>NC_060128.1:156125983-158663483 GCF_021461395.2 Schistocerca americana | reverse complement strand
TCAATAGGATTTGATAGTCTCGCAAAATTTCATAAAAGCATGTTTGCACTGAACTATTATTGTGGTTTATTTTCCACCAGCATTACAGTTTTGTTCGCAAGTCGTTATCAAATGGAATACTGACAAAAAAAGATACAAACCACGCAAATTGTATGAATTGAACAGATTTTCATTGAGAATCTTAAAATACGTAGGCAAAGGACTGCGTGCATAGCAGTGTCTGACGAGCGACCTTGATTTTCTTTCTTATGGTGAAGTTAATTCTTCCGCTTTGTACATACTTTGTATGTGATTGGCAGTATACGCCCCAGGAAACAACATAGAATTTAGGAAACATTGGAATGTGATACGTCAAAGATATTTTATGTTGATATTTCATGGTTTTCCGCTGTCATGAGAATAATTATGTTTTGGTACTGATTTGTTGTACATTTTTTCCAATTTTCGATAAAATCAATGTATAAACAAAAATATAACTTTTAAAACCGTTGGTTCGTGTGAAAACTTGAAAACGTCGAATTAGATTGGTTCGTGGGACGCGTGTGTCACTCCTCAAAATGGTTCAAATGACTCTGAGCACTATGGAACTAACATCTGAGGTCATCAGGTCATCAGTCCCCTAGAACTTAGAACTACTTAAACCTAACTAACCTAAGGACATCATACACATCCATGCCCGAGGCAGGATTCGAACCTGCGACCGGAGCGGTCGTGCGGTTCCAGACTGAAGCGCCTAGAACCGCTCGGCTACTGCGGCCGGCTCTCACACCTCAACGATTCTGAATATCAGAGAACTTTTGGTAGTCAAAGTGTATTGTTGGTCATAACGGAAGACAGTTCTTGACGTTTTATTTCCCGAATATACGTAAAATAAATTTTAACAACGGTTAGACTAATATTGATTCATTTTTGCTAATCCCTCTCTTTCGCACCTGTACTGGTCTGTATCCATACATGGTTCTCATTTCCTCGCTAAAGATGTAATTTAATAAAAGTTCTCAGAAATATCCCTGCCCTACCAGAGACATTTTGAGAAGTGTAGTAAGATCAGAAATGAGCTCCGTATACTCCCTTTAAATCCGCCAGCGAGCCCTTTGACGTCGTCCCCGAAATCGCCGTCTCCGTGTGACCCTAGACCCAACTCTTTGAGCCTCCGCCGCTGCCCAGTTGCCACTTGCGTCTGTTGTCGCTCAGAAAGGAACGCGAGTACACGAGTTCACAAGTATAACGGCGGTCTCGCAGCATTTCCGCTACAAACGGAACCTTTCTGAAAGAAATTTCCGCCATGAGACTGTAAAATATTATTCATTCTCAGTCATGATACCGGCTATATAGCCATTCTCAAGTACAAGAATAAATATTACCAAATATCCGGCGAACCTAAATTACATAAGCAACCATTAGGCATGATGGTTATTAATAGCAATTTAACGGCCCGTCAGTTAGCAGCGAAAACTGTTATCTTTATACACACTTTCTATGCGGTAATGACAAGTGAGTCTTTAACGACAGTTAAACGTGACACGACGAAGAAGTGCAGTCTCTAAGTAGTGATTAATTATTACGATCTTGAAAGATTTACAGAAACGAATAATAGGCTAAGCCCATAACTCGCTGTTAGTCCATAAAAGCAAGTTGGTATGACCTAAAGAATACATAAAAATCTCACTTTTAGGTCGCAGGGATATAACAGTGACATTGCTCTGTGCCCAGTTTTCGTCTGACGCAGCACATATGCTTTCTCACGGTAGAGAAGAAATAAACAAGAATACAACCATTTTGTTTGCTTTTGACGAAATAATTATGTTTTTCGTCTGAAGCTTCGACTACAGCATAAGACTTATTCCAGATACCACTCCTCCTCTAATGGAACATATTTGCAATTGTGTGCCTTGCATCAAGTAATTTTGTATTACACCTTCCACAAACTCACGAAACACAGTTACTTGATCCCGACAATCCGTCGTTTCACCTTGTCGGTGCTACTTTACAGCAGCAAGATCGTGTTCTCATCTTCCGTACTAACAATACGTCACGACTATCCTTACACTCCTGTGAGAGAGAACAAATCACATAGAGTATGAAACGACTGTAGCGACACAGTTCCCGTATTTGTCAGACTTGCTACAGTGGTAACGAAGTAAGTCTCTTACTACTGATATAACAGAGGTGCCTTGATATGTAAGTATGCAACCCTCAACATTACACTCATATGCCCTCCATTTTTTCATCTCTAGTGTGCAGTCATGCTGCTGCCCGCTGCTCGCAGCGCTATCGTGCGCTTCTGGTAGCGCGAATGTAATTATGAGATAAGAAGTTAGTAATGTGTGTTGAGACGTGCTAACGGCATGTCCTTCATGAACAATAAATTTGCTTCCAAACGGTCGCAGTGATGCTGAAGGACATTGTATTGAAGAATGAAATCCATTTGGAATAAGGTTCTGAAGAGCTGTATGTTACTGACTTAAGACGACGTATATTCTGTTGCGCCAGTACGGTTTCCGGTAGACGAACGCTTTTGTGGATTTGATACTATTCGTGTGTATGTTAAATGAGGATATTTCTCAAATGGCTGAAAAAGGCTTCGCTATCGTTTTGTGGGGCCTGTCCATCCCAATCATGACGTTTCTGCTTCAACTCCTGAACAATAGCGGTGTGCTAAAAACAATGAACTGTGCCTATCAAGACGAAAAATGCAGTAGAATGTTGTTTATCTGATCTAGGTCGGACCAGATTATCGAAAAGCCAGAAACTCAGAAAAAGGTGTTACATTTGTAGCGGAGTGATAGGTGAGTGCAAAGACAGGTTCATTTTAACAGAACCTTCTATCGGCTCTTGGTAGAACAACATTACAATAAATGAAAAGCACCAATTTGCTTTTGTTCTACAATATTGTAGAACAAAAGCAACCTGGTGCTTTTCATTTATTATAAAGACAGGTTCATTTCTTGGCTTAACCTTCACAATACTTATTAGAAAAAAATTAGACAATAATAGTCAGGGTCAGGGTCCAGTTAAAAACACAATAAAATTATGTGTCACCGCCAATACAAAAAAGTTAAAAAATAATACAATGGAAATCAAGCTTCGTAAAGGGTTTATCCTGTTATTTCTTGAGATTAAAAGTGACACATATTAGCGTGGTTTTAACCATTTAACTGGTTGCATTCAGAAACTCTTTCCTGATAAGAAGAGTGTCTCCAGAAGCGCTACTGGCCAAGTCCTGCACATATTCGTACCATAAATTTGGACGAGATCGGTGATGATGGTAGGCGCGTTCCCATTGTCAGTAGCATAATTTGTGTTTCTGGAACTTCAGTTTTTTCTGTTTTTATTGAGTGTGTAAGTTATGGGTCTGAAGGCCGCGACCATCGATTATTTCATCCGCGGGCAACAGAACTCTTGACCATTTAGGCCATCATCGTTAGATTCTTTTTCTCGTACTTTTTCTTTACCCGTTCATTGCAGTGTTCTGTTTTCTTCCTTGGTAGTGTTGCAGACTTATAATTATATGGTGCCTTTATTTTTTTGTTTTTTCTTGCATTTTTCTATTTGGTATATCAAGTTTGTTATTCCTGCTTGCATCAATCTTACTTTGCTGCACAGATCCGTTTTATTGTTTCAGTTTCAGCTCTACTGCTACATTCGCAAAATTACACATCCTGTCTCATTAAGCTTGTTGATTCCTTTCTTTTAATGGCTCTGAGCACTATGAGACTTAACTTCTGAGGTCATCAGTCCCCTACAACTTAGAACTACTTAAACCTAACTAACCTAAGGACATCACACACATCCATGCCCGAGGCAGGATTCGAACCTGCGACCGTAGCGGTCACGCGGTTCCAGACTGTAGCGCCTAGAACCGCCTTTTCTTTTAATACTGCTATAGGACTTTCGCCTGCGTTTTTCATTCCCGGATTAGTACTGGTATACTTTGAAATTTCTATACTTGCTCTTAGTCTGGCTGTTCCTTCTTCAGGATCATTTGGACGTAAAATACTCGATTTGGAATTTTTTCAATGTATCTTTTTGCTTAAAATTACTATTTCAACCCCATACGCTGTTTGGTTAGATGGCTGTGATGCCTCACTTCTGTGTATTTTGAGATGCATTTTTGTTATAGATATCGTTTGCAACTTTGAGGACATTTTCCATTTTATGACAACGAATTTCGTAACCATTCTTTTCCAGGCCAGTCTGTTGAATGGTTTCGCTTAAATATTTGAACTGTGAAACATTAGTTTTTTCCGTATTTATGTTTTAGAATTTTAGGTACCAGACTGTTGCCAGAAATCTATTTTCTTTCTTGCAGATGATATTGGGAGACCTACTGTTTCCTTCGTTTCTTTAAGAATTTCGATTTGTTTTTGTGTTGTTTGAATGTCATGATATAGAATCGCAAGTTCGTCTGGAAACGCTAAGCGGCCTACCGTAATATTGATTTTTCCTAATTTGGTTGATTCACCAATTATTAAGTCCGATTTTAATTTTCGACATTCTCCGATTACTTTTTCTACGACACTGAAAAGCAACGGAGAGAGTCCATCAGCTTGACTCATTCATATAGTAAATTTAAAATGTTTCGAAATTTCTCCATTTTAACCTTACATTTTCTTTCATTTAGTTTTTCGCTAATAATTTCAGTGGTTTTAATGTCCAGACCTTGTTCTTTCATAATTTGGAAGAGAAACTTAAGGTCCGCTGAGTCATAAGCGTTTTAAAAATCTATATAGGTCCTAACTACCTTTTTACACTCACAATCAGAAAAAACAGGATACCTTGAACTACTAGAGATAGGACGTTTATATTCAAAGGACACCTAAATTAGGATGTTCTGAAGAAATCAGTAGCATTTCGGTCGCTTCGGTTCAGTATGTGTCCTGTTATTTAGTAGGCACGGGGTCCGCCATGGGCCTTCATTACTTGTTCCATGTGTGATGGCATTGACGCGTATAAGGCGCGAATGGTGTCCTGTGGTATAGCCATCTATGCTGCATTCATCTGATTCCATAACTCATCTGTGGTGGTTGTCATTGGGTCACAGCACTGCCCATGTCGTTTCACTATATCCCACACATTTTCGATCGGCGACAAGTCTGGTGATCTGGCGGGCCACGGCAAAAGGCTGACACCCTGTGACACCAAGAAGGCACTTCCCCCCAGGGGGTCCACAACTCTTTTGTGGACACGTGTGTAGCGAGCACGGGACCCCGAACTAATGTGGCCCTCCTTCCTTTCCGGGCTGCATACCTTCCCTTCCCTTTCCGCATCCCTCCCCGTCCCCCATCTTCGCCCCCCCCCCTCACCTCTGGCTCTTTCCTTCCCTTTCTCCCCCTCTGGGAGTATGGTTTGTGCCTAAGTCCGGAGACGGACGCTCGAAACTTTTCCAACTTACTTGCTTTCTACACTTAAAAGTCCTCGTCCTTCCTCTGTCCTTCTCTTTTCCTTCCCTCTTCTCCTTGCCCTTTTCTCCGCTGCGGCGTTTGAGACCCCCTCTTCTTTCCTTTCCCTTTCTCTTTTTTCCTCCCTGTGCGTGTCTGAAGGCCGACCCACGCACTTCCACGCGTAGCCGGTGACGGGGTAACGCGTAATTCCCCGCCCCGGGTAGACAGGTAGGACACGTACGTACCCCCTGGTAACGGCCAGGCCCAGGGAGGGGTGATTACCCGAGCTGATACCTTCCGAAAGTGCCGATTGGTCCCTCCGTCCGTTTGTCGGGAGGTGTGACCTGAGGTGTGAACAATCACCTAAGGCGGGTGTGCCCTCGGTGAGGGCCCCCACAAGGGAGGAGCGCGCCATCGGAGACGCCGGTAATCATGGGGGATTCTTCCGCAATGGTTTCCTCACCTTCCACTATGTCTGCTCACAAACGTAAGTTCACTGAGTCTCAGCCACAGACGGTTCTTCCATCGTTGCCACAGTTCCTTGTTGTTTCTCGGTCTGACGAAGGTCACGACTTTTCCACGGTCAACCCTTTCATTATTCAGAAAGGTGTCGACGCAATTGCGGGTCCTGTAAAGTCTTGTTCCAGATTACGGAATGGCACCCTGTTGTTGGAAACACACAGTGCCCTCCAGGCTCAAAAATTGCTGCGTACTTCTCTGCTCCACACCTTCCCTGTCCAGGTGGAACCGCACCGTACCTTAAATTCCTCACGTGGAGTCGTTTATACACGCTCCCTCGATGGATTGTCTGACGAAGAAATTCAGCACTACCTGTCTGACCAGGGCGTCACAGCTGTTCATCGGGTTATGAAAAGGGTTGACTCGAACATCATTCCAACCCGCACTGTCTTCTTGACATTTGACAAAGTTCAACTCCCATCAAAAATCAAAGCAGGCTATGAGATAATTTCCGTTCGCCCTTACGTCCCAAACCCTACGCGTTGCTATCGATGTCAGCGGTTCAATCACACCAGCCAGTCCTGTTCCAATCCGGCCAAATGCGTTACGTGTGGCAAGGATGCCCATGAGGGTGCTTGTCCACCTCCATCCCCTCGCTGCATCAACTGTATGGGTGACCACGCTGCTTCCTCTCGAGATTGCCCCGTTTTTAAGGACGAAAAACTCATCCAGGAAATAAGAGTGAAGGAAAAGGTGTCGACCTTTGCTGCTCGAAAGTTACTCGCCAGTCGACAGCCCACTGTGCCTCAGACAGGAAAATACAGCACTGTCCTTGCTTCTCCTCGGCCAACAAAGGAGGCGGCCACGCAGACTTGCGACCTCACCTTTAGTACCACGGTCGTCAGATCGGCCAGCGCAAAGATCGCCCGTTCAACCTCACCACTTTCGCCTGCCCACTCTATGGCTCACCCTTCGTCGGGTTCTGCTAAATCTCGAGCCCAAAAGTCAGACGCCAAGTCTTCGAAAAAAGAGCATTCTCGTGAAGAGTTTTTACGTACCGCAACTTCACAACCATCGGTTCCTCCTTCATCTAAACATCATACTTCCAAGAAGGCTACGAAGAAACACAGTTCCTCCCCTTCTCCGCCAAGGCGTGTCCCATCTACAGCACCACCTGGCGGAAATCGCCCTCGGCCGTCTTCTGTGTCGCCAAGGCGCACTGGTGGTGGCCGGTCAACTGGCCGATCGTTGGTGGCTGGAGCTGCTCCTGACCAACCTATGGATCAGGATCTTCTGCCTTCGACTGAATGCCATTCCATGCTGTCGGTCGCAAGCTCTGAGCAGTCATTGAGTTGACAGCACCCTTGGTCACGTTCCTCCATTTTCTGTTCACCCTATGTCCATTATCCACTGGAATATCCGCGGCATTCGAGCCAATCGGGATGAATTGTCGATCCTCTTACGATCCTACTCGCCGGTCATCTTCTGTCTTCAGGAAACAAAGCTGCGTCCCCATGACCGCTTTGTTCTCCCTCATTTTCAGTCCGTCCGATATGACCTCCCCTCTGTTGAAGGCACTCCAGCCCATGGAGGACTCATGATTCTGCTCCACGATACTCTCCATTATCACCAAATCCCCTTAAACAGTTCCTTCCAAGCTGTCGCCGTCCGTCTTTCCCTTTCTGGATACACGTTCTCTCTTTGTACGGTATACATTCCATCGTCCACACCAATAGCACGAGCTGATCTCCTTCATCTTCTTGGTCAGCTTCCACCCCCCTATTTGCTGGTTGGGGACTTCAATGCCCACCACCCGCTTTGGGGATCTCCACATCCTTGTCCACGTGGCTCACTATTGCTAGACGTCTTCCACCAAGCGGATCTAGTCTGCCTCAACACTGGGGTCCCCACATTTTTGTCTGCCTCCACGACAAATTTATCTCATTTGGACCTTGCGGTCGGTACTGTTCCGCTAGCTCGGCGCTTCGAATGGTTCGCCCTTGATGATACACACTCGAGTGACCACTTTCCATGTGTTCTTAGACTGCAGCCTCAACTGCCATCTATGCGCTCGCGACGCTGGAAGTTTGCCCACGCCGATTGGACACTTTTTTCGTCTCTAGCGACATTCGATGACCGTCGCTTTCCCAGCGTCGACGATGAGGTCACACATATTACCGACGTTATTCTCACAGCTGCGGGACGTTCAATACCACGCACCTCCGAATTGCCCCGGCGCCCCCCAGTTCCTTGGTGGAACGAGGCATGCCGTGACGCAATACGTGAGCTGCGACGTGCTCTTCGCATTTTCCGTCACCATCCAACTTTGGCAAACTGTATCCGATATAAGCAGCTCCGTGCGCGAAGCCGTCGCGTCATCCGCGATAGCAAGAAGGCAAGCTGGAAATTCTTTATTAGCTCATTTAACACCTTCACTCCCTCCTCGGAAGTTTGGAGTCGGCTTCGACGGTTCTCAGGCGCTCCTAGTTTCTCCCCGGTCTCTGGGCTCACTGTCGCGCATGATACCTTAGTGGACCCCGTCGCAATTTCTAACTCATTGGGTCAGCACTTTGCTGAGATTTCGAGCTCTTCAAATTACCCGCCAGCGTTTCTCCCGAAGAAACGTGCAGCGGAAGTGCGACATCTTGCTTTCTCCTCTCAAAATCACGAAAGCTACAATACTGTTTTCTCCATGCGGGAACTCCAACATGCCCTCTCTTCTTCTCGCTCCTCCGCCCCAGGACCGGATGGTATCCATGTCCAAATGTTGCTGCATTTATCAACCCATAGCCTGCGTTACCTCCTTCGCCTTTACAATCGAATTTGGACCGACAGTACCTTTCCCAGGCGATGGCGGGAAGCTATTGTCGTTCCCGTTCCGAAACCTGGAAAGGACAAACATCTCCCCTCTAGCTATCGCCCCATTTCTCTCACGAATAGTATCTGTAAGGTTTTGGAGCGTATGGTGAATTACCGTTTAGCTTGGTGGCTGGAATCCCGCAGTCTTTTAACACCAGCCCAATGCGGATTCCGAAAGCATCGTTCTGCCGTTGACCATCTTGTTGCTCTCTCCACTTATATCATGAACAATTTTCTCCGGAAACGCCAAACGGTAGCAATATTTTTTGATCTGGAGAGAGCATACGATACCTGTTGGAGGACGGGCATCCTCCGCACACTGTTCTCTTGGGGCTTTCGAGGCCGGCTGCCCCTTTTTCTTCGCGAATTTATGGCAGAGCGCACATTTAGGGTGCGGGTGAACACTACTCTCTCCCGTACTTTCTCCCAAGAAAACGGGGTACCCCAGGGCTCCGTGCTGAGTGTTGTACTGTTTGCCATCGCCATTAATCGAATTATGGATTGTCTCCTTCCTGATGTCTCGGGCTCCCTCTTTGTGGACGATTTTGCGATCTACTACAGCTCTCAACGGACCAGCCTGCTTGAAAGACGTCTTCAAGGATGTCTCGATCGCCTCCACTCGTGGAGCATCGAAACCGGCTTCCGTTACTCACCCAGTAAGACCGTTTGTGTTAATTTTTGGCGACGTAAGGAGTTTCTTCCGCCCTCCTTACATCTAGGTCCTGTCAACTTTCCGTTTTCCGACGTCGCTAAATTCTTGGGTCTTATGTTTGACAGAAAACTGTGCTGGTCCTCCCACGTTTCCTATCTTTCGGCTCGCTGTCTGCGTTCCCTTAACACCCTCCGTGTCCTGAATGGTACCTCCTGGGGAGCGGACCGAGTGGTCCTTCTCCGCCTCTATCGCGCCTTAGTGCGCTCGAAATTGGATTATGGAAGCATAGTCTACTCCTCTGCTCGGCCGTCTATTCTTCGGCGTCTCGACTCTATCCACCACCGTGGATTACGTTTAGTGTCTGGAGCTTTTTACACCAGCCCTGTGGAAAGCCTTTGTGCTGAGACTGCTGAACCTCCGCTGTCCAATCGGCGGGCAGTCCTTCTGAGTCGTTATGCTAGCCATCTGTCTTCCATGCCTGCTAATCCAGCCCATGACCTTTTTTTCGACACCTCCTTTGATGTCGGGTATGCAGGCCGCTCCTCCTCCCTACTACCCCCGGGAGTCCGCTTCCGTCAACTGCTCCATTCTCTCTCCTTCCGCTTTCCTAAAACCTTCTTGACAACTTGGGGGTACAGCACCGCCTTGGCTCCGTCCCCGGATCGACTTGCTCAGAGACCTATGTCAATTTCCCAAGGATGGTACCCCTACACTTGTCTACCGTCGGGCATTTGCTGCTCTATGTGCACAAATGACGGAAGCCACATTTATTTACACCGACGGCTCGAAAACATCGTTAGGTGTAGGGAGTGCCTATATTGTTGGCGACACCCCAAATCACTTTCGGCTTCCCGACCAGTGTTCGGTTTATACTGCGGAGCTTTACGCTGTTCTCCAGGCTGTCCACTACATCCGCCGCCATCAGCGGATACAGTACGTAATCTGCTCAGATTCTCTCAGCTCTCTCCTAAGTCTCCAAGCTCTTTACCCTGTGCACCCTCTGGTCCACCGGATTCAGGACTGTCTGCGCTTGCTCCACCTGGGGGGCGTCTCAGTGGCGTTCCTCTGGCTCCCGGGACACGCTGGTATCTGTGGGAATGAGGCGGCGCAGTCTCTCTTCCTCGGCCAGCTATTCAGTCTCTTCCGTTTACCGATCTACGGAGCGGTTTATGTCGCCAAGTTGCTCATTTATGGCATGCGCATTGGTCAACACTTCCCCATAATAAATTGCGGGAAGTGAAAGCCCTTCCTTGCGCTTGGACCTCTTCCTCCCGAACGCGTCGTCGGGAGGAGGTAATTTTAGCTAGACTCCGGATAGGGCACTGTCTTTTTAGCCATCGACATCTTTTAAGCGGTGATCCTCCCCCACTCTGTCCCCACTGCTCTCAGCTGTGGACGGTCAGACAACTTTTAATTGAATGCCACTATTTTAATCCGTTACGCTCCCGTATACAGCTATCGCCTGATCTATCGTTGATTTTAGAAGATGACACGCGCTCAGCTGACCGCGTTCTACAGTTTATTAGTGACAGTGAAATGACGTCAGTCATTTGATTTTTTTTTTTTTTTTTTTTTTTTTGGGGGACAACCAACCCATTTCTATAGTGGATTTTTAAGCATTCCTTCTGCCTTTAGTTTCTCAAATTTTATGACTTTGTTCCCCTTGCTGCTGATTTTAAATTTCGTTCTTTTCCTGTTTCCTACGTCACGGGCTGGGCGCTAATGACCATAGAAGTTTTGCGCCCTAAAACCACAAAAAAAAAAAACAAAAAAAAAAGAAGGCACTTGTTCGTGCGGCAGCATGTGGTCGTGCATTGTCTTCCTGAAAAATGGCGTCTGGGGTGTTGTGCGGAAAGGGTATGATTACAGGTCGCAGGACGTCATTCACTTAGGTCTCACTGGTTACAGTGCCCTGGACTCGCACCAACTGTGATTTGTTGTTGTATTCCATAGAACCCCACGCCATAAGGCCTTGAATTGGCGCTGTATGTCTTGTGCGATTGCAGTCACTGTGTGGCCGGTCCCCCTGACTGCGGCAAACCAAAACAAGGCCATAATTTTCAGACAAACAGAACATGGATTTTTCGAAAATACTATCTGATGCTATTCTTGTCCCCAGTGACGTCGTTGGACACACCATTGTCGTCTAACGTGTTTCCGTGCATTCGTCAGAAGTATGTGCAGAGTGGACGACGCGCACATAACCCATACCCTAATAAACGGCGACGGGCTGTCACCCCTGATAGTGTAGGAAGTGTTACACTATTGCTGCGTTGCGCCAGAGCCGAGGAGGATGTAGATCTGTCCTGCAGTGCCATTCGGATGTGTCGATCTTCTTTTGGGGGGGGGGGGGGGGGGAAGGGGGGGTCTGGGTGGTGCGACCTGCCCCGTCTCGTCGCGTTCTACGATCTTCCGTGAACCATTCTGCACACATCCATTGCACTGCCGAAACACTTCGTCACGCACAAGCAGGAATTTTCCGGACGGATGCATCTCTTACTCATGCTAATAATGCGTTCTCTTTCAAGCTCACTGATTTGACAGTACACTTCGCGCTTACGTGAGCGAGGCATCCTGCACGTCTGCGCCGACCGCAGTGGCCACGCGGTTCTAGGCGCTGTAGTCCGGAACCGCGCGACTGCTACGGTCGCAGTTTCGAATCCTGCCTCGGGCATTGATGTGTGTGATGTCCTTAGGTGAGTTAGGTTTAAGTAGTTCTAAGTTCTAAGGGACTGATGACCTCAGATGTTAAGTCCCATTGTGCTCAGAGTCATTTGAAGCATTTTTTTGCACGTCTGCTCAAGGCACACTGATCCATTACCTTCTGTTCATAGCGAGAACGAGAGCTCCAGGCACATTTTAGCGGTAGGTGGTGTTGTACAATGGTGTCGGTGTTGACATTGAACCCGCGGACCGACATGGTTCAAATGCTAATCATCTCTGCAGAACATGCTAATATACAAGTCCTGTGAATATGAACGTCCTATCTGTAGCCGTTCAAGGTGTTCCATTTTTTCTGATCATGAGTGTATTATAAATTTTTTGATGTCTGGGAATTAGTTTCAGAACTAAAATTTGTTCTGCCGAAGATCTGTTCGATCTGAAACGTGCTTGAAAATCGCCATTTTCATTCAAACTGATATATATGCAAAGCTTTCTAGCTCTTTGCAGTTTTCTTGGTTGTTAAATACCAGCTACCTATTTTTCTTCCTGAAGCACAGATATTAGCGCAAATACCCATTAAGCTTTATTTCAAATGATCAGAAAAAATCCTAGTGTTGTTTTTTGGATGTCTTCTTCAGTTTCATGGAGTTAATTGTTAGCATGTTGCCCTTATGTTTATCTAATTGATTTCGAAACTTCTTTTCTACACTTAAGCGCCAAATCAACTGGTATAGGGCCGGCCGAAGTGGCCGTGCGGTTAAAGGCGCTGCAGTCTGGAACCGCAAGACCGCTACGGTCGCAGGTTCGAATCCTGCCTCGGGCATGGATGTTTGTGATGTCCTTAGGTTAGTTAGGTTTAATTAGTTCTAAGTTCTAGGGGACTAATGACCTCAGCAGTTGAGTCCCATAGTGCTCAGAGCCATTTTTTGAACTGGTATAGGCATGCGTATTCAAATACAAATTGGTTCAAATGGCTCTGAGCACTATGGGACTTAACTACTGCCGTCATCGGTCCCCTAGAACTAAGAACTACTTAAACCTAAGCACATCACACACATCCATGCCCGAGGCAGGATTCGAACCTGCGACCGTAGCGGTCGCACAGTTCCAGACTGAAGCACCTAGAACCGCTCGGTCACACCGGCCGGTTCATTCAAATACTGATAGATGTAAATAGGCACAATACGGCGCTGCGGTCGGCAACGCCTATACAAGACAATAAGTGTCTGGCGCAGTTGTTAGATCGGTTACTGCTGCTACAATGGTAGGTTATTAAGGTTTAATTGAGTTTGAACGTCGTGTCCAAGTCGGCGCACGAGCGATGGGACACAGCATCTCGAGGTAGCGATGAAGTGGGGATTTTCGCATACGACTATTTCACGAGTGTTTCGTGAATATCGGAAATCTGGTAAAACATAAAAACTCCAAAATCGCTGCCGCCGGGAAAAGATCCTGCAAGAACGGGACCACCGACGACTGAAGAAAATTGTTCCACGTGGCAGAAGTGTAACCATTCCGCAAATTATGCAGATGTCAGTGTTGGGCCATCAACAAACCGTGCGACTCGTTCAATGAGACATCATCGATATGGGCTTCCGGAGCCGAAGGTCCACTCGTATACCCTTGATGACTGCACGACACAAAGCTTTACGTCTCGCCTGGTCCCGTCAATACCGACATTGGACTGTTGATGACTGGAAACATATTGCCTAGTTTTACGGGCCTAGTTTCAAATTGTATCGAGCGGATGGACGTGTACGGGTATAGGATCTGTAGTAGTGTGGGGCGTGTGCAGTTGGATACTTCTAGATACCACTGCGACAGGTGACACGTACGTAAGCATCCTGCCTGATCACCTGCATTCATTCATGTCCACTGTTCATTCCGACGGACTTAGGCAATTCCAGCACGATAATGCGACACCCCACACGTCCCGAATTGCTACAGTGTGGCCCCTGGAACGCTCTTCTGAGTTTAAATACTTTCCGCTGGCCACCAAAGTCCTCAGACATGAACATTATTGAGCATATCTGGGAGGCCTTGCAACCGCTGTTCAGAAGAGATCTCCACCCCCTCGTACTCTTACGGATTTATGGGCAGCCCTGCAGGATTCATGGTGTCAGTTCCCTCCAGCACTACGTCAGACATTAGTCGAGTCCATGCCACGTCGTGTTGCCGCACTTCTGCTTGCTCGCGGAGGCCCTACACGATATTAGTCAGGTGTACCATTTTCTTTGGCTGTTCAGTGTAGTTACCAGGAATATGTCATGCACATCTTATTTCTACTATTCAGTATTTTGAATACTTTGTGTCGAGATTTTTCTGCCTGTTCTCAATCTCCATTCCGCGAATGATGTATTTTTCCGTTTTGTAAAGGAATTTGATTTTGTGCAGTTTTCACGCACTTCTGTTTGAGTTGCGTGCTAGCGTTTTCTCGATTTCGTGTGCCAATAATGCTATACTTGTTTTAACCTCATTTTGGCCTGGAGTGCTTTATCTCCCTTCCCTGACAGTTTCTTTGCCTGTTTCTTCTGCAGACCTACTCAGTTTGTCGAACTGTAGTGTGCAGGAGGGAAAAGTCTTGAGCACGCAGATGCCTTCAAGGCCAGAGACGTGTATTCACTTGGCAGCTTCCCACGGAACTGAACGATGGAACTTTGTTATAGTCCTGGGACGGTAACTCTCAGTAACAGCGTTTACTTTACTGAAGCATTAAAAAACTGGATAATGGGCAGTAACCACGCACGTTTTTAGGCGCTGGCTGGATTTTCCCAGCGCATCTCGAACGCTACTGTTGCATGGTCGGATGCTTTCAAGAATTCTGTTATGTAGCACCGTGTAATCCAGAAAACGGAAATAAGCCACAAAAGCGCTCTGTGATGCTAGATGATTGTGTGAATTTTTTTTTCTTAACAACTGCGTCTAATTCTGCTGGGTGCCAAAAATGCTCAGAAAGCTAGGGTTGAAACTTACTGGCAGATAAAAACTGTGTGCCGGAACTAGAATTAAAACTGTAACCTTGCCATTTGCGGGACATGCCCTTACTGATTGATCTATCAATTTGACAGAATCTCTTCTAGCTTGTGGCTACTATCCAGGGGTGCTAGTTCAGCAAGGTAAGCAGGAAGGCGTTTGTGAAGTTTGAAAACTAGGCGTTACCGTCAAAAGTGAAGCTGCAAGACGGTCAGGAGTCTTTCCTGGATAACTCAGCCGGGAAGAACATTGCCCGCGAAAGGAAAGGTCCTGGGTTCGTTTCCCAGTCCGGCAGTTGTAATATGCTAGAACGTTTCTGAACACAGTCGGCTGCAGAGTGAAAGATTCATTCTGACGCGCTAAGATTGTAGTTATATTAAAACCTGGTAGAGAAAGAGACAGTTCTGAAAACAATTTGCGGATTTATTTGCTACAAGGGGTTGTATAAGCTAATCTTGCAACGATTACTGGAAAAGGTTGGCTCATTTCTGAGTCCAGAACGAGATCAGGCTGTAATGCACACCTGAAGTAATAAACGGGGCCAAAAGTATAAAAGATGTGTGTAGAAGAAACTGTACTATGGAAGCTGTCTGCGTGGACCTTAATGCAGCTCAATGTACTGTGAACCATCATATTTTATTAGAAAAAAATCTTCCAATATCACAAAACAGAACAGAATCTTCTTTGTAGAATTCCAAGGCCAAAGAAGCAATGAAGGAACTAATATGAGGTGCTCACGTAGTCATTATGTAGGCACCTTGCATATAAGTTCGACATCTTAATGTACCTGCACAATAATGTATTCGCCAAAAACAATGTCAATAAATAAGCCCGTCACAGTTTGAGAAGAGTAGACTTTCACACCTACAACGCAAAAAAATGCCTTCGCTCCTTCTTTGTCAGTGGCTCAGAAAGGATTTCAGTGTGCAGCCATAAAGAATTTTGATCACATGTCCGATAGTATAAAAAGTAGAGATTCCGTAGATCATATTTTGAATATCATGTAAAATCATTGCTTCTTGATAATTTGTTCTATTCTGTTTGCTAGTATTTAAACACTGGTAGTGAGATAGAAATATGATTAACATGTAACGGGGACAATTTGTATGTTTATGGTTATTTATTTTTAACTAGCTACCCTCTCCGGCTTAGCACGGGTGAAAAAAGTTACGGAACTCACTATGCCGGACGTAGTGAGGCCAACTCGACGTGACATGGAGTCAACAAACCGTTGGATGTCATCTGCAGAAATACTGACTCATACAACCTCTATAGCCGTCCATAATAGCGGTGTAGGATTTTGTGCACGAACTTTCTTCTCCATATGTCCCATAAATGTTCGATGGGATTCATATCTGGGTGG
Organism: Schistocerca americana; assembly: GCF_021461395.2. Taxonomy (NCBI): domain Eukaryota; kingdom Metazoa; phylum Arthropoda; class Insecta; order Orthoptera; family Acrididae; genus Schistocerca; species Schistocerca americana. The sequence goes on along the minus strand of NC_060128.1, from coordinate 158,647,129 downwards.
CCAAATAATTCGCTTCAGTCGTCCAGAACTTGCATACAACCAATCGTGAACAACTGTGGCCTCATGACATGGCGCATTGTTACCCATAAAAATTCCATCGTTGTTTGAGAACATGAAGTCCATGAAATCTACAAATGGTCTCCAAATAGCCGAACATAATCATTTCCAGTCAATGACAAGTTCGCACAGTCCATTCCATGTGACCACAGCCGACAACTTTGGCCCACTGTTTCGTAGCTTCTTCGCCACACTCGAACCCTGCCGTCACCGACTGAAATCATGACTCATCTGACCAGGCGAGGGTTTTCCAGTCTGCTAGGGGCCAACAGATATGCCCACGAGCCCAGGAGAGACGCTGCAGGCGATATCGTGCTGTTAGCAAAGGAACTTTCGGTCCTCTACTGCCATAGCCCGTTAACGCCAAATTTCGTCGTTCTGTCCTAACGGATATGTTCGTCGTACGTTCCACATTGATTTCTGCGGTTGTTTGCCGGCCGCGGTGGTCTCGCGGTTCTAGGCGCTTCAGTCCGGAACCGCGCGACTGCTACTGTCGCAGGTTCGAATCCTGCCTCGGGCATGGATGTGTGTGATGTCCTTAGGTTAGTTAGGTTTAAGTAGTTCTAAGTTCTAGGGGACTGATGACCTCAGATGTTAAGTCCCATAGTGCTCAGAGCCATTTGAACCATTTTTTCTGCGGTTGTTTCACGCAGTGTTGCTTGTCTGTTAGCATTGACAATTCTACGCAAACGCCGCTGCTCTCGGTCGTTAAATGAAGGCCGTCGGCCACTGCGTTGTCCGTGGTGAGAGATAATCTCTGAAATTTTGTATTCTCGGCACTCTCTTGACACTGTGGGTTTCGGAATATTGCATTCCCTAACTATTTCCGAAATGGTATGTTCCATGCGTCTAGCTTCAACTAACATTCCGCGTTCAATGTCTGTCAATTCCCGTCATGGCAACATATCTCGTTGTAAACCTTTTCATATGAATTACTTGAGTACAAATGATAGATCCGCCGATGGACTGCCCTTGTTTAGCTTGTGCACGCGCTATTATCCCCAACTAAATATGTGCATATCGCCATCCCGTGACTTTTGTCACCTCACTGTGTATTCATACATTATTTGAAAATGAGCGGCGTCCAGCACACTTTACACGTAATTTGACAGACCTTCGAAACTTTTTATAGCTGATACCCACCCACAGAACAATGAAAAGAAAAATTGTTCATGCAGTAAAAAACTTCAGCATCACACATGACTTGTGTCACCTCAGTGCAGATGTGTATGACCGGACTACTTGTCAGCCGTAACGATAATTTCGTTTACGGGTCACTGCCTGGAGTTTTTATTTAACTCTTTCTGTCACGAATTATTTTTTCATGAATAAAGTCATGGCTTTGCTGTCCAGTTCTTCGAATTAAATTATGATTTTTCAGATGTATATTCCTAGCTGCCCCCCAAGGGGGGATACAATGCGTCCCCAAATGAGGACATTGTGTTCAAGTGGGTGCAGTAGAAGTAGAAAATGGCTCTGAGCACTATGGGACTTAACATCTTAGGTCATCAGTCCCCTAGAACTTAGAACTACTGAAACCTAACTAACCTAAGGACATCACACACATCCATGCCCGAGGCAGGATTCGAACCAGCGACCGTAGCAGTCCCGCGGTTCCGGACTGCAGCGCCTAGAACCGCACGGCCACCGCGGTCGGCAGAAGTAGAAAACTCAAAGTATTTTATTTGATTTTATTTCATCAAAATACATAAATTAAACAAAGCTTACCTAATGATTATATAAATAAACTATAGTTTGACACCTGTGAAGAATGATCATCAAAGAAACATTTTTTTCCATCCAGGCGCAAGAGAATGTTACATTTTAACATAAAAATTTGGTTTTTGCCTTTGAAATCCGATTTCTTCCACCTGTCAAATGATTTTTTTTTTGGTCACTGACCACTGGAAGCCGCACAACGTTGTCCACACGAACATCACATTCTGGACGAATTTCCGCATTGACTCGTTTTGAAGTCCTTGGAGATGGCATTGGACTCTCACTAGTGCGACACCCCCTTTTTCTGGCAGCTGGCTTATCTATTTTTGTCAGTACTTCGACCACAGTTGCCCTAAGGTTTTAGGAACACCTAATTCTGATGCGTTTTTCTTGTACGCACTCCATGAATTTACACATGCAATATCAATTGCATGAGTAAACATGGCTGTTGAAAATCGTGTTCGGTTTCAAAAGCAGCTAACTGCACGTTGTCTTCGGGTGCAAAGCCCGCTAAATGCCCGATAGGCGTGGCTGTCGCCCTGCACGTGAACAGACATAGACTTACCAATATGGACATTCAAAGCTACCTTTCAGTATGTTACGATTACAGTAGGTATTTTTCTTATTCAGTTTTACACTGGTTGCGCTGTAACAAATTCGTACGCAACGATAACATTCTCGCTGCCAGTTCATTGTCGTTTGGATGGGAAGAGTGTTTCGTGATTATTTCAGTGTCACTTACCATGCAGTTAGCGAGCTTTGCGTCTAGGCTACTCAGCTTACAGCATACCGTATGGTATAAAACGTCTAACATTACCTCCATCATTGTTCTCAGGATCATCGGATACATCGTCAAGTTCAGATGAATTAAGGAGCTCTAAACTTCTTCTTCTGTAAGTGACCTTCGTCTATCTTAGATCGGGGCATTGCGAAATCACCGTAAGATGACTAAAAAGACAGCGAAATAATATCCTAAAGTTCTATGCTATTACAACCTGTCAATCACAATGTCCTCATTTGGAGATAGCGTAAAGTTATAAATATGTCACCGTCAAGAATGCACGTTTCTATGCACAAATAATTTTTTTTACCTAAACACAGAAGATATTAACCTGCTGAGGGAAGGTACAAAGATCACTGGGGAGCGTCTGTGTGACTGTGCGCATTCAGTTTTGTTTTGTGGTACCACAGATTGACACGAGATGTCGACACCGCTCTCAAATAAACTCTCTGCTTGTGGAATATGAGTACAACAATCATAAATGGTAAAATTTAACGACTTTTAATGTATTAAGCATTTATGTGGTATGTCCTTACATGAGGACGCCATGACCGAAAGGGTTAAATTCGGAAAACAACGTTAGCCATCTAAATATCGTCAGTTTCACATAACTTAAACGAGTCCAGCTATGCGCGCCAGAAAAGTTCTCAGAAGGCACTTTTTGGAGAGAGATATCATGGCAGTGGTAGTGGCTGTGAGCTACTGTTTTACTGGTCTGGCCGACTGCAACGAAGTCGGCGCGAGTGACAGCCACTTGTCGGCCGCCCAACTTGCCAGTTTGGTGTGCGCTACTTTCCCTGTATGACCTTACCCTGCATTAAAGAACAACTCTATACCAAATAATCTGTTCTTACAGGCTTAATATCTGATACGTCCATTATAACAGGTTGTTCAGGAATTTGGCAATAGGTCCCACCAGCCCCGGTACTACAGTCGGCAGCCTTACGCCTGTCTCCTGTACTCACAAAGCGTATGTATTAGCAAAAATCGCATCGAAATCCCTACAGCAGTTAAGCTGATTAGCTTTCACATACAGACAGAAAAACGATACGCCACATTTTAATTTATATTTGTATGGACGTTTGAGGAGTTCTACCATTCACCACTGGATGACAGTGGCATCGTTTTCATAGATCATCCAGTTTGCACGAAATATTTATTAATTACGTACAAAACCTTCCCCGTGAATCGGTCTATATGTTAGCGAGAACCTATCAAAATCCCTGCAATAGTTCCCTAGATATGCCCAAACAAGGTAATGGGACCACGACATAGGACATTATATATGTGTAGAAGATACAGGGTGTTTCAAAAATGACCGGTATATTTGAAACGGCAATAAAAACTAAACGAGCAGCGATAGAAATACACCGTTTGTTGCAATATGCTTGGGACAACAGTACATTTTCAGGCGGACAAACTTTCGAAATTACAGTAGTTACAATTTTCAACAACAGATGGCGCTGCAAGTGATGTGAAAGATATAGAAGACAACGCAGTCTGTGGGTGCGCCATTCTGTACGTCGTCTGTCTGCTGTAAGCGTGTGCTGTTCACAACGTGCAATTGTGCTGTAGACAACATGGTTTATTCCTTAGAACAGAGGATTTTTCTGGTATTGGAATTCCACCGCCTAGAACACAGTGTTGTTGCAACAAGACGAAGTTTTCAACGGAGGTTTAATGTAACCAAAGGACCGAAAACCGATACAATAAAGGATCTGTTTGAAAAATTTCAACGGACTGGGAACGTGACGGATGAACGTGCTGGAAAGGTAGGGCGACCGCGTACGGCAACCACAGAGGGCAACGCACAGCTAGTGCAGCAGGTGATCCAACAGCGGCCTCGGGTTTCCGTTCGCCATGTTGCAGCTGCGGTCCAAATGACGCCAACGTCCACGTATCGTCTCATGCGCCAGAGTTTACACCTCTATCCATACAAAATTCAAACGCGGCAACCCCTCAGCGCCGCTACCATTGCTGCACGAGAGACATTCGCTAACGATATAGTGCACAGGATTGATGACGGCGATATGCATGTGGGCAGCATTTGGTTTACTGACGAAGCTTATTTTTACCTGGACGGCTTCGTCAATAAACAGAACTGGCGCATATGGGGAACCGAAAAGCCCCATGTTGCAGTCCCATCGTCCCTGCATCCTCAAAAAGTACTGGTCTGGGCCGCCATTTCTTCCAAAGGAATCATTGGCCCATTTTTCAGATCCGAAACGATTACTGCATCACGCTATCTGGACATTCTTCGTGAATTTGTGGCGGTACAAACTGCCTTAGACGACACTGCGAACACCTCGTGGTTTATGCAAGATGGTGCCCGGCCACATCGCACGGCTGACGTCTTTAATTTCCTGAATGAATATTTCGATGATCGTGTGATTGCTTTGGGCTATCCGAAACATACAGGAGGCGGCGTGGATTGGCCTCCCTATTCGCCAGACATGAACCCCTGTGACTTCTTTCTGTGGGGACACTTGAAAGACCAGGTGTACCGCCAGAATCCAGAAACAATTGAATAGCTTAAGCAGTACATCTCATCTGCATGTGAAGCCATTCCGCCAGACACGTTGTCAAAGGTTTCGGGTAATTTCAGTCAGAGACTACGCCATATTATTGCTACGCATGGTGGATATGTGGAAAATATCGTACTATAGTGTTTCCCAGACCGCAGCGCCATCTGTTGTTGAAAATTGTAACTACTGTAATTTCGAAAGTTTGTCTGCCTGAAAATGTACTGTTGTCCCAAGCATAATGCAACAAACGGTGTATTTCTATCGCTGCTCGTTTAGTTTTTATTGCCGTTTCAAATATACCGGTCATTTTTGAAACACCCTGTAGATACAATACTAATTATTATACGAATGGCCAGCCTGTAGCATTGCAAGCCGAATACCGGTTAGCTAAGAAAATTAATGCAGTAGAACGTACAAAATATTGTGTTTTTCATTTTTAATTATGTTGTCCTGCCAAGAAGCGACGAAAAATCAGTCAACAGCAGATTAACTAAAATTTTGGCGTCCCTGAAGTGCTGTTCATACGACGTTGATCTGTAAACTGCTACATTGCCGGACTGAAACGGTTCTGAAATACAACCTAATACTAAACCCGGCGTACAAAGTAATCCAGCATGAAGAGAAACAACGAAGCTATTTTTGTGTTGTCGCCGCGCGGGATAGCTGCGCGGTCTCAGGCGTTGTGTCACGGTCCGCGCGGCTCCCCCCGTCGGAGGTTTCAGTCCTCCCTCGAACATGGGTGGTATGTGTCGTCCTTACCGTCAGTCAGTTTAAGTTAGATTAAATAGTGTGTAAGCTTAGGGACCGATGACCTCAGCAATTTGGTCCCATACGACCTTACCACAAATTTCCAAATTTTTTCTGTTTGCCTTTGCCACCATCAGTGAAACGAGCGATTGCCAATCGGCAGGCAGGAGGACAATAAGAGTCCATTCTCAAACTTTGTAATCAATACAAGGAAACGTCGGAAAACGAATGTGGCTGTTAATGGAAAGGACCTATCGCTGCTAAAGGTCGCTATAGTGAAGTACACGCAGAGGCCTGCATTCCTCTGGTATATTAACGAACTGTACTTCGAAGATTTCACTTATAAGTGACATGATTAAAATTCAAGAATTAAACAACCTATCCAGTTAATTGGGAGGGCGGAATCGCCATACGGCGAGTAAGGAGAGCGAGAGGACGCTAAACCACACTGCACTCCCCTGCCAGTGACGGAAACACGCAGCGGGCTTCATACATGTTCTGATGCTGGTGGAGGAGACGCCATGGGATCACAACGCTTCTGTCTGCTGCCCATATCTGGGTGTCCAAACTACTATTCGACGTGTGTGGAGGGTGTGGCGATTTGGCAGTGGGTTGCTCAGTCAACCAGTTTTATTTAAAAAAGAAAGAAAGGAAGCTTCTATGTTAAGCTTTAGGTAAGAAGTGCAACACCGAGTGCATTTTTACAGTCTTCCTCCCCTAGTTCTCATTGGATGGACAGTTTAAGTGGCCAAATACACAAAATGGCGCCATTTTTCCCGGTGACAAATCCTGCAGAACGATGGGCGTATTTTGTTGATAAATGCACTAATGGCCATTAAAATTGCTACACCACGAAGATGACGTGCTAAAGACGCGAAATTTAACCGACAGGAAGAAGATACTGTGATATGCAAATGATTAGCTTTTCAGAGCATTCACACAAGGTTGGCGCCGGTGGCGACACCTACAACGTGCTGACATGAGGAAAGTTTCCAAACGATTTCTCATACACAAACAGAAGTTGACCGGCGTTGCCTGGTCAAACGTTGTTGTGATGCCTCGAGTAAGGAGGAGAAATGCGTACCATCACGTTTCCGACTTTAATAAAGGTCGGATTGTAGCCTATCGCGATTGCGGTTTATCATATCGCGACATTGCTGCTCGCGTTGGTCGAGATCCAATGACTGTTAGCAGAATATGGATTCGGTGGGTTCAGGAGGGTAATACGGAACGCCGTGCTGGATCCCAACGGCCTCGTATCACTAGCAGTCGAGATGACAGGCATCTTATCCGCATGGCTGTAACGGTTACCCTTGACGCTACATCACAGACAGCCTGCGATGGTGTACTCAACTACGAACCTTGGTGGACGAATGGCAAAACCTGATTTTTTGGGATGAATACTGTTTACAGCATAATGATGGTCGCATCCGTGTTTGGCGACATCACGGTGAACGCACTTTGGAACCGTGTATTCGTCATCGCCATACTAGGATATCACCCGGCGTGATGATATGGGGTGCCATTGGTTACACGTCTCGGTCATATCTTGTTCGCATTGACGGCAGTTTGAACAGAGAACGTTACAATTCAGATGTGTTACGACCCGTGGCTCTACCCTTCATTCGATCGCTGCGAAACCCTACATTTCAGCAGGATAATGCATGACCGCATGTTGCAGGTCCTGTACGGGCCTTTCTGGATACAGGAAATGTTAGACTGCTACCGTGGCCACCACATTCTCCAGATCTCTCACCAATTGAAAACGTCTGGTTAATGGTGGCCGAGCAACTGGCTCGTCGCAATACGCCAGTCACTACTGTTGGTGAACTGTGGTATCGTGTTGAAACTGCATGAGCAGCTCTACCTGTACATGCCATCCAAGCTCTGTTTGACTCAATGCCCAGGCGTATGAAGGCCGTTATTACGGCCAGAGGTGGTTGTTCTGGGTACTGATTTCTCAGGATCTACGCACCCAAATTGCATGAAAATGTAATCACATGTCAGCTCTAGTATAATATTTTTGTCCAATAAATACCCGTTTATCAACTGCATTTCTTCTTGGTGTAGCAATTTTAATGGCCAGCAGTGTTGAAGTGGATGGTGGTAAGTTACTATGGGGCCAAACTGCTGAGGTCATCGGTTCCTAGGCTTATACTCTGCTTAATCAAACTAACTTACGCTAAGGGCAACACACGCACGCATGCTGGAAGGAGGACTCGAAGCTACGTCAAGGAGAGCCGCGCGAATCGTGGCAAGGCGCCTCTTACCGCGCGGCGATAGACAGAAATTTCGTGCAACTATTATACTGTTCTCTGCTTAAATAAGCATTCCCGTGTCGGACAAGTCGGTGACTGCGTGGTGGTACTTTCAAACGAGCCTGATTCGTTTTCTCAATCTACGCGTGATGCGGGCTTGCTACTTGTGTTTCCTCATTGCCCTCCCGTCTTGTGTTCCAGGGCGCGCCTGCCTTCGCGGAGACAAAGAGGTGTAGCGGCGACGTGGCGGCAATGGTGAGTAACCAGTTCAGAGATTCCGGTCTCGTGTCTATTTTTTTCTGGAAGAGGAATAAGCGTGGCTCCAAGTTTCGCTGCTGTGTGTGTTAATAATATTTTCCTTTGAAGCGCGTCGATGATAAATATGCCGTTTTGAGTGTAGGCCTTCACCAGGTCACCTACATTTCATTATATTTAATGTAAAAATTGATCTCTAGCTAGACGTTGCAGGTGAGATTCCCACAGTATTTCATGGTGTAACTGAAGATATGGGTCAGATGCTACGATGATATAGTGTGTGGTAATTTCACGATGACATCCGACGTCTCGCCCGAGAACCATTTACACAATTAGTCCGTCGGCAAAGAATCAACCAACACAATGAAAATAATGGCCGCTTGTTCGTTGATCGACATAAGTTTTGAGTTCTTCCCAAGATTTTCGATTTGCTTGGTGGCTTTCATAACTTTCATTAGCAATGGATTATTTTTCTTGAGTCGGGCTGGTTCTAGATATCTTGGAGCAACCTATTAAATCCCTTAAATTCAGGTTATATTTTGTTGTGAGGTTCTGTAAGTAATATGAAGGCTGAAAGTGAAGCTGCGACTTGCGCACAAAAACTAGAAATCGCAATGAGAAAGGAAGTCAGTTCCTTGTAACCGGTGCTCGGGCATAGCAACGCGCAGCGCGCTCCGTCATTGCCTGTGATTGCAGATCCGTTAGTATATACACTGCAGAACCAAAGAAACTGGTGCACTTCCCTAATATCGTGTAGGGCCCCGCGATCACGTATAACTGCCACAACACGACGTGCCATGGACTCGACTAATGTCTGGAGTAGTGCTGGAGGGAACTGACACCATGCATCCTGCAGGGCTGTCCATAAATCCGTAAGAGTACGAGGGTGTGGAGATCTCTTCTGAACAGGTTGCAAGACATACCATATATGCTCAATAATGTTCATGTCTAGGGAGTTTGGTGGCCAGCGGAAGTGTTTAAACTCAGAAGAGTGTTCCTGGAGCCACTCTGCAGCAATCGTTCTGCTAGAACTGCCCGTCGGAATGCACAGTGGACATGAATCGATGCAGGTGATCAGACAGGATGATTATGTACGTGTCACTTGTCAGAGTCGTATCTGGACGTATCAGGGGTCCCATATCGCTCACTGCAGACGCCCCACACCATTACAGAGCCTCCACCATGTTGAATAGTTCCCTGCTGATTTGCAGGGTCCATGGATTCATGATGTTGTCTCCACACCCGTACACGTCCATCTGCTCGATACAATTTAAAACGAGACTCGTCCGACCAGGCAACATGTTTTCAGTCATCAACAGTCCAGTGTCCATGTTGACGGGTCCAGGCGAGGCGTAAAACTTTGTGTCGTGCAATCATCAAGGGCTCCGTTGCCCATATCGATGATTTTTCGTTGAATGGTTCGCACGCTGACACTTGTTGGTGGTCCAGCATTGAAATCTGCAGCAATTTGCGGAAGGATTGCAGTTCTGCCATGCTGAAGGACTCTCTTCAGTCGTCGTTGGTCCCGTTCTTGCAGGATCTTTTTCCGGCCGCAGCGATGTCGGAGATTTTATGTTTTACCGGATTCCTGATATTCACGGTACACTCGTGAAATGGTCGTACGGGAAAATTCCCGCTTCATCGCGACCATGGAGATGCTGTGTTCCTTCACCCGTGCGCCGACTATAACACCACGTTCAAACTCACGTAAATCTTGATGGCCTGCCATTCTAACAGCAGTAACCGATCTAACAACTGCGCCAGACACGTGTTTCTTTATGTAGGCGTTGCCGACCGCAACGCCATATTCTGCCTGTTTACATGCATCTCTATTTGAATAGCATGCCTATACCAGTTTCTTTTGAGCTTCAGTGTAGCTGTAAATACTCGGGAAATTATCAGCAATGTAGATTTTTAATAATAGCTATCTTCCGTCGATGTTCTTGTTGGAGAGTGGTAAGTATCTACTGACGAAATTAAATGGTGAATATAATTAAACTTTCGGTGCTTGAGAGGGCCCCAAAGAAAAAGAAGTGATCGTAGAAGCTTTGTGGAAACATTTATAGGAACATGCGAAAGAGCAATAACGAATAAACCATTAAAAGTAACACATTTTAATTTCCACATGAGACTGTAACGTTTATTAATTGCGTACCATGTTTACGATCCCAGGTTACAAACACTGCACAAGGTTAGACCATCTGCATCAACGACAGTCTGGGACCTCACTAGAGATACCATTTCACAGTTATTCGCAACATTTTTCGAAAGATGGACCATGAAATGTTAAGCGGTGGTGACACAGTTCGTGCACTACTTGGAGATCGCACTTGCGTCCAGCATTGTCAGCCATGGCACAGTAACTTCTTCAACAGTTTGTGGCGCAGTTAGTCATCGACTGCTTCCAGGAGAAATTTTCTGCGAAATCAGGACAACTCAGTATTCCCTTAATGTATCGATATTCGCGAAGAGCAGCAGCACTATTGCTGTTGTTGTGATAAAACAGTGAAGCCCTTCTCATCGTGTCCAGATTCATGTAGATTGTCTGCAATTGTTGTGCCCACTGATGTTTGTGTTTCACCCCTACGTCGCTGTGCCAGCACAGACACCTAACGGCAAGGCATGACACTAACATTGTTGACAACGCCAGTCCTGCAGCTCACAGTCTGAACATCATTCCTATAAAGTTGGATACCCGTACGGTAAGCCGCGCGGGGTAGCCGTGCGGTCTGAGGCGTCTTGTCAAGGTTCCAGCAGCTCCCCCCTTCGGAGCTTCGAATCCTCCCTCGGGAATGGGTGTATGTGTGTGTGTTCTCCTTAGCTTAAGTTAGTTTAAGTTAGATTAAGTAGTGCGTAAGCCTAGGGACCGATGACCTCAGCAGTTTGGTCCTATAGTCCTTACCACAAATTTCCATACGGTAAACATTTCTCTGTCTACACTGACTCCTACAAAGAAATTTTAATTATAACCATCCTCTGTTTCGTTATATTGTCAATCGAAGTTAGGGTATGTCCGCGTTCTTTAGTGATTATATAAAATAGATGAATGAAGCTTGAACGTAATTCTCACTTTAAGAAGTGTTCATTCCCAACCAAATTTTGGTCGTTACACTAAATAACTTAAAGGCGTATGCTAGGTTACATCCCTTGGAAAGGACAAGGCTGATAATCACCCTCCTCCCCCGTGCTCACACCCACACCACCAAACCACACCCGTATCCGAATTTGTGGTCTGTTACTAATGACACCTTCGTCGGCGGGATGTAAAACTTCAGTTTTACTTCCATAACTGAATTAAGATTTTGCAGCTCTACGCATCGGGAAGCATAACGGAACAAGAAGTAGCGAGAGAAATGGAAGACAATTAGACCTGACAAAGCACAATTTCTTGAGATAAGAACGGAGCAGGTTTCATGTTTGGGCCACATTAACAATACTGTGAACGCCTTGACACCGAAATGCCGTAAACTGTGACTGGGATGCTTGTAATGTTGCCTTCCCTCGGTAAAAATTCCAGTTAACTTGTACCTTCACAGATGCAGATGCCGAAACCGGCAATGTGAACATTGTAATGAGTAAGCGATCCCTACATTATAAATTATTGTACACTGACGCGCCAAAGAAGCTGGTATATGCATGTGTATTCAAATACAGAGATATGTAAACGGGCAGCATACGGCGCTGCAGTCGGCAACGCCTATACGAGACAACAAGACCCTGGCGCAGCTGTCAGATTGGTTGCTGCTGGTCAATGGCAGGTTATCGAGAGTTAAGTGTGTTTGTGCGTGGTGTTATAGTCGGCGCATGAGCGGTGGGACACAGCATCTCCGAGGTAGCGATGAAGTGGGAATTTTCTCGTACGACCATTTCACGAGTGTACCATGAATATCAGGTATCCGGTAAAACATAAAATCCCCGGAAAATGATCCTGCAAGAACGGGACCAACGACGACTGAAGAGAATCCTTCAACGTGGCAAAAGTGCAACTCTTCCGCAAAATGCTGCAGTTTCAGTGCAAGGCCATCATCAAGTGTCAGCGTGCGAACCGTTCAAAGAGACATCATCGATAAGGACTTTCGGAACCGAAGGCCGACTCGTGTATCCTCGATGACTGCACGACAAAAAATTTAACGCCTTGCTGGGTACGTCAACACCGTCATTGGACTGCCGATGACTGGAAACATGTTGCCGGTCGGATGACTCTCGTTTCAAATTGTATCGAGTGGATGGACGTGTACGGGTACGGTGACAACCTCATGAATCCATGGACCCTGCATGGCACCAGGGCACTGTTGAAGTTGGTGGAGGCTCTGTAATGATGTGGGGCGTGTGCAGGTTTAGCGATGTGGGAACCTGATACGTCTAAATACGACTCTGACAGGTGAGACGTACGTAAGCATCCTGTCTGGTCACCTGTCTATTGTGAATTCCGACGGACTTGGACAATTCCAGCAGGACATTGTGACCTCACACGTCCAGGATTTCTACAGAGTGGCTCCAGTAACACCCTTCATAGTGGCCACCATGAACACTCTTCTGAGTTTAAACAGTTCCGCTGGCCACCAAACTGCTCGGACATGAACATTGTTGAGCATATCTGGGACGCCTGGCAACGTGCTGTTCAAAAGAGATCTCCACCCCCTCGTATCTTACGGATTTATGGACAAACTTGCAGGATGCATGGTGTCATTTTCCTCTAGCACTACTTTAGACATTAGTCGAATCCATGCCACGTCGTGTTGCGACACTTTTGCGTGCTCTCGGGGGACCTACACGATATTACACAGTTGTACGAGCTTCTTTGGCTCTTCAGTGTGTAAATTAAAGAAATCCGTTTCCTCCTTGCAGTTAAGTGAGATATAAACTGTGATGTTTCTTACATAAATTGAAGTTTTATAGTTCCGAGATTAAAGAGTTGGCTAATTTGTTGGGTGACCTGCGTTTATATCCAGTTGATTTTAGACATGTCTGTTACTGCGGAGGGGCAAGATCTTTCCTCTCTGTTTCTTGTAAAGAATGTTGACAACTAGACAGATCTATAGCCATTGCTAAATGACGTAAATTTAGTTGTCTTGATCTATCCTCTTGTGTGCAAAACTTACGCGCGAAACTATCTTTTTTCACGATTTGTCGCTGCCAAGTAACACAGCTATACGAAACTTGGACCATAGAAGGCAAGAAGTGCTACAGTATAGTACATAAGGTAACTGAAAGAAATACTCAGCGAGACGAACTTAAATGACAGTTTTATTTAAAGACAGTAATTGTACTGGCGTCACCGCCATTTATTTTGGTCCTGTGGACGTTATCTAATATTGGACATGCTTTATGTTAGGGAGTGTGTGTAGCAGCCCTTTTTCTGTTTTCGCTTTTTCGTCTAATAGGTGAAAGTTTGATTTTATTTTCTACGCATTGACTGTCATTGAAGGGTTTATTTAATATTGTCCCGGCTAAGTATCAGTTTGATTACTTTTAAAACACAATGTTAAACGTGGATCACTACACGTATAGGCTTCCCAACTCTGAGAGAAAAAATCTTTAGTAGCTTTACTATCAATGTTTACAGACGACGATACTTTTTCTTTCGTTCAGTTGTTTTAGTTACGAATCGCTAGTTTGTTCTTGGCATAGATCACGTAACCTTAACGTTTATTAATCTAAGTTAAATTAATGTTCAAGACTTGTATTATGTTTCAAATTAACAACGTCAGTTTATTGACAAGAATTATTTATAAATAGGTTCACTCATACGATCTCATTCAAGAAAGGTCTTTAATTAGATGTCTAAGTAGGATTCCCGCTAGCATCAGAGATGTTAGATAATATCCTGTCACTTTCGGTAAATAAGTTATTTTTATTTAATATCCGCAAACAGTCATTAACTATGACCACTAGTCGCGTGAAGTTAAAGTTTCCCACTATCACAATTCAAAGTCCGAATCCGGTTAAAACTCTCAATTCAGTAAAGCGTTTAAATATTCACACGAATTGACATTAAAGCCAAAGAGATTACTATTCACCTTCCCGTTTATCTAATCTGGTAAATGTCCAAATTAAAGTCTTGAATTGACCATCCTCAATAACAATGTCACGACCTATTCTTGATCCCCGTTTAATAAAGTCCCAGTTGTTGTTCTTTAAAGCTGTACGTCCTAAATAACTTCCGAACTAGAACAGACTAGAGACTGGAGTATCGTAATTACAACGTATGGCTATTTATACTTTAATAAACACTATCTTTGGTGTCCCAGACCTACGTTCTATGACTATAATATTGATTTTCTTACGTATTGGGAAACTAATATTTTAATATTTTCTACTGTTTTTCCCCCTTCCCATGTCTCTAATTTTATAATTAAATTTTCCTTTTCTTTTCTTTTTCTATACTAGATATTTCCCTTTATTTATTTTTCGTAATTACTACTTGTGGAGGGACTTGGGTCATTTTGTGAATTGATATTTTAAGGACATGGAAGCTAATTTGGGAGCTAATGTGATAACCACGGACAGCTATGCGTGCTGCTGTACAACGTGCGCCATGCCAACCACAGGATTGGTACGGAGTTATTCTGGTAGGGCGTTCCATTCTTCTAGCAATGCGGTTTACAACTGCTGCATGGTCGTTGGTCCATGTGGATGGGCTGCAGTACCTGTCCCGAACGCATCTCACACGAGATCGATGGGTTTTGACTCTGCAGGCCATTCCGTTCGCCGAAATTCTCTCGTTTATGAGCTGCTCCAGCCGCGATATTCGATGCGACCACCCGCTGTCATCCATAAAAATGAAGTCAGGATCGAATGCATCCGTGAAGAGACGCACATGGGGTAGGCGTAATCACAATAACATTGACGGGTGAGTGTACTGTGTTCGAAGGCTCGGAGGCCACTACACCCATGAAACATTATGCATTATGCCTCCTCTCAACACAACACCTGGACCACCTAAACAATCATATTCGACAATGTTCCTGGGTGCGTTACGTGTTCCCGCCACTCATCGAATGAAGGTACGTCCAACAATGTCAAACACGACCGTTTTTGTGGTTCAGGTTGCAATATCGTGCAAAGATGGCGTTGCCATAACAAAGTCGGCACTCTACATCGATACCAAAAAAGATAGTGATGGGAGGCGCTGGCCAAGCTACGGTCTCTCTCCCAGCTCCCCAGCGCCACCCCACGGAAACCGGTATAGAACCGAACGTTGAATCGTTCGCCGCAGTTCGTGACCTCCGATGAAGCAGACAATATCAGGACACATGTGTTACTCATGTATTAGATTGAATCGTTACTGTGATTTTGTACTTCAAGCGAAGAGTGTAGCAAATCTATGCCTCAAATTAGGCTTTAATATTCAAAGATAGTTGTAAATATTCCGCACATTCCTGTGTAAATGAATTGTATAATGTATAAAGTAATTTTTTTATCGTTCTTGTAATAATGTGCTACCATTCCTCCATCACCTAGAGCAATCAAAAACCCCACATTCATACCGGACAGTTACGATCGTGTTGACTCCTTCAGCATCAACTACAGCCTGAAGATGGCATAAAGCGCCGAAACTGGCAGCTACAAAATAAAAAAATAAGATCATAAGGACGGCTTTAGCTGTTTCATTTTCTTATAGCTGTAGTTTCGTCGGTGTGGGGAGGCATAATGTTGCATCGGAATACTGACGTCCAAGTTTTTGGACACGGTTCACTCATTGGTCGGCGTTGTTATGATACCGTATTTCTCCTCCGTGTCCCTCTTTTCATGGGTAAATTCGGCTCTGACATCATTTGTAGCGATGAGAATGCGCGACCGCATCGAAGAGCGCAGGTGGAGGAATTTTTGGAACGAGAGGAAGATCGGCGAATTGACTGGCCTGTCCGTTCTCTTCACACGTGTGTGATGCGTCGCGGAGACGTATTGTTGTACATCCAGCTGGACTAAGCACCATCCAGTAGGTATTAACCGCACTGGTCGAGTAATGTAACGCCCTACCACAAGAACTCGGTACCAAACTTGGAATTATATTAACACCTTCAGCTGCTGATGGGCGATATATAAACGGGGACAGGTGAAAATGTGTGCCCCGACCGAAAGAACAGACACTATATCCACATAAGTATATAGTTCTGGCAGTACCGGCCATGACCTTCTTCTTCTGTGGGGATGTACACACATTCCCCGAACTCTTACCGGACTTGGTAAGAATGTCTTCCACGAGTAATGAGTGTGTTGAGGTGTGTGGACATACAAGGTGAGAATGTGGGTCTCGCGGGAGACGTGCACGAGACAGTCCATGCAGTCGCACTGTCCTCTGTGCCCTTGGTGGCTCAGATGGATAGAGAGTCTGCCATGTAAGCAGGAGATCCCGGGTTCGAGTCCCGATCGGGGCACACATTTTCACCTGTCCCCGTTGATATATCGCCCGTCAGCAGCTGAAGGTATTAATATAATTCTAATTTCGTCCTAGACGGCTGCGGGTCATCAATGATGTCTGTTCTTTCAGACATGTCCGAAAGAGCAGACACCATATCCATATAAGTATACGTTACCAAACTTGTGATCAGCATGGGAGCATGTTTCAGAGCATGCATTGCCGTTCTTGGTGATCATGCAACCTGTTAAAAAACAAACTCTTGTCTTTTAAAATGAGCAGGGGACCATCATAAATGCCGGCCACTTTCGTCGAGCGGTTGCAGGCGGTTCAGTCTTGAACCGCGCTGCTGCTACGGTCGCAGGTTCGAATTCTGCCTCGGACATGGTTGTGCGTGACGTCCTTAGGTTAGTTAGGTTTAATTAGTTCTAAGTCCAGGGGACTGATGACCTCAGATGTTAAGTCCCATAGTGCTTAGAACCATTTTGAACCATCATAAATAGCGGTGACTACAGTGTAATTATTGTCTTCGAATAAAAGTGCCCTTTCTTTATGTTCGTCTCATTGCGTATTTCTTTCAGGTGCCTTCTCTATTCTACTTTATGAGTTCTTTCTATCTATGATCCGAGTTTCAACAAGCTATGGTACATGGCAGTGACACATCATGCGTAAGTTACTTATGTCCTGAAGCTTTGCTCACCATTATATTTGGAAATCCTATTTTGACACTGATACGGATGTGAGACACGGAAGCATAGAGTCTAAGGCAACAAGTTTGTCTGTTTGTGAACAAGGGTATTACAGCGTCTGTTGTTTTATGTTTTCTATAAATTTTAAAAGAATGTATATTTGTACTGAAGGGGTTAAATGCAGGGAACGAAAGGGTATTGACAACTTGTACGGAAACCAGATTGCGTTTGTAAAAGTCGATTGGCATGAAACAGGGTTGAGAACGGAGTTAGGCAGGGTAGTAGCCTATGTCCGATATTATTCAGTTTTTAAATTGACGAAACAGTAAAGGAAACTAAAGGAAAATTAGGAGTAGGAATTAAATTTCAGGGACGTAGTAATTCTGTCAGAGATAGCGAAGGAGGATATAAGATGAACATGAGCAGAAGGTAGTACAAGGGTAATGGAATGAAGTCCAATTAAAGGAGGCGGTGCTGAGGGAATTAGATTACTTACTACTACTACTACTACTACTACTACTACTACTACTTAAAAGTAGTAGACGAACTTGACTATTTGGGCAGCAAAGTAACTGATGATGGCCGAAGCAGAGAGAATATAAAATGTAGATGGCAATGCCAAGGAAAGCGTTTCTGAAGAAACATTTGTTAACATCGAGTAGAGCTCTAAATGTTAGGAAGTCTTGAGGATATTTCTCTGGAATGTAGGCATGTACGGAAGTTAAACATGAACATTAAACAGTTTATAAATAGAACCTTTTGCAATCTGGTGCTTCAGACGAATTCTGAAGGTTAGATGGGTAGATCACTTGACTGGAGGTATTGAAAAGAATTAGGGAGACAACGTTGTGGCACAATTTGACTGAACTGAGGGATCGTTAATAGGACACATTCTGAGACATTAAGGGATCACCAATTTGATGGAAGTGTGGGGAGTAAGAATTGTAGAGGAAGACCAAGAGAGGAATACAGTGCAGATAGTGGGATGTAGGTTGCAGTAGTTATTCGGAGATGAAGAGAGTTTCGCAGGATAGAGTAGCATGGAGAGCTCTATGAAACCAGTCGTCGGACTGAAGACCAGATAAGCAACATCGAGATTTTGTAGGTTTCTAGAACAAATATTTTGTTTGCTTGTTGCCGAGGAAGTCTTCCTGTCGCAAAACGTTCCCTGTGACGTGCGGCGTTTTGCGGTGCTGGAAGGGGCCGCCCGGTGGATACGGCCACCAGCAAGAGGCGTGGCTGCCCTGCCCAAACTCTGTCGTGATGGCGGTGCCCTACTTCAGTCACCACACCTCGATACACTCTTGATGCTGGATGTCATCACATGCGAAACTTGTTGTTGCTGTCATACTCAGCCGGCCGCGGTGGTCTCGTGGTTCTAGGCGCGCAGTCCGGAACCGCGGGACTGCTACGGTTGCAGGTTCGAATCCTGCCTCGGGCATGGATGTGTGTGATGTCCTTAGGTTAGTTAGGTTTAAGTAGTTAGTCTAGGGGACTGATGACCTCAGATGTTAAGTCCCATAGTGCTCAGAACCATTGGAATCATTTTGAACAGTACCAACGACGATGAAGAGAATCGTTCATCGTGACATAAGTGCAACCCTTCCGCAAATTGCTGCAAATTTCAATGCTGGGTCGTCAATAAGTGTCAGCGTGCGAACCATTCAACGAAATATCATCGATATGGGCTTTCGGAACCGATGACTAAACGTCACAAAGCCATACGCCTCGCCTGGGCCCGTCAGTACCGACATTGGACTGTTGACATCTGGAAACAAGTTGTCTGGTCAGACGAGTCTCGTTTCAAATTGTATCGAGTGAATGGAGGTGTACGGCTATGGAGACAATCTCATGAATCTATGGACCCTGCATGTCAGCAGGTGACTGTTCGAGCTTGTGGAAGCTCTCTAATGGTGTGGGGCTTGTGTAGTTGAAGTAATATGGGACCGCTGATACGTCTAGATACACGTACAGATGACATGTACATAAGCATTCTGTCTGATCACCTGCAGTCATTTATGTCCATTGTGCATTCCTACGGACTTGGGCAATTCCAGCAGGACAATGCGACACCCACACTTCCAGAATTGCTACAGAGTGTGCTCCAGCAACACTCTTCTGAGTTCAAGCACTTCCGCTGGCCACCAAACTCTCCAGACATGAAGTTTATTGAGGATATCTGGGTGCCTCGCAATGTGCTGTTCAGAAGAAATCTCCATCCCCTGGTACATTTACGAATTTATGGAGCCCCCTGCAGGATTCATGGTGTCAATTCCCTCCAGCACTACTTCAGACATTAGTCGAGTCATGTCACGGCGTGATGCGGCACTTCTTACGTGCTCGCGGGGCCTACGCGATATTAGGCAGTTGTATCGGTTTCTTTGGCTCTTTAGTTTATAATTGCAGTCTTTTTTCTGTCTAGGTTGTGAAGAAACTTTCGCTTCCCTTTACTTTCAAAGATTGTAGTTCTGTAAACAGTGAGAAGAGCCTTATGTAAATCTGCAAATTATAGTTTTTTTTTTTTTAATGTGTGTCGTACGATAAATCGTTGAGTCAGTATTTCCTGACGTGTATTTCTGGAGAGTAATCGTTAATAACTGCGAGTGAAATTTTTTTAAGAACTCTTCTTTCGGAAAGCGGACCCAAACAAGGCAACTACGTCTGTATACACACTCTCAAGCTACACTCAGTGCATGACGAAGCGTACGTTCTACCACTGTTGATCATTTCATTTCCTCACCCACTGCCAAATGGAGTGAGGAAAAAACGACCTCCATATGCATCCGCATGAGCCTTCGTATGTTGTATGTGCGGTCTTTAACGAAATATACCTTTTTGGCCGTTCTTCATACAACCCCAATTGTTGGTTCTCTAAATTTCCTCATTATTTCGCGAAAAGAACGTCTTCTTCCCTCCAGGGATTCCAGTTTGAGTTCACAGAGCGTTCAGTGACACTCGCGTGTTGGACAGAACCCATTGGTAACAAATCTAGCAGCAAGCGTCTGAACTTCTTCGATGTCTTCTTTTAGTCACGCCTGGTGGAGACCCCCAAGCGCTCGAGCAGTACTCAAGAATGCGTGACAAAAGTGTTCTACACGCGGTCTCTTATGTAGAGGTGCTACCCTTTGAGTAAGTTCTCCCCATAAACCGAAATGGGCCATTCACCTGCGCGAGTAGCGACCTTAAGTGCTCGTTTCGTTTCGGATCCCTATGCAGACTAGATAATCGCCCTGAGTGTGTCAAGCAGTACACCAGTAATACTTCATACGAACAGTACAGGATTGTTTATCCTATTCACATTATCCTACTTACATTTTTCTATATTTCGAAGAAGCTGCCATTCATCACACCAACTAGAAATGTTATCTAAGTTATCTTGTAGTCCCCTACAGTCACGCAACGACGACACCTTCCCGTGTACGACGTCATCAGTAAGTAGTCGCAGATTGCTACTTACGCAATTCGGCATATAATTTGTGTATATAGAGAATAAGAGTGGACCTATCACATTTTCCTGTGGATTTTCTGACGACACCCTTGTCAATGGTGAACATTCCCCGTTGAGGACAACGCACTATTACTGAAGAAGTCTTCTAGTCACATACCTGGGAGCCTATTCCGTATGCTCGTAGTGCTTTTCGGAAATCTAGAAATATGGAATCTGCTTGTTGCCCATCATTCATGGTACGCGGGATACCATGTGAAAAAGGACAAGCTCAGTTTCTCACGAGAGATGCTTTCCGAATCCGTGCCGATTTGTGAACAGAACCATTTCTGCCTCAATGAAATTTATTGTATTCGAACTTACATTATTTTCAAGAATTCTGTATCAAACCGATGTTGAGAATATATTAAACGTATTCTCAATTGCGAATATTGACAACCATCAGCTGTAGAATGGAACGACGACAGTGAAAATTTGTGCCAAATCGGGACTCGAACCAGGATTTCCCGCTTATCGAGAGCGGTCGCCTTACCATTTGGCTATCCGTGCACGACTCACGGACACACCCAAACTTCCATCTGTCGTCAACAGGGCGTCTACGATCCGTACTCGTACATCGATTATGTACACTACTGCCCATTAAAATTGCTACGCCAAGAAGAAATGCAGATGATAAATGGGTATTCATTGGACATACATATTATACTAGAACCGACATGTGATTACATTTTCACGCAATTTGGGTGGATAGATCCTGAGAAATCAGTACCCAGAACAACCACCTCTGGCCGTAATAACGGCCTTGATACCCCTGGGCATTGAGTCAAACAGAGCTTGGATGGCGTGTACAGGTACAGCTGCCCATCCAGTTTCAACACGATGCCACAGTTCATCAAGAGTCGTGACTGGCGTATTGTGACGAGCCAGTTGCTCGGCCACCATTGACCAGATGTTTTCAATTGGTGAGAGATCTGGAGAATGTGCTGGCCAGGGCAGCAGTCGAACATTTTCTGTATCCAGAAAGGCCCGTACAGGACCTGGAACATGCGGTCGTGCATTATCCTGCTGAAATGTAGGGTTTCGCAGGGATCGAATGAAGGGTAGAGCCATGATATGTAACGTCCACTGTTCAAAGTGACGTCAGTGCGAACAAGAGGTGACCGAGGCGTGTAACCAATGGCACTCCATACCATCACGCCGGGTGATACGCCAGTATGGCGATGACGAATACACGCTTCCAATGGGGGTTGACCGCGATGTCGCCAAACACGGATGCGACCATCATGATGCTGTAAACAGAACCTGTATTTATCCGAAAAAATGTTGTTTTGCCATTCGTACACCCAGGTTCGTCGTTGAGTACTCCATCGCAGGCGCTCCTGTCTGTGATGCAGCGTCAAGGGTAACCGCAGCCATGGTCTCCGAGCTGATAGTCCATGCTGCTATAAACGTCGTCGAACTGTTCGTGCAGATGGTTGTTGTCTTGCAAACGTCCCCATCTGTTGACTCAGGGATCGAGACGTGGCTGCACGATCCGTTACAGCCATGCGGACAAGATGCCTGTCATCTCGACTGTTAGTGATACGAGGCCGTTGGGATGCATCACGGCGTTCCGTATTACCCTCGTGAACCCACCGATTCCATATTCTGCCAACAGTCATTGGATCTCGACCAATGCGAGCAGCAATGTCGCGATACGATAAACCGCAATCGCGATATGCTACAATCCGACCTTTGTCAAAGTCGGAAACGTGATGGTACGCATTTCTCCTCCTCACACGAGGAATCACAACAACGTTTCACCAGGGAACGCTGGTCTACTGCTGTTGGTAAGGCGACCGCTCTCGATAAGCGGGAAATCCTGGTTCGAGTCACGATCTGGCACGAATGTTCACTGTCGTCGTTCCATTTTACAGCTGATGGTTGTCCATATTCACAATTGCGAATATGTTAATGTGTTTCAAAACGGCTGTAGTCGCCACAGCGCCTGTTGCTTTCCAAAGGAACTTTGCATCGTCATCAGATTAACACAGGCACTGCAGTATCGATGTTGAGAATATTCCGCAGGCGAGCAGAAACACAAGGTGTGAGGAGACTTGTATTCTGGCCGCGACTGCGATCCTCTGGGAGGCCTCGCCATCCTTGCGCACCACGGGTCGCGCTGCCGGTGGAGAAAGCTGCGCCGGACCTGCTCTGTTCTGGTAGCCTTGAGCCTGCCGTCGCCACGGTCATCCGCGTCATTTTGTGGCCATCACTGCCTCATCTGTCTCTCAGCGCTGCTCCGACTATTCATACATATTAAAATGGTGCTTGAGTTTTTACGTCGTTACCACGACGCTTGACTACGGCATTCATTATCATTCGTTACCTGGAGAGTTATACTTGTAAATACGTATTGTTTGTAAAATAAATAAAGTGAAAGTGACAAGACTGAGGGGGGGGGGGGGGGGGGGGGGGCAGGAGATGAGCACTTCCGACGCGTCCTTATTATTCATTTTAATAGAGGAACAAAGAGGGGGTAGCTGTCTCGCAAAGCATAAACAGTTCTGACAGAAAGAGCATTGAAGCTTCTGAAATGTGTCACAGAAGAACGCGCAGAAATTACATGGATAGATTGAGTAAGTAATGACAAGGCACTGAATCGAGTTGGGGAAAAACACACAATTTAACTAAGAGACAGAACTGTTGGTAGGGCATATCCTGAGGGATCAAGGATTCGGCCGGCCGGAGTGGCCGAGCGGTTCTAGGAGCTTCATTCTGGAACCGCGCGACCGCTACGGTTGCAGGTTCGAATCCTGCTTCGGGCATGGATGTGTGTGATGTCCTTAGGTTAGTTAGATTGAAGTAGTTCTAAGTTCTAGGGGACTGATGACCTCAGATGTTAAGTCCCGTAGTGCTCAGAGCCATCAAGGATTCGTCTTTTTGGTACTGGGACGAAGTTTCAGGGCTAAAAATTGGGGGCCAACTTTTGACAGTTCTCAGTAATCAGATGGAATTATATGGTTCCAGAGAGTCTCAAACGTCTATGATGTATATGTGCTTCAGTCTCCGTATGTATATTGCTGCATGTAAGTTCAGGCCGATGTACGGTGCAGTAGCTATGCACAGGATAGTGTGGCGTGAAGAGCTGCATCAAACCAGCTTTTGGACGAAGGCAACAACAACAATAGCGACTACTACTACTACTGCAAATACAACAACAACCCATCAAAATTTTGGAGGTTATTCTAGGATATTTCCTGAGTGGAATCGACCCGTGGTCTCCGGTGGCTAGTTGCAGAGTAATAATGTAATTATGATTTATTCGTTTTGTCACTCCAATCACCTACAAAACATTGTCTTCCAGATCGGATGTTGTGGCATACCTCGTACAGCCAGTATTTTCTGTTCGAACGTGGTAGCACCCGGTTTCTCGTAGGCTCCTATGTACAGATGGAGCAGTACTGTGAAGTGGTGGCCGTCGTTGTGGGACAAAACTAGCGAGTTTCAAGCAGGACTCGAGCGCTGAGGGTTCCGTACAATCTCAATTATATAAGGGGCTTTCACAAAGAAACGAACCGGAGTCTGGAATGCGCAAACCGGTGACAGGAGGGTAATATCGTGGCGTGTGTAAGGTGGTGTGGTGCCGACCAGAGCGTGGAAGTTCACGCCCCGCCGCTAGAGGGCATGCTTGCGCGGCACGTGACTGTTCAGAGCTAGCAGCCGCATGCATCAATCGTCCAACCCTGCCAGTCGCATTGCAGACATGGAGGAGTCAAAAGAAGACCAAAGAAGTGTTGTTTGTTTTCTGACGGCGGAAGGAGTAGGAGGAACGGACGTTCATCGACGAGTGTCACAAGTGTACGGCGGACACTGTATGTCCGTTCCAAGGGTCAAGTCGTAGCACAAGCGCTTTAGGAAAGGACGGGTGTCGTTAGCCGATGATGCACGGTATGGAGCACCACACTGCATTACCGATGACATCGTCCAGCTGGTGGATGCACCGATTACCCAGGAACGCCGAGTGAGACTGACAGCCATAGCCGCAGTGGTCGGATAGAGCGTCGGAAGTGTTCACACAATCATGAAGGAACGACTGCACACGCGCAAAGTGTGTGCCCAATGGGCGCCCCACAGTCTTCAACCACACCAGGAAGCGTGTCGAGTGGCCCACTGTCTTGCTCATCTGCAGCGCTATGCTCGGGTAAGGAATACATTCCTGGCACGAATGGTGGCTGTAGATAAGTCATGGAAGTCTGCAATGGAAGCATCCAGAGTCACCACTACCAAAAAAACCCAAGGCCATCCATACGAGTGCAGGAAAGGTTATGCTTCTTGACCAAGATGGTCCCCTTCTGATTCATTTCCTGCAGCACGGGACAATCGTGAATGCCCAGCGTTACTTGCAAAGCTTTAGTACCCTTCCGCCGTCTGCAGTTCGTCGTCTCGCGGTCACGTTCTCGCTTACCGAGCACGGGGTCCCGGGTTCGATTCCCGGCGGGGTCAGGGATTTTCACCTGCCTCGAGAGGACTGGGTGTTTGTGTTGTCCTCATCATTCCAGCATCGTTCCTGAAAGTGGCGATATTGGGCTGAGCAAAGGTTGGAAATTTGTGCGGGCGCTGATAACCGCGGAGTTGAGCGCCCCACAAACCAAACATCATCATGAAACATCATCACCCTTCGCCAAGCGATCAAATCAAAACCACCAGGCAATCTCATCCGTGGGGTCATTCTGTTCCGCGACAATGTAAAGCCTCATACGGCCAAGACAGTCGCGGCACTCCTGAGAAATTGGAGGTTCTCGGCCACTCCCCATACAGTCCGAAACTCTCTCCCCGTGATTACGCCATTTTTGGTCTCCTTAAAGAGGCTCTGAGGGGCAAACGATTCACCTCGGACGACGACGTCCAGCTGCACGTGCGCAACTGGTTAACATCGGAGGCCCGGGAATTTTATGAGACAGCCATTCACCGCCTTGTGTCACAGTGGTACAAGCGTCTCAACAGCCAGGGTCAATACTTGTAACATACAAGTAGCGGTTTCTATAGTTATGCCTCCAGCTCGTTTCTTTTTGAACGTCCCTTAAAATTACAGAGTATCCATCCGTTCAGGGAATTGAGAATCTCGACGATTTTTGCTTGTTATCGACATTGATACTGGTAAGATATCGATTCCAGGATTCCAAAACTTTCGAAAATATTTTAATTCAGAATCGGATAACAAATCACAAGAAATATTTTTTCGTGTGATATAATTATAAATTAACGATTTACTGATTTTTTTCATTACTTGTAATGGGAAACCCTTTTTCCTCCCCAATTTCATGATTCTACCCACAAGTTTTTAATGACTGACTTTGCGAGTATCAAAGTAGGTAACATAAACGGCCGTGTCTTTTGATTTCATTGATTTACAAGGGCCACATTTTGATATCAGTAAGTGTCTGTAGATCTTAATATGTGACGTAACTTTCAACTTGGTACATCTACCCGTTCCTGAGAAGAAATGGGTCTTAACAGATGGACTGACAGACAGACGGACTGTCAGACAGATAGTAAATGACAAAAATTTTTTTTTCGTGCATTGTTGTTGTTGTTGTTGTGGTCTTCAGTCCTGGGACTGGTTTGATGCAGCTCTCCATGCTACTCTATCCTGTGCAAGCTTCTTCATCTCCCAGTACCAACTGCAACCTACATCCTTCTGAATCTGCTTAGTGTATTCATCTCTTGGTCTCCCCCTACGATTTTTACCCTCCACGCTGCCCTCCAATACTAAATTGGTGATCCCTTGATGCCTCAGAACATGTCCTACCAACCGATCCCTTCTTCTGGTTAAGTTGTGCCACAAACTCCTCTTCACCCCAATCCTATTCAGTACCTCCTCATTAGTTATGTGATCTACCCATCTAATCTTCAGCATTCTTCTGTAGCACCACATTTCGAAAGCTTCTATTCTCTTCTTGCCCAAACTATTTACCGTCCATGTTTCACTTCCATACATGGCTACACTCCATACAAATACTTTCAGAAATGACTTCCTGACACTTAAATCAGTACTCGATGTTAACAAATTTCTCTTCTTCAGAAACGCTTTCCTTGCCATTGCCAGTCTACATTTTATATCCACTCTACTTCGACCATCATCAGTTATTTTGCTCCCCAAATAGCAAAACTCCTTTACTACTTTAAGTGTCTCATTTCCTAATCTAATTCCCTCAGCATCACCCGATTTAATTTGACTACATTCCATTATCCTCGTTTTGCTTTTGTTGATGTTCATCTTATATCCTCCCTTCAAGACACCGTCCATTCCGTTCAACTGCTCTTCCAAGTCCTTTGTTGTCTCTGACAGGATTACAATGTCATCGGCGAACCTCAAAGTTTTTATTTCTTCTCCATGGATTTTAATACCTACTCCGAATTTTTCTTTTGTTTCCTTTACTGCTTGCTCAATATACAGATTGAATAACATCGGGGAGAGGCTACAACCCTGTCTCACCCCTTCCCAACCACTGCTTCCCTTTCATGTCCCTCGACTCTTATAACTGCCATCTGGTTTCTGTACAAATTGTAAATAGCCTTTCGCTCCCTGTTCTTTACCCCTGCCACCTTCAGAATTTGAAAGAGAGTATTCCAGTGAACATTGTCAAAAGATTTCTCTAAGTCTACAAATGCTAGAAACGTAGGTTTGCCTTTCCTTAATCTTTCTTCTAAGCTAAGTTGTAAGGTCAGTATTGCCTCACGTGTTCCAGAATTTCTACGGAATCCAAACTGATCTTCCCCGAGGTCGGCTTCTACTAGTTTTTCCATTCGTTTGTAAAGAATTCGTGTTAGTATTTTGCAGCTGTGCCTTATTAAACTGATAGTTCGGTAATTCTCACATCTGTCAACACCTGCTTTCTTTGGGATTGGAATTATTATATTCTTCTTGAAGTCTGAGGGTATTTCGTCTGTTTCATACATCTTGCTCACCAGATGGTAGAGTTTTGTCAGGTCTGGCTCTCCCAAGGCTGTCAGTAGTTCCAATGGAATGTTGTCTACTCCGGGGGCCTTGTTTCGACTCAGGTCTTTCAGTGCTCTGTCAAACTCTTCACTCAGTATCGTATCTCCCATTTCGTCTTCATCTACATCCTCTTCCATTTCCATAATATTGTCCTCAAGTACATCGCCCTTTTATAGACCCTCTATATACTCCTTCCACCTTTCTGCTTTCCCTTCTTTGCTTAGAACTGGGTTTCCATCTGAGCTCTTGATGTTCATACAAGTGGTTCTCTTATGTCCAAAGGTCTCTTTAATTTTCCTATCTTACCCCTAGTGAGATAAGCCTCTACATCCTTACATTTGTCCACTAGCCATCCCTGCTTAGCCATTTTGCACTTCCTGTCGATTTCATTTTTGAGACGTTTGTATTCCTTTTTGCCTACTTCATTTACTGCATTTTTATATTTTCTCCTTTCATCAATTAAATTCAATATTTCTTCTGTTACCCAAGGATTTCTACTAGCCCTCGTCTTTTTACCTACTTGATCCTCTGCTGCCTTCACTACTTCATCCCTCAGAGCCACCCATTCTTCTTCTACTGTATTTCTTTCCCCCATTCCTGTCAATTGTTCCCTTATGCTCTCCCTGAAACTCTGTACAACCTCTGGTTCTTTCAGTTTATCCAGGTCCCATCTCCTTAAATTCCCACTTTTTTGCAGTTTCTTCAGTTTTAATCTACAGTTCATAACCAATAGATTGTGGTGAGAGTCCACATCTGCCCCTGGAAATGTCTTACAATTTAAAACCTGGTTCCTAAATCTCTGTCTTACCATTATATAATCTATCTGATACCTTTTAGTATCTCCAGGGTTCTTCCATGTGTACAACCTTCTATCATGATTCTTAAACCAAGTGTTAGCTATTATTAAGTTGTGCTCTGTGCAAAATTCCACCAGGCGGCTTCCTCTTTCATTTCTGTCCCCCAATCCATATTCACCTACTATGTTTCCTTCTCTCCCTTTTCCTACACTCGAATTCCAGTCGCCCATGACTATTAAATTTTCGTCTCCCTTCACTATCTGAATAATTTCTTTTATTTCATCATACATTTCTTCAATTTCTTCGTCATCTGCAGAGCTAGTTGGCATATAAACTTGTACTACTGTAGTAGGTGTGGGCTTCGTATCTATCTTGGCCACAGTAATGCGTTCACTAAGCTGTTTGTAGTAGCTTACCCGCGTTTCTATTTTCCTATTCATTATTAAACCTACTCCTGCATTATCCCTATTTGACTTTGTGTTTATAACCCTGTAGTCACCTGACCAGAGGTCTTGTTCCTCCTGCCACCGAACTTCACTAATTCCCACTATATCTAACTTTAACCTATCCATTTCCCTTTTCAAATTTTCTAACCTACCTGCCCGATTAAGGGACCTGACATTCCACGCTCCGATCCGTAGAACGCCAGTTTTCTTTCTCCTGATAACGACATCCTCTTGAGTAGTCCCCGCCCGGAGATCCGAATGGGGGACTATTTTACCTCCGGAATATTTTACACAAGAGGACGCCATCATAATTTAACCATACAGTAAAGCTGCATGCCCTCGGGAAAAAGTACGGCTGTAGTTTCCCCTTGCTTTCAGCCGTTCGCAGTACCAGCACAGCAAGGCCGTTTTGGTTATTGTTACAAGGCCAGATCAGTCAATCATCCAGACTGTTGCCCTTGCAACTACTGAAAAGGCTGCTGCCCCTCTTCAGGAACCACACGTTTGTCTGGCCTCTCAACAGATACCCCTCCGTTGT
The DNA here is from genome assembly GCF_021461395.2 of Schistocerca americana. Taxonomy (NCBI): domain Eukaryota; kingdom Metazoa; phylum Arthropoda; class Insecta; order Orthoptera; family Acrididae; genus Schistocerca; species Schistocerca americana. Next base: position 158,617,528 of record NC_060128.1, on the reverse strand, counting down.
GGTTGTACCTACGGTACGGCTATCTGTATCGCTGAGGCACGCAAGCCTCCCCACCAACGGCAATGTCCATGGTTCATGGGGGGGTTTTCGTGCATATAATTACAAATTCCTCCCCCCATGAACCATGGACCTTGCCGTTGGTGGGGAGGCTTGCGTGCCTCAGCGATACAGATAGCCGTACCGTATGTGCAACCACAACGGAGGGGTATCTGTTGAGAGGCCAGACAAACGTGTGGTTCCTGAAGAGGGGCAGCAGCCTTTTCAGTAGTTGCAAGGGCAACAGTCTGGATGATTGACTGATCTGGCCTTGTAACAATAACCAAAACGTCTTGCTGTGCTGGTATTGCGAACGGCTGAAAGCAAGGGGAAACTACAGCCGTAATTTTTCCCGAGGGCATGCAGCTTTACTGTATGATTACATGATGATGGCGTCCTCTTGGGTAAAATATTCCGGAGGTAAAATAGTCCCCCATTCGGATCTCCGGGCGGGGACTACTCAAGAGGATGTCGTTATCAGGAGAAAGAAAGCTGGCGTTCTACGGATCGGAGCGTGGAATGTCAGATCCCTTAATCGGGCAGGTAGGTTAGAAAATTTAAAAAGGGAAATGGATAGGTTGAAGTTAGATATAGTGGGAATTAGTGAAGTTCGGTGGCAGGAGGAACAAGACTTCTGGTCAGGTGACTACAGGGTTATAAACACAAAATCAAATAGGGGTAATGCAGGAGTAGGTTTAGTAATGAATAGGAAAATAGGAATGCGGGTAAGCTACTACAAACAGCATAGTGAACGCATTATTGTGGCCAAGATAGGCACGAAGCCCACACCTACTACAGTAGTACAAGTTTATATGCCAACTAGCTCTGCAGATGACAAAGACATTGAAGAAATGTATGATGAAATAAAAGAAATTATTCAGATTGTGAAGGGAGACGAAAATTTAATAGTCATGGGCGACTGGAATTCGAGTGTAGGAAAAGGGAGAGAAGGAAACATAGTAGGTGAATATGGATTGGGGGACAGAAATGAAAGAGGAAGCCGCCTGGTGGAATTTTGCACAGAGCACAACATAATCATAACTAACACTTGGTTTAAGAATCATGAAAGAAGGTTGTATACATGGAAGAACCCTGGAGATACTAAAAGGTATCAGATAGATTATATAATGGTAAGACAGAGATTTAGGAACCAGGTTTTAAATTGTAAGACATTTCCAGGGGCAGGTGTGGACTCTGACCACAATCTATTGGTTATGACCTGTAGATTAAAACTGAAGAAACTGCAAAAAGGTGGGAATTTAAGGAGATGGGACCTGGATAAACTAAAAGAACCAGAGGTTGTACAGAGATTCAGGGAGAGCATAAGGGAGCAATCGACAGGAATGGGGGAAATAAATACAGTAGAAGAAGAATGGGTAGCTTTGAGGGATGAAGTAGTGAAGGCAGCAGAGGATCAAGTAGGTAAGAAGACGAGGGCTAGTAGAAATCCTTGGGTAACAGAAGAAATATTGAATTTAATTGATGAAAGGAGAAAATATAAAAATGCAGTAAGTGAAACAGGCAAAAAGGAATACAAACGTCTCAAAAATGAGATCGACAGGAAGTGCAAAATGGCTAAGCAGGGATGGCTAGTGGACAAATGTAAGGATGTAGAGGCCTATCTCACTAGGGGTAAGATAGATACTGCCTACAGGAAAATTAAAGAGACCTTTGGAGATAAGAGAACGACTTGTATGAATATCAAGAGCTCAGATGGAAACCCAGTTCTAAGCAAAGAAGGGAAAGCAGAAAGGTGGAAGGAGTATATAGAGGGTCTATACAAGGGCGATGTACTTGAGGACAATATTATGGAAATGGAAGAGGATGTAGATGAAGATGAAATGGGAGATACGATACTGCGTGAAGAGTTTGACAGAGCACTAAAAGGCCTGAGTCGAAACAAGGCCCCCGGAGTAGACAACATTCCATGGGAACTACTGACAGCCTTGGGAGAGCCAGACCTGACAAAACTCTACCATCTGGTGAGCAAGATGAATGAAACAGGCGAAATACCCTCAGACTTCAAGAAGAATATAATAATTCCAATCCCAAAGAAAGCAGGTGTTGACAGATGTGAGAATTACCGAACTATCAGTTTAATAAGTCACAGCTGCAAAATACTAACACGAATTCTTTACAGACGAATGGAAAAACTAGTAGAAGCCAACCTCGGGGAAGATCAGTTTGGATTCCGTAGAAACACTGGAACACGTGAGGCAATACTGACCTTACGACTTATCTTAGAAGAAAGATTAAGGAAAGGCAAACCTACGTTTCTAGCATTTGTAGACTTAGAGAAAGCTTTTGACAATGTTGACTGGAATACTCTTTCAAATTCTAAAGGTGGCAGGGGCAAAATACAGGGAGCGAAAGGCTATTTACAATTTGTACAGAAACCAGATGGCAGTTATAAGAGTCGAGGGACATGAAAGGGAAGCAGTGGTTGGGAAGGGAGTAAGACAGGGTTGTAGCCTCTCCCCGATGTTGTTCAATCTGTATATTGAGCAAGCAGTAAAGGAAACAAAAGAAAAATTCGGCGTAGGTATTAAAATTCATGGAGAAGAAATAAAAACTTTGAGGTTCGCCGATGACATTGTAATTCTGTCAGAGACAGCAAAGGACTTGGAAGAGCAGTTGAATGGAATGTACAGTGTCTTGAAAGGAGGATATAAGATGAACATCAACAAAAGCAAAACAAGGATAATGGAATGTAGTCAAATTAAATCGGGTGATGCTGAGGGAATTAGAGTAGGAAATGAGGCACTTAAAGTAGTAAAGGAGTTTTGCTATTTGGGGAGCAAAATGACTGATGATGGTCGAAGTAGAGAGGATATAAAATGTAGGCTGGCAATGGCAAGGAAAGCGTTTCTGAAGAAGAGAAATTTGTTAACATCCAGTATTGATTTAAGTGTCAGGAAGTCATTTCTGAAAGTATTCGTATGGAGTGTAGCCATGTATGGAAGTGAAACATGGACGATAAATAGTTTGGACAAGAAGAGAATAGAAGCTTTCGAAATGTGGTGCTACAGAAGAATGCTGAAGATTAGATGGGTAGATCACATAACTAATGAGGAGGTATTGTATAGGATTGGGGAGGAGAGAAGTTTGTGGCACAACTTGACCAGAAGAAGGGATCGGTTGGTAGGACATGTTCTGAGGCACCAAGGCATCACCAATTTAGTGTTGGAGGGCAGCGTGGAGGGTAAAAATCGTAGAGGGAGACCAAGAGATGAATACACTAAGCAGATTCAGAAGGATGTAGGTTGCAGTAGGTACTGGGAGATGAAAAATCTTGCACAGGATAGAGTAGCATGGAGAGCTGCATCAAACCAGTCTCAGGACTGAAGACCACAACAACAACAACAACAACAACAACAATTACAAATTAAAGTTCTCGGATTTCTTAATTTGGTTGTATTATGAAACCTTGCTTCTTGGTAAATTTCATGATTCTAGGTTAATGCAAAGCACCATGTATGTTTTGATGACTGAGTTTGCGAGTATCAAAATATGTGACATAAGTGGCGGTATCTTTTGGATTCATTGACTTAAAAACTTACATTTACTACACCGATAAGTACCTATCTACCTTAGTATGTGACATAAATTTCGACATGGTTTAAAAAGTGGAAAAGACAGACAGGAAGACAACAAAGTCATCCTGTAAGGGTTCCATTTTTACCCTAATAATGAGCATATTGCCGTTGTGCCGTTCTGTGCTGTACTGCATGTATTAGGTACAAATCTGTTAACACTACAACAACGTTTCATACTGCTGTGGATCACAGTTAAGATGCAACTAACACTGCCGAAAAGCAAACCCGAGACACTACTGAACGATACTGGATGTAAGCTTAAGGGCGAAGAGTGAAGCGAGCATTACTGTCGTCAAAAGCAGGTGAATGGATCGAGGCAAACAGTGCAGCCCTCAACATTTGGACTTCGTGCCGATGTTTTCAGTGAAATACAGATAGAAAAATCAATAGGAGTCAAAAATCAAACGAAATGCAATTTCTTTGTAATGAGCCTGCAGAGACCGTGGGTCCCTTATGGCAAAGTACTCTTTATACAACCTGTAGTCTTTTGTCGGTGGAATACTGGTTGGCCGTGTATATTACAAGACATCCTACATGGCGGGGCATGCTGTCCTATTCCAGTCACGTATTGAGTGCTTGTAGAATGACAGTCAATACACCCCTCTTATGTAATAATACTCCTGATCCTTTCACGAGATATTCGATGTTGGCAAGACAATTGTCGCGTTGTTTTCTGAAGTACAAGTTGTCTAAATTCTGTGAGGCATTTGTGTTCCACTTTGCAGTGTTGTGTACAGATCAGTTACGATTCTATCAGCGCATCCTGTTGTCATGTCTACGTCATAAAGACTCTAAACACTGAAGAGTACTGTATAATTTATCACATTAGTGTCTTATATGCGATAACCTTCATAGACACCCTCCACTTTTCGACGACACGTCCAACTGTGATTATACGTGATCGTCTCATTTCAAATGACCTGATTGTATTCCCTTTAACTACACTGCTGATTAATTGAAATGTATGCTTGATTAACACATAATGTCGTGTAATGTATAGTAGGAAGAATGCATGATAACATTTGTAGGTCATTTAGGAGTGTTCTGGTGCGAACTTTAGTACTTTGAGCCAGCCGGGGTGGCCGAGCGGTTCTAGGCGCTACAGTCTGGAACAGCGCGACCGCTACGGTCGCTGGTTCGAATCCTGCCCCGGGCATGGATGTGTGTGATGTCCTGAGGTTAGTTAGGTTTAAGTAGTTCTAAGTTCTAGGGGACTGATGATCTCAGAAGTGAAGTCTCATAGTGCTCAGAGCCATTTTTTAGTACATTGAGCTGCCATCCTCTGGCAGCAACAGTGGCTCCAGCCTGGTAGGCTTTAGAGCCGAGCTGAGCTTGGATGACAGTTACTTCAACTCTATACCGCAGCCGATCAAACGGCTGGTGTGGGGTGGCGTGCCATTTTCTCGGTAACATATGACAAGTTGTTTTCAGTGGGTGAGAGATTTGGAGGACGTATTGGCAAGAGCAAGAATGGAAAACCATCTGTATCGAAGGAGATCAGGACTGCACGTGAAACATGAGGTCTAACATTATCACACTGATAGGTAACATCACGGATACCTCGAAGATAAGGCACAGCCACTGGCTTAAGTACGTCATAAATACACGATCCAGTCACTTTTATGGGACCGTCGGTCAGAATCCTGAGCAACCATGCGAGACGTTCAGGAAGAGAGTGACTGAGGTTCTGTAGGGTACCAACTGTGATGTGAGGAGCCGTGCCGACTCCAGTACCGAGGTCAACTTCGCTAGGTTTCTCGGTTGCGGATCCATGGCGGGAACAGTTGTGTTGATCCATTGTAGCTTCCAGAATGACGGCATCACCCAGGGAACGCCACTAAAACATACTCCATACCATAGCGCCCCATCTTTGCTTGCTTTCAGACGTTTTACATCGAAGACCCCAACGACCGTCTGTGGGATGGAGCACAAATCATTATTCGTCTGAAAAGGTCACCACTCAGCAGACGTCCAGTTGCAGTAATAGCGTGCAAATTCCAGCCTTCGTCGCCGATGAACCGCAGTCAGCGCAGTGCATGAACCAGGTGCCTGCCGCGGAGGCCGTATACAGCAACATTCGCTGAACGTTTGTCAAGGAGACAATGTTGGTAGTCTCTAGGTTCACCTGGGCGGTCAGTTGCCCAACAGTTGCGCGTTTGTTCGCCCGGACGCATCTCCGCAACCTCGTTTACCCATGTCATCTAGGGCCCGTGGTACACCACAGTTGCCCCGGCGCGGATTTTGGACATCGCCATTTTGCCATGCACGGTATACAGGGTTCAAAAATGGTTCAAATGGCTCTGAGCACTATGGGACTTAACATCTGAGGTCATCAGTCCCCTAGAACTTAGAACTACTTAAACCTAACTAACCTAAGAACAGCACACACATTCATGCCCGAGGCAGGATTCGAACCTGCGACCGTAGCGGTCGCGCGGTCCCAGACTGAAGCGCCTAGAACCGCTCGGCCATTCCGGCCGGCGGTAAAGTATCCATGGTTGATATTCTTCTAACTGTGGGGCAATGAACTAAGTAAATATTTGCGGTAATGGATTTTTCGCGAAGAAAAAGGTCCAAAAACCTTGTTATGCATGAGGACGCACCAAACATTCACTTTTTCGCTGTCTCGCTGTAACTGTACAGTAGCATGAGGAGACTCTGAACCCCATATACGGACATTTTCCTATTTACCATTCCACTGACATGAAAGGTGGATTCATCGGTAAAGCATATGCGATTTAAGTAATCGTTAGCGCCACCAATCCTGTTGAGAATCTCAGATGCAAATTCAGCACGTGTCAGCAAATCATAGGGTTCCAACGCCTGCACGATTTGCACTTTGTAAACATGCAACCTAAGCCTTTCATGAAGAATCTTCACCACACTTGCTTGCGGTATTTGAAGTTCACGTGATGCTTGACGAGTTGATTTAGACGGACTCCGTTGAAACGATTGCCGAACACAAATCAACACTCACACGAGGCCTGCCACTTCGAGGACGATCTTCAACGCTGCCTGTTTCGTTAAACTTTGCGTACCACCGCTTTATTGATTTAACGTCAGGAGGGCTGCGTCCTTAAGAATCCCGAAATTTACGCTGAACACTGATGGGAAATTTTGTTTCGTGAAACCAAAACATACATTGCGCTTTCTCCTGCTTCGACGCCACAAACGTAACCTAACAGACCGCGTCGGTGTTGTGGAACACTAGCACCATCTATTGGTCACAACAACTAGTTGCACTAACCTATGTAACGGCATCAAATGTAACTTATTATGTCAAACGGTTATTCTGTTATACATTGTTATAATCAGGGCAAGACTTTGTGCGCACCCTGTATTTTAACCACGGTGACATGCGAACAGTTAAGTTAGCCGTTTCAGAAAAGCTTCTGCCCTTGACCCGAAAGCCAGTGAACATGCCCTGTAAAACGTCAAATAAATCGCTGCGTTTCCTCATTACTACAACGACTGCAATGTTTCCGCGCCCCCTCAACAAGCTTTATACATCCTCCACTGCTAGTGTTGTTACCTGCCGTCTGTGACTGGTTATTGCACGTTGACGACGAGTGACTGGAACGCGTATGTCACCGGCCTTCCAATTATCGGATATGCGAATCAGAGGCGATCTCTGTACTCTAATGGAAGCTATACACCATGGCGACGTTCGTTCTCAAACAAGGCACGTGACACATCGGCCCATCCTACACGACCAAGCGAACAATATATTTGTCTCTCAGACTCTTGTAGTGAGGCACAGTTGAGGTCCTGTATGGCATTGCGTATAACCTTCCTGAAACCACTGATTCTGTAGACACATCATAGTGGCATTCAGACCAACGCGAGCAGCAATATCGTGGAATGATGAATCGCAGTGTCAGTAGGCCACGATTCCGCCATAATCTATTTACGGCACTTACTAGTAGACGTTTTGCTTCTTACACGAGACATAACACAGTCATCTCACAAACAAACAACAGTCAAATCCGGAATCTGAATGAGAAACTCGCTGCGCACTCTTTCCATATACACGGTGGTTTCGCTGAATACGAAAAAAACTGCAGGAAACGATCCCTGTGGGGAAAGTAGCAGAAAAAGCCATATGAACATTACAGCCAGAAATGCATTCCAAGGGAGGTACACTCATTTGGAGGTGGAGATAGAATGTGAGGCGCGTTCAAGAAGTAATGCAACACGTTTTTTCTGTAGGCAGGATTCGAATACACCATATTATTTCCCACTCTTTCAGCTATAAAACGCTGTTTTTCAACATAATCTCCGTTTAGTGCGACAGTCTTAGGCTACCTTCCTGGGAGGCCTGTACGCTCAACGTTTTGCTGCGTTACAAATCTCCCCATCATCCACGTACTGCTTCGCACAGGTTATTTTTCTTTGCTCATTATGGTCTTCGCTTAGGGAGCATGGAACCCAGCAGGCAAACACCTTTGAGTACCCCAAGTGGAGTACTAGTATGTCAGCACTAGAAATAGAGACGTCGAAGTGTGCAGCGAGGTGTTTGTGATCCGTCGATCACCACGAATGAGTTTCTTCGCATGCTCCAACATAGCAGCAGTCACGGCTGTGTTCTGGCCGGCCGGCACGCACGAATTTAAAGAATTATGCTACCCAGGCAGCAAAATTACTCACGGCGGTCGGAGCAAGGAGGACATGAAAAGCAGACTAGCACTGGCAAAAAGAGTATTCCTGGCTAAGAGAAGTCTACTAGTATCAAACATTGGCCTTAATTTGGAAAGGAATTTCTGAGAATGTACGTTGGGAGCACAGCATTGTGTAGTAGTGAAGCCGGCCGGCGTCCCTGAGCGGTTCAGTCTGGAACCGCGCGGCCGCTACGGTCGCAGGTTCGAATCCTGCATCGGGCATGGATGTGTGTGATGTCCTCAGGTTAGTCAGGTTTAACTGGTTCTAAGTTCTAGGGGACTGATGACCTCAGATGTTAAGTCCCATAGTGGTCAGAGCCATTTTTTGTAGTAGTGAAACATGGACTGTGGGAAAACCGGAACAGAAGATGATCGAAGCATTTGAGATGTGGAGCTACAGACGAATGTAAAAAACCAGGTGCACTGACAGTTTAAGGAATTAGGACGTTCTGCGCAGAATCAGAAAGGAAAGGAATATATGGAAAACACTGACAAGAAGAAGAGACAGGATGATGGGCCGTTAAGGCATTAGGGAATAACTTCCTTGGTACTAGAGGGAACTATAGAGGGTATATTAAAAAAAAAAAAAAAGCACTGCGATCGTTTCTGTGTACTCAGTACATACAGCTAGTTGAAAACAATATAAACCCTCATATTTTCCAACAGCAAATATGTCAGCTGGTGAAACTGAATGAGGGATGTCGTGAGAACTGGTCAGAGTTACCTGAGGTAAATCCATCTGGACTAGGCTTACAGTCTTTTCCGTTACTGTGACGCACGCCTCCGGTTGCGTGCCTACATCGCGTTTCCCATTGGGTCGATACATCATTACCTTCTGCCATCTCCCCTCTCCCTCTTCGTGTGGTAACCAAAGCGATTTTCTGCACTGGCTTAACATTTAGTTCTTCCCGTACGACGTTGTTTCGGATTTCAATATCGAGACTACATTTTTGTTCTTGTACAATTCCGAAGATAGGAAGCGCTGATAAGTGCGAGAACTACCGCACAATCAGTTTAACAGCCCGTGCATCTAAGATGCTGTGAAGAATAATATACAGAAGAATGGAAAGGAATATTATCTCTTAGATGACGATGAGTTTGGATTTAGGAAATGTGAATGTACCAGAGAGGCAGTGCTGACGTTGCGCTTGATAATGGAAGCAAAACTGAAGAAAAATTAAGGCGGTGGTGGTGGTTAGTGTTTAACGTCCCGTCGACAACGCGGTCATTAGAGACGGAGCGCAAGCTCGGGTTAGGGAAGGATTGGGAAGGAAATCGGCCGTGCCCTTTCAAAGGAACCATCCCGGCATTTGCCTGAAACGATTTAGGGAAATCACGGAAAACCTAAATCAGGATGGCTGGAGACGGGATTGAACCGTCGTCCTCCCGATAGTCCAGTGCGCTAACCACTGCGCCACCTCGCTCGGTAAAAATTAAGGCTCGCTCATAGATTTTATCAATCTAGGAAAAGCGTTCTGCAGTGTAAAATGTTGCAAGGTTTTCGGAATTCTGAGAAATATAGAAGTAAGCTATAGGAAAAGGCGAATAATATACGACACTTAAAGAACCAAGAGGAAACGATAAGATCGGAAGACCACGAGCAGACTGCTCGGGTTAAAAAGGGTGTAAAACAGGGTTGCAGTGTTTCGCCCCTACTGTTCAGTGATAAGACTCTCTGATGGCGTTGCTATCATTAGTGAAAGTGAAGAATTACAGCATCTGCTGAATGGGATGAACTGTCTAATCAGTACAGAATATTGAGAGTAAACCGGAAAAATCAAAGACAATGAGAACTGTCCGAGTGACAATAGCGAGAACATCAAAATTGGTGATCACGAAGTAGACGAAGTTCAGGAATTGTTCTACTTTGAATGCAAAATAAACCGTGAGGAACGGAGCACGGAGGACACAAAAAACAGACTACAAAGTGGAGTGATAGGGTAAGGAATGAGGAGCTACTCCTCAGAATCGGCAAAGAAAGGAACATATTGGAAAACGTGAGAAGGAGAAGGGATGGGATGATAGGACTTTTGTTAAGACTTCAGAGAATAACCTCTATGGTCCTAGACGGAGCTGTAGAACATAAAAACTGTAGGCAAGATTGAAATATATTCAGCAAATAATTGATAACACAGGTTGCAAGTGCTACTCTGAGATGAAGAGGTTGGCACAGGAGAGGAATTCGTGCGGGTCGCATCAAACCAGGCAGAAGAGTGACAACTCGAATAAAAAAAAGTAAAAAAGAAAGTATACGAATCATCCGCGCGTCAGAACAGTGCGGCACATTTGGAGCCGCCGTAGTCCTAGATACTTGGTATTTCTTTCGGTGTTCTTGTTTTCAAGGGTTTAATTATTGTTCCCGAAATTGTTTTGAGCCTACTTGCTTGTTAGGGGATGCCTCTTTCGTAGGTCATATTACATCCCAGTTGTTTGAACTATTTGAATTCTTGAAGTAGCATACTATCTACATTTTAGAGCATTGTTGTTATTTTCCAATAACGGCCGTTAATGTTTATTTATCTTCAGAAACGTGTCATATGTGATTGGCAACATATTGTGTATAAGTCGTGTACAGCTCCTTGTAAGTCCTCGTCGGTCTCCTGCAGGATTATTTGGTGGTCCCCGAATGATATAGTACCTTAGCCCTGCTGTAACTTATATACAAGTTGTTACAAAAAGTATTTCATATTTTCAGGGATAGTATTGCGGACCAAAACAATGAAAAATGTCCAGTAAGCTTGAGCTCTAAACATCCATACTTTAACAGCTGTGAGCCCTTGTTCATCTTTGCAACTGTGAAACATCTATTGGAACATCAGCCCATTTTGTCCGCAGTGTCGGAGAACACCTCACGTAGACGTTTAATGGGCAGTGGATTGATCGGGGAGGTCCAGTAAGTTGGCCATCTCATTCTCCCGGCTTAATATCTTAGATTTTTGGTTGTGCGAACACTGGAGATCTTTGGTATATGTAAATCTCATTAATGATGTGTAAATACTATAGGAACCCGTCATCGATGCCAGACAGTGTATTCGCCACCCACCTGTATTTTTTGAGAGTGCGTGATTTCTGAAGGCGTGTGGCAGAAGCGTGCCTTACTACGAGTGGACAACACATTAAGCACCTCCTTTAGCGATCACTCACTCGTGTGGGTTGTATGTGATAGCAAGCAGATTGCTTGTAGAAGCTGTGCTGTTTATGATAGAAAAATTTGTTCTCATTTATTTATTCATTTGTTTACTGAATTCTGTTGATGGTTCGTAGTAGCAAAGCGCTTGCAGTAGAAGAGATGTGTTTCACAGTAGCGAAGATTAAAAAGTTCTCACTACTTTTAAGATACGCTTTGTAGAGCCCACGTTTACAGGACTTCAGACTTCCATGTGTTTGGCCCAATGAAGGGAGCAATCCGCGGGAAGCAGTAGGTGAATGATGCGGAGGTAACTGATGCGGCAAGACATTGGCTCCGACGTCGACCAGTAGAGTGGTACCATACGGTCATAAAAGCCCTCCCACTAAGGTGTCGTAAGGCCGTCGCCTTGAACGGAGGTTATGTTGAAAAATAGGGTTTCATAGCCAAAAGAATGGGGAATAATATGGTGTATTACAATCTTGAATAAAACCAATCTGCTTTCAGAAAAAAGGTGTTGCATCTCTTACTCAACATCCATCGTATTTTTGAGGAAAGTTCTTCAATGCTGTTGTCAGTGTACAGAACGTAAAACAGGTGTTTCTTTTTTCTTAATTTTTTATCCTCCTTACTTATGTCGTCATTTCTTATTTTGGAGCCAGAATGGCCAATGTCGTTACTACTTTTTATAGTGTCTCGTTTCCTATCTGAGTCCTTCATCAGAATTGGATAATTCTAATACACTTCATTGTTTTAACTTTATTCGTGCCCGTCTTATAACCTCTTCTCAACAAACTACAACTGATGTAATTGTTTGCCATCTGTGACAGAATTATAATGTCGTCGGCTAATTTTAAAGTTTTTATTTTCATCTTCAACTTTAATTCTCTTTGCAAATACCTCCTTGATCTCCTTCAATCGTTACTCAACCTACAGGTTAAGAAACACAGAAGTTAAGCTGCAATCAAGTCCCGCTCACTTTTCAGTTATTGAATTTCTTCCATGTTCTTCAACCCTGTCGAAGGCAGTCTGGTTCCTGTAAATGTTGTGTGTCACGTTTCTCTCCTGTGTTTTTTCTCTGTCAAAAGTATTCTGGTATAAGACGAAAAGTTAGTGATATGCCGTGCATTTGTACTCGTTTTGGAACCCCTGTACTTTAATTTATTTACAGTTCGATCCAACAGCACTGCTTTAATGATTGCACAAGAGCGCCGTAGACGGTCAGTGTAGTAGATACCTTGCGGCGTTCGCATGTCCTCTACGCTCAATTACCGAAATCCCGAAATTGGCAGCTTGCGCAATATACGGAGCGACTGGGCATCCGGCGGAAAGCTCGCATCTGTCGTAACCCAAAGGTTAGGAGCGCCTCCTCTCAACTCTTTCTTTAGAGGTCAAACTGGTGAAATTTCATTCCGCAACCTCCATGCGTTGGACAGATACATGAATTTCTGCTGGATGCAGAATCTTCCGGTATAAAGTGCTCTCACTTTTATATAGGGGTAATGTCTTAGAGATACCGCCACCACTATTCTGCAAGCGGGAGTTACTGTTAGGTATTCATTTTCCTCTGAGGGGAAGCGCAACTAATGGTTCTAATGTTAATCTGCCGTGTGATTGAAAACTTTGTAACAATAGTGAAAACTTTGTATTGTGACAACACTACTTGTAGATGGATAGATCTCCAGTCATGTCAGATGTGACCACCTGTCAAAAGCCTGAATAACCACCTTTTGGCCGGCCGAAGTGTCCGAGCGGTTCTAGGCGTTTCAGTCTGGAACCGCGCGACCGCTACGGTCGCAGGTTCGTATCCTGCCTAGGGCATGGATGTGTGTGATGTCCTTAGGTTAGTTAGGTTTAAGTAGTTCTAAGTTCTAGGGGACTGATGACCTCAGAAATTAAGTCCCATAGTGCTCAGAGCCATTTGAACCATTTTACCGGCTGAGTGTGCGTCTTTGAACTTTTTGGCGCCACTCCATGGATTGCCTTTTTGTTTTCGATTCGAAGTGACAACCAATGTTTCATCGCCGGTGACGATTTCCGACAGAAAAATGTCACTATCAGCTTCGTAATGCGCAAGATAGTCCTTCATTGCTCTTTTTTGTCTTCCGTAAGGCGGCGAGTAACCCAGTGGGTGCACACCCAACTAGTGGACGAATGTGTCAGCACTTTCAACAGAGACGCCAATTGTGCAGCGACGTGTTTGATTGTGATCCGTAGATCACCTCGAATGAGAGTGTCCGCGCGCTCCGAAGTAGCAGGAGCCACGCCGTGTGCGGTGGGCCGGCAAGCGGGAGATCGGCAGGTTTGCGGGACCTCGTTGCGATAATAGACGCCTCGCCCAACTACTCAGCGAGCTTTTGTTCACCGCCAGATCTCCTTAGACAGTCTTCAAATGGATATCTGAATATCTGCGATGGTTTTCCGCCAAAAGAAACTCTGCTTGGAACACGCCCCTGTTACAGACGCCATTTCGAAAGCTACGTGCAGCGCCGCCGCATGTCGGAATTTCATGAAACTATAGAGGCTGAAGCGGGAATATTCCACATGACTCACAACAAATTTCGCATTGGCGTGTAGCAAGTGCCGAGATGGTTACATTGAATATGCCGTTGGTCATTTCCTTCCCCCCACTAAGTTTGAGCTGCGTCTCTGATGATCTCGTTGTCGACGGGACGCTAAATTCTAATTCTGTTTCTCCTCCTCTGCGTGGTGATATTGTGTAAACGTGGCCGTAATAAGACCACCACCGCGGAGTGACTGCGAACTGCCTCGACTGACATTGCACTAGAATACTGCACCGGAAGGAAGGGTGGTAAGGGTTGTAATGTTGCTACCTCTTTCTGTTATATCCTATTACCGAAATACGTAATGAACTGGAAAATGAAATTATGTCCTTGGCATAATGAAAAATGAGAAATAAATTATTACGCTCAGAGAAATGGAAGTTTTACGTAGAAAGAGACATAATGTTAGACGAGGTTCTTTCTAGTGCGTTTGTCTACATCTACATCTATATCCATACTCCGCAAGCCAACTGACGGTGTGTGGCGGAGGGTACTTTGAGTACCTCTATCGGTTCACCCTTCTATTCCAGTCTCGTATTGTTCGTGGAAAGAAAGATTGTTGGTATGGCTCTGTGTGGGCTCTAATCTCTCTGATATTATGCTCATGGTCTCTTCGCGAGATATACTTAGGAGGGAGCGATATACTGCTTGACTCCTCTGTGAAGGTATGTTCTCGAAATTTCAACAAAAGCCCGTACCGAGCTACTGAGCGTCTCTCCTGCAGAGTCTTCCACTGGAGTTTATCTATCATCTCCATAACGCTTTCGCGATTACTAAATGATCCTGTAACGAAGCGCGCTGCTCTCCGTTGGATCTTCTCTATCTTTTCTATCAACCCTATCTGGTACGGATCCCACAGCGGTGAGCAGTATTCAAGCAGTGGGTGAACAAGTGTACTGTAACCTACTTCTTTTGTTTTCGGATTGTAATTCCTTAGGATTCTTCCAATGAATCTCAGTCTGACTTCTGCTTTACCGACGATCGAATTTATATGATCATTCCATTTTAAATCACTCCTAATGCGTACTCCCAGATAATTTATGGAATTAACTGCTTCCAGCTGCTGACCTGCTATATTGTAGCTAAATGATAAAGGATCTTTCTTTCTATGTATTCGCAGCACATTACACTTGTCTACATTGAGATTCAATTGCCATTCCCTGCACCATGCGTCAATTCGTTGCAGGTTCTCCTGCATTTCAGTACGATTTTCCATTGTTACAACCTCTCGATACGCCACAGCATCATCCGCAAAATACCTCAGTGAACTTCCGATGTTATCCAAAAGGTCATTTAGGTATATCGTGAATAGCAACGGTCCTAAGACACTCACTCCAGCACACCTGAAATCACTCTTACTTCGGAAGACTTCTCTGCATTGAGACTGACATGCTGCGTTCTGTTATCTAGGAACTCTTCAGTCCAATCACACAATTGGTCATAGTCCATATGCTCTTACTTTGTTCATTAAACGACTCCGAACTGTATTGAACGCCTTGCGGAAGTCAAGAAACACGACATCTACCAGGGAACCCGTGTCTATGGTCCTCTGTGTCTCGTGGACCAATAGCGCGAGCTGGGTTTCACACGATCGTCTTTTTCGAAACCCATGCTGATTTCTGCAGAGTAGATTGTCCGCTTAGTAATGTTATGTCTAAGGAAATAAAAGGGGCTATCAAACGTTTCCTTGCATAGATCGTACAGTCCACAATCGTATGCCAGTCAAGCAAAATCGCCGTGAAGATTGAGCCAAACATCCCGCTGCGGAACCAGGGTGAAGATACCCGTCTGCTAAATCGCCGTGTCCTGCTGCCTACTGCACATCATCGTCCGACATGAATCGGCGATCCTGCAAGGCTTTTTTAAGACACCGAAGGCGTGGGGTGTTCAAGACTATAGGGAGAGTGCTCGAGTGTCTCCCACTTGAAGCTGACCTCCCATGTCGCCACCAGGACGGAACTCGGCACACCATTCCACAAAGATGCTTTCCGACAGGCATGTTGCTCCATACGCATTCTTCATTCTCCGGTGGATGTTTATCGTCATATTTCATTCAGCGGCCAAGAAAAGAGTAACAGCACGTTGGTCCTATTTGGACGCTTTTGGTAATGACGTCGCCATAGTTACAGTATCCGCATTTACCATACGTATGTCGGGAAAACAAGAATGGCACACTACTCCATACCCTTACTTACACAGGGTGTCCCATGTATCTCGACTACCCTAAATAACTGTTTGTCCAGATTCAGATTACAAAATGTTTCAAGCAAATGTTCTTTAGCCGTCAGGGGCACATCAATCAACATGATTGCCTTCGTTGTAACTTTGTTTTCTACAAAGATATGAACAGCGGTGTGACTTCTTTAGTGGCACCCTGCATTTTTTTATTCGGTAATTCATTTCCTCTCCAAAAGGCCTGTTCAAAACTGTATCACAGTGTACCATTCACTGAAACAGAACGTTATTAATTACGTAATACAACATTGACGTTGGCGCTGCCAGCGCTTAGTGCAGGTACTCGAAGTAATGGAACACATCCAAGTGCTTGACGTTGAAAATGGTTCAAGTGGCTCTAAGCAGTATGGGACTTAACATCTGAGGTCATCAGTCCCCTACAACTTAGAACTAGTTAAACCTAACTAACCTTAGGATATCACAAACAGCCGTGCGGTTAAAGGCGCTGCAGTCTGGAACCGCAAGACCGATACGGTCGCAGGTTCGAATCCTGCCTCGGGCATGGATGTTTGTGATGTCCTTAGGTTAGTCAGGTTTAACTGGTTCTAAGTTCTAGGGGACTGATGACCTCAGAAGTTGAGTCCCATAGTGCTCAGAGCCATTTGAACAATTTTTGATATCACACACATCCATGCCCGCGGCAGGTTTCGAACCCGCGACCGTAGCAGCAGCGCGGTTCCGGACTGAAGCGCCTAGAACCGCTCGGCCACAGCGGCCGGTGCTGACGTTGACAGAGGACAAATGTAAACACAAGTAGAATGCACACCCGTCATTCTGTCAACCATCGCCAGCTGAAGAGTTGTGTGAGTAGAATGTGCACCAACGAAGAGAAGGTAGAAATGCTACTCATCTATGGGGGCAGGTCGGTGTGGCCGTGCGGTTCTAGGCGCTACAGTCTGGAACCGAGCGACCGCTACGGTTGCAGGTTCGAATCCTGCCTCGGCCATATATGTGTGTGCTGTCCTTAGGTTAGTTAGGTTTAATTAGTTCTAAATTCTAGGTGACTGATGACCTCAGAAGTTAAATCGCATAGTGCTCAGAGCCATTTGAACCATTTTGCACCATCTATGGGGAATGTAAGTTAGCAGTAATTGCAGTACTGTTTTCGTATGTACAGGTACATTTAGTACAGTAGTTTAGTCCTTTTAAATACTTCAAATGGCTCTGAGCACTATGGGACTTAACATCTATGGTCATCAGTCCCCTAGAACTAAGAACTACTTAAACCTAACTAACCTAAGGACATCACACACATCCATGCCCGAGGCAGGATTCGAACCTGCGACCGTAGCAGTCGCGCGGCTCCGGACTGAGCGCCTAGAACCGCTAGACCACCGCGGCCGGCCCTTTTAAATACTGTTGTGTAGAGTAGGCATATAGTAAAGGCTGTCCTTCATACAATCTGCATCGACATAACGTTTGTTTTATTGTTGTTATTGAAGGTAGGCGAAATGCTTTGCAGGCAGTGGAACCGTACAGAGAGCGATATCCTGACAAGAACCCACCTCCCCGACGGATGTTTTCTCGTCCTGTTGCTATGCTTCAGGAAACGGGAAGTTTCAACCCATGACAACACAATCGTCGTACCACTGGCACAGACGAAGCTGCCGAAGTACTGTTCTCGCTTCCGTTGCGCACGACAGCTTCAACACGAGATTGGCTTTCCTAAATCCAGTATTCTTACTCGTCACCGGTTCCATCCTTACCATGTACACCTACATCAATAATTGCATGGGAATGATTTCCATAATCGTTTACAGTTCTGTCAGTGGGCACAGCAGCAAATCCGCGCCAATGTTCTATTTACCGATGAATGTTCCTTCTCAAAGGACAGGTAAATTCAAGGAACATGAATGATTGGTCCAGCGACAACCCATGATGGCGTAGACAGGTGAAACATCAGCGTCAATGAAGAGTTAACGCCTGGTGTGGAATGTTTCGTACTATAATTATTGGCCCCGTATTTCATCAATGGTAGTCTAAACGGCACAGCGTATGCCAACTTCCTCAGACGAATTCTTCTCCTTTTCTGAGATGAAGTGTCGCTAAGGACGAGAATGCTTATGTGGTATCGACATGATGGATGTCTAGGTATAATTACTTACGTACACGTCGTGTTCTGAATCGAAGGTATCCTGCCAGATGCATTGGTCGAGGAGGAACAGTTACTTGGCCTGCTAGGTCTCCTGATTTAAATCCTCTGGATTTTTTTTTTTTTTTTTTTTGGACGCATTAAAGACGTTGTCTACTGCGATATTCCAACAATTCCAGACGACATGCAGAAACGTATCGTGCTTGCTTGTAATTCTCTTCAGCAGGCAGCACTGGAAGCAGTAAATAATTTTTTCATTCAACGAGTGCACCAGTGTATCGGTTTCCAGGGTCACCACTTTGGTTCAAATGGTTCTGAGCACTATGGGACTTAACTGCTGAGCTCATCAGTCCCCTAGAACTTAGAGCTACTTAAACCTAACTAAGGACATCACACACATCCATGCCCGAGGCAGGATTCGAACCTGCGACCGTAGCAGTCGCACGGTTCCAGACTGTAGCGCCTAGAACCGCTCTGCCACCCAGGCCGGCAACACTCTGAGCACCTTTGAATGTTCTACTTCTGGACAATGGCGCAGGAATGTAAATTTTGTGTTGTTTTTAGTTGGTTTGCATTTGCTTTCTGACAACTCCAGCAAGTAGACGAGTTTGTGATCCAGGGCTCAAAGTCAGTGTTCTGTTATGTAATTAATAACGTTGTGTTTCAGTGAAAGGTACACTGTGATACATTTTTGAATAGGTGTTTAGGAGAGGAAATGAATTACCGAATAAAAAAAAACAGTGTGCCATTTAAAAAAACGTTATACCGTTGTTCATATCTTTGTAAAAAACAAAGCTACAACGAAGGCAATCATGCTGATAGATGTCCCCCTGATGGCTAAAGAACATTTGCTTGAAACGTTTTGTAATTTACATCTGGACGAACAGTTATTTAGGGTGATCGAGATAAATGGGACACCTTTTATACCAGGATAGGGGTCGCGGAACGTGGCATGTGCACTACATCCGCCAAACGGAAACTTTGTAATCGCCCCTTGCAAGAAAATCGGTACTTACTGTAATGCTTAGCATAAAAATTTTTTCTTCAATCTCAGTACACAGAATGGCGATTAAATCGCTCGTAAGAAACTATTCACGTTTTACTATGCCGATTCCGGAAGATCTAATAAAATATTTCGTCTGGAGACACAATTTTTTTCTAAAACATCGTAGAATTAATTATTTTTTATTTAACTGAGACGTTACAGAGTGTTCCTTTGTCAACAGGATCACTAGATTCGGAACACAAGTAATAGAGCGAGCCCTTTTCAAAGGAGGCAGTTCGTCATTTGCGTTAAGCGATTTAGGAAAATCACTGGAAACCTCAGTCCGCATATTCGGACGGGGATTTCCCACAATTCAAGTCCGTGTCTTACACAACTGTGCCACAACGTTTGAAACTGCACCAGAGGTCTCTAGGGGCCAAGTCAGATAATTAATTTCGAGAGTGTTAGTGCTCGGTTGTTGCGAGTGCACGTTGAGATAACTGGTTGCGGTAGCAATTTCAGGGACGCGGCGGCCGAGTGAAATGAGGAAGCGGTTCGGTGCAGCCCACCGCCGGATTCGATTCGCCCGCTGCACGCCTTCCTCGTCTCGACCGGACCGGACCGGACCGAGGGGCGGAACGCGCTGGCGGCTGCGGTCTTAGCGGGTGGGCGGCCTTAGTAGAACATCAGAGTGTTACACCTGAAGGGGCAATGACGGTGGAAAGAGTGCGGGTCAAATAGACAACACACACTGAAGCGCCAAAGAAACTGGTATAGGCATGAGTATTCAAATACAGAGATATGTATACAGACAGAATACGGGGCTGCGGTCGGCAATGTCTAAGATAAGACGACAAGTGTCTGGCGCAGTTGTTAGATCGGTTACTGCTGCAACATTGGCAGGATATAAAGATTTAAGTGAGTTTGAACGAGGTGTTATAGCCGGCACACGAGCGATGGGACACATCGTCTTCGAGGTAGTGATGAAGTGGGAATTTCCCCGTACGACCATTTCATGAGCGTACCGTGAATATCAGGAATCCGGTAAAACATCAAATGTCCGACATCTTTGTGGCGTCGTCCCTCGGGCATGGGCGTGTATGTTTGTCCTTGGGATAATTTAGGTTAAGTAGTGTGTAAGCTTAGGGACTGATGACCATAACAGTTAAGTCCCATAATATTTCACACACTTTTTTTTTGTCAGCAGGGGACTGTTCATCTTGGTGGAGTTTCAGTGATAATGGACCCCTGATACGACTAGTTACGAGTCTGATGGGTGACATGTACGTAAGTATCCTGTCCGATCACCTACATTCATTCGTGTCCATTGTGCGTTCCGACGAACTTGGACAATTTCAGCAGGACAATGCAACACCCTACACGTCTAGAATTGCTAGAGAGTGGCTCCAGGAACACTCGTCTGAGTTTAAAACACTTCCGCTGGCCACCAAATTCGCCAGGCACGAACGTTATTGAGCATATCTGGGATGCCTTGCAACGTGCTGTTGAAAAGAGATCTCAACCCCTCGTACTCTTTAAGGATTTATGGACATTCCTGCTGGATTCGTGGTGCCAATTCCCTCCAGCACTACTTCAGATATTAGTCGAGGTCATGCCATGTGGTGTTGCGGCACTTCTGGGAGCTCGCGGGGGTCCTACACGATATTAGCCAGATGTACCAGATTCTGTGGCTTTTCAGTGTAGTAAGTACGCATGCAGGTTGCATGGTGAAGCCGTTACGGCGCTAGATGGAATAGTTTCGTTCTTGCAGCTCTCCAGATCAAGTGTGATGGCCTCGGCACATTGAAGGCAATGGCATTTTACAAATGATTTAGTTATTTGAGGATGTCAGTAAAAATCATTCCTTTCAAGACAGTAAGTCCAAGTCAAAATAGTCCCAGTTGCGGGAATGAGTGCAGGGGAGCAGATGCGGAATTATGATCGCCGTTCGAAACAAGGTTCTAGTGGAAGTGGTTTTCCATTGCATCTCTCGATCTTTTATGAACTTTCAACTGTATATCTGAGTTGTCTGGATGGCTGTGATGAGTGTTTGTACAGCGTTTGTGTTGTTATGGACGAACGACAGGGAGAGGGTGACACCCGCTGCCAGTACGTAGTCCGTCCCTCTCCAATGGCACAAAGGGGGCCGCTGAGCTTAATGTCCCCATCCGACGGTCTATACTGCCATCAAGAGTGACCCATCCCCCTCCCACCGCGGAGAGGCTTCGGACTTAGTCCAGGACATTGGCACTAAGACTGGTGATTTGAAACTTTACTCCCTCATCTCTCCTCCTCTTGTTGGCCGAATACTGGCCGTGAAATTGTTCAACCACCAGGACTCGGACAGGCTTACTTCGTCGTCGATGTCTGCCACATAGGCGTGCGTTCGCGACCTCGGCTACGGACGCGGTTGTAAATTTACTTTTACATCTACATCTACATTTATACTCCGCAAGCCACCCAACTGTGTGTGGCGGAGGGCACTTTACGTGCCACTGTCATTACCTCCCTTTCCTGTTCCAGTTGCGTATGTTTCGCGGGAAGAACGACTGCCGGAAAGCCTCCGTGCGCGCTCGAATCTCTCTAATTTTACATTCGTGATCTCCACGGGAGGTATAAGTAGGGGGAAGCAATATATTCGATACCTCATCCGGAAACGCACCATCTCGAAACCTGGACAGCAAGCTACACCGCGATGCAGAGCTGTGTTTGCTAAACATCTGCGTAACGCTATCACGCTTACCAAATAACCCTGTGACGAAACGCACCGCTCTTCGTTGGATCTTCTCTATCTCCTCTGTCAACCCGACCTGGTACGGATCCCACACTGATGAGCAATACTCAAGTATAGGCCGAACGAGTGTTTTGTAGGCCACCTCCTTTGTTGATAGACTACATTTTCTAAGGACTCTCCCAATGAATCTCAACCTGGCACCCGCCTTACCAACAATTAATTTTGTATGATCATTCCACTTCAAATTGTTCCGCACGCATACTTCCAGATATTTTACAGAAGTAACTGCTACCAGTGTTTGTTCCGCTATCATATAATCATACAATAAAGGATTTGTATCGGCACTAGTGTGCGCGATGCGCATACGCGTCTCTGGGACATGTATTGGAAGTTGTATGGGCGCGCTTCTTCAAGTCAAGAATGTATGTAGGGCGTTTACATCTGGAGATTTGTATCATTGCATTCGATGGTGCAGAGCTGTTCGGAATTCCCGATAGCCTACTTTACATTTTTAGGTGCTGATGCCTTTGCCCTTTCGGATAAAGGAAGGAAAACTCACAGAAAGCAACAAATACAGGTCTCCACAGAACACTCAAGATCAAATAGGCATTTGTAAACAAACTTCGTGGCATGGCACCAAGAAAACCTTGTACTTCGCAAGCGTAACTTCTGCAACTTGTCGAGTATATTGCGAAAAAGCTGTACACAAAATGTGTTTTCGACTTGCATTCGCGGGAATATGCGGATACAAGTTGGGTGAACTTTTGTATGAAATGATGTATCGCAACGTGTCAAATTCACATGTCGCTCATCCAAGTTGCGAAACATGTGTCTTTGTAAAAGTACTTTTAGACGATAAGTAGACGTTTCTTATTGTCTTGTAGGGCGTTGATGGCCAAGAATTCGGAACGAGTGCAATGACTCTCTCGCCAGGTTTAACACTTCTCCACGGCCAATGCACGCTGTCTCAGCATGAGGAGTGGGAAGGAGGGGAATCTGCGAAAGCACCGCATTTAAATGTCAGTGAAGTCGCACTGCGTATTACTTGGTTTCATATTTCATGTAGAACACAAGCAAAGTAAATTTTCAGTATTATTCAGTTATCTTTGGTGCGCGAAACACGCATTTTTATCTGGTACAATATGTGGCATACGGACACACGCATACAATTTCACAGATTTCCGCTCTTAGGTTGCCACATAATCGTGACTTATTTAATTTCATAATCAAAAAACTTTTACCACACGTATGTTGATCAAAATATTTTATCATGTTTACACGCTCATCATGGAGACGTGTAACAACATAGACAGTAAAACAATTTATGTTTTAAACGGAAATTACACTGCAGATCAATTCATCCCATCTAAACATGCACAGGGACAGTTTCAGCTAAAACGGCAAGTGCTCCCGAAAACATTTCGAAAAAGGATATAAAACTTCCAGTCTCAGAACGTTTAGAAAACTATCCTTGTAATATTCTGTCAAGAACACAATGAATTCTTCGAGACTCGCGGCTGCTATGACTCCAATGAGCTTAGGGAAACGGGCAATGTTTTTTGTCAGAATTTGGTCCTTCTACAATGCTATTTTCTTTCTCCATTCCCGTCAAATCAGAAATAAATTGTTTTTCACCTTGCAATGTCTTACTGTGGGCAGTGTGCAGTAACGTCCACTTACAATGCTAGGTCTGCAGTCTACTCCGGATGTTCTAATTTTGGTTCCTGCACTCCTTTTTCGTCCATAAATTGAACAATAGCGGGTTTTAAATCGAAAAATCTTTACAAGCATGCCCCTTGACTTGACCATTATACTTCTTAGTAATATACGGGGCGAATAATGTAAAACGTAGCACCCCATTTATTTCGTAAATGGTACCATATACCCAACCGATGTTTTCGGCAAATGATAATATGCTAAGGGCCACGACTTTTGCCAAATAATAAAATCTTAACTCTTGTGTGGGTCGAGATGTTAGAAGCAGGTGTGATTTATTTAAATGGAATGATACATTTTCTTTAACGTCACTCAGAAGCTCTTGAAAAAACAAGTACAGTGACATAATGCTTTTTAACTTTGAGGCTGAAGCTCTTCGCAAAATAATCAGACACATATTCTAAAACTCAATGGCAAATCGATAGGAAACGGCTATTGTGTTGCAAAGACGCTCATGCCAAACTACGTCGTCCTTATGAAGTCTTTCGACTGTTTACGTGTCTGAGTTGCAGAACTTTTTTCTAGGAAGATCTGTGTTATGTGTGGACAAGTCACGTTTGCTTCAATATTATTAACGTGCGGACATGTATATCGAAGAAGAGAAGTTAAAAATGTTACTTTTATACGACGATTATCTAAGAAATGGTCGAAACAATACGGCGGTATAGCGATGTGTATCGTCATCGTCTCTGTCCGTGGCGCCAGGCAGTGGCTCGAATTCTTAGGTCACTAGTGCGGACAGGCAGTTTCAGTGTCAGAGGACGGGGGCGAAGACGGTAACGGACAGAGCACATGGACAGGATGTTCTGGCTACGACCCATTGCCAAGGGATCCGGGACCAGCCAGACGAGTGTAATGCGCATCTTGCACCGACATAAATCCCACCCTTACCATTTGTTACTACATCAGGCGTTCCGAAGACTGGTTTCGAACGTCGTGTAGAATTTCGTCACTTTGCTCTGCAGTGCCTGGAGGATAACACTACGTTTTTCCAACGTGTACTCTGTACCCTTGGACTAGGGATACTCTCTTTGATTAGTAATCAAAACGGCCTCACTCTCGGGTTCGAATCCCGCCATCGCTTAAATCATCAGCATTGGCGGATGAAGACTTCCGGTATAGGAAGTCACCGTCATTCTGCCAACGGCCTTGTCAAAGAGGGCAGAGGAGCGGACAGAGGTCCAGGGCATTCTCTTGCCCTTGGCTTGGAAAACTGCCCCTGAAGGCGGAAGAATAAGCAGTGGCCAACGGCATAAGGATGCAGAAGGCAATGAAAACCACTGCATTAAGGACACATTAATATGTACCCACAGGACATGTGGCCTGTAATTGAAAAAGTGTTGTTATGAGGTCTCCATTGGCAAAAGATTCCAGAATAGTCCACCATTCGTGTCTCTGGGAGGGGACTGCCAAGGGGGAGGTGACCATGAGAAAAAGAATGAATACCCAACGAAAGGATAACGTTCTACTAGTCGGGGCGTAGAATGTCAGAAGTTTGAACGTGGTAGGGAAGCTAGAATACCTGAAAAGGTAAATGTAAAGGCTGAATCTAGATCTAGTGGTGGACAGTGAAGTCAAATAGAAAGAAGACAAGGATTTATGGTCGGTGAGCATAGGGTAACATCAACAGCAGCAGAAAATCGTATAACGGGAGTATGATTCGTTATCAATAGGTAGATAGGGCAGCGAGTGTGTTACTGTGAACAGTTCAGTGACAGGGTTGTTCATCAGAATCGGCAGAAAACCAACACCGACAACGATAGTTCGGGTATACAAGCCGACGTCGCATAATATGTATCATGTAATACAATGTCAAGGGATTAATTTGCTAATACTAATCCTGTTAACCCACCAATTGTGAATAGGAAAATGAACCCTAGAGCTCATAATAATGGTGAATTAAACTTGAATTTAGTTCCATATAATGTGGCCAATCATCTGGATACCTTAATTCCTGAAGATGAAGAGATAGGGAAAGTGTAGGAGGATATTGAACGAGTAATTCACTACGTAAATTGGAATAGCTCGGTAGACAGTTCAGTTGAAGAGGAATGGACATCTCTAGAAAGGGCAACCACAGATGTTGGAAAGAAAAACACACGTCAAAGAAGGTAACTGCGAAGGAAACATGAGTAACAGAAGAAGCACTTCAGTTGATAGCTGAAAGAATTAAGGACAAAAATATTCAGGGATATTAAGGAATACAGAAATAAAAGTCACTTAGGAGTGTAATAAATAGGAAATCTTACGTGACTCACCCTGTATGAAGTCTCCGTACTCTTCGTTAAATTCCATCGAAAACTGTAGGAACTGATAGTGAAATAATGCGTGTGGCTTTAGGAAATTTACTAATCGTCCCACTAGTTCCATCACGCGCTCAGTGATTGCAAATCTAGCACAGATGATGATGAGCGTGTGGCATTGTTGGCCGGGAGGCCCCAACCGGGGAATGCAAGTCTTATTTCTATCACACCATATTGGGCGACTTCCATCCCGATGATGAGGATGTAATGATGATGAGGACAACACAAAACCAAGTCCACGGGCCCTCTGCATAGTAGGCAAGCACGTTACCTCTCAGCTAAGCAGGCGGACAATCTAGCACAGAGTGCTTATGGATATATAAAATACTCTGTCAATGATTGTAATTTTTTGCTAGTTCTATTACCAACTAAATCTTTCAACTCTTCCTACATGGTGTTGCAGTGCTGTTCTATAGCAGATTTGCGGTATCCGTCGATTATGGGACTGCATAATAGGTGCTGAAAATTTTTATCCTTCCCTTCTGTCATTCCCTTTCATTTTTGAAGGCTTGTGGCGATAAGTCCGTAGACTGTTTCTTTTTGTGCAAACAGCCATTGGAGCTGTGAACTTCTACCAAATAGCGGAGGGTAAACTGTGCTGACATCACGATTTTGTCGAATTGAAGAGAGTCTTGTCGACCAAAAATTTCACACCGCAATGCTAAATGAAATTTGGCGCTGTACCGAGTGCTACTGAGAAATAGCCAGCAAAGCAGAGACAGGCCAAGCCTCGGGCTGCCCATCGAGATGTTGTGCAGTGTGGCACGCCGTGGCCGGTCCTGAGGTAGAGTAATCATGTCCTTGTGGCCTTGAGCCATCTTCATTATTTTTTTTCCCCGAACGAGGTGGCGCGGTGTTAGCACACAGGACTCGCATTCGGGAGGACGACGGTTCAAACCCGCGTCCGACCCTCTTGATTTAGGTTTTCCGTGATTTCCCTAATCGCTTCAAGCAAATGCCGGGATGGTTCCTTTGAAAGGGCACGGCTGATTTCCTGCCCCATCCTTCCCTAATCCGATGGGACCGACGACCTCGCTGTTTGGTCCCATCCCCAAAACCAGCCAACCAACCGTTATATTTTATTTATCTTTTATTGGGTTGCTTCCAAGTATTACTACGTTTGTCGAGACATAAAAGAACTCGATAAACGTAAGGTGTTTAATGTGTTTTGAAACAAACATATGTTAATCAAGAACGTTTTTGTTTTGGGATAATAAATCATGTTACAGTGAAAAGGAGACTGCCGCGTGGTGGTGATCAGTAATCTCATCTCCCTAGAGGGCGGGTCAGTCACCTATGCTATCGCCTCTTCATCACCCCCGAGTATGCGGACAGTTGGGGAAAAAAAGAGAAAAAGGAAATTTAGGGCGATCGTGGTAACATGCTGATAAAGAGAGGCGATCTCATTTACGAAAACCTCCAAGAAGTGAAACTTCAGTCTGTTCGACTCAGGTTGAAATACGCAGAATAAGATGTGGGTTTTATAAAAGCTCGCATTTTCTTTTTGCCAACATAAGAAAGCCGAAAGCATGGGCCAGCATGCCTACATAAGTTTCTATTAATAAATCAACAAATAAAATAAAATTAGTACTTGACAAGGCTACATGAGGAGGTATAAAACATGGATAGTGATACACAAACCAATTAAAAGAATAAACAATTTTCATTTCATTACCACTACACTGTCAAAGATGTTACTTACTGCATGTTACGCTTCTGTCTAGAAGTGTTACTTCTCTTCCAATGTTGTTTGCAAACTTTGTAACTTCTTTGGTGACAATACTCATTAAATGTCTGAAGATGGCCTTGTAAGCCGAAAACCGGTTAACACAGTAAAAGTAATATTATGGAACAAAAGCAAACTGGTGCTTTTCATTTATTAATAAAAGTATCTGCTTCTTTATAGGAATTTGGCGTGTACGCCTATCCCAGCTCTCCCCTACTTTATCCAACGACCTTTGGTTGCCGTTCTGTACTCTTACGTGCGCCAGCCGCAACCCTGGAAATTATGTCTAGTATATCCTCCGATCCGTACACTTTTTTTTTTTTTTTTTTTTAATGGATCACTTTGTTGTCTGTCTGTCTGCTCGGCTGAAAATGAGGCTTCTACACCAACGTAATGGAAAGATACGGCCTTTTACGTCACGTATTTGGATACTCGGAAATTCACTCGTCAAGCCCTGTACGATATTGTCAACCGAGACTCGTGAATTTGGCTGGAAGCAAGGTTTCAAGTAAAGAAAAAAATCCGAAAATTATGAATTTGTAATTATATCACATGAGAAATGCATGTTTTTCTGTCATTTGTGTCACATACTAAAGTCTATGGTCCCTCGGTAGTGTACGAAATTTAAGTAATTGAAGTTTATCATATTGAGAAAATGGAGAAGCGATCTACATTTAACTTAAAAACTTATAATTGTCAAGTTCGCAATTAATATTTATTGTTGACGACCTGCTTCGACACTTGAAACTGTCATCGTCTGAACTACAAAAGATGTTTGGTTATAAATCCATTTTGAGTTTATTTATAATTCCATGTCGTCATTATGGCGGGATGTATACAGCACATCATACATTGGTTTGTCGAATTTAAAACCGTAAACAGATAAGAAGCACCTTGTGAAAATGGGCAAGTTCACACACGCAGCACTCCAGTAACAAGCGACAATGGAGTGCACCTTGTGTGAACATGCCCATTTTCACAAGGTGCTTTTTTATCTGTGCAGAATGACCTGATTTTGTAGGTAATAATCACGAAATATAGAACGAAACGGGAAGAAAATGTGTGTTGTTTGAGTGGGCGTTGCCTAGAGTTTCAGGAAATCGCCATTAGATGTCAGTCAATGCGTCTTCTCAGTTTGCAGTCAGACAGAAGTAAGATGGCGTCCATTCTACAGAACGTGTTTTGTGTGCTGCATTTTGCAAAGAGTGAGTCAGTTATTTCGATACATCGTGCTTTTCGTCGACGTTTTGGCACTTATCCGCGTCCCCCGAAAAACATTCGTCGTTGCTATCGCCAAGTTCAAGAGACAGGATGCTTGTTTGCAAGCAAGGGTTATAGATCAGATCGACCTCGCACTTCTCATGACATGATGGAAAGAATTCGGCAGACGTTTGAGTGGAGTCCACGAAAGTCTACTCGCCGCGCAAGCGGAGAATTGGCAGTGCATCTTACGACTGTCTAGTGAGTGTTAAGACGTCGTTTGGTCTATAAATCATATAGACCACATTAGTGCATGCTCTTCGGGTTAGTGATAAAAGAAAAATGCTCTGCTAGAGGACCTGGAAGACTATACATTTTTACCACGGTTAATTTTCAGTAATGAAGCAACATGTTACGACAGCGGTAAATTAAACTGACAAAACGTGCGCGTATGTGGAGACCAGGACCCTCGTGATATTGTTGAGCACAAAGAGACTCACCTAAAGTGAACGCTTTTTTTGAGCCAGTTTTCGTGAAAAAGTATACTGCCCCTTCTTCTTCGAGGAAAACACTTCTTCTTTGAGGAAAACACAGTGACTGAAATCAACTACCTTCAAATGCTGCAGAATTGGCTTTTCCCACAACATCAGGAGGATTGCAGTGAGTGCAATTTTCAACAGGATGGAGCTTCACCACACTGGCACAACAAAGTACGTCAGTTTCTCAGTACCACTGTGCCTCAGCGCTGGATA
This sequence comes from Schistocerca americana, assembly GCF_021461395.2. Taxonomy (NCBI): domain Eukaryota; kingdom Metazoa; phylum Arthropoda; class Insecta; order Orthoptera; family Acrididae; genus Schistocerca; species Schistocerca americana. Next base: position 158,587,804 of record NC_060128.1, on the reverse strand, counting down.
GGGCGCTCGGTACCCCGAGACACGGCCCCGCAGTCTCGGCCACCAAGATCGCGAGACATGACCCCATGCGATTTTTTGTTGTGTGTGTGGAGATATGGGAGGGAAAGTGTGTTCATTTACCTCGTAACATAGAAGAAGTGAAGAGCAGAACAACAACCGCCGTAATATCTTCTGTAAAGGTAGATACATTGTGTAATGTGTATGATTATAGCTATCGTCTAGACGTTGTTCGTGCTGCTACTGGTGGACAAACAGAACATTAGTAATAGCATATCTAAATCTTTAAGATCTTGTGAGTGTTTTGCAATGTGTCCCATGTTTAGAGTATGTTTTTATCAATAAATATGTTGTTTTGAAATCAGGTCATTCTTTTCAAAGCACCCTATGCATGGTTTTACTTTTGACAAACTTGTGTGAATGTGCTGTATCTCCTCCTCCACAATGACAACATGGTATGATAAGCACATAATGGAACATGATTTACAACCAAAATTTTTTGAAGATCATAAGATGACAATTTCAGTAATAATAATAAATATTAATTAATGAGATCTTGGCCGTAAATTTCTTTCAATAATTTAAGCCTGTACTTCAATCTAATGAAAAGATGCGGCCATTCATCTCATACGTCATAATACATTGAGGAGCCAAAGATGGTTCAAATGGCTCTGAGCACTATGGGACTTAACATCTCAGGCCATCAGTCCCCTAGAACTTCGAAGTATTTAAACCTAACTAACCTAAGGACATCACACACAGCCATGCCCGAGGCAGGATTCGAACCTGCGACCGTAGCGGTCGCGCGGTTGCAGACTGAAGCGGGAGCCAAAGAAACTGGCAGACCTGCCTAATATCGTGTATGACCCCTGCGAGCACGCAGAAGTACCAGAAGACGTGGCATGGATTCGACTAATTTCTGAAGTAGTGCTGGAGGGAAATGATACAATGAATCTTGCAGGACTGTCCATAAATCTGTAAGAGTACGAGGGGGTGGAGATCTCTTCTGAACAGCACGGCGCAAGGCATCCCAGATATGCTCAATAATGTTCATGCCTGAGGAGCTTGGTGGCCAGCGGAAGGGTTTAAACTCAGAAGAGTTTTCCTGGAGCCACTCTGTAGGAATTCTGGACATGTGGGGAGTCGTGTTGGAATTGCCCAAGTCCGTCGGATTGCACAATGGATATCGGTGAACGCAGGTGATCAGACAGGATGTTTACGTACGCGTCACCTGTCATACCTAGACGTAGCAGGGGTCCGTATCACTCCACCTTCCCACGCCCCACACCATTACAGACCCTCCACCAGCTTGAACAGTACCCTGCTGACATGCAGAGTCTGTGGATTCATGAGGTTGTCTCCATACCCGTACACGCCCATCCGCTCGATAAAATTTGAAACGAGACTCGTTGGACCAGGCACCATGTTTCTAGTGATCAACAGTCCAATGTTGGTGCTGACGGGCCCAAGTGAAGCATAAAGGTTTGTGTCGTGGAGTCATCAAGGGTACCCGAGTGGGCCTTCGTCTCCGAAAGCCCATATCGATGATGTTTCGTTGAATTGTTCGCACACTGACACTTGTTGACGGCCCAGCATCACAATCTGCAGCAATTTGTGGAAGGGTTGCACTTCTGTCACGTTGAACTATTCTCACCAGTCGTCGTTGGTACCGTTCTTGCAGGATCTTTTCCCGACCTCAGCGTTGTCGGAGATTAAATATTTTACCCGATTTCTGATATACAGGGCATACTCGTGAGATGGTAGTACGGGAAAATCCCCACTTCATCGCTACCTCGAAGATGCTGTGTCCCATCGCTCATACGCCGTCTATAACACCACGGTCACACTCACTTAAATCTTGATAATCTGCCATTGTAGCAGCAATGGCACTTCTAACAACTGCGCCAGACACTTTTGTCTTATATAGGCGTTGCCGATCGCAGCACCGTATTCTGCCCGTTTACATATCTCTGTATTGGAATACGCATCCCTATACCAGTTCCTTTGGCGTGCCAGGGTATGTTGCCAGTATTGATAACGGGCAAAAATCGTGGAAACCTTTTCAGACGTAATTAAATTTTATGGAAATATCTTCCGTGTCTGCAACTAATTGAAGTTAGTTTGTTTATTGCCATACGCGTTTCGCTTCTTTTATTTGTGAAGCATTTTCAGTGGCGATTTCCAATGTTGTTATCCCATGTGTGTGGCCCTGTAGATGTGATCATCAGTCTGCTCCAGTTGGCCGATTTACGGCATTCTCTCACCCATATTTGTTTTAACACATCAGAACCACACACATGGGATAACAACACTGGCCACTGAAGATGCTTCACAGATAAAATAAGCGAAACGCGTATGGCAATAAACAAACGGCTTTCAATTAGTTGCATAGACGGATATACCTCCTTGAATTTTGAAGCAACTAAGAAACGATGGAAAACGGAAAAAATTACCATAATTAAGTTCCTACATAATCCTCGGCGCGCGAAACCGACTCGCCTTATCCGGACTTTTTTGTAAACACTTAGCCACCTGCCATCTGCAACTCCCATTTCTATCAGTCCCTGCGTGGGACGAGAATGCGCGGTACCCTCCTAAACCGCGCTGTCAGTAGGGGACTGTCAGCTGCCCGCAGAACAGCAGTGCAGAGAGTGTTGCCTATACGTGAGGCGCGCGGCGCCCCATTGGAGCGGGGTCCCCCCCCAGAAGCAGGTGCCCTGCTGCCCTCCCCTGGCGCTCTCTCTTCTGCTCCGCCACTCTGCCCGCCAGCCGGCGTCAGTCAGTCAGTCGGTCAGCGGCCGGCCGCTCAGTCGCCCGCCAGTCGCAGCCACCAGGACACCATGTCTCTGCGGGGCGCAGCCCTCCGGCTCCTGCACAAGGTACGCCGCACGCTCGACACGGATACGGCGCCGCCGACTCCACCGTCAGCCAGTGATCAGTGGCGACCGTCAGTGTTCCTCCCTCCACCCCGCACTCTCAGGTGGCTCTAGTGGTGTGCCTCGCATCGCGACTCAGTGCTCCTCGTCTCAGCTGAATTATGTTGCACTTAAACTCACTGTTCGCTTCTCGCAACAAGGCGGAACAGTCCCGTGTCCGCAAATGGCTGTTCCCGGTTTCGATTCCCAGTGATGTTCAGGATTTTTCCCAGTGTGATATCTAGATAGGGATGCACTCGGCCCGTTGAAGAGAACCGAGGCGTTATTCGAAGGAAGATTTTTGGAAAGCCGACGTTAACGCCCGTAATGGGGTTTGCTAAGCATCTACCACTTCGTACTGGTCTACTTGTGGGAGATCGCAGAGCGAGACTGCGCCGTGGTGAGACACTGGACTCGTATTGGAGAGGTCGACGGTTAAAATCCCGATCCACCCATCCAGTTTTAATAGATGAATCTCCATCTTTCATTCAGGAGCTTGGGACAGCGGCTGGTACATGAAATGTAATAATTCTGTACCAACAGCCATTATTTGATATTCTTTTGTTAGGCAAACAGTTTCAATCTTCCAGTCACGTCATCTTCAGGCCTGTCGCGACTATCACATGTGTGAAGAGAGCACCTGCTTATGAAGTTCGAATTTCTATGGAACCAGATACGATTATTGGTGCCTTGTCGTGGACATACGCGAGTGGTACTTGGTATCATTCATGCGACAGGCCTGAAGATGACGTTATTGGAACGTTGAAACTGGTTGCTGATAAAACAATATCAAAATAACGGTTGTTGATGCAGTATTATTACGTTTCATCCTGATTTAGGTTTTCCGAGATTCCCTTCCCTTCGCGTACCCATTCCGAGCTTGCGCGCAGTCCCTGACGAGCGCGTCTTCGACGGGGCGTTAAACCCTAATCTTCCCGTGTCCCTTCCTTTTTGTCGGGAGCTCGTATGTATGGTGAATTTCGGTGTATTATGATGCGGATTAGGCAAGATTCATTCCTTGACCTGTTGGAAATAACTGTCAACTCTAAACTGTCATAACCACAGAAATATTTTTATCCAAATTTTAACTATAACAACATTTATTTAAAAAAACTCGCTATTGCTCTGTGACAAATGCGGGTCTCAGTGTTGACGTATAATGCTCCAGATGATAGGTCGATCGCTGATAGCGCATGGTCCACGATGTCTGATAAATCTTCGTTTCTATTTGTTTATTTCGTTTAGCAAAGCATCGTCAATTGTTTAGATGATACGAAATGCTAGTTAACAACAACAGAATCTGAAGACGATGGAAAAATAGCTCGAACGTAAGATGTAAACATTCATTTAGCGTGATCATCTCCACATAGCAAGCTTTTGAACAGTCTTTATCAGAGTGTCTTGTTCGCCTCTAATAAGCCACCTCCAGACATTTTGTATGGTTGTCAAATCTGCATTATGTCAGTAGAAAATATTTGAAGAACGCTCATTAAAATCCGAAGCTCGTTTTACAATACAAATAGTCTTTCAAAATAGTTCCGTGAATTACACACACACACACACTCACACACACTATTAGAGAACCAGCGACAACTTTCATAAGCGTAATGTCGTTTTTCGTGAAAATTTTTCAGTGACAAACTGTGGTTGCTTCATATGAATGCTAACGTATTCTGATGCCTTAGCTACGAGCGACGGGATGCAATTATCAGAAAGAAAATTGTCATCGATGTCTCATTACAATTTTCTTTCAAGTCTCATGCAGCGATTGTGATGCGCATTCCAATGCTGACATTTAGTTTTGAGCGGTTGCTAAGAAGCTGTCAGAAGGTACCATTTGCCAACATTTCGGCCTTACTGTGCTGAAGACGTCACAACAAGACAATCGTGGCACTAGATAAATGAATAGAAGATTATGTCTGGTTACCAATGTGTACCTCACGCTAAGATGTATCCCTCGTGTTTTCTGTACCTGCGATGTGTGACTCTAACGTGAAAGAGCTGCTCTTTCATTTAATCATTTATTCATTCATCCAATATGTTCTGCAGATTTCATCGTGAGGAAAAATATTCAAGAATGTGACGTACATCATGGTACACATCAGTACATGGAAGTAAGTTATTTATGTGAGGTATACTGTATTAACCGTAAGCTATCGATATCTGATGATCTTTATTTGTAACTAAGTAGTATATAAAGGCGCATTTTATAAAAATGTGTAGAGCAGCTATTACTTTGTTAAAGCTGCTAATTTTTCCAGTTATTTAAGCATCTGTAAATGTATTATTAATATAGTGGTTAATATTTACACGAGCAAGTCGATAAATTTGAAAAAAAGATAATAATTACATTTATATTATGCGTGTGACATGCAGTGTTAGTCGCCATAGAGTTAGAAGTTATGTACCTCCGATTCCAACGCGGAATGACTATCCAACAACGTGTAGTGGAGCTATGGACACTTAACAGCGGTGACCAAGTCTCACTGAAACTACAGTTATAAGTAAATGTTAATCTATCGTCACTGAAGCGATAGAAGAAGCTTTTTCAAAGTGAAAGTGGCTTGCGGTTGTTCGTTGTTATCCTTGGACAACCGAATGTTTGAGGTACTTCTTTCCTCGTATAATGGAGATCAGTTACCGTAGACAAAACGTGACGATTGAAAAGGACGCAGTCCGTCGACACAACAGTACCGTTCGCTGGTAGCCGAAGAAGGCGTTTGAGTGGTATGCAGTGGGTGCAATGTTCCCTCGGAGCACACACGACAAATCAGCCGTTGTATCCACTTCTGATCTAGTCACTTGTTATGAATTTATTTTCGCTTTTCACGTACATCGTCCTGTGGTTTTGCAGGAAATTTTCAATGGTTCCGACTTTTGTACTGGGTTACGGACAGTGTATTAAGAACGGTATTAATGCCGAGAATGAACACCATTAATGGTTTACACATTAAAACTTGAAACGATCCTTTGAAGTATAGTACGAAGTAAATATGTGGATACATTATGTATATAAATTAGACATAATTTCAGTGATACTGTCCACAGCTCTTACATATTTATCGACTGCTGATACCGGTACCCAAAAGGTCTGTCTGAAATATTTTATTTGCGACCAATTTCAATCTTACAAGATAATCATCAGGCTGAAACAATTTCAGTACTAAAACATTTGGTTTTTACAGTATGATATCTAAGACAGAGCAAATATTCCTGTTTTGGAAACAAGAAGCCTGCTGACTAACAAACATTAAATTCTACCTGTTGATGTTTGTTCCCGGACTGATTACTTTGGCAGGACATGAATATTTGCACAAGCTTGGACGTCAAAGCTGTAACAAACGAATGCTGAAATGATGAAACTGTTTGAGACTGATAGTGAACATTGGAACTGGCTGCAAATGAAGAATTTTTTGTAGTGGTTGTGGGTGACACTATAACATCTACTACAAAATGTACAGAAATTTCTCGCATTCGTTTACAAGGGGCTGTCCTTACAGGCATTTCGTGAATCTTTGGTTCCTTATAATGATCGCTTATTTAATGGACATGAATAATTCGTTGCGTAATGGACTAGCAAAGGGAACAGCATTTGTGTCTCCACAAAACTGAGAGGGGGTTATCAGCTAGTGTTTGATGAACGCTTCGGGTGAACATAAAGGCTCCAATGCTAGTTCGACGGAGGAAACTAAAGCGTAGTGGCTAAGAGTTGACTGACAGGCTTTGCCAACTTAATCTTGTCCTATAGAATTCGTTCCTTCGTGCGTACTGTGTAAACTGTTTTAGAAAAGTAACAGGCTTTTTTATTTAGCAAGACTAAGATCAGCAAAGATTTCCCTCTTTGGTGTGCATGTACATTACCTATTTTGTAGCCTGGTAACATGTTTGTGCTCGTGTCTCAGTGGATACACGCGAAATTACAAATGTAAGTGCCTAGGTAGACACTGGTTTGGAGTCCAGGTCGAAGCGTAGGTCCCTGTGTTATCGGGCTGACAACAGCTTGTAACTCTAAACATGGTAAATGTGTACTAAGAATAGTGTCCACCGAGTGTAGTTTTTGTTTGTTTACAACACGTGTCAGTAACTTTTAGACGTGGTGAAAGTATATAGATATCTATTATTAATTACTGTTGATTTTTCCGCTGTGATTGTAATCGGAATACAATAATACGTTGACCTTTTCTTTGCAGACCTGTTATGAGTTTTAATTTTTGTTGTGTAAATCAATGAGGGTGTTTTGGAGGTGGAAGGGGTTCGCTGGTGGAGGGGCATGGCCTCGGCGGGGAGAGGGGCGAGGTATGAGGTAAGAGGGGAAGGGGTGCTCCATAGAAAAAGAGAGGGGGGGCAACATGTTTTTGTCTGTGGCCGACCCCGTTTCATCACAGGGTGTCGTAAATCATTTCCCTGACTGTCCCGTACCGCGGAGGGCTGTGTGTCAGGCAGGCAGACTTTCTTATCGGCGCAACGACTGGAGGCAGCTGACTGTATGCGTAGTACGGAAAAATGTAGAGAACGGTAACAGTCACCTTTCATTGGAAGGAGAGAGCCGTTAGCAACGCCGAGTGGTCGCTACCTCTGTATGTGTAACTGCTCTGTTCAGTCGCTGAATGCACGTGATGACGCCATTCCGAATATTTTGTGTTGCAGTTCTTTTATTGTATTCTTCAGTTTCGTGTGATATAAAGAATGTCATTGCCATTTTGTTCTTAGGAAGACATCATCGGAGGATGCGTTTAGAAATTAAAAAAAAGGGCATAGTAAAAGTGCTAGTAAACTAAATTACTGACAAACACATACTCAAAGACTTGTGTGTGCATATGGCGAAACGTGGGGCTTTTCCAAAAATTTACAAATGTTAAACGGGCAGACCTATAGACGAACGCTTTAAATAACATCGTAATGAAACAGCTTTTGTTCTGACTTTAAGAAATGCGTCCTTTAAATAGGACAAGTATATAGACATCTAGATATCTATCATTATGTTCCTAAAGGATGTCAGTTGGATACATACTAAGTCTTTGAAATATTTGCTACTGAAGGGGGGGGGGGAGCCACAGCATTTATTAAATGGCTGGCCGTTGTGGCCGAGCGGTTCTAGGCGCTTCAGTCTGGGACCGCGCGACCGCTACAGTCGCAGGTTCGAATCCTGCCTCGGGCATGGATGTGTGTAATGTCCTTAGGTTAGTTAGGTTTAAGTAGGGGACTGATGACCTCAGATATTAAGTCCCAAAGTGCTCAGAGCCATTTGAACCATTTATTAAATGAACAAAGCGCTGTCCTTAACGAGTATTTTCTGACCTGCTATATGTCTCTTACCTCTGTTCTTTTGCCTTGCTTTGTTGATGTGCCTTTTCGTGTCAGCTCACACTTGGCTAATAGCCGTTTGGTGTTACATTTATTTCGTTCTGGATAATCAGTGTACAGTTCCTACCGCCAGCTACTGGTGTCTTTTTCGTGACTCGCATTTGGAGGGGTGCTTCACCTATGCTGCTTCCAGTGTACATCCAACTTATCTACGCCAGTTATATAGTAACTTTGTACTTGTTTCCACTTTGACAAGGCTTTTTCCCACAGCCGGTTATATGTTGTGAATATCTGAAATGTTTTATTTTCGATCTAATGTTTCGTTACACCAACACAAGACGCACCGCACGACACGTACTTATACATACGTACATAACATCCACGCTCTTACACACAAAACATTTTAATTTTTGTTTAGTACTATGGATAACGTTGTCCCAGAAGGAAATTAAAGTAGTTCCATATCTTGGTTCCGGCCAAAGTTTTTGGGAAGTTTCCGCTGATTTTCAGGTGAATACCAGAACTACGAGTCCCGTCCCAAACATTCCTGCCGGCCGGGGTGGCCGAGCGGTTCTAGGCGCTATTGTCTGGAACCGCGTGACCGCTACGGTCGTAGGTTCGAATCCTGCCTCGGGCATGGATGTGTGTGATGTCCTTAGGTTAGTTAGGTTTAAGTAGTTCTAAGTTCTAGAGGACTGATGACCTGAGAAATTAAGTCCCATAGTCCTCAGAGCCATTTGAACCAAAAATTCCTGATGGAAATCCTCTCTGCCCCTCGCAGCCTAATCAGACATTGGCTAAAAATAACTGCGTCTCGTAAATGGTGCGGATCTCAAACACCCGCTCAACTCCTTGGACTAGAAAATGATGATGATGATAATAGTAGTAATAATAATAACTTTGCACTATTACGTCGTTAACCATAGCCTTCAGTTCCAACAACCAGAGAGTAGATTCGTTTACATTGCGACCTCGGCTCGTGGCCTGTTCAGTTGACGAGTACTTAACTACCAGACGAGATGTATTTCACAGTAACGAAGATGGTCAAGTGCTCATAGCTCACCAGGTATGCGTTTTAGAGACCGTCTTTACTGGATGTTTTAGTCCATACTACACCTCCCAAAATGGGGAATACAATTTTTCAACAGCCTGAAGCAGCCGCACCGCACTTTATTTTGTCGAACGACTGGCGCACAATCGTCAAACTTGCTTACCCTAGTAGTAGCTGAATGTACGACACCTGGGTAAGCAAGCTTGACCACTACCTGGTGAAGGTACTTTCTACCGAAACTGGTAGCCAGTAGGCTCAATAAACTTGTGATTATAAAATAAAGCGAAAAAACGTTCGAAAATGTCACCTAACGAACACTTGAAGAACGATTACGTCCACCTCGTGAAAAACTGCTTGAAAAACTTCCAGTGCAGACAAAATGAAGCAAACAGCAGCCCGCACAGAGGCGTTCGACAGAGATTCAACTCGAGCTCCGGCCATGGATGGAACTCTTTGCAGTTATTAGCAGGATTGATGTAGACGAATACGAGTAGCTGTACGATACTGTTCACAAACTGGTCGTTGGCTCGTGGTGACGTACCAGAGCAGGTGACTGGTACAGTGTTACAGTTGCAAGCATTCCCACTGCGGGAAACTGTGGATTCTCCGTTGGCGAGCGCAGTAGGACGTGCAGAGCGTTTGGGACTGGCTGCTCGAGTTAAAGGCGGCTAGTTTCCAGCTGGTTGCAACAGGTGGGGAAGTGGGGCGAGCGTGCTGCAGCAGGAGCCAGGCCGGCCGTTGTGTCGAGAACACGTTTCGTCTGCCCGGCGCAATCCTACACGTCTTCCACCGTCTCTCTGCTGCAGCGCGTAAACTGTGCATCGGGTGTTACGTGATCCCCTCCTCACAACCTTTTCTCTGTCTTTTAGGCACGCACTTTTCAACTCTATGTAACTTTTCAGCTTTAATGAAACTGCTAGTGTAACTTTCAACTGTGTTAACTTTTCAAAGGAGAGTTTTTACATTTTCATCTCGGTGAAACCTATAGACTTTAAACTGGCTGTCTACATGATGTAACTTTATGCTCGCTAGTATCTGTACGTAACCATTACTTGTATTGCATATGGACCTTCTATGATTAAATTACTGACATGCGTAAGTGGCAGGGGTAAAGTACAGGGAGCGAAAGGCTATTTACAATTTGTACAGAAAGCAGATGGCAGTTATAAGAGTCGAGGGGTATGACAGGGAAGCAGTGCTTGGGAAGGGAGTGAGACAGGGTTGTAAACTCTCCCCGATGCTATTCAATATGTATAGGGAACAAGCAGTAAAGGAAACAACAGAAAAGTTCGGAGTAGGTATTAAAATCCATGGAGAAGAAATAAAAACTTTGAGGTTCGCCGATGACATTGTAATTTTGTCAGAGACAGCAAAGGACTTGGAAGAGCAGTTGAACGGAATGGACAGTGTCTTGAAAGGAGGGTATAAGATGAACATCGACAAAAGCAAAACGAGGATAATGGAATGTAGTCGAATTAAGTCGGGTGATGCTGAGGGAATTAGATTAGGAAATGAGACACTTGAAGCAGTATAGGAGTTTTGCCATTTGGGGAGCAAAATAACTGATGATCGTCGATGTAGGGAGGATATAAAATGCAGACTGGCAATAGCAAGGAAAGCGTTTCTGAAGATGAGAAATTTGTTAACATCGAGTATAGATTTAAGTGTCAGGAAGTCGTTTTTGAAAGTATTTGTATGGAGTGTAGCCATGTATGGAAGTGAAACATGGACGATAAATATTTAGACAAGAAGAGAATAGAAGTTTTCGAAATGTGGTGCTACAGATGAATGCTGAAGATTAGATGGTAGATTACATAACTAATGAGGAGGTACTGAGTAGAATTGGGGAAAAGAGGAGTTTGTGGCACAACTTGACCAGAAGAAGGGATCGGTTGGTAGGACATGTTCTGAGGCATCAAGGGATCACCAATTTAGCACTGGAGGGGAGCGTGGAGGGTAAAAATCGTAGAGGGAGACCAAAAGATGAATACACTAACCAGATTCAGAAGGATGTAGGCTGCAGTAGGTACGGGGAGATGAAGAAGCTTGCACAGGATAGAGTAGCATGGAGAGCTGCATCAAACCAGTCTCAGGACTGAAGACCACAACAACAACATGTACAGTCCTTATGAACACAATTCATTTGACTTACCAGTGAGAGTATTATGTTGCTGTATAAACTTTACACGTAATTTCAATACTTGCACCTCCAATGCAGAACACTTACACAACCACTGAACTAAATAATATCAAAATGTATGTCCAACCAATTATTCTTTCATTGCATGTTATCTGAATAGACAATCACTTAACATTAAATACACAGAACGAAGTTTAATTCTGGCCGTAACAATCACATGACTTAACTGTGCGACAAGGGATAAAACAGGCGGTTGCGACGCCATTGCATTTCTGTGGAATCAGGTGAAAGAAATCACGCTGCTTTTGCTATTCCTAAAATACAACTTGCAGGGTGCAATGGAAGTAATAATCGGGTCTCGCGGGCTGCAATATGAGTCGAAATTGCTATGTTTGTGGAATGTGGAGACGCAATATAGAATAATTTGAAAACTAATTGCACTTGGAATTTCTGTTGGCTTGCAGAACTTAGAAGATGTGAACATACGTACGTCGTCGGACATTGTTATTAAAAATAGTTAATACAAAAGGTCATGAAATTTAATACTTTAAAGATATTTACGTTCAGCGCTTTGAAACAAAAAGGGATAAAGAGTTATGTGATTCCTTCCGAGTATTTACATATTTTGCACTTCATGAAACGACAGTGCCAAATAATCAGACAAAGCGAGTTACGAAATTTACAAACAAAAATTGGTAAGGTTCTTTAAACACTTTCCACTGCAAAGCTAGCGCACGCGGCGATTGCCTCTTTAATATATACCAAGTTGTAGCAACTGCATTCCGAAATCAGGCCTCCACACCAGCAACACGCATCTGCTTCAGTCAACTCTCGACGTCGAAATCCTGTTCATGAGGACTGCCTACTTTTCCAATACTACTTTGGAGTCCAGAGTGTCTCCTTTCTACATGTACTCAGGAAAAGTGTTTACTGTGACAAATATCCCAAACAAAACTGACTGTTTCCATAATGCAACAACCTGTCAATCTTCACCACGTAGTCTCAGTTGATTCCACATCTACATCTACATTCCGGAAGCCACGTGGCGCTGTATGGTGCAGGGTACATTTGGTATCACTGTCTGTTCTCCCTTCTGTGTTTCATTTGCCAACTGCGCGCGGGAAGAATGATTGCCGCTAAACCACCGTATTAGTTCCCTTTTCTTGAGAAGTGTGTGGGACGAAGCAGTATGTTCACCGACTACACCCGGAAAGAACTTTCTCGGAATATCAGTAATAAATCTAGAGATTTCCGTGATGCACTTCACCTCTTCAGCAGCGTCTGCAACTGGATTTTGCTGAGAACCTTCGCAAAGCTCTCGTGCCATCTAGACAATCCTGTGCCGAATCACGCCACTCTTTTCCGTGCATCTTCTCTATCTCTTCTATTAATCCCAACGGGTAAGGTCTCACACTGATGAGCAATATTCAGAATTCGTCGAACAAATGGTTTTTAAGCCATTTTATTCGTCAGTAATTTTCCTTACTATTCTTCCTATCCGATGTCTATGGCGCTCAGGGTCCTATCAACCTCTAAAATGCATTACTTTTTCCCACTCAACCCAATCACCCACATACTTTTTCGTCCCTCTTCGGGTATAACGACTGTTTTCAGGCGGCTACTTTCTCTCTTTCATATTTTTTGATACAAGATTCGCTTTGATGAAATAGACATCGTGAACAGCTATAGTTATAGGGTACTCACAGTTCTTTATTTGGAGATGCAAAAAAGTAGAAAATTAAACAGTATGGATCTACAAAGATATGTGATAGAACAGTCTGCATCAAAGCTGATTCGTCGTCGCTGTCATCGCCGTCGTCGACGTTGTTGTTGTTGATATCGTTGTTGCTGTCTTTAGCCATACCACTGGTTTCCCATAGCTGACCACGCTACTCCATTCCGTGCCAGCCTCTTCATCTCTACATAACAACTGCAGCTAGCATCTATTAGTACCTGCTTATTGTAGTCAAACCTTGGTCTCCCTCTACAATTTTAGCGCCCCGCGCTTCTCTCTGTTACCAAACTGACTATTTCTTCATGCCTCAGTATATGCCCTATCAACCGAACCAGTTTAGTCGATCATCCGATCTTATCTTCAACATTCTTCTGAAGCGTCATATTTCAAAAAATTTTCTCTTCTTGTACGGGCTCTTTATCGTCCACTTAATGCTACACTCCAGACAAATACATTCATAAAATGCTTCCTGATGTTTAAATGTTAACACATTTCAAAGGCTTTCGGAAAGCTTTTCTTACTAGTACGTCTACATTGTACATGCTCTTCACTTCTGCCGTTGCCAGTCACTATGTTTCCCAAAAACTCATCCACTATTTTCAGCATCTCATTTCCTTATCTGTGTGCCCCAACATGACCTAAAACTTCAACTACACTTCGTTAGCCTTGTTTTGTTGATGTTCACCTTATAATCTCGCCGCTATTCGTTCCCTTTCAAGTCCTTGGCCGTCTCTGATAGAATTACAGTCTCATCGGCAAACATGTCTTGTACCTGACTTTAGTTGCGTCACCACGTTTCTTCTTACTTTTCTTAACTGCTTATTCTACGTACACAATGAATAACATAGGCGATGAGCTACAACCTAGTTCATGTCCTTCGACTCTTTTAAGACGTCTGGTTTGTGTACAAGTCGTATATTATTTTTTTCTGCCTGTATTTTATCCCTGATAACCTCAGAGTTTCAGAGAGGGTATTACAATTGACATTGTCAAACATTTTTCTAAGTCAGCAAGTATTATAAACGTGGATTTTATGTCTTGCACTATCCTCATACGACTCACCATATCGTACGTCTTCAGTTTACTCCAATCGAGGAGACGTTAAATCTTTGTGCTTGCTAATCTGTAGGACTCCTTCGGGTTCATGAATATGTATGAGTTATTTGCATAATTCATAGGGAGTGTAATAGCCAACCACAGTAATTGACATCCATCTGAAAGATATAAGAAACTGGAGCACTAATATAAACGTCAATTGATCTTTGCATTCAGTTCGGCAAGAGAATTTGAGATGCGTGCAGTAGGTATGGTTGTCTGTGAACTAGGAGCCTAATACGCTGTGTTACCTGACAAACGACGTTTCACAACTTGCGTTAAAAAAGGAAAAAACCCCTTATGCCGGAAACTTCATACTTACTGTGATTGGTCATTCGTATGAACTTAGAAGCTTTCTACCATTTATGTAGCGAATAGTCGTTACAATAGCTCGGGGCATCCCGTGTCGCATCAGACACTTTGATACAAAATCAAGATGCTTAAGTGTCCTTTCAGATTTCTAAGTTCATCAAACTGCCAAGTTCGCTGCTGAACTTCCTCCGTGTTTCTGCGTGTCGTTAAGTGTTTGTTAATTCTGGTAATTTTCACCATATAGCCTCGAAATTTGTGGGCACGCCGAAATTCACTATGTATGTAGGACTGAATTCGTAATCGTGATTCCATTCTCGGCATGTAGTGAATACATCGCCTATCTCAGCGCAGAGTAGGTAAATAAACGGAGGAAGCAGACGCCGGCAGACCGTGTTAAATGACAAACAAAAGAGCTGGGTGAGATTGTCGTAGACAGAACAACGAGATGAACACAGAAATGATTTTCCTGCTATAATTGGTCCGCATTTTCTGTCGTCTCTAATTGGGCCTTCAACAGTTATACAGGGTGTCCGAAAAGTCTTTCCCTGATTACATAAATTGATAACTCAGGCTAGAAGTAAGATACAGATATGAAACTGGTGTCTAATTGTTTACGAACTATTAATTTTTTTTTCACACATCAGTAAACTTCCACATGAGCACCCTTGGTAGCACGTAGCACATCTAGGCGATTTTCAGTTTCCGTCCACACATTAGCCAACATCACTGGAGGGATCGATTTAACGACTGTGGTTATGCGTTGCTGCAGGGTTTCAAGATCTGGTACACGTCTTCGGTAGACCTCGTCCTTGACATAACCCCATAAAAAGAAGTCTAATGGGGTTATGTCAGGAGAGCGTGGAGGCCAAACCGTTGGCCCATCACGACCAATCCATCGCCCAGGAAAGGTCATATCGAGATAGGCACGGACGTCCAAACCCCAATGAGGCGGTGCACCGTCTTGCTGAAACAAGACATCGGGGTGATACTGAAGCAGCTGAGGAACAGCATACAGTTGCATCATGTCCAGATACACTGCAGATGTGACGGTAGCCTCAGCGAAGAAGAATGGACCGATAATTCGATCGTGTAATAGCGCGCACCAAAGATTCACCTTTGGACTGCCTCTGGTGCACTCCATGACCTCGCCAGAGGGTTGTGAACCCCAAATGCGCACATTATGGCGATTCACTACTCCACTGACAAAAAAGGTCGCTTCGTCGGAAAAGGCAATTCGTCTGAGATAATCATCATCGACCTCAATACGTGATAGCATTTCGACCGCAAAGTCATATCGACGTGTACTGTCATTGGGCAACAAGGCCTGAACGATTTGCACTTTGTATGCACGAAACAATAAACGTTTGTGTAAAACGTCATGGAGAGAGCTTTTTGGCATCTGTAATTCACGTGACTGCCTTACAGCTTCCACCCTGTCTGCTGAGGCTCATGGTCGACCAGACCTTGGAAGGTCAGCAACCGATCCTGTGTTCTCGAAGCTCTCATACCAGGCT
Source organism: Schistocerca americana (assembly GCF_021461395.2). NCBI lineage: Eukaryota > Metazoa > Arthropoda > Insecta > Orthoptera > Acrididae > Schistocerca > Schistocerca americana. The sequence goes on along the minus strand of NC_060128.1, from coordinate 158,571,741 downwards.
TTAATGCTCTTGACATGAGGTAGATTCCTTCCAAATTTTGTCTGGAAGTGTCTCTGCACTGTGGTTGGTGATCGTGTCTCATGGTACCACAGGACACACTGTGCCTTCTCCTGATTGGTTAACGTGGCCTCTTGGGCACTGCACCTCATCCACTACTTACTTACTGCGAACCGAAAACAGAAAAAAAACTTTGGTAGTTGTAAACAATTCGACACAAGTTTCATATCTGTATCTTACTTCTAGCCTGAGTTATCAATTTATGTAATCAGGGAAAGACTTTTCGGACACCCTGTATTTTGCTGCCCACATAGTAAAACACATGTACAACTTTTAGTGTCTCATTTCCTAATCTAATTCCATCAGCACCACTCGATATAATTCTGCGACATTCCATTCCCCGTGCTTTGCTTTTGTGGATGTTCATCTAATCCTAAAGAGGATATCAAACGCAGACTGGGAATACAAGAAAGCAATTCTGAAAAAGAATTGTCGACATCGAATATAAATATCAGTGTTGGGAATTCTGGTATTCTGGTCGGTCTCTCTGAAGTGTAGCCCCTTACGGAAATGAAAGGTGAACGATAATGAGAATAGACAAGACGTGAACAGAAACTTTTGAAATTTGGGTCTATAGAAGAATTAGGGACGGGTAGATGGGATAATTTACGTAGAGTTACTGAATAGAATCGCGGAGAAAAGAAATTTAAGCCACAACTTGATTATTGGAAGGAATCTGTTAGAAGGACACATCAGTTGGGGAGAAGTGCGGTGTCCATCCCACGTGGTTCATCCTGTATGTTACAGTTCATTGTTTGCCACGAATGCATTGCCATGCATGAGTGAGAACTGAAAGGGGTAGAACATGACTGGCTATTGATTCCACACAGTACATAAATTGGTCGTGTTGTCGGAGTAGGCGCGGTACAAAGCCGCTGTCAGCCTTCACCATGTGATAATTCGTTTTTTTAAGAGCACAGTCGCATTGCAACTTGTCTGACCTGGCCTTTTGCATAGAACCATAACCTGTAATTATAGTAAATTTAGGCCTGATGCTAGATAATTAAGGTAGAATGAGAGCGATGTTCTCATCATCATATTTCGTCATATGTTCGACTTTTACCTTTTACTTCTTATTGCTATATATATATATCTGTGTTGCACGTGTTTAATTACTTTCCTGGTGTCTGCATCTACCTATTGATATTTTCCCTATTGATCCATAATTTGTTATTGCTTCTGGTGTTCCATTTTCTTTGTAACATGGTCTTTCCAGTTCTTTGATAGCCATAATCTTTTAGTTGAAATTTCTAGTTCGTGACTGATAGCTGTGTTGCGTGTTCCGTGTGACACTCTATAGCTTGCTCCTGCTTTTATAAACCGCATCTTTTCGTCTTGTATTCTGCGTTCATTTCGAGCTGTTATTGTCCGCGTCTCGCCGCCGTACCATATTTATGGTACTGGCATTGTTTTATAGAGCTCTATTAGGATTTCGGATTTCTTTCCCCATATTTTATGCAGCGTTATGTATACACTCCATTTCATTTCATTGGATCGTTCTAGTTTCTTCGCCATGTTCATTTGTTTGTGAAGGAGACAATGTTTCTTAAGAAGCAGAACTCTTTCATTGTCTCTATTTTCTGACGTTCAATGTAATTTGATTTTCAAATCCATAAAGAAGTATACATTAGCTAAATTTATAATCGCGGCAAACTGTCACTTGTAAAGAAGAAGAAGAAGAAGAAGAAGAAGAAGAAAGAAGCCTGACATTCTGCAATGGTGTAACAAGTTAAAAGTCAAACAAGTGACTTATCGACGTAGGATTTCTAGCGATTAAGTAATTTTTTTAAACGGTGAGTGGATTGAATAGAAAGTATCTGGGATTGTTAAACTCAAGACAGGATTGAGATAAGAAGTACGGCTGGTTATTTTGTGAATAATTAAGGAGATAAAAATGTGTTTGTGTTCTAGTCGGGCGTCGAAGTCTCCGCTAGTTGTGTTAAGTCTTCAGCACTGATCCACGACAATCGTCACCTGACTCCTGTCCGTGCTTCGCCAGCGGCAGTCCAGTTATTTGTATGTACTTCCATTGACGACAGGGAAAGATAGTCCCTGACGACAGGGAAAGATAGTTAACAAATATAGTTACTGCTGAATTGCGACGTAGTTATCACAAAGAAGGAAGCTTTGATTTTAGCATCCTGTCGACGTCCTACTCATGGCAGTACCTCATCTGGATAAGCAAAGGAAAGGGTCCGTAGTCATTCTAAAGGGACAGCTCCTCAAATTACCGAAATCAAAAGTGTGGATGTACAAGACAAGATTCCAACTTACCTGCTACCTTACACATTGATTCTGGTTTGGATGGATTGCTCAGTGCAAAGCAAGACGAAGGCTTGGAATTAGTGCGTAAAAAGCGTTGAGAGTAGCGTATGAAGAGACGTTGTCGTAATTAAGAGGGAATCCAGCGGCCCTTGTGAGGCGCATGACGTTCTGTGTTGGTGAGTTTGTAGAAAGTCCACGTTAAGTAGGACGGCGAGGAAAGCTAAGCCCGTGGTGGCACACCTGCTCATTCGGTGTGAGGCTCAGCGCTCGCTCGCTGCTCTTCGCGTGGTGGCTTTCGCGCGCGGAAATTTGACTGTATCCAGAGATGACCATCTTTACGACTTGTTCTTACCTGGTCCCAATTAGTGTGACAGGATGCTGTTAGCAACGGTGGGCGGATACTGGATTTTCCGAAGAAATTCCCCTGTGCTGCACCGCCTGGTGGAAAGTGGGGTAACAGTTGGTAGGCAATAGCTCCGCATACCCATGTGTCAGGACATTGCACTGGATTTGGCGAGATATATTTTTCCTGGTCATTAATCTTGCTCTTGCTCTTCATCTCAGAGTGTCACTTGCACACAACTCCCTCATTTATTTGTCGGATAAAATGCAATATTCGTCCTCGCCTAAAGTTTTTGCCCTCCACGGCCTTCCAGTACCATGGATGTTATTTATTGTCTTAACACACGTTTTATTATCATGTCTCTTCTTCTCTTAAGTGTTTTCCATATGTTCCTCTCCTCGCCGGTACTGCGGAGAACCTCGTCATATCTTATCAGTCCACCTAATTTGTATAGCACCACATCTCAACAAACTTTGATTCTCTTTTTTTGCGGTTTTCCCCAGAGACCATCATTCGCTGCCTTACCATGCTGCATTACTTTTTCAGAAATTCCTTCCCCAAATTATGACTGATGTCCGATTAGCACAATTCCTTCACTTCGCCTGCCTCAATTTTTATGTTAAATTTATCGGAAATCTCATTTTTGCTACGTCCATTCCTTTCCTCTTTCTTTGATTTACTGTCAATCCATATTCTGTAGCCAATAGTGTGTTCGTTCCATTCAACAAGTCTTGCAATTCTTCCTCACTTTCACTGCGGATAGCAATATCATCAGTGAATATCACTGATATCCTTCCACCCTGAATTTTGATGCTACTCTTTGTTTTATGTATGCCATTACCACAAGTGATTTAAACGCCGACTTTGCGATCACTTTGTCAGATATAGGAGGATATGCTGCCATATAGTGTTTCACGTAAAGGGATAACGCCATGTACTTAGTTACCCACGCGGTCAGGCCCACAGGGGTTCGCGACATCACAATTAAGGCTGTCCATCTGTTTCTGCCTTCTGCTGTCTGTCTCCAGTTCTAGACTTCTAGCTGCAGCTAGTCTTATCATACTTCATCCATACATCTGTTCATCGGTCTTTACGCAGGTCTGCTGCCTGGTGGAATACACTCCATTGCGGTTTGGACCATCTCGTTTCACCCATTTGCACTACATGTCCAACTCATTGGGGTCTTTTCATCGCCTTTTTTTTCATCGCCCCAGCGATGTTAGAGTACTTCTAGAGCTCTGCCAGTTTTGTACTGTGGCACCTTCTCCATTGTCCAGTTGCTGGATCACAAACTGGTCCGTATATTACCCTGACGGTCTTTTTCTCAAATATAAGCAGTCGGTTAAGTCTAGTTTTCGAGTGCTTCAAATTGGACAGTCATTTAATACCACTGTCATAGTTAATGCCTTACATAGGCTTAGTGTTAGAGTTATGTTTGCAGATTTAAATAACTTTATCTAGGTGCTGCGAATTTACTTTGTACACGGGATATCCGAAACCTAAAGGGTTAAAATTACACAGATGGTTGAAGACACTAAACTGTGAGACCGATAGTCTCAGTTGAATATTTCAGGCGGTGCCAGGTCGTGAACGAGCAACGCGTGAAGAGGAAGTGCTCCCGGCTGATGTGGCCGAGCGGTTCTAGGCGCTTCAGTCCGGAGCCGCGCGACTTCTACGGTTACAGGTTCGAATCCTACCTCGGGCATGGATGTGTGTGATGTCCTTAGGTTAGTTGGGTTTAAGTAGTTTAGGAGACTGGTGACCTAAGATGTTAAATACCATAGTGCTTAGAGCCATTTGAACCTTTTTTGAGCAAGTGCTTGTAACATTAGCAATCGCCGGCAATACCTACAGGTGTCTCAGTGACTGTTAGGAAACAATCTATATACATGAAAATTTACGTGTTCGTTTGTCAAAATCTTAAATTTGCCAAAGTGCTTCGTCGACTGCTTTATAATTTTGACACAATGCTACTTTTTTAAGTGCGTACTGGAGCGCCGTGTGATGGACGTAACAGCAACACACGCAACACTAAACATTGCTCCTGCCGGACACCGTTCTTCTTGACAGCTGCGGTTTCGTTTTCTTCCTCGCAGTCAGTTTTAACTTCGATACAAGGGCATTAAATCAACAGATAAATTGTATCTTACGTATATATATTTATCTACATCTACATGGGTACTCTGCAAATCACATTTGAGTGTCTGGCAGAGGGTTCATCGAACCACCTTCAATCTCGTACGTCGCGCGAAAAAAACGACTATCCTTTCTCCTTACACATAATTTAAACAAAATCTGTATATACAACAATGTTAACCTTTGGTTTTTTTCCTCGCAGTCGGTTTTAGCAGGTAACGGAAACGTTCTGTATATGGGCTTATCGGCTTAAGATTAGAATAGTACTATTGAATCTGAATCGTCCCGAACTTTGTAATCCCACCCGTTCACAGATGAAAACTAATGCAATACTGCCATTGAAGCAATTATACTCACAGATCCAGTAGCAGGTAAAGTCTCTTGTACTGCATATTCCAATGATCCCACCCGATTTATCCATTCATTACAAGTGACTTCAATTCTCAATCAAGGTTTTCTTGGCAATAACAATAAACAAGGGTCGGTGTCAGAGACCAAGAGAAAGACAGAAAGGAACAGAGGATATCGACATAGAGACGGGGAACGAGGAAATGGACAGACAGGGATGGAGGGAGAAAAAGGCAGAGGACGAGGAGAAGAAGGTGATGTACAGAGAGAGGGGGAGGAGGAGAGGGTCAAAGAGAGGAGAGGATGGACAGATATGGGGAGAAGGAGAAAATTAGAAGGTCTGTTAAGTAAGAGCATGGTCGGAGTAATCAGCAGAAAACTGTATTTGACAAAAAACTAAAACATAAACATACATCACATATGAACAAAAGAAAACTGTCGTTACATTCAATAATACATCCAGACACCCACAGCACCGATAAACGCTGGGCATCTCCGAGGCATACTTGAATCCAAGTTTTCCGCGTATTCACGTGGAAGAGGCCTCCAAATGCGTCGATGCTGCGTTGACCGCCGTTTCAAAGGGAATTTTGCTTGCGCTTGACGCAATGTTAAGAATTGGTTTCCCGAACAAAGGTTAATAATCATTTTTCCTCTTTTGGAGTCACTTTACCAACTGAGCCACGTTCTTCAAAGTCATCCACGTTTTTAACCAATTTATAGCGTGTTACCCACTTTTGTACAAATGGCTTTGATTTCCCCACATATGTAGACGCCGCTCTACGACACATTTTCGGACATTTGGGGTGGCTACGGAGAGACACAGCCTCGAAGCACGACGCGTAATCTGCACTTACGTCTGTTCTTGTGTATCTCAGTCAATAATTCGAAGTAAACTACTGTTTTGTGGACATTGCGTGCTGGACTGTGAAAGAAGGACTGTGAAAGAAATAAGACGATATCTTTTACCATCTGTGTGTAATGTCGACCGCGGTCTTTCTTAACACGCTGGATCTGCAGTTCCCATACATATTTAGCAATTGCGAAGCATTGCTGGTCTCACTAATACACTATGTGATCAGAAGTGTCCGGACACCTGGCTCAAAATGACTTACGAGTTCGTGGCGCCCTCATCGGTAATCCTGGAATTCAATATGGTGTTGGCCCACCCTTAGCCTTGATGACAGCTTCCACTCTTCGCAGGCATACGTTCAGTTAGATGCTGGCAGATTTCCTGGGGAATGGCAACCCATTCTTCACGGAGTGCTGCACTGATGAGAGATATCGATGTCGGTCGGTGACACCTGGCACGAAGTCGGCGTTCCAAATCATCCCAAAGGTGATCTATAGGATTCATGTCAGGACTCTGTGCAGCCAGTTCATCGTAGGGGTGTTATTGTCGTGTAACCACTCCGCCACAGGCCGTGCATTATGAACAGGTGCTGGATCGTGTTGAAAGAGGCAATCGCCATCTTCTAATTGCTCTTCAACAGTGGGAAGCAAGAAAGTGCTTAAAACATCAATGTAGGCCTGTGCTGTGATAGGGCCACGCAAAACAACCAGGGGTGCAAGTCCCCTCCACGAAAAACACGACCACACCATAACACCACCGCCTCCGAATTTTACACCGGGCATTTGCCATACCCACACCCTGCCATCGGATCGCCACATCGTGTACCGTGATTCGTCACTGTTCAATAGTCCAATGTTTACACTCCTTAACACCAAGCGAGGCGTCATTTGGCATTTACCGGCGTCATATGTGGCTTATGAGCAGCCGCTCGACCATGAAATCCAAGTTTTCTCACCTCTCGCTTAACTGTCATAGTACTTGTAGTAGACCGTGATGCAGCTTGGAATTTCTGTGTATTGGTCTGGATAGATGTCTGTCTATTACTCATCACGACTTCCTTGTACTGTCGGCGGTCTCTGTCAGTCAACAGACGAGGTTGGCCGGTACACTTTTGTGCAGTGCGTGTCCCTTCACGTTTCCACTTCACCATCATATCGGAAACAGTGGACCTAGCGATGTTTAGGAATGTGGAAATATCGCGTACAGATGTATGACACAAGCGACACCCAATCACCTGACCAAGTTCGAAGTCCGTGAGTTCCGCGGGGCGCCTCATTCAGCTCTCTCACGTTGTCTAATGACTACTGAGGTTGCTGATATGGAGTGCCTGGTAGTAGGTGGCAGCACAATGCACCTAATATGAAAAACGCATGTTTTTGTAGGTGTCCGGATACTTTTGATCACATCGTGTATATAGACAAAACCCCCACTGGTAGGGTATTATTTGACTTGTTTATGTTGAGGCTGGCGCTGAGCTGATGTTTAACTCTACCACGCTGCCATCAGGACAGCGGATATCTGATGGTATTGGAATTAGTCGAATATATCAAATAATACAAGTCTTCGCCAACACATCATCCGCTCCACGAAGGGATGAGTGTCAGCAATACGAGAAGCTTGTAAGACACTTTTGCTTCGAGTCCTGTCTCAGCTGACGTGTTTTCCTGCCGGCTTGCCTGGTAGCCTGTCAGCGGGCGACCCAATTAGCGTCGCAGGGGTCGGTGGCGGTATCCGGGAGAAAGGGCTGTCTCGTTACGGACTGGCCGGCGCCGGCGGTGGTAATTTCCAGTTATGTCACATCACCTGACCCGCCGCTCTTGGCCGTGAAAGCTTCTTTTGCCGTGTACCCTGACCGCCAGCCCTACTGCTGCCGTCACGGGTAGCTTCGGCGATGTACGTTGTTGTTGTTGTTGTTGTTTTTGTTGTTGTGGTCTACAGTCTGGAGACTGGTTTCATTGAACTCTCCACGCTAATCTATAAGGAACACGTCTTCTCATCGCTGCATCCATTTGAACCTGCTTAATGCTTTCAAGTCTTTGCCTCACTACGCCTCAGTATGTTTCAGGTCACTTTACCATTTCTTTGATGCAGTACTTCTTCATTACTTACTTGATCTACCCATAGACTCTTTAGCATTCTTATGTTACACAACATTTCAGAGGCTTCAGTTGTCGTCTTGCGTGCACAGCTTGTCGTTGATCTGCAATACCATATATGAGGTAACGGGAAATTTTTAATTTCGCGGGCATTCGATTTTCATTTTTAAAATCTTGTTGGCACACGTGTTCCTGATGTATGGTTGCATTTTCAGCTGTTTTGGCAATTTAGTTTATTGCTGACAGTCGAAAAGCTTATACTGGTTTTCGAGTGTTCGGCGAATCTTTATTTTCGAAAAAGATGGCTCAAAGAATTCCCATTACATTTAGCCTGAAAAATGGAATAAAGTGCAGCGCCGCATTCGAAATGTTGACTATGGCTTTTGGCGAAACCACTATGAGTAAGACAAAAATTTACGAGTAGTATAACGTTTCAAAGGGAGTTGAGAAGATGTTGACGACCGCCATCGACGCCGTAGCACATCAATTATTGACGGCAGGGTAGAAGAAACAATGAAATTGGTGCGGGAAAATCGCCGAATCAGCATTAGAGAGATTTCTGATTATGTCGGCATACCTTTTGGTTCATGCCAAGAATTTTTTTTTGTTTTGGGCGTGAAGCGTGTAGCAGTAAAGTTTGTTCCGAAATTGTTGAATCTTGACCAAAAACGACGTCCCGTTGACATTGCTCAGGAATCGCTGAATGAAGCTGACAATGATGCAGAACTACTACAGAAGGTGTCCGCCCCTGTAGCTGAGTGGTCAGCCTACAGAATGTCATGCAAAGGGGTCCGGGTTCGATTCCCGGCCCGGTCGGAGATTTTCTCCGCTCAGGGCCTGGGTGTTGTGTTGTCCTAATTATCATCATTTCATCCTGATCGACACGCAAGTCGCCAAAGTGGCGTCAACTCAAAAGACTTGCACCAGGCGAACGGTTACACAACGACGGTAGGCACTAGTCACAAGACGTTTCATTTTCCTACAGGGGGTTATAAAACGGGACAAAGCCAAGGGTATATGGGTATGACGTCGAAACCAAATCCCAGTCGTTCCAATAGAAAGTGCCTGTAGAACCAAGACCGAAAAAAATTTGAAAAGTTCACTCACATGTGAAGGTTTTTCTCACTGTTTACTTTGATTACAATGGGACAGTACATCTTGAGTTCCTGTATTAGGTCTTACGGTCAATAAGGAATACTACCTGAAAACTATACGCCGTCTGCGTGAAACAGACAGAAAAAAAGACCACAGTTGTGGCAAAACCACTCATGGAAATTGCATCACAATAATGCTCCCAATCACATCTCAATACTTGTTCGTGATTTTTTGGTAAAAAACAAATCCGTTACGTTGCTTAGCCACCGTATTCGCCGGACACGGCCCACAACGACTTCTTCTATTTCCGAGGTTGAAGAGAACGATGAAAAGATGTCGTTTCGCTGCCAATGATGAGATAAAACCATATTTGCTGAAGGAGCTGAACAACATAACGAAAAGAGAGTTACAGAAGTGCTTCCAAATTTGGAAAAAGCTTGGCTCAAGTGTGTTTTATGTGAGGCAGATTATTTTGAATGGGACAGAGCTGATGTTGGTATTACAGAGATAGTAAGGGCGAAAGAATCACGGAGATGCTCAATGAACTCCAGTGGCAGACACTACAAGAGAGGGGGTGTGCATCACGCTGTGAGCTCCTGTCAAAATTCCTTGAGCATGCATCCCTAGGCGAGTCAGTCAATATATTGCTTCCTCGTACGTACATCTTACGAAATGGCCGTGAAAGGGAGAACCAGAGAAATTCCGGCTCAGACGGATTCGTACCAACACTCGTTCTTCCCGCGCATCATTCCAGACTGGAACAAGAAATGGGGGAAGTGACAGTGATACACAAACAATATGGGCATTTACAAACCGCTTTGAAAAGTTAATCTGAAATGTATCGAATAAGAGTAACAAGTGGAAAAATTATGCCAAACGGGATTCGAACCCAAATCTTAACGTAGTTATCTTAACATATTACACTGGTAATATTTTACTCGACGACTTTCCCTGGTTTCTACACCATTGATTCCATTCGTTTTGATGAATTTAAATTAACTGTGTATTTCTGCGTTCTGCGTCATATCCGCCCCTCTGGTGTTGCTGTTCCCGCTTGGGGTCCATGTTGTTATTTAACCCGCCATAATAGGAGGGAAACATGAGTGACACTGACTTTTAGAGTCGGTTTTGGAGGCGTGCTCGGATGCTATGTTTGGCTAAGGCAGTGGTTGCCAACCACTGGTCTCATTACTCCTGAGTACATTTAGGCCCCTTTCTACCGTTTGTTACCCGTCCTCCCTCCATTCCTCACATTATCACCATCTGTAGCACCTAACTAAACTGTAGACTGGTAGACTTTTCTTGGAACACTTCGGTTTTTTATATGATGAAAGGTGAATGATATTTAGTTTGTGTGTGTTTGTGTGTGTGTGTGTGTGTGTGTGTGTGTGTGTGTGTGTGTATGTTAGAAAGAAAACTAAAAGTAGTGAGGGAAGACAAAACAAACTTCCCCCGCATTACTCCTCCCCATTGCGGCACTTGCTTGACCTCCACACTGCAGTCTCATTTAAAAATCAGCCAAGTTAAAATGTGCCCACTGTACTTACTGTGCGGCACTCACTTGATTGCTGCACCCCTAACTTCTGAACTGGCAGAAATTGGAAGACTTCAGGCTGTTAATGCTTTCTATCTGACCACAGCCACTAATATTAATCATAATAATAACAATGATGATAATAATAATGTGTACAGTATTATACGAGTATTAGCCCTTATGTAGCTACTGCTGTGTCGTGCTGGCAATTAATTCATTTATCTGTTTTGAAACCGAGATATTTAGCATTTGTTACGTACATGTCTCACCTTTAGCATCAGCGATGTATGGGACAAAGCATATGTGTATAGTGGGTGGGCTATGTAAGGAAACTGTAATCTCCACTGCCTTACTGCTACCATTTGAAAAAAAGTGATAATAGATAACTTACATAATAAGTATTAGAATATTACAAAACTGTGATAACAGTAATGATCTTTTCAAAATAATTTAGTTTCGTGGCTGAAACAGAGTCGCATCGTTTAGTTTTTACCGCTCATAAAATTTCGTTTTACCCCTCGGGGGGTAATTACTGCCAGGTAGGGAACCGCTGGGCTAAGGCGACTGCTTGTGATGTTATGGGTTCGCGTTTGGCCCAAATTCCGATTGGTCGCGACATATCGATGACACTAGCGGCAGGCTAGGCATGTAGCGCGCGCGCCGTGTGAGTGACGCAAGCCCGGCTGGTGTGGTCGGTGGCTCAGCCAGCTGCTGGCCCGCCGCTTTCTCGGGAGAAAGTGCCACAGTCGCCGCCGCCTCCGCGGCCTTCAAAGAAATCGCGAGCGCACCGCTTCGTCGTTCGCCCGCCAGGCGCGCTGCTTATCAGTAGCCCCTTTCAGGCAACAAGTTCTTTACTGGACTCCTCTGCTAACGAGTTCTCTGCTGTATGTTTGGTTCACGCTACAGCTCCGTAATTAAACCATCATCACTCTACTACTCTCCGGATTGTACGTGAAACGAAAGAAAAAGTTTAAAGGAAAGGTGCTCCAAAGAGTCTGGAGTAGGCTTCATCAGGAGAGCCGGACGTTCGTAATTGAAAGACAATACGTAACAGCTAATTGTGGTGACTTCAACGTATGAGTAGAACAGCAACCCATTCTTGTTAGCTGAACAGCAAAACCCAACCAGTCCGGACAAACACTAGACAGTTCTCATGTTATCACATAGACGTTAAGACAGAGTCGAATAAAATTATCATTTATATATATACATAATTAAATAGTATGAGTTTCTCTTTTTGTCATATATCAGTTTATTATATGCCGGTTTGTGGGAGAGATCCGTAGACAGATTCAGTTCTATCGTGAGCTCTGAAGCGTCCGTGGTGTCTTCATCGTGGCAGCTCAGATGGCAGTGGGGAGTTGTGTCTCCGTCGAAGTCAAGGGAAGCCGAACTTACAAAGAAGTTCTCGGCAAACTGAAGCAGTGCTAAATGAAATCTCTAGAAACCAAAGCAGATTTTTTTAATTTCATTTCTATGTTCGTGGTAAACCAATCATTAAGTCACGAGCGATGTACACGAACGTTTTCCAGTTACATAACATAACAGAATTAAACAAGTTCATGTTAAATTGGATAGAAATTGCACCTTATGCATGTCACCGTTGGATTAATTTAGTTTTACCTAAACATGTTTCAACACTTTTTGTGGTATCTTCAGTGACCTTTAATTACTTTTTTCAGTGGGTTTTACTGAGTTTTCTGAAAGAAAATAATTAAAACCCACTGAAGATAGCACAGAAAGTGCTGAATTTTTTTAACGAATTAAAACTAATTAAACGGGCTCTTTCTGTCGAATTTTTCGTAGCTAGCACGGAAAGTAATAAGAACATCATCCAAATATAATTATTTCATGTATAAGTAACATGAAGATGAGCTACACATCACTAATAACTTAAAATACGTCCACGTACACACTCAGGTGATCGTAAATAAACGAGAATAATACGCGTTAATATAACATTATCATAATTTAATATTTCAGTAAAAATTTATCTGAAAAGATCATTGTATTTGTGGATTTTTTATATATAGGAGAGACATGGTGGAAGTTGGTTGAGATAGTAGTTTCATATAGACATGTGTCTTTTCTCTGCTTGCACCGTACTTCCAGCTAACGAGAATGATAGGAATTACATCTTCCGGGGACTGGAAAACCAGCAAATTAATTCTGAACAGAGCACTTCGCCTGACGCAACATATGTGGTTTCATTCTTCTTGCTAGACAGAGATCGCCCTTTACCTCAACACGGTTAAACTATGTAGACTGGTGTTCAGGATTCGGTAATAATCCTTTGCCAGTAGCTCATCAGCTCGTTTATTCTCTTCGATACCACGTTGTGCTTTAATTCAGATCAACACAAAAATTTGACTTCAGCACATCCATGATAGATTGCATGGGTGGGCGAGATGTATACGTTTGTGGTCTTGATCATTTTGTCGTTTGATGCAAACCAGATAATAATATTAGAGTCGGAGAGTATTAAGCAGGCGCTGGAAGAAATGCATTGGCGGTATATAATGGGCTTCAAGATATCGCTAGTTTCAGACGGAGGAAAACAGATGCACATACTGCAAGTGTAATAATGGATTATTTGTAACTGTAGGCAGAAATACGCACAGCCCGGTTTGTCCATGTCGTCCGGTTTGGGTATTATGTAGACGTGTACTGAATTCGGCCGCAGCTCTCTGTGACGCTTTGGTGCATAGCCAACTTCTTTCTTCATGCTAGAAAATGATGCCTGATTCTCTCGTTGATCGTCTTCTTCCTGAGGTAAAAGGGAGAGTCTCTGGAACATTGTCAAGCTGTTTTCGTAATCTGATTTTGCGACTAGCGACAGGCAAAAGCTTTCTGCTTGACTTACCCTATACTCTGGGGACTTGTTAGAGCAACACTTGTAATTAAGGTAGACGGAACTTGGAGCGCGAAAACAGTGGCGAAACTGTTTGCAATCTAATTTCCTTCCAAGCTGCGTCGCTGTCACGCGTTTCGTTACCCGCAGATTACAGCACAGTCGGCTCTCTAGGATCGTATCTCTTAAACTTTTGCCGTGATAACATTCGGAAAGATAAACTAAAAATTTTATAAAGGTGCAGCTTGTAGATCTAACGAAGAAAATGTGCACCCAGCTGGTCGTGGTCACTGATTTTGCTGATCAGTGGACGATTGTAGTACGTACTTAGATCCAACAAACGCACTAGCGATGCGTTTCTCAAGCGTTTCGAGAATTCGAGGTTCAAAGTTTTACGAGCCTGTCGAGTACCACATGAGGGCGCCAGCTTTTTTATGAAATTTTGATTATTGTATTACGGAATTACATAGTTAATCCAACATGTTAAATTGGAATTGATTTGACAGTTGACACAATAATAATAATAATATGTTACAAATTTTAATAGTGCTTGAGCGCAGTACGATCCGATAGTAACCAGATAATCGGTTAGTGTTCTCCAACAAGAATCTGCAGATCATGCAGTCACGGTGAAGTCACCGTATCTTGCACCTCATACGTCAAACAACGTTGTTGTTGTTGTTGTTGTAGTCTTCAGTCCTGAGACTGGTTTGATGCAGCTCTCCATGCTACTCTATCCTGTGCAAGCTTCTTCATCTCCCTGTACCTACTGCAACCTACATCCTTCTGAATCTGCTTAGTGTATTCATCTCTTGGTCTCCCTCTACGATTTTTACCCTCCACGCTGCCCTCCAATGCTAAATTTGTGAGCCCCTGATGCCTCAGAACATGTCCTACCAACCGATCCCTTCTTCCAACAACGTTAACCACCACATAATCGTTGGTATGAGTAACTTGTCAATATATCCGAAATCCTACCACAGCATGTCTGTCGGCATTTAGGGCAAGCCTCCTTCAGTGGAAAATACATCTGCTACTGTGGTTTGTAGAGTATGGATGTACATGTATAACCCACTGCGGGAAGGTAAATAAAATACTTATTGTGCATTTATAACACTTGCGGAGTTCTCCGGGGCAGTACTCCTCCCACCAAGAGCGCTTCTGCTCATCATTTTACTAACCAGAGGGTGGGGTGGCTAAGAAAGGACACCCAAAATATTTCCAGAACGACTAAGTACAGTGGTATTATAAAGCTACTGTACTAGAAAGACTGTCAAAGTAATTTTTTATTTGACCCTGGAGCCGACACATTAGTTTGGGTAACCACTCTCAGGGCCGCCACCGGCAATAGTTATTGAGAATGGCGGCGAGCCAGGCAGAGACAGCATTTTGCGTGCTACAATTTGCCCGTTTCCAATTGCGTATGGGGGACAGAGAATACACGTCCGATATTCGGAGAATGTTAACGTTTTCTGTACCATGTTATACAAGACAGACTGTGGACTCTTCTTCGTCGCTGAAAGAACTGTCAGCACTATCATCTGTCTTGACATGCTCCATTTGTGGCTCGAGTCACGACTTGAAACCGATAGCAGAGATTTCATCTTTCCACATTTCCACGATTGTGTAGGAGATTACCTGAATGAGGCATCGCTAGACAGGCCGTGTTGTGGCGCTGACCTGGCGCTATTCGAGTGTCCATCAGTGTCGCCCGACTCGCCTTGCGATTTTTCTTGTGGGGGGATAGCGTTTATGTTCCACATATACCACACGACCTGGGAGACTTACGACACCGCGTCGCAGCGGCTGTCCTTACCGTCACTCCTGATACGCTGGGTCGGATATGGGCTTAACTGGGCTACCGATTAGATGTGTGTCGTGTGACAAAGGATGGGCACATAATCTATTTATAAACATTGTAAGAATCTTACAGAGTTGCTACGGTATGTGAAAGGACTTTAACAACTTACCATTTGTGCGTCTCTATCAAATAGTAACAAGTCACAACGCCTCAAACTACTGTCCCGCCGCCAGGACAAAAGATCCAATAGCGCTACAGGGAAAGACACTGGACTCGGTTTCAGGAAGACGCCGGACAAGATTTAGGTTTTCAGTGTCACCTCTAAATAGCTAGGACGAATTCTGGGATGGTGTCTTTGAAAGAACACCACCGACTTCCTCCCCCATACTTAGCCATCCGAGCTTGAGCTCCATCTCTAATGATCTCGTGGTTGACGGGACGTTAAAACCTAATCTCACTTTCTTTCGGTTGTATGATCGGCTTTATTTGGGGGGGGGGGGCTGTCGTACTTTCCTCACACTGTATGCTAACAGGGGCATTCAGTAATTAAGCAAATAGCTGTACACGGGGTATATACGCCCCGGACAACCGAGGAAGTAGGGAAAAACCCGGAAATTTTTTCAGCCGGAAAATAAACGGGAATTTTACTTTATTTTAGTTTTCAGTTGAATCTGCGTTAAAGAATTTGACTTTAGCCCGCTATTGCAAAATAATACTGCTACAATAAAACATAAACTAGAGAGCACCATCAAAATAAAACTTTAGATGGAAAGAAAATGTGCTATTTCCAACAACAAAACACAGTGCACATGCAAGCGTCCGCAGAAAGCAAAATGTGTCAAAGGCTTTAAGACGAAGACTATGGAATACTCCGTAACAGCAAAGTGCTTTCGTTGAGCGTGACGTCACAACTGTTTAGTTTTAAATAGGCCGCGGGAAAATATTGCGAATGGTGTTTTGAGAGGCGTTACTTAGCAAATTTCCTTTTACGCAGACGAATTATGTTACATGTGAGAATGTGCGATGAATTTCTTAATTCGTGGAGCGTTTGATTCTTTTAAAACTTAACACTTTGAGGAAAAATTCCAGGCCCGGAAGATCAGCAGCCATTTATGCCATCATTTAAAATTTTACTGGCTCATTCGTGTTTGATATGTCATAAAGTGTACACACGCTATAAAAGACCAGTCTTCAGTGTTAGTTTTTCATATTTAATTTAGTTCTTTCATAGGTTACGAATTATGCAGTAACGATGACAAAAATGCTGCTACTACGGAACTCTCGGAACCGAGGTGATGCAAAACTTTTTTTGATGTGTGTAAAATAACAACAGTGGTCTTTATAAATCACATATACCATTCGGTTTGTTTTCTCCATCTACAAACACTTCATTACAAAAAATGTTGATGTTAGTGTTTAATTTGCTCGCAAGAGCGAGAAATACAGAAGTCCTTACATTTTTTTGTCAACTTATGCCTTTAAACCCTTGAGATCTCAAAATTTGTCAGGGAAAAATGCTAAAAACTTGTCAGGGAATTTAACTTGGTGAAACGTGTGGCAACCCTGGATTGTTTAACCACAAAATGACCGGCGTATGTTTGTATTCGCACAATCCGCCCTCCACTTTCTGTCTGGAAGTGGCACAGCGCGACCCTGAGCGCCGGTGAAACCGGACGCAGCCTCCGTTATACGCGCTGCCCGCCGTGAGTCGGCAGCATCGGTCGCTAATGACGCGGAGCTTAGCGCCACGTAACCAGTGGCGTAAACACCAGCGCGGGCGGCAGCCCGTGGTCAGCTCGGGCGCGCCTGCGTCTGGGCCTTGCGTCATACGCTTCGCAGCGACTCTGGATGCGAGGGGCATCTGCGCTTCGTGTCCGATTCTATCGCTGTCGGCGCTTGCCGAGGCGGACAGCCGTCAGCCACGCACGGCGCGAAGGTCCGTGTCTTGCAAGGAGAGGCGAGAGCGTGCGACCCATCGAAGTCGATGAGCTTCCGCTTACGAGTCTGAGGCCAATCGAAACTACACTACTCGCCATTAAAAATGCTACACCACGAACATGACGTGCTACAGACGCGAAATTTAACCGACAGGAAGAAGATGCTGTCATATGCAAATGATTAGCTTTTCAGAGCATTCACACAAGGTTGGCGCCGGTGGCGACACCTACAACGTGCTGACATGAGGAAAGTTTCCAACCGATTTCTCATACACAAACAGCAGTTGTCCGGCGTTGCCTGGTGAAACGTTGTTGTGATGCCTCGTGTAAGGAGGAGAAATGCGTACCATCACGTTTCCGACTTTGATAATGATCGGATTGTAGCCTACCGCGATTGCGGTTTATCGTGTCGCGACATTGCTACTCGCGTTGCTCCAACTCCAATGGCTGTTAGCAAAATTGGAATCGGTGGGTTCAGGAGGGTAATACGGAACGCCGTGCTGGATCCCAACGGCCTCATATCACTAGCAGTCGAGATGACAGGCATCTTATCCGCATGGCTGTAACGGATCGTACAGCCACGTCTCGATCCCTGAGTCAACAGATGGGGACGTTTACAAGACAACAACCATCTGCGAACAGTTCGACGACGTTTGCAGCAGCATAGACTATCAGCTCTGAGACCGTGGCTGCGTTTGCCCTTGACGCTGCATCACAGACAGAAGCGCGTGCGATGGTGTACTCAACGACGAACCTGGGTGCACGAATGGCAAAACGCCATTTTTTCGGATGAATCCAGGTTCTGTTTACAGCATCATAATGGTCGCATCCGTGTTTGGCGACATCGCGGTGAACGCACATTGGAAGCGTGTATTCATCATCGCCGTACTGGCGTATCACCCGGCGTGATGGTATGGGGTGCCATTGGTTACACGTCTCGGTCACCTCTTGTTTGCATTGACGGCACTTTGAATAGTGGACGTTACATTTCAGATGTGTTCGACCCATGGCTCTACCCTTCATTCGATCCCTACGAAACCCTACATTTCAGCAGGATAATGCACGACCGCGTGTTGCATAGTGCTCAGAGCCATTTGAACCATCTGAACTGTTTTATCAAAACAACAGTAATAGTGCTGCTGCTCTTCGCCAGTATCGATACATTAAGGGAATACGACTGCTGCCTGGCCAGCACATTCTCCAGATCTCTCACCAATTGAAAACGTCTGGTCAATGGTAGGCGAGCAACTGGCTCGTCACAATACGCCAGTCACTACTCTCGATGAACAGTGGTATCGTGTTGAAGCTGCATGAGCAGCTGTACCTATACACGCCATCCTAGCTCTGACTCATTGCCCAGGCGTATCAGGGCCGTTATTACGGCCAGAGGTGGTTGTTCTGGGTATTGATTTCTCAGGACCTATGCACCCAAATTGCGTGAAAATGTAACCACATATCAGTTCTAGTATAATATATCTGTGCAATGAATACCCGTTTATCATCTGCATTTCTTCTGGATGCAGCAAAATTAATGGCCAGTAGTGTAATTTCTGTGTAAGGGCTTAGCTCACTACGATTCCGTCTCTGAAAAAATAAATAAATAAACGGTCTTAGAGCGTGATGGAGGATCCGTTTCGGACTATCTGCATTAAGTTACGAGGTTTCTCCGGAAACTGATGTTACAAGGCATGTAGCTTTAGCACGGAAAGTTCTTGGGGGACGTTGGTGGCACTGCCGCGTAGCGGGGAGCCAGCGGGAGGAACGAACATTCCCAACAATCAATAGCTCGGCAGTTAGTGTTGTTTCAGTTTATGGAGAGGACGTAATGTCAAGACAGGATGTGACGAAAAGGGTACGGAATTTCAAAACTGATGATGTGCTGCCGAAAATTGAATAACATCTTATTTCTTATCGCCGTTTGACAATTGACGACATGCATGCAGTGTGTCCAAACATTTCACGAACTGTTGTTCATCAGATCGTATCTGATAGACTAAGTAATCGCCAGTTCTGTGCGCGATGGATGCCCAAGATGCTTTCCGAAGCACACAAAATGAAGAGAGTTAGCGCCTCGCTCGAATTTTTTGACTGTTTTGAGACTGAAGGTGACGCTTTTCTCAACTCTATAGTGACAGGAGATGAAACGTGGGCTTAGCACCATACTCCAGAGAGCAAACGACAATCAATGCAGTGGCACCGTACTCATTCTTCTTCAGCCAAAATATTCAAAACTCAGCACACAGCGAGGAAAATCATGGTGTCGGTGTTTTGAGACAGAAAAGGGGTTCTGCTCGTTGATTTTTTTGGAAAGGGGTGAAACAATAAATGCTGCAGGATATTGTGAGACCATGAAGAAACTTCGCAGAGCTATACAAAGCAAACATCGCGGGATGCTGACAACGGAAGTCTGTCTCCATTATGACAATGCGCGTTCATACACCGCTCATGCAACACAATTGTTGACTTCTTTTGGTTGGGATGTTTTGGGCCACCTCTCACAGCCCCGATCTCGCACCTAGTGACTATCGTCTGTCCGTTAAACGGAAGGAACACCTTTGTGGAAAGCACTTTTCCGACTGCGACGAGGTGAAAATCAAAGTGTGAAGAACTGGCTGAAACAGGCGGCGAGAGACGTCTGCGACACAGGAATCCAAAAACTCGTACCACAGACCTACTCTATTACTAATGTAAATTTTATTGAAATAAATTCATTTTTTGTGCTTCCAAAAATTTTTGTAACCTTACTTTCCAGAGAAGCCTTGGAATTTTTAGTCTTTTTGGCTGGTTTCATGCTGCTCGCCACGAATTCCTCCTCTACTAACTTTTTTTTATCTCAGAGTACCGCATGAATCCAACGCCCTCTAGCTGCATATTGGGTGTCCCAGGAGGAATTGCCCTTATTCAGGGATGTGACGAAAACAGTCATTCGAAGCAAAAGAGTCTAGAAAACACGGGCTCCAAAAGGTCTACCTTAAGAGCTATGAACTCTGCATCATCTTCGGTACTGTGAAACACATCTCTTCCACTGAGCAAATGGTCATAGCTCTTAACTTGTGCTTTTTAGAAACCATGTTTACGAGACAGATTTTCCTGTTTTGGTTCATACTACTTCCTCCCAAAATATGGAAAGCAAAGAGCTTGCAGCAGAAGAGAATTTTTCTTTTACAATATTGATGATGAACTCTCCGTAGCTCTTACGGTATTGTTCACTGCACTTCCTTGTTTCGAATGATTATTCTTGTCGTATATCTGGATGTTGACCATTCTTCCTGGAACATCTGTTAGTACCTAACTCTGTCTTTACCTACAGTTTTTACTCTGTACAGCTCCTTCTAGTATCAGAGAAGTTATTCCTTGATGCTTTAACGTATACCAGAGAAGTTATTCCTTGATTCTTTAACGTATGTCATCTCATCCAGTTCCTCATTATTGCCAGTGTTTTCGACATGTTTCTCTCTCCCCCGATCCTGCGGAGAAAGTCCTCACTCCTCTTTAGTGCACCTACTTTTCAACATCTTTCTATAGCACCTCATCCCAGACCATTCACCGAGCGATATGGAGCAGTGGTTAGCACACTGCACTCGCATTCTGGAGGACGACTGTTCCAGATTGCCGTCCGGCCATTCAGATTTAGGTTTTCCGTGATCTCCCGCATTCTCTGTAGGCAAATGATGGGGGATGGTTGCTCTGAAAGGGCACGGTCTATCACCTTCCCCAGTCTGTGGTTATGTCTCTAATGACCTCGTTGTCGACGGGACTTTAAACTCTAAATGTTCCTTTTTCCAATCTATTCTCATCTTTTCCAGTTTTCGTACAGTTCATGATTTCTATACATTGCTAGGCTCTAAACGCACATTCTCAGAAATTTCTCCCTCAAATTGGTGAGGATGTTTTTGGTATTAGTATACATCATTTGGTCATGAATACCCTTCTCACCTGTGCTATTCTGCTTTTTGTGTCCCTCTTGCTTCGTTGCTTCACGTGTTATTTTGCTTCACTTCGTCAACTTCGTGGTCCCCAATTTTTATATTAAGTTCCTCTCTAATCTCATTTCTCTTACTCATCATTTCTTTCGTCTTTCTTCGATTTGCTCTCAATCCATAGTGTGTACGCTCATTAGACTTGCTCATTCCATCCAGCACGTCCTGCCATTCTTCTCCTCTCCCACTGACAGTATTAGTGTTATCAGCGAATTTTAGCATTACTGTTCTTTCACTCTGAATTTTAATTCCATTCCTGAATCATTCTTTTATTGCTATCATTGCTTCGTTGACATACAGGTTAAACAGTTGGGGCAAAATACTAAATCGCTGTCTCATACCCTTTTTAATGGGACCAATTCGTTCTTTGTGTCGGGTTTTTTAATTAAATAAATTTTAAATAGCATTAATTGTAAATTGCATTAATTTTAAATTAAATTAAATGTCGTGTAATATTTTTGTATGGGAAATCCCACTGAGTGGATTTAGCCACAGATCGGAAAGGGTGTTTTTCCTCCTCCAACATGAGCTTCTTTGTAAATAGTCTTCACGGGTTTGCCGCCGGATCACGTTGTTCAAATTCCACAATATTTCCTCGGACAGTTGCTCCGAGGAAACATTGTGGAATTTGCCGCCGAATCACAATGTGCAAATTCCACAATATTTCCACGGAGCAACTGTGCGAGGAGATATTGTGGAATTTGGACAACGTGATCCGGCGGCAAACCCGTGAAGACTATTTACAGCACATCCGCAGGGAAAGCTTGAAGAGTCACATGGGCTTCTTTCCTTGAGGATATGTGAGAGTTGTATCGCGTGTGTATTTCTGGGGTGTACGAGAGTTTAATAGATGCGTGTGTAGCATAGTGCAATGATTGCATTGTATGTTTTCGCTGTTGTTGTTGTTCATGATGATGGTGATGATAATAATGATAATAGAAGGGAGAGGGTGAAACCCGGTGACGGCACACAGCGTGCTCCTCTCGAATAGCACCAAAAGGACCGCCGAGGTTAACGTCCTCATCCGACGTACGGATCACCACGAAATGTGTTACATGCCCTTACTTCATGAGACGCTGCTGAGAGTTTTGAAATGTAATCCAAAACGATGGCACAAAGACTGTCACCACGAACTGATGGGAACGATCCAACCCCCTTTTACCGGCCAAATATTGACAGTGAGAATCCTTTCCTCCACCAGGATTCGAACCGATTTAACTCTAGCCACTAAGCACGAGGGCATTAGCGACCTCGCCAGCGGAGGCGGGTCTTTCCATAGCTATTGTGTTTTGGTTCTCGTACATTTGTATGTTACCCCGTTTTCCCTATAGCTGTAAACTGACATACGGCTAGGTGAGCGGTGTGCTGACTACGTTCCCCTCCATGTCCGTCGGTCTGTATCGTTGGGCATTCATAGCCTGTTCGGGCGATGTTCCGTTTAGTCTCCTATAGCTTACACACAGAAAGAAAACGTCGTTTAAATGACCTTGTGATGTTCAGCGGCACGGGCAAGTTGTGGAGTCCGTGACGGCTAGCCTATGGAAGTGAGTGGGAGAGTTGCCGCGATTGACGAGCATCATTATGGTGGACGTTAGGTACCATCTGCCGCATGTCCAATCTTAAAGCACCACCTTCTGGTGGCGTGTGTGTGTGTGTGTGTGTGTGTGTGTGTGTGTGTGTGTGTGTGTGTGTGTGCGCGCGTGTTCGCTTGCGGGGAGAGGGGGGGGGGGGCAGTTAACGTTTAACAGCACGAATAAATTTCAGTAGGCGTATTTGTGTCATATTATGGTACAGTGCAGCCCTTAACCTTGTACCTTGATACTATTAAATACTCGACCTTACAGCATTTTTTCACACTATAACAGGCCGGCCAGGAGAAATTTCCTGCGAAACAGGACAACTCCGTGTTCCCTTAATGTATCGATACTGGCGAAGAGCAGCAGCACTATTACTGTTGTTTTAATAAAACAGTTCAGTTGGTTCAAATGGCTCTGAGCACTATGCGACCTAACTTCTGCGGTCATCAGTCGCCTAGAACTTAGAACTAATTAAACGTAACTAACCTAAGGACATCACACACATCCATGCCCAAGGCAGAATTAGAACCTGCGACCGTAGCGGTCGCTCGGCTCCAGACTGTAGCGCCTAGAACCGCAAGGCCACTCCAGCCGGCAAAACAGTGCAAACATTTACTTCTGTAATGTACCGTAACACGTCGCAGACATGCCACTGCAAACTGTTGTAGCACATTTCAAAGTCGATACAAATGTGACATGAAAAGTATAAGCTACAGAAGGTTAGCGTAGCGTCCTAAATTGATTTTCAAACTAAAATCATCATTCCATTCCAGTAGATTTCCCCGACTGACTGCTTGTAGAAACGGTTCTCGAGCGAGACATCGGACATCGTCGTAAAATTCCCACCATATTTCGATTGGAAAACATCCGTAGTTCCTAATAATTATTTAATGTTGCGTATCACCCTCTTAGGGCATCGTCATATTATGTAGTAATTCTGAAAATAAGCATTCTTCGAAAAGACCATGTGAGAAAGAGCGTGAACCTGAAACACATTAGGACTGCATTCGGGAAGATGACGGCTCAAATCCGCAACCGGCCACCCAGTATTAATTTTTCCATGATTGCACAATGCCGGGATGATCCCTTTAAAAGGACACAGCCGATTTCCTTCCCCCTGCTTCCTAATCCGATCTTGTGCTCCATCTCTAATTACCTCGTTGTCGACGGGACGCTAAACACTGATCTCCTCCCCCTCAGACAGCATTCGCAGACGCAGAAGCGCAGAAACAGGACAACGCTTACAAATCTGTACAAATGTGGCATCATCTGTGTACATGGCATAGACGTATAAACATATACGTCGTAGTGGTGCAGGTAGACATAACATAAAAATTACAGCATTTTAGATATTACGGAAAGTTATAATACAGAACAACAATAAATAGATGTTTCAGGAAAGTCTGCAACTGCGTCAGTCATTATTTAAATCACAACAGTAAATACTACAAACGTTTAAAATAATTACTAATGAAGTCAGAAAAGATAATATATGCAAAACACACTGATGTGGAACTTGTATACATGGAAAGACTGCTGCCGTAGAATTAGTAGCCGGCAGTGTACGCACTGACATGAATCGCCACATAAGATATAATTATCTGGTAGGAGAATTATTGTAAGGAGAAGTACAAGTAAATAAATCAATGTGCGAAATTCAGGATTAAAATACAAAGCCCCGCAAAAGCGGGGACGAGCACGTACGCAAGAAAACGGCCCTTATCCAAGTTGCGATATAAGGCAAGAATTTAAGCAGAAACAACAGTAAAAAAATTAAAAAAATAAAAACAAAACACAGTAAGTTCACTGCGGCAGTCAAAAAGTGGTCGGAAGCTATAAAACGGAACGAAGAAAAACAAATAGGGATATAGCGAAGAGTACTTTTAAAAAACTGACAATGTTCAATCGTAGTAGGACTGACTTTAACTGATCGTTGAGAAACAGTTCTTTAATGCTATGAGACTGTTTAATTATTTCTTTTTCCTCAAGGAGATTTAGCTTTATGACTTTCTGAACATAGAGTAAGATTCACAGATTGTCAAACGTAGGTGGTTGGTGCCTAGTAATCTATTTTACTACCAGATAATTGTATTTTACCTCATCTGGCAGTTCACGTTAGCGTCCACCACTAATTCTACTGCAGCACTCTTCCCGTGTATCCAAATTGCACATGAGTTTTTTTGCATTTACTTATCGTTTCTACCTTTACTTGTAATTCTTTTAAATGTTTGTAGTTTTTATTGTGTTTCTGTCTTACAACTCCTCATCATATCGTAAATGGTGTAATTTCTATGTTACGTCTATCTGCGACAACTAGGCGTATTAAGCGTCACGCAACGTACAGTTTTCCGCCAGTTCCACGTTTGTGTTTATATGTCTGAGCTGTGTATACAAATGATGCTACGTTGGTACAGATTTGTAAGCGTGGTCCTTTTTCTGCGCCTCTACGTCTGCGGATGCTGGCGTACTAAGGGTTCGTACCCTTTCTCGCACGTTTTGTGACGAAAGCTTATTTGCAGAATTACTACATAATCTGATGATATCGCAAAAGAGGGAAACGCGTTATTAAATAATCATTATTTTCCAACTAAGGCTATTTTTCAAAAAATGGTTCAAATGGCTCTGATCACTATGGGACTTAACTTCTGAGGTCATCAGTCCCCTTGAACTTAGAACTACTTAAACCTAACTAACCTAAGGACATCACACACACCCATACCCGAGGCAGGATTCGAACCTGCGACCGTAGCGCCTAGAACCGATCGGTCACCCCGGCCGGCGGCTATTTTTCCTTTCAGAATTATTCATAACAGTTGCTGTACTAACGAGCCAATGTAGTGGAAAAGATTTTACCCACTGTATTTCCACAAAGACATCTGACGTCCAGCTCGGGACGATTTCGAGAAATTCATCATTAACCAGTGACTGTTGTTGTCTTTATTGCATTACCTAGTACACTTAAGCACTTGGCTTATGCATGCTTTGATGTTGAGCAAGTTTAATGCAGTTTGCGTGTTTTAACTGTAGAGGCGGTCTCAGGAGGGAGGACGACGACATGTTGTTGTAATGGAGCCCACGGCCACAGCTACGGGCCTGGCTTCCTACCCGGGCAGCCGCAGCCGCATGGGCTGTTTGCCCGCCTATTGCCGCCGCCGGCAGTCCTTGTCGCGCTCGCTCTAAGTGCGTTAGCAGCCGCCAACTCGCTTCGGCGCTACCTTGGACATGTATCCGCTGCATCATCCTGACAGCATCCTATTTCCAATGAGACAATCACTATTAAATGGCGTACTCCATGGTATGTTAGAGGAAACTGCCCTAGCCGGCTGGAGTGGCCGAGCGGTTCTAGGCGCTACAGACTGGAACCGCGCGACCGCTACGGTCGCAGGTTCGAATCCTGCCTCGGGCATGGATGTGTGTGATGTCTTTAGGTTAGTTAGGTTTAAGTAGTTCTAAGTTCTAGGGGACTGATGACCTCAGGAGTTAAGTCCCATAGTGCTCAGAGCCATTAGAACCATTTGAAACTGCCTTAAAGCGGACCCCTTGTTGTCTTGGTGTTGTGTTTCGTGAACTCTTGTCGGATCAAATGTAAACAGAGGGCTAGGCTTCCACCACACTGTAGCGGGGTGAACAAGGCGCCCGCTTCGCTAGTTTTTTATCGTTCGTCATTACATGTTTTGACAACAGAAAATAGTTTTTACACTATCGCTCCAAAATTTTTAAACGCCCAGAAAGTAAGATAAAAAATGTAGCTGTCAGATTCAAATACGAATTAACTATAGTGTTTCTCCAGGACAATGCTCAACGTACCGTTTAAGAGTAGTGTTCTACGTTTTTAAAAAATGAAATTATTCAAAACGTTTCCTTAGTTAATGCTGTTCACGTTTCAAGCATTGCATGCCGCTAATTTTATGTTGTGGTAGCATAATATAATCTTTCCTAGATGGCCTTCATAGGACGTCAACAGATCTGTAAACACGGTTACAGATAAGAGAGAGGTATGTAGTTATGCACGAAATATCAAATAGTGAACTCCAGTGAGTGAGTGCTCAGTGTAAATATCGATAATGGACGAAGAAAGAAGCTTTCAACAGAAAAACGTTCTGCAACTGTGTCTTTACGTGCAGCTTGTGTTATTATGGGACAAATAGCACGTCAAGAACATATTTTCTTGGGATGTGTCCATTATATATTTCAGAGGCATGCGGATACTGGCCAGAATATGAACCGACCTCGAAAGAGTAGGTCAGAAATTACATCAAAAAGTGATGACAAATATATGGTAGTCATAAGTAAACTTGATCGCTTCAAAACACCGCCAATTTTGGTTGCATGCCTTAACTGGGATGTGGCGGCTAAGAAATCATTACTGGCGGTTAATAAAAGGCAGGAGAGGCTACAATGGACAAGACAACATGAAAGTTGGGCAGTAAATCAGTGGAATTCACTGACGAATGCAAATTTGGGATCTCAGGCACAAAGCGACGCAAATTTCTTCGCCGGTTGCCAGGTGAACGAATGTTACACCAGTGTGTATCTCCAACACGGTCTGGGGATGTTTTGGAGGCGGTAAGACTGGTGATCTTGTACAAATAAACGGAACAATGAAGAAAGAGGATTACCATCCCGTTCTACAGTGTCACGCAAAGCCACGTGGAAGACGTTTAATTGGCAAAGGGAATCGTCCTGCAGAAAGATAACGACCCTAAACACACTTCAAAACCGTGTAAAACGTATTTGGAAAATTTAGAAAAAAAAGAAGGAATTGAAAAATATGATCTGGTCGCCCCAATCGTGTTGAAATGTAATTCTATTGAACTGCTTTGGGATCACTCGTGCAGAGCAGTTAAATCAAGGCCTACTACCGTCGTTTATCATCTCTGGAACAGACTACAAGAGGAATGGCGGCATATCACCGAGCAAACCATGATGAAGCCGACAGCAAGAATGCCTCGCGTATGCAGAGCTGTATTTAAAGCCAAAGTAGGCTAATTTGAGGAGAATAAAATCTGACTGTATGTGTTTAGTTTCAATAAAATATTACTCCGAATCTGACTTACAAGTATTTCTGGTTCGAATTTGCATCCCTGACAGTTAAAGTTACCTGGGCGCAGCAGCTTCGTGCGCCTCCTGCAACCAGTCACGTTACTCGATTTTTTAAACGTCTCCGTAGCAACGCCGTAGTGTTGCCGGAGCGCTATAGACAGCTACTGAAAATGGTTCAAATGGCTCTAAGCACTACGGGACGTAACGTCTGAGGTCATCAGTCCCCTAGACTTAGAACTACCTAAACCTAACTAACCTAAGGACATCACACACAGCCATGCCCGAGGCAGGATTCGAACCTGCGCCCGTAGGAGCACCGCGTTTCCGTACTGCAGCACCTAGACAGCTACTGCTTTCGCCCACAATTGTTGGCGTTCTGTAGTTGAAACCTGGTACCAGTGTTAGCATCTGTCAGGGTTAAACTTATTTTTACGTGTTTCGGATTTTTGGGAAACTCGTAATTGCGAGACTCGAAATACCGGAGCTCTACTGTGCAGAGAAATTCTGTAACCTTCAGGAAGATCTTAAATTATGCCTACTTGGAAATTAGATTATGTTTTCTCTGCTTTAATATCTTTCCCAGTTTTGTTTCTGATTTTTAGAAGGGGGTCCTATTTTTGCAACTATTTTTTAAATTCGCTAAATTTAAGGTTTCTGAAAATAATATTTTCATAATTTTTAATTATACTTTCTAAGAAGAAAATGTGAATGACGCATAATATTATAAAGTAAATATCAGACGTTTTTGAAACATTTTTTCTGTTCTCTATTTTTTAAATTAAAATCGTGAGGATCCGGTTTTGGGCACTTAGCTCTGCATTTCATCACTGACCTAGAACATATTTTTCGCATTTCTCTCGCTTTTTCACGACGTTAATGGACCATAACCTTTCGGTTATTGCTTATTCAAATTGATCTTTTTGTAAATAGCAGACACGCCACATGACTTCAAGTTATACGAGTTGAGTTAAAAAATGTGAAGACTGTTCTCTTGGTAACAATATCTTTTTCTTATTAGACGTCAAGGTTGCCTCCTCTAAAATAGTTGCCTTCGGCAGTTACGCAGCGACGGAAGCGCTACTTCCAGTCTTCGTAGCAGTTCGTTGGTTTGTAAAGGGACTAAACTGCATGGTTATCTGTGCCTTTTTCCTTAGTGACACAGGTCCCGGATTAAAACCACACACCAAAAGAATCCTAATGCCTGAAATTCGAGGAAGGAACAAAATGAGTAAAACTACGTGGGTAACCACACTTAGAGAGAAAACGAACGTAGCAAGTCAAAATTGACGACATTGACTAAAAGTAAAAAAGCAGTAGAAGGTGTTAAAATAATATGGGAGACGGCGTGGGCTGGCTCATCGCGAGAATAAGAAAAGATGAACCAGCCACTCTGCAACTCACTAAAATCTCCAGCCTAAAAACACAAGGCAAGAGAAACACATATTGTGGAAAGACGAATACCAAGTCGAAAAGACAGCTCCAGAGGGAGCGAGATCAGACAGCACCAGAGGGGCTAGGAAGAGTTAAAATGCAGCTACGGTGAAGGCCTGGGAGAGATGGCCACACGCCCACCCTCAGACTGAGTGATAATAAAACCCCTTTCGAATAAAACTTCAGACTAGATCAGCCGTTGAGGTACTGTCACCTAACACCATAGTTAGTGCGCCAGGGAGGTTAGAATTCTGCCTCATGGCGGCCAGATGTGGACAGTCCCACAAGATGAGGACTAGTGGGGAGTGTCAAGCGACACTGAGGTGGGTCCTCGCGACGGAATCTTCTGCTGCGCAACAAGAATGCCGCCTTTTCAGAAGAGAGTACATGTTCCGGGGTTGCTGCTGCGGTACGAATAACAGATGCATCACTGTGTGCGGGTGAAATGGTGCCGTAACTGGAAACGCACTCCAAAGTACGTCCGCAGCTCGTGGTATAGTGGCTAGCGTTGCAGCCTCTGGATCACGGGGTCCCGGGTTCGATTACCGGGCAGTTTGGGGATTTTCTCTGCCCGGGGACTGGGTGTTTGTGTTGTCCTAATCATCATCATCATCATCATCATCATCACTGGGACCAAATGTAATGTTGGCTCCGGCCGTAGTGAATTGGTGCCAGCAATGTTACCATGGTCACAAAGACGTGGGCGATGTCAATGGGGAAGGGAGTCAATCGACTTGGACATCCGTCGACATTGTCTAGGCAGCGAGTGTTCATTCGCAGCAACCGCAAAGTCACTATCGTGGATGTAGCTCATCACATGCGCATCTCTCGAGGGAGTAATCACTCTGTCGTCAGAGATCGTCTGTAGAACGGGAAATTGTGCTCGGGCCTGGTTCTACGACCACTGTCCCCTGTGCAGAAAGGTGCGAGGTTTATGGTTTCTCTGGCCCTTCTCGGGCGTTACTCCGTATAGGGCAATGGTTTTCTGAGCCACATCATAACGGACGATGGGAAATGAGTTTATCATTTCACATCTGCAACAAGAGAGCGTCTATGGAATGAAGACACGACGCTTCGCTTTCGCAGAAGAAATACAAAGTTTCTCCGTCTCTGTTGGAGTTGTGTACACAGATTTTATGGCAAAGGGCTCAACCGTTGATGACGATTCGGACCGTACGACACTGACGTCGCTGCATGACGTCGTAAAGAACAAGAAGTGTGTACAGTTAAGCGAATTCATCATTCTCCTACTCGACAGCGTAACACCCAGACGTCACACGCTACACTAGCCTTGCTTCAACGTTTTCGATGGGAGGTTTGGAAGAATGCGCTTTATAATCCGGATCTTACGCAAACAATGCTCTTTTTTTTTCTTTTCGGCTTTAAAGGAAATCTGGGGATGGGGAGAGGGTGGTGGTGCGGGGGGGAACAGCTGGTTGGACATCTATGAAGACGTTCACACTGCGACTCTCGAATGGCTGAGCGACCATGGAACAGATCTCTACCGTCAAGGAACTGGACAGCCGGTAAAACGTCCCGACCGCTGTTTACAGAGATTTGGTGACTGTGTCGAAAAATAGTCCTGTATCTGGGACACACTGAAGTGT
Organism: Schistocerca americana; assembly: GCF_021461395.2. Taxonomy (NCBI): domain Eukaryota; kingdom Metazoa; phylum Arthropoda; class Insecta; order Orthoptera; family Acrididae; genus Schistocerca; species Schistocerca americana. Next base: position 158,540,787 of record NC_060128.1, on the reverse strand, counting down.
AATGCACCATACAATAAAAGTTTTCTTGCTCTGCCGTAATAATGTGTAACATACATTTTCAAGTCCTCTCGTCTTTATTTACAAGAATTCATTAATGGGGGCACAGCAGGGTACACTGTCATGTTGCAACAACCAAGTGCTTGCATTGATTGGTCCCACATGTGCAACACTTTTCCTGAGTTTTTCAAGGAATGCTCGATAAAATATTTTCCTGAATGAACAGATTCATTGCGGGCGACTGTCAGAAAAGAGCATCGATTTGATTTTTTATATTATCATCGTCGCTTTCTTGCGGTAGGGAAGTTCGCAGCTTGCGGCTCGGCGCTTTGAAGTTTCTTTCAGTGCCGGAAAGCGATGTCACACGTGATAACGTTATTGAAGGATTTTGACTGCCCTAGAGGCGATCATGAAGATACAGAAGACACGCATCCTATTGTTCTACGCAGTCGGGAGGTTCTTCGGAATCATCACAGTGCATTCATTTCGCGTGTCCAAATCCTGAATTAAAATTGGATCGATGCTTTAAGACTTTCGTATATATATATATATATATATATATATATATATATATATATATATATATATATATATATATATATCATTACTGGTTATTCTCAGCATCAGTAGACTCTCCGCTCTTTCTCCAGCTTCTCCTCGGTGTTGCCAGTGTCGTTACTTTTGCGACACACGTCGTATACTAAACTAGAACTAGAGCTGATAGTGTCGTGTGTGAACAGATACGCATGATTGTTTTGTAGAACAACCAATTATTCTACGTCGAATAAATGAAAAAATCAATAAAAAGTAAATAACCCGTAAAGCTCTTTGCATAATGTGATGAAATTATCTTGATAATTCAGTCGCTTCACTTTGTCAACTAAATAACTCAGTGATCATCTCCCAGGCATAACTGGTGAAGAGGATGTTGACCTTATGCTCTGGGCGCCGTTTAGGAAGGTATTTTTCGAAATTCCGCCTCTAAGAGGGTGAAATTGTGGATGAAATCTTTTTTTGAAAATATTTCACTTTGAAGACAGTTGGTGTTTGGTTTCTCAGTTGCAGACAAATAAATCCTTGTTTCAGCATTTTAGGAGATTTAACCTCTGGGAGGCGGAGGGGGGAGGGGATGAAATAGTGGGTGTTTTTTTTTTTAAATAGAGCATTGTTAAGGAACTACTTAAATATTTTTGAGCTACATCGAAGAAAATTGGTATTTGACTTCTCGGATACAAATAAGAAAAACGTGTTTCAGTGTTTTTGGAAATACAACCCGTAAGGGGGTGAAATAGAAGATAAATAAAATGTAAAAACCGTGTGGCTATGGCGTCCCGTCGGGTAGACCGTTCGCCTGGTGCAAGTCTTTCGAGTTGACGCCACTGCGGCGACTTGCGTGTCGATGGGGATGAAATGATGATGATAAGGACAACACAACACCCAGTCCCTGAGCGGAGAAAATCTCTGACCCAACCGGCAATCGAACCCGGGCCGTTAAATATGACATTCCGTCGCGCTGACCACTCAACTGCCAGGGGAGGACAAAGGAGATAAAATGTCTCATGAAATATATCATTATGAACGCATTTTCAAACGTAAATGTATGAAAATTTGCATTTGGCTTCTCGGCTAGAAATAAAAACTACGTGTGTCACTGTTTTGGCGAATTCAAAACGTTTAAGCGTGAAAAAGAGGCTGAAATTCTTAATGGAAATATTTCCATGTTAGAAATTAAAAAAAGATATAAAGAAATGTGTTTCTGGGGATGAAAGTTCCTACGAAAATATCACCGCAAGAACGCAAAAGTTATGATTAACAAAAACTGTAACAGAAACGCTTTTTGACCAGAAGTACATCGGTAAAAGGCCATGCTCCCATGACCTTAATTAGCGTGAAAAGTTAGGAAGGTTTTGCAGTTTGCGACAACATAAAACGTTAATTAAAGAAAAACAAATAAAATCTGCGCAGACCTTGCAGACTACGCGAGCGAGGCAGCACTGTGGTTCGTGATACAAACACGTGGTGTTAGCCAGATTAAAATCTGTTAGACCCGAACGTTGGGGGGGGGGGGGGGGGGACACTTCCTCAGTTTCGTAACAAAAACTAGAATGTTACTTGTACTCAGTGGCAGTGTTGTACTGTAGCGCCGCAAGATGTTCTATGTACTTTCATTCTGTGTGTGTTTACTTGTGCAAATATAAAAAAATATATATTATTATTGTTGTTATTTGTACTCAGTAGAATGTTCATCATGATCAAAAGCGAGAGTTTCCTGCTATTGTTGACGAGTGCGAACGTTACTTTCTAATAACAGAAAAATGTTTTGTATGATCTCAAAGTATTGAAGCGATGTTTGAAACGTTTTTGTGTTGCGTTTTTTAAAGTTTACCTTTCTTGTGGAAATTACATTTTCTAGTGGTATATAGTAATTCTGTTTTTAGTGTTATTGTTATTATTTTTACAACATCCCTCTGTTTCACGTTACAAATCAACAGTTTTCGAATAAGACCTGAATTAATCGTGGATAATTCCACTTTTGTTATAAGTACTTTATTTTTAAGTAACAGACAGGAGGATAGCTATATACAGAACAGATGTTCTGTAGATTTCATGGCCCTTTATAAATCCTCACTTAGTCTCTAAGTCGTTCACCGCTTCTCGTCTTCAGGGAAAAGGAGTTGGAGATTGATCATATACGCAAACGAAGAAATCGCAGTGAGGTAACTTAGGTTCGCAACACACCCAATGTACAGATGACGCAGTCAGTATCTTAACTGATCAGAGCTACTAGGAAATCTACCGTAGTCTACGCTTACTTACGATAGTCTGTAGTAGCTTGGTGTAGTTTTATGACTCTAGATGCATGACTTTTGATTATAGTCGTAACATACTTGCATTCAGCGGTAGGAATATTCGCGGATTTTAATGTCAGACACTGTTGTGCCAAGCCTTGCTACATTACAATGATTCAGGACGAATGTGAGCAAATTGTCCATTACTTTGCCGGTATCTACATCTACATCTGCATCTGCATGTATATTTTGAAAATCACACTTAAGTGCGTAGCAGAGGGTTCATCGAACCATCATCGCAACAATTCTCTATTATCCGAATCTCTAAAGGTGCACGGAAAAAACGAACACCTATACTTCTTATTTTATGACGACGATCGTTTCTTCGTATGTTGGTCGGCGTCAGCAAAATATTTTCGCATTCCGAGGAGAAAGTTGGTGGCTGAAATTTCGTGAGAAGATCCCGCGGCGATGAAAAACGCCTTTGTTTTAGTGATGTCCACCCCAAATGCTGTATCATGTCTGTGACACTCTCTCCCCTATTTCGCGATAACACAAAACGTGCTGCTTTTCTTTGAACTTCCTCGATATACTTCGTTAATCCAGTATGGTAAGGATCCCAGACCGCGCAGCAGTACTCCAAAAGAAGACGGACAAGCTTAATGCAGGCAGTCTCTTTAGTAGATCAGTTACATTTTCTATGTGCTCTGCCAATGAAACGCAGTCTTTGATTTGCCTTCCCCACAATATTTTTTGTGTATTCTTTCCAATAAGTTGTTCGTAATTGTAATTCCTAGCTATTTGGTTGAACTTACGGCCTTTTTTCATTACTTAGAGACAATTACTATTTTTCGCACCATATGGATATCTTTTCTAAATGGTGTTGCCATTTGTTTTTATCTTTTGATGATTTTACTAGACGATAAACGACAGTATCGACTGCGAAGAACCTAAGACGGCTGCTCAGATTGTCTCCTAAATAAGGGGCAGAGAGGGCCTTCAACACTACGGCGGGGAACGCTAAAAACAACTTTAGTTTATGAACAGCAAAGTGAGGCCCTGCGCCGTTTCAGAACCAAGGCTGGCGTCGTTGGTTCGAGCCTCGGCGACTCGCGGGCCCCTCGTACATAGGCGAGTGGGCGGTAGCCGCGCAGTGGGGCCCGGGACACGCTGGCGCCTCTCCCATCCGGCGACCTAGACTAGCTGCTTACTAATCCCGTCCCATCCCGACCGGAATGTGAAAACCACACTCGACTTTCGCTGTGCGCGTGCGGCACTGATGGTGTGGAATGCGTACCTGTGTATGAATCAAGCTGTCCTCGAGCTTCTCACCGCCTCTCCTCTGCTTCCGAAGTCTGTCACTCTACTTGCTGCCATATAGACAGCCGTCATATTCGATTCGTTTTTCGGCAGAAAATTCTAAGAAATTTTGGCCTTATGTCAAAGCGGTAGATGGATCAAAACAAAATGTCCAGACACTCTGTGACCAAAATGATACTGAAACAGAGGATGACAGACGAAAGGCCGAAATGCCAAATGTCTTTTCCAAAGCTGTTTCACAGAGGAAGACTGCACTGTAGTTCCTTCTCTAGATTGTCGCACAGATGACAAAATGGTAGATATCGAAATAGATGACAGAGGGATAGAAAAACTATTAAAATCGCTCAAAAGAGGAAAGGCCGCTGGACCTGATGGGATACTAGTTCGATTTTACACAGAGTACTCGAAGGAACTTGCCCCCTTCTTGCAGCGGTGTACCGTAGGTCTCTAGAAGAGCGTAGCGTTCCAAAGGATTGGAAAAGGGCACAGGGCATCGCCGTTTTCAAGAAGGGACGTCGAACAGATGTGCAGAACTATAGACCTATATCTGTAACATCGATCAGTTGTAGAATTTCGCAACACGTATTATGTTCGAATATAATGACTTTTCTGGAGACTAGAAATCTACTCTCTAGGAATCAGCATGGGTTTCGAAAAAGACGATCGTGTGAAACCCAGCTCGAGCTATTCGTCCAAGAGACTCAGAGGGCCATTAGACACAAGTTCCCAGGTAGATGCCGTGTCTCTTGACTTCCTCAAGGCGTTTGATACAGTTCCCCACAGTCGCTTAATGAACAAAGTAAGAGCATATGGACTATCAGACCAATTGTGTGATTGGATTGAAGGGTTCCTAGATAACAGAACGCAGCATGTCATTCTCAATGGAGAGAAGTCTTCCGAAGTAAGAGTGATTTCAGGTGTGCCGCAGGGGAGTGTCGTAGGACCGTTGCTCTTCACAATATACATAAATGACCTTTTGGATAACATCGGAAGTTCACTGAGGCTTTTTGCGGATGATGCTGTGGCATATCGAGAGGTTGTAACAATGGAAAATTGTACTGAAATGCAGGAGGATCTGCAGCGAACTGACGCATGGTGCAGGGAATGGCAATTGAATCTCAATGTAGACAAGTGTGATGTGCTGCGAATACATAGAAAGATAGATCCCTTATCATTTAGCTACAAAATAGCAGGTCAGCAACTGGAAGCAGTTAATTCAATACATTATCTGGGAGTACGCATTAGGAGTGATTTAAAATCGAATGATCATATAAAGTTGATCGTCGGTAAAGCAGATGCCAGACTGAGATTCATTGGAAGAATCCTAAGGAAATGCAATCCGAAAACAAAGGAAGTAGGTTACAGTACACTTGTTCGCCCACTGCTTGAATACTGCTCACCGGTGTGGGATCCGTACCAGATAGGGTTTATAGAAGAGATATAGAAGATCCAACGGAGAGCAGCGCGCTTCGTTACAGGATCGTTTAGTAATCGCGAAAGCGTTACGGAGATGATAGATAAACTCCAGTGGAAGACTCTGCAGGAGAGACGCTCAGTAGTCCGGTACGGGCTTTTGTTGAAGTTTCGAGAACATACCTTCACCGAGGAGTCAGCGGTGTATTGCTCCCGCCTACGTATATCTCGCGAAGAGACCATAAGGACAAAATCAGAGAGATTAGAGCCCACACAGAGGCATATCGACAATCTTTCTTTCCACGAACATTACGAGACTGGAATAGAAGGGAGAATCGATAGAAGTGCTCAAGCTACCCTCCGCCACACACCGTCAGGTGGCTTGCGGAGTATGGATGTAGATGTAGATGTACTGTAAACGAAGTAACGTAGGGAGAACTGTTGTCCCGGTCATTAGAAACTTACGATGTGCAAGCAGAGTTACTGATGACCTGCGCCTCGTGTCAACATTGACGCATAACAATCGTAAATACACGAAAAGATTCGATGTCATTCGATTGTATACCCCCACTCCGTTTGAGACTGCAGACTGGTTTGACATTTTTCCCTGCGCATTGATATACGAGGGTCTGTTTCTTTTTTCTCGTCAAACCTCCGGAAAGCCGTAAATAAGACACATAAAAAAAAACCTTATGGCTACTGTTTCGCATAATCACCGTAAAGACTGAGGCGTTTGTTGTACCTGCGGACAAGCTTCCTAATACCTTCTTTATAAAATATTGCTACCAGTGAACTGAAATCAGTCTTGATGTTGTGTTAAAACTCCTTGTTAGTTTGGAAGCCCTGCCATGCTAGCCACTTAATCAGTTCAGGAGATCGATGGAAGTGACTCGGGGCCTGGTCGGGACTGTATGGTCATCGAAAATGTCCCACCGAAATTGTTCTAGGAGACGTTTGGGTGCACCAATACTGTGAGGACGGGCGTTGTCAACGCATCAGAATCCAGAGCTGAAGATGACCCTAGCTCTCCACAAACGTCGTAAGGTTCCATAATAAATAATTGCATTAATCAGCTTTTGATGTTACGGGCAACAGTCGTACAATATTTCTTATAGGAACATGCCGCCATTTGCCTGTTTTATTGTTTATTTAAGTACAACCCAGGTTTAGGCCTTTTACACCATTTTCGAGTATTTGATTAACATACAAAAAATGGTTCGAATGGCTCTGAGCACTATGGGACTCATCATCTGAGGTCATCAGTCCCCTAGAACTTAGAACTACTTAAACCTAACTAACCTAAGGAAATCACATACATCCATGCCCGAGACAGGATTCGAACCTGCGACCGTAGCGGTCGCGCGGTTCCAGACTGCAGCGCCTAGAAGCGCTCGGCCACACGGACTGTCGTTTAACATACATTTCAGGACACTAAACATGTTGTCAAGCTCAAAGTTGGCCATAAATTAAGAAAAATATCGGCTCCCCACGAAATGTCAGATATAAAATCACCGTCTTGTAACATATCCGTAAATTATCGTAGAGACAAGATAGTGATTTTACGTCTGGCATTTCGTTGGGAACCAATATTTTTCTTAAATTATTGCGAACTTTTAGCTTGAAAATATGTTCAGTGTCCTGCAATATATGTTAAATACATAAAATCAAAATGGCATAAAAGACCGAAACCAGGTTTGTACTTAAATAAACAATAAAACAGTCAAATGGCAGCGTATATTCATTTTAAAAAAGTTGCGTTAATAGTGGTCGCGAGCTGGATGAACTCTACAAACAACACACCTGTTTGGTTCCAAAAATGTGGGTTGTTGAAGCACTCCTTTTTTTGTTGTCGTTGTGACTGTCGTTTCGTTTCGGGAGTGTCATATCGAATCCAGGTGTCATCTCCGATCGCAATTCATTTGTGGCAACATTTAATGAACAGGGTGTTGGAAAGTTAGTTGGAAGGTAAACAATTGCCTCAGTCGTGTATGTAACTTTTATTTATGGCCTATCGGTGGTTAGACGGGGGTGAGGATGGGGGGGCGGGGGGGGGGGGGGGGCTCACACAATCTAGCGACCAGAACTCTACGCCACATATCTCTAACCGTTGCCGGCGAAATACTGTTGATGAAAATGCCATTACGCATCAGAATTCCAAGGCGGTGAGCGCTAGAGGAGAGTTGGCGTGTTTTGGATGCCTACGGAAGTGGCAGACTGTGATGGACCACTCAGCTGACTCGGCCAGGATAGGAAGCCGGTCGCTTTCACGGCAGAGTTTGTGCCGTGAGGAGCGGCTGACATTTCTGCGGTGGCCCACCAGGCGGAACTGAGGCGAGCCGGTCCCCGGCTGTGGCTCTGCGCACTTCGCTTTCACGGCTTAAAGCGAATGTGGCAGAGCGGCTGCCGCCGGAAGCTCTTGTTGAGCGCGCCGCCTGCTCCGTTTGCTGCGCAGCCAGCCGGGCGAGGTGCCTGCGGATCTGCTTACTTTCGCCACTCGTCTAAGAATAAGAACCGGAGATACTGTATGCAGCTTCTACCACGTTTTATAAGTATGCCCAATCAGTGGTGGAATCAAAAAGTTTACGGCGATCACTTTTTAATAACGACATTTTGTGCACACCCCTAATTTGGGAACTATAGACTCTCCCTACCCTTCCCGATCTCTCTCATTCCTTCGCCTCTCTCTCCTCCCTTCCCTCACCGCTATCCCCCCTCCCTTCCTTTCCATGCTTATCCCACTCCCTTCCCCTTCCCTCTCTCCTGCCACCTCCCTCTCCATCCATTCATCACCCTATCCCTTACCCCTTGGCCTTTTCCACTCCCCCGCACGCCCTCGAAGCCCTCTTCCCCTCACTTAACAGGGCAGCTTCATCGATTCTGTTTACGTGCTTCGTCTGCAATGACACCCATGTCAATCCGACGTTTTATCCTGTTTGCCTTACTTCAGTTGCCTTATATACAGGGTGTTACAAAAAGGTACAGCCAAACTTTCAGGAAACATTCCTCAGACACAAAGAAAGAAAAGATGTTATGTGGACATGTGACCGGAAACGCTTAATTTCCATGTTAGGGCTCATTTTCGTTTCGTCAGTATGTACTGTGCTTCCTCGGTTCTGATGATCAAATTGTAAATTTTCACAATCAACATGTGTGGGCTGACGAGAATCCGCACGCAGTTGTGCAATCACGTCATCAACACAGATTTTCTGTGAACGTTTGGGCAGGCATTGTTGGTGATGTTCTTCCACCTACGCTCAATGGAGCACGTTATCATGATTTCATACGGGATACTCTACCTGTGCTGCTAGAACATGTGCCTTTACAAGTACGACACAACATGTGGTTCATGCACGATGGAGCTCCTGCACATTTCAGTCGAAGTGATCGTACGCTTCTCAACAACAGATTCGGTGACCGATGGATTGGTAGAGGCGGACCAATTCCATGGCCTCCACGCTCTCCTGACCTCAACCCTCTTGACTTTCATTTATGGGGGCATTTGAAGGCTCTTGTCTACGCAACTCCGGTACCAAATGTAGAGAATCTTCGTGCTCGTATTGTGGACGGCTGTGATACAATACGCCATTCTCCAGGGCTGCATCAGCGCATCAGGGATTCCATGCGACGGAGGGTGGATGCATGTATCCTCGCTAACGGAGGACAATTTGAACATTTCCTGTAACAAAGTGTTTGAAGTCACGCTGGTACGTTCTGTTGCTGTGTGTTTCCATCCCATGATTAATGTGATTTGAAGAGAAGTAATAAAATGAGCTCTAACATGGAAAGTAAGCGTTTCCGGACACATGTCCACATAACATATTTTCTTTCTTTGTGTGTAAGGAATGTTTCCTGAAAGTTTGGCCGTACCTTTTTGTAACACCCTGTATAATTCGAATATGCTAATTTGTCGTGGTCTGAAGGCGTGTGTAATCCAAAAGCTATATGGCTGTGAATCTTGGTGAGACAGATAGCTGGCCGGTGTGACCAAGCGATTCTAGACGCTTCAGTCTGGAACCGCGCAACTTCTACGGTCGCAGGTTCGAATCCTGCCTCGGGCATAGATGTGTGTGATGTCCTTAGGTTAGTTAGGTTTAAGTAGTTCTAAGTTCTAGGGGACTGATGACCTCAGATGTTAAGTCCAATAGTGCTCAGAGCCATTTGAACCATTTTTTTGGATATTTTGTTGTAAAAGGACCAACGGTCTGACGGCTCTTTACAGAATAGCCGCATTTCGTATGGTTTCTTGCCACCTTCAGCTTTCTATCTGTATTACACTAAAAATAGTGCACAACAAATGTTGACGGTATGCGTTGTGTGTCTGGTTGCCATTAGCTCACGGTACCTCATGCTGAGAAAGGTAAGACCTTCCTTACTTCGTTTCCAGCAGATTTGTATGTAATACTGCTCAGTTATGTCTAGGGTTTTGTTTTTCCAGCAGTGTTAGTTGTGCGTGATGCGTAGCAGTACTGTGCGTAGGTCTAGTGATGGAGAGCTGTGAGACAAGCTCTTACTGTGTGGGCTCACTGAATGGAATGCAAAGTGACACAGCACTGGGCTGCTTCGGCACCGACGGCAATCACATGACAGCATGTTTGCGTCTGAGCGTTCACATTACTCTGCGTTATGCGTTTTATCTTTTGTTATTGCATGTTACAGATATCTTTACGGTTGTGAAGGTATGTTCACAGAAACAAGGATGACTGCTGTAACGAACGGACTAAATCATAATTGCACTATTGCTCTGTAACGATGCGCCAGAGACAGTGGCTGTGTCAGAATACTCACAAGGTATCCCTAAACGACCTCTGAAAGTTTGTCGATGGAGGTTTGATTTGTCCTGTGTGTATATAGATCCCTGAGTCCCCATAGACTGCAAATAAATAAATAAATAAATAAATAAATTCAAATAGCACTGAGCACTATGGGACTTAGGTCATCAGCCCACCAGAACTTAGAACTACTTAAACCTAACTAACCTAAAGACATCACACACATCCATACCCGAGGCAGGATTCGAACCTGCGACCGGAGCGGTCACGCGGTCCCAGACTGAAGCGTCTAGAACCGCTCGGTCACACCGAGCGGCCCATAGACTGCAGTTATTGTTGTGACAAAAGTACCTAAACTTAAGACTTTTGTAGGTCTACTGTGTAATTTTTGCACTTTGAGTTTCATCTATTTCTGCACCCAATTATCGATCATATTTACTCGCTTTTGTTGATGCATTTCAGTTACCGATGACGTCATATTTCTGACGATACCAAATCTGCTGTCTTTCCATAGTTTAAAGTAAACCGATTTGTGCTGAACCATGTAATTTTCATAAAAAATGGTTTTTAGTATTGTGCAGTTCGTTACTTCTTAGCTCTGCTGAACATGGTTTGGATTTGAGGGAATTTCACATCCTGCTTCAAATAAAATGGAACGGTTCATGTAACATGAATCTGTGAATGCAACACTCTGCTCTTGCATCATAATTATTGGTACATCGGTTACATACATATCGATGTATTGTATATACATGAAACTTCTGTTTGACACAGTGTTACGACACAATATAGCAGTAACCCGGTGAGGTGGCGTAGTGGTTAACACACGGGATACGCTCCCCCAATCCGAATTTATGGTTTATCTCTAATGACCACATTGTCGACGAGACGTGAAACCCTACCTTTCCTACATGTATTTAATAACGCGAAATAATCCAGAGAGTTATGCAGTATAATTTGAAATTTTTTTAGTGTTTCATGTGTGGCTACACCGGTTCCCGTGAGATCACCGGAGTTAAGCGCTGTTGGGCGTGGTCGGCACTTGGATGGGTGACCATCCAGGCTGCCATGCGCTGTTGCCATTTTGCGGGGTGCACTCAGCCTCGTGATGCCAACTGAGGAGCTACTCGACCGAATAGTAGCGGCTTCGGTCAAGAATACCATCATAACGGCCAGGAGAGCGGTGTGCTGACCCCACGCCCCTCCCATCCGCACCCTCCACTGAGGATGACGCGGCGGTCGGATGGTCCCGGTAGGCCACTCGTGGCCTGAAGACGGAGTGCTTTTTTCTAATGTTTTATGTGTATGATATGTCAGTATTCTGTTATACCTGCTCGTGTAGCGTAAAGCGCAGTGTGCTAACTTGCGAGACAGGAAGGCGAGCGAGACCCGGATGTAATCCGTTTGGCCGGTTAAGGGCCGTGGCTGGTGTACCGGCCAGTCTTTGGTTTTTACGCAGTTTCTCACTCTCGTTTACGCAAATGCTGTGCTGTTCTCCACCTTCCGTCTCAGAAAATATTGTACGCAAACAGTTACAGTACTACCACACACACAATAAAGTTTACCTAACTCACAGATAAGGGGTTCACACGACTTCACTCCCTTAGATAACTGACGACTGCGACAGGAAGGGCATCCAGCCGTAAAGTTAGATAAAATAAATTTGCCGAAACTTGAGTACAGCAGAGCCCGTACTAAACTGTGTAAGGGCTTAAGAAGAGGAATACTTCGTTGTCTGAAAGAGGATTAAAACCGCTTCTATGGACTAACATGTAGGCCTATCACCATTAGGAGCTGAGTCTGCGGGGCGTGGGCTGCTCTGCGTAACATTCGCCGCCGGCATCGGGAACGAAGGAAGAAATTCTACACCGGACGTTGAATGTCAGAGTGTCTCGCGGGAGAATGTCGTAATCGCATATACTCTGCCATTTGCTAAAACCACAACACTATGAGGGAAGCATACAGATATGGTGATGCTTGCAGGAGGATCAAAGCAAGGTAGGGCGTGTACGTGATTAGAATACAGAGCGCTGGTGGGTGCACGGGCACAACATCGCATGCTGAGCAGGCCTCCAAACAGGATAAAAGAAGGCATAACTGTTATCAGCCCTAAGGTTGTTTTGAGCATCACTCTGGTTTATTATGCATGGTGGTACTGAAGTCCAAGGCACCGCCTTGTCATAACTCAGCCAACGGCGTCATCCGGTTGCTGTAAGGAGGGTCGTGGAGTCAGCGCACCGCTTTCCCGGCTGTTGTCGCTTTAGCAGAATTTAGTGCCACTGCTTTTCATTGAAGTAACTCCTCACTTGGCATCACGAGTGTAGCCCGGTCCAATCCTCGCACCAAGGAAGAATCCGTGGCAGTGCTGGGAACTGAACCCGGTTCCTCTGTATGCTCACCATTCAGCTACGGAGGCGGACAGTGTGAGGGGGACGTACAGCTCAACATGAACTCTGAACCACGGTACAGTGGTACGTCAGTTTAAACTGAGGATCATGAAGTACTGGAAAAGCTGCACCTCTCTCTTTCCCTGCATTTATCCCATCGGCAAATGGTCCGCTTTTTTTATGCTTTTGCAAATATACATTATGTGATCAAAAGTATCCGGACACCTGGCTCAAAATGACATACAAGTTCGTGGCGCACTCCATCGGTAATGCTGGAATTCAGTATTGTGTCGGCCCACCCTTAGCCTTGATGACAGCTTCCATTCTCGCAGGCATACGTTCAATCAGGTGCTTGAAGGTTTCTTGGGGAATGGCAGCCCATTTTTGACGGAGTGCTGCACTGAGGAGAGGTATCAATGTCGGTCGGTAAGGCTTGGCACGAAGTCGGCGTTCCAAAACATACTAAAGGTGTTCTTTAGGATTCAGGTCAGGTCTCTGTGCAGGCCAGTTCATTACAGGAATGTAATCGTTGTGTAACCACTCCGCCACAGGCCGTGCATTGTGAACAGGTGCTGGATCGTTTTGAAAGAGGCAATCGCCATCTTCTAATTGCTCTTCAACAGTGGGAAGCAAGAAGGTGCTTAAAACATCAATGTGGGCCTGTGCTGTGATAGTGCCACGCAAAACAACAAAGGGTGCAAGCCCCTCTATGAAAAACACGACCACACCGTAACACCACCGCCTCTGAATTTTACTGTTGCCACTACACACACTGGCAGATGACGTTCACCCGGCATTCGCCAAACCCACACCCTGCCATCAGATCCCCACATTGTGTACCGGGATTCGTCACCCCAAACGTCTTTCCACTGTTCAATCGTCCAATGTTTATGCTCTTTACACCAAGCGAGCCGTCGTTGGCATTTACCGGCGCGATGTGTGGCTTATGAGCAGCCGCTCGACCATGAAATCCCAGTTTTCTCACCTCCCGCCTAACTGTCATAGTAGTTGTAGTGGATCCTGATGCAGTATGGAATTCCTGTGTGATGGTCTGGATAGATGCCTGCCTATTACACATTACGACGCTCTTCAACTGTCGGCGGTCTCTGTCAACCAACAGAGGAGGTCGGCCTATACGCTTTTGTGCTGTATGCGTCCCTTCACGTTTTCTCTTCAAAATCGGAAACAGTGGACCTAAATCTCGCGTACAGACGTATGACACAAGTGACATCCAATCAGGTGATTGGATGTCACCTGATCACGTTCGAAGTCAGTGAGTTCCGCGGAGCGCCCCATTCTGCTCTCTCACGATGTCTGATGACTACTGAGATCGCTGATATGGAGTACATAGCACAAAGCACCTAATATGAAAAACGTCCGGATACTTTTGATCCCATAGTGTAGTTATCATTATTACTAATCATTACTGTATCATGTGTGAAAGTGTAATATGAGACAATTTTTTTGTACTGTATTATGAGTGAAAGTGTCCGCCCCGATAGCTGAATAGTCAACGTGACGGACTGCCGTCCTAAGGGGCCCGAGTTCGACTCCCGGCTGGGTCGGGGATTTTCTCCGCTCAGGGACTGGTTGTTGTGTTGTCCCACCGGCACGCGGGTCGCCCACTGTGGCGTCGAATGTAATAAGACCTGCACCAAGGCGGCCGGACCTGCCCCGTAAGGGGCCTCCCGGCCAATGACGCCAAACGCTCATTTCCATGAGTGAAAGTGTTATATGAGACAACATGTTTATGACATGTAAAAGGGCTACTTAAGAGCAATGTACTCTTGGCAGTCTGCTTTCGCTTCGTTTCTTTGGAAGTAGTAAACATACAGAGTATATTAATGGTTGCATACGAAGAAGTGTGTGAAGCAAAGTACATACATCAGTTTTACGCATAAAAAAAGAAAACAGTCTTCAAGGGGGTTTAAAAGCGGAATCTTTGGTACGGCCATCCCACGATCTACCAACGCACCCACACGAGATCTACAAACAGTTACTGACTGATACGGTTTTCCTGTGCTCCTATAGTTCTGCTGTTACTTCTAATTACCGTTTACGCATATTCTGCTGGACGAGAGGACACAGCACTAACTAAACCGGTGTTTTGGTCGATACCCTATCGACACACAGCGTTTGGTACCGATCTGAGTGACTGACATCAGGAGGTTTGAGTGTCAGTTGCAAGCTGCCTATCTAGCGTCTTGCAGGGACAACAGAAATTTGGTTTTCAATATTTCACGTAATTATTGACAAAATCTAAAAATTTAAAGTGCTGTCATAATGTACTCATCAAGAGATATAATCCTACGTTAAAAGTTTAACACAATATGACAAAAATCGCAATTAGAAACTGCGTATTTGCTTTAAAGCAATCTAATTGACGGCGCGCAAATGCCGTAACATTATTCATCTAGTATTTGAGAATGAGATCACGAAGGGGCTTCCAACAGACTTTGCACTTCATTTCAAAACTTTACGAAATGTTTTTGTCGATGATACACGCCTACTAATTGGTGAAAGGAAAAAGTTGATTGCTTACTACATTTTCGCTGTTCATCCAATTAAACTTCAGCATCAGACAAAACTTTTTAATTTATTACTTCTTTACTTTTAACTCTCCTCGCATCAATATTTGTAGACAATATCCACACATACCATAGATTGACCTCCGAAATTGTGTCATTGTACGACACATCGTTCTGTTGGTATGTTGTTATAAACACGGAGTCGCGTGAAAAGATAGCTTCTGCTTACAATGAAGCGCAAATTGCCCAGACTATATTCATCCAGTGTCTCGCAATAAGAGCCCTTAGCGACTTGCAACAAACTTTAAACATAATGTCAAACATTTTCTACAATTTTTGTCGCTTAAATGCTTAATGTCAACTATTTAGCAAATTAACTCATTTGTAAAGTAATCAGACGTTCGAAGCTGTTTTGCACATTGGAGTTTCATTCTAGAGAATTTGTGGTTTAGTGGTTTACAAGTAGCACAGAAATGAGTGCACGATGAAAGAGGTGCTGTCACTGAAAATGCTATTGAAATACCAGAGATGGCTCATCTTGCTCAATGTAGTATGTATGTTTAATGTGTCCATATTGATAAATTTATTTCTATCCTGTCACAAGTAATTTAATTTAAGTGGTTATTAATAATCGTCATGAATAATATGACTAATAGTTGTTCCAAACGTTAAAATAACGGTTGTAGGATATGTAGCATATATTGTTTAAGAAACAATACATGCAATATTCGCAAGACAACATTTGTTAGATTTTTTGTATGCAAGGAAACGCGCTGTGTCTTTCGAGTGTGGCATTATACACACGGGGTGTTTCCGTAAAGAGCGCGCAAAAATTTAACAGGACGTAGCGGATGATGCACTGAAAAATTTGAAACAAGGAACCTGGGGGTGAGAGAAGCGAGCTTATGGAGATAATAGGAATAAAATCACATTACTCTCTACCATTTTTGTGTACGTTAGTTTACTGCAGATACTATCACTGACACAGTGAACGTACTATCTTAGAAGATGAGCTGAAACTGACGGCCATCAACGTCAATGCAAGCATGACATCGACGAACAAGTCTGACGCACCCTGACTAACATCCCTGGTGTGTTTCGAATCACATCGAAGGCAGCTACAACTCTGGCGGCTAATTCCATCTCCGTATCCACTGGGGTCTCATACACATGTGACTTCGTATATCCTTATAGGAAATAATAAAGAGTATTCATGTTATGTGGCCGCCTAGGCCACGGAATAAACTTGTGTCTGGCAGGTAGCAGGTCAAATTTTAAATCTAGCTTAAAATCGTTGGACAACTCCTTCTATTTCATGGGCGAGTTTCTGTTTCAGAACTAGTAAAAAAATTGTACCTCTAAATGTAGTTGCATGTGTAGAACTAAAAATTAAAGTAATATTAATATTACACTATTCATATGTGTGTGTGTATATATATATATCTTGTAATCTGACTTGTTCCACATCATATCGATAACATAATCGTAAAAATGATCTACGGAACATGACATAACTAAACTAAAATGAACTAAACTACCCTCCCCCCCTTCTAATCCAGCGACTAGGAAATTCTGTACCCGTACTGCTACATCACATTGTACTGTAAATCTCTGATTAGCACTGAGTAAGCCGGCTGGAGTGGCCGAGCGGTTCTAGGCGCTTCAGTCTGGAACGGCGCGACCGCGACGGTCGCAGGTTCGAATCCTGCCTCGGGCATGGATGTGTGTGATGTCCTTAGGTTAGTTAGGTTTAAGTAGTTCTAAGTTCTAGGGGACTGATGACCTTGGATGTTAAGTCCCATAGTGCTCAGAGCCATTGAACCATTTTTGAGCACTGAGTAATGAATGGGTCTGCCGTTGATGCGCAGCACGTTCTGTCATGGGAAAATGTAAACACGATACAACAGAGCCACCTTATTGACAAGTAAAGTAAACAAAACCTGCGTCATGACTTCCTGGCAATCAGGATAGTTCTCCTTGTTTCCTTGCAGGAAATAAAGAATGTAAGAACCTTCAACATCGCAGCGCGTCAGCAATCGTTGGTTAATATATTAAAAAACTAAAAACCCGCCTCGATTGTGAAAAAAGCTGTTATATTGCTAGAGAAGGCCGAAATGCACGCTATAAGCTCACGCAGGATGGCGTGAGGTCTGAAACAGGATACGTAATAAATGCTATAAAGAAAAGTACGTAGCTTCTGGAATACTTAACTTTAATCCATCATTTGTATACATCGTTCTTGATGAGACATGCTTCATACGGTAACTATCAATTGCTATGGCGCCTTGCTAGGTCGTAGCCATTGACTTAGCTGAAGGCTATTCTAACTATCTTCTCTGCAAATAAACGAGGCTTCGTCAGTGTTGCATCGCTAGCTAAGTCGTCCGTACAACTGGAGCGAGTGCTAGTACGTCTCTCTAGACCTGCTGTGTGGCGGCGGTCGGTCTGCAATTACTGACAGTGGCGACATGCGGGTCCGTCGTATACTACCGGACCGCGGCCGATTTAAAAGCTACCACCTAGCAAGTGTGGTGTCTAGCGGTGACACCACAAAAGCACCTAGTGTTAACCCAGGTCCTCTTAGGCACTTGTGGGTTTTATTGTTGTTTTGAAGAAGGTGTAGTTATCTTCGCCGAAACCTGGGTTAACACTAGGTGCTTTTTTCGCAATCGAGGCGGGTTTTTAGTTTTTTAATATAATAAAGAATGTTCATGTAAATAAACAGCACAGCACGTGTGAACTTGTACTGATGTTAGTTGTAAATAAACTGGAAAACAGTAAAGCTAGACAAAGCAGTAGACAAGTTTACTTCCATATCTCTCTCCTTTAGCTGGCTTATCCGATCCCAGGTCCCCTACGTCAAATTGTTCAGTGCAGCATTTTCTATGTCCTGTTCCATTTTTGCACTCTATTACGGAAACACCTTATATAAAAAGATATATTTTCTATATTTGCTAGCTGCAGAACACCAGCTATAGAAGACATTTTTATCTGTCATGGAATGTGCATTACTTTGCGTTCCTGTCACGTGAAAGAGAACTGAAAGATGTCAACACAGGGCTGGGGGCCTTGGCTGTCGGATTTGCATATCGGTGCTATGCGCGAGACACGCACTGGCCGCGGTGCGTAAGGCGCCAGGCGCTAGTCGTGCCGAGCAGGCGCGTGCGTAGCTTCGCATACGGCGGCCGCGGAAGCGTGCGTAGCGCATAGCTGCGCGCGCCGGCGCCAGAGCCAACCTAGCCGTATTGCCGGTACTAGAGCTGGGGCACCCTCGCGTTTCTCCCGCCGCTTTCGCCGTGGGTGCAGAGCCGGCGCGCCGCGCCGCGTCGCCGTATCGACTGTCCGATCACGGCGCCTTCCGGAAGGGCGCCGGCGATGAATTATGGAGCAGCGGGCGCCGGCCTTGGGCAAGGATGCGTGCCAGCAGACGCTCTCTCTGTGCGCGCCTCTCATTACGCTAGCGGCTTAGCGCTCGCTCTCATTAGGCAACGCGCCGTCTCCCTGCCGCTAATCTGGAAAGCAACCCTCGCTCTATACTCCTGACCGAGCTGCTACAACAGACCGCGGCACTGAGTTGGTTCTCGTGGCCGTACTGCAAAGCTCTACAGTTCAACGTGGAATCTGAACCGTGTGTCGTTCCGCGGGACTGCTTTTGTCATTGTGAGGTAAAGGTTATATTAAGGCCAGACTGAAAATCTCCGCGGTCCGACCGGGATTCGATGCCGCAACGACTAGATTTCCAGCCGCGTGCTTTACTACTACACTCCTGGAAATTGAAATAAGAACACCGTGAATTCATTGTCCCAGGAAGGGGAAACTTTATTGACACATTCCTGGGGTCAGATACATCACATGATCACACTGACTGAACCACAGGCACATAGACACAGGTAACAGAGCATGCACAATGTCGGCACTAGTACAGTGTATATCCACCTTTCGCAGCAATGCAGGCTGCTATTCTCCCATCGAGGCGATCGTAGAGATGCTGGATGTAGTCCTGTGGAACGGCTTGCCATGCCATTTCCACCTGGCGCCTCAGTTGGACCAGCGTTCGTGCTGGACGTGCAGACCGCGTGAGACGACGCTTCATCCAGTCCCAAACATGCTCAATGGGGGACAGATCCGGAGATCTTGCTGGCCAGGGTAGTTGACTTACACCTTCTAGAGCACGTTGGGTGGCACGGGATACATGCGGACGTGCATTGTCCTGTTGGTACAGCAAGTCCCCTTGCCGGTCTAGGAATGGTAGAACGATGGGTTCGATGACGGTTTGGATGTACCGTGCACTATTCAGTGTCCCCTCGACGATCACCAGTGGTGTACGGCCAGTGTAGGAGATCGCTCCCCACACCATGATGCCGGGTGTTGGCCCTGTGTGCCTCGGTCGTATGCAGTCCTGATTGTGGCGCTCACCTGCACGGCGCCAAACACGCATACGACCATCATTGGCACCAAGGCAGAAGCGACTCTCATCGCTTCATCGCTGAACACGACACGTCTCCATTCGTCCCTCCATTCACGCCTGTCGCGACACCACTGGAGGCGGGCTGCACGATGTTGGGGCGTGAGCGGAAGACGGCCTAACGGTGTGCGGGACCGTAGCCCAGCTTCATGGAGACGGTTGCGAATGGTCCTCGCCGATACCCCAGGAGCAACAGTGTCCCTAATTTGCTGGGAAGTGGCGGTGCGGTCCCCTACGGCACTGCGTAGGATCCTACGGTCTTGGCGTGCATCCGTGCGTCGCTGCGGTCCGGTCCCAGGTCGACGGGCACGTGCACCTTCCGCCGACCACTGGCGGCAACATCGATGTACTGTGGAGACCTCACGCCCCACGTGTTGAGCAATTCGGCGGTACGTCCACCCGGCCTCCCGCATGCCCACTATACGCCCTCGCTCAAAGTCCGTCAACTGCACATACGGTTCACGTCCACGCTGTCGCGGCATGCTACCAGTGTTAAAGACTGCGATGGAGCTCCGTATGCCACGGCAAACTGGCTGACACTGATGGCGGCGGTGCACAAATGCTGCGCAGCTAGCGCCATTCGACGGCCAACACCGCGGTTCCTGGTGTGTCCGCTGTGCCGTGCGTGTGATCATTGCTTGTACAGCCCTCTCGCAGTGTCCGGAGCAAGTATGGTGGGTCTGACACACCGGTGTCAATGTGTTCCTTTTTCCATTTCCAGGAGTGTATAACACCAGGCCTGAGAAAATAAAGAAAAAGGAAGTTCATTCTGCAGCGCATTAATTGTAACTTCTAATACTCGTAACATTTCTGTCAGTGCCTGTTGCGTAGCGAGGTTTTAGTAGTCTTCATTGTTTTTCAATTCCAGTTCGGATTTTTCATATTGCAGATCTTTTCTCTGTTCATTTGTTCGGTTCTACATCATGTTGGCCGCATACTGCTGCAACATTCTAGTCAGCAAGATCCTGTAACGAGAAATACTTCATCTTGCACTGTGTGTTGTTTTTAAAGGTGGCGACAGGGAATTTACCAGCGCGTGTTCATTCAAGACACGCACCGGGTCTGATATAGGGTGTCGCAGTTGAAAGTGGCCTGCCTCCTCTTTGAATGCCAATGCAATATTTCGATTTCTGAAATAGAGTAAACAGCTACAACAGTGCACAGTTTTATGCAAAAATCGATTATTTGCATTCTTCTGTAGGCATTTCAGTTTATCATTAGTGATGTTAGACATTTCTTTCTGCAGTTTGCAGAATGACTTTCTCAGTAGAAGAAAGATTTGAAATTGTGGAAGCATGTGTGAAAACAGGTTCGATTAAGGAAACTAGCGAAATTTTCCGGATCGAGTATCCGGATAAAGAACTGTCAGCAAAAAGAGTAATGCAGAGCCTGCATAAAAACTGGCGCACCTACGGATGTGTGCAAAATGGAAAACGACAAAGAATTGCTTCAGTTCGCACTCCAGAAGTTATCGCAGAAATTCACCGAAGAATTCTACACAGGTGCATCTAAGTTGGAAGAGTTGCCAGCGGATACTGAAAAGTCTTAATCTGAAACCATATCGTGTGAAGATTGTGCAACAGTTGCGGGAGGATGACAGTCAGCAACATGTAGATTACTGCAAGTGGGTTCTGAATTACACCAATGGTGGTTTATTAGACCCTGTCCGCAGCTCGTGGTCGTGCGGTAGCGTTCTCGATTCCCACGCCCGGGTTCCCGGGTTCGATTCCCGGCGGGGTCAGGGATTTTCTCTTCCTCGTGATGACTGGGTGTTGTGTGATGTCCTTAGGTTAGTTAGGTTTAAGTAGTTCTAATTTCAAGGGGACTGATGACCGTAGATGTTAAGTCCCATAGTGCTCAGAGCCATTTGAACCATTTATTAGACCCTATACATAACATCATGAGTGATGGAGCATGGTTTCATCTTTCCTGTTATGTGATTTCACAGAACGCTACGTAATGGGCAACGGAGAACCCTAACAAGGTGTGTAAGCAACCACTTCATGATGAAAAAAATCTGCGTGTGGATCGGTGTAGGCCTAATAGGAACGCACAACATTGGACCGATATTTTTTAACACTACCCTCAACACAGTTGCACACCTGGAAATTTTTGATACATTTTGTGCTCAGCTCACTGCATATGGAAGATATACTGCTTCTTCCAGCAAGATGGGACGACTTGCCACGAGTCTAAGGTATTCCTGGAACGAGTCCATGTTGTCTTCACTGAGGAGCGATGTGTCAGCAAACATTTACGGCCACCACGTTCGTCGTACCTAACAACATATGATTTTTTTCCCGTGCGGACACTTGAAGAGCAAGGTCTATGAAACAGATCCACACACAATAAAGGAACTGAAAGACATCATCACCTGTGAAGTTGCCGCCGTCGATACCTGAACTTCAAGCTGGATATACCTGAATATCCTTAGATGTGCACAGCTCTGTACTGATGTTGCAGAGGGTCACTTTCAACGTCATCTAGAAATTTATTGTTCGCGAATTTTCATTGTAAATAAATGTTACGTGCATTTCAGCTCTTCGTTTCTGTAATTTTGCGCCGTCCGGTGTGGCCGAGCGGTTCTAGGCGCTACAGTCTGGAACCGCGCGACCACTACGGTCGCAGGTTCGAATCCTGCCTCGGGCATGGATGTGTGTGATGTCCTTAGGTTAGTTAGGCTTAAGTTGTTCTAAGTTCTAGGAGACTGATGACCTCAGAAGTTAAGTCGCGCGGTTCCAGACTTTGGTTACTCAGAGTGTATTGTGATCTAGATTTTACTGCGATCCTTAAAAAAACATTTCGTCTGAACTAGATTCTTCAGTATTATCCGAATTCATCTTATTTGTTATCATGTGTAACACGAAAACCACAGAAAAAAGTGCCCAAATAAAAGTCCGAGTAGTGCTACTTCAACTTTTTTTTCTTTCTACTCACGAGACAAATATAGCGACATCACGTGATATCCAATTAAGACTTCCGTGTTTAATCTCGTTACATGTCCCTGAATATTACACCGAAGCGCCAAATAAAGTGCTATAGGCATGTGTATTCAAATACAGAGGTATGAAAATAGGCGGTCGGAAACGTCTATAAAAGACAAGTGTCTGGCGCAATTGTTAGATCGGTTACTGCTGCTAAAGTAGCAAATTATAAAGATTTAAGTGAGTTGGAAAGTGGTGTTACAGTCGGCGCCCGAGCGACAGGACACAGCATCTCCGAGATAGCGATGAAGTGGGGATTTTCCTGTATGACCATTTCACGAGTGTACCGTGAATTTCAGGAATCGGGCAAAACATCAAATCTCCGTCATCGCTGCGGCCGGAAAAAGATCCTGCAAGAACGGGACCAGCTACGACTGAAGAGAATCGTTCAACGGGACAGAAGTGCAACACTTCCGCAAATTGCTGCAAATTTCAGTGCTAGGTCATCAACGAAACATCCGAAGGTCCACTCATGTACCCTTGATGACTGCACGACACGAAGCTTTACGCCTTGCCTGGGCCAGTCAACACAGACATGGGTTGTTGATGACTGGAAACATTTGCCTGGTCGGACGAGTCTCGTTTCAAATTGTGTCGAGCGGATGGACGTATACGGCTATGGAGACAACCAGATCAATCCATGGAGTCTACCTATAAGCGGGGGACTGTTCAAGCGGGTGGAGGATCTGTAAAGGTCTGAGGCGACTGATATGTCTATATACGACTCTTCACAGGTAACACGTACGTAAGCATGCTGTCTGATCACCTGCATCCATTCATGTCCATTGTGCATTCCGACAGACTTGGGTATTTCCAGCAGGACAATGCGACACTCCACACTTCCATAATTGCTACAGAGCGGGTCCAGGAACACTCTTCTGAATTTAAACACTTCCGCTGGCCACCAGACTGCCCATACATGAACATTATTGAGCGTATCTGGGATGCCTTGTAACGTGCTGTTGAGAAGAGATCGCCACCCCCTAGTACTCTTACGGACAGCCCTGCAGGATTCATTATTTCAGTTCCCTCCAGCACTACTTCAGACATTATTCGAGTGTTGCGGCACTTTCGCTTGCTCGCGGAGCCTTACACTATATTAGGCAGGTGTTTCAGTTTCTTTGGCACTTCAATGTATGTGAACAAGATTATGCGTTAGTTTCGTATCACACAAGTGAGTCCCAATAAATATGGGTAGGCAAAGAGACTAGTTTTTCAGCATGTTTAATTTTTTCGTAGGAGTCCTCGTATGTTCAAAATTACAAGACCATTTTTAACACATGTAATGTACTACTCCTGCTCATCATCTTCTTTATTCTCTAGAGTTTCTCCTTTTTCACGGGATTCACTTTTTCTGTATCACTTTACAAGTGTCATTTCTAACGTCTCAGCTGTATTCCTTCCTGCCCTATCAGTGGTAAATACTTACTTTTTCCGTCCAGTAAACGCCGTTGGTGGTATCCTGTTTACGCTGGAAACGACGTCCCGGCAGACAGATGTGCATTTTTGGTTGCATACGGATAAGGCGCAGACGTAATTCGTTTAGCTTTTCTCGTGACTGAAAACTTACCCATCCTATAGTCGAGCATTCTACATTCACGTTTGTGTTTACTGGCTTGCTTTACGTTTAGCTGTTTTTGTAAGTTAAGTAAGGCTCGCTTAAAAATTATGTGATAGAAATGTTCATGTTGTTATCAGTCCGTAGACTGGTTTTCTGCAGCTTGCACATCAGCCTTGCCTCCTTGTCTCTGCGCATATATGGCGCCTTACTTCCATTTTGAATCTCCTTTCTGTGGTCATGCCAAGGCATCATTTGGCAGTCTGTACCACCCATCCTCCCCTCCATTACCAAATGAACTATTCGTTTATGCCTCGGGATGCGGCCAGTCAAATTATTCCTTCTTTTAGTCAAAGTGTGCGATAAAGCTATTTTTTGGCGATTAGATGCAGTACCTCTTCATTAGTTGCCCAATCTACCTACCTAATCTTTAGCATTATGCTGCAGCAACGCTTCCTCAAGACTTCTGCTCTTTTGCTCTTGTGTAATGTTCACTGTTATAATTTCACTTCCATGTGAGGATTCACTCACCCACCAGGATAGCCGAGAGCGCTAACGCACTGCTTCCTGGACCCGGCTAGTATGGGCGCTCTCGCATGATTTCTCAGGCTACACCCACTCCAGCGACTTTTGATTGTGACGTGGATACCAAAATAGTGTCTTTTATGGTAACAAGTTGTGTTGGTACCTCTATCAACGCTTTCCAGCTGGAGGTTCTTCATTTGTAGTTGAGTGGTTGACCTTTTTCCTGATCCATCAACCACTGTAGTCTGCTTTACTCTAGTCAACTATTTGATCTGCTCCTTTTAAGTGTCCTCTATGCTGTGTTACTGCGGTGTTCGTTTTAGCTCTGTACCCCTTGGTGTTCTCTCCCTCTGGGTGCAGAGGTTACGCTTTTACTGTATAGGCCTTTTACAAGTATGTCTGTTTGGAACTGGGGACTGATGACCTCGATGTTTAGCCCCCATCAAACTCCAAAACCAACCAACCAACCTGGACTCGGGTAGGAGCGCCAGCACCGGATCGAATCCGCCTGGCGGATTAACGACGAGTGTAGGTGTGCCGGCCAGCCCAGATGGAGTTTTTAGGCGGTTTTACACATCCCACTAGGTGAATACCGGGCTGGTCCCCACGTTGCGCCTCAGTTACATGGCTCGCAGACATCTTAACACATTCGCACTATTCCATGGCTTACGCTAGATGCAGACAGTTGGGGTACACTAATTTCTCCCCGGGGGGGGGGGGGGGGGGGGGGGCGTACTGGGTGGTGACAGGAAGGGCATCCGGCCACCCATTAACGTTCCACATCCGATTAACCAACAGACCCCACAAGTGTAGGGATTCATGCTTCATGCTTGAAAAGAGAGGGAGAGAGAGAGAGAGAGAGAGAGAGAGAGAGAGAGAGAGAGAGAGAGATGAGGATACACTCCAAAGAAACGCTTTCGGAAAAGACTTCCGAACAGTCTATCCCTTTTTTTTCTCAGAAACCCTTTTCTTGTTGTTCCACAAAATTTCGGACGAACTGCCGGATGTCTTCCGGTCATCTTGAGGTGATACTGGCGAAAACGCACTGAGCTCTGGTATTTAAGGCCCCGCCGGCACATGCGTGTTGGCGTTACGCTTGCGCTGCTTGAGCGCATTCTATTCTGCTACGCCGCGCGCCCTCCGTGGTGAAAACTCGCCGCATCGATATCAATTTGATTATCTTCCCGCAGGTCCATCACAGAACTACGCCGGCTACGGAGGTCACAAAGTTTTTCACCGATTGGATACCATGCCGAATTCAATTGAAATCCGTCGTCTCGATTAATAAGAGACTCACTGTCAGACAGTCGTATTTCCACGGATTCATTATTAACAGAACTCCAAAAGTTAGACATATGGGCCACAATTTTGGTCTCACTGTAATTCATTACATGACCAGTGGAAATGCAGTGTTCGGTGATTGCAGACATACCAGGCTGAAGGAGGCGAGTATGCCGCTGATGTTCTACAATGCGATCCTGCACAGTACGCGTCGTATGCCCTACATAAGATTTGCCGCTTTCGCACGGAATCCTGTAAACACCTGCCTTGCGCAACTCTAGGTTGTCTTTGACAGATTCCAAATAGCGACGAAAATTTTGCAGGAGGGCGAAAGATAGCTTTCACTTGTCGTAGTATTCTGCCTATTTGCGCCGGGATATTACCAATTTATGGTAAATAGGCAATCGTTTTAAAGGTCCCTTCCTCTTCTTTGCTCACAGGTCTGCAGTGCTCTCTCCACTTGCTGGGACGAATACCCATTCTTTAGAAATACAAGACTTTGAGGAGCGAGCACTCGCCTCGGCCACTTTTAAACCAACAGTTTTTTAGCGATATGTTGACGACACCTTTATAGTTTGGCCTCATGGTTTGGATCGTCTGCGAGAGTTCCTACAACATCTGAACTCCATACCCGAAAACATAAAATTTACTACAGAGTTGGAGAAGGTGGGTTGCCTGCCGTTTTTAGGCGTCTTGGTGCGACGTAAGAGTGATGACACACTTGGTCATTCAGTATATAGAAAGCCCACACACACACAGACCTTTACTTGCAAGCCGCTAGTTGCCACCATCCGGCACAAAGTGTGGGTGTCTTGAAGACCTTGATTCACCGAGCCCACGTCATCTGTCACACCGATAGTTTGCAAACGGAACTGGAGAACCTGCAGAGGATAGTACGCTCGGTATAAGAGTGGCTTACTTTAGGAAGATACTTTCTTGGTCCATACGTGTATTGCTGAGGCGATAAAGCCAACAACCCCACACCCCTTCCCCAGCCTCCCCCGCCTGACGAGACCAGGTTCCTGTGAGGTTGGCAGGGCACTGCCGGGTGGTTATAATTAAACTTTCCCTATTCAACACGGAAACCAATTACCGTACGAGTACCAAACTTGGCAGCATTAATGTCTAGAGTATGGGTGCGTGATTTCCATGCGCCACAGCGCCACCATCCAGTTCGAACTATGGCCGCCAGGTGCCGTAATCAGTCATCGTGATTCATAGTCCCACACACCTCACCAGTCGCAGTGCACTTGTTGACGTGTCAACATGAGCTTGGACAAAAGGAGCAGGGCATTACTGATGGAGCTCTGTTATCAAAACAGTAGTAGTGCTGCAGTTGCACTCCCAGAATATCGCCGGCGGAAAGGATTACGAAAGGGTCCTCTTTCTCCACCTGCTGTGTGGAGCATGATGAAGTAGTTCGAATGGACTGTTGACATCACTTTCTACATTCTCGCAAGAATTGAAGTTGACGAGGGCTGGCCCTGGATCATCCTGTGGACAGACGAATCTCATTTTTCTTTTGACTGGTGAGATCAATACATAGAACTGCCGAGTGTGGTGATCTTTACCTCCAGTCACTGTGCATGAAGTTCCTCTGTGTGGTGAAGTGTCACCGTGTGGTGTGGCTTCACAGCTACGTTCGCCATTCGCCTATTCTGTTTTGAACAGGTTGGTGCTCATGGACCAAAGACGTGCAGTGTGACTGGCAGCGCTACAGCGATATGATTCGCCAGCATATAGGAGAGAAACGCATTGAAGTCAACAGTTTTCATGCGAGATGGGGTCCCGCCGCACATCGCTCATGAAGTTCACCTTCTTCTCCGAAAAAAATTTGGAAACAAACGAATTATCAATGCTTGGCCGACACGATCACCTTCTGATTTCTGGTTGTGGAGCTACCCGAAGGACAGTGTTTACCTGGGGAACATACAAACTTGTGTTGATCTGAAGCGCAGGATATCAAGAACATTCCTTCTGCTGTGCAGAATGCAGTCCTGCACTTTCACACTCTTCTGGACACTGGTGGACGCCCTATTGAGCCCATTTTGTAGCAGTAATTGTACCGGTATGTAATGGTGTGATCTACCGTAGCAGCACATTAAAAGCTTTCCAGTTGAATTGATTCAGCATTGTTTGTCTTCCCCGTGTTCTTGACATTAATGCTGCCAAGTTTGGTACTCGTACGGTAATTAGTTTCCGTGTTATAACGCGTTACATAGAGAAAGTTTAATTATAACCACCCGGTATTGCGAAGATTAGAAAAAAATTGGTCCACAACATTTTAAACAAGGTCCCCCTAGCCCACTCTCTCTCTCTCTCTTTCTCTCTCCCCCCCCCCCCCCCTCCCTCTCCCTCTCTGAGCATATAGTGGTGACAATCACTACGTCAGTGATATAAATGTGTATAGGACTAGTACAGGAGACCCGATAGCGCCTCATCGTGTAGGAGGATGGCAGTGGCAGTTTTGGCGTCCGGCGGCGGGTGGGTGTGTCCCGGAGCGTCCCGTTTTCTCCGGCCGGCATTCCGGCGGCCTGTGCTGTGCAGAGAAAGCTAAGCCCGCCCTACCCTGCCGCGCTATGCCCGGCTTCGCTTTTCTTCGTACCCTGCCTTCTGTCTCTGTTTGCCAGAGACGGAGACAGTGCGGCGTCTGGTTTGTAAAGAGGTAGTAGCACCGTTACATACTTTAGGAGGTTGTAGAGGTGACTTACTATATCAAGTTTTACATGGGATCCCATGTCCGGAAACTTCATCCAACGACGCCGGAGGACGTCAAAATTATACGCGCAGGCGCCTGCAAATGTATGTATACAGGGTGGTCCATTGATCGTGACCGGGCCAAATATCTCACGAAAGAAGCATCAAACGAAAAAACTACAAAGAACGAAACTTGTCTAGCTTGAAGGGGGAAACCAGATGGCGTTATGGTTGGCCCGTTATATGGCGCTGTCATAGGTCAAACGGATATCAACTGCGTTTTATAAAATAGGAACCCCCATTTTTTATTACGTATTCGTGTAGTACGTTTAAAGGGCTTGAAGACAACTTATCGCACCTCGACTAGCGCGTTAAATCTCAAGATCAGTTTGATAGAAAACAGCATGGGATATGTAAAATGGGGTGGAACGTAGGCATACACAAAGAGGAATATGTGGCTAGCCTAACCGATGGAGCATTTGCAGGTCTTGTTCCATTGCTTTTACACTTTATCGTAAGCGACCAACTTATTCGAATAGATTTAGTGTGGCATTTGGTCAGAGAGCAGAGAACATTATGTTATTTATTAGAAAATTAAAGAAACCAAACTTCTGCTGTGTGTGAGTGTCAAACATGCGAAACTAGAGTTGAAAATGATTTTGATGTCTCTTTTAAAAAATATGGAGACTTACGGTATTCGTGTTCCCCATTAATAAAAATTAACTGCTCAAGTAAACGTAAAAAGGTAAAAATTACCTAATATACACTCCTGGAAATTGAAATAAGAACACCGTGAATTCATTGTCCCAGGAAGGGGAAACTTTATTGACACATTCCTGGGGTCAGATACATCACATGATCACACTGACAGAACCACAGGCACATAGACACAGGCAACAGAGCATGCACAATGTCGGCACTAGTACAGTGTATATCCACCTTTCGCAGCAATGCAGGCTGCTATTCTCCCATGGAGACGATCGTAGAGATGCTGGATGTAGTCCTGTGGAACGGCTTGCCATGCCATTTCCACCTGGCGCCTCAGTTGGACCAGCGTTCGTGCTGGACGTGCAGACCGCGTGAGACGACGCTTCATCCAGTCCCAAACATGCTCAATGGGGGACAGATCCGGAGATCTTGCTGGCCAGGGTAGTTGACTTACACCTTCTAGAGCACGTTGGGTGGCACGGGATACATGCGGACGTGCATTGTCCTGTTGGAACAGCAAGTTCCCTTGCCGGTCTAGAAATGGTAGAACGATGGGTTCGATGACGGTTTGGATGTACCGTGCACTATTCAGTGTCCCCTCGACGATCACCAGTGGTGTACGGCCAGTGTAGGAGATCGCTCCCCACACCATGATGCCGGGTGTTGGCCCTGTGTGCCTCGGTCGTATGCAGTCCTGATTGTGGCGCTCACCTGCACGGCGCCAAACACGCATACCACCATCATTGGCACCAAGGCAGAAGCGACTCTCATCGCTGAAGACGACACGTCTCCATTCGTCCCTCCATTCACGCCTGTCGCGACACCACTGGAGGCGGGCTGCACGATGTTGGGGCGTGAGCGGAAGACGGCCTAACGGTGTGCGGGACCGTAGCCCAGCTTCATGGAGACGGTTGCGAATGGTCCTCGCCGATACCCCAGGAGCAACAGTGTCCCTAATTTGCTGGGAAGTGGCGGTGCGGTCCCCTACGGCACTGCGTAGGATCCTACGGTCTTGGCGTGCATCCGTGCGTCGCTGCGGTCCGGTCCCAGGTCGACGGGCACGTGCACCTTCCGCCGACCACTGGCGACAACATCGATGTACTGTGGAGACCTCACGCCCCACGTGTTGAGCAATTCGGCGGTACGTCCACCCGGCCTCCCGCATGCCCACTATACGCCCTCGCTCAAAGTCCGTCAACTGCACATACGGTTCACGTCCACGCTGTCGCGGCATGCTACCAGTGTTAAAGACTGCGATGGAGCTCCGTATGCCACGGCAAACTGGCTGACACTGACGGCGGCGGTGCACAAATGCTGCGCAGCTAGCGCCATTCGACGGCCAACACCGCGGTTCCTGGTGTGTCCGCTGTGCCGTGCGTGTGATCATTGCTTGTACAGCCCTCTCGCAGTGTCCGGAGCAAGTATGGTGGGTCTGACACACCGGTGTCAATGTGTTCTTTTTTCCATTTCCAGGAGTGTACAAAAGAATTGGCAGAATTTAGAAAAAAAAATTCTCATACGGTATCGAATACATAAAAATGAGAATAATCGAGGGACTGAACAGGGGGATTTGGATTACAATGCTTACCCTACAACAAAAAAAGTGTTACAAAGCTGGGCTCATACAATCTATATAAAAAAGTAAGTGTAAGGTAGTATCGGAAGTTATCAGACAATGTAATTCGAGCCAGGTATATCAAACACTGCCTGATCCAGAAGAACTGAATGACTACTTTGTCAGATCACTCAGAGAACTCTGAGACAAAATTAAGGCCACACGCACACATCTGCAAGCGATCTGTTTGGTCCCCAGTTGTCTGAATGGCCTTTTGTGCAAAACCACTCTTTTTTCTTGTTACCCAAACATGTTTAGGCACCTTCTGCCATCATCAGTGTGTTTTGTTTCTTGAAAACTGTAGAAAGTGAACATATTTTGGATTCTAACTAATATAACAAAGTGAGGTCCAAAGAAATATTATTTTCGTTTTTATTCTTACCGTGATTTTACATTACACGATTTTGGAGGAGCATCTGTATGTTGTCCTGCACTGATATCTTGTCATCTGGAAACCAAACGATGTAAATGTGAATTTCATTGGCGAGTTGTGCAGCACAGAGCAACAAAATATTGCTCTGTACTTTGGGCCCATATGGAAATGAATATCCGAGAAATAGGTAAGGCAGCTTTTCGTGGATGTTCATTTAAACAATATGGGCCTACAGATATAGATAAGGCTGGTTCATCATAAGATTAACAGATGTCAGAAGCATGCGTACATGCTACAATCTCAAAACGATGTGCTTTAGGCCCTTACGGTTCTCGACGTCACAGATAATTAGTTGGAGCAAATGAAAATA
Source organism: Schistocerca americana (assembly GCF_021461395.2). NCBI lineage: Eukaryota > Metazoa > Arthropoda > Insecta > Orthoptera > Acrididae > Schistocerca > Schistocerca americana. The sequence continues at coordinate 158,509,008 of NC_060128.1, read as the reverse complement.
TAACCAAGATCGAAACCTGATCTTGTGATTCTCACGAGCAGATCTGTTAACCATTTTGAAACACAGTTTCTTTGTTGTTTAACTAACTCTTGAGCATAGAAACTTACAGTGATGTTTATACAATGCTAATTCTTAAGAGAGCGGTTCTAGGCGCTACAGTCTGTAACCGCGCGACCGCTACGGTCGCAGGTTCGAATCCTGCCTCGGGCATGGATGTGTGTATTAGTTAGGTTTAAGTAGTTCTAAGTTCTAGGGGACTGATGACCTCAGAAGTTAAGTCCCATAGTGCTCAGAGCCATGTGAACCATTCTAATTCTTAATAAAAAGAACAATAAAAGTAATTTATATTCTGAGCAAGCCCTTTAGAATTTAGCCTTAACCGTTGCAAGTGATCCTTGTAGCCCCTGTAGCTCAGAAAAAATTGACATACGCTTCAGGAGGATGTCTTTGCCAATACATAGTGACTTGACGAGTGACTCATCGAGAGCTTATTCTGTCATGCGGCTTATTATCGTAACAGGTTATGACGTTACGCTACTCTTAAGGTAACAGTTTTAATAAGCAATGAACTAGTGAACACCACAGCAAAAACTCGTCTAACGCAACCAGTCTGGGATACGAGTCTAGTGTGTTCCCCTAGCTTTGACTTTCCAGTTTAAGCAGTTTGCCAGTATTTGCGCTGTTTAACATAACTGGAATTATCCGGAGCAGGTGCACACACATGCACGCGATCGTCATCAATTACGTGTTCAACATGGTGCTTTTTCAGATCTATCGTTATGTGGAAACTTTCGCTTACGCTGACCTTAACCCTTTAAGGGTGGTAGGACGTCAAACGGGCCAACTTGGAGCAGGAGAGGCGTCACAGGACATTTTAATTTCGAGTGTCTATACATTTACAAATAAATTCATAAAACTTTGTCAGCATGACCAGGAAGGATTCAGGATTCACACTCATTGCAGTGGAAGTTCGAAAACATAACAAAATAATTTTTTTACGTGTGAAGTTTCATCATTTTTTCACTTATTAATGGCTGCATTTGTTGCTATAGGTACACTTTTCTTCATAAGTTAGAGAGATTCTACGATGAATTTTGCACATCATACATACCATACTCACAGGTGTATGAAACTCTAGAATTTATTTAATTTATGAAAAAACGAATGAACTGTTATATTTTAAACTTCAAGTTTAGGAAAAACACAAATTTTATAATTAATTACCTCAATTTTCACCACAATTTTTAATAGATTTCGAAAATTCTTGAGTTTCATACACCTTTAAGTATGGTTTGTATGCTGTGCACAATTCATCGAAGAATCTCTGTTACTTATGAAGAAAAGTGTACCTATAGCAACAAATATTGCCATTAGTAAGTGAAAAAAATGATGAAATTTCACATGAAAAAAAAATTATTTTGTTATGTTTTCGAACTTCCACTGCTGTGAGTATGAATTCTGAAGCCTTCCTGGTCATGCTGACAAAGTTTTATGATTTTTTTTTGTAAAAGTATAGACAGTGGAAATTAAAATGTCCTGTGGTGCCTCTCCTGCTCCAAGTCGGTCCGTTTGACGCCCTACCTCCCTTAAGCTGGCATGGCGGATGTTTCTATCCAAGGCCTCCTCTTTCTCAGGGAATTCGACAGGTATATCCGTCCGCACCATTCGGTGCTTTTTAGCTAATGGGAATGACGAGTTTCAGGCCGGTAGGTGTTATATGCTATCAGTTGCTTGGTGCCACCATTCTGAACCCGAGGAAAAATGGAAAAGCAAACAGTGGAAATGTCCCACATCTCCCCCACCAAAGAAATCCAAAGCTGTTCACATAAGTTCCGGTAAGGTCATGATGACCTCCTTCTTGGACTGCAGGGACCTCTGCTCCTAGACTTCGTCGAGCGTGGAACAACAATCAATGCGTCATAATGTCAAACCGCCCAGGAATGTTGACGGAACCAACCTGCTGCACGATAACTTTCGCCCCCTCACTACCAATCGGACGAAGACTACGCAAGAGCGATTTGGTAGGGAAACACTGTGGCATCCTCCATACAGCCCGGACCTTTCACCGTGTGATTTTCATGCCTTTGGCGACGGCAAGAAAGACACGCGTGGATGCCGGTTTCAGTCGGACGAGCAAGTGCTAGAGTGGTTGCGATTGTGGATCCGTCAGCGACCGATCGCGTTCTACGAAACAGAAATTGATCGTCTCAGCTGCCAGTGAGATAAACGTCTTAACGCGTGTTGTGATTACTTTTGAATGGAACTACGCCATGGTCGCGTTGTGGAGGATGTTCAGTTTTCATTTGACTGCCCCTTATATATTACATTTCATGATTTTGAACATAAATTGAAAGAAGAAAAAAAGTTAAAATTAAATGTCCAGTGTTTCGCGAACTAATCTGTCTAAAAGAATGAAGTACATTAGAGAAACATTAGATGCACCTTTCAATGATGCTCGAAATAATATACCACAATTGAGTTGCTAATTGAAAAATTAAAATTCTGTATTAGTGCTTTGAATGAGGACATTTGCGGTCTCCTGAAGTCAGTAATATATGAGTATCTCACCTTATGTACGTGATTTTGAGCATCATTCAAAAATGGTTCAAATGGCTCTGAGCACTATGGGATTTAACATCTGAGGTCATCGGTCCCCTAGAACTTAGAACTACTTAAACCTAACTAACCTAAGGACATCACACACATCCATGCCCGAGGCAGGATTCGAACCAGCGACCGTAGCGGTCGCGCTGTTCCAGACTGAAACGCCTAGAACTGCTCGGCCACAACGGCCGGCGAGCATCATTCAAAGTTGCGTTAGATGTTTCTCTAATGTATTTTATTTCCTGGTTTAGGCAGATCATTTTACAAAATATTTAAACTTATTAAAAAAAACATGATAATACTTTACATAGACTGCTCACTCGAGGAAAACATTACATGTTGATAGCGCAGCTGGAAGCGATTAGAATTTAAGCAGTCTAGCCCAGCTAGTTGCGACGAGAATATCGGCGGAAAGCAAAATAGTTTTGATATTTGACGAAAGATGACTCTGGTTCCTACTGACTGGTACGTTTGCAGGTTGTGGCTTGCTTCAGACAGACACGTCTCCTTTTGTGACGGGGCAAGGGTGCTAATTTAGTTTTCGGAGGTCATAAATTTCTTTATAGAGATGGAGTTACAGCTGTCCTCGTATGCCCTTCTGTTGGTAGTCATAGATTATTTTATACATGTTAGTTTTTGTTCGTTTTGACTGAGGGATTGTCATTTTTGCTTGGTTTTTCCACTGTTTATTTTTGTGCTGAACATTTTTAGCAAATCCCAGCATAAGATGGTTCAAATTTCCATCGCTTCTTCGGTATTTACTATATTTGAGACAGTCTATTATTACGTTCATATAGAGTTTCACAAGAGAAACGTACGTGCCACTACCTAATTTTTATTACTGTCTTAACATGTCCTATCGTAAAATTCTTCTGTCTGTGTCCTGATTTTGTTGGCATGGTGGTTAGGACTGCAATGTACGGCAACCTCTTATCCTGCTGTGATATTAGCCATTCCTATTCTCAGTGCAAGTATGTCCCTTTCCTTAAAATATAGAGAATGACGGAATTCTGAATTAGTATGACTGGTCAACTGATTCTTCCGCCGCGTCTCGGTGTAATAACTTCATAATACTCTACTGTTTGTAGATTGTGAAACACTCAGGTGCCGAGATCCGCAACGCGCCACGATAAGAGTACGTGAAGAACAGCGGAAGCATAGTAAGTGATTTAAATTGCAGAGATGTGGCCCGACAGGTCGGTGTGGAACCATCATACGAAATGGAAAAGTGCAACTAAATTGCTACTGAGCCTCGCCAACATCACAGGGAGAAATATCGACATTTAAGTGCGTTCGAACGACGGATTGGCCTCCTGGACGGGGGTCTGTAGTTTCGTGACATTGCGGCTCGCACAAGGCACGCTCCTAGAGTGGTGACAAAATGTGACCATACTGCGAGATGACCGCCATCTTGTCCGCTGGCCGTAACGGACGAACAGCTTCGTGCACAGTGTCGGGGCGACGTTGGAGCTCTGCTACTGGTGCGGACATGTCAGCGTCGATGGTTCGACGCCGTCTTCTGCGGAGTGGACTGGTGGCACACATGTCATTGCGTCAGCTTCTGTTGATCAGAACCCACCAGCGCCACAGACTCCAGTGCGCACTTGAACATCGACACTGGCATGCTGAGTGGCAAAATGTAGTGTTTTCGGACGAGCCCTTCTTCAACTTGTCGTGCTGTGATGGCCGCAAACGCGTTTGATGCTGCCGTGGTGAATACAATCGGGTAGACTGTACTGTCGAGCGGCATAGCGGACAAATACCAAATGTGTGGTTTGAGACGCCATTGCCTATAACTCCCGATCTCGCTTCCTGCGTCTTGAGGGCAGACGGAATAGCTACTGCCACATCAAGGAGGTTTTACAACCCGAGGCACCGTCCCTTCTGCAGGTCTTTCCTTATTCCAGCAGGACAACGCCCAGCCGCATGTGGCGAGTAACGTGCATACCTTCTTTAAATAACAGCGATTGTCACTGTTTCGCTGGCCTGCCCGTTCACCTGACATATCGCTCAACGTTCCGTGCCTGGAGTATGGTCAGTCGCCAACTTGTTCGTTCAGGTCCTCCTGCAGCGCCTGCAAATCGCGTGGAAGAGTACTTCCTAGCAGCATATTCAGACGATCTTCGAATCCGTGCCGCCACCACTTCTACAGGCTCTGATTGCAGCACGTGGTGGCGCTACTACGTACTGAATTTCCGTAGTCACAGTGCATATACAAGTCTGTATATCTAGTCATTTGTATAGCGTCCTGTCCCTAATCGGTGGAATAAATTTCATTGTGATCATATCTCTCTGTCTTCGTGTGTCGCTTTTTCCAAACTGTGGTATATATAAAAAGCATAAAATGCGCGTATTCTACAGTTTTAACTCTGTTTATGCACCTTCAATAGATAATGCTCTTCTTCAAACTATTCATTAGTATTCTTGTGTTGTATTAATTTTATTTTATTCTAATTACTAATTTTACATAAAACACTATATAGTGTATTAGCTTCTTTTCCACATTTGCATGCTCTCTTCTGCTGCGTATAATTCTTTGCTAATGTTGTTCTCCTCACTTCCATCTCATATTCGCGCCCGGGCTCCCCCCCCCCCCCCCCTACACACACACACACACACAGGGGAGAGAGAGAGAGAGAGAGAGAGAGAGAGAGAGAGAGAGAGAGAGAGGGGGGGGGGGGAGAGAGTTGCTCTATATTTGGTCTTAATGTTTTCTGTTTTTTCCCCATCACATTTATTTACTGTTTTACATATTCACTTACATTACGATTCCATTGCCAAAGATTTACTCTGTGTATGCGCCTTGTTCTCGATTTGCAACATATTTTTCAGTGTTGTTGACAACTATCGTATTGTACCCGGTTTGACAACTATAGTCAGTTACAGTCTGATGACAGTCTTGTAAGCCCAAGACCACAAATAAATGAATACTGTGAAATATAAACAATTTTGGAATGCAATGCAGCGGTTATTCACGATATTGCTGATATTTGATTTCTGGACATAATTTTCTCCCCCGCATTTCTTTCAAAACTGACCATAATAAACTTGCACTCAGCCAGACGAATTTCAATTTTTCGATAAATGCCGACAATCTTTAATGTAAGTGTAGTTCTTGATATAGACGGCTGCAGGAGAATGGCTAAGTACTTGACAATCCCACATGTCCGACAGTCAGCTGCGCTAACCATCGGTCTCAGTGGAATGCTCTGCTAGAGAATCTTTGATAAATCATACAGTCTTGGTACCGACGCTTCTGATTTGAAAAGTCCGTTCTTGTCAGTGGGAGAAGTTGAAGAGGCTTATTCTTTATCCTGAGAACAAAAATTGTTGGATCTCCTTTAAGTTTTATCTTCCTGGTTCCAATAAGTCCCGAATTTTACTCCCGTAGTCTTCTTTCTTCATTAACACTGTAGTATTGCCTTTATCTACTGGAAGAATTATGCATTGGATCACGGCTTTATGCCCATTAATCAAATATCAGCATTGCAATAAGTGGCAAGTTAAGTACATGTTTATAAATGGCTGTTAATCAAATTTTCACTTACATTAATAAATGGTTTAAAGTTAATTCACTGTCGTTAAACTCTGAAAAGATCCACTATATGCAGTTCAGAACCTGTAAGAGATTTCCTTCCAGAATGTGTATAACATATGAAGGCATGCAGATGGAAGAGGTTGTCAGTGTTTAATTACTGGGAGTTCAACTCGATAATAGATTCAGTGGGGAAGGGCGTACAAAGAAACTGCTGAAGTACGTAAACAAGACTGTATGTGCAGTGAGCATGGTGACAGATGTAGGAGATATAAATATAAAAAAAAAAACTTGCATACTTTGTTTGCTTTCATTCTATTATGTCATACAGGATCATATTCTGGAGTAACTCGTCAAATTCAGCAGATGATTTAGCGTGCTAAAGCGTGTAATAATACTCATTTCTGAAGTAAATGAAAGAACTTCATCTAGAAATCGATTCAAGGAACTTTGCGGTCTCACCACTGCTTCTCAGTATATTTATTCCTTAATGAAATGTGTTGCAAGTGATATATCTCTATTTCCAACCAATAGCGCAGTACATAGTATAAATACAAGGAATAGGAACAATCTGCGTAGAGACCTAATATCACTTTTCTTGGTCCAAAAAGGGGTCCACTTTTCAGAAACACACATTTTCAATAAACTGCCAGCAGCCATTAAAAACTTGATTCCAGACAAAGCACAGTTGAAACAGATTTGGAAAGACTTTTTGATAGGCAACTCCCTCTATACTATAGATGAATATCTTAACAAAGGTCCGCAGCTCGTGGTCGTGCGGTAGCGTTCTCACTTCCCACGCCCGAGTTCCCGGGTTCGAGTCCCGGCGGGGTTAGGGATTTTCTCTGCCTCGTGATGACTGGGTGTTGTGTGCTGTCCTTAGGTTAGTTAGGTTTAAGTAGTTCTAAGTTCTAGGGGACTGATGACCATAGATGTTAAGTCCCATAGTGCTCAAGATGTTAAGTCCCATAGTGCTCAGAACCATTTGAACTTAACAAAGGCTGTTAGACCAGATTAAATAAATGTTAGATTTCAGTTTTGACAGCGCTTGGTCACAACAGTCAAGATTAGGTATTTTGTGTATGATAATTTATTAAAATGCGTAACTATATTTCATTCTGACAGTGTATTAATTCTGCCAATATTAGCAGTCCCACTTCACTGTAATGTATTCACATTAGATTTCAGTTTTGACAGCGCTTGGTCACAACACTCAAAATTAGGTATTTTGTGTATGATAATTTATTAAAATGCGTAACTATATTTCATTGCCGGCAGGGGTGGCCAAGCGGTTAAAGGTAGTTAGTATTACAGATATTAGATTCTATAGATAGTATTATAGATATTAGATTTTTTACTTGTTCCACACCCAGGAGAAGCATTTCATTTTTTTTGTCAGTGGAACGAAAACTAAATCCAGTCGAATCTAATTATGCACAGTCTGGTACTGTGTGACTGGTATTTCTCTTGTTTGTTGCCGTCGTCCGCAAGGCCTCGCCTCTGGACCGGAGGACTGCGCGCGAGTCGAACGGCGCCCCGTGGCAAGTGGGAAAGCCCTGCTCTGCCCTAGCCGCCTGGCGTGCAGACGGTGTCCCAGTTTTTGTTTACAACCGGTCCGGGCTACGCGAGAGTCGAAAGTCCGCAGTAGTTTAGGCGGCTGACTCACTGTATTGTCAGCAACTTACGGGAACGGAGCCTAGCGCAGGTCACAGAGAGCATTTTGCGGGGGCGTATGGTTAGTGTCATTTCAGTCGAATTGTCCGCAGGTGAAGGTCGCAGAAGGGGGGGCAGGGGGCTGAGGTTGCCATGGGAAGATCATGATCATGATCCTCCACTCAACTCCCCAAAAAATGTTTCCTCGGCTTCGTACTCATAGCACTATGTATGTACTGCCTGACGACTTGACTGGCTCAGTGGTAATAAAATAAACTGGTACACCTTCCTAATATCGTGTAGGGCCCCCGTGAGCACGCAGAAGTGCTGCAACACGACGCGGCATGGACTCGACTAATGTCTGAAATAGTGCTGAAGGGAATTAACACCATTAATCCTGCAGCGCTGTCCACAAAGCCGCAAGAGTAAGAGGGGGCTGAGATCCCTTCTGAACAGCACCTTGCAGGGCATCCCAGATTCATGTCTGGAGTGTTTGGTGATCAGCAGAAGTGTTTAAACTCAGAAGAGTGTTCCTGGAGCCACTCTGTAGTAATTCTGGACGTGTGCGGTGCCGCATTGTCCTGCCGGAATGCACAATAGACATGAATTGATTTAGGTGATCAGGCAGGATGCTCACGTACGTGTCACATGTCAGAGGCGTATATAGACGTATCAGCGGTCCCATATCACTCCTACATCATTAGCGAGCCTCAACCAACTTGAACAGTCCCCTGCTGACATGCAAGGCCAGTGGATTCATGAGGTTGTCTCCATACCCGTACACGACCATCCGCTCGATACAATTTGAAACGAGACTCGTCGGACCAGGCAACATGTTTCCAGTCGTCAACAGTGCAATGTCGGTGTTGACGGGCCCAGGCGAGCCGTAAATCTTTGTGTCGTGCAGTCATTAAGGGTACACGAGTGGGCGTTCGGTTCCGAAAGCCCAAATCGATGATGTTTCGTTGAATGGTCCGCACGCTGACACTTGTTGATGACCCAGAAATTTGTGGAAGGGTAGCACTTTTGTCACGTTGAACGATCCTCTTCAGTCGTCATTGGCCCCGTTCTTGCAGGATCTTTTTGAGGCCGCAGCGATGTCGGAGATTTGATGTTTTACCGGATTTCTGACACTCACCGTTACACTTTTGAAATAGTCATATGGGAAAATCCCCACCTCATCGCTACCTCGCAGATGCTGTGTCCCATCGCTTGTACACAAACTATAACGCCACGTTCAGACTCACTAAAATCTTGATAACCTTCCATTGTAGCAGCAGTAATCGATCCTACAACTGCGCCAGCCACTTGTGTTATATACGCGTTGCCGACCGCAGCGCTGTATTCTGCCTGTTTGTATATCCCTGTGTTGGAATACGCATGCCTGTACCATTTGGCGCTTCATTGTATATATACCATCCTTCCTCGTGAATCAGTCTAGCTATTAGTGCAATATTCCTACAGAGTTACTCAGATTAGCCTTTGCAGACAAACAGAAAGATGCGGCAGTCGACTTAAGTTTTATAATATGTGCATAAGAAGAAGGAAAGTGTGTATATTCTGATAATAATTGTTTCATGGGGCTCAGTGCCTTGTGTCAGTCCTTCAAGTTGACGCAACTTTCTGGGGGCTCCACTTTTCTCCCAGCAGTGTATTTGTTTCCACCTTTTTCTGGAATATGAATTTCCCTGTCGCTATCACTTTTACATACTGTTCCGTAAGTTACCAGACAGAAAACCTTCCGGCACCATATATAACATGAAGAATAATCATCGCAAAGGTTAAATAAAACTTCCTGGCAGATTAAAACAGTGTGCCGGACCGAGACTCGAACGGGGGACCTTTGCAAAGGTCCCGAGTTCGAGACTCGGTCCGGCACACAGTTTTAATCTGCCAGGAAGTTTCATACCAGCGCATACTCCGCTGCAGAGTGAAAATCTCATTCTGGAAAGGTTAAATACATACCACTTTTGCGTGTCTTTCTTAACAATTACCTAAATAATGGTAGCTGGAAACAAGATAATACTGCGATATATCTAGCGGTCGCTGTCCGTTAACTAAATGTGTCGTTCTGAGTGGCACATCGATGGCCCACTTCCAACCAAGTGCATGCTGCCATCGTTCGATATGAAAGAAACGTCGCTCAGGCGGCTAAGACAGCAGAGTTATCGATAATTCTATCGTGGTACTAGGTTCGCTCATTCGTCTACATAACCAGTCACAAGCGGATTCCCTTTCTCATTACCCATTAAAGGAACATTGATGGCTTTCAACACCAGCCGGAAACAGTTAAAGACTTTCTGCATTAGTCTGGTACTTACTATGCTCATTCAGGCACCTTCATATGGAAAATTAAGGAAATTGATTTTGTCGTTAGTGAAAAAAATGGTTCAAATGGCTCTGAGCACTATGGGACTTAACATCTGTGGTCATCAGTCCCCTAGAACTTAGAACTACTTAAACCTAACTAAGGACATCACACACATCCATGCCTGAGGCAGGATTCGAACCTGCGACCGTGTCGTTAGTGACAAGTGCTGTATGTAGTAGTAGTAGCAGCGTGCCTTTCACGCCTTGTCATGAAGTGTGCGTAAGAAGTGAAAGCGTGTGCTGCATCATTCGTACAGCGAAAAGCATATGCATTCACCGGCCGTCTCGTAGATCTTACTTGCTCTTCCTCCGCAGGACTGCACATTACATGTGCATCACTTGGTTTGTTACGGAAAAAACTCGATTCTGCTCCTGACTGCCCGCTGAAAGAGCGTACTTTTCGTAATCTTTTACCTGAAGGTCACTGGAACACGGAATGGAGCATTCAATATGTGACTGACGTAGTAATCTGTTTAACTTGTAATTACACTGAAGAGCCTGCCTAATGTCGTGTAGACCCCAGCGAGCACGCAGAAATGTCTCAGGACGACGTGGCATGGACTCGACTAACGTCTGAAGTAGTGCTGGAGGGAACTGACACCATGAATCCTGCAGGACTGTCCATAAATCCGTAAGAGTACGAGGGGGTGGAGCTCTCTTTTGTACAGCACGCTGCAAGGCATCCCAGATACGCACAATAATGTTCGAATCTAGGGAGTTTGGTGTGCAGCAGGAATGTGTAAACTCAGAATAGTTTTCCTAGAGCCACTCTGTAGCAGTTGTGGACTTCTGGAGTGTCGCATTGCCCTGCTATAATTGCCCAAATCCGTCGGAAGGCACAACGGGCATAAATGGATGCAATTGATCAGACTGCAAACTTACGTACGTGTGACCTGTCAGAGTCGTATCTAGACATATCACGGGTCCCGCATCACTCCCAACTGCACACGCCCCACACCATTACAGAGCCTCCAGCAGCTTGAACAGTCCCCTGCTGACATCCAGTATCCGTGGATTCATGAGGCTGTCTCCATACCCGTACACGTCCATCCGCTCGATACAATTTGAAACGGGACTCGTCCGACCAGGCAACATGTTTCCAGTGATCAACAGCCCAATGTTGGTGCTGACGGGCCCAGGTGAATCATAAAGGTTTGTGTCGTGTTGTCATCAAGGGTACACGGATGGGCCTTCGGCTCCGAAAGCCCGTATCGATTAAGTGTCGTTGAATGGTTCGCACGCTGACACTTGCATTGAAATGTGCAGCCGTTTGCGGAACGGTTTCACTTCTGTCAGGTTGAACGATTCTCTTCAGTCGTCGTTGATCCTGTTCTTGCAGGATCTTCTTGAGGCCGCAGCGATGTAAGAGATTTGATGTGTTACCAGCCTCCCGATATACACAGTACACTCGTGGAATGGTCGTACGGCAAAATCCTCGCTTCATCTCTTCCTCGCAGATGCTGTGTCCCATCGCTCGTGCGGAAATGCTGTGTACCATCACTCGTGCGCCGATTATAACACCACGTTCAAACTCGGTTAAATCTTGATGAGCTGCCATTGTAGTAGCAGTAACCGATGCAACAACTGCTGCAGACACGTTTTGTCTTATACAGACGTTGCCGACCGCAGCGCCATATTCTGCCTGTGTACGTATCTCTGTATTTGAATACGCATACCTAGACCAATTTCTTTGACCCTTCAGTGCGTATGTATATATATCATTTACAGCGTTGAGACTATAGTTATCAACGAAATAGTTACACGCCTAAAATAGTACACTATTTGTTTTTTGATGTCCTAGGCCGTCTGTGACTAGTGGGCTAGTGGCATTTAATTCAGAAGTGATTCCTGCCTGAGAGAAGCAGGTTTGTGTTCGTAACCACCGAAATGCCTTCACGGTCAGAAAATGTATCAGTCGTCTAGTAATCATCTAACTGCACATTTTAGCTTTATCCTATGGAGAAGCACGCCCAGTTTAGCAGCTCTTTCAAAATTATGCCGAGGCTTTTCATAGTTTTCCCATAGAGTAAATGGAAATTATCATTGTCTATGGGAGAAATGGTTTGATGAGAATGTTGAATTTCCAACTTTCCCTTTGATATGACGAGACCCTGTGACTTGTTGTAGTTGAGCTCTGTACCTAGGTTTGGAGCCCGTCGTGATGCTGAATACAGCTATAGGCAAAGCTGTGTCTGCTCGCCTTGTCTGTGCCGACGACCGCCACGTCATCCTCTGCCAGCGGAAGGGTACGGCTTCAGAACACAGTTGTACCGGCTGTTGCCAGCTTCCCAGTTCTTGAGGCCGTTACTCCTCACTCAAGGAGCTCCTCAGTTGCCATCACGAGGTTGAGTGCCCTCCTTTCCAGTCCTCGCACCGGGGAAAACTCCCTCGCAATATCGGAATTGGAACTTTGCTCTTACTCGTATCAGTCAGAGTCGCTGACCAATCAGCTGCGGCGGCAAACATCTGATCAAAGATCCTGATTAACGGCTGGTATGGCAGATGCTGACGCTTACGTGCATTTGGATGCCGTTAGCATACTAGTATCTAGGGTGGATGTAATATCATTATTCACTTTTTCACCTCAAATAAGTTTAGATTCGTTAAATGTATTTGTAATCTGCTGTTAACTGTGTGAATGGTGAGCAGAGGCTGATGAACTGAAGTCCAACATTTTTCCTCTCCTTTATTAATGACTGATACACAACCAGCGATGATATAAAATTTTTAATTACATTTGTAGCATATCCAGAAGGTAAAGTACTTGCGGAAGTAAAGTGGTGAAGACGGGTCGTGAGTCGTGCTTGGATAGCTCTCAGTCGGTAGAGCACCTACCTGCGAAAGACGAAGGTATCAGGTTCGAGACCAAATCTGGCATACAATCTGCCAGGAAGTTGCATTTATTGTATTTCTGTGCCACAGCAGTATATTTAGACGTTTTAGTGATAATAATGTTTGCAGGTTTTACAAGTAATTAAAGAGTAAAAATAGACTGATTATGAGATTTTGTGGTGCTTTTATGGTCGTTTCAGTAGCACATTCCCGGGAAGTTTACGCAGTTGTCCACGGAAGCCAGCACAGCCGCGGCACACGATACGTGACATTTAATGTACTCTCTGTCTAAAGTGGCGTAAACTTCAAGGAGGCCCAATATTCGTAACGTCCCAACAACAGCATAAAAACGCCAATGTTCTATATATCTGTACTCTATGATTGCTAGTCAGACCTAAAATAGAATTTTACCACTGTATTTTTCCCACACAGATCTCTACCCTATCATAGGAAAAAAGAAGAATCCTTTACATTACAAAATGAAGGTGAAGTCTATAGCTCAATAAATCACGAAGTCTGGAAAAAGCGTCGGTCTTTATTTCATGAGCCCCAGGTCACTATTCGTCTAGGTGAAAGGATACTTGTAATATCTTTAACAAGTAAAAAGATTTTTAGAGCGAAAAAGTTGCGCACTTCACTCTGTGTGCAGACAGATAAGCTTATCTGACGGTTACACCTTTCAGACTGATCCTCACTGGTTCGCTTCTCGGTAGCAGCACCTTTTTTTTTTTTTTACTTTTCGTTAAATTCGTTATTTATTAACAAAATAATTGCAATGTTAAATAACAAATGTCGAGTCATATTAAAACAACCAGTTAGACAGCCCTCCCACCACGACTTTCGTTTCTTTCAAAAACCTTAATCTCGTACATAAAACAGGTTCAAACGTCTGAGTACTTTACAAACCATACAGCGTGTGAAATTGCTGCCGTTAAGCGTGCATGAACAGCCAAAATGTAGTAAGCGAAAACATTTTTCTTCCTTTCATCATTTTGTGGGCGGCGTCAAGGAGAAAATGTTTCTTAAGAGTTTACAAATGTGTGTTAAGTTTGTTTGTTGAACGTCGCTAAGTCTCCTATTCTCAAATACAGGACGAATATAGTCTGGGCAACGTCTGCGTCGTGAGTTACGCAGCCTCAAAAAGTGTACACAGTCTCTGGCTTTAATACTTGACAAACCATTAACTTAATAAGTAAATTATGATAGCATTTTAAGTTTTTAAATTTGGTGAATGATTATATGAAATGCTGAACATCAAATTTTGTCACTTATTTTTAGTTACTAAAATCTGAGTATTCACAGTAAATTAAAATTTGCTATAAACATGGGAATGATCCAATAGAAACTGAAATACTGTTTTGTTTCTCGAATGAACAGTGCTTTGTCTAATTTTTTGAGTTAACGGTAATGCATTATACTTGTGTGCACCAAACTTTTCTATGTACTATCTCTAATTAAAAAGTAAAGATTTTATTTATTTTAAAAATTGTGGTTCCGTGTCTGTTAATTAGGATTTCCATTTGATAACAAACACATAGTGTAAATAACAATTTAAAAAAGTTACCAGTAACGAGAATCGAACTAGGAACTTCAGAATTACAAGATTCGTATGCCGTCCACTGAGCTACTGGCGATTGTGTTTATAAACTTGAACTGTTGTATAGTTAACAAGGAAAACTCTACATCGCACCCCTCTCAGATTGAGTGGTAAAATTACGCAGTGGATCGCCCGTCATAAACTGAACACAGATCAAGGATTAAAACAGGAAGGTGTACTGAACTGTGAAAAAAAGAAGCAAAATAGAAACAGTGAACGATCCAAGCTCAAGATGTGAAACATCGAGCGAGTTACAAGAACCACGGGGTCGCGATTGTGTGCCGGTGTTGGACTGCATAGCGGGAGATCCGTGTTTAAAGTTCCCTCGTACCTCATTTTTTTCACAAATTTATGAACTGCCCGTCCAGTCATTAACATGTCTGTTCTCCTTCTGTAGTTTCGCAATTGTCATATTATAAATTGGTTGTAGAATATGAGTCTTGTGATGTGAAGAGTAGTGAGAGCAAACGAGATGCCGGAAAAATCTCTCACAGTAATGAAAAGGACAAATAAACTGTGAATTATGTCACAACAAAGGAATTCAAAAGTCAAAACTTTAAAAAAAAAACAGAACGCAAGAGTCATAATCTGTGGTACTTGTGTAGAACAAATAGGGGGTATGTACGTCTGGAGGTCCCTTCCTTACACTTCACTGTTGCAAACTTACGTTACACCACAGGACAGAGCCAAATTTGGATACAGCAAACAGACACATCAGTGACCAGAGGGAAAGATCATAATTTTCTGTGGCGAAAAACATGGGGCACGAGGGAGATTTGAACACAAATCTCCAGCTTTGCATGACGACGTGGTTCTTGCAGTATGCTTGATGTTGCACTTCTTGAGATTGAACCTTTCACTGTTTCTATTTTGCTTCTTTTTTCTTTTTTCACCGTTCTAGTGCATCTTCTTACTGTTCTCGTGCTTCATCTGTGTTTAGTTTGTGACGGGCTATCCACCTATGACGGGCTATCCACTGGCGCATCTTACCACTGAATCTCAAGGGGGTGCAATGTGGAGTTTCCCTTGTTAGCAGCGGTCGAAAATCTTCTAACCTTCTTTTTTATTATTATTTCGTACTGCTTTAGGAATGTGATATTCCAGCTCTGACTTTTAGATCTTACAAGTATGAATAATGTAGAAGATACTTTTGTAGGTGTGACGTCGCGTGTGATGTGCCGAGCTGCCCCTGTCTCGCCCTTTGCTGCCTGTTTGTGCGGGCTCCTCACGATTGTGCTCTCGGCTGTTGCAGGCGGCGAGGGCGTCGACAGCGCAGACGTCGCCTGCGTGCGCGGCCCCCGCTGCACCGTGCCCGCCCCCCGCGCGCTTCGCGTGCTCGTCGGCGCCGTGCGCACCCTCCGCCACGCACCAGTGCCAGCCGCAGCAGCAGCAGCAGCAGCAGCAGTCCCCGCGCCGCTACCTGAGCAGCATGCGCACGCAGCACCCCGGGCCGCTACCGCAGGTCGAGGCCGACCCCTACCGCCTGCTCGAGCACGACCTCAAAGACATCTACGAAGACATCCGCGAGGTGAGTCCTCCACCACCGACTACATCCCGCCGACAACTACTCTACATATTTCCAGTATAGGCTTACAGGGTGTAAACGGTATAAGCCGCCAAAAATATCCTCTTATAAGAACACGAGTAATTGATTTAAAACGTCTAGTAACATATTTGTCCATTTCCTACTGCTGTCCCAGGGGGAAAAAAAGATAACAGTTCATCACGGGACAATGTTTTTGGAAAAGTAGACACTGGACAGCGCACACGGATTAGTCGTGACTTGTGGAAACATAGTGCACAGCAGACTGGGAGAATTCATTGAGCAGGGTCAAAACACTACGGGGCGCCTGCTCCACCCCTCCCCCAACACAGGCACACCCACGCAAGCAATCGCCTCGTGTTATTTACCGCTGCGAGTGTTGACATCGCGAGCGTGAGTCGCAAACACGCAGGCAACAACGGCTGCTTGGTTGGGTCACTGTAATACGCGAGTTACCTGTGCAGACGGTATTGCAACGTAGGACGAAAGGGAGATTTACTATCACTGAACTATGCGATATTCATTTAACTTATGGCGAGGCAGCTATACGAATCTATCGAGAGCGCTTTTCGCAACGAAGACTTCCTGCACGATCGACATTTGTTGCTGTTCGCCTGCCTAGTGGATGTATCGCACACTGTCGTCCATCGTCATTTGAAAGAGGAGCGTCTGCGTCCTTACCACAATCAATGCGTACAAGAGTTGGAAGAGCAAGATTTCCCTCCCCGACGACAATTCTCAGAGTGTTTTTTTGTTGCAAACAAAACTGCGCAGCATGATTTTGTAAAGAAAATACTCGTCACAGATGAAGTGTGTTCCACTCACGACGGAATAACTAATTTCCTCAACATGCATAGTGGAGTGTATACAATCCGCGGCACATTGGTCACAAAGTACGAAAGTTTTTGCATAGACGATTTTCAGGACGATGGATAGGACGTTTTGGTCCACGTCGATCGCCAGCACGCAGTCCTGATATAATCCACAGGATTTTTACTTTTCATGCCACATAAAGGAACTTATTTATGTTCAGCAAGTAAATAATGTGGACGAATTTACGCAGAGGATTTTCGATGCTGCCAATACTAAAAGGCAAATATGAATGTGAGTGAACGAATGAACGAATGCGACGAAACTCGGTTCGCCGTAATGAAGCATGTGCCGAATCGAGTGGTGAGCGTTTTGAACACTTGTTGAAGTGTTGGTGTATCCGGAAACACACGAAACAAAGTAATTTTGGTTTCATTTTCGTTACGGTACCGTTGTAGAAAAGGTAAATAATCTGAATTTAATTGTCGTTACGGCATTGTTGTAAAAAGAGGAAACGGTTGATTATAATGAATGCACAGCAAATTAGTCGTGATTGGTCGATTTTGTACTAAGGGAAACATATTTTATTTTATGTTAGCTTTTATTTACTACCACGACCTTCGTTATGTTGTAAAAGAGAAAAAGTCTCGTTTTACTTAATTCATTGTTTACGTAAAACGAGTTACACGTTCTCGACAAATCAGTGACTATTTACATTGCTTGTTTCGGTTGTATCTATCCGCCGCGCCGCGTCCAATGTTTACATTTTTGTGGTTCGGCCGCTACTTTTCTTTGACCGCCGCATCGATTCGGTAGTATGCAGGTAAGGTCGTGTGCCGTCAGTTGACAATGTAAACAGAAATGCGTCTACTATCTAACGTATAAATATCTCTGTCTTTTACGCATACAAAAATAAAGAACGTGAAACAAAGATATTCATTAGATTTTTTTGTCAAGCTTAGCGAGATGTACCATCTGTATAATGTTGGCAGCTTGTACCGTTTACACCCTGTACATACGGGATATAAAATCTCAACTTTGCAAACAAGCTACGTTTATCTCCATTTCCTTATGCGTGTTTAACATTATTTACAGCTGTTTTAGAACATGATCAGAGTACTTATAACGATGTTTAATTGTAGAACTTGTCTGCAGTCTTGGCATCTCGAAGTTCATTTGCAGACTCAGTCATGTGGTTGATGTGCAGGGGTTCGTGAATTTTTCGATGTCTTTTAAAACACTATTTCCTGATAATTCCATTTTTATTCTTCTCCAATGATTATTGTGCTTGCTAATTTTCCCGGAAGGAGTTACCATATTCATCTCGACAACTGGTACACCAGTCCAGGTTTGGTTGACAAACTAACGAGTAAGATCATTGACGTTGCTGGCACAATGCAGCAAAACTGAAACAAGTTATTTGACTTCATTAAAAATGCCAAAATGAAGAAGGGCGAATACGTAACAGCTTACATAAACTACAGATTTTGATGAAATGGAAGGGCAAGAGAGAGGCCGTGATAGCCAGCACGATTCAGGACGATACATTTGTAAAAGTAAGTTCAAAATTGGCAGTGCGCAAGAACCAAGTATTATCATGAGTTACAACAAGAATATGGGAGGTGTGGATAGGAGCGATTCCCATTTGCAAGGTTACCGAATGGCCAGGAGCAGACTAAAAAAATATTGTCCAAAGATTTTTTGCCTTTTATTGGACTTAATGTTTTGTAAAAAGAAAATGGCGGCGAGAAAAGCAGATTGGAATTAACAATTAGTCTCGGGGAACAGTTGGCTCTGTCCTCTCCACAACAAGGGTCATCAATTGGACGTCCACTTCGAACACCGAATGCGACTTGCTTCTTGATCTCCTGTATGTGAAATGGTTCAAATGGCTCTGAGCACTATGGGACT
This sequence comes from Schistocerca americana, assembly GCF_021461395.2. Taxonomy (NCBI): domain Eukaryota; kingdom Metazoa; phylum Arthropoda; class Insecta; order Orthoptera; family Acrididae; genus Schistocerca; species Schistocerca americana. The sequence goes on along the minus strand of NC_060128.1, from coordinate 158,490,153 downwards.
CAACTGCTGAGGTCATTAGTCCCCCCGAAACTTAGAACTAGTTAAACCTAACTAACCTAAGGACATCACAAACATCCATGCCCGAGGCAGGATTCGAACCTGCGACCGTAGCGGTCTTGTCCTGTATGTGAAGTTGCCCTCTCTGTAGCACAATATTTCTTATGTTTCAGACAAAAAACCATCTGTAATTATATAATTCATTTTCAGTTTCTTCTTTTATATATTCAGTTCGATCCAGATTCACTTTAGTTTTGGCCCACGCAATAAAACGACAAATAAATGTATGAGTGAGTGAGGAAACGTGCTAGTGCTAGGGGAAGTACCCACTGACACACAACAGCGCGCACCGAAACTACCCATCGTAGGGGCTAAAACTGCAATACGGTACTGCATTCAACAAACGGTAAATTCTTATTGCTTGGATATGAAAATCATTTTTATTTCAGCGCAGTCAAAAAAAAAATAGGTATATGGAATTCCATTTACATTCTGTTTATAAGGAAATACAGAAATCGCGTTTGAAAGCTTGTTGTTTCTGTACATACCGGAGGCGAAACGTCGACCAGCAGCTGTCGAAATTTGGCAGCGGCCTATAGTCAGGAACTAGCCTATAACGATGTGCGTTTTCGAGTCCAGTTGTAGAATGTCGAAATGTTGCTGAATACAGTTACATGGCCACATTGTATTACTCATTGCTTTCGGACCATTGGCAATTTCAGCGCTACCTCATGGGTCAAAACGTGTTTGGTATCTGTAATAAGATGATGATGTAGTGGAGCAGCACATAAAATTAATCCAGATCCGTCAGTAAAAGATTGTTACATAATGTTTGGAGCAATATGACGCTTAATTTGTCTCGTACACCATGAGTGCTTCGAATCCAGCTTCGGACGCTGGCGAGAATTCGCGCGCCATGTTTCATTATTTTGTATTGTCAGTTTAATACTGGTTTTCACTTACATTCGGATGAATTTTTTTACTATCTCACTTTGGTTCATAGTAGTGCTCTTTCTGCTCCTCACAATGACACCAGAATGAGTGTACTAGCCTGCCGCAGTGGCCGAGCGGTTCTAGGCGTTTCAGTCCGGAACCGTGCGACTGATACGGTCGCAGATTCGAATCTTGCCTTGGGCATGGATGTGTGTGACGTCCTTAGGTTAGTTAGGTTTAAGTAGTTCTAAGTTCTAGGGGACTGATGACCTCAGATGTTAAATCCCGTAGTGGTTCCAAAAAAAAAAAAAAAAAAAAAAATGGCTCTGAGCAGTATGGGACTTAACATCTGTGGTCATCAGTCCCCTAGAACTTAGAACTACTTAAACCTAACTAACCTAAGGACATCACACACATCCATGCCCGAGGCAGGATTTGAACCTGCGACCGTAGCAGTCGCGCGGTTCCCGACTGCGCGCCTAGAACCGCTAGACCACCGCGGCCGGCATAAGTCCCATAGTGCTCAGAGCCATTTTTTTTTTTTTTTTTTTTTTTTTTTTTTTTTTTTTTTTTTTTTTTTTTTTTTTTTGAGTGTGCTAGCCTGTATTGGTCTCGAGGGAATCACACCCCATTCTTCCTGCAAAATAGTGGCAAGTTCAAATATTGATGAAGCATTTTGATAGCGATCGCGTACAATTTTCTCCAAAGTAGACGATAACCGCTCAATAATATTGAGATCTGACGGCTGTGGTGGTCAGAGGAGAAATGACAGTGCATCTTCGTACTCACAAAACCAGTCCTTTCCACGCCAGAGCAATCATGAGCATGCGTCTTCTCTGCTACGATGACGTCACATGGCAACAAATACTGCTTAACAAACAGGTACAGACATGATATATAGCCATTCGTAGTCTCACCCGTTGTTTACACGTTATTGGTCTCGTACTTATCAGTGATTCAAATCTAACGGTACTTTTTCTAATACAAGAAAGTTAGATCGATAAGCCGAAAAGAATCTTCACGTCAAAAATCTGCCTGATAAATTTCGCAATTTTGAGTTTGTTCTTATGAACATAGCTCAACACTCCTAATTGGTGGAAAGAGAAAAGTAAGTTTTTTCTATTCTTGACTCAAACTTGCTTCGCCACTGTTCGCGGAATCGTCAGTAGGTTCTCACTGTTTATTCTGTTTCATCATCGTCTGATGGATAAGCATGAGAAACCCGCTAATGATACTGCTATTTCATGAAACGTGTGCAAGCCAGCCGAGGTGGACGAGCGGTTCTAGGCGCTACAGTCTGGAACCGCGCGATCGCTACGGTCGCAGGTTCGAATCCTGCCTCGGGCATGGATGTGTGTGATGTCCTTAGGTTAGTTGTGTTTAAGTAGTTCTAAGTTCTAGGGGACTGATGACCTCAGAAGTTAAGTCCCATAGTGCTCAGAGCCATTTGAACCATTTTGAAACGTGTGCAGACGAAGAAATAACGAAACGAAGACCGAATTTTAAAAATTCATGTTGGATCTCAACCCCACCTACAAATCTGCTGAGGTTATTAAGGAATATTTTGATCTTGTTTATGGTTCGTACCTGCCACAGCATTATGTTAGACAACATTATAACAGCGTTGATGTGTGTCCGTTGTGCGTAATATGTGTTGCAAAACATAATTTTAATTCACAGTCACGTAACGTGACGACAGGAGTATATGACTGCATACAGGGGATGGATAAAAATATGGAAACACTAAAAATTAAATACATTACCTTGTCTAATACGGTGTGGGAAAACCGTTGGCATTCAAACCAGCTCCGAGTAGTCTTGGAGTGGATAAATACAAGACGTTTGCGGTTTTCAAAGGATAAAATACGATTCTTCCTGAAAAATATTGGTGAGCTTAGGTACTGATGATGCAGCTGGATTGCGGTCAAGCACAATTCTCTCAAAAGTACACCAGAAACGCTCAGTACTGTTGGGTTCTGATGGCTGTTGTGGCCAGGGAAGATGTGACAACGATGTGAGATGTGTGAACATGGGCCCTATCGTCTTGGAACACTATTGGGTTACAAACATAGTCCAAGCATCGAACATGATCGATCGAAATGGACGCAACAACTTTGACAGTAATGCGACCGCACAAAGTAACGATAGTACTCATTGAATACCACGATATGGCTGTCCAAATCATGACCGTACCCCCCGCATGTTTCACACTTGGGATGTAAACTCGGCCGGAAGTTAGTTGCAATGGGAAACAATTCATTCGACCAAATGACTTCGTTTCATTGCTCCAGGCCAGTCCAGGTTTTATGACTTTGGCACCATGTTATCCTGTTATGAGCATTTGCATCACTGCTAAATGGCTACGAGCTCGCCCTGCAGTTCCCAATTATGGAGTTCCCATCGTGTTGTTTCGGTGCTGACACGTATCGCGAATGCGACACTCAGTTCTGCAGTGACTTCAACAACTGTCTTATTTTTCATCACAATCCTCTTCAGTGACAGTCTGTCACGATCACTCACCACGCACTTTCTTTCGCTTTGTGACTTGGCGGACGACGTTTTTCCACTTTCCCCCTATGCGCTACAAATCTTCGATACGGTGCCTTTTAAAGACCGAACAAAACAGATATCTTGGTACGAAAGCACAGGCCATACGAGTGCCAGCAATCTGCACACTTTCGAATGCTCTGGGCTCCAACATAATGCGCTCAGAGTTACACAGAAGTCTGTTCTGACCACAGCTGACATTTGCAATATAATGACGACATTGCAGAGGTGTCGTTCGAGGTTAAATACAAGAGCTAGCATTTGCGTTGATGTTCAGTCATGCATTTCTCTCGGTCTTCTGTCCATTTTTTGTCGTCAGCTGTACTTGTTGTAATATTGCGACGACGACATGTCATTCAGACATGTCAGATATTTAATGACTCTTCCACTGTTGCACTTGCAATGGTTATAAAGTCGAAATCACGCTAACGTGAACTAGATGAATAGTAAAAAAAATAAAATAGCGGCAATTTCACTCAGAAAGTACATAATGATTGTGGCCCCTACGAAGAAAAGAAAACAAATAAGTAGGCTTTCGTGGTGGACAAAGAAACCTGTGACTATTCTTGCTTCTCACCTCTGTATACGTTCAATATCCATATTAGTTCTTTATGGTGTGGGGGGTCCCCAACGTCTTGAGTAATATACTACGTTGTGTAGCAGTAGTATTTACAAGAGGTAAACAATCTCCTTTGCCGAGTTAATGCATTTTCCTTGTACCCTAGCAGTGAAGCAAAGTCTACCACCTGTTTTATCTACGACTGAGATTATGTGACCGTTCCATTTCACATGCTCGGAAATCGTAACCCAACTGTTTGTACACAATCTGATGAAAAGTATCCGAACACATATATGTAATGCAGAATGAATGTCACGATGTCACATGACACGCCAATATAAAAGGAGGCCAGAAGAGGTGCGTCGATCAGGACTTCGAACGTGGAATAATCTGTAGATGTCATCTGAGTAACAGATCCATCAGGGATATTTCAGCCCTTCTAAAGCTGTCCAAGTCGACTATGGGTGATGAGATTGTGAAGTGTAAATGCTTAAGAACAACCACACCTGAACAAAGACCAGGCATAGTTTATGAACAACAACGTTCCATAAATGACCTGGCCTGCACAAAGTCATGAAGCGCCTTAGGGACGTGTTAGAACGTCAGCTTCGCTCAAGAGCCCAGCGTTGAACATCACTACCGCCTCTGGTTATAGCACTTAGGAAAGAATGGGCTGCCATTCCTTTACGCCGGCCGCTGAGCGGTTCTAGGCGCTTCAGTCCGGAACCACGCGGCTGCTACGGTCGCAGGTTCGAATCCTGCCTCGAGCATGGATGTGTGAGATGTCCTTAGGTTAGTTACGTTTAAGTAGTTCTAACGGACTGATGACCTCAGATGTTAAGTCCCATAGTGCTCAGAGCCATTTGAACCATTTTTGAATGTCCACTAATGAGTGTCCACATACTTTTTGTCAGGTGGTGCCTGAGCACTATGTGAGTCATTGATTTTGTGGTCATAGGTGACCTTTTTTCTGCGTTTTGTGAAGTTCAGAGTTTTATATAACTAAACAGTTATAGTTATCCATCAATCCTAATGGCATTTGAAATCTGGTCAAGACCTGCCTTTCTCCTGCAGCGCATCATTGTAAGCGCTGAGTAGATTCAAAATGATTCAAATGGCTCTGAGCACTATGGGACTTAACTTCTGAGGTCATCAGTCCCCTAGAACTTAGAACTACTTAAACCTAACTAGCCTAAGGACATCACACACATCCATGCCCGAGGCAGGATTCGAATCTGAGACTGTAGCGATCGCGCAGTTCCAGACTGTAGCGCCTATAACCGCTCGGCCGCTGAGTAGACCCAGTTAGTCCTATTTCGTTTATCCGCCCACCTGGACCTATCACTATAAATGGTCATCTCCTGCCTGAGACGAGCCCCCAACACGGAAAGCAAAACCTCCGTTCGAACAGACTTCGGAAATCTAAACAAGTCCGACCGACCGCCGTGTCATCCTCAGCGGATTGGCGTCACGGATGTGGATACGGATGAGCGTGGGGTCAGCACAACGGTCTCCCTGTCGTTGTCACTTTCCGTGATCAAGAGCCGCTGCTATTCGATCAAGTAGTTCCTCACTTCGTATCACGAGGGTGAGTGCTCTCCAGTACGTCAACAACAAAAGGCGGCCCGGACAGTGACCCTTTCAAGTGCCAACCGCGACCGATCGCGCCCAACTTTGGTGATCAGTCGGGATATGTTGTACGCACGTCTGCGCGGGCTTTGTCAACAGGAAACGAGGGACTGTGCAGATACCACGTGGTGGGTATCGCCTGTGCAGTGGGTCAGTGCGTGTCGGAGTGCCGGCAGTGGGCGAAGGTCGCGCGGCTGGCAAGGCCGGCGGCGGGCAGCGACCGGTCACCCACCAGTCTCCACTTTCCCGAGCCCTCTGCCGCTCTCTCTTTCTCTGGGGAAACGCGCCCAGCCCCTGGGTAGCAGGCCAACCCGCAGCGCACTCGAGCTGTCCTGGCTGTGGTCTGGCCGCACTACACCTGCTATGTGCGCACTCCTGATCCGTCAGCTGGCAGTCCGCCGGCCGTGACGCAACAATCGAGAGCGTTACGCATATGTCGTCTCGCGTTATGCGACAAACGCACACAAGCAACCTTCGTATGAAATGTGAGCAGGGGTTACAAGACACATTCAATTACGTGAACAGCCGACTGAGCACAAAACCTGGATTACGAGTATATTTATTTCTAATTAAATTGCGTGCCTCTGGAGTATTGCAACAGTTGTGCGAGTGGATTCGTTATCTTCTGTCAGAAAGGTCACAGGAAGTCGTAATCGACGGAAAAACATCGAGTAAAACAATGATATACGGCGACGCCGAAGAAAGTGCTATAGGCCCTCTGCTGTGCCTAGAGTACGGTAACGATTACGAGACAATCTGAGCATCCCTCTTAGACTGCTTACAGATGATGCTGTCATTTACCGCCAAGTAAAGTAATTAGAAGATCAAAACCAATCGCAAAATGACTTAGACATGACGTCTGTATGATGTGAAAATTGGCATTATTCTCTGAGTAAGGCCGCGAGTGGTAGCCGTGCAGTCTAAGGCCTCATTGCCACGGTTCGCGCGGCTGCCCCCGTCGGAGGTTCGAATCCTCCCTCGGGCATGGGTGTGTGTGTTGTCCTTAGCACAAGTTAGTTTAAGTTAGATTAAGTAGTGTGTAAGCCTAGGGACCGATGACCTCAGCACTTTGGTCCCATAGAACTTACCACAAATTTCCAATTTTTTTCTCTGAATAAGGAAAGGGAGAGGCCATCCTATGGCGTTTATGCCACATCATTGCCCAAGTTTATTACATTTTTGTTGTAATGTTTTAATGCACAGTCTAGGAAGATTTTATTAGAAAATTAGTTTCTGTCAGAAAATGCACACGGTATTATCAACTACGTAAAAAAAATCACTTCACTCCTTAGTAATTCTTCCCTAAATCGTTTCAGGCAAATGCCGGGATGGTTCCTTTGAAAGGGCACGGCCGATTTCCTTCCCTAACCCGAGCTTGCGCTCGGTCTCTAATGACCTCGTTGTCGACGGGACGTTAAACAACACTAACCTAACCTAACCTTAGTTAATTCTACTCTTTTTTATATTTTTTATTGTTTGAAGTGACGGTCGGTAGACTTGTAGCGTGCTGAAAAACGTTTAATTTGGGTTTCTATAATCTCAGGGAAATTACTAACTGTCACCTCGCCTCGCGAGAAAATTGAGAATAGTTTAATTTCGTATGTATCACGTTGGCAACGTAAGAAAAAATTTAGCTAAGCAAAATCTGTAACATTTATAAATTGGGGATTGATGATAGTTACTATGAAATGAGCGCAGAAATGCCAAATTAAACAACTATTATTTAACGAAAGAAGCTTTTTATACGGACATCTGACATCTCGTGCATTAATCTCACAGTTTTGAAACATAACAAAGAATTTTTGCCGTATTCCGGCGAAATACGTGGAAATTACAATAGTCTTAGCCCGACTCTGGAGCGAAAGGAAAAAGTATTCATAGTGAAGTCAAATCAGTAATCGCAATTGGCGATAATAATGACTCAATTAAACAAATTCTTAACAGCAATATAATTTCAGTTCATTTTAACAAAGTGGAAGAACATAAGAGTCTAATAGCGTAAGATGCTATCGGAAAGGCGCGCGACTAAAGGAGAGAGAAAAGACGGGCGCTCATTCTTATATAGAACAAAATACAGAAGATAATTTCGATAGGAAAGGAAAATAGTATAGTGGTTAAATTATATCTTTAACTCTTGATGTTTCGAGAGGAAAGAAAAATAGTGTGTTATTACGTCGTGGGCAGGGTACAATATTACACTATACAGCTCCAACCGTGCTGATGGTTTTACTTGCACGGAGCACTAAAATCATCAGGAAATGATAATTACAAATTTCAGTTGTTGTCAATATTTAGTAATGGAAAGGATGGACCAATCATAAGAATGCCCTGAAAAGGCAGACGCCAAACTGTTAAGATAGCTCACTAGTAAGTCTACGGTTGGTTTTCGAGGTGGCAGCACGCGAACTGGTATGTGAAGTGCAACTCCGCGTAATTCATTGTTAAATTTGCCTCCGAAAACATATTTGTGCGATCTCATGTTCATTCTAAGATCGTGTGAAGTATTGTTGTGACTTCTGCGGTGCTCTGTAACTCATGATAATGACCGGGAATCTGGTTATGAATGTTAACGATAGACTGGCTCTCAGAACGTTTTTCTTGTTTTCTTTTTGGCTTCTATAAATTGAAATAAAATCCAGTGACATTCCAATACCCCGTTATTTCAATTTTAATAGCACAGAATTATTTTCCATTATCACTGGACGCAGAGAAGGCGTATCAAATAGTCCTTGCCATGTGTACTCTCTGTCGGAGGCTAGCCGGAGTTCTAGGCAGCTCGGCGCTCTTTTATGTGGGACCGAGTCCCGTATCTTCTGCAGGACACAGAACGCACGTCTATCGGAAATACGAAGTGTGATAAAAAAATAATAAACTTTTTAATTTAGCGGGCTTTATACATCCGATTTTCAATTTTTTTGTTATGTTGTTGGTACACGCGTCATTGATGTACGCTTGCATTTTCGGCTGCTTTGAATATTCAGTTTGTTGTCGACAGTCGAAAAAGTGACATGGGTTTTCCAGCGCTCGGCGAATTTTTACTTCCGGAAAAGATGGACCATAGCATTTGCATTAAATTTTTCTTAAAAAATGTAACAAAATACAACAGCGCATTGGCAGTGTAGATTGTGGCTTTTGGCGATTCTACCATGAGTAAGGTGTTTACGAATGGTATAAACGTTTCGAAGAGGGTCGAATAGACGTTGAAGACGACGATCGCCGTGGACGTCCTAGCACATTTATTACTAAAAGGAAGATGGTTCGGAAAGGTCGTCGAATCACCATCAGAGGGGTTGCTGATGTCAGAAAATCCTTTGGCTCACACAAGCAATTTTTTCGGTAGCAACTAAATTTGTTCCGAAATTGTTGAATTTCGATTAAAAAACGACGTAGCGTAGAATCGCTCAGTAATTGCTGAAAAACGTCGATGACGATCTAGAACTTCTAAAGAAGGTTATAACTGGTGACGAGATATAGGTACACGGGTATGACCTCGAAACCAAGGCACAACCGTCCCATGGAAAGTGCCTGGAGAGTCAAGACCGGAAAAAAATTCGACAAGTTCGATCACCTGTGAAGGCCCTTCTCACTGATTTCTTCGATTACGATGGGGTAGTGCGTCATGAGTTCATGCTTTTATGGTCGTACGGCCAATAAGGAATAAATACTACTTGGAAGTTACCCGCGTTTGAGTGAAGCAATCCGAAGAAAGCTTCCAGAATTATTGCAAAACCACTCGTGGAAATAGTATCAGGATATGCTCCTGCTCAGTGCTGATTCGTAATTTTTTGGCATAAAGCGCTATGTTGCTTCAGCCACCGTATTCGCTGAACATGGCCCCTGCGATGTTTCCGAGGCTGAAGGGAACCGTGAAAGGACGTCGTTTTGCCACCATTGATGAGATAAAAACAGGCTCGCCGAAGGAGCTGAACATTATAAGGAAAAATGAGTTCCAGAAGTGCTTCAAAGATTGGAAAAACCGCTGGCACGAGTGTGTTGTATCTGAGGAGAATTAGTTTGTAGGATAAAATGTTGATGTTGATGATTAAATAAAGGTTCCTTAAGAAAAAACAAAAATTCTCATTCATTTTGATCACACTTCGTACAGTTATTTAAAGCAAATATGGCACGTTATGGCACTGTGATCCACGCATGAATGCATCGGTAACAAAATATTGACTTCATCACCATTCCCTGTTATATCTAGATTGTATCACATTCGTTGTCGTACGTTCCGAAGAAACAGATTCATTGTAGCAATTGAAGTGTGTACTGAAAGACTAGAAAAAGATTTTAAATAAAAATCTTTTTTTACTATAACACGTTTTTAAATCGGACTAAAAAGCATGAAATAATTTCTCCTAGCCTCATACAAATTGCTGAAGTACACACAGATAGTCCCGAAAATTTATTATTATGAATTTCCAATAGTCATGAAAATACTTGTAAGATTTAAAACGAAAAACTTCGGGTGCTTGCAGAAGACGATATAAGGAGAAGTCAAATGAAAACGAGACAGGTGGAATCTGTTTATTATTTGAAAAGTAATCGCCATAGTTGTTAATACATTTACCCCATTGTGTGAAAAGACGGTCAGTGCCTTCATGGTAAAATGATTGCTATCGCCCTACGGAGCTATGCTTGTACTCTGGTTGCACATCTGCATCCGAAGCAATTCGACGACGACGGATATTTTTCTTCAGGGCTTTAAAATACGGAAATTGCGTGGGGTGAGTTCGGGACTGTATGGAGGATGGGCAAGGGCTTCCCAGCAAAAGTTCTACAGCGTAGTCGAAACAACCTTGGCAACATGTGGGGCCTCCCACACATACAGTGGCCATCCCTCCCCATGCGATTTCCATATTTTTTGGAGCCTTGAAGAAAGACATTCGTGGTCGTCGATTTGCTTCGGACGAAGAGGTGAACGCCTAAGAGCAATCATTGTGCCGTAGACAACTGCAAACATTTTGCCACGAAGACATCGACCGTCCTGTCTCACAGTGGCATAAATGTATTAACAGTTACGACGATTATTTTTGAAATAATAAACATTTCGCCTACTTTTTTTCCATTCGTCTTGCTTTCATTTGTTTGTTCATTATAGCAAAGAGGTGAATTACTTGTGCGTCATTCAAGTATTGCATCCGCCCCACGCTTTTGGAATGGGTTTATGAATCTATATGGGCCTAGGAGAAATTAGTTTATACTTGTTAGATGGATTTAAAAACGTGGTATGTTAAATAAGATATTGAAGTAATTTTTTTTCCTGTTTTTAGTCCTGCGTGTATAATTTTTCAATAGATTTCAGACATTTTCATGAGACTCCAACAGAGTCACTTGGTCAATTTCAGTTTTATATGTATCGCGAGAAGCCTCTGAATATAGAGTTGGAGAGATTCGATGCCACACGGAAGCACACCACCAATCGTTCTTCCCGCGAACCATTCGCCACTGGAACAGGAAAAGGGGGAAATGGCAGTGGTACAAAACTACCCACCGCCAAAAAACAGAAAAGAAGGCGAGTTAATGTGGCGTTTTTAACCAATTCTGAGCTATGCTGAAATTTTCAAGTGTCGAGCACATTTGTAAAATCAGTTACAAATATTGTATCAAACGAATGGACAGAAAGGAAAGCGACCTAGTAAAAATGTGTTACAAAAGGAGAAATGACGAGACCGGAATGCAGTAGGGTCAAAAAGACTTGTGGTCTCCCGGCTCAGCTGGTTGCGCTAATACCACTTCACGACGGCTGGCGCTTTCATACGGTATTCAACAGACTCGTAGAAGTTCGAACCGCGATGTCTCGAACACGCTTGAGAAGCGCATCGTGTTAGAGCCGCATTTGTTACATCTAACAGGGAACCCCGTGAGTGCGAGGTCGCAAAACACCAGTGATGTTTACGGCCTTCGGCGCCCCACGTATTGTCTGCCATGCAGCCACAATATTGGCTGCTAATGGCAACAGGGGGCTGGACTCGAGACATCCAGTGATGAATACAGCGGGCTATGGAGCGTAGTTGAACCGCTTAGTCGACGAGTAATTCACAACAAAGCAGAGCAATGGCAACGATAACAAAAATCAAATATTGCACTGTATCTACCACAACATTTCGCGAAGTTGACATTTCGTCAGAAAGGAACCCAAGGAATTTCACAGAGTGAGAAAGAAGTGGCAGGTGAAGTATTATTGTTTCTGCAAGATGAGTCAGTGGAATGTGTGGTGTCGTATACGCTCGACTGTGCGAACAATATACGTGGGGAGTACAATGATGACAATACGTGCTTAATAAGTGAAATTGATATTGAAACAGGTGTAGAGCCATGTCCTTTATCATCCTTGTCGGACAGGGAGTCGCAGATTCCGTCTTCAATGAAGCGTAGTGAAGGACAACGGTTCTCCAACGAGGAGGCACTATACATAATTACGTACTTGGAAGTACGTCCGCAGCGTAGTAAAGAAACAGATTTCGTATGAGTCCGCAGTAATATGATTATTGATCTTCAAGGAACGACAATACGCACTTCTTACAAAAAGATATAGTGATTTCAAGGGAAGCAGTGTTGGTTGCACAACTTCAAACATTGCTGCAAAACTGGAAGATTTAAGATAACGAAATTCCCAACAAAGCATCAACTTGACGATGCACGGCAAACTGCTAAATTTGTAGATGAGATAAAAAACTTATCCCGTCGTTCAGTAAGAAATTTGTTTTCTCCACAACAAATCGGTATTTGAAGATTGTATCAATATCAACTAACATAAATGTCTTAACGCATTCGTATACAATTGTATACAATTATGTCGGCTGTGAAACTGGATAGTAAATTGGCTGGAAAGTTATTTATCGTGCTGTTAGGGGTGCTTTACCCCGTGCGTGATCTTGCAATGGTTCAAATGGCTCTGAGCACTATGGGACTCAATATCTTAGGTCATAAGTCCCCTAGAACTTAGAACTACTTAAACCTAACTAACCTAAGGACATCACACACACCCATGCCCGAGGCAGGATTCGAACCTGCGACCGTAGCAGTCCCGTGGTTCCGGACTGCAACGCCAGAACCGCTAGACCACCGCGGCCGGCTCTTGCAATGGTCGTAGGGAATATTTACGTCACACAAGAGTGGGTAAATGGGCATAAGAGAACTACAACTATGGTATGAGCACAGCTTTTGTCAATAGTTGATCAAAAACACTTGCTTTTGCTTGATTTCTATTCATCATCATCATCATCATCATAAACTAAAGGCTATGCCTTGTCGATTTAGCCACGTCCCTCTCTCCATTGTCGTCCTCTTCAAGTCTTCAAACGATTTTATCCCCATATCTTCTTTGATGTTATTAAAATACGTTGCTCTTGGCCTGCCTTTTGGTTTTTTCCCTAAAACTTTTCCTTCAAATACATTCTTTAGGAACTGGTTGTGTCTCATTATGTGCCCTATCATTTTTGATTTTCTTCTTCCTATATAATTTAGCAGCGTTCTGTTCTCATTCACTTCTCTTAAGACCTGTTCATTACTTTTTCTATCTTCCCAGCTTGTTTTCGTCAAGCTTCTCCATATCAACATTTCCATTGCTTTCAGTCTCTTTTTCTCTGCCTTTTCCAGAGTCCACGCTTCACGTCCGTATGTTAAGACACTCCAGACAAAAGTTTTGGCAAACTTTTCCTTATTTCTACGCTTATATGATTGTCTGTTAGTAAATTTCTTTTTTTAAAATTCTATTGTGCGTATAAAAATTGTACTTCTGTATAGCAAGCTATCCCTCCTGAAAACGAATGATATTGCAATTCGTATCACCTGGAACCACTGGAAAAATTCAGCCTCTGGATGTTTTTTTTTTCCCCGTGCCTATAAAATATCTATCTGCAGCTACACCTTAGAGGATACCCAGTATCACGATAAGCTTCACGACTGACTGTTTTACATTCGGTTGCGCCCCATCACATTCCATCAGTTCTCATCACTCCGTTACACCAATACGGTTATGCGTCCTTTAAGAGTGGATACCTAGCTGAACATCCTGTACGGTTTGTAACTCCCAAGGCGTTCCCCTTCGATGTTGATGGTACATCTCCTTGTGATCACTGTGGTGCGCCATTTTTCAACCGTGTTCATGGTGCAAGTTAATGGTTTGTTCTTGAATGTCGACGATGCCCCATTTTGTGAAGGGCAATACATAAATCCCATACAGGGTTGATCTCTGCACTTCCCGGACACTCATTTTCTGTCGCCCTCCTGATGCACATGGTGAGTCATTAGCAACTTATATTTTTTCTGTCATAACTGCTAACACAACACTTTCAAATGAGTCATACTAAAATTTAACTTGCGACCTCACATTCAAGGCGTTCCCTGTAAGTGTGTACTACAATTGTCCGAAAGTTCAGCAAAATTCTGACTACGCGTGTGCGCTACGTTTGTTGGCGCCTACTCTCTCGGAATTTCACGGTATTTAACTCTAATCTTGAGTCCTTATTAATAACTTCCTGATGCGTATAAACGATGTTCTGGCAACGATTTAACGCCGTTCCATGTGTGTAACGAATCTGCATATATCACGCCAAGGCCGCGGAGCTACGTCCGGAACACAAAGATTGCGGCGGAGGCTTCATAGTTTAATTCCGCCGTAAAGACCGAAGGACGTGTTTTGCTTCTCCTCTTCGTTGTTTCGTATAAAGCAGCCATACATTTCGCGAACGCAGCGAGTTTTGTCGTGACGTCCCTGAACCCTCGCCATTTATTTACTCACAAACAGTCTGAACTTTGCGTCCTTGGCCATAACTTCGTAATTATTGTCAATCTTAAATTTATCTGTAAAACTTTTCCCTATAACTCATCCCTCCCAGGGACACTACTAACTGTGCAGTGTTATAATGCCAGCTTCAATGGAGTTAGGAGAAGTAGGTAAGAGATACTGCTGGCAGAGGCTGAGTTCCGGCGCGGAAAGGCAGAGAGATCTGGGTATTGCTACAATTAGAATATTGGTTTCGTTGCGTGCGTACTTTGCTACAGAGAAAGGAATTTCGTCATACGATTTCACTGACATTAGCCTACGTAGGCACTTTTCAATGTGAAGGGAGAATTACTCGCTGCAGGCCGAAAACAGCCTCAAGAAGTTCGTGTAAATATGAGATGTCTGTGTGATAACTTTGGTGAATGGAGCGTAATGTTGATTCTCGGGCATTGTTTGATCGCAAGTCTTCCAAACTCTGACTACAAAACTCGATCCCTTATGCCCGAAAATCGATGCCCATTTCGTCAGTTAAGTTATCATAAAATAGTTGGTAACCTGCGGACTTTTTGATCAGAAAATAGGTCACGTTCGCTTTCTAATGCTTAGCTTTCCCGATGCGGAGATGCCAGCTTTAATTCCTGTTGACCACTCAGCCTTTTGAGCCCATATGATAAGCTCTTTAATAGAACAAACTGTTGTGTTGTAGCTTTATTAAAGGACTAACCGAGAAACGAGTACGCAGTCTGTGCGAGGACAGGGATAAAGGCGCATCGAGTAGCAGACGTCGGTACAGTTACATTCTGAAACTGCCTGTGATTTTGCGTGGTGCAGGGGTAATCACAAAGGTCCCACGAGTAAAGACAGCACACGCATAAAATTTTTTGCTGCACGGACAAGCGAATATTAGTAATTGTTCACACGAGAGGCGGAGGTTAAAGAGGAGCTCTCCATTTACACTCTAAGTAAAGGGAAAAAGGAAAAAAAAAAGCAAATCACGAAGCAATAATCCGAATTGGACGGATGTACAGACGATATCGATAGCAATTTGAGAAACACTGGATGATTTATTCACGAGGAAGAGCTTCACAAATTGAGAAAGTCTTAGCGCGTTGATCCATCTCTGGCCATTATGCAAGCAGTTATTTGACTTGGCATTGATTGACAAAGTTGCTGGATGTCCTCCTGAAGGATATCGTGCCAAATTCTGTTCAACTGGAGCCTTGTATCTTCAAACTCCTGAGATGGTTGGAGGGTCCTGCCCATAATGCTCCAAACGTTCTTAATTGGAGAGAGATGCGGCGACCTTGTTCGCCAAATAGGCTTTGGCAAGCACGAAGACAAGCAGTAGAAACTCTCGCCGTGTATTTTCTTGACATGTAAGCCCAAGATTGCTTGCCATGAAGAACAAAAAATGGGACGTAGAATATCTGGTGTGCTGTAAGGGTGCCGCGGATGACAACCAAAGGGGTCCTGCTGATTGCAGGGCCCTGTGGCTGGGGACAGTTAGGTTGGTATCTCAGTGCTGTCCGGGACATCTCCAGATACGTCTTGGGCATGAAATCTCGTAGAATGGAGTAGAATTGTCTTCAGTGATGAGTCCCGCTTCGAACTGAACACCGCTGACTAGCGAAGACGAGTCTGGAGAAGTCCTTGGCAATGGTAGGGTACTACGTCGTGCCATTTCATATCACAGAAGGACCACTTAGGTTGTTGTCCGTATAACTCTTACAGCACGGCGGTATGTCGACTATATTATACGTCTCGATTTGTTGTCCTTCAAAGTAAGCAGTGCTAGGCTTGTTTTCAGCAAGATACTACCCGTCCGCACATGGCGAGAGTCCCTACTGCTTGTCTTCGTGCTTGCCAAACCATACCTTGGCCAGCGAAGTCACCGAATCTCATAACAACTGAAAACGTATGGAGCATTCTGGGCAGGGCCCTCCAACCAGCTCGGGATTTTGACGATGTAACGCGTCTGTTGGACAGAAATTGGTACGATATCTTCAACTTTTGTAGTCCTGGCTTCCTCAGTTGCGTGTAATATTACGGTATATTGATCATTTTTACTCATGAACCGTCTGACAGCAACTGAATAAAACGCAATCTTAGTGCCATACGCACATATGGGGAAAAAAACCGCAATTGGCATTCATAAGAAGAAGAACAACACCAAAAATGCAACAGGAGCGTAATATGTAAGATATTGTTGACGCAACCTGTTAAGTACAGTTCAAAACATTACTACTTAATAGGAAATACCAACCACCAGGACTGTTTATAACCTATAGGTTCAGTGACGAAAATGTAAATTAAATAGCAAACATGTGTACATATTGAGATTTTCACTCTGCAGCGGAGTGTGCGCTGATATGAACCTTCCTGGCAGATTAAAACTCTGTGCCGGACCGAGACTCGAACTAGGGACCTTTGCCTTTCGCGGGCAAGTGCTCTACCAACTGAGCTACCCAAGCACGACTCACGCCCCGTTCTCACAGCTTTACATCTGCCAGTACCTCGTCTCCTACATTCCAAACTTTACAGAGTCGTGCTTGGGTAGCTCAGTTGGTAGAGCACTTGCCCGCGAAAGGCAAAGGTCCCGAGTTCGAGTCTCGGTCCGGCACACAGTTTTAATCTGCCAGGAAGTTTCATATGTACATATTCCAGGCCACTGATGATGCCTTGCAGAAAATAAAGGCGAAACGCGTATGGCACTAAAATTGTGTTTTATTCAGTTGCTGTCAGACGGTCCATAAGTAAAAATTATCAATATACCGTAATGGTACAATATCCCTGAGGAGGACATCCAACAACTATCCATCAGTGTCAAACCGAATAACTGCTTGCTTAAGCGTCAGATTAACGCGTTACTGGCCTGCTCAATTTGTAAAGCTCGTTCTCTTGAGCAAACAGCCAATTTTTTTTTTAATCCAAGTAATTTGTTTCTACGTTACATTACATCTACCAAATACCGTCCCATTTGGATAATTCCTTCGTGGTGCGTCTCTTTTGTTTGTCTTAGAATGTGTTTTATGTAAGTCATTTACGTTTCCACTACGGGGGCAGTTTAGCAGCGGACAAATTTCCGTTCGCTATGAGATTATATAACATTTGTAGATTAATATGAAATCGTCTGAAATGGAAAATAGTTCATGATGATAATATGATGGTGATATTATGTATAGGCTCCCATTATGACAGTGATATAACGGGGGAACCTGGTAACTCCATGTTATTACATAACATGGGAAGTATTGGGGAGGATGTAATGTGGAAGTCGCCAGGAACTGGTTGTTGGGATGTAGGTGTTCGATTAGTAGGGTGCCAGCTGGGCAAGTTATGGGGCGGTTGGGGTAGGTTATGGTCGGAAGGTGGAGAACATTTCAGGGATGAGTTCATGATATGTGAGGTTAAGGCGATTGAAAAGGAAGGCACGACGTGTGGCAGCAGTGCAGGACACTCGGTGATAGGACGGACTGTAGGGTGTTGGGATTCAAGTTTACTGAAGATGTAGGGGAGGTTGTTGTATTTCCGCTGTTAAGAATTGACATACGACAAAAAATTACAAGTTCCTTTCGTGACAAATTAAATAATTATTGTGTCAGATATTCTAACCGCGCAAGCTGTTACTTGTAGAAAGTTGCATGTTACGTTCGTAACAATTAAATTGATTCTTTTGTTTGTCCCATACGATACGATAAATGATAGCTGAAAAGTGGCATAAATGTTACAAGCTGCAGAATCCGCAAAGGAAGGAACAGGATAATAGGACGTGTGTTAAGGCATCGGGAAATAACATCCATGGTGCAAGAGAGAGTTGTAAAGGGTAGGGGAAGACAGAGATTTGAATACATCCAACAAATAATTGAGGACGTAGTGTGCAAGTGCTACTCTGAGATAAAGAGGATGGGACAGGATAGGAATTCGTGGTAGACCGCATCAAACCGGCTAGAAGACTGATGACTCAAAGACTAGTTTCTTGCAGGATAATGGAAAAGTAGCATTGCTTGCACCAGGAGAAGAAGCTGTTGTGATGATGTTGGTTGCTGTTGATATGACACATGGCTTTTGCTACTTCGCCTCTATCGTGTTAACTGCAACAGATTTCGGCGGTGTGGCAGTCCGCGTTGCTGGTTCGCGCCCAAGGTCGCGACGCGGCCCTCGGAACTCGTAATTCGTTATGACGGGTATGCTACCTCCGTCCCCACAGTAAGCAGCGAAACTGATAGCAAGCAATTTAGGTAGCGTCAAGTCGAAAGTCCTACACCACGTTGGGAACCACATGACTTTTTTCCTCTTAATCTCGGGAGATGTCGAAAACTGGTTATTCTGAGAGTCGCAGTATGCTAAAACTACAATTCATACGCCTCATGAATAATAAATATAATTCACGCCTTGACAGTTTCCGAAGCCTCAAGGCTGCCTTCGGTAGCTTCTTTTTTCACAGGCTTAACGCAAATATTGTATATACTTGCATCCAGGCAGGTGCAGTGAATTAGCCCTCGACCACAATAGAGGTAATACGTATGACACACACTTAGCGGCCGAAGGCCGGCGAGTGCAGCTGCCTCTCGACCTCGAAAGCTCCCCATCACTTCCTTATTGAATGACGTCACCAGTCTGGTAAAGTGCCATCGCGCTCTTGGATCTCCCCGTTATGCCAGCGTCCATCCGGGTGCTGCCCGCACCCACAGCTGTTTACGTACAGTGCATGTATCACCCGCTGTGTCTACATCTCCGCCCACGCTCTGCAAACCATTTTGAAGTGCATAGCATTAGATACTTACCACTGTACAACGTATTACGGCTTCTTCCCGTTCTATTCGCGTATAGAGCGCGAGAAAAATTATGCTGGAATGCCTCTGTGCGCGTTGTAATAATGAGTCTGATCTAGTCTTGGTGTTCCCTGCGGGAGCGGTATGTAGGGGACAGTAGTCGATTTCTAGATTCCTAACTTAATATTGCTTGCTGAAACTTTGCATGTAGGCATTCGCGGTATTGCTGACGTGTATCTTCAGACATCTCCCAGATCGTTCAGAGTTTCGATGACACCCCCCCCCCCCCCCCCAGTGAATTAAAAAGACCTGAGACCATTCGTGATGTCCTCCTGTGTATATGTTCAGTACCCCTTGTTCGTCTTGCAGGGATTGGACAAAAATATGGGAACGCCGCGAGAAATGTGAGCTGGAACATAAATGTAGATTCTAGTCAAGTTGCGGCGCGGCACGTTTCTTTTTTACCGCCCTGCCAATGTCCAGCAATGTTCATTTCTCTATCTAAAAGCTGTAGTAGAAAGTACTAGACCACTGCTGTCTGTTGCAGGTCGCAACATACATAGAATGGTCCGGTAAACGGGATGTGGCTAGCTACTGAAATAAAAGTTTTAACTTGGCAATGTTAATTTTCAGGTGTATTTTTACGATAAAGATCACTGTTAATACTGCCATGTCCGTACTAAGTGGCAACACAATGTGAAGTTCACACGCACACCACAATCACACACGTAGCCATTTTATGGTGTTTACACCCGTTACCGAAGTCAATAGAGTTCACCGGATCGTTTAGTTATGAAAATGCTCGCTCAAATGTTGTGCACTCTGCTCTACAAGTAATACCTGTTCCAGTCTTAGATCGCACAACACGCCACGCGGTTTTAACTAACAGTCAAAAGCAATAATTTTGATATTCTGTCCGAAATTCCACATGACTTCCACTATACCGTTCACTTAAATACACTTTGTACTACTTCGCGAACTCGTAATTAGCATTTTTGCGCGATTTTACAGT
Organism: Schistocerca americana; assembly: GCF_021461395.2. NCBI lineage: Eukaryota > Metazoa > Arthropoda > Insecta > Orthoptera > Acrididae > Schistocerca > Schistocerca americana. The sequence goes on along the minus strand of NC_060128.1, from coordinate 158,469,973 downwards.
ACTTTCGTCGGAGCTGCTTTCAATGACATGTTACTAGTTCGAACCCTCAGCCCCGACTGACCTAGATCACACCAAAGGCTTTGCTCCCAGCATAGATTGGCGCGAGCCTGCATTTTTCTGATTGGCTGATATCACAAACAGCAAATCAGGTTGCAGTATTATCCCGCACTAACCCTCGCTTTACTTCAATGACCAATCATAGTAAAACATCTCTTTCTATGGCAGTTGCTAAATAAATAAATTTAGAAAAGTATCAAATATAAAACTACTCCTTCTGAAATTACCGATTAATTTGTGTTCTACTCACGATTTATTAGTACCATAAACTGACTACATATTTAAGTATAGTAAATCCCCTGTGTAGTTTAACTGGTACTTAGTGAATAAACAAAACAATTTTCATTTACTTCTGTTCTTCTTCACTCATGCAACACTCACACTGCTACTTACTACACATATAAAACAATTATAATTATGCAAATACATTAAATATTAATCAAACATAACTTTACAACATTGTTTTGACTACGACTGCTAGCACTGTCCGTCAACTGCTGACCTCTGCCGCCTACTAGTACAACTACGTGCAGCTCTGTAACTCAGGTCCATGTCAGCTGGTGACATCTGTCGATGACTCATGCCTATAACGATATCGTCCTAACAAGTGACAGGAGCGATGCGAAGGCGCTAAGCCACAAAGCCTGTGCGTTGCGCTGTTGTACCTGACGATGAACGGCACAAGTTCAATGTCCTCAGTGCGTAGCGAGTGGCAGTCGAGATCAGGACAGTGTTCTGTGTAGTTGTGAGTACATGTACCAACGATAAGTGAATTCGAACTTGGGTAGATGGTTGGCGCTCATATGGCGGGTGCTTTCGTAACCAAGATAGCGGAAGTGTTTGGTACTGAAAGAGGCACCGTCTTGAACATTTATACCACATACAGTGAAAGCCGAAAAACATCATCACTGAAGAACTGTGTTCAGTAGTCTTGGCCGACAGTCATTGAAGAGGATCGTGACGAAAAATAAGAGGCAGCAGCTGCAAAAGTCACTGCCAAACTGATTGTCGCACTCGCGAATCCTGTTAGTACCGAAACAAGAAAGGGCCGCACGGGATTAGCCGAGCGGTCTTAGGCGCTGGAGGAAACTTCTCAGAGTCCCATGGACTGCAAAGTGAACGAATAGGTCAGTATTAGAGCAAATAAAACCAGAGTGCTCAACGGAAGGACTGATATTAAAACAAAAGCTAACCTAGTGTGGACACATCATGAGAAGACATGTTTCACAGGAGGAAAAAAGAAAAAAAAACAGTTCTATTGGTGGATATCTTAGGCTCTAGAAGAAGAGGACGTTAGAGGATGAGATGGATCGATGATATCACAGAAGTAATGTGTTCGAACCTGGAAAGTCTATGGGAGAAAGTGCAGGAGAGAAGAAATTTGCGTGCTTTGGTACATAGGGTCACGGAGAGTCAGAACCGACTAAACGAATAGAGAGAGAGAGAGAGAGAGAGAGAGAGAGAGACAGGCGGGCAGCTTTCCCTTAAAGTAAGAAATATCGTGTGGTGTTCTTGACTGGGAAGCCCCGTAGGATTATTATTTTGCTGTCAGGCAAGTGACGTTCAGGTACTTGCGAATGTTACCTATGTTCATGTATTAGTAGTTTCCAGTACTGGCTCGTAACACGAGAAAAAGCCTTGCGAATTGTAGGTACAACCCCATTGAAATCTTTTAGATCCTAGACCTGGCATTTTCAGTTGCAAGACGAATAACGGCGACCCGCGAAATATTTTGATATTTCACAAGTGGCTCTGGGCGCACTAATAGTCAGTATGCTTTACGTGGTCTGGCTTTCTTTAGACTAATTCTGAACTGATACGCCTTTGGTGGCGCAGTTTCCGATAGTCATATTTTTTCGCTTGGAAGGAGAAAGGGAACTGGGAAGTACAACAGCTGCCCCTCGCTGTCCCTCGCTTCGCTGCCCCTAGCTGGGTTTGCCTATGAGAATCTGTCGAAAAACAGTCGAAGAAATATAGTGCACTGTGCGAACGAAAGTAATTTGATCGGATGTGTCATACACCTACAAGGGGTTTGTAGAAGTTACCCATAGTGCCGTTGGCGGTCACGAGCACGCGACTGTGACATGAGGTATTTAGCTACGGACGATGAGGCGGTGCCATTGTTGCGTAGTCGCTCCCAAAGCGATAACGAAAGGGACAAAAAGGAGGAAAAAGCGGAAGGAGGCGCAGAATGTAAGGCTGTGAAAGTGTAACTCCTTTATGCCTGCGCCGCTAATCTCCCTCCTCTCTTTGTCGCGCTGCGTAAAGTGAAAGCAGAGCCAGCACGTGCGTAGCGAGTCCTGCGTGCGTCGCCATCTGCTTTCTGCAGTGCGGCCCAACATCTGCAGGCGTCGTTCCAAGGGAACGCTCTCTCGAGCGAGCTCATCCGCGCATAGCAATTTCACTCTCTTGTAGTCCCGTGCTCACTAGCCGTTTCTTCTATCGACGTATGCACGATTTCTTCGTATATTTTCCAGATCACATTGCAACAGCAAATCTGAAATGTATCTATCTTTTCCTCCAGCTTTGTAATGGCTGTTCACGTATTAAACTGTCGGAACACGCCTGAGAAGGCTCAACGGCACCGACTTTCTCATCGGATGTGCGGACACGGTCAGTACACCGCTCTCCCAACAGTTGTCAGTTTCTTAACCTAGAGCCACTACTTTTCAGCCAAGTAGCTCCTCCATTTGCCTCAGAAGGGTCGAATGCACCCCGCTTGCCAACAGCCATGCCGCAGTGGATACCCCGGTTCGAGTAAGATAATCGAAGTTAAGCACTATCGCGCGTGGCTAACACTTGAATGGGTGACCGTCTGGGTCTGCCGTGATCTGTTGGCTGGTCTAATATGCTTCCGATGAACTGTGTTAGTCGCTCTAATAAAAAATAGACGTGTTCGATACATTCCAGATACAATCATTAAAATTACTTAGAAGGATAGCAAAATCGTATTTCATTTATTGTGCACGTACAGTACAGTATGAAGAATACGTGATAAAATTTGTAGGCAGATGGTAAAAAGGGAGCGACATTTAGTAGACATAGATGCCAGCTGTGGCAACAATAATGCGTCAAAAGCACACTCAGTTTGGATGACATACGGGTTCGTCATTCCATGTTACTTCAGTTCAGTGCCAGAGTTCATCAGTCCTAGAGGCAACGGAGTGGTGGGGATCCAGTCTCTTAGCTACCCATGACCAGAGGTCTTCAACGTGTGGGATCGTCCAGCGATTGTGATGCCAGGCCAAACGTGACAACACGAATCAATACCACAGACATTAGCGGGGGCTCGCTACAATCCGCAACATCGTATGGAAGATGCCCCTAGCACTGCCGCGCCCTCTCACTGAGGTAAATATAGTGTCGAGTATGCGAGAGCTCAGCGCAGTTCGTAGGCGCAGCCGCAGTAAAAAGGCTCTGAGGACTATGGGACTTAACTTCTGAGGTCATCAGTCCGCTAGAACTTTGAACTACTTAAACCTAACTAACCTAAGGACATCACACACATCCATGCCCGAGGCAGGATTCGAACCTGCGACCGTAGCGGTCGCGCGGTTCCAGACTGTAGCGCCTAGAACCGCTCGGCCACAGCGGCCGGCGCAGCCACAGTAATCAGCATCACTGTGTAAGACCAACGCGTTATTAAAGTTTCAGATGAACTTGTACTGCTGTAAATGTTGAACAAGGTATCTCAAACGAACAGCTGGTTACTTAATGCATCAAGAGATGTTATCCCAGTCAATGACAGTTTTAAATTATCGGACACTCCTGTGCCAAAGAACTGTGTCAAAGTTGAGTAAATCTTTTATTCATTTATGTAGTACAGTGAACCAGAATTTCATGTGCTCCAGTGTGGTGAGCCTTCACCCAGAGCAATCAAAGAATCCATTGTTTTGGCCAGACGAAAGCAGTTTCGTCTGGTCGCACTACAACGAAGTAGAGATCTGGAAAACATCCCGGCTAGGGCAACATTCGAACACCCTGTTTGGTTCAAATGGCTCTGAGCACTATGGGACTTAACTTCTGAGGTCATCAGTCCCCTAGAACTTAGAACTACTTAAACCTAACTAACCTAAGGACGTCACACACAGCCATGCCCGAGGCAGGATTCGAACCTGCGACCGTGACGGTCGCGCGGTTCCAGACTGTAGCACCTAGCACCGCTCGGCCTCTGGCCGGCGAACACCCTGTTTGTTGAGGTAGATCCGCACAGTACGGACAGCGAGCGGCCTTCTGTAATCTTGTTGAAGATAACGTCTTGGAGACATTGAAGAGGGCACGGCAATTGTGTAACGACTGCTGTGCAAGTTACTAGCAATGCGAACCAGAGGCGCTCGTGCTGTGTACCCAATGTCATCGCGTATCATCACGGCAGCAACTGTGCCCGTGTGAGGATGACGAATGCAATCTAAACACGGATGGCTCCACACGCGGATACACCCATCCTGATGCTGTGCCTATAACGGGAGGTATTTGTCGTTGGAAGCTTCACTGTGTGTCTCCCTCTTTCTGCTGCCGCGTCGAGGGATGTCGCAACAGTGGTCGCTGTACGGACAGTCTGCGGCGCTTCAGAAGTCGTCGCACTGTCCATACGGAAACTTGCTGCAGATAAGCCCATTTTCTTACTCGAGGTACATGGCGCCGATGTCGGATCCTGTAAGACCATGCAAACAATACATTATCCCTCGGGCGCTAGTCGCTAGGTACTGGTCGCATTATGCGTGCCGTTGAGTACGACCCTCCTGAATCCATCGATTCCATATTCACGTGACTGTCACCAGTTCCCGAACAGTACGATCTGCAGTATTGTGGAACTATAATCCACAGCCACGATCTTGCCTCTGTCGAATTGCGACTGGTGCTCGTAGACGTTGCTCCTGCTTACACGACGCACAACACAACCTTCTAACACAAAGTTTCCCAAACTGTGTTAAACGGGAGAGAATAAATACTTTGCGAAAAACTGTTAAAAATATGGCGTTTCTTTTTCGACGTTTTAGACGATAATAATATCTTTTTTTTTTTTATTTCTGCTATGATTTCTGTGTTATACGTATTATTTAAATTGAGTAAATCACTGAATAAAACAAGTTATTTTCATTTTTTACAATTTTGTTAATCGTAAAAATAAAAAAGCTGTTTCATCAAAGTACCAGGACTGTCAGTCTTCTGTTAGAAAAAAGTTTGGGAACCCCTACTCTAACAAATAAACGACACTGAAATGCGATTTCTGAATGAGAAATACTCATGTCGTTAATACTGTGTACTTCGTCCGGTCGCCATGAAATGCTATCGATCGACATTTACTGCACTTGATGCCAATTTGACGTTTGTAACTTAGTGTCTTCCTGGGGCAGGAATGGAGAAAAACTACCGGTTAAGACCGATACGGGTATTTTAGTACCGAGTAACCGGTATTTATCAGTATTTATTAGGTGTGGGTTATAACAGATGTATTTTTATTTTCTACTGACAACGGGGTAAAAAAACCGAAATATCAACTAGCCGTAGCAGCAGTGCTAAATTTTTCGTTTTTAAATAAACCTTTTTGAAAAATCGTTTTATTCGAGACCTTTGTGTTGCTTTGAAATACTGCATATTTATAGAAAAGGGGAAAAGGAATCAATGCTATTGTAATAACAATGCTGACAGAAACGATTAACAAAAACGTGTAATAAGAACTGGTACAGCATTGCTGAGACAATAACGTGCCTATTACCAGGCAGCGTAGCCTATTAGCTTGTACGCGTCTGCATGCAGTTGTGCAAGGTTTTACCCCTTCTAGCGTATATGCTAGTTTCATACTATGGTCGCGGGACGTCCGTTGTATTGCAGAATGGCATCAATCCTAGTCTGGAAATATTTTACGAAGTGTCCTAGCAATTAAGTACAATGCTTCATTTACTTTAAAAGATTAAACATTTGTCTGCCATTTCTGTGAAATAATAACAGAGGGAAGAAATTATGGTATTAGTAATAAATTATTAACTTAAGAATTCGTTCATAATTTGCAGTAAAAATACAAAGTAACTAATCTGTTACATGTGTCTATATAATATGCCTTTACCTCTTTATAGCCCTTGCAAACAGACAAATTAAAACGAAAAATAGAGTTATTCAGTCTCAGACTTCACCCTTTAGCACTGACCATTCGTAATGCTCAGATAGTAATATGATCCCCGATTACATCATCATTTTAGAGCAGAGTTTCAAAAACTTAGAATCGGCAGCAGAATACTGGTGGTTTTTTGTGTACTCAACGACATACCACTTTTCGGGAAAAGCAGCGGTAGGTGGTCAGACTAAGCAGCGGTAGGTGGACGGACTAACTCTTATTTGCTTTTTTAATTTAATATATTGCTTCTATATATCTTGAAATTGCGGGAGTCAGAATTTTTCAGTGGGACGCATCGCATTGAGGCTTCGAGACATCTTGGAGTCTAATCTCTCACTCTCTATTGTTTGCCAATTTTCCCACACGCCGGTTATCTACTTAGCATCGCGCGCCTGGATCCCACAGTTAGGACACCTCACTTACAGCTACACTGCGGTCCACCAACACGTCCGCACAAGGACGTTGTTCGACTTGGAGCGAAGGAGGTCCGCTGCCTTCTGCCGGTCGCTCCGAGACTAGCACAACCGCTTGAGCACAGGGTTACGTTTGTAGGTCACCACACACGGTTCGCATTCGATGACAAATTTCACTCGCCGTCACACCTCCTCTGCGCACAAAAATGAAGCTGTGCTTTGTGCTTGACGAGCCAACCGTAAAGGCGTGAGAAGACAAAAGCTACAACAATTAGACTTCGCAGTAATTACTGCCGAGAAACATTGTCTGGCTTGGTGCCAGGCTAAAGACTTCTACAGACGCATCGCTGAGCAGTGAGGTGTCGACTTCCGTCTTCTGTTCTACCTCTTCTCCATCTCCTCGACCCCCTTTAGTCTGTTTTAAAAGTGTTGACCCTTCACTGTGTCACAATATGTAGTCCTTAGTGCATCCAAAGCGACTTTTTTTTAAAATTAATTTTAAGCTGTATGGATCACATCAATTACGGATCTAAAAAGCTGTCCCTTTCGGAAGATTCGAATGGGGAACTATTGTCCCCCAGTAACATTTTATCCAGCGGTATGCCATCATCAGTAAACCGTACAGTGGAACTACCGGGTGATCAAAGAGTCAGTATAAATTTGAAAACTGAATAAATCACGGAATAATGTAGATAGACAGGTACAGATTGACACACATGTTTGGAATGACATGGGGTTTTATTAGAACCAAGAAAATACAGAAGTTCAAAAAATGTCCCACAGATGGCGCTTCATCTGATCTGAATGTCAATAATTAGCATAACAAAGTAAGACAAAGCAAAGATGATGTTCTTTACACGAAATGCTCAGTATGTCCACCATCTTTCCTCAACAATAGCTGTAGTCGAGGAATAATGTTGTGAACAGCACTGTAAAGCATGTCCGGAGTTATGGTGAGGCATTGTTGTCTTTCAGCATCCCTAGAGATGTCGGTCGATCACGATACACTTCAGGTAACCCCAAAGCCAATATTCGCACGGACTGAGGTCTGGGGACCTGGGAGGCTAACATGACGAAAGTGGCTGCTGAGCACACGATCATCACCAAACGACGCGCGCAAGAGATCTTTCACGCGTCTAGCAATATGAGGTGGAGCGCCATCCTGCATAAACATCGTACGTTCCAGCTGGTGTTTATCAGCCAGGCTGGGGATGATGCGATTCTGTAACATATCGGCATACCTCTCACCCGTCACGGTAGCAGTTACAAAACCAGAATCACGCATTTCCTCGAAGAAAAAAGGCTCGATAACGGTAGATGTGGTAAATCCAACTCATACCGTGACTTTCTCGTCGTGCAATGGAGTTTCCACGACAGTTCTAGGATTTTCGGTGCCCAAATTCTGCAGTTGTGGGAGTTGACAGACCCTATGAGCGTGAAATGAGCTTCGTCGGTCCACGACACGTTACTCAACCAATCGACATCTTCCGCCATATTTTGAAACGCCCACACTGCAAATGCCCTCCACTTCACTAAATCGCCAGGTAACAGTTCATGATGCCGATGGATTTTGTACGGATAGCATAGGAGGGTACGCCTAAGTGCCAACCAAACAGTAGTGTATGGAATGCCGGTGCGACGTGCGACTGCACGAGCATTGACTTCCCCGTGGTTAGACGAACCCGGTACAGTCTCCATTTCTTCCTGAACTGTCTCAGCAGCATTACGTCTTGTGCTCGGTCGGCCACTACGGGGTCTATCGTCTAAACAACCCGTGGCTTCGAAATCATTCTCGCCACAGCTGCATTTGTCAACGGACCTTTACCCGTTCGAATCCCCTTCCTATGGCGATAGGATCGTAACGCTGAACTAGCACATTCTTCATTCTGATAAAACAGCTTCACTAAAAGCGCCTTTTCAGGTAACATCAACATTATGCGACTGCTGACGCATCTGATTCTCTCTCTCATTACAGCTCCTTTTATACACGATTGTCATGCGCAGTCACTGACGTTTTGCTGTCCCACGCCATCTGTCGAACATTCTGTGAACTTTTTTTTTTGTTCTAATAAAACCTCATGTCATTCCAAGCATGTGTGTCAATTTTTACCTCTCTATCTACATTATTCCGTGGTTTATTAAGTTTTAAAATGTATACTGACTTTTGGACCACCCGGTATATACCCTTGAGAAATATCAGCTATATTTTCCCTAGCTTTCAGCTAAGTGGCAGTACGGATATAGCAAGACAATGTCGGCTAATGTTACAGTGGACAGTGAAAAACCTGCTCTCGCTCTCCAGGAGCCACATGTTAGTTTGGCCTTTTCCTGGTAGACTTAACGTATTTGTCTGAACGCTAGCGCTATATGAAACTGAAACGTAAGCAGTAAACAGTAAATACGGGAATAGAATAAAAGCTTTTGGAACGTGGTGATAAAGAAGAATGCGGAGGAGACAAGGGTATTGTCAGGAGTGCCACACGAAAATGTGATAGGACCGCTATTATTGTCTGTAGACATAAATTATCCGATGGACAGTAACCCCGCGCGGTTTGAGGAGCCTTGCCCCGGTTCGCGCGGTGCCCCTCGGCGCGTGCTTCTGACACGAGCTGCCTAGCACGCAACAGGGAAGCCCGCAGGTGAGCGGTCCCACCGTCCCACCCACGCAAGAAGACAGGAGGTGAGGACCCACCTGTCGCGGCGTGTAGGCGCGCCGAGGCCGCCACCGTGACGTCAGCACGGCCGGCGCGAGGCGCGTGGGCGTGGGGAAGCCGCCAGCCGCCATTCATGCGGCACTCACTGGACTTCTCACCAGGCCACTGGCGACGTAAGCTTACGCTGCTCCCCGACAGACGATCAGTACAGCATGTATCATTATATCAGTACTGGCATAACTTCGAAGAAACTAACATTTTCATCATTTGGATTTGCAGCTCCTTGTGTTTACCGCGTTTGCATTTAAAACAGTTGGATGTAACGTTCGCCGGTTATACAAAACACCTTTGTTTCCAAGTTCCCAAACACGTTACAGCACTTCTGTGCCATCATTGGTGGGTTTCTGTTTTCTTTAATCCGTAATGTGAACATTTTTACTAAATGAATACAAAATTATGTGGATATTTATTTCAAACAAACAATTCGTTTCTCTTTGTTAATACCTTTACAGTCATTTTGCATAGTTTTTCAGGATCACTTGTGTATTATTTCGAGCGGTTCTAGGCGCTTCAGTTGGAACCGCGCGACCGCTACGATCGCAGGTTCGAATCCTGTCTCGGGCATGGATGTGTGTGATGTTCTTAGGTTAGTTAGGTTGAAGTAGTTCTAAGTTCTAGGGGACTGATGACCTCAGATGTTAAGTCCCATAGTGCTCAGAGCCATTTGAACCATTTTTTGTGTATTATTTATTATAGGTAGCTTGTCGTATGCAGCCAAACAATGTTAGTGAGAAATTCTGTTAGGAGTTAACCTATCATTTTATACTCTAAACGTAATTTAGTTTGTCGCGATATTTCGCGCCTATATTAGTTTTTACTTAAGTTTTTATGTGCCAAGCCCTTTTATTGTCAGTATCATGGTGAGGTGTTGTGAAGCACGCATAAATATAACGCGTATTTTCACAAATAAGGACGTAAAAGCACTTTGCACTTCGCCGAAACAGACTGTAATTGTGTTTGTTGTGTGTCCCAGTCGGTGTTCATTTATTCACCAGTGAGTTTGGTACCAAATTTGAATTTTGTTTACATTTTATTAGTGTGTGTGTGTGTGTGTGTGTGTGTGTGTGTGTGTGTGTGGTGTGTGTGTGTGTGTGTGTGTGTGTGTGTTTTATACGCTTCTTAGTTGTTTGTGTTGTCTTTTACGTGGTGATCCTTTTGTGTGTAAAACGGTAAGTCTTTGCAGACTTTAGTGTATCCGTTGATTTTGTGTGTGTGTGTGTGTGTGTGTGTGTGTGTGTGTGTGTGTGTGTGTGTGTGTGTGGTGGGGGGGGGGTAGACTTTTTAGCTGTTTGTGTTGCCTTTTCTGTATAGCTCCTTTAATGTGTTGAATAGTGTGCCCTTGCAGAGTGTAGTGTATTCATTTATGACCTGTTTTCCTTCTGCTATTGCCTTCTGTATGTGGTTGTTTTCCTCAGTGGTCAGTTTGCTGTATAGGCTGTGGCTGGATTTTAGTATTCTGAAGTCCGTCTCTATTGTAGTTGGGTGGTGATTGTGGGCTATTAGGTGGTCAGCAGATGTGCAATGGGAGGTGTTACTTTTTAAAGCTCTGAGATGTTCTGAATATCTGGTTTTGAAGTTTCTGCATGTCTGTCCTATGTACACTGACTGGCAAGTGTTGCATGTGAGTTCATACATTCCTGACCTATTAAATTTATCCGTGGGTGTTTGTTGTGTTCTGATCTTTTTTCTATGTTGTGTTCTTTCTGTGAACAGTTCTGTTGTTGTAGGTTAGTATGTGCCGTTTCGTTTTGTGTGTATTTCGTTTTGTGTGTGTGTTATTGCTCTGTTGTTGCTGGCCGGAGTGGCCGAGCGGTTTTAGACTCTTCAGTCTGGAACCGCGCGACCGCTGCGGTCGCAGGTTCGAATCCTGCCTCGGGCATGGATGTGTGTGATGTCCTTAGGTTAGTTAGATTTAAGTAGTTCTAGGTTCTAGGGTGCTGATGACCTCAGATGTTAAGTTCAAATGGCTCTGAGCACTATGGGACTTAACATCTGTGGTCATCAGTCCTCTAGAACTTAGAACTACTTAAACCTAACTAACCTAAGGACATCACACACATCCATGCCCGAGGCAGGATTCGAGCCTGCGACCGTAGCCGAGATGTTAAGTCCCATAGTGCTCAGAGCCATTTGAACCATTTTATTGCTCTGTTGTGTCAGCTCCGATTAAATACCCCCGATCCCAAATTCCCCAAGCTACGTCAGGTAATTGCATTGCATTGATCGCCACTTCTTTGCATAAATTTTTACATAGATAAGCAATCTTCATTCTGTTTGCACCATGATATGCGCGCCCAAATTCTCATCAAAAACATACATTATACAAATTTGTAGCTGCAATACTTTGGTCAGAATTAATGTTTTAATGTTTTGCAATTATACTTGCAGAGTGCGAAATTAGTTGTTGTCCATTTGTGCCACTAAATAACATTACAGTTGAAACTTACTGGCAGATTAAAACTGTGTGCCCGACCGAGACTCGAACTCGGGACCTTTGCCTTTCGCGGGCAAGTGCTCTACCATCTGAGCTACCGAAACACGACTCACGCCCGGTACTCTACTTCTGCCAGCATCTCGTCTCCTACCGTCCAAACTTTACAGAAGCTCTCCTGCGAACCTTGCAGAACTAGCAAAGGTCCCGAGTTAGAGACTCAGTCGGGCACACAGTTTTAATCTGCCAGGAAATTTCATATCAGCGCACACTGCGCTGCAGAGTGAAAATCTCATTCTGGAAACATCCCCCAGGCTGTGGCTAAGCCATGTCTCCCCTATATCCTTTCTTTCAGGAGTGCTAGTTCTGCAAGGTTCGCAGGAGAGCTTCTGTAAAGTTTGGAAGGTAGGAGACGAGATACTGGCAGAAGTAAAGCTGTGAGTACCGGGCGTGAGTCGTGCTTCGGTAGCTCAGATGGTAGAGCACTTGCCCGCGAAAGGCAAAGGTCCCGGGTTCGAGTCTAGGTCGGGCACACTGTTTTAATCTGCCAGGAAGTTTCATATCAGCGCACACTCCGCTGCAGAGTGAAAATCTCATTCTGGAAACATTACAGTTCTTTATGAGGCACCACTTTCCAACCGGGTTTGAAGCGCTCTTTCTGAAGCGATCAGAATTTATGTATGTACAAACGTTAAACAAGTATAGGCAAAACTATGCAAAATTATTGACAAAGACAACAAATCATAATTATAAATATTGCAAAATTAACAATGTTGAAATGTGTATGACGTACTCGCTCTCATACACTGCCCTGCTGTTCGTGTATCTGTCTTGTATTATTTATTTTAATTAATTATTATATTAATGCTGCAAATTATACAAGTATCGGAGTCATTGCATTTCGACAAGTCCTTTAAAATGAGCACCCGCTCTGCTCTGTACCTGCACTGGTTCAGAACTTATAAATTATTCAGTGACTTGCACATGTTGCAGATTTCTTTATTTAATATCTTTTGAGTAAAATTCGTATAAATCGTATCTGTGTCTCGGCTGATTCGTCTCAACTCCTCTTTCATTTGCCGTATCGTACTTTGTCGTAGTAATTTTCATTTGCGTGTAATCAGTGCAAAAGTGGATAAAGCATTGTCGTAAAGCCGTGCACTGGAACGGGGTACACCATCGTGACGCCACGTAACCGCGCGCCGCTTGAAACTGACAGGTGCACGCCGCACGATTTGCCGCTGACCACTCGCTCGCCGCCCACTTCCCTCACCGGCCGCCACACAGTGGGGCCAAAACCCAAAAAGCTGGCCAGAAGTTGAAAACGTTATAAATTAGGTTCGAAGACAGTATTTGGGGGTTTTCGGGGTCGCTGCTTGTGAATCCGAAGCCAAAATTTGAACGCTGGAGCTTGCTGTACTTGCTGATATTTGTGGCGCAACTGACAATGAAAGTGCTTCTGGGAGCAATGATTTCGAGTTTTTTTCTAGGCAGTTCGCGCAATCATGAAATAAATGGATCGGATATTAATATTAAGCGTAAAAAAATGTCTTCCATTGTTTTGGCTCGAGAACAGTTTCGTGGCCGGCCGTGTGGCCGAGCGGTTCTAGGCGCTTCAGTCCGGAATCGCGCTGTTGCTACGGTCGCAGGTTCGAATCCTGCCTCGGGCATGGATGTGTGTGATGTCCTTAGGTTAGTTAGGTTTAAGTAGTTCTGAGTTCTAGGGGACTGATGACCTCAGAAGTTAAGTCCCATTTGAACCATTTTGAACAATTTCTTGCAAAACTTCACCAAACTTTTTAATGTATTTATTAGTAGACTCTTGGGCGTCTTCAGACATCTGCCCTATCGGCAATACATATGAGTTTATCACTTCTGCGCCATGAATCAATACGTTATGTACCGAAGTTGCCATCTAGAAACATGGATATAACTGCACAAAGTGCTTTGGGGGGGGGGGGGGTTGAAGGGATCAGACTACAAAGGGCATCGGTCCACTGCACAAAGTAGCGAGCTGTCTGTAAGGCATCATCTTGGAATTTTATGAAATCGATTTCATGGCCACTCCAGATTGTTTTCAATAGTAAATGGAAACGCTTAATCAAGTCCTCATCTATCCCTGTTATATTAGCAGAAATGCTTGAGTTTTCGAAAAATCTTCGAGCGGTATTCTCATCATTCGAACTTCCGAAACCAGGCTTTGGTAGAAAGACTATAAGACGTAATTCCATACGGAAACCATTCTGGATACTGGTTTTTCGGATCGTTACTTGTTCCTTTTCTGTATCACTACGCGGTTGCCAGTTTTTAATAGCAAGCTTATGTGCTACATGCGAACAGCATTCGAAAAACAGTATCCACGCATGAAAAGTTGACAATCCGGATTGTAGATGATCTTCAGAGACTTCCTTTTCTAAAATTGCATTATATTGTTAAATTCTCTAAAGTTGCAGTGCATAAATAGCATCGCTGAGTAGACATATTATGCGTGAGAGCATTACAAACTTTACCGTCTATCATGGCGATACCAAGTCGGAAAGAAATTCTTAATTCTTTTTCATCCACTGTTTTTTCGAAAAGGACAAGATTTTTCTCTTGCTTTTCAGCGTATTCCATTTCTTCAGGAATAGTTTCAGCGCTCTCGTGAAAAAATTGGATTCTAATTGGTCTTCAAAAACGAGGAGATGACAGCCTTGGATTTTTCCATAAAACTATCCTTGCGTTTTTTTCTTGGTCGTCTGATACAAGTTGCAGTGGAACGATTGAGGTAAAAAAAAAATAAAAATTAGGATCTGACTTGCTTCCATGGTTGCCGCAAAACCAGAGAGAATGTGTCTGACGACTATTACGAGACACATTGGGCTTATTCTTGTGCGGTTGTCGGATCTCGGAATATTTTGGTAGTATTTGAATTGCTATAGGGCATTAATTATTGACTTTGTAGTAGGGAGAAATTTATTGCTATCTCACGGTTGAAAAAATGGTTCAAATGGCTCTGAGCACTATGGGACAACTTCTGAGGTCATCAGTCCCCTAGCACTTATAACTACGTAAACCTAACTAACCTAAGGACATCACATACATCCATTCCCGAGGCAGGATTCGAACCTACGACCGTAGCGTTCGCGCGGTTCCAGATTGTAGCGCCTAGAACCGCTCGGCTACCACGGCCGGCTGCGCGGTTGAAAGCAAGGCTGGTGACCAACCTTGTTTAGAGCCGTTTGATGGTGTAACAAAGCAGAGAAATAATCTCGATCCGACAATAAATGTTTCAAATTAAATATGTGGACCAGACGCCCGCATACCGCGCGTAGATCCTGGCCGTGGACTCGAGAATGGCGTAGTGCAGCGCTATAGGAGCTAAAGGAACGTTTCAGAATATCCAGTCCATTCATTCCAAAACATTAAAAACCGTCTGCAGATGCAGGAAGACGTTGAGAGGCAGAGTCGCAGCTGCCCCTGAGCGCGGCGACACGTGATGTAGATGCATATCGCACGCTAGTGGCGTGTTTTCTCACGCGCCGTCCTCGCCGCAGCCGAGCGGGCAGCACGCTAAGTACCGGCAATGAGGCTGCCGACGCTTCCAGGTGTGTATTGTCTCGCGGCAGCCCTAGAGGACGGGGAGCCTCTGGTGACGGTCTGCGTGAACGCGAGGCCGCTCACGCCCGCTGCCTGTCCGCCAGGAAGCCGAGTCACATCACGCCTTCTCCAGTACTGCTCCACGGGCAGAGCGTTAACTCAGCTATCACACTATTTAGTACAAATATAAAAATACAAACATGAAAATACACGGTGTATCAAAAAGAATCATCCGATTTAAAAAAAATTATAACTATGTGCGTGAATAAAGTACTGTTGGAAAGAGCAAACTCTCGAATTTTACACGGTTTCCGCTAGGTAGCAGCAGTGTGCGACCATTTCAGTTCTAGTAAAAATGCTGTCGGGACAACAAAAAGCGTTTTGTGTTCTGCGTTTTGCGCAGTGCGTATCAGTAATAACTGTTCAACGTGGGCCGGCCGGTGTGGCCGAGCGGTTCTAGCCGCTACTGTCTGGAACCGCGCGATCGCTACGGTCGCAGGTTCGAATCCTGCCTCGGGCATCGATGTGTATGATGTCCTTAGGTTAGTTAGGTTTAAGGAGTTCTAAGTTCTAGGGGACTGATGACTTCAGATGTTTAGTCCCATAGTGCTCAGAGCCGTTTGAACCATTTTTGAACAGCACAGAGCATTAGACGATGGCATGAACAATTCCAAGAAACAGATTTTTTATGTAAAGGCAAATCGCCGGCCGATGACCGAGTGTCTGGCACAGACGACGAACGCATCCGCCATAGTTTCACAAGGAGTCCGCAGAAATCCGTTTGCCGTACAGCTCCACAGCTCAACATGCCCCCGATGTCCTTCTGGCGTATGTAGCGTCGACGTTTACCCATGAAACCATACAAAATTCAGTTTTGCAAACTCCTCCTGAAGGTGACAAACAACAACGTGTGCAGTTCTATGGTTCAAATGGTTCTGAGCACTATGGTCATCAGTCCCCTAGAACTTAGAACTACTTAAACCTAACTAAGGACATCACACAACACCCAGCCATCACGAGGCAGAGAAAATCCCTGACCCCGCCGGTAATCGAACCAGGGAACCCGGGCGCGGGACGCGAGAACGCTACCGCACGACCACGAGTTGCGGACTGCAGTTCTATAATTTCGTAGTTGGCAAGATGGTGGATGAGAGTTTTCTATCATGCTTAGTGTTTAGGCAACATTCCATTTAAATGGAGAGGTGAACCGTCATAATGTGAGAATATGGCATACGGAACAACCACATGAAGTGCTACAACATGAGAAGGACTCTCCAAAATTTTAAGTGTTGTGTGCAGTTTCACGGGGAAAAGGCGTATGATCTATTTTTCTTTGCCGAGAACACTGGAAGCACCTATCTCGATATGCTTGAGAACTCCCCCCCCCCCCCCCCCCCAAACACACACACAGAGTTGGAGAGTGATTCAAACGATTTCATTTACCAACAGGATGGGGCACCGTCACACTGGCATCTGGAAGTGAGGGAAGTTTGAAATTAAAGGATTACTGAACGACGGATCAGTCTCACTGGACTAAATGATTCAGCCTCCAAGATAACCGGACCTGACTGTATGTGATTATTTGCTTATAAAAGACTTTCTTCATGTGCCTTCGTTACCAATAACAATGGATGAAATGAGACATCACATAACAGCAATTGTGGCAGCTGCAACTCAAGAGATGGTCACAGCAGTGTGGTAAGAATTCGAATACCGCATTGACATATGCCGTGCACTTCATGGGGGGCGTATTGAACACCTATGAAACGGTATAAAAAATTAGTTTCCCGTTCATCAAAGAAACGAAATTTATATTATATGTTTATTAGTTTCAGAAATATAGACTTGCCAAATCGGATAATTTTGATACATCCTGTATAATACTTGGAGAATCCGAAGTACATGGCAATTTGATGTAAAGAAGAGAAGTGCCTCCATATGCGCACGTGCATAGTGAGCATCACAAATAGTTCCATTATCAGCTCTGCGAAAAGGTTGTTTTCCTGTCCTGGATTGAGAGGATGTCGGGATGTGGTGTTATCTGTACGTCTGGGTGTGATCACCTATTAACCCTATCGTGCCTAAAATTTATTTAATACAGGGTGGCACAAAAGTTACTGGGCACTGATTTAAACAAAAGATGGAATTAAAGTCTCAATACAGATACAAACAATACTTACAGTTACTTTCCGTCTTCATTAATACCTCTTTGAAGTTTTTTATGGGCAGTGTTACGTACTCTATGGCATAATGTGGTATCACTGCCCAAATCGTGTATGTAGTGTTGTAGTTGAGCAATGGTCTGAGGCTTTTCAGAATGAACAGATCCTTGACGACACTCATATCAAAAAATCCACGGGCGTGATATCTTTTGAACGTCGACCAATCACTTTTCTTTGGAAAGTTTCGTTTAAATAACTGAGGACGGCAGTGGCATAATGTGGTGGAGCACAAGTTTTCAGCACACGTCACAAGTCCTGGTACTACGTAATTCTGAAGAATATGCAAATAGTTATCTCGTGTCACTGATCCCTCAAAGGAAAATATGGTCCAAGTACACCAAATGATGATATTACCTTCCAAACACACACTCACCCCAGGTTGATTTAGTGATTGTTCTAACAAAATATTTTGGTTGTCACTGTATCAGTAAGTGCAGTTCTGCCTGTTAACTTGTTCGCTTAGATTAAAATTGACCTCGTCAGATCACACAATTTTATTGAATAGGCTAGGATCATGTTTCTGTTGCCCAAGCATCAATTCACAAAACTAAAGACGTCGATCTGGATCATGTTCAAGAAACCGATGTCGTAAACGTGTAATGTAAACTTTAAGCTTCTTTCTGTGTAACATACCTGCAATTCATTTTCCTCAGTTGTGACTGTTGTTAGGCTGCCAGATCTAGGTGCATCCATAACAAATTCATGTTTTTCAAATCTATATCGTATGTCGTACACGGGTTGTCTAGATGGTGGTTTTGATCTAAAGTGTATTTTCCATTCATTAACAGCTGCAGTATCACCAGTTTTATAAAACTTTTTTAACACGAAAGTCGTTTCTTCCTTCGTTAACTTTGCTCCACCGCATTATGCCACTGCCATCCGCCAATATTTACACGAAACTTTCCAAAGAAAAGTGATTGGTCGAAGGGCAGATGTCGGCATGTCTCCAGTTTCTCCAGATATCACGCACATGGATTTTTTCCTATGAGGTGTTGTCAAGGATTCTGTTTGTTCTGAAAAGCCGCAGATCATTACTGAACTGAATGACTAGATACACATATCACTTTGAATAATTCACTAGTTAGTTATCGTGTTTGTTTTGTTTGTCATTGCGTTCTACACCAGTTTGACAAGGCGTAATTGTCACCATTTGGTAATAAAAACTTAACGGGCTAAAACTTCTTACTCTACTACGTCTTGCTGTTACTTTTGTTTTCTTGTAACCAACTGTCCAGTGACTTTTGCGCCCCGCCGCGCGGCGCGATTCATGATAGTCCCTTCGACATTGCACGTGGTGTCGTATGGTTCTTAATAGGGTGTGTGATCACCACGGACGGCAATGCAGGCTCTCTAGCGTGCTAGTAGCATGCTAACCACAAGGTGGGTAAGGAGTTGTGGTAGGGCGCTGCATTCGTCCACCAGCGCGACTGACAACTGCTGGATGGTAGTTGGTGCACTATGTCTCCCTCCGACACGTGCTCGATGAGATTTACGTCGGCGGACGGGCGGACCAGTCCATTCGCCGTATTTCCTCCAGATCCTCTGTTCGGTGCGGTCGCGCATTCTCATCCATAAAAATGAAGCCAGGGCCGAGCGAACGCCACAAAACGCGCATGTGCTGAATGAGTACAGTATCACATTAAGTTGACCTCTGAGTGACCGTGTTTACAGACTTCGAGGTCAGTACGCCCATGGAACATTATGCCTGCCCACATTATAACACCTGGACCACCAAAACGATCACATTCAACAATGCTGGAGTTACCTTCAAATGAGGAGACGTGGGAATACGCAATGTTCCCAGGAAGACTGTCGAGCACGATAGTTTTGACGGTCCAGGTGTTATGGTGTGGGAAGGCGGAATGTTCCACGGGTGTATCGATCTCCAAATCTTTGAAGACGGTAAATTCAGCGGTCCACGTCTGTACACCTTTCCCAAGGGTGTCTTTTCAGCTGCGTATTCAGCAGTAACCAATATCAGAGTACTGCTCAGAGCTGCACTCTGATATTGGTTATTGGTAGTTGACGCCATACCGCGTGTATGAAGTTGCCTGCCTACTTTGATATTCTGAAGATAAGAATATTCAAAACGCCTCAAAGGTTGAGCTGCTAAACATCAGGTGAGTAAAATTTTCTTGAACGATCTTAGCAGCAATGTATTAACATCTTTTGTAGTTTCCACGCAGTCCTCTTCCTTGGAGGTGTTTTATGAGTGCCATGTCTCGCCATTTGGATGAAGTATGGATGATCATGGTGGCAGCATATCGCTCTCTAGACCACTGTCAGCTCCCCAGATTCCTGGTCGCTAGTTCTCAATCAAGAAGCTCTTCAATTGGCCACACAAGGACAAGTACACTCTGTTCCAGTCCTCCCACGTAAAACTAGAGGGCAGTGCCGGGCTTTGAACCTGGGCCATCCAGAACGAAATTGAATGACGTGAAATGGCGTCAGTGAACACCATTGAGAAATTATGAACCTGCGGTAATAGTGTTTAATGTACGTGGGAATTTCCAAAAAGTAATGTACCATCATTATGGCAGGCCAAAATAATTAATGCTGCCCACTACACTTCAAAGTGACACAGATACGTGACACTATTTTTCAACACAAATAAACGACGGCATTTTCTATCAGTCGTTCAGGTCATTGACGATAGAAATTTGCTCCATGGTCACGGAGCCATTCGAGAACCGCTGTGCGAATGTCTTCCTCGTCGGAAAATAGTCGATTGCAGCGAATCAGTTCGTCGACTGCCTGGAGATTATCCTCTGTGGTCCATGGCCATCCTTCCCGATCAGTGACACGTTTGTGTGGCCTCGGTCAAATTATTGGCACCATTTCACCAAGCCTGGATTTTCACTGTGGTTTCCATTTCACATCCGATCGGACCTTGCTTCTGAATAGCGCTCGTAGTTGATAGATCCAGCGCAAAATCCGGAAAAAGCTAATACGTTTTCTGTTTCTTGAGATTCGTACAACTTAATCTGTTTCGAATGACAAAAGCCCGTGGTGGGTATAATGCGGCAAATCAGTTTATGAACGTGTGTCCACTCCCACATTCGCGAGCGCAATTCCGCAGCCCAGTGTGTAGCATCCACGCAAAACGAGCCAAGGGTAGATGCGGTGCGGGTCACGTCCGACGGACTCCTGCGATGCCAGAAAAGCGTTGATCGCAGTCCTTGCCGGCAGGCGGCCAGAGGAATGTGCAGGCGTCGTCCTTGGCAGCTCGGCCTCTCGTTGAGCAAATTCGCAGTTTTATCTCCGAGGACTCTGGTGAGCCATTTCATTTCCAGATAGATCCATCAGGCTGCCAAGGGTCAAAGTCGGAATTTGTCTGGGCAATCAAATAGGGAAAAAATCTGCAAGTGACTGGTATTGTGCAAGAGAGGAACGTCTCAGGGATTTGTTTTTGGTCCCTAGTTTTATTACTTTGACGTTCTCTCTCCTAAGAGACGCCAGGCGCAATTTCTGTGGTGTCTCGTTTTTATATTGTGTAGCTGAAGTTAGTCCAAACAAATATTGCTGATCACATCTCATATGCGATGCCTAGTTTCGATGGTAAGCGTCGGTTTGTGTCCTGTTACAAATAAAATGATTTTCAAAGCGGAATTTTTCTTGATCATTCGATGTGTCGCTTCCAAAGAAACCTAGCTGAATAATTGTTTTGTGCATATGTATTAACAGGGACACTGAAACATTAAGAATAGCGAGTACTACAGCAGTGACTGAGTAGCACTCCTGCATGATGGTAGAAGAGACCGCAGGGCATGACGATAATTGGGACAGGGAGAGTTCTTCGTCTTTTGCTGTCCCTGATAACTCGTATGGGTAAAACGAGACTAATTTTGCGGCCACTCCATCGAATGGCACACGAAATAACGCTTTAAAAATCATTTTGTTTGTAATGGGAAAGAAACCACCGCTTTCTGTTGATACTGGAAGTCGCATAAGAGACGTGGTGAATAGTACTTGCTTTACCGTCTCCAGCTACTCATTGCAGAAACGAAATTGAAAATATTTTCCGAAACAGCAGAGAAAATACGCCCAACGACTGTCAGGAGAGACACCCTGTGTGCTTGTGTGTGTGTGTGTGTGTGTGTGTGTGTGTGTGTGTGTGCGTTTGCGTGTGTGTGTGTGTGTGTGTGTGTGCGAACATTTGAAGGCAAATTCATAGATGATCGTTAACTGAGCACTTTGGGATAAGGTACAAGTAATTGTCAAATAATATGTATTATATTTTCAGGAATCGATCATTTACAACTCTTATACATGTTTCGGAAATCATGATTTGGCTCAGTAGCTGTATCTCATGTATTAAAATACAACCAATTTCGGTCAAACAACAGACTGTACTCCTGCATCAGGAATGCGTCCAAAAAGCATTTTTTTTTTTTTTTTTTTTTTTTTTTTTTTTTTTTTTTTTTTTAACGAGATCACTGTTATCTGTTAGCTGCATAAAAATTATAACATGTAAGAGAGTCCGTGAGTTACAATATGTTGCCACGGTGAAGCACATTCTATCCTTGTGAACAGAATTTTCCATCCAAAACGCTTCGGACATGGTAAAAGACTAATAGAAACGTACAACACCATTTATGAGAAGCTTTCATGCTACTTTGACATTCAGAGTTTTATGCTGAATGATGCCAATCTTACCAGCCAAACTTTCTCCATTGTCATTGTATAGAAAGTGCTCAAAATCCAGTGCCAGAACTGACAGTATGGTGACGAATACAAGAAATATATTTCTTTAAGCAATCAGGTGTCGGGAGTGCATATTGCGTGAGCACTGAATATCCGGAAATGTTAAATATGTCATTCCTTGAAATGTTCTGATCAGCGTTACAATAAATGATCAAAATGATAAGCATTAAGTTCAACGCTGAGGCGATATCGACGTAGCGAGTCGTCTTCTGTTCAATGGAAAGTATGTGGCTGTTCTGTATGTGTGTGGCTACTGCATGAATCCTCGCTCCTCTTGAGTCTCCAGGGGAGAATGCACCTCGGTTAGCTCCAGAAAATCAAGTCTAATGGAGCGACGTCCGCGGATCTTGCAGACCAATGTAGAGGTTCCCCCCCAGCCGATCTACCAATTGGCGGAAGTACGGGTTAACACTGCATGTAGTTCTACAAATTGCGCCTAGGTCCCATCATGCTGAAACCGCGTCCCATCTCTGACACGCGGGGATACCTCCAATATAACGTCGACAGATGTCTTTCCAAGAAGTCTGTATCCTGGCCACTTGAGTCGTGGAGTAACATGTGGAACCTAAGAAAGTAGTCGCCCCTTCTGTTTACTACAAACTGTCTCTGATGATCTCGCTTAAGGACAGAAGGCACCTTGAAAATGATGAAATTATGAATTAATTTTATTGATTATTGTGACGGTTTGAAGTATGCTTCCTGGGAACATAACAGTACTTTAGATCAAATCCTTATTTAAAGGTCTTGAATGGCAATTTATAGAGTGAGACGCGCCCACTTGTTGCTCTGTGGCTTCTCTACTTTGAATTCATTGTCCTAGGGACATTTTTTGCGGTCTTTTGTGCTTTCAGCTATTGGCTACGGTGTTTGTATCTTGCATTTAGTTCTTTCCTGTAGTAATAGCGTAACATACCTGTTTTTTATGCACAGAATTGGAAAACAGCTTGCTGCTTGATACTTTATTTCAGTATATAAGCTATTTCGGCCTTCATCAGTATATATCGTATGAAGCAGGATAGTGTTTTCCAATTGTATGAATAACGTCCTACTGTGACATAGTATATACTGCAGGTCTCACAATAAAGAAACTTACGGCAATACGTAATATATGTTTCGAGGTAAATAAATGCCGAGATCAACATCCAAAGTTGTCAAGAAATGGTCTCGAGGACCTTGAAGTACGAAAATAGTGAATGTAATGAAAAAGCATTGTATTTGTGTATGACATTCGTACTGTTGCAGAGTGGCTAGCAGCAGGCAGAACATTATGTGCCATTATGAGCTTACCAAGCTTTCCTGCAAGATTTCAGAAATATAATTATTTGCGGCGTGCTGCTTGCAAGTCAGTGGTAGAGGAATCTGTGATAAATGCGTTGAAAGAAGCTGTGATTTTAAACGATGAGTGCATATCAGGATGTGTTAAAGACATCTTAAGTGCAATAAAACTTCCAACTCAGTTTCGCTTAACTTTCGTTATTTATGGCCTAATGTACTTTTCCTTTGAAACTATGTATCCCAGAGCTATGGAATTCCAAGTCAGTTGTATTAGTGTACATGCATGGAGTGACATTCTTTTAGTTTCATATTTTTATTGTAAAGAACCGTACTACCTTCTTATTTTAAAAGGTCATTATTGAAACATTTTTAAATTACAGTTTTAAAATATAGTCCTTAAAATGTCAGATTGTTAGCAAATCATGTAAATGTACGTGAAATAAATTTCATTGTTTTACTGTTAATGCCTCCTGAGAAAAGCTACATTAACAAGTCAATTTGACATGGCGAATACACAATGTTCCTTGTCCCTTTAGCTGTTGAACGTAGTTTTTCATCCGTCCTTCAACTTCGGTGTAACGATGTTTGAATAAGATACTTTTTGTTTTTCCGCACTGCAGGCGCACTTCCGCGTGTATAGTGCACACTCAGTATGCATTTCCGACACTTGGTTGCTAAAAGAAATATTTTTATTGTTGTTTCCGTCATAAGATCTCTCAGTTTGGGCATTGAATTTTCGAACACCCTTTATTATGTACTCGCAGAAACTGTGTATTTTCAAACCATTTCTTTACTCCGGAACGTGGTTCTGTGACCGGTCTTCGGTGTCACTTCGTCATTTTCGGGTAAGCCGCCGTTGTATCGTGTTGGAACTGTGAAACTTCGTTGCTGAACGGTAAGCGTGTCTTACTGCCATCGTGAGGATCCGGATTCCGGGATCAGCTCCCTGTACTGACAGTGGATTTTCTTTGGCCGGAGGGGACGGCTTGCGTCAGCCTCGCGACGCCGGGCTACTTGAGTGAGAAGTATCGTCCGGAAGGCCTTCAGCAGCCGTAGCAGTGGTCTTTCGATCACATGCACCTCCATACCCCGTCGAAACTTAGGCCGTATTGCACAGGATGAAACAGCGACCGGTACCGTCGAGGATCATTTTGACTTGATTGCGAGGCTGCTACATACACTGATGTGACAAAGTCATGGGGCAACTGCACGTACATGTGCAGACGGCGGTAGTATCGCGTACACAAGGTAGAAAAGGGCAGTACTTTGGTTGAACTGTCATTTGGACTCAGGTAACTGATGTGAAAATGTTTCCGAGGTGATTATGGCCGCCGGCCGAAGTGGCCGAGCGGTTAAAGGCGCTTCAGTCTGGAACCGCACGACCGCTACGGTCGCAGGTTCGAATCCTGCCTCGGGCATGGATGTGTGTGATGTCCTTAGGTTAGTTAGGTTTAAGTAGTTCTAAGTTCTAGGGGACTTACGACCACAGCAGTTGAGTCCCATAGTGCTCAGAGCCATTTGAACCATTTTTGATTATGGCCGCACGACAGCAATAACAGACTTTGAACGCCTAATGGTAGTTGGAGCTATATGCATGAGACATTCCAATTCGGAAATCGTTAGCGAATTCAGTATTCCGAGATCCACAGTTTCAAGAGTGTGCTGAGAATACCAAATTGTAGCCATTACTTGTCACCACGGCCGCCGATCTTCGCTTAACGATCGAGAGCAGCGGCGTTTGCTACAATAGGCAATAGAACTCCGAAATCATTGTGGGACGTTCGACGAACGTATCCGTTTGGACAGTGTGGCGAAATTTGGCGTTAATGGGCTGTGGCAGCAGACGACCGAAGTGAGTACCTTTGTTAACAGCAAGCCACCGAGCAAGGTGTCGCTGTGGTTAGCACGCTGGACTCGCATTCGGGAGGACGACGGTTCAAACCTGCGTCCGGCCATTCGGATGTAGGTTTTCCGTGATTTCCCTAAATCGCTCCAGGCAAATTACGGGATGTTTCCATTGAAAGGGCGCGGCCTATTGCCTTTCCTATCCTTGACACAATCCGAGCTTGTGCTCCGCCTCTAATGACCTCGATGTCGACGGGACGTTAAACCCAATCTTCCTTTCTCCCTCGTTAACAGCAGGACATCGCCTCTCCTGAGCTCGTGACCATATCGGTTGGACCCTAGACGACTGGAAAGTCATGGCCTGGTCAGATGAGTCCCGATTTCAGTTGATATGGGGTCATGGTAGGGTTCGAGTGTGGCGCAGAACCCACGAAGCTGTGGACCTAAGTTATCAACAAGGCACAGTGGTTGTGGCTCCATAATGGTGTGGGCTGTGTTTACATGCAATGGACTGGACCCTGTTGATGTTCGCTTACTTGGAGATCATTGCAGTCGTTCATGGACTTAATGTTCCCAACAACGATGCGTCATGTCGCCGGGCCACAACGGTTCTCGATTTGTTTGAAGAACATTCTGGACAATTCGAGCGAAAGATATGGCCATCTAGATCACCCGGCATGAATCTCAACGAACATTTATGGGACATAATTCAGAGGTCAGGTCGTGCACAAAGTCCTGCACCAGAGTTATGGACGGCTATAGAGACGGCATGGTACAGTATTTCTGCAGGGGACTTTTAACGACTTTTCAAGTTGACGCCAAGATGCCATGTCGATTGTTGCACTACGCCGGGCAAAAGGAGGTTCGAGACGATATCGGGAGGTATGCCATGGCTTTGTCTCTGCAGTGTACAACGGTAATTCATCCAGAGTGATCTTTGACAGGTCAGATGTAGCCGTGATGCGATGGCCCTTGGCCGGATACAAAAAATAGTTCAGCTATCTCCAGAACGAATTTTGACTCTGCTAGGTAGTGTGAGCAGATTTGAAACTTTCTGGCAGAAACTGTGTGCCAGGACAGGCCCGAACCTTTGTGTTCTTCCAGAAGTGCTTGTCCTGTTGGAGAACTGTGAAGTTCGGAAAGCAGGACAGTGTTGTTTGCGGAAGAAAATCTGTGATTCGTGCCTGGCTGGCAGAGTCGATAGGTCATTTGCCCGCTTGAGTACATAGTTTGAGTCCCGATCCAGTAGAAACTGTCAGTCCGGCTCTTGTTGCCGTCACTGCCTGTAAATTGTTGGATGTATTCGTATTTCGATGCCATTGGACCGAATAATTTACATATTGAAAATTCCTGGCAGATTAAAACTGTGTGCCGGACCGAGACTCAAACTCGGGACCTTTGCCTTTCGCGGGCAAGTGCTCTACCATCTGAGCTACCCAAGCACAACTCACGAACCATCATCACAGCTGTATTTCCGCCATTACCTCGTCTCCTACCTTTCAAACATCACAGAAACTCTCCTGCAAACCTTGCAGAACTAGCACTCCTGACAGAAAGAGGATCTTGCGGAGACATGGCTTAGCCACAGCCGGAGGGGGAGGGGGAGGGGGGGGGTTAGAGCACTTGCCCGCGAAAGACAAAGGTCCCGAGTTCGAGTCTCGGTCTGGCACACAGTTTTAATCTGACAGGAAGTTTCATATCAGCGCACACTCCGCTGCAGAGTGAAAATCTCGTTCATTCAACTTACATATTCTTCCACAGAGACTTTGAAGACGTCGCCACACCCGCTCCCCTCCAGTAAGTAGACGACACGTTGGCCTTAAACCCTAATCACCAGACAGCGTTGAGCGCGATGGGTTCAGAGGTGCTGCTTTTAGTCAGCGTCTGGCGAAAGTGAGAGGACCGTCAAGAGACCGTGGCATTTAGGTGAGCTGCAGCGTCTTCTGTAAGCCACGCCTGCTTCTGGAAATGGCGAGCAGCCGCCGCCTCTACAGCAGGTGCTCGGCTTTCGAGACCACAGCGAGCAGTGCGCATTCGGTGTGGGTAGGCCTACCCGGCCTAGGACCTGTTCTCGAGACCGTAGGGGGCAGACAGTAGGCCGGCGAGAGGAGTTCTCCCCTCCTCCAGTGAAAGGCACCTCCCTGTCATGAAATCTCGCATTATATACGGGATGTTTCAACACGAGCTGCCGCGCGGTCTGGGGCGTTTTGTCACGTTCCGCCGCTGCTCCCCCCGTCGGAGGTTCGAGTCCTCCCTCGGGCATGGTTGTGTGTCGACCTTAGCGTAAGTTAGTTTACGTTAGATTAAATAGTGTGTAAGCTTAGGGACCGATGAACTCAGCAGTTTGGTCCCGTAAGACCTTACGACAAATTTCCAGTTTTTCCAACGGGAGCTGGATCCTCTAGTATACGTCACTTCGCCGGTACCATTCAGTAAGTGTAATTATCGCTATGGCAAAACATTCCCGTGCCTACTGCAGTAAATTTGAGTTCTTGAAATATGTTTAGGATCTCGTTTTTACACTTTCGGCCATGGATATGTGCAATTCCTCCAAGATATCCATTTTTCATCTCTGCTCTAAAGGGTTTCAGTACTTTTGAAATAGAAAATACGTAACGATTAATAACACTATATTAATCTGTACGCTACGCTACGATATTGCAGTGCAATGTTCCTTCCTGTAGCAACTACAGAAGTTATGAAATACATGAATGTATTGGCAATTCGAATATGGGCAAACATCAGCTGGATAATGGAGTGAGGACAATGAAAATTTGTGCCGGACCGGGACTGGAACCCGGATTTCCCGCTTATTGCGAGTGGTCGGCTTAACCACAACCATCCTTAACAGCCAGACGTGAACTTCCATGTATCGTAAACTATGGTCTCTACAACCTGGACTCGTATATCTGTCGTGTATATTGCCGTACAAAGGAAACATTTTAGTTGAAAGTCACTTGCCCGGTGTCGGTAGATAAATACGATATTGCTATGCCTGTGTGTTCAGAAGTACGACGCAGTGTTCCTTCGGAGATGCATGGATGTACGAGTGCTATTTGTAGACTCATGGTTGACAACACACTCCAACACACTTGTGTTACAGCCGGCCGTGGTGGCCGAGTGGTTTTAGGCGCTACAGTCTGGAACCACGCGACCGCTACGGTCGCAGGTTCGAATCCTGCCTCGGGCATGGATGTGTGTGATGTCCTTACGTTAGTTAGGTTTAAGTAGCTCTAAGTTCTAGTGGACTGATGACCTCAGCAGAAGTCCCATAGTGCTCAGAGCCATTTTTGAACTTGTGTTACAGCTGCATTTATTAATCAGCAGTAGGAGACAGGCACCGCTCCCATTTGTAAAATGCCGTAACAGCCTTTCAAGGCTTGATGTGGGGAGTGAGCAGATATGATTTTACACGAGCGCTCCTGTTCCACTCGTACAAGGGAGACATGAACCGTCATTTATCACACCGGAAAAATATTTACTTAATTCCAGAATGAATTTTCATTCTGCAGCGGAGTGATTCGAAATTTCTGTGCCCGACCGGGACTCGAAGCTGGGACCCTCCCTTTTTGCGGGCAAATGATCTACCGACACACTTGTTTGCGGCAGAATTTCTGTAAAGGATATGAGGTACAGGTACGAGAAAAGCCGTGAGGACGGGTCGTGAGTCGTGCTTGAATAGCTCAGTCGCTGGAGCACTTGTACGTGGAAGGCAAAGATCCCAGGTTCGAGTCCATGTCTATGACACAATTTTGATCTCCCAGGATGTTTCAGTTGCGCAATTGTTTGTTTGTTCACAGGCACCTGTCTGCAACGTTGGTACCCCGTGCCACAATACCATAGCACGCCGTTAGAGCATCGAGAACAACTCACTGATACAGTGGAGTATCGTCCGGTAATTCGTTTCCGGAAGCAACGGATAAGTACTGTTTATTGGCCTTACATAACTGCAACGTTTCCATTGCTTCTGGAAACGAATTACCGAACTCTACCTATGGGCTGTTCCCGTTGCTGTAGCGGCGTGCTACGGTAGTGTGGCACGAGGTGCCGTCGCTGCAGATATATGCCTGCGTACAAATAAACAATTAAGTAAGTGAAACTACGTAGCAGAAAAAAATGGTTCAAATGGCTCTGAGCACTATGGGACTTAACTTCTGAAGTCATCAGTCCCCTAGAACTAAGAACTACTTAAACCTAACTAACCTAAGGACATCACACACATCCATACCCTGCCTCGGGCATGGATGTTTGTGATGTCCTTAGGTTAGTTAGGTTTAACTAGTTCTAAGTTCTAGGGGACTAATGACCTCAGCAGTTGAGTCCCATAGCGCTCAGAGCCATTTGAACCATTTGAACATCCATACCCGAGGCAGGATTCGAACCTGCGACCGTAGCGGCCGCGCGATTCCAGACTGAAGCGCCTAGACGCGCTCGGCCACACCGGCCGGCCTACGTAGCAGAGTTATCAATTTATTTCTTGTTTCTGTTACGTTTTGTGCGGGCAGAACAATCGGAGAAGCACGTTTGCGGAAAGTTGTGAGTGGAAAAGTTAACTTCATTCTCTTGGTCACTCTTGATACTTTTAATAATAAGCCCATTATCAGGAGCTAACTCAAAATGAAGTTCATGTGAGGCATTCAGTCAATTTCACAGAAAAATATCATTATTTGCAGCATAACTGCTGGAGTACTGAGATACTGTTTCTTATGTCACTTCCGTTTCTTCTCCCGATAACGGCTGGTTTATTTAAGATACGTTTTATCACTGCGATAAACACGCACAAATCGTGTTTTTTGCTGTGTTAGAAATACGTAGGTTTTCCCTCCACCTGAAAATGAAGTTAAAATACACTGAAGCGCCAAAGAAACTGGTATAGGCATGCATCTTCAAATACAGATATATGTAAACAGGCAGAATATGGCGCTGCGGTCGGCAACGCATGTATAAAAATGGTTGAAATGGCTCTGAGAACTATCGGACTAAACATCTGTGGTCATCAGTCCCCTAGAACTTAGAACTACTTAAACTTAACTAACCTAAGGACATCACACACATCCATGCCCGAGGCAGGATTCGAACCTGCGACCGTAGCAGTCGCGCGGTTCCGGACTGAGCGCCCAGAACCGCGAAACCACCGCGGCCGGCAACGCATATATAAAACAGGTGTCTAGCACAGCTGTTAGATCGGTTACTGCTGCTACAGTGGCAGATCATCAAGATTTAAGTGAGTTTGAACATGGTGTTATAGTCGGCGCACGAGCGATGGGACACATCTCCGAGGTAGCGATGAGGTGGAGATTTTTCCATGCGACCATTTCACGAGTGTACCCTGAAAATCAGGAATCCTTTAAACGATCAAATCACCGACATCGCTGCGGCCGAAAAAGATCCGGCGAGAACGGGACCAACGACGGCTGAAGAGAATTGTTCAGCGTGACAAAAGTGCAGCGCTTTGGAAATTGCAGCAGATTTTAATGCTGGGCCATCAACAAGTGTCAGCGTGCGAACCATTCAACGAAACATCATAGATTTGGGCTTTCGGACGCGAAGGCCCTTAATGACTGCACGACACAAAGCTTTACGCTTCGCCTGTGCCCGTCAGCACCGACACTGGACTGTCGATGACTGGAAACGTGGTGCCTGGTCGGACGAGTCTCGTTTCAAATTGCATGGACGTGGACAGGTATGGAGACGACCTCATGAATCCATGGACTCTGCATGTCAGCAGGGGACTGTTCAAGGTGGTGGAGGCTCTGTAACGATGTGGTGCGTGTGCAGCTTGAGTGATATGGGACTCCTGATACGTCTAGATAAGACTCTGACAGGTAAAACGTACGTAAGCATACTGTCTGACCAGCTGCTTCTATTCATGTCCACTGTGCATCCCGACGGACTTTGGCAATGCCAGCGGGACGATGAAACATCCCACATGTCCAGAATTGCTACAGAGTTTAAACACTTCCACTGGCCACGAAACTCCCCAGGCATGAACATTATTGAGCATACTTGTGATGCTTTGCAACGTGCTAGTCAGAAGAGATCTCCACCCTCTCGTACTCTTTACGGATTTAGGGACATCCCTGCGGGTTCCTGGTATCAGTTCCTTCCAGCCCTACTTCAGACATTAGTTGAGGCAATGACACGTCGTGTTGCGACACTTCTACGTTTTCGCGTGGGCCGTACACGATATTACGCAGGTGTACCAGTTTCTTTGACTGAATAATATCTAGTTACTTGAACGCAAACTTTTGGGCGAGAGAAATCGCGTTCCCAAAGTTTCTAAACAATTATCTTCCACACTTCCAGGAAAAAAATTTGTTACTATTTCGAATTTTATCGTTTATAAAACAAAATGACTAGAAGTTACAATGTATAATCTTACTCTGTCTGCCGCTCGTTGTCGAAGTCAGCATCTGGATTAAAATCTCTATGGCTCTGCAGAATTCCAACGATCGTCGAGTCTGAAAATTATTACAATAAACAGAGGCACAGTCGTACGCCGTGGGGAAGCCGTCTTGGGTGCTATGACGTACTCACTCTGCAGCATGGGAATCAGTGTCCAAGTTGTGAGTCAATTTCGATAAAGTCTAGAATTTAGTCTCTTAAAATAGAGCATAAACGACCATAGCGAAGGCTCTACTGATTTTGCAGGATACAAAGTTTCCTATGAGGAACGAAACACCAAATAATGTTCCGAGCTACAGACGAGGGAGAAGTTAAAATAACCAAAGAATTGATCGTACCTTTTCCATTCATGAAGTTAATGTTTTCTATAAATGATCTCCATAGCTACATGTTTTCTATAAATTATCTCCATAGCTACATTTCAGTACACATCATCCTCTTGTATGAGATGAAATGTTATCATAATTAATCGAATTAGATTCAGTATTCTAAATGGCAGCTTACAACAATGCCGCTAATTATAGTTCCACTGCGATCCCGCCCTCCGCACTTCTCAATCAGAAGTACTCAGTCCATTGTGCGCGTAATGTTCCGTATTATATCCACAGAGTCAGAGATAATCTGTCTCTCGCAGTCATAACGAGTCTTCGAGCAATATAAATTATTGTCGCGATTGCACGTAAACAATTGCTCCAGAAGAGAAATGGCACACTACAGTATGATGACAGTGAAATTTAATGTTATGAAACCATACTTAAAACTCTCGGATAGACTTACAGTTAAGAGTAGATCCACAAGTGTTGTAGTCTTAAAATTTCGTTTCCGTAATGTGTCTGACTTCAGTAACAAAAAAGTTTCCAGCGTGTAAAAAATTAGATAATGACTTCATGAAACGCGTTTTCCTTAATTGTCTGTATGTCATCTTTGTAATATGTTACCGTAAAAAGAAAATGAAAGAAAACGTTGTGCAGTCCTTGCAAAATAAATTGTGATGCCAATTCCGTAATTGTACGCTGAATAGTTTGCGAGTTGGAGCGAGATGAGTGATACGAGAGACAACGCGCGTGTGTGTTGAGGGCTCAGGCAGCTCCGCTCCGCCACTGCACGTGCTCCTACTGAAGACGACTATAGTTACAAGACTAACACCTGAAAAGCGCAGCATACCGCCTAAACGCATCGTGCTACAGTAAATGTTGCTGTGAAACGTGACTGAAGCAGCAAAATGTGTTGTTCATAAAGTAGAATACAGTCAGGAAGCGAACTCCACTGCCGTGTTCTGTCGGCTCCAGGAGCTCGCTGGGAGCGCGCCGTTTAGGCCTACTATGCCCAGCTGTGGATGGGTCACCGACTGCCCGCTGCTGCAGGCCAGAGGCCTCGCTTTCGTTGGCTGGTGGATGGACCGGTTCCCTGTACTTAGCCCACTTCCCCTCCAGACGCGGACGGCCCAGCCTATTCCTTTCGCTGCCAGAGAGGACAGACAGGAGAGATCCTGTCGCTTCAAGTGCTTGTCTAGGCTTCTTCCTTAAATAAATACCTATCCAGTGACGAGTTCCGGAAAAATGGAAAAACACGCAAGGTAGTACTGACCCCAACGACTTATTTTACAAGATGGCTTTAAGAAAACGAAAGCTACATTTATAAGGTTTGTAGTTTTAGAGAAAGCTTTTGTCAGTTGTGATTGCAATATTCTCTTCGAAATTCTTAAGCTAGCAATGTAAGATACGTAAGCTAAAGCCCGTAATGCTCCAAATGTTCTCAGCCGGGGATAGATCCGGCGGCCTTACTGGCCAGTGTAGCGTTTGGCAAGCACGAAGACAAGCAGAAGAAACTCTCGCCTTCAGAGTGCAGAGAGCGCATTACTTTCTTCATTTCTTCCTTGTTGCTTAAGGACATAAGACAGTCATAATCAAATGCTCTTAATCATTAGATATGGAGCTATGTACTGAACCAACACAGTCTGCGCACAAGAACAGCAGAGAGGTTAATGCATGTTATTGTTGTAAACCTGTGAAACAGGGAAAATTGTATTTACTTACTTACATACTTCTTGTCGTATATGCTACAATATTTTGTAATGAAGACCAGCGTAGTTTTAGAAAAGGAATACCTTGTGCAAAATGTGTTTTGACCACTACTCACATCTAAAAACGGTTTATATTCAGCCTGCCAACGCACTATTTATTTCTTTACGAAAACGCTTTTAACAGGGTTAAAAGAAACTCATATTGGAATGATTTAACACGATGAGGCATACCATAAAACGTTATTAATGCAATAGAATAGTTAGACAGAAACGACTCTGCTGGCATACGAAATTTAAGAATGCAGCAAGTGAAAAGGGTGAGCCGGCCGAAGTGGCCGTGCGGTTAAAGGCGCTGCAGTCTGGAACCGCAAGGCAGCTACGGTCGCGGGTTCGAATCCTGCCTCGGGCATGGATGTTTGTGATGTCCTTAGGTTAGTTAGGTTTAACTAGTTCTAAGTTCTAGGGGACTAATGACCCAAGCAGTTGAGTCCCATAGTGCTCAGAGCCATTTGAACCATTTTTTGAAAAGGGTGAAAGGAAATGCACTCCGTCTTCAGGCCACAAGTGGCCCACCGGGACCATCCGACCGCCCTGTCATCCTCAGATGAGGATGCGGATAGGAGGGGCATGTGGTCAGCACACCGCTCTCCCAGTCGTTATGATGGTTTTCTTTGACCGGAAAGGAAATACAAATATTGAAAAAATAAGATTGACAGGAAGTGCAAAATGGCTAAGCAAGAATGGCTAGAGCATAATTGTAAGAATTTAGAAGCATATTTACATGGACGAAAATAAATTCCGCCTACAGGAAAATTAAAGGGGCCTTTGGAGAAAAGAGTGCAGCTGTATGAGTATTAACAGCTGAGATGGAAAAGCAATCCAAAAAAAAGAAGGGAAAAGTTAAAGATGGAAGGAGTATGTAGGGAATCTTTACAAGGGGGATGGACTTGAAAGCACTGTTACCGAAAGGGAAGAGGATGTACACTACTGGCCATTAAAATTGCTACACCAGGAAGAAGTGCAGATGATAAACGGGTATTCAATTGACAAATATATTATACTAGAACTGACATGTGATTACATTTTCAAGCAATTTGGTGCATAGAGCCTGAGAAATAAGTACCCAGAACAACCACCTCTGGCCGTAATTACGGCCTTAACACGCCTGGGCATTGAGTCACACAGAGCTTGGATGGCGTGTACAGGTACAGCTGTCCATGCAGCTTCAACACGATACCACAGTTCATCAAGAGTAGTGAGTGGCGTATTGTGACAAGCCAGTTGCTCGGCCACCATTGACCAGGCGTTTTCAGTTGGTGAGAGATCTGGAGAATGTGCTGTCGAACATTTTCTGTATTCAGGAAGGCCCGTACAGGACCTGCAACATGCGGTCGTGCATTATCCTGCTGAAATGTAGGGACTCGCAGGGATCGAATGAAGGGTAGAGCCACGGGTCGTAACACATCTGAAATGTAACGTCCACTGTTCAAAGTGCCGTCAATGCGAACAAGAGGTGACCGAGACGTGTAACCAATGGCAGCTCATACCATCACGCCGGGTGATAAGACAGTATGGCAATGACGAATACATGCTTCCAATGTGCGTTCACCGCGATGTCGCCAAACACACATGCAGCCATCATGATGCTGTAAACGGAACTTGGATTCATCCGAAAAAATGGCGTTTTGCCTTTCGTGCACCCAGGTTCGTCGTTGAGTACACCATCGCAGGCGCTCCTGTCTGTGATGCAGCGTCAAGGGTAACCGCAGCCATAGTCTCCGAGCTGATAGTCCATGCTGCTGCAAACGTCGTCGAACTGTTCGTGCAGATAGTTGTTGTCTTGCAAACGTCCCCATCTGTTCAATCAAGAATCGAGACGTGGTTGCACGATCCGTTACAGCCATGCGGATAAGATGCCTGTCATCTCGACTGCTAGTGATACGAGGCCGTTGCGATCCACTCCATCGCAGTCTTTGCCACGTAGCACTCACAGCGCCTTTGAACGCTACAATGGGGCAAAGTGACCCAAAACAGACTACTGAAATACTGGTAACGGATCTGAAACGCAAAGAAAAAAGCAGTTCCAGAAAAGACGATTGGCCGACCGCTGATATAAAAATGGTTCAAATGGCTCTGAGCACTATGGGACTTAACTGCTGAGGTCATCAGTCCCCTAGAACTTAGAACTACTTAAACCTAACTAACCTAAGGACATCACACACATCCATGACCAAGGCAGGATTCGAACCTGCGACCGTAGCGGTATCGCGGTTCCAGACTGTAGCGCCTAGAACCGCTCGGCCACTCCGACCGGCTACTGATATAAAAAACTGGATGAGCAAGGAAACCAGTTCCTGTGCAACCGGTGGGGGGGTCAACGGGCGGCCCGCGGGCCAGACCAGATCCGGCCTGCGATCGCTTTCAGTCCCGCCGGGAGGACGGGAGAGAGTGCAAGAAAGGAAAGAGGAGGCAGCGAGGGGCGGAGAGGAACAAATAGGGGGAGAGAGAGAGTGCCTGGGATGTATTTTCAGGTATTCGCTATTCCCATTTTGCCAGTTTAGCTTCAGGATAATGCAGCTAATACACACAAAGTTCAAGCGATTTAGATTTTTTTAATGAATAAAGAAATGATGGCTTAATTTCTTCAGTGTAACAGAAGCAACCCATGCGCATATGATCAGGCATGAAAAATATTTTTGGACCAATTTTTAAAAAATGCTTGCTAATAGTGTGTGGACATTAACACACTAAATTTCAAGCATTATAAGTTAAGTTACTCCTACCTGAATGTCGACTGTCTGTCTCACTGCCGTGTTTTGTTTTTGTATTCTTTCTGATATTAGCGCTAGTAAAAAAAATTTTTTTGTCCACTGTGGACGTATTAGTACATCGTAACTGTTGAAAATTGTACTAGTTCATAGTGAATTAGTTGCAGTATGTTTTGAGGCGTTTGCTTTTCATGATGGCATTCAAGATGCTTGGCATCCCTTCTTCGGATATTTAGATTTACTTACGTGTCATGAACATCCTTTCTTTTCTAATAGCTTTGCAGACTTTTGCAATGGAAATTCTAAGACTGATACGGTATAACGTCGCAAGTCAAGAAACAATGATCACGACACGTAAGTTAAACTTCTGGAGGTGGGTGACATAAAGTGAATATAGTCTCAAAAACGAGAGTTTTGAGGCATAATTTGTTGTCGTGGCGTGTCGAAAAAGAGGCACCATTAATATCGGTGCGATTCTCCCTAAACATTAATCACAAACGCTACAGTTTTCACCTTACGCTGGTGTCACGTCACGGCGTGATGAGGCGGCGCGCGGGCCTAAGTATGTGAGTTGGGCCTGTGAGTCACCGTAGTGTGTCCATGCCTGCTCTATGCCCACTAGAAGTTTCTGTCCAAGAGGGTACGTAAAAGGGCAACAAAACACAAAATCGTAAACACGTTATCGCCTAAAATTGAGGTGAGATCTACGAATAAGCCGGCATCTACCCTCTCGTCGTTACATAAACAACAATCAGTTAAAATGTCGCGGACTGTAATCGGCATTACGAATGCATCAACTGGCTGTTCTCCACGTCTGAGGAGGAACCTGCGGGAGATGAGACTGTGGCCAATCGGTGACGTGTTACGCAGACATAACCACTTCGAACTGGCCGGAAAGAAGTGCGCCATGGCCTTATTGTTCCTTCTATTGATCGCAGCTTATCTATGGCATCCAGCCAAAAGACCTTCTCAGTATTGCACCCAGAGGGATAGGGCAGTTAGTTATCTTCGGAAGGATACTGCCTGTTTCGCTACGGTGTCCCCCAACTCATTCCCAGGAAGCCGCACGTGTCTCGTTACATTCTTTTTCTGTAGTTGCAACTGGAGGCGTCCTGGATGGCCCTATCGGCTGTGTACATATGCTCGATGGTCTGCAGGCTACTTAGTGATTCAATGAAGATCTGGAATTTGAAGCCACTATCATTGTTCATGTGATTGACAGCTTCAAGAATCGCATAGAGTCCAGCGTCAACGATGGTATACTCACTCGACACACAGATACAGCTGTATGATTATTGTTTACTGTCCCGTCGACAACAACGTTATTGGAGACGGAGTACAAGCTCGGCTTTAGGAAGGATGGGGAAGAGAAGTGGTCGTGCCTTTGCGAAGGAACTGTTCTGGCTACAAGTGAACAGAGCACATAATGTGAGCCTGCAGACCTCTCCTCGGACTCTGGTTTGAGCAGAACGGACTAGACGTGGTGTGCCCACGGACTCCAGCACGCACTGGAGTGGGCAGCAGTGGCGGCAGGTGAAAGCGAGGCGGCCGCCGACAGACGCGTTCTTGCGCAAGCTGGAGGGCCAGCCACCTGAAGGAACGCCGCCTCCAGGACGACTTGCTGATCTGCCTCAGCAGTCGCTAATCTGATAACACTTCGGTACCGTGATGTCAATATGGCCTGAAGGCTGAAGGCTAACGAGTCTTGCTACTGGATTTGCAGTTCTACGGAAAGATAAATGAAGCCTAATCCGCCGTCGGAGAGCGACTTCACTGGAAGGTCTTGTCGACCTGGTCAGACAAACTACTTCTCAACCGAGTTGCTCCTCAGTTTGCCTCACAAGGGCTGAGTGCACCCCGCTTGCCAACAGCGCTCGGCAGACCGGATGGTCATCCATCCAAGTACTAGCCTTGCCCTCCAGTGCTTAACTTCAGTGACCTGACGGGAACCGGCATTACCGCTGCGGCGAGGCCGTTGGCACGACAGCGCATACAGATCCAAGAAAGAAACAGATAACGGACGGTATTCTGTGGCTAACACTGCGGAAAAAGCTTCACAGAAGTACGGTACTGTAATTTTATTACGTAAATGCATTATCTCCTTCGCTGTATGGCTTGTGAGGAAAAATCACTGTGCGTTTCCTGGCGGAGGGTGGCCTGTACCACTACTAGTCATTTGCTTTCCTGTTCCATTCGCAGATAGAAACAGGGAAACACTACTGTCTATATGCCTTAGCATGAGCCCTAATTTCTCTTATCTTGGTGGTGTTTACAAGTAATGTATGTTGGAGGTAGTGGAACCGTTCTCCAGTCAGCCGGTTCTCTAAACTTTCTCAATAGTGTTCCAAGAGGATGTCTTCCTTTAATCCGGCCTGGTGCAGATACCAAATACTCGATCAGTACTCAAAAATAAGTCGCACCAGCGTTATATATGCGGTTTCCTTTACAGATGAACCACCCTTTCTTAAGTTACTCCTAATAAACCAAAGTCGACCATGCGGCTTCCTTACCACAATTCTCACATATTCGTTCAATTGCACACCGCTTTGCGACGTTACGTCCAGATATTTAAACGACGTGATTGTGTCAAGCAGGACATTACTAACGCTCTATCGGAAAATTACGGATTTGTTTTTTCTACTCATCCATATTAACGTACATTTTTACACATTTAAAGCCAGCTGCCATTCATCACACCGACAAAAAATTTTGTCCAAGTGACCTTGTATCATCCTACCGTCAGTCATCTTCGACATCTTCCCGTACGTAACAGCGAACGTAAAAGTGATAGCCAACGGAATGAAGTTTTGAGATACTTTGTCGGATATAGTTTGTACTGGGAAGGAAAAGAAACTGCGAGGGTGGTTTGAAAAGTTCTCGGAACGGAATAGGAAAATAGTACTTAGATCGCTGAAACTTTTTTTTTCAGTGTAGCCTCCTTGTAGATTAATGCGCTCGTTCCAACGATGTTCCAGTGCCTTGATCCCATCTCGAAAATGAGTTTCCTCCAGCCTGCAAGATAGTTGTCAACTC
Organism: Schistocerca americana; assembly: GCF_021461395.2. Taxonomy (NCBI): domain Eukaryota; kingdom Metazoa; phylum Arthropoda; class Insecta; order Orthoptera; family Acrididae; genus Schistocerca; species Schistocerca americana. Next base: position 158,430,389 of record NC_060128.1, on the reverse strand, counting down.
CGGATATCAGTTCTTAGTTTGAAGTGAATTTCCATCCACCAAGAAAAATTTTCAGTTTTGGGAAGAGATGGAAGTCTGACGGAGCCATATCAGGCGATTAAGGCTGGTGCGGCAACGGTTCATACCTTAGTTCGTGTAATTTTGCCATGGCGACGTCACATGTGTGCGGGCGCGCGTCAGGAGTCGCGCCATCCATCTTGCAGATAATTTTTTCACTTCTAATTCATCAGTTAAAATGTGATATTCTCTTTCAGGTGACATCTGGAAAGCGTGTGCAGTTTCACGCACTTTCAATCGGCGACCCTCCATGACCATTTTGTGCACTTCTGCAATTATTTCTGGAGTAGTGACACATCTTGGCGGACCACTGCGCGGATCATCATCTAAGCTCTCTCGGCCAAATTTAAATTCATTTGTCCACTTGGCAGCAGTTGACTATGAAGAAGCAGAGTCCCGCTGTGTATTCTGGATATAGGCGTGAATGTCCTTTGGTTTCATACCTTTCTTTACGAAGTACTTAATCACTGCTCGAATGTTGATTTTTCTATCTTCGCAAATCACTACACGGGAACAGCAACAGAGCCACGTCACCGCCACAGCTCCCTTCCAGGAGCACTGTCGTGGGACGTGTTTACAGGCAAAATTCCAATGAATATCACGTGAACAACTCGTTGCTCTAGCGCTGACCTCTCGTGGTGATTCCGAGAACTTTTCAAACCACCCTCGTATAATATTTGCACAGAATAAATAGTTCAGAGTATTATGGGACTAATGAAACACTGTCGGAGACGATGGAATGAACGTAGCTTGAATGATAGCCGCTAGAAAAACTAAAACCATATGTGCCAAAAGAAAAACTATGCTTGGAACAAAGTGACATGATGCTAAAGTGCATGCTGCTAGTGGTGCCGTCTTCGTCGTCGTCGTCGATGATGTTGGTGGTGGTGGTGATCATGATCATGATGTTTTTATAAAAGAAATCGTGTTTGTTGTTCATAAAGCGGATGGTGGTGGTCCAGTGATTTATTAATTCAGTTCACAAGAACACTACTGCTGATAGACGACAGTTCGTTTTTTTCTCTCTTTTTTTCTCACACCATCTTGTATGCTACTGCAGAAATACTTGTTGCAGTGCATTTTCACGTCAGTGGCGTATTAAACTTTGCAAAGTAGCCAAAATGTTTTCAGTGTTATAATAGTTCTACTCGGGAAATGTCCATACAATTTAATGACCCCCGTCGCCTTTTCCTGGCTCTTCGTGAAGGCTCATCTCAGAAACTTTCACGTGGTTTTTTATATGGCTTTCATTAAAGATACACTGATTCACACGGAGGAACGTTTGTGTATTTGATTTATTACCGCTACACTGACAATTCGTGCATTATGTAGTTTCAGAACAAAAAGAAAGAAATCGTACAGAAACTGTGGAATGAGTTTTTGGCCTGTACTGAGGACTTTTAGAGACTAGCGGCAGAGAACGTAAATAAACCCGGCGTCCTCCCCACGCCTGTTTTATGTATCGAGGACCGAAGAACTTAAAATGAAGATGGACGTTTCATCCATGGCCAGTAACAAAGGTCACTCATTTCATTCAGGAATCCTATGTCACTGGTAGTCTTGAGGACCTCGCAGAATACGTTACGAAGTATTAAAATGCCGGAAGTGACATTTCGTTTCTCCTTGGTTGCACATAGACTGCCTGATGTTAATGTTGCTTTTTCTGAGATAAAATGCTATGAAGAATACTTAGTCAGTGTAGCATCTTAGACAGACCTTCACTACAGAAAACACTGACCATGAATTGAAGGTTAAGTCTTCTAGATTTTAAGACCGCGTCATGTTTCTCTCCACTTTCGTTTTACACAATTGACCTTTAGGGCCCGTCAGATGCGATCTTCTTTAGGATTTTCTGTAGTTCCCGGTTAGCTGAACACAGTCTTCAGATTTTACCTTTAATGACGACGGTCTGCAGAGTCACAAACTGGCCATAAATATTTTTTTTTCACCTTTATCGAGCCTATATCCCATATTCGTTTCACACAACAGTCTTATGTGTCAGAGGTGACTGAGGTCTTGGAAATTGTGGACCCGTCTCTGGAATTGTGGAGACATCTTCCCGACGTCAAAGGGGGTGGCTCCATGCGTTTCATACCCAATAGAGCACTAAATTAGCCAGACTTCCTATGATACCTCAGGGTGGAAGAAAGATGGTGACTTTTCATGTAATCTCATTACTGTTAGCATCGGAGAAATTGAATTCTGTTAATTTCAGGCACGAAACACGTCTGGGGATCAGTAGACACTAATGCGCATCTGTTAGAATGTTGTTGTTATTTTTGTTCTTGTGGCGGTCTTTAGTCGAAAGACTGTTTTGGTGGTGCTTTCCACACAAGTCCATCGTGCACAAGTCTCATAATCACCGCATAACTACCGCACCCTACATGCATTTAAAGCTTCTTACTGGCCAAACCTTCAGCATTCTTCTGTGACACCACATTTCAAAAGAGTCTATTCATTTCTTGTCTATTTCACGTAAGTAAATGCGAGTTATTACACATAAATAATGGTAGGTATCAGTTACTGTCCTGTTCTACTATTGACGACAAATTACGGGAAACAGTAACTACCGGAACCTATGAAGGGTTGATCATCCTAAGGAACGTAAAGTAGAATGCTCACATAAAACAAATTGTGGAAAACGGATGACAGACAGATTCATTGGGAGAATCTTAAAGAAACTTAATTTCTCCGTGAATGACGTAGCTTAAAAATCACTTGCTCGACCGATTCTTGAGACCTGCTCATAAGAACTTCCTGGAAGATTAAAACTGTGTGCCGGACCGAGACTCGAATTGCGGATCTTTGTCTTGCGCGGGCAAGTCCTCTAACAATTGAGCTGCCCAAGGACGACTCACGATCCGACCTCACAGCTTCACTTCTGCCAGTACCTCGCCTTCTACCTTCCAAACTCCTTTCTTTCAGGAGTGCTAGTTCTGCAAGGTTCGCAGGAGAGCTTCTGTTAAGTTTGGAAGGTAGGAGGCGAGGTACTGGCAGAAGTGAAGCTGTGAGGACGAGGCGTGATTCGTGCTTTGGTAGCTCAGTTGGTAGAGCACTTGCCCCAGAAAGGCAAAGGTCCCGATTTCGAATCTCGGCCCGGCATACAGTTTTAATCTGCCAGGAAGTTTCGGGAAGGGACATGACTAGTATTGGTTAGGATACACTCCGCCACCCACCATACGGTGTTCTTGCGGGGTATGTATGTAGATGTAGACGTGGATATAGACGTAGAGCTCGAGCCAGAGACGTTGTCCAGAGACTTTGGAAATTGAATTTCTGATACTGACGGTGGAGGAGTGAAGAGACAGTCGACGTGGAAGTGCCCTCTGCCACACACCGTAAGGTTATTTGCAAAGTATGACTGTAGACGTGGTTCTGCGGTTCCTGTTGTGATGACCTAGACATGTACGGGGCATAACCCCTGAGCTTCCAACCCCCTTCCAGCCTTCCAGAAATGCGAGGCTTATTCCTTGCAGTATTTGCCCACTCTTAAGCCTCTCAATGTGGCAGTCAAGGTTAGCATCCATTACTGAGACGGGTAGACCTCGCCCAGCCGAAGTCACGCAAAAATTCATACACAGTGGCTATTGTGAATTCGGCAGGTCTCCCGTGTAGATTCCAGAGCCGATCTGCCATGCATGATTCATGGAGGCTACGTGCAAAACTACGCACTGGCTGGCCCGCGCCATTCGCGTTGAATAAAAGATTCCCGCCGTCTGCGCGAATCGCTCCTCCGTCTACGCCGGATGTCTCCGCCGCGGCAGTGACCAGACGGGATAGCCTCCACGGCCGCAGTGGGGCCTTGGATAATCTCGGCCTCCACTGGCGCCTACCGGCTCATCTGTCACGCCGCGGTAAGCATTTAGATAGGGCAGCGACAGGCGTGACCTACACAGTTTAATAAACACTGCTGCCCAAGTGAATGCCGCAATCCTCTTACCATTCTAGACATTCTCGTAAGACAAAAGATACGATGCACCACAAAGGAATTATCCGAATGGGACGGAAATCGCATGTATGTGATGTATATGTAGAGATACACAACTAATTACAGTTTCAGAAAAATTGGATAGTTTATTCAAGAGAAAGAGCGTCACAAATTGAACAAATCAGTAACTCGTTGGTCCACGCTCCGTTTTGTTGACCTTCGTGTCTAGCCATGCTGGGCTTACATTTCAGCAAGATAATGCCCGGCCACACACGAAGACAGTTTCTACTTCTTGTTTTAGTACTTTCCACACCATAGCTTGGCGAGCAAGGTCACCAGATCTCACCCCCCCCCCCCCTTCCAATCGAGAACGTTTGGGGTATTATGGGTAAGGCCCTCCTCCAGCCAGCTCGGGAATTTGGCGATCTAACGCGCCAACTGGACAGAATTTGGCACGATATCCCTCAGTAGAACATCCAACAACTTTATCAGTCAGTGCCAAGCTGAGTAACTGCTCGCACAAGGGCCAGAGGTGGACCAACGCGTTACTAACCTGCTCAATTTGTCAAACTCTTTCTGTTGGATAATTCATCCAGTTTTTCTGAAATTCTGATCATTTTGTCTGTTCATGTACATCACATCTACATAGTTCCATCCCATTTGGATAATTCCTTTTTTTTCCCTTTCTTTCCCTTATGGTGTCTCTATGAATCTATGATACGTCTGAAGGAAGATTAGGTTGTAACGTATGGGAATGAGCTGCGACACTAGTGCTCCTAACCTACTTAAAGGGTTTTTCAGATGGAGCAGTAAATATGTTAGAAGTAGCATAGACTAATTCGAATAAAACATCCCAATAACAAAGATCCAATTTTATTGATTACTGATATACAACAGTTAGAATATAATCCATACATTCAGGGACTGCACAAAGGTATGGAAACCCCGCGAGAAGTGCATGCTTCAACTTAAAATGCTTCAACTTAAAAAGTCTGTAGGTTGCACTGCCGTATTTGACCATGGACGGCACCTGTGCAATGTCCTTAGTACATATAGCAGTTGTGTCACACACAGAACAGTGTTGTGTGTCGCTATGAGTGCATTATGTAGGAGATAATTCGAACTTGGACAAACTGTTGCTGCTTATGTAGTGGGTGCTTCCGTAACCACTATAGCCGAAGTGTTTTATGTTTCAAGAGGCACCGTCTTCATGATTTATAACGCATTCAGGGAAAGCGGAGAAACACCATCTACTATCAGACAACGCGGATGAAAGTGTGCGTTCAGTGATCGTGAGAGACGAGCCATAAAGAAAATCGTGACGAAAACTAAGAAGTCAACAGTTGTAAAAGTCACTGCAGAGCTAAATGCCGCACTCGCGAACCTTGTCACCTCCAAACCAACCCGAAGGAAGATCCATAAGATAGGAATAGCCGGGGAGCTGGAATTCACTCATCATTGATGCAAATTTACGTAAAATTAATGCCGAAGCCATAAAACGTGGGCTGCGGAACAATGGAAAAAAGTCATTTTGTCGGATGAGCCTTGTTTCCACACGGTTTCCGACTTCAGGCAGGGTTTACGTCCCAAGATGAGATATGGCGGAGGTTCGATCTAGATCTGGCAGCCATATCATGGTAGTCCGTGGGCCTTCCCATGGTACAATGTTTGATCCCCAATGGTGATGGTGCGTTCGAAGACGACTGGACCCCCCCTGTTCACAAAGCTCACATCGTCCAGGCCTGGTTTTGTGGACACGAGATTGAATTGTGACACCTACCTTGGCTATCACAGTTACCAAATATCAATATTATAGACCTTTTGTGATTTTTTTTTTTTTTTTTTACATGGCTGTACGTTCAGAGACCGTGAATAGTTACAATTGATACCGAGCTTTTGGGATCTACGTTGGAGAGAAGGTTGCTTGGTCGCCATGCGCCTCCATCTTCGTTGCCTGCACTCGCGACTATTTTGCAGGAACAATGGTATAAGATTCCCTTAGAAACCACGCAGGACCTGTATTTATTCATTCCGGCATTCCGAGAAGACTGGAAGCTGTTTTGACTACCAACGATTTACCTTCGCTGTATTGCGCATCGCAATGCGTTATGTTTTTTCCCCCACATTTTTGCCCTCCCCCAGTACACTCACAGGAGATGTTAAGCAAAGGCGAATGGTTAACTCCACCGTTTATTTTCGTAAGTTCCACCTCCGTCTTCAGTACAATTTCGAATTCCCTTGATAACATAATGTGTAGCCCTTCTGAGGATGACTTAACGTTATTTTATGGGGGCAACACTATTCATAATCCGAAAGATCAACAACAACAACATTTCCAGTGGATTCAACCCCTTCGAAAAGAAGATGAAGGTAGAAAATAGGAATTTTGTCGTCGACTAGTTGCACATTGCCGAGTAATCCCACCAATGCTGTTTCTGATAAGTCACCTTCATTCATGATATTAGCAACACTCGTAGCTCACATCGGTGGTACGACGATGTATAGACACATTTTGAATAACGCTTCTCTGTAAATATGTGGTGTGACATGACTCACTTTATTGGATCCGCTGCGTTACCGTCTTGTGCTGTAGGAACCCGTTATCTAGACTTTTTTGAAAACGAGCTTCCAGCACCTTTGGAAGAGTTGCTTTGGGTACAAGACTGTATATTTTCTTATAGAGTGGCCATTCTAGCGGACAGGTGACATATCATCTAAACCTAATATTTCTCGAAAGATAGATCGGCAGAAATGGTCTCAATTCTTGGCCTTCGAGGTCCCCGGCCCTTACCTCTATAGATTTTTGCCTGTGGGGATGGTTGGAAGGCGAAGTGTACAAAGACTTCGTTTGAATTATGCATAGTTCCGCCGCTATAAAAGAAGTCCAAGACGACCTCAGAGAAGTTACACGTGGTGTTGTCAAGAGAATTCGAAAGTCCATTGATGGAGGTAAAATTTTTGAAAATTAACTTTGAATTTAATACCATTGCTTAACGCCTTTCGTGAGTATTTCTTTGGGTTGCGTTCTAACAGCCGTATCTTTGTAACCAGTAATAATTGGAGATTTGATTTAGACTGTTCTAGATCTCCTGAAACACCGTGCATATAATTCTGATGTGTCTCCGATTTCACAGTGTCATTGTAAAAAATTCAAATAATCCCAGAAGAATCCGCGGAGACTTCAATGCTAGAGCAAGAGGCGAACTCTCCGCTGGGAGAAAGTAAGGTTTACCGCGCCATAATAAACAGAGAAGAAAGCCGCCAGTTTATATAATGAAATATTGTTACTTCTGACGCTCTTAGTCGTTGTAATGGGGTGGTACAGCCAGTTCTGCGGTTCGTTACACGGCTGATCACGAATAATGAGAGAGCAATTTTCCGCATTAGGGTATAAGCACCTCTCGAGAAATTACACAAAATTGCATTCGAAATATCTCTAAAAAGTCCGCAACCATTCACGATCTATTTACAGGGTAATTAACGTAAGTAGAATGCGTGTCATTGCCCGCATCTCGTGGTCGTGCGGTAGCGTTCTCGCTTCCCACGCCCGGGTTCCCGGGTTCGATTCCCGGCGGGGTCAGGGATTTTCTCTGCCTCGTGATGGCTGGGTGTTGTGTGCTGTCCTTAGGTTAGTTAGGTTTAAGTAGTTCTAAGTTCTAGGGGACTGATGACCATAGATGTTAAGTCCCATAGTGCTCAGAGCCATGCGTGTCATTATGGAGTATAGTTTGCATGCTTATATCACGATTTAACCATCGACAGTTTTCTGTTTTCTCGTAATGTCACTCCTCATCAACGCTGCGCCAGTAACGTACTCGAAAAGAAGCTTCAGCTATTATAAAGATGTGGTAGTTCCTTGTCATACCACACACACACACACACACACACACACACACACACACACACACACACACTTTCAGAGTTTCTGTACAGTTTGTGATGAGAAAACCAGGAATATTTCGTGCTCGTATGATTTATTGTTGATATTTTAGACCTTTGTAGATTCTGACGAGGTGTTTGCGTCATCTTTGTATAAGAAATGTTAACATAAATCAAACATTACGCTGTGATGGCTTCAATAATGTGTGTACAGACACGGATACCCAAGTGTTAAAAAACGGATTGCTTGAGTAACGCTATAAATTGTGAATGATACATCACAAGAATTTCGTTATTACAGTAAAGTGTGCCAGTTATGAGTCTGACCAAATGATCTCTTTAAATGCGTTCAATAAAATACGACGTCACTGAATGATGTGTTTACCTCTAGTACAGAGAAACCGCAACAATTAACAGATAAAAGCGTGATATAGTGAAAGTAGACCCTAAAATCTGTTATGATAAGAGTAAAATACTGTTTAACAAATAAATCGAAAGGAATGTTGCGTGTAACATAAATGAAGCCATAGACCTGCTGTTGAGTTGCTATTTTCGTCTTCTTCTGGTTGGTGTGGTACGAGTCTTAAGGATTTCCTTTCTTGTGCCGATTTCTTGACTCCAGAGCAGCAAGCACATTAAGTACTCAATTATTTATTGAATATATAACTCCTCCTGCACTTTTTAACCTCCACGACCCCCACTAATAGCATTTACATACAGGTATGTTTATATAAGTGAAATATGAACTTTCAATACGAAAACAATTCAAAAACTGTTATTTGCTCGGCGAACAATAGATGTGTTATGGGAAACGGTAGGATGGAGAGGTAAACAAACAGCACGAAGTGAAGTACTTCAGTAAGCCGTTACTGGAGGATCATTGATCCCTTCCGTCAAAATACTCCTCAAACGTCGGCAAACAACCTCTGAAAATCCGCAATAGAGTAGGTTATCCCGAAAGTATAACAAGTGTTGAGCTCTCGGTCTTCCAGCCGAGGAAGTAGGACAAAAGGGCGCGACATTTCGACGACATTCACTGTCATCAACTCCTGTCGAAAAGTCGAGTTGACACCTAGTTGATCAATTCTAATAATTTGTCTATATATTTCTTATCTACACTGCACATAAATGAATTACTAACACAGATTTACTGATCAGAACATTCCCTTTAATCAAATTCACGGATGTGAACTGAATAGCATCAATAAAATAATGAAGATGGCAATGGCATGAAGTGATATTTCGCAGAATCGTTCTCAGACGCAAGATCAGGATTTTATTTCAGTGAATTTAATTCATTGTGTAGAGATTCTCGCAGATGGAAAAAATGCGATGTGCATCCGAACTGCTTGTGAAAGTGTCTTACCTACTGTACAAACGCAAATTTTTTTTCAGCGTCCGCGGGTGTTAAAATTTTGCATACCTATGTTGTATAGCAATACCGAGATACTGGCATGCACGTCCAGCTATTGGGACAATGTTATTAAGGGGGCTGTTTAGGTTAAATTAGCGAGAAACCTTGTAAACAGGGATGGAGGTTTTTGCTTCAACTCTACTTGGAATCCTGCCATAAATCCTGTCATAAAACAGAGGGACAGAGTCAATGTTACTTCACTTGCTACTTCGCTATCGATACCTCTGACTTTGGTCATCTTTGGTGGCACTAGTGTTCATTGTGTGTGTGTGTGTCTGTGTGTGTTTTTTATCTTTCCTGAATTACTCCAACAACCGGGGTTTTAAATTTGCCTGTACATCGCCTGTCCGTTGCAGTTTGTGCCTTTAAAATGGCGGAGAGTATTCCCGCCGATATATCGGCCGTCGCTGTAAACATTACCTGGCTGAATTCCCGTGAGTTTTTTTGAAAATTGTATACGCCAGGAGAAATTCAGGTCTCGCGTTTTAACACGTTATGTGCACCGGAGATCTGTAAGCAGGATTTCTCTGACCTGCTGAAGTCCGACTTCGTAATTTACGTTGCATAGACAGAGAGAATATATAAGGCGATCGTGACCACATTTTACCGCAACATAGCCTGTCTTCAGGACACGTTCCTGATAGTACAACTGCCAGGGGCACGTGTAATTGTGTGGAAAACCAGTAGAAAGGCATGCTACCGTCTGCAGACCCTGCAGATGTCAACAACGCATCTACCCTTTCCAGGACACTTCGGGCTGAAGCCAATGATGTGACACACGGTCTCAAATGAGAAGTAAAACTGACTTAAATAACTATAAATATTATCGATCGCGTGTAATGCAAATAGAGAAAAGTCTTTAGATTGACACTGTCCTGTACCTTTTAACCACAAAGTAATACTTGCTGAGGATATCCACGTTATTTTTTTTCCAAAGGAAACATCACAGTATTTGCCAAAAAGCGAATCATCAGGCGAGCACTGAACCCGTTCACCTCTCGAATGTAAGTTACATGTGCTAACCATTACGCAACATCGCTCTTTGTGGCCAATATGCTTTGGTGGACGAAGCCACTAAGACATTGGCAAGCGTGTTGCGATTCGCATTGGAGAGATGCCATTAATCTGCATCACGGATGATCTGCGCCGCTTGGCAGCTAAGTGAGGTACACCGGCGCGTTGCTTACGTATGTTTACTGTGGGGAGTTTTTATTGCCTTATGGAAGACGCTGTGTCAGTAGCCTGTACGGAACAGCGGCGCAGCGATGCGTGGAAGACTCCGAGAAAATTAAATCACTGGGGGAAACCTGTTCTGTCGCTCTGCGTTTCTACACAACTAGCCGGTTGCTTGCTACTCTGTATAAGATCTGGTTTTACTGGCACAGGGCAGCGTGTGATGGCATGAGAGACATGCCTGCATGACTAACTGAACGGAGTGTTGTTCAATACATGGATCAGAAAGCTGTGTGTTTGGAATTCGCAGATAATTATACAACTTAGCTTAGTGTTTATTTGCGCTTCGAAACACGTTCTGAGTAAAAGAAACATGACAGACTCCCAAACAATACTAATTAGTTGGATGCATGGGTGAATTATTGTTGTTGTTGTCGTCTTTGTCCGAAGATTGGATTGGTGCACGTCACAACAGTATTTGTTCTGTGAAAGCCTCTTCAGGACTACCACAACGATCATCCGCGTGAACATGCTTATTGTAGTCAAACTTACCTTCGCTCTCACCAGCAGTTTTGTCCCCCCCCCCCCCCCCCTCCTCCCCGTTTCACCCCGCAACACTATCCACCGTTACACATTGACTAGTCCGTAATGAATCATGACGTATGCTATCAACTGATCCTTTACTTTAATAAAGATGTACCATTAATTTCTTAACCCCCCCCCCCCCTTTCGATTCAGTACCTCTTCATTAGTATGCATTTCTCTCAGTGTTTCCATATTTTTTGTCAACTCATGTACTCTGTAATTTGGTAGAATTCCTTATCATTTTCAGAAAGACCAGAAAAATGGAAGTTATATACGAACAATAGAAACATGTTTAATAAAATTTTCTGGAAGGTAGTTATCATTACCCTCATTGCTCCCCCGTCTCCTCCTTGGATCTACATACGTACTAAGCAAGCCACCGTGGCACAGGGTACCTTGTACCACTACTAAGTCATTTCCTTCTTGTTCCATTCTCGTAAAGAGCTAGGGAAAAACTACTGTCAATACACCTCCGTATCGCATAATTTCTCATATCTTCGTGGTCCTTACGCGAAATGTGCGTTGGCGGCAGTAGAATCGTTCTGTTGTCAGCTTCAAATCCCGGTTCTCCAAATTTTCTCAGTAGTGTTCCTCGAAAAGAACATCGCCTTCCCTCCAGGTATTACAGTTCGAGTTCCCGAAGGATCTTTGTAACACATGCCTGTTGTTTCAACCTACCGATAATAAATCGAGCAGCTCATCTTTAAATTGCTTCGATGTCTTCCTTTAATCCTACCTATCTGGCACAGATACCCAACACACGAGCAGCACCTGCATTAAAACTTACTTTTTTTCTTTTTTTGCTTTTGGAGCTAGCTGCACGATGACATCTTCCCATACACCACAGTATCATCAGCAAACAACGTAGATGACTGCCCGCCCTGTCCGCCAAACCGTATGTGCTTGCAGAAGATAACAGCGGTTCTGTCAGGGTCTGCAGCTCGTGGTCGTGCGGTAGCGTTCTCGCTTCCCACGCCCGGGTTCCCGGGTTCGATTCCCGGCGGGGTCAAGGATTTTCTCTGCCTCGTGATGACTAGGTGTTGTGTGATGTCCGTAGGTTAGTTAGGTTTAAGTAGTTCTGAGTTCTTGGGGACTGATGACCATAGATGTTAAGTCCCATAGTGCTCAGAGCCATTTGGTTCTGTCAGGCTTCCTTGGTGCACTCGCCGTCGGGGACAACGTTCTGGGTTCTATTACTTAAGAAGTATTCGAGCCACTCACGTATCTAGGAACCTATTCCGTATGTTCGCATCTTCACTAACAGTTAAATCTGCAGTGGGGCATCGTGTTGAAAGCTTTTCGAAAATCTTACAATATGAAAAATGCCCTTTGCCCTTCACCATACTTCCGTACCTGCTGCCTTTCCTGACTAATAAGCTGTCAAAAGCATGTATACGTACTGGTCGTGTGGTATAATGTTAATCATTCGATCGCCAGGAGCCGCTGGGACTCGTAGCCTGTTGAAATGAAATCGTGGTTTAGGTTTGACTTCTGATAATCAGAGTGCTATAGTCTAATACCGAAGAGTCAGGAGAGTCAGGATGGACACTGAAGTCGAAACGCTCGCGCATCGCAAGACGCAAGATAGCAGCTAAAGTGGGCTGCCTCCGGTGATGACGACATTGCGCCAAAAGCTGACATTTGTGCACGGACATCCCCGGAGGCTGCCGGCTGGGCCCGCTGGCATCGACTGGAGGCCTGAACTGGAGCGGAACGTTGCGCAAGCGCAGGCGGTCGCTAGCCGGTGTCTGGCGTCCAGTATCTGGGACGAGCGCCGCCTGCTCCCCTGGGCGCTGGCAGCTGGCGGCTGGGGCGCTCTGCCGCTATAATGGGGCAGCATTCCTGCTGGGGCGTCGCTCTGTCTGCCCTGCCCTGGAGATCCCCGGCCAAAGCCACACAACACAAACACTCCTCAGCGTTGCTACCAGTGATACACCATCTGATGCGCATCGGTCTACCGTCTGCAAGTCGCGAGTTCGTCTCCCGTCAATAAAACTTCTTATTTATTTACCAGCTGAGCACCCAGCATTGCCCGGCTATGTATTTATTCCAATATTTTGTTAGTCCACCTTCCTCCTTCCCCTCTGTCCATTATCAATTCCCACACTCTGGGATGATGATGACATTGAAACAGAGGATGACACGCGTAAAGCTGAAACACTGAAATACTGAACACCTTTTTCCAAAGCTGTTTCACAGAGGAAGACCGCACTGCAGTCCCTTCTCTAAATCCTCGCACGAACGAAAAAATGGCTGACATCAAAATAAGTGTCCAAGGAATAGAAAAGCAACTGAAATCACTCAACAGAGGAAAGTCCACTGGACCTGACGGGATACCGGTTCGATTCTACACAGAGTACGCGAAAGAACTTTCCTCTCTTCCAACAGCTGTGTACCGCAAGTCTCTAGAGGAACGGAAGTTTCCAAATGATTGGAAAAGAGCACAGGTAGTCCCAGTCTTCAAGAAGGGTCGTCGAGCAGATGCGCAAAACTATAGGCCTATATCTTTGACATCGATCTGTTGTAGAATTTTAGAACATGTTTTTTGCTCGCGTATCATGTCATTTCTGGAAACCCATAATCTACTCTGTAGTAATCAACATGGATTCCGGAAACAGCGATCGTGTGAGAACCAACTCGCTTTATTTGTTCATGAGACCCAGAAAATAATTAGGCTCCCAGGTAGATGCCGTTTTCCTTGACTTCCGGAAGGCGTTCGATACAGTTCCGCACTGTCGCCTGATAAACAAAGTAAGAGCCTACTGAATATCAGACCAGCTGTGTGACTGGATTGAAGAGTTTTTAGCAAACAGAACACAGGATCCAGGATGAGATTTTCATTCTGCAGCGGAGTGTGCGCTGATATGAGACCCGCTCATAAGAACTTCCTGGAAGATTAAAACTGTGTGCCAGACCGAGACTCGAACTCGGGACCTTTGCCTTTCGCGGGCAAGTGCTCTACCAACTGAGCACCCGCACACCCGAGGAGATCACGGATGTAAAATTAGAGAGATTCGAGCGCGCACGGAGGCTTTCCGGCAGTCGTTCTTCCCGCGAACCATACGCGACTGGAACAGGAAAGGGGGGCAATGACAGTGGCACGTAATGTGTCCTCCGCCACACACCGTTGGGTGGCTTGCGGAGTATAAATGTAGATGTTGATATAGATGTACATTTGCTCCTTCCTTCTATCTCAGTCCATCTGCTCCTCTCCAACTCTCTATCCATCTCCTCTTCCCCCATTAAGCTCATTTCCTCTTCCCCATCTCAGTTCATCCCCTCGCCCGCACACTCTATCTCCTCGTCAAACTCTCTGTGTCAATTTCCTCATCCCCTCTTTCCATCCGTCTCCTACTGCTCTTTCTCCGTCTCATCCTCTTCCGTTTCTCTGTTAATCTATTCCTTCCCATGTCGCTGTTCACCTCCTTCTTCGTATCTGTGTCTATCTCCTTCACCCTCTCTGTCCTTCTCCTTCTCCCTAACTTCTGTCTACATCACAAAGTTCTCACTCCCACCTCAATAGGAGGTTGCTCTTTATTAACCCCACAGTATTTCTTTCTACAGGGTGATTTTTTTCCACGTGTACAAAATCTATGGATAATCGATGAGAGGATGCGGAATAAAGAAGGTCTCATTAACTTATGTCCAGAAATACACTACTGGCCATTAAAATTGCTACACCACGAAGATGACGTGCTACAGACACGCAATTTAACTGAGAGGAAGAAAATGCTGTGATATGCAAATGATTAGCTTTTCAGAGCATTCAAACAAGGTTGGCGCCGGTGGCGACACCTACAACGTGCTGACATGAGGAAAGTTTCCAACCGATTTCTCACACACAAACATCAGTTGCCGGCGTTGCCTGGTGAAACGTTGTTGTGGTGCCTCGTGTAAGGAGGAGAAATGCGTACCATCACGTTTCCGACTTTAATAAAGGTCGGATTGTAGCCTATCGCGATTGCGGTTTATCGTATCGCGACACTGCTGCTCGCGTTGGTCGAGATCCAGTGACTGTTAGCAGAATATGGAGTTGGTGGGTTCAGGTGGGTAATACGGAACGCCGTGCTGGGTCCCAACGGCCTCGTCTCACTAGCAGTCGTGATGACAGGCATCTCTTCCGCATGGCTGTAACGGATCATGCAGCCACGTCTCGATCCCTGAGTCAACAGATGGGGACGTTTGCAAGACAACAACCATCTGCACGAACAGGTTGACGACGTTTGCAGCAGCATGGACTATCTGCTCGGAGACCATGGCTGCGGTTACCCTTGACATTGCATCACAGACAGAAGCGCCTGCGATGGTGTACTCAACGACGAACCTGGGTGCACGAATGGCAAAACGTCATTTTTTCGGATGAATTCAGGTTCTGTTTACAGCATCATGACGGTCGCATCCGTGTTTGGCGACATCGCAGTAAACGCACATTGGAGGCTTGTATTCACTATCGCCATACTGACGTATCACCCGGCGTGATGGTAAGGGGTGCCATTGGTTACACGTCTCGGTCACCTCTTGTTCGCATTGATGGCACTTTGAACAGTGGACGTTACATTTCAGATGTGTTACGACCCGTGGCTCTACCCTTCACTCGATCCCTGTGAAACCCTACATTTCAGCAGGATAATGCACGACCGCATGTTGCAGGTCCTGTACGGGCCTTTCTCGATACAGAAAATGTTCGACTGCTGCCCTGGCCAGCACATTCTCGAGATCTCTCACCAATTGAAAACGTCTGGTCAATGGTGGCCGAGCAACTGGCTCTTAACAATACGCCAGTCACTACTCTTGATGAACTGTTGTATCGTGTTGAAGCTGCATGGGAAGCTGTACCTGTACACGCCATCCAAGCTCTGATTCAATGCGCAGGCGTATCAAGGCCGTTATTACGGCCAGAGGTGGTTGTTCTGGGTACTGATTTCTCAGGATCTATGCACCCAAATTGCGTGAAAATGTAATTATATGTCAGTTCTAGTACAATGTATTTGTCCAATGAATACCCGTTTATGATCTGCATTTCTTCTTGGTGTAGCAGTTTTAATGGCCAGTAGTGTATTATACACAGTGCTGGTAATCAATGTGAACTAAAGTAAAACTTTGATACGTGTATCTCTTCCCTATAAGCTGTAAGTAAACACGTGGGCGCGTTGAAAAGTAATGCCTCCACATTTTTTACGTGTAAACTCTTAAAAACTTTTTAAATGAAACTAACTTTATTAACCATCTTCATATTTGTTGTTCATGTCTGCATATTTATTTCTCAGCGTAGTCACCCTATCTCTCAACGAGAGACCAGTTTATTAATACTGTCACTGTAGAATGACTTTGTCGACAGAGCCACAACCTCATCTCTGTTTTCGCCGCTTCATCACTGCCAAAGTGAAGTCCTCCGAGGTGTTCATTAAGTTTTGGAAATAGATGAAAATCGGATGGGACCAAGTCGGGACTACGGTCGCAGGTTCGAATCCTGACTTGGGAGTGGATTTGTGTGATGTCCTTAGGTTAGTTGGGTTTAAGTAGTTCTACGTTGAGATGGCTCTGAGCACTATGGGACTTAACTTCTGAGGTCATCAGTCCCCTAGAACGTAGACCTACTTAAACCTAACTAACATCACACACATCCAGACTGTAGCGCCTAGAACCGCTCGGCCGCTCCGGGCGGCTACTAGTTCTAAGTTCTAGGAGACTGATGACCTCAGATGTTGAGTCCCATAGTGGTCAGAGCCATTTTGAACCAAGTCGGGACTGTATGGAGGATGATCGATGACAGCGAACCCACAGCGTCGGACTGTGGCAGATGTCGCAGCGCTCATGCGTGGTCTCGCATTGTCAGGCTGAAGTAGAGGGTGCTCCACGTGTGGACGGTTAGAAACTATATTACAGCACGCTGTTTCTCACGCGCCGATATATTCACTTTACACGCCGCTACGATGCACGCAGCAATTCTGAGCCCTCTAGCGGCAGAGGACTTTAACGACGGGGGAAAGTCGACCGAACCGGACTATAACAGTTGCAGGATGTTTGCTTTCTGACGTTTCACGCCGAACGTGCTAATGGCCTCCTGTCCTGTGGAGCATAAATCGTGATTCGTCTGAAAAGGCCACCTGTCGCCCTCAGTGGACGTCCAGTTGCGGTATTTGCGTGCAGATCGCCGATGAAGAGCAGTCGGCATCGGTGCATGAACCAGGCGCTTGCCGCGAGGCCCATACGCAGCGTTCGCTGAACGGTCGTTGAGGAGAAAGACACTGTTGGTAACCTCTTCGTTCGTCTAGGCGGTCAGTTGCTCAACATTTGCGCGTCTGTTCGCTCGTACACATTTCTGCAGCCGTCTTTCGCCCTTTCCATCTATTGTATGGCCCTTGGTGCACTACAGTTGCTGCTTTGGAAAGCGCCAGTTTACCATGCGCGTTATACCGGCGGCACGCGGACAGTTGCCGTTTCGGAGGTGCTGCCACCTACGGCCCGAAAGCCAATAATAATGCCCTTTTGAATGCCAGATAAATCGCTCAGTTTCTGCAGTACGACGGCCTCCACTGGTCTTCCGCTTTCCCCCGACACATTTTGTGCACGTTGAACATATGCGGAGGTCACGTTAACATGACTGGAGCATGTATGCTCTTTGTGTGGGTGTGTACGTGTCTGTTTTCTTCCGTGGGTGTGATATTTTAAATGTACCAGTAAGTATACAGCTGCGAGCAAAAACTGACTTGAATAGCCTACCCTGAGCATTCTGTGAGCCACATCGTTCACAAGCGCGTGTACACTTAGCAGAGCACAACAGTGCTCGCCGAAAAAACCGATAGCAGGCGTCTTGCGCCGAGTAGTTCACGAGCCGCTCGCGAACAAAGTAACATGCACGCGAGCGTCATCTCTATAAGCACGTTGACTGAGTATCCTCAATCAAAGTGACCCAACAGAGTTATACATGTGGTGCACCGTCGAACATATTGATGATCAGTATGCAGAGTTTGGCATGGCAGACAAGTAAGCGAAAGTAAAATTTTATTCGTTTAAAAACTGTAGTGTGATCTGATTCGAATGTGCATATACCACAAAAAAGCAGAGATTTATTATTACAGATAAAAGTCCAGTGAAGATACCAGTAATCTAAGTAGCGAAATATGTCGGGAATGTTAATAAATATAATATTTCAGCAATGACATCTTCGAAACCCTAAAACGAATAATTACAGAACTAATTAGATGTACGCTATCAGTCCTAAAAATGTGTAAATACCTCTGAGACGGGAGGTTCAAGAGCCTCTCGCGAACTTATTGCTCGCAGTCGTATATGGACCTTAAGAGTCATCAGGTGTTTTTCTGTTTCGCACAAATGCAAGCACCCTAAGCAACGATAAGTTAGTGTTCAATGATGAGAAATAGTTGTTTGTTTATTCTTACAAACTACATGCCATTGATGTTTACAGGTCTGCGCTTATACAGCATTTGTTTATTCACATTACAGTGTCCCCCTTCCAATGTAGGAATCACGAAATATGCGAGCGTAAGGGTCCTGGAGGTGAGCTCGGATAGCCAAAGTGGTTAAGGAGACCGCTCGCTGTAAACGGGAAATCCGGGTTCGAGTCCCGGTCCGGCACAAATTTTCATCGATTCTGTAAAAACTGCATATTGTCTAAACTGTAACTTTATGCATCCAGTGAACAGAAAAACTCCAAATTAATCTGAAGCTGTTTCGGTCTTGTGATACTTCTTCACGGCGGCAGTAAGACAAATTTAATAATGGTGTTTTCAGTAGAGACTCATTGTAACAGCTGTGTGACGACAGCGTACCGCAAGACAGGAGCTGTACATCTCCACTGCTGAAAAGATAACAATCTACAGCGTCATACAAAAGGCGCACACACACACACACACACACACACACACACACACACACACACACACACACAGACAGAGAGAGAGAGAGAGAGAGAGAGAGAGAGACAGAGACTTATACTCTAAAGAAGCGAGCGTTGTTGAAGTGGACATGAGATCTTATCGAAAAGCATCGTGACTAGTGAGAAGCTAATCGCTACCTTTCGCGTGCGTTCCGTGTTTCACCGCCACTGAAGTGAAATCCCTACTCTTCTTAGTCTGTCTGTAGCACTGTATATCCGGATAAACGCTGCACATGTATCCCTTGGAGAATCTGCCTTTTAATTAAATGTTGTAGCTTGTACAGTCGATATTTCTTTTTTTGGCATAGGCGTGTTGGACACATCGCGGTCTTTCTCCAGCAGAGGTGGCGAAAATAACTTAACTGGAGTAAACGACCAGATAGCGAATATTAACAGTAGGCTGTTTTCCTATGTTACAAATACGACTGGGATTGTTGCTAGTCTGTGTGATTATAACATTCAGATAGCATTTTCGCTCAATATTCTCAAATGTTCAAATGTGTGTGAAATCTTATGGGACTTAACTGCTAAGGTCATCAGTCCCTAAGCTTACACACTACTTAACCTAAATTATCCTAAGGATAAACACATACACCCATGCCCGAGGGGGGACTCGAACCTCCGCCGATACCAGCCGCACAGTCCATGACTGCAGCGCCTCAGACCGCTTGGCTAATTCCGCGCGGCGAATATTCTCGCAAGATATCTGTTATTTTTATGTAATTTAAGCTTAACAGTCATTAAATTTCCAGATTTGGTCCCCTGATCGAAAACGCTCTATTATTGGCTGAAGCTCTGGTGACGTCACAGGCTAGGAGTAAGACGAAGCTATACGTCTGATATTTAGGATTGTAAGCCGAAATTAGTAGTATTTTTTGTGCAAATAGTTCAGTTATTTAGTGATGGAAACGCATTTAAGACTTTTAAGTAACAGTGAGAAGTAATTTTGTGAAGGCTGATGTGGAAATCTTCTGAAATCTGGGGCATTTTTTTAATTATTATTTTTTATTAATTGTCTCTCCGTTATTCAAAGGCAACCCGGATTTAATATTCCGGAAATAAGGAACGTGAAAACTAGTTTGTAAGTAAAATATGCCTACATTTTATAGCTAGTTATTGTTAGAGATATTTTTATACAATTTAAAAAACATATATAACTGTTTGCGCCAAAAGATTGACTCTAAAGTCACTACAAACTACTATATATCATAAACGTGTGTGTAAATAAGATCTGATACTTAAATTTATTCGTCGTTTTTCTACCAAATGCGTTTTGCTTTTAAAAGAACACTATCGTCACTGGTCGCAGTTAAGATTCACAGTATGTCCGCGTCTAGGCAATGACTGTTCGGATTCTGATTAATAGGTATGTATACGTAAATTCATCCTTTGCGGTTGTCACTTTTCACAAATCACTTGCACGTTTTTTCGTGCTGTTTGGTTCCAAAGAAACCTGCCAGGTTAAATCGTGTTAGTGGCACTCTGATTACTCTACTTATTGTATATCTTGAGGGACTTAAAATTAAACTTTTCTGTTTTCGTTCCGTAGGTTGACCATTCGTTCTGTGCCAAACACGCAGTTCAGGGAATACTTTCAGTTTTTTTTTCCATCAGTCTGCTGACTGGTTTGATGCGGCCCGCCACAAATTCCTTTCCTGTGCTAACCTCTTCATCTCAGAGTAGCACTTGCAACCTACGTCCTCAAATATTTGCTTGACGTATTCCAATCTCTGTCTTCCTCTACAGTTCCCTCTAGTACCATGGAAGTCATTCCCTCATGTCTTAGCAGATGTCCTATCATCCTGTCCCTTCTCCTTATCAGTGCTTTCCACATATTTCTTTCCTCGCCGATTCTGCGTAGAACCTCCTTATTTCAGTTTTACGTACTCGAAAATTGGTAGCAAGTTGTAACAAACAGAAAACTGTGAAACACGGCGAAATGCCCAGGATACATCTTTACAACACGTATACTCTCCCACAGTGGTCTGTGCACTGTCGAGTCGGGCTTGCTGGGTGAAAGCCAGCTGTCCTAGCCAGGAGACCTAATGCGAGAGACGAAGTGTAGTTCTTAATACGCTTATGCAGAGTTGAACGTCTGCACTGAGATATGGTTTCTTGAGTTCTACACCTCAATCGGTAAAAACGGAACACTTATGGGATCACTAAGTCGTCCGTTTGTACGACTGTTGCCGGCCGCGGTGGTCTAGCGGTTCTAGGCGCTCAGTCCGGAACCGCGTGACTGCTACGGTCGCAGGTTCGAATCCTGCCTCGGGCATGGATGTGTGTGATGTCCTTAGGTTAGTTAGGTTTAAGTAGTTCTAAGTTCTAGGCGACTGATGACCACAGATGTTAAGTCCCATAGTGCTCAGAGCCATTTTTTTTGTACGACTGTTCAGAACTCTTTGTCTCTGGAATGGGTTGTCCTGTCGAGTTGAAATTAATGTCACATATTAAGCTCTTTGATTCCTTGGGGATGTAAAAAGATACGGCCATACATGCCACATACGTTTACATTCGCAAACTCACTCATTGAAAGCTGTAGGGTACTTCCACTTGACGTAGGAGCGTGAAATTTGACAAGAAAAAAGGTTTCATGGTACAAGTAAAGTGAAAAAATCAGAAAATTATTAATTTATAATTATATCACACGAAAAACGTTTCCTTTTTACTTTGTTATCCCACTTCGAACTTGAAATTAAAACATTGGAATTCCTGGGGCCGATATTTTTCCCGTACCAATGTCGATATCGGGCAAAAATAATCGGAATTCTCGATTCCGGAAAAGGAGGAACTGCTTAAATAAGTAATGAAGTCTGTACCGAATCCTCAGTCCACTAGACCTACTCGCACTTGGCTAATTTTTTTTTTTTTTAATTTTGTTCGTTTGTCATTTTCGGTAAGTATTACGAAGTTATATATAGTGCTTAAGCTGATATACTGTAGTGTTTACTTAAATCAAAACGATCCTCACAGAACTAAAAATACGTAGTAGTGACTACTATCTCGTTTGGACCTCACCGTGCGAATAACAACCACATTCTCATTCTTTGGTACTCTGAAGAACAGTTTTTGTAAAGGTGTTCATACAGTGTGGTACTATGCGTAATTTGTAGCCCATTTCCCGAAACGTAAATTTCTAAACAAGCTATCACTATGCATGGTCTTTACGACAGTTGGAGCGGCGTGCTAGCCAGTGATGTCACAGGCATCACAGGACTCAAATGAGACTTTTTACCTGGCTTTCAAATTATATGAATTTCACTTCCATTTTTTTAAAAATACAGATTCGTGAGGGGAAAAAAGCATGTCATTAGCATAAAATGGCATAATTAACCATTTAAGACAATTTCCAATAAGCATTCAAATACAAATACAGATTGTTTTTATTGGTTACCCGACTGTACTGAAGATGTATTTTGTGAGCACAGTGACTAGTTGTGGTACAGACGTTAGAAAGGGTGACGACTGGGTGTAGTGTGCTGTCCTTAGGTTAGTTAGGTTTAAGTAGTTCTAAGTTCTAAGGGACTGATGACCATAGATGTTAAGTCCCATAGTGCTCAGAGCCATTTCATTTCGTTAGAAAGACGCAACGTGATCATAAAGTCAGAGCAGAGTAGGGGCGCGTCGAATCGTGCAGAATCTGTGTTACTAGACAGCTAAAACGGTCACCCAATTCTATGCTTGCATATGTAACGGCTTCTAGGGGCTGATTTTCATATTTTATGTAATTTATTGGCCGAATTTAAAATTTTTAAATGGTGTCATAATCTACTCATTAAGAGCTATAATCTTACTTTGAATCTTAAATACAGTCAAGTATTTAAGTCAGAAACTGTGTACGCAAGGTGTAACTGGTACATATAAGTGCAGATTTTTATGTGTGGTACTTTAATATGTACACATGTTAGTGCGTTGATGGTTCCTTCCCTGCGTCAAACAGTCTTCCCTCAAACACAACCTGATGTGTCCTGTACTGTTGTAATTGCGTACCTAACTGGACTAAGCCTGTTAGTATAGGCTAACCGCTTTGCCTCTACGTGTTCACATTTCAACTCCTGACCTGTGCCCAAGGGAAAATAAGCATTAATGACTTACTCTTGCCACGTATACTTGGAGCTATTAAGCGACCTAAAACGTACTACCCCTAACAGCTATAACTGTTAGTCCCCATATGAAGTAAATACTGATGTTATGTTATTCAGTGCACGGTTCTCAGTCACTACTAAAAATATCTACACTTACATGCATTAGTTCTTTTATATCTTGGGGCAGCGTAATTTTTTTTAATTCAATTAATTTTTAAGGTAGGTCGTAAGGGCAGTACTGCTTCTTAAGTTTTCAGGTTTCTCTGGAACCCAAACTGTCCATTCCCTAAGTTAAGTTGGCTTTATCGTGTCGTTCAATTCTGATGTAGATAATACTTCCTACCAGCCTCC
This sequence comes from Schistocerca americana, assembly GCF_021461395.2. Taxonomy (NCBI): domain Eukaryota; kingdom Metazoa; phylum Arthropoda; class Insecta; order Orthoptera; family Acrididae; genus Schistocerca; species Schistocerca americana. The sequence continues at coordinate 158,407,017 of NC_060128.1, read as the reverse complement.
GACTACGCCTGACCGTTTGGTAGTAGTCATACATTTCAGTGCCTGCGTTCTTTGATGTTGGGACTACTAGATTCTTCTTAAAGTATCTTGCTTGTCCCATACACTACTGGCAATTAAAATTGCTACACCAAGAAGAAATGCAGATGATAAACGGGTATTCATTGGACAAATATATTATACTAGAAGTGACATTGATTAGATTTTCACGCAATTTGGGTGCATAGATCCTGACAAATCAGTACCCAGAACAACCACCTCTGGCCGTAATAATGGCCTTGATATGCCTGGGCATTGAGTCAAACAAAGCTTGGATGGCGTGTACAGGTACAGCTTCCCATGCAGCTTCAACACGAAACAACAGTTCATCAAGAGTAGTTCAAATGGTTCAAATGGCTCTGAGCACTATGGGACTTAACATCTGTGGTCATCAGTCCCCTAGAACTTAGAACTACTTAAACCTAACTAACCTAAGGACATCACACACATCCATGCCCGAGGCAGGATTCGAACCTGCGACCGTAGCAGTCGCGCGGTTCCGGACTGCGCGCCTAGAACCGCTAGACCACCGCGGCCGGCCATCAAGAGTAGTGACTGGCGTATTGTGACGAGGCAGTTGCTCGGCCACCATTGACCAGACGTTTTCAGTTGGTGAAAGATGTGGAGAATGTGCTGGCCAGGGCAGCAGTCGAACATTTTCTGTGTCCAGAAAGGCCCGTACAGTACCTGCAACATGCGGTCGTGCATTATCCTGCTGAAATTTAGGGTATCCCAGGGCTCAAATGTAGGGTAGAGCGACGGGTCTTAACACATCTGAAATGTAACGTCTACTGTTCAAAGTGCCGTCAATGCGAACAAGAAGTGACCGAGACGTATAACCAATGGCTCCCCATACCATCACGCCGGGTGATACGCCAGTAGGGCGATAACGAATGCACGCTTCCAATGTGTATTTACCGCGATGTAACCAAAAACGGATGCGACCATAATGATGCTGTAAACAGAACCTGGATTCATCCGAAAAAATGGCGTTTTGCCATTCGTGCACCCAGGTTCGTCGTTGAGTACACCATCGCAGGCGGTCCTGTCTGTGATGCAGCGTCAAGGATAACCGCAGCCGTAGTTACCGAGCTGATAGTCCATGCTGCTGCAAACGTCGTCGAACTGTTCGTGCAGATGGGTCTTGTCTTGCAAACGCCCCCATATGTTGACTCAGGGATCGAGACGCAGCTGCACGATCCGTTACAGCCACGCGGATAAGATGCCTGTCATCTCGACTGCTAGTGATACGAGGCCGTTGGGATCCAGCACGGCGTTCGGTATTACCCTCCTGAACCCACCGATTCCATATTCTGCTAACAGTCATTGGATCTCGACCAACGCGAGCAGCAGTGTCGCGATACGATAAATCGCAATCGCGATAGGCTACAATCCGACCTTTATGAAAGTCAGAAACGTGATGGTACGCATTTCTCCTCCTTACACGAGGCACCACAACAACGTTTCACCAGGCAACGCCGGCAACGTGATGGTACGCATTTCTCCTCCTTATACGAGGCATCACAACAACTTTTCACCAGGCAACGCCGGTCAACTGCTGTTTGTGTATGAGAAATCGGTTGGAAATTTTCCTCATGTCAGCACGTTGTAGGTGTCGCCACCGGCGCCAACCTTGTGTGAATGCTCTGAAAAGCTAATAATTTGCATATCACATCATCTTCTTCCTGTCGGTTAAATTTCGCGTCTGTAGCACGTCATCTTCGTGGTGTAGCAATTTTAATGGCCAGTAATGTATATTACACGGAGTTGATTAACGGTGTTCTGTAGCATTAAAACGTAACACGACAGTGCCTGAAACACACTTACAATTACCTATGTCTCTATGAATGATTCCGACCAGAATGGTGTACTACGCACTGCCTCTCAATAGGTCGTAGTCAGAGTTTTGGTAAGCGTGTTTGGGCCAAAAGACAAAATGGAAAGTTCTACGTGCTGGCGTGCGCCGCCGCACTTAACGAGTTCAGTCGCGCTCCGCGACCTTAACGACCGGCGCCAAAAAGGCGAAGTGGGTGAGAGAGTGAGCGGCCGCCGTACAATGCAGGTAGCTGGCTGGCCTGCCACGGCTGGCCAAAGCATTCCTGCCAGCCGCCGAGCTTCCGGAGCCGCTCCGGCCGTCCATCAGCGAGTGACGTCATCCGCGCAAGTAGGAGACCGAGTGACCTGCCATCCCTTGTATCGTTCGTCACGTCGCGGTCGGAATGGGAGACAGTGACTCACATAATTATTCCCGTCGTATTCACGATTTCAGTAACAATAAAGCACTGACGTAAAGGAAATACAAGTTCCTGTAAGGATGTCCATCGTGCGTCTAAAGAACACCTCAAATACAAACGTAAGAATTAACAAACACAACAAAAACAGTACCAGCGTTGTACAAAATTGTTCCGACGCCTTCCTTTCTACTTATGGTCCAAAAGTTCAGTATCTGTTAAGCGTTCCTGTCATCTTAATTACACTACTGGCGATTAAAATTGCTTCACCACGAAGATGACGTGCTACGGACGCGCAATTTAACCGACAGGAAGAAGATGCTGTGACGTGCAAATGATTAGCTTTTCAGAGCATACACACAAGGCTGGCGCCTATGGTGACACCTACAACGTGCTGACATGAGAAAAGTTTCCAAACGATTTCTCATACACAGCCGGCCGGTGTGGCCGAGCGGTTCTAGGCGCTTCAGTCTGGAACTGCTCGACCGCTACGGTAGCAGGTTCGAATACTGCCTCGGGCATGGATGTGTGTGATGTCCTCAGGTTAGTTAGGTTTAAGTAGTTCTAAGTTCTAGGGGACTGATGACCTCAGATGTTAAGTCCCATAGTGCTCAGAGCCATTTGAACCATTTTTTTTCTCATACACAAACAACAGTTGACCGGCGTTGCCTGGTGAAACGTTGTTGTGATGCCTCATGTAAGGAGGAGAAATGCGTACCATCATGTTTCCGACTTTAATAAAGGTCGGATTGTAGCCTATCGCGATTGCGGTTTATCGTATCGCGACACTGCTGGTCGCGTTGGTCGAGATCCAATGACTGTTAGCAGAATATGGAATCGGTGGGTTCAGGAGGGTAATACCGAACGCCGTGCTGGATCCCAAAGGCCTCGTATCACTAGCAGTCGAGGTGACAGGCATCTTATCCGCATGGCTGTGACGGATCGTGCTGCCACATCTCGATCCCTGAGTCAACAGATGGGGACGTTTGCAAGACAAGAACCATCTGCACGAACAGTTCGACGACGTTTCAGCAGCATGGACTATCAGCTCGGAGACCATGGCTGCAGTTACCCTTGACGCTCCATCACAGACAGGAGCGCCTGTGATGGTTTACTCAAGGACGAACCTGGGTGCACGAATGGGTAAACGCCATTTTTTCGGATGAATCCAGGTTGTGTTTACAGCATCGTGATGGTCGCATCGGTGTTTGGCGACATCGCGGTTGTCGCACATTCGAAGCTTGTATTCGTCATCACCATACTGGCGTATCACCCGGCGGTATGGTATGGGGTGCCATTGGTTACACGCCTTGGTCACCTCTTGTTCGCATTGACGGCACTTTGAACAGTGGACGTTACATTACAGATGTGTTACTACCCGTGGCTCTACCCTTAATTCGATCCCTGCGAAACCCTACATCTCAGCAGGATAATGCAAGGCCGCATGTTGCAGGTCCTGTACGGGCCTTTCTGCATACAGAAAATGTTCGACTGCTGCCCTGGCCAGCACATTATCGAGATCTCTCACCAATTGAAAACGTCTGGTCAATGGTGGCCGAGCAACTGGCTCGTCACAATGCGCCAGTCACTACTCATAATTAACTGTGGTGTCGTGTTGAAGCTGCATGGGCAGCCGTAACTGTACACGCCATCCAAGCTCTGTTTGAGTCAATGCCCAGGCGTATCAAGGCCGTTATTACCCCAGAGGTGATTGTTCTGGGTACTTATTTCTCAGGATCTATGCACCAAAATTGCGCGAAAATGTAATCACATGTCGGTTCTAGTATAGTATATTTGTCAAATGAATTCCCGTTTATCATCTGCATTTCTTCTTGGTGTAGCAATTTTAATGGCCAGTAGTGTACTTCTCTGGGACGATTTGGAATGCTCGTCACTAACTTCCGGGTGTACTCGCGGAGATATTTTCTGTCACTCGTCTTGCAGTCTTTCAGCTGTTCTCGAGATGTGATTGGTGTTTTCCTTATTTCTTTGTCAAGTTTGTCCCAAAGCGTCTCAATCACATTCAAGTCTGGTGATTGTGGAGGCGGGTGAAGCACCTTTCGACAGTTAACATATTCCAGGCCATATGTTTTGGATCGTTCTCTTGATAAAACTGAAAGTGTTTCCCATTCTCCTTGCTTCCTGCGCTCTTTTGCAAACTGTCCCACATATTCTAAGGTACTGATATTGGTCCATTATACCTTCAATAAAAACCAGTTCACCAACTCCATTCGGCGACATGCACTCCCACACCGTTATATGTCGACCGCCATACTTCACAGTTGTTTTGAATTTTATCTCTTGAAGCTGAATATTAGGTCGCTGCCAAACCGTTATTCTCCCATCAGATTGAAATATGTTCAGTTTAATCTCGTCAGCATATAGAACGTCATTCCATCACATATTGTCATCTCTATCACTTTCTTTGGCAAACAAAATTCTCTTTCTTTATTTATTTTACTTACGAATGGCTTCCGTCTTGCAAGATGACCGTGGAAGTTATCTCTTCTGTCCACCTTCCGTTTTGGGGGTGAATTCCATTTCGATGCCTTTGGCAATCTCAGTAGAGAGTTTTTTAGCATTTAACTTGGGATAATTTTTCGTTTTTCTGATGATGTAACACATTCTCGTGCAGAAAACGTCCTTGGACGTCCTGTATGCGGTACATTGTCAATCCTTTATTCCTCCCAGAATCTTATGGTTATATCGAAAACTGTACTTTTGTTCATTTGCAACATTTCAGCAATTTTCCGATAACTTTTGCCTTTGCGTGGTGAAGAATTACTAGCTGGCGCTGTTCCAATGTCCTCTCTTTCCCTCTGCGGTCCGTCGGTACTTAGGTTGCACGCAGCACACTACCTCGCTGAATGTTGACGTCCGCACCGTCCGTGGCTCCTGAACACACGACCTCCGCAGGACAACTGTGTCCGAGTAACTTTCTTCACTCGCGTTAACGTCGTTTGGGGGTTGTATGGTCACTGGTTCTCCCCTCTTTCCTAAACGTAAACATTTTGCCATGGTGTTCACTCTGTCGAACAGGGATGTTAAGAACTAGTTTGCAGTACCAGTAGCAGTGTGGACCAATCGCACCGATGCCACGTAAATAATGTCAGCGGCAGACATGTGCTCGATAGTGGAGGCGCGTCTTAATGCCATTACCCGACCACGATATTATTGCACTTGGCCAGCAGGGCCGATATCGGAAACACGCAGTGACGTTACAGTATATAAGCACAATGGTGACAAAGACTGTACACGATTTTAAGAAAGTGGTGCATATCCTATCAATTGGTTCAGCGTGTCCTCGTGAAATACCACGGTCAAAACTCACGATAAGCCGGCCGAAGCGCCCTCTCTCCCATGTGCAGTAATAAGGCGGTCGACAAATACTTGTACGAAACGACACTGTCAAAATGGTTTAAATGGCTCTGATCACTGTGGGACTTAACATCTGAGGTCATCAGTCCCCTAGAACTTAGAACTACTTAAACCTAACTAACCTAAGGATATCACACACAACCATGCCCGAGGCAGGACTCGAACCTGCGACCGTACCGGTCGCGCGGTTCCAGACTGAAGCGCCTAGAACCGCTCGGCCACAGTGGCCGGCACGGCACTGTCCAAATGACTGTATGACAACAGCATGCGTTAACTGTCGCGGTCCGAGGAAAAGACCTTCTCGTAGGCGAAAGCTGCGAACACGAGATGTAGGAGAATTCAAATACGTCTCCCAGTTAATTCTGAAGCCATCTCTCTCTCTCCCCATCTCTCTCTCTCTCTCTCTCTCTCTCTCTCTCTCTCTCTCTCTCTCTCTCTCTCTCTCTCCCTCCCTCTCTCTCTCTCCCCCCTCCGCTTTTCTTCTTCTTCTTTTTTTCGTGCTTTCTGAGCCTGCCCCATTGCGGGGGACGTCTCTCTTCACGCCCTTGGTTCTATCCTGCAACCGGCTACTATAGAACCGTTTCTTTTTATTTTTCTTTGCCTTTGTTCGTCATTAACATTAAAAGCTCTTTGACCCTGTTTCCAAAAATACCGGTATCTATTAATATCTGGCACAATGAAGTTGGTAAGCGTGACAAACCTATGGGTCCCCTTCTTAAATGAAATTCTCAAGCTTCGTAGGTCAAAATCAGCCATAAAAACCAACCATGTAGATCCAGTAAATAATAAATTAAAACAAATTAAATGCAAAACATTTTTTAAAATATTTGTTGTGCCCAACTAAATAGCACGTTTAACTCATTTAGCACTTTTCGTTTCTTTCCAGTATCTCTTCCCTTATTCGGCGTGTTTCTTTTGACGTTCTTCTGTCTACCTTGGATTTTATCGAGTAGGCTTGTCAGCAAATTAGCTTTTGTGAAGTAGCTTTCTAACTTTTCTTCTATTGTGAGTCATTTCCTCGTGAATGCCAATTTCTTTTAGGTATCTGTGTAGCTGCCATATTATTATCTAAGGCTTTTAAACAACGTGACCCCTCTTTCTTCTGGCTTAGTAAGTTACAGTTTCTTGTTATAATAACAAACTTTAGGTAGGCACAGAAGGTAGATTCGGTTCTTATTCTTGAGGTGATGTGGTCGTGTGTTATCTTAAGCTGTTTCGTTACAGTTTCGTGACATTTATGATGTTCAAGACCATATCCAGCAATTTTTTTCAGAAACTTCCTTTCACTGAGGACTGGGCACCTTTCATTGCGATGTTTTGTGTGAATACATTGTGCTTACATAATTTGACTTACAAACAGTGTAAAAATGAGCAACAAAACCAGAAAAGATGCTCGACCATTACAGCAACCTGAGGATGTACGTGAAGAAGGCTAGCAGCAAAAAATAGTTACTCATCACTATTCTTTATATCAATTATTCAAAATGACAGTCACAATCGCATTATTTATTTTTCCGCCAACCGGTTTCAACCCGCGATGGGGTCGTCTTCAGGGAAATTTACACCATTTGGTCGCTCGCTGGAGTCGTTACCCTGCCTGTGCACGGTTGGTAAATATCAACGAGTGACCAAAATGTTGTAAATTGCCCTGAAGGTGACCCCATCGCGGATTGAAACCGGTTGGCGGCAAAATAAATAATGCGATTGTGAGTGTCATTTTTAATAATTGATTATAAGTAAATTAATCGCTGTTATCTCCACACAACTATTTTGTCTAAAAATTTAGTACTCTTTTTGGCAATGAATTCATAAGTGGCAGTCAAATGAAAACGAGACGGATGGAAGAAATTAAGTAAGCTATTTATTATTTGAAAATACTTGCCGTAACTGTTAGTTAATCGATGTAGCGCACTGTGAGACAAGACGGTCACTGCCTTCGTACAAAAATCTTGGCTGTTGCTACAGAACCATGTCTGTACATATGCGGGCACCTCTTCGTCCGAAGAAAATCAACGGTCACGAATGTCTTTCTTCAGGTCTCCAGAAATGTGGAAACCGCATGGAGAGAGATCGGGACTCTATGGAGTATGTGCAAGGGATTCCAGCGAAACTCTTTCAGCGTAGTCGAAACAGCTTTGGCAACATGTGGGCCCTCCACAGTCGGAACCGTCGATTTGCTTCGGATGAGGAGGTGCACGCGTGGATAGCATCATGGTTCCGTAGGCAGTCACAAACATTTTTTCGTGACGGCGGATACAGTCTTGTCTGACAGTGGGATAAATATACTAACAGTTATGGGGAAAATAATAACCGTTTACTTACTTTTGTCCCATCTAACTCGTTTTCATTTGACTACTGCCCCTTATACAATATTTTTTGCCTATATAGATTGGGATGCAACTGGACAAGAAATCAGCGATCATTTAGTTAACAGCGGTCATAGTTGAAGCGTTTCGTATTTTGTGATCTGAAAAGGGCACTAATGGCTCGAAACGCGTCGCGAATTAATAAATGTTATACAATTAATACTCGAGAAACATTGTTCTTGGTTGTGGTGTATAGAGCGAATAAACACGACCAGATATTAAGGTCAAAGGAGGGCAGGGACATTGAATCGACAGTGCATTCCCGATCTGTGGTTATTTCGGAAATTTTTCTCGATTCGACGTCCGCTACCCCACTTTGATAGTCTTAGCAAGTAGATTTTCTCCATCCAGAAGTACGAGGGCTACCCAGAAAATAACGGACGTTTTGATCTCTTGGCTTGGGTCGGGGCAACAGCCGCCGTCTTGTCATAGCGTTCCTACACTCAGTACGTATCCTGCGGTGGTAGTTTATGGTCTGTCTCTCTGCCGCTTGCAACTTGTGAGATGCCTTCTGTGATTAGGTTTTTGATGGCAAAAGCCTGCAAACTAGTTGAAATTTGTCGCGATCTTCTTAATGTGTACGGAAGAGGAATAATCACTGAAAGCCTAGTGAGGCAATGGTGCAATAATTTTTTAAATGGCCGTACCAGTGTTCACGCTGAGCACCGCAATGGTAGGCATAGCCTTGTGATTAACTGGTGACGAGAATCAACGACAAAGTTTGTGAATATTGCCATTTCTCCGATTACGGAACTTTCATAACATTTCTTCTCAAATTTAACAGAGTCTGGTGCATGAAATTTTGACGGAGAAGCTTGGTTACCACAAATTTAGTGCTAGGTAGGTTTCCAAAATCCTAACAGAAGACCACAACAAACAGACTTGCAGCACTGATCTTCCTCGAAGATTACGAGAAAAATGGTATGTTATAGATCGTATCGTAACTGGGGATGAGACTTGGGTGAATGTCAATTGTGAAACAAAAGGGCAGTCGATGGATTGAGGATAGCCAGATTCTCCGAACAAACCAAGGAAGTGTTAGGGAATACTGTCAGCAAAAAAGATGACGGTTTCTGTGTTTTGGTGCTCTAAAGAAGTTATTCTCGTTAATATCCATGAACGTGGACAACAATTAACTCAGAGAAGTACTGTCAAACACTGACAAAGCGATCGGGCGACACAAAACAAGCGTCGTGGAAAACCTAGCGATGATGTGTTTTTTTTTATCATCCACGATATAGCCAGGATTCGGCGCCGAGCGACTATAGCCTCTTCCCACCAATGAAGACATGGCTCGCTAATAACGATTTGATGCTGACGCCGAACTGCATGCCGGTATAAACCAGTGGCTGCAATCTTAGGCGGCATATTTCACAGAGCCGGTATTGAAAAACTTGTGCCACGGTGCTATAGTGCCTCAATTTGAATAGCGATTATGTAGGAACATAGCTTAAGAGTATTCATTTAAAATTTATATAATAAAATTTGGTTTCTCCATATTGTTAATTTTTTTATTTCAAAACGCCTGTTACTTTTTGGATAGCCTTCGTGTTTTGGCGGAAACTATACTGTCACAAAATCTCACGTATTTATGCTTCGCGACCTTAATTAGGAGAGCAGTCAGCGGAGAAGGTGCAGATAGCCATCGGCTCTCATTTGCCTCCCACAATTGAGAGCCGGGCGTTGCTAAACATTAGACCTCGCCGGCCGTTCCATTTACGAAGGCAACGCCAGTGAGTGGTTGTGCAGCTCGTTAAGCGAACTCACGACAGGCACCCGGAAGATGTCACTCGGCTGCCCCGCGGAGAACAAAGACGGGCGGCCTCGTTACCATTCTCCTGGTCCACGACCTCGGCCAATGGGGCGCCGTTTGCACACTGGTCAGCCGTCCTCCACTCGGCCCTTTCATCCTGCGTGACTCCGCAGTACGTCCGGTGCGGTATCTTACTGCCAACTCACTGCGTGCAATAGGACTACGCATCGGCCTTCTCGCTGACGTTTCTCGAGATTGGGCTGTTGTGGAACTTTGTCCGCCAAGGATCAGCGAGCGTTTGAATGCGGGGAAGGGAAATGGAAAAACTTCCCTTTTTGGCATCCTCTGTCCCTTTGAAGATACATGGGAAAACGATTTTGCGTAATGGGAACTATTGTAGGCCTTCCATACAGGCCTCTTTGTTCTCAGATGCTATAAGATGGTGCTGGAATTGCTCTTCGTGATTACCAGTCTGCCTATAAAGATAAGTAAGTTTCTGAAATGGGATGCGGGAAGAAGCATACCAAATTAAACCCTGAAACCAGCTAAACCATGTCACAATACGTATATGCTATGCCGTTATTAGATTTTTTCATGCGCATTTGCAAAAACTACCACTATGTTCTTCAGATACGCTCTAGACATAATAATGAAGTTAATAACAAATGGTTCAAATGGCTCTGAGCACTATGGGACTAAACATCTATGGTCATCAGTCACCTAGAACTCAGAACTACTTAAACCTAACTAACCTAAGGACGTCACACAACACCCAGTCATCACGAGGCAGAGAAAATCCCTGACCCCGCCGGGAATCGAACCCGGGAACCCGGGCGTGGGAAGCGAGAACTCTACCGCACGACCACGAGCTGCGGACGAAGTTAATAACAATCATCGTCATCATGGTACATCTTTATCGTAGTGGATGGTCATCGTGGCAGTGGATTATTATCACCCGTGACAGTCGTGATCATGGCTATTGGATCATGATAAATCATGATCATAATGAATAGTTTTGCAGCATGAAAATGTAGCGTGAAGATGAATGGTGGTACATCATGATGTTGTACAGAAATAAAATGATGCTCAACAAATCAAATCTAACACAGAGACCTGTAGTGGAATACTTAATAAGAGTGTACCGAAATTGAAATATCTTGGGGAGTGATAATGCCAACTAACTATTGTGGTACAGGAAAGCGTAAAAAATGAAAACAGCGTACTAATAATGCCGAAACATCTGCACCAAAAAATGCAACACAGCCAACTCGAATCCCTCTAAACAGAAAACCTTTGCTAGAGAACATAGAGGTAATGGGGAGAAAAATTATGAGAAAGATTGTGCAACCTAAAAAACATGGACAGAAATACCAATTACTACAGAATAAAGAGCTATGTGAGAAAACTGAATGAATCACATCCTTTGAGAAGTGTACAATGACCTTCTCTGGATACGTTAGAAGAAAGAGCGAATGAGGATGTAGCACAATGAACATGACACCTAAAGCCGTAAACAGCAGAAGATCGGAATACTATAAACGAAATAAAGTCGTTTGAAGATCGAAGAAGACGAAACCTACGTGGTTCAAGGAACACAAGGAAGCCCATTCAGAATAACACAACAAATACTTGACTGAAAGCACGGGGAATCACAGAAATGACGTATGCTTAACTTAGTCCGCAGTTAACGTGAATGGAAGAAGCGTTATACGTATTACAGGTTCGAAAGTTCTTCTTCTTCCCGTTCGTCACCTCACGTATTTCTAAGTTTTCCATCGCTTCTCTATGTCTCTGGTTCCTACCGTCGCTTCTTTACGTCTCTGGTTCCTACGCAAGAGTTGATGTCTTATTTCCAGCCAGCCGGTGTGGCCGAGCGGTTCTAGGCACTTCAGTCTGGAACCGCGCGACCGCTACGCTCGCAGGTTCGAATCCTGCCTCGGGCATGGATGTGTATGATGTCCTTAGATTAGCTAGGTTGAAGTAGTTCTAAGTTCTAGGGGACTGATGGATGACCTGAGATGTTAAGTCCCATAGTGCTCAGAGCCATTTGAACCATTTTCTTATATCCAGCCGTTAAAAAAAAAAGTTCCACATGTTACGCTGAATTTGATAGTTATCTTGAAACCTGTTCTTTGATTCATTTACGTAGCCATTACCATATAATATCTGTAATTTGAGCGTACGCTTTAACTTTTCTTGTCTTGTTTTTGGATTATCAATCTTTTACTGGTTCGGTGATTTGCCACGGACCGCCACAACTTTCTGTCCTGTTCTCACCGCCTCATCCCAGAGTACAACTTACACCAACGGCCTCAATTATTTGTTGGATAAGTTCCAAGCTCTGTGTTCCTCTTCAGTTTTTACCCTGTACAGCTCCCTTTGGTACCATGGACGTTATTCCCTGATGTCTTAACATCCAGTCCCTTCTTCGTGTCGGTGTTTGCCACACGTTCCTCTCCTCGCCGATTCTGCGGAGAACGTCCTGATTTCCTCGCTTTCGTCTTTGCCTGTTTCTCCGCAGTTCACGCCCACTTTCATACAAGGCTGTGCTCGAAGCCTGCATTCTCGTTAATGTCTTCGCAAAATTAAGGCCGAAGTTCAATACTGGTGGACTGCTATTAGCCAGAAATGATGCATCTTTGCCTGCGTTAATCTGTTTGATTTTCGTGTTTTTGTATTATTTTGCTTTCATTTTGCTTCGGCTACATTGTGGTCCCAATTTTGATGTTTTATTGCTGATCTCATTTCTGCTACTTGTCGACCATTTTCGTTTTTATCGTTGGTTTATTCACAGTCAGCAGTGTGTACTCATTAGACTGTTCATTCTATTCAGCAATTGTTCCTTATTTTCACTGCGGATAGCAATGTCAAAAGCTAATCTTATCATTGATTTTCTTTCAGGATTGTAATCTCACTCCCTAATCTTTGTTTTTTTTTTTCAATTATTGCTTCTTCGATGTGAAGATTGAACAGTAATCTAAAAGACTGCCTCACCGCCGTGTCTATAACTGAGCTCTTGTCCCGGAAACGGAATGCAACTAAAGGTTGCCTATCTGACAGCTTCCAGGGGAAACAAACGTTTGATTTTTCACTATGTGGTGTTGACCGAAATTAAAATTTTAAAATTTTGTCATAGTCTGCCCATTAAGAGGTAACAGTCTTATGTTAAAAGTTTAACACAATAAGACAAGTACTGTTAGAAACTGTGTGTTTGTCTTGAAGCAGCGTAACTGGCGGTGTGCAGATGCTCGGACTGTATAAACCCAGTATTTCATAATGAGAGCACTTAGTGACTTCCACTAAACTTTGTGTATAACTGCAAACCTGTTACTTTTTCTCGCTTACATGCTTGATGTCAAATATTTAACACTTTAACCAATCCAATTTTTAAAGTAATCAGACGTTTGAAGCCTTTTTTGTACATGGGAGTTTGATTATTCAATGAATCGGGTGTTTACCGGTACATTTAATAATACAGTTACTTCGTTGTTGGTCTTGATTCCTATTTTTCTGTATTGGTTCTTGTACGTATTGAGTATTAAGCGTCTTTGCTTATAGCTTACACTCATTTTCCTGAGAATTCTTAACATTTAGGTCGACCGTTTCTGTTAATGGGTTTCCATTTTCTCGAGTCTTGTCTCCATTATTTGTTGCAACGAATATTTCTGTGTCAAAATCCATTTAGCTACATGTTCACTCTGCCGAAATATAAGTTCTGTATATTTTTTAGTAAAATTCTGATTTCCATATGTAAGTAGGGTTGGTCACGTTCTCATTTTGTGTGGTTGGACACAGGTGAATGTGGCTCGGAGGGAGGGCACACGAGACCGGCTCCCGGGCTGTTTACGCTACGGGCGTAGCTTTCTACTCTGTGGAAATCACACCAGCCTTGAGACGCACCCTTGATAGAGCCCAGGGAAAACTGTTACGCAACAGGGATTCCTCCGTAAACGTATTGCCGCGAGCCTTGACGGAGAAGAGATTTCCATCTGTCCAACGTCCGGGGACTTCCACGTGGAACCGGCCAGAGTCCCCTAACAGCGACCTTCCAGATTGTCCACGTGGCGGTATACCCAACCTTCTACGGAACCCGAGAAAGGAGATCCTGTTCCGTTTCGCGTCGGAAGAATCTTACTCGATTCTGCTTTAAATCTGTCTTCAGTCCGAAAGTTGGCTTGAGCAACACGACACTTTACTAGCAATGCTTGCATTGAGAAGTATGACCTTACTTGCCTCTGCATACTGAACTTCATTACTCTGCCAACTGTAGGAGACCTACAGATTAACCTGGATTCCGGCGCAACTGGGCATTTTTCACGTGAAAAATTAGTGCAAGAGGTGAAAGTAGCGTTAAGTCACAGAAAAAGTCCTGTGACCGATTTGGGATCGACCTAGGCACCTTCAGGTCAGTAGTCTGGCATCTACTCGTTGTGCCACCGATCGTACTTACATACTTAGATGCGATATTGTATGTCGGAATCTGTCCTTTGTTAAGCTTATGTAATATCGTACCAGGGTATAACTTAAACTAATGTTTACTCTGAATTGTCGAAACAAACTATGATATAACATTTCCAGTGTTGAAGTAGCTGCATGGGCACGATTCGAACGCCAATAAATTAAAAGAAGTGCGGCAGTCAAGTACTAGATTGTTACCTTGATTAATCGGCGTTAATCGCAAGGATATGCGTGAACCACAGGAGCGATACCAAGATCATAACACTGTGGAGAGCCCAAACTTGACTGCATAATTCATGTTTATTGTCCACCGATGATCACCCATTGGTATATCTTGTGATCTCTCAAAGGCGTTTGACTGTCTGAATCATGAAATTCTTCTAGATAAAGTTAGGTATTGTGGTATGAGTGGGACAGTGCACGAATGGTTTGATTCATATTCAACTGGAAGAATGCAGAAGGCTGAAATTAACAGTACAGATAATCTGCAAAGATCAACAGAGTTCTCTAATTGGGGAGGTATCAAGAATGGTATCCCACAGGGTTCAGTGTAAGGTCTCTTATTATTCTTAATATCTAGTAAGGAATTGCCACTATGTTTTCATGAAGATGCGAAGCTATTTCTTTTTTGCTGATGGTACAAGTATAGTAATCAAATCCAACAAACAAGAATTAGCTGAGAAAATTGTAAATAATGTCTTTAGAAAATTATGAAGTGGTTCTCTGCAAATGGACTCTTGCAAAATTTTGAGAAAACACAGTATATACAATACTGTACAGTAAATGGCATAACACCATTGATAAATATAGCCTATGAACATAAGTCTGCTGCTAAGGTAGAATATTCAAAATTTTTGGGTGTGTGCAGTGAGGAGAAATTAATTGGAAGAAACGCAGTGAGGATCTGCTGGAAAGGTTAGGTTCAGCTACTTATGCTATTAGGGTTATTGCAAATTTTGGTGATAAACATATCATTCAATTACCCTGCTATGCCTGTTTTCATTCATTGCTTTAATATGGCATCATATTTTGGGGTAATCCGTTACTAAGAGAAAAAATATTCATTGCACAAAAGCGCGTAATCAGAATAATAGCAGGAGTTCACCCAGTATCACCGTGCAGACATAAGGAGCTCGGGATATTCAGAGTACCTCCGCAATACATATATTCACTTATGGAATTTGTTATTAGTAACCCACCCCAATTCAAAAATAATGGCGAAGTGCATAGCTACAACACTAGAAGAAAGGATGATCTTCACTATTTTGGATTAAATCTGACTCTGACACAGAAAGGGCGAATTATGCTGCCACTAAAATCTTTGGTCGTTTGTCAAATAGCATTACAAGTCTGACATAGCCAACCAACAATTAAAAACAAATTAAAAGAATTTCTGGATGGCAACTCCTTCTACTCGGTAGACGAATATTTAGATATGAAGTAGTAACAGTAAAAAAAAAAAAGTGCAGTGAAGTTATGTTAAACTGACACGTTCCACGTCATGATTAATTGTCGTATTCATGATCTATGGAGCAAGTACTGATGTAATGTAATTTACATTTACTGTAAACGTTTATGTGAGGCTGTGATCTGCAGTTTTACCGCCATGCCACTGCGCAGACATCATCTGCGCAAATACTTTCCAATATATTACGACTTCAGTCAGAGGCGAAAGGTTTTTAATGTCTCTTGCGCCTTCTGATGCAGGGTCACGTTGCTTCAGACCAACAACTTGGATTTTACATGTTTCGTATTTCGGTTCCGTTACAGCACACAGAAACATTGGAAGATCATTATTATATGAAAGCACCATCAACAGCGTACATGATGCAGCATTCGCTCCGACGTACACAGAGGAAATAAAAGTCGATATACAAAAGGTCGACGAACATTTGCTTATAAAGTATACGACACTGCATTTCATGACTAGTTTGTATGTGCGAGACATCTACACAAAATTTGCGTATGCGTGAATGATGATGTTATTCGCAGATGTTGAAGTATCACGTGCTATCTTCAATGAGTCTGTTAGCGGACTCATGTTTACAAAATGTAAGCTAGCCTTACGCACTACGGTCGTGTGAAGCGTGTTTGAGCATTCAGCAGGGAACGTTTCGCGCTTTGCGGATGAGAAGAGTCAACTGAGGTGCCGGTGACGCAACGCTGGCGTAACGCGCGCTCACCATCCCCAAACAAACTCACTTTCGTTGCCGCGTGTAGCCGCCAACCTCGTGAAGCGAGCTGACGGACACGGCAGCAGCCACCACTGATAGGTAACCGTCTTATTCTCTGACAGTTTCTTGCACAACCGACTGTGGCGAAATTCAGTAGTTCGTCCCTTGTAGGCGAGGGAACTACGCCACTCTGTTGAATACAGTACGACGTTGTGTCAAGATGTGTGGAGACGATCACATTGTTTGTCGTTTAGAGAAATAAAGAATGGCAGAAGCAGGGTTAGGGTTTAACGTCCTGTCGACGACATAATCACTGGTGAAATTTTGTCCATCCGCCTAATGGAATGTGCCCCCAGAGAAGATCTAAGATTGGTCTACTAATCCCCCTACCCGAACCCCGCAACTTGCCTGACACGTACAAGAGACCGGAGCACTTACGTGACCTTTTACTTTATAAAAACTAATGAGGAAGGGGTCACGAGTGCTCGAACAAACACTGTAATGCCAAGAATTTTGCAATCGGAAGTGATCATGATTTATTTTATTTTATACCTACGCAAACTCTGATTCAGATTCTTATAGGATGCCAGTTATTGAACTATATGAAATAAAATCGTCATAACTTCTGAACGGTTTGCATTAGGACGTTCAAATTGCACGGTTGGCGGCGGTGCATGATGGGAATTAGTATGCGCATGCATGCTTTGGTTTAGCGACGAAGTCGACTTTTATTTGGATGGGTTCATCAATAAGCAATTTTGGCGCATTTCGTGATCGAGAAGTCTCTTCGTCCTCAACGGGTGACTGTGTGGTGTGCAGTGTCCAGTCACAGAATAATCAGTGGGATATTCCTTGGTGGCTTGGTGACAACCGTACGGTACGTGAAAGTCTTGGAGGATAATTTCATCTCCATTATCCAAATTGACACTGATTTCGACTTGATGTGGTTCGTGCAAGGCGGAGCTCAACCCCATCGAAGCAGGAGAGTGATGTCCTGGAGAAGCACTTTGGGGACCGCATTCTGGCTCTGGGGTACCCAGAGGCCACTGGCATGGGCCTCGATTGCCCTCCATATTCTCCGGAGTTGAACAGATGTGACTCCTGTTTGTGGGACTATGTTAAGGACAAGGTGTACAGCAGTAACAGCAAAACCGTCCGCGCCGATAGCTGAATAAGACCTGCACCAAGGCGGCCTGTATAAGGGGCATCCCGGCCAATGATGCCAAACGCTCATTTCATTTCATTACCCCCAAACCATATCTAAGCTGAAAACAGCCATTCTGGTGATCATCGACAGCATCGATATTCCGACACTTCATTGGGTCATTCAGAATTTCCTTTTTTCGTCTATCCCCATCGTCGCCAATGATGGTAGGCATATCGAACATGTCATAACTTACATCCGAAACTCTGTAGTGACGTTTACGTGTTGAATAAAGTGTGTGCACGCCATAGTTTGTAACTATCTTCCGTTTTTTTATACAGTTCAATAATTGTCAGCCTGTATCTATATTACGAAGCGACTAACCCGAGGCACACATTTATTGCACGTTTCCTATCGAATGGCTTTGAGGAGCAACAAAAATCTTATTTTCTTTATTCCATATAATTATTGGCCGAATTTAAAAATTTAAAATGCTGTCATTATCTTCCTTTTAAGAGGTGTAATGTTATGTTTAAAGGTACTGTTGGAAACGGTGTCATGAGGCAGCCTAATCCACGGCGCGCAAATCACCCAGACTATATTCATCCAGTATTTTAGACTTAGCGGCTTCCAACAAACTTTGCCATAATTTCACCCCTTTTCGGAACTTTTTACCGTCGACACCTCCACAAAATAATGAACAGAAAAAGATTATTGCTTAGTATATTTTTGTTATTCATTCAATAAAACATTAGCATCAGTCATCATGTTTCATTACTACCTTACTACTAACTCAATTTGCAATAAATGTTGCAGACAGTATCTACACATACCACCGAATGTACCTGCTTAATTGTATCATTCTAAGACACATTGTTCAGGAGAAAAAAACATTGAGATGCGTTAAACGGATTTTTTTATGCATGGGATTTCGATTGGGTGATGAATGGACAGTAAAGGTGTCACTAGTGTACTTCTAAGCGAACGTCATCCGGAGCCCCAGAGCGATGCACGTTTGAACTAACACCTTACAAGGTTTTCAAATTGCTCGGCAATCGTTGATATCTCTTTCGAACAGAGTCAAATCAAAGCCCCCTCGACCTAGGTTCTCTTTACGATATTCTAGTGAACTTCATAGTGGCCGCATGATTTGCCGCAGATGATCTCTGAAACTTCCAAATCGAGCAAAGAGGCAGACAAACACACAAGGCGCACGAATCGAACGAAGGATGATTATTCAAGCTGCCAACTACTTGAGTGGACGAGGACTTTCGGAGTGCATGTAGACCGTGACTTAGTAAGCAGGTATTGTCCAGAAATACAGTGCACAAATTTCACAGATTTTTGTACGGATGCAAATTTTGCTCGGCGCACGTTTCGTGTGTCCATTTGAAACGGAGCTCACACTCAGGGTCGGGAAAGTTTGGGAAGGTATTCGTCAATGTCCAAACAACGATCCCTGCATTTCCCGTGTCAGACTTGGGAAAAATAATGGGAACTTGAATCTGGGTGGCCGAACAGGGAAATTCGTACTTCAATTCATCGTCGTCATTGTCATCATCTGCGATGTGCACTTCTGAATAATGGCCTCCTCTTTACCTTACTGCCGTCTTCAGCTAAACGCATTCAAGTTACTCTCTAGTTATAGGTGCCAATTATCCAACTACCATCAGGTTGAAACTTCCTGGCAGATTAAATCTGTGTGGCGAACCGAAAATCCTGAAATCCGCTGCTCAGTAGTAGCCTTAGGACAGCCACAATGCACGTTATTTGGGTCGTGATACACGTGTGTTTGCGTATATCGTGCAGAAAAACGCTCATATTCACTTGTGCATTGATTGAAGTACATGTCAGTGCAGAGATAGAAATTAAACACATCGGATAACAAGCGCAACACACGCGATGCCGGATGCGGGGACAAAACCTGCAACATCCGCTTTATGACGCAGCGACATTAAGCCGGGAATTGCTTCGGCTCCAACGGAAGATGGACCGTAGCAATGGTTTTGGGGGATATGAGGAAGTGAGCGCTGAGATGAGAGGGCTGGTAGCAGTTGCGGCTGCAACTGCTGAACTTTCTTTACGTCAAAGATGACTGTAATAACAGACCACAGGCGCCTCTGGGAGCCACGTTGAGACCGCAGGCTTAAATAGCTTTCTCCGTATTTGAGCGATTTGCAGCCATCCTGTAAGCGGCCCTTTCCAAGATAATACGGCGTCGCTGTTAATTACTTTCGTCATGTGAAGATGCCATGAGAGTGAGTGGCGCGCACGCGCGCGCGCGCTCACACACACACACACACACACACACGGCGCGTTCATCATTCTGCAGAATTGCCACCATTAAAGGCGACGTACGCTCTTAAGATAAAAAATGACGCACCACGAAAGAGTTATGCAAATTGCTATTCATGTGGATATCGACGGAAAATGCAGCATTGTAAACTTTGACGGCCAGTGGTTGAATGTGTTATACTGCAGCACAATTTCACCGCACATCTTGGCGGGGTATTAAGTCTTCGCGAATTCCATTCCATGTATTCATAATGGACTGTAATTGTGCCTCGCAGACAGGCGCATGAACAAAGTACGCATATGTCACCATTTGAGAGAGGATGTGTGGTTGGGCTCAAAGAAGCTGGTTGCAGTAATCGGGAATCGTTCGACATTTGAATGGAAGCTGTGCCACTATTCGACGATGTTGGCAGAAATGGATGACCGTGGCCGAACAAAAAATGGCTCTGAGCACTATGGGACTTAACATCTGAGGTCATCAGTCCCCTAGAAGTTTGAACTACTTAAACCTAACTAACCGAAGGGCATCACACACATCCATTCCCGTGGCAGGATTCGAACCTGCGTCCGTAGCGGTCACGCGGTTCCAGACTGAAGCGTCTAGAACCGCACGGCCACCACGGCCGGCGTGGCCGAACACAGCGACTTTCGGTCGACATAGAGAGGCAACTGAACGTGGGGATCGAGCAGTCGTCAGAGAGGCATTCAGGGTCGCGTATTCAGCTTTATCATCGATCCGACATGCAACTCGTGCTTCAGTGACCGGATTGACCATCAATAGGTGGCTCCAGAATGGAAGCTGAGCTCACGCCGCCCCTTGCGCTAAGTACCATTGGCCTGTGCACATCAACAAGCCCGTTGTTATGGTGTCGAGCACATTCGCCCATGAATCTCATTGATAGGAGTAGAATTGTCTTCAGTGGTGAGTCCCGCTTCGAATTGAGCCCCGAGGGCCATCGAAGACGTGTCTGGAGACGGCCTGGCCAGCAGTGGGATACCAGCCTCACCGTCGGCCCGACAACCAGGAGTGAGAGTCTGGAGCTCCATTTCTTGTCATAGCAGGACCCCATCGGTTGTACTCTACGTCCCGTTTTGCCCACCTTCATGGCGATCAAATGGTCAAATGTTCAAATCTGTGTGAATTGCTAAGGGACCAACCTGCTGAGGTAATCGGTCCCTAGACTTACACAGAGCTTACAAGGGGAGGCCGCCAATTGTGAAATTCAGATTCGATTCATACTGCGCATAATAAAAGCTCATGGCCAGAGGTGTAATGTGGCAAAGCACCAAGATGCACTTCTCAGCCGTTGTCGAGAAAATCGACAGTTAAAAGAAACCGTTGCAGTGAAATACTCTCTACGATTAATAATTCTCTACAGCGTCGTGGCGCAGCGGTAAGCGCTCTGGTTCGTAATTCGAAGGTCGCCGGATCGAATCTCACGCTATGCAACCTTTTTTTTAGTATTTGTTTTTTATAATTCATATATATATATATATATATATATATATATATATATATATATATATATATATATAATTCCCGGCAATCAGTTGCAACAATTATGCATATAATAAGTTGTTGAAAGTCGTTTGTCGTGGAAAAACTGGCGACTTTGAACATCATTATGTTTTCCGCAAACAAAATTGTATTTCACAAATGTAATTAATTGTCTTCATAATGTTAACCACGTATAGTTAACGGAAGACGTAGGAACGATATTCCGAAACGAATACTTACAGCGTAAGTCAAACGTTCGAACGACCCCACGAACACAAATTTGCTGTGCAGGTATGAAATATAAACTCCGTTACTCGCTCGTTACACTTGAATGACAGATGTTGAATGGGCGGAAACGAGCCGCCGCATAACAGCGTAGTTGCCTGCTAACTTCGAAAGAAGGTAGATGCGGTCCCTAGTGCAACTTATAACATTGTCGAAAATCAGTGCGGACGGGAGAGCTTTGGTACACCCTGTTAAAAAAAAAAAAAAAAACGGAAAAATGGAGGCGTTATAATTGGAGAGCGATCCGCCTTCACCAACATGCACAAGCAATTCATTAATAGTTTATATATATATATATATATATATATATATATATATATATATATATATATATATATTTGAATTACAAAAAACTAATAATAAAAAGAAATTGCATGGCGCGAGATTCGATCCGGCGACCTTCGGATTACGAACCGGAGCGCTTACCGCTGCGCCACGACGCTGTAGAAAATTCTAATCGTCGAGAGTATTTCACCGCAACGATTTCTTTTAACTGTCGATTTTCTCGACAACGGCTGAGAAGTGCATCTCGGTGCTTTGCCACATTACACCTCTGGCCATGAGCTTTTATTATGCGCAGTATGAATCGAATCTGAATTTCACAATTGGCGGCCTCTCCTTGTTAAACTAAATTAAACTAACTTATGGTAAGAGCAACACACACACACACACCCATGCACGAGTGATGACTCGAACATCCTGCGGGAGGGCCGCGCTATCAGTGACAAGGCGCCTCTAACCGCGCGGCCATGGCGATCCATCCAGGGCTTACATTTCAGCAAGATAATGCCCGCCCGCACACGGTGAGAGTTTCTACTAATTGTCTTCGTCGGATCGCTCCCCAATCGAGAACGTTTGAAGCTTTCTGGGCAGGACCCCCCAACCAGCTCGAGATTTTGACGATCTGGCGCATCAGTTCGACATAATTTGGCACGTTACCCCTCAGGAGGATATCCAACATTTCTAACAGTCGATGCCAATCCAAATTATTGCTTGCTTCAAGGCCAGAAGTGGACCAACGCGGTACTGACTTGCTCAATTTGTGAAGCTCCTTCGCTTGAATAAATGATAATTTTTCTGAAATTATAATCATTTGTTTGTTTGCACATGTACATCACATCTACCGATTTCTGTCCCATTTGGATAATTCCTTCGTGACACATTGTTTTTTTTTTTTTTGGTATTGAAGTGTAGGCCCATTAATGTTTTTTAGCACAATGAAGCTACCTCTAGTGCTCAGTAGCCTGCACTAAAAATGTATAAAGCTACCTACGTCTCATCTGGAATGACTCGAAAACTAATTGTTATGTCTTCAGTATAAAGACTGATTTTTGCAGTGGTCAGCACACGGGACTCGCATTCGGGAGGGCGACGGTTCAATCCCGCGTCCGGCCATCCTGATTTAGGTTTTCCGTGATTTCCCTAAACCGCTTCAGGCAAATGCTGGGATGGTTCCTTTGAAATGGCTCGGCCGACTTTCTGCCCCACTCTTCCGTAATCCAATGAGACCGACGATTTTTATGTTTGGTCTCTTCCACCACATCAGCCCCAACCCCCCAAAGACTGGTTTATTAGAGATCTGCACGCTGGTCAGTCCTTTGCATGGCTCTTCGTCTCTGCAAAAATGCAGCAACCTACATGCATTTTGCTGCTTACTATATTGGAACGTTCGGCTACCTCACCAGTTTTTACCTCCCACACTTTCCTTCATTACCAAATTGACAGCTACTTGATACTTCATGATGTGTTGGGGAGTTCACACGTTTACGCGTGGGGCACGTTTATGCAGAACACTTTTCTTGGGAACCGCTCTTGCTAGACCGCTACCGACAATGGAAGATTAGCACTGCACTTTACTGACGGCTGTCACATCCTTGCGTAGAACGTATTGATGTTTTTGTGCAAGGTGAGCAAATTTTGTTACTCAAATATCGAAGATTCTCGGTAGCATACCTGTTAGAGTTTAGAATAGATAATTATTTGTTCGTTTACAGGAGATTTTTCTACTTTACGAAGTACTTTTGTATAGTTTCAAAACCTGAAAAGTTACCACTTTAGTTTCGGAAATAATTCAAACATGGCGATGGCGCACATTTGCCCACTATTTGGACTGCCGTCGTAACTCATTTCCCAGTCAGAGCAACTTGAAGACAATAGCATTTGCAAATCCAGTATAAATAATGGAGGCAAAGATGAATATAAGATAGAAATTACTGAAAAAGCTGTTTGAACCTATGTATCTCGAGGGGAAAGACTTAATTTTATGAGAACGAGGACTGATAATGGCACGAAATTTATAAAAGTTAGTACAAGGGAAAAGGTGGACAGGTCTGCTTCTGATTTCATCAACAGTGTTCTGCCCAAAGGCAGCCTTTCACGTGATAACTGCTTTCTTGTCTTCTGCCATTCTCTTCAGGTTCGCGTAATTCCCGTTCTTTTACGTCGTCTGTCATCTTGTATCTCCCCCTTCCCTCAATATGCTCTCACCAACTAGACCTTCCACAGCGTCTGGTAGCAAGCACTCCCGTCTCAACGAATGCCCAATCCTGTCCATCTTTCTTTCTCTTATAACCTGCAGTTGTCTTATGGAGAAGATGATAACAGCGATTGTACTTATTGCCGGAAATGATACAACAGTCAAAAAGAAATCAAGAATGGATCCAGTGCCTTATATGTAAAACGTGGGCTCACAACGATTGTGTCACAGGAAGAACAGATTTTTTTTTGTGTGCATAGATTGCAACTGTGACAGTTACAATGTATAGGCCTTTAACACTCAGACTTTTGTGAAGAACATATTACCCTAAAAAGTGTAAGTTCGGCAAAAAAATTGTTTAATGTCAGTAACATTTTTTTTATTTCCGCATGTTAGTTGGCGTAAGTAAGTCTGTAGTTCTGTTTCTTGTCAACAAAACGTATTTTGGAAATTTTAGTAGTGTGGTTTGTTTGCTCACTATTGTGTTCTATGATATGCGTAAACGATGCACGCGGCTTGCGCCTGTAACAAATTATTTTTTAATAAATGGAATGTTGCGTTAGAAGTATATATATCGAGTTATATTTCAGTAAGCTTATTATAAGACTAAACAATTTAAACACGATAAATTTAATAAAAGAATGTGAAAAATACCGGAAAGAAATCCACATAAATGTGTCCCGGTGTCCCCTTCTATATACATATACCTTATTTTTGTTTGATTCTACTATAATTTTTTATTTTTTTCCCCAAATCGATTCAGTACCTCTTCAGTAATTACTCGATCTACCCATCCAATCTTCAGCATTCGTGTGCTGCACCACATTTCAAAAATTTGTACCCTCTTCTTGTCAGAACTACTCATCGTCCACGTTTCACTTTCGTACATAGCTACTCTCCAGACAAATATATTCAGAAAAGGCTTTCAATACTTAAGATTACTTTAATGTTAACAAATGTATCTTTCTCACGTTGCAGTCTAATTCCCTCAGCGCCACCTGATTTAATTCGACTACATGACGTTTCCTTTGCTTAAAATTGCATTTACGGTACGGCTACCGAGCGAGGTGGCGCAATGGTCAGCACACAAGACTCGCATTCGGGAAGACGACGGTTCAGACCCGAATCCCACCATCCTGATTTAGGTTTTCTCTGATTTCCCTAAATCGGTTCAGGCAATTTCCGGGATGGCTCCTTTGAAAGGGGACGGCCGGCTTCCTTTTCCATCCTTCCCTAATCCGATGGGACCGATGGCCTAGCTGTCTGATCCTCTCCCCGAATCAACCAGCAAGCAGTGGTACGGCTATCTGTATCACTGGGTGCAAATGCCACACCACCGTGGTTCGTCGGAGCAATAGTTAATGAAAATAAAGTAATATTACATGAGTTGACTGGTTGCAGTTATCCTTATCTAAAACTCGAGTCATCAATATGCCTAGCGACTCCAAAGACCACTGATTCGTCACTATATGATTCGTCATTTTAAATATTTTGTGTTTACTTGCCCCTTCTTTCTGTGCCACCAGCCATCGCTATGGGAGTTATTATCCCCATAGTATTATCTTTTGTCATGCGCTGGTTAGTTGAAATTTATCCAGCCGTTTCAGAGTCCAGCCAACGGCCTCTGTTGGCAAGCGGGGTGCACTCAGCCCTTGTAAGGCAAACTGAGGAGCTCCCTGACTGAGAAGTAGCGGCTCCGGTCTCGTAAACTGACTTACGGCCGGGAGAGCGGTGTGCTGACCACATGCCCCTCCAGATCCTCATGTAGTGACGCCTGTGGGCTAAGGATGAAACGGCAGTACCTTTGGGCCTTCATGGCCTGTTCGGGCCATGTTTAGTTTAGTTTAGCTTAGTATTCCACAGTTCCCACACGTCACCCCTAATGGTTGTAGGGATGGCTTTCATCCACGTGATATTTTAATACTTATACGTAGGGACTTAAGGAAGTAAGTTAGACATCAATAAATTTTTATTATTTTAGGTGCCACAGCCACAAATTCATTGAAATAGAATTACATTTTCCACCTTGGTTGTTATGCCATCACTGTCATTTATACCACGATCAACTGATTTCGGCCATTTTCAAGTACGTACTGATATTCTCGTACATTTTCACAGTAAACTTTTGTGGTTGTATGCAAGTATATTTTTCTGTACGTTTGAATACATCCAAAACGGGTGACGCCGTAAATTTACAAGCAAAGCTGTACGCATCTGAAAACGGCAAACGCTCGAATATTAGCTGGGTGGTAATATAAATGAAACGAGGTGGAAATTTGTGGTAAGATCTTATGGGACCACACTGCTGAGATCATCGGTCCCTAAGCTTACACACTACTTAATCTAACTTTAACTAACTTACGCTAAGGACGACACACACCCATGCCCGAGGGAGAACTCGAACCTCCAACGGGGGAAGCCGCTTGGACCGTGACAAGACGCCTGAGACCGCTCGGCTACCTCGCGCGGCCTGAAACAGGGTTGGAGGGATCAGATAGTGGTACCGAAAGTACCCTCCGCCACACACCATTAGGTGGCTTGCGGAGTGTGATGTAGATGAAATGACAGTGTCGTATAACAGCCAGGGTGTTGCAAAAGATAAGTTACACATGTTGTCCAGCGCTAAGACTATCGCGCAAAAATTGTCGCATCTAGTCTCTGTTGATCCATTGTGGACGTGGGACAGCGGCTGGTCAAATATTTAACAAAGAAATTCGCCAAGCAGCCGTGCGGATTGAGAAGTTATTTTATTTTCGCTACCAGTTTTTGCAATCCAATATTCCATCCTTAGTCCCCACACACACCTCTCAAAAATTGTCGATATTGGCGTACTGGGGTGATCTGTTTCTGCATGTCGTGAGTTCGTAGCTTGAAGTAGGAATTCATGACAACCAGAAACAGATAGCCCCGGTATGCCAATATCGGTAATTTGTGAGAGGTGCAAGAGGTGTCTGAATATGGCATATTAAATTGCCGAAACTGTTGGTGAAAATTAATAAAATAAATTCTTTTTGGCAAATTTCTTTGTTAAATATTTGACCAGATCTCGCACGGAAAGATATAGGTGTTCGTTTTACCGCGCGCCTTACGAATTTGGAATAAAAGTTATTGTGAACGTGATTAGATGAACCGTCTACCAGGCACTTAAATGCAGAGTATCGAAGTAAATGTAAATGTACTACCATGTCCATTATAATTATCCGGGCTGTTATGCCGTGGTCGGTTGATGAATTATGTGTCAATTCCCAACGTTTCGTCTCCGACTGCGGGAGACATCATCAAGGGGATCCGTAGCTCGATGGAAGGTCCAACACACCCACTGGCTCGCTACTGTAGCGAGGGTGTGTTAGACGTTCCATCGAGCTACGGATCCCCTTGATGATGTCTCCCGCAGTCGGAGACGAAACGTTGGGAATTGACACAGAATTCATCAACCGACCACGGCATAACAGCCCGGATAATTATAATGGACATGATATTTCCTGCCGTGAATGTCTACAAATATACTACCGTCACCTATATGTGTGCATATTGCTATCCCATGACTTTCGTCACCTCATTGTGTAAGCAGACGAGGTGATCGGTGAGGGTGAGAGAGCTGAGCAGCCGGTTGCGTGTTGTTGCAGGAGCTGGGCCGCAACACGAATGAGCCGGAACTGAACACGATAGCCTGCTACTACTTCGACGGGCAGGGCAAGGCGCTGCGGCCCATGGTCGCCATCCTCATGGCGCGCGCCGTCAACTACCACATCTACAAGGAGAAGAGGTAAGGCGCGGAGGACGTGAAACACATTAGAAAAACAGTGAGAAAACTGAGGCACGGATGTGCATTCCGTGGATCCTAAGTGATACAGTGCTAAAGGAAGTGGAATAAATAAAGTTGTTTAACGTATTATCATGTACAACTTATTGCAAAACGTATCACTAGAGCATTAGTATATACATCCTAAAATCTTTAACATAATTCTAGGGCGTTGTAGCCTCGCGTTGGCAAAAACACTTCAGAGGGCTAACACACTTACATTAATGCGTTGAAGATGTAGACTTTAGAACTCTCTGTATTATATGTTATTAACAATACATAAGTCACTTGGTATTTCTCAGAAATTCGTTGTCACTGGAAAGACATGTTACATATCACCGCTTCCTTGCACTTCCCTCTTACAAGCGGTTTGTCGGTCGGTGTCACTAACGGAATATCTATACTCGTATTTTATCCGTGATGCTGGAGAGCTATTACGCTTCGGAATTACCACGATGTAAACGAAAACATACGCCTTAATTTCGTAGTCAGATTTCTTTGGCAGTAGCTGTTTTCAGTGGAGTGGTATTCACTTCATTTCATTTCTTTTTTATATTACTTGAGTAAATAGTTAGTCGTTCCCCTTTTAGTATAGTACGGCATTTGGACGCATCTGTGTGGTGCCGCTTTCTCTCTGAAACTTTCCTGTTAAAAACTTGAATCGACACACACATCGTGTGGCTTCGAAGCACGTTTTGTCGTTGACATTTCCGAACGTTTTTTCGGTAATAAACTAGCATTTGACACAACTGTGCAATTACTTTTTATGGTTAACGTTTGTAAAGTAATGACAAGGTATCACTTACCTATAGGCCCTTCTGTCTATGGTACATCTACAGTAACAATCTACACTGTGACGCTTGTTTCTGATAACATTTTTTAATATTTTTTGTTAATTTCACTTAATTTCAGTGAAATTAGTTCAGTTGATATATCCCTTCACGTAGGGTAAGACACCGTCCTTTACAGACTCCGTTGCTCCATTAGTCTCTCCTTGGCAGCAACTGTGCTAGTAGTATTCGGAAATCCTAAGTGGCAACATCAGTTTCTGGTTACTTCTTGTATTTTGAGTCAGATCTGGAGGTGTGATAAGGTAAAATTTTTCTCAGTTTGTTTATATCTTTACTAATTTCACACTTCCGGTTGGAAATTTGCACTGTCAATGATCTTTTAGTTTTTATCGGTCCCTTCTCCTTCTTTTTCTCATTGAATCTTTTCGTGCATAGGTAATGTGATGTTTCTTCGATTACTATAATTTCATCTGAGTATGGAAAAATGTAAAAAAAATCTTATATTCTGTTAGTTTTAGACAAATAGTTCTTCGTTTCCACTTGCTGCGGATGACGACACTTGTTTTATTAGTCTTCTAACCCGTTTGATTCTGCCTGCCATGAATTCCTCTCCTCTCTCTCTCTCTCTCTCTCTCACTCTCTCTCTCTCTCTCTCTCTCTGTGTGTGTGTGTGTGTGTGTGTGTGTGTGTGTGTGTGTGTGTGTGTGAATTCCTAAGGGACCAAACTGCTGAGGTCATCAGTACCTAATCTCCTGTGCCAACCTCTTCATCTCACAATAACGCTTGCAAACTACGTCCTCAGTTACTTGTTGGTTGTATTCCAATCCCGACCTTCCCCTTCAGTTTTTATCCTCTACAGGTCCCTCAAGTACCATGTAAGGTATTCTTCGATGACACATAAATGTTAAAAATTCGAGATGCTTTGCCTGACACCATTATTTAATGTTTTTTTCTATCTTTTTTGTTTCTAAAATTATCTTTTTGTCCATTCGCATGGACTTTTCTTCGCTTTTGTCCACATTGCTTGTGATCCGGGTCACCATTGTTGACTTTTTGCGACAGTTAATTTGGTCCGTAGTAGCTTACGAACTTCTTACGCCATCATCTTTGATAGCTGATGAGATACTGAACCGCCACAGTTTCTGGTTACATAATGTACGCAAGTACCGTGAGGCGTTCATTGGGCAAGCTTCCAGGCGTCTGCCCTTCTAAGGATCCGGGGATGAACCGGGCTGTGTACTCCATTGTCATCTGAGGACTGCCTCGGAGGGAAGGCGACACTTAATGTATTCTGCACGAAGCCAAGATTACGTGACATGCTCGACAACGATGGTCTCCGCCCTGTGGGCCGGTGATTCTGTGGTCGCATGCCACAACATCCAGAGGTCAGAGACTGGAAGGTTGCGGGACTCGTATTTAGGTGTTGGCACTTCGGAATGCCGGTTTTCTCAGTTATTTCAGTTTTGTGACGCTTGGTTTTTTTAATAAGAAAATACCGTTTTCTTAGTATAGCGTAGCGGCGATGCCGTTGGTGACTCACATATGCGCGCTGTTAACTGCGTGCATTGGCCACCCACAGGTGTCATAACGAAAGCTTTCGTCCGCGCTTGTTTGCATTTACTTAATATACCTCAGTTAACTGAAAACCCTGCCGACTGTGAAATACACGCAGAGATTAGTTTTGTGTGTAGAAAAATCTTAAAAACCGTCGAAGTTCATTATCAGATTGGTGAAGTTTATGGAGAAAACGCTATGAACGATAGAATGGAAAAAATAATCGGAGTAAAGTTTTTAATGGCTGACTAATGTAGATGGTAAAGAACAAAAAGTGCGAAAACCCGCTATCACTGAAAACTTGATGCAGAAAGGTAATACAAAAGTTCAAGAAAACAGACGCCGCATTATTTATTCCTTGTCTAATAGATCTGGTTTTGAGATGGTTTTTCCCCCTTCCGTGGCAATGTTCGTCCATCTGTGGCTCAATGTACATAAGATATCATCGCATCCTTTGGCGGAAACGATGTGGTAACCCTTTATATAGCTCTCACCTGACGCTCAGGATAACCAACTCCTGCTGCATTTTGAAAAAGATTTCAAATTCAGGTGGTCGTTGGTGGTTATGATAAATGCCTTTATACTGGTGGAAATTATGTGAAAAATTATGTAGCTTTTATATATTAATAAAATTGTTTCAAAATGCACTTTTTTGTTTATTTCAAAATGGCAGTGACTTGTAAAAAAACTCGCCACCTAACACCTTGATGTCCTCAAGATTCAGAGAACAATCGGAGTGGCACAATCTTGGACTGGACAAGGAAACCGACTGTGTACTCTTCAAAGGAGACCACCGAAAATGTTAATATCTACGACCGGGCGAGAATTTGAACTGCCATATACTCGTATGTGAGTGCAGTGCCGTAACACTGCGCAGTCTCGGAGAGACAAAAAGGGACTCGGCAGATTCTATGCGTACTCGTCAGCACAGTGCCCTTACCATGAAGAAATACGCACAGAGCTTTGTACACCGACGGGGTAAATAATTTCCGTGTAGGGGCAGGAGAGTTACCTTTTACCTATTCGTATAGTGTAACACACAGAAGCCTACCTTACGAGAGAGGGAGATGAATCACATACCCGGAATTACATCATTAATCGTTAGCGAGACTATTAGCTCAATTCAGATCCGAAGAAGGGAGACGATACTGGATTTTCAAACGAATTTCAATTTAGGGAAAGTAGAGAGCCGGACGGTTAGCACCTTTACTCTGTGAATCCTGTGTCTTGCAAGGAGGCCACACAACAATCGGATATGTGTATTTTTGTATATTTATAGTGCGTGAAGAGCAGGAACCAAATACAAGTCATCCAAAGCCGTTCGATTCAACACTCAAAAGTTCTCAAGAAAATCGACTTTGAAGTATTCCGAGAGCCGGCCGTTGTGGCCGAGCGGTTCTAGGCGCCTCAGTCTGGAACCGCGAGACCGCTACTGTCGCAGGTTCGAAGCCTGCCTCGGGCATGGATGTGTGTGATGTCCTTAGGTTAGTTAGGTTTAAGTAGTTCTAAGTTCTAGGGTACTGATGACCGCAGAAGTTAAGTCTCATAGTGCTCAGAGCCATTTGAACAATTTTCTTGAGCCAGGACCACTGTCTGCCGTAAAATATCTAGGAGGAACTGTCTAAAGCGACCTTAAGTGGAATGACCACATAAAACAAATAGTGCGAAAAGCAGGTGCCAGATTGAGATTCTTAGGAAGAATCATAAGGAAATGTAACTCATCCACGTAAGAAGTGGCTTACAAGGCTCTTTTTCAACATATTCTTCAACATATTCTTGAACATATTCTTCATCAATAGGGGATTCTATCGAGGAAGGACTGATAGAAGAGCTAGAGAAAATACAACGAACAATGGCGCGTTTCGTCACGGCGTCGTTTGGCCGGCGCAACAGCTGTACAGAGATGCTCAAGAAATTCCTGTACCTGGCGCTACAAGAGAGGTTTTCTGCATCACGGAGAGGTCTGCTATTGAAATTTCGAGAGAGTACTTTCTGGGAAGGGCTGGACAACATGTTACTTCCGTCCACATACATACGAAATTACCACGACGAAAAAAAACCCGAGAATTAGAGCTAATACAGAGTGGCAACGACAGTCTTTCTTCCTACCCGCCATTGGCGATTGGAACACACCCACCGCCAAATGTTGTTAGGTGGCTTGCGGAAGAATATTGATGTGGATGTATATGTAGTTTCTGATGTACGTAACGTTACTTACATTTTAATTCTTCTCGCGTATTCAGTCGAGTGGCATCGTTCACATGGTGTCAGACAATCCAGGAAAATCTAAAGCGGCACAAGAAATTCCTTACTTTGCTCTCGTAATGGTATCCGAAGCATTCTCACTGATCGTCGGTTCCAGTTGTATTTTCTGTAGTTTATGTTGGAGGGACGGAATCCATGTGTACTCGACGGGAAAATAAGCCGCTGTGTGTTTCGCTTTCCTTCGTAATTGCGCTTCAGCGTTGCTACAGTTAGAGGGCTTCTTATGGCCGCTCTCTCGCGGTGTCCCAATTGCCTACCCACACGTGAGTCATTCTCTTGTACGTTTGCTGCGAAATGACTGTACTGCGCAACGGTTCTCTGCAATTGATCGGCTTGAGCGGTCAGTAACGTCCGCTTCTAGCGTTCCAGAATCTATTACGTCCAGTCTCGGTGTAAGTACGAGAGCTTTGGTTTTTGTAATTTCAATGTGCCGTCGACCGCGCGGTAGTTAGAGACGGAACATAAGCTCAGATTACGAAAGAACAGGGAAGAAAATCGTCCGCACCCTCTTCAAAAGCACCGCCCGGCTTTTGCCTAGAGTGACGAGGGGAAATGACAAACTAAATGTGGACGGCCACACGCGAATGTGAACCGTCGTTTTCCCGAATGCGAATCCAGTGTGCTAACTACTGCGCCACGTCACTGAGGTTCTACCTTCTTAAAAACAAATTAGTCATATGGTATAAGCCAGGACTTTAATAAAAAGCCGGCCGGTGTGACCGAGCGGGTCTAGGCGCTTCAGTCTGGAACCGCGAGACCACTACTGTCGCAGGTTCGAAGCCTGCCTCGGGCATGGATGTGTGTGATGTCCTTAGGTTAGTTAGGTTTAAGTAATTCTAAGTTCTAGGGGACTGATGACCTCAGCAGTTGAGTCCCATAGTGCTCAGAGCCATTTGAACCATTTTTGATTAAAAAAAATGAAAAATACTATGACAGGCAAAGAGTAGTTTGAAACTAGAACCAAATTCACTGAAATGAAATTAATGCGTCGTTGGGTGTGAAATCAACGGAAATGCAATGATGTGAAACGGCACCAGGTATGCTGATTTCTGGGTTTTAAGGGCTATGAACGTAATACTAGAAAATTAATGGCAGATCGTAACAGGGACCCGAATTCCCTGCTTTCCGTGAGCAGACGCTATAACTATTACACATCTGAGCACGCCTCCAGTCCTGATTAGTATTTTTGAAATAGCTAATGTTTCATACGAGGTGTGGCTAAAAAAAACCGGACTAGTACTGGTGAAACAATAAAACGAATGCAATAAGGCTGAAAGTCGCGTGGCCTGTCACGTGACTCTCGCTCCGCCTACTGCTCGAGTTTCATCTGCCTCCTGCACTCAGTCTGCCCGTGGCGTCTGTTTTAAGTAGTTGACGTTTTGTCTGTGCGTCGGAAAATGTTGAGTGTACAGTAAGAACAGCGTGTTAACATCAAATTTTGTTTCAAACTAGGAAAATCTGCAAGTGAAACGTTTGTAATGTTACAAGTGTACGGCGATGATTGTTTATCGCGAACACAAGTGTTTGAGTGGTTTAAACGATTTAAAGATGGCCGCGAAGACACCAGTGATGACACTCGCACTGGCAGACCATTGTCAGCAAAAACTGATGCAAACATTGAAAAAATCGGTAAACTTGTTCGACAAGATCGCCGTTTAACAATCAGAGCAGTGTCTGAGTTAACAGGAGTTGACAAGGAAAGTGTTAGGCAGATTCTTCATGAAAGTTTCAACATGAACAAAGTGTGTTCAAAAATGGTTCCAAAGTGTCTCACAATTGAACAGAAGGAACGCCGAAGAATGATTTGTTTTTGGCAAAACACAACATTCCCATCTTAGATCATCCACCCTACTCACCTGATTTGGCCCCCTGTGACTTTTTTCTTTTCCCTAAAGTCGAGTCAGCTTTGAAAGGAACTAGATTTGAGACTGTTGAAGCAGTAAAAGAAAAAGCGACGGAAGTAATGTATGGACTTACCGAAAATGATCTGCAGCATTGCTATGAACAGTGGAAAATTCGTATGGAGCGGTGTAGAGAGTACAGTGAAGGAGATAACATGAAATTGTAAATAATTGTAAATAAATGTTTTTTCCAGCATCAGTCCGGTTTTTTTCTAGCCGCACCTCGTATATGTTCATATGTGTGTGAAATCTTATGGGACTTAACTGCTAAGGTCATCAGTCTCTAAGCTTACACACTACTTAACCTAAATTATCCTAAGGGCAAACGCACACACCCATGCCCGAGGGAGGACTCGAACCCCTGCCGGTACCAGCCACACAGTCCACGACTGCAGCGCCTTAGAGCGCTCGGCTAAACCCGCGCGGCGCTGATGTTTCCCCCTGTGATTTAGGAACACTGTTACCGCAGGCTCCCCCCTGTAGTTGTGGGGACATAATAGCACCACTGGGGGTACGGATTTAACATACCTTTTACAATACATCTAACTTTGTTTTACAGGTCTCACTGCATATTTTACCTACATTAATTTGACCTTCATCGATCCATTCACTTTATCTCAATGCATTTAATTCAAGTCTTATGCAGCATTTGTGTCAGGGTGTATCAGGGTCCTGCAATGACTCCGTAAATTAGTTAGTAAGTTACATGCTCCATAGATGATTTGAACTACTTTTTTAACGATATGACGTGGAACGAGTGAGTTTATAGCATACGTATACTTAATTAGTTTCAGTGGATGTCTATATGCTGGCCGTTTACAAGCTCGTAAATAACACTCCGGCCTAGATGTAACGTTAATGAACGTCTTATTTTACAGTTCTACTCATGCAGCTGTACTTTTCTCTTTCACTATCAATATTTCTCCGTGTTAAAGACATTGATGTATGGTTACTTAAATTAATGTATAGTCAGAAGTAACAACAGGAAAACATATTTACCGCCGTTTCGTTTTCCAACACAGGGAGGGGTATCTCCAAGATTATAGATGTACATGCAAAAACTACAACGCATACAGAAAACAGACACATCCCTGGATAGAGGGTCTCTCCAAATTTGAGTCAGTTTACAAGTGCACAGTATGGGACCGATTGTGACGCCCGAATGTAAATATGTCGTGCAGTTCACTGACACGAACTGGCCGGGAATGCGTGATTGCCTACATTGACTGACGCTTAAAGTCTGAGCAATGTGCACGCTGTGAGCTACACTGCCTCCAGGCACATACAAAGGGCGTTCAAAAAGTTTTGCACAGTCGTCTCTTTTTTTTTAATTTTTTGCAGGAGGATAATGAAATTTTTTGTGAACATACATGGAACATGTAGCTATACATCATACTCAATGTAGCCTCCATCAGCTGTGACGCATCTGGCCCAACGTTCTTTCCATGATGTAAGTGCACTGTGGTAAAATTTTGGGGATTGACTTTTACACCATCGCTGGACACAGGAAATAAGGTCTTCCTCACATTCAAATGTTTTACCGCGCAGATGGGCCATCAGACGACCGAAGAGGTAAAAATCAGTCGGAGCCAAGTCCTGACTGTAAGGAGGATGAGGAACAATTTTCCAACCCATTTTCCTGATTTTCTCCTGCGTCATAAGGGCTGCATGGTGTTTGGCATTGTCATGGTGTAGTCTGATGAGCTGACCCTGAACCAGTGATACCATACTACCCAATAGGAAAACAGTCATTTCAGCAAGTAGTCGTGTCGTTACACATCTGTCATTTTGGATGATTTCATCAATCGTCTCCTTATTCGCATCATTCACTGCCATCGATGGCCTACCGCATGGTGGATTGTCCAGTAGAGAGAAATCACCTTTTTTAAACCCCTGCAACCACCGCTGGATACTGCTGCGATCCAGTGTGTCCTCCCCATAAACAGGGAGCAACTTCCTGTGAATCGATGTGGCAATCATCGCCGGTCTTGAAGAGAAACTCCATCACCGACCGTTGTCGCAACCTGACATCTATTTCACGGTTCATTATGGCTCACCTGTAAAGAAAAGAAAATAGTTTTATATACCAACTTAATAGCTATATCTTCCAAGTATGTCCACAAAAAATTTCATTCTCCTCCTGCAAAAAATAAAAAATATTACAGAGGACTATGCAAAATTTTTTGAACGCCCTTTGTGCATAGTTTCTAACAGTACTTGTATTAAACCTTTAACATACAATCGTAGCTCTTAATTGATAACTTATGACAGCCTTTTAAGCCGGCCGAGGTGGACGAGCGGTTCTAGGCGCTACAGTCTGGAACCGCGCGACCGCTACGGTCGCAGGTTCGGATCCTGCCTCGGGCATGGATGTGTGTGATGCCCTTTGGCTAGTTAGGTTTAAGTTGTTCTATGGTTTAGGGGACTGATGACCACAGAAGTTAAGTCCTATAGTGCTCAGAGCCATTTTAACCATTTTGAACAGCCCTTTAAATTCTAAATTTAGGAGCTAATTATATGAAGTACGGAAAAATCTAATTCTTGTTGCTGCTGGTACTCATTAAATAGGCAGCCTGCAACTGGAAACTTCCATTGTGCGCTGTTTTAGCTGTATAGTAATATACACCATCTGATCAAAAGTATCGAAACACTCGTATGTAATGAATTGTCCGCTAGATGTCGCGAGAGGGGGCTGTACATAAAAAAGGAGGCTGGAGTGTTCTGCTGTCAGTGCAGAAGCAGTAACAGCAGAATGGATCGCTCAGGAGAATTCAAGGACTTTGAACATGGACCAGTCATTGGATGTTACCTGAGTAGCATCTCCATCGAGGCATTTCAACTTTTCTTAATCTGCCCTAGCCGACTGTTGCTGATGTGATTCTGAAGGATGAACCGCAGCTAAACCAAGAGCAGGCAGACCTCATACACCGACGGACAGGAACCGCCGAGCATTGCGAAAAGTAGTTGTAAAAAATCGCAGGAAATCAGCGGTAGGAATCATTCTTGAGTTCCAAAGTGCTATCGACAGTCTAGGTGGACTGTGCGTCGTATTCCACAAAGAATGGGGAACAGTGTTCAAGCAGCTCCTCTCCGGTGAAAGCAAAGCGACGCTTGAGGTGGTGTAAAGAGTGACGCCACTGTATACCGGAAGATATTTCGAGTCATGAATCGCGCTATACCCTGTGGCAAATTGATTGGAGAGTTTGGGTTTGGCAAATGCCCGGACAACGTTGCCTGCCATCATGTGTGGTGCCAACAGTGAAGTATAGTGGAACTAAACTCCGCCCGAAACAGACCATCAAGGCCCAACGGTACCGACCGGCCGCCGCGTTGTCCACAACCACAGGCGTCACTGGATGCGGATATGGAGGGGCATGTGGTCATCACACCGCTCTCCCGGCCGTATGTCAGTTTACGAGGGAGCCGCTACTTGTAAATCAAGTAGCTCCTCAGTTTACCTCACAAGGCCGTAGGCGAATTATAGTGGAGGTGATGGTGCTGTGATATGAGTTTTTGTGATTGGGGTCTGGTCCCCCTACTGCTCTTACGAAAACGCTAAATGTGAAGTGATATGAACGCATTTTACAGCATTGTCTACTGCATACAGTAGAGAGTCAGTTCGGAGATAATGATTGCACCAGTATGAGAATGCACCGTGTCGCAAAGCAGCATTGTGAGGCAACAGTTTGTGGACAACAACATTCATAAAATGGATTTCCCTGTCCAGAGCCCCGACCCACGGAACATTTTCGGGATGAGTTGTCTTCATCTCGATCCTAGCGTCCAACGTCACTACCCTCTCTGGTTTTGGCTGTTACTCCCCCACAGACTCGGATACCTCATTGAAAATGAGAGTTCAAGCTGTCTTATAGGCGAAGGTTGATACACCCTGTATTAATGTCCACTAATAGGTGACCAGATATTATTGATGTGTATTTAAAAACATTTTTTAAAGAATTTTATTTGTTGGTCTACGTCATTTTTATTCCCGTCTAAATTAATGACCCTTATAACATACACACTTGTGACAGCGTTTTCTCAAATGCAGGTAAAACTTTTAGCTCTCTCATCAGTCTCATCTAAGCTTGCAAAATGGCAGCCGTTTATCATTTCCTACATTTTAGCGAACAGAAAAAGGCCACACGGTCCATGTCTGGCGAATGTGGTAGATGCGACATCGTTACACTGTTGGTCTAAGTAGGTTATAAGTCTAGGCTGGTGCACTATCATGGCCCAAAAGTCATGAAATGTTTCCTCACAAATCCGGGAGTTTTTTTTCGTAAATACTTTTTCGTTAATCGGCTTTGAATTTGTTCATTATAGTCCATATTGATCGATCCACCTTGTGGCCAGAACTTATGCTGCGCTATGTCGTTATAATCGCAGAACACAGTGACCTTAACCTTCATATTTGACCGCCGTTTTAAAAATGTTTGGGATCTCTGCGATCTAGACTGCTGAGATAGTTGAGCCTTAGTTTCGACGTCACAGCCGTAAACCTGTATTTCATCACCTGCTACGACACGTATCAGTAACTGGAATTCGCCGCTGCTTTTGTTCGAAATTCAGGAGTTTTTGAACAAATTATTCTGTCACGCGATTCGTACCCGAAACATCCGAAAAAATGTCGTGGTATGAGCCAGTTGGTATGCCAACATTATCAGCGACTTCCCTAATAATTTCTGATAGTCATTTCTTTCAGTGTTTCCACGATTTCATCGGTTAATGCTATGCTAGGGCGTCCAGGGTGTTCATCACCTTCGAGATCTTACGCGTCCTTCCTCGAAACGCATATACAGTCTGTTAAATAAGATGGTGGTCGGGTTAATCCGTAGAAAAAATTTATTTCACAAAAAACTAAAACATTTACATACATCATATATGAACGACAGGAAAAAGCAGTTCGAATTAACAATACGTTCTGTCACCCGCAGCGTCGATAATTGCTTGAGATCTCCGAAGCATGCTTGAAATAAAGTTTTCCACGTATCCACGTGGAAGAGACCTCGAAATGCGTCGAATTTGCGTTTACAGCTATTTCAAAGTTAAGATATTTTTTCCATGCAACTTCTTTCTGAGGTCAGACCATACATTTTCAGTGGGATTTGCGTCAGGCGACTGTGAGGGCCATTCCAGTACCTGCACACCTTTCTCCTTTTTCAGTCGTTGCAAAGGCTGCTGCGGTGCTTCGGATCAGTGTCCTCCCGCAGTATCAGTACTTCATTTTTGTCGATGAGCCAACGTTAGGCAGTCGACTTCAGATATCTTTGATAAACACGAAGTGTCAGCTACACTCGTGTCTCTTCCTGTGTGTTTCAGTCAAAAGTTTAAACTAAACTAATGCTTTATGGATATTGCGTGAAGGAAAAAGGTTCTTTCTGTTGGGTTGGAGAAGAAATGAGGCGAAATCTCTTACAAGATGTGTGTAATGCAGACCACGCTCTTACTTGCCAGATTGTAAAGTTGTACCATTCATAAAGCCTTTTTCCTCATAATATACTCATCAAAGCCGATATTTAACGTTTATAACGGTTTGTTACACTATATACGTTCTTGTAGCGAATTTTAATACAGATTGTCTGAAATAAAATATCATGTATGGCTAAGATGGTACAGACACTTTCGGACGTATTAACCAATAACTCGAAAATCGAGCGAATAACACTAATACTAAGCGTAAAACTAGAAAATTCCCTTTACTTTTTGAACACACCTTGTGTGATTTAAAGCGTGTTGTGGTGTACACAACAATAACGAGTAGGATTCAAGATTTCCAGAATTAATTTTCACTCTGGAACGCAGTGTGCGCTAGTTTGAAACTTCTTGGCAGATTAAAACTGTTTGCCGGGCTGGGAATCGAACCAGGAACCTTGCGTTTCGCGGCATGTGCTGTTCTTCTCTCCTCTGTTCTATTATTGTATACATTGTTAAAATAAGATATATTTCGTGCAAATTATGTACAGTAACACTACACACACCAATGTGAATAATTATATGTTATTATATGTTAATGTTTATGTCTTTAACTCTCACTCGCACTTCAAAAACTGTGGAGACTCTTCTCCTTTGTTCTATTATTGTATACATTGTTAAAATAAGATATATCTCATTCAAATTATGTATTGTAATAATAAATATCTATTGGAAATGATCATCTTAAAAGTGCAAAAAATGTAAATAGCACCTTTCCAGCAAGCACTTTAAAATTGTAATAAAAGAAAGAAATAAAATTGTAAAACCTGCTATGGCTAAAAAGTGCAGTGCAAGCACTAGAATAGCCCGACCTGTGCTTTTAAATATACAGGGTATTACAAAAAGGTACGGCCAAACTTTCAGGAACACCCTGTATATATATATATAAAACACTACCGCCTGATCAATGCAAGAACGACTCGCGACCCACGTTGAAGCTGTACTTCCGCCAGTACCTCATACACTGCCTTTCAAACTTCACAGTTTCATTCTGCCAGTAAGTTCCAGGATTCAAGGTATTTCGGACGTCCACGTTAGCCTTAGTCTCCGCCTGCGTAGCTGAGAGGTGAGCGCGCCTGACTACCATGAGTGTAATCAGGGCTCGGTTCCCGTTGTACTCCCAGGCGTTTCTCCTTTACTTCCGGTCACATTAATGTGACCACTTGCCAGAAGCCTGAATAACCACCTTTTGCAGCGCGGACCGCAGCGAGACGCGCAGGGAGATTGAGTGAGGTTCTGGGAGGTACCGACGGGGATCTGGAGCCATGCCGACTCCAGTACTGTGGCAGCTGAGCTACGTTTCTCGGCGGGAGGTCCATAGCGCGAATAGTCTGATCGAAGTGGTCCCATAGATTCTCGACTGTGTTTAAATTTAGGCATTTTGGTGACCAGCGGAGAACGGGCAACTCGTCCTGGTATTCTTTGAACCACGCATGTACACTATGAACTTTGTGACACGTTGCACTTTTGTGTTGGTAGTTGCCATCGTGCTGAGGAAAAATCAACTGCGTGTGCACGAGTACTTGGTCTCCAAGGATAGATGCATACTTGTGTTGATCCATTGTGCCTTTCAAAATGACGAGATCACCCAGAGAATGGCAGGAAAACATTCGTAACACCATAACGCTTCCTACTGCTTATGGGGCGTTTGCCTTAGACGGTTCATGGCGAACACGCCAGCGGCCATCTGTCCGATGGAGCGTAAAAGGTGATTCATCTGAGAAGGCTACCTGTCCACACTTAGGCAAGCTGGTCATTGACGACACACTGTTGGGAGCCCCATTTGTTCATTTGGGAGGTAAGTTGCTCAACAGTTGCCCGTCTGTTCGCCTGTACACATCTCCGCAACCGTCAGTCACCCCTGTCATCTACGGCGCTTGATGCACTGGAGTTGCATCGGCGCCCGTTTTGGACAGCGTCATTTTGCCACGCAACGGTATACTTTCACCACAGCGGCACGCGAACAGTATAGAAGATTGTCCGGTTCGGAAATACTTCCATCCTTGGCCAGAAATCCAATGGTCTTGCTGTTTTGGATGTCAGATAAATCGCTTCGTTTGCTCTTTCAGTGACTGCACTGGTTTTCGCGTTCCCGCGACACGCTTTATCTACATCTACATGGATACTCTGCAAATCACATTTAAGTGCCTGGCAGAGGGTTCATCGAACCACCTTCACAATTCTCTATTATTCCAATCTCGTATAGCGCGCGGAAAGAATGAACACCTATAGCTTTCCGTACGAGCTCTGATTTCCCTTATTTTATCTTTGTGATCGTTCCTCCCTATGTAAGTCGGTGTCAACAAAATATTTTCGCATTCGGTGGAGAA
Source organism: Schistocerca americana (assembly GCF_021461395.2). Classification (NCBI taxonomy): domain Eukaryota; kingdom Metazoa; phylum Arthropoda; class Insecta; order Orthoptera; family Acrididae; genus Schistocerca; species Schistocerca americana. The sequence goes on along the minus strand of NC_060128.1, from coordinate 158,364,808 downwards.
AGTTGGTGATTGGAATTTCGTGAGAAGATTCCGTCGCAACGAAAAACTCCTTTCTTTTAATGATGTCCATTCCAAATCCTGTATCATTTCTGTGGCACTCTCTCCCATATTTCGCGATAATACAAAACGTGCTACCCTTCTTTGGACTTTGTCGACTTACTCCGTCAATCCTATCCGATAAGGATCTCACATTTCGCTACAATATTCTAAAAGACGATGGACAAGCGTAATGTAGGCAGTCTCCTTAGTAGATCTGTTACATTTTCTAATTGTCCTGCCAATGAAATGCAGTCTTGAACCCACAACATTTTCTATGTGTTCCTTCCAATTTAAATTGTTCGTAATTGTAATACCTAGGTATTTAGTTGAATTTACGGCTTTTAGTTTAGACTGATTTATCGTGTAACCGAAATTTAACGCGTTCCTTTTAGTACTCATGTGGATAACTTCACACTTTTCGCACCATTCCGATATTTCTTCTAAATCGTTTTGCAGTTTGTTTTGATCTTCTGATGACTTTATTAGTCGATAAACGACAGCGCCATCTGCAAACAACCGAAGACTCTGCACTGCTAGTGCTGCTTCTGCCATTGTTGACGTCGAACACAGGTGATGGTCACATTAATGTGATTTTATCGTGCACTTGTATGAGAAGTAGCAGCTCCGAGGTCTGGAAAGCTGACAACGGCCGGGAGAGCGATGCGATGTTAGGACCCCATCCCACTCCACACAGCACAAAAATTATACTGTATACAGAGGATGACACAGCGGCTGATCGGCAGTGAATTTTTCTGTCAACGCCGGAGCCTGGAGCTGGTATATGAGCACAGTATCGTTTTAGGCTGCTGTTTGTATGAGTGTGCCTAGCAGTAGTAGAAGCCTGTTGCATAACTTGAGCGGGCAGTTCCACTTGGCTGGACATGCCCAGAGGCAGCAGTGCGTCACTAGCGCACGGCATAACGCCTCTGGCGGTTACCTCCCTCGGAGCAGGGATAGCCGACCGGCATTAACCTGTTTCCTGCAACCAGCTGCCCGGCGCCTAGACAAACCGGCAAGGTCGCTAGTTCACTGCCGGACTACCAAGTTCACTTATGTAAACGGAATGCTGCTTGCCACGTGCCCCCAAGGTAGACAAGTTTACTGCGACGTGCGTTTCTCGAGATTTATTTTTCTCTTTAAACACCCAGCTCCCATATTGCGGTTTTTGAAGTAGGCAAGGCATATCGGGATACGTTTTCAGGTTTCCACTTATGTAACTGTTTAGTGGCTGAGATTGGCGTAACAGAGACCTTATTGATTATTCTACTCTTCGTCAGAGTCTGGAATAATTCCGCCATTCATGTTATGTACTGCGATTTCGCTCACTTTGTATACAATACCTGATCAAAAGTATCAGGTCAGTGACTAGTGGACATCAATTTGTGGAGGGTCCACCCTTCGCCCTTATGGCGGCTTGAACTCTGTTGGGTACTCTTTAGATGAGGTGTCTGAAGGTGTGTGGAGGAATAGCAGCTCATGCTTCCTCAAGAGCCCAAACCAGAGACACTGCGGCCTGGCGAGAAGTCGACGTTTTGACATATCCCAAAGATCGTCCATTGGTTCAGATCGGGCCTCTGGGTAGACCAGCTCCTTTCAGCAATGTCATTGTTCGCAAACCGTTGCCTCATACATGCTGGCTTATGACAGTGTTCATTGATATGCTGGTACAAACAGTCTTGGTCTCGGGACTGTTCCTCTGCAATACAGTACGCAGTACGTAAAATGTGTTCGTGTCCTTCGGCATTCAGCATTTTCTTAAGCGCAGTAATGGGCTCATGACTTGACCACGAAAAACACACCTACACCGTAGCACCATCCCATTCGTACTTCGATACTGGGATTATACATGATGCCAGGTAACGTTCTCTAAGTATTCGCCAAAGCCAAACCCGTCCTTCGGATTGCTACAGGATGAAGCGTGGTTCATCACTCCAATCAACTCGCTTCCAATCGTATACTGTCCGTTGTCGTCACTCGATTACACCACTTCAGGCGTTACTTAACAACGACTATAGAAATCTGTGGCTTACGAGAAGCATTGTACCCCATTCTTTATCAATGCCCACGCATAGTCTTTGAGCTAGCTTGACTGGTGTAGCACTTCGGAACTCATGAATGATTCCTACGGATGATTTCATGCGATTTTTGTACAACCACGCTTCGCAATACTCGACAGTCCCGCCGGCCGGAGTGGCCGAGCGGTTCTAGGCGCTACAGTCTGGAACCGCGCTACCGCTACGGTCGCAGGTTCGAATCCTGCCTCGGGCATGGATGTGTGTGATGTCCTTAGGTTAGGTTTAAGTAGTTCTAAGTTCTAGGGGACTGATGACCTCAGAAGTTAAGTCCCATAGTGCTCAGAGCCATTTGCACCTTTTTTTTTTTTTTTCGACGGTCCCAGTTCAAAAATGGTTCAAATGGCTCTGAGCACTATGGGACTTAACAGCTATGGTCATCAGTCCCCTAGAACTTAGAACTACTTAAACCTAACTAACCTAAGGACATCACACAACACCCAATCATCACGAGGCAGAGAAAATCCCTGACCCTGCCGGGAATCGAACCCGGGAACCCGGGCGCGGGAAGCGAGAACGCTACCGCACGACGGTCCCAGTCCTTCGGTGCATGAGGTCATCTTGATTTACCTTTGATTCATCCTTCACTTGTCCGTTTCACAATCACGTCACTAACAGTCAACTTGGACGTGTTATGAAGGGTTCAGATATCCTTGATGGATTAGTTACTCTGTGAAATCCAGTGGCTGGTCCACATTCGAAGTCACTGAGCTCTACTGTCCAGTCCTTTCTGCTGCCAGTGCTTCGCTAAACAAAATACTCCCCGCCTCCTTTTATTATGGCGGATCTGCCTTTCGTGACTACTAGTGTTAATTTCTTCTTACATAAGTGTGTCCGGATACATTTCATTAGAGACTGTATAAAGATAAAGCTTCTCTAAACGGCATAGTTGATTGCAACACAACTGTGCTTTACTGGACATTTGATGTGGTACGTTCTTACCATCCTCCAACCTTTGAACTGCCTTACCCAATCCGTTATAGGGAAACATTCAATTTAATGCCTATTACGGACCATGCTGCAACGTGGCATTTTTCACAGATTTTGAGATTAAGACTCTTGGCAGTTTGGCAGTTAATTACATCTACCACTACTCGGCAAACCACCTTATGACATGTGGCGAAACGTTCGTTACCACCATCGTTTCCGCCATTTCTGGTCCCTACCGAGCAAGATGACGCAGTGGGTAGCACACTGGACTCACATTCGGGAGGACGGCGGTTCAAATCCGCGTCCGGCCATCCTGATTTGGGTTTTTTGTGATTTCCGTAAATCGCTTCAGGCAAATGCCGGGAAAGGGCGCGGTCGATTTTCTCTCCCATCCTTCTCTAATCCGAGCTTGTGCTCCGTCTCTAATGACCTTGTTGTTTGGCGGGAAGTTAAACACTAATCTCCTCGTCCTCCTCCTCCTCCATCTCTGGTCCATCCACGGGTGATGCGTGGGAAGAATGATTGTTGCTGAATCTCCGTTTCTCTGATATTCAGGTCGTGGTCATTTGTCGAGATGCGTGTGCGACAAACTATAAGGTTATCGTACCCTTCTAGAAACGTACGCTCTCCGACCTCCAACAGTAAACCCCCACATGTAGCCCGATGCCCCTCTTGCAGCGCCTGCCACTGGAGTCTGTTGAGCATTTCTATACCACACACACACACACACACACACACACACACACACACACACACACACACACTTGCTAAGCGATTCCGTGACGACATGCCCCGCTTTTCGTTGGCCCCTGGTAAGAGTACCAGGTTGACGAGAAATATTTAGCAATAGATTGTTTTGTAAGCCACTGCTTTCGCGGATGAATTTCATTTTCTTAAGATTCCTCCAATACATTTCAGGTTCGTACCCAATTTTCCTGTAACTCATTCAGTTTATATCGCTACTTCTCAGCATTTTTGTAACTGTTTCCAGTGATTTATGACAGATAGTCATTAATTTAAAACATTTTACATTTCGACATCGCTAGTTTTCCGTCGACAACGCTGAGCTGAACCCACAACTGTCAAATGTTACGTGGAACACAACCCAGGAAACGCGTTGTAGTAAAGTAACTAAAATTGAGTGGCTACGTTGTGTTTCTTTGTTTTTACTTCCTTGTCTAACAAAGAGTGTTGGTGTTCGCAGCCTGCTTGCGTCGCAGCGGCAAGTGGCTATGATCTGCGAGATGATCCACTCGGCGTCGCTCATCCACGATGACGTCATCGACCAGTCAGACTTCCGGAGAGGGAAGCCGAGCGTCAACGTGCTGTGGAACCACAAGAAGGTAGGCCGCAGCCGTAGCCGCCGCGCCACTTCACAGGCGGACGACTCAACATGTTTCACTTGTGTGTGGACCATGTGATCTCATGAATATATAAAAAAAATTATAATATCTAGATCGCAGGGCATGTGTAAAGGAAGTGTAGCGATGCCATCTAAACATTATAATTAGTTTTATGGAGCAGTTTGCGATTTTCCACTCCATCTGCGTGTCTCACTTCGATTTTCGGGGAAAATTTGTGACATACCATTTCCTGACCATCCTTTGATCTTCATTTGGATATCGCCTACGCCAGAGTCGGTGACCGCGGGAAGGGAGTTCCTCCAGCCTGGCGGCCATGGGTTGGTCTTTCCCTAATCCTCCTGAATGGGCAGTGGAGGGGCCTATGAGGCTGGCTCAAGGACGAGTGATTCTCCCAGTATTTTGCAACGGAGTGACCGATGCGAGCGGGCAGTAGCCAGTGATAGTGCCCACATCTTGTTCGTGATTCTCCTTAGATTATGTAGCTAAATCGTAAATAGTTACGCAAGTGTTCTGGGAGCTCACATAATCGCACATAATCGTCGAGTCTACTGACAGTCCTCACAGGAACGGGTGGCGTCGTGTGCCCTCCGCGGCAGAGGTAGTGTTCTAAAGTATGTTTCGTATGGCTGCAGATGATGATCTTCACTCGACTTGTTTTACCAGTGCGGTAAGTCTACAAGAATCTAAAGCGCACTCTAAGACAAGAGAGAGAGAGAGAGAGAGAGAGAGAGAGAGAGAGAGAGAGGCGCGACGAAAAAATTATCCGAATAGGACGGAAATCAGTAGATGTGGTCTACATGTGCAAACAAACAAAATGGAGCAAGTCAATAAGGCGTTGGTTCACTTCTGGCCCTTATTGAAGCAGTTATTCGTGTTGACATTGACTGTTACGGTTGTTGGATATTCTCCTGAGGGGTGTCGTGCAAAATCCTACCTAATTGGCGCGTTAGATCGTCAAAATCCCTATCTAGTCGGAGGGCCGTGCCCATAATGCTCTAACTTCCTCAGATTTGAGAGAAGTGGCAATTTCCAGCGGATACACAAAACCGGCATCTTATTCACCTGGAAAAATCTTGAAAGTAATAGTCTTTGTTCGACAGTTGAAAATTAGCAGAAGGTAAGTACGTGCATAAGGTGATTTAATAAAATACATCAGTGATGTGAACGAAACGGTACTATTGTTGAACGCATGGAGAGCTTCAAACGCAGCACAATAGTAAATAGGAAGAGATAAGTGATGTCCAGTATTAAATAAAATAAGACAGAAAACTGATCTTGAAAAACATTTGGAAAATAGCTCTTGGTGTGCACGGTGGTGTGTGTGTGTGTGTGTGTGTGTGTGTGTGTGTGTGTGTGTGTGTGTGTGTGTCAGTCCGACGTCCGAGACTGAGAGGAAAAGAGGGATGGAGACAGGAGGAAGTAGAAAGTTCAGCGGTCTCACGGAGGCAGCTTTCGACCGCAAAAATTTATGACAGTCACTGGTCCCCGGATTCTTTTATAAATACCGTCTGTCTCTCTGCTAACATCTTGCTTTTTCTCCACAACTCCGAGTAAATGTCACGAGGAATCCAACAGGTTTCCCTTATACTGGTTCCCAGTGCGTTGGAACTGCTTAACTGTGAAAGCATATGTGTTCTAGCCGCCAGCCTGCGGTAAATGCCGCAGCACTGCCGCAGTGGTAATGTTCTGCTCTCGATTTCGGGAGCACGCCAGTTCACATGTAACTGTTCCAGTGGTTTCCTTAAACGGCGCAAGACGAATGCCAGGAGTGCTCCCAAACGTTCGCGATTTTCTAGTCCAGTTCCAAATCGTACAAAAAAAAAAGAGGAATTAATATAGCTCTGCCGTTCTGGCCCATTTGGACAAAATCAGGTCCGACCGACCGCCGTGCCATCCTCTTGCAGTGCGTCATAGGATGCGGTATGGAGTGGCTTGGGGTCAACACACCGTTATTCGTGCGATTGCCGGCATTATAGACATCAGAGCCACTGCTTCTCACTCAAGTAGCTTCTGGGTTGGCATCACGAGGCCGAGAGCACCACCTTCCAGTCCTCCCGTCAAGGATATATCCGTGGCAGTACCCGAATCGGACTCCGGTTCTTCGAATAGCCGTCAGACACCCGACTATCCAGCTGTGGAGGTGGACCAATTCGAGATTGTGCTCTGACTCGGAATACCTCGTCGCCGATGGGATGTAAAACTCTTAATCTTCCTCCATCACTTTCTCCGACTTTCGAGGTAGTTCACGATTCACTTTGCACGTAACAAGGTTTTTGATCAGACAATGATTGCGGTAATGTGTGTCAACAGGAGCAGAGGTCTCTACAGATCCAGATATTCGCAAATATTCGCAGTAATAATATTTTTATTCCAATGAAAGTAAATTTCCTCATAGCTTTACCTTTTATTTTTGTTTTGAAGTTCATCTTTTCTGTGCACACTCGATTTGAAGACAATAATGTCTCATCTTCTTAGGTATGCTTCGTGAATAGAGAGCAACTGTCGTTCCATCAAGGAAGGCGCTCATAATGCGTCCGCCACGCAGTTTGATACTTCATGTCCAACGCCCACCCCTCTCTGCGTCATATAAAAAAAAAAGTGGACGATGTTTTACACGACCTATGAAAATGTGTCGCAGACAAACTATGGGCGGCGCATCCCATGGTGGAACGGCAGTTAAAGCACTTACAGCGTGCGACTCATGACCGGCCGGAGTGGCCGAGCGGTTCTAGGCGCTACAGTCTGGAACCGCCCTACCGCTACGTCGGAGGTTCGAATCCTGCCTCGGCCATGGATGTGTGTGATGTCCTTAGGTTAGTTAGGTTTAAGTAGTTCAAAGTTCTAGGGGACTGATGGCCTCAGAAGTTAAGTCCCATAGTGCTCAGAGTCATTTTTTGGGATTCAGGCAATATTGCCTTCAAATCGATTGTACATATATCAGATAGCAGTCGAAATAAATATACCAGCTTCAAGGAAATTGGATGTCGGATTAATATATAACAGTTGAAAGTGATGTGGATATTCGGTAAGTAGCGGATAAAAGTCTGTGCCTATGCCAATATTCTCTGGTATATTTGCAATAATAATCACACTGTAGTTAATATTAAAGAATAGTAGCAATATCGAGATCTGCGTGTATCGATAATTATTATTACCCATTTGGTAAGGAGTGCGCTGTACCCTTAACTGGATAGGAGCGTTGTGAACTTCTATAAGGGCTAAAGAAGGCGACATGACCTCCTTCATGTTTTTCCGCACCTTTTATGCGTGTATCCTGTTTCTGTCGTACCATCAGCTCCCTTGCATCTATTTCACTCCAGTTTCGTATGCAGCATAAGATGTCGCTTATACACTTATTGCACACTACTACAAAGCGACGAGACCGCTGTTCTCGGACACTTCATCCATCGCAATTTTTGCTTCATCACCTAACTCCTTTTGTGTTTAATAAAAGAAATGGTCCGAAACAGGGTGTAATATGCACCATTTAAATAAAAAAAATGGTTCAAATGGCTCTGACCACTATGAGACTTAACTTCTAAAGTCATCAGTCCCCTAGAACTTAGAACCTCTTAAACCTAACTAACCTAAAGACATCACACACGTCCATGCCCGAGGCAGAATTCGAACCTGCGACCGTGGCGGTGGCGCGGCTCCCGACTATAGCACCTAGAACCGCTCGGCCACTCCGGCCGGCATTTAAATAAAGATCGTCTACATTGCATCTTACTTCAGACGGTGTTTCCTTTTATTAAGCATTTGGAGTCCGTAGATCACCACAAAAACAAAATCATTTTTGTGTGTCACATGTACCCTCTGAGAGCGGAAAAAAATATTGCAGTTTCAGAAAAATTCGGATGATTTGTACAAGAGAAATATGTTGACGAACTGGGAAAGTCAATAACGCTTTGCGCCACCTGCGGCCAGTACGCAAGCTGTTATTCGGTTTGCCATTTGTTAACAGAGTTGTTAAATGCGCGTCTGAGGGATGGCATACCAAATTCTGCCCAATTGGCTCGTTAGATCGTCTAAATCCTTACCTGGTTTGAGGGCCCTGCCCATGATGCTCGAAACAATCTCAGTTGAGGAGAGATCCAGCTACCTTACTAGGAAAGGTAGGGCTTAGCAAGCACGAAGACAAGCAGTAGAACCTGTCCCACATGGGGGCGGGCATGATCTTGCTGAGATGCAAGTCCCAGGATGGCTTGCCATGAAGGGCAACAAAACAGGGCATAGAAAGGCGGCGACGTGCCGCTGTGCTGTGAGGGTGCCGCGGTTGCACAACTACGAAATGAAATGAAATGACAACCCAGACCATCACTACAAGTTGTCGGGCCGTGACATCCGCTTGGTACTCCAGAGTTGTCCGTGGCGTCTCCAGACGCGTCTTCGTCCTGAAATCTCATTGGCTGGAGTAGAATTGGCTTCCGTGACGAGTCCCACTTGAAATAGAGCCCCAATGCTAGCTGAGGAACGCAGCGAAAGAGGGGATAGATATAGTGCGTCCCTTTTAAGAGCTGTCAAGCGCATTTTTCCAATTTCGTTTTTGCAATGTGTAGCTGGAATCAGCCCAAGCAAATATTGCTCATAGCGTTTTTCATGCGACTACCAGTTTCCACGGTAAGCGTCGTTTCAGTCCTGTTAAACTGAAGAGAAAGAAAAAAATAAAAAAAATTATAAAGCGGACATTAACGTGTCTATCCGTTTAGCGGCCCCAATTTGAGAAATGAAATATTAGTTTTATCGATATGTATAAACAAAAGTCAGTAAAACACGAAGAGTAACCAGTACTCAAGCATCGCCTTGGCCCGCGCTGACTGCTGCCACCAAGCAGCAGCGCTGGTCAGTCGCTGCTTGTGTACTGGTTACTCTTCGTGTTTTACTGACTTTTGTTTATACATATCGATAAATCTAATATCTCATTTCTTTAATTTGGGAGCGCTAAACGAGTAGGCACGTTAAAGTCCTCTTTGAAAATCATTTTATGTGTAACTGGAAACAAACCGACGCTTTCCGTCGCCACTGTGAGTCGCATGAAAGACGTGATGAGCAGTGTATGTTTGGTTTGACACCAGCTACACACTGCTAAAACGAAATTGCAGATGTGATGCCGATCATTTTGCCGGCTTAAAAACGTTGATGCTCTTGACGGGTATGCAGCCGCATTTTGTAGTCCGGACGACACGATATTTCGACGGTCCAACTGGCCACCATCTTCAGGTGAGATTGCAGGTGTACAGTCACGCCAGATTTGATATCAGATCGGCGGCTCCTTTGCACCCCGAAAACTGGCCGCTGCGCGTACGCGAGAAGCTGAAGGGCTGTCCTCTCCGAACGGAAGAACACGCGGCGCCGCTCAAGCTACGATGTAGCCGGTAAAAAACCAGACCATTGTTGTTTTGTATCTAATAAAATAGGATTCCACATCTTGCTTAGAGGAAAATCTTTATATATATATATTAATAACGTCATCGGATTTCGATGGATTCCTTAAGTATACAATCCCTGTAACGGGAACACGGAACAATAATTTACGTCTCTTTAAACGACATATAATGCACATCACTGAGGCAATGGTCACCGACGGTAGATTTTTCAGGCTGGAGCAAACATGGTGTGAGGTTGATGTTTCATACGTCCGTCATAAACCGTACAAATAGTTAGTCCTTTACAAGCTTTTCCGCAAGGACAGGGAAGTTTATATAATCCAGGCTTCTTCAATCCCAAACCATCTTTAACAGATCCAAGAAGGGCTGTAGTTTTGGCCAAAGCCAATAGGATACTTTTGATGCTGTATTTTCTGAGAATCCTCAGGAGCAAACAAGATGTAGAATCCTGTTTTATTAGATGTAATACTACAGCGGTCTGATTTTCAACCGGCTGCATCTTAATTTGCGATTCATGGCAATTGTTAGTTTCTACCACATGCAGGATTGCAATTCTTCGCTTCGCAGAGGGCAGCCTTCTGCTTCTCGCACGCGCGCACCGGCTTGATCCTGGGGTATAAAGGAGCCGCCGTATTTGATGTTACCTCAGGCCGAACTTCTGGATTACAACCTTCCCCAACTCTCCACACTTATAAAATCCTGACCCATCCAGTGCTATGAAAATGCTGCATGGATATCCGCCACACCAAGGTTCTGTATGTCTCTCTAGATCCTCGAACGCCATGCGCTCTGTTTCGCTTTCCGCATCCGCTTACCTTCCCCCACAGAGATCCTCTATCAGATTACCAAATTCCCAACCCTCCTCACCCACATCGAACACCTCCGCATCTCCTATACTATCCGCAAACTAGATTTCAATCACGCCGTTGCCTCCCCTCTGATCACGAACTTTGGTATGCTGCCGCGCCTTCAGAAACACATCCCTCCATCCCTACGCCTACGCACACTCCATATCTCAACGCAACTACATCCAGCTCCCTCTCCCAGACAATGAGACCGGCCCCGATATGTATCCCTCCTACTTCAACCCTTCCCCACCTATGCCACTCCACATCAGGACTCCTCTCTCCTTTTCCCTCTCTACCCATCCCTATCCCTTTCTTGTACCCACACACCATTACTCCTCCTCACCCTCTGTCCTTCCCACCGTCTGTACTCGCATTATCCACTTCACCTCCTACCTATCAGACCTAACAGACCACTATCTCTTCACCCACAGGAACATATTCTGTCCTACCACAATACTTCTCATCCAGTGCCGGTCCTTCAGATGTTAAGTGGAACTCCAGTGCTGCAGTGCTTTTTTCATAGCAGTGGCGTTTTTAAATTGATATATCTTTCGTCATTTTATCTGACCGTCATTAACATTTTCAATTGAAAACGTACAGTTCTCATTTTTTCCATCGTCTTGGCTGAAGAGCGAAGTATTGTACCACTGATAGCCAATTCCCCGCCCACCTGGGGCATGGGGGATGAAATAACAATAAAGAAAAAAAAATGTTACTTGAGTTCCCTTGTGACTATGCATCTAGAGATGGCGGCTAGTTGGACCGTTGAAATATCGTGCCTGAACTTGGGTAAATTGCGTGCGTTAAATCCTACGGGGGAAAGTTTTTTAAAATTAATAGAGCCGAACCTGAGCTGATCTGATCAACTGTAGCAAAACAGGTGCTGCGTACGATGAACAAAACAACATGTGGGTTGCAAACTGACTCCATAAATGATTAAACTACGAAATTTAGTAACTGAGAGAAATATCATGTCCATTATACGCCGTGGTCTGTTGATGAATCTGTGTCGATTCCCAAGGTTTCGTCTCCGACTGCGGGAGACATCTTCAAGGGGGTCCGTAGCTCGATGGAAGGTCCAACACACCCATTGGCTCGCTACTGTAGCGAGCCAATGGGTGTGTTGGACCTTCCATCGAGCTACGGACCCCCTTGAAGATGTCTCCCGCAGTCGGAGACGAAACCTTGGGAATCGACACTGAATTCATCAACCGACCACGGCATAACAGCCCGGATAGTTATAATGGACATGATATTTCCGGCCGTGAAAGTCTACATTTTAGTATGAGAGAAATACGTAACACAACTACAGTACTAGCAGTCGATGGGGACGCTTTGTTCATAGGAAAAACAAAGATCTGTGATGAACGTGGCAATGCAGCCAGTATACATCACACTACAGGCGGTGCTCCTCCAAGACGCCTGGTCGGATCTGGAAACGTCGGCCGAGAACCTAATTCACGCCGCCACACTAGAGCCAATCGCTCACAGTTAACTAAACTTTCGGGGCTGTAATTATTTGTTCGTACTACCTGCCTCGAAACTGCAGTTCCTCTGCTTCTTAGCGAAACTGTATCGCAGACTGGATGCACCAGATTATAAAATACTCTGGCCAGCATCCCGCGCGTTCGTCAAATTACGTAGAGTGAACGCTAGTGGGAACCTAAATTAGTTTGATTTGGCTGATATTCCATGGAGCATTCCTAATGAGACGTTTCTCAGGAAAGGGGGAAAAAACCACAATGATAGCAGATGTATACCACCTGCAGACAACGTAATGTGGTTTACGAAATATAGATGTAGATGTTATGTGACGTGCATTAGCACCAACTCGTGTGCTGTACCGTTTAAATAAATATCTTTGACGGGGGTTGTAACATCCCGTCACTTCGATCGGTTAAAGACGTGACTGTGTGATCCTGCACGTATGTATTTTGGAACAAGAAGTCAATTCCGAACATAGTCGAATCGACACGGCGAGTATGTACATTTCACTGCCAAGAATGATACGTACTCCACACTCAAAGTTTAAGGCCAGTTTGTTGATTGTAGCGCTTATCATAAACTTACCTAAAGCAGGTCAAAGTTCTTACAAAAAGTCAAGATTCTGATTCAGCCACTCCGCAGTTTCATCTGTACGGAAAAACATGTAGTTCGCTTTCAGTGCTCTTGAAAGGGAACAATTGCTGCATTGTGGAGGAAATGACCACGCGAGACTTTTACTGCGTCCCTATGAACTTTCGCTAGTCACATTCGATAACAGAGAACCGGTGTCTGAGATGCGGTGTGCAAAGAAAGGAGTAGGTAGATAATTAGCTCCGATTCATTGCAGAGGACAGTGACTAAGCACACGAATGGCGAAACACAGGCACCTTGAATGAGAAACTGGGGTAATTTTCTCCTACGAGTCCCTGCAATTTAAAAAAAAAAAAAAAAAAAAAAAAAAGTCAGCTACCGGCACATTTGATCTCAATGCCCTGATTCTACATTGCTTGACAAGGGGAAAAAAGAAGGCACCCAGAAAGGGAGGAGGAAACGAAATGAAACTTCACTGGTTGAGAGGGTACGTGATGTTATTCCAGTGATCATATAATCTTGTCAAATTTACGAAGAACTTGGCAGTATGAACTGACTTATCAAGCAGTATAACATTGCACTCCATCTGGCGTGAATGCATGCACTGATTCGATTAGGAAGGGTATCATAAAGCTGTTGTGTCCTCTCTTGAGGCAAGGTGGCTCACAAGTATTGTAGCAGGTCGTTGATATCATGGGTACTAGCCGCGCGGTGTGGCCGTGCGGTCTTTGGCGCCATGTCACGGATTGCGCGGCCCGTGCCGCCGGAGGTTCGAGTCCTCCCTCGGGCATGGGTGTGTGTGTGTTCTTCTTAGCGTAAGTTAGTTTAAGTAGTGTAAGTCTAGGGACCGATGACGTCAGTAGTTTGCCCCTTAGGAATTCACACACATTTGAACATGGGTACTAGCGCTGGAATGTTGTTTATCTATCGGGGACAGATTTAGGGATCTTACTGGCCGCAGAAGTACCTCAACATCACGCAGACAGTTCTAAGAGATATGTGTCATGTGTTTTCGTATGTCCATCGTTGTGATTGGAGGTCTGGGGGAATTTGGCCGTTCACTTATGTAAGAAATGAAAACCTGCGGCCGTCCTTATTATGTCATTTGTTATATGGCTACCAGTTAATAGTTGATGGCTGGAGGGACGACATCGTGGTTACAGGTAGTCTGCGTAAACCAGTTATAGATGTATGCCACTGATGCATCATGTATACAGATGGTGTTAACCCCTTCGGCATTAGCTAAGACCTGAAGATGGTGAACTGAAGCACCGAAAGTGGTAGCTGTACGATAAATGACATCATAAGGACGGCTGTAAGTGTTTCATTTTCTTACGTTTGTGCCGTGTCAATGAACATTGTATTGTTGAAAACTGGTACCACGATACTGTCGCATTAGAGGTAACACACAAGGACGCAGGATGTCTGTGACATGCCGTGCGCCCTCAGAGTTCGTTCAGTCACTATTAGCCTTGACCTCAAGTCATCTCGATGACTCCACAAACAATGACTGATGTGCCTCTTCAAACGTTGGAAGAAAGGAATATGTTCCAGGTTGTTGTCATACTCGCAGACGATGGTCATTAGGGGTAGTGCAGAACCGCTATCTGAGTCGTTTTAAGGCCCATGCAACAAAAGCCGCCGTTTGGGACGCCCAGCTGAGATAGGCACCATGACTTCTAATTTTCTACACGGTGATTTTTTCCACCGTATACATATTCGGTGAGAGGATACGGAACAAAAAAGATATAATGCACTTATGTCCGGAAATTCACGATTTCCATGCTAGAGACCATTTACTCAATCATACACTTACAGAGACTGCGATCCAATACGAACTATACGATGCAACCATAGTTACAGTACGCATGGTTTCCTCCTAGAGGGTGGTAATGTTCCTCATGCGTCATACCCTAGCGCCCTCTCCTGCCGTTGTAATTGGTAATGTTGTGTTCGATTTACTTCTCTTGCTGACTCACCTTGTAGTGGATGTGATACAGCGTTGCACACAATGGTTCCGTATTCGAATCGAGAGCTTGCCGACATGGCTTACGGAAAGGCAAATGGCAATGGGCGGCGGGCAACAGGCTTGTATCAGGATACCTAACTCGCCAACAACAACCACAACATTCAATGTTTGCAACAGTGTTTCGCCGTTTTTCTGAGACAGAGCCGTTTCAGGAAGCAGGAAATCATGAAGGACGTACCCGAAAGCTTCGGACTTGGAGGAAAATGTGATTAACACTGTGGAAGGTGACCGTTGTGTCAGTACCAGGAAGTTAGCCCGCCAGTACAGGGTAAGCCAGACGACGGTGTGGAACATTCTCCATGACAATTTTTACTACCCTTATCACTTACAACGTGTGCAGGCCGTGCTAGCGACTTTCCACATCGGGAGTAGTTTTGTCACTGGTGTCTTCACCAAGCAACCACGATTCCGGGATTTACGCTGAGTGGTGTCTTAAACTTTCATAACAGTCATCTGTGGTATAGTGTCCAGAACCCCCATGGTATGGTGACAGCGAATCATCAGCATCGGTGCAGGCGGAATGTGTGGGCCGGTATAACTGGTGGCCGTATTTTCGGACCAGTCTACCTTCCACGTCGCCTAGCAGACCGGAACTATCGGCGTTTCTTGCGGGTGGCTTTGTCTCCCCTGCTGGAAAAAGAGCCATTGACGATTCAAAGGGTTATGTGGTTGCTACATGATGGTGCTCCAGTCCATCTCGCCGTTAACATCCGGACGCATCTCAGTCGCGTCTTCCCGGGTCGACGGATCGGATGAAGGGGTCCATTTGCGTGGCCTTCTCGTTCACCGGATCTCAACACGTGCTATTTCTGATTGTGTTCGGATGCAGCCTGGCCGATGTGAACGTTTGAGGTAGAACATGCTACGCCGCGTACATGCACGCGTTGAGGCAAATTGAAACAATTTCCAACACATATTTAACTGTGGCTGCATGGCACGGCTCGTATTAGATCGCAGTCTCTATACCAATATATGATAGAATAAATAGTGTCTAGCATGGAAACCATGCATTTCCGGACGTAAGTTCATTAGACCTTTTTTGTTCCGTGTACTCTCATCGATCAATCCGTAGAGTTTGGATACTGTGGAAAAAATCATTCTGCATACGTGACGTATTACATATAAGTACCGGCCGCTTGGGGCGTCAAGCTGAATGCAGTACTTGTACACAGTGCGTACCACAATTAATAGCTGAAGCTGACACGGGTGAAAGGATTGTATTGTATTGTATTGTATGGAACTGGGGACCTAGAAACGACGGAGAGGCTTCGTCCCCGCCGTAGCGCCGGCCGCTTTGGCCGAGCGGATCTAGGCACTACAGTCCGGAACCGCGCGACCGCTACGGTCACAGGTTCGAATCCTGCCTCGGGCGTGGATGTGTTTGATGTCCTTAGGTTAGTTGGGTTTAAGTATTTCTAAGTTATAGGGGACTGATGACCTCAGATGTTAAGTCCCATATTATTCAGAGCCATTTGAACCATTTTTGAACCCGCCGTAGCCTCAGTGGTACACAACCCCACAAGAGGCTACAGCAGTCCACTCACCCCTCCGCCGCCCCACACCGAACCCAAGGTTATTGTGCGGTTCGGCCCCCAAGTGGACCCGCCGGGAACGTCTCACACCGAGCGAGTGTAATCCCAATGTTGGCGCGGTAGTGATGGTGTGCGCGTACGTGGAGAAAGTGTTTGCGTAGCAATCGCCGACATAGTGTAACTGAAGCAGAAGAAGGGCAACCAGCCCGCATTCGCCGAGGCAGATTTAAAACCGCCTTAAAAACCATCCACAGACTGGCCGGCACACCAGACCTCGACACTAATCCGCCGGGCGGATGCGTGCCGGGGACCGGCGCGCGTTGCTGCCCGGAAAGCAGTGCGTCAGACCGCACGGCTAACCGGGCGGGCGGGTGAAAGGATAAAAGGGAAAACTGGGGGGCAGCAAATGATAAGTCGCTTGAGTCGAAAAACGTTCTCGAACCGGCGCTGACGCAGTTCTTTGCTGAACAGAATGGGACGCCATTCGTCGACAGTTCATGCTTCCCGTTAATGGCGCCACTCCAAAAGCAGTAGCTTGTGTTGTCGTGTTATCGGCCGCCTATGCATGGGACCTTCTAGTCCGTATGCTTTTGGTTTCAATGGTACGTGATGACACAGTATGTTCCAGGGAGAACGTTCTTGGATGGCAAGCGCAGATGTGAAAGGGTTACGATGCGCCTAGTGCACAATACCAGACTCTTCCATTCTGATGGTCAGGTGTGGTCGACCGGAACCTTCACAACGAGTGTGCAAACATTATTAAAATTTTTTTAAAGAGTGAACCGTCATTTGACTGTGTATTACTGTATTTATCTTTTGTACTATCTGGATTTTGGCTTTCATGCCATTATCAAGTATAATCCCATGAAACTCGAAATCTGGATATTACAAAAGATAAATACAATAATACGCTGTCAAGTAGAGGTTTACTGTTTTAAAAAGCATTGCATGATTGTGGCTCAACGCCATCAAAAACTTTTTATTATTAAAAATGTCTGTGGTTCAGTTACTAAAATATGGGAACTGGGAGTAGAGTATATACGCATTCATAACACGCTTTACTATTACAGATGACGTGCCCTTTATTCCTCCAAACTGATGCCAAGTATCCCAAGTCCATTTGCGGGAAGGGAAGAGCATGGCTTATGCCAGGACTAGAACCATGGAGCAATAAGTTAGTTTTTACTCATACAAGAAACTACCGGGAATAAAAACTATATTTAGTGTAAAAATAAATTTATAAAACAATAAAGTGGGGGGGGCCTGTGACTTAGAATGAAACAGGTCTTATCGTGGACACGTGTCTCGCGCTTTGTTAGTTATGCTTTCCTATTCGTCTAATACACACAGTCATCTCACAGCGACATATTCATTAACTATACAATCAGTAAAATCGTTTCGCACAGTTGGATGCGATTCCGAATCAGTCGGTTAATGGGAAAAATTTGCTGCATTCTCCCGTGTCGCCATCTCTCCTTTGCGAAAGGTACGCGTACAAGCCTATGGTGGACTTTTCATTGTTGTGTTCTCGTTTTTGAGAACGAAAGTTGAGGGTGAAATCTTGTATTGTCACATAGCCTACTCCTCTTGAATAACACTAAAGGAGTTAGAGAGCTTAATTACCCCATCGATGTGTTTCTTCCTAAACGAAGCACAGTCGAAATCACATAACTTAATTAGTTTACATTGAGGCAGGATATTGTTCAAAAGCCACGAAGAATTTGTTTACTAACTAACGTAGTAGTAGTAGTAGTAGTAGTAGTTGTTGTTTTGTAACCTGACAAACATCAGCTTACACAGCACTCTGACAAACAACAGCGGTATAGACTAGATCTGCATGGACTGAACAAATTGAGTTTTTGCGAAGAGGAATGTTCGTGTGGATAATTATTAAATGAGTAACACCACATGCGGGCGCTGGACTTCAATAGCAAGTCCTCTTCCTCGGGTGGTGTTGGTGAAGGGTTATCTATATCTACTCATTCCTGTGTATTTTTACTCTCTTCTTAAATTATATCATAAATTTGTAATTTCCTACTTCCAATATCCTGTGTTTTTCTTTAAAAATAAGTGTAATCGCGGTAAGTAAATAGAAGATAATACCAAAGTGCAGACAAAAGAACTCCTCGCAGCCCCACCTCCACGTGGTGCTGCATGGGCAACAGTGCCCGTGGTCTCAACAGCGTAGCACAATTTTGCTGTGGGTGGTGGCCATTGGTACTTGCTAAGAGGTCTGTGTGGAGCACTACGGCCTTGAAGTAGTAAGGTAGCATGGCCTAGTAGTCATAATGCAGCTTAAAAAAATGCAGTCGAAATCACGTATTTCATTTATGTGACTTGTTTCGGCCAAATTCGGTCAAATTCTCATATAACAGAATACAATACCTGTCACCAGCACCAATTGGTGCGCATCTTCGAGACTGAGTTATCATCCGTATTTGTGTACAGGGTGTTTCAAAGTCTTTGCATCAAACGTCTGGCATGGAAGACAAAATGTTTATTAATACTTCCTGACGAAGCTCGACAACCTTCTGTACTTGTTATGCCCCAGAGAGGCGAAAGGATATAGGCACTCTGCGGCGTGCCTATGCCTTGTGTGTTGCCTATAATCCATTATCTTCTCCGTCTGAAAGGAGGGAGGGGCAGGTCCAGCAAAATTAAATTTCCTTATTCACTTCTAAAATATATTTCTTCACTTAGAGACACTAGTTCTTAACGTTTTCTGGTTGAAAATCACTCTTATCAGTTACTGGGATGAGTAGTATGTAGTACAGCTGATTAGTAGAACTTGCTAATTCAGGGAAGTCTCGTCCTACCAGGGCTGGCCAATGCTAAGGAACACCGGGAGGCGTCAACCAACATTTTATCTCTAACAAAAGTTTTTCGCCACGATGTGATTTATCACTTCCAGAAGTTTGACGGAAAGTCTTTGAAACACACTGTATATGAAAATGCTTCGCCAGCTGTATCCACGACACTTATTAACAAAGGTGCAATCAGTCTGTCGCCAATATACTTTCACCACAGAGGCAAACGAATGAGCCACATCTTTCGCAACTAATTAATTAATCTGTAACGACGTTTCGGCTTTCGACTCATGTAATAGAAGATAATTGACAACAAGACCTCTCTGCTATATTAATCCGATAATATTGCAAAATAAGCGGCCAAACTACAGTTCACACGAACGCTTCGAAATTAGAAGCTGAAAATATTGTAGGATGAACCTCTTGGTGTCCACTGATCCGTGTATGAAAGGTGTTCAAGCTTCCTCGAGAATCCTGTACCTTGCTTTTGAAGTTTGTAAGAAGACTCCCACGAAAAAGTGTTGCTATTAAAAGCTCGATAATACTAATAATAGTTTCGTGTGACTCAGTGGCCTTTTGTGTTTCATATGGACGCCACTTCGGCTCCTTGCATGTCCGTGATATACGTGCGTGTCCCTAAGCTACCGCGGTTATCCAGCCGAGGAAAAGGACCTACAGTCTACCGTAGAATCCGAACCACTAACCGATTCTGGCGCGTCTCCACATTATTCAAGGTGAAAGCTAGGCAGACTGAAACATCTGCGGCCCGACCGGGATTCGATGCCGCGACCTTTCGCTTTTCAGGCACACGCTTTATCGCTAGACCACAAGGCCCGACAAAGATTCCATGTTAGTAGTTAAAGCGCTGGAATCCAGGAAGTGATCCAAGAAAGAACTACTTTATGAGCTACCCTAGTATTTTAATAATATAATGTGGAAACCACAATCAGGCAATACAAATGGGTGGGTTAAATGCCACGTCGAATAACCGATAATGAGCAAGCAAAATATAACGAGTTATGTCTTGACATTAAGATTCGAAACTTTTTTTTTTTGAGTCATCAGTATCCTGACTGGTTTGATGCAGCCCGCCATGAATTTTCCTCCTCTGCCAACCTCTTCATCTCAGAGTAGCACTTGCAACCTACGTCCTCAGTTATCTGCTGGATGTGTTCGTCTCTGTCTTCCTCTACTGTGTTTGCCCCCTAAAACTCCATCTAATACCATGGAAGCCACTCCCTGATCTCTTAAGATATCCTATCATCATGTCCCTTCTCCTTGTCACTGTTTTCCACATACTCCTTTCCTTTCCGAATCTGCGCAGAACCTCATTCCTTACCTTATCATTCCGCCTAATGTTCAACATTCGTCTGTAGGACCACATCTCAAATGCTTCGATTGTCTTCTGATCAGGTTTTCCCACAGTCCATGTTTCAGTACCATACAATGCTCTGCTCCAAACGTACAATTCTGAGGAAGCTCTTCCTCAAACTAAGGTCAATGTTTGATACTAGTAGACGTCTCTTGGCAGGAATGCCCTCTTTGCCACTGCTAGTCTGCTTTTGATGTCCTCCTTGCTCCGTCTGTCGCTGGTTATTTTGTTGTCTAGGCAGTAGGATTCCAAATTCATCTACTTCGCGACCACCAATCCTGGTAAGTTTCTCGGTGTTCTTATTACCTTCGTCTTTCTTCGGTTTACTCTCAATGCATATTCTATACTCATTAGACTGTCCATTCCATTCAGCAGATCATGTAATTCTTTTTCACTTTCACTGAGGATAGCAATGTCATCAGCGAATCGTATCATTGATACCCTTTCACCTTGAGTTTTAATTCCACTTCTGAACCTTTCTTTTATTACCATCATTGTTTCTTCGATGTACAGATTTACAATAGGGGCGAAAGACTACATCCCTGCCTTAACCCTTTGTAATCTGAGCATTTCGTTCTTGGTCGTTTACTGTTGTTATTTCCTCTTGGTTCTTGTACATATTGTATATTACCCCTGTTTTACTCAGAATTTCTAACATCTCGCACCATTTTACATTGTCGAACGCTTTTTCTGGATCGACAAATCATATGAACGTGTCTTGATTTTTCTTTAGTCTTGCATCCATTATCAACCGCAAAGTCAGAATTGCCTCTCTGGTCCTACCTTTACTAAACCCAAATTGATCGTCACCTAAAAACATCCTCAAATTTCTTTTCCATTCTTGTGTATATTATTCTTGTACGCAACGTGGATGCGTGAGCTGTTAAACTGATTGTGTGACGATAAAGAATTTTAAATCTACGTGACGTCGAGAATTGCGACCGAATGGCAAGACGAATGGAACTCTTCAAACCTCATTCTGGGAAGGCACTACGCAGAGATACAGTCAGTCATCCCGACTGGGACGTAGTTTAAATATAGCAATTTGTCAAGGCGAGCAATCACTACGATTTGTAGGATGAACTTGGACATTCTTTTTTTCCTTAATACCTCTACACAGTCAGAATCAGCGCAGCGCCATTTTGTGATTGTTACAACTAGTTGCTTGGAAAAATATCTGTTGTTCTCCTGTAGCAAGTATGAAGTCGAGAGAGAGACCGATTGTGGATTAGTGGTGCATATTTCACATCCTGTGCAACCCCCTCTCCATTCCTAGAACATTATTTCAATTTCCAATGAGAATATCGCAACTCTTCTGGAATGACGAAATGTGTGAGACTTATTGTTGGGGTTTCCTTCCCCCACCTTCGCTGTTACTGCGTGGTTGGGTCGTGGAGGTGAGACAGCTCGCTACAGATGGATAAAAACCCAAAGTGGGACAGCTCTAGCCTCTGTTGCGACAACGCACAAGCGTACGGTGACAGCAAAAACCGACGACCTCAACACGTTCGGCTTTCTACTGGGCAGGGGTGGAAAAACTGCCCGGCGGGTGAGAACGTGTGTTTAAATGTCGTAAACAGAATAAGTGCCCAACAAATGGCGACGCAACACTCAAACGTAATGGAAAGTTACTGAAGCAACTCGTACGCCCAATAATAGTCGAGCACGTGTGTTCCTGAAGCTAACAGTTCGTCGCATATGTGACTGCTGCAAATGATAAAAAAAAGCGTTGGATGATCACTGATTACATGACAATTTTTCTGTAAATCTAAACTCACGCTTTGGCAGGACAATGAGCGCTAAGAAATTTCTTCTTTTATATCGTATGGTTCACAGACTGTTGTTATAAGCTCTTGCATTCGATCCTGCTTCGACGATTTGCGTGTTAGACGCCAATGTACGTCAATGGCAGTGCCTGATTTTTGCAATTAGCTTCGCTAAGAGACATTTAAAATACACTCAGCTTCTTATCATCTTCTTTCTTGTCCTAATCTTCCAGTTCTTTCCCGGCACTTTCTCCCCTCCTTCTACTGTTCTTCTTCTTCTCTTACCGTTTCTCCTCTTCGCCCACTATTAAGTCCTTTCTCCTACTGCTCCTTCTCCGCCTCTTCTTCTTTTTCTCTTAATCTTTCCAATTCATTTCTCCTACTTCCCCTCCCGCCGGAGGTTCGAGTCCTCCCTCGGGCGTGGGCGTATGTGTTGTTCTTAGCATAAGTTAGTTTAAGTTAGTTTAATGACCTCAGCAGTTTGGTCCCTTAGGAATTCGCACACTTTTGAACATCCCTCCTACTTCTTTCTCCGTTAATACTGCTCTTCTTGCCTTTTTCTTTTGTTTCTTCCCCGACTGTTCATTCTGTTGTTCTTCCCTTCATTTCTCCTTCATCCTTTCCTCCATCAATTCTTTTTTCTTCTTCTTTCCTTCTCTTCGTGTACCCTTCTTTCTTCTTCTCTTCGTCAAGTCAGCTGTATATGTAGTTGTCGAGCTGCTGCTACAAAGCACGGCTTTTTAGCATATTTGACGACTATCACTCTTCTGAGACAAGCGAACGGGGTGGCACAGTGGACGGAGATTGAAATTCCTTCCCCATTTTCTTCAATTCGAGCTTCTGCTCCGCCTCTACCTACCTCTCCAACGACGGGACATGAAAACCTAATTTTTCTTTTTATGTCTGTAGGCAGCAGTGGCAAAATATGGGATTTGATGTGTTGTTTATATTTTGTACGGAAATCAGGTGCAGTTATGCGAATCGAAAGGCGTCAAAGAGAAAACAAATATTGCGAAGGTAGTGAGACAAGGTTGTAGCCTATCCTCTGTTTATTTATCTTTAAATGGAAATTCTGGCATTTAACTGCACAGATTGTTTGTTTATTGTACAATCATGATTTCGGCCTTTAGCCATTTTCAAGTTCCACAATATTAAGCATGATCAGATTCCTTTAAACAAAGTCATCGTCGAAATATGTTGAACTTGGTTTTATCGCTAGTATTGTCTCAGATGGTGGTGCCTGGACATCTAGTGACTAATGACAAATGGATGTAACTTCCATTTACACAATATTATATGACTGACAATGGCAAAAAAAGCCTTTCGAAAGAAGAGAAATTTGTTAACACTGAATATGAATTTAAGTGTTAGGAAGGCTTTTCTGAAGGTATTTGTTTGGAGTGTAGCCTTGTATGAAAGTGAAACATGGACGACAAGCAGTTTAGACAAGAATGGTATAAACGTTTTAGAAATGTGGAGCTACAGAAGAATTTTGAAGAGTAGATGGGTAGACTGCGTAACTAATCGGAGACGCTGAACCAAATTGCGATCGAAAGTAGTTTGTGGAAAAATTTGACTAAAAGACAGGACCGGTTGTAGGACACATCCTGAGGCATCAAGGAACTGAGTTGGTAATGAAGGTAATAAAGTGCGGAGGGTAAAAATTATAGTGGGAGATAAAGATGAATGCAGAAAGCAGGTCCTGCGGGAAGCAAACTGCAACAATCATTAGGAGATGAAGAGGTTGTAGAGAATAGAGTGGAGAGTTGCATCAAACTAGTCTTCGGAATGAAGAAACTACAAACGACAGAAAAGAGAGTCACTGCCA
This sequence comes from Schistocerca americana, assembly GCF_021461395.2. Taxonomy (NCBI): domain Eukaryota; kingdom Metazoa; phylum Arthropoda; class Insecta; order Orthoptera; family Acrididae; genus Schistocerca; species Schistocerca americana. The sequence goes on along the minus strand of NC_060128.1, from coordinate 158,340,758 downwards.
AGAGCAGTAGTGTAAAAACCACCTTATTGTAGTGTCTCAGTACGGCGCGTTGAGTTTTGCACGGTGGCCAAAAATCGCGATAAGCGATGGAAGAATACGATCTGCAGCTCAGCGGGAGGTGTCCCCGTTATCCGAGATGGCGGGCCTCCTCTCACTTCTGCAGGGGAAGGCTACCACCAGCCGGCGCTCGCCAACTGCCTTCTCCTGTCCGCCGACTGCTCCGTTCTCGTTTCGCCCAAAAGCCTGCGTAAGGCACAATGTCTGCACTCCTCACTGGTCTAAGTAACGTAAGATTTCCCTCTGTGTGTCTGAGCAATGCATTCGCAGTTGCACATTTATCAGTTGTATATCCTCGAGCAATCCATCTTGAAAAACTTCACAGAAGCTCTGAAGTTATTTTATACATGGGAATTCGATTTTTTAAAGAATCTGGAGTTTACTAGTATCCGTTTGACATGGCGTAAGAACGGAGGTCCTAAATAGATATATGTGATGTGCGTTCTTTTGATCACGCCCGAAAGTACATCATGTTCTACATCTACATCTACATGATTACTCTGGAATTCGCATTTAAGTGCTTGGCAGAGGGTTCATCGAACCACAATCATACTATCTCTCTACCATTCCACTCCCGAACAGCGCGCGGGAAAAACGAACACCTAAACCTTTCTGTTCGAGCTCTGATTTCTCTTATTTTATTTTGATGATCATTCCTACCCATGTAGGTTGGGCTCAACAAAATATTTTCGCATTCGGAAGAGAAAGTTGGTGACTGAAATTTCGTAAATAGATCTCGCCGCGACGAAAAACGTCTTTGCTTTAATGACTTCCATCCCAACTCGCGTATCATATCTGCCACACTCTCTCCCCTATTACGTGATAATACAAAACGATCTGCCCTTTTTTGCACCCTTTCGATGTCCTCCGTCAATCCCACCTGGTAAGGATCCCACACCGCGCAGCAATATTCTAACAGAGGACGAACGAGTGTAGTGTAAGCTGTCTCTTTAGTGGACTTGTTGCATCTTCTAAGTGTCCTGCCAATGAAACGCAACCTTTGGCTCGACTTCCCCACAATATTATCTATGTGGTCTTTCGCCGGCCGCGGTGGTCTAGCGGATCTAGGCGCGCAGTCCGGAACCGCGCGACTGCTACGGTCGCAGGTTCGAATCCTGCCTCGGGCATGGATGTGTGTGATGTCCTTAGGTTAGTTAGGTTTAAGTAGTTCTAAGTTCTAGGGGACTGATGACCACAGATGTTAAGTCCCATAGTGCTCAGAGCCATTTGAACCATTTTTGTGGTCTTTCCAACTGAAGTTGTTTGTAATTTTAACACTCAGGTACTTACTTGAATTGACAGCCGTGAGAAGTGTACTATTTATCGAGTAATCGAATTCCAACGGATTTCTTTTGGAACTTATATGGATCACCTCACACTTTTCGTTATATAGTGTTTAGATGTTGATCGTGCAGCGACTATGAATCGAGACAAAGGAATTAAAGACGTTAGCTGCCAGTGTGTGATGATTTGTATCAATGGGACAGGCTGAAAATTTGTGCCGGACCGGAATTCGAACCCTGGTCTCCTGCTAACTAGGCATATGTGGTGACCACTACACCTTCTGGACACAGTTGTCACCAAAACCCTTCGGAGTATCCTAGCACGGCTCCCAGCAGACATGTCCGAAAGAACAGACGCCAGTGATCCCTTCAGTACAGATGCACACCAAACTGGAACTCTTACGGGAATTGGCGAGATGCTGCGATTAATGAGGCTAATGAGTAGGGTCTCTACATCAGTGGCGTGTGATATAATTTGGGAATTTGGGTGTTACGTGAGGTGTGTTAGGGCAGTCCGTGCGGTGGTGGTGATCACTGTATCCGCGTGGCGTAATGCTCAGTGCATCTGAGACTTGGGTTCGAATCCCGGTCCGATACGCATTTTCAGCTTGCCCCATTGATATAAATCAATGCCCACTGGCAGCTGAAGGTTCTAATTCCTTTGTGTCTTGGTCCTAAATAGATCCTAACGGACTGGGACCAGAAACGAAATGACAATGGGAGTCGAATCCTACAGGAATTGTTTATGTCAGTGAAGGCAGGTCCTTCTCAACCAGTTTCTGAGCGAACTATTCGAAGGGTGTTGCTTGCAATCGATATTTGGATCCGAGTAGCTCGCAAAAGGCCATTGTTCACATAAAACTGTAAGTCTTCAGTGTGCCAAACAAATCAGAAACCGGATAGGGGCTGGATTGCGGTGTGCAGTGTGGTCCTACGAGTCACGGATTTTTTCCGTATGATGCGAGGCGTCGTGTACGCCGAGAGACCAACGACGCGTTTAGCTCGCAGTGTTTGGAGGCTGTAGCTCAGCCCGGAGGTGGTTCTCTCATCTTCTGAGGGTATTTTTTGAACCATAGCTTGGGTCCCCTCATTAGCACATTTTGGACCGAGGCCAAGTAGAACTCGAGCAGCGGCAATTAGCCAGGCAGGCGGCGCTCGAGTGTAGTGCGTAATAATTTGTAGCTAACACTGCGCCTCCTGCCCTCTATCGACCACATAAGAAAGTGTTTCTACGCCACAGAAGCGCTTGGTATGTTTCTGCTCTCTGATGAGCCCCATGCTGCTTTCGTCTGCTACCTGTAACTTTTTTGCCGGGTGAAATGGCTGAGCGGTTCTAGGCGCTACAGTCTGGAACCGCGTGACCGCTACGGTCGCAGGTTCGAATCCTGCCTCGGGCATGGATGTGTGTGATGTCCTTAGGTTAGTTAGGTGTAAGTAGTTTAAGTTCTAGGGGACTGATGACCTAAGATGTTAAGTCCCATAGTGCTCAGAGCCATTTGAACCATTTTTTGTAACTTTTTTGGCCTACTGCTCACGCTCTGCATACGAGCTGTGCGAGAAAAGTAATGAGATTGATTTTTTATGTACCAAAGTTTTTCTGTTCTTCGAACAACAATATTGTCCCCTTAAACGTAGTTCCCTTCGGCAGCTGTACACCAGCGGAGTCGTCGTTCTCTGTCTTGGGAACATTGCTGAAAGGCTCCAACTGGTAGGGCGTATAACATGTTGGTCACATTCTTTTGAATGTTCTCCAGAGTCCCAAAATGACGTTCTTTTAAGACACTTTTCAAATTCGTGAAAAGGAAAAGTTACAAGGACTCAGATCAGGTGAGTAGAGAGGCTGTGGAGCAATAGGAATGCCTTTTGATGTCAAAAATTCCATGAGGGAAGTGGCCGTGTTCATTCGTGCTTTTTCCGATCACTTTGTCTCAGGATAGTACTCAAACATTGGGAGGAAGGCAATGGCAAACCACCTCCGCTAGGACCCTGCCTAGTCGACGGTGCGGGTCTCCCACAACGTCCCCTACGCTTGCATGTGCAAAACATCACTCAAAATTTTATGTATGTTGGAAGTGTTTTAGTTTAACATGTCATCCATCATCCCTATTGTTAAACGTCGGTCTGATCTCATAAGAGCACGTACACGTCCGACGTTTTCGTCGGTTTTTGAAGTTGGGGGTCTCCCTAAGCGACCTTCATTTTCAACGTGTTCTTGGCCTTTCAAAAATTATTTGTGCCAGCGAATAGCTTGTGCTGTTGATAGGGACTGTTGCCCATAGCCCTGTTTCAACTTTTCGAGGGTCACACTCGCGGATCCCCCAAGTTTAAAACGAAACTTGACGGCATAACGCTGTTTCAAACTCTGCTCTTGAATTTTCGTAACACACAATAAAAATACAACTTCACTGATGGCGCTCATAAAAATCACTTGATGGTTTTACGGGGCTGAATCTCGGACTGAAAGCGTGGAAAGGATGAACACACCGGTCTACATAAGCAGAACAACACAGCGTTGCCAGATCGCTTGTAGTGTTGTCAGACTCATTACTTCTCTCGCACAGCTGGTAATTTCGATGACAGTAATGTTTCAATGCCCTGGAAGTAGAAATCGGTGATTCCAACTGATGATCCTGATGTTTATCCGCATTTCGATGTTCCTGTATGCTCGCAGTAAGTAGTAAATACAAGAAAACGAAAAGCAGCACCAAACACGTGACTGCAAAGTCTGTTGCGATGTCAGTAAGAGACAGAAGGGAAAAACGTGCCGAAAATAAACATCCTGGTAGTGTCCAAATTTTGATGTAATTCGTTGTATGCCGTAGTGCCTTTTTATGCCACAATATACTACACTCAGGTAAATAAAGGTTAAGGACAGTGCGTACAAGTTTTTCGTAATAAAAACATCATTCAGTAAAATATTTCCTATCTCTACTAATTTTAATATTGGTATTATCCGGCGGCGTTACGCGGTATTAAGGTGGCGCCTTCGGGGTTCGGAGAGGTGTGGATGACTACGTTTTTTGTCCGCTGTGCTTATGTGCCGAAACATGCATATGAGCTCTGGAAGGAGGATTACGTTTGAGTTTTGCATAAGGCGTATTTAAAAGAAGAGTTCTGAAGATGCAGCACAGGGGGAGGGGAGGGTACAGGATGTAGGTGTTGGTGTGGTTGATAGTGAGCCGTGCTGTGCTGTGGGTGGGGCCAGCTATAAGAAAGGACGGCGGTGCTCTGGTTTACGGAGCAGTCCGGCTTGCGGCAACCTGGTGGGAACGCTGCAAAAAAACCGCTGGCGCAACTAGTAGCCGACCTTTCCACTGGCCTACTGCTGACCAGAGGGGGCAGCTCCATCCGCCACCAAATTGCCCAATTTATTTACCGATACTAACAGCACAGCTTCGTACAGACGTGGGCTGTTGTGCTTCTGGGAGAGATTCAACGTTAACGTGCAACAAATACGCACGCTGTCACAAACCCTTTACTGTCAAAATTGTTGTGGCTGTAGAGGAGTCGAAATGAGTATTATAAGATAGAGAATCAGTCGCTGGAAATCAGTATTTTTGTCGGCAGATGCTCTTGAGTGGGAAATGCGTCTGAGACTGTAACTCCTCATGTCTCATAACAATCAAATTCCTAACTAGTTTACTATCTTTTTTTCAAATCTTTATTACAAATTTATAATAATTATACAATCTTAACCCACTTCCTTAAATGACTGGTGGGTTCTAATTTTATCCAATATTAATTGCAGCTAGATACAAATTTTAAAAAAGTGTTCAAATGTGTGTGAAATCTTATGGGACTTAACTGCTAAGGTCATCAGTCCCTAAGCTTACACACTGCTTAACCTAAATTATCCTAAGGACAAACACACACACACACACACACACACACACACACACACACACACACACACACACACACACCCATGCCCGAGGGAGGACTCGATCCTCCGCCGGGACCAGCCGCACAGTCGTTGACTGCAGCGCCTCAGACCTCTCGGCTAATCCCGCGCGGCTTCAAATTTATTTAATTAGTGATTTACAGCTAAAACTAGATAACAATGGGCAACTAATTTATTTATTATTATTAATGTTAACTTTATATGACCTACGCTTAACTAAACTCTACTGCCTGCAGGGTCACAGTTGTGTCAGTAGTTTATAAACCTACTTTTTAGAGCCTTGCTCATCGAGCTAATCCCGATGAGTGTGCCCCTGACAGTGGGCGGGCCAAGGATTTTATTCGCTGCAGGTTCCTAAATAGCTAATTTCCTAATTTAAGTCCTCCTAACTAGTTCTAATCTAAGTCAAGTCCGGTGCTTTGTCCTGCATCGGTGATGATGTACCCCACTCCCCCTAACCCTGTAAGGTTTCCAGACTATGAGTAAAGTTGGCCTCTCCACGCACATGCGGTATGGGAATAGGGCGCTAGATTCAGTTTTTGGTGTGTCTCAAATTGTTAATTTAGTTTATGTCCCTCAGGTATTCTTTTAACACTTTTCCTGATACCTCATCCGCCAATTGGTTAAGAGTTTGAAAAGTGTCTTCTTGTCTTAGTAACTGGTTTGTGTCGTGGTCAGGTAATTGGTCCCGTAATGTGGATGCTATATCATGGAAAAGGAGGCACTCGTAGACCACATGATCAGGAGTACCCTCTGATTCACCACATTCACACGCGGCTGTGGCCCTTTTCCCGAACCGACATAAATACATCTACATCTACATCTACATGATTACTCTGGAATTCACATTTAAGTGCTTGGCAGAGGGTTCATCGAACCACAATCATACTATCTCCATACCATTCCACTCCCGAACAGCGCGAGGGAAAAACGAACACCTAAGCCTTTCTGTTCGAGCTCTGATTTCTCTTATTTTATTTTGATGACCATTCCTACCTATGTAGGTTGAGCTCAACAAAATATTTTCGCATTCGGAAGAGAAATTTGGTGACTGAAATTTCGTAGATAGATCTCGCCGCGACGAAAAACGTATCTGCTTTAATGACTTTCATCCCAACTCGCGTATCATATCTGCCACACTCTCTCCCCTATTACGTGATAGTACAAACGATCTGCCCTTTTTTGCACCCTTTCGATGTCCTCCGTCAATCCCACCTGGTAAGGATCCCACACCGCGCAGCAATATTCTAACAGAGGACGAACGAGTGTAGTGTAAGCTGTCTCTTTAGTGGACTTGTTGCATCTTCTAAGTGTCCTGCCAATGAAACGCAACCTTTGGCTCGCCTTCCCCACAATATTATCCATGTGGTCTTTCCAACTGAAGCTGTTCGCAATTTTTACAGCCAGGTACTTAGTTGAATTGACAGCCTTGAGAATTGTACTATTTATCGAGTAATCGAATTCCAACGGATTTCTTTTGGAACTCATGTGGATCACCTCACACTTTTCGTTATTTAGCGTCAGCTGACACCTGCCACACCAAGCAGCAATTTTTTCTAAATCGCTTTGCAACTGATACTGGTCTTCGGATGACCTTACTAGACGGTAAATTACAGCATCATCTGCGAACAACCTAAGAGAACTGCTCAGATTGTCACCCAGGTCATTTATATAGATCAGGAACAGCAGAGGTCCCTGGACGCTTCCCTGGGGAACACCTGATATCACTTCAGTTTTACTCGATGATTTGCCGTCTGTTACTACGAACTGCGACCTTCCTGACATGTCGGTTATGGCCCATGGCCAGTGAGAAAATGGAGCAGTCCTCGGGTAGGTTCAAAGTATCTCATGCCCAATCGTTGCCTGACGTTAGGAAGAAGTTCAAAAGTTCTGCGACCTGTTTCTTCGGCTTCTCATAATTCTTGTCACAATTGCTCGCCTCTTCGCCTTATCTCCCCCTTATCCTCAACCACAATGCCTAATCTCTCTTCTGTCTTTGGGGTATTCCCTTTCTTAGTCCAAAACCACGCAGCCTGTTTTCGAATTTTGATATCCAGGGGGCAGAGCCCCATTATGACTAACAGGGCTCCCCCCGGGGATGTTCTGTAGACCCCCACAGATCTCAGTATCATATTTCTCTGAACCCTTCTCACTGTCATGGTGGGCACAACCCTCGTGAGCCTGTGTGCCCAGACTCCCGAGCCGTAACCCACCCTTACTATCTTATCACAAGTATCCGAACATCGGTGAGTAGGTCGAAATTGCTCACTCGATGTCACGAGAGGCCCACCCGGCAGTACAAAAGGAGGTGCGGAGTATTGTGTCGTCAGTAAAGAAGCAGTAAAAATAAAACTGGTTCGTCAGGAGAGGTCACTGACTTCGATTTTGGACTAGTTATTGAATGTCACCTGGGAAGCAAATCCAACAGGGACATTTCAACTCTTCCAGACCTGCCCGAGTCGACTGCTGGTGATGTGACTTTGAAGTGGAAACGCGAAGGAACAACCGCAGCCTATCCAAGACCAGGCACACCTCTACTGGCGGACAAAGTCCGTCGAGCGTTACACAGGATGGCTCTAAAAATCGCATAAATAAAACTCATGAGTTCCAACGTCCTACCAGTCTCCCCAGCACAATGGCTATGCGTATGGAGTTAAAAATATGCGCTACGGTGATCCAGTAGCTCCTCATAAGCCACACATTGCTGTCATCAATGCTAACACCCAAACCTTCAGGTGTATGACACTCAGGTCCCAAACGTTGTGTGTCGGCAGAGTATTAATCAATACACCGATTTAGTTCGTGCTATGTTCTGTCGTCCAGTAGAACATGCGTAAACGGTTATTAAAAGTAGCACCAGAATTACGGAGTATAGAGAAACTGTTTTTGTGATTTCTGAATTCGAGCATCTCTGGTAGGTGAGCTGCTAGAGCATCGGGTGCTCGTAGTAAAGATTCCAGGTTCTGAACCCCCGGATGGGAACGTTTTTTTTTTTCTTTTTTAACAGTTTACTTTTAAAATTGTCATACGGGAGAACATTTTTCTGACATGTAAAAGGATGTTTCGGAGTTTGTAGCAATGTTCTTTTGCGAGTCTACTTTTGCTTCGTTAGTTGATAGTAGCAAACCTTTAGAGTACATTTCTATAGAGAAGTACGTTGTTGTCTAGGTTCGCTGCTTTCAACTAACAAAGCGAAAACGGACTGCCAAAAGAACAATGCTACAAACGCCGAAACGTCATTTACTCGTCAGCAAAATATTGTTTCATTTAACAGTTTCACGTGTAAACTGTTAAAATTAGAACCGCCGTCAGTGGGTTTCGAATTCGGGACCTTCAATACGACGATCTGGTGCTCTACCAACTCACCTACTACAAGTATTGTCATTCAGATCTCATTGACACTCCTTTCCTGACTCTGTGTGTGTGTGTGTGTGTGTGTGTGTGTGTGTGTGTGTGTTGTGTTAAACTGGGGACCTAGAAACGACGCCGTAGCCCTCAGTGGTTCATAACCCCACAGCAGTCCACCCACCCCACCGGCGCCCCACACCGAACCCAGGGTTATTGTGCGGCCCCAAGTGGACACCCCCCCGCCTCCCCCCGTCCCTCCACCGGTAACGTTTCATTCCAGACAAGTATAAACCCAAATGTGTGCATGGTAGAGTAATTATGGTGTACGCGTCCATGGAGACAGTGTTTGCGCAGCAATCGCCGACATAGTGTAACTGACGCGGAATAAGGGGAATCAGGCCGCTCTCGCCGAGGCAGATGAAAAACCGCCTTAAAAACCATCCACAGGCTGGCCGGCACACCGAACCTCGACACTAATCCGCCGGGTCGATTCGTGACGGGGACCGGCACGCCTTCCCGTTCGGTAAGCAGCGCGTTAGACCGAGGGGCTAGCCGGGAAGGCTTTCCTGACTGTGGTGTGACTTTTAATTACATTTACAAATGTTCTACTGGACGACAGCATACATCACGAACTAAATCGATGTTTTGGTTGATTACCGACACACAACGTTTGGCACTGATATGAGTGTCTGACGTCTGGAGGTTCGGGTGTAAGCTGTGCTTGAAGTGGTGTAAAGAGCGAGGCCACTGTATAGTGCATGACTGGATACCAGTGGTTTGTAGTTATCGCACTGCACCTTGTGCCAATCAAATGGAAGGGTTTGGGTTGGAGAATGCTTGGACGACACTATCCACAATCACGGGTAGTTCCAAAAGTGAAGTACGAGAGAAAAAGTTTAGAAAAGTCCTTTAAATTATGTGGAAGTCGCTGAGTGCTCTGTGGATTGATATAGTCTGGGTAATTTGTGCAGCGTTTTAAGCCCAAGTTAATTTTGCGCTCTTCTCAGTGTTGATGACGTCATACCTCCTTCTCAGTATGTCGTACAGTTATGTAATTTTGCAGGTACTCTGAGTGGTATATATTGATATTGCCTGCAAAATGTGTTGTGTGTACAGTCAGTAGTAAAACTCAGTAAATTAAAAGTCGTACCTGATGCTGATGTTTCACTGTATAAATAACGAAAATGTAGTATTCGATAAAAATTTTCCTTTCATCATTTTGTGGGGGGAATTCGTAAAGTTTCGAAAGTATGTGTATGGCTGGCTTTGAGCGCTATGGGACTTAACTTCTGAGGTCATCAGTCCCCTAGAACTTAGAACTACTTAAACCTCAGTAACCTAAGGACATCACACACATCCATGCCCGAGGCAGGATTCGAACCTGCGACCGCAGCGGTCGCGCGGTTCCAGACTGCAGTGCCTAGAACCGCTCGGCCACAAGGTATGTGCAAAGTTTGTTGGAAGTCGCTAAGTTTGTCATCCTCAAATATTGGTTGGATGTAGTGTGGGTCGTGAATTAGAGTGCTTCGAGAGACATAACACAATTTCTAACTGTAATACTTGACCTATCGCGTTAAACCTGTAACATACGATTATATCTTTAATTATGTAGATTATGACAACGGTATAAATTTTTTAATTAGGTCAGTAATTATGTGAAATAACTAAGGTGAAATATTTGTTGCTGCTGGAAGCTCTTAAGGTAGGTTACAATCAACGGGAATCGGGTGCCTAAAGCGAGTTAGTCGCTTAGAAATCCGCTGTAGATTCCTTGTACGACTAGACACGGTGGACAGTCAGTGTTATTACGTCAACAGATGGGGCAGTTTCATTCACGTTGTGGTCAAGGGCGCTTCCAAACACGACAGCTATTCTGTCACGTCTCTTCGTCTACCCATCCTATTGCGTGGATTCAGCGAAATGCCGCGGCCCATCAATAAAGTGAACACGGTTTGTGGCATTTTGTGTTGACAGTACCAGGACTTCAGACATGTACCTGCAAATGAGCAAAAAATTAATTACGCAACTTCATTTGGCCGACGTAGTAATTAAAACCTTATGGCTATCCAAGGTCTGCCTCCGTTGCTGGCAATTGCGTGGCCAGAGCGCGTGACAGCCGTGCCGGGGGCCAGGGTACGATTCCTGATACTGCCAGAGATTTTTTCATGGTGGGAGGACTGAAACGGGTTGAACTCAGTCCCGTGATGCCAGCTGAGGAGCGGCACCATGCCTGCTAACCCGACAAAGGCCGGAAGACCCCACGCCCCTCCGTACCGAATATCCATGACGCCCTCGTCTGAGGATAACACGGCGGTCGGTCGGGACCAGTTGGCTCATGTGTGGCCAAAGAGGCGTTTTTTCCCTGGCTGCCACACGTAGGTGGAAAGAGATCGCAGACATCATTGACGAATCAAGACGCACCGCCCCCCCCCCCTAATTAATTAGTGGTTGACTGTTAGTCTGGCTGGCTGGTTGGAAAATTAGGCACCGGAAATTCATAAGTAGCCGATTTTGGAGGGTGAACTTACTCCCAAGGTATACAGGGTGAGTCACCTAACATTACCGCTGGATATATTTCGTAAACCACATCAAATACTGACGAATCGATTCCACAGACCGAACGTGAGGAGAGGGGCTAGTGTAATTGGTTAATACAAACAATAAAAAAATGCACGGAAGTATGTTTTTTAACACAAACCTACGTTTTTTTAAATGTAACCCCGTTAGTTTTGTTAGCACATCTGAACATATAAACAAATACGTAATCAGTACCGTTCGTTGCATTGTAAAATGTTAATTACATCCGGAGATATTGTAACCTAAAGTTGACGCTTGAGTACCACTCTTCCGCTGTTCGATCGTGTGTATCGGAGAGCACCGAATTACGTAGGGATCCAAAGGGAACGGTGATGGACCTTAGGTACAGAAGAGACTGGAACAGCACATTACGTCCATATGCTAACACCTTTTTATTGGTCTTTTTCACTGACGCACATGTACATTACCATGAGGGGTGAGGTACACGTTCGGCGGGCGTTTCATAGGACGTGGAGGACGCATAAATTGGCCAGCCCGTTCTCCTGATCTTACACCTCTGGACTTCTTTCTGTGGGGTACGTTAAAGGAGAATGTGTACCGTGATGTGCCTACAACCCCAGAGGATATGAAACAACGTATTGTGGCAGCCTGCGGCGACATTACACCAGATGTACTGCGGCGTGTACTACATTCATTACGCTAGAGATTGCAATTGTGTGCAGCAAATGATGGCCACCACATTGAACATGTCGGGACAGTCTCTATTCCACTCCGTAATTGAAAACGGAAACCACGTGTGTACATGTACCTCACCCCTCATGGTAATGTACATGTGCGTCAGTGAAAAAGACCAATAAAAAGGTGTTAGCATGTGGATGTAATGTGCTGTTCCAGTCTCTTCTGTACCTAAGGTCCATCACCGTTCCCTTTGGATCCCTACGTAATTCGGTGCTCTCCGATACACACGATCGAACAGCGGAAGAGTGGTACTCAAGCGTCAACTTTAGGTTACAATATCTCCGGATGTAATTAACATTTTACAATGCAACAAACGGCACTGATTACGTATTTGTTTATATGTTCAGATGTGCTAACAAAACTAACGGGGTTCAATTTAAAAAAACGTAGGTTTGTGTTAAAAACATACTTCCGTGCATTTTTTTATTGTTTGTATTAACCAATTACACTAGGCCCTCTCCTCACGTTCGGTCTGTGGAATCGATACGTCAGTATTTGATGTGGTTTACGAAATATATCCAGCGGTAACGTTAGGTGGCTCACCCTGTATACGCCGACACCTGAAGTTCTGACGGTGAACCTACAGCGCATGCCCTATCTATTCTCCCACAGTGTACTTTAATGCATTCCCTTCCAAAATATCCTAGTAATGTACTATATAGTTAATTTATTCCACTTTAAATTCAAGTATCACATACCTACGTATACTGAGCGAGCGCATTCCCACTAAAATTGCAGTCACTCATCTACCACGAGCTTATATGAGTTCACTCATCCATCACGAGCTTATAGGAGTTTACCATTGCCGATTCCTGTCCTCCTGCTTAGCTGTGTGTTTACGTGCTTGCCTTCCGTGCACTGGGCCCGGGTTCGATTCCCGGCCGGGTTGGAGATCTCCGCTGGGGGATGGGTGTTGTCCTTTTCATAATTTCATCCTCATCATCGGCCGCAAGTCGCCCAGTGTGGCGCCGACTGGAATAAGACTTGCGATTGGCGGCCGAACTCGAATGGTACATCCCGGCCAACGATGCCATACGATCATTTCGTTGCCGACTCCTTACCGTACGATCGCCATTTAATTATACTAGTGCTGTTCGGAAAGTAACGTTCGGCCAGTCGCAAAATGGAAACTACAGTAACAATCAAGTGTTTTATTTGCAAGAATTTGCTACACCTTCAGGCAAATTTACACTGTCGCAGATCCGACTTACACATTTGTCGTAGCGTTGTGCCAACTTTCCAACACTTCGTCACAGAAGGCAGCCGCCTGTGCTTTCCGCCACTTCTCTACGCTAGTCTCCAGTTCGTTGTCTGTGCCACAATGTTGTCTCCATAGCTCATGTGAGCAGAGATGAACGTCACAGGGATTCAGATCGCTGCAGGAGCGTCCTCATTGCGGCCGAGGATTGTCATGAAGAAGGAAATGTATGACTGGAACGCTATGTAGGGTTGCAAGAAATCAGGCGAAACCTCGCTGCGGGCACGCATACTTGGCGGGAGACACTATTGTTCTAGGCATCTTTAAGTGCACGCTGTCAGAAAAGAGCGACATTAAGTGATCGACAGGCATACTAGAGGCACTGCCCAACACATCTGTGCAAAGTTTCATCGGATTTTTCACTGTCGTTTCCATTTCCGGACGTATCGGACCTTATTTTCTGGACAGCCCTCGTGTAACAACTCCCCTGATACGGAACCAATCCAGAGCTTCAACATTTTCACGTTCCTCTCACACATACGCGTCCAGGTCGCTTGATGGCTCTGACACGACTCCGTATAATCTTTCCACATAAACACTTCACATTTATCAAAACTAGACATGTTTGTCTCATTGGGAATTCCGCGATCGTTCATTAAATAAAATATGGCGTTTCATTCTTCGATCGCTATTCCTTATTTTCAATTACCGGTTTCGGCCTAGCTGCCCATCTTGAGATCATATATTGTAGTTACAGAGTAACTTGTCCGTACAGAACACTCGATTCGCTGTCATAAGTAAAGTAATAGCGATCGAAGACTGAAACGCCGTATTTTACTTCACATTTATGCAGGAACCGCAAGAACCAGGGACCTGCCGTGCAGACATACCCAGGCTGCATTCACTCACTCCTTCTTGCTAACCAATCTCCAGGCACCAGTCTTTCCTTTCTAGAACTATGGGGCAACACCGTCAGCAATGCTGCCGCGCTGTAGCAAAGAAGCGTAAGGGTAGATTCGATCTGTCACCTACAGGATCCATATTGTACCCTTACAAGTGATTTGAGTGGAAAAAAGGTTAGGCGCCTCCCAATGTATGCGTCAGCAGTGAAATATCTTAGTAGTTGAGTTGTCGATGGTAGTACTTTGGCTAGTGACAGTTACTCCCCTTTGAGCACGAGGTGGTTGTGAGGTGTGCGCCTGTTAACGGCCCTGGCTTCCTTACAGAGCGGGCCCCACCGGTACGCCTGACACCGTACACGGCGGCAGAGGCGCGCGTGATCCAGGCGTCGCCTTCCGGTGGGCGGGAGGTTCTTACGGCATAGGCTGGAATCGTCTGCGGCGTTCAACTACGGACGCCATACCTTGTCACCACGAAACTATCTCATCCTTTTTTTGCGGTCCTCTTCATTTCTCTACCATGACATCGTAGCTATTGAAATTCGCTCTATGTTGCACATCTTGAGTTTGGACCGTTCATTTTTTCTATTTTTCTTCCTATTCTTCACTATTCGTTATGCCTGCTTGCTGTTTTCATGCTTGATCTGTGTTCAGTTTTTGACGGAATATCCACTTGTCCATCTTACATCTAAAACTGAGGGGGCCCAATGGTGAGTTTCCCTTGTTAGATAGAACACAGGTTAAATGAAGGCAAACTTACGTTTACATACTTACAGATTTAGAGGAAACTTCTGGCAATGTTGATTTGACTACGCTCTTTGGAATCCTGAAAGTAGGAGAGCTAAAACACAGGGGATAAAATATTAATCTACAGCTTGTACAGAAAGCAGACTGCAGTTCAATGACATGAAAGGGAAGCAGTGAATGGGAAAAGATTGACACAGGGTTGTAGCCTGTCGTCAACGTTACTCACTTAACACTGAGCAGGCTGTGAAAGAAACTAAAGAGGATTTTGGAAATGCAATTAAAGTACAGGGAGAACAATTAAAAACTTTGAGGATTTGCCGATGAACTGTAATTCTGGCAGAGACAACAAAGAACTTAGAAGAGCACTTGCACGTAATGGATAGTATGTTGAAAAGATGTTATCAGATGAACGTCAACAAAAGTGAAACGAGGCAGATGGATCATAGTCAGATTAAATCAGGCGATGCCCAGGTAATTAGATCTGGAAATGAGACGCTGAGGGTAGTAGACGGGTTTTGCTATTTTGGCAGAAAACTAGTCGATTGACGGTGGAGTAAGGATGTAAAACACAGACTGTTGCAATGAAACAAAGGTTTTCTCAAAAAGAGAAATATGTTAAGATGCATTCAAATTTAGGTGTTACGGAATCTTTTCTGAAGGTATTTGTTCGGAGCACAGCCTTATATCTAAATGAAACGTGAGCAATATACACTTCAGATAAAAACAGTTGCGGGGAATTTCAGAGTGACCCGATCTTAAAACGTATTTGATACCCAAACGGTACGCTCCCGGACGTGAGTTCCTTGTCAAAACTATTAGGACTCTCTAACCACCGTGTGTAGTAGCAAGCTGTTTCTAGCGATACAAAAGTAACTGCTTGTTTCCAGAGTTTGGTGAATTCGAAATCATAACAGTTAATTTGAGTTCTCTACTCGACCCAGCGACAAAGACTGTAGTATTCAAAACAGTCTTTGATCGCAAAATTTTTCCTTTATTTTGTGACAATTTTCAATCCAGGAGACGATAATCAGATGCGGCTGTCATCCTATACTAGTAAACAAAACACCCTGGCTTCAGATTTTTTATGCTTTTTCTTCGTACTAGCTTAGGAGGAGAGCCGCATCCGATGATGATCCCATAGACTGAAGCTGGTCATAAAATAAGGAGCAAAATTTTGCTACAAAGGACTGTTTTGAATTCCACAAATTTTAATCTTTTATAAATAGAGCGGTAGCACTTTTCCCGCCGACCCGTTCAATTCAGAGCGTGTTGCCTATGAAATGCATCGAGGTCCGAGTCTCGATTCGGTAAACAGTTCTAACTTGTCGCAGATGGTAATTGTGTTTAATTCTGGGCATTTCTGTTGCCACAATGCGTTGTGAATTGGTAAGACTCCCTTCGAGACGGGTAAAACGCGCAGAGTTGTAGCACGGTGGAGGGCGGCTGGGCCGAACAGAGCTCGCTTTGGCGGAGGTCGGCGCCCGCCGTCTCACCGACGCTCGGGCTTGAATCGTCGCTTTCTCCGTCTCTTTCTCCTTCTGATTCCCCGGGCCATAAACGCGCTCCTTTTGTGCCGCACTGGCGAAAGCCGACGCTCTTGCTGTCCTCTGGAAACCACGGCCTATCCGACAATGCCGCACTAATGCACGTGCAGTTTCTATCAACTTGTGTAGCCGGTAATTTGCAGCTAGCGGTATCCTGTTCACTGCCGTTGATAGGGAAACTTCCCCAGTAAAGGAATGCCAGCCAAGAACGAACATGCGGAGATGTCAGGCTATTAATGAGAAAGCACTTTGCGATGTCATTAGTGTTGTTAATTGCCAATCCTCTGTTGCAAGTAATATTATAATAATGATGTCACGTTTTTGCGCAGCTGAATAAATGTACCGAATTTTTGGCTATAGCGTTTCACATCTTGAGTTGCCTGCAATGCAAGTACACTGGTGTGCGAAACTTAAGGACGGAAGTAACTTTCGCGTAATGTGTCACTGCCAAGTAACATAGTTCGATGAAACTCGGACAATACATAGAAGCAACTGATACAGTATTGCAGACAAGGTCACTCAAAGAAGTATGTAGAACAGAAATGACACTTTTATTCAAAGGCAATAATTGGCACTGAACTCAGTGCGTTTTATGATGGTCCCCTGCACATTACAAAAGGCGGGACATGGTTCTTAATAGCGTGTGTGATCACCACAGACAGCAGTGCATGCTCTGACAGGAGCTCCGATATCGATCATAAGGTCGGTGAGCAGGTCTTATGATTGGGCGTTTCATCTCTCCGCTGCTCTATGCGGTCGCGTTTTGTCATACATAAAAATGAAGGCAGGACCGAATGCCCACTGAAACGACATACATGGAGAAAGAGCAAAGATACCAATGAGTGTACTGTGTACGCCCGTGCAACATTACGCCTTCCCATACCACAACAGCTAAACGCACCCTTATACAATACGTGATCAAAGTATCCAGACACCCCCAAAAACGTACGTTTTTCATATTAGGTGCATTGTGCTGCGACCTACTGCCAGGTACTCTATATCAGCTACCTCAGTAGTCATTAGACATCGTGAGAGAGCAGAATGGGGCGCTCCGCGGAAATCACTGACTTCGAACGTGGTCAGGTGATCGGGGTGTCTGTTGACTGACAGAGACCGCCGACAGCTGAAGAGTGTCGTAATGTGTAATAGGCAGACATCTAGCCAGACCATCACACAGGAATTCCAAACGGCGTCAGGATCCACTTCAAATACTATGACAGTTAGGTGGGAGGTGAGAAAACGTGGATTTCATGGTGGAGCGGCTGCTCATAAGCCACACATCACGCCGGGAAATGCCAGATGACGCCTCGATTGGTGTAAAGAGCGTAGACATTGGACGAGGAGTGCAGGGACGAATCATGGTACACAATGTGGGCGATCCGATGACGGACTGTGGGTATGGCGAAAGCCCGGTGAACGTCATCTGCCACCGTGTGTAGTGCAAACAGTAAAATTAGGAGGCCGTGGGGTTATGGTGTGGTCGCGTTTTTCATGGGGGGGGGGGGGGCGGGGGGCTCGCACCCTTTGTTGTTTTGCGTGGCACTGTCACAGCACAGGCCTACTACATTGATGTTTTAAGCACCTTCTTGCTTCCCACTGTTGAAGAACAATTCGAGAATGGCGATTGCATCTTTCAACACGATCGAGCACCTGTTCATAATGCACGGCCTGTGGCGGAGTTGTTACACGGCAATAACAACCCTGCGATGGACTGGTTGCACAGTGTCCTAACCTGAATCCTGTAGAACACCTTTGGAATGAATGTGATTTTCACTCTGCAGCGGAGTGTGCGCTGGTATGAACTTCCTGGCAGATTAAAACTGTGTGCCGGACCGAGACTCGAACTCGGGACCTTTGCCTTTCGCCGGCAAGTGCTCTACCATCTGAGCTACCCAAGCACGATTCACGCCCCGTCCTCACAGATTTACTTCTGCCATTCTGGACTCATCTCCCAGGCTGTGGCTAAGCCATGTCTCCGCAATATCCTTTCTTTCAGGAGTGCTAGTTCTGCAAGGTTTGCAGGAGAGTTTCTGTAAAGTTTGGAAGGTAGGAGACGAGATACTGGCAGAAGTTTTAATCTGCCAGGAAGTTTCACCTTTCGGATGTTTTGGAACGCCGACTTCATGCCTGGCCTCACCGACCGACATGGATATCTCTCGTCAGTGCAGCACTCCGTGAAGAATGGGCTGCCATTCCCCAAGAAACCTTCCAGCATCTAACTGAACGTATGCCTGCGAGAGTGCAAGCTGTTATCAAGGCTAAAGGTGGGCGAACACCATATTGAATTCCAGCATTACCGATTGAGAGCGCCACGAACTTGTAAGTTATTTTCAGTCAGGTGTCCGGATACTTTTGATCACACAGTGTATATGCCTTAATGGGGGCTATCTGTAGAATAATGAGCTCCGGAAAAACTCCAAACAACCAAGATCGCTAGTGAAGTATTTGCTTAGATGACCGGTTTCGATAACACTATGTCACCATCTTCGGGTCTGCGAGGACGGTACCAACGGTAAAACTTTTACGAAAGGTGTAACGAACCACAGTTGGCATTTCCATACGTATGGAAAAACTGCGTACATTCAACTTTACAATCCATATAATCTCCGCCATCTGCACTTTGTATCGTCTCATATCTTGCTCTGAGCACTATGGGACTTAACTTCTGAGGTCATCAGTCCCCTAGAACAGAATTATTTAAACCTAACTAACGTAACATCACACTCATACATGCCCGAGGCAGGATGCGAACCTGCGACCGTAACGGTCGCGCTGTTCCAGACTGTAGCGCCTAGAACCGCTCGACCACACCTGCCGCCACTCATATCGGAAATGTATGTGCAAGCATCCTGGAACTTACTGGATGTCGGCATGTCAGAATTAAAATAGCTGTATCTATAAAACATAAAATTAATGCGCCGACTGCCAGTGTTCATGTTCATACCATAGCTGAATGCAAACTACGATGTCAAGTAATCCCAACCCTACAACCTAAGCTCATCAGCTGGCACTGCAGTAGCCGATTTGACCGACGAAAACACCCTGCATCCTAAGCTCATCAGATGGCACTGCAGTAGCCGATTCGACCGACGAAAACACCCTGCATCCTAAGCTCATCATATGGCACTGCAGTATTCGACCGACGAAAACAGATTTGAATTTAACCTATCGTCGTCCGATGTCTGTAAGTCCGAGCTTTCAGATCGGCTGTACTGAGACCACATACGTGTTGGGGTACTGATCCGACACCTTCAGCCGACGTCGGTCGTCGGCGGAATACAACTACGTCGGTACGACTGTGACCGCAGCCCAGACGGGAGCACCTGCTGCCCATGTGACCGCCCACGCGTGTCGCCGGGAGCGTGCTGCCAGCTATCTCCCCCTACAAGGCTTCGCCATCCGACGGCCGCATTCCGGGCGTGCCGCTTATCGCCGTCTCTCTCTCTCTCTCTCTCTCCCTCCCCCCCTCCCTCTACTCCTCTGAACGAGGTGGTGCGGTGGTAAAGACGCTGGACTCGCATTCGTGAGGACAGCGGTTCAGTTCCACGTCCGGCCACCACATTTAGATTTTCCTAAGGTAAACGCCAGGATGATTTCTTTGGAAGAGACATGGCAGATATTCTTCCCTGTCCTACCCCTACCCAAAGCTTTCGCTCAGTCTCTAATGACTGCGGCGTCCACGGAATGTCGTTTAACTGTAATCTCCTTTAGTCCTTTTCCTCTCTCTACTCGCTCTTAATCCATTTTAACACGGGTAATGTATCACGAAGCAAATACCGTTCGCACTGACTGAATGCTACGTGATACCACGTACTTACACGTTGTGACTATTACAACGCCCTCTATCACAAAGCGAAAAAAGTGGTCCAACTAAAACATTCATATTTCTTTACGTACTACACGAATATGTAGTAAAAATGGGGGTTCCTGTTTAGAAAAACGCAACTGATATCCGTTTGGCCTATGGCAGCGCCATCTAACGGGCCAACCATAGCGCCATCTGGTTTCCCATTTCAAGCTAAAGTTTCGTTATTTGTAGCTTTTTCGTTTGACTCTTATTTCGTGAGATATTTGGCCCAGTCACGATCAATGGCTCAAATGGTTCAAATGGCTCTGAGCACTATGGGACTTAACTTCTGAGGTCATCAGTCCCCTAGAACTTAGAACTACTTAAACCTAACTAACCTAAGGACATCACACACTTCCATGCCCGAGGCAGGATTCGAACCTGCGATCGTAGCGGTCGCACGGTTATAGACTGTAGCGCCTAGAACCGCTCGGCCACTCCGGCCGGCGGAATATAGGTGACAGAGTTACGTTTGTGTTGGATGTTGTTGATGATGACGATGATAACTCGGTGCCAGCGCATAGTCTACTTCTCAAGTATAGCACAAAGGTAGGTGCACAGATTAACGGACTGATTACCATCAACAGAGTCGCATGCCCGCACTTCGCGAAACAGTGAGGAGAGATATGACATTTAGTTCAGGACATTAGCGCGTATGCTGGTGATCTGGGGCTCTATTCCCCTTGCCGGCCAAATACTGCCAGTGAAAATTTCATTCACCGCCAGGATTATAATCGGCTTACCTCCGAGTCGAGCGTCATCGCACAGGCGTGTTTTAACTAACTCGGCTATAGAGTTGGATACGTTTCTGTTACAGCGGGTCGAAAGTCGAGTCCGGATACTCGAAATTTGAACTCCGCCATGGACATAGTGTTATGCCATGGCCCATATTCATTTGGGTTCCGTTGGATCTGTGGAAGTAATCAAAGGTACCGTGACAGCTGAGGTTAGCATTGTTGTAGACCACATGTGTCCATCCGTGCCTTCCCCGACGGCAATGACATCTTCCACCCGGATAACTGTTCCTGTCGAAAGACTAGAATCGTTCTACAACGTTTTCAGGAGCGCGATAGCGAACTCACGTTGCTGCCTTGCCCTCCAATTTCACCTGATGTGAATCCGCCAGAACGTACGTGGGACGTTATTGCGCATCAGCTCAGCGCCCAGAAACCACCGGCCTGTAATTTACAGGACTTGCTGTCTGGTGCCACATACTAACGGAAACGTACTGAGGACTTGTCGAATCCACGCTGCACGGAATCACTGCCGTATTTCGTCCATAGTTCGGAACACGGTTGAAGCAGATGGTCACATTGTTTCGGCTCGTCAGTGTACTTATTGTCTTGTACGTATCCCCTCAGGTCCAGTCGCATTTCCTCTGTTGGACGATTATATTTGTATTTCTTTCACGTGATCTGTTATTTTAGTATCAATTTGGACTTTGTGCGACGTTTGAAAGAAGAAACCGCAGTACAATATTCCTCAACTTCGGAAAACGAAATTTAGTATTTGAGCTTTCTCTCTCTGACACTCCGTTTTTGTGGTAGTGACGGCCAGACCATCCCAGGTCTCCCGACCACTAATGCCGCACGGTCATTTCATTTCCGAGTTAGTATAGTCAGCGAATGACTGCGTAGATAGCTTTTATCCGTCTACTCTAGTGATGTAAAGTGAAACCTTGTTAGAATTTTTGTCAGCTCGGTAGACAAAATTTTACCGTCGAACTAGTTGAAGTTTCCTCGCATTTCGACTTCGTTCAGTTTTCGTTTGTGAATATGCCTTTGGATACGTTTATATCTGAGGCGAAGTTTTTTGCGTTTTGATTAATTTTCCAACACAACAACGGGGGTATTTCCGATCCCTCAGATTTGCTCGACACCTACCTGTCTAAGGCGTATTGAATTATGTCCATTTATACTCATCATTTTTAGCCATAGTTTGCCAGCTTTGTTCGAATGACCGACAGAGGAATTCTTCGCGTACCGAGCACTCTGAAGTATGTTCTACTTCTGTGCCAGAAGGCCGCTGTACTGCGGCTGACGACCATTCGTTATCCATTGTTAAGCTTACGTCGGCCGGCCTCGATCTTTCGCTGCGCAGGTTACGAGTCTGTAAAACTCCTGAGATCCTGCTGCATCACTTCCGGGACTATAAAATGACCTCCGCTGAGAGGGAGAGGGCTATAAGCAGTCCGCGTGTCGAGAATATTTCTCTCCGAGAGTTGCCTGCAATGTTAAGAGGCAGCTCCTACTCTTTGTTTACAATTGGACTGACATGCAATTTTAAATTCAAATTATGTTGCTGTTTTTCTATAGTAAGCGGATTTATGTCGTTGGCGATGCGGAACTTTTTTTTCAATGAGGGTCGTTGAATAAGTAATGCAACACATATTTTTCTCGTTCAGTATAGGTTGAAAAAATGCTAACATGATGATATATTCCCGCTTCACCCGTATAGTTTCATGAAGATCGTGTAAGAGACGGCGCTATACGTAGCCTTCAAAATGGCGTCTGTAACGGAGGTGCGTTCGAAGTTCAGAGGTATCACTGAGTTTCTTTTGGTCGAGAACCAGAGCATCACAGATATTCATAGGCTCTTGCAGAATGTCTACGGAGATCTGACAGTGAACAAAAGCAGGGTGAGTCGTTGGTCGTGCCGTCTGTCACCATCGCAACCAGGTCGTGCCAACCTGTCACGTGCTGGCCGGCCGCACGCATGTACCAGGTGTACCGGTATGAAATCAGCGTTTTTTTTTTTGTGAAAATGAAACACTAATTTTGAATTGAAAAGTAAAAACATTTTGTTCAAAGTACTGACCATTGTTTTCTATACATTTTGACCACCTTTCTGGCAATTTGTGGACACCACGCCAATAGAAATGTTCGTCTTTTGAAGCAAACCAATCAGACACACAATTTTCGACTTCTTCTTAGGAATCGAAGTGTTCCTCAGCCAATGCGTGTCCCATTGATGAAAACAAGTGGTAGTCGGAAGGGGCCAAGTCTAGTGAATACGGCGGGTGGGGTAGCAGCTCCCAGCCAAGTGTTTTGATTGTATCCTGAACCAGTTTTGCTTTGTGTGCAGGTGCATTGTCGTGTAAAAAAATTACTTTGCCACGTCTTCTGGCCCATTCTGATCTTTTTTCGATCAATGCATAGTTCAAATTGATCATTTGTTCTCTGTAGCGATTAGTATTCACAGTTTCACCGGGTTTTAGACGCTCATGATACACCACACCTTTCTGATCCCACCAAACACAGAGCATGGTCTTCTTGCCGAATCGATCTGGTTTTGCAGTCGATGTTGTTGGTTGTCCCGGATTAACCCATGATTTTTCCCGTTTAGGATTCTTAAAATAAATCCATTTTTCATCCCCAGTAACAATTTTATGCAAAATTGATTTTCGTTCATGTCTTTGAAGCAAAATTTGACAAATGGTTTTTCGGTTTTCCATCTGTCTTTCACTCAATTCATGTGGCACCCATTTTCCACACTTTTGGATCTTTCCCATAGCTTTCAAACGGTCAGAAATTGTTTGTTGTGCAACATTTAGCATTGCTGCGGTTTGCTTCTGGCTCAATGAATCATCTTCATTCAATATTGCTTGCAATTCGGCGTCTTCGAACTTTTTTGGTGGTCTTCCACGTTCTTCATTTCTTACATGAAAATCATTGTTTCTGAACCGTTGAAACCATCTTTTGCATGTTGCTTCTGATAAAGCATGCCTCGACAAGCATTCGATGCGACTCTGCAGCACTTTTTTTTCAAATGAAAACAAAAAATTAATGCTTTCCGCAAATCATCACTTTCTGGTACAAAATTCGACGTTGTTAACACGATGAAAACATATGATGTTGTTTGTTCCATGACTTGATGTATACTAAATATCTTTGACAGATGTCATACGAACAAAAAAAAAAAAAAGGCTCGTTCATAACAAATGTTTCCTATCGACACATTTGTATCTTAACGCTCATTTCATACCTGTACACCTAGTATGACTCCTGCAATCTTGGAACGTTCAGACGCTCTCGTTCGAGGTGATCGGCGATCACAATCAGACACCTCGCAGCTCAACTGGACATAGTCGTCCACCAGGTGGGATACGCAAAAGTGTGTCCCCACTGGGCTCCTCGCTACCTAACAGAATACCGTAAAGAGCACCGAAGAACCATCAGTGCGGAATTGTTTGCGCGTTACGAGGCTGATCGTGACAATTTTTTGTTGAACATCGTCACAGGCGATGAAACATGGATTCATCATTTCGAACAGGGAACAAAACATGGAGTGATACCACACCACCTCAGGGTCGAAGAAAAAGTTCTAAGCCGCACCCTCATGGAACTTCTGGGACCCGGAATGGGTTTTTCTATTTGATATCCTCCTTCAAGGTGCAACGATCAACTTGAAAATGTGTTGCGCTACCCTCAGGAAATTGAAGACACTACTGCAGCGTGTTTCATCGCCACAAAAATGCAAATGAACTTCCCTCCATGACAACGGAAGGCCTCACACAAAACTGCGCATCTGAGAGGAGCACACAAAATTTCATTAGACTGTTCTTCGTTATCCACTCTACAGCCAAATCTCGAACCTCCTACCTGTTCAGCCAGACATTAGATTCGGGAACAGTAGGGTTCAAATCCTCGTGTATACACTACTGGCTATTAAAATTGCTACACCAAAAGAAATGCAGATAATAAACGGGTATTCATTGGACAAATATATGATACTAGAACTGACATGTGCTTACATTTCACTCAATTTGGGTGCATAGATCCTGAGAAATCAGTACCCAGAACAACCACCTTTGGCTGTAATAACGGCCTTGATACGCCTGGCCATTGAGTCAAACAGAGCTTGGATGGTATGTACAGGTACAGCTGCCCATGCAACTTCAACACGATACCACAGTTCATCATGAGTAGTGACTATCGTATTCTGACGAGCCAGTTGCTCGGCCACCATTGACCAGACGTTTTCAGTTGGAGAGAGATCTGGAGAATGTGCTGGCCAGGGCAGCAGTCGAACATTTTCTGTGTCCAGAAAGGCCCGTACAGTACCTGCAACATGCGGTCGTGGATTATCCTGCTGAAATGTAGGGTTTCGCAGGGATCGAATGAAGGGTATAGCCACGGGTCGTAACACATCTGAAATGTAACGTCCACTCTTCAAAGTGCCGTCAATGCGAACAAGAGGTGACCGAGACGTGTAACCAATGGCACCCCATACCATCACGCCGGGTGATATGCCAGTATGGCGATGACGAATACACGCTTCCAATGTGCGTTCACCGCGATGTTGTCAAACACGGACGCGACCATCATGATGCTGTAAACAGAACCTGGATTCATCCGAAAAAATGACGTTTTGCCATTCGTGCACCCACGCGCTCCTGTCTGTCATGCAGCGTCAAGGGTAACTTAAGCCACGGTCTCCGAGCTGATAGTCCATGCTGCTGCAAACGTCGTCGAACTGTTCGTGCAGATGGTTGTTGTCTTGCAAAAGTTCCTATCTGTTGACTCACGAATCGAGACGTGGCTGCACGATCCGTTACAGCCATGCGGATAAGATGCCAGTCATCTCGACTGCTAGTGATTCGAGGCCGTTGGGATCCAGCACGGCGTTCCGTATTACCGTCCTGAACCCACCGATTCCATATTCTGCTAACAGTCATTGGATCTCGACCAATGCGAGCAGCAATGTCGCGATACGATAAACCGCAATCGCGATAGGCTACAATCCGACCTTTATCAAAGTCGGAAACGTGATGGTACGCATTTCTCCTCCTTACACGAGGCACCACAACAACGTTTCACCAGGCAACGCCGGTCAACTGGTGTTTGTGTATGAGAAATCGGTTGGAAACTTCCCTCATGTCAGCACGTTGTAGGTGTGGCCACTGGCGCCAACCTTGTGCGAATACTCTGAAAAGCTAACTATTTGCATATCACAGCATCATCTTCCTGTGGTTAAATTTCGCGTCTGTAGCACGTCATCTTCGTGGTGTAGAAATTTTAATGGCCAGTAGTGTATATACCGGATGGTCTGAAACATTCTGAAAATGTTGTGTGGGTGTTGCATGGGAGGTTGTGCTGAGAAATAATTGTTCAAAAAAAAAAATCGAAACGTTGTGCCGTTTCCGAGTTATTTAGCATTGAAGTTTGCCCCTCAGGTAGCTACTCGAGCATATTTAAGCACTTGCACGCACTAAAATGCGGCTGTCCCCAGACATATGTAGGTCCGTTAATTACCGCGTGCTGAAATGTTCATTGCCAGTTAAAATCTGCCTTTTCGAAAATGATAAATTTAATTAAGGTGAGCTAAAGCTACGTTTGTTCGGTGTGAGGAAACCACACGAAGTAGTAGTAGTTCGGCGACACTGTCTCTGACAGAGTCCTTGAATGTACGCTTGCGAGACCTGATTGGATAACTTCAGTGCCAAGTAACTCGAAAACTACTCAACGCATGGAATTTTTTTCATCGTAATTATTTCTCGGTTCTCAGCACAACCTCTCCTGCAACTTCCTTGCAAGTTTTTCAGATTATTTTTGACCACCGGCGATTTGAGCTCTACTAATCTCGACTTTGTCGTAAGTACTTTATAGCTCAGTCAGCGCTGGTATTTTGGGGAAAACTGAATCAGTAGCCGTAACATGAACCGTGATATTATATACTGCATTTCGGGAGCAATACTAAATATTTTTTGGGGGTGCTAGCATATATACTAATGCGAATACAACATTCCAAATAAGATGTGTCTAGTTTTTATTGGTAAAAGCGATACAGCAGTCAGGCTGTAGAGTAAACAAATATTCGCAGAAGCTGTTGATCAAAGGCAGCTAATTAAGTCGAAAATTGATATTCAAAATTTCTCCTTCTGATTTCTGTGCACTTCAGAATTCTCTTCACAACCTCAAGTTTAGCTCTTCCGAGGTCATCTTGACGGTCGTTTATGGTGGCGCACTATTCGTAATACGAACGTGAATACGTTTCTTGTGTTTCCTTTTTGTTTGTAAGCTTCGCCTCTCAATCATCCCCACAGGCAAAAACCTAAAGGGATAAGGTCCCGATTGTCTTTTATAGTGGCTACGGTGGCAGGTTTGAATCCTGCCTCGGGCATGGATGTGTGTGATGTCCTTAGGTTAGTTAGGTTTAAGTAGTTCTAAGTTCTAGGGGACTGATGACCTCAGAGGATAAGTCCCATAGTGCTCAGAGCCATTTTTTGTTTACTTTTTGTTTGTAAACTTCGCCCCACAAGCATCTCCCCAGACAAAAATCGAAAGAGATAAAGTCCAGAGATATTGTTAGACAAGAAATGTGACTCTTTCTGCATATCCATCAGCCGGGGAATAACATGCTTAGATGATATGTCACCTCATTACTAGAATACGCAGGAAGAACACACCCAACCAAAGGAAGCTCATTCTGTAGTGCTGACACCTCGTATTCGACGAAGTATAGATAATGGTCCATGTAAGATGTTGTGGTCTAATCAGCCGATTGCCTATCATACCACTCGCCCATACATTTACAGAAAAGCGTTCTTGAAAATGTGTCTCCGTAAAGTCATGTAGGTTTTCGTCGGACCATTGATGTGATGTGCGACTTGTTATTGACACTGCCACGAGTGAAAGTGGCTTCACCAGTAAACAGTTTTAACTGAAGTACTTGGGAATTTGAAATTAACCAACGACAAAATTCCAGTCGTCTACCTTCAGCAGCTTCTTGAACGTGACGAATGATAAGGACAGAGCCCGTGCATTCGTAATCTCCGCCAGATTCTAGTGTGTGGAACACAATACATGTGGAAATTCTTTTCTACCAACTGAATAATGTTTCGTACTTCATCCACACTGTGTTCATTTGCACGTTGAGATGAGGTATGACAGTTGGACACGGCAGCATCCAGTGCAGTTAAGTGAAAACACGGTAAACACTCCTGAATCAGGTAATCTGCTGTTACAAAATCGTCCACCGTATTCTCTACAAGCAGCAGCAACGATTCCATTGTAGTTCCCCTACACAAATACCGTATCGGCATACTCAGCATTCATAAATACAGTATGTGCGACATCACAACCACAGTTGGAGAAATTCAATTATTATTTAGCTGACAGCAGCAGTAAACTGTAGTTATTTTGCAATGACAAGTGTATTGTTTTTGACGAAGCAAGAAAACTGGCGTAGAAAATGTAGGTGTGTTCTTTTTTCGCAGACTTGAATTGCGGCTCCCTTCGCATTATTGCAAAATCTTGTACGTACATTTTCTATCGATTAAATGTTTACTCTGGCTCCTTATAGCAATTGAGGGGGGGGGGGGGGGGGGAGAGACTTTAAAATCAGGGGACAGATTAGCGACGAGCAAATTAACCTGATGAAAGGTTAGCTAGAATTTACATTATGTGTGTTAACACCGGAAGACGGCTTAATAAATGTATAAAATTTTAATTGCTGCTATATCTCAGACAGTTTCTGTTGCCTGTGGCGATACAAGCGCAGCACTGAAGGATTTAAATACAGTACGTATAAGAAACGTAACTACAATAAAATGTGATTAATGTAATGTAAAATATACATACAACCTTTCTCATAGGCTACTTGATAAAAGTAACTTTATAGTTTTCGGAGTGAAGATAGCGTGATCAATGGAAAAACGATTTTTATTTTTTCGGTTATTTCACGAAAAGCCCCTAAAATAACACTGGTACATCTGTGATGTTATGACAACTACACTGAAGAGCCGAAGAAACTGGTACACCTGCCTAATATCGTGTAGGGCCCCCGCGAGCGCGCGGGAGTGCCGCAACACGACTCATGGAATCCACTAATGTATGAAGTAGTGCTGGAGGGAATCAACACCACGAATCCTGCAGGGCCGTGCATAAATCCGTAAAAATACGAGGGGATGGAGATCTTTTGAACAGCATGTTGCAACGCATCCCAGATATACTCAATAAATGCCACATTGTTATTATGGATAATCTGCAATACGTCACTGTTTTCAAGAGGAAACGATTTGTTTCAGGTGATTCAGAAACATTTGGGGCTTAGAATAAGAATATATGTTAAGAAATGTAGTAAAAATATAGAAATTATGTTAGAATCGTATAGATGAAATTTGTAAAATCGTTGACGTTAATGGAAAGAAATGTTCAAACGTGTGTGAAATCTTACGGGACTTCACTGCTAAGGTCATCAGTCCCTAAGCTTACACACTACTAAACCTAAATTATCCTAAGGACAAACACACACACACCCATGCCCGAGGGAGGACTCGAACCTCCGCCGGGACCAGCCGCCCAGTCCGTGACTGCAGCGCCTTAGTGGAAAGATTACGGACCAAAAGCTCTTTTCTTGATTAGTTAAATTTAAAAGATAATAATTTAAATTGCAGACTCAAAACGATATGTAAGTCGTTCCCCATTGGCTAACGGCGATGCCTTAGGCCCGCTCTCTATCCTACATAACTCGTGACTGCTTAGCCATCAGCATCAGTCACACTGGCTGAGGCATCCACAGCGGGTCAGGCGCCATCGCCGTCATCCAGAGGGGTAGCGCTGCATCGTTTTAGAGTATACTTTTACTTTGTTGTCTTCTCTATGTAACATAACACTTTTACCTTTGTTACTACATACGGTGATGGCCCGTAATTAAAAGGCCGAAACCGCTCAGAAGTTAACATCGGCTGCGACCAAGACTGTTTATAACAATTTTATAACAATAAAGATCGCTGTTCTCCAACAATATTATACAACACTAGAGAGAATGATCTTTCGCTCACTTGTGTTCGCTCCAGTGTAAACCAAGACTTGGCCACGTATCTCTCTAGTCTTTGTAGGCTCACAGATTGGGGAGGTGGCCGCTCTAGAGTGGTTTTTCTATTGAGTACGTGCACTCTATGACGCCTCTTGTAGCTCGCACTTTGCTGCGGTTTCTTCACACGCTGCTCGGTCGGCCGCATTCTCAACGCAGTGTTAACGCCACTCACTACTCAAGGTGCGCCGCTGGGCTGCATTGCCAATCGCCGTGGCAACTAATTCCCCCGGCGTTGCTTCGTCTGACGAACACACTCATCACACTTTCACCTGTTGCAAAGCAACTTCCGTGTCGCTCCTGCAGCGTTCAGCTCACGGAGTGGATACAGCCATTAAAACAACGGTTACTTCAGTGTTTGAAATGTGAAAGCCAGCTATTTTTATTGTAACTTAATGTTTCGTGATTAGCTGGCTTGTCATTGAGTTGTTGTTGTTACAGATAATGTCTTCATTCCAAACACTAGTTTAATACAACTCTCCTCATTAGTTTATCCCATGAATTTTATTTAAATCTTTGCTCAACTAACTTCACCATATACAATACAGTCACATTAATGTGACCGCCGCCTGTGTTCGACGTCAACATGCAATAATCACTCACAGACGGCAGGGGGTCGCACTAGCAGTGGAGGGTATACAGGGTGAAAAGTATTTAAACCGACAAACCATGGGAGGTTGTAGAGGACATCAAATCAAATATTTTTCCCTAATGTCATTTTTTCCTGTGAGGAATATTTAAACTGGTAGAGGAAGATTTCTCTGGTGGCAAATTAACGAAACCAACAAACAATTTTCCATCTTTTTATAACCAAGAGGCAACACATTAACACAACCCAATTTCCATTACAGTAGATTTTCAAAAATGCCTCCATTGACACGTAAACAAAGGTTAAACCGTCGGATCATGTTCTGTCTGACATGGGCAAAAACCCCTGGGGTATCCTGAATTGTTCCTGCTGCTGCTACTATCCGGGCAACCAGATCCTCTTCTGATGTAACAGGAGTTGCATAAACGAGGTTGTGCATCTCTCCCCACACAAAAAAGTCCAGAGGGGACATATCTGGGGATCGAGCAGGCCATGGTGCAGGACCACCTCTGCCAGTCCACGTTTCTGGGAACCTTCGGTCCAGAAATCGACGCACACGACGACTGAAATGTGCCGGCGCCCCGTCATGTTCGAACAACATGCGTTGTCTTGTAGGGAGCGGGACGTCTTCCAGCAATTCTGGCAATGCTCTGGCGAGAAAACTGTATTAGTGCTTGCCATCTAATGGCGTAGGTAGCAGATACGGCCCAATTAAACAGTCATCAACAACACCGACCCGCACGTTAATGAAGAACCACAGTTGATGAGCGCTAATAACTGTGGCATGTAGGTTATCCCCACTCCAAACATGCGAATTGTGCATGTTGAAAACTCCATCACGCCCGAACGTTGCTTCATCGGTAAATAACACAGAGGATGGAAATGTCGGATACATTTCACCCTGTTCCAGTTACCACCGCGAAAACTGTGCTCTGGGTGCATAATCAACTGGTTCCAGGTTGGGGACACGCTGTAAGTGAAATGGACTTAACAATTGCTCTCGAAGGACTGTTCTTACATTCATCTGATTCGTCCCCATGTTAGGTGCAGTTGCACGAGTGCTGACTGAAGGATCCCGCTCCACATGCTGCAAGACAGCTTCCTCAAATTGCAGCGTTCTTACCGTGCGACGGCGTCCCTGTCCAGGTAATCTGCTAAATGACCCGGTCTCACGCAGACGTTGGTACACAGCAGCAAAGGTCGTATGATGCGGGATACGGCGATTAGGATATTGTTGTTGATAAACCCGCGTGCAGCTCGTCCGTTGTGGTGCGCTACGTAGTATGCACCAACCATACCAGTGTACTCACTCCAGGTGTATCGCTTCATTAGTAAACACAGACATTGCACTACTACACTGGCGGACAGCAGTTGCATATAACTGAAGAGCGTTATACGCCCTCTAACAACTGAAGATCGTAATACGGCCTCTAACAAGAGCGTAATACGGCCTCCACGGGTTTAAATAATCCTTATAGGAAAAGATGACATTAGGGAAAAATATTTGTTTTGATGTCACCTACAACCTCCCAGAGTTTGTCGGTTTAAATACTTTTCACCCTCTATAAAACGTATCGGGGGAACGCGGAAAACACTGCAGTCGTCGCAATACTGAAACGGAGCAATTTATCCGACACGCAAAAGGGCATAATCATTGGCTTTCGGATCAAGGCTCTGAGCTGCCGCGGTTAAAGCATACTGCGCATGGCAAAATGGAGCAATCCGAAACCGGCGTCGAGGCAGCTGTTGCTGCGTATGGGTCCCCGCATCAGGGTTCTGGTTTATGCACCCATGCTGACTGCTGTTCACCGGCGACGAAAGCTGGAATTTGCACGCCAGTATCGCAACTGGACGTCCACTGAGTGGCGACAGGTGGTCTTTTCAGAAGAATCACTTTTTGTGCCACATCGGACAGATGGCAAACACCCCGCATCTGTGGTCGGAAGCGTCCAGGCCGGAGGAGGGAGCGTTATATTCTGGGAAACGTTTCCGTGGCATTCCCTGAACGATCTCGTCCTCTTGGAAGGCACAAAGGATCAACATAAGTATGCATATACACTTTGTGATAAAACCCATCTCTACAGACCGCTACGGTCGCAGGTTCAAATCCTGCCCCGGGCATGGATGTGTGTGATGTCCTTAGGTTAGTTAGGTTTAAGTAGTTTTAAGTTCCAGGGGACTGATAACTACTGCAGTGAAGTCCCATAGTGCTTTGAGCCATTTGAACCATTTTGAACCACCTCTACGTGCAGAGTCTATTTCCTCGGCACAATGGCAACTACTAGCAGGACAATGCAACGTGTCACAGCTCGCAGTGTACGGTTCGAAGAGCACCAGGATGCGTTTACCCTATTCCCCTGGCCACCACACTCCCCGTATTTAAACGCAATCGAGAATCAGTGGGATGACCTTTATCGGACTGTTCGCGCGACGGATCCTGAACCGAGAACCCCATGCAGCTGGTCACGGCACTAGGGTCGACATGGCTCTACATCCCTGTCGGCACCTTCCAGAGCTTCACTGACACTATTCCTGCGCATCTCGCTGCAGTCCGCCCTGCAAAAGGTAGTTATTCAGGCTCCTCGCAGGTGGTCACGTTAATGTGATTGGTCAGTGTACACCCACCTGAACATACCTACTGCACGCAAGCGTTGATCCACCTCTACACTTCTTAGCTCTACGTTTCTGGACCGAGCCGAGACATTCATCGAAGAATAGCACTTTCAGTCTCTGTATTCCCCTATACTTTTATTGTGTACAGCTCCTTCTAGTACCATGGAAGTTATTCCCTGATTCTTTAACACATTGCCTATCATGCTGTACCTTCATCTTGTTAGTGATCTCTGTGGTGTCACCGCCAGACACCACACTTGCTACGTGGTAGCCTTTAAATCGGCCGCGGTCCGTTAGTATACGTCGGACCCGCGTGTCGCCACTATCAGTGATTGCGGACCGATCGCCGCCACACGGCAAATCTAGTCTAGAGAGACTCCCTAGCACTCGCCCCAGTTGTACAGCCGACTTTGCCAGCAGTGGTTCACTGTCTACATACGCTCTCATTTGCAGAGACGACAGTTAGCATAGCCTTCAGCTACGTCATTTGCTACGAGCTAGCAAGGCGCCATATTCAGTTACTATAATCTGAACAGATAATATTGTGACTCCTGTACCGTCAAGAGCGACGTTCATCATTAATGGGTTAAAGTTAAGTATCAAACTAATTTCGTCCGCTTTCTGAATTCTCATTTCTTGTCATGTTCCAGACCTCACGTCAGTATAGTTCTTCCCTCCTCACGGCAGCCTGAGTGAGCTAAAACGCGTGCATTTCGGCCTCCACTCGTAACATCCTCATTGCTTATCTTAACGGTCCACCTAATTTCCAACAACCTTCTAAAGGGCCGGCTGGAGTGGCCGAGCGGTTCTAGGTGCTACAGTCTGAAACCGTGCGACCGCTACGGCCGCAGGTTCGAATCCTGCCTCTGGCATGGATGTGTGTGATGTCCTTAGGTTAGTTAGGTTTAAGTAGTTATCTAAGTTCTAGGGGACTGATGACCTTAGAAGCTAAGTTCCGTAGTGCTCAGAGCCATTTGAACCTTCTAAAGCACTACATCCCAAATGCCTCGATTCTCTTCTCTTCTGTTACTGTTTACCACAGTCCATGATTCACCACCATACAATTCTGTGCTTCAAACGCGCGTTCTCAAACATTTCTTCTAAAGTCGACGTTTGGTACTATCCGACTTCATTTGATTTGATACGGCAAACTTCGTTGTGTTGACAGATTGATAAGTAGGGCACCTCGACATGTAGGTGATGGTGGAAAGTGATAAATTGGTTTGGTTGTGTGTTGTTAAGATAGCGAATGTGAGCACCAAAAAATAGACTGTCGTAATATATTGATGCATGTTGTTAATAAATGCAGTTAATTTTCCTCCGTTGTTGCTTCAATTAGGCTTCATCACGTGGATAAGAAAAAAATTCCGTTTTTTGCGACCAAATGTATTTTTTCTGTGTGTCACACATGCTCCCTCCATAGGAACAATATTTCACACAAAATGCTATATAAAAAATTAAATATGCTCAATGAGTAAAACACGAAGGTCATTCGACAAGAGATGGGAACCATGGTATATCTTCGGATAATGGGAAAACATGACAATTCCACAATGTGCATTGAACCGGGACGGAAATGTGTATCTGAATGCTAACGTAAATTAGGGTTCCAGTACAAGAGGCCACGGTAAAGGATAAAATGAAACTTGTGTAAACTTATTGAGCAAGAGTGTTAATGGAACAAATATGAATCGAAATCAATTACTGTGCTACAGAATAGTCCCCTAGTGCATACAAACAGCGATGCCAACGATTGGGAAGGCGTTGAATGACACTATGTTGGCATTAATGAAAAAAATGTTCAAATGTGTGTGCATTCCTAAGGGGTCAAACTGCTGATGTCCTCGGTCTCTAGACTTACACACTACTTAAACTACCTTACGCTAAGAACAAGACACACACACACACACACACACACACACACACACATGCCCGAGGGAGGACTCGAACCTCCGACGGGAGGGGCCGCGCAATCCGTGACATGGCAGCTCAAACCGCGCAGCCACCATTAATGTTGCCACCTGTACTAGAAATGCCGCGAGGATCATCCTCCCTGTTTGCAAACCGCCTCGCACGCAGTGGTTTCCTCAACGTGAAATGATGTCTAAGACGTATTGGACTGAGGTCTGGTTAGTACTATTGGGGTGGGTTGGGGGGGTGGGGGAACCTCACACTGAATGTTTGAGGCGCTGGTACAGAGCCATCTTCACTTGCGGTCGCAACCTGTCGGTTGATTTCGGTAATGTTTGCCTTGGGCTTTCGAATATATTTACTGCGATTATGGTGATGCCACACGTTCGCACGATATACCGTAGTTGCTGTGACTTATGGAATGACACAGGACAACAGTATCGAAACCAATTCACATCTTATAAAATAAATAAATGCAAATCTCTCTCTCTCTCTCTCTCTCTCTCTCTCTCTCTCTCTTTCTCACACACACACACACACACACACACACACACACACACACACACACAGGTTACGTGTAGTGAAATGTTTAAATGTGACCTCTCAATTGGAAATCTGGGGAGGGGGGAGTTAGTCTCTGATTAATATTCGGTTGACGACGAGGTCATTATAGGTGATGGCCAGATTGAGGAAATCGGCCTTGCTTCTTCAGAGGAACCATTTCAGAATTTGGTTTAAATGACTGAGGGAAAACTGAAATCTGAACAGCGAGCCCATAGTGTTGTCGGAGCGCAAGGTAGACTTCTGAGGCAAGAGATCAGCCTCTAGCGAAGGTTCATTATTTGTGTACAAAATGTTCCACAAAACACTCGCTGGATGGGACAACGTGGTTGCACGATCCAGAGTTGGTACTTGTAACTCGCGAACACGTACGGCGACTCTGTGAAAGTTGGAAGGTACGGCTGTGACTCAACAGCTGAGCCGTTAGCGGACGAAAGTGACTACCACTTAGCTGTGTGTGTGTCGTCAGCTTAGGTGACTGGCAGCATCTGCTGCTTGCCCGTAAAGCGCTCGGCGCGTCCTGGAAGCAACCTTCACGAATCTCCCGTAAGCGACGCTTCCCAGTGTCCGCTGGCATTAGCGCTGCGGTCCCTGTAAAAGCGTCCGGCTGTAAAGCTCTGCTCATATGGCCTCTCATGGCAAGTGGTCGTCAGGTCCTTGTTAAGGTTACCACACACGTAACTGCTTGGTTGAAAAGCACGGATGATTGGGCATTTTGTGCAAGCTGGGAAAAATCACATTCGCCCCGCCTCAGTGCACAATCATCACGTTTGCTTATACATGGTGGTACACGGGAAATACTACATTTCAACTGTCGGCGTCTAATTATTGAGACGTGTAATCTTGCGTTAAAACTCTGATGCAATACGTTTATTTATACAGGGTGGCCCACGGGAAACAGTACATTTTCAGTTGTCAGCATCTAATTATTGACGTGTAATCTTGCGTAAAGAGTTTCATACAGTACGACAAGGACTACAGTTAGAAACTGTGTATATGTCTAGCGGCAGCGTAAGTCACGGTGCGTAAATTACGCAGCCTAAACTGAGGTAACAAAAGTCACGGGATACCTCCTAATATCGTGTCGGACCTCCTTTTGGCTGGCTTAGTGCAGCAACGCGACGTGGCATGGACTCAACAAGTCGTTGGGAGTCCCTGCAGAAATATTGAGCCATGCTGCCTCTGTAGTCGTCCATAACTGCGAAAGTATTGCCGGTGGAGAATTTTGTGCACGAACTGACCTCCCGATAAATGTTCGATGCGATTCATGTCGGGTGGCCAGATCATTCCCTCTAATTGTTCCAAGTAACCCAACATAACCATTTCCAGTCAGTGATAGAGTAATTCGGACCAGAGGATCCAGTCCATTCCATGTAAACACAGCCCACGGCTTACACAGTGCCTTGTCGACGACCTGAGTCCATGGCTTTATGGGGTCTGCGCCACATTCCAACTCTACCAGCAGACCTTACCAATTGAAATCGGGACTCATCCGACCAGGTCACTCCATTATCTAGGGTCCGAGGATATGGTCACGAGTCCAAGAGAGGTTCTGTCATAGCCCATTAACGCCAGATTTCGCTGCACTGTGATAATGGATTCGTTCGTGTTACGTCGCACATCGATTGCTGCGGTTATTTCACCCAGAGTTTCTTGTCAGCACTGACAACTCTACGCAAACGCCACTGCTCTCGGTCATTAAGTAAAGGCCGTCAGTCACTGCTTTGTCCACAGTGAGAGGTAATGCCTGAACTTTGGTATTCACGGCACACTGTTAGCACTGTGGATCTCGGAATATTGAATTCTCTAACGATTTCCGAAATGGAATGTCCCATGCGTCTAGCTCCAACTACCATTCTCACGCCCGGGTTCCCGGGTTCGATTCCCGGCGGGGTCTGGAATTTTCTCTGCCTCGTGATGACTGGGTGTTGTGTGTTGTCCTTAGGTTAGTTAGGTTCAAGTAGTTCTAAGTTCTAGGGGACTGATGACCATAGATGTTAAGTCCCATAGTGCTCAGAGCCATTTCAACCATTTTTGAACCAACTACCATTCTGCGTTCAAAGTCCGTTATTGCCGTCTTGCGTCCATAATCACTTCGGAAATATTTTCACGTGGATCCCCTTAGTGCAAATGACAGTTCCGCCAATGCACTGCCGTATTATACCTTGTGTATGCGGTACTGCCGTCACCTGTATATGTGCATATCGCTATCCCATGATTTTTATCACCTCACTGTATATTCATACATTGATTATTTGAGAATGGGAGCATTTAGTGGTATCGAACAAACTTTACACATAGTTAATGACCCTTGTGAAACTTTTTATAGCTGATACTCGCCCACGGAGTAATAAAACGAAAAACGTTTATCGCTTCCTACATTTTCGTTGTTCATGCAATAAAAGCCGGCCGCGGTTGTCTCGCGGTTCTAGGCGCTCCGTCCGGAGCCGCGCGACTGCTACGGTCGCAGGTTCGAATCCTGCCTCGGGCATGGATGTGTGTGATGTCCTTAGGTTAGTTAGGTTTAATTAGTTCTAAGTTCTAGGGGACTGATGACCTGAGATGTTGAGTCCCATAGTGCTCAGAGCCATTTGAACCATTTTTGTAATAAAACTTCAGCATCACACATGACATTTTAATTTATTATTTCTTCACTACTAACTCTATACACAACGTTTTTCGTAGACAGCATCCGTGTATATCACTGAAAGTACCTGCAAGATAATACCATTGTACGACACATTGTTCGGAAGCTATGACGTTTTATACATGGGACTTCGATCCTTTAAAGGATCGGGAGTGGGTGAGTTCACTGGTTATAACATCTTGGCTCCGCGGAGAATGACGAAATAAGTGTATGATTTTACGACAACTCTGGACACTCTACGGCGTGTATCCAAGGCAGAAGGAGTCCCGATGTCTCGACATCTCTGCTAAGGAAGATCAGCACTTTGCGGTACTACGTCATAGGAATCTGTCTTGGGGCAATGAATTCTACACCTGAGTGCGCTGTTGGTGGAGGCAAGGGAGATGCCCCTTCAATTGCGGAGGACTTTCTTGGCTAAGAAATTGGTACTTAGTACAGCAGCGCAAACAGTTCATCCTCTGCTTCATTGAGGACAACGGGTACGCCGATAGGATAGAGGATGGCACTTCTACTAGTTCAGTTCAATATGCGATACCCCTCGTCCTAAAAGACTCTCTGCCTTCTGCATTTAACTTGGAATGCGAAATGCTGACCTACTGGTCCAAAGTCTTTTATACGCCCGGAGGGTCGGAGCCAACATTCAGTACTGGCGTTCCCCATCTGATTGCATCAGTGTGACTGTCATCAGTCAAAATATTCAGTGGCGGCTCCAAGACAAGAGAGCGCAGCGGTTTTGATCACCTCTACGGGGATCCACCACCTTGGACTATATTCAAGCTTCCGACGGAAGGCAGCATCTTCACTGCCGAAGTTCTTGGAGTTAAGGAGGCCCTTCGATATGCAGCAAATCAGTTAGACTGCATGCTTATCGTCACGGATTCGAGGAGTGCGCTGGAAAACCTGGAAATGCAGCTGTGGGGCTCCAACACTAACGGCATATTATCGATGTAATTAAGTTAATCTATTAGTGTGAATTCAAAATAAAGTTATGCGGCTATTATGGATCAAGGGACAAGTTGTTATCTCGTGTGATGAGTGGCTGGACCACCTGGCGAAACATGTGTGGTTGATGGTGTTGGGACAGCAACCAGCCACAAATTTACTTTCAGTTCCTTTATTCAGAGGGTACCGTTACCGGTTTCGAATCGTTATGATTCATCTTCAGACGGTTTACATGCTTTCCTTATAATATGTGGTGAGCTTTTTTACAGATTAATTGTCGTGAAATGTCGGTTTGTGGACATTCGTCCAACAGATGTGAATACATTCCCACTGAATTCTTATTGTTGTACACGTAAATTTTTCTCACTGAACACTTTAGATTTTTCACTGAAAAGCTTTCTACGACGCACCACATGTTTTGATACATACATATTTACGTGTACAACAATAAGAATGCAGTGGGAATGTATTCACATCTGTTGGACGAGTGTTATGAAAACAAACACTCCAAATCGACATTTCACAACAATTAATCTGTAAAAAAACGCACCACATATTATAAAGAAAGCATGTAAACCGTCTGAAGATGAATCATAACGATTCGAAACCGGTAACGGTACCCTTTGAATAAAGGAACTGAAAGTAAATTTGTGGCTCGTTGCTGTCCCAACACCATCAACATTTGTCTTCAAATAACAGCCAAGGCCTCCAACCATGTCATCATATGACAAAACTGCAAAAAGTGTGGTTGATGGTCAGCCATACCACACTTGCCTTCCACGCATAGATTTTGTTGCTGGTGCAAAGGAAAAAGTTCAGCACGAATGGTCACAGGCGTGGGAGACCTCAGAACAGTCCAAAGCAAGGCATAATGCCGCAATAGAGCCGAGCATTTCGCGAAAAATGTTCCCAAATCAAGCTATGTAGACGTCATACCTCTACTATAACGCTCATCCGGTTGGGACACGGCTGTTCTTTCACATCTTTACAGGATCAAAGTTGGGCCATCTCCATACCGCGGAGCCTACCCAGATGAGATCGCAGATCTCAACCATATGGTACTGGGATATTCGCATTACGACAGATAACACCTCAGGTTTCTCAGCACCTTTACTTGAGCAAGAGTTCCCCAACCTCACCTGTGACGGACATGTTCCGGCAGCTGCTATTACGGACTATGTCAGTACTGTCCGGTTTCTGCAAGAAGCGGATAACTAGTTATAAGTCAGACACAAAGGATCAAGCGAGAGAAGTTGTGATATCTGGCGTGTGCTGAGTGTACTATGAAGTTTAACTGGCACTGATGCCTGTTCTTACTCACCTCTCTGGGTGTACAGTTGACGCCAAAGGCCAGTAATAAAATAAATTAATAAAGTGGCGATCCTCCCCACTATCCTCCTTCCCCAAAGACATTTAGTGAAAGCGTTTCGGTTTCTACGTATATATATATATATATATATATATATATATATATATATATATATATATATATATATTTCCAACCATCTCAGCTAGCTTTCGGTGAGTAAATTATCATTAAAACCAAGCGCCTCGGAAATGGCAGGGAATTCTTGACAAAGACATTCACAGGCTGTAACCGTAGCTGCCGCCGATAACAAACCCGATAGAGTTCCTGAGTCCACAAATAGGACAGGTAAACCATAGGGAGTTGGGTTAGTCAACCCCCTCCCCACTAAAAATAACATTACCGAATTGATAATTTGCGGAACGTAGGCAGGAATAACTGAAGGAAATAGCATAGCTGTAGTCTGTAAATCTGTGTTCATAATCGCGGTCTGAGAGAATACTGATACTGGTGAATGTACACTTTGATGTATGTGCACTATGATTTTATATTGTGTACATTTTGATGTGAGACTTTGTTGCTGTTGTAGTTCTTAAATCAACTGCAACACACATGTACTTCTCAAGGTTTTGGACGAAAAAGTTTCAAATGGTACATTTCACTGTTACGGTATTTCTTGGAAGTTGTGCAACAGCTATGCACTCATTAATGTAAACAAACTGTTGTTATATTAAAATATTTTGTATATTTTGTTGTTATTATTATAATAAATCTGTGACTTCTTAAAAGCGGGCGGCGACGGCAAGTTAAAATTTTTTTGAGGGGGGGGTGGGGGGTGGGGGTGGAGGTTGTGAAAGTAGGGAAAAACAAACTGTGACACCCCCCCCCCCCTGCCATAGAAAAGAAACCTGGGTGCAGTTGCTTACCACATACTCAGTGGCCATCACATGTTCTGGTTTCGTTCAGACTGACACTTAATTGATTAGTCTGTCTGGAGGGACGGGATGCGATCTCGGTTTCTAATATTTAGCGTCTGGAGACTGGATACGCCCATGGTGACTACCGTATCCTCGCACTTTATTCTTCTGCCTTTCTGACGGATCTCTTAGTATGTTTCTGGTGTACTGTTAGCCAATGCTAATCCCCAACTCGCCAGATCTGAACCCGATCGAACACATCTCGGATGTTATTGAAGGTGACGTCAGAGCTCAACCCCCCCCCCCCCCCCCCACCCCCAGTAATTTACGGGAATTAGGTGAATTGTGTGTGCAGATGTGATGCCAACTCCCTCCACCGAAATACCAAGGCTTCATTGCTTCCATGCACGACGTGTCGCCGTTATTACCGATGCCACTGGTGGATTTACTGGCTATTAGGTAGGTGATCGTAATGTTCTGGCTAATAAGTGAATGTATGAGTGCTTCTTTAGTAGAAGAGGTGTGTTTCACTGTAACGAAGACGAACAAGTACTCATCGCTTTTAAGGTATGCGGTTTAGAGACTATGTTTACAGGACGCTTTTTTGTTTTGGTGTATACTACCAACTCTCAAAATACGAAAAAGTGTTTGACTAATAGCGCTCAAGGTACGCATTTTACAGTCCACGTTTACTAGACTTTTTTTTTTCCTCGAATGATGATTTGCTGTCATGTGCCTGAATATTGAGTATTCCTCCAGGGACACCATGTAGATCGGCTTGATATTTTTTGTATTTCTTCTTCAAACGTGACCATGCTACAAAAAATCCATACAAAACCCATGACGTCAGTACTGCCTTGATATTTATCAGTCTCCTGAGCTGTAAACAAAAACATGCCACAACTCTACAATACAAGGAGGACATGGCCTAAAAATGTGAGGCAAAAGGTACTTTTTTGTATTCCTCAGGGCCTGCAGCGTAGTAGATATCTTGTAAAGACATTTTATACACTGAAGAACCAGATAAACTGGTGCACCTGCCTAATATCGTGCAGGGCCCCCGTGAACACGCAGAAGTACCGCAACACATGGCATGGACTCGACTAATGTCTGAAGTATTGCTGGAGGGAATGGACACCGTACATCCTGCAGGACTGTCCGTAAATCCGTTAGAGTACGAGGGGGTGGAGATCTCTTCTGAACATCACGTTGCAAGGCATCCCAGATATGCTCAATAATCTTCATATAGTATAATAATATATAATTGTTATACTAGGACGCTGTTATTTTATAAAGCGTTATTCAGGAGTTGTAAACTTAGCCGATAAGCTTATTTTGGCTACAAAAAGAAATGGTTCAAATGGTTCTGCGCACTATGGGACTTAACTTCTATGGTCATCAGTCCCCTAGAACGTAGAACTACTTAAACCTAACTAACCTAAGGACATCACACACATCCATGCCCTAGGCAGGATTCGAACCTGCGACCGTAGCGGTCGCGCGGTTCCAGGCTGAAGCGCCTAGAACCGCTCGGCCACTCCGGCCGGCATTTCGGCTGCATTGCCATGCTCAAGCGACCTGCAATTACATAGCTCTGTCAGTATATACAATTTTTACGTTATAGGTCTGATTGGTACTTCGCTTTGAAAATGACACAGATTTTCCACTACAGTTTTTTACTGGATAAACAGCGTTTTGAAAAGGAAAAACTAAGTAGCATGATAGACTAACACGTAGGCAACGTTTCGGCACTAGAAACTGGACATTGGTCTTAGAGGTACATACTCCAGCGCGATAGCAGCTAAGCGTGGAGACAGATGTCGAGCTGGACCGGGCGAGATGCAGAAGTTTTTCCGCGCGTAATTGTGTCGTAATTTTTTGGGCCCGGCATCGGTGTCGGCGGTGAAAGCAACCCGCAGATGGCAGCGCGCAAACACGTTGCCAAACGAGCAAACAGCACAGCGGACCACATGGCGGCACAGTTTCCACGGTGCCACAGCGTCCGCCTGATTGGCGGGGAGTCAAGAATGAGGAAAAGTAGACAACAACGTAGACACACACTTTTTTTTTTTCAGAAAACTTCGTATTAGAGTGCCACCCACCATGATACACGTTGACAGATCCATAGTTTCGAAGAAAAGGCCGAAGATTACAGGAACGTAAAGTAGAATCATTTACAAAGAATATCGATTGGAAGATTGTGTAATGAATCGCTTCATTACGATCCGGGAGGAGGAACATGTTTTGCCAAGAAGTGAAAGAAGTAGTGCCCGCACCAATATATTGCGTGGGACCGCCCTGAAGAAACGCTTTTTTGTTTTAATTCCCCAAAATATCGCCATTTTCAGTGGGTTTCTTTATTCTAAAACCTGAAAGTTAACATCATCACGTTAGATCAGAATTATCAGGCGTACTGTTTTGTTTCAGATGCGTGTGCGAATAATTTTATAGTACCTGTTTTCTTAATAGTCTCTGCATATTTCTATGTTTGTTGTGGTCATATGCAAAGACACGAGCGCCTATCACTAATAAATGTGAAAATAAGAATTTAAATTTGCAGCTGTGATGTGTGACTGTATTCGCGGGCATTATGTTATAATGTACACTGATGAGGCAAAACATTATTATCACAGACCACCACGAGGTTGTGTGGTGCCTGATGACTCTGAGGGCACGTGACACGGTAAAATAAGTATATGACCGGAGCAGAAACGAATGGAGAACCATGCAAGCCCGCATCTCGTGGTCGTGCGGTAGCGTTCTCGCTTCCCACGCCCGGGTTCCCGGGTTCGATTCCCGGCGGGGTCAGGGATTTTCTC
Organism: Schistocerca americana; assembly: GCF_021461395.2. Classification (NCBI taxonomy): domain Eukaryota; kingdom Metazoa; phylum Arthropoda; class Insecta; order Orthoptera; family Acrididae; genus Schistocerca; species Schistocerca americana. The sequence goes on along the minus strand of NC_060128.1, from coordinate 158,296,537 downwards.
TGCCTCGTGATGGCTGGGTGTTGTGTGCTGTCCTTAGGTTAGTTAGGTCTAAGTAGTTCTAAGTTCTAGGGAACTTATGACCACAGCAGTTGAGTCCCATAGTGCTCAGAGCCATTTGAACCATTTAGAACCATGCAAGCGACGATGAGTGCCGCAAACGCGAAAATCCGCCGACTTAAGGTCGAAGGTTGTGTACAGACAAGCCGTTAGCCAGGCGAACGGTTGCTCGAAATATGCAGCGCGCCACGGATTCAGGCCGCTGGCAGCAGTATTACACTACTGGCCATTAAAATTACTACACCACGAAGATGACGTGCTACAGATGCGGAATTTAACCGACAGGAAGGAGATGCTGTGATATGCAAATAATTAGCTTTTCAGAGCATTCACACAAGGTTGGCGCCGGTGGCGACACCTACAACGTGCTGACATGAGGAAAGTTTCCAACCGATTTCTCATACACAAACAGCACTTGACCGGCGTTGCCTGGTGAAACGTTTTTGCGATGCCTCGTGTAAGGAGAAGAAATGCGTACCATCACGTTTCCGACCTTGATAGAGGTCGGACTGTAGGCTATCGCTATTGCGATTTTTCGTATCGCGAAATTGCTGGTCGCGTTGGTCGACATCCAATGACCGTTAGCAGAATATGGAATCGCTGGGTTCAGGAGGGTAATACGGAACGCCGTGCTGGATCCCAACGGCCTCGTATCACTAGCAGTCGAGATGACAGGCATCTTATCCGCATGGCTGTAACGGATCGTGCAGCCACGTCTCGATCCCTGCGTCAACAAATGGGGACGTTTGCAAGACAACAACCATCTGCACGAATAGCAAAACGTCATTTTTTCGGATGAATCCAGGTTCTGTTTACAGCATCCGTGTTCAGCGACATCGCGTTGGACGAACATTGGAAGCGTGTATTCATCATCGCCATACTGGCGTATCACCCGGCGTGATGGTATGGGGTGCCATTGGTTACACGTCTCGGTCACCTCTTGTTCGCACTGACGGTACTTCGAACAGTGCACGTTACATTTCAGATGTGTTACGACCCGTGGCTCTACCCTTCATTCGATCCCTGCGAAACCCTACATTTCAGCAGGATAATCCACGACCGCATGTTGCAGGTGCTGTACGGGCCTTTCTGGGTACAGAAAATGTTCGACTGCTGTCCTGGCCAGCACATTCTCCAGATCTCTCACCAATTGAAAACGTCTGGTCAATGGTGGCCGAGCAACTGTCTTGTCACAATACGCCAGTCACTGCTCTTGATGAACTGTGGTATCCTGTTGAAGCTGCATGGGCAGCTGTACCTGTACACGCCATCCAAGCTCTGTTTGACTCAATGCCCAGGCGTATCAAGGCCGTTATTATGGCCAGAGGTGGTTGTTCTGGGTACTGATTTCTCAGGATCTATGCACCAGAATTGCGTGAAAATGTAATCACATGTCAGTTCTAGTATAATATATTTGTCCAATTAATACCTGTTTATCATCTGCATTCTTCTTGGTGCAGCAATTTTAATGGCCACTGGTGTATATTATGGGGGCTTCGTGGATATTATTAGGGCCCACAAGTAACCCCGTATGAATGACGTCTTCCCCAACAGCGATGGAATATTCCTGCAGGACAACTTAAAAATGGTTCAAATGGCTCTGAGCACTATGAGACTTAACATATGAGTTCATCAGTCCGCTAGACTTAGAACTACTTAAACCTACCTAACCTAAGGACATCACACACATCTATGCCCGAGGCAGGATTCGAACCTTCGACCGTAGCAGCCGCCTGGTTCCGGACTGAAGCGCCTAGAACAGCTCGTCCACCGCGGCCGGCTGCGGGACAACTGTAAGTGTCACAAGTCCCGAATCTTGCTGCAGTGGTTTGAGAAATATGACAGTGAACTCGCGTTGATGTCTTGACCGTCAGTTTCGACTGACATGAATCAGAAGGTTCAAAATGGCTCTGAGCACTATGGGACTTAACATCTTAGGTCATCAGTCCCCTAGAACTTAGAACTACTTAAACGTAACGAACCTAATGACATCACACACATCCATGCCCGAGGCAGGATTCGAACCTGCGACCGTAGCAGTCCCGCGGTTCCGCACTGCAGCGCCTAGAACCACACGGCCACCACGGCCGGCGAATCAGAAGGAAGTCAGCAACTGGGACGCTGTCGGGCACCAACTCTGCGCCAAGCAACAAAGCGCCCGTAAATTACGGGAAGTGTGGGGAGCGAGGTTCTTTTCTTGTTATTTTTTTCTTTTATTTTCTTTAAATGTTTGTATTTCTTCTTTTCTCTTATGTTCGTTAATTTTTTAATTTCTTGTTGTTTGTTCCTAAAAGTTTTGTTCTTGCCTGTTTATTCACTTTTTCTTTGTATTATATGTAAGTTTGGTTAAACTGAATGTTCTTTTTGCAGTAATTTGATTTAATTATCGAGTGATCTTGGATTTAGCAATTGATTTAGTATCGGCATAATTTGTGCCAGGAGCTGGGGCACCACATGTCTACTATTGATACAATTGAATATTATTGGGTTTTAACCAATAATGTTCACTTGTATCAATCGTAGACATGTGGTACCACAGACATTCGGAAACCTATCGCGTACTTGTCGAAACCATGGCACGCAGAATCACTGCTAAATCGAGTTCCATGGAGGGACCAACACGCTTTTAAGTAGGTGCTCATAGTGGATTGTGTCGTGTACTCGTATTAGTTGGTCGACATCAGTTGATCCGAAAATCACAGAAAAAGCACAGCTTCCTGTGACTCTGGTGTGACTCGTTGTTATGGTGGCTGGGAAAGGAAGCTACGAGCACAGGACGCTTCATCAAATCTGACTTAGTCAGTACATTCGAAGCTGTTGCTCCAGTCGCCGAGAAAGCGGCATCGGAATCGTGGAAGTGGAGACGCGTTTGCCGCATTGGGAAACCGACGCGACGCAGCTCGTCCTTGCGAAACGCGCCGGGCCCGTCGCGTCTTTCTCGCAGGTGAGCAGCCCGCCACCAGCGACGGTGTGCAGTTCTACGACGCCACGCTCCGTGGAATGGCCAACTCCTGAGGCTGTCCGTTCCGAGGGCACCAGATTTGTGACTGACAGCATGTGGGAGTTCAGTTTGGTACTACCGCTGCGTGTAATATTACGGGCTCACTTCCCACTGCAGGCGAAATAACATCTTCGTTGGAATCAAAACATTTTGCAGCCACAAATTTCTTTAGGCATAGGTGTTCGTTTTTTTTCATGCGCTGTACAGGATTTGAATAATAGAGAATTGCTGTGAAAGTAATTCGATGAATCTTCTGCCAGGCACTTAACATGTGATTTGCAGAATATCCATGTAGATGCAGATGTAGATTAGTGGAACTCAACGAAACTCGAAATTTAATGAATAGCGTAGACGTTCCGACGGTTGGTACTTCCAACAACATAGTTTTCTCATTGCGTTCGTGTGCTGACCATGTTCCTATTCAGTTTCTTCTTACACAATTCACGTTTGGACCCCTCTGCTGTGAACTTCAGATTGTCTGGTGTTACCTATTAGCTCAACACTATCAGAGCTCATTGTCGCGTTCCGTCATAAATGGCCGGCCGGTGTGGCCGAGCGGTTCTAGGCGCTTCAGTCTGGAACCGCGCGACCGCTACGGTCGCAGGTTCGAGTCCTGCCTCGGGCAAGGATGTGTGTGATGTCCATAGGTTAGTTAGGTTTAAGTAGTTCTACGGGACTGATGACCTCAGAAGTTAAGTCCCATAGTGCTCAGAGCCATTTGAACCTTTCTTAGGAATCTAAACCGCAACACGGACTTCCGTTCTATAAATGCCTTTGAAAATTACATATTGGCCGCAGTCCTCCTGATTCTCCGCTATCGCGTGGGGCGTTCGTGCTCTTTAATATGTTGTTTTATTGTCTTTAGTTTGCCTATATACACATTGTCACACGAAGTGACGATTGTCTGTGGCAGTGTATAGGCGAAACTGGGAGGACAATAAAAGTACGTATAAAAGAGAACCGACGCCACATTCCAGAAAATTTTTCTTGACAATGGAATTTTATTTTAATGCAGTACCATTGGCTTCCACACGATGCTTCGAATGTTGTTCCATTTGTGCAGTGAAATACTGTACCCACGCCTCAGCCAACAAACCTTTTACCACGATTCAGACGTTGAAGACAAACTCTTTCTAGTATTTGCTTTTGACTTTTGGCCAACGTTCAACTAATTCAACACCTACACTCTGTGAGTCCCTGTGAGGTGAATGACGGAGGAAACTCTTCACTCTATCGTTCATTAAGGTTTCTGCCTGTTACGTTCTCGACTGCTCGTAAGCCCTTGTGTGGGCTGTTACTTGCCTGACTTTTATCTGCACGGTGTACGGCGCAAGAAAGTAAACAAAAAAGGCAAAGCTCCGCATTCTGGCCCATAAGGGCCAACATGCACCGACCGACCACCGTGTCATCCTCTGCCAGTGACATCATTTGTATTCGTGTGGAGGGGCTTGGTTTAAACACACCGCTCTCCCGGCCGTCGTAGGCTTTCATAACCTCGAAGCCGCTACTTCTCACTCAAGTACCTCCTCTGTTGGAAACACGAGGGTGAGTGCACCCCATTCCAGTCGTCCCACCAACGAATAGCCCCTGGAAATACAGGGTTCGAATCCAGGTCCCTCGCATACCAGCAGACACGCTCACCATGAAGCTACGGAGCTGGACGGTAGTACTTAGGATTTGAAGAATATTCTTAGTTTGTGGACTGAAAGACGCACCTTCAAGTTCTCTAAGCTGCTTTCCGCGGAGTATGCGGCTTCTTTCTTCGAGTGTTCACCAGAAGAACTTTCAGTATCTCTCCTACACTCCCACTCGCCAGTCACCAAATGTTCGGCAAGTCAATCGGACACTTATCCTACTCTACAGTGCAACGTTTACCGGCCCAAAACAAAATCTAAACATAAAAAATGACAACGCTACCTTCATACCAGGCAGAGAATTTACCGCCCCGCCGCCATTGCGCCTTAAATACCAGACTAGTTGACAAACCCGGCATCGCTCGGGTATTCACTTAGACAGTTTTCTATAAGAAACGAAAGAAAAAAATTAACTGTCTTTGTAGTGAAGTATCGAAAAACTTACATGTATTTGTGGAAACAAGTCTGAAATTATGAAACAGTCGTACAAAGACAAAGTCTTCATAGCTTTGTAGACGGCTATCGTTGTCGCCTACAGCCGTTTGCGCTTCGCAATTGAAAGCTATCAGAAGTGCTGCCAGGTGTCAGGTGTTTCCTAAAGTTGACGGTAGGACTTTCTTAGTAGTAAACAATAAATGTATTAAAACTTCATGCATGATGCGGCATTTTTTCACCTATCTCGGTGTTTATGACGTCGTAACTCCTGAAATATGATGGATAGGTTGATCTTACCCCCATAGCGATTGTTGCCTGACACTAAGGGATACATGTACTAAGCACACAAACACCCCTTTTTATAATATGTATGAATACATACACTCCTGGAAATGGAAAAAAGAACACATTGACACCGGTGTGTCAGACCCACCATACTTGCTCCGGACACTGCGAGAGGGCTGTACAAGCAATGATCACACGCACGGCACAGCGGACACACCAGGAACCGCGGTGTTGGCCGTCGAATGGCGCTAGCTGCGCAGCATTTGTGCACCGCCGCCGTCAGTGTCAGCCAGTTTGCCGTGGCATACGGAGCTCCATCGCAGTCTTTAACACTGGTAGCATGCCGCGACAGCGTGGACGTGAACTGTATGTGCAGTTGACGGACTTTGAGCAAGGGCGTATAGTGGGCATGCGGGAGGCCGGGTGTACGTACCGCCGAATTGCTCAACACGTGGGGCGTGAGGTCTCCACAGTACATCGATGTTGTCGCCAGTGGTCGGCGGAAGGTGCACGTGCCCGTCGACCTGGGACAGGACCGCAGCGACGCACGGATGCACGCCAAGACCGTAGGATCCTACGCAGTGCCGTAGGGGACCGCACCGCCACTTCCCAGCAAATTAGGGACACTGTTGCTCCTGGGGTATCGGCGAGGACCATTCGCAACCGTCTCCATGAAGCTGGGCTACGGTCCCGCACACCGTTAGGCCGTCTTCCGTTCACGCCCCAACATCGTGCAGCGCATCGTGCAGCGCGCCTCCAGTGGTGTCGCGACAGGCGTGAATGGAGGGACGAATGGAGACGTGTCGTCTTCAGCGATGAGAGTCGCTTCTGCCTTGGTGCCAATGATGGTCGTATGCGTGTTTGGCGCCGTGCAGGTGAGCGCCACAATCAGGACTGCATACGACCGAGGCACACAGGGCCAACACCCGGCATCATGGTGTGGGGAGCGATCTCCTACACTGGCCGTACACCACTGGTGATCGTCGAGGGGACACTGAATAGTGCACGGTACATCCAGATCGTCATCGAACCCATCGTTCTACCATTCCTAGACCGGCAAGGGAACTTGCTGTTCCAACAGGACAATGCACGTCCGCATGTATCCCATGCCACCCAACGTGCTCTAGAAGGTGTAAGTCAACTACCCTGGCCAGCAAGATCTCCGGATCTGTCCCCTATTGAGCATGTTTGGGACTGGATGAAGCGTCGTCTCACGCGGTCTGCACGTCCAGCACGAACGGTGGTCCAACTGAGGCGCCAGGTGGAAATGGCATGGCAAGCCGTTCCACAGGACTACATCCAGCATCTCTACGATCGTCTCCATGGGAGAATAGCAGCCTGCATTGCTGCGAAAGGTGGATATACACTGTACTAGTGCCGACATTGTGCATGCTCTGTTGCCTGTGTCTATGTGCCTGTGGTTCTGTCAGTGTGATCATGTGATGTATCTGACCCCAGGAATGTGTCAATAAAGTTTCCCCTTCCTGGGACAATGAGTTCACGGTGTTCTTATTTCAATTTCCAGGAGTGTATTAACTGAAGTGCCAAATACACTGGTACTCGTGCCTAATATCGTGTAGGGCCCCCGCAAGCACGCAGAAGTGCCGCAACACTACTTGGCATGGACTCGACTAATGTCTCAAGTCGTACTGGAGGGCACTGACATCATGAATCCTGCAGGGCTGTCCAAACCCGTAACTGTACGAGGGGGTGGAGATCTCTTCTGAAGACATCCCACATATGCTCAATAATGTTCATGTCTGGGGAGTTTGGTAGCCAACGGAGGCGTTTAAACTCAGAAGAGTGTTCCTTGAGGCACTCTGTAGCAATTCTGGACGTGTGGGGGTCGCATTGTCCTGATGGAATTGCCCAATGGACATGAATGGTGCAGTCATCAAGTGTACACGAGTTGGCCTTTCGTCGAATGGTTCGTGGTTCGCGCGGTGACACCTGCTGATGGCCCAGCATTGAAATCTGCAGCAATTTTCGGAAGGGTTGCACTTCTGTCACGTTGAACGATTCTCTTCAGCCGCCGTTGGTCCTGTTCTTGCAGGATCTTTTTCCGGCCGCAGCGTTGTCGGAGATTTGATGTTTTACCGGATTCCTGATATTCACGGTACACTCGTGGATTGGTCGTACGGGAAAATCTCCATTTCATCGCTACCTCGGAGATGCCGTGTCCCATCGCTCGTGCGCGAACTATAACACCACCTTCAAACTCATTGTAGCACCAGTAACCGATCTAACAAGTGCGTCGGACACTTGTTGTCTTACAGGGTGTTTCAAAAATGACCGGTATATTTGAAACGGCAATAAAAACTAAACGAGCAGCGATAGAAGTACACCGTTTGTTGCAATATGCTTGGGACAACAGTACATTTTCAGGCGGACAAACTTTCGAAATTACAGTAGTTACAATTTTCAACAACAGATGGCGCTGCAAGTGATGTGAAAGATATAGAAGACAACGCAGTCTGTGGGTGCGCCATTCTGTACGTCGTCTTTCTGCTGTAAGCGTGTGCTGTTCACAACGTGCAAGTGTGCTGTGGACAACATGGTTTATTCCTTAGAACAGAGGATTTTTCTGGTGTTGGAATTCCACCGCCTAGAACACAGTGTTGTTGCAACAAGACGAAGTTTTCAACGGAGGTTTAATGTAACCAAAGGACCGAAAAGCGATACAATAAAGGATCTGTTTGAAAAATTTCAACGGACTGGGAACGTGACGGATGAACGTGCTGGAAAGGTAGGGCGACCGCATACGGCAACCACAGAGGGCAACGCGCAGCTAGTGCAGCAGGTGATCCAACAGCGGCCTCGGGTTTCCGTTCGCCGTGTTGCAGCTGCGGTCCAAATGACGCCAACGTCCACGTATCGTCTCGTGCGCCAGAGTTTACACCTCTATCCGTACAAAATTCAAACGCGGCAACCCCTTAGCGCCGCTACCATTGCTGCACGAGAGACATTCGCTAACGATATAGTGCACAGGATTGATGACGGCGATATGCATGTGGGCAGCATTTGGTTTACTGACGAAGCTTATTTTTACCTGGACGGCTTCGTCAATAAACAGAACTGGCGCATATGGGGAACCGAAAAGCCCCATGTTGCAGTCCCATCGTCCCTGCATCCTCAAAAAGTACTGGTCTGGGCCGCCATTTCGTCCAAAGGAATCATTGGCCCATGTTTCAGATCCGAAACGATTACTGCATCACGCTATCTCTACATTGTTCGTGAATTTGTGGTGGTACAAACTGCCTTAGACGACACTGCGAACACCTCGTGGTTTATGCAAGATGGTGCCCGGCCACATCGCACGGCCGACGTCTTTAGTTTCCTGAATGAATATTTCGATGATCGTGTGATTGCTTTGGGCTATCCGAAACATACAGGAGGCGGCGTGGATTGGCCACCCTATTCGCCAGACATGAACCCCTGTGACTTCTTTCTGTGGGGACACTTGAAAGACCAGGTGTACCACCAGAACCCAGAAACAATGGAACAGCTGAAGCAGTACATCTCATCTGCATGTGAAGCCATTCCGCCAGACACGTTGTCAAAGGTTTCGGGTAATTTCATTCAGAGACTACACCATATTATTGCTACGCGTGGTGGATATGTGGAAAATATCGTACTATAGAGTTTCCCAGACCGCAGCGCCATCTGTTGTTGAAAATTGTAAATACTGTAATTTCGAAAGTTTGTCTGCCTGAAAATGTACTGTTGTCCCAAGCATATTGCAGCAAACGGTGTATTTCTATCGCTGCTCGTTTTGTTTTTATTGCCGTTTCAGATGTACCGGTCATTTTTGAAACACCCTGTATATAGGCGTTGCCGAACGCAGTGCCGTATTCTGCCTGATAACAATCTCTGTATTTGAATACGCATTCCGATACCAGTTTCCTTGGCGCTTCAGTGTACTTGTGGACACACAACCGCGTCTCATATTAAAAGAGACGGGCTAGAGTTTTGACGTTTGATAAACGGAATTGTCGTGGTGGGACTCGGAGTGAGGATGTGAGGAGCAGTCAAGTGTCGAGAGTGAGTCTGTGTTCGGCTGTCTTTCAGCTCCGGCTGAACTGTGTGTCAGTGGGTCGGCGCGAGAAAGCGAAATCCGGGCAACCAGCAGACGCGCGTTCGCTCTCGCGGAGAGAGACAGGGACGGGGAGGGCAATAGCCCAGGGCGGCTGCGCCTTTACGAGCCTTCACTGACCCATACACAAGTTTTGCAACATCTTTCAGGCAGACTTTAATCAAAGTAAGATTGAAGCATAGATACCAATTTTTAAGAACGGCATTTAGCAATGTGCCGGATAGTGCAGGTTGATGGGAGGGGGACGGGGGTGCGCGGTCGGTAGTGTGAGGATATTCTGATGCGTCAGTAAATTAGATATTCCTGAGAAACCAACACACAACTGAAGCAAATGCAGTATATTCAAAGACTGATACATACAGAGCCTCTTTTTTACAATCGTATTGACCAACTAGGATAACGTTAACAACTTCACTTCCTCTTCTTCCTTTGTTGTTGTTTCCTATTTTTCCAGTATTCCCTTATTTTCTCCCCATGAAGTCTCTTCCTTTCTTCTGTCCATATTGTTCCCGATTTTTTATTTTTTCTGCTTTGAAAGCCTTCCAAATTTAGTATTTGGTTTTTAAAACGGGTTATTTCTGCTATTTCTGATTCTTTGATGTTGTTTCTTTCAAGATCTTTTCTTGCTTCTGTAATCCATGCTATTGTCGATTTCTTCTTCCAGAAATATAGGAGTATTTGTTTTGTTAGTCTATTTCCATCCATTCGGTAGAGATGTCCAAAAAAGGTTAATCTTCGTTTGGCCATTACTTCAGATATTTTCTCTATATTTTTGTAGATCTCCTCATTACTCCTTATTTTCCAACCATCTGCAGTTCCCATTGCACCCATTATTTTTCTAATAATCCTTCTTTCCAGTACCTATAGTTTGTCCATCTTATAGTTCATCGTTACGCATTGAGATCCATATAAACATTCTAGTCGTACCACTGTGGTGTAGTGTTTTAGTTTTGTTTTTCTAGATATACATTTCTTGTTGTAAATATTTTTGATCAAACCATATGCTCTTTCCATTTTGTTAATTCTTACATCTATTGAAGATTTTACTAGTCCATTCTGTTGTATAGTTTCTCCAAGATATTTAAATTTATTTACTCGCTCTATTTTACGTATTTGTGTTTCTATGTATTTTGGTGCATTTTTTTGTATTGGTTATGAGTTTTGTTTTTTGAGCTGAAATTTTGAGATCAGTTCTGTTTGCAAATTTTTCCAGAATGTTTATTTGAGTAACTGCTTCTGTCAGGTTTTCTGAAAGTATTGCGAAATCATCCGCAAAAGCCAAGCATTTTACCTTAATTCCATCTGTTTTCCTTCCCAGAGTTATTGGTTCAATTTTGTGATTTTTTAGCTCCGAATTCCAGATCCTTACAATTTTTTCTTGAACACAGTTGAACAGTAAAGGTGATAAACCATCACCTTGTCTAACACCCGTTTTTATTTCAAAAGGCTGAGATACTTCTCCCATAAATTTGACTTTAGATGCTGTACCTGTTAGTGTTTGACGAATTATGTTAGCTAGTTTTGATTTAACACCAGCCGGCCGCGGTGGTCTAGCGGTTCTGGCGCTGCAGTCCGGAACCGCGGGACTGCTACGGTCGCAGGTTCGAATCCTGCCTCGGGCATGGGTGTGTGTGATGTCCTTAGGTTAGTTAGGTTTAAGTAGTTCTAAGTTCGAGGGGACTTATGACCTAAGATGTTGAGTCCCATAGTGCTCAGCGCCATTTGAACCATTTGAAGCCATTTAACACCAAATTCTCTGATGATCTTATCTATCGTTTCTCTGTCTATACAATCAAATGCTTTCTTGAAATCAATAAATGACACTAGTATTAGTTTGCTGGTTAACATTCTGTGGCGAATTATTGACTTTAAGTTAAAAATTTGTTCTGCGCAGGATCTTCCCTCTCGAAAACCACCCTGATATTATCCTAGTTGTTTGTCTAAAGTATCTACCACTCTGTTGAGGAGAATTTTTGATAATATTTTGTATGCCACTGGCAGAAGTGACACTCATCTGCATGTGAGCAGGGGACTGTTGAAGCTGGTGGAGGCTCTTTAATGGTGTGAGGCGTGTGCAGTTGGTGTGATATGGGACTATTGATACATCTGCATACGACTCTTGACAGTCGACATGTACGTAAGCATCCTATCTGATCACCTGCTTCCATTGATGCCGATGTGCATTCCGTCAGACATGGGCAATTTCAGCACGACAATGCGACAACCCACACGTACAGAATTGCTATAGAATGGCTCTAGGAACACACTTCTGAGTTTAAACACTTCCGCTGGTCACCAAACTCCCCAGACATGAACATTATTGAGCATATCTGGTTTTGCTTGCAACGTGTCCACCCCCTCGTACTTTTACTGATTTGTGGACAGTCGTGCAGGATTCATGGTGTCAGTTCCCTCCAGCACTACTTCGGACATTAGTCGAGTTCATGGCACGTCATGTTGCGGCACTTCTGCGTGCTCGCGGGGGCCCTACGCGATATTAGGCAGGTGTACCAGTTTCTTTGGCTCTTTATTTATTCACGTAAAGGTACATAGTCTGCTGAGAAAATTGTGGCCGCCGTTTTCCAGGGAACGTTCTGGTATCTACGAATAAGCCGAGACAAGTGTTGGCTTATTTTGAACCCTCGTTCAAGTGAGCGATGTTTGTAGGGAATCGGGTTATGGCACTTGCCGTGTTCTCGTCGTGCTTCCATTGTGAGGCCGCTCGGTGTGCGGCGACTGGCGGCTAGCTCGCTGACCAGCGCCGATCGGCTGGCGACCCCGTGGCCTCGATAGCCGGCAGCCAGCGGGCGGGCTCGGCTGGCTCAGCTTTCTCCACTCATTTCTTCGGCGCGGACACCGGGCGGCCTTGGCGCGTCGCAACGCGCGGGCCCGTCGCTGCCTTCCCACCAGGGTTGGGGGGGGGAGTGCCACCGAGCGTGATAGCAGCGGCCGAAAGCTGCGCCCCGCCAGGTGCCGTACGGCGGTGAGGAAATACTCCCCCCTACCCGGGGCACGCATTTCAGGTAATAGACCGCATTCTCACCATCATTGACGAGAACTACGTATAGGTGTCACGGCGCGCCCACACACACACACACAGAAAGAGAGAGAGACCTCTCAATCGACGAGTGAAGTTATTTGATCTGGGTGCACTTGTATCTGAAGAAAGCTGCACAAATGTTCAGTTAAATCTTTGAAAGTGGTGCAGAGATTGGCAGCTTGCCTTACGTGTTTAGAAATGTAAATAATGAAACTTCCTGGCAGATTAAAACTGTGTGCCGGACCGAGACTCGAACTCGGGACCTTTGCCTTTCGCGGGCAAGTGCTCTACCAACTGAGCTACCCAAGCACGACTCACGCCCCGTCCTCACAGCTTTACTTCTGTCCGTACCTCGTCTCCTACCTTCCAAACTTTACAGAAGCTCTCCTGCAAACCTTGCAGAACTAGCACTCCTGAAGGAAAGGATATTGCGGAGACATGGTTTAGCCACAGCCTGGGGGATGTTTTCAGAATGAGATTTTCACTCTGCAACGGAGTGTGCGCTGATATGAAACTTCCTGGCAGATTAAAACTGTGTGCCGGACCGAGACTCGAACTCGGGACCTAGCCTTTCGCGGGCAAGTGCTCTACCAACTGAGCTACCCAAGCACGACTCACGCCCCGTCCTCACAGCTTTATTTCTGTCCGTACCTCGTCTCCTACCTTCCAAACTTTACAGAAGCTCTCCTGCGATCATTGCAGAACTAGCACTCCTGAAAGAAAGGATATTGCGGAGACATGGCTTAGCCACAGACTGGGGGATGTTTCCAGAATGAGATTTTCACTCTGCAGCGGAGTGTGCGCTGATATGAAACTTCCTGGCAGATTAAAACTGTGTGCCGGACCGAGACTCGAACTCGGGACCTGCTCTTCGTAGAGCGGTGACAGTATCCCACGACTGCAATATCAACGACTCCTTCCAGTTTGTCCTATGTAGAACGTGCTACATAGGCCAAACTAGAAGGAGTTTCACTATAACATACCGTGAGCATATGGATGCCTTCCGGGCCGGCCGTTTTGGCCGTGCGGTTCTAGGCGCTTCAGTCTGGAACCGCGTGACCGCTACGGCCGCAGGTTCTAATCCTGCCTTGGGCATGGATGTGTGTGATGTCCTTAGGTTAGTTAGGTTTAAGTAGCTCTAAGTCCTAGGGGACTGATGACCACAGCTGTTAAGTCCCATAGTGCTCAGAGCCATTTGAACCATTTTTGGATGCCTTCCGGCTAAATAATTTTGATAAATCCACCTTTGCAATGCACATGAAAGACCATGATCACTCAGCCACAGCCATTACAGAAAACCTACAAATACTACACACTGTGAGCAAAGGAAAGAAAATGAATCTGCTTGGAGAGCTAGGAATTTATATCCACAGCTCTAACTCACCAGACCTTGTTCTCAACGAACAAGTGGAACTTGCAAACAAATCCTATCTTCACATATTTCATGAAATATTCAAAAACAGAAAATAATTATCCTCTGATAGAATAACAAAGTAATATTCTTTAGAAATTCGATGTAGCGGTCATACAACAGTACAAGTGTCATTATCGTAATTTGTAACAGTCATATTGTAAGCACAAGCTGTAACTCGCATTGTATAATGTGTAATAGCTTTCAAAATTTCATGTGTGTAACATTATTGCACCCCCTAGATCTAATTTCTTTGACAGCAGTGTGGCTCAAATCAGTTCTAGCTGTCATTTTTAATTTGTAATAGCTTTGAGTAATTTGGTATATATAACAACATTGTATTTCCCAGATCTAAACTCTCCGACAAAAAAAAAAAAAAAAAAAAATAAATCATAATGTGTATCAAGAAACGTCGCTGCCTATAATAGCTTTTTAAATTTCTATTTATGCGTCACCCTTGCACTTCCTGTGCCTAAGTTCTTTGACAATGACCTATAAGTTTCTGTATGACCAACATCTTTACATCTGGTACATTTAAGTTCTTTGACCACAGCCGACATGTTTGTATGTGAACATACTGCATTTCACGAGTGCACATCGTAATTGTGTAATATGAAGCTGTACTTGGTAAAACTGAAATATGGACTTGAAAATGACCATAAGTGTGTAACTAAGTGGCAAAACTATCACCACAGCATAACTGTAATAATGGTGCTTCTTCTTTATGTAAGTGCAGATATATTTTCGTCAAATGCTGCCTTACCACTTGCAATTGTCCCACTTGTATCAGTGTAGCCACCAGCAAATATCTTTTTTGTGATCTCCAAAAGTACAAACACGTACATGTATGTATAAGTACCTGAAGATGGGCGCAAGCCCGAAACCGGTCGTGTGACAAATAAATAACCTTTTATTGTGACTGGTAGCGGATATTTTTCTACACCCCAGCTGATACAGAATAATGGAATTACGACAGTGCATTTGCTTACGTACCATACGTGAGTAACATTGGAAGAATATGGGTTAATGTAAGCTTTTCTGAGGAACCAGTGGACAGTTAGAAAATTTTACTACTAACAGAGATTCAAAAGTGGGCAGTGGATAACAAAAGCTTGACTACTCTTGGTCTACAGTGACACTGCCAGTATCTACGCTACCTCTCGCACAGGAACCAGCTGCTTAGTAGCAGCCTGGCATTGAATGTTCCCAGAAGGGTCCATCACAGCAATTCTTTGTGAAAAAACACAGCATCCTATGTAAAACCCTAAAATGAACGAACTTATATAGTAACGAGAATGGATGATATCAGTCGTAAGCATCATTAACTGTAAGTTCATTAGCATCATTAACCGTAAGTCAGTCAGTTTTAATGTGGAATAATCTGTAAATGTTCCTTGTGACGTGAAAGGTTCGTATTCTCACACTTCAGTTTTCCGACGGACTATAACAAGACACGATGTATGCGTGTGTGTGTGGGGTGGGGGGGGGGGGGGGGCTGTTGAGCTATCGCACACGACGGCGATGGTATCTTGTAGAAAATAACTCCGTGTCATAACGCCAGAAACGTTTTGCAGTTGTTTGAGAAGCATGATGGTGAACTCACACTGCCGTCATGGTCTCCTGATTACCTGAGCTGAACGCGATGGAACACGTTTCAGATGTTATCTGGCGCCAGCTGCGCATCCAAAACCCACCGCTCCGTAATTTATGGGACATGCATGACGTATGTGTTGGCATCTGGTGCCACATACAAGGTGCGACAATAAAAGTAATGAGACTAATTTTCTTCGCAAGACGTGGCAACCCTGCAGGCTTGCTAGGCACAATATCTTTTTTCTTGGTCTATAAGCTGCTTCTAGTCCAAGCGGCACATCGATGCAACTGCTCATTCGTGAGCTGTGCTGTAATAAGTCAACATGTGTTTGTGTGTCTCGTCACGGTAATGGAACCGCATAATATTGTGCAACGGTATGCCATTTATTTTTGCGTTAAATTGGGTGAAAACGCGACAACTTACGGAGAGCTTCAGAAGGCTTTTGGAGAGGAGGTTATGTCAAGAGCTCAAGTTTTTCGTTGGCGTAAAATGTTTAGTGACGGCAGAATGAATATTGAAGATGAAGACCGCAGTGGACGACCATCAACCGCACGGACGGATGTCAACTTGGCCAGGGTCCGTGAACTCGTACAATCTGATCGAAGACTATCCGTGAAACTGATTGCAGAAGAAATGAACATCAATCGAGAAACTGTTCGTCTGATAATAACTAAAGCTCTTGGTATGAGAAAGATTTGTGCAAATGTGGTCCCCAAAAATTTCACACAACAACAGCGAGAAACACGGAAAAATGTGGCAGCCGATCTGTTAGAGCAAATGGAAATCAATCCAGAATTGTTGAGCCGTGTTATCACTGGTGATGAAAGTTGGTTTTTTCAGTATGATCCAGAGACAAAACGCTAAAAGTTCGCAGTGGTGCTCAAAGGGATCTACCAGATCAAAAAAGCCTCGCGTGTCAAAGTCAAAAGTGAAATGCATGCTTGTGTGCTTCTTTGATTCAAGGGAATTGTTCGTAAAGAGCGGGTGCCTCGTGGACAAACAGTTAACCATTATTACTACAAAGAAATTTTAGAAGGACTTCGTAAAAGTGTTCTTCGTGTCCTTGCAAACATTGCTGATAACTGGATTCTGCATCACGATAATGCGCCATCCCATACTGCTCTGTCAGTACAGCAATTTTTAACCTCAAAACAAATTTCACTACTATCACAGCCACCTTTTTCACCAGATATCGCGACCTTTTTTCTATTTCCAAGAGTCAAAACGGCGGTCAAGGGACACCATTTTCGCCGGCCGCGGTGGTCTTGCGGTTCTAGGCGCGCAGTCCGGAACCGTGCGACTGCTACGGTCGCAGGTTCGAATCCTGCCTCGGGCATGGATGTGTGTGATGTCCTTAGGTTGGTTAGGTTTAAGTAGTTCTAAGTTCTAGGGGACTGATGACCACAGCAGTTGAGTCCCATAGTGCTCAGAGCCATTTGAACACCATTTTCAAACAACACAAGATGTCCAAAAAGCTGTGACGAGAGTCTTGGAGGATGTTACAGAAGATGAGTTCCAGAAATGTTACCATCAATGGTAGAAGCGCTGGAAAAAGTGTGTGCAATCAGAAGGGAATTACTTTGAAGGAGACAACACTAAACTTGACTAAAACGGTAAGCAACATTTTTGTTTCACATCAGTCTCATCACTTTGTTGTCGCACCTCGTATGTACAGAAAGCTACCAAGAACTAGTCCATTCCATGACACGCAAAAGCGATTCTGTGGTGCGCTCCCAAGGTGGACCAACGTGCTTATTAAGTAGCTGGTCATACCGTTTCGGTTCATCACACACTCCGCAATCCGACGTACATGGAATTTGGTATTTCGTTGGCAGTATTATCGATTTTCTTTTATATTCCCCATTCATGCATGGCTCAGTAAGAGCCCTAATCTCTCTTGTCTTATTCTCAAGATCCGCATTCAGTGAATACTATGATGGCTGCGTATAGTGATCACATAGTCTGTTTCGAATACAGGTTTTCTAAATTCATCGAGCATGATGCAGGTGATCCGCAAAAATGTTCACGTGTTCCACAGATGGGATGATGCCTTCGATTACTACCACAGGTCCTATGGAAGCCCAGGTGAATGTCTGCCATAGCATAACTCTGCACCCGTCACCTAGAGTCCTGTGGTACCGTGCACATTACTAGCAGCTGTTCACCATTGACCTGGTGTAACGAGAAATGTAATTCATCCAACCAAACATCACGTTTCTATCGGTCCACTGTCCAATTTAGATGATCCTGTGCCTGTTGTAATATACGATGTCGTTGGGTCAACTTAAGAAAACGTCGGGATCATATGCTGTGGAGCCCGATGTTCAACAGTATGCAGTCAACGGTGTCCTCGCCAGCATTGTATTTTGTCTTCAGATATTGCACGTATCGTTGCCCATCCTGCTTAACAAAGCGATCAAGCCTCGACATCCACGTCGAACACGCTGTCTTCTACTCGTGGTTTCATCGTACTTCAACCACTTTCCATAGATGCTCACGGCGGCAGCACGCGAACACGCTGTCGTTACCAGGCGGCGGGCCATAACAATCTTCTCTATGTCGAAGTCACCTGTGTCAGTGGATTTCCCCATTTGCGGCAGTTGCCGCCGCTGGAATGATGCCGCACTTCCGCTTGCTCCTCTTACACAGTTTTCTTAGCGCGTCACGTGCCCTTGGTGGGCAGTGGACACCATGTTTTGACTCATCGGGTGTATGTACGAGGGGCGTTCAACAAGTAATGCAGCTTTTTTTTCTCAGCCATTTTCGATTGAAAATATTCGGGTTTTGTTGTGAGAATTCGTGGACTATTCCTGCTTCAGCCCCTATAGTTTCATGAAGTTCGGATAGGTGACGGCGCTGTACGTAGTCTTCAAATTGGCGTCTGTAACGGAGATGCGTTCCAAGCAGAGAGCTGTAATTCAGTTTCTTTTGGCGCAGAACCAGAGCATCGTAGATTTTAAACCTCATGTCAGGTTAAAACTGTATGCCGGACCGAGACTCGAACTCGGAACTTTTGCCTTTCACCGGCAAGTGCTCTACCAACTGAGCTACACAACCACGATTCACGACATGTCCTCACAGCCTTACTTCCGCCAGTATCTCGTCTCTTACCTTCCAGACTTCACAGAAGTTCTCCTGCGAAACTTGCAGCACTCCTGGAAGAAAGAATATTGCAGAGACGTGGCTTTGCCACTGCCTGGGGGTAGTTTCCAGAATGAAATTTTAACTCTGCAACGGAGTGTGCGCTGATATGAAACTCGCTGGCAGATTGAAAATGTGTGCCGGAGCGAGACTCGAACTCTGGACCTTTGCCTTTCGCGGGCAAGTAGTAGAGCATTTGCCCGCGAAAGGCAAAGTTCTCGAGTTCGAGTCTCTGTCCGTCACACGGTTTTAATCCGCCAGGTAGTTTCAGTGCACACTGCGCTCCAGAGTGAAATTTCATTCTGCGTCGTATACAGGGTGGTCCACTGATCGTGACCGGGCCAAATATCTCACGAAATAAGCGTCAAACGAAAATACTACGAAGAACGAAACTGGCCTAGCTTGAAGGGGGAAACCAGATGGCGCTGCCATAGGTCAAACGGATATCAATTGCGTTTTTTAAAATAGGAACCCCCATTTTTAATTACATATTCGTGTAGTATGTGAAGAAATATGAATGTTTTAGTTGGACCACTTTTTTCGCTTTGTGATGGATGGCGCTGTAATAGTCACAAACATATCGCCCACAATTTTAGACGAACAGTTGGTAACAGGTAGGTTTTTTAAATTAAAGAAAATGGTTCAAATGACTCTGAGCACTATGGGACTTAACATCCTAGGTCATCAGTCCCCTAGAACTTAGAACTACTTAAACCTAACTATCCTAAGGACATCACACACATCCATGCCCGAGGCAGGATTCGAACCTGCGACCGTAGCAGCGCCTAGAACCGCACGGCCACCGCGGCCGGCTTTTAAATTAAAATACAGTACATAGGTATGTTTGAACATTTTATTTCGGTTGTTCCAATGTGATACATGTACGTTTGTGAATTTATCATCTCTGAGAATGCATGCTGTTACAGCGTGATTACCTGTAAATACCACATTAATGCAATAAATGCTCAAAATGATGTCCATCAACCTCAATGAATTTGGCAATACGTGTAACGACATTCCTCTCAACAGCGAGTAGTTCACCTTCCGTAATGTTTGCACATGCATTGACAATGCGCTGACGCATGTTGTCAGTGGATCACGATAGCAAATATCCCTCAACTTTCCCACAGAAAGAAATCCGGGGACGTCAGATCCGGTGAACACGCCAATCCACCCGTCATGAAGTATGCTATTAATACCGTTTCAACCGCACGCGAGCTATGTGCCGGACATCCATCATGTTGGAAGTACATCGCCATTCTGTCATGCAGTGAAACGTCTTCTAGTGACATCGGTAGAACATTACGTAGGTAATCAGCATACATTGCACCATTTAGATTGCCATCGATAAAATGGGAGCCAATTATCCTTCGTCCCATAATGCCGCACCATACATTAACCCGCCAAAGTCGCTGATGTTCCACTTGTCGCTGCCATCGTGGATTTTCTGTTGCCCAATAATCCATATTATGCCGGTTTACGTTACCGCTGTTGGTAAATGACACTTCGTCGCTAAATAGAACGCGTGCAAAAAATCTGTCATCGTACCGTAATTTCTCTTGTGCCCAGAGGCAGAATTGTACACGACGTTCAAAGTCATCGCCATGCAATTTCTCGTGCATAGAAATATGGTGCGGGTGCAATCGATGTTGATGTAGCATTCTCAACACCGACGTCTTTGAGATTCCCGATTCTCGCGCAATTTGTCTACTACTGATGTGCGGATTAGCCGCGACAGCAGCTAAAACACCTACTTGGGCATCATCATTTGTTGCAGGTCGTGGTAGACGTTAGACATGTGGCTGAACACTTCCTGTTTCCTTAAATAACGTAACTATGCGGTGAACGGTCCGGACACTTGGACGATGTGGTCCAGGATACCGAGCAGCATACATAGCACACGCCCGTTGGGCATTTTGATCGCAATAGCCATACATCAACACGATATCGACCTTTTCCGCAATTAGTAAATGGTCCATTTTAACACGGGTAATGTATCACGAAGCAAATACCGTCCGCACTGGCGAAATGTTAACGTGATACCACGTACTTATACGTTTGTGACTATTACAGCGTCATCTATCACAAAGCGAAAAAAGTGGTCCAAGTAGAACGTTCATATTTCTTTACGTACTACACGAATATGTAATAAAAATGGGGGTTCCTATTTAAAAAAACGCAGTTGATATCCTTTTAACCTATGGCAGCGCCATCTAGCGGGCCAACCATAGCGCCATCTGGTTTCCCCCTTCAAGCTAGACGAGTTTCGTTCTCTGTAGTGTTTTCGTTCGATGCTTATTTCGTGAGATATTTGGCCCAGTCACTATCAGTGGATCACCCTGTATATTTACAGGCACTTGCAGAACGTCTTCTGAGACCTGGCAGTCAACAAAAGCACAGTTAGTCATTGGAAATGGAAAATATTGAAATAAACGATATCGGAATTGAAAAACAACTGCTTTCACTTAGTAGCGGAAAAGCATCCGGACCAGACGAGATACCCTTAAGATTCTACAGTGATTATGCTAAAGAACTTGCCCCCTTTCTATCAGCAATTTATCGTAGATCGCTGGAAGAACGTAAAGTACCTAGCGACTGGAAGAAAGCGCAGGTCGTTCCCATTTTCAAGAAGGGTCATAAATCAGATGCGAATAATTATAGGCCTATTTCGCTTACGTCAATCTGTTGTAGAATAATGGAACATGTTTTGTGTTCTCGTATTATGACGTTCTTAGATAATACAAATCTCCTTCATCATAGCCAACATGGATTCCGCAAACAGAGATCATGTGAAACTCAGCTCGCCCTATTTGCCCAAGAAATTCACAGTGCCGTAGACACTGGCGAGCAGATTGATGCCGTATTCCTGGACTTCAGGAAGGCATTTGATACGGTTCCGCACTTACGTTTAGTGAAAAAAATACGAGCTTACGGAATATCGGACCAGGTTTGTGATTGGATTCAGGATTTCCTAGAAGAAAGAACACAACATGTCATTCTTAACGGTTCAAAATCTGCAGATGTAGAGGTAATTTCGGGAGTACCGCAGGGAAGCGTGATAGGACCTTTATTGTTTACAATATACATAAATGACTTAGTTGACAACATCGGTAGCTCCGTGAGGCTAATTGCAGATGACACGGTTGTCTACAAGAAAGTAGCAACATCAGAAGACTCGTACGTACTCCAGGAGGACCTGCAGAGGATTAATGCATGGTGCGACAGCTGGCAGCTTTCCCTAAACGTAGATAAATGTAATATAATGCGCATACATAGGGGCAGAAATCCATTCCAGTACGATTATGCCATAGGTGGTAAATCATTGGAAGCGGTAACGACCGTAAAATACTTAGGAGTTACTATCCGGAGCGATCTGAAGTGGAATGATCACATAAAACAAATAGTGGGAAAAGCAGGCGCCAGGTTGAGATTCATAGGAAGAATTCTAAGAAAATGTGACTCATCGACGAAAGAAGTAGCTTACAAAACGCTTGTTCGTCCGATTCTTGAGTATTGCTCATCAGTATGGGACCCTTACCAGGTTGGATTAATAGAAGAGATAGACATGATCCAGCGAAAAGCAGCGCGATTCGTCATGGGGACATTTAGTCAGCGCGAGAGCGTTACGGAGATGCTGAACAAGCTCCAGTGGCGGACACTTCAAGAAAGGCGTTACGCAATACGGAGAGGTTTATTATCGAAATTACGAGAGAGCACATTCCGGGAAGAGATGGGCAACATATTACTACCGCCCACATATATCTCGCGTAATGATCACAACGAAAAGATCCGAGAAATTAGAGCAAATACGGAGACTTACAAGCAGTCGTTCTTTCCACGCACAATTCGTGAATGGAACAGGGAAGGGGGGATCAGATAGTGGTACAATAAGTACCCTCCGCCACACACCGTAAGGTGGCTCGCGGAGTATAGATGTAGATGTAGATGTAGATGTAGATGGGGGAGGCGTCTGTCATCGCAACGATGGCGCGCAAACCTGTCGTATCTCCCACATATCGGCCGACCACCACACACATCTGTGACTGGTGCAGTGTTGGAACGTGCGGACAGTCTCATTAGAGGTGATCGGCAGATCGCAAATAAACATCTCGCTTCACAACTGGATATCTCTGGTGGTAGTGCTGACACACTTGGGATACTCAAATGGGCGTGCCCGCTTGGTTCGTCACAGGCTAACGGAAGATGGCTCTGAGCACTATGGGACTCAACAGCTGTGGTCATTAGTCCCCTAGAACTTAGAACTAGTTAAACCTAACTAACCTAAGGACATCACAAACATCCATGCCCGAGGCAGGATTCGAACCTGCGACTGTAGCGGTCTTGCGGTTCCAGACTGCAGCGCCTTTAACCGCACGGCCACTTCGGCCGGCCGCTAACGGAAGACCAGTCTGGCCCAGTGAAGGATGCACTCCACGCGAAGAAGTACGTGGATGATGGCAAGTTTGGCTCCGACGTCGGCCAGTATGGTGATACCGTTCGGGCACGCAGGTGGCTAATGTCGTCGCACAGAACGGAGATTATGATGAAAAATAGGGTTTTGTAGCCGGAATAGTGAGGAATAATGTAGGTTTTTTGGCATCCATAATAAAACCGACCTGTTATCAGAAAAAAATGTATTGCGTTACTTATTGAACGACCTTCGTACGAGTTGAGGCAGTGAGGGTGGGCGGTCGACGCCACCGTGTGACAGCGCCGGTGTTTCCCGGAGGAGGCCAGCACTGTGGTCGCGATCTGCGGACTGCGGATGTGAACCGGAGGAGCAGGAAGGCGGGCGAGTGCGGGTGCATGACCGTCCTTGCCCGAGCGAGCAGCGAGCAGCGCTCCTGCCACGGCCGACCGGAAATCTCCGTTGCGTCACGCCGTCTGTCTCCGCCGGCTGCCCCTCCATCTGGTCTCTGGCGTCTGCCGTCTGGCGGCGCTGCTGGAGAGCCTGTATAGGCCAACCGGCCGATACGGCGGCCATTTTTCTGCCAAACTGCGGGCGGGACTTTTGAATGGCCAGTAGTGGAGTACACACTCACCGAATCAAAAGCACAAGACAATATGGCGAAATCATTCGTTAAATGCCTTTCTTTAGAGCTGTAATATACTCATCGTAGCCTACTACGTACAGCACAGGAAAATTTGATACAGTGGCTGTAAAAATTATTCGTTACTTGCATTTATCTCCTTTAAAGTTCGTTTACTAGATATATTGCAATGAAAGTAAGGTAAATAAAAAAAATATAGTGTATAGCATTTGTTTTGTATCGGAAGTTCATAACGCTAAAGATTTAACGTACCTGTATTACGCCAGATGAATGAAAGTCGTAAGCAGTTGTTTACTTGTGACATGCAAAAAGTGTGAGACGTATTAGTACTCCTTGTCACGTCATACTGAATACCTCTCGTAGATAACAAACGAAAAAGATTACAAAAATCAGGTAATGTTAAATGTAGACTACTGTAATAACGACCAAATATAACAAGAAAGCTACCGTATCCCTTCTACCCCACAGCAAGTATGCCTATTAAAAACTGTCTTCAAGAGTACCTACAATTATTTACTACAAATAATGTTTCACCAACCACGACAAAATGAAGACAGAAATCTGGGAAACTTCCTGCCCTAACAGCATTCATGAAATTGTTATAAAACTACAATCAGATTACCTGGAATTACTAACAGTGGCCTAGAAATCAAATGACACTCGTGGAAGTCTTCAATACAGTACTGTTTATATATATATATATATATATATATATATATATATAAAAACCACCCTCATGACACTGAAGGACGTAATTATGACGTCTGCAGCTTAGCAAAATTCTTACACATTAGATACACAATCCCATATTAATTTTATGTTTATAAGAATAATGTGTCATAATAATTTTCAGCCAATTTACAGGTCTGTTTTCAAATTTAACTATGTATATTGCAAGTTGTTTTATATGTAGTAACAAGCAAATACAACTTCCTTCGCATAGATAAGAGTACTTGGTTGGTTTCCACAAGGCTCCTGTTTCATTTATGTCAGCCCTGTTGACTGCGACTAGCCACTGCTTTCGTTTTTCTTCATTGCGTGGAAATGTTAACATGCGAAATCCACCTCGCCTCTATTGGAACAACCAAATGGAGCACAACCTGGCATCGTTTACGAACGTCTGCAGAACGAATTACAGATGTCAAAAACAATACTGTACAATTACTAACGTGTTTACTTCAAACATGTAGGCCTACCGACTTCATCACAAAACGCTTCATTATTTCAACTCGTATTTAACATCGCAAACGCTAATTACGTACTAAAAACGATATACAACTAAGTCGAGCACGCATGCACAACGCTTAACAAGTCTCTCAATAATTCAAATACGTGTTAATCGTTTCCAAAAGTTCTCTGAACTTCAACTCAAAAGCACGGCGAACGTAGGAAGCGCGAGAGACGTTTGGCGCCATTTTTCTGTCAAACGTCTCTCGCGCTTCCTACGTTCGCCGTGCTTTTGAGTTGAATTGAAGTTCAGAGGAATTTTGGAAACGATTAAAAGGTATTTGAATTATTGAGAGACTTGTTACGCGTTGTGCATGCATGTTCGATTTAGTTGTATATCGTTTGTAGTACGTAATTAGCGTTTGCGTGCATACTGGTTGCATCACAAGTTTTTCTGAAGCCAATATCTGACAGTCCTTGCTGGAAACGGAATTTTCCTGTAATTGTTGTGCCATGCTCATTCTACTTTTTAGCGGTAAACTTTATTTCGTTCCGAATCAGAACACTAGGCATTATTTTGGTTTCAGTATTATTGCCTGACTGTTGACGCAGGCAAGTTGTAAGCATAATGGGTTCGATAGAGCAGCAATCAGTCGTAGAATTAAGTTGCTTTAATATGACATTTATAGTCACAACGCAGATCAGATTTCGACCTGTGTCAGGCCATTATCAATGCAGTGCGGTATTGTAGCAATTGTTCGTGCTCAAGCGAATGCTTACACAGTTCAATGTAATGTTCAGTTCAGTAATGGCTGAACTGTGTAAGCATTCACTTGAGCACGAACAATTGCTACAATAGCGCACTGCATTGATAATGACCTGACACAGGTCGAAATCTGATCTGCGTTGTGACTATACATGTCATATTAAAGCACCTTAATTCTGCGACCGATTGCTGCTCTATCTAACCCAATATAAACACAGTCGTTGCGTGCACCCACCACATGGAGGGCAACCTGATGAAGTTGTAAGCGTGTTTTCCGCAGTTGTCGTGGTTGCTGAAACATTATTCGTAGTAAATAATTGTAGGTACTCTTGAAGACAGTTTTTAATAGGCCTACTTACTGTGGGGTAGGAGGGATACGGTAGTTTTCTTGTTATATTTGGTCGTTATTACGGTAGCCTACATTCAACATTCCCTGATTTTTGTAATCTACGAGAGGTATTCAATATATATGAAAGAAAGTCGTAAGCAGTTGTTTACTTGTGACATGCAAGAAGTGTGAAGACGTGACAAGAAGTACTAATACGTCTCACACTTTTGCATGTCCCAAGTAAACAACTGCTTACGACTTTCATTCATCTGACGTAATACAGGTACGTTAAATCTTTAGCGTTATGCACTTCCGATAAAAAAACAAATGCTATACACTATTTTTTTATTTACGTTACTTTCATCGCAATATGTCCCGTAAACGAACTTTAAATTTCGTGCATTTTACCCCTGCCACCTTTAGAATTTGAAAGAGTGTATTCCAGTCAACATTGTCAAAAGCTTTCTCTAAGTCAACAAATGCTAGAAACGTAAGTTTGCCTTTCCTTAATCTTTCTTGTAAGATAAGACGTAAAGTTAGTAATTCCTCACGTGTTCCAACATTTCTACGGAATCCAAACTGTTCTTCCCCGAGGTCGACTTCTACCAGTTTTTCCATTCGTGTGTAAAGAATTCGCGTTGTATTTTGCAGCTGTGACTTATTAAACTGATAGTTCGGTAATTTTCACATCTGTCAACACCTGCTTTCTCTGGGATTGGCGCCGGTAGGCAACGGTAAAACTATACCTGTGACCGTTTGTCCAGCAATACGAGACTACTGGCTCTGGAAATACGTATATCGACGCTATTACGGTCGAAAGGTCTGCGGTAAGCTAATGCCGATACCAAACCGGTGCTGAGAACTCTTTCGCTGCCGGTGAAGCCTTCGGTCGGCGCTGGAGCAATCGGCCCAGACAGGCCCCTCACCGACGCCGCGGTCCAGTTTCACGCAAGCGGTGGCAAGTGGCGTGGCGCGGCCGAAACGGAGCCCCGAAATTATACTCTGCGCTATTAGTTAATACTGCAGGCCGCCGCTCGCCGGCTGCATCGTTTCGGCGCGAATCGGTGTCGTAATAGCGCGCAGCGCGAGAAGCAGAGAGTGGTCGGCCTTGCTCGCCGTCGCGCCGTTGCGTCAGAACAGGTAATTCCTGTCCGTCTGCACTCTCCCCATCTCTCCCTCGGCGCTGGACGTGCCGTCACGTGGCTCCGTCAGCCCACTGCCACCTCTGCCCCTCTTTCATCCCCTCCGGAGTCACCGGGTCAAAGGACCTAGCGAGGTGGAGCTGATGTTGCACTTAGGGTGTTCGACAGCGTTGTCATCATCGCCCTTTCTGTATAATGTCAACATGCATTCGTCATGCTTTGGACGATATCTGTTCTCACAAGCGATATTCCTCTTTAGATTCTCCAGAAACACAGATTCACAGATTTCTTCGGAATTTCTGGGTCCTTTTTAGGTGTCTGCACGTCAGGCGAAAAAAAAAAACAAAAAAAAAAAAACAAAAAAACGAAACCGTTACACGATCATTTTGTTGCCCGTTTGTCTGTCCAACTACTAAAACGCCTTCTTCTGAGCGGTAGGTATACGTATCAAGTTGAAATTTTTCACACATTAAGGTCTACAGTCCCTTGTTGGCAGTATAAAAATTTTAAGCTTGTAAGTCACTTCAGTCAAAAGATACGACCATTTATGTCACGTATTTTGACACTCGCAAATTCACTCATCAAAACCTATAAGATATTTCTTCCCATTGACCTAAAATCATAACATGTAGCAAGACGCAAGGTTTCGTGATACAACTAAAGGAAAATCCCGTATCTGTTAATTTGTAAGCACATAACACAAAAATTGTGTTTTTTTCTTTGTGTCTATCTGTCCGTTTGTCAAGACCCTTTTTCTCTGGAACAGTTTGGCATATCAAATTCAAGTGTATGTCACATACTACGATTTATGGTCCACTTGACTCAGAAATATGAAATTTGACAAGAAGCAAGGTTTAACAGTCAATAAAGGAAGCCGGCCGGGGTGGCCGAGCCGTTCTAGGCGCTTCAGTCTGGAACCGCGCGACCGCTACGGTTGCAGGTTCGAATCCTGCCTCGGGCATGGATGTGTGTGATGTCCTTAGGTTGGTTAGGTTTAAGTAGTTCTAAGTTCTAGGGGACTAATGACCACAGCAGTTAAGTCCCATAGTGCTCAGAGCCATTTGAACCAATAAAAGAAAACAATCAGAAAATTGTTATTTAGTTATCCCACAAAAAATATTCCATATGTTTTTTCTCATCCTACTTTAGACTTGAAATGAAAACTTATCGAAAGCATTGGAATTCTTGGAAGCAGTATATCCCCTGTTTCAGTGCTGATAACAGTCAAAAGTCGTAGACATTCTCTATTCCCGGGATCGATAAACTGCCTGTATACACAATTATGTTTGTACAGAGTCCTGCTCGCACGTGGCCAGCCTTTTCATCTCGAACCGTACACGCCGACCTCGTCTATTGAATGACAGAGATCGCCGTCAGTTGAAGAGAGTCGTAACGTTTAACAGGCAGACGTTTCTCCAGACTGTCACACAGGCAATTCCAAACTGCATCAGTGTCGAATGCAAGTACTATGACAGTTAGGCGGGAGGCGAGAAAACTTGGATTTCAAGCAGGTAATTGCCAAACCACGCCTCCTCTAGTGTAAGGACGATTGAACAATGGAGAAACGTTGTGTGGAGTGACGAATCACAGCACACAGTGTGTGATCCGATGGCAGGGCGTGGGTATGGCGGAATGCCCGGTTAAAAACCCTGTATTCCAATAATGGCCTCCACACACGCATCATTTCCGCCAACCACACTGGCGCATCTCGACACTCCCTCTCGCAACACGTCACAATCGATTGTTCGCCCTATCAACCTGTGCCGAGTTCAAAGTTGTAGTAAGGGCCTACTGACCCCTTCAGATCATCCGGCCCGCTGCAGTACTCGAGCATGCTTGATGAAACGGATGAAACACGAGATACAATTTAAATCCAAATATCATGTTTAGAGGACTAGGAGATCTTCACACGTGCGGAGATGTCGCTGCTGTGTGCTCATATTTCCTACGTTTAGTGCTCAAAAACGAAATAGATGTTTTCCTTATTAAAGAAGACAGAGCTGATCAATAGCTGTCAGATCCTTGCCTGGCTGTCAAAGTTGTCATTTTTCGTCGACATGACATCCGACATGAATTAGCTGACTTGAAACTTTATGGAAAGGATAAGCAACTCTGTGATCTCTAGAGAATCATCAGAGGATTTCGGGGAAAGCTGTCATTGTTTGTAGCACAAATGGAAGGAAAAACCCCTCTCATTTTCACTGTTTCAAAGAATTTTGTGTTACAATTTCAGATGATGTCAATCTCGGTTTTCCGAAAAACCAATTATTTGTAACGTGAAACACTTTTTGGAGAGATTGTCTGATGCTGACAGAAATTCTTCTGTTCCAGAAACGATTTGCTTGCAATCTTCACGATCCGCAAGTTAAACTACAGTTCGGGCTGCCTGATTTGCAAGCAAATGAAAGAGAAGCGCAGAGAAAGAGAACTCATCGAATTTTATTGCTGCTTACCTGCTGTCAAGTTTCCGAAACTGAGAAATTTGCCACTGTTATGGCATCAGTGTTTGGAACAACTTTTTGCCTGTGAACAATCATTTTCAAAAACGCTGTTAATCACTTCTGCACCTTGTTTCTCTCCTTCTTTGAGGCCCTCATTGTATTCCTCTTCTCTTTCCACTCTCCGACCTCCCATCTGCGTCTAACTGTGGAATTCATGGTGCGCTCTAAAAGTTCACGCGTTTGCTTTTAATGCCTCTGAAAGTTATTAGGTTGGTGCATAAGTTCGTAGAGTTTTTTGTTTTAGAGGCTGGCATTCGGTTGCTACGAGTTTATTTATAGATTGTCACTTTTTATTTGTACTTCACTGATGCTATTGTCATTTGGAGGTACTGAGTGGAGCTATGGACGCTATAGAAAATGGAGTGTCAAGTGGGAAAATCGGAACACTTCGATCATATTCTTCTGTCTGAGTTCAGCAGATGGGTTACAGGAACGGAGGCAGCCAGGACCACTTGCACCATGTATGGGGACAATGCCTTTGGACAGATCACGGAAAAAAAAAGATTTCATCGTTTTAAGGAGGATCGTTTTGACATTAGTGACTCTCCACTTTCAGGAAGACCTTCGGAGTTTGATGAAGATTGTTTAAACGCTTTAATGCGCGTCAGTGAACTCGAGAACTGACAAATATGATGAACTGTGATCATTCCACCACCGTGCGACATCTGCATGCAATGGTAAAGGGTCAAATATCGGGTGTATGGGTACGGGGTGCTCTAAGACAAAATCACAGAAATCAGCGATTTACCATATGTGCATCTCTGCTGCTGGCCTGTGTGGACGAGCGGTTCTAGGCGCTTCAATCTGGAACCGCGCGACCGCTACGGTCGCAGGTTCGAATCCTGCCTCGGTCATGGATGTGTGTGATGTCCTTAGGTTAGTTAGGTTTAAGTAGTTCTAAGTTCTGGGGGACTGATGACCTCTGATGTTAAGTCCCATAGTGCTCAGATCCATTTGAACCATTTTTTGCATCTCTGCTTGCTCGTCATCAACTGACTCGTGAAGAACACCGACCATTCCTGTCCTGTATCGTTACTGGTTACGAGAAATGGTAACATAAGGAAAAGAAAGGAACAGCTGAGCCCGAACAAAGCAGCAGCTCCCCGTACAAAGACCTGTGCGCATCCACAAAAAATTATGTTGTTCATCTGGAGAAACAGCGACGGTGTGGTGTACTACGAATTGCTTCCCCGAGATGTAACCATCACTGCTGACATTTATTGTCCACTACTTGTCTTCTGTCTTGTAGACGGAATCCAAGAACAGCGACCAGGAAGGCTGTGTGAAGTGACGCTTCTGCGCGGTAACGTCCGTCTGGATTCTGCTAGACTGACACTGCGCAGGAGTTAGTTTCGGAAGTCATTCCTCACCCAACTTATCCACCTGATCTTGCGCCCTCAGATTTTCGCCTACATCTAAATCTACATCCACATTTATACTCTGCAAGCCACACAACGGTGTGTGGCGGAGGGCACTTTACATGCCACTGTCATTACCTCCCTTTCCTGTTCCAGCCGCGTATGGTTCGCGGGAAGAACGACTGCCGGAAAGCCGCCGTGCGCGCTCGAATCTCTCTGATTTTACATTCGTGATCTCCTCGGGAAGTATAAGTAGGGGAAGCAATATACACTCCTGGAAATTGAAATAAGAACACCGTGAATTCATTGTCCCAGGAAGGGGAAACTTTATTGACACATTCCTGGGGTCAGATACATCACATGATCACACTGACAGAACCACAGACACATAGACACAGGCAACAGAGCATGCACAATGTCGGCACCAGTACAGTGTATATCCACCTTTCGCAGCAATGCAGGCTGCTATTCTCCCATGGATGTAGTCCTGTGGAACGGCTTGCCATGCCATTTCCACCTGGCGCCTCAAGTGGACCAGCGTTCGTGCTGGACGTGCAGACCGCGTGAGACGACGCTTCATCCAATCCCAAACATGCTCAATGGGGGACAGATCCGGAGATCTTGCTGGCCAGGGTAGTTGACTTACACCTTCTAGAGCACGTTGGGTGGCACGGGATACATGCGGACGTGCATTGTCCTGTTGGAACAGCAAGTTCCCTTGCCGGTCTAGGAATGGTAGAACGATGGGTTCGATGACGGTTTGGATGTACCGTGCACTATTCAGTGTCCCCTCGACGATCACCAGTGGTGTACGGCCAGTGTAGGAGATCGCTCCCCACACCATGATGCCGGGTGTTGGCCCTGTGTGCCTCGGTCGTATGCAGTCCTGATTGTGGCGCTCACCTGCACGGCGCCAAACACGCATACGACCATCATTGGCACCAAGGCAGAAGCGACTCTCATCGCTGAAGACGACACGTCTCCATTCGTCCCTCCATTCACGCCTGTCGCGACACCACTGGAGGCGGGCTGCACGATGTTGGGGCGTGAGCGGAAGACGGCCTAACGGTGTGCGGGACCGTAGCCCAGCTTCATGGAGACGGTTGCGAATGGTCCTCGCCGATACCCCAGGAGCAACAGCGTCCCTAATTTGCTGGGAAGTGGCGGTGCGGTCCTCTACGGCACTGCGTAGGATCCTACGGTCTTGGCGTGCATCCGTGCGTCGCTGCGGTCCGGTCCCAGGTCGACGGGCACGTGCACCTTCCGCCGACCACTGGCGACAACATCGATGTACTGTGGAGACCTCACGCCCCACGTGTTGAGCAATTCGGCGGTACGTCCACCCGGCCTCCCGCATGCCCACTATACGCCCTCGCTCAAAGTCCGTCAGCTGCACATACGGTTCACGTCCACGCTGTCGCGGCATGCTACCAGTGTTAAAGACTGCGATGGAGCTCCGTATGCCACGGCAAACTGGCTGACACTGACGGCGGCGGTGCACAAATGCTGCGCAGCTAGCGCCATTCGACGGCCAACACCGCGGTTCCTGGTGTGTCCGCTGTGCCGTGCGTGTGATCATTGCTTGTACAGCTCTCTCGCAGTGTCCGGAGCAAGTATGGTGGGTCTGACACACCGGTGTCAATGTGTTCTTTTTTCCATTTCCAGGAGTGTATTTGATACCTCATACAGAAACGCACCCTCTCGAAATCTGGACAGCAAGCTACACCGCGATGCAGAGCCCCTCTCTTGCAGAGTCTACCACTTGAGTTTGCTAAATGTCTCCGTAGCGCTATCACGCTTACCAAATAACCCTGTGACGAAACGCGCCGCTCTTCCTTGGATCTTCTCTATCTCCTCTGTCAACCCGACCTGGTACGGATCCCACACTGTTGAGCAATACTCAAGTATAGGTCGAACGAATGTTTCGAAAGCCATCTTCTTTGTTGATGGACTACATTTTCTAAGGACTCTCCCAATGAAAACCTGACACCTGCCTTACCAACAATTAATTTTATATGATCATTCCACTTCAAACCGTTCCGTACGCATACTCCCAGATATTTTACAGAAGTAACTGCTACCAGTATTTGTTCCACTATCATATAATCATACAATAAAGGATCCTCTTCCGGTCTCTATCGAATAATTTTCAAGGAATTTTCTTCGCCTTAAAAGCAAGTGATTTATTCGGAATCGAAAAGTTACTCTAGCATTGGCAGATAGTTGTAAATACCGAAGGAGAGTATGTTATTAACGACTAAAGTGTCTATTATGTGTATCTATTGTGTCAATTGTGTAAAACGTCAAGAACTTAATGCACCAACCCAATATTTTGAGACTGCTTAATAATAAGAAAGTAGGCTGAGATGAACTGCCTGTGGGACCATAACGTCATACTCGGTAAAGGAGCTGGTGGTGGATGCGTGTTCTGCACTGTGACGCTTACTGGTGATGAGCGCGCGAGAGTGGTGCTGCCTTTGTTTGGGAGCCACGTGCACGGCACGTGTGTTGGCGGGTAGACGGCCTTGCCCTTGCCGCCCGTCGGCCTCGCCGTCTCTTCCTCACTGGCTGGCAAGCAATTGTTCTGTCTGCCGTAAGCAGGCGCCGCTTCAAACGCCATTCTTCTACAACTGGATCTAGTCACGCCGATAACGGACTCTGCGTGTGATATCTCCTCCTTCTGACGGGTCTTAACATCTGACGGTGCAGTGTGTAGCAGTGCCAGCAACGGATGTTCACCTGCAGCTAGGCAATTACTGCAAACAGTAGCAACCGTACAATATCACTGCGCCGTGAAGAAAGGCGTCCATATTGATGCCGCTTTCCTCGACTTCCGCACTGCCGCCCGATGAACCACACACGAGCTTGTCGAGCATCGGACCACATATGTAAATGGATTCAGGACTTGCTTTCGCCAGAGCTCACTGTGTGAACGTCGACCTTATTTTCGTATACAGGGTATTTAAAAAAACTGCCTAGGTGCGAATAGGACTCGAGCACTGAGGATTCCGTACAGGCTTAATTACGTGTACAGACAGTTCATCATTTCCGGGAGTCGAGAATCTCGAACGTTTTCCACTTATTATCGACATTGTTACTAGCAAAATAACGGTCCCAAGATTCTAAGATTTTCGAGAACGTTTTAATTTTTAAAATACACTGATGAGCCAAAACATTATAACCATCTGCTTAATAGCTTGTTTGTGTCTCTTTGGAACGAAATACGTCACTGATTCTTCGTATGAGAGATCCGACAGTTTGTTGGTAGGTTTGTGGAGGTATGTAGCATTAGATGTCTACGCACAGATCGTGTAATTCGCGTAAATAGCGCGCACGTCATTTGCATACGCGGTGATAGCGACCGAGATGGGTTCCATAGGATTTACATCAGGAGAACGTAACTATGACGCTCCTCAAATCACTGTAGCACGGTTCTGGCTCCGAGACACGGACAATTAAACTGCTGAAAGATGACATCGCCGTCGAAGGAAGACATAAAGCATGGAGACATGCCGGTGTTTCACAGCTGTCAGCGTGTCTTCGATTACTACCACAGGCCCCGAGCAAGCGCAGGAGAATGTGCCTCATACCTTAATAGTGTTCCCACCAACCTGCGTCCCTGGTGCGCTGCACGTTACGAGCAGCCGTTCACCTCGATGACGACGTTCGTGGAAACGACCACCGACCTAGTGTAGCACAACTGTACTGGCACGTTTCCATTAATCGATGGTCGAATCCCGGTGGCCCCATGCCCACTGCAGGCGTAATTGACGATGTCGTTGGGTCAAGTTGTGAACACGTACGGGCTGTCCGCTGCGGAGCTCCATCTTCACAGATCACCATCTATCTTACTTTACAGAGCATAATAAGCCTCAGAACCCCACGTTCTGTGAAGAATCGTGGACATCCATCCATTTACCACCTATGATAGTTTCATTGTCCTACTACCTATACGCCGGCCGGAGTGGCCGTGCGTTTCTAGGCGCTACAGTCTGGAACCGCGTGACCGCTACGGTCGCAGGTTCGAATCCTGCCTCGGGCATGGATGTGTGTGATGTCCTTAGGTTAGTTAGGTTTAAGTAGTTCTAAGTTCTAGGGGACTGATGACTATAGCAGTTAAGTCCCATAGTGCTCAGAACCAACCTACTACCTATTTCCGTAGATGCTCACGACGTGAACATTCGACAAAAAAAAAAAAAAAATGGTTCAAATGGCTCTGAACACTATGGGACTTAACATCTGAGGTCATCAGTCCCCTAGAACTTAGAACTACTTAAACCTAACTAACCTAAGGACATCACACACACCATGACCAAGGCAGGATTCGAACGTGCGACCGTAGCAGCAGCGCGAGCGTCTAGAACCGCTCGGCCACAGCGGCCGGCCCATCTACTGGCGAAACAGCCATTTACATTGAGGAGGAAGATTAGAAAAGTGATAGAAATAGCCAAGCGCCCCCCCCCCCCCTCCGCCCAATATCAGCAGAGTGGGCGGGTATAGGCTTCCGTCGTCCAGGATGGCTACATTACATTATGCATGTTCTGTTGCCACCTAGCCAACTCAGCCTCATGTCTATACTTAATGCAACATGTCATCTTCGACAAAGGCAAATCTGTATCGGAAATTTTAGAGCTAGATTATAACTCAAAATATTATGTGTTCAGGTAAGAAAAGTGGCGTATGTCAGTTTTGATGCCTTAAGTTTCTGGATCGTGGTATGTGGGCATTATCTGCCTATGAATTATTATTATTCTGCTTGCTGATGTTTTTGTGCCATTACTGTCGTGATTCTGTTATGTGACGTGGTTTGCAAATTTGGTGTCCGTTTTCACTTTTCAGTGCTTTAGATGTTCACAGTGTTTTATACTTAATTTATATTTGTCTTACACACATACGCTGAATGAGAGTCATTTGGGGTTAATTGATGTAAGTCTGTTGTACTTAATTTATCTGAAGTTGTGCAGACTACTTCTTATCTTCTTTTTCAATGTCAGCACAAACCATCTTCAGCATGTAATAAAACGTTTATCTTTTAATCTCATACATTTGTAAAACTTACTTAATTATCCCTGTAACTGGGGAAGGAGTGTGTATCTTTCGCCACGTTAGAATAGATACTAACCTTCTTGATCTCGTCAAAAACTGACCAAGGAGATCGGACGTACTGTGGCCAAAATGTCGGAAATTATTGGAACACGCACGTGTTGGCGAATGCAAATCATCGATAATCGTGGAGCTGAGGCATCAGGATCGCTTCAGTGTCAATACGTGGGCAGAAATTGTGGGCGAAAGAGTCAAAGGACCATGCACTTTTCCCAAACGTTATCCATGTAGAAAGACAACGGCCGTGGTTTATGCTCAACGGAGCAAGACCCCGCGATAAATTGGTCGAGGAGGTCTCGTGGTATGGGCTTCCCATTCACTGGACCCGAATTTCTTGGATTACTGACAATGTGTTATTGGAACCTGTGACCAATGCGTGTGTGACAATCCGAATAGGACTAGGTGCGGGATTCATTGCGGAAAAAAGCTGAAGGATGTGTCAGGGTTGCTTGCTAACCACATGCAATACTGCCTATGCCATGTGCTTCTTTGTAAGAGACAGATGGGAATGAGAGGATAGTTTGGCTCGTATCTCAACACCTGTTGTTTTCTGGGCATATAGTAACTTTTCTTCTAGTTTTGACGCATATTACCTCCTGTAGAAATAAGTGACACCTTTTTTTTTAAACACACAGTAGACTGTGTGTTGAAGGTACTGTATCACCAAGTTTTTCTTCTGGATAACTTGTTGGTACCCTACTGGCCGTTGAAATTGCTACACAAAGAACAAATGCAGATGATAAAGGGGTATTCATTGGACAAATATATTATACTAGAACTGACATGTGATTACATTTTCACGCAATTTGGGTGCATAGATCCTGAGAAATCAGTACCTAGAACAACCACCTCTGGCCGTACTAACGGCCTTGATACGCCTGGGCATTGAGTCAAACAGAGCTTGGCTGGCGTGCACAGGTACAGCTGCCCATGCAGCTACAACACGATACCACAGTCCATCAAGAGTAGTGACTCGCGTATTGTGACGAGCCAGTTGCTCGGGCACCATTGACCAGACGTTTTCAGTTGGTGAGAGAATTGGAGAATGTGCATTCGAACATTTTCTGTATCCAGAAAGGCCCGTACAGGACCTGCAACATGCGGTCGTGCATTATCCTGCTGAAATGTAGGGTTTTGCAGGGATCGAATGAAGGGTACAGCCACGGGTAGTAACACATCTTAAATGTAACGTCCACTGTTCAGAGTGCCGTCAATGCGTACAAGGGGTGACCGAGACGTGTAACCAATGGCACCCCATACCATCACGCCGAGTGATACGCCAGTATGGCAATGACGAATACACGTTTCCAATGTGCGTTCACCGCGATGTCGCCAAAAACGGATGCGACCATCGTGATGCTGTAAACAGAAACAGGATTCATCTGACAAAATGACGTTTTGCTATTCGTGCACCCAGGTTCGTCGTTGAGTACACCATCGCAGGCTCTCCTGTCTGTGATGCAGCGTAAAGGGTAACCGCAGTCATGGTCTCCGAGCTGATAGTCCATGCTGCTGCAAATGTCGTCGAACTGTTCGTGCAGATGGTTGTTGTCTTGCAAACGTCCCCGTCTGTTGACTCAGGGATCGAGACGTGGCTGCACGATCCGTTACAGCCATGCGGATAAGATGCCTGTCACCTCGACTGCTAATGATACGAGGCCGTTGGGTTACGTATTACCCTCCTGAACCCACCGATTCCATATTCTGCTAACAATCATTGGATCTCGACCAACGCGAGCAGCAATGTCGCGATACGATAAGCCGCAATCGCGATAGGCTTCAGTCCGACCTTTATCAAAGTCGGAAACGAGATGGTACGCATTTCTTCTCCTTACACGAGGCATGACAACAACGTTTCACCAGGCAACGCCGGTCAGCTGCTGTTTGTGTTTGAGAAATCGGTTGGAAATTTTCCTCAAGTCAGCACGTTGTAGGTGTCGCCACCGGCGCCAACCTTATGTGAATGCTCTGAAAAGCTAATCATTTGCATATCACATCATCTTCTTCCTGTGGGTTAAATTTCGCGTCTGTAGCACGTCATCTTCGTGGTGTAGCAATTTTAATGGCCAGTAGTGTTCAACGCTTTTTCGAGGAATAAAT
The DNA here is from genome assembly GCF_021461395.2 of Schistocerca americana. NCBI lineage: Eukaryota > Metazoa > Arthropoda > Insecta > Orthoptera > Acrididae > Schistocerca > Schistocerca americana. The sequence continues at coordinate 158,258,330 of NC_060128.1, read as the reverse complement.
TGAACATGGAAGAAACAACGTAATAGATCTAGTCTGTCAACTGTAGTAATGAGGCTTGACTCGGTTCGCTTTGTTACTACAAAACTGACTAACAGGTAAACAGTCGTTGATCCCTGTATGTGTGTGTGTGTGTGTGTGTGTGTGTGTGTGTGTGTGTGTGTGTGTGAGCGCCTCTCCGTGCGTGCATCGCACTTCACTTTCTCTGTTCACTCAGAACCTGCGCTGAAGGCAGTGTGCAGAACTCCACTGTTGTGCAAGCTGCATAACAAGCAGGAGCGTATCGTTTCCCCTTCAGAAGTTCGCTAAAGTCCGGCGCGAAGACCTGTCGTGAGGCTTAAAAAATAGAGACTGGGAAATTTAGCGGCGAGCTATGCCACTGGACTCTTCGAAGGACGTAAATTTTGCTACGTAAAATGAGCAAGTAACTCTTCATAGTGGACTACTATAATGAGCGGGCACAGATGGCGATTTTAAGTTGTTACTGTGATGGTGGACTTCAGAGAAGGTACGTCAGAGATCATCAGACTCGCGTAACCCACATTTGGCCTGAATTTACGAAGCAAACACCAGGCATTAACAGTCTATACGGCTGTTACCTTTGCACGAAAGTATTTACAGAATGTATGTAACAATATGAACTTTGAAGGCAGTTGACACATTTCAACTTTATATCGATTATTTCAGTGAATCATTACAGATTTCAAATATATGTACATCACAAGCTGTGACGTAGTTCCTATGGATGAATTTCTTTTAGTTCCATCTCTGCTCTGTTTTGGTCCATATTTGTCATTCATTATGAATTTGGTGTTTTCTGTCGAGATCGTCGACCCCAGTCCTTTATGATGATAATAATAATAATAATAATAATAATAATTATTATTATTATTATTGGAGGAAAGTGCCCAAACCTGGACCTACATTTTGTTTTTGATTTTTAAAATTTAGAAAATAGAAACCACCTATGTTTTAAATCCAAGGAAAATATAATTAAAGGTTATTGTGGAAAAAGAAATTATTTTCAAAAACGTTTGAGTAGTAATTGCCAAAATCGGAACATTGTGTTAACAAACAAAATAACGCTGAATAAAATTAGAAAAGGTTATTACATTAGAGAAAACATAACGTAATTTCAAAGTAGGTTTAATATAAGATTATAGAATTTCTCTGTGTTTTCTTCGATGAACCCAGAAGCCCTGCTGTAGAATATACCTACAATAGGCTTTCTTTCTGACAGTAAGTGTCATTTAAGAAAAAGACTAATGTAATTTTCCTCGCCAATTTCGCCTTTGAAAGAGTGTTCGCTGTTTTTCTCTCTGCAATTACACGGTCATTCTTCACTAGTCATTACGCGTAAGACCAAAGAAAAGAAGCTTCCATACAAATACTAAACCAGTTTATTTTCAACATGTTTAACCAAAACTGTAGATCTGTCTCTCTTTGTCTTTGCTGCTTCCTCAGGTGTACCGTACTTAATGTTCAACTACCTCATAGGTGTCGTTTTTGGAACATTAAAGTGTTACTGGCCTTCTTCCAACCCATCTTCATTTTCAGAACTGTGTCAATAGCTTTACTCATTCTTGGGCTCCATTTTCTTTGATCAACCTTTCCCATTATTCTTTTGTAAGGTGCGAAAGAATACCAAGAGAATAAGAGTATGTACTAATAAATATAGGCTTTAAACATCGAAGAGTAAGGGGTCCGATTTAAGAACTGGAGGGGATCCAATTTACTGTGGTATAGCGTACATTTTGTCAGCCCAATAAATTTTTGACTGGACAACTTAATGAAACAGTCATAAACGTTAACCATAGACCTTACTATTGAAGAGCACATATAGGTTGAAAGGCTTACCTGCCAATATCTAGGAGAAATAACGAAAAGTGCAGCGCAGTGTAAAAACTTTTTCCATTGTGAAAACATTTAATGGCAAGCTGATAAGTAACAAGTGAAGCGAGCGACTCGTGCGCTCCACTACAAAGTGGTAGAACTACGATGTACAAATGGTCCCACTAGAATCTAGAAGAATTCATATCCAAGAGGACATAAAGAGTCCGCCTTAGGGGGCTGGGAGTCCAGTTTAGGACTTTCTTGGATCATACAGTGCCGTTAGATCCCTTTTAATAATTTTCCATGTGGGTGCCATTCGCTCTCCGTGCAATTTTTCTTTCTTCAGCCTCTTGTTGTACTGCTCAGCAGTTTCACTTTTGACTAAACGGATTCCTGTCTTTTACTTCCACAGTTCCTATATGGGCTTTCTCGAGGTCTTATTCAACTTATTGTATACATGGTATATTCTTTAATTTTCTTATGTATGTCACAATTTTTTGAGTAGACATGATTCTTTAGAGATTCCAGACATTTGCATAAAATTTTAGTCCTCGTTTTCTAATGTGTGCTCCCAGGTTTGATGATTTCTCCGTTGTTTCACGGTATTTCAGCCTGTATCCGCCCTCCGTCTTTTCTGTGACAAGAAAAATTACTCTGTCGAAAGAAATCCAAATCTTCATGGACAAGATTATTTGATTGATAATTGATATATGGCAGGTAGATCATCATTGTACGAATATATGATAACAAGTTCAGAGCAAATGAAATACACTAGCGGCAACTCAGGCGTGTTTTCTTGCGTGCCAGCGAACATAAAGGTCCCAAATGGTATTCTGCGATAGACTGCCCCAAGCATCTTATATCCTTTGTTGCAATTCAGCAATGACTCTTGCAGGTTCTGGAGAGCGAGTAAGTTACTGCTTCATCATGTCCGATACGTGTTCAAAAGGCGAGAGATCTGGTGATCTTGTACGCCAGGGCAGTTCTTGTACATTATGTTACGTAGCAAGAGCCGTATGTGGTCGTGTATTGTCCTGCTGAAAAAGCACATAACTTTCCTGTCGAAGAAAGTGATATCTGTGCATGAGAGCTGCATCAAACCAGTCTCAGGACTGAAGACCACAACAACAACAACATCTGTGCATATACTACTTACTTGATCCTACAGAGAGATAAGCATCGAAGAAAACTTAGAGATATTACGTGTTGCCGAAAAAGGAATACAGATGAATTTTTTAGAGGAATTGGACATGTATAACCACATTCACAATAAGGCTGACTGCATACTCAATGATTGTCTAGAATTAAAAAACCAAATCTACCTCCAAAATTTCGTACGTCTCATATAATTTGAAATGATAGAAATAATAAGTAACTGACGGAGACAAAATTCTTCATTGACCATTACCAGCATCTTTCAGACCTAAATAACTAAACGTATAACTCTATAAAATGATCTGTACTACAAAGAAGAATCTTTGCAGTAACTCCAGAAGTGAGCCATATCGTACACCTATCACGTTTTGTGACACATCTTATCAGCAGCCGATGTAAACAAATGTGTCCTCCATCTTGTATTTAGTGTAGTTCATTGATCAGCATGGATCGTAAAAGAAACTCAAACTCCCGTCTTTTAATACGTAAAGGACGGTTTTTATTAGGTAAGTACAATGTACATAGCATATACAAGTGTAAAACTGTGTAACCACAAAAACTTTATTATATTTTAAGACGCAATGTAAAACATTTTGTAAACTTTGCAATCACAAAAACTTTGTTGTATTTTAGGACACAAATATAAAACTTGCAAAGAAGTCAACGCTACCGTCTGACGATGGGCACTAGTCGCTGTACAATAAAATTATTTCAAAAAACTTTCAAGTGATTGCAATATTTCCTACAGCTGCGATGTTCTCTAACCAAAATGGATTAAAAAAATCGCTGACAGGTATGAACGTTTAATCCGCACATAATATACGGTAGTGCCACTGAACGGTCCTTGTGCGTGTTGTATCATTGTTGTCATGCCCTTATGTGCATGAAGAGATGTGCACCAAATTGTGGAAGGAAGCCTAGGCTTTGTCGTCTCATAGACGACTAGGTTAGTGTAGGCGGGGAAGGTGTTCGGCATGCACGAAAATGTGCGATGCAATAACTGTTCCGGAACTCTCCCGTATTGATTCAGCATGTTGTTGTTGTTGTTGTTGTTGCGGTCTTTCCAAGGCTGTCAGTAGTTCTAATGGAATGTTGTCTACTCCCGAGGTCTTGTTTCGACTTAGGTCTTTCAGTGCTCTGTCAAACTCTTCACGCAGTATCGTATCTCCCATTTCATCTTCATCTTCATCCTCTTCCATTTGCATAATATTGTCCTCAAGAACATCGCCCCTGTATACACCCTCTATATATTCCTCCCGCCTTTCTGCTTTCCCTTCTTTGCTTAGAATTGGGTTTCCATCTGAGCTCTTGATGTTCATACAAGTGGTTCTCTTATCTCCAAAGGTCTCTTTAATTTTCCTGTAGGCTGTATCTATCTTACCCCTAGTGAGATAAGCCTCTACATCCTTACATTTGTCCTCTAGCCATCGCTGCTTAGCCATTTTGCACTTCCTGTCGATCTCATTTTTGAGACGTTTGTATTCCTTTTTGCCTGCTTCATTTACTGCATTTTTGTATCTTCTCCTTTCATCAATTAAATTCAGTATCTCTTCTGTTGCCCAAGGATTTCTACTAGTCCTCGTCTTTTTACCTACTTGATCCTCTGCTGCCTTCACTATTTCATCCCTCAAAATTACCCATTCTTCTTCTACTGTATTTCTTTCCCCCATTCCTGTCAATTGTTCCCTTATGATTCAGCATAAGGAAAAAAAATCTGGCTGGCTAGCCGAAGGTTAAAATGGTCTCTCTTTACCCCTGTGTCACTTGCCTCGGTGCCGCAGACCACGTATCTCATTACCTAAGGTTTTCTTAAATGGGAAAAAAATTTTCGAGTCCCAGTAGGAACAGGCCGTGGCGTGACCTTTCGTGCCGGATTCGGCGGCGAAGCGTTTGTTTCGCAATACTGGGGGCCGAAAGATCAGAGTTGGCCGACAGACGCGTGAAATTTACGTACCGTACGCATCGTGTGGGGGTCCGAGCGCAGACTTTCGCCAGCAGTCGCTGCCAAGTCTGTCCGCACGTGCTGCCCGCCGGCCTTTCGCACTTCCGACCTCGGCTGCCAACACGGCGAAGGAAGAAAGCGTGCCGGGCAGGAGATCACGTGTGGAATGAGAATTCCTGAAAACGCGGAATAATCTTCCAGAAGATAATAAATGTAAGAGTCGAAGGCTATTGTTGACGGGGATATTCCACAGGGTGGGTTCACCCACCTATCGGAAAGGGCGTCCTTCCTCCGCGCATGTTAATCCCTTCCAGTGGTCAGCGCGAGTAACTGCCATGCGGAGGGCCCGGGTTCACTTCCCGATGTAGTCTGTAGGTAAACTGAAGAGCGAGCGAGCGAGTCCCTACCCTGCTACGTCACAGGGCGCTTCTACAGGCTGTTTAACAACGTAGTACCGTCCCTGCCGCGGCGCGCGCTTTAAATCTTTGGCGAGGCCGTGTACAGATACGTCCCGGCTGCTTTTATTTTTAGACAAATGCGTTAAGAGTAAAGGAAAACAAAAGACGATTGCTTCTTTCAAAACACAACATTATAGAGTAGATAATATTAACATAAGAACGGAAGTCAGGATTCTACTACAAACATAAATCCGGTTGCCTATTCATGTGAATGTTTCTTCCTCTATTCGTAAGACGAACCAGATATAGTGCAATCAATCTGTAGAGTTTAAGGCTTGTTCTTACTTTGTGTTTCTACTTGAAGGTAGAAGTTTTCTTTGAAGGGCTGCATTGAAACTTAACAATCCTTGCCACACGAAAAGTGTTTAAAAAGTAACCATAAATTTATAATTTCGTGTGTTGTATTAGTTCGATTCGCACTAGTTCGATTCGCACTGTCTTCGTAAACATCTCTGAAAAGTATTTTCAGGTAAATCCCATGTCACGCAATGTCTTGTGTAAAACATCTTTCTGCCAAGGAAAATGTATTTTTTGTTTCACGGCGGTAAATAATTTCCGTGGTGTGGGCACTATTTTTTGGTTATGTAAAAGTCTCCCATCGTTTGTCGAATGACCGATTTTGTGAAACTGTCTATAACGATGGGTTTCGTCCCTAAATTGTTAGTTTTCCTTCGCGGTGATTCCAGTAAGCCATGCGCCTTGTTTTCGCGTTCCTTCCTTATGCGTCCTATTGTGGCGAGGCTGACGTTTGCCCTTTGATTGAGACCGGTAATTTTTGTGTCGCCTCCTTAACACACGCTGTAATAACGTTAGAGACGATCGAACGCTCGTTACTCCGCAAATACCTCCTCTTCTTCGTATTCTGCACGTTTTCTTGCAATGCAGGGCGATTATCCATCACTTCCGGATACTGAATTATATCAGTGAGCACACAAAGTCAACTGACACTGGCAACTAAGATCCTACGAACAGAAACGACGTATATCACTGCACGCCTAACTACAACGCTAGACAGGTAACGGGCAACTGATTTTGGGTGGCCCTTTAGGCCAGTGGCAGGGTTCTTCCGGGAAACCGAGCGAGGTGGCGCAGTGGTTAGCACACTGGACTCGCATTCGGGAGGACGACGGTTCAATCCCGTCTCCGGCCATCCTGATTTAGGTTTTCCGTGATTTCCCTAAATCGTTTCAGGCGAATGCCGAGATGGTTCCTTTGAAAGGGCACGGCCGATTTCCTTCCCAATCCTTCCCTAACCCGAGCTTGCGCTCCGTCTCTAATGACCTCGTTGTCGACGGGACGTTAAACACTAACCACCACCACCATCTTCCGGGAAAGGCCACTTCCCCCACCGGAAGCGCTGCTCGCTCTTGAGCTTATAGACAGACTATACCGCCAGGGATATTTTCTAGGTAGGGAGAATGCAACGGAGTGCACTCGGCTTTGTGATGCCAAATGAGGAGCTACTTCAGCGAGTAGCAGCGGCTCCACGCTACGAAAACTGACCCCCACACCCCTTGACACCGCATCCAGTAACGTCATTGGCGGAGGAAGACACGGCAGTCGGTCGGTACCGATGGGCCCGCGAGGGCCTGTGGACACAGTTGAAAGGATGCAGGTGTTGTGTGGCGTTGCGTTTTGGCTTGGATGATGATGGTAATGGTGGTGGTGGTGGTGGTGGTGGTGGTGGTGGTGGTGGTGGTGATGATGATGATGATGATGGTGATAGTGATAGAAGGCGCGGCACACAGCCTACTACTCTCGAATAGCTCTAAGGGGGCCACCGAGATTAACGTCTCCGCCCGACGGACGGATCACCATCGACAGTGTTGCGTCTCCTCACTTCATGAGACACTGCGGAGAGCATTGAAATTTTATCCAGGACTTTGAAGCAAAAGCTGGTGGTCACAAATGTTATGCCTCCCCACTGCCGGCCTAAATTATATCAGTGAAAATTTCATCCACCACCAGGATTCAAGCCGGCTTACCACGCCACCACACAAGTGTGCGTCAGCAGGATGGCAGCAGACCGTATTATTCGTTTCGGACCTCTTGATAAGTATGGAAGTGTGATTACGCATGTCAGTCACATCGCGATTACGGGCAGCATGGGGTTCACGCCTGAGCCTCAGGACGTGCGCTAGCAGCGCATGTCGGGTGTTTCAAGCGTCAACTTCGCGTCTTAATATCTCGGGATGTAAAGGGAATATTGCGATGCAATCAACGCCAGTGTGTATGTGCTTTGTCATGCTATGGATTGCTGATGAAAAAATATAGGAGGTCCATTTAAAAAAACATAAGTTTGTGTTAGAAAACACATACGCTTTCGTTTTAGAATGTTTCCAAATATGTACATTCATGGGCCCCAGCCCTACATTGATACCGGTGAAAGTCATTTTCCAATAGCTGTTATTGTTCCAGAGATATTTTGGGTGGACAAGATAGCTGGGACACCCTGTATAAATCTAAACTAAAGAAATTGGAAGGAAAACCAGAAGAGGAAGGAGGTTCATTTCTTGCAGCCAGAAATGCTTAGGTTTTCTTAAATCGATTAAGGCAGTGCGTGGTGCTTAGCGACGAATCTCGGTTTTGCACTACCTCGTATGACCATCGTCGGGAAGCGTGGCGGCGACTCAGGGAGAGATTCCATTCTTCCAATATTTTGGAGAGGCTCTTCGGTGTTACTCCTGGGTTCTTGGTGTGGGGAGTCATCCATTACGACTTGAGGTGACGGTTGGTGGTGCCAGAGAGAACTCTGACGGCACAAAGGTACACCATGCACGTCCTGCGTCTCACGAGTAACTTCTCGTGAGACAGTATCGTGGTGCCATTTTCCAGCAGGACAATGCTCGTCCACACGTACCACGCGTGTCCAAGAACTGTCTCTGTGATGTTGAGGTACTCCTTCGCCCAGCAACATCCTCAGATCTGCCTCCGATAGAACACGTGTGGGACCAGGTCATACATCAGCTCCGTCCCAGTGCCAGTATGCAGGATATCAAAGACCAGTTACAACATTAGTGGGCCAGCTTGCCTCAAGAGACAATACAGCGGCTTAGACACCGTTCCGAGCCGAATCAGTGAATGCATCCAGGGCAGTCGGGGGCGCAACACCATACTGATAAGTGAGCTTAAAATGCTTAGTTCTTTGTACATTTACTCAATTTTGTAATCACTGAAATAATACCAAATCCCCACCCAATCCGTAAAACTTCATTTCGTTTCCTACTCCCTTTTTCGGTGCTTCCATTTTTTTCAGGTACCAAGTGATCACAAAGTCACTATAAATTTGAAAACTTAATTAACCACGGAATAATGTAGATAGAGGAGTAAAAATTGACACACATGCTTGGAATGACATGGGGTTTTATTAGAACAAAAAAAAGACAAAGTATTGCTAGACGCGTGAAAGATCTCTTGCGCGCGTCGTTTGGTCATGATCGTGTGCTCAGCCGCCACTTTTGTCATGCTTGGCCTCCCAGGTCCCCAGACCTCAGCCGGCCGCGGTGGCCGTGCGGTTCTAGCGCTGCAGTCCAGAACCGCGGGACTACTACGGTCGCAGGTTCGAATCCTGCCTCGGGCATGGATGTGTGTGATGTCCTTAGGTTAGTTAGGTTTAAGTAGTTCTAAGTTCTAGGGGACTGATGACCTAAGATGTTAAGTCCCATAGTGCTCATAGCCATTTGAACCATTTTGAACCCAGACCTCAGTCCGTGCGATTATTGGCTTTGGGGTTACCTGAAGTTGCAACGACCGACATCTCTAGGGATGCTGAAAGGCAACATCCGACACCAATGCGTCACCATAACTCCGGACTTGCTTTACATTGCTGTTCACAACATTGTTCCTCGACTATAGCTATTGTTGAGGAATGATGGTGGACATATTGAGCATTTCCTGTAAAGAACATCATCTTTGCTTTGTCTTACATTGTTATGCTAATTATTGCTATTCTGATCAGGTGAAGCGCCATCTCTCGGACACTTTTTGAACTTATGTGTTTTTTTTGGTTCTAATAAAACCCCATGTCATTCCAAGCATGCGTGTCAATTTGTACCTCTCTATCTACATTATTCCGTGATTTATACAGTTTTCAAATTTATACTGACATTTTGATCACCCGGTAGTGTATGTATGAAGGGCGATCAAAGATTTGCTTTCGAAGGCTTGCAGTCCAGAGTCAGTATGCCAATCTGGCACTGAGGCAAACATCCCACCTGCGCACTAGGTTGAAGATACCATTTGGTAAAAGACCGTGTCTGCAAGAGGGTGCTGCACTTTCTTGCCCGACACGAATTGTCGACCCTTCAAGGCCTTTTTTAAGGAACCGAGGGCATGATAACCGTGGAGATGTCGGGGCTGAAGGGCGGGTGCCCGAGTGTTGGCGTGGACTGATAAGGTAAGGAATGAGGAGGTTATGCGCCGAATCGGAGAGGAAAGGAGTATGTGGAAAACACTGACAAGGAGAACATATGTTAAGACATCAGAGAATGACTTGCATCGTACTAGGGGGAGCCGTTGTGCGCAGAAACTGTAGAGGAACACAGAGTGGAATACATCCAGCAAATAACTCGGGGCGTAGATTGCAAGTGCTACGTTGAGTTGGAGAGGAATTAGCAGCGGGCCGCGTCAAACCAATCAGAAGACTGGTGTTTCAAAGAGGGAGAAAAAATCTGCGTTACGATATACGCGATATGGGAAATGCGTTATCATGAAGAAGCAGCACACCATTTCAAAACGGTGGTTTTCGACAGAGATAGTGCCTCCATACGCATGGGTAGCGTTCTCGCTTCCCACGTCCGGGTTCTCGGGTTCGATTCCCGGCGGGGTCAGGGATTTTCTCTGCCTCGTGATGGCTGGGTGTTGTGTGCTGTCCTTAGGTTAGTTAGGTTTAAGTAGTTCTAAGTTCTAGGGGACTGATGACCATAGATTTTAAGTCCCATAGTGCTCAGAGCCATTTGAACCATTTGAGCCATACGCATGCCTCATTCTCCAGTGGATATCTAGTGGTGTTTGTCCTTCGGCAGACAAGAAAAGAATAACAACACGTTGGTCTTGTTTGGACGCATTTGGTAATAACGTCGGCGTAGTATCGCCCATGTTAGGTTAGTTTGATTCTGCTTGCCAAGTGTTCTTGTTGTACGCCATTCAAGAGGATCCCTGTGCCAACGTATATGTTATATTCCAAGTATAACACCCAGACATGGTCGAATCTGCACAAGCGTTGAGCAAGAAGATTCCTAGGCAGACGATGAGGCAGTGTTTACTCAGAATGCCAATGTCCTGAACGAAGGACGCGAAAACATGTTTGGAAACCGAAATAAACGTCTTCCATAGAGGTTCCGACTCAGTAAAAAAAGAAGTTTGTATTTAGTAAATAGAGTAAATGAAAAAAAAATGAAAGGAAGATGAAGTGTGAAAGTGTGCACATCCCTAAAAAGAATTGGGAATTGCTGAGTAGGGTAGAGGCCGCAGTGTAAACAGTCCCGCACCTCTCGCTGTGGGTTTGTGGGTTGGGCCTCGTCCAGCGTCTGGAACGGAGCCAGCGGGGAAAGTGGCCTCACAGCTGGCTAGCGTCAGCACGCTACGGAACCTGCTGCTACACTGAGGTGTGTGGCGGGGGGGTACATTCACAAACACCCTCCTTTCCCGTATCCTCACCTCTCTGCTCAATTTCCGAACAATGCATAAGAGGAATGACATACAAAAAAATCTCCAAATGGACTCTTCGTGGTCATTTCGCGAAGTGTATGGGGAGGAAGTAATATGCTCGACTCTTCTCGAAACGCACATACTCTAAAATTTAGCAGTAAATCTCTTAATGATGAAGGACGCCTCAGTTGTAGCGTCTGCCAGAGCAATTGCATGAGCATTCGTGTGATGCTATTGCGTTGTTAAATGAACGTCTGTCCTGCGGCTCTCGGTCTATTAGAAACTTTGCAATACGACCCCACTTTGGGACCGAGCGAGAATAAGCAGTGGCCAGCACACCGTACTCGCATTCGGTCATCCAGATTTAAGTTTTCCGTGATTTCCCTAAATCATTTTAGGCAACTGCGGCGATTGTTCCTTTGCAAGGGCATGGTCTGTTTCTCTCCCCTTCCTCCCTTGATCCGATCTTGCGCTCCGTTTGTGATGACCTCTTCCTTCTTTTTTTTTATCCACTTCGAACTTGAGTGTAAGGTGTTTTGCGAGTAACAGTTCAGTGGAGGTAGCTGTAAGAAGTGTTGTAGAAGTTGATGGTGGTAAAAGGGAGACGGTGTAACACGGCATAGAAGCAAAAGCTTAACATCCTCATCCGACGGACGGATCACCCCGTGAATCTCTGTGGAGGGATTTGGAATTTAAATTTGTGCACAGCTCTATAAGGAACCGTGTGCCGCTACGAGCACACTAAATATTGAGGATGTAAGGCCCGTCGACGACGAGGTAATTAGGAACGAAGCTCATGTGCGGATCAGGCACGTGGTAGAGAAGGTAGCGCTCGGCATTAGCCTTCACAGATAGAGCCTACAAGGCATTAACACGTCGTCCTCTTCCATTTACCAGCCAAGTATAGCTCATCATCATCATCATTATCATCATCATCAGTATTAGTACTCCGTCTTTAATAATTGAAAATTGGTGACCCATCACACAATCATCTCAACAGTCTGTCTCCATTTTTGCCAGTCTCCTGCATCTCGGAGTAGCTGGCTTCATGTTTGGTTTGTCTCCTCTTTTTCCTAGTCCATCCATCGTGCCGGTGGTCTTCCCTGCACTCTTTTCCTTCGTCCTTGTCTTCGATAACCATCTTTTCCCAGTTATCCTCCTGTCGTCGAAATACGTAACTAAAGAACTGCAAGATTCGCTGGAAACAAACACTGGACAATCTCTTCTGCACCCTGAGTTCTTGAAGGATTGATTTGTTGGTTCGTTTGCCCACCCGTGATATTCTTAGCAACCTCCTGTATGACCACATCTCAAAAGCATCAATTCTTTTACATTCTCCTACAGTAATTGTCCGCATTTTAGCTCCATAAAGGAAAACTGGAAACACAAGAGATTTCACCACTCTCAATTTCGTTTGTCTGGCTAGAGCAGTCTTTCCAAATTGCTGTCAGTATAGATATAGGTACTGAAATTTATTCTTTCATCAGAATTCGAACTAGCGATCCCGTCCACAGAGAGAGGTTCTGAAGAAAGGCACTTGACAGTTCTTTCTTTTTTTTTTTTTTTTTTTTTTTTTTTTTTTTTTTTTTTTTTTTGTTTCCATGACTGGCTCCATTTTTTTCAATGCCTAGTGTAAATCCAAAACTTATTAGAATATCGATCGGTCGCATGTCTAAGTAGCAGCTAAAGTGTGGTGTGGGTCGGCACGCTTTCCACGTCGACTGTCGGAAGCTGACAGTATCTGGCACAAAGTGGTTTCCCCGTGTGGCTTAAAGAGAGACACAGGAGACGACTGGGACCTCTGTGTGACCGCTGACCTCATTGGCCAATCCCAACACGCCGCTTGTCGCAACTGCGCGCCTTGCTTCACACTCGCAGACTCTTCAGAGCCTTCTTTACAAGAGCGGCTTTCTGCTCAAAGTGGGCTCCCCGCGGTAGGTGTGTACGACTTGCCTGGCTATAAATCAGCTGTCGCCAACCAGGTTGCGAATGGGCCGATGACGTGGAACGTCAATTGACTGTGCCGTGTGTAGAATTCTAAAATCGTGAATATCCAAAAGACTTCCTCATGCGCGGAAAGTAACGACGGGGGCGTCATCTCTCAACATCGGAAGTTAATTAACTAAAAGACATTCCATTTCCCACCTTGGGCATGCCCTCGTAATTTTAAATCGTCACCCTGGATGGGTGTGTACAATGTGCGCCTGTCATTCACACGCTTCTTTCTTTACATGTTGCAGAGGCCTTGTCGATCATACGCCTGATCTACGAGCCTCTTCCTCTTCCATTTCTTTCTGTCGAGTGCACTGTTTATCCATTCTATGTTGATGTTCATCCTAGCTGTATCCTGCGGGATGTTATCCCGCCAGCTAATTCCGGGTCTTCTTCTTCCTCTCGTTCGTCCAGTTGCCCTGCAGAATGCTATTCTATGTATTCTATTCTCTGTCGTCCTTGCTATGTAGCCTGCCCAGTTCAACCTTCTCTTCTTTGGCACTTCGACGATGTTAAGGTATTTGTATAGCTCTCTTAATTCGTTATGTTTTTTCTTATCCTCCATTTCTCGGTATTTTCATCATACACAGGTCAAAAAATTTTACTCAATATTTTCCTCAAATATTAACAGTTTTTCTTCATCTTTCTTTCCAAATATTAATGCTTCACATGCTGTAATGTTACTGCTATGACAGTCGGCTGACACAAGCCATTTTGAAGTTAGTACAAGTGGTCTTTTCTTTAAGATTCTGATAAAACTAAAAAGCGTTTCTTTCGCTTTTGCTAGACTGACATCTACTTCTGTATTTGCTCTATTGTTGTTACTGAAAAGACACCCTAAGTACTTGAAGCGGCCAACTGTCTTGAAAGGGATTCCATCTACAGACAAAGGTGCGGCACTTCAGGTTTTCTTACTTATGACCAGATATTCTGTCTTTTTTTCATAAACACGTAATCTTGTCTTCTCAACGATTTTGTGACAGCTTTGTATCATTCTTGTTAATTCTACTTTGGAACTACTTATTTATGCTACATAATGTGGGTAGGCTACTCTAGTAATGTTCACGCTCTGCATTTGGATCCCTTGTGGATTAATATTAGTAAATTCTCTCTCTATCTTCCCTAAGACAAGGCTGAATAAAATACTCGAAATGGCATTACCTTGTCTCAGTCCAGAGCACATCTTCAAATTATCAGTTTCTCCCACAGGTGTCTTTATACGACATGAAGTTTCGTCAGTACACATTTTAATTACTCTAATTAGCTTTGAAGGTATTTCAAATTCCCTCATTATGTATATTTAGGAGTACCTGACGGTGTATACTGTCGTAGGGCTTTGTGAAATCTAGAAACAATATGCGGACATCTACATTGAATTTCCACGCCTTCTCCGTTATTTTTGTTAGAGTGAATAAATGATCTAATGTGGATCTGTCACTACGGAAACCGCATTGGTAGTCCCCAATTAATTCTTATTAAATTTTAATTACGGGTGTATGAATGACCACTTGGAAACGGCCCATCACCGAGATCATCTGACTTTGTGAAATGACAGTGATGGTTATACAGCCAAGACCGGAAATGGAATTGTCTTTTAACTAACTTGCGGCAGTGGCACACAATATGAAGAAACTTACGGGAAGTTCAAATCTTCTCGCCACGCTCAGTAATGTAAAGTCATAGTAACGGACTGTGCGTTCGTGTCTTCTTAATCTTTATTGTATTGTTTGCTTTGTTTTGGTGGCGCATTGCAGAAGTTCCACAAGGACTTGTTGTTTTCCCTATTTGTCTTCTCCCACAAGAGATCTACATCTATATCCATACTCCGCAAGCCACCTGACGGTGTGTGGCGGAGGGTACCTTGAGTACCTCTATCGGTTCTCCCTTCTATTCCAGTCTCGTATTGTTCGTGGAAAGGAAGATTGTCGGTATGCCTCTGTGTGGGCTCTAATCTCTCTGATTTTATCCTCGTGGTCTCTTCGCGAGATGTACGTAGGAGCGAGCAATATACTGCTTGACTTCTCGGTGAAGGTGTGTTCTCGAAACTTCAACAAAAGCCCGTACCGAGCTACTGAGCGTCTCTCCTGTAGAGTCTTCCACTGGAGTTTATCTATCTTCCCGTAACGCTTTCGCAATCACTAAATGATCCTGTAACGAAGCGCGCTGCTCTCCGTTGGATCTTCTCTATCTCTTCCATCAACCCTATCTGGAACGGATCCCACACTGGTGAGCAATATTCAAGCTGTCGGCGAACAAGTGTACTGTAACCTACTTCCTTTGTTTTCGGGTTGCATTTCCTTAGGATTCTTCCAATGAATCTCAGTCTGGCATCTGCTTTACCGGCGATCAACTTAAAATGTCATTCCATTTAGATCACTCCTAACGCATACTCCCAGATAATTTATCGAATTAACGGCTTCCAATTGCTGACCTGCTATATTGTAGCTAAATGATAAAGGATCTTTCTTTATATGTATTCGCAGCACATTACACTTGTCTACATTGAGATTCAATTGCCATTCCCTGCACCATGCGTCAATTCGTTGCAGATCCTCCTGCATTTCGGTACAATTTTCCATTGTTACAACCTCTCGATATACTACAGCACCATCCGCAAAAAGCCTCAGTGAACTTCCGATGTTGTCCACAAGGTCACGTATGTATATTGTGAATAGCAACGGTCCTACGACACTCCCCTGCGGCACACCTGAAATCACTCATACTTCGGAAGACGTCTCTCCATTGAGAATGACGTGCTGCTTTCTAATATGCCAAATATGCCAGATATCTTACAGCAGAAAGTCAACATTAACCTGTCAAACCCCGTCCTCTCTCGCATCAAATTACCAGTCGAACGCGTGATGCTTGAGTTGGCAAAATCAGCAAGACTTAAAATAATGGCTTACAAAATTTTGATAATATGAAATGAATTCGATTTCCCGGAAAACAATTTTCTTCTGTAGCTTATTTCAACCAAACCAGGACACACAAAATTCTATACTTCGTGTCGCTAGACGTGAATGATTGTGCTGCTGAAGACGGAGAAAACATTTTCGGATGCCTTTACTAATTAACGAGATATTTTGAGGGACGTACAAGATTTTTTAAGATGTATAGCGTCTGACAGATAACTTGCTGGCTCGTGATATACATAGCGGAAATTCAGAGGCAGGTAAACAAAAGCGTTTAAAAAGATACGACTACCAATCGGAAACAACTCTAAAAATTTGTCAACATCGCTATTACAGAAATCTAACGTCTGTATCTCTCATGGTAGCGCAATACACAGAATTGCCGTGACAGCTGTATCAGTTATTGCTCGCAAACAACAACAACAATAACAACACAACAGCAGACCAAAGCTGAATTGTATAGTAACATTACACAGTTCTGTTTCCCGACCTTTACCCCGTGTTTTCACGTTGTCAGCGTCTTCGTTACTGGATTTGGCCATTTTTTATATTATAAATCCAGTCACGGAACACAAATGTTTATCAGTCTGTTTACTAATTTGTCCGCGATGACCATCTTCAGACCTGAGTACCTACAGTACATTATACATATCGTGCTATTACATAGGTAGATGGTACAATCACGATAATTAGCCATACAAGCTTCGTCACCAGGTTACAAATTTTGGCCGCGCGGTTAACTGCGCAATGTCATGAATTGCGCGGGTCTTCCCGCCGGAGGTTCGAGTCCTCCCTCGGACATGGGTGTGTGTGTGTTGTCCGTAGCGTAAGTTAGTTTAAATTAGTTTAAGTAGTGTGTAAGTCTAGGGACCGATGACCTTAGCAGTTTGGTCCCTTAGGAATTCACACATATTTGAACAAACTTTGGGTAGCATAACCAACATTGCTACATGCATGTTGAAACTTCGAGGAAAATAGTTATATACACTACTGTTTAGAAGAAGGCCGAGATGAAATTTATTTCAGCGATTGGGGACATGACACTACATAAATGATTAGCATTACAGACCTGCACACGCACTGTGACTGTGGAAATTCAGTACGGAGGAGGGTCACCACATGCTGCAGTCAGAGCCGATAGCAGTGACGGCTCGTGAATATACGTTCGGGGTGTTCACAAATTTTTAGATTCAGATAAATGTGAGAGTGTGCAATTAATAGCACCTGCTGTATAACAGTTATGCTTATCAACAAGTTAATACAACTACAGCCACTGAGCCACTGCCAATAATAATAACAGCAATAATAATAAGATTCGTAACTTATCTGCCAAAAGAAAGAATTGCTTTTTTGGAACTTTATTGTTTCGCACATAAGTTCAGTTTAGGGCAATAACGAAATAATGTGTAAGCTTTCGCAACTCTCCATTTCGCATTTTTGTGTAAGAGGATCTATCGTTCTTTTCCATTTATGTGGGCGAATGTACAAGATCCCTAACAGATGTATCAGTTCGCGAATTTACTTGCGGGCTGGAAGTCGGATATTCTTACCCTGCACCCACACTGCAACTTGTGCTAACTGTACACTTCCCTGTTAAATGTTCGCTTGTAGTCACGCTTATTTGATTTCGTCACTTTCTCAGTCAAAGGATCTTTCTTGGAGGCCCTAGTTTCTTTACGACTCACTTTTCCTGGTAATTTACTTTCCTGTTCGCAGAATGAGGTCTTCACACTGCTGCGGAGTGTGCATTGATATGAAACTTCCTGGCCGGCCGCAGTGGCCGAGCGGTTCTAGGCGCTTCAGTCCGGAACCGCGCGACTGCTACGGTCGCAGGTTCGAATCCTGCCTCGGGCATAGATGTGTGTGATGTCTTTAGTTAGGTTTAAGTAGTTCTAAGTTCTAGGGGACTGATGACCTCAGATGTTAAGTCCCATTGTGCTCAGAGCCATTTGAACCATTTTTAAACTTCCTGGCAGATTATAGCTGTGTGCCAGACTGAGACTCGAACTCGGGACCTTCGCCTTTCGCGGGCAAGTGCTCTACCGACTGAAGTAACTAAGCAAGACTCACGACCTGTCCTCACAGCTTTGCTTTTCTAGTAGCATTTAAAATAGATTCAACTTAGTTCATGTTTACACTGCACACGAAAGCAGATTCCCGCACAGTGAACAGCCAACTCCAAACACAAACTGCAGTTCGTGAAAATGATTAGACTCGAGTAGTCTCCCAACATTGTCTGCCAACATTGTCATTCGACTATGACGCACTGAGACCCATAAGGGCCGAAAACACCCCGCCGTCGATCCTACAGTAAAGCGAATTAAAAAAATGGCTCTGAGCACTATGGGACTTAACATCTATGGTCATCAGCCCCCTAGAACTTAGAACTACTTAAACCTAACTAACCTAAGAACATCACACAACACCCAGTCATCACGAAAGCTAATAGCAAAGAAACCAGTGACACAGTTCTTTGCGAATTTTCCTATATTCAGTGCCGGCCTACAGCACAGATAAACCTGGCTCACTATAAGATCAACAGTTTCGGAAGCATGAATAAATGCTACAGTCTCACAATGGAGGTGATGTGCTTTAGGCTCTTATGATTCTCAGCTCCTCAAATGGATTACTGTATGATAAAATTCATAACTTAATATACTATAACTCTTTCAGAAACGCTCAAAATAAAGCATATAGTGAGTGAATTAGCACATTTGAGGAGTGTGCTATCATCTAGTAGGATTTATGCCGAGCGAACGGGGGTAAAAGTCTGCCGCAGTGTGCTACCACCTGGTGGCATAGATGTAAACATCTGGTTGGGTGGCAAGGGATAGTTGTGCACGTCGTGAACCGTGCACATTGTTTATCAACGCCGTATGTATTTGAACAGTGAGGCAATTACGTCACGCGAGTTGCGCATGCTCAAAAGCTCCTTAAAACGTGCAGTGCACAACTGTAGGTGTGCTTGCGACACTGATGCCTGAGTCTAGAGGAGCAGTAGCGCGTCGATTTGAGTGCTATGTCTTTCAGTTTGCAGCATCTAGAGGGTCTTGCTGCATCTAGAGCGATGTACTTGAGGGCAGTAATATGGACGTGGAAGAGGACGTAGATAAGGTGAAATGAGAGATATGATACTGCGTGAAGAGTTTGACAGAGCGCTGAAAGACCTAAGTCGAAACAAGGCACCGGAAGTAGACAACATTGCTTTAGAACTACTGATAGCCTTGGGAAAGCCAGCCTTGACAAAACTCTACCATCTGGTGAGTTAGATATGTGAGACAGGCGAAATACCCTCAGACTTCAAGAAGAATATAATAGTTCCAATCCCATAGAAAGCAGGTGTTGACAGGTGTGAAAATTTGTTGGAACACATGAGCCAATACTGACCCTACGACTTATCTTAGAAGATAGATTATGGAAAGGCAAACCTACGTTTCTAGCATTTATAAACTTAGAGAAAGCATTTGACAATGTTGACTGGAATACTCTATTTTCAAATTCTGATGGTGGCAGGGGTAAAATACAGGGAGCGAAAGGCTATTTGCAATTTGTACAGAAACCAGATGGCAGTTATAAGAGTTGAGGAGCAAGAAAGGGAAGCAGTGGTTGGGAAGGGAGTGAGACAGGGTTGTAACCTATCACCAATGATATTCAATCTGTATATTGAGCAAGCAGTAAAAGAAACAAAAGAAAAATTTGGAGTAGCAACTAAAATCCATGGAGGAGAAAGAAGGACCTTGAGGTTTGCCGATGTTAGATAAACAGTCGGCAGATGATGACTGAAGTGATCGCTTTAGCAAAACTCTACTAATACCAGTATTACTGGCCCCTGTTTTGATCACAACCGAGGTAGAATCTGTTTGGTTTTGAAGGACGTGTCTGTTTCATCTTTTAGTGATGGTGGTTTCGCCAGCTCTTCGAGACAGTTTTAAAAGTGGAGTTTATGCTTTCTGTTTTTTTGGTAGGACGACATTGGCTTGTGGGTTAAAGAGATGGTTCCGAAGTTCGCTGAGATTCTGAGGGAAGTGGTTCAAACTCAGTTGATTAGTCATCGTCAGTGTTGCTACAGAGACCATTATTGGATTCCGCTCATACGTTACTGCAATTTTCCAAATTTTCTGTGTGAGGTATAACATTTGAAAAAGTGTTCCCTTCATTTTCCACGGATTCTAGCAATCTCATCCCACCGTAGTAGCTGGCTCTCTCTCTCTCTCTCTCTCTCTCTCTCTCTCTGTCACACACACACACACACACACACACACACACACACACACACACACACACACACACACACATATATATATATACGGACGCAGGTTCGAATCCTGCCTCGGGCATGGATGTGTGTGGATGTCCTTAGGTTAGTTAGGTTTAAGTAGTTCTAAGTCTACGGGACTGATGACCTCAGATCTCAGATGTTAAGTCCCATAGTGCTTAGAGACATTTGAACCATTTGAGGGCACGAAGCAACTCGCCGGGCGCATTACAGGTACGTCCAACACGGCGCAGAATATCTGCTCCTAGGAAAACACGGCTATACGGTGACTGTCACGACACGAGCCGCACGGCAGTATCGATGCGTCTACCCAACGGTACTCCTCTAATGTAACTCAATGCAACCGATTCCAATGGCGTGTCTGTAGTCGCGCAACAGCAGACAGACACATTGTCGAGCACAGCTACCGCATTGAAATCGCACGTTTATCGGCGAGCGGCGAAAATCACGTGACGCACTGGTCGTTTAGTAACTAGCAAGTGTTTATATGCGAACCTAGTTTAGTGTTCTTTACCGCTACTCTTACAAAACAGTCTTAAGGAGGGTCATCAGCCTTGCTACGACACACTACACGGAAACGAATGATAATCCACAATGGATGGACAACGGGATGACATGAACAGTATACTCCTACTTTCTGTACAAACTCACAATAAACGTATTATGTCACACACACACACACACACACACACAGCCAGACAGGTACGCTCCGTCTTGTGCATTGCGTCAGGCACGTCTCAGCAGACTTGTAAGCGGTCTGAGGCGACTACGTGCGCAAACTGCACTTTGTCTGTCTGTTCGGTTGCTGCAAACATTCTCGCTCTTCAAGAATTCGAGAGGAGAAAAGATGTAGGGCCACTGCTCGTGCCGTTACAGATACAAGCGTCTCTTGGCACGGGTGAGGCCGCTTGTGTTGCAGACTCCTGAACACGGCCTTCTATGTTCAGTGGTCCGAATGAATCTTTCTGTGGCGTAGCTGTACGTGTTACGTTAGCGGAGACTTCTTCAGTTGCGGGACCAGAATTTTGACGTGCAACTGTGTTCCACCCGGCATGCAGACGATGTCTCGTACACAGGTACCCCTTCACTTATGTTTACGGATGCCCACTTTTTTCCTTGTCAGGCTACGTCCGATACCTCTTTGAATGCTAAACTGGGATTCATTCTCAAAGAGCACGCCCTTCTACAACGTAGCGCACAATAGGCATATCCACTCCAAGCGCTTCCCCTGCTTGGAAGTCACATCTTTTTTGAAACTTCCTGGAAGATTAAAACTGTGTGCCCGACAGAGACTCGAACAGTTTTAATCTGCCAGGAAGTTTCATATCAGCGCACACTCCGCTGCAGAGTGAAAATCTCATTCTGGAAACATCCCCCAGGCTGTGGCTAAGCCATGTCTCCGCAGTATCCTTTCTTTCAGGAGTGCTAGTTTTGCAGGTTCGCAGGAGAGCTTCTGTAAAGTTTGGAAGGTAGGAGACGAGGTACTGGCAGAAGTAAAGCTGTGAAGACCGGGCGTGAGTCGTGCTTCGGTAGCTCAGATGGTAGAGCACTTGCCCGCGAAAGGCACAGGTCCCGAGTTCGAGTCTCGGTCGGGCACACAGTTTTAATCTGCCAGGAAGTTTCATATCAGCGCACACTCCGCTGCAGAGTGAAAATCTCATTCTGGACACATCTTTTTTTTAAGAATAATTACGCTATCTCGTCAAAAGTATCCGGTAACCATTTAGTGTACGCTGGTAAGGAATGCATCCATCCTTCGCCTTTATGACGCCTCGAATTCTGTTGGAGTAACTTTTCAGTCACGTGTCTGAATGCATGTGGAGGAATGGCAGCCCACAGTTCCTCAAGAGTCGAAACCAGGGAAGATAGTGATCCTGAATGACGGAGTCTAAAGCGAAATCGGCGTTCTATCCCAAAGGTGGTACATTGCATTCATGTAGGGTCTCTGTTCACAAACGGTTACCTCACAGGTGCTGCTTTGAGAGGGTGCGTACTCATGCTGATATAATCATCACCTCCGAACTGTTCCTCCACAGCACATTGCTGTGAAATGTGTTCTTATATTTTCGCATTTAGCGTATTCTTATGCACATTAAGGAGACCCCGAAAAACAATACCATATTGTATAACGCCCTCTGTTGGCACCCAGATCACTCGTTTCCAGTCATTCTCGCTCTTTACACCACTTCAAACGTCGCTTTGCACTGACTACAGAAATGTGTGGGTTACGAGCAGTTGCTCGCCTTCGTACCCCATTCTCTTTAACTCCTTGTGCACAGTCATTGTGATGACTGAAATTCTGACAGCATTTTGGAACTCGCGAAGTATTCCTTCCGCTAATATCGTGCGATTTTTTTACAGTCACCCCGCGTCTTCTGCCGCTGTCCGCCAATACATGAGGTCTGCTTCTTCTTGATTTCGCTGTGGTTGTTGCTCCTTGTTTCCGCTCCACAATCACATCAGCAACAGTCGCCTTGGGCAGCTTTAGAAGGGTTGAAATGTCCCTGAGGGATTTGTCTCTCAAGTGATATTCACTGACTAGCCCACGTTACAACTCCTGACCTGCTGTTACTGCTGCTCTACTGACAATACAATACTCCCCACCTCCATGCATACAGGCAGTGTTCGGCGCTCGTTACATCTAGTTCACAGTTCCGCATTGCATGTGCAGTCTAAACTGCTGCTCTTTCGCAGATACATTGCTGCTCTTGCGCCTGATATTGGTCATCCGGAAACGGAGAGTGTGGAAAGGGTTACCGGTCTGCGAGAGCCTAGGACGTCTTCATGGGTTCTGTCTATACAGGTGCACTTTTAAAGTTCTCAATAAAGGTGGACGGGCGCCACCGACGGTTTTGCGTAGCTAGGAGTATTTGGGGGACCCTTGCTGTTTTATTCACGCATGTGTCTGTGTCGCATCCCCCTGTGAACGTGCTACAGGAAGATACAAAATAGCAGCGCTGAAAAAACGTGGCACCCTTAACTGCTTTGGAACACGTTTAAATTTCGTCGAAGTGTTTTGAACTGTCCCAAGTGGTTCCAGCCCGTACAACTGCGGTCGCGCTGCGTTCGAAACGTGTGAGATAACGTTCGATGGGAATGCAACCCCCACAAAGTCCTTACAAGGGAACCTCCCCATCGCACCCCCTTCAGATTTAGTTATAAGTTGGCACAGTGGATAGGCCTTGAAAAATTGAACACAGATCAATCGAGAAAACAGGAAGAAGTTGTGTGGAACTATGAAAAAAAATAAGCAAAATATACAAACTGAGTAGTCCATGCAAAAGATAGGCAACATCAAGGAGAGTGTGAGCTCAGGAGCGCCGTGGTCCTGTGGTTAGCGTGAGCAGCTGCGGAACGAGAGGTCCCTGGTTCAAGTCTTCCCTCGAGTGAAAAGTGTACTTTCTTTATTTTCGCAAAGTTACGATCTGTCCGTTCGTTCGTTGACGTCTCTGTTCACTGTAATAAGTTGTCTTTGTTTTGCGACCGCACCGCAAATCCGTGCGATTAGTAGACGAAAGGACGTGCCTCTCCAATGGGAACTGAAAGCATTTGATCCTAAGGTCATAGGTCAACTGATTCCTCCACAGGAAAACACGTCTGATATATTTATTCTATACGACACTGGTGACGGCATGTGCGTCACATGACAGGAATATGTTGTCGACCCACCTAACTTGTACACTTGGCGAATGGGTAAAAAGATTCTTCTACCTTGCCCGATTTAGGTTTTCTTGTGGATGTGATAATCACTCCCAAAAAAGTGATTAAAACATAAGAGTTTGTCACGTAAACTGCAACAAATGAATGCAACAAAATGGTTCAAATGGCTCTGAGCACTATGGGACTTAACTTCTGAGGTCATCAGCCCCCTAGAACTTAGAACTACTTAAACCTAACTAACCTAAGGACATCGCACACATCCATGCCCGAGGCAGGATTCGAACCTGCGACCGTAGTGGTCGCGCGGTTCCAGACTGTAGCGCCTAGAACCGCTCGGCCACCCCGGCCGGCTGCAACAGTTTCACAATCGCACAGTTTTCCCTGTGCTCTGTCAAAACATATGTTTGTAACGTTTTGAAATTTTTCCGTGTGTAGACCGTCAAATCTTGCATATATCCAAGCAAATCTGAACATGTCCTGGAATTTTGGAGAGCGAAGTTGATTATGTGTGAGTGCCTGACCTTTGATAATTGTCTGAAAATAAAAAAAATTACTCTGTTCACTCGAGGGAAGGCTTGAACCAAGGACCTCTCGTTTCGCAGCTGTTCAGGCTAACCACGGGACCACGGCGCTCCTGAGCTCACACTATCCGTGATGTTGCCTATCTTGCGCATGGACTACTCAGTTTGTACATTTTGCTTATTTTTTTCATGGTTCCACACAACTTTTTCCAGTTTTCTCGAATGATCTGTATTCAGTTTTTAAGGGCTATCCACTGTGCCAACTTATAACTAAATCTAAGGGGGGTGCGGTGGGGAGGTTCTCTTGTTAGAAGAGGTTTAAAACGACCGAAGTTGTCAACAGTGTTAAAGGTTGTGATGAACGCATTCCCGGTGCTCA
This sequence comes from Schistocerca americana, assembly GCF_021461395.2. NCBI lineage: Eukaryota > Metazoa > Arthropoda > Insecta > Orthoptera > Acrididae > Schistocerca > Schistocerca americana. The sequence goes on along the minus strand of NC_060128.1, from coordinate 158,233,556 downwards.
CCGCACAGCTGTCGTTTTCGTCAGCGAAATGTGCGGGAATTGATGCCCAAGGGAAAGGGGTGGGTTCATTGATGCCTTTTCTGCCACCCCCTACGACCTTCTCGTGACGATTCTGAACCGCGGTGTGTCTGGAATGTTTTCCTCGCCCTCTCACAATAAAAACGCGCCAGCACTGGGCGTCGCGGTTCTATCTTCTACATCTACATCTACATCCGTACTCCGCAATCCACCATACGGTGCGTGGCGGAGGGTACCTCGTACCACAACTAGCATCTTCTCTCCCTGTTACACTCCCAAACAGAACGAGGGAAAAATGACTGCCTATATGCCTCTGTACGAGCCCTAATGTCTCTTATCTTTGTGGTCTTTCCGCGAAATGTAAATTGGCGGCAGTAAAATTGTACTGCAGTCCGCCTCAAATGCTGGTTCTCTAAATTTCCTCAGTAGCGATTCACGAAAAGAACGCCTCCTTTCCCCTAGAGACTCCCACCCGAGTTCTTGAAGCATTTCCGTAACACTCGCGTGATGATCAAACCTACCAGTAACAAATCTAGCAGCCCGCCTCTGAATTGCTTCTATGTCCTCCCTCAGTCCGACCTGATAGGGATCCCAAACGCTCGAGCAGTACTCAAGAATAGGTCGTATTAGTGTTTATAAGCGGTCTCCTTTACAGATGAATCACATCTTCCCAAAATTCTACCAATGAACCGAAGACGACTATCCGCCTTCCCCACAACTGCCATTACATGCTTGTTCCACTTCATATCGCTCTGCAATGTTACGCCCAAATATTTAATCGACGTGACTGTGTCAAGCGCTACACTACTAATGGAGTATTCAAACACTACTAATGGAGTATTCAAACATTACGGGATTCTTTTTCCTATTCATCTGCATTAATTTACATTTATCTATATTTAGAGTTAGCTGCCATTCCTTACACCAATCACAAATCCTGTCCAAGTCATCTTGTATCCCCCTTCAGTCACTCAACGACAACACCTTCCCGTACACCACAGCATCATCAACAAACAGCCGCACATTGCTATCCACGCTATCCAAAAGATCATTTATGTAGATAGAAAATAACAGCGGACCTACCACACTTCCCTGGGGCACTCCAGATGATACACTCACCATCGAGGACAACGTACTGTGTTCTATTACTTAAGAAGTCTTCGAGCCACTCACATACTTGGGAACCAATCCCATATGCTCGTACCTTAGTTAGGAGTCTGCAGTGGGACACCGAGTCAACCGCTTTCCGGAAGTCAAGGAATATGGCATCCGTCTGATACCCTTCATCCATGGTTCGCAAGATATCATGTGAAAAAAGGGCGAGTTGCGTTTCGCAGGAGCGATGCTTTCTAAAAGCCGTGCTGATGCATGGACAGCAACTTCTCCGTCTCAAGGAAAATCATTATATTCGAACTGAGAATGTGTTCGAGAATCCTGCAACAAACCGATGTTAAGAATATTGGTCTGTAATTTTGAGGATCCGTCCTTGTACCCTTCTTATATACAGGCGTCACCTGCGCTTTTTTCCAGTCGCTCGGGACTTTACGTTGGGCAAGAGATTCGCGATAAATGCAAGCTAAGTAAGGAGCCAATGCAGTAGAGTACTGTCTGTAAAACCGAATTTGAATCCCATCAGGACCTGGTGATTTATTTATTTTCAACCCATTCAGCTGCTTCACAACCCCAGGGATGTCTTATCACTATGTCCTCCGTACGGGAATCCGTACGAGACTCAAACGGCGGTATGTTTCTTCCATCGCAGAGGCGTCAGAACAAGGGGAGAAATGTGGTAAAAGGGGGTGTGACTACCTCCCCATCGTGTGGCACGTCCACAGCTGCGGTGGGCAGAATTGTGGTGGACTTTGGTTCCAGTGTGGCCTTACACGTAAGATGAACTTCTTTTGCTCCATGTGTCGACACCTTGCTGTTTGAAACGTCGTGGAGCCCGAGTTTGACGCCGCAGAGCGCAGCTCTTTGGTACCGTTACAGAGGAAGGTTGTGCGCAGCCTTCTACATCTACATCTACACTCCGCAAGCCACCTGACGGTGTGTGGCGGAGGGTACCTTGAGTACCTCTATAGGTTCTCCCTTCTATTCCAGTCTCGTATTGTTCGTGGAAAGAAGGATTGTCGGTATGCCTCTGTGTGGGCTCTAATCTCTCTGATGTTATCCTCATGGTCTCTTCGCGAGATATACGTAGGAGGGAGCAATATACTGCTTGGCTCCTCGGTGAAGGTATGTTCTCAAAACTTCAACAAAAGCCCGTACCGAGCTACTGAGCGTGTCTCCTGCAGAGTCTTCCACTGGAGTTTATCTATCATCTCCGTAACGCTTTCGCGATTACTAAATGATCCTGTAACGAAGCGCGCTGCTCTCCGTTGGATCTTCTCTCTCTCTTCTATAAACCCTATCTGGTACGGATCCCACACCGGTGAGCAGCATTCAAGCAATGGGCGAACAAGTTTACTGTAACCTACTTCCTTTGTTTTCGGATTGCATTTCCTTAGGATTCTTCCAATAAATCTCAGTCTGACATCTGCTTTACCGACGATCAACTTTATATGATCATTCCATTTTAAATCACTCCTAATGCGGACTCCGAGATAATTTATGGAATTAACTGCTTTCAGCTGCTGACCTGCTATATTGTAGCTAAATGATAAGGGACCTTTTATTCTATGTATTCGCAGCACATTACACTTGTCTACATTGAGATTCAATTGCCATTCTCTGCACCATGGGTCAATTCGCTGCTGATCCTCCTGCATTTCAGTACAATTTTCCATTTTTACAACGTTTCGATATACCACAGCATCATCCGCAAAAAGCCTCAGTGAACTTCCGATGTTATCCACAAGGTAATTTATGAATATTGTGAATAGCAGCGGTCCTACGACACTCCCCTGCGGCACACCTGAAATCACTCTTACTTCGGAAGACTTCTCTCCATTGAGAATGACATGCTGCGTTCTTTTGTCAAGGAACTCTTCAATTCAATCACACAATTGGTCTGATAGTCCATATGCTTTTACTTTGTTCATTGAACGACTGTGGAGAACTGTATCGAATGCCTTGCGGAAGTCAAGAAACACGGCATCTACCAGGGAACCCGTGTTTATGGCCCTCTGAGTCTCGTGGACGAATAGCGCGAGCTGGGTTTCACATGATAGTCTTTTCGAAACCCATGCTGATTCCTACAGAGTAGATTTCTAGTCTCCAGAAAAGTCATTCTACTCGAACATAATACGTGTTCCAAAATTCGACAACTGATCGACGTTAGAGATATAGGTCTATAGTTCTGCACATCTGTTCGACGTCCCTTCTTGAAAACGGGGATGACCTGTGCCCTTTTCCAATCCTTTGGAACGCTACGCTCTTCTAGAGAGCTACGGTACACCGCTGCAAGAAGGGGGGAAAGTTCCTTCGCGTACTCTGTGTAAAATCGAACTGGTATCCCATCAGGTCCAGCGGCCTTTCCTCTTTTGAGCGATTTTAATTGTTTCTCTATCCCTCTGTCGTCTATTTCGATATCTACCATTTCGTCATCTGTGCGACAATCTAGAGAAGGAACTACAGTGCAGTCTTCCTCTGTGAAACAGCTTTGGGAAAAAGACATTTAGTATTTCGGCCTTTAGTCTGTCATCCTCTGTTTCAGTACCAATTTGGTCACAGAGTGTCTGGGCATTTTGTTTTGATCCACCTTCCGCTTTGACATAAGACCAAAATTTCTTATGATTTTCGTCCAAGACAGTACCTAGAACTTTATTTTCGAATTCGTTGAGCGCCTCTCGCATAGCCCTCCTCACGGTACATTTCGCTTCGCGTAGTTTTTGTTTGTCTGCAAGGCTTTGGCTATATTTATGTTTGCTGTGAAGTTCCCTTTGATTCCGCAGCAGTTTTCTAACTCGGTTGTTGTACCACGGTGGCTCTTTTCCATCTCTTACGATCTTGCTTGGCACGTACTCATCTAATGCATATTGTATCATGGTTTTGAACTTTATTCACTGATCCTCAACACTATCTGTACTTGAGACAAAACTTCAGCTAAATTTCGAACTTCGGCGTCTAAATGGGTGGTAATTATGGGGTTTTGAAAACGTTACATTATATGGTGCGTCTGGGTGTGTTTCCTAGCGTTTTTTTTTTTTTTTTTTTTTCGCTGAACGAGGTTCGCTTGTCATGATTTGGGAAACTTTTTTCTACGTCCTCAATCCAGTACCGTTTGGTCTCGAGATCGGCAACTAGAAGCAGAGACTGAGGCGTGCGTTTCACGGCAGCCGCCTATATATCCGGCTGTTGCCCACAACATACCGGTCGAGTCCCGCCTGGACGGGGCACCTGTGGCCAGGGCAAACAGCGGCGTGGCCAGCAAACAGCAGCCTCAGCACGTGTCGCCCGGCTCCAGGGTCAGCCGCTGCTGCACGTGGACTTCACAATGTCAGGTCCTCCTCTGAGGAAAGCGAAGGACAGAGAAAGGAGGGACGAGAAATTAGTCGCTTTCTTATATAATGGCAAGGCAGAGGATTCGAAACCAGATTTTAAACTGCAAAACATTCTTCTGCCTGGTTTGATGCAGATCGTCACGAATTCCTCTCCTGTGCCAACCTCTTCATCTCAGAGTAGCAACTTGCAGCGAACGTCCTCAAATATTTGTTGGCTAAACTCCACTTTCTCAAAAAACAGTTCAAAAGGGTCTGAGCACTATGGGACTTAACATCTGAGGTCATCAGTCCCCTAGAACTTTGAACTACTTGAACCTAACTAACCTAAGGACATCACACACATCCGTGCCCGAGGCAGGATTCGAACCTGCGACCGTAGCAGTCGCGCGGTTCCGGAGTGAAGCGCCTAGAACCGCTCGGCCACCGCGGCCGGCTTTTGTTTTGTCTCGGAATCATCGGTCGACATTTGTTGAAGTTTCGCAACCACGAATGGCTGGCATTATACAAGGTTTATTCTCCATTGATGTCTAAACACGTTCGGTTATCCTGTTCCTCCTTTTTGTCGGTGTTTTCCGTATTCTCATCTTCTCGCTAATTCTGCGGAAAACCTCGTTCCGTATCTTACCAGTCCACCTAATTTTCAACATCCTAGTATAACACCACATCTCAAACGCTCCGATTCTCTTATTTTCTAGTTTTCCCGCAGTCCACGATTCATTAGCAGCGACGCGAAAAGAGAGGATACTTGATAAGGCATGTTGCGGTTCGAACAGACAGGGGACATATACCGGCCACGTAAGAGATGGAAGTCCACCACGAAGGCAAACGCCGCGCCTCCAACGTCTGACGGAGCCTGCGTAATGAGCCAGGCGGTCAGTTGGTAATTCTGGTCTCGTGGAACGTGGAAGGCGCGCCTTGCGCCACCTGAGTCAATAGGCGGACCATCCAATCCACTAAACACAGAGCACACACTCTCTCTGCCGAGGCGGATGTCCGCGCCACGTGTGCCGGTGGGGAATTACGATTTATTTACAGATTTTTCACGGCGCCTCCATTCGCCATCGCATGGGAGCGACGAGAGGACCAGCGCGTGTTTGGAGACCCCCCCCCCCCTCTCTCTCTCTCTCTCACACACACACACACACACACACACACACACACACACACAGAGAGAGAGAGAGAGAGAGAGAGAGAGAGAGAGAGAGAGAGAGTGAGTGAGTGAGGTAGAAGGCAGCGAGCTGAGAGCCTGCACTAGCACTCGAACTCCCCGCGCTCAGGACCGTATTTGGGATTTATAGAGCCTTCGGCTGCTCCTGTGGCGCGGGCACGTCCGTGGGACATTTTGTGATAAATAAGCTGCAGAAATTAAATTTTACAGTAATTTTCGAATTAAAATCCTGTAACTCAGCATATATATGATTAGGAAACGAGATAATTATAATAGTAGATGACTACTTTTGCTATTTGGGAAGCAAAATAACTGATGATGATCGAAACAGAGAGGATGTAAAACGTAAACTGGCTATGGCAAGGAAAGCGTTTCTGAGGAAGAGAAATTTGTTAACATCGAGTATATATTTAACTGCCAGGGAATCATTTTTGAAAGTATTTGTACGGACTGTAGCCATGTATGGAAGTTAAACATGGATGATAAATAGTTTAAACAAGAAGATAATAGAAGCTTATGAAATGAAATGTGGTGCTACAGAAGAATGCTGAAGATTACATAGGTAGACCAGGTAATTAATGAGGCACTGAACAGAATTGGGAAGAAAGGGAATTTGTGGCACAACTTGACTAAAGGGATCAGTTGGTAGGACGCGTTCTGATGCCATTTTAGTATTGAAGGAAAACGTGGAGCGTAAAAATCGTAGTAGGAGACCATGAAATGAGTACACAAAGCAGATTCAGAAGGATGCAGGTTGCAGTAGAAGAGGCTTGCACAGGATAGAGTAGCATGGAGAGCTGCATCAAACCAGTCTCAGGACTGAAGACCACAACAACAACAGGTTTCTTCAGAGATGTTGGTCAGTCGACCACACTTTTAGCTATCAGTTCCTGATCGTCTACAAATAATAATGTTCGCACTCTATGTTTTGTCAGTTTTTTACTTGATGTAATTGTATTTCCCATTCCTCAGTTATTTAATCAATATAAATAATTAATAACAGCGATGTAAGCCACACACTTTTCTAATTTCCACGATAGACTTCTGTGGCTTTTGTATATTTTTCATGATGTAATTTAATGTTTGCCTCTGTAGAACAGTATAAAATTTCTATTGCAAAGACTAAATTATTTAGGAGATGATAATTTTTACCTCAATGTATGTCATTTAACTCTGTCACAAACCGTTAAACACAAAAAATTGAATATATAGGGGACTGTTAAACACAGTTATCTGTGTACAAACGCCCTTTCTAAATCTGTATTTTTCTTATCCAAGATTTTACTCCACTGTTTCCAGTCATTTTCTTCCAGGACGGAAGCATCAGTCTTACCTGCTGTTGTTAGTACTAATAATGACGTTCCCATATAACTCTGTAGTGTGGAACTCCACTGATTGTCTTTCTAAAGTCGCAATTTTTCTGCAGTCATTAATGATTGTGGCAGATGTCAGTCTACTTTTAAGGGAGCACCAAGATGAAACCTTTGCTAAGTAGGTGGTGCCTACCATCTAGTCACTATTTCCTACCATGCACAATACATTTGCAAAACAGTTTCCTGTCTGCATTACTTTAAATTTATACTAAGTGATTTTCTGTTATAGGTGGCAATGGCAGGCGACTTCATCCTGGCGGTGGCGTCCATGATGATCGCGCGTCTCAGGGATGATGACGTCACCCTGACGTTGAGCGAGGTAAGGCATGCGCTACGCATTTACGGGCACCTTAAAGTGCGCGGTAAAGCGAAAGGGAGAGGTCCCCTTTGGTTAGACGTGCCACAAACCATTCCTCACTACTTCACGCACCGATAGCAAGCAATCGTGGCCTCGAGTGTTAATAGGAAACGAACAGTGATTCCTTTCTCTATATTATACGTTGTGGGGAAAAAAGATCGGCCCTTGTAGGTGAAAAAAAAACCGAATAAATTATTTTTGAGGACACATAATTGAAAGTAATAAAAATACCAAATTTGATTACACAGAATACAACTACCAAGTTAAAAGCACCTGTGCACCTATTAGTGAAAATTGTTGTGAGCTGTGTCCACACTTTGCCTAGAAAAGATGGCTTGAAATCTTTTGGAGACGAATTCAGTGAGGTGTCTGAATGTCTGTGAAGGAATGGCAGCTCATTCCTCCTAAAGCCGAAAGCAGAGAAGGTGGTGATGTTGGACGCTAGGGTCTGGAGCCAGGTGATCCATTGGGGTCAGGTTGGGACTCTGGGCAGGCCAGGCCATTTCAGGAATGCTTTTGTCTACAAACCATTACCTGACAAATGTTGCTTTAGGACAGTGGGTGTGATCACATTGATACAAACGATCACAGTCTCTGAACTGTTTCCCTACTGTGTGTAGTACACAATGCTTTAAAATATGTTAATATCCTTCTGCATTTAGAGTTTGGTTAATTGCAATAAGGGGAACACACACTAACCACAAAAAGCACTTCCGTGCCGTAACACCAGCTCCTCTGGGCTACACTCGATGGCAGGTGACGTTCCTCAGGAAGTCGTCAAATCCAAATGCTCATATCGGATTGCCACAGGGTATAGCGGGATTCGTCTCTCCGAATTACTCGTTTCTAGGTACCTACTGCCCAGTGGCGTCACTCTTTACATCACCTCATGCTGCATAGCACTGATTCCAGAAATGTGTGGTTTAAGAGGAGCTCTCTACCCACAGTCATTGTGCTACCTGGACTCCTGGTAGCACTTTGGAACTCACGAGTGATTCCTTCCACTGAGTGCGTGCGATTTCTTTTACGACCGTCCTCCGAAATGCTTGATGGCCCCATCTGTCAGCACATAAGGCCTGCCTGGTTTTGAACTAGGTGTGGTTGTCCTTCGCATTTTTGCTTCACAGTCACATCACCGGCAGTCGACTTAACCAGCTTTTGAATGCTCGAATCGTCCCTGATGGATTATTACCCAGCAGACACCTAATGACCAGTCTCCGTTCGAAATCACCGAGCTCACCTGACAGACTGCTGCTACTGGTTCTCTACTGATAAAACGGTATTTCCAGATCCTTTTAAAAATGGCAGGTTCACCTCTCGTGGTCAGTTCCACATAGGAGTGTCTGCATACTTCTGGTCAGATAGTGTACCCACACATATTATAAAAATGGATTTGTGTATTTTCCTCATGTCTTCCTAACCCACTGACCCGATTTCAACCAAACTTGGTACACATATCCCCTATTGTCTAGCAACAATCACTGTGTGGGTAATAACTACCCACCCGACATGGTGAAGGAGATATGACATCATAAACAATGAGATGCATGAAAAACTGCTGCATTGTGCACGACTTTAAAACTATTACTTCTGTGCTGCAACTCCACGTTCAATAGACCTCTCAGAAAGTATCCACATATATTGCTGGATGTACCTATTCAAATATATCACTATAAGACACACAGTTCAAGAGATATGACACCATAAATGCTGAGAAACTGCCACACTGTACATGAATTCTTTACTATGAAGACACTGCTACAGTTAAGTCAGCTTAAGGAAATCCCTGACACCTGGCAGCACTGTTGACAGCTTTCGGCTGTGAAGTGCGAATGGCTTGGGGCGAAAACAGTAGCTGCCTATAGAATGATGAAGAGGCATTGCGAAGAGACTTTTTCAATATCGCTTCATAGATACGTAAAGTAGCTGAGCCCAGCGCATAGAACTGTACACTATAAACACTATTCCTTTTTTGTTTTCATTTCTAATCGAAGATTGGCTACCAGCCTAGTTTTCACCTAATCAGATGTGGGAAACCACCTAAAAATCACATCCAGTCTTGTCAGCACACCAGCCCTCACCATTAATCCTCTGCACAGATTCGACCCGGAATCAGCATGCCGATGTGTGCCACTATCCAGGTGGCATATTAGTTTAATTTTCTAAATAAGGGAAATGAATGAATCTGAGAGGACTTCAACTTAATAATGTCCACCCCCAGTACCTGAGTGGTCAGCACAACAGAATGCCAATCCTAAGGGGCCAGGTTTGATTCCCGGCTGGGTCAGAGATTTTCTCCACTCAGGGACTGGGTGTCGTTGTCCTAATTGTCATCATTTCGTCCACATCGACATACAAGTCGCCGAAGTGGTGTCAAATTGAAAGACTTGCACCTGGCAAACGGTCTACCCGATGGGTGGTCCTAGTCACATGACATTTATTTAACTTCATAATAAATCACAATAAATTAAATGTAATTTTCATTTTGTCATTATTTAGTAACAATATTAGTGTGATGCTCATACAGTGTAAGCTTTCATAGCTGGTACTGACATCACTTAAAACTTCTGTGCTATTAGGCCATGGTTGATGTATAAAACTTTCTCCTAATGTTTCCTCTCTGACTGGAGACATCTTCATAGGTAAAATGGTTAACTGCAGTTAGGCATTTTACCTCTGTAGATGTCTCCCACAGTCAGAGAGGAAATGTTAGGAAAAAGTTTTAACACTGACCATGTCCTGCTAGTCTGGAAGTTTTAAGTGTTATTAGTGCAATGCCATTCATGCATTCACACAATAAACCTCGAGTGCCGTATTGTTGTCTTAATTTAAGACGCTTGAGAATGATAATGTGCTGCCAAAATGGTTGAGCTTTACTAGCAGTCCCGGGTGAGTAGTGTATATAGGAGAAAAGCTTAACAAATTTAATTGACTTCAGTAACACACAATTAGATCACTGATAGTGGAAAAAAGTTTTAAATTTTAATAATTCTGCTGTAGGTTAGTATTTGAAAATACAGAAGTGTTACAGAAAACTTTCCTTAAAATTAATTCTAGTTGCAACACCTGGGTTGCACTGTGCGTGATGATTTTGTGATGTCTGCTGATGGTAATTCTGCCTTGTTCCTGTGACAGTTGCAACAGATCTAAAATATACAAAATTTAGAATCAGATCTTTTGGCAACACTAAACATGTCGATATGGATTTGCAAAGGGAACTACACTTTTTGGGGGGGGGGGGACATTGTGGAAGAGTTTGCAACATGAGAATTGGTCCACATGAAGTAAACCAAATTCACCTGACAAAATTTCGGAGGTTGCTCAAAAGTACGTTCTGAGCATTTTGGTAAATGGTCCCAGTGGTCTCCAGTGGCTGATTACAAAGTAACTGTATTTTGTTTTCATTTGTTGCCCCCAATATCTTTGTATCTATATTGTTCTGAAAACATCTTCTCAGCAGTAAAATTGTTCATGGTATGTTCTGCATATCTTGTATAGAAACAAAATTGTTCAGTTCTCTAACAGTACTTGTTTTTGAAAGCAGTGATGCTCACTTTAATTTTGCCTCTCAAGCTTAAATTTGGTACTGCAATTTCTGTCTCATTATACTGCTATGGCAGTTAACTGATCATTGACAGTGATATGCAGCAGTACAGAACAGTTTAGTGATGAAGAGTTCAGTGATATGCTCTCATGTGTGGGTTATTTAGTGATTGCATATTACAGGCTGTCTCACTGTTAGGAAGGTATTTCCATAGAAATGAAGTTAGCTGAGGTGACAACTGGAATGAATCATAAATAAATTATTTCTAATGAACCAATAGAGATGATGGGCTGTTATGCTAAAATACACAGAAAATATCTGACCAACTCTGAAATTTGGTTACTGTAGTACTGTGTAGCCATCAGAGAACCCACAACTGTCAACCCCTGAGATAAGAGGACAACTACTTGTTAAGATTGGCTGATTGATTGTTGATGATGATGATGATGATGATGATGATACTCTGCCCAGGATACCTCTCCCATGTGCAAAAGTTCTTACAGCTGCAGACCCACCCCACTGCATCAGCAATAAAATTAAGAAATTGAGTTCTGCTCAGAATTAAAAATTCTGATTTACTTACACTTATATTTTAAACTATTTTTCGGTTATTGAAGCTTTTTTTAATGCTCCCATATTTTAAAACTTTTTTATGTTGCAAATTCATTACTTTTTCGTGAAGACATTGGCTTTGGTCTCACAGAGAGTCCTGTTTGCAGGTGGTGACTGACCTGGTGCAGGGTGAGTTCATGCAGCTGGGCTCTAAGGAGACGGAAAACGAACGCTTCGCGCACTACCTCACCAAGACCTACCGCAAGACAGCCAGCCTCATAGCCAACTCCGTCAAAGCGGTATGTATGTGGCACTCTGTCTCTCGAGTTGTGGAGCATGTGCTAGGTGACACTTAGTGTGTGGTTTTTATGTACTGTGAGCTTTACTTGACTTCATTTCACAGTAGTGTAGTGTTCCACAAATGGTCAATCCTGTTAAACCACCATCCCGAATATTTCCCAGACGGAGCATGGAAACTGCATGTAGTTTTCACAAACAGTTGCTAGCAAAGTTAATATATACAGTGATTCCAAACATTGTGGGAAAAATGTGTTATTGCTCCATGGGTTCATTTTTGAAACATAATATGGTCTATCTTTACACTGAACCAGCTGTATACGTAATTGGTGTTGTCTGTCCGATTAGACCGGTGTTGTCTGTCCCATTAGACCAACAAGCATGGCATCTTTTCCCACCAGTAAACAGCTCAGAAAGAAATGAATGGAAATGGCTTCTGGAAAAGTAAGAAGAAATAGAAGAGGGCAGAAAAATGATCAGCATGTAGGAAAGGCAGAATATCTTTCTGAAAATTTATAAGCAGAAACATCAGAATTAAGAGTGCAGAATTGATACCACCATTAAATGCAACAGAAAGATTGAATAAGTGGAAGCAATATATTATCAGCCTGTACAAGAGTAGGAACTGTCGGCTAATTTGATACAAGGAGAGGTGGGTGTTGATACAGAGAACATAAGAACTCCAGTACTAGACTCAGAGTTTGACAGAGCTTTGGAAGGCTGGGATGGACAACAGTTTTTCAGTAACTCCAAACAGCTTAGATGATTACTAAGAAATTGAAGTCCATGTCATACCATGGAGGAGGATACCGAGATAAGAATGGGGTGGGGGGAAGGTTTAGCAGACAGTTGTCCTCTTATGCAAAGGCAAGTCTGTAAAGGACTTCAGTAACTTACCTACCCTGCAGCTGGTGAAATATTGAAATATGCCTGTATGCCGTCAACTGGCCTTTGGTTCTGCAAGGCTTCTGAAACGAGTGTGAACAGGAAACTAAACATAGAGTACCCTGTCCACTGAGATTTTGGTGAAGCCCTAGCCACTGGAAGAAGAAAGTACAGAAATACAAGTAAAAAAACACAATGAACAATTTTGTTTGTATCATAAGATAAACAGTTATGTAAAGAGTATGATAACAAGAGCAGTTAATGATGAAGTCCATCAAAAGGCAATGGACAAACAAACAGCTAGTAATGCATGGAATGCCTTAAAGCAGCAATTTGAAGCCACATCCAAAGATTGTTTAAAATTTTTACAATGTTTTTCTTTTTAAGTTGGCTACCAGCTGAACATATTTCAACTCATATAGCAAATCTGAAAATTTTTTGGAACGAGTTGAATTACGAACTTGCATCTAAAAATGTAAATGTTTTGCCAGATCTTACGCTGTTTTGCAAAACTGTGTATACTTTGCCGAGTGAGTTTAAAATATTTCAGTTGATTTGGATATTACTAACATAGGATGAAAAGAGAACATTCAGTGAATTAAGAATCCAATTTCGTGTACTTGAAAGGAATATTATGAAGAACTCAAACAGTGACAAAACGCAAAAACAAATATTTATGGTAAATGAAAAAAGCACAAATAATATGACAGAGGCAAATTCATTAAGAAAGAAATGAGAAAAATGACGTCTGGAATTACTGTATGAAAATGGGGGGAGGGGGTGGGGGGGGGGGGGGGCACTGTATGAAGGATGCAAAAAGTTGATTTTGGATGGGAGAACCAAAAATAAATATAAACGGATGACAGTTGTGAAGATGCTAGTGGTGTTCTGAGATCTATCTGTGAAGAGTCCTATTAAGTTGAAGCAGATACAGCAACTCGGTGGGTCGGCAATGGTGCTATAAGACTTCTAACCAACTGTCCAGATAATTTTAAAGACTTTCTAAAATTTGTTGGTCCATGTGGTTTAAAGGCAGCTGGGAAAGAACCTTAGTGACAGTGAGGAAAGGTAATATTTGGTTATCATCTGCTATTGGTGGGCTGGATATGATGCTGCTGGATGTACGGTTTGTTCCGTAGCTGTCTAGAAATTCGTTTGCAGTGTTAGCTGCTCAGACTGAAATCCCAATAGTGAATTCAAGTCATGAACAATAGAATGTTGGCTTAATATTGGTGACAAAATAGTGTTACATTGAATCCAGGAGCATTTTGGAAAATTGTGTAAGGCAGACATTCAACCCACTTTGCCCAAATAAATTGCTGAAATGACCACCATTGAAGAGATTTCATTATCGCAGCTGTATCGAGAAGGATGGGGACATCAGGATCAACACAATGCAAATTGACATTGGCGCAGAGAAAGAAGACAACCAGCTCCAATGGAATGTCTGTGGACATTTTAATAAATCTTTTCGAGAGATGAAGCATATGGCCGTGTTCAAGGACATCTCCATGAAATTTCAGTATTGCTGTTTCATAAGGCAAAAATCTGAAGTTAAGGATGAGTTGAAACATTTTCTTGGACATTAAAATATATTGGATCATTTAATCAAAAAGCTACTAAGTGACAACAATGAACTCAGTAGTAAGGAAATCAGGACATCATGCAAATAGAAGGTGTTCCTCAGAGACTAACAGCACCTACATACCACAACATAATGGTGGAGATGTGAAGTATAGTTGAAATGGCAAAATTTCCAAGTAATCAAATAACGAAACCAATTTCCCAGCAGTCATGTGAGCTGAATGTGTTGAAGTGTCAGTGTACATTCTAAAGCTAACTCCAAGATAATCTGTGAAAGGAATTAGTCATTTTTATGTGTGGTTTGGTAAGAAGCCAAGAATAAAGTGGTTCCAAGAATAAAATGGGTTCTACATGCTGTACCCACACCCCATTTCAAAGAAGACAGAAAATGAATAAAAAAGCTGTCAAGAGGTACCTCGTGGGGTAGAATGGAGACGAGCATTACAGAATCTAGTTGAAAGAAGAGAGCAACCAATTGTCGGCGGAGATGTAATCTTCCATGAAAGCCCTGGAGTTGTGAAGAACAAATCAAATTACCATTATATGATGTTGATCAAAATAATTGGGGAAAGTACGCAGCTAAAGAAGTTAAAGAGTCAGACAAATCGAAGATTGAAAAGGAACAGAGAAGGGGAACTCTTAATCCCACCTCCTAGACAACTGCATAATCATTAAATATTAATGAAGCCTTCATGGCCAAATGACTTTGTAATGTTCACTGAAAAGATAATTAATAGAACAGAAGGAGAGCCAAAATCACAAAGAAGATATCAGTAGAGTTATTCAGTTATTTCTCGAACAATGTATGATTGAAAATAAAACGTCAGTGCAAAACAGTTAATCAGCTAACTACTCGTATTAAATTTAACATTTTTGTACAACTAGTTTCAAAACATACTTTATAAAAGACGGTTTATTTAGTTAGCTAGATGATGAACCGCCAGGAAAGACTAATAAATGTAAAATAAAATAATGTAGAATTTAATTTAAAAGGTTTAATGCTTAAAACAAATTTATCTCTAGGCATATTTAGGACAGATGACTGATTCCCATCAGCTTTCATATCATAGCAGATGCTTGGCACTGACATGTAATGATGAATTGCAGATGGCGATGCTGGCGGGCGCGAGCCAAGAAGTGGCTGAGCTGGCTTTCCAGTACGGACGCAACCTCGGTCTGGCGTTCCAGCTGGTGGATGACCTTCTAGACTTTGTTTCCTCCACAGAAGCGATGGGAAAGCCGACTGCCGCAGATCTGCGCCTGGGGCTCGCTACTGCTCCAGTTCTCTTTGCATGTGAAAAGGTGAGGTTGTTTACTGCCCAATTGTTGCTAGTATTGTAAATATGCGTATTACTTTGAAATTAAATTAGCTAATGTAAGAAGAGCCTGAAAAACATTATCCATAACTTTTCCAGCATTTGAAATCTTCTTTGCCATTTTTGATTCAGAGCACAAACATCCTCCCAGTATTTGTTGTTGTTTGATATCTCAGGTGAAGTAGTGATCCACATCTCATCTACAGTAACAAACTGGTGCTCAAAATCAGCTGTTTTTAAATTTCTCTAAACATTTTAGAGGAATTTGTTAAGCAGAAGAAGGAGAGAGAGAGAGAGAGGGAGGGAGAGCACTTTATGATATCAATACCATCCCTGTATTTCTCATATTCCTTTGCGAGGAATGATGTTTGCATTTCCTTCCAGTAAACAATATTTTGGTTGTATGTAGTTTTCCTGACGGGATATAGGTTTCCACTGTAGCTGAAGATCTGATGTGTGTGTGTGTGTGTGTGTGTGTGTGTGTGTGTGTGTGTTGTATTTTAAAACATGCAGCATATTATGCCCTTGAGGTTAACACATTGATTATATCATTAGTCAAAGCCAACACCTAGTATTATACAGCTGAGTGAAATAAATTGGTAGTATCCATTTCAAAGGGACCATTCTGGCATTCATCTTAAGGGTTTTTGGAAGACTGCAGAAAACCTAAATCTAGATTTGCATACAAAAATTTGATCCCTTCATTGCCCATCTGCCATGGTTCTTATATAATGCCATAGGGCCCATATTAAGACTTAAGCTAAAGTGGAATGTAAAAAGAACAGGGTGGGAAATGACTGGCTGGGTGACAAAAATTGCAGCACATTTCTCAACATCCTAGTGGGACTATGTGTGGACTAGTGAAAATTCTGTTTTGAGAGCTCTAGACTTTGTAATTAATTCATATCACAATAGGAAGTGAGAGCAATTTGTGTAATTTGGACAGAAACAGTCACAATGACTGTTTATGGAGTACTGAAATTATGGGACAAATTAGGGAAATCATCCCCTTCTCAACTCATGTCATTTTATCATTTCACATAAAAACAGCCATCATCACCATTATTGTTGTCTTCAGATATGGGGCTGTATCACCATCACTATCGTCTTGGTTTTGTGCACATATCTGGTTTTGCATGTTATGCCTACGTATAGAGATTACTCTAAGTCCTCCCGTTGGTTTTTGGATCTCCCTATGTTGTCCTCTTGGTTTATATTTGTATAGTATAATTTTCATGTAGAGACGTTAATCCTAATTCTGCTCATATTTTCCATGTAGTTTCCTTTTGATCTTTCAGATCCTGCTAAATGTGTGAGAAATCTCATTTTTGCACTCTTGAC
The DNA here is from genome assembly GCF_021461395.2 of Schistocerca americana. NCBI lineage: Eukaryota > Metazoa > Arthropoda > Insecta > Orthoptera > Acrididae > Schistocerca > Schistocerca americana. Next base: position 158,216,678 of record NC_060128.1, on the reverse strand, counting down.
CATAGCATATCCTCATTTACTGTTGCCCACATTTAAATTCCATGCAGTAAAACTATGTGTCATAAAATTTGAGAGGTTTCTCTTTCCTTACTTTCCCTTTTAAGGGTCGCCTAATAGTACCACTCATTAAGTTAAATTTCTATTACATCATGTTGAAAATCAGTTTTGTTTTCATTTAATGTCTTGCATCTTAAGTATTTAAAATTTGATACTTGCACTACTACTTTTGCATTAAATATAGATTTGAATTTATCAGAAAAATAATTTTATTTTTTCTGTAAAATGCTCTTAACTTTGTTTTGTTTATGGGATCTGCAAATTGTCTGATGCACAGATTTTTTGTGATTGATATCCTGTTATTTGTAGAGTATTCTTATTGTTAGCAATATTTACCAGGTTGTCTGCAAGTAACATTGTCAGCATACAGTCTGGATTTTCAAGATTGTAAGGTAAAATGATAGTTCATTTATGTAGATATTAGAAAGTGCAAATGATGCTCTACACCTTTGTCTTACACTTAGACTGGTGCTCTGCCATTTCAATTCCTTTTCCCTGAAATAGATATATGTGACTCTTCATATATACTTTTTATGACTTCTGGAATTTCAGTTGTGTGATATTCATCCACAGTATTTATGAAAAAAATCAAGAGATATTGTAATAAAGATCACAATAGAGATTGCAGGGGTAATTAAAACCGCAGGAGCTGTAAAGAAGCTCAGCAGAGGTGTTGTAATAACATTTGTATTTTCACAGAGCACGACCTACACTGTCATTTTGTACATTTCAGTACCCGGAGCTGAATCCGATGATAATGCGGAGATTCCAAGAGGCAGGTGATGTAGAACGCGCCTTCGAACTGGTGCACCGGTCGCGGGGCCTCGAGCAGACGCAGATGCTGGCGCGCAAGCACTGCGCAGAGGCGGAGCGACTGGCCGCGCGCCTGAGCGAGTCACCCTACCAGAAGGCACTTGGCGTCGTCACCAGCCTCGTCATCAACCGCATGAAGTAGCACTGGCTACCGCCGCAAGTGAGTCCTATTTTGTACTCGTTACTAGCCTGTCCGCCCAGTTTTGACCAAATAGAGGGAGGCAAAAAGCTCTGTGCACACTTAGCAGCATTCTGTGGGGCAAATGTAGCAGTGAAATTACACTGTCGGTCATTAAAATTCCAGTACAGTGAATGCAGCATGCAAAAAACATCAGATTGTCTCGAAGTCTGCTACACACTAGGAGAGTGAGAAACGTAACAAGAGTGACAACACTGACCAGTGTCTTCATCCCTCACAGATGCTCAGTCTGAGTTTCAGCTCTGTACAGCCATTGAGTGATTTTTGAAGAGTTTTTATTGTGTGTTACAAAAATGGAAGAGCAGAATTTAGAGGGATGTTATGCAATCTAGTTTTGTGTTAAACTTGGGGGATTGGCAAGTGTGTCCTATGACAACTGGAACAGGCCTACGGAGAATACTCCTTATCGAGAGCACAAGTTTTTGCATGCTCTTGAGAGATCAGACCGACATTTAACAATAAGGATGATGGGTGACCTGTTAAATTTAAAAACTTTCACCATACATCATACATCAAATTTTGACAGAAGATTTGCATATGCAAAAGGTTTGTGGCAAAATGGTGCCAAATCTTTCTGACCGAGCAGAAGGATGGCCAAAGAAATGTGTATGAAGATCTGGAGAAGACTGCCAATTACCACGAGTGGATCTGTTGTGTGATCACAGGTGATCAGTCCTGGATTTTTGAATATGATCCTGACAAAAAGCAGCAAAGTGAGGAGTGGACAATTGAGATATCTCTTCAGCTGAAAAAAGCTTGAATGAGCAAATCAAAGTTCAGAATGATGCTGATTTGCTTTTATGATGGTAGGTGTATCGTGCATAAAGAATTTGTGCCTCCGAGACACTGTCGATAAAGTATTTTACAAAGATGATGTTGAAAGGCTCAGGGGAAGGGTGAATCGAGGGAGACCAGAAATTGCAGACAAGTGGATGCTGCGGTGTGACAACACCCCATGTCAGACGGCCATTTCCATCACAGAATTTTTGACCTCAAAATGCATTCCTCTTGTTCCACAGCCCCCCCTCCTGATCTGAGTCTTTGTGATTTTTTTTCTTTTCCTGAAATTGATAAAATGTTTTAAAAGTGTCCTTTTGGTACTATGGAGAACATTCAAATGTGACCAGCATGTTAAAGGCCCTACCAGTTGAAGCCTTTCAGTGCTGCTACCAGGACTGGGAACGACGACTCCACCGGTGTACAGTTGCCGAAAGGAACTACTTTGAAGAGAACAGTACTGTTGTTTGGAGAAAAAAAAACTTTGGTAGACAAAAAATCAGTCCCAGTTCTTTTCTCACACACCTCATACACAGATTTGCGTATGATTGGTATTTGTGCACAGTTGCACAAAGGAGGGGAGTAGTGCCATCTACATTATGTATGTAGGGAAAAGTAATACAGTGTGTGTCTCATTATAGCATTCAAATATTAGAGGTTTGCAAGAAGATTGTGTTGTGCCTGTGTGAGGAGGAGAAACGTGGACCAGCTGTTGTAAGAATTTGACAGTGGTAGTAGCATAGTGACATATCCAAACTGCAGTTTTCCATTCAGCGATGTTGGTACTCATTTTGATCAGGATCCCACATATGTAATTCAACTATGAAACAGGCTTAGGAATTCCAAATTTGAGAGATTAGTTTTTAACATCCCGTCAACAACAAGGTCATTAGAGACCGAGTACAAACTCGGGAAGGAAATTAGCCGTGCCCTGTTGAAGTAACCATCCTGACATTTGCCTGAAGTGGTTTAGGGAAATCATGGAAAATCTAAATCAAGATGGCCAGATGTGGGTTTGAACCGTCATCCTCCTGAATGCGAGCTCAGTGTGCTAACCACTGTGCCACCTCGCTCAGTCAAATGTGATGCCGTGCAGAATCTGTGGCCCCACATGGTTAACACCCAAGTGGACGGATGTGTTGTCCACTTAGCCGTGCAAGTTCATATGGCCAAAGCACATACTTTCAGTCCAGAAATGGGCTTTTTTTGCAGAAAAATGGGTATCTACACAGACAGTGAAACGATATCAGGAGGCGTCCAGCAGAGAGAAGTGTGCCCAATGACAGCTTTCATATCAATACAAAGCACCTTTGAGCACACGACACAATCATTCTGGTTTGCATAGCCAGTAATTAGGACAACATCTGTTACACTTATGATGATTTCAGATTGGCAGATGTGCCTCATCTTTGAGGTCAGCATTGTGCCAGAGTTGATTCATCATAGTGGCTGACATGGGGTGGCATGCCGGTCTCTTGGCAATCCATGGCCAGATGTGTTCAGTGGCTGAGATATCTGGAGAATGTGCTAAGCATGGCAACAGTTGATCACCTGTGTATGAAGGTAAGCCAGTCCAGTGTGGGATACACATTCTGCATTAATGTGGACAATTCGGAGCTTGTTGTGGTTATAAAGTGATAGCTACATCACTATTTGAAACTTGATAATGGATGCTTGCCATCTGAAACCGGTCACTGATAAACTGTAAAGTACCTGTAAGACTGTATACTACATACGATAATGTTTTGTGATGTGAAGGCTGCCAGAGAAAGGAAGAGAGATAACTCTACCTTTTTTATTGGACCTCTTCAACAAGAAGCTGAAGGAGACACAGTTCCATTTCATGAAAAAGAAAGTGGTGTTTCACCTTCACATTGTGTCAACACCTTCGTCTGGAGTTGTATTTCCAAAACAGCATGAGTTGTGTTATGAATTGCTTCTCCTTCCCACTATACCCTGTATTTTCTCATTGTGCCTACCTGCAATTTTTTCTTGTTCCCAAACATGTGGAAATGTCTCATAGATAAAAAATTCTATTCAGATGGGGAAATCATCATCAAAAGAAACACATTTAGCAATTTTATTTTTGGAAAGGTTAAAAATAGGCCAACTCATTGAGAGAAGTATTTCTCCCCCTACTTGGACTCAATGTTGAAATTAAAATTAGTTTTTGAAGAGAGAAATAAGTTGTTATTCTTTAGACAGATATTTATTTAACTCCCTCTTATTGCAGTGTCTCCAGTGTCAGTCTGGTATGGAGAGCAATCAGTCATGAGTTTATGGGACTTGGTACGTGTGGTGGTACAGTGTGAAAAGTTTCCATTTACATTTTGAGTTAATAGAAAGAATATTTATCATTTTATTTATCCCTTCAATTATCAATATTCTCCTAATTTACCTAAAGAACAAGCAAACCCACATATTTGGTAAAAATAAGATTTATTTTTTGAGTGATCAAACTTTGTGTTTAGAATTAAAAGGGTGTAAATATTCAGAGAGTGAAACCATAACTGACAATAAAGACATACGGTCCACTCGCACAGAATTTAAACGGCGTTCTTGTGCTTTCCATGTTCTTGAATGGAATCATTTTCTCTGAGGCAGTACTTCAAAGGCAACCATCTACTGGCAAATGGCAACTGGTGATGTGGTCATGTAACTACTACACCCATAGGCACTGGCTGTCCCAGCTATTAAGGTTTCCATATATGTCAGATGAAACAAAAATATAATATTTAACAACCTAGGAGAAGATAGATTGCTATTTACTGTGAAGAAGACACGTCAACACACACACACACACACACACACACACACACACACACACACGCACACACACACACACACACACAACCGCCAACTCGAGCATCTCAGGCCTGAATGCATTCTGGCTTGAGATGCTGGATGCTGGAGTTGGTGGTTGTGTGTGTGTGTGTGTGTGTGTGTGTGTGTGTGTGTGTGTGTGTGTGTGTGTGTGTGTGTGTATGTTTGTGATTCTCTCTTTACTGATGAAGGCTGTGGCTGAAAGCTGTATGTGAGTATCTTTTAATCGTGTCCGTCTGCAATTTGAAATGTCTTCTTTACGATGAGTAGCAATCTATCTTTTCCTACATTGTTGATATTGCTACCTGGAATTTCCATTGTTTGATGTTTAACAACCTCATGCCAATAAGGATGACAGATTAATCACTTATATAAACAAGCAAAGGTGTTGGATGTACACACCTGAGGCAGGAGCACCTTTTCATTTAATGCAGAAAAGTGTCTGGAAATGTTGTTCCAAAAGAAATTCAGCAGAAGAATTAGTGACAAATTAAATGCAGTAGTTTTTAAAAACAGGTTAGACAAATGCACATTTCCTAAGCTTGCCAAAGCTTAGGAAATTATATTAGACATTTTCAGTAATTACATGATGATGCTCCTATTCACCTATGCTTATAAACTAAGTCCATCTAGACTAGATCACATGTATTACTTCTTTCATATACACATACAGACAGTTTCACCCCCCCCCCCCTCCTCCTCAGCTTCCACATGCATTTTTTATTGAATTTTTATCAATGTTTCAAAAAAGATAAAATACAGTGCCAACTTCAAAATGAATGTAACAGAAGTGTACTACAAAGTCTTTCAAGTATAGCAGGTCATAGAAACTGGCAGAGGGCAACATTATATTGATGTGTATCATTGTATCTGTTCCATCAGTCAAAGAAGATGTGGTCTGCATCATCTTCTGTACCAGAGTTACGTAATGGATATGCTACTGAGCCCATCCAAAGTAAATGTTTCCTGTAGCAGCTGTTGTTGAAGGCGTGGTTCTTGAGTCTTGCAGACTATTGATGTTCTGCATACCAGTAGACATCAGCACTAGGGATTGTTTGTAATTGGATGTGCTTTGATATTCCTCATTCCACATATCTCTAATTACAAGACTGAGTGAGTTTAAGGATAACCATGCTCTATGCCACAGATTATTGTTCCATGTGTGTGTTTGTGGGGGGGGGGGGGGGGGAGGGAGAGTTGTGAGGTGAAACACATTTTGACAAGTTTCTTTTTGCCTTTTGCAGGTGGCCAATATGTCATAGTACTCCACTGTAGAATGTAGAGCACAAATGCAGGAACTGTATGCATTTGCAACACACTCCCGGCCCTGCATACGGCAGGGAGGTCGGAGCCATTTCTGCGGTACGCCTCCTCTGATAAACCTGCGAGCACAAAACTGCAGCAAAGCTGAAAGAGTAGTCTTAGTAACGTGTTGTTCAGCTGCCCGATTTCCTGTGGCATTCTCGATGGATTCATCATCAAATATCTTTCGGGACACTTCATGTGAAGCCATTCTGGATATAAGGAAAATGATGCCATGCCATCTGTTGATAATTTCATTATATTTTGTGGCTGGAACCACAGCAGCGTTTGATATCTTGGATGATCTAAATAGAGGATTTTTGAATGGTTACTAAATATAATCTCATGATAGTCCACTATTTATCTTTCAGAAGTGGCTCCATTTTCCTTTTATCTTTTCCATTTCATTGAACACTGCCAATGTGTACTACAATAACTTATATTGTGATTTGTCCTTCACTGTGAAAAATGTGTGTTCACTTGCCAATGTACACTGATAGCACATTGTAACCTGCAGTCCATGAAATATTTCCATATGTAGTGTCAGAAGGTAATTTTTATTTTTATTTTTATTTTTGGAAAAACAAATGTGCATTCTTGGGAAGTTTCTGCTTTTATGCAAAACATGAAGCTACATATTTCTTGTTATATATAGAGTATACATTTTTATTATTGCAGTTTAATGATATTTGATTGGTGTAATAAAGTTTCCTGGGTAATGTATAAAGGCCTATACACAAGATTCTGTGTTTGTTGTTTGTCGAGAATAATGCATGTGTGCTATACATGATGAAAATAAGGGTGAAAATCTAATACACTTATTGCCTTAAACCTACCTGAGATGTTAATGAACAGTTATTTTCATATTATAAGGGGACACACAGTCTGAATATTTGGCAGATTATAAAATAGAAAAAAAGAGTTTTTATACTTTAGATAGTTTGCCACATTTACCTGGAACAGAAAATTTGTTCATATGTATGTATAGGCTGCCCTGTATGTATAGATTGCCTTATAGTAGAAAATGAATTATTAAGTTTCTCTGTCAGCGTCATGCCTGAATATCGGACCGGCAGCAACTGAGAGTTTGTTCTCAGTGAATCCTTAGGACATACTCATTCTAAACTCTACAATTAAAAATGCAAGCTCAAGATGATTTTAAATTTCTCAGAAAATTGATATGTAAAATGAACAACCTTCTCTTTCATGTGCCTACTTCTCTTCTCCTCTTTCCCACATACATTTATGTCCAGAGAAACCAGCCTTATTCTATCCCAGTGTAATGAAGAGAGCGCTGTAAAGCACTGTCACATGGAAATAATGCTTCTGTCACCAGGGGCCAAATAAAAACAAAAACTTAAAATTTAGTTTTATCCAACTGCTGTTACAGGAATCATGTCAACTGGTGCATGGTTACAGTTAAAGTTACCTGGATCATAACTAAGAACAAAATGTTCTTGAGATATGAGCTGTGGCCAGTCATGTTCAAGTTTGTATTGTTGCTAATATGATAAAAGTATATTTTTGTGCATCGTTTTAACTGGATTTAAAGGCAATGTATTTGTTGGCAGCGTATCATAAAAGTAATGCTCACACCAGTTTTGTGTACCTTGTTATTATAATTCATAATTGTTATATACTCATATTTTTCAACATTTCAAAAATACTTTAATTATTCTTCAAATATTGTATTGTTAAATTTTGTTAACTCATATTTTATACATAAATCTAATTTCTTATATGAAGGAAAGTTATCAACATGTGTATAATATAAAAGTATACCATTTACTAATTTTGAAAAAAAAAATGAATTGTTGCTCACTTAAAAGTTTGCCACCTTTTTTTCATTTTTTGTGTATCTGTGGCTTTGTTTCATGACAACGTGTGTATGCACTAGGAAGACACAATCAACATTTAATTCAAATGGACACCTATTAAGTACCCACATCTTATATATGTGGTAGTAACAAGAAGCAGCTTTTGGTTGGATACAAATTTTAAACTTTGCTGTTACAGTCGTGTGTTAGTGTTATTTATATAAATATATATATATATATGTATATATGTATCCATCCAAAAGTGCTTTCCTACAATCACAGAACGTTTTCTCAAATCAGTTGCTTCTTGGAACTCAGTAGAAGATGAATCTGTATTTCACAGATTCTGTAAATATTATTTTGTAACAGAGTATGTACATATATGTATTGAACTAAAACACAAGCTCTGCGCAAGTGCGAATATTTATCTGTGGTTAAAGGGACAGGATTTGGACATGTAGACTACATATGTATATTGGGATCATCATTATCAGTGTATCTCTCTTTTTTATAATAAAATGTTATAGAAACAATTGTGATGCATTTGCTTAACCATATATGAACCCTTAGAATAAATAAATATGTATATTTCAGCATAAAGGACATTTATTTGGGTGATTTACAAGTCACAGGACATAGTTAGGTGAGTATCATGCAGGTTCCCCATTCCTACTTTAGATACATGACGACAGAGGGAACAATTAAACATTTAAGAACAGAGAATGTAGCATACACACATCCCAGACCAAAGAAAGCTACTGATCTTCCCTGAAAGGTATTTGATTCTGTCCTTGCTGAACTGCATAATCATATCTTGTTCAGCTTCAGATTATTAGCATAACCCCCCCCCCCCTCCCCTGCCCCCTACACACACACACACACACACACACACACACACACACACACACACACACACACACACCTATACCCCTACGTGGTGCCAATGCTATTTTGCACAGGTAGGCGGGTTGTGGTGGAGGTAGTGTCAGATGGGGTATTTAGAGAGAGAGTGAGGTGGGAGGTAAGGAAAGGGCCTGAAGGTCGGTGGCTAACTGCCTGGAGGAGGTCAGCTTGCTGGCTGGAATTTGGGAGGTGGAGGTGTCAGCTATAGTTGTAGCGGCCAGTAGAAAGTGACAAATGCTTGAAGGCTATGTGGGGATATGAATTGGGAGGGCCTAACAGGATGGAGGAAGGGCAAACCGTTGGATTTGTCAAACACTACTCTCCTTATCCTCATCCCCGCAATGGAAACACTTCTTTGCTACCAGTCCCTCCAACCAAAACTATCATTGAACTTCACCTCTTCCTGTTCATTCCGCTATCCAACTGTGACTCCCCTCCTCTTCCACCTAACAAACCCCTAGTCAGCTCGAACGAATTCCTTATCTCCAGATTGGCCTCACCATCCTTCCCCTGATCTCTTCCTAAGAACATTAACCCTTCTGCAGTAGATAGGACAGCCATAGATAACTCAACCTGAAAACTGATCCAGATCTAATCATCCTCCATGCAGACAAAGGCTCCACTACTTTCGCGATGAGTGGCAGTGACTACCTGATGGAAGGCTTTTACCAGCAGCCTGACTGCACCACTTACAAACTCTGCAATAGTGATACCATCCCAAAAGTCTCGCATAACCCAAATCTCAACTGAGATTCATAGATTCATAGGCTCTTCCCAGAACCTCTCACCTAAGTCCATCTCCTTCCTCACCCACACCACCACCTTGGACACACATCTTTTACATGCTCCTCAAAATACACAAACCCAACAATACTCGATGCCCCACTGTAGCTGGCTGTTGTGCTCACATAGAAAGAATTCCCACTCATGTTGACAAATACATCCAACCAGCTGCCTGAAACCTAGCCTTCCATGTCAAAGCTACTAACTGCTTCCTTCACAGACTTTCCACCATCCTCACACCTGTATCTCCCTAAACATCACTATTGTTGCCACATCCCTGTACTCCAGCATCCCTCATGCCTATGGCATTGCCACCATCAAACACTTCCTCTCCCAGTGTCCTTCAGAGTCCAGACCCACCACTTCATTCCTTACACACCTTACCAACTACATACTGATCCACAACTACTTTTCCTTTGAAGGGAAGGTTTACATACAAATCTGTGGCACAGCCATGGGCACCCACATGGCACCCTTCTATGCCAGATCCCATAAAGGGCCATATACAAGAAACATTTGTAGCCTCCCCAAACTCCCAACCCCTATTCTGGTTCAGGTCCGTTGATGATACTGTCGTTATTTGGGCTCAGAGCCGAGGCACCCTATTCATATTTCTTCACAACCTCAACACCTTTTCTCTCATCTTCTTTACCTAGTCCTCGTCTGCCCAATGTGCCACCTTCCTGAATGTTGACTCCAGCTATCTGATGGGTCCATCCACATTAAACTCACTAACCTATAACAGTACCTACATTTCGACAGCTACCATCCCTTCAATACCAAAATTTCTTCCCATACAGCCTATCCATCTGTGCACAACATATCTGCAGTGACAAGAACTCCCTTTCCCAGTATGCTGAAGACCTCACAAAGACCCTCACAGACAGGCAACACTCCATAAACCTAGTCCAAATCATATTTCCTGTGTCATATCCTCCCATCATCCCGCAAGAATCAGCTATAAAGGCAACCCCCCCGTCCCCAAGTATCACCATGAACTGGAACAACGAACCATACCCTTTGCCAGGGCTTTGTTTATCTCTCATCCTGCCTTGCCCTGAAGTGAGGGACATTACACCCTGATCCTTCCCACCTGAAGTGGTGTTCCATCGCCCACCCAACCTATACAACATCCTAGTCCATCATATATACAAGGTTATTACAAATGATTGAAGCGATTTCACAGCTCTACAATAACTTTATTATTTGAGATATTTTCGCAATGCTTTGCTTTTTTAGGCATTCACAAATGTTCGATATGTGCCCCTTTAGTGATTCGGCAGACATCAAGCCGATAATCAAGTTCCTCCCACACTCGGCGCAGCATGTCCCCATCAATGAGTTCGAAAGCATCGTTGATGCGAGCTCGGAGTTCTGGCACGTTTCTTGGTAGAGGAGGTTTAAACACTGAATCTTTCACATAACCCCACAGAAAGAAATCGCATGGGGTTAAGTCAGGAGAGCGTGGAGGCCATGACATGAATTGCTGATCATGATCTCCACCACGACCGATCCATCGGTTTTCCAATCTCCAGTTTAAGAAATGCCGAACATCATGATGGAAGTGCAGTGGAGCACCATCCTGTTGAAAGATGAACTTGGCACTGTTGGTCTCGAGTTGTGGCATGAGCCAATTTTCCAGCATGTCCAGATACACGTGTCCTGTAACGTTTTTTTCACAGAAGAAAAAGGGGCCATAAACTTTAAACCGTGAGATTGCACAAAACACGTTAACTTTTGGTGAATTGCGAATTTGCTGCACGAATGCGTGAGGATTCTCTATCGCCCAGATTCGCACATTGTGTCTATTCACTTCACCATTAAGAAAAAATGTTGCTTCATCACTGAAAACAAGTTTCGCACTGAACGCATCCTCTTCCATGAGCTGTTGCAACTGCGCCGAAAATTCAAAGCGTTTGACTTTGTCATCGGGTGTCAGGGCTTGTAGCAATTGTAAATAGTAAGGCTTCTGCTTTAGCCTTTTTCGTAAGATTTTCCAAACCGTCGGCTGTGGTACGTTTAGCTCACTGCTTGCTTTATTCGTCGACTTCTGCGGGCTACGCGTGAAACTTGCCCGCACACGTTCAACCGTTTCTTCGCTCACTGCAGGCCGACCCGTTGATTTCCCCTTACAGAGGCATCCAGAAGCTTTAAACTGTGCATACCATCGCCGAATGGAGTTAGCAGTTGGTGGATCTTTGTTGAACTTCGTCCTGAAGTGTCGTTGCACTGTTATGACTGACTGATGTGAGTGCATTTCAAGCACGACATACGCTTTCTCGGCTCCTGTCGCCATTTTGTCTCACTGCGCTCTCGAGCGCTCTGGTGGCAGAAACTTGAAGTGTGGCTTCAGCCGAACAAAACTTTATGAGTTTTTCTACGTATCTGTAGTGTGTCGTGACCATATGTCAATGAATGGAGCTACAGTGGATTTATGAAATCGCTTCAATCATTTGTAATAGCCCTGTACTTGTGGCAGACTAAGGTGCAAGACCTGCCCAACCCAACACCTCCTACTCCAGTCCTGTAATGGGCTTATACAGTGGAACCTTGCTTAACGAGCACCTCCTATAATGAGGAACTCATATAACAAGCAAAACGAATATAAAAAGTGACTCTCTTAACAGAGCAATGTTTTGCGTAACAAGCGACGACAATTTAGTGTGACATCACTAGCTGTTCGTGTGCAGTGGGAGAAATGTTCAACAATATGAGCACCTATCATTGTCAGTAGTGGCGTATGAACAATACCTCTAATGCATACTGCAGTTTAGGTTTAGCACTCTTTCTGCCACCATCTTAGTGCAGCTTGTGATAACACAATTTTGTAAACTTGTGTTCACACAGTGTTTTCTCGTGTTTAAATTTTAGTAACCTTCATAGAAATGTCCTCAGAGATAAACTGCAAGAGGACAACCATAAGAAAATGATCTTGGAAATGAAACATAAAATCACTGAAAAATGCAAGCGTAGTACGATCATTGCCCACACACACAACCTATCGATATCAACTATTTGCACTATCCTCAAGAACAAGGACAAGATTAAGGAGATAATGCTGCAAACAGAGTGACAAAGAGTATCTAAACATCAGTTTTGTATTCTGGATGATGTCAAAAGGTTCACCTCATATGGATAAATAAAAATCAATTGCAAGGCAACACTATCAATAAGATCATTGTTTGCAACAAGACGGGAATGATTTTTGGCAACCTTGTTAAGAAGATGGCAGGAGCGTCAGTGTCCGAAGAAGTGTTTAAGGGAAGCCGTGGGTGGTTTGAGAAGTTTAAGTGAAGAACTGGCAGCATTGTGAGGCACGGTGAAGCAGCCTGCTCTGGTACAAAGGCAGCAGAGAATTTTATCAGCAACTTCAAAATGCTGGTAGATTTTGAGGGTTATCTGCTGCAGCAGATTTTTAATTCTAACGAGACAGGTCTATTCTGGAAACATACCTTTACAGCAGCAGAACATCTGCTGCAACAGGTTTTTAATTCTGACAAGACAGGTCTAGTCTGGAAACATACCTTTATAACAGCAGAGGAGAATACATTGACCAGTCACAAGCCAATGAAAGACTGTCTCGCACTGCTATTCTGTGCCAATGCAAGTGGCGATTTGAAAATTAAAGAGCTGCTTGTTTACGATTCAGAAAATATCACTTCAGTATCGTTGCCTGCATCGAGATGATCGAAAAGGCGTGGGAAGGAGTTACCGAGAGAACTCTCACTTCTGCTTCGAAGACGTTTTGGCCGGAGTGCGTTGTCGAATCTGACTTTGGAGCTTTTGAGTCAGTACCTGTGGAACCTGTATTCAACAAGATTGTATCTTTGGCCAAAGCATGGTACTAGAATTGGATAACAATGATATGGATGAGCTTGTGGGCAATCACAGCCAAGAAGAGCTTATGGAGTTGCAGTACGTTTTACAGCAGGAAGTTGTGGAGAGGAGTTCTTCAGAGGAGCAGGAGGAGGAGGATGGGGTAACAGCAAAGCAGCAATCTTCTGGCACAATAAGAGAAAAGCTGAAAGCATGGTAATTGGTTGCATCGTACATTGAAAATCATCACTCCAATAAAGCAGTTGCTACGAGTGAATTTGTTTGACAATAATGCTGTGACACATTTTCAACAAGTGTTAAGTGTCCGCAGAAACAAATGACTATAGATAGCTTCCTAGCAAAAAGGAATTAGCTGTCTATCATCAATAATAAAGTACAAAATACTGTATGTATAATTTTTGTTGAATAAATGGCAGGAAAAAGATAAAACTTTTAGTACTTTTTCTGCATGGAATGCATGATCTTATTTTACATTAATTTATATGGAGTAAGTTGTTTTGCTATGTGAGGTTTGCAAACACTGCACGTTTTATGTTGGTATGATTACCAACCAGCTGTCCACTGGGATGAACGATCACCACCAAACTGTTGTCAAGAACAGAGTTGACCACCTGATGGTAGAACATATAGCTGGGCACAATATGCTCAATTTCAATGGCTGCTTCACAAACTGAGTCATCTGGATTCTTCCTTCGACCACCAGCTTCTCCGAACTACGCAGATGGGAGTTATCCTTACAACACATCCTCAGCTGCCATAGTCATCCTGGCCTCAATCTCAGGTTACCCACTGTCTCTGCTCCATCCAGTCAACAGTTTCCCCTTCCTCCATCCTGTCACCCCTCCCAGTTCACATCGCCTTCAGTATGTGCCACTACACATCGGTCACTACAGCTATACTTGCCGCCACCCCCATCCCCCCTCCCGCCACTTTCTTAGCTGGCGAACTGGCCTCCCTCTGAGCTGCTAGCCACCCACCCACAATCCCTCTCCTTACCTCCTGCATCCTTCTCCACACCCTACCTGACACTACACCCCCCACAACCAACCCACTTGCAGCAAAATAGGATTGGCACTGTCAGTCTAGCTGGTGCCATGTAGGGCCATAGCTGTGTGTATGTAAGTAAGTGTTTTCTGTGTGCATTTTACTCTAGCTCATCAAAGAATAACCCCGAAAGCTAACAAGGTTTCTTTCTTTTGTGTGTGCACATTGATGACTCAATACTTCTGCTTTTCAGGAAGTGTTCTCCTTTGATCCTAGATTATTAGTGTATGACAGTATGTTGAAGATGAATAATTATTCAATAATCAGCACTTAAAATAGATTTCAGTTTTCACAGGTAATTTACAGCCACAACAAAAAGCAATGATGGTGATGTCATATTTACAAATGTAATATCTATACTTATCACCATTAGTATCATGATGAAGAAAATGAAGAAGACAGTTCCTTAAGAATTACGCTCACCATAATCCTTAACATTCTATGTCTTGTTAACATTGTATGAAAAGCTCAAATCTGATTCATTCTCCCATCATCCACATCCAACTGTAATTTTTCTGCAAGTATGAAAGCATCACTGTGTTAACTTGTTAATTAACAAAATTACCAATTAATGTGGGAGTTATGTAATGCACAGCCAACAAGCATAAGTTTCAGCATACTCAGTGAGACTAATTTGAGAATTTCAGGTTTACACCACAAGCAGTTACATTCCAGACACTGTTATCTATATTGCATAAGATATCAACATATGTGTGATCCAACGTGTCTGTGGTATAGGGTGGATAACTACTTTAATTTTCAGCCAGTGTTAAGCTTGCATTTTTTATGAGGGACATATTTATAAATGTTTGTCTTATATGTATAGCTATCTCCTAAACTACTTCCTACTATGAAGAGGTCAAGAAAACAGGTAAATGACTTATGTTTGTTCTTATTTACTGCCCCCCCCCCCACCAGGTTCTGCCAGGGTGAAGAACAAGTGACAGAGAAGTAACAACCTCCTCAGCAGATACACCACATAAAGGCTTTTTACCAGAGTTACAGTGAAGATTGTGATCAACTTAGAGGCACTGTGGGACCATGTGCTCACTAGTATGGCGGTTGTTCATGAAGTTTTAGTTTTTGTTGTTGTTGTTGTTGTGGTCTCTGCAATGTACATCTATTTGAACCTGTTTACTGTATTCCTTCTACAATCTCCCCCCCCCCCCTCCCCCGCCACCCCTCCCCCCCCCCCCCCCCCCCCCACACACACACACAGAGTTCAGTTTGAGAAGAATCTAAAGGATTTATTGCTGGCCAGTTCCTTCTACTCCATTGATGAATTTCGTAGCAGAAGTGATTGATGCAGTGTACTTTCTATACAGGTTGTGAATAGGTGTATTTATATTACCAATATAAACATGTATGAATAAAATCGCTGTTTAATCTTAGTTTAATTAAGCAGTGATAAAATAAACTTATGTTTGTGAGCTAAATTGCAGTTTAATTAAACAATAATACAACAAAGTCCCTTTGTATCACTCTGTTGTCGCATGTAAGTATTACCCCACAGTAATGACCCCTTCAGAGTGTTAAGCAGCATAGTTGCATCAGATTCCTGCCACATGCTTACTCGATTATTAATTATCTATCATGGGATTGTGTTCATCGGAGACAGGAGTAACAGCAGAAGTGCCCCAGGGAAATGTGATAGAACTGTTACTGTTTTCTATATACATAAACGATCTGGCAGACAGGGTGGGCAGCAGTCTGCAGTTTTTTGTTGATGATGCTCTGGTGTACAGAAAGGTGTTGAAGATAAGTGACTCCAGGTTGATACCAGATGACCTAGACAAAATTTATACTCTGTGTGATGAATAGCAGCTGGCTCTTAATGTAGAAAAACATAAGTTAATGAATAATAATAATAATGAGCGTATGGCATTGGTGGCCGGGAGACCCCTCGCGGGGCAGTTCGGCCGCCGCTCCAAAAGTTCTTTAACGCCACTATGGTGACTTGCGAGTGAATGAGAATGAAATGATGATGAAAGGCACACAACACCCAGTCATCTCGAGGCAGAGAAAATCCCTGACCCTGCAGGGAATCGAACCCAGGACCCCATGTGCGGGAAGTGAGAACGCAACTACAAGACCACGAGCCGCGGACTAAGTTAATGACGATGAGTAAGAAAAACAAACCTGTAATGTTCAGATACATCATTAGTAGTATCTGCTTGACACAGTCGTGTCATTTAAATATATGGATGTAACATTGGCAAAGTGATATGAAATAGAATGGACATATGAGGATTGTGATGAGGAAGGCAAATGAGGAAGGCAAATGACTTCAGTGTACTGGGAGAATTTTAGGAAAGTGTAGTTCGTCTGTAAAGAAGGCGATATATAGGATGCTAGTGCAATCTATTCTTGAGTACTGTTGGAGAGTGTTTGCAATGTGCACCTTGTCGGATTGAAAGAAGACAAGAAGACATCGAAGAAATTCAGAGGCGAGCTGCTAGATATGTTACTGGTAAGTTTGATTAGCATGCAAGTGTTACGGATATGCTTCAGGAGCTCAAGTGGGAATCCCTGGAGAGAAGAAGACATTCATTTTGAAGAACTTTATTGAGAAAGTTTAGAGAACTGGCATCTGAAGCTGACTGCAGAACAATCCTAGTGGTGCCAACAAACATTTCGCATAGGGACCGTGAATGTAAGATACGAGTGGATGTGAATGTAGATGTAGAAGTAGACTGTGCTGCTAGCTCAGAATCTGGGTCCTTTTCTTGCATCGATTGCAAATTTTGTCTCACTGAGCATACTGTTTTTTTAATATTATTGTCTCTCACTTGGGCCTATGACAAAACAGCTTATCACTGTGTTAGCTGAGGCAGTGATAAAGGAATAGATATGGAGTTGCCATTTTAAAACAACAATGGAATGGTAGAATACGATGTTTGTAGTTGGCGCTCTTTATAAACGTGTGCGCCCGCTCGAGGGTGAAAACTGTTTTTGAGAAAGAAAATGCTGTGCTGTGAAAATCGGGGGCTTTGTTTTTCTTCTCACAGCCAATTTTAACTATGATAGCAGGACATTTAAACCATTACCCAGTTTGTTTCACAGTTGGTTTCAACAGAAGTCTGGCAAGTTTATGGTTTATCTCAACTTATGATTATAACACTGCTATGGAATCTGAATAATCTAAAACTTCGTAATCCAAGCCATATGTGGACTGAAACAATGTGAAATACTATAATTGAAACTACCATCCTCACAGATTCAGCAGCTGGAGATGTCTCTCTCATACCCTGTATACAAATGATTCCAACTGATTTACCCATTAACCATTTAGATGGACAGAAAGAGGGGGAGGAGGAAGAGGAGGAGATAGACCAGAGAGAGGGGGGGGGGGGGGGGGGGGGGAAGAGGAGCAAATGGACAGAAAGAGGGGGGTAGGAGAAGAATATTAGGACATACATCCAATTCCCATACATATTTAGCCATGGTAAAGTGTTGCTGAGTTTGCTAGTCATGAAACAAAACTTGCAAAATCTGAGAAAATAGACACCATGCTAAATGGGGTAAATGTTATGGAAAAAAATAGGAACAGGTACACGTCTCCAATCCTGGTATTTATCAGAACCCACGTGCCACAGCACTTAGGATTCTGCTAGAATGGACAAAACAAAGTTGAATATGGTCTGACAGTGTGGTTCTGGAATCAGAGTTAGTGTTGCAGCCATGTGAGGCCAATCCAGGCTTTCACAGCAGTTGTTTGGCTTATCCAACAATACTCCACTTTATCACTGGGCTTCACCATTTTGCTCGAACTGCTCTAGTGGTGTGTTATGGAACTGTGATGCAGGATTTCAGTGTATACCAGAATTGTAAGCTCACACCTGCAAATGAACAAAAAAATGAACTGTGTATTTTATTTTTTCAAAGTGGTCTCGTCAGAACTATCCAAAATGGATTGGAACAATATGGAAAGGACAGACTGCTACTCACAATATAGAGGAGGCGCTGATTTGGATTGGAACAATATGGAAAGGACAGACTGCTACTCACAATATAGAGGAGGCGCTGATTTGCCGACAGGCACAATGAAAAGCATTGTTACAATATTTAAGCTTTTGGACTAAGTGCTTCTGAAGGAGGAAACGTAAACAAAATTCACACAAGCACAGCTCACATACACATGGCCACTGTCTCCAGGCACCACATTTTGTGTATATAGCCACTCCTTTCCTTTTTCATGGCTACAGTAATGAGTTACAGACTTGCATCCACCTAGTGCAGTTTTTGTGACTTGAAAACAATGATCTATTATGCATAGCACACATAAAAATATCTTAGATTTTACAGTTTCTTGTGATATGAGAGTTCGACTTTATAATATTAGCTGACTTATTCTTTTTTGATGGGCTTATTTTTTTATGAAAAAGGACAGGTTTATTGTGATTGTTACGGTTTCTGTTGTTCAAGCAGCAGTAGAAATGTTGCAGCGTGTCAGGCCCAGAGGCAGATAATGCCTAATCTCTGTTGACGAGTATGGGCCATTTTATTGTGACTCAAAGACAAAGGATCAAATGGGCAAGTTGATGCTTCATGCTTTTTGAGCCTGCGATCTTGTGATGCTAAGACAGTACGCTCATAAGGAATAAAGCAAACTACCACAGGAGCATACTACCGAACCCTCCCGACTGACGAGGTTACGAGAGGCCTTCAACATTCAATGCGGGGAAACTTTTTACAGGGGTATTTTTATTCTGCAACACCAGCACAGCTGGTTCTACCAGATTTCGCCTCACCTTACATATTCTCCTGATATGTCACACAGCGATTTCTTCCTCTTTCCTTAGATGAAGAAACCATTGTATTTCATGCATTTCTAGAATGATGGCAATGTGATTTTTGGAGTGGGATATTTCCTGAACAGTTGAAGTGCAGACTTGTGCAACCAAGCCATCCATTGCTGGGAAATATGTTGCACTGAAGGGTATATTCAGGGTGTTTCCGTAAGAGTGTGCAAAAATTTAACAGTACATAGAGGATGCTCTACTGAGCAATTTGAGGTAGGGAACCTGGGTCAGAGAAGCCAGCTTAAGGAGATAATAGGAATAAAATCACATTACTGTGTACTTTTTTATTTACATTAATTACAGTTAACTACAAATACCATCATTGACACAATGAATGTACCATTGGTACTTTATCTTACAAAATGTGCTGAAACTTACGGCTGTCAACTTCAGTGCAAACACGACATTGGTGAATGAGATGTTGATGCACCCTGACAAATATCCCTGGAGTGTTTCTAATCACATCACAGGCAGCTATAATTCTGGCAACTAATTACACTTCTGTACCCACTTGGGTCTCATACACAAGGGAATTTAGATATCCCCATAGGAAATAACCAAGAAGGGTATTCAGGTCAGATGGACCACACATGCCATCGAACAAGACCGCCCCTTCCAATCCAGTGACATGGCTGCAGACATCTACATAGAAGTGAGGTGGTGCACCGTCATGTTGTATCCGTATCCTCTCACAAACAGCCAAGGGCACATCCTCCAGCAACTCAAGTAGAACTCTTTTCACCAGCCTCAAGTAGAGGTGGCCATTCAAATGAGCATGTAGAAGTATGTGACCCAGTGAGATTTTTGCCTACAAAGCCATCCCAGATATTCACAGCAAAATGTACTTGATGGTGTGACTCTATTACAGTGTGAGGGTTTTCCTAATCCCATACATGGCTATTCCTTGTGTTCGAAATACCATCATGCTCAAATGAGGCCTTCTCAGTAAACAGCACAATTTGGAGGAAATCCAATTGATCAATCCATTGCTGGAGCAACCACTGATACAATATGACCCTTGGTGCAAGGTAGGTCACCAGCTTTGCATAGACCCGTTGAGGGTGACACGGGTGTAATTGTTGTTCGTGAAGTACTTGTGACACGCTGTTGTGTGCAGTGCCCATTCCACTTGCTTCATGTTGCCGGGTCCCTCGTTTCTTCTTTCCAATGAACCAGTCTCCCGCATTCGTCACTCGAGAGAAATAAACGCTCTGCGTGATGGATGATGATGGCTGTTAGGATATCGTTTCCTGTACAGCGTTTCAGCAGTGAGAGCATTGCAGCGTACTTCCCTATTCACGAGATGCATGTCAGTGAGTTCTGCCAAACTGTACTGGTACTGCTCCATCGTATTGTACTGTACATCTCTCAATAGCACTGAGTAATGAATGGGTCTGTTGTCGATTTGTAGCACGTTCTGTCATGGGACAATGTAAATACGATACAATAGAGCCGTCTTAGGGACAAGTACAGTAAACAAAACAAGCATCATGACTTCCTAGCTTTCAGGCTCTTCCTCCTAGTTTTCTTGCAGGAAATAAAGAATGAACATGTAAATAAACAGTACAGTACATGTAAACTTGTACATACGTTAGTTGTAAATAAGCTGGAAAACAGTAATGCTAGACAAAGCAGTAGACAAGTTTACTGCAATATCTCTCTAAGATGGCTTCTCTGACCCCAGGTTTCCTACCTCAAATTGCTCAATGGAGCATTCTCTATGCCCTGTTACATTTTTGCATGCTCTTACAGAAGCATCCTGTATATAGAAGAGGTTACCAGGTTTTCAGGCGACAGGTTGATTTTTCTGAGGTGGTAATTAAACTTTGTGACTATTCCTTGTTGTACCTGGAAAGTATGTGCTCAGCAGATTCATTGGAAGGAAATATATTTCACACATGAGGGGTAGGTAAACCTTGTTTGACTAATAGCTGAGTGTTGGCCCTCCATCTAAGACACACAATATATCAACCAAAATTTCATACTGTGCTTTGACTTCAAAGATTCAGTGTATTTCAGGACTGTGCAGGTTCAAAAAAGAACAAGAAAATATGTTGACAGTGAACAGCTTCTGTGACATTGATGATTTCCTGGAACATCAACATTAAGTGAAATATGATAAAATGGTGGTCTCAGTGAGCACTGTGACAATTACAGTGACATATTTTTTTTCTAAATGATATGTAAACCTGCTAAAAAATACAATATGATTAGGATACAGTTTACAGTATTTTTAATAGCATATAAATTTAAGTTGCACAAATATGTAATATGTTGTTGTGGTCTTCAGTCCAGAGACTGGTTTGATGCAGCTCTCCATGCAACTGTATCCTGTGCAAGCTTCTTCATGTCCCAGTACCTATTGCAACCTACATCCTTCTGAATCTGCTAAGTGTGTTCATCTCTTGGCCTCCCTCTGTGATTTTGACCTCCTACGCTGGCCTCCAATACTAAATTAGTGATCACTTGATGCCGCAGAACAAGTCCTACCAACCGACCTCTTCTTCTAGTCAAGTTGTGCCACAAACTTCTCCCCAATTCGATTCAATACCTCCTCATTAGTTATGTGATCTACCCATCTAATCTTCAGCATTCTTCTGTAGCACCACATTTCAAAAGCTTCTATTCTCTTAACTATTTATTGTCCATGTACTTTTAGAAAAGACTTCCTGACAAATCTATACTCAAAATTAACAAATTTCTCTTCCTCAGAAATGCTTTTCTTGCCATTGGCAGTCTACATTTTATATCCTCCCTTCTTCGACCATTATCAGTTATTTTGCTCCCCAAATAGCAAAACTCCTTCACTACTTTAAATGTCTTATTTCCTAATATAATTCCCTCAGCATCACCCGGCTTAATTTGACTACATTCCATTATCGTCATTTTGCTTTTGTTGATGTTCATCTTATATCCCCCTTTAAAGACGCTCCATTCCGTTCAACTACTCTTCCAGGTCCTTTGCTATCTCTGCCAGAATTACAAAGTCATTGGTAAACCTCAGAGGTTTTATTTCCTCTCCATGGATTTTAATTCCTACTTCAAATTTTATCTTATGTTTCCTTTACTGCTTGCTCAATATACAGATTGAATAACATTGGGGATAGGCTAGCTGTCTCACTCCCTTCCCAATTGCTGCTTCCCTTTTATGCCCCTCAACTCATAACTGCCATCTTGTTTCTGTACAAATTGTAAATAGCCTTTTGCTCCCTGTACTTGACCCCTGCCACCTTCATAATTTGAAAGAGAGTATTCCAGTCAACATTGTTAAAAGCGTTCTCTAAGTCTATAAATGCTAGAAATGTAGGGTTGCCTTTCCTTAATGTATCTTCTAAGATAAGTCTTAGGGTCAGTATTGAGTCACGTGTTCCATAATTTCTACAGAATCCAAACTGACCTTCCCCAAGGTCGGCTTCTACCAGTTCTTCCATTTGTCTGTAAAGAATTTGTCAGTATTTTGCAGCTGTGACTTATTAAACTGATAGTTCAGTAATTTTCACACCTGTCAATACCTGCTTTCTTTGGGATTGGAATTATCATAGTGTCATGTAGAAGAAGGTGTAATTAGGTGAATGTTGAACACTAACTTCCCTTAAAGAAGGTTTATTCAGCACTTGCACATACAAGAGTGCGGAGCGAACTGCCTCTGGCCAGAACACATAATGTATATATACAGTTAAAGAACATTCAAGTACAATGATTCTTGACATTTGTGGATACTTCTAGAATGTACTCGAACCCAATATAGAAATTAAAATTTTACAGTTCAGTTGAGTTTTGAACTCACAACCCTCCATGCAACAGTCTTTATCATAACCATTACACCACAGTGACTGTGGTACTCAGTTTCTTCTGTGACATTGCTCCCTCCTTAAGAGAACAGCATCTTGGGTGTTACATCCTCCTAGTCCGGGAACGAGTCATCGGTCCTGCATACTCCGACTCCCAATGACTGATGTTCGCCCTGCTGGTGATCTTCTTAGAAATTCCTTTGCCGCTACACTCTTCGTCACCTTTCCACTTGTTGCCTGTTCCTCGAACTTCGAATTTACCCTGGGTTGCAGGATCCATTCGAAGGATGTGGACCGCATCTCCGGGCTTTCATCGTCTTGTGTCGGGGTCGCAATCTTCAACTTCATAAGTAACATCAGACAACTGATTTACAACCTTATAAGGTCCAAAGTAGTGCCTGAGGAGCTTCTCAGAGAGACCAACCTTCTGGCCAGAGTTGAGCTAACTGCCGAGCTTCCTCAGCTGGGCCAATGTAGTCATCGTCCACATCATCAGGATGTAACAGAAACACAGTGTCCATCATTGTACTCGCCTCACGCCCATGCACCAGGAGAAATGGCGTAAATCTTGTGGTGTCTTGTTTGGCGGTGTTGTAGGCAAACGTCACGAAAGGTAGCATCTCATTCCAGTTGATCTGCTCAACAATGATGAACATTGATAGCATGTTGGCCAAGGTCTTATTAAGGCATTCAGTAAGCCTGTTAGTTTGCGGATGGTAGGCAGTCGTCATGTGATGAGTAATGTTTCACTGACAGTTTCTCTCTGTCACAAGATTCGATTGAAAAACTTTCCCTCAATCCATAATTAATGTCCTTGGGGCACCGTGTTTTAACACAATCTCTTCCACGATGAATTTGGCTACCTCGAATGCTTCGACTGTTTTCACGGCTTTTGTAATGGCGTAGTGTGTCAGGTAGTCAGTGCAAACAATAATCCATCTATATCCACTAGCAGATGTTGGAAATCATCTGAGGAGGTCAATCCCAACATGCTGGAAAGGCGTTTCAGCTGTTGGAATTGGTATGAGTCGGCCAGGTGGTTTCTGAGGAACTGCCTTTATGGTCTGGCACTTTCAACAGTGCGACACATAGTGACGGACACTCCAAAATAAACCTGGCCAGAAAAATCTCTTGCGAATCCTATTGTATGTCTTAATAAATCCTAAATGTCCGGCCTCAGATGTGTCATGGAATTTTTGTTGAACATCTAAGTGCATATGTTTAGGAATCACTGGTAGCCACCTCTTTCCAAACAGATCAAAGTTTTTCTTGCAAATTAATCCATTAATTACCTTAAATTGTCCTTTCACAGCCTCTGACCGATTTAAGGCAAGCATAATTTGAGATATCTTGGCGTCCTTCTTCTGCTCAGCAGAGAGATCCTGGAGTGCAGCGAGACAGTCACTATCTTCATCAAAGTCTTGATGGTCTTGCACAGGGTTTCTTGAGAGACAGTTGGCATATTGGTGTTTTCTTCCACTTTTGTGCTCTATGGTAATGTCATACTCTTGAAGATGTAGTGCCCACCTGGCGAGTCATCTTGATGGATCCTTAAGACCTGTCAACCAACAAAGTGAATGGTGGTCTGTAACAACTGTGAATGGCCTTCCATAGAGATACTGTCAAATCTGCACATTGCCCAGATCACAGCAAGACATTCTCTTTCTGTAGTTAAGTGGTTTCTCTCGTCTTTGGTAAGTGTCCTTGAAGCATAGGCTGTAACCTTCTCTTATCCATCCGAAATTTGCACCAGAACAGCACCGATCCCATACCCACTGGCATCTGTGTGTAGTTTTGTGGGTACACGGTCAGTCGTCAGAGCTTTTTGCAGCACATCAAAAGAATGTTTTTGAGCAACACCCCAGATAAATTTAGCATTGGCTTTTAACAACACTTGGACTGACCTGGCTTTGATACAAAAGTCTTTGATAAAACGACGGTAATAAGAACATAATCCGAGGAAGATTTTCTCACATCTGTAATACTTTTAGGAATAGGAAATTCAGTTATAGATCCCACCTTTTCTGGGTCTGGCTGCACACCTTTGTTTGACACAAGGTGTCCAAGTATTTTGATTTCTTTTGCTCCAAAGAAACACTTTCTTGGATAAAGTTTCAGTCCACCTTGTTGGAGACACTTAAGAACAGCCCTCAGTCTTTTTTACGTGTTCACCAAATGTCTCTGAGAACACTATAATGCCATGTAAATAACAAAGACACATCGTCCACTTCATGTGACTTAGAAGATTATCCATCATCTGTTCAAAAGCTGCTGGTTCATTACACAAACCAAACAGCATTACCTTAAACTCATACAGGCCCTCAGGGGTGATGATGGAAGTTTTCTCACAATCAGCCTCATCTTCTTCAATTTGGCAGTATCCCGAGTACATGCCCATGGTTGAGAAAAACTTAGCCCCCTTCAGACAATCTAGTGTATCATCAATTTGTGAAAGGGGGTAAATGTCCTTTTTAGTTATCTTATTAAGCTTCCTACAAACAACACAAAAGCGCCAACTGCCATCCTTCTTCCTGACGAGCATCACTGGTGACGACCATGGGCTCTGTGAAGGCTGAATGATGTCATTCTTCATCATTTTCTCTACCTCCTTGTGAATTACTCCACGTTCTGTTGCTGACACACGGTATGCTCTCTGGCTTATTGGTTTATGGTCTCCCATGATAATCAGATTCTTCACCATCAATTTGTCTAATTTGATCTTCACCTATGGATTGAAGAATTCAGAAAACTCTTGAAGAATGCCAAGTAGCTTCTTCTGTTGCTCCTTAGTGAGATCTGATGATAGTCGAGCTAGAAGATCTTGTCTTGTAGTTGGCTTGTAGTGGTAGCACCAATTTCACCCACAGACTCGGCATGGGAGGTTTCTATGACATTCAGGTGTTCGGCAATTAATGGCTCAGCATTTGCTATGCACATGCGTCTTTGAAGGATCTGCAGTTCTCAGCAACAGTTAACTATCCACAATTCACCAAATCCATTCTTAAACGAGACGACAGAGGTTGGGATGACCAAGTTATTCTTCAGTGGTATGCTTCTCCTACATTCCACTACAAGATCCATGGGTTGATGCATGGCATGGCACATGACAGTTATCTTTCTAATGCTGACTGCAAGAATGATCACTTCATCCAGCACACAGTCTCCACACACTCAGATGTGCATCTTCCTGTCCACAGTATCTCATCTCATCTAGCATAATCTTCAAGCAACCACAGTCTATAATTGCCTGAGAATCTTTCAAAAAGTCCCATCCGAGAATGACGTCATGACTACATTCTTGTAAGACGATGAATTCTAAGGGCTGTGTATGGCAAGTTATACTCACACAAATGACACATCTTCCTGTAGGTTTTACATATCTCCCTTTAGCCACCTTCATCAGAGATGTTTTGTTGTCAACAAATACAGTTTTCTGCAACTGGTGACAGTATGTCTCCGAAATGACTGAATATGATGTTGCTGAGTCCATAAGAGCTTGGGCTGGTCGGCCATCGATGAGGATATCGACGTAGTTTTGTATCATTTTTATAGTAATCGACGGCGGAGGATTTTTCTCTTTAGCGGCCTCACCTCCAAGGAGGGGCACTGGAGCTTCTAAATGGCAATGGAGACCTGGTTGGGGAGCATCCTCTCCAGCAGCTAGCTTGCGGCAACGGTGACCTACATCGTCCTGCATCCACATCTTCTTGTTCATCTTCATCGTCCCAGAGTTGGCATCGGCTAAGATCGGTCTGCTGTCTTCTGGTGTGGGTGTCATCAAAAATCCACCACCTTTCTCGACAATAGCACACCACATATCCTGGTCGTCCACAGTGGAAACATACTGGTTGGTTATCCTGGGTCCTCCAGATGTCAGTCTACCTTGGTGCCCAAACAGGTTCCTCATGTGGCATTGTAGGAACTTTTTCACCATTTTAAAGGGAAATGAAGGGCAAGAGATTGGGTTCAATGTTAGTTCCACTTCCTCCCTTATGACCTCTTGAAGTGTCTCGGTTTTTTTCTCACCGTGCAATCCAAGTTCCTTCTGAACTTCCTCTCTCACTATCTGACGAAGAACACTTGTGAATTCAGTTCCTTCCTCCATCACAGTCATCGATACAACATTTGGAACCCATTCAAACTTCTTGCGTGTAATTCTTTTTTGAACTTATGAAGTTGCCTGCTGTCGGTAGGGGCTTGATACATTTCCTCAGCAACACCCTGCATGAGATGTGCAACCTTAGCTTCCTCCTTCATTCTAGGATCCACTATTTTACACAGCTCCAATATGTCTCAAATGTAGGATGCTGTCATTTCTCCTGGACTCTGTGCCCTGCACTTATCTTCAGCCTTGTACTTCTGTCGCTGTGTGTCGCTGAAATACTTGTGCAGTTCTGCCTGGAATACTTCCCAGCTTGTGAACTTCTCCTCGTTGTTCTCATACCATTGCTTGGCAGTGCCCTCCAAGTAGAAAAATACATTAGCTAAACACACAATGTCATTCCATTTGTTAAATTTGGCTACATGCTTATATACCTTCAGCCACTTGTTTGGATCTTGGCCATTGTCACCAGAGAACCCAGAAGGGTGTCTCATGTGGTGGCACAAAGTTGTTGTCATCGTAATGTCCTCTTCTTCTTCTGTCTCCAATAGATTGCGATCTGTCGAATATGGGTTGAACTCTGGTTTCTTGCCACCTAAACAGCGGCCCTGTTATGACCAGATGGGAGCCACAGTGTCCATCGATAATGTGCGCTATCACAAGTTCCAATACCCAGCGTCTCCACCAGAATAATGTCACATAGAAGAAGGTGTAATTAGATGAATGATAAACACTAACTTCACTTAATGAAGGTTTATTCAGCACTTGCATACACAAGAGCGCAGAGCAAACTGCCTCTGGCCAGAACACATACGGTATTTATACAGTTACAGAACATTCCGGTACAATGATTCATGACATTTGTGGATATTTCCAGAATGTACTCGAACCGAATATAGAAATTAAAATTTTACACTTTAGGTGAGTTTTGAACTTATGACACTCCTTGCAACAGTCTAGTATCATAACCACTACACCACAGTGACTGTGCAACTCATCTTCTTCTGCGACAGTATTCTTCTTGAAGTCTGAGGGTATTTCGCCTGTTTCATACATCTTACTCACCAGATGGTAAAGTTTTGTCAGGGCTGGCTCTCCCAAGGCTATCAGTATTTCATAAGTAACATAAGGTATGAAAAACTGTATGGATGTATTTGTGTCTATTTTAACCGTGTATTCGAGTCAAATTAATCAGTGTAAATATTCAAATGAGGTCTGTAAAATGCATATTGTCTGTATTTGGGTAAATAAATAACATGGAAGAGGAAAGAGATGAAATGAAAGGGGTGACTGGAATGTCCTCTGACTTCTTGGTTATAAATGGTGATAGATAGCAATGAGTGGGGGCTGATGGCCAAGCATCAGTGAAGGCAAAGTTGATTTCATCTTTCATACTTTATTACTTGTGCTTTTATTGAAAGCAAAAGGGTTTTTGCCAAATAGACGACTGCACGAAGAGTGAAAAAGAAATAATTGACACTACACAACTCTTCAGGACTAGCTGGATGCAAAATATGTAAAAAGTTTGGATTGGGAAAAAAATCTGTCACGCGGGCAACGCACCTGTCCTGAAACTGTAGAAGTTAAGAAATCTGAAAATTAAGTACTAGAAGCAGAAAGAGCATTTCATTCTGTAGCAATGTGGATACAGTTTTCAATCTTCTTAGCAGATCAGAATTGTGTGCTGCACTGGGAATTGAGTGAGAAACATTTAGAGCTGAGGTTATGGCACTTGTAGCTGGGTATTTTGTAGACCTTCCAGAATTGTATTTCAAAGATGGAAAACAACACTCGACAAAGTAACAGTAACTTCAGGCATTTTCCAAAGGACACTTTATTTATTTATTTATTTCTTGAGTCATCAGTCTTTTGACTGGTCTGATGCAGCCTGCCATGAGTTCCTCTTCTGTGCCAACCTTTTCATCTTATAGTAGCACTTGCAACCTAGGCCCTCAATATTTGCTGTCTGTATTCCAATCCCTGTTTTCCTCTACAGTTTTTGCTCTCTACAGCTCCTTGTAGAACCATGGAAGTTATTTCCTTATGTCTTAAGAGATGTCCACCATCCTGTCCCTTTTTCTTGTCAATGTTTTCAATACGTTCCTTTGCTTGCTGATTCTGCAGAGAACCTCCTTGTCCCCCACTTTATCAGTCCACCTAATTTGCAGGATTCGTCTGTAATGACACATCTTTAAGGCTTCAATTCTCTTTTGTTACAGATTTCCCACAGACAGTCTCTCACTACCATGCAATGTTGTGCTCCAAAGTATATTTTCAGAAATTTCTTCCTCAAATTAAGACGTATGTCTGATATTAACAGACTTATCTTGGCCAGGAATGCCCTTTTTGCCAGAGATAATTTGTTTTTTATGCCCTTCTTGCTCCATTCATCATGAGTTATTTTGCTGCCTAGGGATTTGGACACTGAGGGACAGCAGAAAGGTAGGCTCGATACTCATACAGATGTGGGAGTGGGAGTTTCAAACCTGGCACCAGCTGCTCGTGCCATTCATGTCACTAGGAACTGCACAAGTTGCTTTCTGTACTTACGCCTCTCTGGCCCACTCTGAAAGTTTCCAGATACTGCCATTACATCTATATAAGCAGAACACCGTGCCAACCCTGTCACTTAGAGATTTCAATTTGTGATGACTGAGACAGCTATCAAAAGCTCAAGCGTTTTATTCAAAATGATGCGGTTTGTAAATTGAGAAGATTCTATTGCAGAAAGCCACTGCGAAAGACTCCGAGGACCCAGTTGTTATACCAGTTGTACAATTCCTTGATGACAGAAAGCTGCTCCTTGGGCAAGGAGCCATTCGTGAACCACTGTGTTAACGTCCTCATCATTGGAAAATTTAATTGCCATCCTCCCTGATGTCCTTTCAGCTTGCTGAAGATACGGAAATCAGGTGGTGTGACACCTGAGCTATAATTCCAAACCTCTCAATGTCAAAGCAGGCTCGTGTTATGCACACCGTATGGAATGTTGCATTGTCGTGGTGGGACAAAAGTCCCTCGCTTAATTTTCAATGCCTCTTGTTCTTTATGGCATTATGCAGTGATATCATTGTTGCACAGTACAAATTGGCATTAACTGTTGTACCCTCTGGCATAAACTCTGTTTACACAACACCTTCACAGTCAAAGAAAATAGTGGCTGTGACCTCCATAGCTGATGGCGCAACTTTGCGTGTCTTCCACCGATGTAGCCTCTATTCCATATACGCTCTCTGTTGTAGGTGTGAAGTTGTAGACAAAAGTCCATCACCTTTGACGATGGAGCTTCATCTCTGCTATCACACTGTCGGAATCCCAGATGCTTCGTAAACCTTGTGCTTTTGTGTGCAAATGACAGTGACTATGGAACACAGAGTGAGCACAACTTCTGATACTACAGATGATGGAATGAAACGTACCTACTGAGGTGTACAACTGCTGAGCAATGTCCAGGATAGTCACTTTGCGATTGCTGCAAATCGGATCCTCTTGTATGGTCAATGTCGATGACCTTCCTTCCTGCCCGCATCTCGTGGTCGTGCGGTAGCGTTCTCGCTTCCCACGCCCGGGTTCCCGGGTTCGATTCCCGGCGGGGTCAGGGATTTTCTCTGCCTCGTGATGGCTGGGTGTTGTGTGATGTCCTTAGGTTAGTTAGGTTTAAGTAGTTCTTAGTTCTAGGGGACTGATGACCATAGATGTTAAGTCCCATAGTGCTCAGAGCCATTTGAACCATTTTTGAACCTTCCTTCCTGATCAGTATCACACACTTCTGTGTAGCCTCAATCAAATTGTTGCCACCATTTCACTACAGCTGGACATGACATTGCATTTGCTCCATATACTGCCAATATTTAATGGTGAATCTGTGTGAAATTTAGAATTTTGCCCACCAGAATTGTATTGTCCCATGTACTTCAACTCTGGAGTACATTTTCAGTCGATACGCTACTTCACTCACACCCTGTGATGCACCTGTTGTACGTACCATGACAGAACAGTATTGGCAGCAAACTGAAACATGTTCTGCAAGAAACTGAAACATGTACTCTCTTCTGACAATGTGCTACTCTTGTTGCACAATGGCTGTGGCATGTGACAACACGTGTAACTTAATTTCTGAAGCCCCTTTTGCCATTTATAATAAAAGCTAAGTCATTTTTCAAAATACAAACTTTTCTGACATGTCTGCCTCGAAGTGACACATTATTATGTCAAAAGGGCCTTTTACTGTTGGGCCTATAAATTTTCACCTTGTATTTGTAACAGTCAAGACAAGACAAGATGAATTTTTCTATGGTGAGGCAATTGCTGTTTGCCCTCTCACAGTTTTAATGGTTGTAAGGTTCCAAACACCTAAATGTAGCTCAGTCATAATGTTTGGAGGTCCCTTAGCCTCCATCTCAATGTTTCATTTCCAC
Source organism: Schistocerca americana (assembly GCF_021461395.2). Taxonomy (NCBI): domain Eukaryota; kingdom Metazoa; phylum Arthropoda; class Insecta; order Orthoptera; family Acrididae; genus Schistocerca; species Schistocerca americana. The sequence goes on along the minus strand of NC_060128.1, from coordinate 158,185,210 downwards.
CTCTCAGATGGTACTTTGAACCATTTTCTTTCTCATCTTTTATTGTTCTCGAATCAGTAAGTGACACATTCGTGTCACTTGTTACGTGCGTTGGTTACTACAGCACAGATGAGCCAGATGGCAAGGAACTGACAGAATGCCACTATGACATATTCGCTTTGTTTAGACATCATTTACTGTCAAATACACAGTACACTGTCTCACAGCATTACTGTGAACTCTCACCATCCTTGTGGAGATCTCACCACACATAAAGAACATAAGTATTTGTATGTCATCTCTTTAAGTGAGGATGACAAGATTTTAACTACACTGGCTCCATCTGTTTCCATGTTTGTGTTAAACCTTGGTATATATCAGTGACACATATACACTCTACAGGAAATAGCATGGATTCCAATTTACACTAATGAGAGTGTGACTAAATGTTTTTAAAGTGAGACATGTCTTCATTTAATTAATCTCTTGACCACAAACTACATATTAGGCAAAGTTGTATAAGCTGGCACATGGCCCTGTTTTTGAATACTCTACAAGAATCCAATGTTTCTCAAAGAGACAGCCCTGCTCTTCATAAGTTGTAGATGTGTCTCTCATGAAAGAATCCATTCCACTTGATTATCAAATCAAAAACGTAAAACATTCATTACAGTCTTTGATGTTAATCATTTGGTGTACCATGACACTGTATTGTCTAGACAGTATTTCTTGAGGAGTGTTGCAGTGCATGGCTTGCAAGATGCAGAGCACCAAATACTGCCACAATAAGTTACAGGAAATAAAATTTATGTATGAATTCACACACAACTTTCTTTGCATCATATCAATTTGTCTCTTAACTAACAATACATACAAAGACAACTACAAAGGATGCTAAATAGAGATCAAAGATAAGCAGATCAAATTGGTTACTACTGTGGCTGAGTTTTTAATTTAAGTCTGGACTTCTGGAATTTTAACAATTATTTCCATGTCAGGGAATTAATAATACTATTAAAATAAACTTGTCAAATCGGAATACAAAACTTGTGGATATCATTAGGATGTATGAATTAAATTGATGTTGAACATCATAATGTAACGGACAAGTAACTGTTTGTAGCTCCTTAGCATCATTTGTACATAAAACAAATAGTTGATTTTATGCAGTTTAAAACAATCTATAATCTCAGATGCTTTTTTAGACATGGAAATGCATATATTCTGTGTAGCTGTTCTGATGATGATACTAGCAGTGTCTCAAATAGGCCCACTATAATTCTATTTCTTTTGCCAATGAAGTTTAGGAATGAGACTTGGTACTTGGCAAGGTCAGGCATCACTCTCCTCATTTTCTCTCAAGTACTGCAGACCAATTGATATCTACTCTGAGCTTGCACACTGTAACTAATGACCCCATATTAAAACCTTGAACATAGTTCCTCCCATTTAGCATTAAAAACAGCTCACATTACATACTTAATTTTGACATGCACCTTTTCATTTTAAATTATAATATGTGAAAGAATTTTGTTTGTATAACACACACTACTGGGAACATTTTTCTCTTGATGGGGGTTAAGTCAGAGGGAGCTCTCCCACACATTTACGACGAATGAGCTACTGGGGCATTTGGACACTTCATGCCACTGTCAACACTTGTTAAAGTGTGTAGTAAGTTGTATATACCCCTCATCACCCACAGCCATCTATACAAAGCCACTCATTTTTGAGTCTGTACTACTCTGTTCTATCAGATGGAATTAATTACACTCAAAGAAGATGAACTGTAAACTTTGTTGCTGCCAACGGAATAATATTTTAAACTATCTATTTTCAACTCTGCAACATAAAAATGTAGACAGTATCTTATACTTTGTTTATCTCAACATTATTTTAGAGTTTTATAATACGAGATGAGTATAATCTCATTGTTATTCATATTAACGATAGAATATTGAAACATTAGAAAGCAAGAAGTTGATTATCATGTAAATACAAAATCCAGTTATGGAAGAAAAAAAAAATCTAATGGAAAATATATGAAAACTTGCACTGTCAAAAGAAAAATGAATAAAAAAAAACATATTCTTACTCACTAGTAAAGTTGCTGGTTATGTGTGTATCACTTACACTGGTGCTGTTATGATTCAATGAATAACACTAAAACAGTGATTTTTCAATTTCTTGTTTTTCTTTTTTTTCAAGTTACATGAGTACAACAAAAATTTATTTTTATTTGGATTAATTTAATAGAAAGAATGTACTCATAATTATAACCATTACCAAAGGTTTCCTGCACTAATCAAATAGTACTTTCTTGAGTATAATGTGAAATTACAAAGCAGTGAATTCAAGAGCATCACCTTTTTTTTGGCATTTTCATGATTTCAAAATTGAGACTTTCCACTGCAAGAAGAGTAGGCCTGCCAGGTTATCTGAAAATTAGATAGATTGTGATTATGAGGATGATCTTGGCAACTGAGATTGGGAAAACTTTGGATTACCTCACTTTTATGAGCAAGGTAAGCATGGGATCACATATGAAATAGTGCCGAAAGTGTGTTAGTGTCTGGCAGGGGCCATGTAAGGAAGTTCCAAAAAGATACTGGTCATTTTTCTCACCATAAAATTCCTAACAAGGTGTAATAAACACAGTAGATGAGACATAATGATTAAATAGAAAGTAATGTGTGAAGAGAGGCATCAATCCTCCCTCATGACATATATTCCAAGGTCTTTAATAGAGATTTAACCATTTTATTTCAATCAGCTTTGTCGAAAATGAACCAAGCATTCAATGAGTGATTGAACTGCTTCAAAAAATGAATAAATAATACTTGTCTGTAAGACATCATCAGAATAAAGCGGACTGAAGCTTACACTATTAAGATTCCAACTGGGAATAGGAAGTGTAGAGTGTAGTTGCTATTTGGTAACATTTGGACACTGGACAAGCACTGGCCACTCCGAAGCTACTAAATGAAGCAATCTCTTATCTCTAGCAGTTTTTTGTATACATTCTCAGAATTAACACATGCAACATTGGCACTTCCTTTATGTGTTATGTGGCCACTAACAATGGAATCCATAGAGTCCTGTAAAGTGGCTTCCTGCTTGTAAACTTTATTTTCAGATTACTGTCCAGAAAAAAATGAGATAACCCTTGTATTACACTCTTGTCTGTTGATGATACTAAGTGTTATTTCATCATACTATGGCACATTTACTTACCTAGTGAAAGGGACTTTGAGCTGTCAGAGAAAAAAAAGTAAGGTCTACATAGCAGATATAAGTTAGATACGTGTACATTTCAAAGTCATTCTGTCTAGTGAGGATGAAGAAGGAATATTACGAGAACTATCAGGCCATGAACTTATAAACAATGAAGTGTAAATGCAATGCTGCTGCTGAATTACCATCACTGTTCTCCAAAGTAAGAGACAAAACAGTTTCACAGCATCAAAGTGCAGATTTCCATGAGTACGCTGAAAAAATTTAAGAATAAATATATTATCCCTATCTTCAAAACTTTTCAAATACTTTAATTATTTTACTTTAAAACTACCTTTTGTATAATTAATTTGCTGTTTTAAAGTCAAATTTAGGTTCAAAAAAGTTAAAAAAATTGTTTATTGTATTTTCCAATTACCTACACTACATAAATGCCACATTGAACTAAGAAAATTCTGCAATTTGGGAATGCTGTTAGTTTGCTCAGCAAATGAAGAAATGAAATGTTTCCCTGATGACTACAGCAACCCACTGCAATTATCAACAAGATAAATATTGGGATTGCTACTGAATATTCAGTGTTTTACGGGTTATCACACTGTGGACCTGCTGAAAAGCATCATATTTCACTACATGAATATTACATAATCGCAGGTCTGTAGTACTTGCTGTTTTATTGCTTTGCCTGAACAGCGAGTAAAATTCAAAACATTTCCTTTATATATTTTACTCTGGGTAATACGTTGTGGAGTGCAAAGAAGACATACAATATGTTAAAATTTATATTTAGTTGTAATATATAAACAAATATTTACATAGGAGAGATTCAGTCAAATTATGGTAACAGTTGTTAAGTGAGTACAATTAAACTTAAATACTTAATAACTTTGTCATCAACATTTGCAACATTCATTTTCTCTGTCATTCTGTCTTTTTGTGTAACAATAAATCTAACAACACTTTTTCCAACAAGCATATAAACTAAATCCTCATTAAACACATTTAAATTATATAAACCATAACAGTTGATACATATCACAGGCAGTGCACAATTCAATGATGAAAGAACAAATTTATCATGATAATAAATGGTGCTAATGTACAGATTATATAAGTTACACAATTTTTATTTTAGACAGTTTTCTTGTACATACAATTTTTTTCAAATACTCTTCATACTTCAGGTGAGGAAGTAGTGAAGGTTCATGCTCTATGGTGGTCTAATTAAATAGACATGTCACAGTGTATAAATCTTGCAAGCAACAGATATTATCATAAACATTTGCTGAACTGCAAGCTACAAAACAGACTTTTAAAAGTAACAAGAAAATTATGTTTATCTCATTATATTTAATTTCATATTTTCTGCAAGACCTTCAATTTTAGATACAAAGTGATTTATATACCAAGAGTAAATCAATAAAAAATTATGTTGGAGGCTCTTGATGTGTTTTATTTGATACAAAATAGATACTGTGATATAGAAAGCAGAAAAGGCACAGTGATATTAGAAGCTTTGCTTTAAGAGTTGTCAGCTATAGTCTTGGTGAATTTCAAATGACATACCTTCATTAGCATCTGAATATTCAGCCTTCAAAAAATGTAAATCCTGCACTAAAGAGGGTTGCTGCTTTGACAATAGATTTAAATTTCAACTTCTGTGGGACTGACACTAATAGGTTTAACAAACAGAAGAACTTTCTACACTACATATTCACTCCTGAAACATCACTTGTCGTACCCTCAGAAGAAAAGCCTTCTCCATTCAACAACTTACAATAGCAAAAATTCACAGTCAATAAATAATATCACCTGCTGATACTTGTAGAGGTTTCAGGTTGGAAACAAAAATGAGGAATTGCAGGAATGTTTAAATGACTGATGAGTGATGTGCAGTATTAGTTTTTGCACTACAGTTCAGTTTTCTGGACTGTTACAACACATCACCCCCCAAGCATCTGCAACTGAATGGCTGTCTTCCCACATTTTTGTTTGTTCATGAGATTATTTAACTAAATGTATAACAATAAATGGAACTGCTAAATTTTGTTGGGCGTGTAGAAAACCACAATTTATTGGAGCCCCTATGTCAGAATGAAGTACTAAGTCATTCCATGAGATGGGAAAATTTGCTGTGAGGCTCAAAGATGTGTTTTAAGGGGAAATCACAACCATCTTACATCCATCAGGGATTTAACTTATCTCATTCTCTGAATGTATTTGGAAAATAAACAGATACAATTTCCAAGGTATCTTTGGTAATCGAACACAATATAATATTCTTGTTCACAAAATAACAAATTTCATTGCCCGCCTGTTGCATATTATAATTACAACCAGAATATAATGTATTACAGTCTGAATTTTAACTCTGAATCTGGAAATTTTCAGTAAAATATAAAGCAACACACAGAAAACCATCTATTTCTGATGGCTAGGCTGAACAGTTCATCTGGGATGTCTCTGTGACTTTGAAGACAGCACCCCAGCTATCATCACTCGCTGTTGAAAATACCAACTGTTTTCGGTGTTTTGCTATTGCATTCAATAAATATACTTTGATCAAATATTGAAGAGGACAAAATTAGACTACTGATGAAAATATCAGTTTATCTTATATTATAAACAAAATGTTTACATGCAATGAAACATGAGCACTTTGCACAGTTTTGTTTATGCTAACTCCAGCTACACATTTTTATTCTGAGAAAAAGAATATATCTTAAGATACTGGTATTGCATAAAGTTTATATGTAAGTCAGAATGTGTGTATAAGCACCCATGTTTTCCAAATTGTATGCCCTCCCATCACTCTCTCTCTTTCTGTGGCCCTCCTGTGTATTTCATTATATACCTCTTCATTACTCAGCACTCACAGTGTAACACATATAAGATTTTAGCACTCATACACTTCAGTTTATATTTCCCTACTGATTTACCCAATAACCCGCAAACATCGAACAGGATGAATTTGTCTGCACACAAGTGATACAGCTCAATTATTTCATCATAATCATCAATTAAATTAGACAATCATAAACAGAACAGTCATTCATAGTGAATTTGGATTTTCATGTTCCTCGACAGTGCGCTACTGAGAAACATTTAGTTGGCAAAACATCACTTGGTAGAATGTTGGAGAAAATACATCACTACTTGTGAAACAGTTGCTTCTTTGTTTGGAATATGAAGAAGTAAATAAAGCCTTTGTTACACTAGATAGAAATAATATCACACACGATGCAAGAAGTGGACACGATTGAATGGAATTACTGTTTGTGTGTGATATGCCATAACTGAGCAGTGGCTTCAAGTGAGTAACAATCTTATCAAATTTAGTTACAGATGTTGATCATTACTGATGAGGTAGAAATGGGGTGAAAGGGGGATAGAGGAGAGATCTGCAGACTAATACTTATGAAAACAAAGTCAGAATGTAGTTAGACTAAATTCCATTTTCAGGCGATAAGGTTCTTCTCTTACGAAGTGTGACACAAACTCTGTCTACAAAGGAAGAATATTAAACGAGAATATTAAATGAGAAATTGCTTCACTGATCATGACCTAAGTAAGGAGTCAGTAAACCACATTAGCGTTCATGCAATGCACATCGCATCTAAATGCAAAGAGCAATACTACCATTGGAAGTGTGTCACATATTATGGTAACTAGGCTGAACAGAACAGAATGAGAAGCCTAATAAGGAGGACTATCACATATATAGTGTTTAGTAAATTTGGACACTGTAACAATTCTGATAGTTTTCACAATTGATATATTGGATAATGCCCGATAAGTGATCAGTATGTTCAGCAAGATATTTTACTTGTGGATATTTAATTTTTAAAATTTATGTGGTTATAACACACATTTCTACTGTAATAGTATAGCAGGTTATGAATTGCCACGCTGAGCTTTACAGCTAAACTCAAAGGAGACAAAAATACCCCATTCAAAATGACTTTTTTTGTTAAAAGCACTTAATGGAGAAAACTGAAAGGAAATGTATGAATTTAATACTAGTTTCATATTTGGCTCTGTGCTAAGGAAGAGGCACATGTTCCTTGTAGAAAAAAGGGGAATAATACTTACATTGCAAAGGATGCACTAAGAGGGAGTCAGCGTAAAAGATATAATACAAGAAAAGAGAAAGTAGCATTCCACGACAAAATACTGTGATTCGATGATGATGAAGGAACATGAACTAAGATATATTCAAAAAGTCATATGATATGCTTCCAGATGATGGTTGCTTGAAAACCGCTTTAGCAACACAGACCTAACAAATTACAATGTATACGTTCTGTAAATGGCACACTGGGTCTTAAGATGCAACATTACTTCTAATTTTTTTTAACAATACATGTGCACTTCAACAGTGTGATATTGGAAAGAGAATTGCAGTTTGGTGTTGGGGGGGGGGGGGGGGGGGGGGGAAGGAGGGAGAGGAGGAGTGAGTATCATCATGTTGTAAGTGCACCTGCACCCTGTGGAGAAGCTAGACTAATTTTGAACTTCATCAAGAGTGGCAGCAGTTGCTGTAGGGGCAACAGTCTTGATGATTGACTGACCTGTGCTTGTAACATTTGGCATTGTAACTTTGGTTCATTGGAACACTTGAAAGCAAGCTGTTACATCTCCTGAGGAAACGTAGCTCTACTGACATATGGAAAGCTACGAGTCTTTGCACTGAAGATGGCAACAACAACTTGGTACAATGATTAGAGTGGGACATGGATCTTTTGCTTTAAATCCTGTTATGGGCAGCACAAGTACAGCAAGAATGCCCAACATGTGCATAGTATTAAGGGTATTGTAGGAAAAGAATATTACTTCAGACTGAATAAAGTTAAGCCAAGGAAGTTTAGGCATAAGAGATGCACATGTTCTCAATTGTTCCATGATATTGTTACAATATGGGGATACCAACATTCAGTGCTTGTTCTTAGTGGATTAGATAGTTTGAATGAATGAATTGAATAAGAACAGAATCTGCAGTAAGCAGCATGCAACCATGCTTTCCATAATGGGTTGCAAAATGTGCAATTGCACATTGTCAATTTTAATACATGCATACTTTCAGTATGAAATATATTTTGCAAATGAGAAGCTGCAATGGAAAACTTCTATGAAAGGCTTCTGTTGTTAAAACTGGAATATTCTAATTAAGATACATTGTTTTGTTTTGATTCAATTATTCAGTTGTGGGCTCCAACTTCTGTCCAAAATTAAAAATAAAATAACATTTATTTAAGACCTAAAAAAATCTTATATAAATTGGCAAAATTGTGGTATGTAGGATGCAGTTTCTCACAATGGAACCTGAAGCATAACTATTGGAGAAATAAATGAGATGGTATTTACAACAGATGTTTCTTTTCACTGAGAAATGTACAATTTAGAAATTTTTTTTGCAGTTTCACCAATCTTTTGTATCTGAATTAAGTAACTCCTTTTAATTCTGTATTTAATTGATTGCCACATCAGTGCTGTGACAAGTAGCAGAAACACTTCAAACCTCAAAGCAAATATCTTCCACTATCTATGACTACATGCTAAGCAGTGAACTTCTACTTTGTTTCAAAGCCCAAGAGAAGTGCAATAACTTTCTGAGATCTGAAAATAGTGCAGGATACATAATATTTGTATTGGTCCAGAGACTGTCCAGTAAACTTGTAGTAAGAATATTTCCACTCCTGTTTCAAGAGCACCGTTCTATCATGCTAGAATTACAAGTGTGAATATTTTTCCATGGTATCATGTTCTGAGACATGATCACAAATTTACAGGAACAAACTTCATAGAGACTGATATAGAGTTAACTTCAAAATTAAAAGCTGTCATCATTTGCTCAATATTATTCAAAGATGTATATGCTTAAAACCTGAAGTAACCTCAATGCTTCCTTCCACTCTAGATAAAAGACAATTTTCAATATAAACATTTTCACAAATTATGTCACATTTGTCATATCATATCACATCACATATTTCAACATTACAAATAAAAATATTCTGGCAGGTATGTTATACAAATATACATTTTATGTCTCTGTTTGTATGTAAACATAAGCTGTGAAGAACTACTCAGAACAGGACAAAGGAACATACTATGAAACAGGGTAAATGACAATGCACAAAATATTATTTAACACAAATAACTAGGCTCTGTCATGACAAAACACTTCACAGAATCAAACAATGGAATGATGGAAATGATACTGGGGATATAAACTCACATCAAAGAGCAGAAACAGTGCTTCAAAATGAAGATGTACACATAAACACGATACAAAAGATGTTAATAAGTCTAGAACTGAAAAAAAGAAGAAGAATGAATCTGCTACCTCCAACTATCTTCTCTGTTGCATTATTGCAGTAATACTCTGCACCATTTAACTGAAGGTCTGCCTTTTTCTTTTGTGCCATCACTAATTTGATTTGCATAAGCAAAATACTGTTATGCTATTTGTTTGGAAAATTCTGGCAAAAAAATCTTTCTCAGCAACTAGGCAAGTAGTTCCCACTGGATAAAAATGATGTTATAGCTGTGAACAGTCAATACCCTTGAGAACTCAAGTCTCATTAAAAATGAAGAAAGAGTGAATGAATTAATTAAAGACACAAAAGAAGAAAAAGCTGGTAATTTTAATACAGCAGAAAATTTAAGCAACTGTAGAAATGGATGTGAAACATTTTTTGAATGATGGAATGAAAGCTGTTATAAAAATGTGGTTATTTCTGAATAATGTCCAATGAATGTAGTATGGACATTTTACACCATCCACCAGCCAATACACCCATCCATAAACAATTATTGATCTGTCATTCATCAACTAGCCAAAAGTGGAGAGCCTCATAAATTTCAATAAAACTAATAAAATCATTGTTAATGTGCATGCTTAACTAAGATAGCGAATTTCAGTTGTAGTTCATGTGTTAAAAATTAATATACCTCACCAAAGAAATTTTATTTTCATGTATGTGTAGAGCTGTGTCTTCTGCAAAGTATGTTGTAACCCAAATATCTCAGTCAGTCCACTCCCTAAATTTGTTTATGCACAACTGTTTTCTGCAATATCTAACTGTTGTGAAAGGACAGATCATCAGACTGTATAGTGACAGAAAAGAATGTGACAGGGCTATCTGAAATTCTGTAATAATTCAAGAATTATCGTGAAACGTGAAGCGACCCATGTTTCCAAGGAAAGGGAAATGATTTCCCATAGCAATAAGCTACTTCCACTGATAGTTATGCCACTGCTACTTCCTAGTTTGACCTTCTATGTCGGAAAGACGTGCAGACCTTCAGTGTTAACAACAGTGCATTTGCTGCAAAGAGATGTAATTTAGATGCACATATTTCAGAAACATTTCTGGCAACTATTCATCTTCACATTTGATAAACAATGTTCGAACTCCAAACCTTCCCATAATTTTGCAACACTTGCTAAGCCATCGAGATTTTTAATGCAAGTTTCAAAAATTACTATTTTTTTTTTAATCAATGGTCTGAGGAATGGTTACAAGCTGATTTTAAGCTGCAAATGTATCACTAATATATCACCTTAATCCCATTTTAAAGCTTAATAAACTGTTCAAACTCTGTGTTAACTACAGTGAGTCTACACAATAATAAAGAAAGTAGTTATTTTTATAGGCATTACTGATATATCAAAATCTGGTAAACAGAATATTGTTACCTATGATGATTGGTGTTTGTAAATTGGTATGCTATGTACAAAAACATCAAAGTTTACCAGTCAAGATGTTTTAAAAATTTTCAAATGTATTTCTTAAAAAATCAACATGTCATAAATGTCATTCAACAATAACACTAATGATAAAAATAGCTACAAAACCCACCATGTCAGTGGGGAAAATGTGTGATTTGATGTACACCACATTCTGCAGACAAAACAATCCTGCAACAATGATAGAACTGTGTCACTCACAACCAGATTTTAAGAGTTGGAAATACGGCGACCCTATTAGGTTTCTTTCTTCTTGTAATGAAGCTAACCACAAGTCAGAATAAGTCTCATTATAGTTGGCAGTTAAGTTTACAATCGGTTCATCAGGCAAGCCACTGAGCACATATCTAACAGTCATTTACACAGACTTCCCTAAGATGAAATGTTTCTCGCGAGACTCAGCAGTTACTACGATAGCGACCAAGCGTCTCAGTAGTCACCCACCATCTTCAAAATCAGAATCGCAATTCTTGTAGCTGTTGTGTCCATTAACAACAAAAAAGAAGAAGAGGCTCTGATCACTTCACAGATAAGCAATAAAATAAAACTTCAGGGTACAATTTTTTTCCCAAAAGCACCAATTAATTATACTCTTCAGCTCAGCACTCATTAGCCATTACCTGCCAAAGCACTGGTGTTGTTGTTGCTGCTGCAACAGCATCTTATAGAACACACGGTTTCCAAACTGGCAGTCTAGCTTATTCTGAACTATTGGAGAACCCTTTGTAATGTACAAAGAAAAATATGAGAAATATTGCATATGCAATGGGGAAGGTCACCCTCGCAATCACGTCTATTGTTTTCGCCACTCTGATGGGATGAGGTGGTTCCTTTTTGCGGACCTGAAATCAGAGATAGGACCTTATACAGTTTACACAGGAACAATCGACACTGTCACAACTAAAAAAAACTTGTAGCTTTGCATCAGGCATTGTCAAAGTGCTGTGGTGATCAGTCAGCTTTCATTATGGAAGAGCATGCTACTGCAACATGCACAACTCAAAATGAGATGAATATAAACTATATAATAACTCATCAAAATTAAAATGTTTTTTTGTCAGTAACAACAAAATTTTGATTCTGGCTAAGCATGAAGATCAAAAGTGCAGGAAATTTCTGTTTCTCTCTTGCATCCATCTTTTGACTCTTCAACAAGAAATTTAGCCTTACCTTTTTCATGTATGATCTTCAGATGCAATACCTGTGGCAGGGGTTATTCCAATAATTCGGATGATATATTCCTGCTACTACTGTATTTTATTTAACCTCATACACTGCAATTCACATTGCTATTGTAAATACTCCATCTATGGCCAAAAAGTCTGTGAATGTCCATCTGTGTTATTTTCATGTGCAATATTTTGACAACTGACTTCATGTACCACAGAGATTACATTTTATATGTGGTCAGTGTCAGAACAGCTGGGCGGAACAACTCTATTTGCTCTGCTACCTCTCCTAATATTAATACTATTTCTTCCTTTTATGTAACTAGTACATACATTGTAAGTATATGAAATTGAACAATTATTTTTGAATTTTTACAATTTTTACTGTACAGGAAATAACACAAGTGGCTTGTGATAATGGTGTAAATATTTATTATGAGGAGGAAAGTTGCTACTCACCATATAGTGGAGAGTCTGAGTCACAAATAGGCACAACAAAAGTATTTTCACACCTACAGCTTTCGGCCAGTGGCCGTTGTCAGCAACACACACACACACACACACACACACACACACACACACACACACTCACTCTCTCACGTAAACGCAACTCACACATATGACTGCAGTCTCAGGCAACTGAAACCACACTTTGCCTGAGACTGCAGTCCTCAGCATCTCTGCTATATGGTGAGAAGCAACTTTCCTTCTCATAATATTGTTACATTCCATCCTGGGTTTTCCATTGGTATAAATATTGTATTTAAGGAAATATTAAAAATTTAAGCTTTATTGAAAACACATGCACACTGAAGTTCAGTCCTGCTAATAGGGATTTTTTTTTTCTTTTGAGATTTGATATTATCAACAATTTAAAGGTCCTAAATCTCTACTATGCAACAAACATTTTGTTTTCTTTCAGAATTTTAGAATTTTGTAGCTCAGTAGAATAAAAAACTTTCAAAAATAAAGAGTTATTAACTAATCAAACAATGGAAAATCCAGGATGGGATGTAACAATATTATGAGAAGGAAAGTTGCTACTCACCATATAGTGGAAATGTGAGTTGACTAAGCATCTTTGCTACATTGTGAGTGGAAACTTTCCTTCTCAAGAATAATTAATTTGCAGTTCAAAATTTTCTGGATACAGAAATGTATACTTTTACTGTAAAAACATGTTGGTTCACAAAATATCTAAAATCTAAGAGTGGCATGTTTTGCTAGAATACCTATTAGTCTATGACTACAGCTCCACTAAGTCAGTAGCTATTTACAGTAATTGACTGTGTCTTGAGAGACCTTAACAAGTTGTCAATGGCGTTACACTTCAAGAAACATCGGAATAAACTTGTAAGAAAGGGTGTAGTCTGTGCCAAGAGTTATTATCGGGTAAAAAAGTAGTGTGAAATCAACAATACCCCAAAATCTGATCAAGTTCTGGCAAATGATTGCAACTAAGATGACTGCTTACAGCATTATGTCCAGTAACTGAAATATTGTGCATAAAAATAGACTCATAATTTCAAATGGACGTCCAAAGACATAAGAGCTATCAAAACATCAGAAGTAACAGTGTGACAATGATGAATCTTTGGTAATCAGAAACTGACTGATGGTGATGATGGACTACAGAAAGTGACAATTATCTGTATTACTGGCAGCAGCTGCAGCAATGGAGGAGGAGACAATTGTGGGAGAAATATGGCATCCTTTTCATCTGAACAAACTTCTTTCCAACAGATGTGATAGGCATTGGTGGATCTGATACTTTCAAAGACAGAAGAGTACTGTTTCTGAATTTCCTTTCCATTTTTTCTTTCCTTCCCCACCTATTTCCATCTCATCAGTCCTCTGAATGGTTTGATGTAGACCACCATGAATTTCTCCCCCATACCAACCTATTCAACATGAAGCAGCACTTGCACCCTACGTCCTCAGTTATTTGTTAGACATATTCCAACCTCTGTCTTCCTCTACAGTTTTTACTATCTACAGTTTCCTTAAGTATCACGGGAGTTATTCCTTAATATCCTTTCACAGAATGCTGTGCTCCAAATCTACATTATCAGAAAGTTTTTCCTAAAATTAGGACTGATGTTTGATACTTATGTCCTCCTTGCTTCTTCTGTCACATGTAATTTTGCCTCCAAGGTAGCAACATTCTTTCCCTTTGTCCACTTTGTGGCCTGCAGTTTTTGTGTTAAAGTTAACTGTTAATCTCATTTCTGCTACTCTTTATTATTTTCATCTTTTTTCAGTTTATTCTCAACCCATAGTACGTGCTCATTAGACAGTTCACTTCATTCAACAAGTCCTGCAAATCTTCCTCACTTTTACCAGGAACAGCAATGTCATCATTGAATCTTATCACTGACTAGCTGTTACCTCCAGCTCTCTTGCATATCAGTAGCTTTGTTATGATGGGTGAAGGTGAGTAAGTAAGCTACTGTAAGTGCAATTACATCAGCTACCCTCACATGCCTGCCTTTTCAGGTAAGTACAGCTCACAATGTGCCCCCTATTCTTCCCCCTCCCATGCTGTCACAATACACGATGTGTAGGCACGTGTAGCATCGCTGCCGAGCATTGCGCACAGAGGGGCAAGGGCTGGAGCGTGCATCTGTGCATCGTGCAACTGAAGTAGCTATGCAGTTATACAGCTTGTATATTATGGAACAAATAGTGTGGAAGAATGGATTAAACACACGAAGATTGTATAAGCATTATATTCATTACTTTTAATCATATCACATAGCACATATCGACCAATATAAGCATTTTCACAAATATGAATCCAGATAGGATAGAGGAAAAAGTATTTTCATCACAAGGTGATCCTGGAATACTTAGGTACTTGTCAAACTGATGTGATTTGCATCCAAGCAGCAATATCTCTTCTAAAGATCTAACTTTTAACTTTTGTGTGAGAGTACATTTCATAGAAGCTTGAATTCAATATACAGCTAGGGAATACAGAAGAGTTCAGTTAACTTTATTTCAGTTACCTTCACTATGATAGCTGCTGTTTGTCTAATGACTGCAACTTTTAAGAGGCACTTCATGTTTCAGTGAATGCAATAGGATAAATATGCTGCAAAACTAGGTCATTGAAGTTTAATCCCTCAGAGTCTTTGTGGAGCTTACAAACAAAATATCTTTGTGATGTCATCTGAGGGGCAGTCATGAGAACATTATTGGGCTCACTTGTGCTGAATAGATCACTCTAAGGAAGTACAAGGAGCTTCTTGAGGAAGAGTCACTTTCTGTGCACACAGGAGAAGTGAGCTAGAAATGCCTCAACACAACGATGTAATACAGAGTGTTCGAAAAGTTGCTGTGCCGTTACAAAGTATGTACGAAATGACATCCACTAGTGGCTACACAAGTCTGAAACCACTTTATTCTATTGGAAAACGCTTTCTGCACATCATTTGCAATTATTTCAGTTTTTTAGTCGCAAAGTGCGCTCAGGCCATTTCAATGCACTACAGATTTTGCTACTCCTGAAAAATAGAAGTCTGATGGAGTACGATTCAGTGAGTGATGGAGCCACAGGTTTTCTGAGATGACACATTCTCCTAAAAGCTCTTCCAGAAGATCCATAGTGTTAGCTGTGTGTACAGCAACAAGAGTAGTTGATTTTGTTTTCCTTTAGTTAGCCAGTGAAATTGTAGATCACTAAACAATAATGTTCATTGTTCACAGTTTCTCTAAAAAATAAAAGTCCAATAATGTACTCTCTGGATACTTCTATCCGCAATCCAATGGCATTTCAAGCACAACACGAGATTTCTCCATCGACCATAATGGTGGACTTAGTGTGCTAACATGACCAGAGAGGTGGAACCAGGCTTTGTCTGTATAGAAGGTGACATCAAGGATACCAGTGGTATTCCTTTCAATGAAATGTGTAAACCATTTGAAATAACAAATTCACTTTTCATGATCTGCTTCTTTTAATTCATGCTGCTGTAATTTTATACAGAAAGAATTTTGAAGTTTGTCTTGCCACTTACACATGATTGGAGGTCCAGTATCTTTTTCTTGTGCCATCTTACATAATGATTTTGCTGGGCTATGCTGCTTGAAGCCAAAATATCCAACAAATTCTGTTCATTTAGCTTAGGTGGCCTTCCAGATCATTCAGAATCTAACACTGAGGTGTCCCTCAAAATTTCTCAATGAACTGCATTGTGATTACGTACAACTGTTTCTGGAAATTTTTCAGCAAACGCCTACTGCACTAAACCTTTCTAGTTATTGGCATTTCGAAACACACCTTCAACAGGAAAAATAAGTTCCTCAACTGAAAGCACCATAACTTAGAAATAAATTGAACATCTAAACACTAAACATCACAGGAATAAGGAATAATTTCTGTAGTGCTTAAGGAAACTGTAGAGATTAAAAACAGTAGAAGAATACAGAGACTGAAATATCTCAAATATAAGATTTTGGCTCCTATAATATTCTTGGCAGGTTTTGCTAGAAAATCCAGAAAAAAAGTGTGCACCTAAATTTCTGCCCACAAAAAATAGAATATACTATTAACATTTATTAACAAATACATAGTGTATTGCTTACAATTCCTGTCTTTTACATTATTGCTGAACCTGTAGTTCATCAACTGAACTGAACAGTTCAACGCTAAGTCCATAATTCCTTGCCCAGTGACTTTCTAAATGCATGGCAGAGGGAGAAGTGGTACAGTATGTTAGCTGCTCATAGGCATGAAGCAGAACAGGAGACATGTGTATTACAGTGACTGCAAGGGGTGGGGGACCTCTGGCACAGCCATGGGCACCCACATGCCAGTCTGCTATGCCAACCTGTTTATGAGCCATCTAGAGGAAACCTTCATTGCTTCCCAAAACCCAGAAACTCCTGGCATGGTTCAGGTTCACTGATAATATCTTCATGATCTGGACTCAGGGCCAAGACACCACTTCCAGGATGTTGACCTCACCCTCTCTGGTGGCTCCACTCAGATCTCTGCCCACATTAAACCCATCACCCACCAACAGTACCTGCATTTTAAGAACTGCCATCCCTTCCACACAAAAAAAACCCTCTCGTACATCCCAGCCACCTGGGAGTGGCATATCTGTAGTAACAAGAAGTCCCGCGCCCAGTATGCTGACGGCCTCATCTAGTCCACAAACAGATTTCCTGTTCCATATCCCTATCCACCCCCAATCCTCCCAAGAACCAGTTACAAAGGAGCTGACACTCAAAACCACCCAGACTGGAACAACTAAACCACATTCTTCACAATGGCTTTGATTATCATCCTACCCTGAAATGAGGGACATCCTACCCAAGATCCTTCCCACCCCTCCTAAAGTGATATTCTGTTGCCCATCCAATCTACACAACATTGTAGTCTGTCTCTAAGTTATTCCCAATCCTAGCCCCTTTCCACAGAGACCGTATCCCTACGAAGGACCCCGGTGCAAAAGCTGCCTAATCTATCCACCCAGCACTTTCTATTGCACCCCTGTCACAGGATTATCCTACCCATCAGCGGATGGCCACCTGTGAAAGCAGCCATGTTACATACTAACTCTGCTGCAATCATTGCCCAGTTTTCTATATTGGTATGACTACCAACCAGATGTCCATTACGACAAAAGGCCACCGCAAAACTGTGGCCGAGAGCAAAATGGGCCATCCTGTGAGAGAGCGTGCTCGACTTCAATGGCTGCTTCAAATCCAAGCCATCCAGTTCCTCCCTTCCAGTATCAGCTCTTCTTAACTGTGAACAGGAGTTACTTACAATACATTTTCTGCTCCCAAAATTATCCTGGCCTCAAATTAGGATAAACTATTGTTTCCACACCCTCCACTCAACAGTCTCCACTCCCACTGTCCTATTACCTCCTCTGAATTCACATTCCTTCATCCTCACTGTGGGCTGCTCTCTGCCAATGTACCCACCAGTCTTTTTCCCTTCCTTGCTCCTCTCCATTTCTGCTTCCCGTTCCCACCCCCATTGCCCCTCCCTCACAGCCTCCCAAGCATTGAAGAGCACACAGTGAGAAAGATGACACAATGGTAGGACACTCAATTTGCATTCAGGAGGAAGATGGTTCAAATCCCCCACTGGCCACCTAGAGTTAAATTTTCTGTGGCTCCCCTAAATTGTTAAGGCAGAAGCTGGAATGGTTCCTATGAAAAGAACAAAGCCAATTTCCTTCTTGTGTCTGAGCACTTGCCCTGTCTCTAATGACCTGATCACTGATGGGACATTGAACCCTGATCACCTGGTATTAAGAAAATAGGAGAATTGACTTGCCCTTGACATTACTTAGTAAAACCAGCAGCAAAGATCACCAATTATACTCAAATGTTATTCAGTTTATCTGGGTCAGTGGCACAGTTGCCAAAGAAGCAACATTTGAATAGGTACACTCAAATAGCTTGCAATGTATGACTATGAAAATCATCTCAAAATGAACCTGAGCAAAGCCCAACTCTGAACATTCCAGCTGCAAAATGGGGAATTACTAGAAGACTCTGACTAATTTGAGATCAGCAGGAGTTCAAACTGTGTGATGTGCTGAGATACTTAGGGTTCGAGTTATGTGGATCTGACCTTCAAACAGCAGTGAATGTGAAGTAGAAAATTTCTGCAAGGAACACAATCATTTGCAAACAGACACAAGAGCTACAGTCACAAAAGTTGAAAAAACTGCTACAGCCCAGTGTGTTTCTAGTACTGAGCATGTAGCTTCAATTTGGAGGCACTATTTCCTGACAATAAGCAAACTGATATCACCATCAGTGACACACAATGTGTGTCAGGATGCCTCAAATCAGCTGTGTTTCACAGAAGGAAGCAACACCAGCTCTGGATGGCAGATAAGCTGCCACTGTGACTGAATGATACAATACCCAACCTCTATCCAGAGACTGATACCTGCCTCACAGACTGTGATACAGGAAGAGGCTTTTTCACATCACTGAGACACTCATATTATCTCTAAAGTCATGCTAACTCCAGCTGCAGTAGTACGTAGAGGTGTGTGGAGAAGCACCTGCTGGTTAGTAAACTACCCTACACTGACTGAAGATGGATGTATCGAGGTGGGAGATGAATGAGATTATGCCAGGGATGCTCACCCACATATATGTATCGATTAGAGAAGCTGGCCACCTTCTGGTTTGTCTCTACTTTCCTGTCACCTTCACCACAGATAACCCGAAGGACACCAAGAGCCCCCTCTGCAGTAGAAAATTGGAAATCATCAACTGACGTAGCTTCAAAACACACAAAAGGGAAAGAAAGATGAATTCCTTATAATATCTACCAACTACAGTTTGAATATCAGCACAGCGAACTAGTTGGGCCCCATATGTATTTCTATTTGCAAGACCTACACCAAACAGACTATCTTTCCTTTTCATCCCATCCAGTAAGTCTCCTCTGACCCAGGATTTTGGGAGACTTTTCTGCACTCTCTTCATTTCTTAAACCTCACCTGTCCTTTTCCTTTGCCCCTTTCCTTCCCCTTCAACCCTTCTGCTAGAAGAAGTAGCCACTGACTCTGAAAACTTGCAAATCTAAACATCTTCATATGTGTGTTCTCCTGCTGCTGCTTGGTGAGTAGATTTTTTTTTTATCTATCCAATTACAATGGTGGAACAGGCCAGTTCTGAAAAAATACTGAACTTTTCTTGGCTAGCCTGATATTGCAAGTATTTTCTTTCTCTTAATTAGTATCAGTAATAGTAGTATGTGTTCCCCCGCCACTGCTTGGTTCCTAGATGTTTTATCTATCAGTTTAGATTATGCTATCAATAACTGACTATTTTCATTGTTATATTAGTATCAGTATTGATATGAATGCAAACCAAAATCCTAACTGTATCTTTAAGTAAATTTCTTTAAGTAATTGTTTTCATACTTTTATGTAAAATTTTATACTGCCTTGTCAAAATACAAGTCCTTTATCATGAATGTGATAAAATGGGCACTAAATACATAAACTCTCTGTCAAAATTTCAGTACAAGGAACTCGGCATGCTAACGATGTGAAACTTACCGGTCATTCAAAACGTTGGATTATTACTACACGATTAGCACAGTTGGGGAACAGTACACACATAGATTGAGAAATACTTCTGAACACTTATGTGCAGTGCATTTATAATTGGCCACAGCCACTATGTCAATACAAGTGTAAACAATAAGATCAATTTGTGAAGATTTACAGAGTGCAGATGGTTAGTCTATAATAATACACTATCATGAAATTGGAGCTCAGAGTGTCCTTGTAACTTGTTGCTACTTATTGTGTCCATTCCTTCAATAGGAACGGCATGGTCAGTAACATGAGAGCATTAATGCATCAAGTTTACCTCGGAACTATAAGTGGAAAACTATGTGCAATGGGTTGCTGAAAGTGAATGTAGAGTATTGCACCTTTTTTTCCCTCCCACTGTGCCCTGTGCAGTGTTCCAAGTTAAGTTGTGGCTGAAGTACTTTCACCATGGCCAAGAGGAGTATATAGAACAACGAAACTGTACAGACCATGAGTTTTCATTATGTTGTGCGATACAGAACTTGACAGAGCGAATTGATTTTTCATTTTCTCACAGCAAGAGAACCCGTGAGCATACAAAACCATGTGACAAATGTATGTTCCGAAGACTTGTGCTGAAAGAACTGGATGAAATACAAATCTGTTAGTGAATCACAAACTGTTGCATTAGCATAGACTAATGAACATGGCATCTGCATAGTAGTGACGGATTGTACAGCTTCATCATGAGCATTTTTACAACAAATGAAATGAGGTATGTGCTATACCGCTAATCTGCATGAACTATTTATTTGTGCAACAGACCAGACACCAACCCAAAAATGTCTCCAGCCAAAATGGAATCAACATCAGAGACAGTGAGTCTAGGGTTGACAACAAACAGTCTTGTGAAACAGGTTTTCTTTCAACATACACATCAGTCATTGCCAAGTGAGATGTTATCATCTGAACACCATCTCTGACAAACAAATGTGTGCTGTGATAGTCTGGAGAGCTGTTGTGTAGCTTCGGCCATTTCAACTCCTCTGAATTATCAGTACTCTCAACAGCTACTGGTAGTCAAAGAAGTTGTAGTGGAACAAAAACTGTAAGACGTCAGTAGAGTTGATGTGTCACAGGGCCGAGCAACATGGGACTTCGAAGCATCAAAGGTCACCACAGTGCACATTTTTATAATATACTGAAACATTTGACTCACAGCACAAAAAGCTTACAACCAAACAAGCTGATAGGCTTATGCCTTTTTTTCTCCCCCTCCCCAAATGATTGGGAAGAGTTAGTTAATCTGAGTCCAGAAGCCATGCTAGCCCACAAAGAGGTTACTTCCTTGGAAATGGTTGCGATAATCTGGACACAAAGCCTGACATTCTGCTAATACACAGGACCTAATCGTTACAGAGATCTCGTAAGCTCCTTCAATACATTACTGAAGGTGAATTTTATCATCCAAGTGCTCATCTACACATTACAATAAGTGTTCAGGAATCCTGCCAGCATGATGGCCTACCCATTAATTCAAATGTGCCCTACTGAAAGACTTTGCTCAGAGTGTAAGCCACTGAACTTATCCTTTTACAACACAGATGAACTCTGTGTTGGACAGAAGCTGCCTGTAATGACATTTGTCAAGACACTTTTAAACCCAGTTTGATTAAGTACCACTACAAATTGGAGTTGTTGTTGCTGTGCTTGCTATCTTATTGTTCTGTAGAGCAATTAATTTGTTGTATTTCTAGAAGCCATTACGTGAACTGAATTTCATTCATTTATGATTCTTTCACTGCTTTATAAACGGAAAAAATGCTAGTGCGTCAACCAAAAACGAGCTAGTGTGTCAACCAAAAATGAAATACATAAATTAATTTCAAAATCTGATCAGCCTAGATATGCAGGATAGAGCCAACATACCTCAGTAGCACAGCCATTGTTGGCAGAATGTGTGCACGGGTTGGGGCCACAGTTGGTGCAGGTGACTATTTCGTTGGGAGCTGATGTGTCCCTTTTGTTTTTGTCACCCTGTGAACAAAATATGTAACAGCCTATCTCAGGTGACCTATTTCTAGAACATCTACTAATAGTGCATGTTTTTAATTCTACACAACTAAATACTAAGAACTACACAAATAGCATACAAAAGTCTAATTACCAAAACATATATTCCTACATTTCAATTCGTGTTTGAAAAAGTCTCACTAAAATAATTTTGTTTGATTATCTACGCAAAAAAATTCTGTCCTATCTTTGAAATGACAATTCCAGTTCATTTCTTCTATGACAAGATGCAGCTGCTGACTTAACTGTTCACAGAAAGAGAGATAGCAACATTATTTCATGAGGGGAGAACTGTTTTTTGAGGTTTTGTGATTTTGTGTGACGAAATGTGTATTCAGAGATGACCACCAAATAAACACATATGCTTGACAGACACTGACTGTAGTCCTTATAACAGTATCTTTCATACAATCACATCGAACCTACGAACTCGTGTATACAAACAACGAATGAGAGGACAGACATAGTTTACTTCTAAAGCACTCAATGGTCACTACTCTCTGAAATATTAATTACTTGTTAAACAGTGTTATTAACATCTGATGACCATGAATAAACAGCTCAAAAATGGTCAGTGAAGTAAAATATTGCTATGCTACAATGACACTCTCGGATCCACAACTCTGAACACGTCATTCTTGATCACAACACAAACATTTTAGTATGTAGTGTGCAGACTGTGGGGTGTAACTAGATATCTTGATAACTGGAAATTACTAATAGCACTATAGAAAATAATTTAAAGTGTAAGTAAGCCAATACTCAGATCCTTAAATATCAAAATCCTTTATTGGCAAAACTTACATAATGCCAAATATGTGGAAATAAACGGACAATAATTGGATAGTAAAAAGCAGCAGATTTCTTCAAAATAACAATTTTTCTGCTAATTTTGTAAGATGTCGATTTTGTGCCTTTTGAAATATAAATATGATGTCTTGAGAGCTACTGACAATTAATTTTGTACTGCCTATCCTTAATTATATGACCAACAGAGGCATCTCTGTTATGGGGGCTGAATATCATCAATAATTTCATACATCTTAGGGATTCCCCGAAAGGTAAAGGGATTTGTGGAATGTGTCAGTTAATAAAATCATGATGAAATTCAAACCTCCTAAGCTTCAGATGTCAAAAACAGGTTGAAGTTTAATCCAGAGAGTACCTGCAAAGACTCCCGCTAGCTCATTTCTTGTTTATGAGTTAGCAGAGTGGGGGACAACTCCATACTTCAGGTAGACTAATGTATCTCCACTGCTGTAGCATACATTTAAAAAAAGATACATATCCAGCAGGTTCTGTTAGTAACAAGTATGCTAGGCCTTTCATACTGGTAGGTTGGTATCCCAGTTTAAGAACATTTGAGTTGTGTTCTCAATATTACACACACACACACACACACACACACACACACACACACACCTTTCCCAGAAACTATATACATTTATTTCAGTCTGTATATCTGATTTCCATACCTTGTTTTGTCACTTCTCTTTTTTTTTAAGTGTCCAAATTTTAGCTCTGTATAGCAAAGGCCATTATTTTTTAAGTTTCATCCTCATTTTCTTTAACATTTTATTCTTCAGAACAGTTTTGTATGTGCAAATTACCTGACTAAGCTTTGGGGGGGGGGGGGGGGGGGGCTTATGGGCGCTCAACGGCGAGGTCTAAGCTTTTGTCTTTTTTACGAATACTTAATTTACATTCGCATTATTGAAATTGGGACTTTCCAGTGGGCAGAGGGATGAGAGCATCTGCACAGTTAATCCTAAAGAACCAACAAGAATACAAGAATAATGGGAGTTGAAGAAGTCAACAGTGATTTTCCTTCAGCCAGAAAGAGTTGTGAAGCCAGTTACTCACAACTGGTAATGACAAAACCTAATCACTTAAGTTGTCTCTGATATGAGTTCAAATGTTCCAAATGTCTGACCAAATAAGAAAGTATAACATCCATGGGCAAACTGAATGCAGAAGATAAGAATATTGAAGGAATACTTAAATAGAAGTACTTTGTCTGAGATCAGGGCTAAGGGGAAGAGCAAATGTTGTGAAGTACTTAATATGCAAATGCCAGTGAGGTTAACATACCTGCATAAGGCACTTACATGTGAGGAGTCTAATGCAAGCCCAGTTAGTATTGCTGACAACAGATCAAGTTGGAAAACAATAACCATTATAAACAGACAAGAAGAAGATGATGAAGAAGAAGAACAGAGAATGTTGATACTAAAACAGCAGTAAAACAATACTACAAAATGAAGTACTGAGGTAAATGAAGAGCTTGAGACTGTTGTAAGAAAGGATAACAGCAGGGAAATGTGAACTCCAGATTATAAAGGAGCTAAGACAACATGAAAAAATGGGAAAGGAATTGACCTAGTTATGGATCTCCTCTCTCTCACCTTTTGCATTAAGTGGAAATACCACTTCATCACCTAGCACTAATCCTCAAACAACAGAGCAAGCATCAAACCCTGTCTAGAACAGTTCCAACCTAAATTCCTGACAGATTAAAAAAATTAGAGAGAGAGAGAGAGAGAGAGAGAGAGAGAGAGAGAGAGAGAAGACTTTCCTGGATTTCTTCACTTCCAGCATTGCTTCTCAGTTTCCCTGAAAAATATCTCTGAAACCTAAAAACCTGACTGCATGCTTTGATCACCATTCCTGTGGACAAATGTTCTGCTACTGTGGTACTCAACCACAGATACTGAGCGACAGATGGGCTTCATCAATTCTTGGACACTTCGACATGTGAAACTGTTCTTCAAAACCCATTTCTTCCATCCAGATGAAGCTGCAGAAAACCCTAAAATGCCTAGGGCCCTTACAAAGTCTCACACCTGCCTCCAAAGAACAGTGAGTTCTCCTTCAATTGAAACTTCTGGGCAAATAGGCCATGGTCGGTGTATAAAAGTTTCTCTTAACATTTCATCTCCAACTTTGGGAGACATCTTCATAGGTAAAGAGGCAAACTGCAGTCAGCACTCGAGGGAGCACCAAATATATAGACAGTATAGAGGGCACCACAGAGTATCACATGACATCGGCCGTGATATTATCTCTGGCAATGCCAACATTGTCGATTGAAAGTAATCGATTGACATTCTTACTGTGCAACACTTGACATCCAAATTTTCCTCTTTTCTGTTAAATTATTGTGGTATTTATAAATGTCAGTAGCCTCTCTAAACATGTGCACATGTTAATGCAATGTTTTCAATATGATGCTAATCTCACTGAATTTTACTTCATCATCATCCTTTCGGTGAACATGTTTCACTACGGCCAATTTATTTGTATGTCCTAGGTGGCATTTCCTCTTCCAGATGGGTATTAACATTTCTTTTCATGGTCGCAATATAAACCAGTCCATAGTTATAAGGAATTTTATATACACCTGGTGTACCCAAAGGATCAGTCCTTCTGTGGCCAATATCTTTTTGGAGACTTTTGAACAACAGGTGTTGCAGACTGTTAGTAAAAGACCAGCCATGTGGCACCATTATGTCGGTGATACTTTGGTAGTATGGAAACATGATGCACATACGTTGGATACCTTCCTGATACATCTCGACAGTATCAATCTGAAAATCCAATTACTATGGAGACAGAGAATAACGACCAACTGAATTTTCTGGATTTGTCTCTTATCAAGCAATGGGATAGGACATTGGGCCATAGAGCAAATAGAAAAGCCACAAGAATATAGAAAAGCCACATATACTGACCATTATCTCCATAAAAATTCCAGCTACAGTCCCAGACAAAAAAGACGTGTGATTAAAACCTTGGTGGACAGGGCATACAAAATCTGTGAACCAACTTATTTAAAAGATGGGGTTGAACATCTATGGTCAACATTAAAGAAGAATGGTTATTCTAACATGGAGATAGATCAAGGACTTAGCCCTAGGGAGACAATCAGGATCAACAATGAACAACAGCCACCCAAGGGGAATTTTCCTTCCATTCATTAGTAAGATTGGAGATCGGATTTGGAAAGTATTGAGCAAGTATGGTGTGAAAACTATCTTCAGACCAACCAGGAAGACAAAACAATGTTCAAGATCAGTAAAAGATATACAACAGCCTTTGGCAACCACTGGGTGTATACAAAATTCCTTATAGTTGGGGACTGGTTTATATTGGGACCACAAAAAGAAGTATTAACACCCGTCTCGTTGAACACAAGAGGATTTGCTGCCTGGCACATAGGGATAAATCAGTCATAGCGAAACATGTTTACCAGAGGGTAATTATGAAATAAAATTCAGCAAGTTGAATGTCATATCGAAAACACTGCATTATCATGTGCGCGTGCACAGAGAGGCTACTGAGATTTATAAAAACCATAATAATTTTAACGGAAAATAGTAAGGTGTTAAATCAAATAAAATTCAGGTGTCAATGTTGCACCATGAGAATGATTATTAATTGCTTCCAATTGAGAATGTTGGCATTACCAGAGATAGATAACTTCATGTCATGTGCTGGACTGTGGCGATCTCTGCACTGTCTGTGTATTTGGTACTCTCTCAAGTTCTGGTCTGGTTGCAATCTGCCACTTAACCTCAGAAGATGTCTCCCACAGTTGGAGATGAACACACAAATAAGGAGAGAGGCAATGGGAATCAAGATTGCAGTCTTAGGTTGACCATTTCACAAATCACATGGAAGAAGCATTTTCCAACCTCCAAAAGCTGTTTCCTCTGGTTTGGCACAGATTCAATTGCAACCTTTTTGCAGCTTGTATTTATCTTGATCTATGGCTCCACTTCCTGCAACAACTTAACTCCATTTGAAATAACCCAAATTCACCTGGCCGTTCTTTATTCAAAGCCAGCTTCCTGGATGGTCACCAACATCTCACTGAAGTTACATCCAAACTACAGTCCTCATCAAACTAACCAACAAATAACAGTATCTCAGGCTTGACAGCAGCTATCCTTTCCACATCAAATGCTCCATTCCATACTGCTTATGTATCAACTTCTCCTCTAAAACCAAATCCCTCAATACCCATACTAATTATCTCTCATAGGTTTTTTTTTCTCACAACTGTAGCACTGACCTTGTTGATAAATGCCCTGAGCAGTCTTCTCCTGTTCCTCTGACCAATACAGCTTTACCTTCCACAAGTAAGTTCATCATCCTGTACCACCCAGGCCTCAAAGGTCTGAATATTACTCCATCTGGGCTACAACTTTCTCACTTTGGACTAACCCTGAGAACTGTCTCTACCTGAAATCCTGCACGCCACACATCACACACTGTTACATTTATTACTGTTGAATTCTCCAGATGACACCACAAGTAGATTAACCTGGCAGTCTTTCAAGAGGGCAGCAATATTCATTATCAAAAAAACCAGCTTTTATCTTATGTTTACCTTTTCTTCATAACCTCCACTTTTCAATCATCCCCACAGGCAACAATCTGAAAGTGCCAAGCATTGGAACCTGGGTAGCCAAGAAACGTGACTATTTCTGCTGATTCGGCTTGCAGGGAATGTTTTAGATCTGGATGATGTGTTGGCTAACAAATAGAATGTGCAATGGCTCTATCTTGCTGGAAGAGTGTACTCTTCCTTGTAGCCAGGGGTATCTCTTCTAATAAGGCTGAAAGCTCATTTTCTGGAAAGACTAGATACTGGAGCTCTGTGAGATGAAGTGGAACCACAACAGTCCCAATCGACTTACTATCTATTATACCATGCCACACATTTACATAGAATTATTGATGAAAATTTGTCTCCACAAATGCACATGCATATGTAATGTTCACAATTTCTTGTACGTGGAACACAAATACCTGTAGAGATTGAGTGAGAACTTGCTGAAGGACTATGTTCTACCACCTGGGCAATGGCTTCCTCCTCATCCACACAATGTTCAAATTAAATATGACTGCAGGGCACAGCACTAATCTCATGCTGTTTAGTGAAGACAGGAGTGAACACACTCGAATCTGATACTCTGTAGTTAGTATTCTCTGTAAGTAGCAGCAGCAGTGATTCCATTATAAAACCTGCACACAAATACCAAGTCAGCATCCTCCACAGTTGTAAATGTTGTGTGCTTAAACAGTAGAATCGGCCAACAAATCACAATCACAGTTGAAAAACTCAATTATGTAAACTTGAGCACAAAACTTGAACATCACAACAAAAATGGCAACTGATAAAATTACATCAATCTGTACATTGAAGGCTCAGGACAGTTTGTACTCATTCTAATGCTCTGGCAGTATGTATCCCATTCACAGCAAGGCAGAGACAGTGATGTTCATTGTGGAGTCAGCAACAGTGAGGTTGGATTATGGATGAATCCTTCTCCAGACTTTAAAATGATATTTTTCATGCAAAAGTTCAATACCTAGACAAAATCATGTTAATATACCAATTTGGTGACAACATCTTCATGTGGGGAGGAATTATGAAGGATGGACTCATAAAGCTTCAAACATTTGTTGATGGTGGAAGGAATACCGTTAGTGATATGAGGCACTGCAACAAGTTGTGCAACTTGGAGAGATGTAGCTTATCCAGGCTTCCACTTGATGGACAATACACTCATCCGTACGGGTCACTCTGGTGGATGAATCTCCCGTAGGTGAATGTATCCATCACAGAGACTTGCCAGTGAGGTCTCTTGAACTTCATCCTACAGAACATGTCTGTACATTGTGGCTTCAAGAATGGATGCAGTATTTTTTCACACTCGTGTTCTTATTTATTT
Source organism: Schistocerca americana (assembly GCF_021461395.2). Lineage (NCBI taxonomy): Eukaryota > Metazoa > Arthropoda > Insecta > Orthoptera > Acrididae > Schistocerca > Schistocerca americana. Next base: position 158,156,235 of record NC_060128.1, on the reverse strand, counting down.
AATTTGTTTTCTTATTTGGCTTTTTAGGCCATCATCTGGTGGTTATCTATAAAACTTGCTATATGTCTAAACTGACAGTGTCTTCACATTTCGTTCTTCCATTCATTTCAGTTCACAAAGATGTAATTGTTCTTGATGTTTTGACAGTTGGTTTGTGCACATAAAGTGGGAAATGTGCAAGGATATAACATTGACCAAATAATAAAAGTAAAGGTGGTCTAATAATTTTGGTGATCTATTTATGTATAAGGTGAATATGAAAAAAGAGATAAAAATAATATAAGAATAAAATTTTTAAAAAGATGTATCAAAATGGGGAGTTAGAAAAATGTAGAATTTCACTTTGTGTACAACCAAGATGAATAATCTTATCTCCTTGTCTGGGCTATTCCTGTCTCCTGTTACTATTTTTGATATTGTGGAAAGTATGGCTCACTTTCAGCACTTTAAAAATGTGCAGCTCCAGTTTCAGAACATTTTTAGTGACATGTATTGGAAACTGATGTATACTGTATGTCTTGCAGTTATCTTTTTCCTTGCTCTCTAAGTCTTGCAACACTATGTTCATGACAGATGCTCTCTTTTTCTTGACTATGGTTCACCTTTTGGACACTGTTGTATAAAGTTACTCAAAAAATATGTAGTTATTGTTAGGAGCAATGTATAAATGCTATACTGATATTATCTTTACAGCAAAGTTAGACAAAATTACTGATCTGAAGTTAATTTGTTTTCAACTCCAGGAGTGAAAAATTTCTTTTGTCAAAGATATCTGAGACATAGGATGAAAGAAGTTGCAAACTTCTCTGCAGTCTGTTATGGAGTGAGTGCACAAGAAACTAGCATTTAAGTCTTCACAATGGAGAAAGTGATGGGGATACTGGTCCATACATCAAAAACAGCACTGTGGAGTCCATCTTCATCAGGGGCATGTACAGAGAACATACGGTTATTCTATAAGATATATGGACATCAACTGCTTACAAAATGGCAACAGGGGGAGAGGAAGAGCAGTGGCATTTGTTGTTCACAAGTGTGGTTGCTCCACTTTCAGCTCTCTTTCAAATGTGCTTGTCATTTCTCTGCACCTTAGTAAAGGGATAATGGAACCTGTCATGTGTATATCTCTCATGCAAGGAGGTCATCCCCATGCTAAGTAAAAAGGAAGATCTGGGTTCTCGTTAGAAAAGCCACAGAAAACATATACCAGGCTGGCCAAACTGGCTATGAACCCCTGCACCACTCGTATTAAAAAGTCTCAATTATTGCCACAATCCAGATGATGTTTTTCTCACTCTTTATCCTGTTTTTTCTCTTCCTAGGTGAAGAACTTGCAAATGATGGGGGGTATAATTTTGGAGTCGTATTGAGAAGATGAAAGTTATAAACATGTGGTGTAGTCAGTTGTTCCCACTATTCCTTAGTAAACCTGGAGGACATTTCAATGCCTTGATGAAATGAAATGAGATCATTTGTTCCTTCAAAGGAGACCATTGAGGTCAATAGCCAAATTAACTGAAGGGTGTGTAGAGTTGGTCACATTTTGATTTATTTAAAGAGATTTCCAGCTGCCACTTTACTCATCATATCTTAAAAAGAGCTGCAACAAACAGGATACATCACCACATTTTTGTGACTGCATTCTGTGTGTTGATGCTCTTTTTAAGATCTAATCTACATATGTACTCTCCAAATCATTCTGAAATGTGAGACTGGGTACTTCCCGCTGCACCATATATTACAGTTACTTGCAGTTCCATTTGTGTGTGAAATGACTGAAGAATGACTATTTAAGTGGCTTTTTGTGTACTGTAGTTAGGCTTATCTTGTCTTTCAGACTTTCACAAACCTGCCATACTTTGTGTATATTCAGTATCCCCTGTTAGACATATTTGGTATTCATTAAAATTTTAGGATGAATCACACAAGTGTTTCATAAGTGATCTCTTTAGTGTGGACTGATTGAATTTTCCCAATGTCCTACTAATGAAATAAAGTTTTCCACCTGCTTTTCCTATGACTGAACTTATGTGATCATTCCATTTCTTACCACCTCGAACTGTTACACCCAGATATTCTGATGAGTTGACTGACTCAAACTGCGACTCACTGAAACTGTAGTCATACAATATTATGTTTCCTACTTTTGTGATCATTTAAAACTATCTGACGGATTTTGCACCAACTGCTGATCTTATCACGGTCCAATTGGATGTCTGCGCAGTTTCTATTTTCGTTTTATTTTTAATATTTTTCCAGATAGTTCTTCATTACAGATAACTGCATCATCTGAAAAAAGTTTGAAGTTAATATTGTCTACTGGCTGATTAATATAGAACATGAAGAGTCATGGTTCTAACACACTTCCCTTGGCAACGTTTGTTGATGACTCCCCATCCAAGATTCTCAATAAGTGTGTGAGTCCCATACAAAATAGGATCAACAAGGATACTGAATTTATACAAAGAAGCGCATCTCAAACTATCATAGGTCAAATGCAAATACTAAGAAACCTGAACTGGTAGATACTTGAAGGAAGATGCCAACTATCTTGGACACCAAATGATGGCTGTACAAGCAAATCTGTATACATAAATCAAAATGTGGCCCAAACTGTATTCTTCAGTTTTACAGTGTGTCTCACTTTTTCTGAACATGACCATCCCCTTGCTGAAGTTGACTGTGTTGTGTAGTTTCGCACAATCTATATATTCACTCAATGTTTTTTGTCTGAATCGTTAAGATGCACAGTCATTCCCTAAGAAGCTACACAAATGACAGTTCATCTGGGCAGATTGAACCTAACAGAACTGGTATATGGCTGCTAATGTCTGTTTCAACTCAACAGTTGTATTCTATTGGCAAGCAGCCACGTGAGGGATTTTTTTCACCATCACAACCAACAGCATGTTGGTTGCTGAAGCATAGTTTATAGTATTTGTTACTGTATGGAATACTTGCAGAGTGTACAACCTACACAGTAGTCAAGAGTGACACATATATACAGGCCACAAATACTGAGAGGATAATTACTGTGGCATTGCCACTACCTAATGTCAGCTGTGGTATGTGCATGAAGTTGCTGCAATGTGTTCCAACACCTGACATCATTTAAAATCAGATTTTGAAGAAAATGTGTGTTCTATAAGCAAGGGAGAACAACGTCCAAATCAAACAGTGCAAAATCCAGGAGGGAACAACAACAGTATCAACCCTCCTATGTAAAAGATACAACCATTTCCTCGACCGACTCTCCACAGTTCCTGTCCCTTTACCACACACTGCCCTGCTCATCATTATTGATGCCAACCCCCTTTACACTAACATCCCTAATGCTCATGGCCTTGCCACTGTTGAAAACTACCTTTCCAGCACCCAATGGATTCCAAACCAACAACCTCCTTCCTAGTTTACATGACCAACTATACCCTCATACACGATTACTTTTCCTTTTAAGGTATTACTTACAAACAAATCTGGGGTATGGCTATAGGCACCTACATGGCACTGTCCAATGCCAACCTATTCATAAGCCATCTAGAGGAATCCTCCCTAAAAACCCAGAATCCTAAACCACCTTATCTTTCCAGTCTCCTGCAACCTTCCAAAGTCTCACCATCTGGCCACAGAGGAGCATTCCCCTCATAACTCAAGTACTACCCAGGACCGGAGCAACTGAATTACATTCTCCGCCATTCTCATCATGCCCTGGAGAAATGTCCGCAGTCCACCAAACCTACACAATATACTCGTCCATCACTACACGACCCCTGTTCCTGACCCCTTACCTCATGGTTCATATCCCTGTAATAGACCTAGATGCAAGACCTGTCCCATACATCCTCCCACCTCCACCTACTCCAGTCCTGTCACAAACCTCACTTATCCCAACAAAGGCAGGGCTACCTGTGAAATCAGCCATGTAATCTACAAGCTAAGCAGCAACCAATTTGCTGCATTCCATGTGGACATGACAACCAACAAGCTGTCTGTGCGCACGAATGGCCACTGAGAAACTGTGGCCAAGAAACAAGTGGACCATCCTATTGCTGAAGCGGTACACAACGCGACATCCTTCATTTCAATGACTGTTTCACAGCCTGTGCCATATGGATCCTTCCCACCAACACCAGCTTTTCTGAATTGTGCACATGGGAACTCTCCCTGCAATATATCCTACACTCCCATAAGCCTCCTGGCCTCAACATTTGTTAGTCACTTTTCTCACCTATCCAGTCCCTTTCCTGTTCCCATTCCAGCACTACACAGCCCTCATTCCAACAACACACCCAGTCGTTTTACTTCTTTCCTTTCCTGCAAACTGCATGTGAAGAGTGAAGATAAAGGGAATTACTAATAGCTATGTTGGTGGGATAGAAGGTGTGTTTAGTACTGGATTGACAGCAGGGAAGAGGATAGGCAGTTGGAGGACAGGGACTGCAAAGACTGATGCCAGGGAGGACCTCCACCTATCTATGCCCTACCCTGCTTCACCACCAACACACTTACTAGTCTTTTCCCCTTCTCTAATGCTCTCTTCTCCCCCCTCCCCCAACCACAACCTTCCTACTCTCTGCATCTATAAGTCCTATCCTGCCTCCATCACATCCCTGCATGCTCCCACAGACAGCACAGCATCTTCTCCCACCCCTACCCTGCTATCGCTCCTTCTTTCTGCTTCATGCCTCTTCCTTACCAACATCAGATTAGATTAGATTAGTACTTTTTCCAGAGATCATGAATATGACACTTCGTAATGATGTGGAATGTGTCAGGTTAATAAAAGGTGTCTATACAAGATATTACATTAGACAAAATATTACATGACACTCAATATTTTTTTTTTGTTTTTTTTTCATTATTATTATTATTTTGTGGGGGTTGGGAAATTACCCATTTACTATATCCAAAAATTCATTTGATGAGTAGAAGGAGTTGCCATTAAGAAATTCTTTTAATTTCCTTTTAAATGCTATATGGCTATCTGTCAGACTTTTGATGCTATTAGGTAAGTGATCAAAGACTTATGTGGCAGCATAATTTACCACCTTCTGAGCCAAAGTTAGATTTAACCTTGACTAGCGAAGGTCATCCTTTCTCCTAGTGTTACTTTTGAATTCGTTCGGATTGTCAATACCAAATTTCATAAGTGAATATATATATTGTGAGGCTACAGTGAAGACCTATAGCTCTTTAAATAAGTGTCTGCAGGATCATCTTGGATGAGCTCCAGCAATTATTCTGATTACACGCTTTTGTGCAATGAACACTCTTTTACTCAATGATGAATTACCCCACGACATGATGCCATACGAAAGCAGAGAATGAAAATAGGCGTGGTAAGCTAATTTAGTCAGATGTATATCGCCAAAATTTGCAATGACCCTAATAGCATAAGTAGCTGAACTCAAACGTTTCAGCAGATCCTCAGTGTTTTTTCCAATTCAACCCCTCATGAATGCATACACCTAGCAATTTTGAATATTCTACCTTAGCTGCCGATTTCTGATCGAAGTCTATGTATATTAATGGGGTCATTCCATTTACTGTGTGAAACTGTATATACTGTGGTCTGTCAAAGTTTAATGAGAGCCCATTTGCAGAGAACCACTTAATGATTTTCTGAAAAACATCGTTTACAATTTCACCAGTTAATTCTTGTCTGTCGGGTGTGATAGCTATACTTGTATCATCGGAAAAAAGTACTAGCTTTGTATCTTTGTGAATATAGAATGGCAAGTCATTACTATATATTAAGAGAAGTAGAGGACCCAAGACCGAACCTTGCAGCACCCCATTCTTGATTGTTCCCCAGTTTGAGAAATCACCAGTTTTTTGCATATTATGTGAACTGTTTATTTCAACTTTCTGCACTCTTCCAGTCAGGTTTGATTTAAACCATTTGAGCACCGTCCCATTCATACCAAAGTACTTGAGTTTATCTAGAAGTATTCCATGATTTACGCAATCAAAAGCCTTTGACAGATCACAAAAAATTCCAACGGGTGACTTCTGGTTACTCAGAGCATTTAATATTTCATTAGTGAAAGTATATATAGCATTTTCCGTTGAAAAACCCTTCTGGAAACCAAACTGACATTTTGTTAAAACTTTATTTTTACAAAGGTGTGAAGCTACTCCACAAGACATTACTTTTTCAAGAATTTTGGATAAGGCAGTCAGAAGAGAGATTGGGCGGTAGTTGTTGACATCAGACGGATCCCCTTTTTTATGCAGTGGTTTAACAATGGCACACTTCAGTCTATTTGGGAAAATACCTTGCTTCAGAGAGTTATTACATATGTGAGCATCCACCCCAGCAGATTTCCGTTCACGTCAGTTGTAATCCGCAGTCAGGAACCAGTGGCCAGAGACAGTGACTCTCATGTGTGTGTGTGCGTGCATGTGTGTGTGTGTGTGTGTGTGTGTGTGTGTGTGTGTGTGTGTGCATGTGTGTGCGTGTCTTTTATATTTTGGGAGAATTACTTTTTTGTCTGAAACCTTAAATGTTATCACTGTATCACTGTGCCTGTCTGCAAATGACCCACTAAATAACACTGATGATCGTTCCATTACATTTCAGGCATGCAGCCACATGAATTCGGTGGTTGCATGCCCGAAATTTTATGGAACAGTCTTTATGCCACAAAAACGTGAAGAAACACTGATGATTGTTCACAAAGCAGAGTACACAGTAAGTGACTGAATACTCATTGACTGATAGAAAGAATGTCAAGTCAGATGGCCAGAAAGCTAAGGCTCACACTGCTGTGTACTTGATTCCAACTACATTACCATGTAGTGACACGTGAGAAACCCAAGAAAATATGACGAAGTGTCTCCCTACCTCCTTATCTCTTATTATGCTTAGTTTCTTTCTCCTTACTGATTGTTTTTTCCCAGCATCTCACTATTTCCAGGTGCTGCCATCTGTGAGCAGGGATCTAATTGCACTCCTATCCTTTCCTCTTCCTGTGTTATATAACTTTCTACCATCTTGCTAGGCACACTGCAGCATCAGAAATGTGTGAACCTATGCATATATAACCTTGCCGATCTGAAGAAGAATGAGTGTTTAACAGTTTATCAACAATTTGTCTCCACTTTTCCATGTGTCTAATCTGTCACTCATCACCTTCAGATAAGGATGAGTGGCAGTCTGTCCTCTCATCTATTGTTTACAAGAACAACCTAAAGTATGAAACATACAGCAATTAATGTTTTCAATTGCTAGCAATAATTATTTCCACTTTTGTTAAGTGTCAAAATAGAAAATGTAGCAAGGTAAAATGAATGCAAATGTAAGAAACAATGACAGTGGCTTGCTAGGAGATAAAGTTTCAAGTGATATAAGTAATCAGCTGTGAGTCAGACTTTCATAATCTCAAATGCTGATTAGTGTGTGACTCTCAGTTCTCAAACATTCACATTTATGCAATAAGCGTCTTTCTGTAGCAATGTTTATTTATGTTAATGTGTTACTGTCACAAAACTTTCAATTTGACAGGTCTCAAGATCATAACCTTGTAACATGTGAGGATGAACAACACAAAACACAACATAATGCTGGTCATTCTGCATGCAGTCCCTTACTAAGTGTCGTAAATGGAAGCAATTTACAAAGATTATAGTGACAATTCTGTCTGTTGAACTACTTAGAACCTATGCTTTACCTTTTCTTTACATGCCCTCCCTCCCCCAACCCACTATTTTAACATTTTATGGGTAAGTTACATATTCCAAATATTCTTCTACTATTTTTTCTATGGCTTCTCAGTTTTGCAACAGCCTCATTCCACATTTTTGAAACCTTTTTTATGAAGAGCTATAATTGTGTGTGTGTAATGGAATATATTTGGTCAATATCAGAACATTCAGACTTAATCCAGATATTTACCTGTCTAATTCACTTGATCATTTTATGTTTTACAGTACACATTACATTCTTTATATCTGATACCTACACTACAGTAGAACTAGTTTCAATATTTCAACACCTGAAAGCAATCATAAAGTAAACAAGTGCTAATTAGAGACTAACAAATGAAATTTAAATTACAAATTGAGAAGAAAGCCTTTTTTTCTTATTAAATACTCCCACATATTCTGCATGAACTAATCTCTTGTCTATAGGCTCCTAGACCTACACAAGCACCAACTATATAGCGGATCAGCCTAAAACAAATGCACTAATGAAAAAGCAAAGGCTATAAATTCAAAACATTATTACTTGTGATTTCTGGAACACTTTACTTCTGTTCTGCTCCAAAAAGAAAGTACACAGACACATAGGTGTTTCAAACTATGAAATGGATAGATGATTATATAAATGTGACAGAGTATGCCTATAAAGATCACTGTTTACAGGAGATGTGGAAGCTCAGTATTGATGCACATTATAGTTACAAGAACTGTTCATCTAAGATGGTGTCAAAAACAGGTCTTTAATACATTTACAAGAAAAGGGTGGAATTCACAGAAAATCATTTTAAATAATACAGAACATACTATACACATGAATTTACAAATTATATAAATGTTTGAAAAATATATTTCATTGTAAATTTTTATCTGACTGCAGCTACTTCTAATTCTGTTAAAATCAGAAAAGAAAATAATTATATATATATACAGCAGCTGTAGCTTAGACATAAAGTATTAGTATTTAATTTCTTAATAAAAAGAAAATAGTGTGAAAAGTGTGTTTGGTTTATTTCTAGCAACTATGTTTAGAAACTTCAGCATTGTGATTTTTCCCAGTACCACTTCCCCCTTTCCCCAGAAATTCTTATCAGTGTATAGAAAATAATTCTTTAATGGAATTTCAAAGTATTTTCACACATTTATTCAGTCAAACATTATATTTAAGGCATGGACAGATGAGAAGGAAGAGAGCAGTTTTTCAGTTTATCAAGACTGAGTAACTTACTTCTGGAAATGATATGTACAACATGCCATATTTGAGTTTGTTTTCAGATTCCAGTTTCAATGATTTTATTCTAATTTTAATTTGGAGTACAAACCAGTTCTTCTGTATCAAGTTTAAGTTAGTAAACAGGCATAAGTCAAAGTACTGGATATGAAACGAAACACGAACCACTCAAATCAGCAATAATATTAATATGAAATTAGTGTCACCAGGCTGGGCTAAGAGAATCAAATTTTCCTTACAAGCATTAAATAAGGTTTGTTATTTGCATTATGAATCTCGTAAAGAGCAACTCAAGGTCAGCTAATAAGCTTTTACTTACTACCACACTCCCCAGATTTTCCATGCAAACATGAACCCAGCTACAATAAAATAATTTGCACTATATTTTAAGACATGAAGCACAGATGCAAAATGTACTTCAAAATTTGTTATCCGTATCATAGCAAATGATTCTCTCATCCACAGAAATCTATTTACAAACTTTTATAGTGCTGCTGTCTACATGAAACTTTTTGAAACCCTTGTTCAGCTAAACTAATTATGCTCCCTTCTTTGCTGAGATATTTAAAAGTAATCTAACTGTGACTGATATTATGAGATCATTATTATATATAATAACATATAATAATTAATACCAATAATAAAAGAAGTTCTCTCTCTGAATCTGATTCTCTGTGGCATACCTGTGGTGGAACAATAAAACAAAGAATCAGATCAACCAGACAACTTGAAAATAAAGTTGCTTTCCTATGTAAAGTAAGTCTCACAAAGAAGTGTACAACTGAGTAAATATATACACATATGAAAATTTATATTTTTGTTAATAATGCTATATTTGTTATGACGAATTATGCAAAATGGCATTGAAAGAAAAAGTTTGTGGTAATTAAGTAGCTACAGAAAATATATGAATGAAACCATGGCAGAACTACCAGTTCATTATAAACTGTTTCATGGCAGTGATGAAGAAACCCAACTGATCTTAACAAAAATATATACAACTGTCAGTTTTATGAATAATTAAAAGAGAGATATAGTCTGAGCTGTCTGAAGTTATATAAAAAAGAAAACCATCCATGAGGAAGAGCATTTAGAATTTCAATTGAACTGTACAGTACTTTATATAAGTTTCATATAGTGTGATTTTATACAGGGTTCATCGTTTTCAAGGCGCACGCAATTACATCTCACAAAGGTTATTTTAAGAATGCACTTATATGTCACATTAGGATCACCAATTATGTGTAGAATCACAAATGTGCTCCTACGCATGCATTATTTGGAAATATGTTAAATTTTTATGTTGTCTCCTTACAGATAGGTGTAGATACATATGAAATATATTTGAGTACAGGTGATATTTAGAAATAAAAAATGTAATATTTTCATGTAAAACCTCATTTTTCCTTATCAGTGAAAACTCAGAACACTGTCAAAGACCAAGATGAAATGAGGTGACAACTCAGAATATTCTATGAACACGATGAATATCATATTGTAATAATACATGGTTATGTATTAAAAGTTACTGTAGGGCTATGCGTGTTGCAAAGCTTTCCATACAATGAATTAATGCTGAACTGTTTATTACTCAGACTATGTGTTTCTGCTTATTATTTATTGTAGGGCGCTGCATTTCAGGAAATCTTATTGTAGCTTGTTATGCCACAGAGCTAATACAAACGTCTCAGAACCATGAAATTATACAGTTGATTTTCCCTGTTACTTACATCCGAGTACCTGGTGAAACATTATTAATGGACATTACTTTGACCTAGATTTCAGGTTATTATCTCACTATATACCATTAATTTAGGTCTAAAAGATGGGCAGTTAGTAAAACAAGTGGTGTGTGAGTGTTTCTTTCTCATATAGAATGGTTTCTCAATTGGATTTATTTTATTTGAACTCTGTCTCACAATTTAACATGCTATAAAATGACTTTTTTAAATTCAGATTCTTCATCTAATAAATGCTTCTTGTACTCAAACACGTATGATTCTCATACCTTCAGAATTATATGCAATTTTTCATAGAATCAGTTAGTTAAGGATTGGAGTGTAACATTTCAATGTCAGTGGAATACCTAAAGATGAAGTACATACTCAGGTTTGACAAAATCCAAGGAAAAAAATTAAAAAGGAACATAACTGTTTATATTACATGTCCATAATTTTATGATGGGAACACATGGCCTGTAACTCCAAGTACAACTGCATGAATTCGAAATATAATTCTCTATGTGTACCATTCAGGTAGTGTAAATGTAGACACTGAATTCATCAACAGAGACATTGTTTTTCCGTGCATTGGCCCATGATGTACAACTTACTGTTCTTGTCACTGTACTGAAATAACAGGAACCATAAATTCCACTTTAATGTACCCTATAAATGACATTTGTCAATGGTTGCTCAGATGAAATTTATTACTGAGATCCTAGACAGTGTGGTCACATTAGTATGATTCCAATTTTAGTTAAATGCAGAGAACAAGTTGGTAGTCATTTAGATACTAAGACCAGCAAAGGTTTACTGCTTATTGTGAAAGAAATGCTACACCACAAACAGCCACAGGATACCACAGTAGAAGAATTAAGAAATTAAAAATACAGAGTATATTAAAAAAGTAGTACTACTTAAAGCAAGTGAGAAATGTCAACTCCAGGGAATTTTTTTTTACTTTCTGGAAATGCATGGAAATGGGACACAACAGTGTATGTCCTTTTATATATGATTCTGAAGATGCACTATTACATAAAATCATAATGACTCATTATATTGGAATGAAGAATATTATTACCTTACTGAAGCTGGAACAACTGTTAAAAAGCCCACTGTGTCCTAGGTAAATGACATTGTTTTCAGAAATTTTCAGACTCTACTTGCTCCTTCTCATAGAATAACAACCAATATACCCTGCAAATAGGGTGAAGATGCATTTGCAAGATTCAAGACTGATTACAAAAGGACAGTTGCAACTAGACAGCTCAAAAGCCCACAATATGCTGTTCTGCAGAGCCTGAGCACTTTGACATAGGCTAAAACAGCGTAACAAGTCAAAAGGTCAAGATTTCAATACTCCTGAAGGTACCTATGTTTTCTGTTCCTGGCTTCATAGTGAAATGGAAACATGAAGGGATGCCTAAAGCCAAGATGTAACCTAAAAGGTCACACATACTTATCTATGAAGATCATAAGCAGCTGTAAAAGGTGAGCTGACCAATCAGGAAAAACCACCTGCCACTTAAATAAATGTGTCTACACCAAATCCCAATTAATTCATAGCAATGACAGTCTGGAGTTAATCACATAAAATTGGTTGATATGGAAAAGTTTCTGCCTGCTAGTCACACATTACGCAGATGGTTGCCAGGTGGTCTATGATGTAATAAGTTTTGTCACAAGACTGTAAGACAATAGAAAGACTCAGAAAGAAAACTGTACACTTGGAAAAATCCTGTTAAGTGTTGTTTAATTGCCCCTGTATCACCTCTAGTGAAATTTTGCGTTGGAAGCTTACAATGTGCTTCTGTTTGTCAGGCCCTTTTATGTGACAGTGTCACAAATGAGAAACTGAGTACAATTACTCCTTATTTACTGTCTATAGTCTAAGAGAACTGTGGGAACCCCTAAATAGGCATGGAATAAATGCATTCAGGGGGACTAGAAAACTTAATACTGCAGCAATGACAAGGTCAATAACATCAAAAGTTAAAGATAATCAAACCAATCTGGATCGATAGAGTGAAGAAACGAACTTTGCAATGCTAAAGACTGAGAAGAGACTGAATAAAGTAATTATTGTTCACTAAAAAGTGCGTTCGACCATCATAAGTTCTGATATCCACCAATACATCAGAAACTACAATATTAACACACAGTTGATATAGGTGGGCTTACATTTGGAATCCAAAACAGCCTAAAGCTTCACGAAGGCTGATATAAAGGGTGGTCCATTGATTGTGACTGGGCCAAATATCTCACAAAATAAGAGTCGAAAGAAAAAAAAGAACAAAACTTGTCTAGCTTGAAGGGGGGGAACCAGATGGCGCTATGGTTGGCCCACTAGATGGTGCTGCCATACGTCAAACGGATATCAACTGTGTTTTATTAAATAGGAACCCCCATTTTTTTGTTACATATTCGTGTAGTACATAAAGAAATATGAATGTTTTAGTTGGACCACTTTTTTTGCTTTCTGATAGATGGTGCTGTAATAGTCACAAACATATGGCTCACAATTTTAGATGAACAGTTGGTAACAGGTAGGTTTTTTAAATTAAAATACAGAATGCAGGTACGTTTGAACATTTTATTTCGGTTGTTCCAATGTGATACATGTACCTTTGTGAACTTATCGTGTCTGAGAATGCATGCTGTTACAGCATGATTACCTGTAAATACCACATTAATGCAATAAATGCTCAAAATGATGTCCCTCAACCTCAATGCGTTTGGCAATACATCTAACGACATTCCTCTCAACAATGAGTAGTTCGCCTTCCGTAATGTTCGCACATGCATTGACAATGTGCTGACACATGTTGTCAGGCATTGTCAGTGGATCATGATAGCAAATATCCTTCAACTTTCCCCACAGAAAGAAATCCAGAGATGTCAGATCCGGTGACCATGGGGGCCATGGTATGGTGCTTTGATGACCAATCCACCTGTCATGAAATATGCTATTCAATACCGCTTCAAACACACATGAGCTATGTGCCGGACATCCATCATGTTGGAAGTACATCGCCATTCTGTCATGCAGTGAAACATCTTGTAGTAACATTGGTAGAACACTACGTAGGAAATCAGCATACATTGCACCATTTAGATTGCCATCGATAAAATGGGGGCCAATTATCCTTCCTCCCATAATGCTGCACCATACATTAACCCACCAAGGTCGCTGATGTTCCACTTGTCGCAACCATTGTGGGTTTTCCGTTGCCCAATAGTGCATATTATGCCGGTTTACGTTACCGCTGATGGTGAATGACGCTTCGTCGCTAAATAGAACGCGTATTTGTCTGCTACTGATGTGCGGATTAGTTGCGACAGCAACTAAAACACCTACTTGGGCATCATCATTTGTTGCAGGTCATGGTTGATGTTTCACATGTGGCTGAACACTTCCTGTTTCCTTAAATAATGTAACTATCTGGCGAACAGTCTGGACACTTGGATGATGTCATCCAGGATACCGAGCAGCGTACATAGCACATGCCCGTTGGGCGTTTTGATCACAATAGCCATACATCAACATGATATTGACCTGTTCCGCAGTTGGTAAATGGTCCCTTTTAACATGGGTAATGTATCAAATACCATCTGCATTGGCAGAATTTTATGTGATACCATGTACTTATATGTTTGTGACTATTACAGCGCCATCTATCACAAACCGAAAAAAGTGGTCCAACTAAACCATTCATATTTCTTTATGTACTACACGAATATGTAATAAAAAATGGGGGTTCCTATTTTAAAAAATGCAGCTGATATCCATTTGACCTATGGCAGCGCCATCTACTGGGCCAACCATTGCGCCATCTGGTTTCCCCCTTCAAGCTAGATGAGTTTCGTTCTTTGAAGTTTTTCCGTTTGATGCTTATTCCGTGAGATATTTGGCCCGGTCGCTATCAATGGACCACCCTGTATACAAATTCTGTATGAAGGATAATGGTATTTTATGCCAATTGGCACAATGAAAAGGTTCAATTTCTCAAGAAACGTTGGAGAACTGTAATGTGCCCTTAATTATTCTTTCAGGTTTTCAAATCTGGTGATTATTGGGAACATTTCTGCCCATGTGATCAGAAGCATTTTTATTCTGGAAGACACAATAATCTGCTGTGTACAATGTGCACCATTCAATGAGTAGGCTCACCAATAATGGTTTTGTAGACTGTTCCAGATAACCAGCCATCCACTGTGTTTATAGGGCTCAATAGATACCATGATGTGAGTTCCCAAACCATTTCATTTCTTCTGTATGCCTCTCAGTTGGAAAAAGCCAGTTTAGATTCTAAGCTTGTCATGGTGTTCCCTATACACAAACAACTCTTGTAGTGTGAAACTGTGGGAAACAGCACAATGTGTTACAAGTACCCAGTTGTGCGCAGTCCAGCTGAAGCCCCTTTTTCTTGTTTCACCTGGTATATAGCTCTACTCCCGCAGTGTTGTTAATGTATGTCTCATTGCCTTTGTTAGCTATGTGTTCATGCATATTCAGCCATTTCTGTGGCAGTGGTCCTTTTGTATGAGGTTCCAATCCTCTTTAATGTGCTCCTGTCTATTGATTTAGTTAAGTTTTCCTTCAACTCTCAACTTAAGGCTTAATCTCTGAGTGATGTTTATGTTTACTATTGTTTGACAGATGGAGTATTACTGCAACTGTGTATGCAAGTCTGTGCAATAGATACTTTCAGTTTAGATGCTCTTTGAAATTTCAAAATTGTTGTCACAAATGTAACTGCAATTTGACCCCGTCAGAAGTCAAAGGGCTGATTGTATAAAAGTTGCTGACTGGAGAAAAAATTTGATCTTAGCTCAGAAAATGAACACAGTTCAAGAACTTGCTATATTATGTAACAATTTGCTACGTTATATAACATTAATACTAAACTTGATAACTGAACGGGGTTCACTCTTGATCTAAATCAGCATGAGACACGCTTGGCAAAACCACTAAATCAGCCGCCTACTCGATTATGGGGTTTTGACTGCAGATTAATCACATATCATACATACACAGGATTTGACACTGAATGTTTCATGATCTGTGCAGAACACAGAAAGTTACCCACCACAATGGTCAAGGATACTAGGAAACCAATAAGCAGCATAATTAGTTGGTATAGTTTCACAATACAGTGTTGAGTGTTGCCATAGGTGGTATGTCTTCAAAACGTAGTGTTGCCATAATTATCTTATATCTGACATTGTAGAGAACACAGGAGTTGGACGAATATATGGAAACACTATGAGAAATGCACGCTTGAACATGAATGCAGATGCTGTACAAGCCTGAAGTGTGCACTGTTGTATTTGACCACGAGTGGCACCTGTGCAATGTTTTCAATACATTGCAAGTGCCAGTCATGGCAAGAACAGTATTCCATTTAGTAGAAAGGGCATTATGGCAGAACTAAATGAAACGGAATGTGGGCAAACTGTTGGTGCCCATATGGTGGATGTTTCCACAAGGGAGGTAGCTGAAAGGGGAGGTGGAAAAATATCATCTGCTACGTCACAATATGGGTCAAAGTGTGTATTGAGTGATCATGCCAGACAGTCACTGAAAAGGATTGTGACAAAAAATGAGAGGACGATAGTTGCAAAAGTCATTGCAGAACTCAAACTTCCACTTAATCCTTTCAGCACCAAAACAACATGAGGGGGGTTCCACAAGCAGGGAACTACAGGGTGAACTTGAATTTCAAAACCACGTATTAGTGATGCAAATGCCCATAACAAGAAAATGTGATTCTGAAACCGTAAACCCTGATTGCAGAGAAATGGAAGGAAGTCATTTGGATGGATGAGTCTTGTCTCACACTGTTTCCAACCTCTGAGCCAGCTTACGTCCCTAGAGTGAAATGTCGCAGTGGTTCAGTGACAATTTGGGAAGTCATATCGTGGTATTCTGTTGGCCCCACAGTTACTCTGCAAGGTTGCATTAGGGCCAAGGATTGTGTGACCTATTTGGCTGATCAGGTCCTTCCCATGGTACAATTTTTGTTACCTAATGGTGATGATTCTGTGTTCAAAGATGGCATGTCTCCTGTTCACACAGCTTGCATCATTTAGGACTGGTTATGTGAGTATGGGGACGAACTGTCTCACCTTTCCAGAACACCGTAGTCACCGTATCTTAATATTATTGAACCTTTGTGGTCTACTTTGAAGAGAAGGGTGCACTATCACTATCCAGTCCCTCGTCATTATCAGAATTTGCCACTATTTCACAGAAGGAATGGTATAAGATTCCCATGAAAACCCCACAGGGCCTTTATTTATCCATACCGAGATGACTGGAAGCTGTTTTGAATGCCAGCTGGTTTCCCACTCCACATTAGGAGTGGTAACATAATGTGCTTTTGTCGTTGCCATATTTTTGTCCAGCCCTTGTACATCATTTGAATAATGTGCAGCAACATGGTATAGCTATTAAGTGGCATGACCAATCTGACTGTACACATCAACAGTAGATGAGTATGGCATCATATCAGGCTTTCAGACGTTTGTTGAGCATGATATATATATTGCAGAGAGCTCCCCATAGATTTAGGTAGCTTTATGTGTGGACAAAAGTTTCAATAGCTTATAGATTTTAAAGCTGAAACTACTGGTGACAGGAACTGCACTGTCTGCTTAGGGAGAGCAGTCTCAACCATTTGACCATCACAGTGGTGGACTGGGCTTGGTCCTTTCTGAGATGGTATATCCTTGCCTTTCTCAGCCATTTGAAGAAGATTACACGCCCAGATTTATGGAGATCTACAGTTTGACGTGGTGTCCAAAAAACGATGAAACTCAACATTTCACAAATTAATATATATTATTAGACCCCAACGACCTTATAATTTTTTTAAAAAGTTTCTTGTATTGACTTACAATTGGACCGCAGACCTTCTGGATCACAGACCAACATGTAACCAATGAGGCAACAACAGACATTCTCATTTACCAAATGAAAAATAGAAATGTCTGTAGTATTTAAACCACATGTGCCTACTGTTCTGTTCATCAATGTGTGTGCAGTTGGCATAGCAATTTAACCATACCTTCTGTAGTTAAAAATTTAATACAAACTGTGTGGTTGTTGGTATTCAAGCCTGGAGAGAATTTACGTTAGAGATAGTCAACAATTATTAGCTGTAATTGAACATTGTATACTTAAATGTTCACTGAAAATCATTTGAATGTATGTTTCTTACTCTGCTACTAAGTGACTACGAAAATCCTTTAATCTTTTACACATTAATTACTAGCCATCTCCAAAAAATCTTATGGGCACATTTATTATCTTCAATCATTATTTACATCACTGGTTTCCCCAATAACCTAACATTACAGAGCAAAATAATAATTCTGAACATCGGCAGTGTGAAAGCATTATCAAAACTTTTAAATAATAGATTTCAGCTATCAGTCATCCTTTTTAAATTTTATTGGCAGATTTAGATTTCAGCTAGAAACTAGCCATTCTCGATGCACTATCATTTTTGATCAATGTAAGTAATGCCTGTTGGTCGGGCTTCATCTACAGTTCATTGAATATCAAGACCAGTATTCAATGAAATGTGGATGAAGTCTGACCCAACAGGCATTACATGCATTGATGAAAAATGATAGTGCATTGAGAATGGCTAGTTTCTAGCTGAAATCTAAATCTGCCAATAAAATTTAAAAAGTATGACTGATAGCTGAAATCTGTTATTTACATGTCAATATAACAGTTGCTGAGTGCAACAGCCTTCTGAATGGAAGGTAAACTTACTATCAAAACTTCTTTACTATTTACTTCTTTTCAACTTGTATTTGCACAAACCAACATCAGTTCTTTTGTAGTATCACTAAGTTGTGAACTGACAACTGTAACTGAAATTTATTTTATTCATAAATTTTTAACAGCCTAAATCATCTCATCTCACCGCAAAATAATCTGTGATTAACATCTATGCAACACAGATTTCAGATTTTGCTTCTTAAAAGCCTGTGAGCCCAGACTGTAGCTGAAGAAACAAATTCCATACTTCCCGCACCACTATATTTGCGCCTATGTCACAGCTTGTAAAAGCAGACTTCAGAGTTAAGCTTGATCCAGTTTCATTTTTTGAGCTAATCTAAGATCAACTTCTTTATACAACTGGCCCTAAGACTGCCAGCAGTCACAGGTACACTCACAGCTCGTAATAATTCCTGAGATGTGGCAGGGAGGAAAACAATATGGGAATTAACTGAGAACTGAGAAAAGTAGCTACAGAAAAGAAGCAGTTACACAAAAGGGTTCAAACCACTATAGCTTTCGATAAAAATGGTTCTTCACTTCTCTGAGAAACTGCTTGTGAGACTCACAAATGAGAGGCCACATAAAGACGAGTATATGACTGACCTTAAGTCAATAAGCAAGCATCTACTGAACTTCTCTTGAGTGAGCAGATTCATTTTGCCAAAAGTACATTACATTATTCCTGTTTCAATTGTTACTAACTGGTAAACCAAACAATATTGGGATGAGGGAAATTAGTTAGTGTTTATTGTCAAGGTACATGTTCTACATCATACTATTTCCAGATTAAGCTTGGGTGGCATGAATTTGTCACAAGTATCTGAACTTAATTTAAATGTGCCAATGTTTCTGATACGCAACATTATGACATATAAGAGTACATCCACAGACAAAATATAAATACATGTTTAAAGATTTACACAAATTAGCATTTACAAGCACCACCAAACACAAGTGTCTGGAGAGAGAGGTTCAAAAATTGCTTAGCTTGATTAATTTATTTGTTGATCTTTTATATTTCTTTACAATTTTGTTTAAGTTCTGTGATTTAATATGATCAAAAGTTTTAGAATTCATAAGAAAACGTGCATCTAATCTCAGGTTGGTAGCCCTCACTTAAATTTTGAACATTCCTCCATAAGCGTAAGCAATGCTGAGCTCGAAGGCAGTGCATTTCAAGCATAGCCAACTCACAGAAAGTAATCCATAAAGCTCGGTGTATGCAATATTTTAATGTGCGTGTGACAATTTTTCAACTTTCTTGCCACATATTTATCAACATAACAGCAGATTTTTACTCTGAAGCTACAGAAAGCAGCATTACAATCCCCGTAAGATTTAAATATAGTGTACGAAATAATGGCAAGGGGGCACAGAACAATCAGTATGGAGTCAATGCCCACTGTGAATTAATCTGATGTATAATGTGGATGTGGATCAGTATTTACATGTTTAGTACACTTTTTCAGTGTCATCAAGAGGTTGTGTCAAATTTCTTATATGAAATATAAATTTGGACCAGTCTGGAGAGATCCAGAGTATGCTCACCATGGGTAGACGTGAAACAACTACAGAAAAGCAAATCAGTAGAAAATGGCCAATGTGTCAGTCATTCATATGAGAAAATAATCAGCTTCTCACCATAGGGGGCTCATAATACAGAAATCATGAAAATACAAAGAAACTGGAGTAGAGAAAAACATCTTCACTCCTACCTCGGGTTGAACCTATGACAGACATTCTGGTACACAAAGAGGCAATCAGTCAGCCACCGTCCAATGCCGACCCCAAAATTACTATAATATTTAAGTAAATGTCAACAATGCTGTGTGTGTATTTGAGAAGATTTTAAATTCTTTTGGGTCTTACAAATTATATTACTCAGATACTAGACTCACATAACAGATGAGTTTATTGGAACTAAATGTTCATCCATGAAAATCAAGTGTTCATGATGATATCCCATCCCCACTTTTCCTTTCTTTCATATCCTAAACAGCTGCTCCATATGGTTCCATATATTATAAGAAGTATTCCCCTAAATACAACAAAACAATAGAAAGTCCAGGTTGGCATATCAACAATTATGAAAAGGTTAGATTTATACTCACCATAAAGCTGACATGGTGAGATGCAGATAGGCACAACAAAAAGACTGTTACACATTGAACTTTTGGCCAAAGCCTTCTCCAGAAGAGAAAGGGAAACACACACACATTCACACAAGCAGGCACACCTCACACATACAGCTGCTCTGACCAGACCGTAAAAAAAATGTCGTGTGACTATGGCCTCCTGTCGGGTAGACCGTTCGCCGGGTGCAAGTCTTTCGATTTGACGCCGCTTCAGCGACTCGCGTGTCGATGGGGATGAAATGATGACAATTAGGACAACACAACACCCAGTCCCTGAGTGGAGAAAATCTCCGACTCAGCGGGGAATCGAACCCGGCACCTTAGGATTGACATTCTGTCGCGCTGACAGCTCAGCTACCGGGGGCGGACACCACACTGTAACTGTTATGTTGCATGAAAGCAGCAACCTGGGGTGAGGTTGGGGAGGAGGAGGGATGGCGGGGTACAGGTGGGAGGAGAGAAGAAGACTGTCTGGTGCAGTGTGTGGGGACTACCTACGCCGTCAGAGGCTGTGCTACCTGCTAAAGCAGCTGTGACAAACACCAGCCATAGAAATCATTGCACAGCTTTTTATATTGATATAACTATCAAAGGGCTGTTCACCAGGATGAATGACCACCACCAAACTGGCGCCAAGAGAAAGTGGATCAGCCTGTTGCCCAACAGGTAGCTGAACATGACAAGCTGGATTTCAGTGGCTGCTTCACAACCTGGCCCATCTGGACCCTCCCCTTCACTACCAGCTTTTCTGAACTGTGCAGATGGAAGTTATCGGTACAACACGTTCTCTGCCCCTGAAACTATCCTGGCCTCAGCCTACAATAACCTACTGGCATGCACCCTCCACTCAACAGTTTCTATCCTCTCTGTCCTATCACTTTCTCCCATTTCATACTGTTGAACACCCCCCTCCCCTGCCCCTCCGCATCATCTCTGTGCAGTGCACTTCTCCCTGCCAACGTATCCACCTGTCTCTCTTCCTCTCTGCTCCTTTCTTTTTCCAATCATCTTCCTTCCCCCCTTCCACAGCCTCCCAACACTTCTCAACTTCTCAAGGCAGCCTTGCCCTGCCACTTTCTAGTCCAAGTCCTTCCTATCTCTCCCCCTCCCCTGCCTATTCCAGATTGCTGCTTTCTTTCAATGCAATAGCTGCAGTTTGACTAGAGCAGCCAGAGATGCTGGTCAATACCATATATCTGTGTGTGTGTGTGTGTGTGTGTATGTGTGTGTGTGTGTGTGTGTGTGTGTGTGTGTGTGTGTATGCGCGCGCGCGCGCGCTTGCGTTTTCCTTTCTTTCCTGAATTAGGTTTTGGCTGGAAGCAGTCAGTCCATTTTCCTCATCGCATGTTTCCTCATAAGTGCATTTTCAATGTCATATAGATGTCTATTCCATCTGTAGACTTATTGGGCAACTGTGCTTAGCAATGATATGAATATTGCTCTGGCAATGGGAAAAGCTTTTATGATAATGTCCTCTTACAGCACAAACATAGTTTGCATCATGTCATCACAAAAGGAAGTCTACATTCTTTTTTTTAACACAGAATCCTAAGGTACCTTGAGCACGTAATACTGTACATATGCAAATAATCTGCATCACTGAATAACCCATACACGCTAATTTTAAGTGAGGAAAATAGAAAAGAAATATTGGCTTTAATTTGTGTTTTATTTACAAAAAATTATTCTAACATAATTATTCTATTCATCATCACTTTCATCATCATCACTAGCAGAATAAACACTGTTGTCGTCACCATCTTCCCACAGGGTGTTGTCCTCTGTTCTGTCCAGTGAATTTGTGATATTTGACAGCAGAATGGAGTCCCATGCACATTTAACCCAATCAAAAGTCTGGGACAAATCTGGGCACTCGATTTTTTCATTCAAATTGAATTTGTGGTTTTCATCAGCAGTCCATCACTGTATATATCATTGTGTAAGTGTAGCTTTGAGTGACCTATTTATGCACATCTAGTGGCTGTAGGGTGCATGTCAGGCCTCCAGAGATAATGACCAAGTCAGTTTTCCCTTTTTGTAACTTGTCTCGCACTTTCTCAGTTATATGTCCGCGGAAGCTGCCAATAGCCAGTAATGCACTAGTGTGACATTGCCAAACATGCACCACACAGTCAACCACAAGGTCATTGTCCATCCACCCTGTTGAATTTGATTTCACCAATCTGCCTTTCACTGATATTTTCAGAATAGTTTTCGTTTTAAATAACACCTAAGGTGGTAGCTTTCATCCACTGCCAGTTACACACATCACTGTACACTTTTACGTCTCATTGCTGCCAATTCATATCATGATGCTGGATTCCCCTTTCCTGTTCACGGTGTTGTCAAGCGGCATCTCAAAATAGACTGGCAGTTGATCCATGTTACCAATTTACAATACTATATAGTAATGTCTGCATCACAAATTTATCACATAACAATGAAAATTCACTAATTTTTCTTCTTAATCGCCTGGAAACCATTGAGCAATGGTAGTTTTCCTCCAGAAGTCTAATACACTTTGACTGAAAAATTGGTGATGCCTAATTCTTAGCCTAAAGCCAATGCTTTGAGTTGGTGCATTTCACAAGTCACCGCACATCCATCTCTCATCTACAGAATTGCAGAGTCTTTTTTTGGGGTACAGATGCTTCACCTTTTGGCTGCAAAATGCCCAGTGATTATTATTCATTTCTTGGAGCCGCATTTCATTTTTTCACTAGTCACAAATACTACTCACACTCACAACATACTTTCTTCTTGATGCACAGTTTACAATGTTCTCTGCTTCTTCAATCATTTTCAATTTTTCTTTAGTTGTTTGTAAGTGATAATGAGAACTTATAGCCATAATCAACAAGTTAACACATTGTTAATACTTTTCATACAGTGCTACTACTTGTCAGAGACTGAGGCTGTAACAATGCTATAGTATAATGGTATCTACTGTTGAAGATGGAGCAGTACCAATGTCATTACAATTAATCTGCACAGCCCAGTTTTTCATCCTTAAATACAGGGAAAAAATATATGTGGATTATTCGCATCTATATGGTAGCACATTTGTCCTCTCACATAATCTATTTTGTAAATTGTGGTGCAGAAGTAAAGAACACTAGGTGGCTACACTGTTCAATAAGGATTTGTAGAAATGTTGCAGAAGTTTTGTGAGAGTTAAAGCAGAAGCAGTGGTTTGATGAAAATCTAGAGAAAATATATCATTTATCAAGAGATGCCCAACAAAACAGCTACAGATATGTATTGGTGTTTGATTCATCTTGTAAGTATTTGTGGCATATTTATAACTGTTCTATTAAGTACTTTACTCTGCAAATATTCATTAAATTTATTCAGCACTGTTACTTTCATTTTCTACTGTTTTGTTGTATTTGCCTCACATTTTAAAAAGTTTAGCTAGCCACTGTCCAGCCCTACTTTTCATTTTTTACAGCTGTGTTGTTACATTCATTACTATCTTGCTATAATGTGTTTACTCTTTTCCTCAAAAAGCTTATGTTAATAAAATTTTATTTGCTTGCAACCAGTTGTGAGTGCCACTAAGTTTATTGAGAGTTAGATTCTCTAATCCCTTCAGTGGGTGAACACCGATTTTCATAATATAAATCGGTACACGGCGTACTTTACACACATGTAAAGAATATCTGTCTTTATGTTACTGCAGTGAACACAGTTTAATCTTAGTTTAATTAAACAATGATAAAATAAACTTATATGAGCTAAATCACTGTTTAATTAAACACTAATAAAATAAACATTCCCTGTATCACTCTGTTGCTATGTATAAGTGTTACTACACAGTAATGACCTATTTGGACCAATAAACAGTGCAGTTGCATCAGATTGCAGCCAAATGCTTGTTTGATTACTAATAATCTCACAGACTGTGGGACTGTGCTGCTAGCTCAGAATCTGGACCATTTTCTTTAATGGATTATAAATTTTTTCTCACTTGGCTTGTTGTTTATTTTATATTACTTTTACTTACCTGGATGTATGACAGCACAACTTAACAGTGTGTTAGTTGAAGCAATGATGAAGTAACAGGTACAATCTCGCACTTGTAAAACGATAACAAAATGGTACGAGATAATGTTATTTGTGGTTGCCATACTTTACACATAGGCATGCCCGCTTGAGGGTTAATATATCAGTACGTTTCTATGGTGAATTGTTCTCTTACCTACAATGGGATCTTCTCTGCTACACCGCACAGTTTCAAATTTGTACTTTGTCTAATCCTCAAGCCAATTTTTTATTTGTGTTCTGATCAAAGACTTTCTCTGTGCTCTCTTTCATTTGGAGAAATTAGGGAAAAGTGTACTTCAGTCTAGGATTGCAATGTTGATAGTAAGCTTTCATATGCATATCCGCACATTCATTTGTGTACTGATTATTCTTTTGTAGAAAGTAAGAAGTGTTTACTTTGAAATTAGATCACTGACTGTGAATTCCTTGGCATCAGCTGTATTAGGTACAGATCCACTATCCATTAGCAACATATGAAAATTTTTGCTGGACCAGGAGTTGAACTCACTTCACACTTATGATTAGTTTTGCCTTAACCACTTCGGCTATCTGTGCACACTTCCCACATCAGCCCAAACTTCCATATGTCACACTGCCTACATCTTTATATTGTAGCTCATGAATTCAGTGGACTACAATATATAAGGATGTAGACAGTGCAAAATATGGAAGTCTGGATCAGTCTGGGGAGTGTGCACAGATAGCCAAAGTGGTTAAGGCGATGCTCATGATAAGCAAGTCCCAGTCCGGCACAAATTTTCATATGTCACTAGTGGGTAGTTAGATCTGTACCTAATACAGGTGATGTCAAAGAATTCACAGTCAGCGAATTAATTTTGAAGTGTTTTGTACAACTGTGGAACATCAATAGTGTCTGTCCTATCAGACATGCATGTAAGTATTGTTAACCTGTTTATTTATTTCTTTATTTCAGTTGCACTGTTTGCTTCATTTGGGATTTCCTGTAATTGTAGGTTTCTCTTATGAGTGATAGTCAATATTTACCAAAGAGCACAGAGATTATCTATGTTGCAGGATTATTTGCCTGTCTGACAGTGATATTATCTGTCACAGACGTGTGGTGTTTTCAACATTATTTGCTGACTCTTTGCTTGTCATTGAGCCAAGACACATTTTCACAGTTTTGTAGAGATAGCTTGCAAAATGGTACCTCAAACTTATAGCTTTCAGTAGCCACTGCAATTCTCGTCAACTCTTTCCATGAACTCAGGTTCAATTTCAATACTGATTGCTTCAAAAAAGCAACTGGTTTTTTTTAAGTCATGGGCTCAGCTTTGGCTTCTACATGCCTCTCAATGCTCTTTCAGTTCTGATACAGTAAAAAGAAATTTTTGCTATTATTTTTGCCACACATTAATCCTATCCCTGATGTTACTCAGTCTGTACATTGAGCAAGCAGTTAAGGAAACCAAAGAGAAATTTGGAAAGGGAATTAAATTTCACAGAGAAGAAAGGTTTGCCAATAACACTGTAATTCTGACAGAGACTGCAAAAGAATCATAAGAACAGTTGAATCTGGAATGGATAGTGTCTTGAAAAAGATATTATAAGAGGAGCATCAACAAAAGTAAGACAAGGGTAATGGAGAGTAACTGAATAAAATCAGGCAATGCTGAGTGATTTAGATTAAGAAATGAGAAACTACAAGTAGTAAAGAGTTCTGCTATTTGGGAGTAAAATAATAGATGATGGCTGAAGTAGAGAAGATATGATATGCAGACTGTCTACAGAACAAAAAGAATTTCTGAAAAAGAGGCTTTTATTAACATAAATTTAAGTGCTAGGAAGTCTTTTCTGAAGGTATTTGTCTGGAATGCAGCCTTGCACAAAAGTGAAATGTGGATGATAAGCAACTCAGACAAGAAGAGAACTGTGTTGATGTGGAAGAATGTTGAAGATTAAATGGTTTGATCAAGTAACTAATAAGGAGGTACTGAACACAACTGAGGATAAAGTAAATTTATAACAAAAATTCAATAAAAGCATAAATCGGTTGACAGGACACATACTGAGGCATCAAAGGCTTGTCAATCTGATAACAGAAGGAAGAGTGGGGGCTTGAATAATGTAAGCAGGTTAAAATGGATGTAGGATGCCATAGTTATGCAGAAAAGAGGCTTGCACAGGATATATTAGCATGGGGAATTGGATCAAACCAATCTTTAGATTGGGGGCAGCAATAACCATTGCCAGAGTTAGATTCAGCAGTGTCCTAATTAACTGATTAAGTTCAGACACTGCTTTAGAACTTTTACACCACTTTCAGTTGCTTAAAATGTTATGCCTCCCCTAAATTCTTTACACCAAGTTTACATTTAAACTGAAATTATTTAATTCGCCAGTTGGTATCATGTGAAGCAAAGCTACTAGGTCATAGAAATTTAAGAAAAATAAATTATTTTTCCCCTCCTTAAAACAGGATTTTCTCCCTTTCTGTGATTAACAAATGGTATTTCAGTTTGTCATACTGCAAATACAACAGATATTCTTGTAACTAGTATCTGATTCCACTATAGATAATGTGACCATGAGTAAGAGTCTAAGACAAGGGTGCTCATTAATATAAGGTATACTCAGAAATAGTTTTGCGGAACTGGAAGAGGAACTGTCATGGAATGGGTTTACCTGTAGGACAAGAAATACTGTATAATTCAATCTCCATTGCTGGCCATGTCCCAATAGCTGAAGACAAATACAAATCCAGATACATGTTCAGAAAACTGCATGAAGACTCTCAAAATGGGCCTGACAAGAAACTTGTAGTGGGTGAAGATAACAGAGAAGATTTGAGTGTAGGATTCAGCAACATTAAAAATGTCTATACAGCTAATATTTGTGTGTCACTTGTACAACAAATGGAAGGTGCACACAAGACACCACAAATTAAACTGGGCAAGGAAAAAGAGTATTTGGCCAATTTAACAGCTAGCTATAGCATGACAAAATTGCAAAGAGATAGAAGGTGATGCTGTACAAGCCAATCACAGAGAGTATCACTAAATATAGTGCTGAGATATGCGAGATAACCAAAAAGGAGAAAAATAAACTGATGTCCCTTGAAATGAATTTTTGGTGAAGAAGTTGTCACATTTCGTGACTGGAACATGTCAGAAATGAAAGAATACAGGAAATTATAGGGGAAAAAGACACTAGTCTCATTGCCACAGATAGTAAAATATTAACTTAGATGGCAACCTCCAATGAAGAATCTATGAACTAGATGAAGAGAATGTGGAAGACCACCTAGAAGATGGATGCAAGATGTTAAAGATTTGGTTCATTCAAAGGGGCATCAGGAAGAAGATTGGACAGACAGCAAACAACAGAAGTGGAGAAGTAGCAGACAACAGCTATTTTATGAAATAAAAGTACACAATTGGCCATAAACATTATAAGGAAACAATCTGAGAATCCGTCTCATGTAATTTTGTGAAAATCACTTTCAAAGGTCTTCAGTGGTATAATAACATTTCATTGACAACTTCATTAGACATTTTTGGTCCACAGTAGCCATTTATGGGCATGAATTATTCCACACAACTTAGGATTACAGGGACTGGTATCTGTTACACACCCCTTGTGCTGGTGTCTTATATGCAGGGTGTCCCAGGAGGAATGGTCAGCATTGAGGGATATGACAGGAAGGATCATTCAAAAATACTGTGAGACAAATCTGTTCTAATGCAAGCTCTTTGCTTTCCATATTTTGAGAGGTAGTAGTATAGGTCAAAAAAAGAAAGAAAAAAATCTTTGATAATATTCCACAAGATTTCGGGATTGCAGCTGGATCTCATCGACTTCTTTCCACGATATTTTGGCTGACAACCTTACAGCCATCTTCAGGCGAGTGTTTGACACTGGAGATTGCTGGTGCAAGTCGCTCTATTTATACGTAAAAGTGCCGCAGGCGCACATGCGCAAGTTACCGTAGCATGCGCGCCACCTGTCGATTCCAAGGCCCTCTACAATATTACTGCATATATGGAGCGCAATCGAATGTGTGAAAAAAGTAAAACATGCACGCAGACGTGTCCAAAACAATGAAATGCAAAATTTCAATATTAAAATTACTTGTCGCTCGACGTGTCAGAAGCCATAAAAAGTTTTCTTTTGGTTGAAATTAAAGAGATCAACGGGTCCCAGGCCTTATTCAATAAAAAGCCGCCATCACGATTTGATTAGATTAGATTAGATTTACTTTCATTCCAATTGATCCGTAGTGAGGAGGTCCTCCAGGATGTGGAACATTAATGAGATTATCCGCTAAACGTATTTCCATGGATTCCTTCACAACTGAATCCCAGAAGGATCTCGATGGGTCCGCCAGGAGTATTCTTTAAGACAATCATCGAAGTTCGACCGACTCTCAGCAACGTCACGACAAGAAGATGTTTTTCGACACTCTGTGGTAAATTTCACGGATAAGGATTTAGACAACATGACACTGTCGGTACTTGGGATAGGTCTGAACTTCGCACCGACACCTAGGACCTTACCTTTAACAGATTTTATTAGTGCTGTTGAAGAAGCTGTCAGGCCTCTATCCAGCGAAGCAGCAAAAGAAATCAGGCGGGAAACATGTCGCGCCCTTACGAGAACTCAACCTCAGAAGAGCAACATTTCTTCAATGGAAAGGGCTGCGCTGCGCAAGTTACGGGAAGATACTCAGACGGTGGTCCTTCCGGCGGATAAGGGGAATGCTACTGTGCTGTTGCCATGTGATATGTATGATATGTATGATCAGAAGATATATAGTTTGCTGAGTGAGACAACGTACAGGAAGCTTGATAAAGACCCTACTCGGAAAGTAGAAAGGAAAACGTCAGAGTTGCTAAACTCCTCTTCTCTGCCGCAAGAAGTTGTGAAAAGATTGAGACCTCACAGTTCCACCGAGGTTATATGGTCTTCCAAAGATCCATAAGGATAATGTGCCCTTACGCCCCATAGTGAGCAATGTCAGTGCTCCAACATATGATTTATCTAGTCATTTGGCTTCGCTACTGAGACCTTTTGTTGGCAAATGTATGCACCATATTTGCAACTCTGCGGACTTTAGCAATAGACTGAGAACACTACAGCTGAAGGATTCGGACTTGTTAGTAAGTTTCAATGTTGTTTCACTCTTTACGAGGGTCCCTCTTTTGGATTCATTGTCACTTATCGGCAATAAGTTTACGGCCGATATAACAGCGCTGTTTCACCATGCCCTGTCCTCTACTTACTTTCTATTTAATAATGAATATTTTGAGCAACTTGACGGTGTTGCCATGGGCAGTCCTCTGTCCTCTCTGGTAGCAAACTTTTATATGGAAGACTTTGAGGAGAGGGCTCTCGATTCGGCGATGTTGAAACCAACAGTCTTCTGGCTGTACGTAGACGATACCTTTGTAGTGTGGCCTCACGGTGAAGAAGAGCTTTCACGGTTTTTACAACATCTGAATTCCATCCACACAAACATTCAGTTTACGATGGAAATTGAAAAAGATGGTTGCCTACCATTTCTGGACGTCATGGTTAAACGCAGGGTGGATGGGTCATTGGGGCATTCGGTCTATCAAAAACCCATGCATACGGATCTGTACCTGCAGGCGTCAAGCTGTCATCACCCGTCACAAACTATGGGCGTCCTTCGAACGTTGGTGCATAGGGCACATGTCGTGTCTGATAAAGACAGCCTTGCAGACGAATTAGAGCACTTGAAATTGGTATTTCAACATAATGGATATTCTGCACATCAGGTCAGTACTGCTTTAAGGAGGAAAAAACGTGACCACCAACAAGATCAAGAGGATAAGGAGGTGTTTAAGTCCAGAGCATTTCTCCCATATGTCGGGAACATTTCATCGAAAGTAGCAGAATTTTAAAGAAACATCGTGTGAAAGCAATCTTCCGGCCACCTACAAAGACTCGTGCTCTTCTGGGCTCAGCCAAGGATAATCTGGGATTACGGAAGGCTGGAATTTATAAAATACCTTGCGAGTGTGGGAAAGCCTACATTGGTCAAACCACACGCACAGTACACGACCGCTGCGTTGAACGTGAGCGCCACACTCGCCTTTTACAGCCAAGTAAGTCGGCTATAGCCGAACATTGTATTTCCACAGGACATACTATGGATTATTCGGCCACGAAAATCTTGGCCACATCGAGATTCTTCTGGGATTCAGTTGTGAAGGAATCTGTGGAAATACGTTTAGCGGATAATCTCATTAATCGTGATGGCAGCTTTTATTGAATAAGGCCTGGGACCCGTTGATTTCTTTAATTTCAACCAAAAGAAAACTTTTTATGGCTTCTGACACGTCGAGCGACAAGTAATTTTAATATTGAAATTTTGCATTTTATTGTTTTGGACACGTCTGCGTGCATGTTTTACTTTTTTCACGCATTCGATTGCGCTCCATATATGCAGTAATATTGTAGAGGGCCTTGGAATCGACAGGTGGCGCGCATGCTACGGTAACTTGCGCATGCGCGCCTGCGGCACTTTTACGTATAAATAGAGTGACTCGCACTAGCAATCTCCAGTGTCAAACGCTCGCCTGAAGATGGCTGTAAGGTTGTCAGCCAAAATATCATGGAAAGAAGTCAATGAGATCCGGCTGCAATCCCGAAATCTTGTGGAATATTCGACACGCTGGGAAAACCTCAAGAGTCACATCTTTGATAATGATAGAAGCTGAAGAAATGGAGTAAACTTTGAACCCTGGTCTACTGCCTACTTCACATGTGATAACCATTACACCACACTGCTTTATCCACACTGCTACAGTGATGTAGTGGTTAGCACATCTGCCTAGCTAACATGAGACCTGGGTTCAGATCCCAGCCATGGCACAAATTTTAATTCACTTCTGTGGCTTCTATCAACATCAAAGATAAAGTTGAGACTTGCATGTCTCAAGGAAAATGTAATTCCATCAGATCAAGGAAAAAATGTCCAGTAAATATGAGAACTAAAGTGCATACCTTAGGAGCTATGTGCACTTGTCCATCTTCACTATTGTGAAATACATCCCTTCTACTGAACAAGTGCTCATAACTCTTAAGGTACACACAATGGAGCTCATGTTTATAAGAGAATTTTTTCTTGTTTGGGTCCATACTACTTCATCTTGAGATAAGGCATGCAAAGAGCTTTCCACAGAAGAGATATATCTTAAGGTATGTATTTTAGAGCCCATGCTTAGTGGACTTTTTCACTTCAAAGGATTGTTCCTGTCGAGTGCACCCACGGCCCGATCCATAGTGTGCTGAGGCGTAGTTCTGGCTAGGAGTGGTTGTGTGCTGTGCTGGGGGTGTTGTTCATACTGTGACTTGGGCCTCCTCATTCAAGTTACTTACTTTGACATTCTCGGTGACTGACTGTTACCCTCTGCTCTACAATTTCATAATGAGTACGGTGCGCGCAACCCCTCTTCTGAGATGACAACAGTCTGTTCGTGAGGCTGCATGCAAACATTCCCAGTTTCACAAACACTCAAGCACCCTGGCGCACTTCAACTGTCTCAGTAAATCACACAATCTTAGTGTCGTGGAAAATGTCTCGGACTATTTGGAGCAGCAGGTGAAATGTAATGACTGACATCCCTGTAGTCTGGAAGCTCTGCAGAATTTAATCACCAAAGAGTGGCTCCAGATGATACGGCATTCCTGAAGAAACTTAGAGACTGGTAAAATTCAGCCTATTACCGACACTAGATGTAGCGTCTCACGGTATTAGTGAGACGTCTACTGTGGGTAACTATTTTTTATCTGTTTTGCTTCTTTGCTTGCATGTTCTTTCTTATACTCATGTATCGGTTTATTCCACAGAGATGTTTAAGTTTGAAGAAAGCACAATTACACCCTTAAACAGCTTATTACTCAAGAACAAATGTAATCAGAATGTACCAAACAGGTAGTCTCATACAGCATTCCAATGAGAGTTCATTGCATAAATAGAGGATGAACCCTGTTTTTTGTTATTATTTTTTAAAATTAAGTAACATGCTGCACAAAATTTGAATAAATGGCATGAGAATGATAGGTCAAAGGCTGTAAGTGAATATGAAAAAAAACTGAATTTTAAAAAAATTGAAATACTGGCAATCATTTCTTTTTACAACTTTTTCTTTCAAGCACACTGACATCTTTCTGTACTGAATTACTCTGAACTAATGTTAGTTGGTAATGTCTAAAGTAATGTTTTGGAAACTTGATCCAAAAATATGTGCCATGCTGAGAGGATTATAGCTGCAGAATTAGTATTAAGTTGAGTGTGTTTCACTCTTCTTCCACTGTACATCCACTTTATCTATCTCTTCTTTACGCAAGTGCACTAATAAGCTTTCATCTCCACTGCTGATGTGCTGTTGCCTTCAGCACAATACTCACACCATTATAAAAAAAGATCAGAATGTCAGTGAGACCACACAGCTAACTACACTATAAACTACTCCTAACAACAAACTGTCATAATTAACAACAGAAAGCAACACCTATTACTTACCCAACGCCTCTCCAAAATGAAAGAAAAAATTAAAAAGAAAAGAAAAGACAAAAAATATAGAACAACAGGTACTCTAAAAGCAGGGAAAGCGTAGATGAAGAATGAGAAGAGCCACGATATACAGATGTACGCACAATTTTGCAAAGAGGAGGCTATTACATGTAGCATACCATTCATCATTCTTAGCAGAGGTCAGGGGCTGTAAATGGCTACAAGGGAGGAAATTGCAACATCACATTTGATGCATACATTCAATCTATTTTTTTTAATGTTATAATGTTTCTTAATGTTATAATTGGAGGGGGTGGATTATCAAATATGTGTATGATGTTTTCTAATGCATTGAATGAGAGTAAATACAAGTTAAACAACTACACTTAGAAGCAGCAAAGGAAGAGTTATCTGGCACCAACATACGGGAAAGGGGTCAACATCTTTAAATGTTTTGGAATGAAATGTTCTGTCTTCAGATCTCCAGAAGAAACCCTGGATTTGAGAGACCTCAGAATTCTCTCATTATGCCATTGTGTTACACCTGGCTATACACCCATTTCCTCTGCAGTGAGCCCAGCTGATTTGTGCGTGTGTGACAATGAATAGTCCTTCAGTGTGTTCTGTTTCCTAATGTACACTACATAATATTGCAAGCCGTTCTCTACATTAGTTTAACTAAATGCAGTTACAATACTGTACTACGCCGCTTCAAAATCGATTAGACACCGACAAATAGGTGTAGTTGTTTATCAAATTACGGATGCCGTGCTTGATAAGGCAACAGTAGATGAATGCTGTGGCAAAGACAGTTCTATTAGAAGCAGTTAAAAAGAATGGGAAAGAGATGTGTACTATAACTCACCCATCGGATGAAGCTGTGACGTAGCTGGCAAACCTAAACAAAAGTAAACATAAGAGCTAGCTTTCAGATCAAACATACATTATAGTCAATTACCTGATGAACAAATATCCAAAAGTTAGCCCTAATGTTTATTTTTATATCTGTTTGCTGGTCTTGCCACAACTCTATCAAATGAGGGAGACTTCATTTCAGATTTGCAGCCTGAATGACAACAACATTGTCGATTTCCAGTCTACTTTTTTTAGCAATACAGTTTCTGTAGGAGTTATTTACTGCATCATCCATGAGATTTTCTGACACTCAACTATGAAATGCAGTGGGCTATACAACATGACATTATATTTCATGTTTCGAAAGAAAATAATTAAGCTTCGCTGAAAATGAAAATGCATCATCTCAAGTCCCTACAGCAGCTATGACTGAAGACAGACATTTGTTTTGCAGTGCCACTTAGGATCTTAAGACTAGTTCCAAGATATTACGTGGGCCAGCAAAGGTTTCATTGTGCACTCCTCTGGATTTAAAATACTGATCCAGAATTTGAAATATGACAGCAGTTCAAGAGTTAAATGAGAAGTAATCACAGTGTTATATCAACTACAGCATTTTGAGACAAGATGAAATGAACACTTTTCTTTGTACAGGAGCATGTCACAAAACAAATTTTTGGGTGGATTGACTATGTTCCGTAAGACATAACACAGGCTGAAGTAAATACAAAGTTAATGAAATTTCTTCACTGTGGCATGCAAATGTCGAATTGTGCCATCATTTGGAGTCCATACTGAACTGCAGGTTGCCCTGTAACTGACTGGGGGGAATGAATTCATAGATCAGAGGAAGGAAAGCAGAAACCACCTCCAGCAGGAGCATGGCCAGAAAAATAGTTTTCAAACAATCCTTTAACTTGATGATAGTTTTGCCATTATGTGCATTCAACATTGAACCCTGTTTTTCACAATGTTCAAAGTAAGCAGTTAGAATTAATTATAGGAGTAGAGGTCAATCTTTTCACATGACTGGTGACAGAGACTGAAACTTCCATTATTTACAAACAGCATATTATTCGAACAATGTTTTGTGTGAGTGCATGAATAATTTCAACCCATTCACTGACGCAAAACAGAAACTGTTCTATTACATCATCAGTTATGCAGAAAAATTAATACACTAGACATTTTTTGATGCAGTCAGATATTATGTATGAAACAGAAGAAAGTAACATATACCTTCAATTCGTCTAAAATCTGTTACTCTGGAGTTAGCTTTAATGGCCACAGAATACACTCATCAACAAAATCCATCCATGTTCCTACACAAAGCTTTATATCAAGAAACATTTTTAAGTAAAAAGCTAATAATTTTCAATTAAAAATAATAATACTTAAAATATATACACATCCTTGAAAGCCAGTGTGACCCTGACATTGATGAAATATCTCTTTACAAATATGTGTATGATAACATTTGACAGATAGTAACAGCTTTCTGTATCAGACATAAGCTGATGGGCTAAGTGTAACCAAAGTACTATTGACGTATCTTATTCAACTGAATAGTCTTTACACGAAATTTGCTCTTTTTGTGCACTGTGCTACCTTCTTTAACTTTTAAATGTAAGCAGTTATTGACTGACATAGCTTTTCAAACATTTTCAGTACAATGATGTGCATCCTAAATTTTTGTGTAAATGAGAAAATAAAAATTTCTTCCCAATGAATATAACATACTATGAATATTTTTCTTACAAGACCCCATCAACTTATAAATTTGCATTCCAAGTTAAAGGGGGGTCTGAAACAGGTAAGAACAAGACACAATGTAGCTCATGGTGAGTGGAATGCAGTAGCAGTTTCCAAGAAGACTAGTAAAATTAGAACTACCGACTCCATACGAGCATAATGCAGAAACCTGAAAAAGAATATATAAGAAGTTTCCTCCTAGACCTTGAAACTTGTTTCTTGAATTAGGCAGACAGCAACAAATCCTGCACTCAACCGTAAGTTTGTATTTGTGAACCACCAGGAAAAGCAGACAGGCCTCACTTTTACAGACAATATAAGCCTATGAAACTCATATGAAAGTCTTCCGGCTAATGTAACATAAGACATGTTACTAAAACCTATTGAAACTCTTAAAATCAGATATATTTGTTCCTCTTCATTAAGTACTTTGTTCTTTCGTATGACTAATTATTATGAACATTTCAACTGCACTATCTATAGTGGAAAAACCTATTTTGTTCTATTGAATAATTTTAATTTGAAAATGATGTAACACAGAACTTTACATTAAAGACTGACCAAATTAGACCAAAGTCATGAAACTGTTAGAAGCAGCTTTTTGCCTACAATTATAGAAACAGTTAAGTTAAATGAATATATTTGTGAAAATAAGGAACACACAGAAATGAGAAACTTCAGTATATCAGTCACTGGCAATAACACTGAAACAGTTACAGATACTACACTCAGCAACTGCACATAATTAAAAGGAAACTTTCTGTAAAAAGTGCTAGGAGATATAATTTAACTTATGAAGTTCTCATCAATGCTTTGGCCAAACATAGTAAATCAAAGGATAGTCAAATTACCTCCAGAAACACTTTTCAATAAGAAAACATGATACATTATGGCAATATAAACTGTCAAGATAACCAGAAGACACTGACAACCTAAAATATAAAGTGCAACTCTTAACTGAGTGAGGCGGCTTTGACATAGGGAAGAAAGATTCATTTAACACAGGTCAAAAGAGCAGCTATCCAATTCTACACTAAAATGGTGTAAGGTATGTGAAGCACAAACATCTGTGCAACTGTGATTTTTCAAAACCAAGTGCTAAGTTATGAAGTTAAAACAAACTCAGAGGCCTGGCTGAAAACAGAAAAATGTACCTCTTACTTCAGCGTGATGGACTGAATGATGAGAGAGAAAATTTGATGGCTTTTACGAATGAAATTAGAAGAATTAACAGAACCTCAGTCGTTAAATATCTTCAGAATATGGTATAAAAGGACAAACGTAAGGTGCCAAACATACTAAAGGTGCAGCAGAAAACTCCTATGATGGAATTTAAAAAATTCCACTATACAAAATAACTGTGTCTGAATACAAACATAATGACAACTCTTAAGGGTTGGGTAATATAATCATCTGCACAGAACCACAAGTAAAATGACGGCAGTAAAAATGAAGTTCCTTAGAATTAAAAGCTACATTAATGACATAAAAAAATTCGCAATGAGATAGTAAGAAAGTATCTGTGATTAAACTATGCATTGGTGTTTATATATTCATAATCTTTTGAGATATGGAGAAGAAACGTATCCCAGATAGATCCCAGATGGGGAAGGGAGTGGTGGAGCAGGGAAAAGTTGACTGGGTCTGGAGCCTCAGCATAGGATGTATGGAAAATAACAAGGACTACCAAGTATATAACGACAGGAAGAAGCACTCTGTGATGCAACCACACTAATGAAAATAATTACAGCCACAGTAGTACAGTTGGAATTATCATGTTAGTACTGTTACAGTTATGATGTTAACCATCCCACTTTAGAAGCATAGTAAATACAGCTGGCTGTGAAGATCTGAGCATTTTCATAATTCTCACACTTTCTCTCAATTTGTTACATTGCATAAATGTTATTCACTGTAAAATGTGACCACACACATCTACCTGTATTTCAGAATGTTTCATTCATTCAGTAGGCACTGATTTTTTTATCTATCAAATGATCTTTTGTAATGAAAATATTTCAGAATTTGGCAACATTCTCATGTCAATTGTCATTGCAGCTGGAAAAAATACAAAGATCCTTCCAAAAATGTCAAAAATTCAAGAGTGGAACTGTATGACTACAACTGACCTTACAGCTGCAGTGCATTTTAAAACAAAGTTACAGATAATAAATAATTTTGCACTGCTTTCTATCGGACTGACAAAAAGTTAAATGAGCACTCAAAAATGCTCCCCGCTCGTCTCAGCAAACCTCGAGAGAAAACAACCCGTTGGATATATAACTAACCCCGTTTGCTCTATTACGTGTAAGCATCTCTGCGTGTCAAAACAGCACTGAAGCCAGAGAGAAGCGACGCACAAAGGCACAGTGTGAAGTGAAGAGTGAAGCATGTAGCTACTACACACAGGACTGGAAACATGCACAACAGAAGTACTGAAAAAATAACAAACAAAAAACAAAGAAAAAGTTGCGATGCGTTGCGATGCGCTTTTTGTCTGTCTCTCTTTCTCTTTTTCATGTTTGTCGGCTACCAACCGAATGCTCTACCTGTCTTACCAGCGGAGTGGCCATAATTATGCCAATTCGGCTGAGAACTGCTGGCAGTCGCTGGAACAAGGACAGAGAGAACCAAACACGTGACACACACAAAACCGTGGCTGCAGAACACACATGAATGAAAAGTGTTGAGATCATAGGGTTGCCAACACTACGAAGTGGCAAAATTTTAAGGTCAACATGCTTTTCTCAGCAGCAAAATTTAACAAGAATATTTTGTAATGATTTTGCAAGCAATGCTGTTGCGGAATGAGAGAAGGAAAACAAGTCTGCTAGCATATACAGTGACAGCTACCGTATTCTAGTTTAAGTTACCTGCAGCTCTTGTGTGATATCAAAAACTGCTTGTCTTGTGAAGCAAAGAGTGGTGAACAGTTAAAAGAGAAGTGGGCTACCACCATTCTTGTGCTTAGACAGTGCAACATTATGACAGAAAACATGAGTTGTTGGCAACCCTATTTAAATTTTCATCTGGCACATAAAGAATAAGTTTTGTAAAATTTGTGCTAAGTGCTCACAAAATCATTTGCTTATTTGATGACACAAGGCCTGTGAATGTGTGTGTCTCACAAACAGAACAGTGACACACAAGCTTCTGTATGTGAATATGTGGCTGTTTTATCACGTCACTGAAGCTAGCACACACAAAGACACACACACACAATACTGATGGCAACACTTGCGTCTATTCAAAGTTTATGTATAGTAGTATACTTATTGTGTTGCTAACAATTTACGATTATTGCACTCAAGCTAAGAAACAACATTTATTTTTCCACTAAATATTCAAACCAAAAAAGTTTATGTATTGTAGTATACTTATTGTGTTGCTGACAATTTACGATTATTGCACTCAGGCTAAGAACAACATTTATTTTTCCACTACATATTCAAACCAAGGGTATAAATTTATAATTGTAAAATGTGTATACTTCATCTAAAGCACATAAGGAACTTCAGCTTTTGGAACACTTTTTCACAGTCATTAAATTTACCTAGATTTTTCGTGTAGATTATTATGAAATGTGTGTATCATACAAAAAACACTGCTACATGGCTATCAATATAATGATATGGAGAATCATAAGCAATAGGCTGGTAAACTGGCTCTTATGCAAGAATTTCAGAACATTGATGCAACCAGGAGAAGCAGTTTAATTTTTTACTCTACACCCAGAGAAAAATCCTTGTTCACAGAAAGTGTACAGCATAGCAGAACGACTGATAAATGTACTATTATACTGGCTTATTGACTACTATAGGTACAAATGAAATGGATAAGTAGATGAGAATGAAAGAAGCAAATAATCATAATAAATATAGGTCCTGAAACTGATGGCTTTTCCCAATATGATGAATGCACAAGTGTGACCGTGCTAAAATTATGAGTCTGTCTAAAACTATATTTAGTCTGAAACACTTCAAGTCTGGTATAAATTACAAAGTGATACACTGTCCTCGTTTGATTTTTGCATCATTCCAGATACCTAAGTAATGAAAAATAGCATTTTGACAGTGAGAGTACTGGTCACAGCTTGCCAGTACCATCACCTCGCAGATCCCGACTTCAGCCTGATGGGTTCTTTTGTGTGGGGATATTTAAAGAATTTGCTGTATTCCAGTTACACTGATAGTGTCAATTAACTCTGGGAATGCATTGTGGATGGTTGTCAACACATTTGCAACACGAACGGGATTTTTGAACATGTATGGACATCAATGAGAAGCCTGCCTTCACACGAACAGTGGCGAACTGGAACACTTGTTGTAAGGTGTGTGACCTCAAGTGCATATTTGCAGTCTGGACCTTTGGGGACTCTGTCATAAGGTGTTCATGTACTCAGTCATAATACATCATATTGGGGAAACCACAGATTTCAAGACTTTGTGTTTATTAAGATTATTTTGCTTTTTCATTCTCCTCTACTCACCCCTTTATAAACATACCTCTATCTATGTATGACCTCGTAGTCTAGTTAGACAGCATTACAGTAACAGTCAGTTTAAAGGCTTTACTTTTTGATTATGCAAACTGAGTAATATCCTCTAGTAAATGACCTTTCTTTAATTCATATTTCAGTTTTTGTTTATGGTAGCTGGACCTCCATTGGAGTGTCAGTGACTAATATGCAGTCACCAAACATAAAAATTATAATTACTGTGTTGCCTTCCAATGATCAATGAGGCAGTGTAGAAGATGAGAAACAAAGGAACTCTTTAACTTGTGCTACTGAGCAGCACAGGGTATAATGCTGGCTAATTTCAAATTGTGTACATACTTGTCATTAATTTTACATTCTTATACAAGCAATCAGATACTTTCTGACAGTTTAGAAAGGGTCTCAGCTAGGGGCCTAATGTAGCAGTTGCTCCAGTACTAATGCTATTAGATTGTAAAAAACCATCAGAATCTACTGCAGCTGAAGAAAAATGAATTTCATGTATTGATCCAAAGTTGTCAAAAAGCAAGTGAAGTGTTTTGTTCACTTACAGACAAAACAGTGGCACAGTTTCTGAATTAGTACATATGTGCAAGTGAAAGAGGTGCCAAAGAGCTATTGACAAAACATTCTAGGTAACAATCACATTCAAAATGCACAAGAAGATGGAAGAGGAGCTGTATAAACAGAGCCCATGTTCTAATAGCATGAACTGTGTAAGCATTCCTCTTATCACTTTGAACTTCATTCTCAGTTGCTTATTTATTATTTAGTTGATATTTTGAAATACAGTTGTTTCTGCACATTTGGCTGTTTTACACATAATGAAAAAATGAGGAAGGGCATACTATGCAGCAACAATATTGTGTAAAGTTGATAATTAGACTTATTGTAGAAGCTCCTTCACAGTCATAGGGATTCTTATACACACTAATAAAAAATAAATGATGCACCATGAAGGAGTTATGCTAATTGGTCACAAATTGATATTCATCAAGGTATTGACAGAAAACACAAAACTGTAAAATTTGGCAGCTGAAGGGTGAATGTCTGCTGTTGCAGCACAATTTCACCACGCAGCTGACAAAGATAGTAACAGGGAACAAGTCAATAAATTGGCATAAAGTCCTTGTGAATTTCATTCTGTGTACTCAGTTGATAAGTAACTATGGCTCACGGACAGGCCCAAGAGTACTATGATGTCAGCATCTGAGAGACGATTTGTAGTTGAGCTCAATGAAGCCAATTGGAGTAGCCAGTAAATCACTTGACATTTGCATAGGAGTGATGCCACATTTGAAAATGTTGATAGGAATGGGTGAACTACACCCAAACACAGCATCACGAACAAAGCAGTCGACCCAGCAAGATGACAGACGTGAGGACTGAGTGTCATCAGAGAGGCACTCACAGCTTGGATTCATCACTGTCATCATTCTGGCATGCAACCGGTGGCTCAGTAAGCACAATGGACTCTTGTGTACCATACGGTCTGATGACCAGGTGTTATGGTCTAGGGTGCCATTTCTTTTCACATTAGGATATCTTTGGTCATCATCTACAGAATCCTTATAGCATAATGGTACGTCAGTGACATTCTACACACAGTGTTCTTGCCCTTCATGGCAAGCTGTCTTGGGTTTATATTTCAGCAAAATAATGCCCACCCACATGTGGTGACCACTTGCCTTCGTGCTTGCCAAACCCTACCTCAACCAGCAAGGTCAACGGATCTCTCCGCAGATGGGAATGTTTGGAGCGTTATGGGCGGGGCCCTCGAACCAGCCCAGGATTTTCATGGTCTAAGGTGCCAATAGGATGGAATTTGGCACGATATCCCTCAGGAGGCTGCCCAATAATTCTATCAATCAATGCCAAGCCAAATAACTGCTTGCACAAGGGCCACAGGTGGTCCAACATGTTATTGATTTGCTCAATCTGTCAAGCTGTTTCTCTCGAATAAATCATCCAGTTTTTGAAAAATTGTAATCATTTGTTTGTTTGTATATGTACAGCACATCTACCTATTCCAGTCCCCTTTTTTTAAGATAAGTTTACTGTCTAGTGGTATTTGTGGTTAAAAACAGGAATGAATTAAGGTAGAACTGCAAAATTTACAATTGCAACACTAGAAGCAGAAATAATTGCCATATAGACTATGTGTGCCCATCAGACTGGAGCTTTATATTTCTATGGAAAAGTCTATACAGTGTAACACACTGCCAGTAGACACCAGGCAGGAAATTGAAAATCACCAGATATTCAAATATAAAGTAAAAGAGTGCCTCATTAGCCACTCCTTCCACAATTTATCAGAATATTTTGACTCGTTGTTGTTGTTGTTGTGGTCTTCAGTCCTGAGACTGGTTTGATGCAGCTCTCCATGCATGCTGTGCAAGCTTCTTCATCTCCCAGTACCTACTGCAACCTACATCCTTCTGAATCTGCTTAGTGTATTGATCTCTTGGTCTCCCTCTACGATATTTACCCTCCACACTGCCCTCCAATGCTAAATTTGTGATCCCTTGATGCCTCAAAACATGTCCTACCAACCGATCCCTTCTTCTTGTCAAGTTGTGCCACAAACTTCTCTTCTCCCCAATCCTATTCAATACCTCCTCATTAGTTACGTGATCTACCCACCTTATCTTCAGCATTCTTCTGTAGCACCACATTTCGAAAGCTTCTATTCTCTTCTTGTCCAAACTGGTTATCGTCCATGTTTCACTTCCATACATGGCTACACTCCACACAAATACTTTCAGAAACGACTTCCTGACACTTAAATCTATACTCGATGTTAACAAATTTCTCTTCTTCAGAAATGATTTCCTTGCCTTTGCCAGTCTACATTTTATATCCTCTCTACTTCGACCATCATCAGTTATTTTACTCCCTAAATAGCAAAACTCCTTTACTACTTTAAGTGTCTCATTTCCTAATCTAATCCCCTCAGCATCACCCGATTTAATTTGACTACATTCCATTATCCTCGTTTTGCTTTTGTTGATGTTCATCTTATACCCTCCTTTCAAGACACTGTCCACTCCGTTCAACTGCTCTTCCAAGTCCTTTGCTGTCTCTGACAGAATTACAATGTCATCAGCGAACCTCAAAGTTTTTATTTCTTCTCCATGGATTTTAATACCTACTCCGAATTTTTCTTTTGTTTCCTTTACTGCTTGCTCAATATACAGATTGAATAACATCGGGGAGAGGCTACAACCCTGTCTCACTCCCTTCCCAACCACTGCTTCCCTTTCATGCCCCTCGACTCTTATAACTGCCATCTGGTTTCTGTACAAATTGTAAATAGCCTTTCGCTCCCTGTATTTTACTGCTGCCATCTTCAGAATTTGAAAGAGAGTATTCCAGTCAACATTGTCAAAAGCTTTCTCTAAGTCTACAAATGCTAGAAAC
Organism: Schistocerca americana; assembly: GCF_021461395.2. NCBI lineage: Eukaryota > Metazoa > Arthropoda > Insecta > Orthoptera > Acrididae > Schistocerca > Schistocerca americana. Next base: position 158,112,574 of record NC_060128.1, on the reverse strand, counting down.
GTAGGTTTGCCTTTTCTTAATCTTTCTTCTAAGATAAGTCGTAAGGTTAGTATTGCCTCACGTGTTCCAACATTTCTACGGAATCCAAACTGATCTTCCCCGAGGTCCGCTTCTACCAGTTTTTCCATTCATCTGTAAAGAATTCGCGTTAGTATTTTGAAGCTGTGACTTATTAAACTGATAGTTTGGTAATTTTCACATCTGTCAACACCTGCTTTCTTTGGGATTGGAATTATTACATTCTTCTTGAAGTCTGTGGGTATTTCGCCTGTCTCATACATCTTGCTCACCAGATGGTAGAGTTTTGTCATGACTGGCTCTCCCAAGGCCATCAGTAGTTCTAATGGTATGTTGTCTACTCCCAGGGCCTTGTTTCGACTCAGGTCTTTCAGTGCTCTGTCAAACTCTTCACGCAGTATCTTATCTCCCATTTCATCTTCATCTACATCCTCTTCCATTTCCATAATATTGTCCTCAAGTGCATCGCCCTTGTATAAACCCTCTATATACTCCTTCCACCTTTCTGCCTTCCCTTCTTTGCTTAGAACTGGGTTGCTATTTGAGCTCTTGATATTCATGCAAGTGGTTCTCTTCTCTCCAAAGGTCTCTTTAATTTTCCTGCAGGCAGTATCTATCTTACCCCTAGTGAGACAAGCCTCTACATCCTTACATTTGTCCTCTAGCCATCCCTGCTTAGCCATTTTGCACTTCCTGTCGATCTCGTTTTTGAGACGTTTGTACTCCTTTTTGCCTGCTTCATTTACTGCATTTTTATATTTTCTCCTTTCATCAATTAAATTCAATATTTCTTCTGTTACCCAAGGATTTCTATTAGCCCTCGTCTTTTTACCTACTTGATCCTCTGCTGCCTTCACTACTTCATCCCTCAGAGCTACCCATTCTTCTTCTACTGTATTTCTTTCCCCCATTCCTGTCAATTGTTCCCTTATGCTCTCCCTGAAACTCTGTACAACCTCTGGTTCTTTCAGTTTATCCAGGTCCCATCTCCTTAAATTCCCACCTTTTTGCAGTTTCTTCAGTTTCAATCTGCAGTTCATAACCAATAGATTGTGGTCAGAATCCACATCTGCCCCTGGAAATGTCTTACAATTTAAAACCTGGTTCCTAAATCTCTGTCTTACCATTATGTAATCTATCTGATACCTTTTAGTATCTCCAGGATTCTTCCAGGTATACAACCTTCGTTCATGATTCTTGAACCAAGTGTTAGCTATGATTAAGTTATGCTCTGTGCAAAATTCTACAGGGCGGCTTCGTCTTTCATTTCTTCCCCCCAATCCATATTCACCTACTATGTTTCCTTCTCTCCCTTTTCCTACTGACGAATTCCAGTCACCCATGACTATTAAATTTTCGTCTCCCTTCACTACCTGAATAATTTCTTTTATCTCGTCATACATTTCATCAATTTCTTCATCATCTGCAGAGCTAGTTGGCATATAAACTTGTACCACTGTAGTAGGCATGGGCTTTGTGTCTATCTTGGCCACAATAATGCGTTCACTATGCTGTTTGTAGTAGCTAACCCGCACTCCTATTTTTTTATTCATTATTAAACCTACTCCTGCATTACCCCTATTTGATTTTGTATTTATAACCCTGTAATCACCTGACCAAAAGTCTTGTTCCTCCTGCCACTGAACTTCACTAATTCCCACTATATCTAACTTTAACCTATCCATTTCCCTTTTTAAATTCTCTAACCTACCTGCCCAATTAAGGGATCTGACATTCCACGCTCCGATCCGTAGAATGCCAGTTTTCTTTCTCCTGATAACGACGTCCTCTTGAGTAGTCCCCGCCCAGAGATCTGAATGGGGGACTGTTTTACCTCCGGAATATTTTACCCAAGAGGACGCCATCATCATTTAATCATACAGTAAAGCTGCATGTCCTCGGGAAAAATTACAGCTGTAGTTTCCCCTTGCTTTCAGCTGTTCGCAGTACCAGCACAGCAAGGCTGTTTTGGTTAATGTTACAAGGCCAGATCAGTCAATCATCCAGACTGTTGTCACTGCAACTACTGAAAAGGCTGCTGCCCCTCTTCAGGAACCAAATGTTTGTCTGGCCTCTCAACAGATACCCCTCCGTTGTGGTTGCACCTACGGTATGGCCACCTGTATCACTGAGGCACGCAAGCCTCCCCACCAATGGCAAGGTCCATGGTTCATGGGGGGTATTTTGATTCAGTGATGTAGATTTTGCATAACTCTAATTATGGCTTTAGACAGAATTTGACTTTGCCAGTATACAGACAGCTGATAGTGACCTGTGTAAAATCACACAACTGCTTAATCTGAAGTATCAGGTGAAAGTAGCAGCTGAACTGTGGCTTTTCAGTTTTGCTGTTTTTCTCCAAATGTATGTGTACATGCATCAAGTAATCTAGAAATAATTCCCATGACTATCAGTATAAGCAGATCAGCACGACACATTCAGTAATTAGTTCTCAGCACACCTTAAGAAAGTATGAAGAACTGCATGTTTTCCAACAGCTGTACAAATTTATTATTTATGTTTTACTGGTTTTGCTCATAGTAACCAACTTCACAGGAAAACTGAAAAAGAAAACCCCAAAGAGTATTCACACAGAATACAACAAATATGTTGCCAAGTTGACCAAGGTAAACATGTGCAAGTACTTACAAACAAGCTGTACATTAGATGGATATGTAATTCAACGTTCCATCAGATAAAGTGAAAATTATCAGAGTCATAAAATAATTTACAGAACCACATGTAAGAGGACATGATTTCAATACCAGCACAAAACTGACTTCATTAAGGTTAAACACAATGATCATAGTGAAGTCGTTTTGTGTTGGTTTCAAAATCATGGCCCGTTATACATGATTCTATATATATTTTATTACTCTGACAATTTTCAATTTATTGAATGGAAAGCTGATTGCATATGAACCTAGCGGACGGCTTTTTTTGAAGTACTTCCACATGTTTACCTCAATCAACTTGACAACTTATTTGTTTTATCCTGTGTCTGCATCTTCTGCTTGTTTTTGGTTGCTATAGTCTTTCTGTATATATGGCTGCTGTGGGTGAAACCACAACAAGTAATTCTTCAAATTACTGGCAGTTGTATGCGTCACCTCATTAAAGTAACTTGCAGCAGCTATCTTTGTATAGCTTGCCTTTTTCCACATCCCTGATGCCTATCCTTCATGACAGGATTTATTAAACTAAATGTGCTAATTAAACGAATGCTTGTTCACATTTACTGGCACTGAAGTGAAGAAACTTTACTGTACAGGTATCTGCTTTTAGTAAGTACCATTTTTAAGGCTGCTGCAGTAAAAATGAATATGGATTACTTACATCTGTCAATGCACATATTTTATTTCTAAAACACACAGACTTTCTTCACCAGAAGACCATACACATGTATCAGTCACAAACACATTAATTTTCCATATTACCCTATGCCTTTTTACGAATGCTGAGCAACCGTGATCAGGTTACTATACATATAGATCCATCAGTGTCTTGTAGTACAAACATTTAAAGACTAAATGACACAACATCTGGCATCACATTTATCTTACATATAATTTTGAGCTCTTCAATACAGGAAACAAAATATTCATTCCAGTGCTAAGTTAGGAAGTAACAACAATTTAATGCCAAAACTGATGTAAGATGTGTCTTCAGCCACTGATTATTGGGCACACACAAAAATGATGGAGGCTGCAAATCTGATCTTTTATTGATTTGAGAGTCTTCTTTAGTGACTCTGCAGAAAAGCCTGTGTACCTAACGCAGAACTTTCAAAAATGTAATAGATAAAGTATACATGTGACAGAAGAAGAACATCCATTTACCAGCTGTTGAAACAGGAAAACCTGGAGCACAGATGAAACACATACAAATTTAAAAATACTACTTCTGTCATTTGGAATTTTCCAAAATTCTTTCATCAGGGTAAAGACAGACAGCAGATAAAGGTTAGGGCACATATCCAGATGTTGGAGAATAGGTAAAGTCACTCATAATACTGGATCAGCAAGGACTTAATGATACAGTGAACGAGAGGAAAGGAGCACTGATTCACATAGATTCATTCATTCTTTTATTAAATTACTGTGTCTGTCCTTCTGTAGTTGTTCTTGCAGGAACAGCTGGTATGTGGACAGTAATCTTCAAAGTTTCAATTCTTAAATAATTAATTTTTTTTAAAGTGTTTATCGTCAGTTTATTTCATGAAGCAATATTCTTTTAAATGCAATAAACTACATAGTGTCATGCACTTAAAAAGGTTCACTGCAACCTACATAGCCTCTGCTTTTAGCCATTATAGAAAAATGAGAGAGGCAAGACCAATGTGAAAGGATGCCAATGAAACTGATTACTACTACATACCATAAATGATGACTTAAATATATAATGATGTCTGTGACGTCAAATGAATAATAACAAAATTTACTAACACTTAATTTTCTTAAATATTTTTTTGAAAGATTATCAGTTAAACAGAATATAAGATTTTACATTACCTAGAAGAAAGAGGCAAATATTTGAAAGCTGTAACTGAAATTGAATGTAATGCAGAGGAATAAAAAGGTGTCAGAGATGTGAGATTATAAATGGTGTGACTACCAATACAGCTACTTTTCAGTACAGTAGTAGAAAGGATACATTGATAAACCTCTAATTTATGGGTGCATTCTTTATTAAAAGTTTCATTGGCTCCATTTCATAATTGCATGCAGAGATCATAAAACATTAAATTCGTGCAAAAGAAGACACCAGTAAAATTTCTGTGTCACAATAATGTTGCTTTCCTTCACAACACTACAGCAAATGGCAGAATGTTGCTTTAATTTTAAGTGATCTGCACATTGTGCAGACTTTTCTTCTGCATTAGAATTAAGATTGCAAAAAGATGAGTGAGTGCTCTGTTACTATGAGGCAGAATTTAATGCAAATTGGAATGTTTTTCCTGTTGCTTTTGTTCAAACAGCTACACTTTTTTCATACTCATATGATAGCTTTCCTGTCACAGGTAGCAGGAAAAATTTCATTCTTCTTATATAATAACTAGAATACTTAACATACAGCACTGTGCTAAGACTGATAGCTGGACTGTACGATTTTCATGTAAGTGACGGTAACTAAGTGCACACCGACAGTCCAGAAAGTTCATCAACATAGCACAAAGTTGTGCACAGAAAGAAGTAACAGTTTTACAAAACTAACAACAAAGGACACAGGTATACCAAATGAATACTCAAGTTTTTTCACATGGAAAAAGTAATTCTGAAAAAAAAAATCTTGTGTGATGCATCTGGCTTAATTTTACCTTCCAGAAAAAGCAGAATTATCAATGCCCTTCCTTTTGGGTAAATTGAAATTCCACTGTGAATATCTAAAATAGTGCACAGATTGAAAATTTCCTCTGTATTACCCACTACTTTCTTCCTTAACTTCACAAACTATTTCAAATACAATACAAATTTTTAGTAACCACAACTAGTGATAAGTTTGCTATCTTTTACTTCAGTTTTTCTTATGTTAGGGTTTTGAGTCATAAGCATCATCAATTGGCAGTAGTAAGTATACAACAATGAACATAAGTATATGCTTATTTTTGTAATGGTAGTGTTGTCATGATATGTGCTGAGGATTGACATAAAATGTCTAGTTTGAGATAGAAGCACAATGTGTCTTTGAAAGAATATTACTTCATGCAAAGTATATTGTAAATTTTTTACAAGAAACTGCTTTAACAATAAAGGGTTAGATGAGTCTGTTGATCAAATACATTTCTAAAGTATTTCTGTGATAGATCTAGTAGTAAGAAAGTAAACAAAACATGGTTTCCTACTGCCCAGGAATACATAGTTATTTAATATCAATGTATATCAAGCATACAACTCTTCTGACTGAGGTTTACTTGGAATAATATTAGAGAGTTCCAAATAATAATGCAAAGAAATGATTCAGTTTCAACAAGTGTAGTCTACACTTTGGTAATGCTCCAATCAATATTACAGAGGAACAGTACTCAATTCACAAATATAAATGAAAGTAATTTCATTTCATAAAGCTTAAAATTATAAAAATGCATTTGCCAGATATGAAAGATATGCATGTATTTCATGCAATGCAGCATAGGCCTGCAAGATGCCAAGCACTGGCTCTTACTGAAAATGTTTTTAATGGTGGGTTTCTTACGTGAGTATCACGACTGCGCAGCCTTTTGCATTTCTGTTGCATGAAAGTTTTAACATAACATATTGAAATTATGCAATGTTGCAACCAATTAACTAGTTGTGTATGAAGTGGTAAGAAATGGGTCATTGAAATTAAATGTGTAAATGCAATAGCAGCACTGAATGCTATTAAAAACCAGTTAAAAATCTGAACAAATTCAAACCTTGATAACTGCTTGTGGACACTAAATCCTCATAATTATCACACATGAACACAAAATAACTAAAAACTGTCCCTCTGAAGGGAACAGAATGGATTTGGATAAAAGATACCCCACAGGCATAACCATTTCAAAAAAAGTTTAAAGGAATCTGTTAAGATGTAGCATCCAGGTTATCCACTGATTTTTTTTATCAAAATAAGGTATAGTTGAAGGTAGTGTAGTCTATAGATTTAACAATAAAAAAAAGAACCTTTTTAACTGAGACAATCAGTTTGATGTTATTCATAATCTTTGCTTTTGTAGTGCAATGCAATCATACTGCAGCAAAACAAAAGTTGTAAAATCCCATCAGTAGCCCCTGTTTTTGAGGCATAACTGTAGTGAAAGATTAAAATGCTATTTACATAGTGGACAGTAAATAATAAATTTGCCACATTGTAGCATATAATTCCACTCCTGTAGTGTTCTCCTGATAACTCCATCCACCAAGAGTATCCTCCTGTTTTATACATTCACATCTTTTCATACAGGTACACTGTATTAAATGGTTTTAAAGATCTTTCTAGATTCCTGTATCTCTTTCAGAATATAAAAATACAAACAGAATGCCCATTTCACAGAAAAGAGAAAGATAAGAATAATTTTTTCTTTGGCCATACTGCTGCAGGAGAAATTACTATGTTTATCTATCAATAGCAGTTAAATTTTCTTCAGTCTATACTAACATGATAAAAAGGAGAATATAAAGGTTGAAGAAAGAGTGGGCTTGCAGAATTGATGGGCAAGAATGATTACTTTTAATTCCATAAGTAACTAAAACATAATTTTTATACCTAAAAACAAAGATGATGTGACTTACCAAACGAAAGCGCTGGCACGTCGATAGACACACAAACACAAACATACACACAAAATTCAAGCTTTCACAACAAACTGTTGCCTCATCAGGAAAGAGGGAAGGAGAGGGAAAGACGAAAGGATGTGGGTTTTAAGGGAGAGGGTAAGGAGTCATTCCAATCCCGGGAGCGGAAAGACTTACCTTAGGCGGAAAAAAGGACAGGTATACACTCGCACACACACTCATATCCATCCGCACATACACAGACACAAGCAGACATTTGTAAAGGCAATACAAATGTCTGCTTGTGTCTGTGTATGTGCGGATGGATATGAGTGTGTGTGCGAGTGTATACCTGTCCTTTTTTCCGCCTAAGGTAAGTCTTTCCGCTCCCGGGATTGGAATGACTCCTTACCCTCTCCCTTAAAACCCACATCCTTTCGTCTTTCCCTCTCCTTCCCTCTTTCCTGATGAGGCAACAGTTTGTTGCAAAAGCTTGAATTTTGTGTGTATGTTTGTGTTTGTTTGCGTGTCTATCGACGTGCCAGTGCTTTCGTTTGGTAAGTCACATCATCTTTGTTTTTAGGTATATTTATCCCATGTGGAATGTTTCCCTCTATTAATTCATAAAACATAATTTTTAATGGATAAGAGTAAGTCAGCAATTAAGTTACAAGGGTTGAACAGAAAGCAATGCACCAAATTTTTTTTTCAACAATTCTTTATTGAACATAATGAGAATTACACATATGAAAGAATGGTGTTTAATCTACACAGCCTATTTTCCACATAATCTCCAACCCATTTTATGGCCTTCCTCCAGTGCCCTGTTGGTACCAATCTTTGTCCTAGTGGCGGAGCCAGTGCTTCACTGTGTGAATCACCTCCTCATCATCTTCAAAATGTCTTCCACGAATGGCATCTTTTAATGGCCCAAACAAGTGAAGTCCGAGTGGGCTAGGTCAGGGCTATAAGGCAGATGGGGTAACTCTGTCTAACCCTCTTTTGCGAAGTGTTCAGCAGTCCTCTGACTAGTGAGGGGTCACGTGTTACCATGTTACAGCAAAACATTTCCTGGGTAATTGTAGCGCTGAAGTCACCGGAAGCGTGTCTTGAGTTTTGTTAATGTGTTGACACATATTTCTGAATTAATGGTGTCACCTCTTGGCATCACATCAATGAGAATCACACCTTCACAGCCCCAGAACACAGTGATCATGATCTTTGCAACCGAAGCAGAAAACCTGTGAAAGTTACGCAAGGTTTGTGCATGAAACACATTTCAAGGACTTTCAACCGCTGATAGTGAGTATGCAATATACAGTTTGCATGAACAATGGAAAAAGCAGAAAGGCACTGTGAATAAGGTAGAAGAAGAAAATTTATTGATGCAAACAAGCATGAATGAGGTCAATGTAAATGTTCTGACCAAAAACTGTGCCGAAGTGTTCACCAAAAATACAAAATGATTCCCTCATTGTGAACTCCAATAATAGCAAATTGTTTGAGCTTTCAGACAGCTATGGTCATGGACTTGCAAGTAAGCTAAAAGAAACAACTAAAACATAGTTGTGTGGTATAGTGAAATGGGGAGCCCCACTTGGCAAAATTAAAAAAATGACTGCATCCACAGAGATAAAAAAATCTGCACAATAAAGACTTTCTTGTACTTTTGGGAGGCGCAAACAATGTCTACAAAAATGAAACAGCGAGTGCAACGTGTGATCTTAAACAGTGTCTGAGAAACCTCACTCACACAAACATAGTAATGGTCAATATTCCACATCACTATGACCTTGTAAGATGATCATGTGTTAGTAAGGAAATAGAAAGTGCCAACAATCAGTTTGCAAAAAATCTGCAGACATTTTAAAAACGTGGTATGTGTTGATATAAGCAATACTGGAAATAGATTCCACTCACAACGCAGACTTTACCTGAATGGCTTGGGGAAAGAATATCTGGCAAATCTTTGATAACCAAGGAAATAAAAAAACTGCCAAAAAAAATTCAACACCAAAATGATAATTGCATTGCCATCACCAGACACAATAGTGAAAGCACTTCAAAAAAAGGTAAAAGCGTTTGAACCATCAGCACCAGCAAAGCACGTAAAAAAAGACGAAGTGTTAACAGAAAGAACAGTGGACAGCGATTTCAATGACAAGAGAACTACAGTTCCTCACCATCCAAATATTATTTTAGACAAAAACAAGAAAAGCAAGAGACTCTAAGTTCACAATAAAACACAACAGTAGTGGCAGAGCCAACATTTGAAGTGTCAGAAACAGCATCACCATCAACAATAACAACAACAACAGAAATGGCTGTATTAAGTACATTAGCAGCAGCACCAATTGCAGTGACAAGCAACTCGCCACAGCCCAATGCACAGGTACGCCCCGAGAGGTGGAGGAAACCTGTCGTTCTTAAGGATTTTTGGTATTTCACCAGAACACAAGAACGAATATGACAGCTCAAAATGTAAATAAAATTGTGACAGTTCTCACCCTAGTCACATGCATATTTTAAGTCTAAATATTCAGTGCCTTAGAAATAAATCACTGGAACTTGAGGTAGTAATTCACTAGAACTTGAGATAGCAATGAACAGTGCAAACACTGACTGCATATGCATCATGGAGCATTGGTGCAGAACTTTTGAACTAAGTATCATTAATATTCATCCATATAAGTTGGCAATTCAGTATCGTAGAAAAAATGGCAAAAACAGAGGTGTATATATCTTTACTAAATCAAGTATCAGGTACAAAAGAAGGTGTGAAGCTGAATTATTGAGTGTGGAAAATCATTTTGAAGCAGCAGCTATATAGTTGTATGAAACACAGGGAAAAGTCATAGTCATAGCAATATACAGAGCACCTACTGGGGACACTGAAATATTCTTTAATAATAATAAAAAAAACCACTGCTTAACATTCTTTTTACTGAAAGAGCCACTGTAGTCATCTGTGGGGATTTCAACATAAATCTTATGAATGAAAGTAGGCTAAAAAATCAATTACTAAATCTATTATGTATTTTCAATCTGTTTCCACACATACACGAACCCACAAGAATAACATATAATACAAACAGTCTTATAGATTATATATTTTCAAATGTACAACCCACAGAAGTAGAAGTAACAAATACTGATTTGAGATTATCAGACCATAATGCTCTTGTCCTCAAAATTCCTTCAATGCCACTGCAAGGGAAAACAGTACTTCATGTATAAAAGAAAGTTTTCCATTGAAAACTGTGTAGAATTTACTAATATCCTGACTGGTGAGTCCTGGGCAGAAGTGCTGTCCTTAACAAATACAAATGATGCTTATAACACTTTTTTTTCAATTTTCATGGGATCTTTTGAAATGTGCTTTCCAAAGAAACTGTCAAGAATCACATCACATCACAATACAAAGCCAAGTTCTTGGATCACAGTTGGCACTAAAACTTCTTGTGGAACTCTAAACAGACTAAATTCAAAATTGAAGACATCTACAGATGCACAGTTCATAGAATATGTTAAGAATTACAAGAGGGTATATCAAAAAGTAATTGCCAAGGCAAAATTTATGAGTAATGGCAACTTAATAAGACAGTCTGATAACAAATCAAAAGCCACAAGGGGTATTGTGAAGACTGAAACAGGAAAGAGATGCGAAGACCAGGATATCATTCTCAAAAACACAGAAAATGTCAATATTAAAAAACAAGATTTGCCAAATTACATTAACAATTATTTCATAAATGCAACAACTTCATTAAGCTTGAAATTTACAAACCAAGAAAAACACGAATTTCCAAAAGCTGCTTGTAGCACGAGGACAGATCCAACAGATCAACATGAAGTGTTCAAAGTAAGAAAAACCTTGAAACCTAAAATGTTAGCAGGAGTGGATGAGGTGCATGTTTATATCATAACAATGACAGCTGCACAAATCACAAGGCCCTTGGCATGCATAGCCAATTTACCATTTAGTGAAGGAGTGTTTCCAGAAAGGATGAAACTGTCAAAAGTGAAACCTTATTCAAAACGACGACAAGCGTAAGGTAGAAAACTATCGGCCGATATCCCTCCTTCCAGCATTTTCCAAAATAATAGAAAGATTAATGAAGCACAGAATCAACAAATATCTAAATGACCATAAGTTACTAAACAGAAATCAGCATGGCTTCCAGGCAGATAAAAATACAGAAACAGCAGTAATGTGCTACACTGAAGAAATAATCAAAAATCTAGAAAAAGACAACAGCATAGTAGGACTAAATTTACATCTCTCAAAAGCATTTGACATTCTTTTAGAAAAACTGGAAGCATTAGACATTCATGGGACAGGGAAAAAGTGGTTTGAATCATACCTACAAAACAGAACACGGATTGTAGGGCTGATGTCAGATTACTCCAACCACAAAATAAATTTAGTATCAGATGGAAAAAAAGTGGAAATAGGAGTGCTGCAAGGCAGTATTCTATGTCCCTTATTGTTCCTTGTCTACATAAATGACTTTCACACCTCAGATGGGTTTGCAGATGACACTAGTGTGACAATAGGTGCACCAAAGTGAATGCTGCAAACAACTACTGATCAATTAATAAAGAATGTCTACACTTGGTTCAATGCAAATTGATTGACATTAAATGCAAATAAAACAAATTATATACAGTTTGGGAAAATATGTCAAAATGTAAATCTTGATCTGTTGTTGGGTAACAAGGCCACAGGCAGAGTGGCATCAACAAAATTGCTGGGGATTCACGTAGATGAAAATCTTAATTTTAATGATCATGTAATGAAACTTGTACAGAAACTTAACTCAGCTTGTATTGCTCTTAGAATTATTGGAAATGTTCGTACTGCAGAGGGTGCCAAAATGGCATATTTTGGCTATTTTCAGTCTCTTGCAATATACGGAGTAATATTTTAGGGTTCCTCCACTTGCCGTCTCAAACAAATCGTTCTGTTATAGAAGAGGGCTATCTGAATAATAACACACAGTCATCCACATATACAATACAAACCCTTATTCAACAAGCTTAAAGTTCTAAGAACACCTTCCTTATACATATACAAATGTGTTTTATATGTTAGGGTCCACCTTGCAGATTTTCAGACAAATGCAGACTTGCATAACCACAATACTCGAAATAGCACAGCACTCCATACTCAGTGAACAAAAAGAACTCACACACAAAGGCATGTAAGCCATATGGGTACAAAACTCTACAACACACTGCCGGCCAATATCAGAAAGTCAGAAGATGAAAACAGATTTAAAGTAGAATTTAAAGAATTTCTACTTGAACAATGTTTTTACTCAGTAAATGACTATTTAGGCCAATAAATAATTGTGATAATGTTTATATTAAGGCAAAACTGAAAACACTGTCTTTCAGCTCCTAAAGTTTCTGTTAATTTTTTTTAAATCTGATGGACAGCTGTTGAGTGTGGTAAAATCTTTACTGAATTATTGCAGTGAATATAAGGGCTTGCTGTTTAGGGAAGGCAAAAGTAAAGCCTTAGGGCAAACAGACTATGCAGTTACAATACTGTTAGTATACATGTATAAAAAGTTGTACTGTGTCTTGTATGACCAAGTATTATTCTTTGTACATTTTTTTGTACAATTTTGTAGTATTATTCTTTGTACTACTTATTGTAAAATTTTGTATGTTCCTTTTGCACAGATTGTTTTCCATAAATTTACATGTACTTTTGGACAACACCCCTACAATATTTATTGTCTATGAATGGATAAATAAATAAATAAAAATAAAGTAAATAAAGCAGTTACTCTGAATTTTTTCTTCTGTAGGGAGTGGGAATGGTGCCGTTCCATCAACGGTCATTTTGTTTTAGGCTCAAAATGTTGAACCCAGGTTTCATCACCTTTCACAATTTGGGACAAGAAGGTCTCCCCCTCAGTTTCAAAACATTGCAATAAAACAAGACAAAGGTTTTTCCTGTGTGATTTGTGATCCACCGTTGGACACCGCAGGACCCATCTTGCATACACTTTTGAATATCCAAGACTGTGGATAATTGCATCCACACGTCCTTTGCTGATTGACAGATGCAACACCAACTGCTGAGTCATAATACGTCTGCTCAGATGAATGACGACATCAGTTCGCTGCAACATGTCAGGTGCGACAGCCGTTAATGGCCTCCCCAACTGCTGAAAAACGTGGAGCTTTGCCAAACCGCCCCCTGATGACCTTACTCTCCAGGCCCAGCGACTAACTGTACTTCTGTCGACGGCAGATGCTCCAAAGGCTTTGCACAAGCATTTGTGAATATTACCCACAATTTCTGTCTCTGCAATAATAAATTCAATGATGGCATGTTGCTTGTAATGTATATCACCTACAGATGATATTTTGAAACTGTCCTGCAACTACGCTATCTATCGGAGGTGAAGGGAACTTGGTGCGCTTACTCAGGAGACTTCAAATAATATATATGTAACGTTTTGCATTTGTAGCATTGTTTTCAGCTGAGAAAAAAATGCGGTACATTACTTTCTGGGTAATCTTTGTAAACAAGACTTGGGGAACTACAAATTTGAATTTCACTAGGTAGCAGTAGCAGGGTGATGAGAGTCTTTGACAAAACAACTTTTATACCAGAAAAACTCAGTTTTGTGGTTTTTTATGGTACTCACTGACAATATCACGGGCACTGAAGGAATCTAAGCCAGAATAACAAGACTTGTTCTAAAAGTAAACAAGATTTTTCATAGTTACTCAAGTCAATGCACCAGCAGGCTCATACTCTGGTGAGGTGGCAGAAGACCTCTATGAAGAGTTACAGTTACTGATAAATGACAACAAATCACACTACGAGATGATGCTGGAAGATTTTAATGTGAAAGTCAGACAAAAACTTTAGAATGTTTCTTCTGTGGGAAAGTTTTGTTGTTATATCATCAATGGCTGAGGTAACACACTAAAAGTATTTTCCAAGAACAACATGCTTATCCTTAACACAATACAATAGAAGAAAGCAAACAGAAAACAGGTTGGCAATGTCCATATGAAACTAAAAATGACACAGACAATATTTTATCAAACATCTGTGACAATCTTAAACCATTTCAGAACTGAAGTGATCACAGACTACTAAGATGCAAACAAAATAAAGATAAAATACTAGGTGAAAAAAAGAAATTTCAACAGGAAAGATGTCAAATGAAAGAAGTCAAAGGAAGAGAGTAGATTACAGAAATATGTTTAAGAATAAGCAGATACCTCATATAAAATTAAACAACAAGGACAGCATCTTAAGGTTGTAAAGACTGATGAAAGGGGCATTTATTGAATGATGGTATTTATGCAAACACAAAATGCAATCTAAGGTTAGGGAAAATAAATAAAATTTTAAAGGTTGCCCATGACTTAGTAATTCTGTCAGTGACAGCAAAGACTGAAAAGATCAGTGGAATAGAATGAATAATGCCCTTGAAAAGATGTTGCAGGATGAACATAAATAAGAGTAAAATTCTACAGTGTAGCTGAATTAAGTCAGGTGATGCTGAGGGAGTTGGATTAGGGAAAAAGAGATGCTGAAAGTACAGACAAGTTTTTATATTTTCATACCAAAATAATTATTCATGGCAAAAGTAAAAATGAGATAAATTGCAGACTGGCAACAGCAGGAAAAGTATTTCCAAAAAAGGGAAATGTTAAACATTTTTTGAAAGGAAACTGAAGGGTTAATTTTTCTGTGCAAAACATATATGAAACACATTACTCATAAGCAGAAATCAGGTCATAGTTAATTCTGTATCAGATCTCTTCATTTATGAGGGTTGCCCAGAAAGCAATGCACCCCATTTTTTTCTCAGCCAAAAACATGCTATGAATGCGAAACATATGCTATTATTTGAAGTTTCCTGAGTGGGCGTGACAAGTGTCCGTCACTTACAACAAGTAGCTGTATGACAGTTTCAAAATGGTGTCTGTAGGTGATGTATGTTACAAGCAATGTGCCATTATTGAATTTCTCACTGCAAAGAAAAAACTGTGGGGAATATTCACAAACGTGTGTGCAAAGTCTATGGAGCATCTGTTGTCAAGAGAAGTACAGTTAGGTGCTGGGCACGAAGGGTGAGGTCATCAGAAGGCAGAACTCCACGATTTGCAGTGGTCGGGAAGACCATCCACGGCTGTCACACCTGACACACTTGATTTAACCCCATCAGAATTCCACTTGTTTGAGCCATTAAAGGATGCCATTTGTGGAAGACATTTTGAGGGTGATGAGGAGGTGATTACACACAGTGAACCACGGGCTCTGCCACCAGAACAAGGATTGGTACTGACAGGGCACACACGACCTTGCTTTGCACTGCAGCAAGGCCATAGAAAGGAATGGAAATTATTTGGAAAAATAGACTGTGCAGACAAAACACCATTCTTTCATGTGTGTAATTTTCATTATGTTCAATAAAGAACTGTTGTAGAAAAAAGTGCAGTGCATTACGTTCTGGGCAATCCTCATAGCATAGATCTAGTAGTGTTCTACAAAAGTGCTTTCCGAGACACACATTAAACAATTTTTTTCACGGTTCAAATGCAGTATCACAGACCAACACAATATTGTATGAGATTAGATTATTATTAATAGGTGGTGCAGCTAAGGAAATGAACTTTCTGATGCCCAACTGCAGATGGCAGTGTTCTGACAGGAAATAGCAACAGCATAAGAATCATCTGAACCTAGACCTGCTATTTCCTTCTTTCTCAAGTAGTTATCAAATTATGTGACACAAAGAAATTAGTACATCCCCAATCAATTTTTTGTGGAATATGTTCTTTATTTACAGCATACCATAAACAAGGTGAAAATATCAGAATACTGTAGTTTCAATCTTATTGCTTTCTGTATTTATCTTATCATTTAATGTTTTGTTTGTAAGATTGTTACAGGTGGAACACTACTGTAATTGCTTGTGTCTTCATCAGAACACAGGGATAAAATATAAAACTGAGATTGCCAACCCAACAGTGTACTAGGCAGAAAGGAACTGGGTATCTTTGAAGGACAAGTATTCCTAATAGTGAAAATTCCATTTGAATGAGAGTAAATCTCCATGAATAGTCCTACAAAGAATTCACGGTGACAGTTATTAAACCATCTAGCAATTTTAAAATACCAGTTTTGTACATTAACTAATAAGTACTAACACCACTAAAAGTTTTTCACCCTGCAACATACTGCAGATCTTGATATAATCCATCTTCATTTACAGCAGCTGGTAGGAGGAAATATGCCACTGTTGAATCAGGACTGAATCTGATTGATAGGGTGACCACATAAAATCATCAATTAAAACAAAATTCACAAGTCCAAAAAACAAATATGTCCCACACTGGCCTTCATTGGTACTGACTATTAGCCTGCTTTATTCCATGATAAACCAAAAATAAATAAATGTAATACTGACATATAAACACACTGAATATTGTGGGTGTACGGCTTACCTGGGTTACAGGGTTTTCACCCGGGCGGTACACAACATTGTGCAGTGGTCGTTTGCGTCCCACGTAGTTCACGCACACAAACTCCAGCAGACTCGCGTAGATGAAGCACATGCACACTCCATCCCAAACATTCATTGCTGTCAGATTTGACACAACAGGGAGAGTCGATCGGAACCCGTTTGATGTTGTGAAGAAGTTGAGCATTGTTGTTACACCTTTCATAGAGGAAAAATGCTGTTACCTTTCCAGCTTACTGAATAATTTGTAACTTACACAAAAATAGTTACAACAATATTCCACCACAAATTTCAGTTTTGACCTTAGAAACATGAACATCCACTTGGACCACTTTGCATTTTCAAACAATTTACGTGTAAGCCAACATTTACGCAATAGTTGCTTCCTTAAAATCCTGTTATCAATTCTCAAACAATGGAAAATCCATGATGGAATGTAACAATGTTATGAAAAGGAAAGTTGCTACTCACCATACAGGAGAGATGTTGAGTTGCAGATAGGCACAACAAAAAGACTTACAATTAAAGCTTTCGGCCATTAAGGCCTTCATCAACAACAGACGACACACACACACACACACACACACACACACACACACACACACACGTCATCTATTGTTGATGAAGGCCTTAATAGCTGAAAGCTTTAATTGTGAGAGTCTTTTTGTTGTATCTATCTGCAAATCAGCATCTCTGCTATCTGGTGAGTAGCAGCTTTCATTTTCATAATATTGTTAACAATTCTCTGTATTTCCCCATCATTAACAACTTAGTGTAGACCTTATTTTTTACTTTACTTGGAGAATTTTCTAATGTTCAAGCTGATTACAGTGGTGAATTTCACCACAATTTGTACTTACATGTGACCTGCATCATACAACACAATCTGTCTCACAAATTTTAGCACTACCAGAAGATACAGTACACTGATGGACTTGGTACATCGTGAATGGCAAGCAGAAATGACCATCATTATTATTACACCAATGCTGCTACACAGTACTCAAAGGAAGTTCTAGTTTCAAGAGATTACAGGACATTCTGTAGAAGATGTGGTAATGCTTTCTTATTTTAACTGTAGGCATATACAGCAAACAACAACAACAGTGCTGAATAGCTCTGTAGAATATTTATACATAAAAAAAGTCAAAGACCTGTGTAGAAGGCGCTAAACTCATCCAGTTCATTCATGTCAGTTATGGAAAGTTGAGTATCATCAGAAATGTATGAGTATGGACTGAGAGAGCAGGGGAATTTGTATAAAACAGAAGGAAATTGTGTAATTACAAACACTGGGTGTGTGAGTTTTTTACTGCCAGGTATGGATTTAATTAGAATAACAACATGCAATAGGCACCCAGAAGACTAACCCAAGTCAAACCAGTATTGTGTGTAAAAGTAATAGCCATTTCTTGTGCTTTAATAAAATATTGTGTTAAACCTAAATCCAAGGGTACAGGAAAACTTCTGGATTGCAACAGAAACAAAGTAAACTGTGTTAACAGATTACCTAATAGTTTCTGACAGTTATATATTGTTTTTTTTTATTATAATCCTTATTCATGCTGTGCACTTAAGGCAAATCTCTCAGTCTGTGATACTTTCAGTGCTATGTGCAACATATTCCTACACCTTTTCCCATACAAGTCTTTCTTTAGCTCCTGAACAAATGACTTACAAATTGTGGTCACCATTCCAAGTTGGAATGGGCCTTACCTTAATTTTTAGACTTCCTGCAACTGATAGACACACTCATGTATAGTGATTCATTATATACTACTGTTGCCACCTGAATGAACCTAAATTGGTAGGACTGAAAAAACAGTGTACGAGCAATGAGGGATGAATGGGTACACACATTTGGCACTGCAATGTTGACTCTTGTGTGACCAAGAAAGGATCAGTAGTCACTTTCAGGAGGCAAAATTTTTAGTACTGCTGACAGGCACATTATAAAAATAAAAGTTATTGTACCATCCTAGCTTTCAGACCTATTAGTTCTTTCCTCAGGGGTAGGAAGGGTTAGGTTTGGAAAGGTTAAAAAGGAAGGACAAATAACAGACACCGCAGGATGAAAGGGACACACATGTAACTCCTGTTCTGTCATTACATTTCTGAGACAGTTTTGAGTTGTTTGACCCACTGGCCCAGACATGATGATTTTCGAACGATGTAGAGACAGCTGGATGAAACTGAACATGAATGTATGTGTGGCTGGTAACAATGAAATGCCTAATGATGCCCACTTTACCATTATTAGATTTAGGATCACTTTCTTTCAATGCAGGTACACCAGAAAGAAGTTTTGGAATTACTTAGCAACATTTTGAAGAAGCAGAAAATCGTACTAAGTGAATGACAAAGACAGTTTTCACAGTAAAGATATACTTGTTTAACCCTTTAACTACTCTGGATGTGTTAATGTGCACATCTTTGTACCTGTTCCTGTGTGCTCTGAACGTGTTTGCGCGTGCCATCAGTCCTTGTACCTGGTACTCTGAATGTGTCTACATGTAGACACATTCAGAGTACCAGTTAGAAGGACTGGTGGTGTGTGTAAACACGTTCAGAGCACAGAGTACAAAGGCATGCACATTAACAAGTCCAGAGCAGTTAAAAGGGTTAAAGATCAATTTCAGCTATATCACGAGGAACACAACACTTACTGTGCTTTTCTCAGTTGAATGAGTAAGTAATATATCACAACTCACTTTCTCATACAAATTTCAAAAGGCTGGAAGGAATTAAATAATCTTCATCTAGTGTTTCTTGGCTTTCTAAAAGCATTAGATTTGATATTAATCTGAGCCTTATTAAGGAAAGTACAGTCATATGGGGTCTCAAGTAAAAAATGTGACTGGCCCAAGGATTTCTTTGTCAGGATGATGCAGCATTTTATTTCAGATGAAGAGTCAAAACCAAATGCAGAAGTAACTTCAGGCGTGTCCTTGCTGTTTTTTCTGTACACTGACCTGGTACACTTTAATTGTAACTTTTTGCAGATTTAACTGTGCACAGAGACATTTAAACAATCATTCTTCCCAAACTAGACATGCAAAGGAGACCTCAATATGTGTATTACGGGAAGTAGTCTCTATGTGCAATTTATGGTGGTTTTTTGAGAGTGAGTGCAGACATACTGTAAGATAGTATCCAGCATAAAAAATGGTTTAACCATCACTCTGTAGGTGATGCCAACTGTCTGCTGCACTTTCATATATAGCTGCTGAACCATTTATGGTAACACAGTTTTGACAATGTGCACAAGCTTATGCCAATGACCACTGTCCTACTCTGCGTATTTTAAATAATCTGATACATATAATTATAATCCATTTCATTTATTACTCTTAGGCAACTTGGATTAAGGTACTACCTGATTTTTATTTCTCATTATTTTAGTTTGGTAGATCAGTAAAATGTCTGAGATAAGATTGCCAGCTTTCTTACCACAGTTACACAGGAATCAAGGTTTACATTTCATGGATAGAAACCACACGAGGGAAACTCGAAAACCACTTTGATAACAAGCTGTGACATTTAGATGCTCTATCTGCAGCATATAATGGGGCTTACAATATACTGAATTCTCAAAATATGTTCTGTGACCCTAATAATTGGTACATTACCATGTATTTACTCTACAGTTTATGTTATCTATTTTTTTATACAAATACTCTGACAGAAAAAATATCACAGTAATGAGAAGGAATTGTATGACATAAATGAAAGTTTACAGGCCTCTTTCTACATCTGAAAGGTCATGTCTATTCACATGTCACACCAGACACACAAGAGTGGTGACAGTAGCACCACTATGAGAACACAAATCAGGTTTGCTTTAAATAAATGCCTGTAATGCTCGTGAGCATTGGTTATGTCTTTAAGGAGACAAAGACACCGTTACCATCACCTTACTGAGTTTCAACGAAGTCATTGACAGGGCTACAAGAAGCTGGATGTTCCTTCTGTGATATTGCAGAAAGACTTGGCAGGAATGTAGCCAATGTACACGATTGCCAGTAGCAGTGGTCACAAGAATGTACAGTCACAAAAAGACCGGCCTCTGTACAATCGGGCGGCACTACCACAAAGGGAGACCTTCGTGTTCAGCTTACGACTGTGGTGCATCATACTGCATCTGCAACAGCAATTTGAGCAGTAGTTGGCACCACAATGAAACAACAAACTGTTTCACTTCAGTTACTTCAAGGACAGTTCCAAGTCAGACACCCTGCAGCATGCATTCCACTGACCCCCAAACCACCACAATTTGCGACTTCAGTGGTGTCGAGCAAGAGCTCACTGGAGGGCAGTGTGGAGGTTCATTCTGTTTTCCGATGAAAACTGGTTCTCTTTCGGTCTCAGTGATGGCCCTGTGTTGGTTAGAAGGAGGCAGTTTAGGGCCTAAAACCAACCTGTCTGCATGCATGACACACTGGACCTACACCCGTAATTATAGCTCGGATGCAATTTCATATGACAGCTGGAGCACTGCCGTGGTTATCCTATGCACCCTGACTGTAAATTTGTACATCAATCTGGTGATTTCACCTGTTGTGCTGCCACTCACAAACAGCGGTCCAGGGGATGTTTCCAACAGGATAACACTCCCCCACATACCGCTGTTTTAACTCATCGTCAAATAACAGCTCCAGTGTCATCCAGAAAAAGCATTAACCATCACTGTATAGACCAACCAAGTGCAACAGGCATGGAACTGCAGCCTACGAACTGACATCCAGCACCTGTAAAATGCAGTGTATGCACATCTACTTGCTTGCATCCAACATTCTGGCAGTTACACCAGTTATTAATGTACCAGCATTTCACATTTGCAATAGTTCATCTTACACTTATGTTAACCTGTGAACTTGCAGTGTTAATTGTTTTAATATGTTATCGAGAGAAATTTATTTCCAAAATTTTGATACTCTATATTAATTATTTTTTGGTGTTGTGATTTTTTTTCTGTTAGTGTATTATGTTGATCAACCTGCATGTATATGATACAAGGATGAGGATAGAGTTCAAAAGTATAAATATCATGCCTCCTTCTTGGTGTTGCAAATTTTCATTTACTTTGTCTATACAGATGTGGATTTTGAATTCAAAGAGAAGTGTAGTTTTACTTATTATGCAATAAAAGAACTCAAGGTTCTGGATGGAATTTAACACTTACCAATCATGACTCTTGCAGGAACTGCATTCCACTCGAGCCAAAAGGTAATGAAAGAAGAGGTAACAAGGATAATGCCCGGTATGAACACTGTCGTGAAGTAGAAGGCACGATCACGAGTGAAGCTCAGATCCACCTTCAAACAACTGTAGTTACCTATGAAAAAGAATTAAATGCATTAGCAAAACAGTTCCTGTGCTACGAAGTAAATATAATTGGAAAGGTAAGCTCTAAAATCATCAATACAATCTTATTCCTAGTTCCTGAATGGCTAGAAATAATTACTGGAAGAAGCTGTTTCAAGCTACAGTAAGTTTGTGTGCGCTTATTAAGTGCCGGTATACAGCAATGAATTAAAGCATAAGAGCTGCTTGCAGAAAATTACAAAAATGTTTATAACTGTTATGAAGAACAGTGATACACAAGAATATGCATTCAGTAAAACTGTGCAAATTATGCTTCAATACCAGTACTGCATCTTATAAAATTCAAGGCTAAGGCTTTATGGTATGGCATTGGTCGTACAGATGAATTTAAAAAAAAAAAAAATTAAATAACTGTACATACAGGAACTTAGCTATATGCATTAAATAATATATACAAAAGTGAATTTTGACACAATATAGTACAAAATTACAACAGAGTAATTCACATTTGCATGAATTATATACATCATAAGAGGCCAAATTATTTTACAACACTGACTAATGGCAAGTTTCAGGCATTTTTCAAAATATCAAGAGAAATACTGATTTGTGACAAGTGGAGCTATATAGACCTTGTCTAGTGGTTTATTTGCCAGTAATATCAGTACTGAACATGGGCAAGATCTCTCAGTAGGACTGGAGGGCATAAGACAATTCAATCATGCTAACACACACAGCATCTAAATATTCCTTACAATACTGGCTCAACATAGATCTATTTAACACAAACTATTCTTACCACACCCTCCACTTCATTTTGACCCATATTTTCCCCTTCCCACTACATTATCTACTCCACTCGCGAAAACACCACTCTAAACACACCTTTCAATTTTCTCCCAGCAGGTTTCTGATTTTGTGATAACTAATTCCCTTCAATTTTCTTTATTCTAACCTTTATTCTTATCTTTATGATCTTAAGTTATCCTTCTCTCATCCTTAACAGTTTAACATTCTCATATTTGTATTGGCTTCCCTTCTCTTCTAAGAGGTCTTTTGTCAGTCCCCTTCGCTTTTCGCATTTTACTTTACAAGCACAATTTCAGAACTATCCAAGTATTTTTCTTGTTCTTGTTCTTATTGTTGATTGTTCACTTCCTTCTAAAACTACACTCCAAACAGAATACTCGGAAAATCCCTTTCTTAATTCTATCTGAATTTCTTTTGCTGTCTACAATCCTTTCACATTTTCAATGGCTTCTTCACCTACAGATATCCCACTTCATACACATCCTGGTAGATCAAAACTGTGTGCCAAACCGAGACTCAAACTCGTGATCTTAGCTTTTCGTGCACAAAAGGCAGAGTGAAAATTTCATTCTCGAAACATCCCCCACGCTGTGGCAAACCATGTCTCCGTAACGTCCTTTCTTTCGGGAGTGCTAGTTCTGCAACATTGCAGGAGAGCTTCTGTGAAGATTGGAAGGTAGTAGATGAGGTACTGGCAGAAGTGAAGCTGTGAGGATGGGGTGTGAGTTGTGCTTGGTACAGCACTTGCCCGTAAAATGCAAAGGTCCCGAGTTCGAGTCTCAGTCTGGCACACAATTTTAATCTGCCAGGAAGTTTCATATCAGCACACACTCTGCTGCAGAGTGAAAATTTCATTCTGGATTCTACTTCATACTTCCTCTACACAGCTTTTGTTTTCTGTCCCCAAACTTCCTAAGTACCTAAAATATTTTATTTGCTCCGAGATCTTTCTCTTCACGGATATTTTTGCAGAATCATCCCATTTACTCGTTCTCATTATTTGATCTTTCCTACACTTATCTCATCCCTCACTCTTTGATGATTCTCTCCATCATAACTACAGTTCTTCCTCACACTGGTTGTCAGCGTACATAATCGTCTTTATAATTTCTCCTCCTACTATTTTGCCTCTCACTTTTTGTAATGCTGTCTCTGTTAGTTTCTTTGCACAAACATTGAACAGTCTCAGTGACAGTCAACACCCCTGTCTTATGATTCCTTATGTTTCACACGTTTGCACCTTACCACCACTTTCGCCCTGTATACAGTTTCCTTATCAGTTTACCTCCTCCAAGTCTATATCGAGATCATTCAAGGTCTTCAGGAGGATATTCCAGTACACTCTGTCAAACGGCTTACCCCAATCAAGGAAACAAATGTGAATATCCTTGTTAACTTCTAGCATATCATCCTCAAACTTCCAGTAGCATCTCATGTTCCTCTTTTTGCCTATGTCTAAAATGGATCCTGCCCTATGTATCACTAAGATCTTCTTTCTAACTGAATAACAGGTCTTTACGATTTAACATATGGTGTTAACTGTCCTGCAATATTTGTATTATTTGGTGTTGTATTTATTTTGTAAAGGGACTAGAATAGTTTAAACCTAATCTTCAGGCCACATGCTTTCAGAGATGAAGTTGGTGTACTCTTATAGCCCATCAATTTCATGTTTTAAACCTTTACTCGCCTTCTACACTTCGCATCTCAATATCTTTGATCCATAGTCCATTCTATCACACTCCAATTCAATTCATGTTCCAATATTAGTCATGTGTGATCTCCTACAGTTTCATATATTTCTTCTACTCAGTCCTCCTGTATCTGTTTCTCCTTTTCAACACATGTGGTCATATTGGTATTTTTATTAAATATGCCCTGTTTCCTGACTTTCCTTGGTTCTTTTTTGTGCTTATATTGTTGTTACACACAAGGTCCATTAGAAAATCATCTGACTTTCTTATTTTTGCAAACACCTGATTGATCTGAATCTAGCATGCTTGCAAGAGCCAACCTCGAATCTTTGTGCGCATGCATGAATTTTTTCTCAACTTTTGATAGCGCCACTTCCTGGCAAGTGTCAGTTTTATATTGCAAGCAAAATGATGGAATGACTGGAGCTGTGCTTCTGCATCAAATCCTGCCAGATATTGGGTGACAGCCAGGTGGAAACAATTTGGAAGATTCAGTTCACTTTCAGTGAGGATGCTATGGGCACCACACAGATTAAGGAGTGGTACACCCCGTTTAAAGATGGCTGCACACTGGTGGCTAGTGAGCTATGCTCCAGTCGGCCATCAACATGCTGAAATGAGCTGGTCATTACCAAAGTGAATGCTCTGGGGATGCAGGACTGCTGTATGACTATGAGAGAAATTGCAGAAAAGGTGGGCAACAGCACTTTTTTTTAGCATATTTCACTGTGACCAAAGATTTGGCCACTAAGAGAGTGTCAGCGAAATTTGTGCCGGAGCTGTTGATGGGGGAGCGAAAGCAACTTCGTGTTGAAGTCTCACACGACATACTGGACTCCACATTCAGTGACCCTCACCTTGTGGCCACGATAATCACTGATGAAAAGTCCCAGGTGTATAGGTACAGCCCAGAAACTGAGTCCTAGTCATCACATTGGCAGCATTTCTCCTCACTGAGAACAAAGAAGGTCCGCCATTTGCGCAGCAACGTCGAAGTGATACCGACTGCTTTCTTTGACTCCCATGGTGTTGTACACCACACGGTCAAAAAATCACCAAAGAGTACTACAGGGGTGTCCTCTGTTGTCTACATGATGCCATGCGACACAAGAGACCTGACTTATGGTCAACAGGTAATTGGCGCCTCCATCACAACAACACTTCAGCAGATTCCTTGCACCTGATTCAGTTTTTCTTGGCAAAAAACTAAATTCCTGTGCTTCAACAGGCTCCTTACTCCCCTGATTCGGCCCCCTGTGACTTCTGGCTGTTTGCTGAACTCAAGAGGCCATTGAAAGAAAAGCAATCTCAGACAAGAGAGGACATTATGACAGAGAAGGCCAACCTAAATTCTGAAAGAGGCTATTTGGCATGCTTCCAAAAATGGCGGCACTGTTACGAGAAGCGCGTGGAGTCCCAACGGAACTACTTTGACATTGATTAGTGCTCCAAGTGAGCCAGTTTTTTTTTCCCCGGCCAAAGGTCATGTGCTTTTCTAACAGACCTTGCAGTTCCTTATTATCAGCTGTCAAATTCTTCATTTTGATGCATACCTGACAGGCAATGTACTCAATAACTTCTTATGACTGTTGTATTTGCATATATTAGAAAATCCTGTACAGAACAGGAACAGTCGTATGAGTAAAGACAACCACTCACTGGACAAGTAAAGCACTAAGCAGTGGACTCATCAGCTAGAAGTAACACATTCGGCTTTCAACGTTGTAATTATTTCATCTTTAGACCATACAGGTGGTGTGTGTGTGTGTGTGTGTGTGTGTGTGTGTGTGTGTGTGTGTGTGTGTCATCAGTTGATCTTTCGTCTGCCTATACCACCATATAATGTTTGGCAAAATCAATAAAATGATTCACAGCTATGATTTTGCAAAAATAATTGCTACTTTGCTGTACAAATGAAGGTTTTTTTTGTCAAAAGTAAAGGGTGTATAAGCAGTTAGAGAACCCAAACGAATGATCAGCATGTTACAATATTTATCACTGTGAAAATGTGTTGTAATAATTGTGAAACTGATGCACTCCACATCATAGTGAGAAGTTGTAATTACAATCCATAGAAGATGCAAAATAACTATATGAAAACTAGTCCCCCTCTCAAAATAAGTGCATTCTTTCAGTATTGTTCAACATATACATAAGTGACCATACCAGGCAAAAGAAAAGCTAAAGTATTCTATGGCTGTAACCAAATTTTGCCATCCACACAATGCAGTTCGAGGGAGCAGAACAAAAGCTTCTGAACTTTGCAAATCTTTTCTGAGCATTGTAGCAGAAACCACTCAAAGCCAAGGAAAAACCCACAATCACTTCAAGTGTGTGCTTTCAATCTGCTTAACAGACAAACAAACTGGAAAATCAAAGTAAACCATCAATGTGTGGTGCTAGAACACTGCTCTGTAATAAAATACCTTAGTTGCTCAAATACCAGAGATACTGTCACAGTCTCAAATAAAAGGGATCAGCTTAAAGTACTACCATTCATAAACTTATTGGGACTTACAAGGAAGCCCAGTTGATGGTTCTCAGATCATCTGTCACAGTACTTTGTTGCCTCACTGAGGCATACATCTGTCCTGCAAGGTAAAAAATCTATTCATGCAATGCCAGTAGATGTGGTCCTTAATGAAACAGTAATACTAATCACTGGGTATCTGAAATGAATATCTATGGGAAATGTATACTGGCCGATAGGCATCACTTCACTGGATAATTGCCAAAAAGTGGCTGTCGATGCTGGAATACAGAAAGTTGAAGGGAATCCATACTTACAAACTAGCATACAACAACTGGAACCCAGGTACAGCATCCTCGACACTTAATGAGCATTAAATATAAGTCTGGACAACAAGAACTAACCACCCCCAAAAGTGACTAAAACCATCACAACTTTTACTAGAGGGGGTAAGGAGATGTAGATAAACTTCACTGGTCTACATGTTAGTCACTGATTAGGCTAACAATAGGCATAATGAATTTGAAGGACAGTCTCATTGAGCAGGGATATTCAAAACAACCATCACAATGTGATTATCAGGAGGAGCAGACAGTGAAATGACAGTGCCCATGTCATAACGTGATACATATTTACTCACAGCCTCACAGCTACAGAAAGTGCAGTGGAAGTTGCCAGACTGTGGGCAAGGATGATTTGACATTCTTTCACATGTATCTGTCACAATATTATAGTGAAACAAGCTACACTGTACATTTGTCAAGGTGACTCATCGCCATTATCTGTAAACAAGGTATTTATAATCACTTGGTACACTGCATAGCTTGTGACATGAATATACAAATGAACAGAAGAGCAAAAGCTTTAAGTCCACATAATGACTGAAAATAATCCTCACTGAAAATATCAACAAATTGGGTGCAATCTCAAAATCAGACTGACGGTCATTTATAAGATCCTGGGTGAGAGTATTTGTGTTAAAAAGATCAGCAGTCACTAGATACAACACATTAGAATCCCTGAGCAAAAAGCTCTATGAAGCAAACTGTACCAACAAAATGCTATAAAAATTTGGATTTTGTGTGGACAAAATCAGTATTTTTATATCATGACTGGTGACAAAATTTGTTTATATCAATTCAACTCTGAAATTAAATGAAATGGTATTAAAGTGTTTGGGTCCTCTCAGGAAAAGTCCATCAACCAAGACTAAAAAGAGCACAAAATTGCACATATAAGGGGTGCACTGCTGCAGCATATGTGCAATGTAGCACAATGTGGAATTATAACCACCATCGTGTAGGCAAGGGGTTACTGTGGTGTTCGTGAACTATGGCGATGTTATTACCAAATGTGTCCAAACAGGACAAACATGCTGTTATTCTTTTCTTGGTGATAGAAGGACAAACAATGGAACGTGTATGGGGCAGCATGTCTGTCAAAAACAACAGTTGAGAAAAACAGCACTAAGTTCTGTACTGATTGCGATAACACATGTCCCAATATCGCAAATGTCGTAATGCAGAAGCTATGCCAACTCGAGCTGAAGACACTCGAGCACCCACCCTATAGTCCAGATCTTCCTCCATGTGATTATCACACCTTTGGTCCCTTATAAAAGGCCTTGGACAGTCAATGATTCTTGTCAGACAAAGGTGTGCAGCAGGCTTCTTCACGTAGCACGACACGGTGTTTTACCAAATGGGTATCTTCAGCCCGTTTTGTTTGGATGACAGCCCCAATGCCCTCTGTGTGTTTGCCTTATTGGAATACCAGTTCTGGGTTGAATGGTCTTTGAACAGAAACTTTTTGAATGCCCCTTATATTCTGCTGCAAGTGGCCAAGTAGTTGTGGATGTAGGCAAGACAGCAAACTTGGTTCAGCATTCAGGAGTTTTACCAGCCCAGATTGTACAGACATAGAAAGAAGAAATATTATCCAAAACCAGTCCGCACCACATCCTATTCCACAGTTGTGGCGCACCACCACACTACAGTGACAAGTGAAGTCCCTGCTTGAGGAATTACAGATCCACACATTTCCTTTATCCACATTATGACTCTGATCTAGTGAAAGAAAGTATTAGTGAGCAGCTACTAAGGGTAGGCGAGCACATGAATTCTTGCGGACATTAAGAAGTCTTCTATGGAGGACAGATGTACCACCCAAAAGGCAAGCAAATGTTATACCAAGCATATTATGCTCCAATAATCACATATGAATCAGAAGAAAAGGCAGGTGAGCAGGACAAAGGCTTGTGAGATGAAATTTCAAAGCATCAGCACAGGACTCAGGGGAGAGTTGCTTATATTGTACTGACTCCTAACTTGTATCATTTCTATAAAATTTGTACCTCTCATACATCCAATATTTAGAGAGTTCAGATTGAGCTACATGCTTCTTGGAGTTTCATTATCAACTATGAATTCTGTGTGTTGAGGAACACGTAGTCTGAAGACAGAATTGCTTTTGTTATAGATTTCATTTAACTTTTTGTGTACGTGGCGAAGTGAATTACTGTTATTTGCTACGTGGAAGCATAATGCTTTATTTATGGGTAAATATACATGAAAAAACTTACCTTTCAAACAATCATGGATCTGTATTTGTCGTGAGTCATTTGCAGAAATCTGACAAAGGGAAAATAGTAACATTGTGTGTACTGTAGTGCTTTCACTTTCTGATATTACACCATAACATTTAAGAAACTTGCTCATATACAGAGCTTTTATATTGCATTTAGCATAATTAGTGCAACTTAACGTTTCAAAAGAGTCTGGTGAATTTTCTAATGCTTCCTTCAGCCTATGTTAACAATTAAATAATTATTTTGTATTACAGTATGGTAACAGAAAGCTGCCATGGAAAGTGGAGCTCAGGAGAACAGCATTTAGCTGCAACATTACCATGCATCTAAATGGGGATCATGGATTAAATGAAACTGCGGGCATATAAAAAGTGCCTAACCCAACGATTAAGAGGCATGCTGAAAATAAAAATGCAAACAGGTATACAAAAATTTATGATGCAGAAAAAGTGTTTTACTATGAATGTGAAAATTAACTGAAAGACCACAATCTTACATTTCAAGAGATGGTATTTGTTTTACACATGTCGAATGTAAGAAAACTTGCTTCTGACTTTGCAGAAAGACACAGATTGCCTAGTAATTTCAATGCAGATGAAGCCACACAGGCAAACAATAGGTTAAAGGTGACCATCCAAGAATTATCACTGAATCCGAGGGAAATGATGAAAGTTCGAAGTAAAACTTCGCGGCTTAATAGAGCTGATGAATAGACTATGCAAGAGGGGCTTATGGGATGAAAGTTAACTGAAGCAAAGGAGAGATTTAGAACTACAGCTTTGCACATATGAAGAGGAAATTTTTGGAAGCTGTGGGGAAGCCACCATAGAAACTAATCTGTAAAACAGAGGAATGATATTGTGAGGCATGTAAGAAAGATTGAATGGAAAAAATGATCAGATGCACAAAATGCTAAATGTGGATTCATAAAAGGTTTGCAGGGTTGGGTAAAAAAGTGAAAAAGTTGTATTGTAATATCTGCGAATAGTGATGTAACAACTAAGAGATGAAACATCTCCTTAAGCTTGGACTAGTACAATCTCAGGGATAATTTGTAAGGCTGGTACAATTTATGCATCCATTAGGAAATCTGACCCTAATTTGTACCATTTTCAGATGTTTCAAAAATTAAATGTAGTGTCCTTATTTCTAGCATAATTTCTATTCTTTAAATTGGTTACCAAGGACAACATCCTACAGTTGAGGATGGCTTTGCTTATATAATTTTGGAATATAATAAATAAAACTTTCAAAAAATTGTACAATTTAGGCAATTCTGACCTACTAGAATGGATAATGTGAGGAATGAGACAATGAGAGAAATAGTGAAAGAGATGGTATGCAATAATCAGTGAAAAGGTGAGATTGAGATGGTATGGACATATTAAAAGAATAGGAGTAGACAGGACACTAAGACAGGTTCATGGAATGACAATAGGAAGATAGAATCTAGCAGAAGACCAAAAGACAGAGGTGGATTGTTGGAGTGATGGAATATGTGAAGAACAGAAAAGAATGTTGGGAACAGAGTGGGAAGAAGAATGCAATAGGAGGACAGGAAAACACGGAGGGGCTTACATTCCGAAACAACCTAGCCGAGGGCTGGAAACTGTGCAAAATGACAGTGATGGTGATGCTGATGATGATGAAGATGATTATGATGATGATAACTAGTGAAAGAAGTCATCAACAGCTGTTGATTTACATCTCCAAAGGCAGCAGTATTTGTGTACAAGGTGTACCAATAAGATCTTCCAAAAGAGCATCACAAATCATTCACTGAGTGTTTTACATGGCTGCAGCAGTTCATAAAATCAGGGAGAGTACTTTGAAAAGCTAGTACAACTTTCAAAGGAAGATAATAAAATAACATGATAAAACTGTGTGCTTTCATGCACTATTCTCTCTTCGACTGCGATATGTGGGCACGGCTAATGACCTGCCATTGTATCTTCACTACTAATAGTATCTCTATTCTACGTTCTGAATGGCTTGTTGACTAAACTTCTGGAAGAAAGGATTAGGGAGAAATGGTTTATCCACAGACTAGGCATTTTCTTCAGAACGAATCTTTTACTCTGCAATGGAGTTGCACTGTTTTGAAACTTCCAGGCAGATTAAAATCATATATGAGACTTGGACTCAAACCCAGAATCTTGCCTTCTGCAGGCTGCTTTTACCAATTGAGCTGGGATAAGTTGCAAATTACGCCTGCAGAATGCACAGTTCTGGGTTTGAGCCCTGGTCCTGTACACGATTTTAATCTGGCAGAAGCATGAAAAGAGCACACTTTCCACTGTAGGATGAAAGATTAAGACAACAACTTCAAAACTTTAAGGTAGCCTATCATAACTGTTTGAAAGGTCAAGCTGTGCAGCCAACCAGCATATCCTATTACAGTCTTGTCACTTATATAGGGTATCCCAGCAGGAATGGTCAGTATTCTAGGATATGCCAGGAATAATCATTTGAAGAAAAAAGTCTAGTAAACATGAGCCCTAAAATTCGTATTAGAAGAGCTATGAGCACTTTTTCATCTCTGATACTGGGAACGTATCTCTTCTACTGAATAAATGTTCTGATCAGCCCAAACATCATGACCACCAACCTGCTATCGATATAAACCCACCCGGGCCATGGCAACATCACCTGGTGAGGAATGACTGCTAGTCAGACATGCACACGGTGCATTTAATATCAGTGAGCATGCTCTCCTTGTGTTGAATGGGGAAGGCGCGCGATCTATCTGAGTTTGACCGAGAGCAGATTGTGATGACCAGGAGGCTTCGCATGAGCATTTCACAAACTGGATGAGTTGTCAGGAGTTCAAGGAGTGCTGTGGTGAGTGTCTTCAACACAAGGTGAAACCACGTCCAGATGTCAAGAGGTTCGGTGGCCATCCCTCACTACAGATGTCGGATGTCAGAGGCTGGGCAGGCTGGTAAGACAAGACAAGTGGCGAACTGTGGTAGAACTAACATCAGACTTTAGTGCTGGGTAGAGTACGAGTGTGTCGGAACATGTAGTACACCGAACACTCCTAACAGTGGGCCTCCACAGCCGACTACCCGTGCGTGTGCAAACTTTAACACCACGACATCAACAGCTGTGACTGAAATGGGCACACAACTATCAGCACTGGATATCGGCACAGTGGTTGAGTGTTGCACGGTCTGATGAATCCCGCTGCCTTCTTTTTCATCCTGATGGGATGGTGCAAATAGGTTGTCTTCCAGAGGAACTGCTCCTTGACATCTGTACTATGGGATGGAGACAAGCTGGTGGCAGCTCCATTGTCCTCTGGGGAACATTTGCATGGATATCTACAGTTCCATGAAGCTCATGCAAGGTACTATGACTGTGAACAAGTATTGTGCACTGGCTGAAGACCACATACACCTCTTCATGATGATCATGTTTCCTGGTGGCAATGATATTTTTCAATAAGACCAGGAGTGTGATGGAGTGGTTTGAGGAACGCAGTGGCAAGTTCCACTTTATGTGCTGGCCCCCCAACTTTACAGGAATTAGGTGACTTGTGTGTGCAGATGTGGCGCCAACTCCCTCCAGGGATTTACCAAGGCCTCATTGCTTCCATGCCACGACGCGCTGCTGCTGTCATTTGTGCCAAAGATGGACATGCTGGCTATTAGGTAGATGGTTATGGTGTTCTGGTTGATCAGTGTAACTAAGGTATGCATTTCAGAGCCCACGATTACTAGACTTTTTTGGTTCAAATGATCATTCCTGACATATCCCTGACTACTGACCATTCCTCCCAAGACACACTGCATATCCTACCTCATAACAGCTGGTGCCAACTGCAGAATAATATGTCACAGTTCATCTCAACTGCAGCTT
This sequence comes from Schistocerca americana, assembly GCF_021461395.2. NCBI lineage: Eukaryota > Metazoa > Arthropoda > Insecta > Orthoptera > Acrididae > Schistocerca > Schistocerca americana. The sequence goes on along the minus strand of NC_060128.1, from coordinate 158,079,068 downwards.
TAGTACAGCCTTTTATGAGGTCATGACCACTGAAAATGTCCATCAATACGGAGGAGGAGGTTAGTGGTTAATGTCCCATTGAAAATGAGGTCATTAGAGACAGAACATAAGCTCGGATGTGGAAGGAAATTGGTCATGCCCTTTTTTAAAGGAACCCTCCTGGCATTTGCCCGATGCGATTTAGGGAAATCACGGAAACCTTAAAACAGGATGGCTGGAGATGGATTTGAACAGTCACTCTCCTGAATGTGAGTCCAGTGTGCTAATCACTGCGCCACCTTGCTCGGTCCCACCAATATGAATTGTCAATGGTCATTGTCAACCTGCGGCCATGAGGCCATGAGCTAGGTTGTTGAACACTTAGTGGCAAAGGATGTTCTCAAGCACATGTGCGACCTCCCCCCCCCGCCCCCCGCCCCCCTGGCCCCAAAGCTACCTCAGTAATCCCTGCCCCTTTTAACCATACCTACCTATTCACTCTCTCTCTCTCTCTCTCTCTCTCACTCACTCACTCACACACACACACACACACACACACACACACACACACACACACACTTTTAATCCCACTGATACTCTCCCCCCTCCTCCCTTTCTTCTTGTTCATTCATCTCACCTGCTCCATCCAATAACTGCTCACCTCACCACAGTCAGACATAACAGCTGAAACCTGCACCTGTTCGCACTTGTGTGACTACCTGCTACTCAATATCTGCACCACATGGTGAGTGGTTATCTTTACTCATTTCAGTGTTTATAAGCCAATCAGGACTCCTTTAGAACTGCAATAATACATTTTCACTTTTTTAAGGTTTTATTCATAAGAAACCTAGATTACCAACATCCTTTCACATTTTGCAAATTCTTTCATTTGAATTATTTTTACTGTTAAATTGGCTAATTTCTAAGGTAAACCTGTTTCTTTTTCTCCCAAACTTTACGTTTCTGATCTTAAATGTTGATTTTTATTATATATATTCCACTCTGCGTATTCTGAATTACCCTTGATCCTTTTATTCTGACAAGTGGTCACTGTCCCTGAGGATTTGAAATTTTTTGTCTAGTGCTGATTCAGTATAACCCATTAGTACAGTTATATGTAATTATACACCTCAAATACTAATATTCTACAGGGACACTGATTCTGCAGACACTCACTGAAGGTACAACTTGCACAGAATGTGAGGATAAATGGCCACAAGACAAATATGATTGCAGCAATAATCAGTGTAAGTAAAATCTCGTGACTTATTAGCCCATGTAATATTCTTCTTTGACATGTTCAAAACTCAATGTTTTGGCCCTACTGTGGGATTTTCTTCAAGAGTCCTCTAGTGAACTGAGATGATTCAACCACCAGAGGACTCCTACAGACAATCCCAGAAGCAGGGTCAAAACTTCAAGCTTTGAGATATTGAAAATGTGCCTATGGTATCATCATCACCTGTCCGATGCCTTTGAATGCTGCACACTATCTTCCCACATCGGTGCTACAGTGTGGCGTGACTAGTGCCACTAAGATGTCGCCCTCTGCCAACTGCCATGAGCGGCAGCCAGAGTGAACTATGTGAAGAACAGTTGCAACCAGAGAGGAAGATGGAAGAGCAGAGCCTCGAATTGTGTCAACCTGCTACATGACTTGTTCCGGACAGAACAGGTCTTTGGTCGGTATCGGTGACACTGTGGATAGTACTGATCACTAACATTTTTGAGTTATAGTGAGCTGTGGTGATTGGAACAGTCGTCGCCCAAGGATCTGAATACTGGGCATGTTCTATGTGGCTCAGCTGTGGCACATATTTAACCAAGAGAACTCTGCAGAAGGGGAGTCCGAAAACTTGTCATGCTACTCATATGTACTGTATTCAGATGGTTATTTTCATGTCCCTTCCAGAGACAAAGTCTGATAGTTGTGTTTTCTTTTGTGACTGTTTGCATTGAGCAAAGAAAGACAAATGAGGAACTGCAGTAATTTTGATATGATGAGCATATGTGTTATATTCACATGTGGTTGTAAAGTTTTCTTGCCTAAGGGAACACATCAAATTAAATTAAACATTTAATTGTAAACTTTTTTGGACATATTATTTTAAATCAATTGTTTCATGTTGTTTTCAAAAGTTTGGGTTTAAAAAATTATGCTTAGAACTGTTGTATTATGCCTACCTCCTCACCCCTAGCCCTTCCATTTAATGCTATGTTACAGAAAGGATGAATATGACATGGTCTAACAACTCCATGAAGATGGCACAAAAGTCTGTAGACATATAATAATCAGCATATTTAAATTTCAATATAATTTATAACTTAACTAATCAGTGCCACATCTTATTTCATTATTTTCAGTTTCAGTTGTCTTCTCATCACCGCTAAATAGCACACGGACTCACTCGGCTGCACAGTAACCACTGTATAAGTCTTGCCTAACAAGAATACAGAACAGCTGATATTGTACTGTGTTGCATTACCTTTTAAACAATTAATTACTTCTAACTTGTTCTTCCTCCCACCTTTATTCTACAAGAATTCTGCCTATTTTCCACCACTACGTTCTTGTTAAGTGATAGAATTTCCTGTGATTATAGAGTTTTTGGAAGGTTTCAAGCACTTTACTAATTCCTTAATTCCCTATACCACTTTCCCTGTCATGATGATTCAAGCATTTATTACACCACTGCCTGAAGGGGGAGTTACAACACGTTCGTTGTCTGACCAAAAACTCTTCTCTCATTTTACTTTGCTAATCATGAATAAATCAAGTATTAGCCCAATTATTTCCCCTTAAAGATCTTATACATGCAGTCTTCTCAAATTTGATCATGCTTCTACTTGTGGAATTCTGGTTTTGTTTACTACCTATTAAGCTGCCCCAAACAATTCTTTCCTGAAAACTGACTTGATGCTTACTTTACCTTTTACAAAGAAAGAAACCACACTGGGTTTTCAGAGGATATGTTTTCTATCTTTCTTTAATCCTATGGTACATGTTGTCTTCTGTATCTTAATATTGAAGAGAACAGATGTTTCTCCTACCTTTGGAAGTAATTTCCCATCCTAAGGGTAATCTTTGTACCTTCTACACTGTGATCGAAAAGTTGACCACATGAAAACAAATGAGTCTGTCAATAGGAGTTGCATTACATTCATTTGATTAGCCACAGGAAGAAAACACTACAGGTACTGAAACTTCCTGGCAGATTAAAACTGCGTGCCCGACCGAGACTCGAACTCGGGACCTTTGCCTTTCGCGGGCAAGTACAGGTACTGTCAACAACAAATGAAGATGACAATGTAACAGGTAGGGGTCACGTAACATATGTAGCACTGAGCAGTTCTATGTTGTTTTTCCAACAGAAATGACTTTTCATTGTACAACAGTGTTTTGTCAATTGTTCAAAGGCACATGTTGTAGAAGCATTTCCTGGGAAATATCCAGGTACCACAGTGCTGAACAGTTGAACTATAATGAGATTAACTACCCATTTCCAGCAATGCAGATCTGTTGCAGTCATGAAGAGGGCCAGGAGACCAGCCATTTGGCGAACGTTAACTGGCTCAGGTGAGGAATGTGATGCTGCATTTTACTTCAAAAAGCATGAAGAGACTGTCTGTCCAATCTCAGATTTTGTATGGTAGTCCTTAGACTGTAACAGAGAAGTTAAAATTTCATGCAAATCACGTTTGTAGAGTGCAGGAATTGAAGGCACTAAACAAAGAAATGTAACTTATGTGCACACATGATTTCATCATTTGTTGATGCCCATGCAATTGCAGAACTGAACCATGTTTTGTTCACTGGTATGGCATGGTTTTATCTTAGTAGATATGTGAATACTTAAAACACTAAAATTTGTCCAACCAAAAATCCACACATATTTCATGAGAATACTTTGCACCATAGAAAATTGGAGTCTGGCATACCGCATCACGCCATCAAATAGTGAGCTCCATTTCCTTTTAAGTTGCAGTGAATAGTGTTGTGTACCAAGACACTCACACACAGTTCACTTTTCGATAACCCTGTACTTTGATATCGGTAGAATGAGGCTACTTCACATCCTACTAGTCAACAGTACCCATTGTGTGAAAGTTATGTAAAGTTTAGGAGCTACTAGATCAAGTAGAGCATCCTTCAATTAACAGTCAATTAAGGTGATCCTAAAGTGGCCTTTTTAATGCTTGATTGACTCCCTTTCACAAACAAAAGAAAAAGATTTTTCTCTTAAGAAACCAAAGGAATCCTCACAAAGTACTTAACTAGACAATACTGGCTTTCTCTTTGACACTTTTGTGACATGTAGGCGATGGATGAATGAATTACAGAAGTGCATGTCACTGGATGGGGAGTATCAGTAATATCTACTACTAAAGTCATGGTATGCTGTTTCATAGCAAGAACTGAGCATGCCAATATGCACAGTCACATCTGTGTGAGTAAAACTATTGTGAATAGAAGTTTTAGATATTCCCTTAAGAGGGGAGCAACATTCTGCCCACAGAAATCTAGTCAAAGCCCAGCCCATCATCAAAGAGAAATACCACGGACAGTGTCACACAATGTGATGCCTGAAACTGGCCGAGCTATAAATAAGCTATACTCTTCAATGGGTTGTTGGTGAGTTCCGGAAGTCCCTGGCACTTGTAGTTCTAGCAGTACGAGTACATAAGCGCTGTCTACGACGAAGTGCTCTGCACGTAGGTGCTACTCAGGCCTGTGATACGCTTTACCTTGCTCCTCGAACCTTCTCTGGCACAGAGAACACCTGCAGTCCCCTGTGTAACCGTCCTCAGAGTAGTCCTCCTCTGTAAGAGAAGATGTACAGCTCTCGTGTACAGATTTGGGCGGCATCCCAGCGAGAGTAAGCTTAACCGACAACACACTGCTGAGGGAGAAAGTTGCTTGCTTTCTTCATTAGCAGTACAACAAGACAAAAAGGCAAGATTCATTATGAAATTATAAGGTACTTAACTACTGCCTTCTTAGCACCTACCTTATAAAGCTTTATGTTACACTGGCTTTACAATAGCACACCCTAAGTTTCTCATGCTTAAAAGCATTATAATCATATAAGCAGTTAAAAATGTTACACATTAATAATATGTGCTTCAAATAACAGGACTGACCTGGACAGTTATAAACTACACATAAATGTTGAGGACATGGGAACTGATAACAAGTCTTAAAGCAGTAGACCAGAGACATCACAACAAACCCTGCTCAGTATTGTATACAATTCTCATGTGAAGTTAATGGCACGGTGTTACAGATATGAGAAAATAATGAGTTTGGCAAAGGGAATAAATCTTAGAACTTAGATTTTCATCAACAGTAAGGTTATTAGGGATGGGGCAGTTAGGCTAGGTTGAAGAAGGAACTGACATCAGCCTCACTGGAGGAACCACCTCCGAAACACTTCTACTAGTCCACGGTGACACTCTTTGCACTGTCGTACAATAGTAACATTAGCATTTCTTGTACCTTATCTGATAGAGAGGGCTGCAAAGCTCAGATTTGTTTCTTAGCTCTTCCTGTGGCACATGAAATTTTACTTTATGGGAGAATACGATGTCTCTGTAACAAGCAGGATTTATCTGGAAAAGAGATAGGGCTACATATCTAACAGACTAGCTTGTTAACTCTGCCTGTTGTGCAGATAATTTTATTTTGTGGCGCAAGGAAAGGTGAAAAAAACTATAAAGCAGGGAAAAGGTATAGACAATAACTGTGACTTTCACAAGGAAAACCTGTCATTTTATTAAGAGTTTAAATTGTTTCCTGCAATAGTCACAGGCGTGACAATGGAAAGCACTGGGAGGAAAATCCATAGACTTAGTAAGTTTAATACCATACCTCTTGTAGTGGAATGGACACCAGCTGTGATGTATTTTAAACAATGATTAATTACAGGCATTTTTACAATTTTGTGTTGCAATACCTTTTACAAAATTACTGAAATGTTAATAATCAATATACTGAGTGGCCTTATGTAAGGGAAAGAATAAAAGCACTGCCTCCTAGTGTCAAGTATTGGCTGTGTAGTTGCGTAATATGGGTCGCTGTGATTCATTCAATGGGGTGTAGGTTTGCATTTGAGCAGTTATAGATGAACATGAAAATAAAAAGAAGGAAGGTGGTTAGAATGATACCATCTCCTCTCCTATCTTTCCTTCCCCTCCAATAATTAGGTGAATTCCAACAACTGAATCTCATAAAATTAAGACTCAAACCAAATATGTATTAAGCACCATCCCAACAGTACAATTTAGCAACCTTTGTTGCAACAGAAGATTTATATGGTTAATTTAAGTTTAATTGCTATGTTGTTAACAATACCTCTAATTAGAACTATATTAAGGGATGGAATTTAAGTCACATTTCATCATTAAGACAATTTTCGTCTACAGCCCACTTACTGTAAATGATAAAACATGTTTCTTTTGTATGCTAACCAATCTTTTTCTACAATTAAAACTAACAGGTGTTCAACATGCATATGATGTCCTTATACAGTGGATGAAATTAAAGATCACCACAAGACGCACTTGATATGTGGCTATCAATGGAGAATTAAGAATTATAGAAAGGTACGGCATTGAAATTCTCTCTCTCTCTCTCTCTCTCTCTCTCTCTCTCTCTCTTTCACGCACACACGTGTGCACCCAGCGAAATGAGTTGTATAGTAACATTTCTTTGTCACTTTGTGTTTAATGATAAGTGATCTTACCTCAACTCCAATTCTACTTGTGTTTTATTTCTTTTGGTATCTGCTATCTTCAAACTGCATTATTTATATAGGGCTGACAAATTTTCTACCTTTTTGTCACTTGGTTTGGTATTTTCTTCCTGTTCATTACCAATATGAATTTTGATTTAATTAAATTTATAGGAAACTTCCAACTGAGTGTTCAGAAAAATTATTATTTTTCTTCTTTACCTTTCCTTATATTCCTATGTATCACCTCAACAACTGCAAAGACTAGAGCATCAGTGTTACTCTGTACAATATTCACAGTTAATACTTTCTTTTTGATTACAAAAAATGAAATTAAATAGGAAGAGAAGGCCAACCTCCTTAAATCACCTAATGTTTCACTCAGTGTCACCATTAATTATTCTGATCTCTTGTAATCTTTGTAAAAGCAGTAACAAAATTTCCTATGTGAATCACGCAAAAAATCCTAGCATTTAAAATACACTGTGATAGTTCTTGAAGGCAAATTATGTATAATGGCATTTTTGCTGGGGTCTTCAGTCCATTCTACAGTCTACAAGAGTGGCTTGTTACAGCTCTCCATACTACTCTATCCTCTGTGAGCCTCTTCATTTCCCAGTACCTACTGCAACCTACATCTTTCTGAATCTGCTTATTGTATTCATCTCTTGGTCTCCCTCTATGATTTTTACCCTCCACACTCCATCAAATACTAAACTGGTCATCCATTGATGTCTCAGAATGTGTCCTATCAGCCGATCCCTTCTTTCGGTCAAGTTGTGCCACAAAGTTCTTGTCTCCCATTTCTATTCAGTATTTCCTCATTAGTTATATGATTGAGCCATCTAATCTTCAGCATTCTTCTGTAGCACCACATTTCAAAAACGTCTATAAACTGTTTATTATCCATTTTCACTCATACACATGGCTGCACTCCAGACAAATACCTTCAGAAAAGACTTCCACACTGAAATCTGTATTTGATGTTAACATATTCTTCTTCTTTAGAAATGCTTTTCTTGCTACTGCTTCTACATTTTATCACCATCATCAGTAATTTTGATGACCAAATATAAAACTCATCTAATATTTTCAGAGTCTCATTTGCTAATCTGATTCCCTTAGTATCACTTCATTTAATTCAATTACATTCCATTATCCTTGCTTTGCTTTTGTTGATTTCATCTTATATTCTTCTTTCAAAACATTTTCCGTTCCATTCAACTGCTCTTCAAAGCCCTCTCCCTGACAGACTTTCAACGTCATCAGCAAACCTTGAATTTTTTATTTCTTCTCCCTGAATTTTAATTCCTACACAACATTTTTCTTTGGTTCCCTTTACTGCTTGTTCAGTGAGCAAATTTAATAACATCACAGATAGACTACAAACCTGTCTCACTTCCTTCTCAACCACTGCTTCCCTTCCATGCCCTTTGACTATTATTACTGCTGTCTGATTTGTTGTAAATAGCCTTTCTCTTTAAGCTACCCACTCGTCTTCTACTGTATTCCTTTCTCCTGTTCTAGTCAGCCATTGCCTGATACTCCCTCTGAAGCTCTCAACAGCCTTTGGTTCTTTCAACTTATCCAGGTCCTATATTTCCTTACTTTCCTACCTTAATCCAATATGTTCACTTTTAAGCTACAGTTCATAACCAATAAATTGTGATCAGAGTCCACATCTGTCCCTGGAAATGTCTTACAATTTAAAATCTAGTTCCTAAATCTCTGTCTAACCATTATATAGTCAAGCTGAAACTTTCCGGTGTCTCCAGGTCTCTTCCATGTACACTACAAATAAATTTTTGCCTCCTTTAACTATCTGAAAAATTTCTTTTATCTCATCATTCATTTCCTAAATTTCTTCATCATCTGCAGAGCTACTTGGCATGTAAACTTTTACTACTGTGGTAGGCATGGGCTTCGTGTCTATCTTTGCTATGATAATGCATTTATTATGCTGTTCATAGTAGCTTACCTGCATTCCTACTTTCTTATTTATTACCAAACCCACTCCTGCGTTAGCCCTATTTGACTTAATGGTATTGTGGCATAGAGCGCCATAAATATCGATATTCGTTCAGTACGTAGGTGTGCTTTCTTTGAGGAGAGGGCTTTGGGCAGGATGTTGGACACTAACAGGAGTTAGCCTCCGGACTTGTATCTGTGTAGAAGTGAAGTGCTAATAAATCTGTATTGGAGAGAATTCTAGTTGTTTACCTACAACTATACATTTATTCCTCATTGGTGACCCCGTTTTTTTGTGAAATACGTGCCTGAGTTACCGCCCGAAGGTTATTTACGCGCCTACCATGTAGGGTTTCTTCGCGATCGTGAGGGCCTTTGTTCAGCTCCAGACAATCGCCTTTCAGCACTCACTGCCGCACGGATTTCAGCAACATCTCTCCAGCACTCCTGCCATCGTAGTGGACATGCCGCAAGACTCTTCGGAATCCTTCAGCCAGAACATGCAGTGGAATTCATCGAGTGCCGCCGGTTTCTTCCAACCGCCAACGGTCGCGGACTCTGGCTTTGTTAGCCTAGACCTTCCCATGTGTTCTCCACAGAGTGTTGTTCGGAACATTCCTACTCCTGTGTTGAACGCACAATTCAAAACAGTTCATGACGTCGAGTGAAGTTTTGCTACTTTGGAAAATCCAGTAGTAAATTCAAACTCGAATCAGTTCCCCACGTGTGTATCCTTCCGTGCCGGCTAGTCAACAGGTGCTCAATGCTCGCCAAACAGCAAATATCGCACCGAGTGTGCATCCTAGTGGACGTGTGTGGGATCCTTGTGTTGCTTCTAATCAAGTCAACAATTCTGTGCTGGTCAGTAATTACTTGGTCATCTACAACCAGCCCCATCACTCACGGTCGAGTGAATATAGTGTGCATAATGGACATTCACCGGCATACGTAAGTACTTGTGGCTTCTCTCCTAGCTACCACGTCAATGAGAATGCACATTTGGACTACGATCCTCACACCGTTCGAGCGTCCATCGCTTCTCAGCCGCCCCCACGGCGTCAAGTGAATTTCACGATTCCCGCATTACGGGACGCCAATAATTCAGACTCGCTATCTTCTGCATGCTCTACTACCATCCGAAGTAATAGGCGCACCTCCACAGTGACTGCAGTGCCGAATCTGCCGAAACTACCAGACTTCAAACCCGCTCAGCCAGAGTTCTGGTTTAACCTGGTTGAGCAAACATTCAATGTCTGTGCTTTGGACGATGACGCACGCTTCGCCTGCCTCATGAACCATCTTCTTGACCGCGTTGATTTAATTTACGATCTGGTAAAAGCACCCCCTCCCCCCTCCCCTAGCTGGGAAGTATGCTGTGGCAAAACAGACGATACTGGAGTGCATCTCAAAAACCAGGAGAGAAAATGTGCGAATGTGCGACAGCTCATCTACGAAGAGCATCTCAGCGAAAGGTCTCCGTCCCAGCTGTGGCGGTGCATCTGTCTTCTCGTCGATAAGCAAGTTATGCCTGATGACACGCTCGCAGAAATCTGGACTGAAAAGCTGCCTTTGCCTGGTCCAGACTGCAATCTCTGTGTATGAAGATAGGCCAGTAAATGTACGTTTATGCACCACCGACAGAGCATACTCCGCCAGGCAACGTGAGCTCCGTGAACTGCATTCTGGACGTGACCGCACTATGATGCTTTCTGACACCACACCCTTGTCTGGTGCTGCTAATAACAAGTTTGTTAAACTAGCCGCCCTGCCTGCACCTTCAACTCCCCGCAATGACAGTGCATCGGCCTCTGTGGAAGACTCTGGGTCACATACTCCATCACCTAGCAACTACCCACAGGAGCATAGGCCCGCCCAACCTTACTGTTTCTTCCACGCAAGATTCGGGGAGCAAGCTCGCAAATGCCAGTCACCGTGTTCTTACCTAAACTCCAACTGCAGGTAGGCTACGGTGCCACCTCCTGCATGTAAACAGTGGGCACCATCCAACGTTGCACTCCGTTTCGGACAACAACAGTAAGTGTGGTCGAGTCGATGTTCGCGATTTACAATCAGGTGTACATTTTCTGGTTGACACTGGTGCAGACATCTCTTTGCTGCCGGTTTGCTTAGCAACCAATAAAGTGCAACCACACAAAACAGTACTTGGTGCAGTGAACTTGTCTACCCTACAGTGTTCGGTTTCTACTTTGTATACAGTGAAACTTTGCCCAGGTGCAAGCTGGAGTGGACGTTTTTAGTGTAAACAATTGAAAAACCTATTCTCAGAATTGATTTCCTCAAGCACTATCAGTTGTCACTAGATTTTGTGCAAAATACTGTGTTTTACCCCCACCCCCCCCTTAACAAACATATTCCTTTCGCTCCGCTGAGTGACAGTTCGGCTAACACCAAACATGTGTGCTGTGCTAAGAAGTGTTTCAACCTATCCTAGGAGCTGCAATCTCAGACAAACAAGTGGATAGTGGAGTGCGCCAAGTCTTCGAAGTTGCGGATGGAACGTATGGAAATGCTGCTGCATCTCCGCAACATACACCACGAGTAGGCCTCCACACAACAATGCCTCGCGGCACTACAAGGAGACGACTCGTCATCTACAGACAAGGTCAGTCCGTGCGAATCTGGTGTTCCCATGCCCGCGCACATTAACAACGATGTTGTGAACTCTGTAAACTGTGTCAGCACCCCCTTTTGTAATGACAGTGTATGCCCGAGTGCTCATGCTCCTTGCGTTCCGAATGGACAATTAACTTCCGAAGCTCGTGGCTATGAACTACGGCCATCTGCTGTTCGGGCACGCCCACTCGTGCCTACAGCGCTCGTAGCGGCACGGCCCGCTACCAAGAACCAGTGTACCAACCTCGCCCATGTTAACACGCGTGCGGCCCTTACGCAGCCTACGAGCGGTTGGCACACCTGTATTTCTGTGCCCTCAGCACCACAGCTTTGCCCGTCTGCCACTGCCTGCTCCGCTTCATGGACATCACACTGTCATGCCGCGCCACGTATTGCAGTGGTCACTAATGGCACAGTTTATCGGTTATGTCTAACCGATGGGCCGCCCATATCACAATGCCCACGCCACCTCAAACTGGAATTTATGAAAATTGCAAAAGAACAATTAGATTATCTATTACAAAAGGGAATAACTGAACCTTCTTCCAGTTGCTGGGCTAGTCCTATCCTGTTTGACCAAAAGAAAGACGGTACTTGGCGTATGGTCGGAGACTATAGGCGTTTAAATGCCCGCACCATCATTGATAAATATCCGGTCCCACACATTGCAGACTTCAATCATGCACTTGCAGGTGCAATGTACTTCTCTGTTTTGGACTGTAAGCACGTATTTCATCAGATTCCTATGGCTCGGGCTGTTTCAATACAAATTTATGATGTTTGGGTTGAAAAATGCCCCCCATACGTAGCAGCGTTTCATCAATCAAACTTTATCTCATCTAGACTTTTGTTTCGTGTACATGGACGACATATTGGTTTTTGCTTCTACTTTGGAACAGAGTGAGGAGCATGTTCAAGTCATGACAGATATTTTAGCAGCCGCTGGTATCGAACTGAACAATAAAAAGACTCAATTGCACCAGTCATCCGTCACATTCCTAAGTTATGTTGTGTCATCGGACGGTCTGACACCACCACAGGACAAGATCAAGCCCGTTCTTGAGATGCTACGCCCCCAGACCTATAGGGAATTATGCAGGTTCATCGGAACAGTTAATTATTACCATAAACATTTGCCAGCCGCTTCTGCAGTGCAGGCTCCTCTCACAGATGCTCTCGCTGGCCCACAAACTTCTGGCACCCGCCAGGTCCCATGGACACCGGACATGGACAAGGCATTTAATGAACTCAAACAGCTGTTGGCCTCCGCTGCCATTATTGCTCACCCACGTGCGGATGCCACAATGTTTATCACTACCGACGCTAGTGACAATGCTATCAAAAAAGCTAAACAACGCGCAGAAGAAATACTCAGCATTCAACAGAGAATTACTTGCAGTTTACGAGACCATAAGACACTTCAGAACTGACGAGATTTCTATGTGCTCATTGATCACAAGCCATTGGTTCCTGCCATAAAAAATCCTGCGGCTGATCCGCCCCCATGACGCTTTCGTCACATCGATTACATCTTGCAATTTACAAATGACATTCGCTACATCCGAGGAGCGGACAATGTGGTTGCTGATTTTCTCTTGCGTGTTGGTGCTGTCACAACCTTAATTGACTTAACGGACCTACCTCGGTTGCAATCGGCAGACCCCGATACCATGCAGTTAATTTTGGACCACAGCTCCTCTCTCCAACCAGTACGCTCTACTTTCCCTGACATATCTGACTTAGTGTGGTGTGATGAACAGACTGGTACGTTGCGGCCATTCATTCCTAAGCCCCTTCAACGCCAGGTCTTTGACAAATTACACACATTAGCACATCCTGGCGTCAAAGCTTGCACCCGTCTGGTAGCTCAATGGTTTGTCTGGAGAGACATGCAGTGCGACTGTCAGTCTTAGGCCACGGCATGCATGTTGTGTCAACAGAACAAAGTTGCCAGGCACACTTCTCCACCCTTTGGCTGTTTTGCCCAACCGCCAGGCCGGTTTCACCATGTTCATGTCGACCTTGTAGGCCCTTTGCCCCCCTCTGAGGGTTTCCGTTACTTGTTTACAGCTATTGACAGGATGACTTGGTGGGCTGAGGCTGTGCCTATTCCGAACATTAGCTCTGAGACAGTAACTCGAGCATTCTTAGATTTGTGGATCTCTAGATTTGGCTCACCTGTTTACCTCACCACTGACCAGGGGCGACAATTCGAGTCTTCAGTTTTCTCTGATTTATGTAAAATGTGTGGTGTTGTCAAAATTCATACTTCTGCATACCACCCCCAAAGCAATGGGCTTGTCGAGTGATGGCATCGCACTTTAAAGTCTGCCTTGCATTGCCATGACTCACTATGGACAGAGACACTGCCCTTTGTGCTTCTTGGCCTTCATGCGACTTTCAAGGAAGACCTCAAGGGTTCCGTAGCCGAGTTTGTGTATGGCCAACCTCTGGTTCTGCCTGGAGAATGAGTCACTCCCACCCCACTTCCACAGCCCTCTGAACTCCCTTCACTTCTCGAGTGGGTGCGCTTGCACTGCAGCAAAATTCAGCCGCCACCTCCGGCAGCTCATACACCTCCGCATGTGTACGTACTGCGCACGCTAGACTCTTGTGAGTACGTGTTTCTCAAAGACAACTCAATCAAAGCTCCGCTTCAGTCGCCCTACACAGGTCCTTACAAGGTCGTCAAACGCCCATGGAATAACATGGATCTCCTCATAAAAGGCTCTCCAACCACGGTCTCACTCAACCAAGTGAAACCAGCTTTCATTGAGCCTCAGGTGAACCTCTCTGATTCTGCCCCTATTTCTCCCACTCCTGCTTCGAGCGGCCATCCATCTTCCCATACCATGCATTCGGGTATTGATTCTCCACAGCCTGCTTCTCTGCCGAGCACTGCTCCTTCTCCGCGTTCATCTAATTCGAGTGGCCAATCTTTTTGGGGTTTCACTCCTCACAGCCCTCCCAGTCGAACTGCCAACCACTCAGATTCTACCATTGTCTTACCATCTTCGTGTAACAGCTCTTTGTCACGCTGTTCAATCCACGCTGGCTCCTCATTGCCTTCAGCCACGCTCCCTCGTATGTAAGCTGATTGCCCGAGGTTGTCTCCTGCGCAGTCCAGTGCACCTGTCACCCCCCTCTTAGCAGATGCTTCCCCCTGCCATGGCTTTCCCACACCTCCCTGCCTCCCTACCATTGCTCGTACAGGTGCCACCCAAGAATTCACAACACATGTACACCCTGATGACATACATAAATTATCTGTTGTGGTAGATGGCAATACGGTGTGTGTGGTACTTGCGTGTGACAATGTTGAGGGAGGAAGTGCAGAATCTCGTGTCGGGCGCCGCTTTAAATTGAGCAGAAGTGCTGCGTGTGGCAATTTACGTGCTTTTGTTAGATCCTCTGGCAAGATGATTCTCCGCCTGCCTGCTGACGAAGTGCTACACCTCCGCTCCAGGACAGGACGTCGTCTTCAGCCGCCGGTGTCGCTTGCCGACTTCGCCGTCGACGTACCGGGTTTCACCCCCCGGTCTCCTAGCAATCGACCACTTCCGCCTGATGCAGAAGAACTGAAGAACTGTACATTACCTTCCTAACTTCTCAGCCCCCCCCCCCCCCCCATTCACAGGGACGTACTCCATACTGTGCAGGGGGGGGGGAGGGGGGGAGGGGGGGAGGGGCTGGGGGGCTATGTGGTGTAGAGCGCCATAAATATCGATATTCGTTCAGTACGTAGGTGTGCTATCTTTGAGGAGAGGGCTTTGGGCAGGATGTTGGACACTAACAGGAGTTAGCCTCCGGACCTGTATCTGTGTAGAAGCGAAGTGCTAATAAATCTGTATTGGAGAGAATTCTAGTTGTTTACCTACAACTACACCTTTATTCCTCAGTATCAATCACTGCTTGTGACGCATCTATGGAGACAGAGTAGTCTGATTTCCTCTAATACAGAAGAAACAAATGACAGTGAAAATAGAAAATACAGCTCAGCACATACCTCAGGGATATGCTGTTCATTAATCACAAATTATTAACTATACAACACAAAATGCAATTTCTTTTAAAATGAATAGTACACAGAACTAGCAAAATATAATTAGCATTTACTCTAAATAAAATATCTAAAAAAAAGGTGTTTTTGTTCAACACTTCAAGAATAAATGGGTCTTGAGACAGAAACAAAAATTTGCCAAGGTTTGCTCTTATATTGCACAACCCCCAGTAGCAGCATTCAACTGCTCACTCAGTTCTGGACCATGAGGTGGCTACACTTCATAACCATCACTCAGAACTCAATGAGATCAGCACAGATGCTTGCATCTACACCACAGTGCGCTGTCTCCGTACTGCTCCACGGTAGGCCGCACATTGCAGCACTTTGGACATCGCTCCCACGGCCACTTGGGATGAGACTCCCCAATGGGATTGGTATTTTGGTATTGGGTCAATGGACTTCATTTCTGTTACTCTTATATGATCACAGACTATCTCTCAGTTGTTAGCACTAACCAAGCTTTATTGTGAAAACAGAAGTTTTCTTAAATTGAACCTGTGAATCATCATTCACTGAAGCATGCATTACCCACAACAGGTTTCAACAATATGGATAATATTCTACTATTATATTATGTTTACTGTCTGACAGAAACAATAAAATATCTAACAGTGCTTTTGCTTTATATCTTTCCACAAGACTTTTATAAATTGAACCACAGTATTCTCGCAGCTGGTACCTGTTATCCGATCTTATGATTTCCTCTGCATGTAAAAGTTACAAGAATGATCAAAAGTGGGGAACAAAGAAATTCAGCCAATGCACCGAAAACTTTGCTGGATGCTGTTCTCCATAAAACATTAGGTGAAATTAAGTCAATCATTTTCGGCCACAAAAATGAGATGCAGAAAAAGCAATTAGATGATTATCAGGAAATCTTATGTAAGGTATCAAACTATTGTAGGTTTTGTCCCATATTTTCCAGTGGTATAATAGCAGATTATCTGGTACCTAAAGTTGATCAATAAAATACTGGATCAAACAGACTTTCTCCCATGGAAAAAAACCACATTAATTAAAAACTTATAGCATTATACAGCATTATAAATAAAACTAAAAAGTTTAAAAATTTTGTTTTCAATTAATAACTGTGATAGCTTCACTGACAAAATATGCTTATTAAGTTTTGTTCCTATATTTTAATACTTAGCTGACTGAGCATTTAAATTATCTATTACCCAGTGTAAGTGTGCAACTTTTGCAGCATTACTGATGCTTCTAGGGTTAAAACTGCTTCCTTCTAAAATACTTGTTTCCAATAGGCCTACTTGTGGATATCTACATGTACGTATGAGTGAACTACATTGTTTTTGCACAGCACAGACCTTCCCCTAGAAAGGAAGTATTACAATAAAGCAATATTCTGTAAGTAAATCTACAAGAGCAAGTCAACAGAGAATGAAAGAATTTTTTTCACCTTGTGTCAATGAACCAATCTCCCTGTGGTTGGCTGTATTTATTTTGTTGATCTTCGAGTAATGATAAATCAATATTGGTCAGTTATCATTGTGGATTTGGCAAACAATGACATGGTTATTAGGGCCCAAGCCCAAATAAATATAAAGTCATATCAAATAAATAATGTAGTAAATCAACACTACAAAAGGAAAATTAATTAAAAAGTTAAAAGAAAATATGAAAAAAAGTAGTACACAAAATGTGTACGTATATATATAAACAGTTCTAAGTTTTGAAATATCATGCATTTTGTTTGTTAGAAATAACTAAAGCTACTTTCTAACACTCTGGTTATATGTTGGAGAACAAGACAAATATTTCACAGGTGCTAGACACTTGGTGTGCCACCACCCACACTAAAGAAGGCCCTCAGCTGACCCACAGACTGTCTGCTTACAAACACAGAAGGAGCACTTTCCAAACTTTTTGCATGTCACAAATAGCACACACTACATCTGAGTGTAGTGCAAAATAGGTTAGCAGTTTACCAGAGGAGGATTAGAATGGAAACACTTAACTGATGGGAGGTATGAGACATGTAATTCACTCACAATGAAGAGTATGCAGCTCTGAAATATCGCTCACCCACCATAGGGGTTGACAACCAGGAGTGATGGTCTGGGGTGTCATTTCTTTTCATAGCATGACCCTTATGGTTGTCATCACATTACCACTCCAACACAGTGGTGCATCAATAGTATTCCCATTTTGTTGCCCTTCATGGCAAACCATCTTCAGCTTACATTTCTGCGAGAAAATGACACTCACACACAGTGAGAGTTTCTATTGCTTGTCTTCATCCTTGCCAAACCATACCTTGGCTAGCAAGGTCACCAGATCTCTCCCCAATTGAGAATATTTGGAGCACTATGGGCAGGGCCCTCCAACCATCTTGGGATTCTGATGATCTCTCCAGCTATCTTGGGTTTCTGATGATCTAACACAGCAACTGGACAGAATATGGCACAATGTCCATCAGGAAGACATCCAACAACTCTGTCAATAAATGACATGCCAAAAAATTGATTACATAAGGACCACAGCTGGACCATTACATTATTGACTTGCTCAACTTATGAATCTCTTTCTTTTGAATAAACCATCCAATTATTATGAAACTGTCATATGTTTGTCTGTATATGTACATCATATCTACCAATTACCATCCCACTTGAATAATTCCTTTGTCATGCATCTTTTTTCTATGCATTTACAATTTGGCTTAGAATTGATATATGAAACAATCAAAATAAAAGTAGTATGCAATTATAGTAATCCTTATCACTAGACAAACACAGCCACATAACCACCAATATTCATTTCAGCAAAGTTCAGAATAACCACTGCCTTGAACACAGAAAATATTTTTGACCTAGCTTTAACTCATTGAAATACCCCTTTCAGAACACACAGTTAACACTTAATTTGTTTTGTAGTTTTCTGGAGTACTGATGGCCATTGT
Source organism: Schistocerca americana (assembly GCF_021461395.2). Classification (NCBI taxonomy): domain Eukaryota; kingdom Metazoa; phylum Arthropoda; class Insecta; order Orthoptera; family Acrididae; genus Schistocerca; species Schistocerca americana. The sequence goes on along the minus strand of NC_060128.1, from coordinate 158,060,770 downwards.
GAAGGACGCACATTTCTGCTCAGTTAAGCATATAATTTTAGGAATGAAGCTCTTGAAGTGGCAGCATTTGCTACTTTGAGCTCCATTTCACACTTTTCTTTCTCCACATATTACCCATTCAACAGCCAAATGTGTTTCATTTAGCATCTGTCTACCTATAGCCCTATACTTTGTTTTACATTTATTTTCCAGTAGCCACTGTTTCCTTAGATGTTTATTTAGAGACACTGTGTTAACATGAACAGTCCTTCCCATAATGAATAATGTTACTGGGTACACATCTGTCCAGTGGTTGGACAACCGTTCTTTTAAATCTGAGCCACAATTTCTCTACATGCCCCCTGCCCAGAGGTAAATGTTTTGAACACCTCTTTGAAATATGACATGAGAGCCATTACCTACTTTACTGAACATATAAATCTTTCTGCTTGTGTTAGTTGCCCTTGTATTTGGTAATCATTGGTGTACTGCCTCATGAACACTGATACCAGTTTTAAAATGGAATTCACGAAAAAGGATGCATTATATATAATCCATCTCCATAATGAGTGGGCTCCTAATCTATCTATTTTACTTAGTTTCATAGATGGGCATTTAGTATTGTTTTACAAAATGAACTGTCAGGACCACCATTAAGAAAACTTTACTTATTCCATAACATTTAAGTTTTCTCTGACATTGACAGCATATTTGGCAAAAAAAGATTTGTTAGTTGGCTGATGATTTCTCAAAAGTTTTGGTTACATATGGAGGCTGATACAAAAGTCCATTCAGAACCCTGTGTGCACCCTTCGCATAGAGTCTTCGCCAAATGATCTTACATGTAACTTCAATTCCTATTCTGCTGAATTTGAGTTTCGCATCTCCTCTAATGAGTATACCACTGCCATTTCCCATTATGTTACCCTAAATACATACAATTAGATTCACCCCAAAAATTTCCTACTGTCAATTTAGGTTTTTCCCCAGTTTTTTGTATGTAGTAATACATAGCTCGACTGCTTTTTAAGATATGAAACTCTGTGATTTTGTTGAAATGCTACGAAAGTCGATCATCAATGTGATTTTAATGGACTGATCTGTGGGTGTATATTTTACGTCTTGCAATAATACTTTTAGGGGCACCCTCCTTCTGTTACATCATCAATTTTTCTGTGTTGTTAGAACTGATAGTGACAAAACAAACACACACACACACACACACACACACACACACACACACACACACACACACACTGAAGTGCCAAAGAAACTGGTACAGGTGTGCGTATTCAAATACAGAGATATGTAAACAGGCAGAATACAGTGCTGTGGTCGGCAAAACCTATAAGACAACAAACATCTGGCACAGTTGTTAGATTGGTTACTGCTACTACAATGGCAGGTTATCAAGATTTAAGTGAGTCTGAACATGGTGTTATAGTTGGTACATGAGCAACAGCATCTCCGAGGCAGCGATGAAGTGGGGATTTTCCCATATGATCATTTCACGAGTGTACCGTAAATATCATGAATTCAGTAAAATATCAGATCTCTGACATCACTGCAGCCAGAAAAAGATCCTGCAAGAACGCGACCAACGATGACTGAAGAGAATCGTTCAATGTGACAGAAGTGCAACCCTTCCACAAATTGCTGAGATTTTGATGCTGGGTCATCAACAAGTGTCAGTGTACACAGCATTCAATGAAACATCATCGATATGGGCTTTTGGAGCTGAAGGTCCACTCATGTACCCTTGATGGCTGCATGATTAATCCTCACCTGGGCCTGTCAACACCGACATTGGACTGTTGATGACTGTAAACATATTGCCTGGTAGGACGAGTCTCATTTCAAATTGTATCGAGTGGATGGACATGCATGTGTATGGAGACAAGCTCATGAATCCATGGACCCTGCATGTCAGCACGGGACTGTTCAAGCTGGTTCAGGCTCTATAATGGTGTGGGGCATGTGCAGCTGGAGTGATATGGGACCCCTGATGCCTCTAGATACAACTCTGATAGGCGACATGTACATCAGCATCCTGTCTGATCACCTGCATTCATTCATGTCCACTTTGCACTCCGATGGACTTTGGCAATTCCAGCAGGACAATGTGACACTCCATACATCCAAAATTGCTACAGAGTGGCACTGGGAACACTTTTATGAGTCTGAACACTTCTGGTGGCTACCAAGCTCCCCAGACATGAACATTATTGGGTATATCTGGGATGCCTTGCAACATGCTGTTCAGAAGAGATCTTCACCCCCTCATGCTCTTGCAGATTTACGGGCAGTCCTTCAGAATTCAGGGTGTCAATTTGTCAGTTCCCTCCAACACTACTTCAGAAGTTAGTCGAGACTGTGCAACATTGTGTTGCGGCACTTCTGCGTGCTCGTGGGGGGCACTACATGATGTCAGACAGTGTAACAGTTTCTTTGGCTTTTCTGTAGCAGTTCAATAATGTTCTTACACCACACAATCAATTTTGGACATCTTATTTTTAATCCAGTGGACAGAATTGTTTAATATTTTGAGTTGGCAGCATTTAACAGTTTTGTAAACCTTTAATGCCAAATGATGAACACCAGCAGATTGAAATGTGTCATAAATAAACTAAAGTGAACAATAACACTCTGAGTGGCTGTGGTAAATACATATAAACTACATTACTACAGTTGTGGAAAATTAATACCATCAATGTGGTAAATGACTATAGGCATTAATATTGGTGATACACATATTTTGGGGACTAATTTTAAATTTTGCACTCAGCTCAACACACTGAGCTACTGCAGTTAGCAACAGCATAATATGGAGGGTTTTTACTCATTTTGCATGGTAAATAATGCAAACACTCACAAGATCATAAAGAACTTTTATGGTCCTGGAATACATCACACATCACCTTATGTACAGACTACCAAGTGAGCACAAAATTGCTAGCAGTGGCATGTGTTTTGTAGCTGAACTCCCATAGCTCCCCAGTGATGTCACTCCTCACCCGGTCTGGCAGTCAAAAGTCATCTGGGAAGCCAGAACATGCCCTTTGAATAGCCAACAGCGTTGTTAAGAAAAGGTTGCTGCACAACACAAGATACACCAACAGAAATGCTAAACACGGTCTGTAGTAGTGCATAAACCATTTAGCATAACTGACTGCACTTGAAAGGTGTGTGCAATACTAGGTGTCAAGAGTGCTACCATATGAACAGAATCAGGTGCAAATAAAGTTTTGTTGGGAGACTCTATTTTACTTCTGTCAGCACTGTTGCTGAAGCTGTCTTCATCCTTATGAATGCAGAAGCAAACACAATGATACAAAGTCAAGGAGTATTTGGTCTACAGTGAAAGTAATGCCAATTCACTTCACTGAATAGTGTCTCATGTTTTACTTAGATGGTCCTCACATGCAGTCTACTTTGCATCAGATTTCAAGTCTCTGGATTGAATTGGTCTGTATCTATCTGTTCTGTGCTTGCACTAGAATACAGTTTTGTGTTCAGACTGGCAACAATAACTGGAAGTAATAACACTAAACTTATCTCTCTTCTCCATGCAGGCCACAACTTCCCACCTAAAGTTTTTATTTCTTCTGGACTGAAATTAAATCAACGTGAAACATTGGGAGTTGTTAAGAAGAAAGTGGAGGCAGTTATGAAGGAAATGTTAGAAGATAAAACAAGATGGGAATCTGTTGCAAACTTTGTTCATATAATTCAATGAAAACTACTTTACAAAAAGATCATACCAAAGTGGACCCTACCTGATTCGTTTGGTATTTATTCTCAGTCTTTATTAACTTGCCCTCAGAAATAGCAATACAATGTGGCAAAACATAGTAGTAATATACTGCCATGAAAGATATACCAAAATACATACCTGGATATACAAAATACATACCTGGAATGCTGAGTACAAGAAGAGCCACATCTTAAATAGCGCTCGTAAAAAGGTTATAATTGGTGATGGGATAAGTTTCATTTGTGATGGGGGCCACAGGACAGAGTAAATAAGACAGGAACAGACTTACTTAAAGCGAGACCAAGCCATGACCATACAAAGCCTTTGGCCTCTATTTCCAAGGCTCACATAAGTCCATCTGATGTAAGAAAAGCCATTCCGAAAAAACTACAGATGTAACATGCGAAATGCAAAAAAATGTTTAAGTTCCTCCTAGCGGTAGTTAAGATAAAATTTGGTTAAAGAAATAATGCAGAAAAATATCCAAATTATTCAGTCTCTTCAGTGATTATAAATTTTTAAGTTATAAATTTCTCTTTTTGAGATATGAAAAATGTGAACAGTATTGTCAGTAGAAACAAAGAATTTGTAGAAAATACAAATCTTCAAAAACTGTTAACATTGTTTCACATATATTATACATTTCACAGAAACTTTGCATTAAGTAACTGAGACAGACATATCAGAAATATATTTATTGGATAGTGACCCATTAGTAAAGAATATTAACACAATTATGGCCAATCCATCACATAATTCCATGGCGGTTTAACTATCTATGTAACAATATGGAGAAGGAGAAGGAGAAGAAGAAGAAGAAGAAGAAGAAGAAGAAGGAGGAGGAGAAGAAGAAGAAGAAAGAAAACTTGGCAATGGTATTTCTGCTATATGCTGCTTTATGCCAGATGTTTCCCAAGCAGAAGCTTCTTGAATTCTAGGCAATGAAAATATAAAATGAACAAGACTGTATTTTGTTATTTTCAAAAATATGCACACACTTAATGTGTGCAAATGAGCTGATTATAGCCACTCTGTAAGCTCACTGCTTGGCACTAGGATCCAACAAACAACACATTACTGAAACTATGCTCGCTTAAATGCATTTTGATAACTTTAGTTGCACACATATGTAGAAATAAGCCACAGCTCAGAAATGAATTATGAATGACAGTGAATACGTAGCCCATGTAAGTGCCTCATTTATCATGAAATGTGCTCTAGCAGACTCTGCAGTGCCAGACGTGTGGGCTAGTGTGCGTTATCAAACTATATTTTAGCTTTGGAAGCTTTCTGCAAACAATACATGCTGCTACTTAGATTTAAAAACAAACTACAAAGATTAACTGAACCACTTGGTGATTCAGCAAAATTAAACAATAAAATGGAATAAATTCTTTGAAACAGGAATGTCACTGACTACATTGGATATAACAAAGAAAGTAGATACTATCAATAAACTTTTAGTGATTCCAACAGCATCACATTTTCAACAAAAAATATACTGTCTGATGTAAGTGCTTTAAGATGTAAACGATTACAATTTTTTGTATTCAGGTACACCACAAAAGACACACGTATAATCAAGACAGATGATAAAAGAACTAATAGGGCAGTAGAACATCTCATCACCTGGATTTCAGATTTGTATAAAATATTACACTGACTCACTGGAAACATTTTATGTCATTACCTGTTTTAGTACTTTCCCTGTATATTCAATTAGCTATCTTATATTTCCAGAAGCCACATAATTAACATAAAAATTTTAAAAAAACTGTCAATAATTAAGACAGATAAGGACTGTTTCTTGACAAATCTACAAAACCAGAGTGATTTAACAGTCTCATATTTCAGCTGTTGTGACATTTCTCTGTTTCTCAACAACAACAACAACAGAATGAAATATATAGGAAGAAAACGAAATAAGACTTTATATGCATATTTCCATTATAAAAAAATATAATTAGCATTTCCAAATGCACTAAGTAGTGTTGTAAGGTCCATGAAACATTTCAAAAAAATGGTACAAATAAATGGCTAAACATAACATAAGATATGATACAATACATGAAAGACGGACTCTCAAAGCTTTATAGAACATGGTACCTGCAAGGTAGTCTGAACAACCGCTGACAGGTAAGCTACAAACCATAGTTGCTGAAAATGGTGGAGAAAAAGGCACAGAAACAATTTTGCGTGCATAATTTTCCAATCAGTAGTGATTGTGCAAAGAGCTTTCCATGGCATGCTACGAAGACACCACCAGTTTACAAGAGCAGAGTACAATGGAACAAGACATTCTAGGAGAATAATTATTTGTGCAAAGTAAAACTTTAGGCTGATCAGTATGTCTGTTTGAGGGGTGTGATGCAAAGTCTCACAAAGACTACCACTCGAGCTAGTACAGAACTGAATATTCCTTGCCAACGGTGTTGAAAATTCTTCATAAACTATTAAAAGTAAGCCATGCAAATAGCAGCTTCTGCAAGATATGAACTATTGTGACAAATTGTGCCTTCTGCAGTTCTGCCAGGCTTGACCCCTTGCAATACTTTTCCTTGTGGGGTTACACCAAAGATAGTGCTTGTATATCAACTACAGCACAGAACATCAATGATTCGTGAAACTACATCACTGCAGTTGTCCTTACTGTCACTCTATATGTGCTGGATGGGGTATGGGCAGAAAGTGTGCCATGTGACAAAACATGGACAAAAAAAAATGTTTATAAAAATAGTAGAAAAAGCTTTGAGAGTTTGTCTTTCACATATGGTATCACTTGTAATTGGCAATTTCTCTGTACTGAATTTTTAAAAGTTTCATCAGATTTCATAATTACTCTGTATGAATTAACTTCATTGACAAAATGAAAAAAGAGTACTATATTGGACAGAAACTATAGTATGAAACAAGACCAAAAAATAATAATAAATGGAATTGAGACTTAACTCGGGGAAAAAAAATATATATATTTGGGTATTTACTACATCTTTCATTTACAAATAATTTTGAAATATAACATTTACATTTACACCTATACTCTACAAGCCACTTTTATGGTGTGTGGTGGGGGGTTCTTAGTGCACCAAAGTCACTTCCTCCTTTTCTGTTGCATCACAAAAAAGTGTTATTAAGCCTTTGTGTGAGCTCATATCTCTAGAATTTAAACTTTATGCTATTTCCATGAGATATGTGTAGGAGGAAGCAATATATTCGTTGATTTTGCTTTGAATGTAAGCTTTTGGAAATGTAACAGTAAACCACAATGTGCTGCAGAATGCCTCTCTTGCAGCATCTGCCAATGGAGTTGGCTGAGCATCTCCATGATGGTTTTGTGCTTACTAAATGAACCTGTAGTGAAATGTGCAGGTCTTCTTGACTCTTGTCTATTTCGTTTATCAATCCAGTTTGGTATGGATCCCAGACTTACCTGGGGTTAGTTTTATGTGGTTGTTCCACGTTAAGCCTCTCCGTATGCACACTCCCAGCTATTTAACTGATGTTACTGCTTCCAATGATTGATTGAGGATTTTGTAATCCTACAGTAACTGGGATCTCCACCTATTTATACTCAATATGTTACATTTGTTTATCAAATTAGGTAATAAGTTGCAGAGAACTGTCCAAGTTGCAATATTACTTTTCTTTATCACTCTCTCAAGTTTCTAAGAACACAGAAACCACACAGTAATTACAAAAACGGTGCCACAATACAAAGTTAATGGGCGATAATTGATACATACCATTAAGTTATACAGCAACATCAATTATGATAGTCACATGCCTGTACATTCCAGTTAAACACATCTTGTGAATTAGTACAGAGCTAAACTTCATTCACCTAACTCAGACACCACGGAGTGGAAAGTATTAGAAACACTGGGGTAAGGGGTGCTTATCAGAACTGCACCATCTAGCAGCAACTATATTTACATATTTCCCTTTTTTCTTCTCTCTTTTCAGTTTCTTATGAAGTAACAGCATACATGGTAACAAGCATTACAAAATACATATTTCAAATACAATTTTTTACAAGAAATATTAAGTTTCAATATGTAATGGGAACAAAAAGGTGTCTATACATCATCATGCCAGCACCATGTGTGGTACACTCCTGAAACAAATTTTAAACACCTTGACCACACCAGTAACACAAAAATGAGTTTTCAAAACACAAACAAACAGATCCATAGACCTTTTCTACAGACAACTTAGTAATATATGGCAAGATAAGAAACCCCAACTGTATTGAAACCACACATTCAGGTATAAAATGATTACATAACGTCTGACATGAAAAATGATAAAACCATATCGTCAAGAATAAACCATTACAGACAGTTAGGAGTAAGAGGCAACTGAGTACACTATGGTAAAATATGAAAGTTCAACATGAATAAAACGACAAAATAGTGGTAAAATCACAGAGTAAGGTATAAAACCATTACAAGGAATTGGACATAAATTAAAGGTAATGAATAAATATTACAGGTGCATCTGCCTTTGACCTCATGGTAACAAAGTTCTATACTCACAACGTAGAGCCTATATTCACACATGTTGCAAATTGTTGTAGGTAAACACATAGTTTTTCTTTCTTTTACATGGTAGAACTCCATTATTTTACCTCTCAAAAAAGAATTTAGAGTTGATGTAGGTAAAACAACATTATAAGCATTACAGCCTACTTCTGACAGAATTTTAACAGTGCTTCATCCTTAAAAATAGTTTCATAGGTATTAAATTTTGATGCCAAACACTACAAAACTAAGTTCCTGCAGCATTCTCACCATGAACCCAAAATACAGCACTCTTATATTAGTCACATAGTTTAAAAAATTCTCCTGTGTCAAGCCTAATCTACAGATCTGTCTGCTGGCATTTTGAAAACTTGTTTTTGTATTACCAGCATCGTCGAGACATTCAAAATTTGTTTTCATGGTGTGCTGAGTATGGTGCTGGCATGATGACATACAGACACCTTTTTGTTTCTGTTACATATTGTAACTTAAATATCTTCTTGTAATGATTTTTGTTGTATTTGAAATATATATTTTGTAATGCTTTATAAAATACTGAAGAAAGAGGGAATAAAAAAAAGAAAATATGTAAAATATAGTTGCTGCTAGATGGCACAGTTCTGATAATCACCCCCTGTCTTAGTCTTCCTAATACCTTTCACACTGTAATGTATCAGTTAAGGGAATGAAGTTCAGCCCTGCACTAATTTGCAAGATGTGTGTAACTGGAATCCACAGGCATGTGGTTGTCTTAACAGATGTTGTTGCATAGGTTAGTGGTGTGTACCAATTATCATCTGTTAGCTTTGTACTGTGGCTCTGTTTTTGTAATGTACAAAGTACTTGCTGCTTGGTTTCTGTTTTTTACAATGATTATCTAATGAGCTCAGGCTCAAACTATTAATCAAGTAATAAAGAAAATCAATATTGTAACTTGGATGGTTCCCTGCAGTTTATTGCATAATTCAGTAAACCAAATAATTGCTGACATCATGTCTATCCTCTGACAGCCTCAAGGATGTTGTGATGTTATCTGATATATCGTTTATATATACCATGAACAGTAATGGTCCTATAATAATCCATTGGGGTAAGCCCATAGCTACTTTTATGTACGTACAGTGGGGAACGACGTGCTGTATTCTGTTTGCTAGAAACTCTTCAATCCAATCACACAGCTGGTCCAATATTCCATACACTTGTATTCTGTTCATTAGGCAGCAGTGTGTAACTATAACAAAAGCCTTCCAGAAGTCCAGGAACACAACACCAACCAGGATACAAGCACTTTCTGGGTTTCATGGCTGAACAGAGTGACCTAGGTTACGCACGGTACCTGTTTGCCGAAAACCCGTGTTGATTCCTACAGAGGAGGTATTCGGTCTCCACAAATCTCATAATATGATACATAAATCAGTTCCAAAATTCTATAATAGACTGATGTCAGAGATACAGGCCTATAGTTCTGGTCATTTATTAGATGACCTTTCTTGAAAATGGGAATGGCAAGCATTTTTTTTTCAATCACTAGGAATGTTTTGCTCCTACAGGAACCTAATGCTAGAAGAAGAGCACGTTCTTTCACATACTACATGTAGAACTGTGCAGGTATCCCATCAAATCCAGTGCCCTTTCTTCTGTTGAGTGATTTCAGTTCCTTTTCTACTGCAGCAGCACTTATTATGGAGTATTTCAGCCTTCTCTATGTCATATTCTGTTCTGATCCCAATAAAGTCACAGAGCATCTTAACAGTTGGCTTTGATCCATTTTCTGATTCAATGTAAGACCAAACTTCTTACAATTTCCTGTCAGATCAGTAGATAGAGCTTTACTTTAGATTTTGTTGAATATTCATGCGGATCTCCTTACACTAATTTTGGTTTAGTCCAGTTCTTGTTTGACAATGAGGCTGCTTCTATGTTTAAATCCACTTCCATATCAGTTTTATAGCAAGGTTGTTGAAACATGGCAAATCCTTCCTATCCCTCACGACTTTCTGCAACCCATACCTATCTAAGGTTTACTCTACAGTTCTACTGAACTTTGTTCTTTAATGTTCAACATTGTCAGTGCTGGAAATAAAATTTTCAATTTGACTGCTCAGGTAATCTGAAATGTGCTTGTTTTCACTCTTGCTAAGTATAAATATCTTCTTAACTTTCCTCATATTCTTATTTACAGCCATATTCACTGGTGATGTAATGGTGCTATGATCACTGCTTCCCAGTTCTATGCTAACTGATTTGAAAAGTTCAGACTTGTTGGTGACCAGGAGAATTCTCTGGTTCAGGTATGGCAGGTCTGTCCATCATTTGTGACACACTTGATCTGCTACATGTTATTAAGGTGTATTTTAATTTGTGTGCTCCAGAAAAAGCTATCAGTACCAGGTGAAAGGAAAACTAACCTCAACTTTTCAAATGTCTGTTGCATAGGCCCAATGAATCATTTTGATGCACTATAGCCAAATTTAAAATATAATGGCATTGTACAGAACTTTCTGTGACCAAACCTGGACAAATTACCAAAGGATGTGCAGTTGCACATTTGAAACTTTCACACCGCTCTTATCTTTGTGTAACATGGGGTGGCATGCACGATCACCCTACTTAGCCCTGGGTGATTTTTTTTTCCTCTCTTGAGATACCTGGAATACAAGTTCTGCACACAATCTCTTAATAACTTTTAAATGGTTAAAAGAAGAAAAACTAATTAGGAAATGAATTCAATAATGGTTGCCACTTGAAGGATATTTTTTGTTAAAGTAATTGAAAAAATTGTATAGTGAATGCAGAATGTCATGGTCACTACATGCACAGACAGAAGGACACACATGGGATGAGTGCTAGTGGTTGGAGTTGTGGGCAGGCATTGTAGGGGTAATACCAAGTGTTGGAGGGGAATTGGCATTTGAAACTGAAGCCTATGCTAACATTTTTTGTAAATATTAAGTGGGAGGCCTTCTATGCCCAATTTGCATGGTGGTCATTTAAAATGTTCTGCTGTCACCTCTGCTTTGGTTATTATCTAATTTAATTAAAAATGCAATGATTTATTTTCACTTGGCTTGTTAACCACTTGTAGCTTTCAGAGAAGCATCATATGAGTCAAATTTTGAGTAAAACCTACATATTCCTACTGTTGCCATGTTAAAATTAGCTACTTTTGCCAAACACAGCAGAGTTCACATAGTCTCACTTCACTAAAAGTTGTGCAATTGCACATTCTTGGTAAAAAATAAACATGTAATGTCTTCACTTATGTTGTTCCAAAACTCATAGCATTTCTCGTTTTACCAGCTATCAATAGCCCTTATAAATTGCATTATTTCATCGAAAAAGCTTGTAGTTAGTGTGATAGCATGATAGATAATGAAGTTTTGCATAATAAACATATCACAAAATACTCTTCTCTTTGCATGCTATTATTTTCCAAAATATCATTTTAATATCTCAGAATGTTTATGAAATATGAGGAATGTTGTTGATATTTCACTCTGGTTTTGTCACTGGCATGGCCCAATTGCAAATGAGTTTGCTACGTCAGACAAATTTTCTTAAGATTGGTGACAGATAGAGACCTGCAACCAAGTCTAAAGAAAAATTCAATATATTTGCTAAATTTCATACACAGCAACATATTATGTAGTATGTACCAAATGTAAAATCACAGCAACCTCAATTTTTCACTACAAACATTTACGAATTTCATGCAGTGTCTTACTTCCACATAAATATCCCAATAACTATGACCACTGATGAAATGACAGGCACGCCATCATAAACCTGACATAAAAAGTTAAAAATAAAGCAAAAATGAGTTTTTCTAACAAATAGTTTCTGTAAAATCATTCGAGAAAGATTGCAGGGCTTATGCCTCAATTCTGTCATTGCTGACTGGCCGAAAGGTCTCAGACACTGTCGGCATCCCCTTCTGAACAAGCTAGCCCAGTGCTTTGGATGAAAATTGGTCACTGCTCATCGGTTACCATGTCCCACGTGGGCTATACCAATAAGCGGTTACAAATAAAGAGAATATGCTAAGTTTTTTGTTGTACTCAATTTTTAATGCCTTTTGTAGTGTCACCACATATAAATTGTTGACTTAATCACCTTAATGGGACAAAGCATTCTAGTAAACATTGTAACTTGTTCTGCAAGGTATCTTGAACAGCTAACTACATAATTACAGCAATCTTTTTACTGTTGCCAACCTCAACTTTTCTTCCACAAACCACTTCTGATCCTCTCTCAAGAATATCTGCCCCTCCCCTCCCGCTCCCTCCTCCTACTCATGACTCACAGCTGTGTTGGGATTTGAATTTATATTACATTTTAGTCCTTTCCACAAAATCTTTCTTATTCATTTCTGTGGAAAGAAACTCTTCATTCCAAAAGCTGAAGTTACTTTGGACTCTTGAGCCTCCAGCTGTACTACTGTTGAATGTTACTTTAGTCAAATAAATTATTAACCTGTCATTATTTGGCTTTTTGAGTTTTTATCTTATTAATGGTCTTCTTCAGTTTCAGCTATTAATCATAATTTATAAATTATGTCATTGGCTCTTATGAGCAAAATGTACCATACCTGACAGATATTCTAATTTATTTATTTATTTGTTTACATGGCATGTACCATAAAAGCTTATAACTGAAACTTGCTGTCAAAAGTATTTTTAATGCATTTTGAGAAATACCAATTCTTTCGAAATAAAGCTGTGTAATGCCATTTTCATTTAGTAGCATCTAACATTTATAATACTAACACAATAATTCATATTTCAACACAGCATGTTTCTCCATCCATAGAAACAAGTGTTATTTTATTGACATGTCCACACCTGTTCCACATGTCAATGTTTCAAGGACTGATGATAATGTAATAGGTTAGAATCACATTTAGCTAGTTGAATCCCTCTCAGTATAAAGTTGTACCTACCTCTCCAGATGGACTTCTTCTCGCATTCAGTGGTTGCATTCTTGATGAGATACGCATTAAGGGTGGTCAGACTGGGAGACTTTCGCAATGTCTCCTCACTGTTTTTCCACACATACGTAATGTATTTCTGCTCGTATGATACTGTGGGAGAGGACAAAGAATATTTAATAACTGTGTTTAAGGATTGTTGACATTTATTTCATTAAAATTCAGGATTATCACCAGATAACTGATTACAAATAGCAAATTGAAATTGAAAGTCACTTTCTATAAACACTCACATATTAAGCATATTACTGAACTAATATCAGAAAAATCTACTTTAAGACATTCTAGAAAGCAAAATGGAATCCTGGTAAAAATAGCTGAAGCAAATTGAAATAAATATTTGCCTCACAACACACAAAGCTTACAGAATTATCTTGCTATAATGTCAAATAAGCATTTTGCACAATGAAATCAGCATATAAAAATTGGTATTAGACAAAAAAATCATACTTTGTGCAGATGGGATATAATTATAAGAGAGTGGGGCCTCATCAGGGTTCTACCACCAACCCCCTGTGCCAGTTCTATAGTGATACTGCCTGTCGACATCTAAGGCAGCTGTCCCATCGTCCGGACTTCACTCACCAAGTTTGATAGTGCCTACATAGCTGTACTCAGTAAATGTGTGTTACTCAGCTTGTTGTTGGACTTTCTTACAGTATAGCTCTTCAAACTTGTGATTTGTATGTTTATTGTAACATTGTGTTCAGTGTCAATCAAAACAGTCTGTTGCGCATTCTTGTTTCCTTGTGTCGGTTACTACACTAACAAGAAATGAAGACAATATAACACTGAGTATGTGATAAATAAATATATACCAACACCTACAAACCAAAAGCTACCAATGTATATAATATGTGAAAGAGTCTTTGTTTATGGGGTAATCCTCACAGCACAATAGAACATCTGAGAAAGGCACATCCTGAGAAGGGGAACTCAGATTAAAATTTTATTAAGCCCCTCTGTAATGAATTTGAGACATGACGACTCTCTCAGCCCCTCTGTAATGAATTTGAGACATGACGATTCTCTCAAACATCTTTTGCCATGATTTACAACAAAATACTGATGAGTTGCTTGCTACATAAACGTTTTATTTTTGATAGTTAAATATGGATATCTGTGTACAGTAGGTGAGGGACTCATCCTGCCAACAATGAACTGTTTTACGTAAGTCACCATGTGACATGTTTAAGATTATTCCATAGAGTAAAAATTCTGTACAAAGATGAACAGGTGAAATGGCTGATAATGTGGAAACACATTATGCTGTATATTGAGAATAACAGATTTTGCATTAAAACTTGATGAGTCAACTTTACCAATGAATGAATCTTTACTTTTAACTCATGTGCTGTATATTAAGGATGAAAGGTTAGTTGAGGAGCTATTATTTGCAAGGCTACCAGACATACACACTAAACGAGCAAAAATATATGGAGTTGAACAATTATTCAGAGAGAAGGAAATCTCCCTTAGAAATATGCATTCTTGTGCAACCGATGGAGCACCACCAACAATAGGTTGCTACAGTTACTTTACTGTATAAATGAAGAAAGCTGTCCCGGATGTGTTTACAATTCATTATGTCATTTATTGCCAACATTTAGTAATGTAAAACCTAAGTGACCACTTACACAACTCACTTCAGACTGCAATCATTGCAATGAATTAAATTAAACTCCAAGCTCTCAATGATAGACTTTTTCAGGTGCTCTATGACAAGAATGATGAACATTTGCTGTTTAATACAGAAGTTTGATGGCTCTCAAAAGGCAACTGTGTCAGAAGGTTTACGTCTATTTTGATACTGTTGTGGAGTATTTTGAAAGAAATAACTCTTTGTTCAGTGAAGAACTGAAAGCAATCAGATTTGGCATTGCTTGCCTGGCAGTTTATTTGCCAAACCTCATGAAATTCATGTCCACCTGTAAAGTAATGAAATCAAACTTACTAAAGCCATAATTGTTATTTTAACATTTGTTTTGAAATTAGTTAGGTTCAATATAAACATAAGCCATCAAGAGTTACAACAATTTCCAAGCCTCTCCGGGTTATATGAAAAGAGTAGAATCTTTGGCGATGACATGCAAATTGGCTGCAATCATTTGAGTGTGTTGCATGAAGATATGACAGAACAGAACCTGCTTTTGATGGAAATTCCAGACTGGGTGATATGTCCATTTTCAGATATTGGAAAAGTGAGAATTTTGGAGGAAGAACTAATGGGGCTGAAATATAATTTTCTGGTTGCAGAAAGAGATTGCTGAGATATATTGCAGCATGTAAAGAGATTAAGAAACTTCTTATTTTATTCACAACAGCATATTTGGTGGAATGTGGTTTCAGTATCGTGGTGTGACTTCTGTCAAAGCAAAGAAATAGACTTCAGATAACTCAATGTGGAGATCCGGGGCTCTTATTAAACTAGATATTGGAAAACTGATATCTCTTCATCAAGTCTATCACCCCATTATGGTTATTCTGAATGTCAACTCAGAATATTAATTCTATCTTTTTATACTCCAATGTAAAGTCACTGTTCCGTTATAAAGTTAGGGCCACTATTCAATTTAAAATAAATTAGAATTCATGTTTTAAAATAATATGAATCAGTTATCCATATTTCGATTTTAAAGATATAGGATATGATAATTTAGGAGGCCACTGAGGACAAGTACATTTGGCTGGGTGGGAGGTGGTCTGAAAAAATTTGAGAACCATTGGTCTACACGGATAGGACATTCAGGCTCCAGAACAGAGCAGAAAGAATTGTGGTGTCATTTGAAGAGTGAAGCAAAAGGTTAGAAGTTGGCACCTCACAACAGAACCACAAGCTACAGGCAGTCACTGCCAGATGCAGCCACAAATTTGAAATGTCGATGAAGACACGCCATCAAGGGGTTCAGTAATCCACTGCTGCTGGAAGTCTGTTTACATCAGAGTGCAGTGCTACTCACATCAGTCTGATAGCACAGCATCACAGTTTAGATCCAAGAGTGAGCATGTGTCACTAATAAAAACTGTATATTAAAGTTCATACTCAAATGCAATGTGATATTTGACTATCATTCGGTAATATTCAAAGTAATAAACAGCCATTCTTGTGTTCTACAACAGTATTAAATGTTTACCATCCCTCATGTGGAAGTGGATGTCTTCCAAGTTACTGTATTCATCTGTTTCATTGAAACTGGGCTAAAATTCTTTATATGTTGTAGTATCTGCTTGACCGCTTCCAAAGTCAAACCTATTCCACTGTTCCTATGGCATATCAAAAATTTTGTGTTCAAGTGTGGTTATCTGTCCACTACGTATAATCACCACGATGTGTAATTTTGATTAGACTTCACCGACACCTGTCTGGGTGGATGTGCCTGGTGTTCCCGTAGTCACAGTGGCTATATTCTTTTTTGTGTATTGTACCGTGGCTAAAGTGCTTAACCATGTCTGAGTCCCCATGTGAGCTATAACTAAATAAAGGTGTTCAGTTCCAGGCACAGCAGATTGAGCGACAACTGCTCCGTGTTCAACAGATAACAAACTTACTGTCGCAACAAGCAGCACGACAGCCGGTTACTGCATCCTAGTTTTGCCAGTTTAACAGCAAGGAAGAAGACTGATCACAATATCACACCAAACTAGAAGCACACTACACTGCATGCAGTGTTAATGGTACGGCATGGATTGCATTCTTTCTGTCCACTGTTAGAACCGACGTCTATCGTCTGTGTCTCAATTTGCTTTCTGACTCACATCCAGAAGAACTCGTAAGAAGAATCCATGAGCATTACGAAGCACAGATTCAAATCGCTGTGGCGAGATTTAAATTTTTTCACCTTAAGAGCCACTCTGAACAGTCATTGCAGCAGTAGACTGCTGAACTTAAGAGGGCTTACAAGACATTCTGGTTCACTTGTTCTTGCAGACAAAATTACAGTGATGTCATGCCATGTGATGCAATCATGCAAAATATATAATTCTCTTATTTGTAGTGCACAGGGTGCTCAGTCTACAGTTGACGTTAAGGTGAGTAAGAACAGGCATCAGTTTAAAGGCAAAGCTTTACCATCACATTGTACTTCGGAATAAGGTGAGGATATCCTGTCGTTTGTGTTTTTCTACTACTGACAGAAAAACTTGTCCTTGTCATGAAGCACAGTTTTTTAAGTGTGGTAAGCACAATCGTGTCCAGAGCATCTGTCGACAATGCCGTCGGACCAGTGCCAGTCTACTGCGCAGCTGCACTGCAGCTATCAGCAGATGAATGTTATCACAGCCCAGCCATTATTGCAGGCACAAATAAAGCATGAGTTTTACACTTCCAGGAAACCTTCTGCTGTAGTCCACAGAAAGCAGAATGAACTTTTTTGTGCACTTATGAGAGGCTAACAAGAAAATTAAACTTAAACTAAACACATGTATGTGTGTTTTTCTAGTACGTAAAGGCACTTATACATGATCAGTAGCCCTTGGCTACAGAAGCTTGCTTCTGTTTTGTCCGTTTATAATGAAATACCAGTACTTGCCTTGCACAGTTTGCCAGCAACTTCTCATGATGTTACAAATTGTGTTTCATTCCATCTATTGTGTTCCAGAAACAGTGCAAACATTTTTGGTTTAGCCTTGTTTTAATCATTCAATCAGTGCATACAAGACAATGTGTTATGAATCAGTGTTTTGATGCCTCATACCATTGTTTCTGACTTGTACAACAAGTGCAGTGAACTTTTTTTAATGACGATTAGGATTACTTAAAAATTTTGAGTGACTCATTACTTTTAAACACAATGTGCAATCACAATTTTACCATGCTAGACCTCTCCCACTGCTATATGTGAGCAGGTTGCAAAGGCACTGCAATGACAGAAAGACAGTGGGGACAATACAATTCATTCCTGCAAGCCAGCGGGCAACCTCCCTCCTCCCCTCACAGTTATACTTAAAGAGCCATTGGGAGAAACCTCAGTGTGTTGATTTTAAAGCCACAGTAAACCCACAAATTGTCATGGATTACTATCCTCCCCCACAACCACAGCTATTGATTGGCATGTTGGGATGTGGCAGTTTCTTTTTGAAGGCTGATTTACATGAGATATATTTACAGTAAGCACTGGACAGACCAGTCCAAGAAATATTTTGTGACCAATAACCATGTGAGATTGTTTCAGTTTCACACACTAGCTTTCATAGTGCTTCAGCTCCTACTATTTTCAATGTTTCCTGAAACAATTAACAGCAAAAGTCCCTTCGTGTAGGAACTATTCAGATGACATAGTTGTCGTGAGACATAAGCCTGCGAAACATATGGCAAATTTAGAATGTTTCTTTCAACTGCTCACAGAGACTGGCACAAAATGTAACAAGGAAAATTGTACATTCTTCCATAAAGAACTTGAATATTTAGGACATATCATTAATAAGCAGCGTATTCATCCTGCTCATTTGCTCTTGTATGCAATTAAAGAATTGCTGGCACCCCGTAACATCATGGAGTTACCGGCCACTATGAGGAAATTAACATATTACATTAAGTTTATCGCAAATTGTGATCCACTGAACTGCCAAGAATGTCAGATTGCATTTCAGCAGTTAAAGAATGCTTTGTTAAGACATCTTTGTTGTGTGGTTATTTTTGATCCAGCTAATCCTGTTGCGTTAGTTGTGCATACATCTTTTTATGGGATTGGAACTATGCGCTCCCTCAGGATGCCCTCTTAAGATCAAACCACTGCTTTTGCTCCAAAATCTCTCAGCAAATTGCACTGCAGTGAAAAAGAGGTGCTTGACATTGTCTATGGTGTTACCAAGTCACACCAATATTTGTAAGGTTGGAAGTTCTATTTGATTACTGATCACCAGTGTTTAACAGCTTTGCTCAATCCTTTGAAGCCTGTCCTTCCATGGACAACACAAAAATCATAATGTTGGGCTCTGTTATCATCTAATTATCAATACAAGTTGTTGTACAGGCTGAATGGTGACTTGTTGCCTCGGTTAGCGTTTGATTCATCTGAGGAATCATTTTAAGAAATTGATTCTCAAGATCTCGAAACATTTCAAAATTTTCCTCTGGGCTTTTGGTTTATTGCTGAAGCAACTGCTTCGGACCCAGCTCTTCTAGTAGTATAGCAATATGCATATTACGGGTGGTTACATAGTTTGAAAGGCATTCCCCACCCAATGGTGTGTTGCTGCTTTTCACATTGTCATGCACTATCCATGCAGTCACGTGTTTAGCTGCTCCATACAGAGAATGACGATGCACCAGTTGCGATTCCTCACTACCACCAGCAGGAAGTCATTATGCTCGGTATGGCACTGACTCCCAAATTCAGCAAATTACCTCTCACTGCGTTGCTTGTGTGGAGTGTAAGTCCGCTCCACCACAATGCTTCATTCAATGGCCAAATCCATCCGGACCATGGCAACACTTGCATATTGATTTCGCAGATTTACATTTGTCGGACGCATGACATCCGCCAGTACTGTATCGGCTTTATCCTTTATTTTTTGTTTCATAGGTCTTCTCAGTCTTTGTCTCAGACAGTGAACCACAGTTCACATTGGCTGATTTTCAACAGTTTTGTGCCAACAATGGCACACACTATCTAATTACTGCACATTTTCACCCTCAGTCTAGTGGTGAAGCTGAATGGTTCATTTGAACATTTGAAAGTCACTTCAAAAAACTCTGTTTCTCCCACACATGGAAGCAATCACTTAAAGATATTTCTTTCCTCCTACCATTCTTTGCCACATGACGAGAAGTTGCTGGCAGAATTACTACACGGTTCTCATCACCATACCTTGTTGCACCGTCTGCGTTTGCCATAGAAATAGTTCATTCTGATGGGTAAGACAAAGTTTCAAACACAGGATAAAGTGTTTTTAAAAGTTTTTGGCAAGAAACAACACTATGATCAAGGTGTTATCACACATGTATTGGGTCATTCGTCTTAGGTAATTTAAGCTTCCTCTGCACTGCACTGACATCACCAGAACCAGCTGCGGCATTCTTCTGTGACTGATTATGATGCAGAATTTTTGTCCACAGAGCCAGAACATTGCTAGGGTATCCAACAGCGGTAATCTCTGGCACTCTGCCCATCCTGGTCAGTGCCATACAGAGTGGCATTGACAGAGATTGAAGTTGCACTGCCACTGAACCTGCAGTCTCAGCTGATGTCCACAGAGGCACTGCCTCTCGACAGTCATCACACTGCCCCTATAGTCCTGCTTCCTGTCCTTCTGACCATAGTCTGCATCCATGAATGCAGATGAGTACCCTGTGGCTGGTTTTTCTGCCAGTGTTCCCGATCACTCTCTAGGTGGATACCAGGATGCTGGCAGGGAGCCGCCATCAGCTGTAACTACAGCCCCTGCCTTCTCATCTACATCTCCATTCAGCATTGAGATAGGTCAGAACAGCAGGGGCTACATGCAGTCTTGCCTTCTCTTGCTGAAAAATAAAATCACAGAGATCTCAAAGATGGTGCACAGTCATTGTCCGTAACATGTTGGAAATGTGACAGTTGCTGTTGAAATTACTGGCTATGCAAAACAGAGCTGATCGTGCTGTGTATGCAGTGACACACTGTACCATCACTCCAGGTACTGAGACAGTATGACAATAACATTCTCCTTGGATCCTTTACTCACAGATATATCCACTATGATGCTGTATGCAGAATCAGAAAGGTTGTAAAGATAACATGGTGCCACTGCTTTTTTCAGGGTTGTCATCAGGTTCACCACCTTCGGCATGCCCACCTCAGCTGTTGTGTGAATGAAAGTCACAACAGTGGTTGCTGTGCTGACAGTCTGTCATACTTCAGCACTGTTGCCTGCTGTGTAGGTAGTTGTTTTGCTGCAAATGAGCTCATTTCTTGAATCAATGTACATGACTCTGCTGTACGACCCTGCACAGCTGAACTAACGATACGTCAGTCCCCTCATACGCTAGTCACATGGGGGCATTTAGATCCCGCATGACATTGAGCATGGCCATCCTGAACCCACTGTGTCAACATTCACATGACAGTCAAGGCATCCTGATAAATGAGAGCATCAATTTGTGGAATTTGTCTAATAATAGACTGCTGCCTTCATAGTTCACGAAACTGCTGCTATCAAATCTTGATGTGTGCTGGTAGATGTTTCTGAATGAGAAACCCACTGTCTAATCTTACCTCACATGCATAATGTAAGTATCATTACCCCAACCCACTTGGTATAGTTGCACTGAAATTATATCATTTGCTTAGCAAAGCAATGCTGCACACTTCATGCTAATTTGGCACTAGTTGCAAGTCACTTTCATAGAGATACAGTTTTAATGGTCAGCAGTCTATATAACAGCTACCAATCAAATGTGCCGAACATACCATTTATATCAATAACTCATAATTCTTGTTCATGTACATTCCTTGAAAAGGCTGCAATGTTCTGATTTTTTTATAGTCCCGAAATATGGAACAACCACCATGTACATCACGAAGCTTATGAATTTTAAACACTAACGTAGGATGAAAGTTATAGATAACAGCTGATACATGAAGGAGAGAGACGCTGTCATACTTTCAATGACTGGGATTCAGGTTTCAGCAATAAACGGAAAAAATGAAAGTGAGTAAACTCTGAGGGATACTTCTGACATAAAGGAAAAACTGGAAAAGAAACAGCAGTCCAGTGTCAGAAAACTACTTGTTGTAAACAAACAGAGTTGAGGGGCAGATAGATAAACTGAGTGTCAGTGACAGCAGTTTAGCTTTCAAATTTGTGATCTTCAGCTAAGCACACACATAAATAAGTTTGTAAAAATATTTTTCTGGTTCCCCCAAGACATGACATAAAAATGAATCACATGAAAAAAGTGTGGTTAATAGTTCAGAATCCGCATCCGATAATGCCAAGAGTCATACAAGAGGGAACAAACCATAAACAAACAATGGTCTGTGACAGCTGCCTCATTTCAAAGAGGTAAAATGTATTACAAAATATTATAGAACAAATTCTTTGCACACATCAAATCTGCCTAAAATGTTTATCTGGAAGTATGACCAAGTTAACTATTGTCATTACAACATCCATTACTTTTTAGTTCCTTTTCATTTGCTATTTTTATTATCCTGAACAACTGAAGAAGGATCTTCCTGTCCAGAAATAACAAAATTCACTTTTATTTTAATAAAATAATGCAGGCTGTAATGAAACACGGTCCTTTTCATGTAACTTCTACAATTACTGTCATAATAACTACAGTGATCCTACATAAAATATGCTAGAGTTGGTCATATTATGAGACTTTTACTTAAAGATCTCATTACAATGTCAACTGATATGTGAATCTGTTTTTTCTGTAAATGAGTTTTAACATACTTTTGAAAAACTCTAAGACTTGGAAAGAGAAGAGCAAGAAACAGAGACAGAAGAACCAAAGTCAGAGAAAGAAGAGAAATAAGAAAATGAAAAACAAAATAAAGACACTTGCTACTTGTAATTATGATTAGTTTGGGGATAAGTAAAAATGGTCAAATCAGATAAATATCAATAAATTAAGACAAATAAAGATTCAAATGTAAAAATGATGGACTCAATTAACATACTTTTATTCTATGATATCATTTCCAGCAAATGGCAACAACACTTACCTCCCTTCACAAACAAACTTTGTATTTGTTTTGAATCCTACATTTCTTAAAATGAATTAAATTAATACACAGACAATAACTATTTTCATACTGCAATAGTCATCTCTTTTTTTTTAGGGTGCTACTGTAGCTAAGAACCCATTAGATTCAACACGATTTACATTTTTATTTTTCAAATGAAGCATGACAATTATAATATTTCAGGATGTAAACAACATTGAGGAAACTCAATCGCAAATGGAATACAGGCGGCACAGAGTCACGCACACAGACAACTGCTAGCTTCTCAGCTTTCACTCTCTTTCTCAATGTAAGAACAAAAAACTATGTATTATCCCCCACAGTGATAGTTACACTTCTTTCTAGGTCTTATATAATGCCCACATTTCATCTGCAGATGAGTAGTTGCTTATTACCATTTGTTTGATAGAAGACTACTCTTAAATTCCTAACAGTCATAAGTTCCTACAATTCTTCCTTCACTTCTTCCTTAGGTTCGTTCTTATCATACTTGCTTTCTCCCAACACTGATATTTCACATGCACACTATGCTCTTGAAATTTGCAAGTCTTTTTCTGAGAGTCCACCAATGATTTCCTTTCATATTCAAACCCGTTTCTGCAAATACTACAATAGTGGAAATTCCATGATGGAAACTATCATTTAAGCATGCCACATGGATTTACAAATGCTGAGTACACCGGTATGGTGTTTATGTACGAGTTTGTAATGACAATGCTGCGGTTGCCCGCAGAGACAACAGCAGGCAATTTCCTCATATTTCCAATAAACTGTGTGAGAATGTTGCAGTGCACAGCAGTCACATTACATCTGAATGTGAAAATGAACAGAGTGTGGGTGAAAAAGAAGTCATTATTGAACAAGTAGAATGTAATATTTCAACATGAACATACAGAATACAGCAGACGTTACATCGGCACAGTCCCTGTCCTTATCATTTACAGCAGATTCGCCATCTTTGAGAAGGAAAGGCAGTCTGGTTAACTGCAAATTGCTGAATAATCCCATTACTACTGTTTACTGCTGAAGCCACATTCATGATGGTATCAATAACATTCATAAATTATATCAGTGGTCCAGCAAAAACTCACATGTCTCTGAAGAAACACATTTTCTAGAATTCTTTTCTGCAAATGTGTGCAATCAATTGAGTGACCTCATTGTGTTACTGCATTGTCTTATAGGGTTCTGTTATCTAGACTTTCTTGAAAAGAGCTTCCGGCATTATTGGAAGAGGTTCCTTTGACAACAAGGGTCAGTACATTCTTCCAGTATGACAAAGTCCCTGCACATTCTAGTCACCACGTGACACATCATCTAAACCTAACATTCCCTGGAAGATGGACTGGCAGAGATGGTCATGTTTCTTGACCACTGAGATTTCCAGAAATACCCCTTTAGATTATTGACTGTGGTGGTGGTTTAATTGGAAAGTCTACAAAGAAAAAATTCGCACACGGGGCAAATTGATCGTATGGATTAAAAATACTGCTGCACTCACAAAAAAATGGCAAGATAATGTCCTTTGTTATTCCACTTAGAACTCTCTCAACTACTGATTATGTCACGAACTACTGTCAATAAGCACTTGTTGTCAGTCACTGGACACACTGAGTGATATGCAGATTACATACGCCATGTACTATTGACTGATACACTTATTATCAAACAATTTTCTATCACTTTAAGTAAGGCAGCTTCAGTGCCATTTAATATTGCTGTGTGTAAATTATGGAACGGAGCACATACACATTTACACTGTGGAATTCATTATATGCATTTAAACTATCAATCTAGGAATTATGAAATAAATATTAAGACTGTGCTACAAAACCATATTTGTATTTTCTTATATTAAGCAAGTAAAATTTTTAGTTCAGTAAACATAAGTTCTGACATTCCTGAAAGATTTCTTGCAACAACAGAAGGTAGTAACTGAATTGTCAACAAAATATTATTATTAGTGCACAAAGTACAAAGGAAGAAACGCACACATTTAAAATAGCAAGAAAAGCAAAAACACAGAATGGAATTTAAGAGTGAAATTACATGCAAAATTTTTTCAGTATTAATATATACAGCATTTTAGCATACAGGGTCAAAAGGTTCAAATTACTACAATATGGCAAATTAATACAGTTTCAGTATTTTATGCAGTTAAAGTCAGTTTGATGTTGCAACATTTTCCTTTGAACTAAGCTGCCAAAGGGAGCACAGCCAGGTGAGCACACAATATACCACAAAGTGAATACATAATACTTGTTCTCGTATCGATGTTCTCAGAACCAAATGTATGGAATGCACCATAAAACAGAATGTCTTTAGTTACTGTTACTGTGGTTTATTATGCATTCAAGTAATCAAATGAGGAGTAAGTTTATAGTGTTACCTTACTGGCCTACTTTAATGCCATGTGAAATGTTCCAAATCCAAGGCAATTTATTTCTAAATTTGTATGTTTGTGACCAACACTCAATCAGCAAGAAATTTCTTTCAAGCAAAACTGAAAAAAATAAAGTCAAAGGTGAGGGAGGACTCTTCTACATGCAGAAGTATTTACAAGGTTTCAGTTTTGCCTCTTTTTTTATTTTCCACTTTTTGCTTTGCTCTTTCATTTTCAAGGCCAGTCACTGAAGAAGCAACAACAATAACAACAACAACATGCAAATGGCGACAAGGTTTAAAATTGGACATTACACTCTGTGGAATGGATTAGTGCAGGAAATTGCAACAAAAACATTGCAAGGCTCCTTCCTGTGAGGGGTAAGGAGGAAAACTGTGCAGAAGGAGCTAGGTAATTCAGTTGTTCTTAAATACTCACTGCTTTCCATCGCAAAGGAACAAAGTGGGTCATCGAAGGGAAAGATGTGCAGACTGCCTTGGCACGAGAGAATGAGATGACGCCTGCAACACCATACTCACAAATCTAACACCTTTCTACATCCAATATTTTCAGCTTAATGACTCTTCTCTACTTAACATGAGCTCTCAGTAATAAATGAACTGCCTGATGAAGCTCTGGGTGCAAAAAAGAGAATTGTGGCAAACTAATTTTCTGCAGTGCTATAATTTTTGCTTAAGATCCACAGTTAGTCACCCATATTGGACACACAGAACAACTGTAATGCCACTGATTAGCATATTCATATGCTATCACTTCTAATTCCAAACAAAATTTTATTCCTTTAATTAAAGACAGGTGACAGATTTAGGTACAAACAGGCTTAGGTAAAAGATATTAGAAATAGAAAAGAATAATTATTTAAAACTTTTATTAAAATCATGTGGTCCTGAAAGCTGTCAAGGTTTTTGCTTACATGACAGAAGAAGCAGTTTTAATTATCAGGAAAGTAGTCTATTGGCTGTATTTGGTGAGAGGATGCTGAACAACTTAACACAGTATACATATATGTTCACAGTCTACAGTAGCTATGTTTTATAAAATTGAAAACATTATTAAATTTAATCATCATTTATGATGATTACTGGAATCATAAATCAAATATTATATGAACCAGATTCAGCACACTGAAATACAGTCTAATATCCATCTCTTCGAGGCAATACTCCATCGCTGTCAGCTGAATGAAAAACTAAGGAGAAACAGATTAAGTAAAAATTGAGGGACAGACAAAAACACTGTATTATATCTGCATGAGAACTGCCCAGTTTCCAGTGAGAATTAACTGGATTGTCATTTTACAAATTTAAAGTGTACTAATAGAACTAATCATCTGATATCATTATGAACTATTGCAAAGGAGTCCTGTTGAGACTCAGGTACATTAATTAATTAATGTCTCTGACAATATTCTAAGGCAGAGCTCAACCTGCAAAACACACAAATGGTCAGGGTATTTATTTTATTTGTTTTTCTAATCAAATTATATGGCCAAAATTGTGTAGGAATCCACCACCATTCACCACTAAGGTGTCAAACTAATAATATGTAGGTGATCACTTCACTACACTTATAGCCTACCTTTAAACCTTAAAGGAGATTTTTCTTTAAGTCACAACATATCAAAGATGTAATTCCTTGATATATCACTCGAAGTTTTATGTATGGTGGCTGTCAAATTTTCTGGTGAATCCATCTGCCAAAAAAGTGATGCTATATTTCTTCCCAAAAATCTTTGGCAGGATTTTGAGTAAAAAACTGGAAAAAAACAACACAACTCCCAGTCACCCCATCACCCACAAGAAATTTTGCTGATGCCACAATAACACTCATTGGCCCCTGTAACTGAATCACTTAACAGGACTCCCTTATAGTTCATAATGATATCAGATGACTAGTGTTTTAGTATGCTTTAAATTTGTTAAATAGCAATCTAGTTAGCTCTTTAGTGCAAGGAGTCCTTGCCATTTTATGTTCACAATAATATTGCAGAATTGGATTTAAGTATATTTACTACTATGAAATCATAAGGATATGCACAGGATGCTTTTTTATGGGAGGATGTGGAGCCTTTTGCCATAAAATCTACCTCACAACATGTCACCTTCCATACTTGCCTTATTTGCCCAAAACACTTTTCTATCACAATGCATTGTCCCACTACCTCGCACAATAATTTCCTTCCTCACAGCTTAACATTTTTTTCTGTCTTTCTTTCACTCTCTGCCTGGACAATGTTGAAATTGATTCTTTCAACTTCGTATCACTTCTACAGCAAATACTGTTTATAGTATATGATTGCTGTATTCACTTACATGAAATTTACTTTATCTACACATTTCTGATCTCCATTTTTCTGTATTTCATTTTGGGTAAAATTACTATTCTTGAACAATGAATCACTTTAAACCGGTAACAATCTTGGCATTACAATCTCATCTAGCACAATATTCTTGTGCCTGTACTAAATCTCACATTACTTCCACTCCAATAACCAGTTCCTTTCCTTAAACACCAAGTACGTTTACCCTTTATTTCTACTTTTTTTTCAAACAGCTTCCAACCAAGGAAAAATTGGTAAAATTTGAAAATTTCTATTACCTGTTAATTAATTTTCATTAATGATGTTTTTATAATTATTTTGTATTTAGCATTATACAAACAGTTAGTGCAACTGAAGTGTCAAAATCACTATGCAACAAACTCTATCCAATATGAAAAACAACTTAAAACTATGGACAAGCATGATAGTTGGGGATTTGATGTAGTTTTATTATTATTTTTTTACATATATGAAAAACAAGCAATCTTACATCTATATATCCCAGTCCAAGACACAGTTTTAATCAGCCCCAAAGTTTGAAAACAACACACATTCCACTGCAGAGTGGAAATTTGGTCATTATCTTACATCTATTATTTACATTTTTAAATGTTACTGTCTCATATATAATCTTATGCAAAATAATATAAGCTATGTCCTAGGCATGGGTGAATCACATTTTTTTTAGTTTTGTTTTGGAACTATTCACATTATAAGTTCTCAAAAATATGGAAATGTCATGTGGCTAGGGCCTCCCGTCGGGTACGCTCGCCTGGTGCAGGTCTTTCGATTTGATGCCACTTCGGCGACGCGCGAGTTTAGTAGATAGTTATATCATATCAACTTGTTAATTGATGGACTTTGCACTATCATTTTTAACTTCATTTTTCAGTGAAAGTAATTATATTTGGCCACATGGTTGCAGTCATGTAAATAGCTACACTTATTTGATTCAGTATTTCAATGGAAGGAAAAGTTTATTAATTGAAATATAAACAAAGAATATTTTGCAAAGTACTTACGCTTCAAAAGGCTTCCTTACAACATTCTACACAGCCTAGTTCATAAAAACACTTTATTTCCTTTGCTGTAGAAAGCACTTCTATTTAGCAACAAATCTTACATACTTAAGAAACTGACACCCAGACCCCACTGTAAGTAATTTTTAATGTTTTGCTAGGGGGCTACATGTGATATCTGACTTGGTTGTTAGAAGTGACTAGTGATTTTAAGACAAAATGAATGTGGTCTATCCATCTAATACTTTGATCTATGTACGTACCAAGGTGTTCATAGATTTTAGTAGTAACAGGAATTTGTCTAGCTTGGGTGTCTCATGAAAAATAGTTAAACTCTCAAGAATCTCATAATGCATCTCAAAAACTGTTGAACTGGTCTCTCGAATAGGTATACAAATCGATGTAATGTTAGTAGTCTGCATCACATAGGAAGGTGTCCCAACTTTCAGCCATTCTGTGCATCCCCCTCTATTAACTGCTAGTAGTCAATAAGAGTCATTTCCTTCCTGAGTGGCTAGCCACTTATTACTGCTATATAGCGAATGTTTCTTTCCTGAAGGCTGTACTGTTGCTGTACTTTGCGACTATACAATTTCATCCACAGAATGACCTAAATATTGATTCAACTATTAAAGTTATTTTTTTGTAGCAGTGTAGCTGTGAATGTATTTCTGTAAATTGGTTGGTGTGATTTCCAAATAAATATGTCATGTGATGGCAATAAATGTGAAGTGCTTCACAAGCAGGCAAGGGGGATTATTTACTGTGTTTTCAACTTTTTCAGTCTGAAAGATGGACAATTGTTGTTGATGTTTGGAAGACACAAGAATGAATGGTGGAAGCTAGTAGTGTTAGCAAGAGAACTGTACAGTGAATTGTAAATGACAGTGTCAGAGCTGTAGAACTGTCAGGAAAAGTTGTTATTGTGTCACCAGGAAAGCATCAAAACAGTGAGAAATGCATGACACAAATGGATGGGTGTGACAACGATATTTAAAGGCTCTCTTTGTTTGAAATGTATACAAATGGTGCATATCCAGTGTCACAAAAACTTGTTACGATTATGGATGAATAAATTGGCTTCAAAGGTAATGCTTTGTCAATCAACAGAATTTTAATGGGCAATTGTTTCAAATAAGTTAAAAGTAACAATGAAAAAAAATTTTAATAGAAAGAAGTGACACAGCTGCAGCAAAAGCCACATTCCTAAGAAAGGTGCACAAAATAAGAGAAGAAGGTCATTTAACAATGTATTACCTTAATGAAACATGGATTAATCAAAATAATTCCAGCAAAATCTGCTCGATAATGAGTGATGGTACTGACGGTTTTACAGTTCCCATAGGAAAAAGTTCTTGGACAATTATTCAGCATCCTGGCTCTTTTTCTGGTTTTTTCCCTGAGAAAAAAATTGTGTTTATAGGTGTAAGAGGAACTGCAATGACTACCACATGGAAACGAACGCTGTCCCTTTCAAGAAGTGATTCATTGAACAGTTCTTGTCAAATCCTGCTCCAAACTCGATCTTTGTAATGGACATTGACAATTATCACTCCGCTAAACACCAAGTACAAACTCAATGAAATCAAATATTGTACTGTGGCTTAAGAAAGAAAAGTCAGCACAGTATAAACAAGATTGATGCCAAACACCTATGTGCTATTAATTTATACCTGCCACGTGACAAAATGTATGTGCTTGACTTCCTTGTACATGAACATACACACAAAATTTTGTGTTTACCCTCACCTTACTGTCAGTATAATCTGAGTGTATTAATTTGCACAGATGTTAAAGGCTATGTGGCAGAAAAGAACAAAAGAGGCATTGAATTGTGTGAGCATGAAGCAAAGCAAGGGACAACATTTTCCCTTTAGCATGGAAAGACTGTGCATGTCACAACGAAAAGCTCCAAGAAGAAAATTCTTATAGGGAAGTGAAGATGGATACAAACCTCGAATCTATCATCATAAATTTCCAGTCATGTTGTTCAATCACAGACTCAGATAACAGTGACAATGGACCTATGACTTAGGTTTGAAAACAAAGTAAAGTAATAATAGTTCTCGGTTCTAAAGATTCATGGTTTAAAAACAAAAGTTTTTGTTTGTCTTCATATCAATTGCATAAACAACTCTTGAGAACTTCTTAACCTTTATTGATTGGCAATTTGTATCCTAAGAAGTGTGTAAATATTCACTTGTTGTAAGTGAGATGATTGGTTGTGAAATTTAAGCTTTTCCCCGCATCTACCATGCATGTCCTAATCACTTGCAGGAATGCAGCAGGATAAATTTATCAGAGACTTTGATATTTTGAGTTACCACTAGTTTTTTATGTTGTAGGGCAGCATTCGTTCAAGTTATTCAAAAAAGATGATTAGTTGTTTGCTTTTTCCATCAATCCTAAATGTGGTCTCTCACTGTACAGATGAACAACTTAGTTTACACTTATAACACTCTTTGACAGTGAAAAATATGAGAACATACCGATCATTTACATGATGGGCATTTGCTATCAATAATTATTTCTTATGTACACAGATTTACACTTAAATTCACTAAAATAAACCCATATACACACTTTACAAAATTACATGTTTTTAAAAAAGCTCTATGAAGTAGTAGAAGGTGTCAAGCATACATAATGATTTCAGTTTCTGTCTGAAGTGAATTTTAGTACATATTACTTATGACACAGTCCAATTGGCACAAAACTGACAAATATTGTAACCAGTTTTGATGAACTTGTCATTAGACAATTGTCTTTCTGAGAAAAATTATACCTGATGTCTTCACAAAGCTGCATCAGCATTCCAACATCATGTGGACTATTGCTGTGGAGCAGCAAATGCAAAATACTCAAGATGTGAATTAAGATTGCTCTCATGTAGACAATTGACTGAAATCAGTTTCAAAATGTATTTTTCTCCTCACACATTTGAATGTATAGGCAAATATACCTCACTGTTGTCTGCACCTACACATATTTGCAACATTCCCCTTGTTCGCCCATTCCTGCCACCAGCCTTAGGCAAACCCTATCCCCTCCACACTTCCCTATCACTCTACCTCTCAGCACCTTCCTGTGTGACGCAGACTATAGTGTAAGAGCTATAACCTAGGAGTGTGACTATTTGTCGGAGGCTTATTAAGCACCTGTTTGTGTCACGGTCTCAAAAATGATTCTGTGCACTATACTATAGCAGTGGAGCAGCAAACACAACATTCTAAAGATATGAAGTAAGATTTCTCTCACATAGATGACTGATTGAAATCAGTTTCAAAATTTATTTTTCTCCTTGTAGACGTGAAAGTATAATACAATTTACCATAGGCAAATGGACCTCAATGTTGTCCACAGCTACACAGATTTGGAGCATGACTGTTTGTCAGACACATATTGAACAACTGTTTGACTTTTATTAGAGACAAATGCATTTTATTGCATTCAATAGAACTAAATTTTATCCGTTTTCCATTGAATTACCCCTTGATGAAAAAAAATAATAAAAACCTATGATGGTGGGCTACTCGGATATCTAAGTTGGTACGGCAATTGGCCCTGAGAGGCAAAGACCCTGGTTTCGATCCCGGCCTGGAATACAGTTTTAATCTGCCAGGAAGTTTCATGAATAGAATAATTTTTGTTGTATGGTCCGTAATACTGTATAAAATAAAAAATTTGTAAGAACAGTTTATTCAACCCTTACTGAAACAATTTTGCATTGATTATATTATTTACATCACTTTAATGATATGTCTAGCACATACAGAACTGAAATCCAGACCTGTAGACTACAGTAATTCTTCCCATAAAGTTTGGAGTTGCGTCAATGGTTTTTTTAGGGGTGCATAATAAGTTGGGCAGCAACCAGAAACCTGCATTTCATTGAAAGAATAATGGGCAACATGATTTGTTGATATACTGATGGCAAACTTTCAGGAGTGTGCAGAATCTATGTTACAAATCAAGGGCAGCAGTACATGAAGTACCCTCCCCCATACTTACTTTATGTTTACAAATACAATGTTATCCAAGAATTGGATCACAGGAACCATTACAAGAAAAAAGAAAACCTTAAGTATCCAGATCCTTATTGGCTGTCTAAAATATATGAATACTTAACAGTTTTATTTTGTTTTATATATTGTTTCATCTTTATTTACCTTCTATACTACACATGTGAAATAGATACTGCACCATCTTTAATCTGCAGTGCAATTTTTTATGAACAATGTTTTGTTCCTAAACGGGCTCCAAAGCCAAACTACTGAGGATTTCAAAAATACTTTACACTTTGTGTATGTGAAGATAACTAAGGAAGGCTATTACAAAGAAAATTTATTTGACACATATGGTACTTATGGTGACATGAAAGGTTTTAACCCTAACATAAATTTCAAAAAAGCTTTCACTCCCAGGAAATAAAATGCTGCTATTATTTGACATACAACACTAATAATATACAAAGCTACCAGTTGAGACCTGACAGTCTTGAAATATCTAATGAAATACTGAATTATGCCCCACTGTATTTTGGCTATTGGAATAAAACTCCAGGAAGAAAACTGATGTGCAATAATCACAGGCCCACAATTTCATTTTATTGCCATCAATATTCACTACAAGTATTGCATAATATTATTTTATATGCAGCCTTTAAGACTGGTGGGCAATGGCCTTGCTGCAGTGGATACACCAGTTCCCGTCAGATCACCAAAGTTAAGCACTGTTGGGCATGGCCGGCACTTAGATGGGTGACCATCTGGACCACCATGCACTGTTGCCGTTTTTCGAGGTCCACTCAGTCTCACGATGCCTATTGAGGAGCTACACAACCGAACAGTAGTGGCTAAAGAAAGCCAACATAACGACTGGGAGACCAGTGTACTGACCCCACGCCCCTCCTATCAGCATCCTCAGCTGAGGATGAATGGTGGTCGGATGGTCCAAATGGGCCACTTTTGGCCTGAAGACAGAGTGCTGTGTGCTTTTTAACACTGCTACTTTGATTACTGAAAGTCTGGTTCTACATATTCTACTTAACAGAATCAGAAGCCTCTCTTCTCACATTAAGTGAGTAACATGGACTATTATATTAAGAAACATTGCAATGAAGTAGAATGTTCATTTGTCCCATTTTTCCCAGGACAGTCCCCCACCTTCTTTCCTTCTTTTCCCCAGTTCCAGGGTCCCAAAAGCTATTTGGGGATGCTCAGATGCCCTACTTTTTTGTGATTGTGTATGGCTAAAGTATTTTATGCTAGTTTTCTCTGCATAAGCATACACACTAGGAAGTAACAATAGTGCAACTTGTTCTACAATCTTTGTTTATTTACTGTAAGTGTTTTGCAGTGTTAGAATTACAGATTCACATTAAGCTATATTTTCGATTGGTGTGGATAGTAAGAATTTCATTTTCCATTGTGGTAAGCAGTCTCAAGACATTATAGTGGATATGTGACAATTTTAAATCTGTGCAATGACTATTTCATCATGAGAAAATGTAAGTGTAATTTTAACAGCAACCAAATCTAAAATGTGAGTTTGCTTTTATCTCCAGTAGTGTATAAACTGAAATGTATGTGTGTTTTTCTTGGTGAAATCTCTGTGGTAAGATGAAAAACATTGAATGAAAGCTGAAACAGTGAAGACTTTGCTCACTGTCAAAACATACTTTAATTCAATATCATGTGCTCATTTTGATGACAAAATGTCAGAAAAAATGCATTTATTAGTAAAATACATGTTTTTCTAAACTTTTTAAAAATCTCAGGTTTAGCAAAAATGAAATGGACACCCTGTGTTAAAGGCACCACCTTCCTAGAAGCTTTCTCATGCACACAATTTAACTTATCAAATTTTTCATACATGTAATTCATGGAATGTTCTTAATTTTTAGACTGTAAGAGTTTTAGGTACAAGGGCTATCTATCATGTATGCTGTAGTTTATACTTGAAAACTTGTTGCACCATAACAATGAATTTTATATTGGTGCAGAAAAGTATTCCCTGAAATTGCAATATTTCATAACAGAATTAGAAAAAACAGGATGGGCCTGTTTACTTGGAAAATAAGAGGACCACCTTGGAAACATTTGTAAGATACAAACCATTGCAATAATCAATAACACAATTTATGGTGTTTTTATCTTTCAACAATGCCTCAAACTCTAGGGAAACCCAATAAATTACGTACACAAGTAGAAAATTCTGTTCATTTTTGGGAGGCCAAGTGCAAGATGGGACTGTTTTAACATGTCACAAACATTCTACAGAGCACACACACTTGTGGAAAAATGAAAAATCATAACATTCTCGGAAACTAAGTGCCCTTTGTACAGATAAAGAGAGGAATATGTGTGGATGAAGCAGTACTTCTTAAATTCTCATACTCGGCTATCGCCTTGAACCGAGAATGAAAGCAGACATAAAAACAGGACACAAGGGACATTAAAAACAGATTACATAAAGGTGTGATATCTGTTCTTTCGATATCCAGATCCGTGATACATATTATGTACATTGAAGGTGGAGGGAGGAGAAAGGAAAGGAACTAACGATATCAGCTGCATCGGGACTTTACGAGGAATTGGCGGTAACGAGTGAAAATGTGTGCAAGACTGGGACTTGGAACCCATGATCTCCTGCTTACTAGGCAGTTGTGTTAACCAGTGTGCCATCCTGACATAGTGTTTATTGCAAATGCACGACTATCTCGACACACTCCCTGGCCGACCCACCGATCCACATTCCCACCTCGTGCTACCTATCTGCATTCCCCTGTGAATTCACAATATCATTCGACCTCTGTCAAGAATCTAAAATTAGCAAGCACGGAGGACACGGATGGGGACTGGAAATATGACTCGGTAGGTGGGAATGTGGGTCAGCCGCAGAGTGTGCCGAGGCAGTCCGTGCATTTTCAATAAACACTGTGTCCGAATGGTGCAGTGGTTAACACAACTGCCTAGTAAGCAGGAGATTCAGTGTTCGAGTCCCGATCCAGCACACACTTTCTCTCATCACCACTGATTCTGCATAAAATCTCGATGCAGTTGATATCATTAGTTCCATCCCTTTCCTTTTCTTTCTTCCCCCTCCACCTTCAACTGACATAATAAAAATGAGATGATAGCAACAAATAAAACTCGAGCAGCCAGCAGGGACTGGCGAAGAATATTCACAAAGAAAAAACTGTATACAAGGGAAAAAAGAAGGAAAGAAGAATTAATGTAACCAAATGTTGCCGGATGGGTGGTAAAGGAGGGGCAGTAATTATAAGTGGTGATTCTCTCTCTCTCTCTCTCTCTCTCTCTCTCTCTCTCTCTCTCTCACACACACACACACACACACACACACACACACACACACACATACACACATGCACAAAGCAAGGTTTCAAATATCTACTTAACATGACTCTGATCCATTTGTCTAATATTCTCTCCTCTTCTTTAACAATTTTCAGTGCAGTACACCAACCAAATCTGATGAGTAATATGAAAAACTAAGATCACAGGTTGACAGCACTGTTGCATTCTCTGACACAAAGCAGTGAAGTTTGTAAGTAAGCCATGCATGCAAGTTACTTAAACTGGACCATACTCGGCAGTCGTATTCTCCACAATAAGATATATAAAATGCCTGAAGACAGGAAAATGTTAAGATAAAGTTAACTGACTGTTAAAGGATTAAACTTCATTTTTAAGTTGCTGTATCAGTGATAACATTGTCAACAATGTTAGGGCATTGGCAGATTTGTTAAGAACTCTGCAACACAATATCTCTACAAACTTCCATATCTAATGTGAAGATAAAAACAACACACTTCTTAATGAGAACAGATAACTTATTTACATTATCAGTGTAAGCTACTTCTTCTGTAACACACAGTGCACAGCGTAAGAGTAAGTTCAGTATCTCCATGTACCCACCTCATAAGATAGACGACAGTGCCATTGCGGTAGATGCGGAGAGCAAAGTGGACGGGAATGAGGGGGTCTTTGAAGTCGCCGTGCATTATGAAATACGTGTCGGGCAACCAGACTTCCTCATTGTGGTGGATGGCGTTGAGGAATTCGAAGTTGCTGTGGTTGGAGTAGCGCAGGCGTGGGTCGTACCACTGCTGCTCCAACAGGAACTCCACCTCATATTTCTGTAACACAACAGCATGACGTCAGTTAGAAACATAAAATTTGTAATGCTGCACAGTTGCGTATTCCCTACTGAAATGTGGCTAACACAGATACTACAGTAGCCAAATAACAGTACAAATTGAAACTGATACATAATTACAAAAGGTTTTCGAGTGCTAGTGTTTAGGGCTATATTTCCCTTCATCTCCCACATGAGAAGCTCAGTTTGGAAAGAGTGGCTGTTCAGAGTACACAAAAAAAGTGTGACACACAATGACATGGCAAGAAAATTTTGCCCTCCAGTTTCTACTACCTAGCAACTGGATTATTATTATTATTATTATTCTTTCCTTTCTCAGACATTATGTCTGGTTAAAAATGGAAAGTGACACGGAGCTTGATCAAGCGTGACTTCCTTTTAACTGCATGGTATATGTTACATTGCTTTTAGGAACTTTCGGGTAATTGAACATGTATCAATAATTACAGATTTCTGTAGTTGTATATATAAGTTTGGATGTAGCTGTATTGCGCTGATGTACTAGTGGATATTGTGTGGTATGACTTCTGTAGTCGATAGTGTGATTGGTATAATGTCAACTTTATCCTGATGTCACATGTCCTTGACTTCCTCAGCCAGTTGGATGTATTTTTCAATTTTTTCTCCTGTTTTCTTCTGTATATTTGTTGTATTGGGTATGGATATTTTGATTAGTTGTGTTAATTTCTTCTTTTTATTGGTGAGTATGATATCAGGTTTGTTATGTGGTGTTGTTTTATCTGTTATAATGGTTCTGTTCCAGTATAATTTGTATTCATCATTCTCCATTACATTTTGTGGTGCATGCTTGTATGTGGGAATGTGTTGTTTTATTAGTTTATGTTGTGTGGCAAATTGTTGATGTATTATTTTTGCTACATTGTCATGTCTTCTGGTGTATTCTGTATTTGCAAGTATTGTACATTTGTTTGTGATGTGATCTACTGTTTCTATTTGTTGTTTGCGAAGTCTGCATTTATCTGTTGTGGTATTGGGATCTTTAATAAAATGCTTGCTGTAATATGTGGTGTTTATTGTTTGATCCTGTATTGCAATCATGAATCCTTACGTCTCACTGTATACATTGCCTTTTCTTAGCCATGTGATGGATGCATCTTGATCGATGTGTGGCTGTGTTAGATGATACGGGTGCTTGCCATGTAGTGTTTTCTTTTTCCAATTTACTTTCTTCGTATCTGTTGATGTTATGTGATCTAAAGGGTTGTAGAAGTGGTTATGAAATTGCACTGGTGTAGCCAATGTATTTATATGAGTGATTGCTTTGTGTATTTTGCTGGTTTCTCCTCGTTCTATAAAGAATTTTCGTAAATTGTCTACCTGTCCATAATGTAGGTTTTTTATGTCGATAAATCCCCTTCCTCCTTCCTTTCTGCTTAATGTGAATCTTTCTGTTGCTGAATGTATGTGATGTATTCTATATTTGTGGCATTGTGAACGTGTAAGTGTATTGAGTGCTTCTAGGTCTGTGTTACTCCATTTCACTACTCCAAATGAATATGTCAATATTGGTATAGCATCACTATTTATAGCTTTTGTCTTGTTTCTTGCTGTCAATTGTTTTTCAGTATTTTTGTTAGTCTTTGTCTATATTTTTCTTTTAGTTCTTCTTTAATATTTGTATTATCTATTCCTATTTTTTATTCATATCCTAGATATTTATAGGCGTCTGTTTTTCCATCACTTCTATGCAGTTGCTGTGGTTATCCAACATGTAATCTTCTTGTTTAGTGTGTTTTCCCTTGACTATGCTATTTTTCTTACATTTGTCTGTTCCAAAAGCCATATTTATATCATTGCTGAATAATTCTGTTATCCTTAGTAATTGGTTAAGTTGTTGATTTGTTGCTGCCAGTAGTTTTAGATCATCTATGTATAGCAAATGTGTGATTTTGTGTTGGTATGTTCCAGTAATATTGTATCCATTATTGTATTATTTAGCATGTTGGATAGTGGGTTCAGAACAAGGCAGAACCAGAAAGGACTTAATTCATTCTCCTTGGTATATTCCACACTTAATCTGTATTGGCTGTGATGTGATATTATTTGAATTTGTTTGGATATTAAGTGTGGTTTTCCAATTTTTCATTACGATGTTTAGGAACTGTATCAATTTAGGATCTACTTTGTATATTTCCAATATTTGTAGTAACCATGAGTGGGGTACACTATCAAAAGCTTTTTGGTAATCAATGTATGCGTAGGGTAGTGACCTTTGTTTAGTTTTAGCTTGATATGTCACCTCTGCATCTATTATCAGTTGCTCTTTACATCCTCATGCTCCTTTGCAACAGCCTTTTTGTTCTTCATTTATAATTTTGTTCTGTGTTGTATGTGTCATTAATTTCTGTGTAATGACTGAAGTTAATATTTTGTATATTGTTGGTAGGCATGTTATGGGGCAATATTTAGCTGGGTTTGCTGTGTCTGCTTGATATTTAGGTTTCAGGTAAGTTATTCCATGTGTAAGTGTATCAGCGAATGTGTATGGGTCTGCAATGTAACTGTTAAATAATTTATATTTAAAAACAAAGATGATGTGACTTACCATACGGAAGCGCTGGCAGGTCGATAGAAACACAAACAGACACATACATACACACAAAATTCAACCTTTCGCAACAAACTGTTGCCTCATCAGGAAAGAGGGAAGGAGAGGGAAAGACGAAAGGAAGTGAGTTTTAAGGGAGAGGGTAAGGAGTCATTCCAATCCCGGGAGCGGAAAGACTTACCTTAGGGGGAAAAAAGGACGGGTATACACTCGCACACACACACATATCCATCCACACATATACAGACACAAGCAGACATATTTAAAGTCTTTACACTTCTCTCATGTAATGTATCAAAACAACAAGAACAAAATTTAATTTTAAATGCAGCAAGGTGGAATACTTTCAGTTGCAATAATACCACTCCTAATATAAATACAATTATTATTTTTTATTTCCTGGTGTCTTTTTTTACATATAATACATATACTGTGTGTGTACATGAAATCTCCAAATTCTTTTCCCAGCTGTGTTTTTGTGAACACTATTATTCTATACACAATTTTCATATTGCTACAAATATCTGTATAAGTAGTTTGTGCAGAACCAGTTCATGTAATTAAATATTCAAAATGTACAACTCATTTAAAACAATAGATAGGTAAAAAATCTACTCACCAAACAGTGGCAAACCTCATACATAAAGACTGTTGTGATTGACAAGCTTTAGGAGCCAGTGGCTCCTTCTTCAAGCAGATGGTAAGTTTCCCAAAATTTACCTATTTTCCTAGACCTCCTTTTCTTCCTTCCCCTTCAATCCTTCTGAAGATGGAGCCACTGGCTCCAAAAGCTTGCCAAACACAACAGTCTTTTATGTGTGTGTTCTGCTGCTGCTTGATGAGTACATTATCTATCCAATTAAATAATTTTATCAATAATTGATTTTTCTCATTTAAACAATGAGCACTTTAAAATTGGACTCCACGAATACTTATTTGTTTTATGATTAACGTATTTTATATAAAAACTCATGTTCTCTTCTTTCTGATTAACATCTTATCTTTTCTGAAAATTGTGTTTCATATGTTATACTTAACCAAAATTGTTATTTTCAGATTGTTTGAATCAATAAATATAATCCTTTTGAAACTCCAAAGACATTGTCTTGCAGCTCTACTTTTTCTGTTTCTGAAAATTTTTACTTTTGCCAGAATAACATGTTGGTTAAGTAAATATTTAAATTCAAAAAACTACTTTTCTATAAAAATATTGGTAGGCTTTGTGAAATATCTGGAACAAAAGTGCACACACAAGCTGCAGCTCTAAGGAATAGAATCTATCTTTATGCCACTTGCAG
Organism: Schistocerca americana; assembly: GCF_021461395.2. Classification (NCBI taxonomy): domain Eukaryota; kingdom Metazoa; phylum Arthropoda; class Insecta; order Orthoptera; family Acrididae; genus Schistocerca; species Schistocerca americana. The sequence goes on along the minus strand of NC_060128.1, from coordinate 158,020,065 downwards.
ATTATGCATCTCACAGTACAATAAAGTATCTCTGGCCCATTCTAAAGATAACAGACAACTTAATAAAAACAATATCCAGTAGACATGACTAAAAGCAGTGATTACATCTCACAGTCCTTGCCTAGCAGTAGAGCAAACCAGCAGCTGATATGTGGATGGCTCTGCTCCCTATCCCTGTCCCTATTCTCTCTCTCTCTCTCTCTCTCTCTCTCTCTCTCTCTCTCTCTCTCTCTGGCCAATAATTCGTCTTTTTTTGTAATGAATAAACCTCTGTATTTCATCGCATTGAAGAGACCAATTTTGCTCATCAGTACCCCTTCTCATTTCTCCATTAGGAACAAATTAATAAGTGAAATCTACCTTTGACATCTGTTAATCCACAAGTACCCTTTCTGGATCAAATTTCCTGTGAAATAATGAAACAGCCATGTTATTTTCCATTAAGCCTACTCTACAATGAACTGCAGCTTTACTATACTGTAATTGGAAAAACCATTCAGTTGTTTTGAGGAAATTTAAACACGTAACTGATTTTGAAATTATGCAGTTTCGTTTTCATGTGCTTGTGACAGTTCAACTCCAGTGGAACACTGATGTACATAGAGTGATCCCAAAGGTAACACTGTTTTCCTATGTCAAACAGTCTTCCCACAAACATGCACATAATTCACCATCTGATATTTTCCGCACAGTTATAATTGCACTACTAAGCAGTGTCAGTATGGGATAACTGTTCTATGTTCCTGCACTCACACTTCAACATCTGCCCTGCTGTCCAGTGGAACAAAACAAGCACTAATGGCTTGCTCTTGCCACATGTACTTGGAGGTACTAACCAACCTAAAAACACACTACTCCTAATAGCTATACTTACTAATCTGCAAATGAAGGAAATACTGATGTATGTTGTCCAGAACATTGTTATTAATTGGCAATAAAAATATCTGCACTTATCTACACTACACCCTGTGGAACTGCTGCCTATCTACTATTGATAGCTTAATACCTATGTGGTTACAGTGGTGTTTTCAAAATACTTGCTTGCATCTATAAATATTGTGTCTTATTTATAAAAATAAGGCTGGAGGCAAGGGGAAACTACAGCCATAATTTTTTCTGAGGGCACGCAGCTTTACTGTATGGTTAAATGATGATGGCGTCCTCTTGGGTAAAATATTCCGGAGGTAAAATAGTCCCCCATTCGGATCTCCAGGCGGGGACTACTCCAGAGGTCATCATCATCAAGAGATAGAAAACTGGCATTCTATGGATCGGAGCGTGGAATGTCAGATCCCTTAATCGGGCAGGTAGGTTAGAAAATTTAAAAAGGGAAATGGATAGGTTAAAGTTAGGTAAAGTGGGAATTAGTGAAGTTCGGTGGCAGGAGGAACAAGACTTTTGGTCAAGTGAATACAGGGTTATGAATACAAAATCAAATAGGGGTAATGCAGGAGTAGGTTTAATAATGAACAAAAAAATAGGAATGTGGGTAAGCTACTACAAACAGCATAGTGAATGCATTATTGTAGCCAAGATAGACACAAAGCCCATGCCTATTACAGTAGTACAAGTTTATATGCCATTTAGCTCTGCAGATGACAAAGAAATTGATGAAATGTATGATGAGATAAAAGAAATTATTCAGATAGTGAAGGGAGATGAAAATTTAATAGTCATGGGTGACTGGAAGTCGATAGCAGGAAAAGGAAGAGAAGGAAGGTAGTAGGTGAATATGGATTGGGGTTAAGAAATGAAAGAGGAAGCCGCCTGGTGGAATTTTGCACAGAGCATAACTTAATCATAGCTAACCTGGTTCAAGAATCATGAAAGAAGGTTGTATACATGGAAGAAGCCTGGAAATACTGACATGTTTCACATAGATTATATAATGGTAAGACAGAGATTTAGGAACCAGGTTTTAAATTTTAAGACTTTTCCAGGGGCAGATGTGGACTCTGACCACAATATATTGGTTATAAACTGTAGATTAAAACTGAAGAAACTGCAAAAAGGTGAGAATTTAAGGAGATGGGACCTGGATAAACTGACTAAACCAGAGGTTGTACAGAGTTTCATGGAGAGCATAAGGGAACAATTGGCAGTAATGGGGGAAAGAAATACAGTAGAAGAAGAATGCGTAGCTTTGAGGGATGAAGTAGTGAAGGCAGCAGAGGATCAAGTAGGTAAAAAGACGAGGGCTAGTAGAGATCCTTCGATAACAGAAGAAATATTGAAGTTAATTGATGAAAGCAGGCAAAAAGGAACACAAACGTCTCAAAAATGAGATTGACAGGAAGTGCAAAATGGCTAAACAGGGATGGCTAGAGGACAAATGTAAGGATATAGAAGCTTATTTCACTAGGGGTAAGACACATACTGCCTACAGGAGAATTAAAGTGGCCTTTGGAGAAAAGAGAACCACTTGTATGAATATCAAGAGCTCAGATCTAAACCCAGTTCTAAGCAAAGAAGGGAAAGCAGAAAAGTGGAAAGAGTATATAGAGGGTCTATACAAGGGCGATGTACTTGAGGACAATATTGTGGAAATGGAAGAGGATGTAGATAAAGATGAAATGGGAGATGTGATACTGCATGAAGAGTTTGACAGAGCACTGAAAGACCTGGGTCAAAACAAGGCCCCGGGAGTAGACAACATTCCATTAGAACTACTGACAGCATTGGGAGAGCCAGTCCTGAGAAAACTCTACCATCTGGTAAGCAAGATGTATGAGACAGGCGAAATTCCCTCAGACTTCAAGAAGAATATAATAATTCCAATCCCAAAGAAAGCAGGTGTTGACAGATGTGAAAATTACCGAACTATCAGGTTAATAAGTCACGGCTGCAAAATACTAACGCAAATTCTTTACAGACGAATGGAAAAACTGGTAGAAGCCGACCTCGGGGAAGATCAGTTTGGATTATGTAGAAATATTGGAACACGTGAGGCAATACTAACCCTACGACTTATCTTAGAAAATAGATTAAGGAAAAGCAGACCTAAATTTCTAGCATTTGTAGACTTAGAGAAAGCTTTTGACAATGTTGACTGGAATACTCTCTTTTAAATTCTGAAGGTGGCAGGGGTAAAATACAGGGAGCGAAAGGCTATTGACAATTTGTACAGAAACCAGATGGAAGTTATAAGAGTCGAAGGACATGAAAGGGAAGCAGTGGTTGGGAAGGGAGTGAGACAGGGTTGTAGCCTCTCCCTTATGTTATTCAATCTGTATATTGAGCAAGCAGTAAAGGAAACAAAAGAAAAATTCGGAGTAGGTATTAAAATCCATGGAGAAGAAATAAAAACTTTGAGGTTCACCAGTGACATTGTAGTTCTGTCAGAGACAGCAAAGGACTTGAGAGAGCAGTTGAACGGAATGGACAGTGTCTTGAAAGGAGGATATAAGATGAACATCAACAGAAGCAAAACAAGGATAATGGAATGTAGTCGAATTAAATCGGGTGATGGTGAGGGAATTAGATTAGGAAATGAGACACTTAAAGTAGTAAAGGAGTTTTGCTATTTCGGGAGCAAAATAACTGATGATGGTCAAAGTAGAGAGGATATAAAATGTAGACTGGCAATGGCAAGGAAGGTGTTTCTGAAGAATAGAAAATTGTTAACATCGAATATAGATTTAAGTGTCAGGAAGTCGTTTCTGAAAGTATTTGTATGGAGTGTAGCCATGTATGGAAGTGAAACGTGGATGATAAATAGTTTGGACAAGAAGAGAATAGAAGCTTTCGAAATGTGGTGTTACAGAAGAATGCTGAAGAGTAGATGGGTAGATCACAAAACTAATGAGGAGGTATTGAATAGAATTGTGGAGAAGAGGAGTTTGTGGCACAACTTGACTAGAAGAAGGGATCGGTTGGTAGGAAATGTTCTGAGGCATCAAGGGATCACCAATTTAGTATTGGCGGGCAGCATGGAGGGTAAAAGCCATAGAGGAAGACCAAGAGATGAATACAGTAAGCAGGTTCAGAAGGATGTATGTTGCAGTGGGTACTGGGAGATGAAGAAGCTGGCACAGGATAGAGTAGCATGGAGAGCTGCATCAAACCAGTCTCTGGACTGAAGACCACAACAACAACACATTTATAAAAATAATAGACAAAAATAGTAACCAGGCTCATTCTAAAGAACCGTTCAAAACACTGGTGGATTTTAATTACATTGTGTGAGTAGATTTATCAAGCAGCTGTACAAATTAAAAATAATCTTGATAATTACTGCACAAATATCTCTACCCATGACAATGAAATGAGATCTAGACAGAAACTACGGTAATCAGGAAAGAATAAACATAAAACTCAAAACGCATTTTATGTAAAAGACTAAAATTGTACAACAAATAGCCCTAGGAGCTTAAAAACATTACAAAAACAAACTTATTTAAAAGAGAAGTTAAAAATTTCTTGACTAGCAGTACATCCTGTACAGTGAAAGTTTGTTTGTATAAAACAGCGTAAGGGTCTGGAAAAAAAGTAACACAAGTAAATAATAACAATAATAATAATAAAAATCATCTATCATTTCATACATTTTCTTTGCAGTGTGTCATCTTCCCCTCCCAACAAATCCTGGAGAGCAATACTCCAAAATTCTCATTATCTACCTGGCCTGAACATCTCACTGGTTATGGCGGGATGCCTCACTCAGTTTTTCAGGCAAGCAAGTGGAAAGTTATGGTACACAAAATTGAAAAGACACATCGTCCCAATGATTCTGAAGTCAGCTGATGTGATCAGTTTTCGTCCAGAGAGCTGGGCATGTTCATTTGTTTGTTTGGAAGGGAAGGCCGACAAATGTTTGCCATCTCTCAGCTGGCGGCTGATGCGCAGTGATTAGTTTTCATCCACAGGGCTGGGCACATCCATTCGTTTGTTCCGAAGGGGAGGCCGACAAGTTTTTGCCAACTTTCAGCCAGTCAGAAATGACAGAATTAAGGTGTATTACCTGCAATCTTCTTCAAATAATTTTACAGAAACTATCCAGTAAAAAAAAGTCATTTTTGCTTTACTTATAAGCTTTGTGTGTCAGGTTCATGATGCTGTGCCCATCATTTTGTTAATGGCCATAGTTATTGTGATATTTATGTGGAAGTAAGATACTGCATGAAATTTGGAAAAGTTTGCGATGGAAAATAGAAGTCGCTATGATTTTGCGTTTGGTGCATATTATATAATATGTAGCTGCATATGAAATTTAGCTCACATAGTGACTTTTTAGCTAATATATTGTCACCAATCTTGAGAAAACTGATCTGACATAGGATGCCAATTTGTGTTCGCGCTTTGGCAGTGATAAAGCCAGAGTGAAATATCCACAGCATGTCTCATATTTCATAAACAGTTTCAGACACCGAAATGAGATTTTGGCGAATGATAGCATATAAAGAGGAGAATATTTTACCACATTGTTATCATGCAAAACTTCATTATCTATCATTTTATTCCAACTACAGACTTTTTCAATGAAAGAATGTAGTTTTTAAGGTCCATCAAAAACTGCTGGAATGAGAAGTACTGTGGGTTTGGGAATAACATAAGTGAAGACATTACACATTTTTTTGTACCAAGGATTGCGTTTTCATAAGCTGCTAACCTTACTTTTCCTCACTTAATAAACTCAATAAACCACTGTTTCAGAATCCTCTCGCAATTGTCTGCACAACATGCTACTGAGGTGAGACTGTGTAAACTCCATCGTGCATTGTAACATGGCAACCAGAGAAATGTGTAGGTTTCACTCAAAATTCTCAATTCATGACATTTCTCTGAAAGCTACAAATTGTTAACATGCCAGGCAAAAGTAAGTTGCTGGATTTTCAGTGAAATTCTTTTTAGATACTAACCAAAGCAGAGGTGACAGATCTTTTCAAGTGGTCACAATGCAAGTGTGGTTGTGGAGGGTCTCTACTTAATATTTACAAAAAATATGAGCTTTGGCTTCAGTTTAGAATAGCACTTCCCCTCCAGCATTCCGCATTTCCTCTACAATGCCTGCCCATAGCTCCCACCACTACCACTCTTCCCATGTGTGCCCCGCCGTCTGTGCGGACTCTAGCACTAGTATCTTACATTATTCAATAGCTTATCTGTGAAACAGTTTTTGTACAAATAGGGATAATCAAAATGGGGTTGCACCATTTTAAACAGACTAAACTTGTATGTGGGAGGAAGGAGGGTCTAATCTCCACTCAGCCATCTTGTTTTATGTTTTCTGTGGTTTACCTAAATTATTATGCCTGATGAAAAAAGTGAAGCACCCAGAAGGGGAGGAGGAAATAAAAATGAAACTTCATATATTTAGAGAGTATGTGATATTGTTGTACATATTAAAGACATCTACTCTGGTGTACAAAGAACTTGGCAGTATGACATTGTACTACCTGTGGCCTGATTGCTTGTACTGATACCATTAGGAGCCATGTTATAAGGCCTTCGTATCCTCTGTCAAGGCAGTCTGGCCTACAACTGTTCTACTGGCAATGGGATGGAGCTGATGATTCTGCTAGTGTCAGACATGTAATAAAATGGAACACCTGCAGCCATCCTTCCAATGCTATTTACACTACTGGCCATTAAAATTGCTACACCAAGAAGAAATGCAGATGATAAATGGGTATTCATTGGACAAATATATTATACTAGAAATGACATGTGATTACATTTTCATGCAATTTGGGTGCATAGATCCTGAGAAATCAGTACCCAAAACAACAACATCTGGCCGTAATAACGGCCTTGATATGCCTGGGCATTGAGTGAAACAGAGCTAGGATGGAGTGTACAGGTACAGATGCCCATGCAGCTTCAACACGATGCCACAGTTCAGCAGGAGTAGTGACTGGCATATTGTGACAAGCCAGTTGCTCGGCCACCATTGAGCAGACATTTTCAGTTAGTGAGAGATCTGGAGAATGTGCTGGCCAGGGCAGCAATCGAACATTTTCTGTATCCAGAAAGGCCCGTACAGGACCTGCAACATGCAGTCGTGCATTATCCTACTGAAATGTAGGGTTTCACAGGGATCGAATGAAGGGTAAAGCCACGAGTCGTAACACATCTGAAATGTAACGTCCACTGTTCAAAGTGCCGTCAATGCAAACAAGAGGTGACCGAGACGTGTAACCAATGGCACCCCATACCATCACACTGGGTGATATGCCAGTATGGAGATGACGAACACACGCTTCCAATGTGCGTTCACTGCGATGTTGCCAAACACGGATGCGACCATCATGATGCTGTAAACAGAACCCGGATTTATCCGAAAAAATGACGTTTTGCCATTCGTGCACCCAGGTTTGTCATTGACTACACCATCGCAGGTGCTCCTGTCTGTGATGTAGCGTCAAGGGAGCTGATAGTCCATGCTGCTGCAAACGTCATCGAACTGTTCGTGCAGATGGTTGTTGTCTTGCAAACGTCCCCATCTGTTGACTCAGGGATCGAGACATGGCCGCACGATCCTTTACAGCCATGTGAAAAAGATGCCAGTAATCTCAACTGCTAGTTATACAAGGCTGTTGGGATCCAGCACAGCATTCCATATTACCCTCCTGAACCAACCGATTTCGTATCCTACTAACAGTCATTGGATCTCGACCAACGCGAGCAGCAATGTTGTGATACGATAAACCACAATGGCGGTAGGCTACAATCCAGCCTATATCCAAGTCAGAAATGTGATGGTACGCATTTCTCCTCCTTACATGAGGCATCACAACAATGTTTCACCAGGCAACACCGGTCAACTGCTGTTTGCGTATGAGAAATCGGTTGGAAACTTTCTTCACGTCAGAACGTTGTAGGTGTCACCACCAGCGCCAGCCTTGTGTGAATGCTCTGAAAAGCTAATCATTTGCATATCACAGCATCTTCTTCCTGTTGATCAAATTTCGCGTCTGTAGCAAGTCATCTTCATGGTGTAGCTATTTTAATGGCCAGTAGTGTATCATATAGCTACCAGTTTCAGTGATTTGATAGACCTCAGATAAGTTCTATCAGGGAACGATCTGAGACTCTTACTAGCTGCAGGGTTACCTCAACATCATGCTGATATTTCATAGACAGCAGAGACATGTGCTGCTAAACACCAGCTATACACCGACTACACCATGCTCCCAGCGCAACATCTTTGACCACAGGTTTGCCTAGCCTTGGTCCGCAGGTGTTCCTCTTCCAAGACTATTTGCAAATATTACTAGGGCATCACGTGTTGTGCACACAATAACATTTATAAATAATCTGTCGACACACTGACTGTTAGAGGCACCACCAGTGACATCGGCCATGCACCTGAGCAGTGCACCCGTCAGCAAAATGGCAACACTGCCATCGAGGAACCGATTCCCGTGAAACTCCTGTGAACATCCTCGTGCCAACTGGATACGTAAGGAGGAGCACAATGTTGAGTAGGCAGCATTCCATCGCTCACTCAGTTCTGGGCCGAGAGATGGCTGAAGCCTGCAGCCCGTCAGTCAGAACTAGACCAGCACAGATACTTGCAACTACAGCACTGCACCACAGCTTGCTGCACTCATCTCAGCACTGTCTACGTGCCACATGATCCATGTGCAGCAACGTCACACCGTACCTACTGTACTGCCAGCCCAATGAGACTCACTGTGCAGCACTACGGACGTTGCTCCGAGAGTCTTCCAGAAGGAGACTCCGTAGCAGGATTTGTATTACAGTGACAGATCCTATTTCTATCACTCTTATGTGATCACATATGACCTTCCACTTGTTAGCCTGCACCAAACTTTATTGTGAAGTTAAGATGTGAATAAAAGTGTCCTTAATTACAGCCTGGGAAATGTCATTCACTGTTGTGAGAATCATTCACAATGGGTTTCAACAGTGGCGAAAAGGTAAAAAAAAAATGTTTCCTGCTATGCTTCCTTATCCAAACAGTGGAGATGAGGGTCGACTTCTTCAGCACCAACTGTTTCGGTTGTGGAACTCCATTTCGTGTATCTTTATGCTCAACTGGATAGCCTTCCCCTTTGCATTGTGTACGACCAATTTCTGCCCCATCACTTTCTTCGTTATATGTTATATTATTATTTATTTTGCCTCGTTTACATCTACTGATAGTGCCCCTTCTTTCATTTGTTACAGTAGATGCTTGCACGGTTAAATGTGTCTGTTCCATTTCTACGGTTTTCCTATACAGATTGGGTACGTCAATGATGTGTGTACAATTTTTTGCACTTTTGTGGATTGTTTGGACTTGGATTACCGTGTCTTTATGTTCACTTTTCCCTTTTTGCTCTTGGAAGTACCTGCCTGTGGCGAAAAAATATCAAGAGAGATGATTCATTACTGGTAGCTGGTATTACTGCTCATTTGTCATCACTGATTCAGCATCAAACTTGGCTGCAGTGCCAGTGCCTCTGCTGGCTGCAGAGCCAACTCCTGGTCACGTTTGTCACACAGTCTCCAGCCTCCTCTAGCTGTGACTGCTGCTCTTGCAGCCATTGCTGACCCTCCTCTCAATGGTGGCCCTGACCAGTTCCAAATTGGCAACCAGGCTGTTCTCTGTCCACAGACTGTAGTGACAGTTGGCTCTTCTCCTGAGGTTGGCACCACCAGGACATCCACTTGTGATGAGGTACGAGTCCACACACTGCATCTCATATACTGCATCAATCATATACAACCACTCGCTCACCGATAGATCTGTACCTACAGATTGGAAAATTGCGCAGGTCGCACCAGTGTTTAAGAAGGGTAGTAGGAGTAATCCATCAAACTACAGACCTATATCATTGACGTCGGTTTGCAGTAGGGTTTTGGAGCATATACTGTATTCAAACATTATGAATCACCTCGAAGGGAACGATCTATTGATACGTAATCTGCACGGTTTCAGAAAACATCATTCTTGTGCAACGCAGCTAGCTCTTTACTCGCACGAAGTAATGGCCGCTATCAACAGGGGATCTCAAGTTGATTCCGTATTTCTAGATTTCCGGAAAGCTTTTGACACCGTTCCTCACAAGCGACTTCTAATCAATCTGTGGGCCTATGGGGTATCGTCTCAGTTGTACAAATGGATTCGTGATTTCCTGTCTGGAAGGTTGCAGTTCATAGTGATAGACGGCAAATCATCGAATAAAACTGAAGTTATATCAGGTGTTCCCCAGGGAAGTGTCCTGGGACCTCTGCTGTTCCTGATCTATATAAATGACCTGGGTGACAATCTGAGCAGTTCTCTTAGGTTGTTCGCAGATGATGCTGTAATTTACTGCCTAGTAAGGTCATTCGAAGACCAGTATCAGTTGCAAAGCGATTTAGAAAAGATTGCTGTATGGTGTGGCAGGTGGCAGTTGATGCTAAATAACGAAAAGTGTGAGGTGATCCACATGAGCTCCAAAAGAAATCCATTCGATTACTCGATAAATAGTACAATTCTCAAGGCTGTCAATTCAACTAAATACCTGGATGTTAAAATTATGAACAACTTCAGTTGGAAAGACCACATAGATAATATTGTGGGGAAGGCAAGCCAAAGGTTGCAAATTTCTCGACCTCCGCTGTCGGGTGGAAAAATGTAGGGTCCCCCTAAATAGGTCAGGTGTGCACTACACACTAGAAGCGGCTACAAGGGTAGCGGAGTATGCGTGGAGTGCACATGGGGGTTTTTTAGGTTAGAGAATTCCCTCCCTAGGCCCACCAAGACGCCTCCTGAGACGCGGCAAGGTAGGAGTAGGCAAAATGCAACAGGGAATAACAATATTAATGTGCTAATAGTAAACTGCAGGAGCGCCTATAGAAATGTCCCAGAACTGCTCTCATTAATAAACGGTCACAACGCCCATATAGTACTAGGGACAGAAAGTTGGCTGAAACCAGGCGTAAACAGTAATGAAATCCTAAACTCAGATTGGAATGTATACCGCAGAGACAGGCTGGACAGTGAAAGGGGGGGGGGGGCATGTTTATAGCGACAAGAAGTGCAATAGTATCGAAGGAAATTGACGGAGATCCGAAATGTGAAATAATTTGGGTGAAGGTCACGGTTAAAGCAGGCTCAGACATGGTAATTGGATATAGGCCCCCGGGCTCAGCAGCTGTTGTGGCTGAGCACCTGTAGGATAATTTGGGAAATATTTCGAGTAGATTTCCCCACCATGTTATAGTTCTGGGTGGAGATTTTAATTTGCCGGATACAGACTGGGAGACTCAAATGTTCATAACGGGTGGCAGGGACAAATAATCCAGTGAAATTTTTTAAGTGCATTGTCTGAAAACTACCTTGAGCAGTTAAACAGAGAACCGACTCGTGGCGATAACATATTAGACCTTCTGGTGAGAAACAGACCCAAACTATTTGAAACAGTTAACGCAGAACAGGGAATCAGCGATCATAAAGCGGCTACTGCATTGATGATTTCAGGCATAAATAGAAATATTAAAAAAGGTAGGAAGATTTTTCTGTTTAGCAAAAGTGACAAAACGCAGATTACAGAGAACCTGACAGCTCAACACAAAAGTTTTGTCTCAAGTACAGATAGTGTTGAGGATCAGTGGACAAAGTTCAAACCATCGTACAATATGCATTAGATGAGTATGTGCCAAGCAAGATTGTAAGAGATGGAAAAGAGCCACCGTGGTACAACAACCGAGTTAGAAAACTGCTGCGGAAGCAAAGGGAACTTCACAGCAAACATAAACATAGCCAAAGCCTAGCAGACAAACAAAAATTACGTGAAGCGAAATGTAGTGTGAGGAGGGCTATGTGAGAGGCGTTCAATGAATTCGAAAGGAAAGTTCTATGTACTGACTTGGCAGAAAATCCTAAGAAATTTTGGTCTTATGTCATAGCGGTAGGTGGATCAAAACAAAATGTCCAGACACTCTGTGACCAAAATGGTACTGAAACAGAGGATGACAGACTAAAGGCCGAAATACTAAATGTCTTTTTCCAAAGCTGTTTCACAGAGGAAGACTGCACTGTAGTTCCTTCTCTAGATTGTCACACAGATGAAAAAATGGTAGATATCGAAATAGACGACAGAGGGGTAGAGAAACAATTAAAATCGCTCAAAAGAGAAAAGGCCGCTGGACCTGATGGGATACCAGTTCGATTTTACACAGAGTATGCGAAGAAACTTGCCCCCCTTCTTGCAGCAGTGTACCGTAGGTCTGTAGAAGAGCGTAGCATTCCAAAGGATTGGAAAAGGGCACAGGTCATCAAGAAGGGACGTAGAACAGATGTGCAGAACTATAGACCTATATCTCTAACGTCGATCAGTTGTAGAATTTTGGAACACGTATTATGTTTGAGTATAATGACTTTTCTGGAGACTAGAAATCTACTCTGTAGGAATCAGCATGGGTTTCGAAAAAGATGGTCATGTGAAACCCAGCTCGCACTATTCGTCCACGAAACTCAGAGGGCCATAGACACGGGTTCACAGGTAGATGCCATGTTTCTTGACTTCCGCAAGGCGTTCGATACAGTTCCCCACAGTCATTTAATGAACAAAGTAAGGGCATATGGACTATCAGACCAATTGTGTGATTGGATTGAAGAGTTCCTAGATAACAGAACACAGCATGTCATTCTCAATGGAGAGAAGTCTTCTGAAGTAAGAGTGATTTCAGGTGTGCCGCAGGGGGGTGTCATAGGACCGTTGCTATTCACAATATACATAAATGACCTTGTGGATGACATCAGAAGTTCACTGAGGCTTTTTGCAGATGATGCTGTGGTGTATCGAGAGGTTGTAACAATGGAAAATTGTACTGAAATGCAGGAGGATCTGCATCGAATTGATGCATGGTGCAGGGAATGGCAATTCAATCTCAATGTAGACAAGTGTAAAGTGCTGTGAATACATAGAAAGATAGATCCCTTATCATTTAGCTACAAAATAGCAGGTCAGCAACTGGAAGGAGTTAATTCCATAAATTATCCGGGAGTACGCATTAGGAGTGATTTAAAATGGAATGATCATATAAAGTTGATTGTCGGTAAAGCAGATGCCAGACTGAGATTCATTGGAAGAATCCTAAGGAAATGCAATCCAAAAACAAAGGAAGTAGGTTACTGTATGCTTGTTCGCCCACTGCTTGAATACTGCTCAGCAGTGTGGGATCCGTACCAGATAGGGTTGATAGAAGAGATAGAGTAGATCCAACGGAGAGCAGCACACTTCGTTACAGGATCATTTAGTAATCGCGAAAGCATTACGGAGATTATAGATAAACTCCAGTGGAAGACTCTGCAGGAGAGACGCTCAGTAGCTCGGTACGGGCTTTTGTTGAAGTTTCGAGAACATACCTTCACCGAAGAGTCAAGCAGTATATTGCTCCCTCCTACGTATATCTCGCGAAGAGACCATGACAATATAATCAGAGAGATTAGAGCCCACACAGAAGCATACCGACAATCCTTCTTTCCACGAACTATACGAGACTGGAATAGAAGGGAGAACCGATAGAGGTACTCAGGATACCCTCCGCCACACACCGTCAGGTGGCTTGCGGAGTATGGATGTAGATGTAGATGTAGATGTCATTGGCAGGACACTTAGAAGATGCAACAAGTCCACTAAAGAGACAGCTTACGCTACACTCGTTCGTCCTCCGTTAGACTATTGCTGCGCGGTGTGGGATCCTTACCGGGTGGGATTGACAGAGAACATCGAAAGGGTGCAAAAAAGGGCAGCTCATTTTGTATTATCACGTAATAGGGGAGAGTGTGGCAGATATGATACGCGAGTTGGGATGGAAGTCATTAAAGCAAAGACGTTTTTCGTCGCAGCGAGATCTATTTACGAAATTTCAGTCACCAACTTTCTCTTCGGAATGCGAAAATATTTTGTTGAGCCCAACCTACATAGGTAGGAATGATCATCAAGATAAAATAAGAGAAATCAGAGCTCAAACAGAAAGGTTTAGGTGTTCGTTTTTCCCGCACGCTGTTCGGGAGTGGAATGGTAGAGAGAGAGTATGATTGTGGTTCGATGAACCCTCTGCCAAGCACTTAAATGTGAATTGCAGAGTAATCATGCAGATGTAGATTTAGATGTAGATCTCCTAGGATCACCAGCCATTTTTCTCCTACATGGTCACCAAGCCCCTCCCTTCAGCCATGCCCAATGCTGTCCTGGAACTTCACATCTTCACCACAGAGACATCGACCCATCTACATCTACATATGTACTCTGCTAGCTGCCAAGCTGAGGGCACAATTCGCACCAAAGTCATACTTCCCCCCCTCCCACTCACAGATCGCGCGAGGGAAAAACGACTGTCTGAATGCCTCAGTACGAGCTCTTATTTCCCTTATCTTTGAATGGTGATCATTACGCAATCTGAAAGTTGCTAGTAATAATATATGCTCTACACCATTGGTGAAGATTGGATTTTGGAATTTAGAGAGCAGCCCCTTCTGTTTAGCGCGTTGTCTATCTGCAAGTGTGTCCCACTTCAAACTTTCTATGAGATTTGTAATGCTCTCGCGATGGCTAAATATACCAGTCACGAATCTTGCCGCTCTTCTTTGGACCTTCTCGATCTCTTGAATCAGACCCAACTGGTAAGGGTCCCATACAGATAAACAATACTCTAAAACTGAACAAACTAACATATTGTAAGCTATTTCCTTTGCTGAAGGACTGCATCGCTTCAGGATTCTACCAATAAACCGCAATCTAGAGTTCGCCTTACCCGTTACTTGTGTAATCTGATCATTCCATTTGAGATCATTTTGAATAGTCACACCCAGATACTTGACTGATGTTACCGCTTCCAAAGACTGGTCATTTATTTTGCACTCATACATTAATGGGGATTTTCACCTTTTTATGTGCAGTAGATTACACTTACTAATATTGAGAGATAACTGCCAGCCATTACACCACATATTTATTTTCTGCATATCCTCATTGATTTGTTCACAACTTTCGTGTGATACTACTTTCCTGTACACTACAGCATCATCGGCAAACAGTCTAAGGCCACTGTTGATACCATCAACCAGACAAGGCTAGCCTCCCTTGTGAGGGTGGCACACTATGTCCTCCACATAGAGATACCAGCTTACAGTACCTCCCGCCACACCCAGCGTTGCACCCACATCCGGCTTGGCCGTGATACCATAGCTGTGGACAGCCCTCTTCACACAGCTGCTTGACTCCATTGACTCCCAGCTGCTGCAAATTCCTGGCTGCACTTACCACTGCTTGCCTTTTGCATCTATGCCTTGGTACAGCCATGGCCAGTCTCACATTATGGGGCAGTGCAACCCCTTCACTGATAACAAACATGCAGTGTGCACTCCCAGTGTCATCTTCCAGCTCCACTGCAGACGAAATTGTCACTGCTCTCCCACAGGCGAGCCTGATGCTCCCCATAAACATGCTCATCCAATTCAAGCTGACACAGTTATGGTCGACCTCTTTCCACATGCCTTTTCTGCTGGGTTACACACATCCTTCTCTAACCTTTAACCTTTTTGCAATATAGGTCTTTTTGTGATCATATGCATGCTGAAGTGATACACTCCCCCCCCCCCCCCCCCCCCCCCACATCCCCGGCCACACACACACACACACACACACGCACACACACACACACACACACACACACACAGCAGTGATGATCCTCTTTGCTCTTACAGTCGGCGAGTGCTGCTTGCAGGTTCATCAGCACCCACCGCCACTGCATCTGACTTCTGTCATCCGGATCAGCTGAGCCCAGCCTGCAAGTGCCTCCCAACACCCTGCCATTGACACCTTTCATCATTTTCACACCATGCACAATGGCACCACTTGGCCATTGGACCTGCTTCCGTGGACCAATGGTTGGCTCACTCCTGTCTGCACTCCCTGGAGTGTGTAAATTTCCACCATTTTCACTTCACAGGTCTGCACGCTTTGTCCACACTTGAGGCAGCAACTATTTCACAGGTACAAGGTTCTTGGGCTCGGGTTGCAGCCAGCCCGAGTTCCCTGCTCACTCTTAAGCAATCGTAGACAATCTTGCAGTTGTTAGCCAAAACCAAACTTTACTGTACACTTGTGCTGTGAATAAAAGTGTTTTCAATTGAAACCTGGGAAACATCATTCACTGTCAAATGCAACACGCACAACATGTTTCAACATGCACCACGGTGGGAAAAGCATTAGCTTGTCGAAAAATGGCACCACAATACTGTTACACAAGATGTAACACAATAGGAATCAGGATGTCCGTGACTTACTGTTAGCTCTCATAGTTCCCTCATTAAACTACCAGTCTCCCCAGACACTTCGATACTCACTGACTGTGGTCATCCGGAGTAGTGTAGAACCTCGATTGATTGCTGAACACAACACAATATCAATCATCAGCAGTCCATGTTTCTCCGTCATTGCACCACTTTAAATGCAGCTGTTTGTGTTGTAGTGTTAAAGACAGCCTACACGTGGGATAGTAGTTCCACAATCCAGGTACTGCTGAGAGTCTTTGACTGAGGATGCAGGATGACACAAATGTTGCAGGGTGTCCATTGCTTGTTCTCAGATGGCAGGTGCAGAGGTGGAAGGATTATTATACGTTTGGTGCACAATACAGCAGTCATCTCTTGTGATATTCAGACCTGGTCAACCATAAACTAGCCTGCCATCAGATTCCCATACAGTCTAACATAGGGGCCACTGCCACAAATCTCGATATTGCGCTATTTGGCCATGCGGCCAAATGGAGTCCCACAATGAGGCTCCCGTCAAACGCTGTCAGATGCCGATAACGCTGTTTCACACGAGTAGGTGTCACATCTGTGTCCTTCTGAGTGATCACCCAACATATCGCGCTGCCAGAGCTGGTAACAACACTGACCTTCAAACTACTAACGCACTCTGGTGGTCATTCTACCTGTCAGAGAGAACTGCAACTCTAATAACTTACATACCAGCCAATGGTGTACATGTGTGAAGTTACATTGACATCTGACCATGTCTCCTGGGTGCTTCACTTCTTTTGTCAGGCAGTGTACTTCAGACAAATGCCAGGACGGTTGCTAGTATAAGGCCACAGCATGTTTCCTGCACCACCCTCATCAAATTAGACGTATAAGTACATAAATCCTCATCTATATGAATAAGTACCCTTTTTTTTCTTAAAATAAAACTACAACTACTACATCTTTTTTAGCATCGAAGCATTTATCTCTACATTCAGGTTAAAATAAACAAGAAACTGTATGCTTGATAACCTAAGGAACAGTTACTGAATGGTCAGTATTATCAAAAATGCTGGCTATATAGCTGTCACTGTATGCCTCTGTAGCTACCAAACTGTGCGGTACTTATTTCTATGGTGAATCACTAAACATCTAGTTTCCTTCATGTCACTGTGTACAGATACAACATCTCTTTAAATGTCTGTAATGTCGAAGCTTAACAATGCTGTTATCAAGTACCTACTACAGTATCAGTATTCGTCACGCTTACCAGACTCGACTCGTCCGGCGAGGCGAGGCTGAGGAGCAAGACACTGACGTTGACCAGGAGCTTGCCTGAAACAGAATGACAGTTTACTTCAGCAGTGATGCAAATACACTGTGCTGCTTAAATGCACTGAGATAACATTGAGGGCACTAGATTCTTCTGTTCACAACTGCAAATGCTGCTGTCAATGCAAAGAGCTAACTGGTCACTTCTGTAAATGCTGCAGAATGTTAAACATCATTTCTCAGTTTCTGCTTAGCAAGAGAAAGAAAATAAATCAAAAACTCTGTAACAATTATACAAACTACATTAGGCATTGCAATAGAAGTAACTAACAAAAAAACAAAAATATTTTGAGTATTATTTTGTTGCGCGTGTTCACTGGCAACAGCGACCAAACATTTCTGTTACAAACAACAGGTGGGTGCCTCTCGTCATGGCATCTTCCCTTCCTTTTCAACCTTCCCTAATGCAATCCTGTCTCTTTCCTGATGAAGAAACTGTTACTTTCAAATGCTGGGATACTTTATGTACTTTCATCTGCGTCTATCAGCACTGCTGAAATTTCACAAACTGAAGCTAAATACTGGCCAACACTTCTGTCTCATAATTTTGAGGAGATTAGTGTTAAATGTTCCATCGACAGTGAGGTCATTAGAAATGGAGCATAAGCTCGGATTAGGGAAGTATGGAGATGGAAATTGGCCGTGGTCTTTCGAAGGAAATATCCCAGAATTTGCCTTAAGCAATTTAGGGAAATCGCAGAAAACCTAAATCACGATGGCCAGAAGTAATAAAATCCATGAGTGTTCTACAGATCTAAAGGAAAACATGAATGGAGTAGTTCTTCAAGTAATATTCAACTTTTTTTTTCCATCTATGTTTCTGATATCTTTAATGTTATTACCACTTATAACATTAAAAATATATGAAATGCATACCAACAATAAAATTTGTTGTGGAAGCACTGATGAGAGACCCTCTCCAAAAACGACAATACATCAGTCCACTGTCAATACTGAAATTATGCTTACAGTATGTTGGAAGTCACTAAGTGCCATCATTATGATCCACTGGATGAACATTGTCTGGGTAATTTATGCCTCATTTTAAGCAGAAGCTAGTCTTTCAGGTACATGCTATCTGCAATGTGTGCTGCGAATAGAGTTGGTACTAAGGAAGTAATAAATTAAAACATAATGCCTGATGCTGAAAGTTGACTTCATGAACAGGTTAAGTGTAGTAAGCAATAAACTTTTTTTCCTTTGATCATTTTTTTACAGGAGTCAGTGAGAAAAGGCTTAGTAAAGGTTTGAAATCATGTGTAATGGTTGCTGGAAGTCGCTAAATGCTCTTATTCTCAAATACAGGATTAATATAGTTTCAGTATTTACACATCATCTGCTATGCTGCCTCAAGACAAACACACAGTTTCTAACTGTAATATTTACATTACTGCATTAAACTTATAACATAGGATTATACCTCTTAACGAACAGATTAAGACGGCATTTTAAATTTGGTCAGTAATTACATGAATATCAGAAATAAAATTTCTGTTGCCACTGGTAGCCATTAGACAGAGAACCAGCAACTGATATTGGGTTCTAGCATGGAGATTTTGTAATACATATGTGGTTGTGGTAAAAACTAGAAATTTTACAACTCGTGACTGTAGTTTTACTGACTTGACTATACAACAGAGGATTGCAGGGTCTCCTCTAAAGTTAGAGGGATGCTAACTTTGATGGTAAGATTTAGTTGTGGGCTCTGAATAGTGAGATGCATACGGCAAACAAATAAATGTGTTTTAGTTTAGACAGCTGTACAACAGAGAGTTCAGATCAATAGATGCTACAAGTTAGTTTTTAAATTGCTACAACACTCTATACTTTTTTTAACCAAAATGTGCTATAGGTCCCACAAACAAAAAATTGTGCCCAGGGGTTGGAAGATAGCATACAGGGTTTGTATAAATTTAATGAGACTGTACTTCGCAGCGCGCACTTGCCCAGGGGGGATTGGTGGTGGGCATGTCTGGCTGAAAACGCGTGGCGCACCAGTCGCTTGCAGACTCTTGTCTCGGCAGCATCATGCATTGAATGGACACATTGCAAAGTCACTGATCATGGCATGATGTGCAGCAAACGATCGAGCGATGTTATTCCGTCAAGCTTTGTGTCAAACTCGGAAAACTGGGTAAGGAAATGTTGGATACGTGTCGGCAAGCCTATGGCGATGATTGCCTGTCAAAAGCCCAGGTTTTCAGGTGGGTGAAGAGCTTTAAAGAGGGCCAGAACAGTGTTGAGGATTAGGACTGCTCTGGATGCCTGTCAGCCAGCAAAGCTGATGA
This sequence comes from Schistocerca americana, assembly GCF_021461395.2. Taxonomy (NCBI): domain Eukaryota; kingdom Metazoa; phylum Arthropoda; class Insecta; order Orthoptera; family Acrididae; genus Schistocerca; species Schistocerca americana. The sequence continues at coordinate 158,000,256 of NC_060128.1, read as the reverse complement.
AAGCATCAACCAGAATGACAGTGCATGACATCATCACCAAAGAATTGTCGATGAAGAAGATCTGCACCAAGATGGTCCCGAAGATTTTGTCAGATGTTCAAAATCAAGCATGTGTGGACACCTGCCAAGACAATCTCCAGAGTCTTGAAACTGATCTGGAATTTTTAGATAATGCTATCACCGGAGTTGAAACCTGGGTGTTTCAATACGACCCAGAGACAAAGCACATGTGTGCCAGATGGCATGCTGCAGTATTCCCATGACCAAAAAAGGCTTGCATGAGCAAACTGAAGGTGAAACCCATGCTGACTGTGTTTTCTGATGTCAGCTGCATCATGACAACGTGCGAGTCACACCTTCTTCATGGTGGCCAGCTACCTAGCCAAAAAAGGGATTCCAACGATTCCCCAGCAACCCCCCCCCCCCCTCCCCCCCTTCAACCCCTACAGTCCCAATGTGGCCCTGCCAGACTTTTTTTTTTATTTGCCAAAATAAAAACTTCTCTGAAAGGACACTGTCATGGGGCCCAGGAGGAGGACCAAGCCACCACAGCAAGGGCTTTGAAGGCCATCCTGGACTCAGTATTCACGGTAGCATTTGAAGTGTGGAAATCTCACATGCAGCAGGTTATTGACTCTCATGGACCATACATTGGAGAATACTAAGTGGTTGTAGCAATATCTACAATAAATTTTGAATCACAAGCTCAGTCTCATCACTTTTTATACAAACCCTGTAAGTCACACATGTCTACAAGAAGGGTAGTGGAAGTAATCCACAACACAGTATCCCTCACATACCTTCATTGTAGAATCTTACAACATATTCTGAGCTCAAACATAACAAGGTATCTCAAAATTAATGACCTCCTCCATGCTAATCAGCAAATATTCTGAAAGCATCAATCATGTGAAACCCAACTTGTGCTTTTCTCACATAATATCCTCGAATTCTTGAATCGAGGCAGTAAGGTAGATGCAGTATTTCTTGACTTTCAAAAATCATTTGACTCAGTAGCAGTCCTATGCCAATTATCAAAAGTACACACATCAAAAAAAGTTTTGCATCACCCTCGTTCCCAGAACTCCTGAAGATATATATTGACTGTGGATACTGTATTGCAGACACAGACCCTTTGACTGTTCGGAGATGACATTAAATCTGCCCAAAGATGTAACAACCGTGCATGAGCAGCACCAATTAAATGGAAGGGGTCTGACAGCTGATCAGTTCCAGTCATTCCACCAGGAAGGAGGTACACGGCTCATGCTGTCTATAGTTCAACCACGCCCAGACGGTCAATACCACAGTTTGATCGTGTTCGCATCATTACTTTGTGCCAGGAAGGGCTCTCAACAAGGGAAGTGTCCAGGCATCTCGGAGTGAACCAAAGTGATGTTCGGACATGGAGGAGATACAGAGAGACAGGAACTGTCGATGACGTGCCTTGCTCAGGCAGCCCAAGGGCTACTACTGCAGTGGATGACCGCTACATATGGATTATGGCTCGGAGGAACCCTGACAGCAACGCCACCGTGTTGAATAATGCCTTTTGTGCAGCAACATGATGTCGTGTTATGACTCAAACTGTGTGCAGTAGGCTGTATGATGTGCAACATCACTCCTGACGTCCATGGCAAGGTCCATCTTTGCGACCACGACACCGTGCGGCAGGGTACAGAAGGGCCCAGAAACATGCCGAATGGACTGCTCAGGATTGGCATCACATTCTCTTCACTGATGAGTGTCGCATATGCATTCAACCAGAGAGTCGTCAGCGACATGTTTGGAGGCAACCCAGTCAGGCTGAACGCCTTAGACCCACTGTCCAGTGAATACAGCAAGGTGGAGGTTCCCTGTTATTTTGGGGTGGCATTATGTCAGGCCAATGTATGCTGCTGGTGGTCATGGAAGGTGCCATAACAGATGTACAATACGTGAATGCCATCCTCCGACTGATAGTACAACCATACCAGCAGCATATTGGCGAGGCATTTGTCTTCATGGACGACAATTTGCGACCCCATCATGCACATCTTGTGAATGACTTCCTTCAGGATAACAACGCTGCTCAACTTAAGTGGCCAGCATGGTCACCAACATGAACCCTATCGAACATGACTGATGACATGACCCACCAACCACTCTGAGGGATCTATGCTGAATTGCCATTGAGGAGTGGAACAATCTGAACCAACAGTGCCTTGATGGAATTGTGGATAGTATTCCACGACAAATACATGCATGCATCAGTGCAAGAGGACGTGCTACTGGCTATTAGAGGTATTGGTGTGTACAGAAATCTGGACCAGCACCTGTGAAGGTCTCACTGTACTGTGGTACAATATGCAATGTGTGGCTTTAATGAGCAATAAAAAGGGTGGAAATGATGTTTATGTTGATCTCTATTCCAATTTTGTGTACAGGTTCCGGAACTGAGGTCATGCGAAACGTTTTTCGATGTGTGTATGATCGTATAGCATATCAAGTGCATTTTGTGCCTCAATTATGAATTTCTTGTTAGTGAGGACATAGCATGTTTATTCCATAATGAATCACTGTAACTACAGATGTGCCATGGGAAATATGTTGGGATCATTGACGTTCATGTTGAATATTAATGAGCTTGCATACAATATTACTAGTGACATCAGTCTTTTCACAGATGAGGCAGTTAACTGTAGTGAAGTGTTGCCTGGAAAAATGTTGCATAAATATTCAGTCAGACCTTCATAAGATTTCAAAGTGGTACAAAGATCAGTAACTTGCTTTAAATGTTCAGAAACATACATTTTTTCACTTCTTAAAACACAAAAATTTAGTTTCCTATGACTAAAACATCAATTTATTTACTTATTTATTCTCTACAGACAACCACAGGATTTGTCTTGGATTGTGGACTATTTTACATTTCCTGTCATAATTTTGTGGGAACAAACAGACAGTAAAAAAGCAATACATGTCTTGATTGCTGGTACCTACAAATACTACTGGTACAAATGAAAGTATTCTACTACTCTGAAAGAAATTCCTTAATTCCATAAAAACATTTATTGATAAGCAACTCCTTCAAGGCCATTTCACAGTAACTTCCACTTCATATTTTTAAATTCTTTGGAGTTCATTATAAAATTTGATCCCATTAAGTAGGGGCTGTTGTCTGCACATTTTGTGTTATGCCTTTCTAAATGCAAATCACAGTCACTCCTAAATATGTACATCTCTAATAGACTATTGTGCTGCTTGTATTTTAAAATAAGTGGAACCGTTCTGTAAACATATACAGACAACAGTGTTAGTAAATTCTTACTTTGGAACATCCCTTTGCATGACTCTTTATAATTAAGCTTGCATAGAACTCTCATTGCCTTTTTTGAAAAATGAACACCCTGTTAATATACTTCACAGCCACACACACCAATACTTTTAATTCTATATTTGTGGTATGGATACAATGAAGCACAGTCGATCATAATTACTTATAATTAAGAACCTATAATTGATGCATAAATTGATTTCCTTAATTTTTGGCATAAAAATCAGTGTGATGTTCCTCAAAGTGATATCTGTCTAACATTACACCAAGGAAGGCAATTTCATGATACAATTTTATTTCCGTTCCATCATTAAATACAATATTCCACTGCACTCAATGAGTTTGGTGGTGTACTTGAAAGTCTGTTGGACTTGTTTTACTAAGGTTTAATCCTTTGCACTCTGTAATGCAGGCACAGGGCATCTCAGTGCACTCTTATTTAAATCGCCACTGCCTGGGAAGTGAGCACACTACAGAGACTTTTGCAAGTCTCTTTGCAGAAACAATAAGGCCACTTACCAACAATGAAGGTACACACTAATGCAAAAACTGTGCTTTCATTCAAGTATATTTACATAAGCATTACAAAACAAAACTTTTCACTGTATGATATTTTTTAAGCTCTTCAAGATGGAATGTTTTCATTGTCATTTCACTTGAACTGTTTACAACTGATCAATGTCATCATCAAAATCATTGTCATCAAATTCATTGTCACTTTTGTTTTCACTTAGACATTCTTCTAAAAACTTTATAATCTATTCCTCAGAAAGGACTGTGCAGGAAGAACTAGCCATTTCATGCCTACTAACTCGAACATAATAATTACAATCTTTCTCTCAATACAACTAGTACAGTGCCACAGTGAGTTAACTCGGGCTTCTGTAGATGACAGTACTATGCAGCACTGATGCCTAATACAGTAAAATTCAAGAATGGAGCATGTGAGAGCTACAAACAATCATGTCAAATGAGGCTAGACATCAGAGTGGAAAACAAGATTCACAATAACTAGTATGTGGATGTGTGTCAAAAAATCAATTTTTAATTTTTGTCACAAAAAATTCTCTGTAGTTTTCTAAAAAAGAGTGCGTTTGCTGCAAGGAAGTTGGACCAAAGGAAGCCCAAAAATTAAAGGAATTTCAAAGAAAAACAGAACCTGGTGTTAACATGTTTATTTTTTATGAATTGTTAGTGTCTAATGTTGACTAACCTATGAAAGCATCATGGATGCTTTGCTTTTGTTTCTACAGAGACTTTAGTCTTTGTTTTGCTGATAAGATCTGTCTTTACAGTGAAGTAATGGAAATATTTGTGGTAGTTCTGATTCAGTCTTTACCAAAAACTTCACAAAATTTTATTTGTATTTCAGTAATAGTGAAAATATTTGAGAAAGGTAGTAAGGGCTACCTTCTTTCATAAAACATCTACAGATGGCATTCTATATTATGCTGTTTGCCCACCTGGCAGCAGTCATGGTGTGGCTACCAAAGGGCTATTATTCAAGATAAGACCTACAACAATAAGCATTCTTTGCCATTTGCTATAGCCAAAGTCATAAAACTGATATATAGGGATCTTTGTGACACAAGATTATTAAAGAAGTGTTTATGTGGTAGGACTCAAAACCCAAATTAGGGTTTTTAACAACTGTATATAGGAATGGATACCAAAAACCGTTCTGCTAGGACTAAATACTTTGTAAATAGGAGTGCTGGATGCTATGCTGTGTTTCAATGGTGCCACAATGTCAAGTATAAGGTTATGGAATTGATGGGACTGGCTTGAGCACTAAATAAGCAAAGAGCTTTAACTGCCATTGACCTCTTAGAAGCAGAGAAAACAGTGTCAGAACCTAGCAAAGAAGCAATAATAAGAAGAATAATTCTAAACAGAAATGTGAGAAAGAACAGCATCAGAAACAAGATGAATACGGGCATGGGATGTATTCATGTTATGCAGGTTAGAAAGAGAAGCAAGCTTCAACTTTAACTTGATGTTACCAAAAATTCACTTTTTTGATGTTCTGTCACACACTGGATAAAAACTATTACAGATTGAGAGCTGAAGTTTTCTGTACTGTCTTAAATCATACTTAACTATGATGTAGACTACTTGTATTAGTTAATTTTGAAAATTAAAGATTTTTTAAAGAAAAACTATGAGTTAATTACTGTACTGAAATTTTTAATAAGCATTATTAAAAGTTTTTTTGAACATAATTTGTGGTAGCAACATCCTTTTAAAGGTTTACTTTAAATATAATAGGGTTAAGAATTTACAGAAAAACTTTGATTTTGTTAAGCATTATTAAAAATTTTTTTAACATAATTTGTGGTAGCAACATCCTTTTAAAGGTCTACTTTAAATATAATAGGGTTAAGAACTTACAGAAAAAATAAAGCTTGTACTTTGATTTTGTTTTGAGATACGCTGTACATAAATAATTAACTTGCAGTATTTCGCTTGCAACAAAAAAATACAGCCCAGAAAAAAGTTTGTGACAAAAAAATATGGTTCATGGCTCAAAATGTTCATAACATATCGGTTAAAAGATTGTAATTATTACATGAACTTGCAGTTCTCATTCTTTAAGCTACACTTTCTAGAAAGCTGATAAATTTTTCAAGATTCCTCCTTGTGTTCATGTACATGTCCCTTAAAGGGTAATGAATTTTTGAAAGTAATTCAAATCAAGTAAGACGTCAGAACAATTCAAGGCCAGGTCGTTCTAGACGGGTTCCCAATTAACAACTGTTGAGTCATTTGCATAGGTAAGTACCTTGCTACTGTGCACTGTGTGTTGATAATTAATATGTCATACTTATGACAATACAGGTCCAAGAACTAACCCTTGAGGCACAAAACACTTTACTATAGATGGACTGGAGTTGCACTTCTTAATAATGTTACCCACTTAATGTGTGACATTTTTAACCTGACATCCGTCTTGCAGGTATGACTGTAAGAGACTTTTAGATATTCCTCTTATATCATAATTTACCAGTTTATCAAGTAGCAGCTCATGAGATACCATGAAATACTGTGCAAAATGCACATGACAGATATAGGAACAAACATGTAACCCTTTACTTCTCATTTGATTTTATTAATACTGTATGCACTAGACTACATACGTCACATGCTGCTGAGCAGCATACCCTAAAATTGTGTTGAGTTTCTCATAAAACTTTGTCAAAGAAAGCATTACAAGAAATTCAACGGAATACTTCTCAACATCATCTGTCGTGTGTAATCTAGTGCATACAGTGTTAATGAAATCAGATGAGAAATAAATGATGGAATGTTTGTTTCTACATCTATCATGTGTATTTGGCACAGTATCTCACAATATTTTATGAGAGATAATTTTTTCTAATACTGTACTTAGGATCACGATTAAATTGATTGGTCAGTGCTTGTATGCTTGGTTAGTACTACTTGTTTAATGTAGTGACTGGACTCCAATAAATTTTAATTTAGATGAAAGTATACCTTATTTAAACTTTCATTGAAGAGATGAACCAAAATAGGAAAGAGTGTGTGTGCATATTTTTAAGATAATGTAGAAAAATTCATCTTGTCCAGAAGAGATTTCATTCTGTGGTTACATACATTCATGTATCTCAATTTCTATATTCCTGTGTGACATCTTTCTGGATAACAAGCCACATCCAGGAGAATAATTCCTGTTAGTGATGTGCAAAATGACAGTTCATTCTCTCTTTGTTGAAAAGAGCCATATTAGAGAATTGTAAGCCCAATAAATCACACTTTACAACTGCATATTTCCAACACCGTAACACTTTAGCTAAAAAGGTCTTGCTGTCTGCAACAGAAACTATGAAGACACTATGTTCCTTCAAGTTCTCTCGGTTTCCACATAACTTGCATGTTATGGGAGAAGTTTCCTGAGTTTTATTATTGTTCCGCTAGGTTTATGTATCTTACATGAATTGGTTATCATAAGTTCAGCTTCTTATGATAACCTAACATGTTACTGTAAAATGACATTTAGAATACATAAGATTAAAAATGCTGAATAGGAATCAGTGATGTAAAAGTCAAGAAGAACGGAAGTATCTATGGCTCAAGTACAATAGTTGTTACTAAAACCAATGTAGGCTTTAATCTAGCATATCAAGTGTGACAATATAATTGGATGCTTGAAAAAATCTATTCACAAAGTGGCAGCAGATGACTGTTGGTGCCTGCAGGTTTTCAAATCTCATCCAGTGCAGGCACCAACAATCAATACTTCCTTTCCATCCCATCCAGTAAGTCTCCCCTAATTCTGGACAAATTTCCCTCTCCCCACTTCCTAACACTTGTCAGTCCTTTTCTTTCATCCCTCTTCCTTTCCCTTAAATCCTTCTGCCAGAAGAAGGGGACACTGGTTCTGGAAGCTTGAGCATTTCCACATCTTTTATGTGTGTTTTCACCTGCCACTACTTGGTGAACAGCTATTTTTTCATATATCCATTTATATTATAGTTTCAGACATTGATAATCTTTGATGACATATGATAGTTCTGTTTTTTAATGGTTAAGAAGAATTCATATTTAAGTTGATTGGCAATATTCAAATATAGCAAATCTCTGAAAAGTTCAAATCATGTGCCGAATTGGGACCGCAACCATAAGATGTGCCTCTCACTACAATCACACTTTGAGATGTCTTAACTTCTCATTGCAGTTCACTACTCTGGGAAGCAGTAAGTACTATTTTTAGTCGACACCCGTGAATCAGAAACAACCTTGTTCCAAAATGTAATCTATTAAAAAACACACAAAAATAAAGGTTCAAAATGACATGTAGAGAGTTTGCAATGATACTTAAAAACAAGTTTTATTATTGCAATTCAAAAGGGGCCACAAAAAGAGCAAGAAACTTGACTGACACTGTGATTCTGGGCCACATAAATAATACAGATCCAATCTGCTTGCTCAGACAATTTCCGTGTGTTGCAGGACAGGACACAAATTATTATCCACTGATGCTTGTTTCTGTTGGTATCTATTTATAAAATCAGTAATACATATCGTAAATATGAATAGTGCTGTTGGACATCACAAGTGTTATTTTTGCTTCTGGCATGTCTACCCAATTGGAGATATAAATAACTAATCTTTTCCAATAATTCTTCAGTCTAGCATTTTATTTATTAAGTGGCAGTATAAATATCTATCACTAGATTTCCATATCAACATCCAGCTTTTGTAAAACATTGTGAAGTTCATTGCAAAGGGCACTTTCCATTGTACCATCTATAATGGATTCTTCCCATCCCACTCACCTAACAAGCACTGGAAGAAATACTGCTTACATGGCTCTCTGTGTGCTGTAATTAGTATAATTTTATCTTTGTAGTATGTAAGGAAGTGATAGGTAGGGGGCTACAGTAAATTCCTAGGTTCTTCACTCAATACTGGTTCTTGAAACTTAATAAGTAAGCTTAACTGTCTGCCAGTTCAATTCAGGATTTTCAGCACTTCTATGATGCTCTCCTGTATGTCAAACAAACCTGTGAGATTTTGTGCTTCCCTTCTTAGAATACATTTAATACTGTCTTTTAGTTCTACTTGATATGTGTCCCATACACTTGAGCTGTGTTCTACTATGGGTCTCATGTGTATTTTGTAACTAATCTCCTCTGCAGACTTACAGAATTTACCCAGTTTCCTGCCAATGAACCAAGGTCTGCCACCTGATCATCTACAAATCTACAATATCTCCACAAATAGCGACACTCATGAATCTGAATGGATTGATTAATTTTAATTCTGACTCATTCTTATTGCAGTCTTATGTTTTTGTCTTTTTTGACAGGTACAATTTTAGATATGTGAATATACGCAGACTGACAGTTTTTGCACTACTTTAAAATCTTATCACAGTCCGAGTGAATATATATGTACTTCATTATATATACGTTCTTCTGTAAGCTGTGGTCTTATTTTATTTTATTTATTTAAAAAAAAAAGCCACCTTCATTAAAATCAAAATTTTCTTTTCTTCATCTGTTGAACAACTGGATAACAAAAATAGTATGCTGTGGATTATACAGCCAAAAATACCTAAATGCAGCACTGGATACACTTAGTGTTTTTAAATAACAAATTGTTAATGTTTTTTAAATAACAAATTGTTAATGTTGTTGGCATTTCTCTCTCAGGTAAGAAGAAGATTCTTCATGATATTCGCTTAAGTCTTCTAAGCATTTTAATCATGCCAAAGCTCCAGTTAGAAGGAATGCTAACTTAAGAAACTACATACTAGTTTTCTCATTCTATGTTAGTCTTGGTCTTTATACTGTAAGTAATTCATCTCAATTTGATAGTTATTAATTATCTTTATAATTTGCACAACTTGGCTGCAAACACTACTCAAGCTGCTGGTTCCCCCACTGATTTTAATTAGAAATTGGTGTAAGTGTACCTCGAATCACACTAATGAGAAATAAAGTAATGATCTCCATGAAACAAAAGGGAATATGTAACAAACAAAATATTGACAGATTAGGGCACTACGCAGGACTTAGCCTAGAGTTGGTAAACCATCAATCAGAGACACAGAAAATAATAAAGGTCATTATTAAAGCCTGGCTACCTCTCGAGTAGCCTAGTCACACACATCATTTAATATTTATTAATGTATCTGCCATGGGAAGTCCAACTGTTTCAGAAGGGGAAAAGTGACTAAATACTTAGAATTGCACAAAAAAGCAGTATAATGTGCAAATGTATGCTATAAACAGAATATAAATATTCTGCATGAAAAAGAAAGTTCAAGACTCATCTGATAAATGTTTTTAGAAATGGACTGGTAACAATTAAGCATTTTTTAGGTAATTTACATCACAAACGGCCCAACATTTATGGAGTTCTGTATAGTATTTAGCAGTCACAGCCAATCCATCACTGTTAAAAAGTGCTCTCGCATGCAGGTGCTCTGTCCTCTTGAAAAATGAAATTTTTGGCACATTCTCACAGTTGTCAAATATGCTAGATTGCCAACATAACCAGGTATGTGACACCTGTAAGCATCTTTTCCATGAAAAACAATGAACCATTAATCTTTTCTTGGGAAATGATACAAAACACATGAAACCTTAGAGAGCTTGTCGCATGACCAACTACACCATGTCCCTGTTGGTCTTCTATATTTTTATACTGCATAGGTTAATTTCTCCTCTTAAGTGGGATGTAGTCTCATCACTGAACATTAAATGTGAAAAAAAATTGTTATTTTTCCATCACCACACCCAGAATGAAATCACAACAATCCAGATACTGTCATTTATCACCATCACAAATGGTTTGCAATGACCAATCTTGTACAGTTTGAAACACAAACGTCACAGAAAAATACTCCAGAGACAAGCACATGAGGAACAGAAAATTCTTAGTTGGAACAGTAGTGGAAAGTTGGGTAAATCCAGGTACGCAGGTCAAATCAGGTAATTCCAGACTTCTGTGATTAGTGCTGACAGTGGACTGATAATATTCGCAACTGCTAGGAGCTGTTATTCTGGGGAGTTTTGGATGATCCTCATTAGCAAATACCTCTTCCTTTCCCATCCAGACAGTTTGCATGTTTTCACTGACTTTTTTTCCAACACTGGTGTTTCTTGGAGCAGATGAATAGATAGCTATTTCTGGTACTTCAGAAATGACACTGCACAGACTGGTAGCAGTTGCTGGAATTTCTCATATGTCACTGTCATTTTCTGTGTCACTAAAGCTTCTAATGCTGCCTCCAGAGGCTTACTTTCAGAAATTGCACAGAAAATTATCAACAGAGAAAAACAAAAACATTAGCACTGACTTCCACACCACGCAAAAATAATTTGGAAGCTGAAGAAAACAATATCAGGAAAGAGAAAGAAAAACTCAAAATAAAAACTTTTTATGGGGAATAACCAAAGGGGCAAGCAGAAAGAAAGGCAAATAAGCAAAACCTAGTGTCGATCAACCTACTATCGATATAGCCCCATCCGGGCAACAGCGGCATCACCTGGTGAGGAATGGCTGCTAGTCAGATACATGCATGGTGCATGTAGTATCAGTGAGTGTGCTGTCCGTGTGTGGAATGAGAAGGTGTGTGATCTATTTGAGTTTGACTGAGGGCAGATTGTGGCTGCCAGGAGGCTCGGCATGAGCATGTTAGAAACTACATGACTTGTCTGGTATTAGAGGGGTGCTGTGGCGAGTGTCTTCGACATGCGGCGAAACCACATTCAGATGTCATGTAGTTGGGCTGCCACCCCTTATTACAGATGTGGAATGTTGTTGGCTGAGGAAACTGGTAAAACAGGGGAGGCAGCGAACTGTGGCAGGACTAACATCAGACTTTAATGTCGGGCAGAGTACAAGTGTGTCTGGACACACAGTGCACCCATCACTCCTAACTGTGGGCCTCCGCAGCTGACTACCCACGCCTGTGTCAGTGTTAACACTGTGACATTGGCTGGTATGACTTGAAATGGGCACATGACCAGTGGCACTGGACATTGGTGCAGTGGCAGAGTGTTGCACGGTCTGATGAATCCCAACACCTACTCTGACATGCCAATGGGCAGTTGCGAATTGCCTGTATTCCAGGGGAACAGCTCCTAGACACTTTTACTATGGGATGGAGGCAAGCTGGTGGTGGCTCCATTATGCTCTGGGGAATATTCATACAGGCATAAACACACCCAGTGGAGCTCATGCAAGGCACCAAGGAGTATTGTGCACTGGCCGCAGACCACATACACCTCTTCATAACGATCTTGTTTTCTGATGGCACCGGTATTATTCTACAAGATAATGCACCAGTCACAAGGCCAAGAGGGTGATGGACTGGTTCGAGAAACATAGTGGTGAGTTCCAATTGATGTGCTGGCTCCCCACCTCGTGAGATCTCTACTCAGTCAAATACATCTGGGATATAAGTTAACATGGCATCTAAGTTCATTGCCCCATTCCTGGAATTTATGGGAATTAGGTGACTTGTGTGGGCATATTTTGAAGCCAACTCCTTCCAGTAGCCTACCAAGGTCTCACTGCTTCCATGCTATGATGTGTTGCCACTGTTATCCATGCCTAAGGTGGGCATCCCGGCTATTAGGTAGGTGATCATAATGTTCTTGTTGATCAGTGTATTTTGTAATAGGCTGTATACAAGCAGGCTGGAGGGATGGATCCATTGTCTGTCATGTTCAATGCTGAGTAAGAAAACAAGTGCTACATTTGTGACTTCTATTCTTAAAAACATGTGTGTCTATTTCCCTCCCCCCACCACCCTAGTGACTGAGAACTGTGCCTATATTAATTTAATGTTTTGAACAATTGGAGTTATTTGTCAAAACCTGTTTTGGCATTTAAAATAGATTTATGGTCTCCCTTGATAGTATTTTTAAGGATTTCTATATGTTTTCAAACATTTTTCTTTGCCGTAGAATAAAACTTTATTCTTGTTTTCAAGTCTTTTCCATTCATTTAAATGGGCACTCCATTTTACCCCATGGGTGGAGCAAAATCCAGTAATTTGTGCCTAATGAGGTAATTATTTTTTGTGCTGAGATGGTTTATTTTATGCTGAAAGTGGACTAGTCTCATGCTGTGTATCATATGAAATCTGAATATCCTTAATTTGCAAACTTGGTGATCATCAAAAATAATTTATATGAATGAAAAGTTAACGTATCTGATTTTACACAACCTTCCACTAGACTTCTGTGGACTATGAGTGAAAGTCTTGTTGAATGCACTCCACATCAAGCATGAGCACATGTGGCGACATGTGGATTTTCACTTATATAAACTACAAGTATTTTTAAGCTGCTGTGGCTATCATTAAATTCTTTAAGCTGTAGGATGTGCGGTGCTGTACTCTCAACACTTAGTGAGCTAACTACCTACACCAGGGAGACTTCTACCAACAACCACATGAAACAGCAAGTTATAACTGGTGCTGAGGTAAACTGTTAGCTTCTAAATAAAAGTTTAAATTCACTTCAAGCGTCTATAAACATTCATGTAGAAGATAGAGTCCTCTGAAATTGGATGAATCTTTTTGAAAACCGTGTAGTACTTCTGTCTGTATTGAAACATTTAGATTTTATTTGTTATTCTTCTTTCTAGTGTCAATTGCCTAACCAGTTTATAATTCACTGTCAACTGTAGTGCCTTAGCTTTACTGTAATGACAGTATATTTTTCCCACTGTACTGAGTGTGTCTTCTATTGCTGAGTATCCTTGTCCATTTTTTGCATGATTTCTTCATACTTCTTACCTTTTCTGTCTTGTCTATTTCTGTTGGACTGTATCAGTGCATTTTGACATTTGTCCCCCCTCCCCTCCCCCCTCAGCTGTACCTCTAGTTTATCATGGGGTTGACATGCAGATCTGAATTTGTCAATATTAGTGGTGAACAATGGCTGGATGCCTTTACTGTAACCCCCCCCCCCCCCCCTTCCCCCGTACTGTGGAATCTGTGCTCCCATTTGTCTGCATCTAATGATGCCCCTTGTGAAAATATAAGAACACTTTTGAAGTATTTACAACTCATGTAACTGAGGCATGGAGTGGGTATTACCCTAGTGTGCACCTAGTCATATGTGGAAAACCACATAAAAGGCACACCAATGCTGGACAGATTCAATCCAGGATTAGTGAGCTTACTCTAACCCTCAAAACAGCATGCTAACACAAGAGGCTGTGGGGAGAGATCTAGAGACTTTTTTTTAAGGTGAGTGGTAGCAGGATTGCATTTATATGCATACAAATGATTTCACTTTTTCATCTGCACTGGAGTATTCTGCAATGGAGTATTGATCAGTTTAAGGTCTAGGCTTTTATGTTTCTCAGTCAACTAAGAATAAGGACAGTTCAGATTTAATGCCCCATTGACAGAAAACTGTTTAGAGACAAAGCGCAATCTCAGATTATTTGAGGATGGGGCAGGTATTTGACTACATCCTTTCTGAAGGATTCATTCTGTCCATCACCTCAAATCATAAATGAAAACAACAGAAAACCTAATTCAAGTTTGTCTGTTGGGGATTTGAACCCTACTTCTCCCAAGTGTGAGTCTGGTGTTCAACTATGCTACCCTATTGTTTGGTTTGTCCATGGTGCATGCCCACAATTCATCACCTATAATGATTTGTTCTGGAGTTATACCACTCTGCATCATAATGCATTAAGTGCAGCCACCATGTCATAGTTGTCTGGTACTTTTGGCATATGTCCATTGGGTCCATCAGCAACCAGCTGTTTCAAAATATTAGCTGTACCTGAAGTAATTGTCCACTGTACAGGAAGAGGACAAATTCATAAGGCTTGTCAAACTACAAAAAAATTCCAGAATTTAAAATAGTGCAAGATATTCCAAATTTAAAGGAGAATAAGTGTAGGATATATATAAAAAACAGTAATATCCAATATGTACAATAATCAAGAGGGGAAAATAAGAATGCAAGACAGAGAGAGAAGTGCTCAGATTAGAAAAAGTATCAGACTGGTATATAGTCTTTCACACCTACCGTCCCACCTATACATCGAGGAAGCACTGACGGAGGGAAAAGAAAGGTTCAGGAGCGGGATTTAAGTTCAAGCTTAAAGGATGTCAATGATAATATTTGCTGATGATATTGCCATCCCCACTGAAAGTGAGGAAGAATTGGAAGACCTATTGAATGAAATGAACACACTAATGAGCACCGAATATGGATTGAGAGTAAACTGAATAAAAGTAAAAGTAACGGAGAGTAGCATAAATGACAGTGATAAACAAGGGAACGCAAAGCTGACAAAGTGAAGGAATTCTGCCACCTGGGAAGCAAAATAACACACAAATGATGAACTGAGTTGGACATAAAAAGACTAACAGAGGCATTGCTGGCCAACAGAAGTCTACTAGCATTGACCTTAATTTCATGAAAAAATTACTGGGAGCCTGTGTTTGGAGCATATCATTGTACGGAAGTAAAGCACAACTGTGGCAAAACCAGAAAAGAAGAGAATTGAAGTGGCTGAGATGTGGTGCTGCAGATGAAGAGGTTGGCACAAGAGGGAAATTCATGACAGGTTGTGCAACCAGTCAGAACACTGATGGATTAAAAAAAAAGTAAGTAATGTTGAATCACACCGTAAAGATCTACGAGTCATTACAAATCACGTGATCAATGGCTGCAATAATTCTCTTGGCTACCTTCAAAGAACAAACACAATCTGGAAATGTTACTACTGTCCCTAACACAAACCAAATTTCCTGTGGACTAATTTCACTCCAACTTTATCCTTTTCTTTGCAAATGATGACTTACATCTCACTGTTCTTCACAACTTGCTGACTGAAAAATGGGAACCTTCTATTAGCAACAGATCATATTTCTGCCTAGAAAGCTGCACCTTTTTGTCTACAATGCCTATAGTGCAAACTTCAACCAAAATTTTTGTACAATCTCAACATTCCAGTCACATAGTACCATAAGAAAAGATGTTGCAACAATCACTGATCCACATTCACAATAGTCAAACAATAATAGTGTAAGGTTCAGAAATCCTGAAGATAATATAGGAACAATGCTGTAGTAAGAAGCATGCTGAAGCCATACCAACACAACATACCAAGCACAACATGCAGAAAAAAGTAGTTAGCAGGAAGACTTATTGTATGCAAGAATAA
Organism: Schistocerca americana; assembly: GCF_021461395.2. Classification (NCBI taxonomy): domain Eukaryota; kingdom Metazoa; phylum Arthropoda; class Insecta; order Orthoptera; family Acrididae; genus Schistocerca; species Schistocerca americana. The sequence continues at coordinate 157,984,265 of NC_060128.1, read as the reverse complement.
ACAGATAAGTTTTTTGTGTTGGGCACTTAGGTGAGGAGTCTACTCAGTTTTTCTACCATAAATTAATTACAAGCTAATTTCCAAGATTCTGTTCATCATAATGTTGATATTCTGTATAACACACGGTCAAGAAAAATTCTAAAATACTAAAAGTGAAATACATGAATTCCGTTTTATGTAAAGTGAGGAGACTTTTCATTTGTTTTATAACTAAAATGCAAGAGCTGCCAGAAAAGCTCTCAGTGCCATGGAAATAATGAGAGGGTAAGCTGTAAAAACAAATAATAACATGACTTTTAATGCTGTCTGGAAACAATCAACTTCAATGTAACTCAGACTAAATTGGTGGCTGGAAAGATGGAAAGATATAATTTGGTAAAGGTATACAGTTTGATGTTTCTACAAAACGTATATCGAAACAGAACACCTTATATGTTTAGAATGAAATCAATAAACCAGAAGCAAAATATCAACTAGAAACAAAATCCATGCAAAATCTACCCAACCTAGTAAATATAATGGATTAGCAAATTTTAATATACCTAGCTACTAGATGAGTTACATACAACATGGAAGGGAACTAAAAAAGTGCTACTAGTAATATACACATGACTCAGTGCATGTTTACACAGACGATATTTACTTCAGTCATGCTGTATTTAAAAACTCTGGTTGTGGTCTAACAACCAAAGCCCCAGAAGCAATGTTGCCAAAATATGTAATCAGTTATTGAAATGACAGAAACTCTTATGTTTCAGACCACGGCACCAATGTGAAGTGGCAGCAACAGTCAAGGGTTAAATTAGTGAAGGAAGTTAATACATAGTACACTAGCAAGAGATGTAACTGGCCACATTTAAGTGTGGCAAAGTGACTAACACCTCTCACTTCCAACGATACCCTATAGTTGAAGTGCAGTCACCTGGAGCATCATTCAAGTGTTTTGTGCCTATGAAGAGAAAGAGTGCTCAAGAATGTACGAGTGCACACTCTTAAAACCAAGGAGTCTCTCCATAGAGTAATTGCAGGTGACAATGTCTGTAAAAGGTGTTGAGTGCACTTATCATCAGATTGCACTGAAATGTCTAGATTGATGAAAAATCAGTCTGGATCAGGACTTGAACCTTGACTCTTTACTTTTGCAAGCTTTTCTATTACTCACTGAACTACCTACATTGGACCTGTGAGGCATACTTCAATAGTTCTGTCACCAACAGCACTTCTGTAAAAGGCATGGGTCTTGGTTCACACTCAGAATGAAGTTTTAATCTCTTTGGGATTTTGAAAGGGCTCATCTACATTGGGGACTGAAATTGTTTCATTCATTTAGCTGTCCATTCCCATATGATGTTCAGTAAATATTATTGTGAAAGAGCGTCATCAGGGATGAGGAACGAGTCAAGTTATACATTAAGAAGCAGAAGCATGTAGCTTCTGCAAAATATACTACAGCAAATTATGACTAGTGACAATCTGCTCATATTGATAATTATTTTTTACCTACTATTTTATATTTATGTAGCTTTGTTAACTTCAGTTTTCATAATTGACAAGTTCCCAGGACTCAAACTGAGGTGTTGAGGAGTGGTAGTGAAAGATGGGGGAGTCAACAACTTACATTAGGTTTTTACTCAATAAAGATATAGTTTGCGATATTGCAACATACAGTTCTAGGGGCACTCACTTACTATAGTTAATACGGATATGTGTCCAGGTTTTCTCTCAGCTCACACTGAATTAAAGCATTTGCCTCTTTGAGGAGGCAGGATGTGACTTCCATTTGAAAAAAAAAAAGTTATCCCAGTGGGGCAGGGGGTGGTGTAGAGGATGAGGGGTTGGGCAGTGGTCCCGACTGACTTTTACTGACAAGGGGAAGGCCTCAGACACGGCAACGGATTTGGCTCAAATTTGGCAGGTCGCTTGTGTACAACCTAAAACGAAGGAATCTAAGTTATTTTGGGTCAACACCCCCACGTTTTTGAGAAAAATCACCCCTAAAGGTTGTGAAGAGCAATCGACTAAAAATTGGAGGGATCGGTAGATAATTGTAAATAGAGCATTTTTCATCATCAGGCATGGGGTCCGCAAACGCAAACTTTTCCCGAAATCGAGGAAAGGAACTTATATAACTGCCGCTTCTGTACCCACATGATAAACGCTATTCGGCGACAGCGCCGATAGCGCACCAGCCAAGGTAACTGGCTGGGACTCGAAGAACCCGGGTTCGAATCTTGAAAGATATGACACAACAAACAGTAACTAGTTACTACAGCATAACAAGATGAGCTAATTACTACAAACTACATACAGTACTCGTCATACGTTACTTACGGAAGGACACTGTATTCATTCACAAAACGTATTTCATTCAGCGCATTAACTATGGAAAAATCACTACATGTATCCACGAGGTTAGCGGCAGCCTAATGACGGAAAACAACTCTTTCTGATTGACTTCTATAAGGCTCGTGCTGGACACCTTCACTCTTACAGGTTCACAACTATGATATGACGAAGAGGCAACCGGGACAACTTAACTCTCCACGCGTGCATTCTGTCCCGTGCCTCGCTGTAAACAAGCATCGCGCAGTTGGCTGCCTGTGATCCCTTGTGAGGAATTCGCAGCACTCTTACTCGGAGTTGTTTTCATGTGAGAAGGCTTAAAAGTTTAATACTTTACTAACTCATGGCGTTTGGGAAATTAGTTTGCCTACCTTAATATTATCATTCCTTATTGATTTACTTACCTTATTAACCCTCCTATCCCTATCAATTGAGATATGGAAAAATACAAATGAAAAGAATAACATTCGCTAGGTTTCTTCGAGATTCGAACTTGGGTTCTCCCATTCCGAGCCAGTTACCTTGGCCATTGCGCTATCGGCGTTGCCGGCAAAAAGCGTTTTGCATGTCGGTACAGAAGCGACAGTTGTAAAAGTTTCTTACCCCCATTTCTGGAAAAGTATACATTTTCAGACCCCATACCTTATGATGAAAAATGCCCTAATTATAATTATCTATCGATACCGCCAATTTTGAGTTGATTGCTTGTCGTAACCCTTAGGGGTGATTTTCTCAAAAACAAGGGGGTGTTGACCCAAAATATCTTAGATTTCTTCATTTGAGGTTGTACAGAAGCGACCGGCCAAATTTGAGCCGAATCCGTTGGCTGTGTCTGAGGCCTTCCCCTTGTGAGTATACTCTGGATTGTTAGTTGTTTAAACAGGGTAGTCAGGAATAGTCTGAAAAGCTTCTAATGGTGTTACAGGCTAAGTTGTGCTGAGAAATAACTGTTTCTGACTTAATTAGTACTGAAGTTAGCTTATCAGGCTATTGCACACGCAAACTGAAGTGCACCACCAAAGACACTGTTGCCAAATGGGTCCTTCATTTGGTTTCCTAAAACCAAACAAGATAGAGATTCAAAAGTTGGACAAGGAATGATAGTAAGGACTGAACCTGAGCCAAAGGCAGTCTCATGTGCTATTATCTACCCTGTGAGAACAACTGACACTATTTGTATCCAGTGGTCCAATTGAATCTGCACATGCAATGGCCAGATTGGTGTACTCCAGTGCTAATTAACATGGAAATGTCATCACAGATCAAATTTTTTTCCTTAAGAATTATTCCTCAGCACAACCTACCTTGACACACCCTTGCAAGCTTTTTAGGCCATTTATGACCACCCTGTGAAATGGTAAAGTTGAAAAACTGTTAAATATGAAAATCAGCATTAAAAGGAATTTGCATGCCCATGTAAAAATATTGTAATAAATTGTAGAACGACTAGCTGATAGGCTACTCTTTTTCTTTGTTTTTGATTGCACGAGTTTTCCAATTTCCTGCTTGATGTCTTTCAGCAACTTGTTGCAGACTCTTACATCAGTACATAAACTCCATTCTGAGTCCTAAACAGGGATTCATATTCTATATGGAAATTGTTCAATTTTTAATATTGTGGGTGTGAATTTCACAGTTCATACCAAACACTCTCATATTATTAACAACAAAAATATTTATGGAGTAAATGTATTGATATGTTACCTTAAAAATCATAATTCATTCTGCATTGTGAAGGGTTGTTGAATCAAATAGTACACACAGTTTAATTCAAGTGACATTAAAACTACATGAGCATCTTAACTGATAAGTTTCTGCAGCCATAGTGTGGAAGTGTCCTACATTAACTCAACACCTGCAGATCAGAGAAAACCTCACAACTTCTTAATGACACAAAAAATGCATCAGCACAGTGTAAAATGATGTTCAATTATGCATCTCTTTTCACAACAAGGCACCATCATATATTGGGTAACCGAAGTCACACAACAATCGATTGCCTACTTTGTAACAATAAATTGTTCTCCATAAATATGCAGGTATTAGTCTCTTACACTTATGGTTTTGTCTTTAACTGCAATATTTAGATATAAACCAGCAGATATGCAAGTAAACAGTAAAAAAATTGCATGAAGGAAAGAAAGTTGCAAGAAAAAGATGGGATGTACACTTTTGAAATATTTATGTAACAGATCTGACAGGCTGTCTGTATTCACAATAGAAATCAGATCAATGCGATGGAAGCAATTTATCAGGGCTGGAAAAGGGATGGTCGTAGCCCTCCAGGCTATGGAGGGAGGATTCAGTATTAACACGAGATGTATGAATTTTTCACTCATCTCTGTGCTGAAATTGTAGCTTTACTGGATCTAGAGCCACACTGTGAATAACTGAAAAGAAATATGCATAAGTCAATAACCTAGTAATGTCAGAGCTGAAGATCAAATAAATGGAAAGACCAACTGACATGGAACGGAGGAATGAATCACAATTTTGAAAATCCAAGAAGGTGCTATATGTGTGTGATGCAACAGCTTAGTAAACGCTACTATCTTTGGCCCTAAAGTGCAGATAGGTCATGTCTGTCCCACAAATAAAGATGTATTGACAAACAATATTGAAACTGCAGTGTGAATATGCAGGGTTTCAAGTACATGCAGATCACTGGAAGAGTGCAGTCAAAACTGTGAGGTTCTCTGCTGATCTCTGAATTCTCCATACCTCATCCAGACTGAACATTATGAAGAGCACCAAAGCCACTGTATCGGTTCAGAGAACCACTGATCACATATTCTTCAGCAGCTGTGAGAAGCAGTGCAGACAGTATGTCTCTAAAATCCTGTGCAGATGTATGACCATCTGACTTAAAGTTTATCTAAGTGTAGAGTGTTCTGCAAATACTGTGAATACCTACAGTCATGTAACAGAAAAGAATAGCTAAAAAAAAAAAAAAAAAAAAAAAAAAAAGACTGTAGCAGATATATTCACAAGAAAGGAAACGAGGATGACAAATGGGTGATAGAAAATATACTCTCTGTCATGTGACATTCATATTTTCACTGAAGCCAAATCTTGAAAATAAGTGAATTTATATGTGTTTACATAGACCTTCCTGCCATACTGACTGATGATACTCTTTTCTCAGGTATGCAGCTGGATAATGTTGTCATCTTGACACAAGTGTCAAGAGGACTACGATATCCAATTGCATACCCGAAAAGAGTACCATCCAGTGTATTTCTATATCTGTAACTGCATATAATGACAGCAGTATAGATGACAACAAATACCTGTTCCTGGACAATAGGCTAATTTCATGTGCATTTTGACCTATAAAACTATAGATGATATTAGCTTTATTGTTGCCTTTAAACAGACTTCCTACTACCTTGGAACTGCAAATGGCATCTAGTTTACAAACAGATGTTGACACACACACACACACACACACACACACACACACACACACACACAAACAAAGATGATGTAACTTACCAAACGAAAGTGTTGGTATGTTGATAGAGACACTAACAAACACACACACAAAATTCAAGCTCTCGCAACCCAAGGTTGCTTCATCAGGAAAGAGGGAAGGAGAGGGAAAGACGAAAGGATGTGGGTTTTAAGGGAGGGGGTAAGGAGTCATTCCAATCCCGGAAGCAGAAAGACTTACCTTAGGGGGAAAAAGGGACAGCTATACACTCGCACACACACACATATCCATCCGCACATATACAGACACAAGCAGACATATGTAAAGGCAAAGAGTTTGGGCAGAGATGTCAGTCGAGGCGGAAGTACAGAGGCAAGGATGTTGTTGAATGACAAGTGATGTATGAGGGGCAGCAACTTGAAATTAGCGGAGGTTGAGGCCTGGTGGATAACAGGAAGAGAGGATATATTGAAGGGCAAGTTCCCATCTCCGGTAGGTGGGAAGTATCCAGATAACCGGACGGTGTAGCACTGTGCCGAGATGTGCTGCCCGTGAACCGAGGCAGCTTTAGCCACAGGGTGACCCGGGTTATCTGGATACTTCCCACTGACACCAAACTATCAGAGCTCCGGAGGTGGGAACTTGCCCTTCAATATATCCTCTCTTCCCGTTACCCACCAGGCCTCGACCTCCGCTAATTTCAAGTTGCCGCCGCTCATACCTCACCTGTCATTCGACAACATCCTTGCCTCTGTACTTCCGCCTCGACTGACATCTCTGCCCAAACCCTTTGCCTTTACATATGTCTGCTTGTGTCTGTATATGTGCGGATGGATGTGTGTGTGTGTGTGTGTGTGTGTGTGTGTGTGTGTGTGTGTGTGTGCGAGTGTATAGCTGTCCCTTTTTCCCCCTAAGGTAAGTCTTTCTGCTCCCGGGATTGGAATGACTCCTTACCCTCTCCCTTAAAGCCCATATCCTTTTGTCTCTCCCTCTCCTTCCCTCTTTCCTGAAGAAGCAACCGTGGGTTGCAAAAGCTCGAATTTTGTGTGTGTGTTTGTGTTTGTTAGTGTCTATATCAACATACCAACACTTTCATTTGGTAAGTTACATCATCTCATCATCTTTGTTTTTAGATATATTTTTCCCACATGGAATGTTTCCCTCTATTATGAAAGCAACAGCAGAAATGAAATTGCATTGTTTGAGAGATTATATGAATCCATTACAATTATTAGAAAAATTGCAAAAGTTCTACCCTTTCCTGAGTCAGAATGATCCCCAACTGCTGTAACTAGCCTACAATGTGTAGCACATGGATAGTGAGTTTACATGTGATCCATCAGATGGGGGACAGGTCAGAGAGCCTTACAGCCATTGGAAGCACTTAGCATTTGCACAGAAAATGAATTATAGTTTCATGTGGTGCAGTGGCCTGGTGCATGTTTTTCAATTACACGCCATTTAAGTGCCTTGCGTATTCTCAACCCACCCCAGTTACCCAAATGGGGAAAGGGGACCTTCAGTTTAATGTTGAAATCGGACCATGTGTCTTTTCTGGCAGCTCACATGATTCAAATGGCTCTAATCACTATGGGACTCAACATCTGAGATCATCAGTCCCCTAGACTTAGAACTACTTAAATCTAACTAACCTAAGGAGATCACACACATCCATGCGTGAGTCAGGATTCAAACCTGCGACCGTAGCAGCAGCGCGTTTCCAGACTGAAGCACCTAGAACTGCTTGGCCAGAGTGGCCGGCTTTCTGGCAGCTCCTCACACTGATTGACAGATGGGGGCTACGTTAAAACTCAGACTGAAAAATCCGTGGTCCAACTGGGATTCAATCCTGTGACGTTTCGGTTTTCGACATGTGCTTTACATTAGACCATGTGGACTGAATGGAAAATGAATTGAATCATTTACATTGTGGAGAGGAGAATTGCCTTATTGAAGGACTATTTGCTTGACATTCTGAGTCTGCATTGGACTAAATCCTAGTTTCCCAAAGTTGCACAGTTTTAAAGGCATTCTCCTTTGGTAAAATTTGACTCTGCTAATTCAGAGTTTTATCTATGTTCTGCCAGAAGAACATTTCTTCCGGAGTCTAGATCTGTTGCCCTCAGTGTATTTCCATTTCACATTGTTGCCCCTATGACTAGAAATTCCCATATCAGCTAGCAAAACATTTTCCACTTGGCATGTGATAAGTGGTGTTTACCCATCATTTTTCTTGTGTTATGAATTCTGCATCTTCCAAAGCTGAATATATCTCATCTCAAGGTTAATATCCAAGTGTCTGCTTCTCACAGTGGCTGGGTGGTACAGTAGGTCAGGCTCATGCACTTGCTTGTTTCTTTCTAGTTGTCTAATATGAGTAATTGCAACAAGATGGTAGTCTCGTTACTATTTATAGTTTGTCACAATCTTTGCAGTTTAACTGAGTGCAACACGGACATGTTTTGTATGGCCTGGGTAACTTGGGTTTAGGCTGTACTTTAGTTTGAAAGACGCAATCACAATTCTGTTTTCTGAGATGCAACATGAAGAAGCATGATATGCAAAACATGCATAATGCAGCCAGAAGTGTAGAAACACCTACAGGCCCTCATTTCAAAGACATCAACCATGAAATTAATAGCTAGGGTGTGTTTTTGTTGTTATTACATTGTTTAATCATTATGGAAGGCTTGCTATAGAGTTCAGTTAAAGCAGAATTTACTTATTTTCTTTCTGAAAGTTGAAGAATAGTTGTTGTTGGGTTTTTGGTCAGTTTGATATGTAACATAACCAATGTTCTAGTTCATCCCAAAGACATATGACAGGCATCAGGTCATGGCTTGAAGGCACCATGTCATCAGTATCAACTGATTCTCTTCAGACCACAATGTAACAGTTGTTAATTATTATGATACTTAAGTAACACGTCTTGTGGTTTCAGACTGGTGCAAGCCTCATGATCTGAGGCCAGTTCATCAGCTTGCATATCAGTTTCACAGCTAATTTATGCAAGCTGCGTTCCATTTTGACACTGAGATTTTTTTTACCAACAAAATTTGAGGTGTTCACCCTCGAACTACACATAGTAAGTAAGCATTCATTGGGTTGTGTGGACACTTCGTCATTAATACTGTACAATATGTGATCAAAAGTATGCAGACACCCACAAAAACATATGTTTTTCATATTAGGTGCATTGTACTGCCACCTACTGCCAGGTACTCCAAAGCAGCGGCCTCAGTAGTCATTAGACATCATGAAAGAGCAGAATGGGCCACTCCGCGGAACTCACGGACTTCGAACATGGTCATGTGACTGGGTGTCACTTGTGTCATAAACTTGTGAGATTTTCACACTCCTAAACATTCCTAGGCCCACTGTTTCCGATGTGGTAGTAAAGTGGAAATGTGAAGGGACATGTACAGCACAAAAGCATACAGGCCAACCTCGTCTGCTGACTGACAAGAGACCGTCGACAGTTGAAAAGGGTCATAATGTGTAATAGGCAGACATCTGTCCAGACCATCACACAGGAATTCCAAACTGCATCAGGATCCACTGAAAGTACTATGACAGTTAGGCAGAAAGTGAGAAAACTTGGATTTCATGGTTGAGCAACTGCTCATAAACCACACGTCACACCGGTAAATGCCAAACAATGCCTCGTTTGGTGTAAGGAGTGTAAACACTGGACAATTAAACAGTGGAAAAACGTTATGTGGAGTGACGAATCACAGTACACAATGCGGTGACGTGATGGCAGGGTGTGGGTATGGAAAGTGCCCAGTGAACATCATCTGCCAGCAGGTGTAGTGCCAACAGTAAAATTCGGAGGCGGCGGTGTTATGGTGTTGCCATGTTTTTCATGGAGGGGGCTTGCACCCCTTGTCATTTTGTATGGCACTATCACAGCACAGGCCTACATTGATGTTTTAATCACCTTCTTGCTTCCCACTGTTGAAGAGCAATTTGGGGATGGCGATTGCATCTTTCAACACGATCGAGCACCTGTTCATAATGCATGGCCTGTGGCGGAGTGGTTACACAACAATAACATCCCTGTAATGGACTGGCCTGCACAGAGTCCTGACCTGAATCCTACAAAACACCTTTGGGATGTTTTGGAATGCCGACTTCACGCCAGGCCTCACTGACTGACATTTATACCTCTCCTCAGTGCAGCACTCTGTGAAGAATGTGCTGCCATTTTCCAAGAAACCTTCCAGCACCTGATTGAACATATGCCTGCAAGAGTGGAAGCTGTCATCAAGGCTAAGGGTGGGACAACACCATACTGAATTCCAGCATTACTGATGGAGGGTGCCACAAACTTGTACGTCATTTTCAGCCAGGTGTCCAGATACTTATGATCACACAGTGTACATTTGTGTAAGAGGTTCTCAAATATTGCCAGAGGTGATATTGTGTCACATGACACCACCAAGATGAAATTAGAAGTAATGTAAGTATATGAACCCACAATAATCACTGGGTGAACCCCCTCTTTTTATCCCTTTCTTCAGCACAACCGTGCTTGCACACGATTGGTCACCCATGTAAATGATGAGATGAGCATTATCTAAGTGTACTACATTAATGGTTAGAAAACAATGGTTCCTGGTTACAGCACCAATTTAAAAACAACCACTTATCCTTCTGTGCTACAGCAGAACCTCAATTAACCATCACTTTGCAACCAGGGGGTGATCAAAATACTAAAAAGGCTGGATAATCAGAGAAGACAGAAATAAGTCATTTATAGAGTTGAAAGCACTGTAATAAATCAAAATTAAGTAAACAAAAGTAATTTCTGATAAAGACAAAGGAAAACAGAAAATTTGTAAAATGTGTTTTTGTTGCAATTTCTTAAACCTTGACTTTGTGGCTGCATAACACCAAGACTGCCATTTTCAACTGGTTCATTTCCCAGATGGAGAACTTCTATGTAACGAGGTTGAAACAGATAGTGCAACATTACAAAAGCGCTTAAATTTAATGACAACTATGGGTAAAAGTGTAATAAGTGTGCAGGAAACTATAATTGCTAATTAAAGTTTTCCTAAGGGATAATTTTTTTGTAACTGAAAGACATTTAGTTTTCATACACATCTCTCAAAAAACAAAGTCCACACCGAAGTATTACTTATGAGTGTTTAACATATTTATCAGTGAGGTTATTATTTGGTGTTTTGAAACACCATGCAATTATTATTCATCTTATTAAGCATGAGAAAAGTGTTCATATTCCCTGGAGTCACACATATCTTTGATTTTTTAGGCAGCAACTTAAGGAATGAAGCTCAAATGTTGGGAAATAAAAACTTCATCACATGACAGGAATGGAAAAAAAAACAAAGGATGGAAAAAGAATTTTACATAATGTAAATCTAATTATATCGCCCTTTACATACAATTTTGAAGTGATTTGTGCTTTTCTTTCCCATAATTTTCAACAGCATTTTATCTTTTGTTCTACTCATCTTGTCAGCCACGCATGTTAATGTTAACGATTCCAGGATGGAGATGTATGCTGGTTCCAGATTGAATCCACCTGGCAGATTAAAAATGATGGATCAGTGAGCTGGCCAGCCTGGATGCAGTTTTTAGGCTGTTCCCCACATCCCACTAGATGAATACTGGGCTGATTCCCATATTCTGCCTCCGATACATGCTATGCAAACATTTCAAACACTTTCTGACTTCTCACACTTGCACACAGAATTTACTCTATATGCAGACAGACTGGGTACACTGCTTCTACAAGGGTAATCCCAAAAGTAAGGTCTCCTATTTTTTATAAGCACATAGACCTGTTTATTTCTACAATGGTTTACATCAGTTTACAGCTTGAACATTTAGCTAATTTTTGACATAATTACCATTTCTGTCGATGCATTTTTGTAGATGCTGTGGCAATTTTTGTTTGCACATGTCATACCAGCTCACCGCCATGCAGAAAGGTATGAACCTCTTCTTTCACCTCATCATCGGAGATGAATCGCTTTCCGGCCAAATGTTCTTTTAACCTAGGGAATAGGTAATAGTCACTGGGCACCAAGTCAGGACTATAGGGTGGGTGGGTGATTGTGTTCCACTGAAATTGCTGCAGGAGAGCAACGGTTTGCCGAGTGTTGTGTGGGGGAGCATTGTCATGGAGAATGTGTACGCCCTTCCTCAACATTCCTCTTCTCCAGTTCTGAATTGCCCGTTTGAGTTTTTTCAGAGCCTCACACTACCTGTCAGCATTAATTGTGGTCCCAGCGATTCAACTCCGATGACGAGGTGAAAGAAGAGGTTCATAACTTTCTGAACAGCATGGCGACGAGCTGGTATGACATGGGCATACAAAAACTGCCACAGCTGCTACAAAAATGCATCGACAGAAATGGTGATTATGTCGAAAAACAGCTAAATATTCAAGCTGTAAACTGATGTAAACCACTGTAGAAATAAACAGGTCTATGTACTTATAATATGCTGGGAAGGTGACTAGGGGACTGATGCCTTTGCTGTTTTGTCTCCTTAAACACAGAATCGATATCAGTGTAATCTTTTATTCTCTTTCTATATTGACAAAACAACTACTTTAACAAAGCTTTGGTACCCTTCTTCTCATTTTGCAGCTAGTTATTACTTGCTGCAGATACTATGTTTAGCTTATTCTTATAACAGTTTAACACTTGATGAATAACTCAAATCTTCTAATCAGCCAGTATCAGGCTCCTTTTCTTGTTTATGGCTTCATTGTCCATTTATCTATTTACAAATATTTTTCACATGAAGCGGAAATGTGGACTTCTTTTTCTTACAACAATCATATAGCTGTAATACTCTCCTATACACAACATTGCCTGCTGACACTCGTTTTTTTATTTTTTTATTTATTTTTTAAAAAAAGTTTTAACTCAATGTGACAAATCAGTTATTCCAAATGGCAATTCAAAATGAAAAGTACAAACATCTATAGTTATTTGATGCATAGCAATACATCCATAAGAATTACAGAGAAAGTAAAAGTAAGTTCAAAATTTCAAGCACTGTACAGAACAGTGAATAAGATGTTCACATATGTTTAAATCAACATTTTCCCAACAACTGGATGAGGCATACTGGACATGAGACATTGTGTTCTGTTCTTGATCACTTTGATCTTGGTACCCAACACCTATGGATTTCTTTTTGTGGGGTTACAGGAAAGATGCGTATGTGCTTACTTTGCCAGAAACAATTCCAGAACTCATGATATTCATTTCTTTAGGGTTTGTGCCACTGACTCTACACAATATATGGCATAAAATAGATTACTGCTTAGCTGTTGTCCAAGTGGCCTATGAGAGACATAGAACTCTCATAAAGTATGTAAAACAATTGAACATTCGTTTACTCCTTTTGAAGTATTGCTGAGCAATAAATAGTTATAACCATTTCTAATTGCTCTATTCATTTTGAATTGCACGGTACTGACAACTCAGCAGCCCCTATATCTACATCTACACAGATATACCACACTCCACTATACCGTGCATGATGGGGTGTACCGTGTACCACCACTATTCATTTCCTGTCCTCTTCCACTTGCAAATAGAGTGGGGGAAGAACGAGTGTCTATATGTCTCCATATGACCACAAATTTTTTGTGTCTTATATTTGTGGTCCTTACACATAATGTTTGTTGGCAGCAGTAGAATCATTCGGCAGTCAGCTTCAAATGCCGGTTCTCTTAAGTTTTCTCAATAACATTCCTTGACAAGAACATCGTCTTTCCTCCAGGGATTCCCATTTGAGTTCCAGAAGCATCTCTGTGACACTTACTTGTTGTCCAAACCTAATGGTAACAAATCTAGCAGCCCATCTGTAAATTGCTTTAATGTTCTCCTCCAATCCAACCTGGTATGGATCCCAAACACTCAAGCAATATTCAAGAATAGGTCACATCAGCATCCTATGTATGGTCTCCTTTACAGATGAACAACACTTTCCTAAAATTCTCTCAATACACTGAAGTCGAACATTCACTTACCCTACCACAGTCCTCACATGCTCGTTCCATTTCATATTCCTCTGCAACGTTATATTCAGATATTTGAAAGATATGACTGTGTCACGCACTAGACTCCTAATGCTATATCCGAAAATCACAGGTTTGTTTTTCCTACTCATTCACAATGAGTTACATTTTCCCCCATCCAGAGCTAGCTGCTATTCATCACACCAACAAAATTTAGTGGCTGTTTCTTTCTACAGTCACTCAATTTTGACACCTTACCCTACACCATAGCATCATTAGCAAACACCACGGATTGCTGCCAGCCCCGTCCACCAAATCACTTACATATATAGTGAACGACAATGATCCTACCACACTTCCCTGGGTCATTCCTAATGATACCCTTGTCGCTGATGAACACTCACCGTCAAGGACAACATACTGCGTTCTATTGTGTAAGAAGTCTTTGAGCCACTTACAGATATGTGAACTTATTCCATACACTCATACCTTCATTAACAGTGTGCAATGGGGGCCCACGTCAAATGCTTTCCGGAAATCTTGAAATATCAAATCTTCCTGTTGCCCATCATCTATAGCAGTATATCATGTGAGAAAAGGTCAAGCTCAGTTTCACATGAGCAATACTTTCTAAAACCATGCTTCTTCATGGACATAAGCTTCTCAGTCTCACGAAAATTTATTATATTCGAACTGAGAATATGTTCAAGGATTCTGCAGCTAATTGATGTGAGAGACATTGGTCTGTAATTTTGTGGATCTATTCTTTTGTCCTTCTTATATACAGGAGTCACCTGAGCTTTTTCCAGTCACCTGGGATTTTGTACTGGGTGAGAGATTCATGATAAATGAAAGCTACATAAGGGGCCAATGCCATAGAGTACTCTTTGTAAAACTGAGTTGGGATTTCGTCTGGAACTCCTGACTTATTTGCTTTCCCATCTCTCAGTTGTTTTCCTATGCCAGGGAAGCTTATTACTATGTTGTCCATATGGGAGTCAGACTGATGGTCAAATGACGGTATATTTGAATGATTCTCCTGCATGAATGATTTCTTGAATGCAAAATTTAAAACTTAAGCTTTTGTTTCTCTGCCTTTCCACTGCCACAACAGACTGGTCAAGAAGGTACTGAATGAAAGCCTTAGACCTGCTTAGAGGTTTTACATAGGACCAGAATTTTCTCAGGTTTCTGCCAGATCTTTTGCTAAGATGTGACACTAGTAGTTGTTGTTTGCTTCATGTATAGATCTTTTCACAAACACACAAAACTCTACTAACCTTTGCTTCTCATCATTTGTGGGTTCTCTTTTGAATCAAGAGTGCAACAACATCTGCTTCCCCATCCTTTATCCACTTACTATGCACATAACTCTCCTGGCCACGATTTACAATCTGCTTGAACTTTGCCACCGGGCGAGGTGGCGCAGGGGTTAGCACACTGGACTCGCATTCGGGAGGACGACGGTTCAATCCCGCGTCCGGCCATCCCGATTTGGGTTTTCCGTGATTTCCCTAAATCGCTCCAGGCAAATGCTGGGATGGTTCCTTTGAAAGGGCACGGCCGACTTCCTTCCCCATCCTTCCCTAATCCGATGAGACCGATGACCTCGCTGTTTGATCTCTTCTCCCAAACAACCCAACCCAACTGAACTTTGTCCATAATCCCTCAACGTCCATCTTACTGGAACTAAGTGACATCATTTCTCTATCTATATGAGATGCTAACAATTGCTCATCTGCTCTATCTAGCAAAAACACTCTCAGAGCATTCTTGACTGATTTTTTAACTTTCATAACCACAGCTGCTATAGTGACATCATAATCTCTAATCCTCATTTCTATACTGAGACCGTTGATAAGGTCCAACCTGTTTGTAACTATAAGGTCTGAGAAATTTACACTGCATGTGGGCTCCCAAGTTAGCTACTGAAGACAGTTTTCAGAACCTATTCAAAACTATTTCTGTCTGCAGCCCCCACAATGAATGCTTAGACATCCCAGTCTATACTTCATTGGTTAAAGTCACCTGCAACTAGTATTGCATTATCTGGGTACTTACAGGCTTCTGAATGATTCTAGAACTGCCACTGCAGAATCAGGTGGCCAGTAAAACATACAACAATTAACTTGGTTCCATCTACATTTGTTATATGCAACCAGATAACGTCACTGTCACACTCTGCTTCGATCTCAACAGAGACAATATGTTTGTCAACTGCAATGATCAATCCCCCTCCTATGGTCTCTGATCTGTCTTTCCAATATAGATTCTATGACTTGCTAAATATCTCAGAGGTTTCCACTTCCAGTTTCAACCAGCTCTTAGGCCCAAGAATAACTCAAGCATAAGGGGTTTCCTGGAGGGCAATAAATTTGGGAGTTTTGTGACTAATACACTGACAGATTACTGATAAAATTTTGACATTTGAAGTGTCTTTACTCTGAACGTGGACTGACTTCCCTTGCTGCATATTGACTGTCAAGTGTTAGTAACAGTACCTCAAACTACTGTCTAGCCTGAAAAGTCCTCATTTTCAATCCACAAGTACTCTCCTACCTGAGTAGCTGCTTCCTTCGTGTAGTACACCCCTGACCCATCAAGGGGGGACCTACAAATCCCAACCCAATAATGCAAGTCTAGAAATTTGCAGTCAAGGTGGTGGTCACAAAATTTGACAAAGCCTTTAACTGATACCCTCCACTCAAGTTCAACCAAATGACCCCAATCAACTATGAGAATAATGCTGCAAATTGTGAGCTCTGCTTGTACCCCATGTGCGGGACCAGCAGTCTTAACTTTGCCAGCCACCTGTACGAACTGAGGATGGCCTCAGAAATCAGATGACAGATGTTGTTGAAACGGACGTGAGCCACGACTTGCAGATGACTGCACCCTATGCACTCAATAGCTACAGGCAGGGCTGCCTCCACATCTCAGATGGGGCCCCCGGCAGACAAACTGAGTGCACATTGGCTTTCTTTCCAGTCCTGAACGCTGTCTCAGGAGCTCCATAACATACCTAGTATTGGAGCTCCTGGTAACTAGTAACCCCCCCCCCCTTCCCCCCCTGTGCCTGCTCAGACCCTGCTGAAGCAGTAGCCACATGTCCACCCACAGTGTGAATGTGCAAGGTTATACGGCCAGTGTCCACATTGGCCCTTTGCCTCGAGCAACATGAACGCATTACCACCCACCACTTACTCAGTGATGAGGGGAGATCCACCACATCAGGTACACTAAAGGGTCCCTCAGCAGTAGAGATCATGTGCAAAACAAGCGACTCCTGAGGTGTCCCATGAGCCATACCAGATTCTCCACCACCACCACACCCCAAGGCAACAGCCTGAAGGTAACTGACCATATACCAAAGCACATTCAGCTGTTCGCGAACTGCTGTCAGCTCCTCCCGTGTCCACACACAGCATGCACACATCCTAAACATCCTAGCAAGACTGACTTACTATAACAGCAGACAGAATCCCAAGTATGAGACTTTCTAGCCTCCTAATGTGTCACCAATGGACGCTGATGTGTTAATGAGCTATGTAGCTGGCTGTTCAGTGAGCAACTACTGCGCTGCAGACTGAATGAATTTACCCTTACAAAAATGTGAGATTAAACCTCTTAAACAGAAAAACACACACAAAATTTAAGAGATATATCACGTTCTTGGGAGACACCCAATTTCTAATTCCCGTGTAGTTTTTGTGTCTTTTGTCTGTTGATGTCTCTTTGTTTCAGTATTTTATCTCATGCTTGTCTTTGTGTGCCACCATTCTTATTAGCCACTTTTGTGGGATAATCCCTCACCTAGTCGTCTTCTCATTTGCCAAAACAGTAAAAATGGGAAAAATGTGGAAGAAAATTTCAGAATGAATAAACAGAATGGTACATATTTACCAAAAATGACTGAAAATAAAATAATACTAATGGAGACATTGCAAAAGAGCACCAGACACCAAGCTTTGGATTCTCTGGTTTCTGCTTTGAAAATGGACAATGTAGAAGGGAAGGAAGGATGGAAAGGTGATTTGGGTTTACATCCCATGAATGACAATATCATTAAAGCATGAGGTTGGTTTGATGAAAAGTTAGGAAGGAAAGAGACTGGGTTCTCCTCAGAGAAACTGTCTCAGCATCTGCATTAAGTTATTTAGGAAACTCAGATCTAGAATTCCACATCAGGAACTGAATACCAGTCCTGTTAAATGTGAGTCCAGTGTCATAGCTCTCACATCGCCTCAGTTGGTGGCAGCAGAGGAGGAAGAGAAGAGATTCTGTGAAGGGGTGTATCTACCTCCAGCAAGTCACCATAAGGTCCACAGCAGAGGGCATGATGTTCCACTTCTAGTCATTCCCATTCCTGTTCCAATCACAAAGGGTGCCAAGGAAAAATAACAGTCTGTATGCTTCTGTAAAACCTCCAATTTTTCTAATCTTACCTTCACTGACTTTACGTGTACGTTGGTGGCAGCAGGATTGTTCTGCAGTTAGTACCAATTGTCAGTTCTCTAAATTTTCTCAACATTTTGCAAAAAGAACTTCTTCCTTCCAAGAATTCCCAGTTTAGTTCAAGGAACACTTCTGTAATACTCTCATGTTGAACAAACCTACAGGTAACAAACCTAGCAGCATGCCTTGGAATTGCTTCAATGTCTTTCTTCAATCCGACTTGGTGGGGATCCCAAATACTTAAGCATTACTCAAGAATGGGTCACACAAGTGTTCTGTATACAGACTCCTTTGTAGATGAGCTGTACTTTCCCAGAATTGTTCCAATAAACTAAAGTTGACCATTTACCTTCATTAGAACTGATCTTACATGGCTGTTTCATTTCATGTCACTTTGCAACATTATGCCTCAGCTGTATCAAGCAGCACACCACAAATATTGTATTTTAACATTAGAGAATCGTTTTTAGTACTCCCCTGCATCAACTTACATTTTTTTACAGATACAGCACACTGCCACTCACCATACCGAACAGAAATCCTGTCAAAGAAAACATACATCTTTCTACAGTCACTCAGTCATGATCATCATCATCAGCAAACAATGAATGATTTCTGCCAATGCTATCTAACAGGTTGACATATATAAAGTGAAAAATAATGTGGTGCTATCACATTTCCCTGGGGGCACTCCTGACAATACCTTTGCCTCTGATAAACACATCATTCAAGAGAACATACTGGCTTCTACTATTTAAAAAGTCTTTGAGCCACTCATATATCTGAGAATCTATTCTTTGTGCTCAGGTATTCATCTCTAGTGTGCCACTGTGTCAAATGCTTTCTGGAAACCCAGAAACATGATCATTGCCAGTCGCCCCTCTTACGGCAGAAAGATGGAACATTAGATGTTACAGGTAATTCAAATGATAAAAACAGTACTAGGAGGGTTTTGGACATGCAATGAGACAGGTGAAGCATGTACTCCGTGCAAAGAGGTGGAACAGCTCAGTAGTTGTTCTCTGTCTGTTTCACACCACATGCTACAATTGTGTTCTCTCCTGGCACCTGGAAATGCTCATGCTTTCTCCACATGAGGACATCACTGCTGCTTCTGATACTTACACAGAACAGGCTGCTGTAAATTTTCATGTAACGGTTATTGTTTTTCCTTTATGTCACCCAAAATGATGACTAAAATTGTATTTAACTGGATCATATAACTGAAGCAGTAACATAAAAATCAGTGTGTATGCCAAAGTGTTCACAACGGACATAAGTGACTGAATGATGGTACTGTTTATAACGTCAATTTGTTGTTTGCTGTTTTAGAGGCAGGTCCCTAATGCTTCATTAGTGTTAACAAACACCTCTTCTCCCCTCTTCCCGATTAATCTATTCCAAATGGTTTTGGCCATATCAACTCTGATTTATGCAGTGCTCTGTATAAGACTTATCCTCTCTTCTTCCTCTTCCCCTCTTCTGATCTCCAATCGTCCCTTCCCCTACTCTCACTTACACCATTAAATTCATAATATTTCCTGGCTGCAGCTTCATTTACTTTGTACTTATTTTTCCTCTCTCTTCCCTGAAAAGAAACATTAACAATCCACTACTAGGACCAATTTTTGTATGTATCTGTGAGATATGAAATGGCTGTCACAAACACATTTCCAAACAAAACTACATGGTTAACAATATGAATTTTCCTTTTTGATAAACACACATAAAGAGGAAAGGATAATTCTCAAATAATTTTTATCTGTCTCACTTGCATTATCCATCATTAATACTGTATCTGTCAGTCTTACACATCCATACATTATTCTACTCAATTATTCTTTATGTCTATGTACAGACTGCCATGATAGAGATCCATGCAATTAACAGGAGAATAAGGAAAGAACACACACAGGCTGGCAACAAATTCTGGTTCCACAGAAGAAACAAAAATTGGCTGTGCAACAATAATTCAGTAAAACAAAACAGCAGCAAGAGAGCATGGAGACAGAGAAAGAAGAGACAAAAAGAGTGAGTAAAGGACAGTGACAGAGAGAAATAAAGGCGGCGACGGACCACTGTGCTGCGTGGGGGACGTGCCGGCGACCCGCGGGTCCGAAGGCTTCCTCATCCCGCAGCAGAAGTCCGCATCTGAAACAGAGCAACAGCTTCCGTCGGTGGGAAACTGCTTCAGTGCTTTCCCATCTGCCGATGCCCATCTCTGGTACCACATGTATGTGTTCTTAAAACTCATTTTGTGAACCGTGGGAAAAGACTTAATTACTTGCAGTTCAAAACATAATCCTTTGTTACATAAAAGAGAGACAGAAAGTCTCAACTAACTTCAATATCAGTGCACGCTAGACTGCAGAATGACAGTATAATTCAAACTTTAATCAAAACATTCACACTGAAACTTTACTAATGCTCTGTAAAAGATACAAAGCTCACAACTATGCAGACAGTTTATGTACCTCAGGAAAAAGAAAAAGACAATAATTGTGGATTGCTTTAGAGCATTCTGAGCTTTTTTCTAAATCACAAAATTTCTGCCGTTTGATGGTAATGATGTTTATCATACCCATTATTGTGATTTTGGCTCTGGAGCCATTTTTAAGTGCAGCACATCTCTCATCAAGTCACACAGAAATCTGCATGTACATCTCTGTCAAATGCTATATTTCTGTTATGTCTCTTCCATGCATGCACAGTCATTCACACTACAGCACTTCGCTTTGTTGACATTACTATGGGATGGTTTTGAAAATAGGCACTTCACAGGAGTAACCTTTATTGCCCTTAGTGCAGCATATGACAGTTATCAACACTGTTGCAGAATTGTGGGTTTCTTGTTGATTTTCAAGGGCAACAAAGTAAGCCGATAATCTAGAAAAACCATCGCCTTCAAGGAGGGTGCTAACTCCACTGCTGTTTAATATTTATGAAAGTGACCAGCCATTTCCTTACAACACAAGAAGTTTTATCTATGCTTTCCAAAGCAAAACATTTAAAGAGACAGATGTTACTCTTGATGGTGCTCTATAAGAACTAAGCGTGTACTAAGAGACTAGCCACCCAAAGCACAATCCCTCAAAAATCTGTTGGATGGGTTGTTTTGGGGAAGAGACCAAACAGCGAGGTCATTGGTCTCAGCAGGTTAGGGAAGGATGGGGAAGGAAGTCGGCTGTGCCCTTTCAAAGGAACCACCTGGCATTTGCCTGGAGAGTTTTAGGGATATCACAGAAAACCTAAATCAGGATAGCCGGACGTGGGATTGAACCATGGTCAAAAATCTGTATTTCAATCTTACTGTCTTACTGTCTTGACACAGGGACATTGTTCAAACTTTCAGCCGCTACCATCAGACAAAAAAAAAAGTGAAGGTATACATCTGTAGTGGTTGCCCATGGCTAACAACACCAGTTGATGACCAGTAGCTACAATTCAGCCACAGAGGAATGCAGCAGAACTGTGCTCTGCCTTTTTGGGCAGAAGTAGAGGACAGTGTTGATCAAAACAGTACACAACCATCTCCACTTCATCGATTTGGCCTTTAAGCAACCCCTCAGAACTACAGCACAAATTTATGGGACCACTGCGCAGGAAGGAAGCATCAAGGAAACACACAGCATGGAACCTGAATCAGTGCAACTGCTTCTGTTCACTGACAAGTGCAGGGTTCTTCTGACATCTGATGATTATTGTAGAAGTGTGGAGGAAAATAATTTCTGTGTCAGGTAAACAGTCCATTGGGTTCAGCTAGAAGGAGGGAGGTGAGTCAGTCATGTTTTGGGGCAGTATCATGTTTTAATGTTAGGTACATCTCATTGATATTGAGGGTATTTGAGGTCTGTGCAAAATTGGGACTGCACAGGCTTCTGCAGTTGTGTCTTGACCACAATGTGGGTAGCATGCTAAACACTATTCAATCAAATAGGCCTTCAGGCTTTTGTGGCCATTGTCACTAAAGTTAAAAGCTTCTGGATTGTAAGGCCACATCACATTTCCTTCTAAAATAACCAACGTTTCAACCCCTCTGCTGGGATCTTCTTCAGGATGTTTCGGTGTCCACTGTGTTGGTATGTTCTAGCAATAGTGGACACCGAAACATCCTGAAGAAGATCCCAACAGAGGGGTCAAAACACTGATATTTTAGAAGGAAATATGATGAGGCCTAACAACCCAGAAGCTTTTAAATTTACTATTCGATCATGTTACAATGCATGGATCAGAGCACAGTACTGTGTGTTACCCAGTGACAGATTCTGATCTCTTAGAGGTACAAAGTTGTGCTCTTTTGAACAGATTGCCTTTATTTTGGTTACTGTGTTGTTTTTAATTTACAGTGAAGTTTTTTTTTAGTTCTTGAAATTAAGTCCACACATGATCACAAATATGTGGAACAAATTTATTTTTTTAAAGGTTGCTTATATGGAATGTTTGACACTGATTCCATCAAAGAGTGGTGGTCAATGGTGCCTAGAGTTACTGAAAGCCAACACTGGTTTATTCCCCATGGTAACAGTCTCAAGAAGAATAGAGAGAACTTATTTCTAAATCCAAGTGAAATGCATAAAATACATGTGAGTTCCATAAGAAATACAAGAGCCATTCAGTAAGTAATACAACACATTTTTTCCTCAGCCAATTTAAACGGAAAAAATGTAGCATTTGTTGTGGAACATCATGGAATAGTCCTGCTTCAGTCCCTACAATTTCACAAAGTTCTGACAGGTACCGGCGCTATATGTAGCCTTCGAAATGGTGTCTGTAGTGAAGATGCATTCTGAGCAGAGAGCTGTCACCTGAGTTTCTTTTGGTGGAAAGACAAAGCACTGCCGATATAGGTGCTAACAGAATGTCTATGGTGACCCAGCAGTGAAAGAAAGCACAATGAGTTGTTAGTCAAGGTGTCTGTCATACCAGCTGCACGCAACTGTCTCTCCTGCAATGTTGGAATGTACAAACACTTTCATTCGCGATGACTGACAGATTACAATAAAAACTCCTCATTGCTGAGCCATGCTAAAAATTGCTCTTTTAAAAAGCACGCCGCAGCACGTAGTGTGAAGCAGTCGCCCTCCATTTCTGGCGCTGGCGCCGCTGTGGCAATCGCAGCTTTGGTGTCGCCCTCTGGTGGTAAAGGGAGAAGGTAGGCTGTTCACGTGCATTTAAGGGGCGCTATGAGCTCGCTAGGGGGCGAGTCTGGTCAGTTGGTCAGCTGGGTCAGTGTGGGGCAGTCAGTGTCTGTCTGTAGTCCGGAGTGCTAGTATGTGTTAGGCCGCCAGTCTGCTCGAGTTGTTCAGGGCAATGGTCATTGGCAGTTGGATCGATCGGTTGGTCGGTCACGCACAGGGACGCAAGATGACTTATCCGTCTTGAGCGTCGGCGCATGTGAGTTCACCACGTCAGTCCAGTGGGTCACTCCGTATAGCGAGGGGTAGTGGCTTCGCAGTCGACACGAGAGCAACAGGAGTCAACCCGCAACACTGGACTGGCTGGCGCGAGCTGCGACGCCGTGAGACGGGAGATCGGCGCGCCTTCCTGCGTCCGTTGAAGCGGCTGGCAGCGGATGGTCAGGAGAGAATTTTGGGCATGCCGCGCCAGGTCTTCGCCAGACATTGCACTTTATTAAAGGTTAAGTTATTTGTGATGTGTTGTTTCATTTACTTGTTAAATTCTACTTGTGTCCTTGGTCAGTCTCTCGTCCCCAGCTTGCTTGTCTGTCCCTCGTCTGCATTTGTTAGGCAGTCAGTGTCTGTCAGTCTGTCTGTCTGTTGGTCTGCCGTACGTTAATAGCTGCCTCTGTCATGTTGTTGGATTCAGTGTTAACGAATTTATTGCTTAAGGTGTAAAGGCTGAATTCCTGAAATATGTTTTTATATTGCCTATCATCTTGAGGGGTGGTATATGTGTAATATAGAGCATGTTTGTACATTTTATGTAAGACTGCATTTCATGGGTTTTTATTTAAATGGTCATTTTGGTATATGAAGTTGCCACTCTTCCACCGTAAGAGTTTTCTTTTAAAAACAAGTTGCACTTTCAGTGGCAAGTAATTTTTTTAATGTGTGTGTTTTGTACCATTTCCATCCCTCCTATGGGGTGCAGAGTTTATGTGTTTGTGTGAGTTGTTAACATTTTTAGTTTAAAGTAATCTGGTGTGTTGCAGATTTGCACCAGTGTAGTCTTTCAGAGGTTGTTGTGAGCGGTCATAACTACGGCCGTGTTAAAAGGGAGCGGCAAGGTTCTCAGCCCGAAAGCTCATACTATAAAAAAAAAATTGTTATTTCTGCCTCTCAACAAATTGTAACTTGATATTTACAGGGTGCTTTCTGATTATAATTTTAAATCTGTTTTAAAAAGGGGCTTTTAGGATCAAAATTTCCATTCATTGAAAAAAAAAATTTTTTTTAATTTGTGTCATTGGCAACTACTTCCATGCTCACATATTGTGATTAAATGTGTTAATGTTCTTGATGAATCGCTAGTAAATAAAGTAAATTCTTAAGAAATGGTTTTGAAAATAAATTGACGGTTCAATTGCACAACTGGACATTTCTCTTGGTAATGCTAACATGCTCAGCCACAAGATGGGGTACTCAAAGGTGTGTGCCCGATGGGTTCGTCACCGCCTTACAGAAGACCATAAAGAGCAACGAAGGACCATCTGTGCCTAATTGCTTGTCCATTATGACGATCGTGACAGTTTTTCACCAAACATTGACACAGGCGATGAAACACGGGTTTATCACTTCGAACCGGAGACAAATCGGCGCTCCGTGTAATGGTGCCACAAAACCCCTCCTCGGCAGAAAAAGTTCATATCCACACCCTCAGCCAGTAAATTCATGGTAGAGGTCTTTTGAGACTCTGAAGGGGTTGTTCTGTTTGATGTTCTCCCTCATGGTGCAATGATCAACTCTGATAAGCACTGTGACACCCCCACAAAACTGAAGAAATGATTTCAGTGTGTTCGTTTTCACAAAAATGCAAACAAATTTCCCTTTCTCCATAACAACCTCACAAAAGTTTGCACATCCGAGAGGAACCCATAAGATTTCATTAGTTTATTCTCCCTCATCAAGCCTACGGCCTGGATCTCGCACCTTGCAACTTATATCTGTTTGGCCCAGTGAAGGATGCACTCCGTGGGTAGCAGTACATGGATGATGTGGAGGTTATTGATGCAGCAGGATGTAAAATGAGTGAAGAATAATACGGCATATTCGAATCCTGAATAAAACCAACCTACTGTCAGAAAAGAATGTGTTGCATTACTTATTGAAAACCCTCATATTCTACTTACCATGACAGCAACAAAATGCCCCCCTGGTTTAGAGAAGAAGGGAACCGCAATTTCACATAATAATAAATGCTAACTCAACCACACTATATAAGTGAGTTTTGCTGGATGAAGACTGGGAAGCAGTAAATGAGAAATTTATTTCTTTCCCAGAGCAATTCTTATAACGCTATAAATCAGTTTCCTTCGAAAATTAATGAGGAAAAATTACAAAGGAAGTTGAGAAAACTGATGACTAACAACTAGGATTACAGTATCTTGTGTCACAATGAAATAATTTTATTTAACACATGGGGCAAACTCTAAATTAAGTCTTACTGCCACAGTGCAGCAATATTACACAATTTATAGTGTCATAATAAAAGCAAATACCATGCACTATGCATGAAAAATTCTAAATTCCAAGAATGGAGCAAAGGCTTTTTGGAGCTTTCTTGGGCAAGAAGCAAATAATCTCAATGAGGTAAATAATTAACTCACTGGTGACAGTAGCAGTGAGACAGATGATGGTAAACTGGCCACTTAATGAATTCTTCCTAACAGTAGGAGAAAACACAGAGTGAAATTTGGGGCATAGAGAGCAAATTTATGGACACACATTAAATACCCAACCAACAGACATCAGCTTTTTACTATGATTTTATTTGACGGACAATATCAAAATCTTGTGCTGACTTGGTACAAACTCTCGTTATCAGCTGATGAGTTAAGATGTATTTCCTGAAAGGGTGAAGTATACAGTTCTTTAAGTGATCCATCTATTTCCTTCACATATTATTACAATTTTTTGAGAAAATAGCTTAGGCCTATAGTGAAACATTGAACCACCTCTCTGACTGTAACTTTTTAAAAACAGCTCATGTGTGATTCTGTAAAGGCAGAGAAAACAATATATAATTTCACAAACTCAGTTGTGATAGAACTAAACAAGAAAAATTACCCAGTTGGCATTTTCTGTAATCTTACCAAAGCCTTTGTTTGAGTAAATCACAAAATTCAACTAGGGAAATGAAAATGGTATGGTGTTAAATGTGTTGCCCTTGCACAGATGGAGTAATTATGATGGTGCACACAGTCAGAATGTGAAATTTTCCTGTTCTGACATCAGTATGCTGTAGTTATTTGGTGATAGATGCTGATTTCTTCTGTGAAGCAACTGTTGATGTAAAGGATAAAGAAGGTTAAAGGTTTCCATACGAAACACAATGGCTATCAAGAAGAAAGACAATGCACCGCTTATGAAGTTGTTTCATCAGAGTGGCATCAACAGCAGCTGTGCATTGCAAGAACATCACTGACAGAAGCATTTGTGAAGAATACCCATGTCAATAAATGGGCTACAAAATATAAGAATTTTGAAGAAATTGTTGAATTAGGTCATGTGGCCAGGAGAGGGAGGCGGTTCATTGTCCTGGTAGTTGCTGTTGAAGTTGCTGTAGTTATAGCTGACCATGGAGAACATAGCTCATGCTCTGCAGACAGTGCTTGATTTGTGTCATGGAAATTGTGTCTGCCATGGTCAACAGTTCAAAAGATTTTGCGGTGCATCTTACAGTGTTATTCCTACAACAGGATGCAACAGAATATGGGCCTGGTAACAGGAATGAGAGAGGAGAAAAAGTAATTGAGTTCTGCAATAAATTTCAGATAGTAATAGTGAATACTCTGTTCAAGACTCACAAGAACAGGAGGTACACTTGGAAAAGGTCAGGAAGTACAGTAAGATTTCAGTTAGATTACATCATGGTCAGGAAGAGATTCTGAAATCAGATATTGGATTGTAACATACACCCAGGGGCAGATACAGACTCAGATCACAATTTAGTGACGATGAAAAGTAAGCTGAAGTATAAAAGACTACCCAGGAAGAATCATTGCACAAAGAAAAGGGGGGTATGGAAGCACTAAGGAAAAAAGAGATACATCTGAAGTCTTGATGCTACAGATACTGCAATACATCAATAGGCAGTTGCTTTGATAAGGAATGGACATCCCTAAAAAGGGCAATCACAGAAGTTGGAGAGAAAACACAAGCACTAGGAACGTAACTGCGAAGAAACCAAAAAATGTGAAGAATTCATAAAACAAATGGGGGTCAGAAGGACCGATTCAGTATACAGAAAAATCAAAACAACCTTCGGTGAAATTAAAAGTGAGGGCAGTAATATTGAGAGTGCAATGGGAATTCTACTACTAAATGTAGATGTGAGAGTAAATAGGTGAAAGGAGTACACTGAAGGCCTCTATGAGGGACAACTTGTTTGATGCCATGATACAAGAAGAAGTAGAAATTGACAGGGAAGGGAGAGGGGATCCAGTATTACAATCAGAATTTGATAGAGCTTTGGATGACTGAAGTTCGCATAAGACAGATGGGACGGATAAAATTCCTTTGCATTTCTAAACTCATTGGAGTGTGTATAATGCATGAGACTGGCAATATACCATAATACTTTTGGACATCATCCACACAATTCTGAGGACTGCAATGGCTGACAAGTGTGAATTATTGCACAATCAGCTTAACAGTTCATGCATTCAGAAGTTGCTGACAAGAATCTTATGCAGAAGAATCAAAAAGAAACTAAGGGTCTGTTAGATGACACTCAATTTGTCTTTTGGAAAAGTAAAAGCACCAGAGAGGCAGCTCTAATGATGCAGTTGTTGATGGAAGCAAGACTGAAGAAAAATCAAGACACATTCATAGGATTTGTCATCCTGAAATAAGCATTTGACAATGTAAAATGGTGTAAGAAGTTCAATATTCTAAGAAAAATAGGGGTCAGCTATAGGGAAAGATTTGTAATAAACAATATGAACAAAAAACAAGTGGGAACAATACGGGTGGGAGACCAAGAACAAAGTGCTCAAAAAAGGGTGTAAGACAAGGATGGAGTCTTTTGTCCCTACTGTTCAGTCTATACATTGAAGAAGCAATGATGGATATAAAAGAACGTTTCAAAAGTGGGATTAAAATTCAAGGTGAAAGAATATCAATTATAAGATTTGCTGATGACACTGCTATGCTTAGTGAAAGTGAAGAAGAATTATGGGATCTGTTAAATCGAATGAACAGCCTAATGAGTACAGAAAACTGTTGAGAGTAAACTGAAGAAAGATGAAAGTAATCAAAAGTAACAGGTATGAGAAGAGCAGCAAACTTAACATCAAAATTGGCGACCGTGAAGTAGATCCAGTTAAGGAATTCTGCTACCTTGGCAGCTAAATAATGCATTATGGACAGAGCAAGAAGGATACAAAAAACAGACCAGCACAGGTAAAAATGGCATTACTAACCAAGAGAAGTCTGCAAGTATCAAATTCAGACCTTAATTTGAGTAAGAAATTTCTGAGAATGTACGTTTGGAGTACAGCTCTGTATGGTAGTGAAACATGCACTGCAGCCAAACTGAAATGGAAGACAGTAGAAGAATCTGAGATGTGATGCCACAGAAGATTGCAGAAAATCAGATAAGGAGGTTCTCCACACAATAGGCAAGGAAAAGAATTTATGGAAAACACTAACAAGAAGAATGTACACGATGATAGGGCACCATTTAAGACATCAGGGAATAACTTCCATGGTACTAGAGGGAGCTGTAGAGGGTGAAACCTGTAGAGCAAAACAGAGATAGGAATATATCCAGCAAATAATTGAGGATGTAAATTGCAAGTGCTACTCTGAGATGAAAAGGTTGGGACAGGAGAGGAAATCTTAGCACACAGCATCAAACAGCCAGAAGACCAATGACTATACGGGATTCAGAATGTGCATCAGATGAAGCTCCAAGACAGGCTATAAAGCTGTAACTTTGTCCTTCATTTTTGGCATACTTAGAAATAGATGAGAGGTAGCAAGGGAATATTCTTTGGATGGATGAGGCACATTTTACTCTGTATAGTGCCATGACTGCACAGAACTGTCATGTATGAGGTTCTACTCTGCCACATGTTGTACACGCACATCAATGTGACTGTGTGGTGTGGTTTCACAAGATCCTTCATTCTTGGTCCATTTTTCTTTGAGGATATGACACCTCATTGGCCTGTTATCTGAATGCCGTAAAGACCTCCTTGTGCCATATGTGATTCCAGCTCTGTCCACAGCACTACTTTCATAAAAATGGGGCAATACCATATCACTTGGCAGGTGAAAGATTTGCTTCAAGATACCTTTGGTAATAACCACATCATCTTCAAGCAATTTAAAGATGTGTGGCCTTCATGATCCCCAAATGTAAATCCACATGACTTCTGGTTGTGGAGATATCTTAAAGGTCATGTCTATCAGAGATGTATATGGACTCTTTCTGATCTGAAGATGGCCTCCTAAAATATACCAATCTGATTACACTGGATATGTTGTGAGCAACTGTCGACCTCACCGTGTTGTGGATGCAGCATGCTGCTGAGTTGGGAGACCGTACTGAACACATGTTGTAAAGGGTATTTTTGGCTCAAAAACGGTCTGTTCGAGCTATATGTGGTGTAAGTTCGAGAACCTCTTGTCGACCCCTATTCAATAGTCTGGGAATTCTGACATTGCCCTCACAGTATACATTTTCTTTAATGTCGTTTGTTGTTAGCAATATTAGCTTATTCCCAAGAGTTAGCAGCTTTCATTCAGTTAATACTAGGCAGAAATCAAATCTGCATGTGGAATGCACTTCCTTGACTCTTGTGCAGAAAGGACTGCAGTATTCTACTGCATCCATTTTCAATAAGCTACCACAAGAACTCAAAAATCTTAGCAGTAGCCCAAACACTTTTAAGTCTAAACTGAAGAGTTTCCTCATGGCTCACTCCTTCTATTCTGTCGAGGAGCTCCTGGAAGAGCTGAAAAAATAAGCAAATTCCAGTGTTACATTGTTGATTTTCTTTATTTAAACTAAGACTTGTCACCTGAATATGTTTCTTATATTTCATTTTATCTGTTTCTACTATCGTGTTATAATTTCACATATTCACTCGTTCCATGACCACAGAGACTTGTCCTTAATTTGGTCCTACGG
The DNA here is from genome assembly GCF_021461395.2 of Schistocerca americana. NCBI lineage: Eukaryota > Metazoa > Arthropoda > Insecta > Orthoptera > Acrididae > Schistocerca > Schistocerca americana. The sequence goes on along the minus strand of NC_060128.1, from coordinate 157,953,708 downwards.
AACAATAAATAAAATAAATAAACTTGTGATAATATCCTAACAAACGTAACAGAACTGCCATTATCATATGTTTCATCATCCCTCCCATTTTCTTGCACCCACACCACATTATGAGTCCTTACAGTGCCACATTTTTACCTGATGGCAGAAAGCGGAACTACTAAGGAGGAATAGGAGAAACAGTCCAGTAACATTCAATAATAGCACTAATAGAGTGCAGTTTGACACAGTCTCTTCGATTGTATATCAAGACGTAACATTTGAAAGTGATATGAAGCGGAATGAATACATCATGTTGGCAGAAGGGAAGACGAATGCTCGACTTCAGAGAATTTTGGGAAAGTGTAGCTCATCCATAAAGGAGACAGCATATAGAACACTACTGTGACCCATTCTTGAATACTGTTCAAATGTTTGGGATCCCGACCAGTTCGGAATAAAGGAAGACGTGGAAGCAAATTCAGAGGTGGACTGCTAGATTTGTTACTGGTAGGTCTGATCAGCATGCAAGTATTAGAGAGGCTTTGCGAGCTCAAATTGGAATACCTGGAAGGAGGTGCTTCTTGAACTTAAAAGGGGATAGGTGAAGGAAAAGCAATGCTCTTTCAAGATGGCACTATTGCGTAAATTTAGAGAACCAGCATTTGAGACTGACTGCAGAACGATTCTAGTGCTGCCACTGTTCACTTCGCATAAGGACCACAAACATAAGATGCAATAAATTAAGGTTTATAAGGAGGCTTTTAAACAATCACTTTTCCCGCACTGTATTTGCAAGTGTAACAGGAGAGGAAGTGACTAATAGTGGTAAAAGGTGCCCTCCACCATGCACCATATGATGGTTTGTGGAGTATGTAGACATGGATGTGTTCCCCCCCAGTATGCTCCCGAGTGTGCTAGTGAATGAACATACCTAAGATATTTCCGCATCATGAGATGTATACAGCCGCCACTCGAGCACTCAGAACACCATCAGGTTAATTATAACCACCTGGTACTATCATGGAAACAAGACTAAATTCAGAGTGGGGAAATATTAAGTACAGTGTCACACTAAGTTTGGTGTTTGACCTACTTCTGTTCTTGAGGTACATAAATGATTCACATTGGCATTGAAAAACTCTTCAAAAAATGTGATGTTTGGTGATAATGTGCCCAACACAAATAAACCATACACAGCCAGCTCAATAATGTAACAAACTTACAACTAGTTCACAGCAAACAGTTTAACTCTCAGTCTTACAAAGACCCTAATTATGTGATTTCAAACAAATACAAATGACTTACAAGTACCAGAAATATATGTCAATGTAACACACTGGATAAGGCTCCTAAGCATCCTGCTGGATAATTAACTGAGGGGGCACCTTAACAAGGATAAGGTGACCCAAAACCTTAGTTCTGTGCACTTTGCACTTAGAAACCCCTCTCGTTATGTTGACTTGCAGACAGAGCAGCTAGCATACTTTCACTAAAACCTGTTCTGTGGCATCATGTTCTATGGAAATGCTGCTAATGCCAGAAAAGTACTTGTTGTCTGGTTGAAAGGTATCCAAAATAAAATTTAATATCTCACAAACAATTCACAGACATGCAGCCAAGTTACATAACTACAAAAAGCATCTCTGGAAGTTTTGTTTCACGTAGTTGGCAAGGCTGCACATAATGTCTGTTTTATTAAAATGGTAACAGTGTGAGAGCAGGTTCAGAGTATTTTGCGGCTGGCAGAGTTGCAATCTGTTACATTTGTATGATTATGTTTTTCTTATAAGGAAAATCATTCGATTCTGGAAGAATAAACTGAGAACCACAGGTGGTCTGCTATGTGTAAAATCTTCCAGAAAGCCACACACATCTGAAGAAAATATCAGTTGCATTAGTGATGCATTTCAATGGAGCCCGCGTAAATCTGTTTATGCTGCTAGTTTGAAGTTACAGATTCCATATTCGACAGCACATGGCGTGTTCCACAAAAGGCTCTGTCTAAGAGCATGCAAGCTTCAAATGAATCATGCAATAAAAGTTGCACATCAGAAATACAGAAGATTGTTAAGTTGCATAACTATCTCCAACATGTGAATTTCTCTGACAAAGCAGCGTTTCATATTAGTGGAGTTGTAAACAGACACAATGGAAGAGTGTGGGGCTGTGAAAATCCTCACATCACATGTGAAATGGAGAGGGACAGCCCGTAAGTCAGTGTGTGGACTGACTTAATGCGTAGCACTTTGATAGGACCATCCTTCTTTGTAGAACTGACAGTGACTGGAGTTTCATACCTGGATATGCTCAAAGAGTTCATCCTCCCACATGAAACTACCTTCCAGTAGGATGGAGCACTGCCACATTTCAGCTCGTCAGGGAATTTATGAATAGAGAAATGCCTGGGAAGTGGACTGGCAGACATGGGCAACTGCTTGGGCTGCTAGGTCTCCAGACTTAACGCCATTACATTTTTTCTTTTGGTGTTATGTCAAAAGCATGATCGACCATGTTAAGATTAACAGTCTGCAGCATCTAAAGGATCGCATGCAGTTACTATGGCAACAGTTACACCAAACTTGTTCCAGGCTAGATGGAACACGGTGGAGTATCATCTAGTTATTTGTGGTGCTATTGGGGGGGAAGGTCCCATATTGAAATCTACTGAGGGTCTGACATTCAGGGAAAAAATCTTTAGTAGTGTCCTTTTGCAACTATTCTACAGAAGCCTAATCAAGCACCTAAGTCTTCTTACACTTGCATGCAAGTACATATACTCTCTAATGGTATTTGGGGTTAATAACATAAGTGAATTTAGGATGAACTCAGCAATTCTGAACAACAATATTACAAGTAACTTTATTTTTATTTATTAATTTTTTATTTTGGATAAGATTCCCTGTCTAGTGTTCAGAATACAGTTCTATATTCTGATACAAGGATCTTTAACAGGTTGCCAGAAGACATCAGGAGCAAAATAGAAAATTACTAGATATTCAGAAACAAAGTGAAAGTGATAAATATTAGCCACTCTTCTTACAATTTGTCAGAATATTATGAAAGGAAAGTTGCTACTCACCGTATAGCAGAGATACTGAGTTGCAGATAGGCACAACAAAAAGACTGTCACAAATAAGCTTTCGGCCAGCAAGGCCTTCATCAAAAACAGACAAAAACACACATCATGAGAGAGAGAGAGAGTGTCGTCTATTTTTGATGAAGACCTTGCTGGCCGAAAGCTTATTTGTGACAGTCTTTTTGTTGTGCCTATCTACGACTCACCAGCTCTCCTATATAGTAAGCAGCAACTTTTCTTTCTTAATATTGATATTGTTACATCCCATCCTGGATTTTCCATTGTTTAATTTATCAGAATATTTAGATCTGGGAATACAGATTCCTGTTCATCTTGAACAGCATTTTAACATTTTTTGCATAGAGACAGCTCAAAGTGTTCACTGAAGTCAGTGAAGTGACATAAATGTTAAGTAAATAATAGGAGATAAGGACAGCAGCTGAATAGTGTAAGTAGAGCAACGGATTTTTTTTTGATCATGTAAGCCTATAGGACCCTCTACAATAACATAGAAGTAATTCTCATAGTTGTCAATGTAAATAGATTAATGTTAATCAAGTTTTCTGTACATATACTTTACAGAATTAGCCTACGGTGACTGGTTTTGAAAGATTATTGTATAATTTGACTGGTTTATCATCCCCAAAGCCTCGTTTTATAACAGGATTTACAGACCATGATATGTCACTGAATCAGTGTGAGTGAATGCACAGTTAGCAAAGCAAGTATTATACAGTCTAAGACTCCTCAGCACTGAATAGTAATATCCATAATTATAAAACAAGAAACAAGGATGATTTAATAGAGGAATAAATACAACATCCTTGTGTTAAATAACAGTGTGTTAGTGCATCCAAAATTTTATTAAATTGAAAATCACAGCTATATAGCTTTAAAACTTAATGAAACAAAATGTGACAGGTAACAATTCTATAGCATTGATAACCACACAGCTCATCAGCATTTTAATCTTCATATTATTGTTCACATACTAATTTGCAAACTATTCTCTCTCTCTCTCAATTTCCCCCCCCCCCCCCCCCCGTCCCCCCATATCTGTGTGTGTGTGTGTGTGTGTGTGTGTTCTGGGATGCAGGCTCACTGCCGACATCTAGACTGAATCCACAGACAAACAGCTTCATTGAGCAAATTAATGGAAGAGATATGTTTGTGTCTTACCAGTGTTAGTGACATTATCATAATCTGCATTTATTATCTTGTATTTTCGATCAGGACATCTTATTACATTGATTTATGTACATGTATGTGTTGAATATTGTAACTACATACAGTTGATACACACTAGCTCTTGGAAATAATGGTTTCTTCCCCGTGGAGGAAACGAGATGTTGTGGAAGGTTAAAAAGGGCATGCAGGTCATTTAGATCTGTAGTGTGGTCCTCAAAACACATGGGTCACTCTCATTCTGGAACCTATCTTTTCACATTCCCCAATTTATGCACCTCTCCTCCCTGAGGGAGAAACCAATAGTTCCACAAGTTAGGACAGCATGAGTCCTTTTATATGTGTCTGTTACATTACAAATTTCTCCTAAAGGCAAGTACTGACCAGCAATTCTTTCTCATGATTTCATAGTTTTCTTGAGAGAATTACTCTTTTGATATAATTAGATATAAATTTTGATTCCATGCTAGAAGTCTCGACAAATCTTGTACCACCATTATCTTTTATTTTTTTCATCAGTCATATCTGTTGTTGAGCTATGTATATTCATGTACACTATTGTTTTCTAAGTGTAAAATCAGGCAAATCGTGTAACAATGTATGAGTAACATGGCTGTCTTTGAACATACTGACCTGGTACAGGAGGCCGCAACCTCTTGTCGTAGCGTTCTTTCCTGAGCAGCTCATCCAGGATTTCTTTATCTGACTTCCCATCGCTGAAGTCATCGAATCTGTCAATAGAAATAGCATTGGGTAACTTAACTTCAAATATCAATGGGAACTCAAATTGAGCTGCTGATGTGTGTGCACATCTACCAAAATATACAACAACAGCAGCAATTATAAAGTTTGGTATACATGCATCATGTGTAACAAACTAACTCAGTGACAGAAAATACTGAAATATACTTCTGTTTTTTTGTTTTTTTTACGTTTTTCTTTTTTCTTTTTTTATTTTCTTTTTTTGTGCTCTCACTGAAGGTTTAACATAACGGATACGCAATATTATCATTTGACATTTCAGGATAGTATGCCTAAATATTGACCTGGAATTATCAGAAAGTACAGGAAAAGTATTAAGTTTATTGAAGCAAAAGTAATTTGGGTGCACTGTGTGGGGGATGATCAATTACAGTGAACCCAAGGCATTGGATTGTTTCAGATGTCGTAGCACTCGTATGGTCTGGTACTGTCTTACTGAAGGATAGGGTGCTCAATGTGTGGATGAACTCTTCGAATTTGTGCTTCCAGTTTTATGGGCATCTGTTTCTCATGCACTGACATAATTATGTTACACACTGCCATGTTGTATGCTACAATCTGAAGCCCTCTAGTGGCAGAGGATTGCAACTTGCGTCAGCAAAGCAGGAAAGTGACCAAGTAGTATGCATGACATGTAGTACCTCAAGCAACATGGAGAACAGAAAACAAAATTTGGAGGCATTAAATTTCAGCATGGCCTCATACACGTCCACTCCATGGAGACTAGATGAGTGACAGGAAAAGATCAATCACTGACGGAATGAAGTCACCAGGAATTGACTGCTTTTTGGTCATTACCAGCTTTAACTATGAGACAACATTGTATTTAATGTTTGTACCCTAAGATCACTTCAAATTCAGTTACATCAGTAATTCCATGTGTTAGTTCTGCAACACAGCATTACCTGCTAGTCAATTTTGGCAATGACCAGACAGGAGTGAATAACAATGTCATTTACATTTTCCCAAACTGCTACTCCCACTGACCACATCACCAAATCATCTTAGATTTCACATATAGCATGTCAAAAGAAATATTTCCATTTCATCAAGTAGCAGGTGACTAAAGTGTAATTGGAGTGAACAGTTTTCATTGACTGTTTCATCAATGTGTTCCACAGGTTTCATAAAAGGCAAGTGTGCTACGAGTAGCTCTTAAGGGATGGGAAAGACCCATGTTAGAAAACTGCTGCATACACAAAGAGAGCTTCATTACAGATTCAAGAAAAGTCAAAACCTAGGAAACAAACAGAAACTAAATGAAACAAAAATGAGCATAAGGAGAGCAATGAGACAAGCATTCAATAACATTGGAAGTAAAATTTTGTCAACCAGTCTGACTAAAAATCATAAGAGGTTTTAGTCTTTCATAAAATTGGTAAATTGTTTGAAATCATCCATTCAGAGACTCAGTAACCACACAGGCACCAAAACGGTATATAACAGAGAGAAAGGCTGGAATACTGCTTTTGGTCTTCTGAAATTGTTTTACCGCATCGTACAAACACTGAAATGGCAGATACTGATATAACACACTGTGGAACAGAAAAGCAACGACAATCCCTTAATAGTGGAAAGACATCAGGACCAGATTCTACAAAGATCATGCAATGGAACTAGTTATCTTTCTAGCAGCAGTTTACCATAGTTCTATGGAGATATGAAGGGTACCTAGCAACTGGAAAAAAGGATATGTCAAGAAGGGCCGTAGGACTGATGCACGTAATTATATGCCTATATTGTTTATGTCAATATGTTGTATAATTATGGAACATGTTATGCTCACAAATTATGACTTTTTGGAAAATGAAAAATCTACTGTATAAAATCAATTCCAAAAAAAGAGAACTCATCTTTTTCTGTTCTTCCATGAGATCCATAATGCTGTAGGCAATGGTACTCAGGTCAATGCCACATTCCTCGACTTCAGGAAGGCCTTTGACACTGTCCTGCATTGCGATTTAGTAAAAAAAATATGAGCTTACCCAGTATCAGACCACATGTGCGACTGGATTCGAGACTTCCTTGAAGATAGGACCCAATACAATGCTCTTAATGGGACAAAATTGACAGCTGTAGAGGTAATTCCAGGAGTACCCAAAGGGACAGGATCATTACTGTTTAAAATCCATATGAATGATCTAGTGGAAAGAATCGGTAGTTCTTTAAGACTGTTTGGAAATGACGTGGTTGTCTATAAGGAAGTAACATCACCAGAAGGCTGTACAAATTAGCAAAATGATCTAGAGAGTATAGTTGAATGTTGCAGCCTCTGAAAGTTGAAACTAAACGTAAATAAATGTAATATATTGTGCATAAATAGGAAAAGAAATCCGCTACTGTACAACTACACTACTGATGATGAACTGCTGGAAATAGTATCTACTGTAAAATTTGTAGAAGAGTGATCTTAAGTGGAACAATCACATAAAAAAATAGTAGGAAAAGCAGATGCCAGCCTGAGATTCATAGGAAGAATCTTTATGAAATGTAACTCACCCATGAAAGAAGTGGTTTATAGGGTGTTTGTTCAATCAGTTCTTGAGTACTGTTCCTGAATCTGGGACCCTTACCAGGTAGGGCTGATGGAGAGAGAGATCCAACAAAGAATGGCATGTATTGTCATGGGGTTGTTTAGTCGGTTTGAGAGCATTACTGAAATGCTCGATAAACTCCAGGCACTACAAGAAGAAAGGAATTGTGCATCATGGAAAGGTTCACTATTGAAATTTTGAGGGAATACTCTCTGGGGAGTGTTGAGCAACATATTACTTCCTGCCACATATATGTCACAATATGTCCGCAATGGAAAAATTTGAGACATTAGAGCTAATACAGAGGCTTACTGACAATGATCTTCCCATGCACCAATTGAAAGTGGAAGAGACAAGCTAATCAGTTAGTCGCAGTAGAAGTACCTCGCGGCACACACCATTAGGGGGCCTGTGAAATAATGATGTAGATGTAGAAAAAATGAGAAAATTCAGTGATGTGGAACAAGGCAAGGTATACATTAACATGATAGAAACTTTATCTGTGTACTGTACTAACAATGAACTACTACTAGACTGCTTAATGCTACTCACACTTATGCCACTTAAATTTACACGAGTAAATTAGTAAGGAAACTGCAACTTTGAAGGAAACTGCTAACTCTGCATTTTTACCATGCAACTGCTGTTTACCTGCTATCAGCAGCCAAACATTTACTTTATTACAATGGTACTTTTCAAAAAACATGTCTTTTAGATTTTTAAATACTGATTCCTATTTACATACTATTTGTCATTCACTGACTGTTTCGTTAATTCTTGGCAGAATATTTTATACATTATGAAAGAAAACACACGACACTGGTGTAATATTCTTCAATATTTACTGTTCGATGTTACGAACAGGTTTTCGGCTGTTACACTATTGTGAGGAACAGAGATAAATATATGTGGCAGCGAAATTTTTGCAGGCTCAAACATTTTAAATGAATGCATCTATTCAGTATCTTAGTTGGTTTTCAGGATGACAATGTGGAGAGATCACACTGCTACCATAACCAGCAAACTCAGTTTAGCTAAATTTTTACTGCAAAACATTAGACCACTCATTAACAGAGGATGCTATGTGAATGTTGTCTTCCTTATATTTTGGTGTTGTCATGACCTATGGAATAGAAATATGGGGTCAGTAGAGTGTGCAAAAAAATTTTTAAACAGCGAAAAGTAACCATCAGAACAATGGCTAACCAAGAAGAACAGACCAGCTGTTGGCCATTACTACAAAAAGGTTTTAACTTTCTACTGTATGTATACATAAAAGACTACTTTTTGAACAGATACATAACCATGCTACAAGAGAAAGTATAAAGTTAAGAGTTATATTACACAACAGAGCTAAACTTGAAAGAAGTACTGCTTATAAGTAGAAACAAAATGCATATAGTTAGTGGGTAGATTGTATAATAGATACAAAATGAGTACTTATGTATGATGCTATTATATTTAAAAATGATATAACTTGATAATTAAGTAGTGTATGTAATTATTATTGTGTTAAACTGACACTGCAGATATGTACTTGGATCTGACCTATATATATGCACCCCAAGTTGCTAAATAAAATGTGGTGTAAAGCTACTGAATAATGGCAAGGAGGCCACGAAGAAAAAGACTTCTAATTTTGTAAAACTATGAACATAAATAAAATATATAACACATTAAATAATGAACTATATAATGAATTACAACTGTTCTAAGAGAAAATAAACTGAACAATATACTTTGGTGACATGTTCCAAAGGAATGGTGGAACAAAATAATTTTGTCTTCAAAAAGTCCAATATTACAAATAGGTCAGATATAAGTGTGAGATTAAGCAGGTAAGTGAAGCAGCTATGATTAGGCCTACACAAAAAAATTAACTATGCAAGTGAAATTATGGTAACTGATACAAAGGAAAACGATGGGGCATGTGAGTGGGAGGGGTAATTTACAACATCGTCTGGGTGGGATTACAAGCAGTATCTGCAGTTAGAAGTAGCAAGTAAGGAAAACGTGATCATTCAGCACTAAGACTGGGTAAATGGACATGTATTTAATTATTTCCATTGGTTCAGGGTACTACATCTTCCTTCCATTATGAGTGTGACATCCTGTTGCATGTTTTTAACTTTGGCCTTTCTCAAGCAGGTGGTCTGCACAAATATAGTCTCCTCCTCTAGGTTTTCAACTTCTATAATATTGCTTTAAGTACGTGAATATTGTTCTGGTGGTCTTACCTGTATAGAATTTGCCACAATTACAAGTGACTTACTATGTTCCACTTTTTTCACAGCCAATGTGCTCCCTTTAGCACTGGGCAAAGACCAACCAGCAGTGTTGTGCGTGTATAAATATTGCTTTGCAGTTCCTGGTTTTACGCTTTCTGGGCACATTTGGAAAGACTTTTGCTCGTATGGTGCTGCATTTATTAATGTCTTGAGGTGGTGGGTCGAGAACAGAAACAGAAACAACATAGCTCCTCTCTTCTTTACCCTGTTTTTTTACAACACATCTGTTCAATTTGATTTTTGGTGTATAGTATGGTAAGAATGTAACAGACAGACTATTAAGTACAGTATTAACAAGATTTTCTTTGTTGCAGCGTTTTCAAATATTAATCGAATATTTGTTCCAACGTACATGACCAAGTTTTCACACAGATAAAAACATTAATTTTCTAGAGTAATTTCAGAAAAAGAATGCAGTACATAGAAATTGTCTTCAGTCAAAAACTGAATACCGTAAGTTAATATGTTAAACTTCTATTAACAGAGACAAAAGTCTGAAAAGTGTATCAAGATAGAGCTCTCTCCTCTACTAAATGCAGTGTTCGCAGTAACTGTGAGGAAGTAATCAGTGAATTTGGTTGCAAACTATTTGCAAGTGCCACTATTTCTGTTAGAGCTATTTTCTGGGGATACAGTTTTATTTGGATTATTTCTTTTCTGTGCAGTTTTTTCTTTGTTCAAAGAGTGTTTTATTTTGTTGAGGATAGTACTTGAGTTTTGCTTCTTTTGATGACTGAGTGGAGGATTCCACAACACTAGTCGCAATGGAGTTTCAAATCTGACCTACTGCTTGTTCTCGGAATTACACAGTGGCCTCTTTTCCTAGCATGAACACTTTAATACCGGTAGTTAGCCACCCTTATCCCTGCTTCTTTTAAATTTGCCTTTATTTGTTTTAGGGGAGACGAAGGCTCAAATAACGCTGGAATATTAAAAAAGAAAAGTTAAATTTTCCAACACTGTCTGATTCATTAATTAATTCCCAGCGTTCTCCCATTACGTCTTTCTAAATTCTTTGATCGAGTTATTGTTCATGATTCTGCGATACAATACTTCTATATGTACGTAACTGGTCTGTAAATTTTAATGTTAGCAGTTAACCAACTTGTGCAGATAAACCATCGACTATCGTTGTTACAGCTAAATCACTGAAAGTTGTTGATCAAAATGCTACTTAATATAAGAAAGATTAAAAGGGGCAGTAACAAATTGCACCACAACCATAAAATGCTGTTTCTCAACTGACATAGTCGAAGTGGGTCTAGTGTAGCAGGGGATACAACCCGTCGGCTTTGGACAATGACGTCACAAGTCGCCAGAGAGCAGTTTACCATTTTCGCTTTTGCTGTTATGTTTCAGTTTCGTTTTTTTACTAATTGCTTAATAAAGTGGATCTGTTTATTCTATCTCGTGAGATTTTTTTTTAAAAAGCCAAAAAACACTTATCAGCCACTGAAGGGAGCTACAACACTAAGAAGAATCGCTTCTCGATTGGCGACTTGTGACGTCATTGTCCAAAGCAGACGAGTTGTATCCCCTGCTACACTAGTCCCGTCGAAGTAGTAGTAGCACTGCTATATTCACATATTTTGCGAAAAACGAAACAATAATATTTTTTTCGAACATATTTGTCCGATCAGTCGTTTGTTGTTTGTTCCTCTAGCCATATTACGTCAATCAGTGAGCCTCGTTTTTAAAAGCAATAAACATTTAAGGGTGTAAGTATTTGAACAACAAAAGGAAAACATAAGATACCAAGATACAGACCTACCATCCAATATCTTCAACATGCATTTATTGTATTTTCTTAGAAAATATCCCGAGCTCATATGCTCGAACAGAATGATCTCCTGTGAAGAATGTGAATGATGCGGCTAAGTGTTAGCAGTTCTTGGCTATTGTTTGGCATGCTTGCACGCTTGCCCTAACAGTCTGCAGTCAAACGAAACCTTAAATTTAGAGTGAAGTGAGTAACTTGTATCTGATTAGTGATCTGTATTATTACACAGTTTTAAGGATTAACAAATAGTAGCTACGTACGCAATGACTAAACATTGCAGAAAATACAGGGTGTCCCACTCAAACATCCCTGTTTTCAAAGACCCAGGAAAAAACAAAGTAGATACGACAATGAAAAATGCACCACATTGTAGAGCATCTCAAAGAATTTATTTATTTATCTCCAATACACCTCTACATGTGAACCACTTGTAGCACGAAGAATATCGAGTCTATATTCAGTTTCTTGCCAAGTTCTTTGTAACATTTCCTCTGTTATTGTTGCAGTCGCATTAGTGATACGATGTCGCAACGTAGGAACATCGTCCACTTTGATCGCATACACGCGGTCCTTCACGAATCCCCACATGAAGAAATCAAGCGACGTAATGTCGGGTGAACGTGGTGGCCAGACAATGGGTCCTCCGCGTCCGATCCAACGACTGGGAAATTTCCTTTCCAGGAACATGCGAACAGCCGTTGACCACTGCGGCGGAGCTCCAGCGTGTTGAAAAATTATGTTGGGTTGCAATTCTTGTATCTGAGGGTACACAAACTGCTCCAACATGTCCAGATACACTGACCCATTCACTGTTTGTTCCGCAAAGGAGAACGGTCCAACAATCCTGTCGTGCATTAGCCCGCACCGGACATTTAGTTTAGGGCTATTGCGAACACGTTCAATGACAACGTGCGGATTTTGCGAACCCAAAATCCGCACATTATGCTTATTATCCCTTCCTAGTAGATGAAAGGTTGCCTCATCTGAGAATAAACATCATATTTTGACTCTGTCTGTCCAACTGTGGTTGGTAAATGACATAGAATTGGTAATAAAGGTAATAATAACAGTAAAATCAAGCTGCAGCATATCTGCAGCAAATTGTTGTCGACGTTGTTTGTCGTTCGGCTTCAGATGTTTCAGAATTTGCACTTTGTATGACGCTGGTGAACTACACGATGCAATGTTGATCGAGGTACATCAAGTTGCCTAGATGCTTGACCAATTGACTTACGTGGACTTCTGAGAAACGATTGTCTGATGTCCTCCACTGTCTCTTCTGAAACTCCGCAACGTACGCTACCAGAATGTTTCGGAACACTTCCTGTTGCCAGAAACTTCCTATACCATTCCTTAATTGTTTTCACATCAGGTGGATCATATTCATGCACACAACGATAATTTCTTTGCACAGTAATCGGCGGTTTTGTTTCTGTAAAGAACACTACTGCTTGCACACACTGCTGTGGTATCGCCATTTTCACTTCAAGCGACCATGCTGCACTCTAGCGACGATACTTGGCACTTTTGACGCGGGAATATAAATTCTTTGAGATGCCCCACAATGTGGTGCATTTTTCATTGTCGTGTCTACTGTGGTTTTTCTCTCCTGGGTCCTCGAAATCAGGGGGGTTTGAGTGGGACACCCTGTATATCCAAGCTATTGTAGTAGAAAAGTATGTATCACTCTCCTGCTTTCCGGGCGGGAAGGCGGTCCCCGGCACCGAATCCACCCAGCGGATCAGTGTCGAGGTCCGGTGTGCCGGCCAGTCTGTGGATGGTTTTTGAGGCGGTTTTCCTGCCTCGGCGAATGCGGGCTGGTTCCCCGTATTCCGCCTCAGTAACACTACGTCGGTGATAGCTGCGCAGACACTTTCTCCTCGTACGCGTACACCATAATTACTCTACCACGCAAACATTTGGATTACACTCGTCGTTCCCGGGAGGGAGAGAGGGGGGGGGGGGGGGGTGGTCCACTTGGGGACGAACCGCACAATAACCCTGGGTTCGGTGTGGGGAGGCGGTGGGGCGACTGGACTGCTGAGGCCTGTTGTGGGGTTGTGTACCAATGTGGGCTACTGCGAGGACGAAGCCTCTCCGTCGTTTCTAGGTCCCCAGTTCAATACAACACGATACAATGTATCAGTCTTTGTTATTTCAGAGGAAAAGAATTTTATTTGTGGGTAATTTAACTATGTTTTCATTTCCAATTCACAAAATAAGGATACGCTCTTGCCACGAGTTTTTCATCTGCTGCATCGTCATAAGTCTGTTATCGATTTCAAAGTATCACGATGATTGTCAAGAAAGGTAAACGTCCAAATAGTAATGACGTTACGTAGACTCACAAGTGTGATGGTTTTTTCCCTTTGAAATCTGGTCAGCCGAGGCAGGCACAGAGGGGGCGCAAAAGCTGGCCGAAAAAAAGTTTAAGAATTAAACATGAGAAGTTCGTGATTTCTCCTGTCCTACCATCTGCCTATGAGAAGAAAGCTTTTTGTCGACTGTGACTATAAACGAACGCTGTTGTCACAGTGTCATGTCTACAATGTCTTTCAACCTAAGTAGCATAATAAATAAGCGCCTATTATCGTTAACACGGTTTTTGTGGAAACGGTGCACTTGATATACACAGCTCGCTCACGTCCAGCAGTGGAGTTCTTGCGGTAACTCGCAATGGAATTGTAGGATCTAAAATGTCGGCAAGCGGATGCTGCAACAAATGTGCTAGTTTGCTTTGCTCAAAGCAAGAAAACGTAAGGGTGAAATTATAATAAAAACACAATTTTTGGAAAGGGCTATTTTCCCACGTCTTAATTATAGTCTTCCTTTCATTTTTAATTAATAGTTACCCAGTATTACTAACATACGAGGAGCCTATAAGAGCCGATGTCTTCATTATACATTATATTAAAACCAATGTACAGCAGCTGCCGCAAACAAGAGATTCAGATTTTGTTTTACTTCCAGTTTCTTAGAAGTCTTATGTAATCAATGTATTAATTACTAAAATGATACGTTCAATTTGTTGGGTGCCATATTTTTCATCAGTACCATTGATTTAAGTAATATTTGTCAAGTATGCTTTACTTTTAAAGCCTTCTTGCAAATTATAAAGTTTGCTGAATCGGTGCAGAAAACAAATTCAGAAAAGTAGCTTTATTGCGGGGATGAGGGGTAGTTTTGCTATTGACACTGGATCACCTCGGTACGGTCCTGTTTCTCAAAGCCATTTGACTCAATACCATATATTCTGTCGAAAGTATCATCATAATTACGAAGTGCCAAGAGATATGTTTTATATTAATGACCTTGAGAACAATATTAATAGTGATACTTCCTGGCTGATTAAAACTGTGCGTTGGACCGAGGCTCGAACTTGGGACCTTTGTCTTTCGCGGGTAAGTTTGGAAGGTAAAAGATGAGATACTAGCTGAAGTAAAGCTGCGAGGACGGGTCGTGAGCTGCGTTGCCAGGTGTTCGGATCTTTACCGAACTGTTTGGTATTTCAGCCCCGTATTCCGTACCGAAGTACGAATAGTTTGGTAATTTTAGAATTCCATTCATATTACTAATTTAGATACCGGCAGTTTATACAAAGATGTCCATATACTATACTTTGGAACAAAGTCAGTCTTGTATGTCCACGAACTCGTTTGTCAAGAAAACGTTATTAAACGGAGAGGAAACGGCTAACACAAAAAAATTATCAAAAGGATAATGGCGATTCCGTGCAGGAATGCCTGTGTGGGAATGCTCTTGCTTCACATAAATCATTCATGGGCTGAGCGAGAAACAAACTAAGTGTCGATCTGTAAAAGAAGAATTATGCATTCGTTGCAATTTGAAGTTTGCAACATACAATGATTTTTGCCAAAAAATTAAAGGTTAAGAAATTGTAAGTAGCAATAAAAAAATAAAAAAACTGTCGAAAACTGTAAGTGGCAATAATAAATACAATTTTTAATGTTTTCTAAGTGTTTTATTGTGTCCACCCTCAGTTCAGCCAAATCCTTTCGCCAGGAAATGTTCGGTAATTTTGCCAATTTAATCTTGTAAGCCTAAAAGTGAATAGTGCTTGCACAGTTCAGTCGGTAGAACACTTGCCCGCGACAGGCAAAGGTCGTGGTTCGAGTCCCGGTCCGCCAGTTAGCTTTAATCTGCTATGAAGTTTCATATCAGCGCACACCCCGCTGCAGAGTGAAAAATTCAGTCTGGAATATTAATAGTAACCTCAGAGCTTTCGTAGATGATGCCCTTATCTCTAATAAAATATTGTCAAATGAAAACTGCACAAATCTTCAGTCAGATATTGATGAAGTTTCAAAATCGTGTGAAGATTGGCCACTGGCTTTAAACGTTCAAAAATGAAAAATATTGCACTTCACAACGCGTAATGAACGTAGTATCCTGCGAGTCACAATTGGAGTCAGTCATATCTAACAGTTACCTCAAAGTAACAGTTTTTATGGGCGTGAAACTGGTCACATAGTTTCAGCAATAGGTAATGCGACTTCGGTTAATTGGTAGAATACTAGGGAAATGCAATCACTCTACAAAGGAGATTGCATACAAAACACTCGTGTGCCCCATCCTAGAGTATTGCTCAAGTGTGTGGGCTCCGTGTCAGGTGGGATTAACAGGAAATACTGAATGTACACAGAGAAGGGCAGCACGAATGCTCACACGTTTGTTTGAGCCATGGGAGAGATGCTGAAACAACTGAACTGACGAAAACTTGAAGGCAGACGCAGACCATCCCTTGGAAGCTCTCTAAGAAAGTTTCTACAAACAAATTTAAGAGATGCATCTAGGAACATACTACAGGCCCCTACGTATCGCGAAGACAAGATTAGAGTAATTACAGCACCCACAGGGTGATTAAGCAGCCGCGCACTTCATACGTCTATGCATCTGGGAAAAGCCCTGATAACTGGTACAATGTCCGCCCCCGGTAGCTGAGTGGTCAGCGCGACAGACTGTCAATCCTAAGGGCCCGGGTTCGATTCCCGGCTGGGTCGGAGATTTTCTCCGCTCAGGGACTGGGTGTTGTCCTAATCATCATCATTTCATCCCCATCGACGCGCAAGTCGCCGAAGTGTCGTCAAATCGAAAGATTTGCACCAGGCGAACGGTCTACCCGACGGGAGGCCCTCGTCACACGCCATTTCATTTCTTACTGGTACGATGAAAAGCACCCTCTGTCATGCACTTCACAGTGGTTTGCAAGGTATGAATGTAGATGTATATTTTGTGAAGACTGATGTTGTTTATAGGTCGTTATAAGAGCGGCTAACCGTTTATGTACGTGATTCTGTTACAGTATTTCAACGTTCGTGTTAAGCAACAGACGTTTTCTGCAAGCTGATGTTATGTTTAGTCGTTGCTACGTCAGTACAGTAGTGGAACTCAGTATAAAGGCATGGATATTTGTAAGAAAATTAACATTGTCGGTTGTAACAGTTGCGCGCAGTGTACGTGCAACAGCATAAAGACCCAGCATACCTAAAAATGCAGTCACATGATACCGCATTTGATGTCAGTAGTACAGCATGTAACAAGACATCAAAGACCTGAGGTTATAGAGGATGGAACTCGGTGTGAGGGCAGTCGGCTCTGTGCGATGTAGTGTGTGGGTACATGTCTTTCCTGTAGATAGGACAATGATCACTATTGGTAACAGTGCGCATTATGTACACGAACCACGAAACCACGAGTGTGCCGTAGCCACAACGAAACAGCTGTCATTGGATGAAACAGCAAAAATCGGTGCGTAGAAGGAAAAGGGATTCTCTAATCGTCAAACTGCCAAAAAGTTGTACCGTTCGAGTACAGTGATTTATAATTTCTTTAGATTCGGCGCACGACATGGACGGAACGAAAGGTATGAGCAAAGCAGAAAATTATCAGAGGCATCGAAACTGTTACTTTTGCGCAAAGCAAGGACCACGATTCCCCAAAACCCGTAATTCTTCTCAACTTCTAGCTGATTTACAGTTGCCAGTAACTGCCCAGACATGTACGACAGATCTTGTCAAATGAAAAGATCTTGCATTCAAAAAACTACTGCAGAAACCTACTCTAACGCCTTAAAATAAACTGGCTATATTGGAGTTGGCTGAAACAGGTACGTCACGGACTCGAGAATGGAATAAAGTTATCTTCAGTGATGAGAAGAATTTTAATTTAGATAGCCCGGATAGATTTCAGTACGACTGGCATAATCTGAGAACAGAGCAGCAGGTAAGAATGAGCAGAAATTTTGGTGACGGAAGTGTTATGATTTTGGAGGCATTCTGCACTAAAGGTAAATCAAGCCTTGCTTGGGTGAACACTGTCTAGAGACAGAATGGCTTTGAATGTATGAGGACTAGGGAACTAATGCTTCATCAAGATAGTGTATCTGTGCAGGTTTCTGCCCCCAAAAAAGGGGGTTGAAGATAAGAATATCGACGTCTTGCCCTGGCCTGCAGTCCTTTCACCCCTCCGTCAATTCCTGACTGAAAACAACATCCTTATGCCCGAACTGTTTGGTTTCCGCGCTGAGTACTCCACTACCCAACAATCCCTTCGCTTGATAGAACACTTTAGTCTGGCCAGAGCAAGGAGAGAAGCAACAGTAGCAATGTCCCGTCTATTTGACCGCGTCTGGCATGATGGCCTAATCTACAAACTTGATCAAATAGGGTGCCCAGCTCATATAACCTGGATCATTGACTCCTTCCTTACAGGACGTCAGTTCTTCGTAAGAGACGGGACAAGTCCAGCCAGACACGACGGATTGCGGCAGGAGTCCCGCAGGGCTCGGTTTTGGGTCCTGTCCTCTGTGCCATATACACGAATGACATCCCTAGGCAGCTGGGTGGAGATAATGCTCTCTATGCGGACGACACCTCTATATACAGAAGCAATCGCAGCCTCCTCCTTATACATCGCCACCTCCACCAACATCTCGACAAAATAACCCAGTGGTGTAACCGTTGGAACATTAAAATCAATCCTGCAAAGTGCCAAGCGATCTATTTTACCCCTAAGTTCAAACTCCCGGATCGCCAACTCACAACTGACGGCCGAGAGCTAACCTGGAAAAACTCAATCATTTACCTGGGGGTCGAAATAGATCGCCGCTTAACATGGAACAGGCACACCACTACTGCTGCAAACAAGGGCTGTGCCCTCTTCTGTAAGCTATACCCACTCCTGAAAGGTGATGGTATAACCATCCAATGCAAACTCCTTCTCTGGCGCCAGCTCATACTTCGTCATCCTATATGGGTCGGAAGTACGGCGTCAGACACGGGACTTCCCCAACTGCAACGTCTCCAGAACTAAGTTTCCCGTGTCATCTCTGGCGCTGGCAGATACGTCCCTAACACACGCATAAGAGACCTCCTAGGCCAACAACCATCTACACTCTTAATCAGGGGCCGAGCCCTGTGGCCGAGCGGTTCTAGGTGCTTCAGTCCGGAACCGCGCTGCTGCTACGGTCGCAGGTTCGAATCCTGCCTCGGGCATGGATGTGTGTGATGTCCTTAGGTTAGTTATGTTTAAGTAGTTGTAAGACTAGGGGACTGATGACCTCAGATGTTAAGCCCCATAGTGCTTAGAGCCATTTGAACGTATTCAGGAAAAATCCACAAAATTTTACGGAACTACACAAACTTCTTCCCACTTTCTCATACAAAATTTAGAAAACGAAACACCAGAAGTTTCTGACAAACGGCCAAAATCAACCCTTACACGCCTCTTTAGAGACCAATAAAACAACAAACACAAGCTTACACACAGATAACACACACAGTCCCAATCTTTCATTAAAAAAAAAAAAAAAAAAAAAAAAAATTCCTAGCGCATTCGGAAGTCAGACGGGCACAGCCCAGTGGTACATCGTGTACAACAAGAACATCGATAGCCCTGGCCTGCACGTAGCATGGATTTGAACCCCGCGGAAAAACTTTTGGAGAATATTTGCAAGGCGTGTTTATGGCAATGGAAGGCAATTTGTGGCTGTGTGCGAGCTGGAAAGAGCGATACGAGAAGAGCGGACGACAATTTCATTGCAAGAATTACAAACCCTAACAAAATCAATGCCTAAGAGAATTTTTGAGGTAATTGGGAATAACGGAGGTTGGGCAAAGTACTAACAATGCAATAACATAACAGGACAGTGAGTGCCTATATACCAGTTTCCATCCTGGAAACGCAAGCGCTCTAAAAGTGAAACTATTAAAAAATTTCTGAACTACTGCTGTAGGTAAGGTAGACGAGCTCTAGAAGCGTGGTAGATGACGCGATCCATGGGTATCAAACAAGCAGTCGTCGGTCGCAAGAGTACACTGTGACGTAGCCTCGAGTATCAACAATGAGTGCGCAAATATGTGAGCGCTTCTTCTCTTGAAACATCGAAGATAAAGAAGTGTTCGTAGTTCTAATGGTAAGCATTTTAGAGTCCATGTTTACTTAATTTTGTTGCTTACAATGGTCGTTCCTGTCATGTCGTGGTATACTGACCCTTCGACCTGGAACACGCAATCAAGTGCGTATGGTTTTGCATAGAAGTTACACTTGTAGTTTAGTTTCCCAATATTATACTGTGCCCTTTTTCTTGCTCTTCAAACAAATAATCTGATGATGACTTAGGGAGTTTTACACGCTCAGATATTTGCACCGGCTTTATCTGTAAAAACAGTGGTTCCAGAGACAGATCATTGCGTGTGAATGTATCACTGATTGAAAAATTTGTCTGAGTTACTTTCTGCGTTCGGCCTGTGCGAAGTCTGTCGGCGTTCGAAACGACGCAGACCAGATGAAGTGCATTAGTGTTCCATATATTACGCGGCACGTTCCCGAAAGGATACTGGTCAACGAGGAAGGTGATTTCATAGCAGATCAGCGTGGCTTTTGCCAGTTGCCAAATACCTCGATGTTACAGCAAGTTACACGGGGTGATTCTTACTAACATTTGAAAAAAACCCGAAGCGATGTAGATGATGCTGAGACAAGTAATTTAACAAAGACACACGTGGTCGGAAGTGTCGGGAAACACCCCAAAAATGGATGAGAAGTGTTGAACATGTGACGTCACAAGACGACTTACCTCAACTGCAGCTGTTGGGTTGGGAGTGAAGGTTGGTTGGTTGGCTGATGTGGGAGAGGCGACCAAATAACGAAGTCATCGGTCCCATCGGATTAGGGAAGGATAGGGAAAGAAACTGGCCGTGCCCTTTCAAAGGAACCATCCTGGCATTTGCCTGAAGCGGTTTAGGAAAATAACGGAAAACCTAAATGAGGATGACCGGACGCGGGATTGAGCCGTTATTCTCCTGATTGCAAGTCTAGTGTTGAGCGCGAAGGGATGACTGAACAATGAAATATTTTCATTCGAGCAAACGGCGCACATTTCGAACATCTTCTGTAAATGTGATCTGTTGTGATCGTACAAGTTACAAAATTATTGTCCTAGCTGTAACCAAGCAAAAGCTGTTCTTACTTTATGTTTCTCTCCATTTGTCCCTTTTTTGTTTTTGTTTATAGAGATTATTTAACAAAGAAGACGAAGGTCATCTATTGGTAACGACGCATTTCGGAAGCTTATACTCGTGATGCAATACGGTGTGTTTTTGTTATACCGTACTTTGCAATAAACCAGCGTAGACTGCAAGGATGGTAAACAAAATAATAAATCTTACCTGTTTCAAAATGGTTCAAATGGCTCTGAGCACTATGGGACTTAACTTCTGAGGTCATCAGTCCCCTAGAACTTAGAACTACTTAAACCTAACTAACCTAAGGACATCACACACATCCATGCCCGAGGCAGGATTCGAACCTGCCACCGTAGCGGTCGCGCGGTTCCAGACAGTAGCGTCTAGAACCGCTCGGCCACTGCGGCCGGCCGGTTCTAGGGGTCTGATGACCTCAGATGTTAAGTCCCATAGTGCTCACAGCCATTTGAACCACTGCGGCCGGCAAAATCTTACCTCAATGTACACTCATAATTGTCTAATGCAATAATAAACATGTTGCTTGCCAGACGCAAAACACGAACCCTGAGCTCCAAGAGCTAAAGTCGCTTACATGGGCCCAGAGCCACACCGACGTGACGTGGATTACTTGAGTTGGGATAAACAGGTGCGACAGACGAATAGGCTCCACCGCTGCAAGTGCGGCATGCACATCTTGTAGTGACGTCATATGTTCGAATTTTGTCATTCACATGTGGGGTATTTCCCGACATGTGTGGCACCATGTGTCTTACATTAAATTACTTGTCTCAGCGTTATCTATGCCGCTTTGCAGGATTTTAAACGTTAATGAGAATCGCCCTGTATATGGTATACCAAAGAACGTCACTTCGACCTAGGTAATTACACCAGTCATCTTCTCAATTTTTAGCTTCTTCGGAAGATTAACATACGAAAGCTATGCACTTTTCACTAGTCACCCTTCCGTCCATCTTCTCCTTGCTATTATTCTTCTTTTTTCTGATTTTTTTTTTTTAGAGAGTCTTTATTTTATAACCAAATTTACTTAATTTAGCCATGGCCAGAAAATATTTTGCACTCTCGGACTACTGAACCAGGAGTGTGCGAAAGTTGCAATGTTCCCGGTAGGTGTAAATGCGAACTGAATACTGCAGATCAGTTTTGCAGACGGTCGTTTTGCGAACGTGGTCTGCTCATACAAACCCGAGCGTGTTAGGGACCATTTTGTGACAAGTCGAAACCAGCCGAGGCTTCATATAATAAAACAAATTTTTTACGTCGGAAGAAAGTTGAATAACCGTTTTTAAAGCTTCTTCACATTCTCAGTGACGTATTATACCGGTTGTTTCTGTTGATGTCCAACAGGATTTTCTCGGAAATTTCAGGACAACATGGTTATCTTGTTGAAAGATAACGCCTCGGAGACCTCGAACATAGGGCAAAGCCATCCTTACAAGTGAAAAACGTAACGGCTGCCGTCCAAATTGGTGACTATGCGAACCGGAGGTGATCGTCTAATATACACAATGTCACCCCTTCACAGGGATGGCGGTTATCGCTGAAACAACTGGTTTTCGGTTATATCTTTTCTTTCCACGTCTGTTTAACCAGAATGTTATAAAAACTCATAATAACTGGTTTCTGAAATAACTCATTTCCGGTTTTTTATTTCTGTTATTTCTTGTAATAGACGTAGAAATGGAACAAAGCTTGAAAATTTTAGCTCTGTCAGTTTCAAGATACATAGAATCAAAGTTTTAAATTAAATACGCAAATAAGAGAAAAATTAGTCCGTTCACCGTTCGTTGCTTTTCTCGAAAAATACTAAGTGGTTGAATACTATAAGGAAGCTCCAATATTCTATCGATTCTAATTTCTCGAAACTCTCCTAAAAAAAAATCATGTTGTAATTGGGGATCGTACCGCTATTTGAGCATTATGCATAGTCAAAGCTAAAGAGTGAAATTTGTCCGTTTTCAAGGGCTAAAAGCAAAAAAAGAGATTAAGTAGACACAGGCAACAGATCAGATAATTCGTTTTTTGATTGTATACTGTGAATGAATTGTTGTGGTGTCTTTAATTTATTGTTGCTATCATAACTTCCTGCCTATTTTATTGTTTCATAGAAGTTGCAGACAACTCTTCAACCTTGTAAAGTAAATGATACACTGTATTTCACTTCTACGTCACTTCGTAAAAATATTTCGAGACTAGGGTTGGTGCCACTCGACAATGCAACGGATGTTAGGCGAGACGGCGAGAAACTACCGTACCTTAAGCCACGACACACAGCAAACACGGACATTATTATCTCAGCAATGCTCTACCAATTTTTATGCCATGCGTTTGTCGCTCGGTTCTGTCGGCATTGTTCTTAAAATAGCAGTGATCGCTTTTCCCATTTACTACACTATTTCAAACCACTGCAAATTATACGAATAAAAATTACCCCTTAAAAAAATGATTTATTTAAAAACGAAAAATTTTAGCACTGCTGCTAAGGCTCATTGTTACTCGGTAATTAGCGAAAAGTAAAATACGGCTGTTGTAACCGAGACCAAACAAGTACCTAAAATTACAACACCAGCATCGGCTTTAACTGGTCGGTATTTCCCATCGCCACCCCATACCGTCGCGCCAGCAGCTAAGCCTGTATGACAATGACGGATGCAGTCTGCCAATGTTCGTTCTCTTGGGAGCCTCGCACAAATGAATACATCCACTGCGACGTTGTACGCAGAATGCAACGATTTGGTGCTTTTCCTTCGGCCAGCATTGTCGTGGGGCCCTTTTCTTGCTGCTGCTGTACCAGAGACAGAGACAGCACCGGTCACCGTACCGACTGTCAGTTGAGCTCTTGATGTCGAGACCGAGCGAGGTGGCGCAGTGGTTAGCACACTGGACTCGCATTCGGGAGGACGACGGTTCAATCTCGTCTCCGGCCATCCTGATTTAGGTTTTCCGTGATTTCCCTAAATCGCTTCAGGCAAATGCCGGGATGGTTCCTTTGAAAGGGCACGGCCGATTTCCTTCCCCATCCTTCCCTCACCCGAGCTTGCGCTCCGTCTCTAATGACCTCGTTGTCGACGGGACGTTAAACACTAATATCCTCCTCCTCTTGATGTCGAGCTGTCCACGTAAATGCTTGCCTCACTGTGAACAAGACCGTTTCCTGACTCAAAATACGTGATGCTGTTGTACAATCCCTCACGGCTGAGCGAAATACACTGACGAAAAAAAATTGCAACACCGAGAAGGAGTTGTGCACATAAACTAAAACTGGTAAGTGTGTTTCTACATCTGAAAGGCGATGTCTGTACAAATGTTGCGCCCGTCGCGTAAGAATGGCGCTGGCAGCTCCATTATGAGGATGCAAATCAGGTTTGCTTTAAATACACTCACTAACATCCATCTGTTCATTTGCAGCTCATTGTATTGGCCGTGTTTGCAGTTAAAATTTTGTGCTTTACCCAAGAATTTCTGCACGGGATGCTGCACCTGCACACGTCAGTGAACACTTCACTGAAGAATAGATGAAAACGAAAACCCACTGATGATGGCACAGTGGCGCCGAAACATGTTTGGGTACTGAGAAAAACGGTGTTTTGCGAAACTGGCGGACCTCAAATCTCCCCCTCTCCCCCACCCCCAAAAAAAAAAAAAACACTCAGTAACGGTCGTGAGCGTTATTTGCCTTTGAGATTGCATGGGGGCTTAATTAAATAAAATGCAAATAATTTTAGTAGCTGTATGTCCGGTTACGAAGTCTCGTAACCGGTTGGCCCTGAGTAGTATTAGTACGCAATCTGACTGCATAGAAAAACAATAAAGAATGAAAGGAAATTTCCGTTAACACAATAGATTAATTAAGTCCCCATCAACTATAAAAGCTACGAAACAACAAAGCATAGGTGTAACTGTTCTGTATGTGGAAGTGTGACTCAACGTACACATCTGGCACGGTTCTTCCTCAATACGACAAGATATTTTAAACAACATTTACAATGAAGTAATTAAAAAACCAGAAATACTATAATTGCACATAGAAACCAGAATTACAGTCTAATACATGAGCACAAGCCAGATGCTTTGTTGACTGAACCTGTGACCAAGAGGCATTGTTATTGAGGAAATTTGAAATAAATAAACAAATTTTTCTTGTTACCTTCATATATATTGACGAAAAATACACTTTGATCATTGCAACATCCCCAATCGAACAGCATCTGCTGTCTCGCCCAACAGACAACTGCACACGACCTGGCCTCAACTAGTACAGTTATCGACATCCTCTCAACAAGCACTGCCCACGGCAACCTCTGAACTACTACTGCCCAGTGCCCAGTGGAGGCGGCAGAATCATACTCTTTGGCGCAATCTCTGGCGCTGTGACTCAGTGTAGCCATCTTTCAAGATTGGGCGTTATGAGTTGATGTTAGTCAAGAATGCCTTTAAGGCGACAAATAAGCCATTATCAACACCCCACTAACTTTGAACGAGGTCGTTTAATAGGGTTACTAGAAGCTGGATGTTCCCTCTGCAATACTGCAGAAATGCCTGGCAGGAATGTAGCCATTCCACTATATTTAATTACTGGCAGAGATGGTCACGAGAATGTACGGTTGCGAGAAGACCGCGCTCCGGACGGTCACATAACGCTACCGAGAGGGAAGACTATCGTATTCAGCTTACAGCTGTGGCACATCGTACTGCATTTGCAGCAACGATTTGAGCAGCAGTTGGCACCACAGCGACACAACAAACTGTTACAAGTCGGTTACTTGGAGGACAGCTCCGAGCCAAACGCCGTGCAGCGTGCATTCCACTGATCCCAAACCTACGTCATATGCGACTCCA
Source organism: Schistocerca americana (assembly GCF_021461395.2). NCBI lineage: Eukaryota > Metazoa > Arthropoda > Insecta > Orthoptera > Acrididae > Schistocerca > Schistocerca americana. Next base: position 157,927,759 of record NC_060128.1, on the reverse strand, counting down.
GTCTTTATTGGAGGGCAGGGTGGAGGTCTGTTGCGTTTTCGGATGGAAGGTGGTCCTGTCTCGGCGCCAGTGATGGCTGTGTTCTGGTTAGAACGAGGTCAGTGGAGGTCCTGCAGCCAACATGTGTGGACCTACACCTGGAGTTATGCTCTGGGGTGCCATTTTGTATGACAGCAGGGGCGCCCTCGTTGTTATCCCACGCACGCCGACTACAAAACTGTACGTCAGTCTAGTGATTTGACCTGTTGTGCTGCCATTCATGAACAGCATTCCAGGGGGTGTTTTCCAACAGGATAACGCTCGCCCACATACCGCTATTGTACCCCAACGTGACCTACAGAATGTCGACGTGTTACCCTGGCGTGCTCGATCACAAGACCTGTCTCCAACCTAGCAAATACGGAACTTCATCAAACGACAACTCCAGCGTCGTCCACAAATAACATTAACTGTTTGTCTATTGACCAACCAGGAGCAACAGGATTGAAACTCCACCCAAAAACCTGCCAACTGCCATCTGTACAACATAGTGCATACAGGCTTTCATGCTTGCATGCAAAAGTCTGGCGGTTACACCGGTTATTAGTGCACCATATTTTCACATTTGAAATGGTTCATCTCGCACTTACATTAAGATGTGATCTTGTAATGTTTATTGCTTAGATGCATTACCGAGACAAATGTATTCAGGAAACTTCATTACTCTGCATTAATTACTTTTGGTGTTGCTATTTTTTTTCCCGTCACTGTATATGCCAATCCCGTCGGGCACTAGTCGTTGAGACCACTGAGATCCCGCATAGAGCTGAGTATGGTACTCGCGAACTCTTGGATTCCATATTTCCATGTCACTCGTGGGACCTCGATCATAGTGAGCAGCAGTATCGGGGAACAACAAGCCAAACACAATTGCGACAGGCCACGATCCTGACGCAGTCGAATTCGGGCACTAGCTAATGGTTCAAATGGCTCTGAGCACTATGAGACTTAGCATCTGACGTCATCAGTCCCCTAGAACTTAGGACTACTTAAACCTAACTAACCTAAGAACATCACACACATCCATGTCCCAGGCAGGATTCGAACCTGCGAGCGTAGCGGTCACGCGGTTCCAGACTGAAGCGCCTAGAACCGCGCGGCCACAATGACCGGGATGCTAAGTAGACTTGTCTGATTCGTACACGTGGCATAACACGACTTCTCACAACGAATATTCAAAGGCGATCTAAGAGTGAACTAGCCGCTGCTCGATCTTTCTTCGTGCACAGAACTAGCTGACAAACACAGCATTACCCGTGTAGTCAATTTTCTATTAGAGACGGAAGCCATAAATGAATTGTGTTTGTAGCGTAATGTCGAAAAAATGTCATTTCAATATATTCGTGGAAACACCTTTGAAGTAATGAAACAGTCCTAGAAAGAAACATCCGTTATGTACAAATGTACACTATGTGATCAAACGTATCCGGACACCTGACTGAAAATGACTTACCAGTTCCCGGCGCCCTCCATCGGTAATGCTGGAACTCAGTATATTGTTGGCCCACCCTTAGCCTTGATGACAGTTTCCACTCTCGCAGGCATACGTTCAATGAGGCGCTGGAAGGTTTCTTGGGGAATGACAGCGCATTCTTCACGGAGTGCTACACTGAGGAGAGGTATCGATGTCCGTCGGTGAGCCCTGCCACGAAGTCGGCGTTCCAAAACATCCCAGTGGTGATCTATAGGACTCAGGTCAGGACTCTGTGCAGGCCAGTCCATTACAGAGATGTTGTTGTCGTGTAACCACTCCGCCACAGGCCGTGCATTATGAACAGGTGCTCGATCGTGTTGAAAGATGAAATTGCGGTCCCCGAATTGCTCTTCAACAGTGGGAAGCAAGAAGGTGCTTAAGACATCAGTGTAGGCGTGTGCTGTGACAGTGTCACGCAAAACAACAAGGGGTGCAAGCCCCCTCCATGAAAAACACGACTACACCATAACATCACCGCCTCCGAATTTTACTGTTGGCACTACACACGCTGGCAGATGACTTTCACCGGGCATTCGCCATACCCACACCCTGCCATCGGATCACCACATTGTGTACCGTGATTCGTCGCTGCACACAACGTTTTTCCACTGTTTAATCGTCCAATGTTTACGCTCCTTACACCAAGCGAGGCGTCGTTTGGCATTTACCGGCGTGATGTGTAGCTTATGAGCAGTTGCTCGACCATGAAATCCAAGTTTTCTCACCTCCCGCCTAACTGTCATAGTGCTTGCAGTGCATCCTGATGAAGTTTGGAATTCCTTTGTGATGGTCTGGATAGATGTCTGCCTATTACACATTACGACCCTCTCCAACTGTCGGCGGTCTGTGTCAGTCAACAGACGAGGTCGGCCTCTACGCTTTTGTGCTGTACGTGTCCCTTCATGTTTTCACTTAACTATGACATCGGCAACAGTGGACCTAGGGATGTTTGGGAGTATGGAAATCTCGCGTACAGACGTATGACTCAAGTGATACTCAATCACCTGACCACCTTTCACGTCTCACGATGTCTAATGACTACTGACTTCGCTGATATGGAGTAACTGGCAACAGGTGGCAGTACAATGCACCTAATATGAAAAACGTATGTTTTTGGGGTGTCCGGATACTTTTGATCACATAGTATCCCGGACAGCTTATGTACGGTGGGCGCAGCTCCTTCGCGTATCTACAATGCGATTTTGCAAACTATGGCTCGCCTCTTCTTAGCTCTATGCGGCCGGAAAAGATCCTGCAAGAATGGTTGGGGGTTGTTTAGGGGGAAGAGACCAAACAGCGAGGTCATCGGTCTCATTGGATTAGGGAAGGACGGGGAAGGAAGTCGGCCGTGCCCTTTGAAAGGAACCATCCCAGCATTTGCCTGGTCCGATTTAGGGAAATCACGGAAAACCTAAATCAGGATGGCCGGACGCGGGATTGAACCGTCGTCCTTCCGAATGCGAGTCCAGTGTGCTAACCACTGCGCCACCTCGCTCGGTCCTGCAAGAATGGGATCAACGATGACTGAAGAGAATCGTTAGACGTGACAGAAGTGCAACCATTCCGCAAATTGCTACAGATTTCAGTGCTGAGCCATCAACAAGTGTCAGCGTGGGTACCATTCAACGAAACATCATCGATATGGGCTTTCGGATCCGAAAGGCCACTCGTGTACCTTTGATGACTGCACTACACAAAGCTTTACGCCTCGCCTGGGCCCGTCAGTACCCACATTGCACTGTTGATGACTGGATACATGTTACCTGGTCGGACGATTCTCGTTTCTAATTGCATCGAGCAGATGAACGTGTACGGAGAAAACCTCTTGAATCCATGGAGCCTGCATGTGAGCAGGGGACTGTTCAAGCTGGCGGAAGCTCTGCAATGGTGTGGGTCGTGTGCAGTTGGAGTGATATGGAAGCCCTCATACGTCTAGATACGACTCTGCCATGTGACACTACGTAAGCATCCCGTCTGATCACCTGCTTCCATTCATACACATTTTGCATTCCGACTGACTTGGACAATTCCAGCAGGACAATGCGACACCACACACATCTAGAACTGCTACAGAGTGGCTCCAAGAACACTCTTCTGCGCTTAAACACTTCCGCTGGCCACCTAACTCCCCAGACATGAATATAATTTAGCATATCTCGGATGCCTTGCAACAGGCTGTTCAGAAGAGATCTCCACCCCCTTGTACTCTTACGGATTTATGGGCAGCCCTGCAGGATTAATGGTGTCATTTCCCTCCAGCATTACTTGAGACATTAGTTGAGTCCATGGCACGTCGTGTTGCGGCACTTCCGTGTGTTCGTGGGGGCCCTACACGATATTAGGCAGGTGTACCAGTTTCTTTGGCGATTCAGTGTACTTGTTGTTTATGCTGGAGGTGTAGCTGCCACTCCATCAGTACCATCCAGACTGCATTCTTCGAAGCGAGCGTTGTACAGACAGGCTGATGCACCTGCTACACGATGCAACATCATCTCATCAATTCCACTGTCTGAACAAAATTTAAAAGCCACAGGAGATGACGCCAAACAATGTGGTCTTGCAGCAACTGATTCGACCCCACTTGCATGCCTGAATCAGTCAGTTAGTTCGAATATCGATTGATAAAAACATATCATGGGGGTGTAGGTGAACAGGAAGACAAGAAGGACTGTACCACAATACTAATAAGCGCAGGAGTCCTAATTCCACTCGTTTACTAGATTAGAGCCTGCTGCATTGCTCTTGTACACTGTACGGTTTGCACAGATTTTTTTTTTTTTTGGTTTTTCTGTAATCGAACTTTTACGTTGTTCACAAATTGCAACCACTTCTAGTTAAATGCATAAAAGCACGGTCTTTTCCGAATGTACTGCAGACGAAAATGCGATTCTGGTAGCTGGATTCGGTCTTCGTTAATTCTGCCTTTTGACTTCTTGTGGTGATATTCTCTAAAAACTCCCATCCCTTAACACATTTCTTTAGAAGTCAAATACGAAGCTTCATAGATTTTAGCTTTAACTACGTTTTAATATAAAAAAATAACTTCATAAAAATTATCGTCCCCTATTTCACCCCGTTAGTGGTCGAATTTCCAAAAAAAAAAAAAAAATAAAAATAAAAAAAATAATAAAAAAACCAATGCACTGGTGCTGCCGGTCGCAGTGTGGTTTCCGTCGCCTGAGACACCGGACGTGTGTGTATTGTTGACGAAGGGCTTAATGACCGAAAGCTTTATTTGTGACAGTCTTTTTTTTTGTGCCTATCTGCGACTCAGCACCTCCACTATATGGTGAGTAGCAACTTCTCTTTTCATAATATTGTTAAAATCCTATCTATGTTGGTTTAGTCTCTGATCATCCACTGGATGCGTATAGTCTGAGTGATTTGTGTTCCGTTCTAAGAAACGTTAGTTTTTCACCAATATCAATGTTTATGGTGTACGTCCTGATTTGCAAGTACGTTCAATGATGTAATGTGGATACTGTCCGCAAAATGTTCTGCGAATAGAGTTAATATTAAAGAAGTGGTAAATTAAAGTCACGCCTGATTCTGATGTTTTATCAAATGAACAGCGAAAATGTAGTAAGTTATTTGAAATTGTGTGGAAAGCTCGCTCATTTTCAGATGCTGGTTTGGGTAACTTGCCCACGATAAGTTACGCCGCCCCAAGACGTGCACAAAGTTTCGAACTTTAAAACTTGGCTATTGTGATAAACTTGTAAACGACTTTGGTAGCATTTTAAAATTTTAACTTCGACCACCAATATACACTCCTGGAAATGGAAAAAAGAACACATTGACACCGGTGTGTCAGACCCACCATACTTGCTCCGGACACTGCGAGAGGGCTGTACAAGCAATGATCACACGCACGGCACGGCGGACACACCAGGAACCGCGGTGTTGGCCGTCGAATGGCGCTAGCTGCGCAGCATTTGTGCACCGCCGCCGTCAGTGTCAGCCAGTTTGCCGTGGCATACGGAGCTCCATCGCAGTCTTTAACACTGGTAGCATGCCGCGACAGCGTGGACGTGAACCGTATGTGCAGTTGACGGACTTTGAGCGAGGGCGTATAGTGGGCATGCGGGAGGCCGGGTGGACGTACCGCCGAATTGCTCAACACGTGGGGCGTGAGGTCTCCACAGTACATCGATGTTGTCGCCAGTGGTCGGCGGAAGGTGCACGTGCCCGCCGACCTGGGACCGGACCGCAGCGACGCACGGATGCACGCCAAGACCGTAGGATCCTACGCAGTGCCGTAGGGGACCGCACCGCCACTTCCCAGCAAATTAGGGACACTGTTGCTCCTGGGGTATCGGCGAGGACCATTCGCAACCGTCTCCATGAAGCTGGGCTACGGTCCCGCACACCGTTAGGCCGTCTTCCGCTCACGCCCCAACATCGTGCAGCCCGCCTCCAGTGGTGTCGCGACAGGCGTGAATGGAGGGACGAATGGAGACGTGTCGTCTTCAGCGATGAGAATCGGTTCTGCCTTGGTGCCAATGATGGTCGTATGCGTGTTTGGCGCCGTGCAGGTGAGCGCCACAATCAGGACTGCATACGACCGAGGCACACAGGGCCAACACCCGGCATCATGGTGTGGGGAGCGATCTCCTACACTGGCCGTACACCACTGGTGATCGTCGAAGGGACACTGAATAGTGCACGGTACATCCAAACCGTCATCGAACCCATCGTTCTACCATTCCTAGACCGGCAAGGGAACTTGCTGTTCCAACAGGACAATGCACATCCGCATGTATCCCGTGCCACCAAACGTGCTCTAGAAGGTGTAAGTCAACTTCCCTGGCCAGCAAGATCTCCGGATCTGTCCCCCATTGAGCATGTTTGGGACTGGATGAAGCGTCGTCTCACGCGGTCTGCACGTCCAGCACGAACGCTGGTCCAACTGAGGCGCCAGGTGGAAATGGCATGGCAAGCCGTTCCACAGGAGTACATCCAGCATCTCTACGATCGTCTCCATGGGAGAATAGCAGCCTGCATTGCTGCGAAAGGTGGATATACACTGTACTAGTGCCGACATTGTGCATGCTCTGTTGCCTGTGTCTATGTGCCTGTGGTTCTGTCAGTGTGATCATGTGATGTATCTGACCCCAGGAATGTGTCAATAAAGTTTCCCCTTCCTGGGACAATGAAATCACGGTGTTCTTATTTCAATTTCCAGGAGTGTAAATATAATACTGATAATCAAATTTTTATGGGGCCTGACAGCCGTCAGAAAGGTATCCTGAAAACGGGACTGGGTGATCGTTTTAGCTGATTAGTAATGCAGACAAGTGACATGTAGTAACCAGAGCAGAATACTCAACACCTTATCCTGTTAACACTTATCGGACATCTTGTTTCAATATTATGTTTTCTGTTTCCGTAACATTAGTCCAGTTGTCTCTGAGGAGTAAAATCAAAATGGGTTCCATTACGGCTTTGTACCGACTCTAAAATATTTAATTTCTTAAAAAATGATCTGCAAGTAACATGAACAAAAGAAAATAAAAGTCACAAAAAAAGAACCTACGACAGGTTGCGTAAGAGCACCCAAATTATGGAAAGCCGTAACCATACATGTCTCTTGAGAAAACTACGACTTTTTCGGGTACAAAGATAAAAGTTATGCACTGATGAACGTGAAAACATCAGATCTGTAGAAGGACCAAAAGATTCTCATGAAAGTTCGGTATTTCGGTGGTTCAAAGTAACATGGCTGCACACAGCCACACATCAAAAATGGTATCACACTAGCAATTCTTGCAATACTGCAAAAATTTAATCGCCATTCTCTGAAACAGTGCAAAACATCCCCACCAACGCCTGAGGTTTTGTGGACCTCCTACCACGCCGTACGTCAGCGCCGGCACGGAGACCTGTCTCTGAACTAGCAGAGCGCTCCATTAATTCGGGCTGAAACACGCCTCCTCTCTCTAGGACGGGTTCAGGACCCACCCGGGGCAGGCGATGAGTCGTACGGAGGTGAAGGTGTGGATGTTTTACCAAATAGGCGCGCCTCCACTGACGGAACAGTTTCTGTCAACCTGCAGACCACAGGGCCCCTCATCACGCAAGATACTTCCAATCAGCGTATGGTGCTGCAACGCCTTTGAAACAGCGTATATATGTTAACAGCCCGTGTTAAAACTATGTTTGAGAACATTTCTCATGTTTTTTTCGTTATTGTTTGTATAACAAAGAACATGTCAACATCAGTTTAAGAAGTAATTTTCGCGCTAAACTGAAGAGAGGTATGGGCTGAATTCTGTATCGTTTAAGAAAAGTGGGTTGGCATTGACCAAACAGCGCTTCTGCCGGGCGCTACTAGCGCCATGGCGACTGGGGCTGACGGGCGACGAGGACAGCTTAACAGGGAAGGAAAAGCGGGGCGAGGCTGCAGCCGGACGCCGCTAGAGCGAGCCAGTCGCTTTGTCACAGTTTGCCGACAACACCGATTGTGTTAAATTAGATTTACGTTCTGAATTAGGAACACCGTTGCGTCTACGCACTTGTTCAAAAAATAAAAAAGAAGAAGTGGAGAAGTCACATCATTCAATGCTGAATGGGAATTGCTGTTTGAACGCCATGCAAAGTGCTTAATACACCGTCGCATTATTATGAGCTGGAGAAATATTCAGTGGAACATCGTTACAACACCAGGCGCAAAGACGATTTCATTACAGAAAAAACAGAGTTTAGGGAAACTAGAGCAGTGACAAAATAATTTATGGTCGCTGTCAGCAATAATTTGACTTCATCTAGTCTTTTAATGCGAGGAGGGAATCATTTGCTAACAGATATGGCGGATAAGATTGATGTTATAAAAGAGAAGTGAATGCGTATTTCTTTGTTTCTAACTGAGAATAGATCTGCGTTTAAAACGCTTTCGTAATGAAATATTTTCATACAACCTTTCATCCTCTTAGGGGTTGAATTTGCAAAACACTGAAAAACAAACCGTACTTTACGGACTATAAGACGCTACGGACTATAGGACGCACCTTAATTTTTAAGCATTTTTTAAAAAATAACGTTTAACCATGTTATTATTATATTGCAAAGTCAAGCTAAAAAAATTCTTAGTTTATTAAGCCGAACTGACCTTTTAAATTAACGAGAAACGTCATCCGAACATTCTTCTTCTTCCTCTTCGTAGTCTTCGTTGTTTCTTCATATATAAGATGGTCTTCACTGCCATCGAGAGCGTTACGTATGGCGCACTTCTTGAAAGAGTTAACAGTAATGTCTCCTCTCATTCCAGATCACGACTGTTTTATCCACTGACACACTTTTTTGGATTGTAGGTCGTTTAGAGGATTCCTTCTGCGTGAATTCATGTTATGTTTGATCCGTAATCCAGGAGTTTCATTCCTCTCTTGTATACACTATAAATGGTTCATTCATCGAGATTTCACGAGGTTGCAATTGTGACGTGAGTCTTCTCAGAATAACAATAAGCTCTGTATTTCCCCGTCTCAATTTCTCCTTCACAGAATTAAACTGATCGAAGACAAAAAGCGATCTCTTCTTTAATACAGTACCTTTCCATCTCTCGCACAATATGTCAATGCATAATTTAATACCAACCTCGTCCATCCAAACGTAGTCATGTACATGAACAACAACACCTGTCGGTATTTCAGATAGTTTTCGCATTGTTTTGCGCTTGAAAATGATCGCGGGATTAAGTTTGGTATGGTCAGCACAATGTGAAAGGATAGCAGTGTGCCGGCCGATGTGTCCGAGCGGTTCTAGGCGCTTCAGTCTTGAACCGCGCGACCTTTCGCAGATTCGAATCCTGCCTCGGGCGTGGATGTGTGTGATGTCCTTAGGTTAGTTAGGTTTAAGTAGTTCTAAGTGCTAGGGGACTTATGACCTCGGATGTTGAGTCCAATAATGCTTAGAGCCATTTGAACCATTTTTTGATAGCAGTGTAGTGCTCTTTTTCATGTCAACTTGTTTTTATAGTTACAGTTTTAGCACGTTTCATGGCAACTGTTCTGTTACTGGCAACAGTTCTGTCACTCGGTGAATGGTTTTTTTCTATTGGTGGAGGGCCGAAATATCGCTCAGCTACTCCGTTTCCATGTTCTTTTGCCTATGCTATTACTTGCACTTTATAGTCCGCATCATATGACTACCTTTTATTTTTTTCCGTCACGAAACTGATTACTATCAAAAATATTGTACTGTTACTGATAACGCAAGTCACTTTCAGTTCATGTACATCTACATCTACATCTATAAACCGCAAGCCACCCAACGGTGTGTGGCGGAGGGCACTTTAAGTGCCACTGTCATTACCTCCCTTTTCTGTTCCAGTCGCGTACGGTTCGCGGGAAGAACGACTGCCGGAAAGCCTCCGAGCGCGCTCGAATCTCTCTAATTTTACATTCGTGATCTCCTCGGGAGGTATAAGTAGGGGGAAGCAATATATTCGATACTTCATCCAGAAACGCACCCTCTCGAAGCCTGGCGAGCAAGCTACACCGCGATGCAGAGCGCCTCTCTTGCAGAGTCTGCCACTTGAGTTTATTAAACATCTCCGTAACGCTATCACGGTTACCAAATAACCCTGTGACGAAACGCGCCGCTCTTCTTTGGATCTTCTCTATCTCCTCCGTCAACCCGATCTGGTGCGGATCCCACACTGATGAGAAATACTCAAATATCGCTCGAACGAGTGTTTTGTAAGCCACCTCCTTTGTTGATGGGCTACATTTTCTAAGGACCCTCCCAATGAATCTCAACCTGGTACCCGCCTTACCAACAATTAATTTTATGTGCTCATTCCACTTCAAATCGTTCTGCACGCATACTCCCAGATATTTTACAGAAGTAACTGCTACCAGTGTTTCTTCCGCTGTCATATAATCATACAATAAAGGATCCTTCTTTCTATGTATTCAGAATACATTACATTTGTCTATGTTAAGGGTCAGTTGCCACTCCCTGCACCAAGTGCCTATCCGCTGCAGATCTTCCTGCATTTCGCTGCAAATTTCTAATGCTGCAACTGCTCTGTATACTACATCATCATCCGCGAAAAGCCGAATGGGACTTCCGACACTATCTACTAGGTCATTTATATATATTGTGAAAAGCAATGGTCCCATAACACTCCCCTGGGCCACGTCAGAGGTTACTTTAGCGTCTGTAGACGTCTCTCCATTGATAACAACATGCTGTGTTCTGTTTGCTAAAAACTCTTCAATCCAGACACACAGCTGGTCTGATATTCCGTAGGCTCTTACTTTGTTTATCTGGCGACAGTGCGGAACTGTATTGAACGCCTTCCGGAAGTCAAGGAAAATAGCATCTACCTGGGAGCCTGTATCTAATATTTTCTGAGTTTCATGAACAAATAAAGCGAGTTGGGTCTCACACGATCGCTGTTTCCGGAAACCATGTTGATTCCTACATAGTACGTTCTGGGTTTCCAAAAACGACATGATACTCGAGCAAAAAATATGTTCTAAAATTCTACAACAGATCGACGTCAGAGATATAAGTCTATAGTTTTGAGTATCTGCTCGACGACCCTTCTTGAAGACTGGGACTACCTGTGCTCTTTTCCAATCATTTGGAACCTTCCGTTCCTCTAGAGACTTGGGGTACACGGCTGTTAGAGGAGGGGCAAGTTCTTTCGCGTACTCTGTGTAGAATCGAACTGGTATCCCGTCAGGTCCAGTGGACTTTGCTCTGTTGAGTGATTCCAGTTGTTTTTCTATTCCTTGGACACTTATTTCGATGTCAGCCATTTTTTCGTTTGTGCGAGGATTTAGAGAAGGAACTGCAGCACGGTCTTCCTCTGTGAAACAGCTTTGGAAAAAGGTGTTTAGTATTTCAGCTTTACGCGTGTCATCCTCTGTTTCAATGCCATCATCATCCCGGAGTGTCTGGATATGCTGTTTCGAGCCACTTACTGATTTAACGTAAGACCAGAACTTCCTAGGATTTTCTGTCAAGTTTATGTTCTGTCAAGTTCATGTTCACTGGGCCCGGAGACTGTAACGACGCATCATAGACTAGACAGTGTTCTGGGTTTGTGGAGGCGGGTTGGGAGGGAGACAGTGTTAGCAAGCTCGTGACTCCCCGCAACTCGTGTTCGTCGCATCGGTGCACTGCACCGCTGCTCACAGTTGAATTCAGTGTTCCCAGATAGAGACAGGTTTCCCGCTGCATCGAATATATGGCCATTTTTAAAACTGGCGGGAATTTTACATCAAACACTGGACTTTTTTTTTATTAATTTCTAGTATAAGACGCACCTGCATTTTGGAAGAAATTTTTCGAGGAAAAAAGTGCGTCTTATAGTCCGCAAAATACTTTTTTTTTAAATTTCTAACCGAGAAGTAAATATCAGTTTTCATACACGTAAACTTCACCCAATATTTCACCCCTTTAGGGGTCGCTGGTCTAGGCGTGTATATTTACTGCCGGGTGAAAAGGGACAGTACCCTCAAGGACTACGCCCAATGGCACCGGGGTATATACCGGGTGATCAAAAAGTCAGTATAAATTTGAAAACTGTATAAATAACAGAATAATGTAGATAGAGAGGTACAAATTGACACACATGCTTGGAATGACATGGAGTTTTATTAGAACCAAAAAAATACAAAAAGCTCAAAAAATGTCCGACAGATGGCGCTTCATCTGGTCAGAATAGCAATAATTAGCATAACAAAGTACGACAAAGCAATGATAATGTTCTTTACAGGAAATGCTCAATATGTCCACCATCATTCCTCAACAATAGATGTAGTCGAGGAATAATGTTGTGAATAGCATTGTAAAGCATGCCCGGAGTTATGGTGAGGCAAATAGCGTCGGATGTTGTCTTTCAGCATCCCTAGAGATGTGGGTCGATCACGATACACTTGCGACTTCAGGTAACCCCCAAAGCCAATAATCGCATTGACTGGGTTCTGGGGACCTGTGAGGGCAAGCATGACGAAAGTGGCGGCTGAGCACACGATCATCACCAAACGACGAGCGCAAGAGATCTTTCACGCGTCTAGCAATATGGGGTGGAGCGCCATCCTGCATAAACATCGTACGTTCCAGCAGGTGTTTATCAGCCAGGCTGGGGATGATGCAATTCTGTAACATATTGGCGTACCTCTCACCCGTCACGGTATTTGTTATGCTGTCCAGCGCCATCTGTCGGACATTTTGTGGACTTTTTTTTTGTTCTAATAAAACCCCATGTCATTCCAAGCATATGTGTCAATTTTTACCTCTCTATCTACAATATTCCGTGGTTTATTAAGTTTTCAAACTTATACTGACTTTTTTTGATCACCCGGTACATCTTCCATGCAGTCGCGACCTCTCCCCATGCGCTTTCCATATTTCTGGAGCCCTGAAGGAAGACATTCGTGCCCGTCGAGTTGCTTCAGGCGAAGAGGGGCAGGTGTGGACATTAATCCATGAAGGCATTGATCACCCTGTCTCACAGTAGAATAAATATATCAGCATTCATGCTAATTACTTTTTAAATAATAAACAATTTATTTACTTTTTTCCATGTGTCTCGTTTTTATTTGACTGGCCGTTACGCATGTAATTTCCGTCTCTCTCGCGTCGGGGATACACAGAAAATCGAGGAGAGGCAATTCGTTATTTTTTTTCCATTTTTTTAAAAATTTATAGCTTAACTCCCTATCAAAATAAACGCAGTATAATACCGAGCGAGGTGGCGCAGTGGTTAGCACACTGGACTCGCATTCGGGAGGACGACGGTTCAATCCCGTCTCCAGCCGTCCTGATTTAGGTTTTCCGTGATTACCCTAAATCGTTTCAGGCAAATGCCGGGATGGTTCCTTTGAAAGGGCACGGCCGATATCCTTCCCCATCCTTCCCTAACCCGAGCTTGCGCTCCGTCTCTAATGACCTCGTTGTCGACGGGACGTTAAACACCACTAACCTAACCCAACCTAAACGCAGTATTACTTGTGGCCTGAGCGACCGAGTTTCTCGCCAGTTATTCGTCTGCTGCGGAACTGCCTTCTGTTCAGTGCGCCGGCTTTCTGGACACTAACATCCGGCTGCACCATACATTAAATACACGTCTGCCGGCTCCAATAACGAGTAATGCTTCCAGCAGTGGTAAATTCCAATGTGGACGCACCGCAGACGATTCTGTGTGAAGGTAGCTCCAGCATTGTTGATTGCTGGGGCTTTAAATTTCAGACTCGCTCAGGGAGAATGGAAAGTGTCAGAGGGGAGTTGTTAGACTGTTAGCTGGTTTGCGATTCAGCCGCTGAGCAGTACTTCTCGCAAATGGGAAGTCATCGGCGCCATGCTGCTGGAGCGAGTATACAGTACTTGCTTCTTACATCCTCTCGCGGCACATCTGTTGACACTACATATCGTCCTGGTACATTCTCACTGCGGACCGTTGCTGATTACAATCAAACAAGAACAAAAACTCAATGCCCATAACAGTTCTTTTCTACAAAGGCAGGATTTTCTGACCTCTATGGCATATGCCTCTGATAATTTCTGTTAATTTACTTATTACTAATGTTTCTTTTGTACAAATGATCAGTTACCAAATCGGACGAGTCGTTACTAGCCTCCTCAATGCATATTGCTGGAATACACTGCCCTTCCTCTTCTACCTCCCTTAATTTCATCTACCCTCAATTTTCGTTGCTGGTGACGTTCTGAGCCAAATGCTTTCCGGGAATCGAGAAATATTGCGTCTACCTAACTGTCTTGATCCACGCCTTTAAGGAAGCCGTATCAGAAAAGAGCAAATTGTGTTTCGTATAATCGATGTTTTCGGAAAGCATGCTGGTTGGTATGAAGGAGATCATTCTCTACGAGATACCTCATAGCGTTTGATCTCGGAATATGTCGGATTTCCTCCGCTTGGTACCGGAGCTCTAAATATTTCTTAGCAGATACTTCAGCAAGTAAGAATTGTCTGAGACAATTCCGCTTCACATCGTATGGCTGTCTCATCATAAGCTGACGTCTGGCACGCTACTGCTGGTTTCTTCCCCAGCATTCGTTCAAAAACTCTCCTATCGGCTTTCGCTGTTGGGAATTTCTCAACCTTAAGTTCTCTCTTTGGAAAGATTTTATCAGCTCTCTCTAATACAGAACACCTCTGTTTCAGAGACCATCGAACCAAGCACCGATCTTAACCGCACTCCTCAAGTGGTCAAATGAAGAAAGAAAGGCCTCCCGCGGGAGGTTCGAATCCTGCCTCGGGCATGGATGTTTGTGATGTCCTTAGGTTCGTTAGGCTCAAGTAGTTCTAAGTCTAGGGGACTGATGACCTTAGATATTAAGTCCCATAGTGCTTAGAGCCATTTGAACCATATGAACAAACATGCGGAGACAATCACAGACAAGACTAGAAAAAGGAGACTACAATTCTACGGACACGTATACAGAATGACATCACACAGACTGACCAAACAGAACTTTGACTGGGTGACCACTAGAAACAACAAATTGGTGCCAGAGGTACAAAACGACCTGAACCAACTCAACATCACACCAGACACAATAAACGACAGAATAAAATTCGGAAACATCATTAAGAAACGTAAACTACATGAGATACATTGTGACAAACGAACATGTAGAAAATGAACCGATAAACAAACAAGATCACAGCCGGAAGATGAAAGAAATATGGGTAACCAAAAAGGTAACCAAGATGAACCCGAAAACACGAAGCCGACAAGAAGCATGGACAGAGGACCGGAAACAGAAACACAGCGAGCGAATGATGGAAGTTTGGGCAGCAAGGAAGATAGAAAAAGGAATTAGCCATGTACACTACTGGCCATTACAATTGCTACACCAATCACTTCAGGCCGTAATAGCGGCCTTGATACGCCTGGGCAATGAGTCAAACAGAGCTTGGATGCCGTGTACAGGTACAGCTGCCCATGAAGCTTCAACACGGTACCACAGTTCATCAAGTGTAGTGACTGGCGTATTGTGACGAGCCAGTTGCTCGGCCACCATTGACCAGACGTTTTCAATTGGTGAGAGATCTGGAGAACGTGCTGGCCAGGGCAGCAGTCGAACATTTTTTTGTATCCAGAAAGGTCCGTAAAGGACCTGCAACATGCGGTCGTGCATTATCCTGCTGTGATGCAGCTTAAATCACTTAATAAAGGCAAGGCCTCCGGTCCAGATTGTATACCAGTCAGGTTCCTCTCAGAGTCCACTGTTCAAAGTGCCGTCAATGCGAACAGGAGGTGACCGAGACGTGTAACCAATCGCACCCCATACCATCACGCCGGGTGATACGCCACTATGGCGATGACGAATACACGCTCTCAATGGGGGTTGACCGCGATGTCGCCAAACACGGATGCGACCATCATGATGCTGTAAACAGAACCTGGATTCATCCGAAAAAATGACGTTTTGCCATTCGTGCACCCAGGTTCGTCGTTGAGTACACCATCGCAGGCGCTCCTGTCTGTGATGCAGCATCAAGGGTAACCGCAGCCATGGTCTCCGAGCTGACAGTCCATGCTGCAAACGTCGTCGAACTGTTCGTGCAGATGGTTGTTGTCTTGGAAACGTCCCCATCTGTCGACTCAGAAATCGAGACGTCGCTGCACGATCCGTTACAGCCATGCGGATAAGATGCCTGTCATCTCGACTGCTATTGATATGAGGCCATTGGGATCCAGCATGGCGTTCCGTATTACCGTCCTGAACCCACCGATTCCATATTCTGCTAACAGTCATTGGATCTCGACCAACGCGAGCAGTAAGGTCGCGATATGATAAACCGCGATAGGCTACAATTCGACCTTTATCGAAGTCGGAAACGTGATGATACGCATTTTTCCTCCTTACACGAGGCATCACATCAACGTTTCACCAGGCAACGCCGGTCAGCTGCTGTTTGTGTATGAGAAATCGTTTGGAAACTTTCCTCATGTCAGAAGGTTGGAGGTGTCGCCCTCGGCTCTGGAAAGCTAATCGTTTGCATATCACAGCATCTTCTTCCTGTCGGTTAAATTTCTCTTTTGTAGCACGTCATCTTCGTGGTGTAGCAGTTTCAATGGCCAGTAGTGCAGTTTAGTCTAACTGCGCTCTTTAAGGGCAAAACACCAATAATAATAATAATAATAATAATAATAATAATAATAAATAATAAGTAAATACATATATTTACGTATATTTAAAGTAAAAGAGGCCGATTTACTATTAAAATTATGATAAAAGTAAACAGCAGTGATTTAAACTTTAAGAAAGTAGTGAAAGAATTTTGGTCAGGATTTCGACACAAATACTCCACTGTGGGACGGGGACTCCGAGTTTAACGTCAGCATCGTTCGCCTCGGTAGCTGGGTAGTCAGCGTGGCGGATTGCTAAGCGAAGGGACCCGGGTTCGATTCCCAGTCGGGTAGGAGATTTCTCCGCTCGGGGACTGGGCGTTATGTTGTCCTTACGTTCGTATCGCCATAAATGACATTCCACTATATTGAGATGGTTGAATGGGTAGGGCCCAAAGATCAATAAATTTCACAAAGAAGTCACCCTCAGGCGCATGCATCAGCACTGTCACATGCTCTCACTTCATGAGACACTGGGGGGGGGGGGGGACTTTGGAATTTACTCCACGACACTGGCGCAAAGACTGGTGATGGCGAACTTTACCTCATCACCCCGAGTCTCCGTGATGACGAAATAGTTGCGGTGTAAATTCCATCTGCCTCGAGCTTACCTCCGAGTTAGCTATCTGGCGTTAGCGACCCCGGCTACGGAAGCAGTTGACCAGTAGGTTACAGAGGTGAATACTCAGTTACAATTGACGTACATATGCAGACTGAAGCGACGAATGGAAATGAGTAACAAGGCCGTGATTTTCATTCGTCGGTTCGGTGTGCATATACACATCATAGATGTTTGAGACTTGAAAAGGTCTCTGACACCACATAGTTTCATTATATTTACAAGTAATTCTACATCTACATCTACGTTTATACTCCGCAAGCCGCCCAGCGGTGTGTGGCGGAGGGCACTTTACGTGCCGCTCTCATTACCTCCCTTTCCTGTTCCAGTCGCGTATGGTTCGCGGGAAGAACGACTGCCGGAAAGCCTCCACGCGCGCTCGAATCTCTCTAATTTTACATTCGTGATCTCCTCGGGGGGTATAAGTAGGGGGAAGCAATATATTCGATACCTCATACAGAAACGTACCCTCTCGAAACCTGGACAGCAAGTTAGACCGTGATGCAGAGCGCCTCTCTTGCAGAGTCTGCCACTTGAGTTTGCTAAACATCTCCGCAACGCTATCACGCTTACCAAATAACCCTGTGACGAAACGCGCCGCTTTTCTTTGGATCTTCTCTACTTCCTCCGTCAACCCGACCTGGTAGAGATCGCACACTGATGAGCAATACTCAAGCATCGCTCGAACGAGTGTTTTGTAAGCCACCTCATTTGTTGATGGACTACATTTTCTAAGGACTCTCCCAATGATTCTCAACCTGGCACCTGCCTTACCAACAATTAATTTTATACGATCATTCCACTTCAAACCGTTCCGCACGCATACTCCCAGATATTTTACAGAAGTAACAGCTACCAGTGTTTGTTCCGCTATCATATAATCATACAATAAAGGATCCTTCTTTCTATGTATTCGCAATACATTCCATTTGTCTATGGTAAGGGTCAGTTGCCACTCCCTGCACCAAGTGCCTAGCCGCTGCAGATCTTCCTGCATTTCGCTGCAATCTTCTAATGCTGGAACTTCTCTGTATACTACAGCATCATCCGCGAAAAGCCGCGTGGAACTTCCGACACTATCTACTAGGTCATTTATATAAACTGTGAAAAGCAATGGTCCCATAACACTCCCCTGTGGCACGCCAGAGGTTACTTTAACGTCTGTAGACGTCTCTCCATTGAGAACAACATGCTGTGCTCTGTTTGCTAAAAACTTCAATCCAGCCACACAGGTTGTCTTAGTTTATCAGGCGACAGTGCGGAACTGTATTGAACGCCTTCCGGAAGTCAAGGAAAACGGCATCTACCTGGCAGTCGCGACTAAAAAATTAAGCCGAAGAAGTTCATACAAAATAATTATGTCTACGATTTTTACCATTAGGAGGACGCCCACAACACAGTATTACAACTAAGCCTTCTTTTTTTCTAAATAGTTTCGGAGCAGGCTCCTAAACTGCTCTTGTAGCGGGCCTGTCCGAAACATAGGAATTTCTCTCACCTGTTAACAAAACTACGGCGTGGACCAGGTGTGTGGACAGAATATGGCACAACGTCTGGACCTGCGACCCTCAACGGTCACGAAACATGAGCAGCGGGCGGGCTGCGTACTTACATTTCCGTGCTGCCGGTGACGAGGGACAGGGACAGCAAGATGGCGGCCGCGTGCAGCAGCCACGATGTCGTCCCCATGTTAGGACATCTGCAACACCAGCACACACCAGCCTGTCACAACACACACACTATCGAGCATCACACTAGTGACTGGCATGTTTACAAAAAGTGCAGAAGCGATACGCTATCGAAGAGCAGACACACACGATGTTGATACAGGGCCGTATGAAACTACAATTTAGACAAGAAGTATATGTATTACGTTGTTAGCTGACTGTAATTTCAGTCATACAGTGAGCTGATAAGCGTGCAAAATCGTGTACAGCATATGCTGAGGTGACAAGAGTCACAGGATACCTCCTAGCATCGTGTCGGACCTCATTTTGCTCTGCGTAGTGCAGAAACTCGACGTGGTATGGACTGGGCAAGTCGTTGGAAGTCCCCTGGAGAAATATTGAGCCTCTAACTGCGAACGTTTTGCCGGTGCAGGATTGTTGTGTACATAGTTCCGCGTAGTCAGTGCGTACACAACTTTCCCTCAAGAGCGCGTCCCGCTAAGCACAACAGCGCAGGCGCAGCGCTCGTCCATCTCCGCACTACGAGATGGCGCTCCCTTAGAGACGGACCAAATTCTGCTTCCTCCAATCCTCGTATTAATATGTATGCAGCCAATGAGATTGCTGCTAATGTAGAACCTTTCCTCCTCGCGGATCACACTTGCGCAATGATACCTGAAAGCGCGAGGTATTATAACGGGTGTACAGACCTCCGATCAGTCAGTCTGCATTTGTCTGTACCAGTCTGCATAAGTCTGTACCAGTCTATAGTCAAGTTTCAGTCAGCGCCTAATAAGATTACCATATTCCTGTACATAGCCATGAAGATAAATGAATAGACACTTTGTCAAGTATCAGAGTTATGTGAGAATAAGATTAACGTACCAAGACCAAAGGAACTTCAGATTGTCAATTGTAAACAGCATCCAGAATCAAGTTACGTAATGTCTATGCTTTTTATTATTTTAATAAATCTGTGTGAAAATTAATCAAGTTCTGTTTAAAGTTGGTCACCGTCAATCTGCTACTCTAAGCATGCAAGTGGCATTTCTATCGTGTGACCTAACGGCAGAAGATAAACACGCCACGATAAGACCATGAAACATATTGCTAACACTCGCCTACTTCGTTAGAGCGACAAGTCAAATAATCTGATGGTGTGTGTACTGAAAGTCTTACAGTACGCACACCACAAGGATTTTGTGCGCGAACTGACCTCTTTTTTTTCCCTTTATTGTAATTTAACACCTTTACATAAGGTGGGCTGGCAGCAGCATACTACGCCGCTCTTCAGCCACAAGTTTGACAAATGAAAACACAAAGAAGACACATAAGAGATTGAACAAAGTGGTGGGCAAAAACCAGTAGACACAGAAACAAAGAACATGAAGCCGTTCGCACTCGACGAAAAACACACTAAAAACTGTCGGCACGGCGCACAAACACTGACAACTACGATGGCGCAGGTGAACGAAGGAGCGTGACGGAGAAGAACACTAAACACAAACACGATGGCACACACACGAGAAACTGATGGCGATGATCTCCGGCGCGTGAATGTCCACGCAGCGTGTGCGAGTCCGGGGACCTACCGAGAGGGGAAGAAGGGTGTGGGGAGGGGGGAGAGGGGAGAACAAAGATGCTGATGGCAGAGGGGATGGGGGGAGGAATGAAGGTAAGGGGGTAGGGGAAACCCGGGGGAGGAGTGGGGAGAAAGGGAGGAGGGAGGGAAGGGGGAGAGAAGGGAGAGAGGGAGCACGAAGGAAAAAACACAGGAAGTGGGAGGGGAGGATCAAAGTTGATGGGAGGGGTAAATGGAGGGGAGGAGGGCATCATCATGGAGGGGGAGCTGGCAGAAGCCACATTGGGAGAGGATAAGGAGGGTGGAGAGATGGAGAGCAGGTGGGACGTGGAAATACAGGTGCGGTATTGGACGGGGGTGAGAGAGGATGTGAGAGACGAGCGGGTGAGGGGGATCTAGTTTACGGGAGGTGTATAGGATCCGTATCCGTTCGAGGAAGAGGAGGAACTGGGGGAATGGAATAAGATCGTACAGGATCCGCGTGGGGGAGCGGAGATGGATATGATAGGTGAGGCGGAGAGTGTGGCGTTCGAGGATTTGAAGGGATTTGTAAAAGGTAGGAGGGGTGGGGATCCGGGCAGGATGGGCGCAGCAGAGGATAGGGCGGATGAGGGATTTATAGGTGTGGAGGATGGTGGAGGGGTCCAGACCCCACGTACGGCCGGAGAGGAGCTTGAGGAGACTGAGTCGGGAGCGTGCCTTGGCTTGGATTGTCCGGAGGTGGGGAGTCCAGGAGAGGCGACGGTCGAGGGTGACGCCAAGGTACTTAAGGGTGGGGGTGAGGGCGATAGGACGGCCATAGATGGTGATATAGAAATCGAGGAGGCGGAAGGAAGGGGTGGTTTTGCCTACAATGATCGCCGAGCTGACCTCCCAATTACGTCCCATAAATGGAGTATGGGTGAGCCGTGGCGGACTGGCGCTAGCACCGGGTATGCTCGTTATATCGTTGCAATCGATTTTAGTGGTTATATGTTATCTTTGGATATCGTTTGGCTTTCTTCCGGGTTGGCGGGCTTCAAGAGTCGGCCGTCAGCTTTCGAAAGAAAAACATTGAGAAAGATTAAGGAAAGGCAAACCTACGTTTCTAGCATTTGTAGACTTAGATAAAGCTTTTCACAATGTTGATTGGAATACTCTCTTTCAAATTCTGAAGGTGGCAGGGGTAAAATACAGGGAGCGAAAGGCTATTTACAATTTGTACAGAAAGCAGATGGCAGTCATAAGAGTCGAGGGGTATGAAAGGGGAGCAGTGGTTGGGAAGGGAGTGAGACAGGGTTGTAGCCTATCCCCGATGTTATTCAATCTGTGTATTGAGTAAGCAGTAAAGGAAACAAAAGAAAAGTTCGGAGTAGGTATTAAAATCCATGGAGAAGAAATAAAAACTATGAGGTTCGGCGATGACATTGTAATTCTGTCAGAGACAGCAAAGGACTTGGAATAGCAGTTGAACGGATTGGACAGTGTCTTGAAAGGAGGGCATAAGATGGACATTAACAAAAGCAAAACGAGGATAATGGCTGACCTAGGATAGTCTAATTAAGTCGGGTGATGCTGGGGGAATTAGATTAGGAAATGAGACACTTAAAGTAGTAAAGGAGTTTTTCTATTTGGGGAGCAAAATAACTGATGATGGTCAAAGTGGAGAGGATATAAAATGTAGACTGGCAATGGAAAGGAAAGTGTTTCTGAAGAAGAAAAATTTGTTAACATCGAGTATAGATTTAAATGTCAGGAAGTCGTTTCTGAAAGTATTTGTATGGAGGGTAGCCATGTATGGAAGTCAAACGTGGACGATAAATAGTTTGGACAAGAATTGAATAGAAGCTTTCGAAATGTTGTGCTACAGAAGAATGCTGAAGATTAGATGGGTAGATCACATAACTAGTAAGGAGGTACTGAATAGAATTGGGGAGAAGAGGAGCTTGTGGCACAACTTGACTAGAAGAAGGGATCGGTTGATAGGACATGTTTTGAGACATCGAGGGATCACCAATTTAGTATTGGAGGGCAGCGTGGAGGGTAAAAATCGTAGAGGGAGACCAACAGATGAACACACTAAGCAGATTCAGAAGGATGTAGACTGCAGTAGGTACTGGGAGATGAAGAAGCTTGCACAGAATAGAGTAGCATGGAGAACTGCATCAAACCAGTCTCAGGACTGAAGACCACAACATGAATGTAATCAAACTGTGTGCCTCCGGAGTATCGTCTCAATTGTACGACTGCTTCATGATTTAGTGTCAGGGAGGTCACAGTTAATAACATTGGGTTGGTGGATAAGTTCGCAGCGTTTTACCATACATTTAATAAACACAACTATGTCGTCGTAGTTCAAGTTTCGGCATTGACTGCACGCACGTTGGAAGGACAGGAATAACACTCTAATCCCTTGCATACATGTCGGTGCTTGTACACCCGCATCGGAGTCGCTCTACATTACATATACGCAGCATCAACGTCCTCGAACGGAAAATTTTTGATCGCCCTTATACACTCATGTTCATAAATTAAGGATAATTGAAGAATGTGGTGCCACAGAACGTGGCACTACACAAAAATGGCGCTAATAGCATAGGCTCATAGGGAACACACACAGTATTGGTGATAATTTGAGAAAATCGTCCCGAAACAGATGTGCTACAAAACGCCACTGTTTCCTTCGCATATACCCCGACATCAGTATGGGATATGATCACCATGCACACGTACACATGCCGCACAACGGGTTGGCATACTCTGTATTAGGTGGTCGAGCAGCTGCTGGGGTACAGCCTCCCATTCTTGCACCAGTGCCTGTCGGAGCTCCTGAAGTGTCGTAGGCGTTTGAAGGCGTGCAACGCTACGTCGACCGAGAGCATCCGAGACGTGCTCGATGGGGTTTAGGTCTGGAGAACAAGCAAGCCACTGTATTCGCCTGATTTCGTTTCGTGGTACTCCTCCACAATGGCAGCTCGGTGGGGCCCTGAGTTATCGTCCATCAGGAGGAAGGTGGGACCCACTGCACCCCTGAAAAGGCGGACATACTGGTGCAAAATGATGTCCCAATATACCTGTCCTGTTACAGTTCCTCTGTCAAAGACAAGCAGGGGTGTACGTGCACTAATCGTAATCCCACCCCACACCATCAAACCACGAGCTCCATACAGGTCCTTTTCAAGGACATTAAGGGTGGTTGGTTGGTTTGGGGGAAGAGACCAAACAGCGAGGTCGTCGGTCTCATCGGATTAGGGAAGGACGGAAGTCGGCCGTGTCCTTTCAAAGGAACCATCCCGGCATTTGCCTGGAGTGATTTAGGGAAATCACGGAAAACCTAAATCAGGATGGCCGGACGCGGGATTGAACCGTCGTCCTCCCGAATGCAAGTCCAGTGTGCTAGCCACTGCGCCACCTCACTCGGTAGGACATTAAGGGGTTGGCATCTGGATCCTGGTTCACGGCAGATGAAAACCCGGCGAGAATCACTGTTCAGACTATACGTGGACTCGTCCGTGAACATAACCTGGGACCACTGTGCCAATAACCGTGTACTGTGTTCCTGACACCAGGCTTTGCGGGCTCTCCTGTGACCACGGGTGAGTGGAATGCAGCTTGCATGTCTCCGAGCGAATAAACCGTGTCTGTTCAGTTGTCCGGAGACTGTGTGTCTGGAGACATCTGTTCCAGTGACTGCGGTAAGGTCCCGAGCAAGGCTACCTGCAGTACTCCGCAGCCGTCTGCGGGCACTGATGGTTCAAAAATGGTTCAAATGGCTCTGAGCACTATGGGACTCAACTTCTGAGGTCATTAGTCCCCTAGAACTTAGAACTATTTAAACCTAACTAACCTAAGGACACCACACACATCCATGCCCGAGGCAGGATTCGAACCTGCGACCGTAGTGGTCTCGCGGTTCCAGACTGCAGCGCCTAGAACCGCACGGCCACTTCGTCCGGCACTGATGGTGAGATATCGATCTTCTTGTGATGTTGTGCACTGTGGACGTCCCGTACTGTAGCGCCTGGACTCGTTTCCTGTCTGCTGGAATCGTTGCCATGATCTTGAGATCACACTTTGTGGCACACGGAGGGCCCGTGCTACGACCTGCTGTTTTTGACCAGCCTCCAGACGCCCTAGTATTATACCCCTCATAACGTCATCAGTATGTGTTCTTTGAGGCATTTTCAACACACAGTCAACATCAGCACGTCTGAAAACGTTTGCACACTTACTGGCTGCACTATACTCTGACGTGCACCATCACACCCTTGCGTATGTGGACTGCTGGTAGCGCCACCGTGCGACGACCGCAGGTCAAATGCACCGCATGGTCATACCCCGAGGTGATTTAAACCAACACCGACTCAAGGGAAGGCCTCGGCGCTTGTTGGTGACGTCACGTCATCTAGGCACGGCGAACGCCACGCCAGGTCTGTTGCAGGCAGAAACGCCTGGGCGTGCTTATTACTATAAATCTCTTATTTTTGGACAAAATGTTTGGTATTGTTTTGGATTCTGCAGTTTTATTTAGATGAAAGATTTTCTTACTATCGTAAAGCTACAAATGAAGATCATAGTTCTGTACTACTGAATCCTGTCGTAACAAATGTAGATCAATATGAGAAGATGCTTTGCCCCATTGCAAGCTTCGGAAATTTTACATTCAGGTAACTATATTTACTTGATCCATTTTGCTATCGAAACTTACCCCAACCCCCTTACAATTAACTCGTTTCTTTTATTTATTTATTTATTTTCGTTTGACACCGTCACTGGAAATGTGAACTAATTTACATGTGTAAATGTCCAACTGTTGCCAGTCATTAGATTACAGTCGTTTTCAACGAAAGGAATTCTAAAGAGGAAACAAAATAGCTTCATACCTCGAAAATACTGCTGAGCCTAAACTTTTTTAAACATGCAAATTAGAAAAGATAAATATTCCCCTTTTGCAACTGAAAGGAGAAACTTTAGAAGATAAAAAAAATTTTATTTGATAAAACAAGTATCTCTCTTTTGCCTCTTCTTCTGTCCCCCACACCCTCCCACAACGTGTACAATCGCAAGATATGTCATTAACATTCAGTGCTCGTCACCCCATAGTCAACCAAGATACCTAAAGAAGAGCACCAATATGTTCATAGTTTCTTGTAAAAGCAACCCAGTAGAAACGTAACTTCCTCAGCTTTACAAATAAGGTAAAGAAGCACGAATTCTGTTGCTGCTGGACCATGAAGTTGTTTTTGTATGTCAATCCTTAAAACAGGTGGAAATTTAAGTTCAGGAGTTCACTATTTGTTGAGAAGTGTAATGAATTGCACAATTAATTGATTGCAGAAATCTCTCAGAACAATTTGGTTGGTCAACTACCGCCAATAGTTTCACATTTTCCTGTGTCAGAGAGGGAGACACCACCATTATGAGTATGTCTGCAACGGACCTGGCGTTCGCCGTGCCTAGCTGACGTGACGTCACGAACAAGCGCCGAGGCCTTCGTTTGAGTCGGTGTCGTTTAAACCCGAAAACCGCCCACCAGACCGTTGTTTCACCATGTATCAGCATTATCCTTAATTTATGAGCATGAGTGTGTATGGAGTCCGAAAACAATATGTTGTATAGCAAGGATGGTTGTACGGCTTAGTAAATACAAACTGCCGAAGAAAGAAAAGGAATGCCAGTTAGCGTGTATCACGTATCAAAACAGGGCCTTTCCCGCGCAAGATGGCGCGGCCAGTCAGCCGGAGTGTTTTAGGGGGCCAGGCGGCGCTCTCGAGGTTTGCCGCGCTTTCAGGGAGCGCAAACCTTTTAATGAGCTCGCTTTCAATGGAGCTGCCAGACTTAAAGGTGACGGCCGCGGTGGCGACGACAAAGCGCTGCCCGGCAACCGATGCCAGAGAGGCGGAAGTGGTTACAGCTCAGCTGCAACTATAGGTCGCCATCGGCTCTGCGAAGTTAGGGCGTAATTACTCCCAGGTAGTACAGTCTCACTCAGGACACAATCGATACCTCTTCGAAAAAAACGTTGTTATCTACTTGCAGTTTATTATATACTGGTCTGTTTTTGGGTCCCCATGAATCTAATCAAACTGCGTGTCTATGGAGTATCGTCTCAGTCGTACGACTAGATCCGTACTTTATTGTCAATAAGGTCACAGTTAATAATACTGTGTTGATGAATAAGTTCGTAGCGTTTTTGCATAAATTTAATAAAGAAAACAGATACACATAACAGACACTGCAGTCGTCAATGATATATTCTCCTTCACTGTTTGCAAAAGTGTGCCAATGCTTGCGATGCCCCTGTCCGAATGTACTGTAATATTTTTAGACCATGCGGCATCGGACGTCTGGAAAGCGGATATCGCGTGTAATAACCCTGAATAGCTTTGCAATGTAGTTCAGACTACTGCACGGAATTACTGAATAAATATTGGCGATGGCGTACAAGAAATCGAATCTTAAATGAATTCTGATTTTCATTAACAAAAATAACCTCTTTGAAGTGACTGAACAGAATGCACTAACTGGTGTACGTTAATCACGCCTAGCAGGCGAACAACATTTACGTAACACAATATACACACACAAATGATAAACACTTGAACTTGTTGTAAGTTAGATTGATCTACACCATCTGTCAGTAATGATTTTAATGTTACTGAATTTGCATTGTACTGAAAGTACAATGAGTACTGTGGTGGCAATAAAATCTTTAATTGAATAATCAGTTAACACTATAGAACTGATGGTTACTAGAGGTGTTAAAAACATTACTTTAGAATCATTTTGTTCTAATGAAACTGAATGAGTTTTTACGTTGATATTGTACTGAAAAGCCACCACATCGAGTTGAACTGTAATTAATGTGGCACAGTACTTGGCGTCTGCTGTCAGTTGTATAATCCGGCGTTTGTTGGAAATTTTCGGCGTAACTCCGATTATATCCTCTTGTTGCATTAATACGCCGATACTCACGTAATATAGCCTTTTTACTGGTATTGCTGCACACACACAGTGATGGATTTGGGATAATAATGAACTATTTTCTGTAAATAATTGATGTTACTCGCCGGCCAGGGTGATCTTGCGGTTCTAGGCGCTGCAGTCCGGAACCGCGGGACTGCTACGGTCTCAGGTTCGAATCCTGCCTCGGGCATGGATATGTGTGATGTCCTTAGGTTAGTTACGTTTAAGAAGTTCTAAGTTCTGGGGGACTGATGACCTAAGATGTTAAGTCCCATAGTGCTCAGAGCCATTTGAACCATTTGATGACACTCGTGGAATGCACTTTGAATCACAAAGTTATTATTTCACTCAGACATTACACTGTAGAGAACTTGACTTGATAAATACATAAACTGGTTCGCTACGGATAAATGTACTTGTTATGGCGGCAGCGGTATAAAATGCACTGTTCACAAAAACACTGTCGTACGATAACTACTAGTTCGTTGCTTGTGCTGGCGTGAGCTCATCAGTGGATCTCATATGGTAGTAAGATCACATTGCAACATTAGCTGCAGACACTGGTCACTTCACTTCATACCTTGCTGCTGGTCGCTGCAGTTCGTCGTAAATTACGCAGACTTCCACAAGGCGTGCCATGTGGTTTTTGAGCGGGAACAGCAATTATATCGCTCACAAGCCGTCTCCGTCGAAATGTTGCATCCTGCAAGCCTTATTGTCCATTTGACTTGCTGACACCCCATAAATCCAGTTCGTGTTTGTTGTAAGCTCAGTTTTAACTGTCTATAAGCAACGTTACCGTACCGTACTTAAACCGTCACTTTCGCGCCGCGTAATCTCTGGTCTGCATCTGAACAGTTCCACAACACATCTCTACTGCCAAATTCACGCGCCAACCTGCATTGTCCGCGTGCTCGGGGATTTCCCTCACATTTAAACATTAATTTACACTATTCCAAGTTCTCTATTTACTAATGGACATACCATAAAATTACCATATTCAATTACAATCATTATATATATATATATATACTCCTGGAAATGGAAAAAAGAACACATTGACACCGGTGTGTCAGACCCACCATACTTGCTCCGGACACTGCGAGAGGGCTGTACAAGCAATGATCACACGCACGGCACAGCGGACACACCAGGAACCGCGGTGTTGGCCGTCGAATGGCGCTAGCTGCGCAGCATTTGTGCACCGCCGCCGTCAGTGTCAGCCAGTTTGCCGCGACAGCGTGGACGTGAACCGTATGTGCAGTTGACGGACTTTGAGCGAGGGCGTATAGTGGGCATGCGGGAGGCCGGGTGGACGTACCGCCGAATTGCTCAACACGTGGGGCGAGAGGTCTCCACAGTACATCGATGTTGTCACCAGTGTGCGGCGGAAGGTGCACGTGCCCGTCGACCTGGGACCGGACCGCAGCGACGCACGGATGCACGCCAAGACCGTAGGATCCTACGCAGTGCCGTAGGGGACCGCACCGCCACTTCCCAGCAAATTAGGGACACTGTTGCTCCTGGGGTATCGGCGAGGACCATTCGCAACCGTCTCCATGAAGCTGGGCTACGGTCCGGCACACCGTTAGGCCGTCTTCCGCTCACGCCTCAACATCGTGCAGCCCGCCTCCAGTGGTGTCGCGACAGGCGTGAATGGAGGGACGAATAGAGACGTGTCGTCTTCAGCGATGAGAGTCGCTTCTGCCTTGGTGCCAATGATGGTCGTATGCGTGTTTGGCGCCGTGCAGGTGAGCGCCACAATCAGGACTGCATACGACCGAGGCACACAGGGCCAACACCCGGCATCATGGTGTGGGGAGCGATCTCCTACACTGGCCGTACACCACTGGTGATCGTCGAGGGGACACTGAATAGTGCACGGTACATCCAAACCGTCATCGAACCCATCGTTCTACCATTCCTAGACCGGCAAGGGAACTTGCTGTTCCAACAGGACAATGCACGTCCGCATGTATCCCGTGCCACCCAACGTGCTCTAGAAGGTGTACGTCAACTACCCTGGCCAGCAAGATCTCCGGATCTGTCCCCCATTGAGCCTGTTTGGGACTGGATGAAGCGTCGTCTCATGCGGTCTGCACGTCCAGCACGAACGCTGGTCCAACTGAGGCGCCAGGTGGAAATGGCATGGCAAGCCGTTCCACAGGACTACATCCAGCATCTCTACGATCGTCTCCATGGGAGAATAGCAGCCTGCATTGCTGCGAAAGGTGGATATACACTGTACTAGTGCCGACATTGTGCATGCTCTGTTGCCTGTGTCTATGTGCCTGTGGTTCTCTCAGTGTGATAATGTGATGTATCTGACCCCAGGAATGTGTCAATAAAGTTTCCCCTTCCTGGGACAATGAAGTCACGGTGTTCTTATTTCAATTTCCAGGAGTGTATATATGCAACGTTACCATACCGTACTTAAACCGTCACTTTCGCACCGCGTAATCTCTGTTCTGCATCTGAACAGTTCCACAACACATCTCTACTGCCAAATTCACGCGCCAACCTGCATTGTCCGCATACACACACACACACACACACACACACACACACACACATATATATATATATATATATATATATATATATATATGAGTGTCGGTCGGGCACACAGTTTTAATCTGCCAGGAAGTTTCATATCAGCGCACACTCCGGTGCAGATTGAAAATCTCATTAAAGACTTAGGGGTTTAACGAACGGTCTAAGGCGCAGCAGTCATGCACTGTGCGGCTGGTCCCGGTGGAGGTTCGGGTTGTCCCTCCGGCATGGGTGTGTGTGTTTGTCCTTAGGATAATTTAGGTTAAGTAGTGTGTAAGCTTAGGGACTGATGACCTTAGCAGTTAAGTCCCATAAGATTTCACACACATTTGAACATTATATATATATATACAACAATATTAAATTAATATTTTTACTATACATAATAATATTATCCTAGTTTAATGCTTATTTATTTCATCATCCGAGCGCAGCACTATTCAGATACTGTCTTACTCGTAACACTATTTCATTTTACTGCCGCCAGGCGGAAGCACCTGTGCTTTTGTTTGCGCAACTATCCAACAGATGGCATGAGCGTTCACTTATTCAACTGCTGCGACTTGGCTATGCTTCGTTGTGGCATTACGCGCTCGGGTAACTTTTCGATTCCGCAACTGGAGAAATCGTGTGGTTTCGAGGTGAAGAATTCCTCGAGGCATGTTCTGAGCTCATTTTCATCCGGAAAGGAAGTTTCTTGAATGTTGTCAGATAGAAAACGGAAGGTTAAAATCTAAGAGCGCCAGATCAGGTGAGCAAGGTGGGTGCGGAACAGCTTCACAACCCAACTCCTCTACAGTGTTTTTTTGTCATTCTAACTGAGGGCATTAACGGGGAGTAGCATCACTTCACGCAGCTTAATGAGATCTGAAAGTCAAGTTAAGGCAGGATTCGGTTACGATTGTGGACGGGGCCGTAATCAGTTACTATTGGTTGCCTTTTACAGCTGCACACAATTTATTTTAAACTAGTAATTCCAGACTCAACAATGAATAAAATACCACACGTTATTAATGAAGGAATAAACAACGGTGCAAATAGTAGTGTTTTCAGTGAGCTACAATTTAGCAAATCACCATTAAATACAGATACAAGAGATAATGTTTTAAAAACGAGCCATTGTGATCCGGGCAGAAGGCCTTACACGCCAGGGATGGCAATAAATTAAGAATAGTTTAAAACTCGCTGCAACGTACAAATTACAGGTATGAAATATTAAAGGCAAGTCTCCACAAACACAGCAGAAGGCATCAGATGCCAGGAATGGCAGTATGTAAGATTTTAAAGGCTTACCGCGTAAATACAAATACCAAATTAGAATTTTAAGGCAGGTGACCAACAATCACGGCTGAAGGCCTTACACGCCAGGAACGGCAATAATATAAAAAATTTAGAAACGTGCTGTAAAACAGCAAATACAGTAGCGAAGGTTAATTAAAAAACAAGCAACTGATCACCAAATGAGTGAAATAAGATGATGGTAAACTTCGTAACACAAGGGGCCACAGACGGTGATCCAGGAATCGACTGCTGAGAAGGTCTGACAACAAACACTTTCGCGAGCGACGAGATAGGCAGCCAAGAGTTGCATTCACTTCACAAGATAGTAACTCAGACTAGTGGCAGTCTAACGAATGACTAATGATGATCTTGCTGAAGCTACCTGACGTCCGATAAAGCATATGCAACGATGGAACAATACGCCAAAACCGGTCTGCACTACGTCCCCAGAATTCTGTGTTTAGAGCGCCCAGAACGTGAAAGGAACCACTAATACCAGAGTAGAAAGCACTCCACTCGCTGCTCTTCGCCTCGGCGACACTACGAGCAGCAACACAAACCCAAGTCACTGGTGAAAAAAATGGCTCTGAGCACTACGGGACTTAACATCTGAGGTCATCAGTACCCTAGACTTAGAACTACTTAAACCTAAGGACATCACACACATCCATGCCCGAGGCAGGATTCGAACCTGTGACCGTAGCAGCAGCACGGTTCTGGACTGAAGCGCCTAGAACCGTTCGGCCACAACCGCCGGCGTCACTGGAGAATTGCGAGATATCACAATGGTGGAGATTTCTCTACTTGTGTTGAACTGTACTAATCTTCAGGCTTGCTGGATCCGGTTTACGACGAGGTCATGCAGCCCTTCCATCCGGCAGTCCATGCGTGACGCCAGCGGTCCCGGCGTGTTCTGGCATTGCGCGGCTGCTCCTGAGTTCCCAATCGAACTCGGGAAAACAACGACGTCGCCCCAAAGATAGGGCAACAGTTACTACATATCGATAACCGCTGCTGCTGCCACTAGCGGACAGGACACGCTTGCGAAACCGAGAGGTGCCAGTCAACAGGAGGAGAAGACAAACAACTGCAACCATGTCAACTAAACGATACCGTCTGGCCTCCAAGAGAGGGCGGAAACCTACAAACAGCACCGACGCGGGCTGCAGCACGGCTCACTTACTGGTCGTTGTTCTTGGACTGCATCTGCAAGGCGTCTCAGTTGTTGACGACAGATGTCAGCAGTGATGGTTACACCTCGGGGAAGCATTTAGCAGCACACCACACCAGATGCATAGCATTATCTTTTGTGGATGCGCGCATATCTTCGTATGGGGAGTTGCTGCGTTGTTTGGGCTCAACTATTCACTTCTTTTACTTACGTTAGCAAGTAATAGTACGGGATAGGAACCGTCCGTCTTGTTCAAGAGCCAATCGATGACAAGCAGGTAGATTTTTGTGATTTTGGCTTAGAGCCCGCGGTACCCATACAACCGATTTTCGATCCTTCCCCAGTGCATGCAAATGTCACACCACGGTGGAGTGATCACAGTCCATCAGATTTGTCAGTTCTCTGATGTGGATCGTTGTGAATTACTGAGTTTAAACGATCTTCGTCAAACCAAAAATGTTCAAATGTGTGTGAAATCTTATGGGACTTAACTGCTAAGGTCATCAGTCCCTAAGCTTACACACTACTTAACCTAAATTAGCCTAAGGACAAACACACACCCATGCCGGGACCAGCCGCACAGTGCATGACTGCTGCGCCTTAGACCGTTCGTTAAACCCCTAAGTTCTTTAACGAGATTTTCAACCTGCACCGGAGTGTGCGCTGATATGAAACTTCCTGGCAGATTAAAACTGTGTGCCCGACCGACACTCGAACTCGGGACCTTTGCCTTTCGCGGGCAAGTGCTCTCTCCTGCAGGAAAGCTTCTGTAAAGTTTGGAAGGTAGGAGACGAGGTACTGGTAGAAGTAAAGCTGTGAGGACGGGGCGTGAATCGTGCTTGGATAGCTCAGATGGTAGAGCACTTGCCCGCGAAAGGCAAAGGTCCCGAGTTCGAGTCTCGGTCCGGCACACGGTTTTAATTTGCCAGGAAGTTTCAATGTGGATACGGTCTGCAAAATTTGTTGTGAATGGAGCTGGCCGTAAAGAAGCTGTAAATTAGAACGCTATGCCTCATAACGAAGATTTACTCCATGAACAACGAAAATATAATAAGCAATAAACATTTTGCGTTTCACCATTACTTGAAGGTGTCACCAAGAACGAGTAACGCAAAAGTATGAAATGTTTGCGCATTCGGACTAGACAGTTGGTGACGGTTATT
Source organism: Schistocerca americana (assembly GCF_021461395.2). Lineage (NCBI taxonomy): Eukaryota > Metazoa > Arthropoda > Insecta > Orthoptera > Acrididae > Schistocerca > Schistocerca americana. The sequence goes on along the minus strand of NC_060128.1, from coordinate 157,894,152 downwards.
TTGTGAAAAGATCTCGCCACAACAAAAAATGCCTATGTTTAGATCTTTGACACTCTAGTTCGCGTTCCATAACAGTGACACTCACTGCTCTTTTTCGCGATAATACAAAACGTCTTCCATCAATCCTGTCTGCTGAGGATTTCATACCAGATGGCCGCTGTGGCCTTGCGGTTCTAGGCGCTTCAGTCCGGAACCACGCGGCTGCTACGGTCGCAGGTTCGAATCCTGCCTCGCGCGTGGATGTGTGTGATGTCCTTAGTTTAGTTAGGTTTAAGTAGTTCTAAGTCTGGGGGACTGATGACCTCAGATGTTAAGTCCCATAGTGTTTAGAGCCATTTGAACCATTTCATACCAACCTGCAATACTCTAGCTGAAGACGGACAAGCGTAGTTTGTTTACTAGGTTTACTGCCTCTTGTAAGTTGGCTCAAATGGCTCTGAGCACTATGGGACATAACTTCTGAGGTCATCAGTCCCCTAGAACTTAGAACTACTTAAACCTAGTTAACCTAAGGACATCACACACATCCATGCCCGAGGCAGGATTCGAACCTGCGACCGTAGCAGTCGCGCGGTTCCATACTGTAGCGCCTAGAACCGCTCGGCCACCACGGCCGGCATCTTGTAAGTCTTCAGCCAGTAAAACGTACTCTTTAATTCGCCTTTCCCACAGCATTTTCTGTGCATTCTTTCCAGTTTAAATTGTTCGTTATTGTAACCCTGATATAAAGTACTTTGTTATTTATTTTATGACCGAAATTTAACGGATTCCTTTTTAGTGCTCATGTAGAGCAACTCACAGTACAAATAAAATTAAGTAAAATGCATACCATTATAAAGAAGTTATAATTCGAGAACTGTACACCAGGACATCCATTTTCTTGAGCAATTCTACAAAAAAACCTTGAAAAATTGTTTCTGAAAATTCGATGACTGTGAACAACAAAACACTTCAAGCACATTAATGTAGTCGCCAGAAGTTGAGTGGATAGCGTGAAAGTGACTGATACAGTCGCCGGCTCGCTAGAAACAACTTCTTTAAAATTTTATTTGAATTCAGTATATTAATAAATAAAAATTTGAATTATTAATGGCATGAAAATGTAAGTATTCATAAAATATTACAATTTGGCACAAACAGGAGAAACATGGCATAGAAAATGAACCACTCTTTTAGTTCTAGATAGTGAACAGTGTTATTGATGTGTACAATTTCTTTTTTCAGTTATCAAAAACGGATTTCGCATGTCTGTGTCACATTTTATTTTATCGGTTATTTATTATTATTTTTTATTACATGTTCTAAGACTCCCTCAGACTTTCTGCATTGCGCGTTTCAAAACCTACAGACTCAAAATATATAAAAAAAACAGATAAATAAAAGGAAACTTAGACAGTTGACCATTCACTGCTTTTCTCGAAAAATAATGAGAGCTCGGATTCTACAAAAAATAACCTGTATTTCCCATTCATTCTAATTTTTTGAAACTTCGCTCAAAAATCTTGTTTTTACCGAAGATCATACAAGCATTTGGGCATTATGAATAGTCGGTGTTAAAGGATGAAAATTGAGGTAGCACAACTCTTACACCATTTAGATCCTGCAGCCACCATGAATGAAGATACTAAGGAATTGAAGACATAAGCTGACAGTGAACATTGATTTATATCAATGGGCAAGTTGAAAATTTGTGGTGACCGGGATTCGAGCCCGGGTCTCCTAGTAAGCAGATGCGCTGATCACTACGCATTTTTAATTTATTACTGTTAGCTTAATTTCTTCCACTTTTATTATGTTATGTGAATGGCAGATAAATAATAAGCTTTTGTGTAAGATTTGTAGCGTTATTTTCATTAATTACCCCGAATGAAAAATCCGTTTTGTAGTCTAATGTTTTTATTTACTTTTTAACCAGGCGTTAGCAAGTCTTCAACAATACAGGGCTATTACAAATGATTGAAGCGATTTCATAAATTCACTGTAGCTCCATTCATTGACATATGGTCACGATATACTACAGATACGTAGAAAAACTCATAAAGTTTTGTTCGGCTGAAGCCGCACTTCAGGTTTCTGCCGCCAGAGCGCTCGAGAGCGCAGTGAGACAAAATGGCGACAGGAGCCGAGAAAGCGTATGTCGTGCTTGAAATGCACTCACATCAGTCAGTCATAACAGTGCAGCGACACTTCAGGACGAAGTTCAACAAAGATCCACCAACTGCTAACTCCATTCGGCGATGGTATGCGCAGTTTAAAGCTTCAGGATGCCTCTGTAAGGGGAAATCAACGGGTCGGCCTGCAGTGAGCGAAGAAACGGTTGAACGCGTGCGGGCAAGTTTCACTCATAGTGATGTGAAAGAGTCAGTGTTTAAACCTCCTCTACCAAGAAACGTGCCAGATCTGCGAGCTCGGATCAACGATGCTTTCGAACTCATTGATGGGGACATGCTGCGCCAAGTGTGGGAGGAACTTGATTATCGGCTTGATGTCTGCCAAATCACTAAAGGGGCACATATCGAACATTTGTGAGTGCCTAAAAAAACTTTTTGAGTTTTGTATGTGTGTGCAAAGCATTGTGAAAATATCTCAAATAATAAAGTTATTGTAGAGCTGTGAAATCGCTATGCGGGCAGGTATAACATACCACACTACACGGCAACAGCTTCATTACTGTCGCAGCAGTGCTATACTGATTCTTATGTCATGTGTCTGCTCCTCGTTTTTAACTGACGGCATCGTTATTGAAATGGAACTGGTCGCCAATATTTCAAAGTAATGATAATTTTACGAATAAACATTACTCGTTTTTTTAAAAAAAATTATTTAAAATCCAAAAAATTTAGCACCGCTGCTATGGCACATTGGTATACCGTTTTTTTGCCCGTAATTAGTAAAAAATAAAAAAAATTTTAGAACCGATACGAAACAAATATCAGAAAATATCGATTATTCAGAACAAAAATACACCGGGTTACCTAGTAATATCATGTAGGACCTCCTTTTTCCCGGTACTGCAGCAGCTAGGCACGGCATGAACAAGTCGTTAGATATCGTCTCCAGATATATTGGCCCATGACAGTCCATAATTGCGAAAGTGTTGCCGTTGCAGACTTTTGTGCACGAACTGATTCGATTACGTCCCATAAACGGTGTATGGGATTCATGTCGGGCGATCTGGGTGGCCAAACCATTCGCTCGAACTGCCCAGACTGTTCTCCAAACCAATCGCGAACAACTGTGGCCCGGTGGGTTGGCGCATTGTGATCCATAAGAATTCTATCGTTGTTTGTGAACATAAAGTCAATATATGGCTGCAAATGGTCTCAAAGCAGGAATTGGACTAGACGACCCAGTCCATTCCATGGGAACGCATGGAGCCACCACCAGCTTCCACTTGTTTGACTACTTGGGCCCATGGCTTTGTGAGACCCGCACTACGCTCGAACCCTACCATTGGCCCTTGCCAACTGAAATCTGGACTCATCTGGCCAGGCCACGGTTTTCCAGTCGTCTGAGTCCAACCGATTCCCTCACAACCTCGGGAGAGGCGCTGCAAGCGATGTCGAGCTGCTAGCAGAGGCATTCGTGTCGCTTATCTGGTGCGATAGCCTATTAACAGCAAATTTCGCAGCACTGTCCTAACGGATACATTCGTTACATGTCACACACTGATGTCTGTGGTTATTTCACGCAGTGTTGCTTGTCTGTTAGCACTGACAACTTTACGCAAACGCCGCTGTTCTCTGACGTTAAGTGAAAGCTGTCTGCCACTGCGTTGTCAGTGGAGAGAGGTAATGTTTGTAATTTGGTATTCTCAACACACTCCTGATACTGTGGACCTCGGAACACTGAATTCCGTAACGATTTCCGAAATGGAATGTCCCATGCCCCTAGCTCCAACTACCATTCCGCTTTGAAATTCTGTTAATCCTCGTCGTGCAGCCATAATGACGTCGGAAATCTTTTCAGATGAATCACATAGGGACAAATGATAGCTCCACCAATGCAATGTGTACTTTGTGTACGTGATACATCTGTATACACTACTGGCCATTAAAATTGCTACACCAAGAAGAAATGCAGATGATAAACGGGTATTCATTGGACAAATATACTACACTAGAACTGAAAGGTGATTAACATATTCCCCGCAATTTGGGTGCATAGATCCTGAGAAATCAGCACCCATAACAACCACCTCTGGCCGTAATAGCGGCCTTGATACGCCTGGGCATTCAGTCGAACAGAGCTTGGATGGCGTGTACAGGTACAGCTGCTCATGCAGCTTCAACACGATACCACAGTTCATCAAGAGTAGTGAGTGGCGTATTGTGAAGAGCCAGTTACTTGGCCACCATTGACCAGACGTTTTCAGTTGGTGAGAGATCTGGAGGATGTGCGGGCCAGGGCAGCAGTCGAACATTTTCTGTATCCACAAAGGCCCGTACAGGACCTGCAACATGCAGTGGTGCATTATCCTGCTGAAATGTAGGGTTTCGCAGGGATCGAATGAAGCGTAGAGCCACGGGTCGTAACACATCTGAAATGTAACGTCCATTGTTCAAAGTGCCGTCAATGCGAACAAGAGGTGACCGAGACATGTAACCAATGGCAGCCCATACCATCATTCTGGGTGATACGCCAGTATGGCGATGACGAATACACGCTTCCAATGTGCGTTCACCGCGATGTCGCCAAAGACGGATGCGACCATCATGATGCTGTAAACAGAACCTGGATTCATCCGAAAAAATGACGTTTTGCCATTCGTGCACCCAGGTTCGTCATTGAGTACACCATCGCAGGCGCTGTTTGTGCTGCAGCGTCAGGGGTAACCGCAGCCAAGGTCTCCGAGCTGATAGTCCGTGCTGCTGCAAACGTCGTCGAACTGTTCGTGCAGATGGTTGTTGTCTTGCAAACGTCCCCATCTGTTGACTCAGGGATCGAGACGTGGCTGCACGATTCGTTACAGAAATGCGGATGAGATGCCTGTCATCTCGACTGCTAGTGCTACGAGGCCGTTGGGATCCAGCACGGCGTTCCGTATTACCCTCCTGAACCCACCGATTCCATATTCTGCTAACAGTCATTGGATCTCGACCAAAGCGAGCAGCAATGTCGCGATACGATAAACCGCAATCACCATAGGCTACAATAAGACCTTCATCGAAGTCGGAAACGTGATGTACCCATTTCTCCTCCTTACACGCGGCATCACAACAACGTTTCACCAGGCAACGCCGGTCAACTGCTGTTTGTGTATGAGAAATCGGTTGGAAACTTTCCTCATGTCAGCACGTAGTAGGTGTCGCACCGGCACCAACCTTGTGTGAATGCTCTGAAGAGCTAATCATTACCATATCACAGCATGTTCTCCTGTCGGTTAAATTTCGCGTCTGTAGCATGTCATCTTCGTGGTGTAGGAATTTTAATGGCCAGTAGTGTATATGTATATCGCTACCCCATGTGTTGGGTCATCTCAGTGTATTGGTACTGCCTTTAAACGACTCGACTCTCCCATACCTACCTCAAATCCTCAAATAGGAAAAAATCTGAAAATGGCCAGTGCATGAGCGCATAATGTAAATAGACAGCGTTATACAGATGACTGGCGCGAGATTTTCGGTATGGTGTTGGCGACGTGCGCAATACGCTACGCGTACTCCAAAGATATTCGTGTTCTACGGTCAATTGGTTCAAATGGCTCTGAGCACTATGGGACTCTACTGCTGAGGTCATTAGTTCCCTAGAACTTAGAACTAGTTAAACCTAACTAACCTAAGGACATCACACACATCCATGCCCGAGGCAGGATTCGAACCTGCGACCGTAGCGGTCTTGCGGTTCCAGACTGCAGCGCCTTTAACCGCACGGCCACTTCGGCCGGCGTTCTACGGTCGCCCCCAGCGGCAGAATAAGAGCAGAAAGCGAAGGCGTCGCGCCACGGCTGCGCAACTAAATCCAGTGTGCGGTGCACCGTGCCGCGTATATTGGCGTGCTATTTTCTGACCGAAAATAATGTTGGGCTATCTCAGTGGCCGTTCCGTTTCCAGATTCACTGCCGCGGAGTGGCTGTTTCACACGCGAGACAACGGCAGCGAGAATTTTTATCCGCCATTCAGAAGTGGCAGCGCCTCTCGATTACTTCGCCCCGGAGCGGCCGTGCCCTGCGTGCGCCCGGGCACTATATCCTGCGGAGGCGGCGTCGCTCCCCTCTGGAACAACAGCAGGCGGGGGATGTGGGGGCGGAGCACGCACAGTCGCCTGAGGGCGGCCCAGGAAGCGGGCCAAGGACGCCTGACCTACTCCTCGCCGCGACCTGAGGACGGTGCCACGGCGCGACGCCGAAACGCAGCTCACTCCGTGCCTGGCACTGCTGGCGAGTGTCGCATGGAACTGCTCTATACTGATAAGACAAAACATTATGTCCACTGACATTTTGGGCTGTCAGGTGCTCTGCTGGATATTAGATTCGTACTAGCCCAATATTTCCGTAACGTTGCTCGTAACGTTCAAGATTCTAACACAGACACCCACATTTTGGGACAGTGTTATAAGGTAATCGATGAGATAAAAATGACTGACAATCTCACGAACCGCGACATGGGGTACCAGCTAAGTCGAGCCTGGGATCCTGCTCTGGAATTGTTAAAGGAGCAACGGGGACGGCTGCAGCACTCCACAAATAGAAGAACGGAAAGCGTGGATGTGCAAAACGATCACCAGACAGAGTGGCAGGCGCAGCGGACCGAAGATCGAACGTCCAGGAGCGGATCCCACGGGCCCGGACCGCAGAGAGAACACCCAGAACAGCAGCGGACGGAAAACGACTGGAGCGGACTGCAGAGGGAACACCCAGAACCACAGCGGACCGAAAACGGAACGGAAACGCTCCAGAAGATCGCAGAGCGGGAGCGAACCGCAGGGGAAATGCCTGGCACCTCAGACAGAATTCCGAACGCTCCAGACTGACGTCGGAACACCCAGAAGCGGGTCTAGTAGGCGCGGACCACAGAGGGAACACCCAGAAAAGCAGCGGACGGAAAACGACTGGAGCGGACTGCAGACGGAACACCCAGAACCACAGCGGACCGAAATGGGAACTGAAACGCTCCAGAAGATCGCAGTGAGCGGGAGCGATTCGCAGGGGGAATGCCTGGCACTTCAGACAGAATTCCAAACGCTCCAGACTGACGTCGGAACACCCAGAAGCGGGTCTGGTGGGCGCGGACCACAGAGGGAACGCCCAGAACAGCAGCGGACGGAAAACGACTGGAGCGGACTGCAGAGGGAACACCCAGAACCACAGCGGACCGAAAACGGAACTGAAACGCTCCAGAAGATCGCAGTGAGCGGGAGCGAACCGCAGGGGGAATGCCTGGCACCTCAGACAGCATTCCAAACGCTCCAGACTGACGACGGAACACCCAGAAGCGGGTCTGGTGGGGGCGGACCACAGAGGGAACACCCAGAACAGCAGCGGACGGAAAACGACTGGAGCGGACTGCAGAGGGAACACCCAGAACCACAGCGGACCGAAAACGGAACTGAAACGCTCCAGAAGATCGCAGTGAGCGGGAGCGAACCGCAGGGGAACGCCTGGCACCTCAGACAGCATTCCAAATGCTCCAGACTGACGACGGAACACCCAGAAGCGGGTCTGGTGGGCGCGGACCACAGAGGGAACACCCAGAACAGCAGCGGACGGAAAACGACTGGAGCGGACTGCAGAGGGGACACCCAGAACCACAGCGGACGAAAAGGGAACGGAAACGCTCCAGAACATCGCAGCGAGCGGGTGTGGAACGCAGGGGGAACGCCTGGTACCTCAAACAGAATTCCAAACGTTCATGTGTTTGCAACTGAACATAATAACGGAAACAATGGAATTATATAGATACAACTAAGTGTGTTCTTCATCCCATAATCTTTGCACCATATGCATGCCTCTATAAGACAAACTTCAGTTGTGGAAAACCATAAAATATGACAAAGAATAATATTTCAATAAGTTATTAATAAAATATAAAAATAGAGCAGTGAAACCAAATTTAAAACAGAGTAAGGCTTTTGCAATAAAAGAGACAGAGTGGCAAGCATTATGATAATGCCAGTCTTGAAGTTTTCCCAACGTGCTGAGTATTCAATGAGGTCTCAGGATTGCAACAGGATCATTTTGAATTCTTGCCACAATATTTCGGCTGGCAACCGTCCAGCCATCTTCAGGTGAGTGTCCCCCACTGGAGACCGCAAGTTCACGGTGTCGTCTTTATAACAAAAATTGGCGCGGAACCGCATCCGCATTGACGGCCGACACAGGAGCATCCTCTATCGAAATCCGCACCCTCTGATACATATTCCCGATGCCTGGTGGCGCTGCCATTCAGGTTGCGAGATGTCAACGTCACTGCCCAAAAGCTTACAAGAGACGACCAGGGCAGGTCCCTGCTGCAGATTGTATAAATTCGTTACTGAATAACGTGTATTCCCTGCTGCAGACCCCTGGCACTTTTCTTCCAGCTGCCGAGGTGTTTGCATTAACTGGGCAGATACTAGCGTACTGTATAAATTCGTTACTGAATAACGAGTATTCCACAACCGTTTAGTTACTGCTGATAATTTTCGCTTCTCGTATATTTCCTCCCCCGCAGGAAGCTTCACTCTCACCCAAGTCGTTATCCTCGGCGAACTCGGAATAACGGAAACGTTTCGTTACTGGTTTTTCTTCTTCCTTGCACGTCTTGCCACCTCAGCAGTTTTCATATTCGCAATCCCAGAAGACTGTCACAATGACTTTTCCGGCAGAGATGGTTGGAATTTCTTCTTTTGTGGTATATGAGGATGATGCCACTCCATGGACTGCCCTTTTGTTCCCGGCGCGAAATGGTGCACCCAGCTTTCGTCCCACGTAACGATCCATGACAGAAAGGCCTCTCCGTCGGTCTAAAAACGCCCAAACAAAATCAAATGGCATTTCTTTGAATCTTGTGGTCCGCTGTGAGCATTCATGGAACCCATCGTGAGCACCTCTTTGAATATCTGAGAGTCTCGATCATTGCAGACGCACTTCCAATGATGGACTGCCCTTTTGTTCCCGGCGCGAAATGGTGCACCCAGCTTTCGTCCCACGTAACGATCCATGACAGAAAGGCCTCTCCGTCGGTCTAAAAACGCCCAAACAAAATCAAATGGCATTTCTTTGAATCTTGTGGTCCGCTGTGAGCATTCATGGAACCCATCGTGAGCACCTCTTTGAATATCTGAGAGTCTCGATCATTGCAGACGCACTTCCAATGATGACAAACAACTGTGCAGCCAAATGTCGATTTGTGATGCGCCGGTCGGCACGAATAATGGCATCCGCACGATTCAGCATGTCCGGAGCAGTGGCTGTGACAGGACGTCCCGTGCGTGGCTGATCATGGAGCTCTGTTTCTGCGTCTCCTGAGGCTGTAACTTTCTTTACCCATCGCCCAACTGTACTCCTGTCAACTGCAGCACCGCCGTACACTGCACACGAACGTTTATGGATATTCATCACCGTTTCTTTTTCTGCCCCACAAGAATTCAGTAACAGCACACAGCTTGTAATATGAGTCGTATGTAGAAACCATTTTGACACTGTACTACGGCTCTGCCATGTGCCAGGACGGTTCGAAACATCACCGGCGCACAGAACAAACATAAAATGTTTGTCTATGTACACTACTGGCCATTAAAATTGCTACACCACGAAGATGACGTGCTACAGACGCGAAATTTAACCGACAGGAAGAAGATGCTGTGATATGCAAATGATTAGCTTTTCAGAGCATTCACACAAGGTTGGCGCCGGTGGCGAAACCTACAACGTGCTGACATGAGGAAAGTTTCCAACCGATTTCTCATACACAAGCAGCAGTTGACCGACGTTGCCTGGTGAGGCGTTGTTGTGATGCTTCGTGCAAGGAGGAGAAACCCGTACCATCACGTTTCCGACTTTGATAAAGGTCGGATTGTAGCCTATCGCGATTGAGGTTTATCGTATCACGACATTGCTGCTCGCGTTGGTCGAGATCCAATAACTGTTAGCAGAATATGGAATCAGTGAGTTCAGGAGGGTAATACGGAACGCCTTTCTGGATCCGAGCGGCCTAGTATCACTAGCAGTCGAGATGAAAGGCATCTTATCCGCATGGCTGTAACGGATCGTGCAGCGACGTCTCGATCCCTGAGTCAACAGATGGGGACGTTTGCAAGGCAACAACCATCTGCACGAACAGTTCGACGAAGTTTGCTGCAGTATGGACTATCAGCTCGGAGACCATGGCTGCGGTTACCCCCGACGCTGCATCACAGACAGGAGCGCCTACGATGGTGTACTCAACGACGAACCTGGGTGCACGAATGGCAAAACGTAATTTTTTCGGATGAATCCAGGTTCTGTTTACAGCATCATGATGGTGGCATCCGTGTTTGGCGACATCGCGGTGAACGCACATTGGAACCGTGTATTCGTCATCGCTATACTGGCATATCACCTGGTGTGATGGTATAGGGTGGCATTGGTTACACGTCTCGGTCACCTCTTGTTCGAATTGACGGCACTTTGAACAGTGGACGTTACATTTCAGATGTGTTACGACACGTGGCTCTACCCTTCATTCGATCCCTGCGAAACCCTACATTTCAGCAGGACAATGCACGACCGCATGTTGCAGGTGATGTCCTTAGGTTAGTTAGGTTTAAGTAGTTCTAAGTTCAACGGGATTGATGACCTCAGAAGTTAAGCCTCATAGTGCTCAGAGCCATTTGAACCATTTGTGGTTTTTCTGGGTACTGATTTCTGGATCTATGCACCCAAATTGCGTGAAAATGTAACCATATGTGAGTTCTAGTATAATATATTTGTCCGATGAATATCCGTTTATGATCTTCATTTCTTCTTGGTGTAGCAATTTTAATGGTCAGATAGTGTATATTAGCGGCTCTTTAAAAGAATGTGGGTCATTACTTACTGAAGGACCCTCGTATTTATTTGGAGGGTGGAGCACACGTACTGGTAAGAGAGGGTATTCTTAAACGCTATGACCATGCGCCGAGTACGCCTGACTTTTGCTGGCAGTCTTGAATGTAGACGACTGTGAGTGTGCTTTTATCCAAACAACGGGCGAGTTTTTTTTAATGGATCCGTCCTACAGCAGATAATGATTAAGAGGGGGAGTAACTCAGCGGACACAGACTCGTAAATGCGGCTGACTCTAATATCTTCGTTTGTTGGGTTGTTTTGAGGGAAGAGACCATACAGCAAGGTCATCGGTCTCATCGGATTAGCGAAGGAAGTCGGCCGTACCCTTTGAAAGGAACCATCCCAGCATTTGCCTGGAGCGATTCAGGGAAATCACGTAGTGATGACTGCGTGTTGTGTGATGTCCTTAGGTTAGTTAGGTTTAAGTAGTTCTAAGCTCTAGGGGACTGATGACCATAGATGTTAAGTCCCATAGTGCTCAGAGCCATTTGAACCATTTTTTACGGAAATCACGGAAATCCTAAATCAGGATGGCCGGGCGCGGGATTGAACCGTCGTCCTCCCGAATGCGAGTCCAGTGTGCTACCACTGCGTCACATCGCTCTGTCTCTAATATCTACATCACTGCTCTTTGGAGAGGTGGACAGGGCCCTGTGGAGCGCACAGTAGGATGGCTTGAGGCGTACGCCTGTAGATGTGAGAGATGTTGGCATATTTCTCATATACGTGCTACAAATTGCTTCGTTGATGACGTTTTTATCTGCACCACAACGAATTAGGGACCCGTGCACGGTGCAGCGAGGCTTATTGCAGACGTTGGCGCTCTACTGCTGCTATGTGTGTGCCCGCGTGTGCCAGCTAGGTCCCAGTCCCCAGGGGCGCCACGCAACCTGGCAGAGCGCCAGCACTCCCTGCCCCTTCCCCCGCCTCTTTCCGGAGCCCGGTCGCTTGCTATGCTAATGCCGCTCGGACCGCTCCATTACTGCAATATCGACAGCGAACGTTGCGGTCGATCGCTCGCTGACCGACGCAGCTCGCTCGACCCTTTAGCAAACAACCTCTGTTCATCAACAGCTCTTACAAACACTCTATTGCCATTTCAGACCAAAATGTAAGGCCGAGACTGGAAGTTTTAGACGTCGTAGGGAGAGTGTGTTCTTCTCCGTCCTCCCTTTTTTTTTAAATATACACTACTGGCCACTAGAATTGCTACCCCAAAAAGAAATGCAGATGATAAACGGGTATTCATTAGACAAATATTTTATACTAGAACTGACATGTGAATACATTTCACGCAATTTGGGTGCTTAGATCCTGAGATATCAGTACCCAGAATAACCACCTCTGGCTGTAATAACGGCCTTGATACTCCTGGGCATTGAGTCGCACAGAGCCTGGATGGCGTGTAGACGTACAGCTGCCCATGCAGCTTCAACACGATACCACAGTTCTTCAAGAGTAGTGACTGGCGGATTGTGACGAGCCAGTTGCTCGACCACCATTGACCAGATGTTTGCAATGGGTCAGACATCTGGAGAATGTGCTGCCAGGGTAGCAGTCGAACATATTCTGTATCCAGAAAGGCCCGTACAGGACCTGCAACATGCCGTCGTGCATTATCCCGCTGAAATGTAGGGTTTCGCAGGGATCGAATGAAGGGTACAGCCACGGGTCGTAACACATCTGAAATGTTACGTCCACGGTTCAAGGTGCCGTCAATGCGAACAAGAGGTGACCGAAACGTGCAACCAAAGCACGCCGGGTGATACGCCAGTATGGCGATGACGAATACACGCTTCCAATGGGGCTTGACCGCGATGTCGCCAAACACGGATGCGACCATCACGATGCTGTAAACAGAACCTGGATTCATCCGAAAAAATTACGTTTTGCCATTCGTGCACCCAGGTTCGTCGTGGAGTACACCATCGTAGGCGCTCCTGTCTGTGATGCAGCGTCAGGGGTAACCGCAGCCATGGTCTCCGAGCTGATAGTCCGTGCTGCAGCAAACTTCGTCGAACTGTTCCTGGAGATGGTTGTTGCCTTGCAAACGTCCCCATCTCTTGACTCAGGGATCGAGACGTGGCTGCACGATCCGTTACAGGCATGCGGATAAGATGCCTGTCACCTCGACTGCTAGTGATACGAGGCCGTTGGGATCCAGCACGGCGTTCCGTATTACCCTCCTGAACCCACCGATTCCATATTCTGCTAACAGTCATTGGATCTCGACAAACGCGAGCACCAATGTCGCGATAGGATAAATCGCAGTCGCGATAGGGTACAACCCAACCTTTATCCAAGTCGGAAACGTGATGGTACGCATTTCTCCTCCTTACACGAGGCATCACAACGTTTCACCAGGCAACGCCGGTCAACTGCTGTTGTGTATGAGAAATCGGTTGGAAACTTTCTTCATGTCAGCACGATTCAGGTGTCGCCACCGGCGCCAACCTTGTGTGAATGCTCTGAAAAGCTAATGTTTTGCATATCACAGCGTCTTCTTCCTGTCGGTTAATTTTCGCGTCTGTAGCACGTCATATTCGTGGTGTAGCAATCTTCATGGCCAGTAGTGTACAATTATTTTAGTTTTTCATATACGAGTCCTGTTAAAAACTAACGGTAATTTTGTAATTTCGCAGTGTTTTCGTTGATGTGTTCCTAAAGATGCCTGAAAGGGATCTGTACAGTGTTAGGTTGCGTTCACTGTGGCACCAACAGTGGTCGTCAGGCGCTGCACCAGAGGTTGCTCGATAACTCCGGCCGACAGCTTTGTCACGGTGCTTCCGATCTCATTCGACAGTGTTCGCTGCGTTCGACGACGTTAGTTTATGTTTTGTTGGGTTAGAATCTATTCCATCTATGAAGTACGTTAGATTTTAACCTTCAGATGGATACCGTGACACTTATGTGCTTGGATACGAGTACTGCGATGCGGTGTTTGGTATTAAGAACAAGCTGAATGCATGCTATAGGGCTGTCTCGAAAAGACCGTGGCGAATGCTATAAACTTCACTGCACTTTAAACACTTGCCCAGCGGATTTGAGAAAGGGAGTAACAAGATTTCTGGTGGCAGTATTATTTCAGATTGAGTACAGCTTTTAATAAAGGAAATCTGTATTACAGCGTCCTTTAGTGCACTTGCACGAAACACAGCTCCAAAATTCGGTACAGAATAAATTTAAAAAAAATCGTAGTATTTGGGGTGCAAGAGTGAACATATCAGCTTTCAAATTAGTATTTAGGGCATCTTAAATAGCATCCAACAAATCACACAAAAACCTCGAAACTATACGTTTCAGAACCTGGCATAGGCCTAATCATTGAAAAGATGTCGAAGTTTCACTTCTAGTTTTACTTGAGTCAGAACTGTATCTTTAATTTGAGTATCGGTTTTTTTAATAGTACTCGAATCACACCTTTATAAGGCCTAGAAATCGGTTTTCCTGAATTTATTTGAAGTTGTGAAGAGCTACATCAATTGACCTTCAGTGACCGTCACGTGTGTAAGATAAACAAAATTTAGAATAAGAACAACTAAAGCACTGAAAAGTGGAAGGACACATGTACAACACATCTGCAAACCACGTGTAACAGAATCACCACCCTACTGGCATAAAAATGGCAGTAAGCAGTATAATAATTCGTAGAGAGCTAATTTTCACCCACTACAGCCCAAAAACATTCCTTACCGTAAGCACGAGATAAGTCATCCTCTCCACTTGAATGAATTGTTTTTCGAGGTTACAAGCTGCACCTTAAATTTCGGATGAAGATTTTTCTTAGTATCTATTTCCAATAAACCTGCAATTTCAGTCCATAGCCGCGGTGGATTAGCCGAGCGGTCTCGGGCGCTGCAGTCATGGACTGTGCGGCTGGTCCCGGTGGAGGTTCGAGTCCTCCCTCGGGCATGGGTGTGTGTGTTTGTCCTTAGGATAATTTAGGTTAAGTAGTGTGTAAGCTTAGGGACTGATGACCTTAGCAGTTAAGTCCCATAAGAATTCACACACATTTGAACATTTTGATTTTTCAATCCACAGAGTCCGAACTATATCCCGATTATGATATTTTTCATCCTCAGGATGCCACAAACTCCCCTTCAGACTAAACTTTTTAGTTTCTCACAGTCCATATTTAGTTTCGTGTCGGCCATTATGATCGAAAAAAAACCGATCTGAATTTCACCGATTGCCGTCCGAAATGTTTGATTGGCATCTGGGAGAAATAAAATGCAGTGCAGCAAGAAAAGTAGGTTTGCTGTGGAGAACGGTCACGCAAATAAACACAAGAACTTACTTAAAATACCTTATCCAATATGGAAATCATGCTTTGTTTGCAAAAAAAATGGCTCTTAGCACTATGGGACTTAACATCTGAGGTCATCAGTCCCCCAGAACTTTGAACTACCTAAACCTAACTAACCTAAGGACATCACACACATCCATGCCCGAGGCAGGATTCGAACCTGCGACCGTAGCAGTCGCGCGGTTCCGAACTGAAGCGCCTAGAACCGCTCGGCCGGCCTTTGTTTGCATCTACCAATGAACGTAAAAAGTTAAATACAAACGTGAAGGGCAAATATTTCAGACAAAAATGTAAGGCCTGAGATAAATTTCATCCTTTACACAAAGCTACATGAAACCTTACAAGCAGAACTATTTTTTAGTGGAAGGTCATGTCCACTTGAACCATTTCTTTTCTGATACACTGCTAACAACCAGAAAACTGGGATTACTCGGAGACACTTATATAGCCTTATAAAAACCTTTTGGCAACGTTGTTGCGGCATTCAGTCCGTAGACTGGTTTGATGTAGCTGTCCATGCTGCTCTATGCTGTGCAACCCTCTTCTTTCCCGAATAAATACTGCAATCTACATCCTTTCTGAATCTGCTCACTATACTGATCTGTTGGTATCCCTCTACCATTTTTACCCTTCACAGTTCTCTCTAGTACTAAATTGCTGATCCCTTGATGTCTCAGAATGTGCCCTATCAACCGATCCGTTTTTTAAAGTGAAATAGCGACATAAATTTATTTTTTCCGCATTTCTATTCAGTGGCTCTTCATTAGTTATTCGATCTACCCATGTAATCTCCAGCATTCTTCTGTAGCAGCACATTTCAAAAGCTTCTATTCTCTTATTATCTGATTTACTTACAGTCCACGTTGCACACCAAGGGAGAGCTACACTCCAGAGAAAACATTTAAAAACATCTAATTTTATATTGTGTATTAACAAATTTGCCTTATTCTGAATGATTTTTTTGTAATTACCAGACTGCATTTCATATCGTCTTTATTTCAGCCGTCATCGATTATTTTGCCGCTCAGACAGCAAAAGTGATCAACCACATTTGTATCTCATTTCTTATTCTAGTTCCCTCAGCGTCGCCTGATTTCTTTCTGCTGCATTCCATTATCCTTGTTTTGCTTTGTTGACAATGATCTTATAACCTCTTTTCAAGACACTGTCAACTCCGTTCAGCTGCTCCTCCAAGTCCTTTGCTGCCTCTGACAGAAATACAATGTCATCGGCAAACCTCAAAGATTTTATTTCTTCTCCCTCAACTTTAATCTCTTCTCTAAATTTTTCTTTGGTTTCCTTCATAGTTTGCTCAATTTACAGGTTGAATAACATCGTGGAGTGGCCACAACATTGTCTCCCTCCCTTCGAAATCACTGCTTCCATTTATGTCCTTCAACTATTATAACTAGAGACTGGTTTCTGTACAAGTTATCAGTGACCTTCTGTTCCCTTTATTTTACCCGTGCTATCTTCAGAATTTAAAAGATTGTAGTCCAGTCAATGCTGCCAACGGATTTCTCTAAATCTACAAATGTTATAGTTGTAGGTTTGCCTGTCTTCAACATATTTCCTAAAATAAGTCGTAGATTCAGTACTGCCTCTCGTGTTCTTACATCTATTCTTTCATCTATCTGTAATGCAAACTTGGGGCCGGTCAGTATTTTTCGCATTCCGAAACAGAGAAAAATACCTCTTGATAAATTACTAATGAACTAGTTCTGATCTAGATAGCTGTTCACATTATAGCCTTTTTTACCTTTACTTTCTTCTACCATAAATAAAAAAGTCCGCGGTCAGGATCGGACTACCGCACGATGGCGACCGACCGCCATGTCGGCCTTCACCATATAACGTCACTGGGATGCGATATAGACAGGCTTAGAGTCAGCGTACCGCTCTCTCATATTTCCAGACTATCTCCTCAGATGACATCACAAGTTCCGCCGCTTAGGAGAAAGAAGAGATGACTGTTTAGCTACAGGGGAAGAGTTTAAGTTCCAACGGAAGAAACTACGCTTTAGAATTTCGTAGAGTCACGAATACAGCGTGCGTGCTGATTACGAACTACATTATTCAACTGCCAGTAGCTGTCTGCAACAGTCAGAAAGCTCCGTTTCGAGCGTGGCTGCACTAGTGCAGTCTAGAAAACTGCAGAAAGGGCGTTATTTAAGGACGACGCTAGCAACAGCGGGAGGAAACGAGCCATACTGTTATTACACGGAACCGGCGCTCATTACGGTACTGCGCAGTGAGAGCAACTAGCAAAGGTAGAAAAAAGAACGCTGGCATTAATGCTTAAGAAACTTTCGCTTTGATGTAGAAAGTGCTCGGAACAAACTTTCCATCCTCGTTATATACTGCCAGAAAAAAAAGTGACGCACCCAGGAGGAAGTCGGAAGAGGAGGGGGGGGGGGGGGTGGACAAAATAAAATTTATAGGGTTGAAAAGTGTGATGTTATTTCAGTGAGTACAACATCGAGTCAAATTTACTAAGAAGTTAGCAGTATCAGCCCACTTCTCACCGTGAGGTTGTATCACTTCTGGCCTTAGTGCATGCACTCATTCGATTAGGAATGGTATCAGAGCCGTTGTAGCCTACCCTGAGGCAAGCTGGCCAACAGCTGTTGCAATATCCGGGATATTGGGACTGGGACGTAGTTGATACATGAGCTCGTTTTTATTTATTTATTTATTTATTACACGTTTAGTTCCGTAGGACCAAACTCAGGAGCAAATCTCCTAGGTCATGAAATTACAACATAAATGTAATAACATAAAATGTTTATGAACCCAAAGAAAGACAAGCCATAATTTTATGTAAACGCAATCAACAATGTAACAGAGGAATCAGCTTAATATTTCAAGAAACTCCTTGACAGAATAGAAGGAGCGCCTCATGAGGAAACTCTTCAGTTTCGATTTGAATTCTTGTGGTAGCTTATTGAAAATGGATGCAGCAGTATACTGCACACCTTTCTGCACAGGAGTCAAGAAAGTGCGATCCAGATACAGATTGGATTCCTGCCTAGTATTAACTGAGTGAAAGCTGCCAATTCTTGGGAGTAAGCTGATATTATTAACAAGAAGTGAAAGTAAAGAACACACACACACACACACACACACACACACACACACACACAAGCACACACACATCTCGAGGAGTCAATGCCAGAATACCTAGAGTAATGAACAGGGGTCGACAAGAGGTTCGCGAACGTACACCAGTTATTGTCCGAAGCGTCCATTTCTAAGCCAAAAATATCCTTTGAGAATGGAAAGAGTTACCCCAAAATATAATATCATACGCCATAAGCGAATGAAAATAAGCAAAGTAGATTACTTTTGCTGTCGAACCATCACTTACTTTATATACGGTTCGAATAGTAAAACTGGAAACATTAAGTCTCTGAACAAAATTCCGAAAGTGGGCTTTCCACGACAGTTTACTATCTATCTGAACACCTCGAAATTTGAATGTTCAGTATCACTAATCGTATGCCCATTCTGTGAAATTAAAACGTCGGGTTTTGTTGAATTGTGTGTTAGAAACTGTAAAAACTGAGCCTTACTGTGATTGTCTACAAGCCATGAACTTACCTTATGAACTGCACTATTTGAAACAGAGCC
Organism: Schistocerca americana; assembly: GCF_021461395.2. Taxonomy (NCBI): domain Eukaryota; kingdom Metazoa; phylum Arthropoda; class Insecta; order Orthoptera; family Acrididae; genus Schistocerca; species Schistocerca americana. The sequence goes on along the minus strand of NC_060128.1, from coordinate 157,875,208 downwards.
AATGTTGCACACAACATCCGTTACTACCAAGCTAGTTTCATCAGCAAACAGAATATTTTAGAATTACCTGTAGTACCACAGGGCATATCATCTATATAAATAATGAATAGGACTGGCCCCAGCACTGATCCCTGTGGCACCCCCATTTGACTGTGGCCCACTAAGAGCCCACATCACAGCCATTCTCAACACTGTGAATAATGACCTTTTGCTGTCTGTTGTTAAAGTAAGAGGTGAACCAACTGTGAGCCTTTCCCCGTGTTCCATAATGGTCCAATTCTTGAGCAATATTTTGTGATCAACACAATCAAACGCCTTAGTTAAATCAAAATAGACGCCTAGCGTTCGAAACCTTTTGTTTAATCCATTCAGTAACTCAAAGAGAAAAGTGAATACATCATTTGATTTGTTGTTAAACCACTTCTAAAACCGATCTGTACATTTGACAGTATATTATGTGCAATAAAATGATCATTTATGCTTACATACACAGCCTTTTCAACAACTTTAGCAAACACTGGTGGCACAGAAATAGGTCTAAAATTGTCTGCATTATCTTTTTTCCCTTTTATAAAGCGGCTTTACTACTACGTACATTAATCGTTCACGAAACTGACGATTCTTATAGGAAAAATTACAACTATGGCTACATACAGGGCTAACATGTGCAGCACAGTACTTTATTATTCTGCTAAGCACTCCATCACATCCATGAAAGTCCTTCAGTGATTCAATTATTGACTCAATCTCGCCCTTGTCAGTACAACAGAGGAGTATTTCAGACGTCAATCTCGGAAAGGCATTTTTCGAGAGAGTTAAATGATTCCCTATAGAAACTAAGTTTTTATTTAACTCACCAGCAATGCTCAGAAAGTGACTGTTAAATATTGTCCCACATGTGTTCCGTGAGGGACAGACCTGGGGATCAGGCTGGCCGCAGGACTACCTCAAAATCAAGCAGACTGTTCACAGAAGACGCGTACCATGTATCGATGAGCATTGTTCTGTTGAAAAGTGGCACTGCTATACTGTTGTAAGAGACGTAATACGTCAGGACTCCGGATGTCTCTGACGTCTCGTTGTGCTGTCAGAGTTCCCTCAACAACTACCAGCTGTGATGTGAGGTCATACCAGATGACTCCCCGAACTGTGACGCCAGAAGTAACAACGCTGCGCCTCTCCAAAGCACAGGGAGAATGGGGGTTCTGCCACGTCAGCACCATACTCGCCGGCGATTCTGGCGTAGTGCAGAACTGCGATTCATTGCCGAACACAATGCAACGTCGTTCATCAGCAGTCCTGCTGGCCGCTGTGGTCTCGCCGTTCTAGGCGCTCAGTCCGGAACCGCGCGACTGCTACGGTCGCAGGTTCGAATCCTGCCTCGGGAATGGATGTGTGTGATGTCCTTAGGTTAGTTAGGTTCAAGTAGTTCTAGGAGACTGATGACCACAGATGTTAAGTCCCATAGTGCTGAGAACCATTTGAACCATTTGAACCATCAGCAGTCCGCGCAGTTCACAGATAGGGAACAACTGCAGGGTGTCCCATTCGAAGGAAGTCCCACAGACATGTGTCGTAATTCCGCTGAAATTGCACCGTGTAATTTGTGACGTTTGACGTGGCAACACTACATCCTGCTTGCTATAAAATTTTGCAGACAGTTTCATAGACTCTTCCTTTCAAAATATTCAATGGTTGTTGTGATCGACCTTTCCGATTAATCTGTCTGACTTAGTAATGCACGTCCCATTATTTTATATTTATTTACTCACGGATGCTAATGGTTACGCTTCCGTTTATCCGGTATAAATATCAACAATGCAACAACAGTGGCAATAGGAACGCACGCTGTTCGGCCATGTCAGTGTTTCAGTAGTATCACTTTCGTATACAGGGAACACGCGCTAAGCCGCCGGGTTAGCTAAATTCCCTCGTATCTGCACCAAGTTCACCCCGACACAACCGTGTGATTCACTATGCTGCGCCGAGGCGGCCAGTGGCACATCTGTGCAAACACAAACATTGACGGAACTAACAGCTCCGCTGCATCCACTGAACAAACAAACAAATGTAGTGTATGTCATCAGCCACGTTACACATGCATACCAACCTGAATGTGTACCACACAAACTCATTAAATCCACTGGCAGGAAACTGAAGGGGCTCGCGTTCAGAGTGCAGTGTGAGTGCAGTGTATGATTAATAAACCAGAGGAGGCAGTAGCGTCGAATTCCAATTAGTCCTCGACGGCGATTGAGCATCAGAGACAAGGGTATGGTCAGGAGTGCCTCAGGCAAGGGTGACGAACCGCTGTTGTTCTTTATATACATAAATGATTTGGTGGACAAGGTGGGCAGCGATCTGCGGTTGTTCGCTATGATGCCGCTGTGTACAAGTAAGGTGTCGAACCTGAGTGACAGTAAAAAGATACAAGTCGACTTAGACAAAAGTTCCAGTTGGTGTGATGAACGGCTCTAGCCCTAAACGCGAGAAAAATGTGGATGAGTAGGAAGACCGAACCTGTGATGTTGGGATACAGTATCACTGGTGCCCTGCTTGACACAGTCAAGTCGCTTAAACATCCGTACGCAACGTTGCAAAGCGATATGAGGTGGATCGAGCGTGTGAGAGGAAATAAAAATTATTGTAGGTGTGCGAAATGAAGAGCGAGCAGGAGTTCCACACTCTCTCTGCCGCACTTAGCGACTGGCTGTTTCACAAAGTTATACTGACGTATCCGCAGCTTGCCGTACGAATCAGTGGCGACATAGTGAACGAAAACACCGTGGGGAGGGGGGGTTATTTTCAGGAGAGTTTGTTAATATGAACTATTTTGCTCTACTACACTCACTTCATGTCGGTTCATTTTTGTCTGCCGGCCGCGGTGGTCTAGCGGTTCTAGGCGCTCAGTCCGGAACCGCGCGACTGCTACGGTCGCAGGTTCGAATCCTGCCTCGGGCATGGATGTGTGTGATGTCTTTAGGTTAGTTAGGTTTAAGTAGTTCTAAGTTCTAGGGGACTGATGATCACAGATGTTAAGTCCCATAGTGCTTAGAGCCATTTGAACCATTTTTGTCTGTGAACTATAGTTTAATCCATCTGGCAGAGATCTTCTGTGTGCTAATTTCACTCTTAGTGTGGACTGAATTTTAGTACTACGTTCAGTGATGAGTCAACTTTTCACACCATGAATTTATTGTAACACAGCCTTGGATGAGTTATATCTATCATTATATGTTGTGCTTAACCACAGTTGCTGCCCTGTGTATTTTAATTTGTAATGACCTGCTCTCGTTCCCTAGGTATTGTAGTATGAGTGTCCATTACCACTCTTTCTGTCCTATGACCTATATGTTGCAATTTTTAGTATTTCAACGAAGCGTGAGTTTTGAAGCGTTCGAAGTTCGCGTTTACATCTACATCTACAGGATTACTCTGCAATTCACATTTAAGTGCTTGGCAGAGGGTTCATAGAACCACAATCACACTATCTCTCTACTATTCCACTCCCGAACAGCGCGCGGAAAAAACGAACACCTAAACCTTTCTGTTCGAGCTCTGATTTCTCTTATTTTATTTTGATGATCATTCTTACCTATGTAGGTTGGGCTCAGTAAAATATTTTCGCATTCGGAAGAGAAAGTTGGTGACTGAAATTTCGTAAATAGATCTCGCCGCGACGAAAAACGTCTTTGCTTTAATGACTTCCATCCCAACTCGCGTATCATATCTGCCACACTCTCTCCCCTATTACGTGATAATACAAAACGAGCTGCCCTTTTTTGCACCCTTTCGATGTCCTCTGTCAGTCCCACCTGGTAAGGATCCCATACCGCGCAGCAATATTCTAACAGGGGACGAACGAGTGTAGTGTAAGCTGTCTTTTTAGTGGACTTGTTGCATCTTCTAAGTGTCCTGCCAATGAAACGCAACCTTTGGCTCGCCTTCCCCACAATATTATCTATGTGGTCTTTCCAACTGAAGTTGTTCGTATTTTTAACACCCAGGTACTTAGCCGGCCGGGGTGGCCGAGCGGTACTGGGCGCTACAGTCTGGAACCGCGCGACTGCAACGGTCGCAGGTTCGAATCCTGCCTCGGGCATGGATGTGTGTGATGTCCTTAGGTTAGTTAGGTTTAAGTAGTTCTAAGTTCTAGGGGACTTATGACCTCAGCAGTTGAGTCCCATAGTGCTCAGAGCCATTTGAACCATTTGAACCCAGGTACTTAGTTGAATTGACAGCCTTGAGAATTGTACTATTTATCGAGTAATCGAATTCCAACGCTGTATTAATTCCTAATTTAGCCGTTCGATGATCAACCTTTTAGGAGGTTTCGCAAATAATCCGTATACAGTCTGAATAGTGGGACAATGTACACGGTCTCTAGCCTTACGTAGGGCATATTTGTTCGTAAAAACCTTTTCCTTTTTCTCACCATTATATACAATGAATTAACATTATTTTATAAAAACACATTTTGTGTTCAGTATAGATTATCACTTGAAACAGGTTGTGTTGCCTAAGAAAGGAACCTGTATACATCTAATGCGACCTTGAAGAATTTTCATCGATTTTCGAAAATTTTTGTAAAAGATTCTTTAAGATTTTTTTGGAATTTTTTTGGAAATTTCTTTACAGTTACAGAGTGTATTACCATTACACTGAATACAGATATGAGTGGAGTTATAATACTAACGGAAGAAAAGCATTTGTGCTGATTCTACATTGCTATGGGGGAAATTGATTTGTAGTCGTCCCGTACTGCAAATGTAGTGTTCTTCTGGAGAGCCAACACCCCTCACCACAAGCGCTGCTCCGTTTTCAATTTACAGACGGACTACACATAGTAAGCATTTCTTGTCCAGGTGTCTTAAATAAGCAGACAAAGTAATGTCACACAGTTTGTGTTTGTATAATGGAGTTATTTTCAGTTTAAGAAGTGAGTATCTATTTGCAGTTGTTAAGTGATCTTTTATGTAAAATAGGTTCCCATTAACAACGGTTAAGAAGTTAATTTGTCAGTGCCATGTTGTTAGTGACTTATGTAGTGTCGATAGGAAAGGGATAGGATTGATAAATGTAGTACTTTGCTGCTGTATGTGACAGCATGATGTGAAGCCTTGTAACTATGTTGTAGAAGTTACCTTGGTGAATTAACGAATGATCTCAAAGTTACCGCACTTCTCTCGCCATTAATTGTGTGACTGGCAGACTACATAAATCTCTTCGACTCATGAGTGTCGACGCTTGTAGTGTCGGCTGTACTGAGTGTAACCACTTACCACGCATCCACAGTATATTTTGCAGGGTGGGTCTAGAACAATAATCTGCTGTAATGCATTGCCTGACATATCTGAAAATACCGAGGTGACCCACTTCTGTTACGGAGGGAGCCAATTTAAACGTCAGTGCCTCTAGAGATGTGGGCAGAGCTGAGGCTGGGGTGATGCATTTAATACCCCTCATCAAGTGAAAAGTATTCCAGTCATTGACAGTACAATGAAATCAACATTGTCGAATACATTTTGCAGAGAGGAAGCGACGTAAGAGGCTAAAAAGTGAGACAATGTGAGGACTACGGTTCTTGTGGTCGCATTATAAGGTATTTCTATGATGCAGTTATTCAGTGCAGTGCTACCTTGTTTGTCTGGCCGTCACTAAACCTCATCTACATCTACAGCTACATACATACTCCGCAATCCACCATACGGTGCGTGGCGGAGGGTACCTCGTACCACAACTAGCATCTTCTTTCTCTGTTCCACTCCCAAACAGAACGAGGGAAAAATGACTGCCTATATTACTCTGTACGAGCCCTAATCTCTCTTATCTTTGTGGTCTTTCCGCGAAATGTAAGTTGGCGGCAGTAAAATTGTACTGCAGTCAGTCTCAAATGCTGGTTCTCTAAATTTCCTCAGTATCGATTCACGAAAAGAACGCCTCCTTTCCTCCAGAGACTCCCACCCGAGTTCCTGAATCATTTCCGTAACACTCTCGTGATGATCAAACCTACCAGTAACAAATCTAGCAGCCCGCCTCTGACTAGCTTCTATGTCCTCCCTCAATCCGACCTGATACGGATCCCAAACGCTCGAACAGTACTCAAGAATAGGTCGTATTAGTGTTTTATGAGCGGTCTCCTTTGCAGATGAACCACATCTTCCCAAAATTCTACCACTGAACTGAAGACGACTATCCGCCTTCCCCACAACTGGCATTACATGCTTGTCCCACTTCATATCACTCTGTAATGTTACGCCCAAATATTTAATCGACGTGACTGTGTCAAGCGCTACACTACTAATGGAGTATTCAAACATTACAAGATTCTTTTTCCTATTCATCTGCATTAATTTACATTTATATATATTTAGAGCTAGCTGCCATTCTTTACACCAATCACAAATCCCGTCCAAGTCATCTTGTATCCTCCTACAGTCACTCAACGACGACACCACAGCGTCATAAGCAAACAGCCGCACATTGCTACCACCCTATCCAAAAGATCCTTTATGTTGATAGAAAACAACAGCGGACCTACCACACTTCCCTGGGGCACTCCAGATGATACCCTCACCTCCGATGAACACTCACCATCGAGGACAACTTACTGGGTTCTATTACTTAAGAAATCTTAGAGCCATTCACATACTTGGGAACCAATCTCATATGCTCGTATCTTAGTTAGGAGTCTGCAGTGGGGCACCGAGTCAAACGCTTTCCAGAAGTCAAGGAATATGGCATCCGTCTGATACCCTTCCTCCATGATTCGCAAGATATCATGTGAAAAAAGGGCGACTTGCGTTTCGCAGGAGCGATGCTTTCTAAAGCCGTGCTGACGACGCATGGACAGCAACTTCTCTGTCTCAAGGAAAATCATTATATTCGAGCTGAGAATATGTTCGAGAATCCTGCAACAAACCGATGTTAAGGATATTGGTCTGTAATTTTGAGAATCCGTCCTTCTACCCTTTTTATATACAGGCGTGACCTGCGCTTTTTTCCAGTCGCTCGGGACTTTACGTTGGGCAAGAGATTCGCGATAAATGCAAGCTAAGTAAGGAGCCAATGCAGTAGAGTACTCTCTATCTCCAGTCCATCTGGAACTGCTCTTTTTTAACAGTAAGTTTTCATTATTTATAATGCGGACGCAATTGCGGCAAGAATCTTCAACGAGAAACATTAAATTTAAATTCACCCAACCGCCATGCAGAGAGTCTGGTAGGATGTTGGTTAACAAGCTAACACTGAATTGTACACAGAGATGATAAAAGTCATGGGATAGCGTTATGCAAGTATACAGGTAGCGGTAGTGCCGCGTACACAAAGTAGAAAAGGGCAGTGCACTGGCTGTGCTATTGTTTGTACTCACGTGATTCATGTGAGAAGCTTTCTAACGTATGGCCGCACGAGGGGAATTAACAGGCCTATAATGCGGAATAGCAGTTGTAGTTAGACGTGTCGGACATCCCATTTCGAAAATTGGACATTCCATTTCGAAAATTGGACATTCCATTTCGAAAATTGGACATTCCATTTCGAAAACCCGTTAGGAAGTTCAGTACTCAAGAGATCCACAGTGTCAGGAGTGTGCCGAGAATACCAAAAGTCTGGTATTACGTCTCACCACAGACAAAGCTGTGGTCTACGGCCTTCACTTAACGACCGATGACAGCAACGAGTTGTCGGCGCTAACAGACAACCAGCACCGCGTGAAATAACCGCAGAAATCAATGTGAGACGTAGGACGAACGCATGTCAGGACAGTGCAGCGAAATTTAGGGTTAACCGGCTATGGCAGCGGACGACCGACGTGATTGCCTTTGCTAACAGCAGGACATCACCCGCAGTGTGTCTCCTGGATTATGGTCATATCAGTTGGACCCAGGACGACTGGATAACCGCGGCCTGATCAGATGAGTACCGATTTCAGTTCATAACAACTGATGGTAGGGTTTGAGTGTTGTGCAGACTCCACGAAGCTATGGATGCAAGTTGTGAATAAGGAACTGTGGCACTGTGTAAGCTGGTGGTGGTTCTATAACGGTGTGTACTGTGTTTACAAGGAATGCACTAAGTCCTCTGCACCAACGGAACCGATCAATGACTGGAAATGGTTATGTTTGGCCACATGGAGGGCATTTTCAACAGTTCTTGGGCTTCATATACCCAAACAACGATGGAATTTTTATTGATCACAACGCACTGTGTCACTCGGCCACAACTGTTCGCGATTGTTTTGAAGAACGTTCTAGACAATTCAGTCACTATAACCGTTGCCGGTACAGGACTGTGTGAACGAACTGACGTCTGGATCGTTCTATAGCCGGCAGCTGTGACCGAGTGCTTTTAGGCGCTTCAGTCTGGAACCGCGCGACCGCTACGGTCGCAGGTTCGAATCCTGCCTCGGGCATGGATGTGTGTCATGTCCTTAGGTTAGTTCGGTTTAAATAGTTCTAAGTTCTAGGTTTCAAAAATGTGTTCAAATGTGTGTGAAATCTTGTGGGACTTAACTGCTAAGGTCATCAGTTCCTAAGCTTACACACTACGTAACCTAAATTATCCTAAGGACAAATACACACACCCATGCCCGAGGGAGGACTCGAACCTCTTCCGGGACCAGCCGCACAGTCCATGACAGCAGCGCCTTAGACCGCTCAGCTAATTCCGCGCGGCTAAGTTCTAGGGGACTGATAATCTCAGATGTTCAGTCCCACAGTGCTCAGAGCCATTCGAACCATTTTGATCGTTCTATGGGATTCATGTCTGGCGATCTGTCTGGCCAAACCATTCGCTCGAATTGACGAGAATGTTCTTCAAACCAATCGCGAACAACTGTGACCCGTTGGTATGGCGCATTGTCATCCACAAAAAAATTCAGCGCTATTTTGCATCATGACGTCCGTGAATGGCTGCAAATGATCTCCAAGTAGTTCAGCCTCCAAATGATCAGGTCCATTACATGTAAACACAGCCCACACTGTTATGGAGCCAGCATCAGCTTGCATAGCACCTTGCTGTCGACTTGGGTCGATATCGTCGTGGGGTCCGCGCCACGCTCGAACCCTACCATCAGCTCTTGCGAACTGAAATCGGGACTCGTCTGAGCAGGCACGGTTTTCCAGTCGTCTAGGGGTCCAACCAGTATTGTAAGGTGTCCAGGAGATGCGCTGCAGGCGATGTCGTGCTGTTAGCAAAGGCAACGACTGCTAATTCCTATCGTGGGGCCATATTCACGTCGGCAACTTGTAGCAATACGAGTCCAGACAGATGTAACGGAACTTGAATAGCGTATTTGCCTCTGTTGGTTACAGTAGAGAGATAGATCTTTCAGCCCTGTCTGTATATTTATATATAACATTACATGAATAAAGGCTGGGCGAGTGTAAAGGTATCGTTAAAAACGCACGCCGCGCGATTTGTTACGATTTGGTCGGTCATAATAACATGCTTTTGAATACAATTAAAATATAACGACGATACCTGTTTAGTGTTACTCGAAATGATATGTAGTAAGTTAATAAGGTAGCCGATCCCATAAGAAGACGTAAAATTGGTCATATTCAGGTGTTTTGCTTTATATCGACGAAGCCGATGATACGGCGTCATTTTTTCGTTTACTCTTAGAAATAAAGAAGTGCAAATTGTGCCATGTGAAAAAATATAGGGGCGAGTTTTAAATAACTACGGTATACGATCAGAGTAAGAAAAGGACATTTAGTTACACGAAATCGCGGATAGCGAAGTGTGGTCATTAAATTGAGTACACCTACAGGGCGGTCAATTCCGGGATAAATCTATACGCATCTCACGAGGGACGCGGTATTGAGACCGTTTTTTCTTTTTTAATTATATCGCGGAGAGCTGGCTCCAGTTTATGAAAAGGAGAAAAACGTTAACTTTTACGCGAACTCTTAATAATAGCGGACCGGAGAGAGAAGTCTTACGCCTAACAAACATCCGTGGAGGGCGGTGGCTAAACTAGAAGAGTCAATTACAAAATTATGTACCATTATCATTAACTGTTGGTGTCGAGCAACCAAACCTGTTCATCAAAGGGTTTCGATGGAACTTGGAAGTTACGGTTCAGACACTCGCATATACTCCACATCAGAGTGTGAATGAGTGGTGAATGCAAAATAAAACTATGAACAAAATTACGTTAAATAAAACAGAAGAAACAAGACACTTTGTCCGTATCTGTTATTATTCCATAAACTGTAACATTTCTTATCGATGTACGAAGCCTTTATACAGGGTGTTTCAAAAAGGTACGGTCAAACTTTCAGGAAACATTCCTCACACACAAATAAGGAAAAGATGTTATGTGGACATGTGTCCGGAAACGCTTAATTTCCATGTCAGAGCTCATTTTAGTTTCTGCACTTCCTCGATTCACCGCCAGTTGGCCCAATTGAAGGAAGGTAATGTTGGACTTCGGTGCTTGTGTTGACATGCGACTCATTGCTCTACAGTACTAGCATCAAGCACATCAGTACGTAGCATCTACAGGTTAGTGTTCAACACGAACGTGGTTTTGCAGTCAGTGCAATGTTTACAATAGCGGAGTTGGCAGATGCCCATTTGAAGTATGGATTAGCACGGGGCAATAGCCGTGGCGCTGTACGTTTGTATCGAGACAGATTTCCAGAACGAAGGTGTCCCGACAGGAAGACGTTCGAAGCAATTGATCGGCGCCTTAGGGAGCACGGAACATTCCAGCCTATGACTCGCGACTGGGGAAGAGCTAGAAGGACGAGGACACCTGCAATGGACGAGACAATTCTTCGTGCAGTTGACGATAACCCTAATGTCAGCGTCAGAGAAGTTGCTGCTGTACAAGGTAACGTTGACCACGTCACTATATGGAGAGTGCTACGGGAGAACCAGTTGTTTCCGTACCATGTATAGCGTGTGCAGGCACTATCAGCAGCTGATTGGCCTCCACGGGTTCACTTCTGCGAATGGTTCATCCAACAATGTGTCAATCCTCGTTTCAGTGCAAATGTTCTCTTTACGGATGAGGCTTCATTCCAACGTGATCAAATTGTACATTTTCACAATCAACATGTGTGGGCTGACGAGAATCCGCACGCAATTGTGCAATCACGTCATCAACACAGATTTTCTGTGAACGTTTAGGCGGGCATTGTTGGTGATGTCTTGATTGGGCCCCATGTTCTTCCACCTACGCTCAATGGAGCACGTTATCATGATTTCATACGGGATACTCTACCTGTGCTGCTAGAACATGTGCCTTTCCAAGTACGACACAACATGTGGTTCATGCACGATGGAGCTCCTGCACATTTCAGTCGAAGTGTTCGTACGCTGCTCAACAACAGATTCGGTGACCGATGGATTGGTAGAGGCGGACCAATTCCATGGCCTCCACGCTCTCCTGACCTCAACCCTCTTGTCTTTCATTTATGGAGCATTTGAAAGTTTTTCTCTACGCAACCCCGGTACCAAATGCAGAGACTCTTCGTGCTCGTATTGTGGACGGCTGTGATAAAATACGCCATTCTACAGGGCTGCATCAGCGCATCAGGGATTCCATGCGACGGAGGGTGGATGCATGTATCCTCGCCAACGGAGGACATTTTGAACATTTCCTGTAACAAAGTGTTTGAAGTCACGCTGGTACGTTCTGTTGCTGTGTGTTTCCATTCCATGACTAATGTGATGTGAAGAGAAGTAACGAAATGAGCTCTAACATGGAAAGTAAGCGTTTCCGGACAAATGTCCACATAACATATTTTCTTTCTTTGTGTGTGAGGAATGTTTCCTGAGAGTTTGGCCGTACCTTTTTATAACACCCTGTATACATCAGTTCATGATATCCAGTATTAAAAATTTACTCTTTTGATGGACACACGTCCAGATCGTCCGCTCTCAAAATTCAGCCATCTCTCTTCCCACATCCACCACTGCTGGCGGCTCACCTCCAACTGCGCAACGCTACGCGCTATTCACATTCAACTGTCCAACACTACAATGGCGAATATTCCAACAATGCCAACCAGCCAGAGGCTGCACACAGCATAGCCAGTGATTTTCATACAGAGCGCTACGTGACGTTACCAGCATAAAAACCTAAACAGCGTACTTACAAACGTTCTAGACAAGTCAGCCACTATAGGCGCTGCCGGTGTGTGAACGAACTGACGTCTGGATCGTTCGATGGGATTCATGTTTGGCGATCTGTCTGACCAAATCATTCGCTCGAATTGACGAGAATGTTCTTCAAACCAATCGCTAACAACTGTGACCCGGTAGCATGGCGCATTGTCATCCACAAAAAAATTCAGCGCTGTTTGGGTTCATGACGTCCATGAATGGTTGCAAATTATCTCTGTGGTGTCACCGCCAGACACCACACTTGCTAGGTGGTAGCCTTTAAATCGGCCGCGGTCCGTTAGTATACGTCGGACCCGCGTGTCACCACTATTAGTGATTGCAGACCGAGCGCCGCCACACGGCAGGTCTAGTCTAGAGAGACTCCCTTGCACTCGCCCCAGTTGTACAGCCGACTTTGCTAGCGATGGTTCACTGTCTACATACGCTCTCATTTGCAGAGACGACAGTTTAGCATAGCCTTCAGCTACGTCATTTGCTACCACCTAGCAAGGCGCCATATTCAGTTACTACAATTACTATCTTCAAGAATGCATTCTGAACAGATAATATTGTGAATCATGTACCGTCAAGAGCGACGTTCATCATTAATGGATTAAAGTTAAGTATCAAACTAATTACTTCCGCTTTCTGAATTCTCATTCCTTGTCATGTTCCAGATCTCACGTCAGTATAGTTCTTCCCTCCTCAAGCCAGCTACCGTGAGCTAAAACGTGTGCATTTCGGCCTCCACTCGTAACACGGTGTTGGCTCTTCCGCTAACACAAAAATCTTCAAGTAGTTCATCCTCCAAATGATCCGGTCCATTTCATGTAAAGACAGCCCACACCGTTATGGTCCATCAGCTTGCATAGCACCTTGCTGTCGACTTGGGTCGATATCGTCGTGGGGTCCGCGCCACACTCGAACCCTACCATCAGCTCTTGCGAACTGAAATCGGGACTCGTCTGAGCAGGCACGGTTTTCCAGTCGTCTAGGGGTCCAACCAGTACTGTTAAGGTGCCCAGGAGATGCGCTGCAGGCAATGTCGTGCTGTTAGCAAAGGCAACCACTGCTAATTCCCGTCGTGGGGCCATATTCACGTCGGTAACTTGTAGCAATACGAGTCCAGACAGATGTAACGGAACTTGAATAGCGTATTTGCCTGTGTTGGTTACAGTAGAGAGATAGATCTTTCGGCCCTGTCTGTATATTTATATATAACATTACATGAATAAAGGCTGGGCGAGTGTAAAGGTATCGTTAAAAACGCACGCCGCGCGATTTGTTACGATTTGGTCGGTCATAATAATAATAACTTGCTTTTCAGTACAATTAAAATATAACGGCGATACCTGTTTAGTGTTACTGGAAATGATATGTAGTAAATTAATGAGTAAGGTAGCCGATCCCATAAGTAGAGGTAAAATTGATCATATTGAGGTGTTTTGCTTTATACAGTATTGACGAAGCCGATGATACGGCGTCATTTTTTTCGTTTACTCTTAGAAATAAACAAGTAAAGAAGTGCAAATTGTGCTAGGGAAAAAATATAGGGGCGAGTTTTAAATAACTACGGTATACAATCAGAGTAAGAAAAGGACATTTAGTTACACGAAATCGCGGATAGCGAAGTGTGGTTATTAAATTGAGTACACCTACAGGGCGGTCAATTCCGGTATAAATCTATACGTATCTCACGAGGGACGCGGTATTGAGACGGTTTTTTTTTTAAATTATATCGCGGAGAGCTGGCTCCAATTTATGAAAAGGAGAAAAACGTTAACTTTACGCGAACCCTTAATAATAGCGGACCGGAGAGAAAAGTCTTATGCCTAACAAACATTCGTGGAGGGCCTTGGCTAAACTAGAAGAGTCAATTACAAAATCATGTACCATTATCATTGACTGTTGGTGTCGAGCAATCAAAACTATTCGTCAAAGGGTCTCGATGGAACTTGGGAGTTAGGGTTCGGACACTCGCATATACTCCACATCAGAGTGTGAATGAGTGATGAAAGCGACATAAAACTGTGAACAAAGTTACGTTAAATGAAACAGAAGAAACAAGACAGTTTGGTCGTATCTGTTATTATTCCATAAACTGTAACATTTCTTATCGTTGTAGGAAGCCTTTATAGACAATCTTTATGACAAATTTTCTTCGAAGGGATCTCGTTACGAGTTACGTTTTGGGGACCTGGTCAAGAGGGAGTAGTCCGTAGATCCTAACTACTGCAGCTATTCTGGAATCAGCTGCTACCGTGACCGTTGTGTGTTGTCAATGACTTAAGGCTACCATATGCCATGCTCTGACAAGGAGACGGCACGACCGTGGGGTCCGGGATTTCTCCGAAATTTTGTGTGGTGAAAGAGGACCACTAACACCTCACGTGGTTAAAATATTAGGACGCACTACTCGGAAAATCCCAAGAAAAATCGATCCAAAGTTTCTTGGGTGCCTTATGAGTATAAAATGTTTGTCCATTGCGCGGCCGCCGTCTGGCCTACATGGCTAGCGCTCGGACCCTTATGCCAGAGATCTCGGGTTCGATTCCTCCTCCGGCACTTTTTTTTTTCTTCTGTTGCTTGCAAAATTGCAGCGCATTGTTACAGGAGAATCGTGAAATTAATTCCCGGGAAGACTGTATAAAAATTCTATAATTCACCATCAGTTATCGTCACCAATATTCCGAGGCATGATTCAATATGCCTGGTTTGCCTCAAAATTATCAGAAACTCAAAACATTTTCGTAAATGTTAATGGGGCATATTTTTGTACAGATTTATTACAAACCCTTTTGATTGTAAAAAATTCTCTTTTATATCTTGCGCAAGATGTTGCAAAAATTATTGCTTTGTTTGTTTTTACGATAATTACCACTGCGGTTCTTGTTTATAATTATTACATGTATAAAAATTGAATATTTCCCAATCGAATTTGTTATTCTGATTAAAAACCCAATGATTCTCCTCACATACTTTACAATGAAAAATGGAAAACCTACCGCCATGAATTGTGTTGTTGGACAAAAAGAAAATGATTTTTATTCAACAATGTAACTAATTTGTTAGATAATGTAGGTTTGGGAAACTTTCTGAATAATTGGTGGAATAACAAAAGAAAATGAAACAGAAGGGAAAAAAGTGCCAGAGGAGGAATAGAACCGGATACCTCTGGCGTAAGAGTCCGAGCCCTAAACATCTAGGCCAGACGGCGGCTCGGCAATAGAGTAACATTTTATACTCATAAGGCACCTAAGAAACTTTGGATCGACTTTTCCCGGGATTTTCCGGGTAGTGCGTCCTAATATTTTAACCACGTGAGGCATTAGGGGTCCTCTTTCACCACACAAAATTTCGGACAAATCTCCAACCCCACGCTCGTGCCGTCTCCTTGTAAGATCGACGCGCCTGTCCACTTGGTATAACGGTGCCTCACGGCAACAACGACAACGCCGACGACGAAGGAAGATACGGCAGAAACTTTTTCACATGAACCTGTGCCTACGCAGTGCGCTTTTATACCTTGTGTACGTGATACTACCGCCGTCTCTACAGAGTATGCGCACATTGCTACCCCACGACTTCTGTCACCTCACTGTATTTGTTTGCCACTGCCTGCACCAAGCGTTCTCCTTCACCTCTTTACAGTGGTGTACTCTACGCTCTCGGTGGTGTTAATATGATCGGCTGCCACCACAGTGAGATGGCTGGAGAGAACGACGGTCCCCCCTTTCACGCGGCCCACCTCGGTGCCGGCCGCAGACCGCGGGCCCCTGGTAATTGCAGCCGCGGAACTTTTCTGCCGCAGGTCTACAAGGCGTCCCTAATTGGCGCCCAGGGGAAACTTGTGGGAGGCCGACCCGCTCAATACGCCACAAAAGCGGGACTCGCTCCGCCCTGGCTGTACGCAGCTGCTCCCCCCCCCCCCCCCCCCCCCGACCACCCTACCACAGCCGGATTCTCTGGCATCGCCTTGCCTTTCACCTTCCCTCATCGCCCCTCTCTGGCCCGTTCTCAGGTTACTTTTCCGGGAAAGAAATCCGACCTTTTGCTCCCGGAGGCTCCTGGCCTATTTGGTGGCTGACGACATCGAACCTACCGCTGCCAGACTTTGGAGCGTTTCGGAGGCGCAAAGTTGATGGCGCAGAAGATGAAATTTACTTAGTTAAGGGGACTGCATACGTTCAATGTTTATGGACAACTAACCCGGCGAAATCTGTTCCACCTTAAAAGCCAATAAATAATCAGATTTTGGATGTTAAGTTCAATTTTTTATTAGGAAATACAAATAAAAAAATAAGCGCCGCAATACTCGCAAACAACGTCCATCGGCCCAATGCAAACGCAAGGATGCAAGCAGTAATCAGTGCTGCACTCGTACGTAAACGGTGCTCGATTCAAATCATCACGTGATAAATCTCTTCTTGTGCGTCGAAAATTATCTACATGTTGATCTCCGTTGATTCCTCGACGATTTCGCATTGACAACCGAGCCGTTTCACGGGCTGCCTCACTTTGCTCTTGTGACTGAGAAGCACAAAGTCGAGCCATACTAACGCGGCGCTCTTCACGGGCAGTTTGTTGTTCTTCTTCAGTCCTTTCATTCGCAATGTTTTGTATCCCTCTCGCATTACGGCTTTGTCGAGAAATATTCGATCGTCTTGGTCGCAGCATTGTTAATGATGATTCAAAGAAAACACAAATTATTTCTTTAAATTTTTAATTAGTGATATATACTGATACTTTACCATAGACGTTTAGCTGTAATTTGCGTTTTGTTATTCCATGTCAGATGCGTTTTTGTTATACCATATTTTATAGTGACGTTTAGCTGACATTTGCGTTTTGTTATTCCATGCCAGATGCGTTTTTGTTGTTGTTGTTGTTGTTGTGGTCTTCAGTCCTGAGACTGGTTTGATGCAGCTCTCCATGCTACTCTATCCTGTGCAAGCTTCTTCATCTCCCAGTACCTACTGCAACCTACATCCTTCTGAATCTGCTTAGTGTATTCATCTCTTGGTCTCCCTCTACGACGTTTACCCTCCACGCTACCCTCCAATGCTAAATTTGTGATCCCCTGATGCCTCAGAACATGTCCTACCAACCAGTCCCTTCTTCTAGTCAAGCTGTGCCACAAACTCCTCTTCTCCCCAATCCTATTCAATACCTCCTCATTAGTTATGTGATCTACCCATCTAATCTTCAGTATTCTTCTGTAGCACCACATTTCGAAAGCTTCTATTCTCTTCTCGTCTAAACTATTTATCGTCCATGTTTCACTTCCATACATGGCTACATTCCATACAAATACTTTCAGAAACGGCTTCCTGACACTTAAATCTATACTCGATGTTAACAAATTTCTCTTCTTCAGAAACGCTTTCCTTGCCATTGTCAATCTACATTTTATATCCTCTCTACTTCGACCATCATGAGTTATTCTTCTCCCCAAATAGCAAAACTCCTTTACTACTTTAAGTGTCTCATTTCCTAATCTAATTCCCTCAGCATCAACCAACTTAATTCGACTACATTCCATTATCCTCGTTTTACTTTTGGCGTTTTTGTTATACCACGTTCTAACACGGTCTAACGGTTCTAAGGTACCTCTCCACCAATTTTCAGCCAAATCGGTCCAGTCGTTCTTGAGTTACACTCCTGGAAATTGAAATAAGAACACCGTGAATTCATTGTCCCAGGAAGGGGAAACTTTATTGACACATTCCTGGGGTCAGATACATCACATGGTCACACTGACAGAACCACAGGCACATAGACACAGGCAACAGAGCATGCACAATGTCGGCACTAGTACAGTGTATATCCACCTTTCGCAGCAATGCAGGCTGCTATTCTCCCATGGAGACGATCGTAGAGTTGCTGTATGTAGTCCTGTGGAACGGCTTGCCATGCCATTTCCACCTGGCGCCTCAGTTGGACCAGCGTTCGTGCTGGACGTGCAGACCGCATGAGACGACGCTTCATCCAGTCCCAAACATGCTCAATGGGGGACAGATCCGGAGATCTTGCTGGCCAGAGTAGTTGACTTACACCTTCTAGAGCACGTTGGGTGGCACGGGATACATGCGGACGTGCATTGTCCTGTTGGAACAGCAAGTTCCCTTGCCGGTCTAGGAATGGTAGAACGATGGGTTCGATGACGGTTTGGATGCACCGTGCACTATTCAGTGTCCCCTCGACGATCACCAGTGGTGTACGGCCAGTGTAGGAGATCGCTCCCCACACCATGATGCCGGGTGTTGGCCCTGTGTGCCTCGGTCGTATGCAGTCCTGATTGTGGCGCTCACCTGCACGGCGCCAAACACGCATACGACCATCATTGGCACCAAGGCAGAAGCAACTCTCATCGCTGAAGACGACACGTCTCCATTCGTCCCTCCATTCACGCCTGTCGCGACACCACTGGAGGCGGGCTGCACGATGTTGGGGCGTGAGCGGAAGACGGCCTAACGGTGTGCGGGACTGTAGCCCAGCTTCATGGAGACGGTTGCGAATGGTCCTCGCCGATACCCCAGGAGCAACAGTGTCCCTAATTTGCTGGGAAGTGGCGGTGCGGTCCCCTACGGCACTGCGTAGGATCCTACGGTCTTGGCGTGCATCCGTGCGTCGCTGCGGTCCGGTCCCAGGTCGACGGGCACGTGCGCCTTCCGCCGACCACTGGCGACAACATCGATGTACTGTGGAGACCTCACGCCCCACGTGTTGAGCAATTCGGCGGTACGTCCACCCGGCCTCCCGCATGCCCACTATACGCCCTCGCTCAAAGTCCGTCAACTGCACATACGGTTCACGTCCACGCTGTCGCGGCATGCTACCAGTGTTAAAGACTGCGATGGAGCTCCGTATGCCACGGCAAACTGGCTGACACTGACGGCGGCGGTGCACAAATGCTGCGCAGCTAGCGCCATTCGACGGCCAACACCGCGGTTCCTGGTGTGTCCGTTGTGCCATGCGTGTGATCATTGCTTGTACAGCCCTCTCGCAGTGTCCGGAGCAAGTATGGTGGGTCTGACACACCGGTGTCAATGTGTTCTTTTTTCCATTTCCAGGAGTGTATAAATAGTGTAACTAACACGACTTTCTTTTATATGTATAGAAGACAGAAGATTCTAGTACGTTAAAACTTCAATATATTGAAGCGAGCTCACGCTATCAATAACACTGACAAAAATTGTCAGCTGACAACGCGATTTTACAAGGTTAAGATTTCCAACACCGAAAGAAAGCGTGTACTGCAGCTATAATAACTATAGCTTGCAAGCAACGGAGAACAACGGAAAAGACGAAATGTATCCGAGAATGGAAAAAAAGGAGCGACCAGTCACGTGTTAATTTAGTGACTGAAATCAAAATCACGGATCCGAAAGATTTCATACATTTCTTTCCGATGAGCCCTGCATCGGATATCAAGTTATTCGCGCTTATACGAGATAACACAGAGCCGGCCCTAGTTGCCGTGCGGTTCTAGGCACTTCAGTCCGGAACCGCGTCCCTGCTACGGTCGCAGGTACGATTCCTGACTCGGGCATGGATGTGTGTGATGTCCTTAGTTAGGTTTAAGTAGTTCTAGAGGACTGATGACCTCAGATGTTAGTCGCATAGTGCTCAGAGCCATTTGAACCATAACACAGAGAAGCAAAATACGTTAATGAGAGAGGCAATCGCAGTCCACAAGAGATTAGGAGTAACAGAGATTTCTGGCAACAAGCAGGTCATTCTAATGCTCGAAATTTAGTTCTATAATAATAAAATTCTTTGAAAACTTGTGAAGCGATTATATCTGCCTGGTGAGGACCTGTTCAGGCAATTAACGTAAAGCAGATTTTTTTTTTTTAACACTTCGTGATAATTTGACGAAACTGACGTGTATTTCGCGGACTTATTACTAGAAATTTCATTTATACGACCTATTTTTCGAAATGGGAGCGTTTTTCCAAACTGCTGTGTAATACACCAATCTACACTGTATTTTCAAATTAATGAAGTAAGCAGTTTCATGGGAAATCCTTCTTTAAGCATTCTTAAGTGGTATGTACAAAGATTACCCTTGCAAAGGCCTATTAAAATTCTTTTGTGTTAAAAAATCATAAAAATTGAATCTGAGGCATATTGAAAAATAAACAGTGCACCTAATGCCGCGTGGCTGGTTGCTGAAGCTTTGTCAACATCTCCGAATTGACAATACTGTCAAACCGTCAATACTTCACCAAAGACATTCAGTATGCATTGACAATACTCGAATATTTCGAGGTCCACTAATATTGCTCGTCAACATTTATAGTATTGACAATACGTCAGCCGCGCGGGATTAGTCGAGCGGTCTGGGGCGCTGCAGTCATGGACTGTGCGGCTGGTCCCAGCGGAGGTTCGAGTCCTCCCTCGGGCGTGTGTGTGTGTGTGTGTGTGTGTGTGTGTGTGTGTGTGTGTGTGTGTGTGTGTGTGTGTCCTTAGGATCATTTAGGTTAAGTAGTGTGTAAGCTTAGGGACTGATGACCTTAGCAGTTAAGTCCCATAAGATTTCACATACATTTGAACATTTTGAACAATACGTCACTACGCGCCCTCAGACGATTGACAGTTTGACAACATTATTGAACGTGTGAAGGCTCCTTTGGATGCAGTTCAATAAAGTGATATCACCAGAAGGTTCACTAGCGCAGCTTTGTTGATCAGTGTTATACCAGGTATACTGAATTACTGCTGCAAAATTATCGAGCGTATGATTAGTGTGACGTGCTGATGCATCGTGGCGTGATTGAATATCGATACATCCCTGCGGTTGGTACTATCACTGTTGGTGGCAGAGTCCAGAGGATTACACATTCCGCTCTTAAGCTGCCCACGATTGGCCGTTAGCCACGCAGGCAAGTTGGCGCACATGATGAACAGAACGGGCTCTCTGCTCTATTCCCCTCCAGGCCAGGCAGGCTAAGAGAATCTTGCTTTCCGCCCATCTTCCCACGGAGATACGCTACTTAACACTCTATACTGTACCCTTTCACTGTTGTAAATGAGTTGGGGTATGGAAGTTTTTTACCCGAGTATAGAAAGACGAAAAACAATATAATATGGTTGGTTGGTTGGTTTTGGGGAAGGAGACCAGACAGCGTGGTCATCGGTCTCATCGGATTAGGGAAGGATGGGGAAGGAAGTCGGCCGTGCCCTTTCAGAGGAACCATCCCGGCATTTGCCTGGAGTGATTTAGGGAAATCACGGAAAACCTAAATCAGGATGGCCGGACGCGGGAAATATAATATGTATTTGGGTCATTGTAGGACGGAAAATTTTGTGTGTCCTCTCTTCTTTTTCTGTGTATTTCTGGCTTATTTATTTAATTCGAAATGATTACTTTTCTCTGCAGCTTCGCCCTCTTTCCATTAGTATTGGCTATTCTCAGTTCGGACCATCATCAGGTCTTTTCCAATATACACTATGTGATCAAAAGTATCCGGACACCCCCAAAAACATACGTTTTTCATATTAGGTGGGTTGTGCTGCCACCTACTGCCAGGCACTCCATATCAGCTACTTCCGTACTCATTAGATATAATGAGAGAGCAGAATGGGGCGTTCCGCGGAACTCACGAACTTCGAACGTGGTCAGATGATTGGGTGCACTTGTGTCATACGTCTGAACGCGAGATTTCCACACTACTAAACATCCCTAGATCCACTGTTTCCGATGTAATAGTGAAATGGAAATGTGAAAGGGAACGTGCAGCACAAAAGCGTACAGGCCGACCTCGTCTGTTGACCGACAGAGACCGCCGACAGTTGAAGAGGGTCGTAATATCTAATAGGCAGACATATATCCAGACCATCACATAGGAATTCCAAACTTCATCAGGATCCACTGCAAGTACTATGACAGTAAAGCGGGAGGTAAGAAAACTTGGATTTCATGGTCGAGCGGCTGCTCATAAGCCACACATCACGCCGGTAAATGCCAAACGCCTCGCTTGGTGTAAGGATCGTAAACACTGGACGATTGAACAGTGGAAAAACGTTCTCTGGAGTGACGAATCACAGTACACAATGTGGAGATCCGATGGCAGGGTGTGGGTATAGCGAATTTCTGGTTAACGTCATCTGCCAGGGCATGTAGTGCCAACAGTAAAATTCGGAGGAACTGGTGTTATGGTGTGGTGCACCCCTTGTTGTTCTGCGTGGCACTATCACAGCACAGGCCTGCATTGATGTTTTAATCACCTTCTTGTTTCCCACTGTTGAAGACCAATTCGGGGATGGCGATTGTATCTTTCAACACGATCGAGCACCTTTTCATATTGCACGGCCTGTGGCGGAGTGGTTACACGACAACATCCCTGTAATGGACTGGCCTGACCTGAATCCTATAGAACACCTTCGGGATGTTTCGGAACGCCGACTTCGTGCCAGACGTCACCGACAGACATCGGTATCTCTGCTCACTGCAGTACTCCGGGAAGAATGGGCTGCCATTCCCCAAGAAACCTTCGAGCAGCTGATTGAATGTAAGCTTGCGAGAGTGGAAGGTGTCATCAAGCCTAAGGGTGGGCCAACACCATACTGAATTTCGTGATTACCGATGGAGGGCGCCACGAACTTGTGAGTCATTTTCAGCCAGGTGTCCGGATACTTTTGATTACATAGTGTACGTTTTCTGTAGAAAGCGCAACACTGTCTGAAAGTTGAGATCCTTTGCACTTACGAATCTGAAGATATCACTTATACTCCAACGCCAACTAAACTAATTTTTCGGAAGTCTAGTTTCTGTAACCTTAATCTGGTTCAACCAAAAATGAAGCCATTTATACTCCTTTTAATTACTTTTCCAGCGGGTTCGCTGAATTCATTCTAAGTGGCCAAAATGGTTCCCTCTTAATTCCCCAAATACATTTTAGCAAGTACGAAATTTGTTTTTCATATTATTTTAATGTAAGAAGTACATGTCTGAAGGAAGCAGCTTTTCTTTCGTACCAGTCTTTCTTCGCACTACGTTGCATACCCCCAGTATGTGGATTTTAATATCCATTGAGCCATAATTTTTTCCTATTGCAATCAATGATTGCCCTAAATTTAGATAGCCTATTTACTGCGAAAAGGCCTCAAGTCCTTATAGCACATTTCCAGAAGTCAGACACTAAGCCTTTGCCGGCCTGGATGGCCGAGCGGTTCTAGGCGCTTCAGTCTGGAACCGCGCGACCGCTACAGTCGCAGGTTCGAATCCTGCCTCGGGCATGGATGTGTGTGATGTCCTTAGGTTAGTTAGGTTTAAGTAGTTCAGAGTTCTAGGGGACTGATGACATGAGATGTTAAGTACCATAGTGCTCAGAGCCATTGAACCATTTGAACACTAAGCTTTTGTCCTTTTTCAAAATTTTATGGAGTTTGGAAACTGTTAGTCAATATTACTAACATGTCGTAACTTAGTCGAGGCTCCAGAATGTGTGTTCAGTAACTTTTTACACAATTTGCTTTCCGAGACACCTGCCGATTTACATAAGAGTGCATCCTGAACATGCGAAAACTTTTCACCTGCTGAACTTGGGCTCTGTTTCGTGACTGGTGTATATTCCCCAATTCTTAATTCCTACTCGATCTTCTTTACCTTTGGTTTGTTCATTTTGCTGCTTCCATCGTTACGACCGAGTGAGGTGGCCAGGTGGTTAGCACACTGGACTCGCATTCGGGAGGACGACGGTTCAATCCCGCGTCCGGCCATCCTGATTTAGGTTTTCCGTGATTTTCCTAAATCGCTCCAGGCAAATGCCGGGATGGTTCCTTTGAAAGGGCACGGCGGACTGCCTTCCCCATCCTTCCCGAATCCGATGAGACCGATGACCTCACTGTTTGGTCTCTTCCCCCAAACAATCTAAGCCCCAACCCATCATTACTATAAATGAGCTGCAGTGAGACCACCTACACAAATATTGCTGGTCACGGTGGATTGATAGCGCTATCTGTTGCCAGGTGCAGCAGACTGAACGGGTCGCGTGAAGCTCGCCAGGCTTGCTGTATCCTAATCTGGCCTGCTTAACCACTGTGCTTCAGTACATGTGTACTGCTACGCCTCCGTTGTGGCAGGTTGAGCAGTTTTAAAGGTTGCGGCGGAGATGGGGCAGGTAGGCTGGAAGGAGAATTTTTACACCTCTGGTAGAGTCACAGAGATTTTCCGCTGCCAGTGGTAAAGATTGCGTCGACTTAAGAGCTACCGGAGGGGTGGAGGGGGGGGGGGGCGGTCGCTCACTCTCTCTCTCTCTCTCTCTCTCTCTCTCACTCTCTCTCTCTCTCTCTCTCTCTCTCTCTCTGTGTGTATGTGTGTGTGTGTGTGTGTCTCAGTGATCGGGTTTCAAGCAGTCTGTGTGGCGAAGGCGGGTCGTAGCCGCTGTGTCGTCGTGGCCGATGAGATAAATGGGTCGCTGCTGCATTTGTAATGTTAGGCAGAGCGGGCTACACGATGTCCCGGATCGGCTGAATCAGTAAAGACAGCCCCATGTAGGAGTTATTTTGGTGTGTTGCTTGGGCATCTACTCGGGTTCGTATCATTCCGAAGAAGCCAGTGACCACTGCCGCGCCTCGTTTGTTTCCTGTCAGCCAGTTCCAAAGCACTGAAACGACAGCGACACGTGGATAACCTCACCCGATTTGCAGCCACTGATCGGGTGGCTGTTGACTTATGTTTCTACTTCCTGGGAATTATGGCGAGCATTCCGATTACAAATGGTTCAATTGGCTCTGAGCACCATGGGACTTAACTTCTGCCGGCCGCGGTGGCCGAGCGTTTCTAGTCGCTTCTGTCCGGAATCGCGCGACTGTGACGGTCGCAGGTTCGAATCCTGCCTCGGGCATGGATGTGTGTGATGTCCTTAGGTTAGTTAGGTTTAAGTAGTTGTAAGTTCTAGGGGACTGATGACCTCAGATGTTAAGTCACATAGTGCTCAGAGCCATTTGAACCATTTGAACTTAACTTCTGAGGTCATCAGTCCCCTAGAACTTAGAACTACTTAAACCTAACTAACCTAAGGACATCACACAAGTCCATGCCCGAAACAGGATTCGAACCTGCGACCGTAGCGGTCACGCGGTTCCAGACTGTAGCGTCTAGAACCGCTCAGCCACCCCGACCGGCATTCCGATTACAATCCCAGTCGTTATAGTTTATGTGAGAAAAGGATACTCTCTTCCTTGCCATCCTGGTTATCCATCATCGGTGTTCCGCGGAAAGTGAATAAGTGCTCCGTGGAAAATTATTAACAACATGGCGTTTTTTCGGCATGGAAAGTACTTTTTTAAGTTTGTTATCATTTCTACGTTATTAGTTGCGATTTCAAACTGAAGCACTGACTGAATAAAACAAATTAGATTCATTTTTTAAAATTTTTCGCAGTGCACTCAGCCTCGTGATGCCAATTGAGGAGTTACTCGGCCGAATAGTAGCGGCTTCGGTCAAGAATAACATCATAACGACCGGGAGAGCGGTGTGCTGACCCCACGCCCCTCCTATCCGCATCCTCCCTGAGGATGACACGGTGGTCGGATGGTCACTCCTGAAGACGGAGTGCTTTGCGTCAAAGCACCGAAATGCACAAAGCGCTAGGTTAGAGGTATAGTTTGGGAATCCTTGCTCTACGCACTCTGTCCAGCTCAACAATGACGTCCTCATCGCTATGTCTTCCTCTGACACGCTAGAGGCCTCTCCAGCATAATTCAGCACCTAATATGAGCAAACTTTAAGTGTCGCACACTTGGGAACTATCGAACAATAGACACATTTTTTCTAATACGAATTGTGAGACTATATAGATCGTCTCTCCTTAGAATAGTCTTGCGCATTTTCTCTGGTGTCACGTCAGGTATCTGAAAGTTCGTGTTTGCAGTGTGTAGATGTGGTCACCCGAAATAGGTACTGCTCATCAAGTCTTCCATTAGTAAGTAGTTTTAATCATTACGGAAAGTGTTGATAGATAAGATCTGTGTGCCAGTTTCTGTCTCTAATCAGGACGCCATTTTTTGGTGCTCTTACCTGCCGAGGTGCCGAGACGTGTCTAAGATCTTATAGTATCTATCTCTGCTTTCCAAACCGACTCCTACTGCGCTTTATTTGTCTGTACTGTACGCCTCCAAGTTCGCAGAGCAAAAGGGCAGTGTCCTTCGTAAAGAAAGGTTTCCGAGTTTCGTGGCGCGCTTCGGCGAACTGATGGAATATTCCGCGGAGCGCTGCGCTGGTCCTCGGAGTGCAGTGGAAATCGGGCTGCATGAAATTCGACAGCCCCACCGAAAGAACGGCCAAACAGTGTGCAACTCGGCCCGAGCCCTAGCCGAGCAAGTTTAAATCCCCGAATGCAAATAAGCTGAGCACGGATCGAGAAGTTGGCGCGTTTGCTGAGGGCACAAGGAACCAGCCAGCTTTTAAGAGAAACACATAACCCTTACAAGTTCGCCGCCACACTCTGCGAAGAAGGAGTATCCCGAACAAACTCAATATGTAGTTCACGTTTTTGGTGAGATGATCTCAATAAGACTATATTTAACTTTCATACTTTTTAAAACAACAGGGTCGCCAGATTGGAATATCAACAGTATAAGGTAAAGTATACATTCTACTCACTTTAAAGATGGCACTCAGAGTTCTAGGCAGGCTCAATGAAAAGACTGTCAGACTCTGCGAAGAAGGAGTATCCCGAAAAAACGCAATATGTAGTTCACGTTTTTGGTGAGATCTCACTAAGATTATATTTAACTTTCATACTTTTTAAAACAACGGGGTCGCAATGTTGGAATATCAACAGTATAAGGTAATGTACACGTTCTACTCACTTTAAAGATGGCACTCAGAGTTGTAGGCAGGCTCAATGAAAAGACTGTCACACATTTAGCTTTCGGCCAAAGCCTTCTTCAGAAAAGGAAACACAGAGATTCTTAACCCAAGCAAGCACACCTCACTCCCACATGACCGCCAGCTCGGGCCGTCATACTTCTTATTTGGTTTTGAAGGGCCATACACACACGTCAACAGGCCGACCAACATACTGGACGTGTGTGAGCGATTTGGCCAACCGACCGACCAACTTTTCTTGTCGGTCTGTCAGTCGGCCGCACCCAACTGACAGCTGACCTTCCCACCACTTCAGCCAGCAAATTAATTACGCCATGTGCCAATCGGCCGACAGAACTTCGTCTTTTGCCACTGCGTGTGCGATGAAACGGTGTTTTAATATACAGGACAAGAGATCGAGGCGGAAGAGGG
Organism: Schistocerca americana; assembly: GCF_021461395.2. Classification (NCBI taxonomy): domain Eukaryota; kingdom Metazoa; phylum Arthropoda; class Insecta; order Orthoptera; family Acrididae; genus Schistocerca; species Schistocerca americana. The sequence goes on along the minus strand of NC_060128.1, from coordinate 157,847,835 downwards.
TTCAATGACAAAGTCTCTAGAGAAATTTAACAACTGCAGATGTTCGCGGGACACGTCGTGCGAGGAGTGCGAACAGTGCAATAGAGATGTAAGGAAGGAAGCACTTGTTCCACTTTTTTAACGGATTCATGTGCCGTATAGAAATAGTGGAAGGTATATATTTTGTGAATAAAAGTCCGTCGATTTGCCGTATTTCGGTTTTTTAGGTTGTCTGTCCGATACTTACCGTATATGAAATCTAAAAACCGAAATATGGACAGATTACATCTTGGATTTAATTTCTGATACGAATCAGAAGTAACATCTAAAAATCGAAATATAAGCAGTCAATGGAGTTTTATTCATAAAATTTACTTCCTTCATTGTTAAAAGCGTTAAAGAAATCCAGCCTACATCCTAGACTTCGGTTCAAATGTTCAAATGTGTGTGAATTTCTAAGGGACCAAACTGCTTAGGTCATCGATCCCTAGACTTACACACTACTTAAACTAACTTATGATAAGAACAATACACACACCCATGTCCGAGGGAGGACTCGAACCTGCGAGAGGGGCCGCGCAGTCCGTGACACGATGCCTCAAACCGCGCGGCCACTTCGCGCGGCAGCCTTCTGCTATGAAGAGCAAAGTGTAGATGTTTTTGCTTTCATTTTTTAAATTTTTTTACAGTTCCAACAGCTGCTGAATGCATCATTTCTTATGCATCAGTTCTACATATTAGATTATGTGGCCCACCACCATTTGTAGTCTTTCTTTTTCTAGTTTGAAATGATTTTCTTAAACTTACAAGGCCATCTTTTTCGCTGCCTACAGTAACAAATTAATAAAGTTTATTTGAACATATTTCATTTTATTAATTTTGTGTTACTATGATATAATTTCTCAGACAACTACTATGAATTACGCTACATTTACCAAAATTTGTTTTAAATAATTACATTTTATTGGTAACAGATATAGCATTTACTGCATGATCCATTTGTGCTGGACAGATGATTTTTCGTAATTGTTTGAAAATGCATGAAACATGCATTTCGGACTGCTGAACATGATCAAACCACTCTTAACGAAAAAGAATTCGATCATGAGAGAGGCTGTAATTATTTAAAACAAATCCTGATGTCTGCAGCGTGATTTATGGTTGTCTAGTGAAGCAAAGCATCATAGTAAAGCAAAATACATAAAATGAAAGACGTCCAGCAAAAAAAAAAAAAAAAAAATTATTTATTTGTACAAGATCCAGCTTTCTGTTTCGTAGGCCACCAACAAGTAACAGAAGTCGATAGCTGCTTCGTGTTCAAATAAATAATACTGTCACGTCATAGCCGGCCATGGTGGCCGAGCGGTTCTAGGCGCTACAGTCTGGAACCGCGCGTCCGCTACGAGTGCAGGTTCCAATCCTGCCTCGGACATGGATGTGTGTGATGTCCTTAGGTTCCATAGTGCTCAGAGCCATTTGAACCATCTTTTTGACTGAGGTACGGACTGTATGGTGGGTAATAAAAACTTCCCGTCGAAAACGCTGCAGGAGGGTCGCTGTTGCCTCTGCAGTGTGCGGTCGAGCAAATCAAACTGAATCCCTCAGCATGAGCTTCATACTTAGCGGAGGGTTTCCTGCTCTAAGCGTCTTTGCTTGCGTAATGTGTGGTCAGTAATGAATAATGTCACGTAATGCGATCGACGGCCGTACTAGAGATACAGCGCAACACAACTGCATCAACCTTCGTCGGACATTCATTGTGGTTTTAATTTCGCGACAGATCGGATGTTGTTGTTGTTGTGGTCTTCAGTCCAGAGACTGGTTTGATGCATACTACTCCATACTGTACACGCTTCTTCATCTCCAAGTACCTGCTGCAACCAACATCCTTCTGAATCTGTTTAGCGTATTCATGCCTTGGTCTCCCTCTACGACATTTACCATCCACGCTTCCGTCCATCACTAAATTGGTGATCCCTTGATGCCGCAGAACATGTCTTACTAACCGATCCCTTCTTGTAGTCACGTTGTCCCACAAATTCCTCTTTGCCCCAGTTCTCTTTGGTACCTCCTCATTAGTTACGTGATCTACCCATCTAATCCTCAGCATTCTTCTGTAGCACCACATTTCGAAAGCTTCTATTCTCTTCTTGTCTAAACTATTTATCGTCCATGTTTCACATCCACACATGACTACACTCCATACAAATACTTTCAGAAACGACTTCCTGGAATTTAAATCTATACTCGATGTTAACAAATTTCTCTTCTTCAGAAACGGTTTCCTTGTCACTGCCAGTCTACATTTTATATCCTCTCTACTTCGACCGTCATCAGTTTTTTTGCTCCCCAAATAGCAAAACTCATCTACTACTTTTAGTGTCTCAATTTCTAATCAAATTCCCTCAGCATCACCCAATTTAATTCGAAAACATTCCATTATCATCGTTTTGCTTTTGTTGATGTTTATTTTATATCCTCCTTTCAAGACACTGTCCATTCCGTTCTACTGCTCTTCCAGGTCCTTTGCTGTCTCTGACAGAATCACAATGTCGTCGGCAAACCTCGAAATTTTTATTTCTTCTCCATGGATTTTAACTCCTACTCCAAATTTTACTTTAGTTTCCTTTACTGCTTGCTCAATACACAGATGAATAACATCGAAGATAGGCTACAACCCTGTCTCACTCCCTTCCCAACCACTACCTCCCTTTCATGGCCCTCAACACATATAACTGCCATTTGGTTTCTGTAAAAATTGTAACTAGCCTTTCCCTTCCTGTATTTGACCCTTGTCACCTTAAGAATTTGAAAGAGAGTATTCTAGTCAACGTTGTCAAAAGCTTTTTCTAGGTCTACAAATGCTAGAAACCTAGGATTGCCTTTCCTTAACCTATCTTCTTAAATAAGTCGTAGTGTCAATATTGCCTCGCGTGTTCCAACATTTCTAAGGAATCCAAACTGATCTTCCCCGAGGTTGGTTTCCACCAGTTTTTCCAATCGTCTGTAAAGAATCCGTGATAGTATTTTGCAGCCGTGACTTATTAAAGTGATAGTTCGATAATTTACACACCTGTCAACACCTGCCTTCTTTGTGATTGGAATTATTATATTCTTCTTGAAGTCTGATGGTATTTCGCCTGTCTCATACATCTTGCTCACCAGGTGGTAGAGCTCTGTCAAATTCTTCACGCAATATTATATCTCCTATTTCATCTTCATCTACGACCTCTTCCACTTCCGTAATATTGTCCTCAAGTGCATCGCCCTTGCATAGACCCTGTATATACTATTTCCATCTTTCTGCCTCCCCTTCTTTGCTTAGAAGGGGTTTTCCATCTGATCTCTTGATATTCATACAAGTGATTATCTTTCCTCCAAAGTTTTTTTTAATTTTCCTGTAGGCAGTATCTATCTTACCCGTAGTAATAGATGCCTCTACATCCTTACATTTGTCCTCTAACCATTCCTGCTTAGCCATTTTACATTTCCTATCGATCTCATTTTTGAGACGTTTGTATTCCTTTTTGCCTGCTTCATTTACTGCATTTTTATATTTTCTCCTTTCATCAGTTAAATTCAATATCACTTCTGTTACCAAAGGATTTATACTAGCCCTCGTCTTTTTACCTACTTGATCCTTTGCTGCCTTCACTATTTCATCTCTCACAGCTACACATTCTTCTTCGACTATATTTCTTTCCCTCGTTCTTGACAATCGTTCCCTAAAACTCTGTCTTTTAATGAGTGCACATCTGCCCCTGGAAATGTCACCTCTGCAGAATTCTACCAGGTGAATACACGATTATAAATACAAAATTCATTCCTTACCCTCATTCCATAGTCACCCAGTATTTTTCCTTCTCTTCCTTTTGCTACTGTCGAATTCCAGTCCCCCCATGACTTAAATTTTCGTCTCCCCTCACTATCTGAGTAATTTTTTTTTTATCTCATCATACATTTCTTCAATTTCTTTGTCATCTGCGGAGCTAGTTGGCATATAAACTTGTACTACTGTAGTAGGTGTGGGCTTCATGTCTATCTTGGCCACAATAATGCGTTCACTATGCTGTTCGTAGTAGTTTACCCGCATTCCTATTTTCCTATTCATTATTAATTTTGTATTTTGTATTTATAATCGTGTATTCACCTGACCAAAAGTCTTGTTCCTCCCGCCACTGAACTTCAATAATTCCCACTATATTTAGCTTCAACCGGTCCATTTCTCTTTTTAAATTTCCTAACGTACCTGCCCGATCAAGGGATCTGAAATTCCACGCTCCTATCCGTAGAACACCAGTTTTCTTTCTCTTGATAACAACGTCCTCCTGAGTAATCCCCGCGCTGAGATCCGAGTTGAGGGCTTTTTTTTTTGCCTCCACAATATTTTGCCCAGGAGGACACCATCATCATTTAACCATAAAATAAAGCTGCATGCCCTCGGGAAAAATTACGGCTGTAGATTCCCCTTGCATTCAGCCGTTCGCTAGCAGCACAGCAAGGCCGTTTTGGTTAGTGTTACAAGGCCAGATCAGCCAGTCATCCAGACTGCTGTCCCTGCAACTACTGAAAAGACTGCTGCCCCTCTTCAGGAACCATACGTTTGTCTGGCCTCTCAACAGATACCCCTCCGTTGTGGTTGCACCTACGGTACGGCTATCTGTGTCGCTGAGGCACGCAAGCCTCCCCACCAACGGCAAGGTCTATGGTTCAGGGGGGGGGGGGTGTTCACTCCTTATGCCTTAACAAAAATTGGTTAATATTAATAAATGTGATATATTATAGGTATAAGCTCCTAAGAAAAGTGTTTACTTTTCGGGGTGATTGGTAGAAGTTGAGCGATTGAACCATTTTTAGTTTATGCTGCAAGCCGTTCTCGCATCTGAACAGATACCCCTCCGATGTGGTTGCACCTACGGTACGGCTATCTGTATCGCTGAGGCACGAAGCCTGTCCAACAACAGCAAGGTCCGTGGTTCATGGGAGGAGGTTGAGAAAAAAAAATAGCCCTTGTACGAACACGTCTGATCCGATGACCAGCGAAGAAGTGTCTGGAGATTCCCCAGACAGCGGTGGGATGTCATCCTGACACACGGCCCGACTATCTGGAGCGATGGTCTGAGGTGCCACTTGATTTCATAGCAGGAGCCCTTTGGTTGTCATCTGTGGCACACTTAACACCATAGCGGCAGGGTCGACTATATTCTATGCCACGTTTTATTGGCTTTCATGGCAACTTCCTTATTGAGAACATTTGGAGCATTATGGGTAAGTCCCTAGAATCAGTTCGGGATTTTGACGATATGCTGGAGAGAACTGGTACGATACCCCTCAGGAGGACATCCAACAACTCCGTAAATCAATCTAAGCCAAATAACTTCTTGCATAAGGGCCAGAGGTGGACCAACGCGCTGTTGACTTGCTGAATTAGTGAAGCTCTTTCGATTGAATAAATTATCAGTTTTTTCTAAAATTGTAATCATTTATTTGTCTGTACGTGTACATCACATCACACGTGCCGATTTGTGCCCATTCGGATAATTCTTTCGTGCTGCGCCTTTTTTTGTCTTAGAGTGTTCTTCCTGACAATCGGATCTGAAGTGGCGACCCTCAGCCCGACACCCAATGACGTTAGCGGTACTGCACACGACTTGCATCACAGTTTGCGGCAGTATTTTGCAGAATATCGGAAAAGTGTTTTCTTTGCAATACTGTAACAGATTCATGGTGGACCGAGAATCTACAGACAATTTCGGAGGTTCTTCAAGGATACTTTTTGAGTATTTAGAGTACAACGAACCCGTCGTCTCAAAATGGTTCAAATGGCTCTGAGCACTATGGGACTTAACATCTGAGGTCATCAGTCCCCTAGAACTTAGAACTACTTTAAACTAACTAACCTAAGGACATCACACACATCCGTGCCCGAGGCAGGATTCGAACCTGCGACCGTAGCGGTCGCGCGGTTCCGGACTGAATCGCCTGGAACCGCTCGGCCACAGCGGTCGGCTGACAGGTAGGACGCAACTTGGTGCGGTGTGAGACGGAACGACTGCTGACAGGTATCGACGATTTTAATGCAAGAAAAGGACTCCCAGTCCGGTGTGTTCTCATTCTGTTGTATTTTATGAATGTCGCAAATGTGTTGGTTAACGTTTTAACTTCGTGAGCTGAGTGAGACAACCTGACTATGAGAGCGTTGTTGAGTTGTGTGTAGTACAAGAAATGGCAGAAGACTAAGAATTATTACTTTTAAAATATAACAATAAAATATCACATCCATAAAATGAGTAGTACTAAACAAGGTGTCAGGGCTGTCGAGTGAGTGAGAAGCACCGTGCAGGCAAAGGCTAATCCTGTGGTGACCACTTTACTAGCTGTTCATGTGGCATTCACATACATTGACTCATTTGAACAAATGTAAAAGTACATCACTATTGTACTCAAGATAACATATAAACTGCTTCCTTCTTGTACTGTCAGATTTTAGTTTTGACGTAATCTGTACCGTTTCACTTTTAAATGTGTTTTTCGCTACTGGCCTTATTGTAGATCCGACGATACTCTGTAACCGCCGAAACGAACAACTTGTTGTTGAAATTATTGTGACTGTGTTGGCAACAAATAGAAATCGTGAATAAATACATTCCAGGGGAAAAATTCGTCATTTGTAAAACATTTTTAGGGACTTAAATTAATATTCTATGATAACGATTTTGTCTTTTTCGGAAATGTGTTTCTTGCTATCGTCAGCCTACATTTTACTTACTCTCTACTTCGACCATCGTCAGCTATTATTCTGCTCTAATAGCAAATCTCATCTACTGCTTTTGATGCCTCATTTTCTAACGCATCATCTGATCTGACTGCATTCCATTACTCTTATCGTACGCTTGTTTTCGCTCATATTATAGCTCTTGTTCAGGGCGCTATCCATTCTGCTCAACTGTTCTTCCAAGTCCTTTGATGCCTCTGATAGAACTGTAATACCGTCGACAAACTTCGAAGCGTTTGTTTCTTCTCCCTCTCCAAATACCTCTTCTGTTTGCTTTACTGTTTGCTAAAGATACAGGTCGAATAACATGGGCGATACCTCACCACCCTATCCCACTCTCATCTAGCCACGCGCTTATGGGAAAAATGTGGGTTTTGAGAGTAGAAGACGTAACGGCCGTACGTACGGAAAAGACGGCAAGCTTCGTGACGAACTCCTAGGGGAACGGTGCCATCTCGCGTGTTTACGACTCAGAAGCTAATTATACCCGAGGCGTAAGTGCTTCCAGATCGTGACAAAGTAGCGCGTGCAAGGCCAACAACGCGACCACGTCATCCGCTGCGCCAAAGAAGCCTTCGTTGCACATTTGCTACGCCGTAGCTAGAACGCAACTGGACAGTGCTATATGCGATGCATATTCTCGTACACAGCAATGTTACACATGTGTTCAGGCACTACAATTGAAATCGGAACGAGGGGTCTCATCTTCCATTAAAAACTAAACTCCTCCCGAACACGCCACGAAGGCCCAACGGAACCGACCGGCCGCCGTGTCATCTTCAAATCATAGGCGTCACTGGATGCGGATATGGAGGGGCATGTGGTCAGCACACCGCTCTCCCGGCCGTATGTCAGTTTACGAGACCGGAGCCGCTACTTCTCAGTCAAGTAGCTCCTCAGTTTGCCTCACAAGGGCTTAGTGCACCCCGCTTGCCAACAGCGCTCGACAGACAGGATGGTCACCCATCCAGGTGCTAGCCCAGCCCGACAGCGCTTAACTTCGGTGATCCTACGGGAACCGGTGTTACCACTGCGGCAAGACCGTTGGCCTCCCATTACAGTTATCTATTAGGTTGCTGCGTAGCGTTTTTGTTTTGCATGTTAGTATTCCGGTTGCTATCGGGTTATTTAGCGATTGTCAGTGTTTATTTCGACTTCACTGTTCCTATTTGAGTGTAAATATTGACGTTTTTTTCATTTGACGATACTGAGTGAAGCTGTGGATGCTAGAAAATGGAGTAGCAAGTGGAGAAATCGGAACATTTGCGACATATTCTTCTGTTTGATGTCAGTAGAGGAGTGACAGTAGCAGACACAGCCGGAAAGATTTATGCCGTGCGTGGGGATAATGCCATTGGACAAAACACGCCGAAAAAATGGTTTTCTAGTTTTAAGGACGATCGTTTTGATATTAGTGACTCCTCGTTCAGGGAGACCTTCGGGGTTTGATTAAGGTCAGTTAAAGGCACACAATGACACACGTCAGTTTACTCGAGAACTAGCATATGTGATGAACTATGATCATTCCATCACTGTGCGACATTTGCATGCAGTGGGGAAGGTTCCAAAATCGGGTGTATGGGCACCTCATGCTCTAAACCAAAATCAGCAGGTGCTCACATGTGCATCTCTGCCTGTTCGTCAGCAACTGGCTCGTGAACAACACCGACCATTCCTATCCTGCATCGTTAATGGACACCATAAATGGTTTATGCTAACGTAACTCAAAGAAGCAAAAGGTTGGGCCCAAATAAAGCACCAACTCCGCACACGAAAAACTGCAGGCATCCACAAAAGATAACGTTATGCATCTGGTGGGACAGCTACGAGTTGCTTCCCCGAAGTATAACCATCACTACTGACATTTGCCCGCATCTCGTGGTCGTGCGGTAGCGTTCTCGCTTCCCACGCCCGGGTTCCCGGGTTCGATTCCCGGCGGAGTCACGGATTTTCTCTGCCTCGTGATGGCTGGGTGTTGTGTGCTGTCCTTAGGTTAGTTAGGTTTAAGTAGTTCTAAGTTCTAGGGGACTTATGACCACAGCAGTTGAGTCCCATAATGCTCAGAGCCATTTGAACCATTTGAACTGACATTTATTGTCAACAACTGAGGCGTCTTGCAAACATAATTCAACAACAACGACCAGGAAGACTGCGCAAAGTCTTCCATTTTCAGGAACTATAACGCGCTCCCGCATTCTGCTAGACTGACACAAAACCCTGTACAGGAGCTGGATTGGGAATTCATCCCGAACCCACCTTACTCACCTGATCTTGCGCCCTCGATTTTCACTCTGTTCGCTCTCTACTGACCAGATTTCAAGGAACTTCATTTCCGGATGAAAATGACCTCCGAACATGGTTCGACCAGTTCTTCGTCGTCTCAAAACCACGCGATTCCTACTGTTGCGGAATCGAAAAGCTACCCCAGCGTTGGCACACTGTTGTAAATAATTAAGGAGAATGTAATATTGATGACTAAAGTTTCTGTTATGTGTATCTGTTGTGGCCATCCATGTGTGTCAGTATGCCATACGGAAAATATAAGGTTCATTCAAACAGAAACGAGCGGGAGGCTGCAAAATGAAAATCGCTGAAACGACCGTAATGCCCTTACCTGCGGAAGAAGGCGTGGTCGGTATAAGCGCGCTGAGGTCCCAACTCGCCGCTAGAGGGACATGAGCGCACAGTAAAGTGAGCATAGAGCGAGTTCGTGCATGCTTCGGTTGTCCACTGCACTCAGTCGTGCTAGAAACAGTGATGAAGGCTTCAAAAGAGGATCAAAGGGGTGTAGAGCGTTTCATTACAGCGGGAGGAGAGTAGTATAAGGAAGTTCACCGACGAATGGCACAACTGTACGAAGAGCACCGCATGTACTGCATTTTTATATTTTCTCCTTTCATCAATTAAATTCAATATTTCTTCTGTTACCCGAGGATTTCTACTAGCCCTCGTCTTTTTACCCACTTGATCCTCTGCTGCATTCACTACTTCATCCCTCAAAGCTATGCATTCTTCTTCTACTGTGTTTCTTTCCCCCATTCCTGTCAATTGTTCCCTTATGCTCTCCCTGAAACTCTGTACAACCTCTGGTTTAGTCAGTTTATCCAGGCCCTATCTCCTTAAATTCTCAACTTTTTGCAGTGTCTTCAGTTTTAATCTCCAGTTCATAACCAATAGATTGTGGTCAGAGGCCACATCTGCCCCTGGAAATGTCTTACAATTTAAAACCTGGTTCCTAAATCTCTGTCTTACCATTATATAATCTATCTGATACCTTCTAGTATCTCCAGCCTTCCGACGCAAGTCCGACCTCTGGGGCAATGACTGCCACCGTAGCTTGCTCGTCTTTACTAATGAGGACGTCCACCTGAGGACAGTGGAGCCGGTATTGCGGTGTGGCCTTTCTCATCGCGCATCGCTGGCCAACCACATCCGTTCTCCCTTGCTTGCCATTTTTCAACAGGACAATGCTTCTCCACACATGACACACCTCTGTACGAACTGTCTGCGTGATGAGGTGTTGCCGTGGCGAGTAAGATCCCTAGATCTAGTAGGAGAGCTCGGGCGCCAGCTCTGTCGCAGTGCCAGCATCCGGAGTACCAATGACCAGCTACAAAGATTACGGGTCAGCCCGCTTCAGGAGAGGATACGACGGCCTTATGACATGATTCCCAATCGAATAAGTGCATGCATCCAGACCAGAGAGATCCAACTTCAAAGTAGTAAAGTGGACTAACATTGCCAAGTTCTTCATAAATTTGATTCGTTATTGCAGTCACCGAAATAACATTACATGCCCTCTCCACTTGTGATGTTTCATTTCGATTTCCACTCCCCTTGTGGAAGGTTCACTTATTTGGCAGGCAGTGTACACGTACGAGGGGCGTTTGAAAACTCCGTGCAAAAATAAAAACTACTTACGTGTTTGGGGTAAACCTTTCTTATATTTCGACATAGTATCCTTTTAGACTTATACACTTCGTCTAATTTGTTGATCCCTTCCGAATAATAGGAATTGTCCAAGTCTGCAAAGTAGCTATTAGTTGCTGCAATCACCTCCTCGTTTGAATAAAATCTTTGTCCCGCCAGCCATTTCTTCAAATTGGTGAACAAATAGTAGTCCAAAGGAGCCAAGTCTGGAGAATAGGGTGCATGTGAAACGAGTTGGTATCCTATTTCCATTAATTTTGTGACCACAACTGCTGAGGTGCGTGCTGGTGCATTGTCGTGATGGAAAATGACTTTTTTGCGATCCAATCGTCGACGTTTTTCTTGCAGCTCGTTTTTCAAACGGCCCAGTAACGATGAATAATATGCACCTGTAATAGTTTTACCCTTTTCCAGATAGTCGATGAGGATTATCCCAAAATACAATCGCCATAACCTTTCCGGCCGAAGGACTCGTCCTCGCCATTTTTGGTGCAGATTCTCTCTTGGTAACCCACTGTTTAGATTGTTGTTTGGACTCAGGAGTATAGTAATGTATCCATGTTTCATCCACAGTGACGAATCCTGCGTATTCTTCCTGGACAGCTGCAAACCATCCTTGCAACACTTCACACGATTGCGTTTTTGGTCAATCGCGGAACCCATCTTGCGGATAGCTATCTCATGTCGAATTGTTGTGCAAAATATTATGTACCCGTTCATTTGAGATACCCACAGCACTAGCAATCTCACGCACCTCAACTCTCTATCACCATATCATGGATTTTATCAATGATTTCTGGAGTCGTGACCTCCACAGGGCGTCCAAAAAGTTCAGCATCACTTGTACCCATATGGCCACTCCGAAAATTTTGAAACCACTTATTAACTGTTCTAATCGAAGGTACAGAGTCACCGTAATGTTTATCAAGCTTCTCTTTAGTCTCCTGAGGCGTTTTGCCTTTCATAAAGTAATGTATAATCACCACACGAAATTCCTCTTCGTCCATTTTTTGACAATCACTCGACTTCCTTGATTCACACGAATGCCAAACGCAAAGAAATAGACCAATATGGCTGAAACTTGGTGTGCGTTCTTTCCAAAGATGCTACTAACTAAACATGACCTCGATACGCAGCGGTGGTGCCATCTCTCGTACTTTGCACCTATTATTATTGTGGAACATTAATACTGTGAATCTCAGTTTTCAGTATGTCTATGTTGCTTCAAGTACGGACGAACGGACGAAATCTCCTATAGATACAGGGTGAACATTAATAGAAGCTACAAACTACAGAGACGGGTACCAAACTCGAAATGGAGGAGAAAAGGTCCTATGAACATATGTCCGTAAACGGACGGTGTGCGAGCGAGGACAAATCGTCCTGGAAATACAGAGCTGCATCGCATCCTCGTCACAACAAATGTTCAAAGTAGCCTCACGGGATGCAGTGCACTCGTCACATTAAGGATTGCCGCACTCTTTCGCACGTTCCGGCTTCTCTCCAGATAGCATCACAGGCGTCGTGGACAGTGTTGAAGGGTCTCCACATCAGGAATCGTTTCAACATACACAACAGTTTCCAGATGTCCCCAGAGGTATACATCCAAGGGGTTTAAGTCTGGTGGTCTAGCATGCGATGCTACAGGGGCTCCGTGTCCCGTCCAACGCCTGGGAAAGATGATGTTGAGGTGTCGGCGAACTGTAATGCGGAAGTGGGGGTGGTGCTCCGTCATGCAGAAACCACATAACCTGTTGTATTGCCAAAGGCACGTCCTCAAGCAGTCCAGACAGAGTATTCCGTAGGGAGTGCAGGTACGTTACTCCGTCCAGGCGTTGTGGGGTGATACCGGTCCAAGTATGTGGTCGCCAAGAATGAGACGCCTCAACCATTCCCCATGGATTGTCTGTAGCCCACAGATGACGATTATGCAGACTCATGATGCCAGTTCTGGTAAAGTTTGCATCGTCGGTAAAGAGAAACTTTCTTTTGTCAGAGCCTTCAACCGCGGCAACGATGCATTTTTCCCTTTCTATTTCCAGCCAGGAAACCGTCCATGCAGTTTGTCGAATTTATTATTGTTCACACTGTGTGTGTGTGTAAAGGAGAAACGTTGTTATCAAACATCTAGAAAAGAAATTGATCAATTACTCTAAAGTTCTTGGCCGAATTGCTTCAAATTTCTCCATTCAGATGAAACAATGAAGAAAATTAAATGAAAAATTACATGCCTAACAAACAAAATATATCGGGGTAAACTCACTACGATTCCTATCGCGAGAATGAATTACAGCGGCAATACCCGTATTGGAGGTAGTACCGTCAGCCGTCACTAGATCTCGAGAATTTGACAGAAACATGCCTGAAAACTCTTACTTATTGATCAGTTGCCGTTGTTATATATCCAACGGAACAAGGCTGGTCGAGAAGAACCTATTGCCGAACGTAACAGAGGTCACCACCATCATCGGGGGCTATGGCGCAGGTGCAGACGTATTCATTCCACGCATTCCGTTGGTACCCAGTGATTTAAATGTGGCCTTCGATGTAAAGAAATTGCAGTCTCGCATGAGGCCTACATTCGCTGTGAGTAGCAACAAGGCACAGCGCCAATCTCTTTCTATGGAGTATATTAAACATTCCAGCCAACGCTGGACACTACAGCTGGTATTTCATAAATGTTTATAACTTTTATTCAGTTTATTGGTTTTCGGTCGGTGCCCATTCACCTTTCCCAATTGTAATGTCAGTTATGACTATCCGAAAATAAAGACAACACGATACCCGGTTCCCTGGAGGAGAAAATGTCCGACGCGCAGCTACCGAAGCGGCCAAATGATTGTAATAATTAAGCTGACTGAATATATCGATCATTCAGTTCAATACAGCTTTCGCATAGTATGTATCATAATTTGAGGGCATGTTCTGCTCTATCCATGTCGATTTATTCCATTATGGCTAACTGCATCCAACAATTACTTAATGAGCATCGAGAAAATTTATACAACTACGTTTTCAAACGATGCCAGATGTATCCTAGTGGCGACCTTGCAAAGAACCTGATGTGATTGTTTGAAACGTTCCATTCAGCACTTCTCACAATCGCAGTGCGAAACTCTGTTCCCTTGTACACGCGTCCGCAGCGCGGGGTGTAGTCTTTAGCGTTGCTGCCTCTAGATCACGGGCTCCCGGGTTCGTTTCCCGGCCGTGTTGGTGATTTTCTCTGCCTGGGGTCTGGGTGTTTGTGTTGTCCTCATCATTTCTTCGTCATTCGTGAAAGTGGATAGACTGGACTCGGTAAAGATTGGGACTTTGTACGGGCGCTGATGATCGCGCATCCCTTATACACGACATTCATAACGGTGCAGACTCGTCAAATGTAAAAATAAGTTCCGGAGTACCCATTGGGGATGCTATACGGCCGTTACTGTCAGCGCTATGTTTAGATGATCTAGTCCATAATGGCGGCAGCTCCGTGAAGTCGTTCATGTGTAGTTGCTGTTATGATATCTTGCGAACCATGGATGAAGGGTATCAGACGGATGCCATATTCCTTGACTTCCGGAGAGCGTTTGACTCGGTGCCCCACTGCAGACTCCTAACTAAGGTACGAGCATATGGGATTGGTTCCCAAATATATGAGTGGCTCGAAGACTTCTTAAGTAATAGATCCCAGTACGTTGTCCTCGATGGTGAGTGTTCATCAGAGGTGAGGGTATCATCTGGAGTGCCCCAGGGAAGTGTGGTAGGTCCGCTGTCGTTTTCTATCAACATAAATGATCTTTTGGATAGGGTGGTAGCAATGTGCGGCTCTTTGCTGATGACGCTGTGGTGTACGGGAGGGAGTCGTCATTGAGTGACTGTAGGAGGATACAAGATGACTTGGACAGGATTTGTGATTGGTGTAAAGAATGGCAGCTAACTCTAAATATATATAAATGTAAGTTAATGCAGATGAATAGGAAAAATAATCCTGTAATGTCTGAATACTCCCTTAATAGTGTAGCGCTTGACACAGTCACATTGATTAAATATTTGGGCGTAACATTGCAGAGCGATATGAAGTGGGACAAGCATGTAGTGCCAGTTGTGGGGAACGCGGATAGTCGTCTTCGGTTCATTGCTAGAATTTTGGGAAGATGTGATTCATCTGTAAAGGAGACCGCTTATAAAACACTAATACGACCTATTCTTGAGTACTGCTCGAGCGTTTGGGATCCCTATCAGGTCCGATTGAGAGAGGACATAGAAGCTATTCAGAGGCGGGCTGCTAGATTTGTTACTGGTAGGTTTGATCATCAAGAGAGTGTTACGGGAATGCTTCAGGAAGTCGGGTGGGAGTCTCTAGAGGAAAGGAGGCGTTCTTTTCGTAAATCGCTACACAGGAAATTTAGAGAACCAGCATTTGAGGCTGACTGCAGTACAATTTTACTGCCGCCAACTTATATTTCGCGGAAAGACCACAAAGATAAGATGAGAGAGATTAGGGCTCGTACAGAGGGTTATAGGCAGTCATTGTTCCCTCGTTCTGTTTGGGAGTGGACAGGGAGAGAAGATGCTGGTTGTGGTACAAGGTACCCTCCGCCACGCACCGTATGGTGGATTGCGGAGTATGTATGTAGATGTAGATATACAGGGGAGTCAGAACGCCAGAAAACTTACTGCCCAAAAATGGCAGAAACTGTGAAACCGAGCGAGGTGGCGCACTGGACTCGCATTCGGGAGGACGACGGTTCAATCCCGCGCCCGGCCATCCTGATTTAGGTTTTACGTGATTTCCCTAAATCGCTCCAGGCAAATGCCGGGATTGTTCCTTTCAAAGGGCACGGCCGACTTCCTTCCCCGTCCTTCCCTAATCCGATGAGACCGATGACCTCGCTGTCTGGTCTCCTTCCCCAAAACCAACCAACTCTTCGATTACAAAGTCAGCAGTAAATCACTGGAAACAGTAACCACCCTGAAATACCTTGGAGTATCTATACGGAGCGACATAGAAAGTGAACCGACGACATAAAACTGGTTGTGGTAGAAACAGACGTCTGTCCGAGTTACGCTCGAAACATTCTAAGCGAATGTTAAGTCACTAACGAAAGTAGTGGCTTGCGAAACTGTGTGTGTGTGTGTGTGTGTGAAATTCTGAGGGACCAAACTGCTTAGGTCATCGGTCCCTAGACTTACACACTACTTTAACTCCAACTAACTTATGCTAAGACCAACACGCACACCATGCCCGAAGGGGGACTCGAACCTCCGGCGGGAGGGGCCGCGCAGTCCGTGACATGGCGCCTCAAACCGCGCGGCCACAACGCGCGGCTGCGACACTGTCGTTTTATCGAATCGCTATTCCAGGATCCTTACCAAGCGCGAGTAATGGAGAAGAGAAGGAAACTCCAAAGGTGAACTTCGTTTACTTAGCGCGAGACTACCACGCAGGTGCTGAAATATTCCAGTATCTGAAACTACAAGCGATATGTTACATACATTAAGTCGTAGCATTTTGGTTTTGCACGTTGGTATTCCAGTTGCTACAGGTTTATTTACCGATTGTCATTTTTTTATTTCTACTTCAGTGTTGCTGTCTTCGATTAAATATTGTCACTTTGTTATTTGGAGGTACTGAGTGTGGACGCTAGAAAATGGAGTACCAAGTGTAGGTTCAAATGGCTCTGAGCACTATGGGACTCAACTGCTGAGGTCATTAGTCCCCTAGAACTTAGAACTAGTTAAACCTAACTAACCTAAGGACATCACAAACAGCCATGCCCGAGGCAGGATTCGAACCTGCGACCGTAGCGGTCTTGCGGTTCCAGACTGCAGCGCCTTTAACCGCACGGCCACTTCGGCCGGCTACCAAGTGTAGAAACCGGAACATTACCAACATATCCTTCTGTTCTTGAGTTCAGTAGAGAGATCACAGCAGCAGAGGGAGCCGGAAACATTTGCGCAATGTATGGGGATAATGTGATTGGACAGAGCACGGCAAGAAAATGGTTTTCTCGTTTCGAGGAGGATCGTTTTGATATTAGTCTTCCACGTTCTGGAAGACATTCGAGGTTTGACGAATGTAGTTTAAACGCATTGATCCACAATGATGCACGTCAGTTTACTCGAGTATTGGCAAATGTTATGAACTGTGATCATTCCAGCATCGTGCGACATTTGCGAGCAGCGGGAAGGTTCAAAAATCATGTGTATGGGAACCGCATGCTCTAAGTCAAAATCACAAAAGTCAGCGGGTGAGCATATGTACATCTCTGCTTGCTCGTCATCAATTGCCTCTTGGACAACACCGACCATTCAAATTGTAAGCAGGCTGTTTAGGTTTTTATGTTGGTAACGCCACGTAGAGCGCCCTGTATGAAAATCACTGACCGTGCTGTGTGCAGTCTGTGGCTGGTTTGCATTGTTGGAATATTTACTAATGTGGTGTTGGGCAGTTGGATGTGAACACACACACACACACACACACACACACACACACACACACACACATATATATATATATATATATACAGGGTGAGTCACCTAACGTTACCGCTGGATATATTTCGTAAACCACATCAAATACTGACGACCCGATTCCACAGACCGAACGTGAGGAGAGGGGTTAGTGTAATTGGTTAATACAAACCATACAAAAATGCACAGAAGTATGTTTTTTAACACAAACCTACGTTTTTTAAATGGAACCACGTTAGTTTTGTTAGCACATCTGAACATATAAACAAATACGTAATCAGTGCCATTTGTTGCATTGTAAAATGTTAATTACATCCGGAGATATTGTAACCTAAAGTTGACGCTTGAAACCTCTGACGTTCAGCTGGGTGTTGTAACAAACACGGGCCACGGTCGGCGAGCAGCATCTGCAGGGACATGTTTACGATGACGACCGTGTTTACGAGTGTGGCTGTAGTGCACTGTTGTGGTTTGGTCTAGCTGTCGCAGTGTCCGCAAGTAGCGCTTGCTGCTATTGTTATTCTGCATTCGTCTCCGCACGCATACCAACTGTAGTACACCGTGTTACCAGACGTCTGTGATAGTGTAGTGTTGTAGGAACTGTGACCATGGTGTATTCGAACTCTGAAAAGGCGGAGATGATACTCATCTATGGCGAGTGTCGACGAAATGCAGCTGAAGCCTGCAGGGTGTATGCAGAACGGTACCCGGACAGAGAGCATCCAACGTGCCGGACATTGCAAAACATCTACCGCCAACTGTATGCAACAGGTATGGTCGTAGCACGCAAACGGGTCCGTAACAGGCCCGTCACAGGAGAAGCGGGTGCAGTTGGTGTGTTAGCTGCTGTTGCCATGAACCCACACATGAGTACACGGGACATTGCGAGAGCCGGTGGACTGAGTCAAAGTAGTGTCATGCGCATACTGCATCGTCACCGCTTTCACCCGTTTCATGTGTCGCTACATCAGCAATTACATGGTGATGACTTTAATCATCGAGTGCAATTCTGTCAATGGGCATTAACAGAGAATGCGTTGCAGTTCTACCTGTTTACCGATGAACCGGGTTTCAAAAACCACGGGGCAGTGAATCTACGGAACATGCATTACTGGTCCGTGGACAATCCTCGCTGGCTCAGACAGGTAGAGCGACAGCGACCGTGGACTGTAAATGTATGGTGCGGAATCATTGGCGACCACCTCATTGGTCCTCACTTCACTGCAGGGGCCCAAACAGCTGCAACATACATCGCGTTTCTGCAGAATGATCTGCCAACGTTGCTCGAAAATGTCCTACTGGAAACGCGTCGACGTATGTTGTATCAGCATGATGGTGCACCTGCACATTCCGCAATTAACACTAGGCTGACCCTTGACAGGATGTTCGACGGGTGTTTCATAGGACGTGGAGGACGCATAAATTGGCCAGCCCGTTCTCCTGATCTTACACCTCTGGACTTCTTTCTGTGGGGTACGTTAAAGGAGAATGTGTACCGTGATGTGCCTACAACCCCAGAGGATATGAAACAACGTATTGTGGCAGACTGCGCCGACATTACACCAGATGTACTGCGGCGTGTACGACATTCATTACGCCAGAGATTGCAATTGTGTGCAGCAAATGATGGCCACCACATTGAACATCTATTGGCCTGACATGTCGGGACACACTCTATTCCACTCCGTAATTGAAAACGGAAACCACATGTGTACGTGTACCTCACCCCTCATGGTAATGTGTCAGTGAAAAAGACCAATAAAAAGGTGTTAGCATGTGGACGTAATGTGCTGTTCCACTCTCTTCTGTACCTAAGATCCGTCACCGTTCCCTTTGGATCCCTACGCAATTCGGTGCTCTCCGATACACACGATCGAACAGCGGAGGAGTGGTACTCAAGCGTCAACTTTAGGTTACAATATCACCGGATGTAATTAACATTTTACAATGCAACAAACGGCACTGATTACGTATTTGTTTTACATGTTCAGATGTGCTAGCAAAACTAACGGGGTTCCATTTAAGGAAACGTAGGTTTGTGTTAAAAAACATACTTCCGTGCATTTTTGTATGGTTTGTATTAAACAATTACACTAGCCCCTCTCCTCACGTTCGGTCTGTGGAATCGATACGTCAGTATTTGATGTGGTTTACGAAATATATCCAGCGGTAATGTTAGGTGACTCACCCTGTATATATAATGACTTTTGAACATTATTAAGGTAAATACATTGCTTGTTCCTTACCAAAATCTTTCATTTGCTGACTATGCCTATCAGTTGTTAATGCCTTGCGTAGCTAGAATCTTTTATTTAGCTGGCAGTATTTGCGCTCGCTGTACTGCAGTAGTTCGAGTAACGAAGATTTTTGTGAGGTACGTGATTCATGAAAGGTATAGGTTATTGTTAGTCAGGGCCATTCTTTTGTAGGGATTATTGAAAGTCAGACTGCGTTGCGCTAAAAATATTGTATGTCAGTTTAGTGTTGATCAGAATGAGTAAAGATAGAAATATCTGAGTACGTTCAGTGTTGCTCAGCTGTTTGAAAATCAAATAACATAAGAGGTTTTCCAGCACTGTCATTTATAGATTTTTCTAAGGGGACGTTACAACATGTCGTGTCGTTACTGGTGACGAGAAAGGATGTCTTTATGCTAACATAAGGTAAAAGAAAGGAATGGTTGAGCAGTAATTCCCTATACAAAGGCCTACGCAATCCACAGAGACGGTGTGTCGTACTATGAAATGCTTCCCCGAGGTATAACCATCACTCCTTACATTTATTGTCAACAACTGAGAAGTCCTGCAGACGTAATCCAAGAACAACGACCAGGAAGACTGCGTGAAGTGACGCTATTGCACGATAACTCTTATCCGCGCTCTTCTAGACTGACAGGACACACGACACAGGAGATGCGTTGTGGAAGTCATTTCGAACACGACTTATTCACCGGATCTTCCGCACTCAGATTTTCATCCTTTCCACTTTCTACCGAACAACCGTGAAGGAACTTCCTTTCTGGATGAAAATACGCTCCGAGCAAGGCCCGACGACTTCATTGGTTCACAACCACGTGATTTTTGCTATTGTGGAATCGAATTGTTACCCAAACGTTGGCAGACTGTTCTAAATATGGAAGGTGGATATGTTACTGATGTCTAAGGTCTCTGTTAAATGGATCTGCTGTGTTTATTAAGCTTATGGAAAAACGCTACAGTCCCATGGTCGTGCGGTAGCGCTCTCGCTTCCCACGCCCGAGTTCCCGGGTTCGATTCCCGGCGGGGTCAGGGATTTTCTCTGCCTCGTGATGACCGCGTGTTGTGTGATGCGCTTAGGTTAATTAGGTTTAAGTAGTTGTAAGTTCTAGGGGACTGATGACCATAGATGTTAAGTCCAATAGTGCTCAGAGCCATTTGAACGATTTTGAAAAACGCTACAAACTTACGCTCCGACCTAATGTAATGTTGCTGTTGTTGTTGTTGCTCTGTTCTTGCTGTGGTCTTCAGTCCGAGGATTTGTTTATAAAGTAACAAGTATACTGGACATAATCAAACCATAACTTTTTAAATTATACACCGACCAAGATCGACATTGCCATGCTGGAAGACGTTACTATCTTTGGAAGTACTTACGTGAAGTTTACTAACAAATATTAAATAGGAATAAGAATATGATATAAACAATCATTATAACAATGTAAATGACCTTAACATTCGCAGGGAACAATAATTTGTCAAAATCATTTTTCAAACATCCAGCCACGTAACTTGGGGGATCTTACTGGGTTTTTGTTTGGGCGTCTTCTTTGGATGACCTTGACGCATCAAATGACGTGCACAGAAGTGAAAAGAATGTAGAAGTCAAGAGACCACAGAGAGAGTGTGGAAGTGCTGTCGATGACTAGAGATGTAAGTTGCGCGTCGAATCATTTATTAACTCGTGTGACTACTGCTTGCACATTTGTAATTAGTATACGAAATTTATTGGTCGCGGATGGAAGAATTTGTGAACATTTGAATTATCAAAATTTTGAGCTGCAGTTGCAGGTGGAATAGTGACTCTGAGAAGGCGTCATGTTGAACTATACAAGTTCGCATTACCAGAGAGGTCAAGAAAATGTGCAGACGACGGAACATAAACGATACTGGTAGTGCAATAAGTTTGTTACACTTTTTTAATTAGACCTGTTCATGGAGTGTCAGTCATACACTCCTGGAAATGGAAAAAAGAACACATTGACACCGGTGTGTCAGACCCACCATACTTGCTCCGGACACTGCGAGAGGGCTGTACAAGCAATGATCACACGCACGGCGCAGCGGACACACCAGGAACCGCGGTGTTGGCCGTCGAATGGCGCTAGCTGCGCAGCATTTGTGCACCGCCGCCGTCAGTGTCAGCCAGTTTGCCGTGGCATACGGAGCTCTATCGCAGTCTTTAACACTGGTAGCATGCCGCGACAGCGTGGACGTGAACCGTATGTGCAGTTGACGGACTTTGAGCGAGGGCGTATAGTGGGCATGCGGGAGGCCGGGTGGACGTACCGCCGAATTGCTCAACACGTGCGGCGTGAGTTCTCCACAGTACATCGATGTTGTCGCCAGTGGTCGGCGGAAGGTGCACGTGCCCGTCGACCTGGGACCGGACCGCAGCGACGCACGGATGCACGCCAAGACCGTAGGATCCTACGCAGTGCCGTAGGGGACCGCACCGCCACTTCCCAGCAAATTAGGGACACTGTTGCTCCTGGGGTATCGGCGAGGACCATTCGCAACCGTCTCCATGAAGCTGGGCTACGGTCCCGCACACCGTTAGGCCGTCTTCCGCTCACGCCCCAACATCGTGCAGCCCGCCTCCAGTGGTGTCGCGACAGGCGTGAATGGAGTGACGAATGGAGACGTGTCGTCTTCAGCGATGAGAGTCGCTTCTGCCTTGGTGCCAATGATGGTCGTATGCGTGTTTGGCGCCGTGCAGGTGAGCGCCACAATCAGGACTGCATACGACCGAGGCACACAGGGCCAACACCCGGCATCATGGTGTGGGGAGCGATCTCCTACACTGGCCGTACACCACTGGTGATCGTCGAGGGGACACTGAATAGTGCACGGTACATCCAAACCGTCATCGAACCCATCGTTCTACCATTCCTAGACCGGCAAGAGAACTTGCTGTTCCAACAGGACAATGCACGTCCGCATGTATCCCGTGCCACCCAACGTGCTCTAGAAGGTGTAAGTCAACTACCCTGGCCAGCAAGATCTCCGGATCTGTCCCCCATTGAGCATGTTTGGGACTGGATGAAGCGTCGTCTCACGCGGTCTGCACGTCCAGCATGAACGCTGGTCCAACTGAGGCGCCAGGTGGAAATGGCATGGCAAGCCGTTCCACAGGACTACATCCAGCATCTCTACGATCGTCTTCATGGGAGAATAGCAGCCTGCATTGCTGCGAAAGGTGGATATACACTGTACTAGTGCCGACATTGTGCATGCTCTGTTGCCTGTGTCTATGTGCCTGTGGTTCTGTCAGTGTGATCATGTGGTGTATCTGACCCCAGGAATGTGTCAATAAAGTTTCCCCTTCCTGGGACAATGAATTCACGGTGTTCTTATTTCAATTTCCAGGAGTGTATCAACGTAAGCGTTTAACTTGGCTTTCTTGGAACAATATAAATTTTGTTTTTTCAGTAGTTCTCAGTTTCATTTTGTCTAAATGCATTTTATAATCCTATTTCCTATGTCAAGTTATAAATAATGATTTCTGTTAAAATTTACGATTTTACAAGTTGTATTTTTGTAATGCAACACTCAGAGTCGTTAGTTACACGTTCCATAGATCATTTGAATCATTGTTTTATCGAAATGATGTGGAACGAGTCACTTTACAGGACATGTATACTTGATTAGCGTTAACATTAATTAACAGATTATAATTCTATTCCTGCTCGTGCAACTACACTTAAAATAAATTTTTTTACTGGCCACTAATTATTTAAGTAGAAATTTGCCAAAGGAATAGGAATTGTCCAGGAGAAATGATTTTAAATTATATTTAAAACTTGTTTTTTTTCCCTGTCAAACACTTAATGTTATTGGCAAAAAACAGTTGAACTTAATTGTTTGGGAAGCTCAGTAATATGCTTCTTCCAGTTCAAGTTTTCATCAGTATGTGCACCCAAAAATGTGGAGCATTGTACCCTACTTACCGACACCTGCTCATGTGCTACATCAGTTGTTGGTATGACTATTTGTTGTACAGAACTGAATGTAGTGTGTTTTTCAAGATTAAGGACAGTCCATTTTCAGAGAACCACTTAATAAATAACAAAGTGCTTACGGATTATTTCAGCCAAAAGTCAGTATTAACATGTTACAGAGGTTGTAAATGATCACTTGCTGACGTTAATTTTGTTTGAAATAATTTTCCGGTTTCGGAAAATAATTTTCAGTAATTATTCAGTCTCATATTTCAAACATGGAAGCCAAAGTGCTACATCGGAAATAATACTGCTTGGGTCCATCCTGTTCTCAAATGTAATTACGGGGGTTGCCCAGAAAGTAATGCACAGCGTTCTTTTCTTCAACAATTCTTTTTTGAACATAATGAGAATTACACATACGAAAGACTGGTGTTTTATCTACACACCTTATTTTTCCATCCCGTTCTATGGCCTTCTTCCAGCGCGAAACAAGGGCGTGTATGCCCTGTCGGTACCAATCTCTGTCCTGGTGGCGGAGCCAGTGCTTCACTGTGTGAATCACCTCCTCATCGTCCTCAAAAAGCCTTCCACGAATGGCATCCTTTAGTGGCGAATGACAGCATCAACTCGCTGCAACATGTCAGGTGTGACAGCCATTGATGGTCTCCCCGACCGCTCTAAATCGTAGAGGTCCGCCGAATCGCCTTCTGATGACCTCACCCTTCGTGCCCAGCGACTAACAGTACTTCTGTCAACAGCAGATGCTCCATAGACTTTGCACAAGCGTTTGTGAATATTCCCCACAGTTTCTTCCTCTGCAGTGAGAAATTCAATCACGGCACTGTGCTGGTAACGCACATCACCTACAGATGCCATTTTGAAAATGTCCTGCAGCTACGCTATCTGTCGGAAGTGACGGAAACTAGGCGCGCTCACTCAGGAGACTTCAAATAATACACAAGTAGCGTTTCGCATTCGTAGCATTGTTTTCGGCTGAGGGAAAAGAGAGAGAGAGAGAGAGAGAGAGAGAGAGAGAGCGATGCTTTACTTTCTGGGCAAGCGTCGTACACTGATAAAATAGATTCTGTTTCAAAGTTATTCAGTAAATTTCAGAAGAAATAAACGGAATTGGTGACTATTTTCGCAGCTCAGTATTTATTTTAGAGGGATCATCGTAAGGTAAGCTAAAAGTAGCTCTCATGCTGTTGCAGGAAACAACAACTGTTGGTTTGGTGGATATAATCGAGTTATCAAAATGATGATGTAAGAAGGAAGTGCTAAACTACAGTAAAGTGTATTGTATGTAAGATATACGATCGAACACCTTGCGCATTGGGGTAAGCCTTCAAACAAGAGTTTTAGTTTGGGTTACTCACGGTTAAAATTGATCAAAATTGCAATTAGTAACGTGCTTGCCCATTGTAACAACAATATCTAAATTCAAATAATGGCAGAATACATTTGCCATCACCTTACACCTTGTGGCTAGAGTAGAGCTTCCTGATACACTTCGTGGTCGAGCTGACGCGCCAACCTCGCGTGCACAGACGACGAATCGGCTGTTTCCAAGCATAACAGTTTAAGATACAGAACTGTGCCTTACATGTAGATCTAATTTACACCTGGCAGAGCGTTTATCGAACCACCTTGAAACGTCCCTTGAAACTGTGCTTAAACTGACACAATATTTTTAGCGCAACACAATCTGACTTTCAAAAATCCCTACAAAAGAATGGCCCTGACTAACATTAACCTATACCTTTCACAAATCACTTACCTCACCAAAAACCTTTGTTACTCGAACTACTGCAATACAGCGAGCGCCACTACTGCCAGCTAAATAAAAGATTCAAACTACTGAAGGCACTAGCTACTAATAGGCATAGTTAGCAAATAAAAGATTTTAATAGAGAACAAACAATGTATTTACCTTAATAGTGTTGAAAAATCATAATATACATAGCAGTTCATGACATCCAGTCTTACAAATTTCAAAACTCCGCCATTTCTCTCCCCACATCCACCACTGCTGGCGGCCCACCTCCAACTGCGCCACGCTACACGCTGTTAACATCCAGCTGCCCAACACTACAATGGCAGACAACAATGCAAACTAACCACAGACTGCACACAGCACAGCCAGTGATTTTCATACAGAGCGCTACGTGGCGTTCCTAATAATAAAAACCTAAACAGCCTACTTACATAGCCCCCATGCTCCCCACAAAAAATTTTACAAATTGTTTTGGGCAGTGGCCAATACAGATTTGAAAAAAATTTTCATAGTTACAATAACAAAGATACCAAATGCACACACTTATTGATACAATGTTGGTCAAAAGCTAAAATTTTCTCACAGTCCATAAAGACAGTCCTGATCATTCATCACAGTAAAATTGCAGTGTTTTTTTTTTCTCAAAGTCTGAACAGTAAAAGAGAATGTACACGGAAGTTGTGGATTTCCATGCAATCTTGAAGAAGTAGTGTTGTCTTTCCAACGGAAAGACAGTGCTGACTCTCGACATGCAGACAGGTAATGGGCCACAACAGAGCAAACCCACAGCAGAGTCAGTCGAAGTTTTGAAGAATATTGGTAGGTAGGTCATCAAATAGCAGACCCACTGTAGTCCTGGTAGAGAGTATGGTATTGGCGAGTCATCAAAGGTGCAGACCCAGTGCAGTCCTTGTAGAAATAATGGTATTGGTGAGTCATCAAAGATGCAGACCCACTGTAGTCCATGTAGAGACGGCCAGCAGCCAACTGTTCCGACTGTGCAGGTGCACAATCACCACCAAAGAGTCTTGCGGGCAATATAGCAAGTCCATAACCACCACTTGTGCACTCTCAAAGTTTTTGGAATTGTCCTTAGAACCAGCAATGCTGTTATCCAGTCCCTTGCTGAATTATTAACACACGTGCAAACACTAACAGTTCCTACTTCTCACATGTTGTCCATATACTATGACTAACAGAAACGTGTGCAGTGAAATGAAACTTAATTTGAAGAACTGGTGTCTATACAATTATAAATTTACATCATAAGAGTACAATTACAAAGGTAAAAAATACATCATTAAAAACATAATAATACAGATAACATTTGTAGTAATACAGGCTTTACAAAACAATAGAAATAAACATATACATCAGTGTTACAGGAATTATGACATAAGTACATACATAAAGATCAGAATAACTTTTGAAACATCAACTTCACATATGAGCAACAAAACAGAATAGATAAATAATGTCTAAACATCTTTACAAAGTAAATAACATATTATCAGAAAAATTCTACAACGTAAATCTTATTAGCTAAACACATAAAGACAGGAAAAACACAAATATACAAGAGTACACAAACACATAGCGGAATAATACAAAAGGAAAGACAGGGTTCGTTTTCAGTGTTACATTTGGTACTGCAGTCCAACCCAAAACTTCATTCCATAGATCTTTCGTCTTATTTCAACATTTGTTTCCACCCAAAAAATCCTATCAAAGCATGCTTTCTGTATTTATACGTTCACATATTTCTTACCTCATTATTTATTTTCCATTATGTTACCTCATCATTTATTTCCAAGAAAATCCTACCTAAACCTGTTGTCTCTAAACCCTACTTTTTTGTTCATATCCTCTTTCAAAATACTTTTTTGGCCAAACCATTTTCTTATAGCTTCTCAATGCATGTCTTCCAATTCATCACAACTCGTTCTCTCATATAGCCTACCCCATCTTAAGCTAACTTAAATCTACTGAGCTCAGATGCTAAACTAAGGGAGGAGGCAATGCAGCAGCACAAAACAATTAACACAAACAGCAATGACAAAAAATGGAAATTGGCTAAGCAAGCAGCAGTAAATGTAATAACTTATATCTACACATGACAAACCCACAAGCAGAAAAAATAGTACACTAAAGACAACAATGCAGATAAGGGAAATGTACAATCACATCTTAATGTCTATGTAATTAAAGTGGTGCACCACAAAAACTAATTCTACAAAAAATTACCAAGCACTTGAAAAGATAATTATATATGCAGTTACTGTTATTAGTCCCTTCTTATTGTTCTTTCCATTCCAAGAGCTCCTTTTTCAAAGAATGTGGATCATAAAATAATTATTTAATAGATCTGTTGATAGAAAGTGTTCACATTAGCAAATGCATTTAAGTTTATTTTATAAAACCAATGGTGCAACACAGCTGGAAAACAGATATCAAATGAAATAACCAATTACGCAAACCAAAGCATAAAAACATCATTCAATAGCTATGTGGCATCTCGTAAGTCAGTAGCTCTCAACTCTCGTAGAAAGACACTTGTCATAATCAGGTTTGCAGATGTAAGAATATTTCCCATCAGTTCATAAGCATTTCAGTAAGTATCACAAAGTACTAGCTCCACAGTGTAATCATATGTTTTCAAGTTTGAGCGTGTCATATTTGCGATGCTTTCGACAAAGAAATGTCAATAGCGAGGATAATGGCCTCTTTTTTTCCTCCACCTAATGGCTTTCTCTTGTCAGACGACTATCTCTCAGCTGGGCGCCAAAACGCATTGCCGGCTGAAGTGGCCGTGCAGTTAAAGGCGCTGCAGTCTGGAACTGCAAGACCGCTACGGTCGCAGGTTCGAATCCTGCCTTGGGCATGGATATTTGTGATGTCCTTAGGTTAGTTAGGTTTAACTAGTTCTAAGTTCTAGGGGACTAATGACCTCAGCAGTTGAGTCCCATAGTGCTCAGAGCCATTTGAACCAAAACGCATTATGTCAAGGTGACCTACCTTCCTTACCGAAATATTTATGACATCACTATCCGCTACAGTGACAGTCTCATATAAAAATTTCACAGGTCGAGAATTTGCGTTACAAATGTGTAGAAACAAAATCCTGTAAATACACTTCTGGAAATTGAAATAAGAACACCGTGAATTCATTGTCCCAGGAAGGGGAAACTTTATTGACACATTCCTGGGGTCAGATACATCACATGATCACACTGACAGAACCACAGGCACATAGACACAGGCAACAGAGCATGCACAATGTCGGCACTAGTACAGTGTATATCCACCTTTCGCAGCAATGCAGGCTGCTATTCTCCCATGGAGACGATCGTAGAGATGCTGGATGTAGTGCTGTGGAACGGCTTGCCATGCCATTTCCACCTGGCGCCTCAGTTGGACCAGCGTTCATGCTGGATGTGCAGACCGCGTGAGACGACGCTTCATCCAGTCCCAAACATGCTCAATGGGGGACAGATCTGGAGATCTTGCTGGCCAGGGTAGTTGACTTACACCTTCTAGAGCACGTTGGGTGGCACGGGATACATGCGGACGTGCATTGTCCTGTTGGAACAGCAAGTTCCCTTGCCGGTCTAGGAATGGTAGAATGATGGGTTCGATGACGGTTTGGATGTACCGTGCACTATTCAGTGTCCCCTCGACGATCACCAGTGGTGTACGGCCAGTGTAGGAGATCGCTCCCCACACCATGATGCCGGGTGTTGGCCCTGTGTGCCTCGGTCGTATGCAGTCCTGATTGTGGCGCTCACCTGCACGGCGCCAAACACGCATACGACCATCATTGGCACCAAGGCAGAAGCGACTCTCACCGCTGTAGACGACACGTCTCCATTCGTCCCTCCATTCACGCCTGTCGCGACACCACTGGAGGCGGGCTGCACGATGTTGGGGCGTGAGTGGAAGACGGCCTAACGGTGTGCAGGACCGTAGCCCAGCTTCATGGAGACGGTTGCGAATGGTCCTCGCCGATATCCCAGGAGCAACAGCGTCCCTAATTTGCTGGGAAGTGGCGGTGCGGTCCCCTACGGCACTGCGTAGGATCCTATGGTCTTGGCGTGCATCCGTGCGTCGCTGCGGTCCGGTCCCAGGTCGACGGGCACATGCACCTTCCGCCGACCACTGGCGACAACATCGATGTACTGTGGAGACCTCACGCCCCACGTGTTGAGCAATTCGGCGGTACGTCCACCCGGCCTCCCGCATGCCCACTATACGCCCTCGCTCAAAGTCCGTCAACTGCACATACGGTTCACGTCCACGCTGTCGCGGCATGCTGCCAGTGTTAAAGACTGTGATAGAGCTCCGTATGCCACGGCAAACTGGCTGATACTGACGGCGGCGGTGCACAAATGCTGCACAGCTAGCGCCATTCGACGGCCAACACCGTGGTTCCTGGTGTGTCCGCTGTGCCGTGCGTGTGATCATTGCTTGTACAGCCCTCTCGCAGTGTCCGGAGCAAGTATGGTGGGTCTGACACACCGGTGTCAATGTGTTCTTTTTTCCATTTCCAGGAGTGTATAACAGTGTCCAAAAAATTTTCGACAGCATTGTAATACATTCACGCATGTACACATATTTCATAATTCTTTAAAGTACGATTCCTGGTTTCCAACATCCTTTTCCACAAATCAGAGTCCCTAACCACTACTCATTATTCCTTACCTTGTTACACATATCAATATTCGTCGACACTTCTTCAATATTTCATCATAGTAAATACGTAGCATAATCAAATTTCTCATATAGCATCAACTTATTGATCATAAACATACCTCAACAGCATAATACACATTGTCATGATAATAATAACATCATAAAAACTCAGCCAAATCTCAAAAACGTCGTAGCTTTCTGCAATAATTTCAAAACCTAAAAAAATTCTCTGCTCATTTCAATAGTGTCATCTACCTCAAACATACTTTAAAATCATGATCCCACACCAAATACATCATTCAAAGCTCTCATAGTATCACAATGGTTCCGAAAAAATATGAACAGTTCACAAAGTACAGACAAAATACAATTTCATAAGTGTGAAGTTACCCGACTGTGTAATTGCGTGAACATGTGTCACTGATGTAGTAAAAAAAATGTTTATCTCTCAGTTAAATGATCAGATAGCTGTGTAATTTGTGTGTTAGAGAAATATGGCACCGATGTGTAAAGTTGTATAAGCAAATACCATATTAGCTAGGGCTCCTTGTGCTTGCCAAACACATGGTACACAAAGTAAGCGTGTACCCCCCTGAGGATTAATGTAATTATACCCTCAGGTGTTACAAATTATTGCAATGGAATGAAATGTATCACGGAAAAACTTTGTATCATTGTACTTCAAATATCTTTAAAAATAAATGTTTTAAGTACAAAATTAATCACTCAAATACGTGTACTGTAGCGCTAAACTGTGCGTCTTGTTGTAAGATAATCTCTGTGGAAGTGTCGTAGTTATCGTCCTCCGAAAGCTAAGTTCTGCAGAAGTCAATGTACTTACCTCATGATAAACAAAAGTGAAATGCTATGCGTATAGATATCGTAGTTATTACGTACAGTACCGTGATGGAGAAGGTACTGTGCTATAACGTATTGTTGTGCTACGGAAAAGGCAATCTCCTTGTAGCTATACCACAAAAGTTACTACTAAAACATGTTTTACTTTCCAGAATAATTCAGAAAAACAGTGCAGATATAAAACAGAAACACCGCAAAAGCAACATTGTAAATTGTCACTCATTAGTAGCGTCGTGATAAAATCGTGTAGCTGTCACATAAACTAACCACTGTGTCATCTGGTATCTCACAGAAAGTACTTTAAATCCAGAATGTATTTTCAAGTAAACCAAAATGTTGCATTAAAATCTCATTAGCAGTACCAGTATATGTTCTAAGTATGTGAGCCTTATAGTCGTTACGTAATCGTGCAACTAACAAGCAAGAATGTACAAATAACAGCACTGTGTCGTCTGTTCACTATAACAATGCATTCGTAATTTCTGTTTAAAAATGTTCCCTAGGTTCTAGACTGGATAGTTAACTTCAAAACATTGTTGTATGTTAACAGTTTCTCAGAGTGACAAATTGTACTAGTAGCGTGAAGTGAAAAGTTTTATGGCAAAGATTAAGTTAAAAAACAAATCATCTCTCAAGAAACAGTTTTACATGTAAATGTGGTGCAATCATTTACCCTTTCTAGTGCGCAGAGTTTCAACTTCCAAGTAATTATCATGTTGTATACGTCGTTGCGGAATACTAAAATTTTTCTCAAGGTTAGCGTCTATGTTATTTTTCGCTGAGCCAGCCGGCGCACGTGGCTGCCTGCGGTGCGAGTCACTGTCTGTCTCTTTGTTGGCGCGCGTCGTTATTGGGATTAGGAGACCTAACTTCTACAAATTCATCTTGCCGAGAGGGCCCTGCGCTCTTTGAATCCCGCCAGTTCTGATGAAATTCAGGTCTGTCGTTATGATTATATCTTCTGTCGTCATGTCTGTAGTTCCTGTAGTTTCTTTCTTGTCGGTTAAGTGGTGGATAATTTCTCCCTGAATTATCACTGCACGGTGGGCCGTTGCGTCTGAAGTTATTCTGTCTCCCGTAATAATAATTGTTTTGGTTCCCATATTGTCTGTTTCTATGGTAGTCTCTGTGATAGTCATTGCTATGGAAATGCGATCTTTCTCTGTAATTATTTTTACTCTGCGAACGGTTGTCATACGGGTGGTGTCTGTTTTGGTCACGATTTACGTTGTAAGAATAGCCTTGTCGTGTCCAGTTATTATTTCTGTCATTGCAGAATTGTGACGGATGTGACGTGTAATTGTTGTGCTCCTGTTTTCGCGTCCCGCGTTTGCCAGTGTCGATATCCAATTCTTGTAACAGTCCCTGAAAAGCTTCAATGTCGTCTTTGCAACATCCTGCCAAAATAATATGTCGTAAATGTTCAGGTAATTTGATTAAGCAAATGCGGATGAGTTCTGAGGGGCTGTATGGGTTAGACAGGTACTGATTCTTGTGCAACATGTCTTCGAAATATTTCACAAGACTGGAAAATTCAGATTGTTCGAAACGTTTCATCATCATGACGCTATGTTTTACTCTGTCTTGTGTGGCTTGAGAACAATATGCTGAGAGGAAGGCATGGTAAAATTCTCCTTCACTGTGGCACTCGTGAATGACCGATCGCATTCTTACAACTGGTTCATTCTCTAAGTAGCCACACATAAATTCTAATCTGTGCTCTAATGACCAGTTGGGAGGAAAACAATGAGAGAATTGATGGAGCCACGCTTGTGGATGAATGTCGTTGCCAGAATTCTTAAATGTTTTGAATTTACGTGTAGTAATGAACAGCTTATAGTCAAAATCATCGTGTCGGCGAGTCGCATATCGGTCATTGTTACGTCGTGTCGGCGGTTCCATCTCAAAATTCGGTGCACATTGCCAATTTCTTTCATAACTTCCGAAATGCCCTGTGTTATTACTTTGCGGCTTTTCCGTATTTCTAAGTCCCTCTTCCCGTGTTGGAGCGCGAGTGTCCTCTGAAATTTGTAATTTTTGTATTACTTGTGCCAACTGATCTTGTAGTGAAATTATTTCCTCTGTGTGTTTTTCTGAACCAAGTTTCAGATTGTCCATTTGTGTTGAAATTGTATCTACTGTGTCCTTTAAGTTTTCCTGAGTTTTTGCGAGTTGCGTAACCGAATCGGTAGATGCAACTGAGTCAATTTTAGCTAGCAAGGTGTCGTGATTTTCATGAAAAATAGTTTGCAGTTCTTTTATGGCTGCTTCGTGATTCTGTAATGCATTTTCATGACGTGAAAAAATAGGTTGGAAATGCTCACAAATTTGTGTTTTTACGTCATTACAGACTTTTTGACATTTCGATTCAATGTTATGTAACTCAGTGGTTAAATCTTCACGTGTTTGTTCAAGTGTGGTGTCTAACTTCCGAAGATTTTGTTCCATTGTGTCTAACTGTTGCTGTGTTTGTCTCTGGTGTTGTTCCATTGTGCCTAACTTTTGAAGATTTTGTTCCATTGTGTCTAACTTTTGAAGCTTTTGCTGTGTTTGTCTCTGATTTTGTTCCACTGTGTCTAACTTTTGAAGATTTTGTCCCATTTGTTTCTGATTTTGTTCAAGCGTTGTGTCTAACTTTTGTAGCCTTTGTCACATTTGTTGCATTAACTGTAATAACAGTGCACTGGTGTCTGAAACATGTTCCTCACTGCTATTCGGCAGTGCATTTGAAGCGGCAATATTCGCATTTTGAAAAGCAGAAAATGTGTTTTGACTTATTTGAGAAAACGGCGAGGACGCAAAACCTGAATCTACAGTATTTGCAAGATTGTGTCCTGTCATTTCGGAATCCTGAGGCGAGCTGTTGCCGACCAATCGATCGATAATGCTTCCCTGTTCACAAATTGTTTACCTGCCTACACCATTATTTGCAGCCCGCTCCGTTTCCCTATGCACAATTACCAAATTACTACTTTGAACATTAGTTAATTCATTACATGGTGGCGCTAATACACTGCTTTCGTCTTCACTGTCATTTCTCAGTTTACTTTGGAGCCTAGTACTACGTTTTTCACACGCCATTACTGTCACAAGATTTCATACGACAACACAGAAAAACACAATTTGAAGAGTAAAAATAAGAGAACACATTAAGATAGCGCTGAAAATAATATCTAGCTAATTGCAAGCGCAGCTGCGAAATACTTGGTGCAAATCTACATGCATGCCACTACAACAAAAAAATGGTTCAAATGGCTCTGAGCACTATGGGACTTAACGTCTGTGGTCATCAGTCCCCTAGAACTTAGAACTACTTAAACCTAACTAACCTAAGGACATCACACACATCCATGCCCGAGGCAGGATTCGAACCTGCGACCGCAGCAGGCGCGCGGTTCCGGACTGAGCGCCTAGAACCGCGAGACCACCGCGGCCGGCTACTGCAATACAGCGAGCGCCACTACTGCCAGCTAAATAAAAGATTCAAACTACTGAAGGCACTAACTACTAATAGGCATAGTTAGCAAATGAAAGATTTTAATAGAGAACAAACAATGTATTTACCTTAATAGTGTTGAAAAGTCGTAATATACGTAGCAGTTCATGACATCCAGTCTTACAAATTTCAAAACTCCGCCATTTCTCTCCTCACATCCACCACTGCTGGCGGCCCACCTCCAACTGCGCCACGCTACGCGCTGTTAACATCCAGCTGCCCAACACTACAATGGCAGACAACAGTGCAAACTAGCCACAGACTGCACACAGCACAGCCAGTGATTTTCATACAGAGCGCTACGTGGCGTTACCAATAAAAAAAACCTAAACAGCCTATTTACAACCTTCAGACTATTTCTCTGCCGTTTCACTCTCGAGCAGTGTGTGGGAAACCTATCTTATTGCGATAATCATTTGTCCCTATGTTGGTGGGCGTCAGTAGAAGATTTCTAGCATTCGGAGGAGAAAGTTAGTGACTGAAAATCCGTGAAAAGACATATTCCGACGTGTCCCGGGGTCCACACTACAGAGCGACTGGACCTGTCCAGGGCATAGATGGACTCCTGAATGGACGCTACCACAGGGTGGCGAGGGTAGCACTGGTCGATAGCCTGTAGGCTGCTCAAGGAGTCAGTATACAGGAGAAATGAATCGCCAGGGCATGGGATTTTTATGGATGATAATGCGCCAAGTCACTGAGCCACAACTGTTGGTTTGAAGGACATTCTGCACAATTCGAGGAAAAGATTTGGCCACGCAGATCGCCCGACGTGAATCCCATCGAACATTTGTGGGGCGTAATCGAGGTGGCTGTGTACAGGTCTCAGGCGCTGCAGTCATGGACTGTGCGGCTGGTCCCGGCGGAGGTTCGAGTCCTCCCTCGGGCGTGGGTGTGTGTGTTTGTCCTTAGAATAATTTAGGTTAAGTAGTGTGGAAGGTTAGGGACTGATGACCTTAGCAGTTAAGTCCCATAAGATTTCAGACACATTTTTTGTTTGTTTGTGTACAAAATCCTTCAACGGCAACACTTTCGCGGCTATAAACGGCTACAGAGGCAGCATGGGTCCATATTTCCACAGGGGACTCCCAACAACTTGTTGAGTCCACGCCAACTGGAGTTTCTACACTACGCCGAGCAAAAGGAGGTCCGACACTATATTAGGAGGCATCGCATGACTTTTGTCACCTGAGGGTAATTTACGAGCCAGGTGTGGAGCGATTTTCGCAGAAGTTACGTCTCTTTTAAACTTTCTTCACCACTCGCGCATTTGCCGCAGGGAGAAAGACGAATCACCGTATTGTGCTTTTATCCTGTCGTGAATTCCCACTGGGTTAACAGCTTCACCCCTGACAAAGAAGTGTCGGAGACCGCTGCTCGAGTGCAAGTTGACAAAACGGTGCAATTTTTGCACTAGCACGGCTTTTTCTGTGATCCAACAACAGGTAACCAACTGCTGGTGATTTGCCGAAACACAATGATAACTGCTGGCAACGGCCAGATCGATTTTATCACATCACTGGCAGAGTGCTATGGCGGTTCTGCTAGAATGGCAGATGCGGCGGGCAGTGGCAGGTGGTCCCGGTGCATCGTACAGCACTGCTGGCGTAAAGCCGTCGGCACACGGACCGTGCATCCGAACGTTGAGCGTTGAGCTTGCCGAGTTTCTGACGTCATAGCGTGGAATAGCACGTTCGGGGGTCTTTCCGAACGTGCAGAGCAATATCTGGCATGTCAGATACTCTGAGCGTGCGTCTGAGCGTAGACCATTGAGATGGCAGAACGCCACCTACGTCACATGCATGCCATCCAGCACAAAGTTGTGAGGCGCCATATTGGCATTAATTTCGAGCCTACACGTATATATACCATTTCTGAGCACCAGCAAATTGAGAATCACTCGAAAACCCATTGTTAACTGTGTAATACGCTGCAATAAAATAATGAGAAACATCATATTCGCAGCAAAAGAATTATTGTAACTTGCGTATTATGAGAGTATGCTATTTGAAGGCAGTGATACACTGAAGATCCACCCAAAACGCATTGTTCTTGGTACAATTCGTTATAATTAAATTTCAATTAGTAACGTATATACGATTAAGGAAGTGGTAATAAGCTTTGATTGACAGCTTTCATTCTGTTGTCGGTTTAGCGTAGTGAGTAGTGTCAGTGATAAATGACGCGTATCACGATAAGGCTGTGGTTCGCGTCTCGTCATAACCAAACTTTTTTTCCTAACTTTTTCGTTTTTAATAGGTTCTGATACTTTATTATTAGTTTAATTTAAGTATATACTATAATATTTGATGTTATGTAAATATAAGTTCACCCTTTTTCGGGGGGTGACTTTGTTCGAGTGGTTTAATCCACAGGACAGCTTGCGCTACTGGTATAAAGATATTTTGCTCCTTTTTCTTTTACACTTCGCAGTTCACATGTAGCAAAGATTCTGCTACTGGGTAGGAACAGTGATCAAGTAAGACTAACCTTGGGGTTTTACTAAAATATGGGAATGATGAAATAATGTTTATCTTCTATGGAGAAGTATTCCAAATTTGTTTCGCACTGTTTATAATGGAACTTTTATAAGCCTGTGTCCTTATTGATTGGAAATGGTACTTTTCGTGGACGATGGAGGAAATGTGCGTTTTAATAGAGCCGAAGTGGGAATTTTACGCGCACCCGTTTAGTAAACAGTGTGATTTACGAAGTAGAAACATCCCGCAACTGCCGCTGGAGTGCGTCGCGATCGCGTATACCACGTTGGGGCCCACATAACGTGTGCACAAGTCGCATCATTTCTGAGCGTTCAGCAGCACGTTGAACTCGGCACGCTCAGCGTTGACGTTCGGCAGCACGGTCCGTGTGCCGACGGCTTAACGAGCAGCGGCGCTCCGTTGCCGAAGGTAAGAGTGGCGTCGTTGGCGGACGGCCACTGCAGCGGCGACGGTAGCCGGCAGGCGGCGAGGTCCGCGGGTCGATACCCGGGCACGCGTCGCGCCGCCAAGGACGGCGGGCCGCGGCTCTGGAAGTGTGCCCACACGTGGCGCCGTCCCGAGTCACGCGACACTGCGCGCCCAGGGACGGGGCGGGCGCTGGGGCCGGGGAACACCCGCTCAGCGGTCGGTGGCTCGTGCAGAGGACGGATAGCAGGTAGGAGTCTACAGCCTGTCCCAGGGGTGGGGAGTGGTCAGTATGCAAGGGGTGTGACAGGAAGGATCGTTGCAACCAAAGACGTCCAGTAAACGTCGGCTCCATCTACAACTACATTTATACTCCACAAGCCACCCAGCGGTGTGTGGCGGAGGGCACTTTACGTGCCACTGTCATTACCTCCCTTTCCTGTTCCAGTCGCGTATCGTCCGCGGGAAGAACGACTCCCGGAAAGCCTCCGTGCGCGCTCGAATCTCTCTAATTTTACATTCGTGAAGTAGGGGAAAGCAATATATTCGATACCTCATCCAGAAACGCATCCTCTCGAAACTGGCCAGCGAGCTACATCGCGATGCAGAGAGCCTCTCTTGCAGAGTCTGCCACTCGAGTTTGCTGAACATCTCCGTAACGCTATCACGCTTACCAAATAACCCTGTGACGAAACGCGCCGCTCTTCTTTGGATCTTCTCTATCTCCTCCGTCAACCCGACCTGGTACGGATCCCACACTGATGAGCAATACTCAAGTATAGATCGAACGAGTGTTTTGGAAGCAACCTCCTTCGTTGTTGGACTACCATTTCTAAGTACTCTCCAAATGAATCTCAACCTGGCACCCTCCGTACCAACAATTAATTTTATATGATCATTCCACTTCAAATTGTTTCGTAAGCATACTCCCAGATATTTTACAGAACTGCTACCAGTGTTTGTTCCGCTATCATATGTTGTTGTTGTTGTGGTCTTCAGTCCTGAGACTGGTTTGATGCAGCTCTCCATGCTACTCTATCCTGTGCAAGCTTCTTCATCTCCCAGTACCTACTGCAGCCTACATCCTTATGAATCTGCTTAGTTTATTCATCTCTTCGTCTCCCTCTACGATTTTTACCCTCCACGCTGCCTTCCAATACTAAATTGGTGATCCCTCGATGCCTCAGAACATGTCCTACCAACCGATCCCTTCTTCTAGTCAAGTTGCGCCACAAGCTCCTCTTTTCCCCAATTCTATTCAATAACTCCTCATTAGTTATGTGATCTACCCATCTAATCTTCAGCATTCTTCTGTAGCACCATATTTCGAAAGCCTCTATTCTCTTCTTGTCTAAACTATTTATCGTCCACGTTTCACTTCCATACATGGCTACACTCCATACAAATACTTTCAGAAACGACTTCCTGACACTTAAATCTATATTCGATATTAACAAATTTCTCATCTTCAGAAACACTTTACTTGCCATTGCGAGTCTACATTTTATATCCTCTCTACTTCGACCGTCATCAGTTATTTTGCTCCCCAAATAGCAAAACTCCTTTATTACTTTAAGTGTCTCATTTCCTAATCTAATTCCCCCAGCATCACCCGACTTAATTCGACTACATTCCATTATCCTCGTTTTGCTTTTGTGGATGTCCTTTCAAGACACTGTCCATTCCGTTCAACTGCTCTTCCAAGTCCTTTGCTGTCTCTGACAGAATTACAATGTCATCGGCGAACCTCAAAGTTTTTATTTCTTCTCCATGGATCTTAATACCTACTCCGAACTTTTCTTTTGTTTCCTTTACTGCTTGCTCAATATACAGATTGAATAACATCGAGGAGAGGCTACAACCCTGTCTCACACCCTTCCCTACCACTGCTTACCTGCTATCATATAATCATACAATAAAGGATCCTTCTTTCTATGGATTCGCAAGACATTACATTTTTCTGTGTTAAGGGTCATTTGCACTCCCTGCACCAAGTGTCTATCCGCTGCAGATCTATAAGGCTTTTAACACTGTACCACACAAGCGGCTCGTAGTGAAATTGCGTGCTTATGGAATGTCATCTCAATTATGTGACTGGATTTGCGATTTCCTGTCAGACAGGTTACAGTTCGTAGTAATTGAAGGAGAGTCATCGAGTAAAACAGAAGTGATTCCTAGCGTTCCCCAAGGTAGTGTTATAGGCCCTTTGCTGTTCCTTATCTATATAAACGATTTGGGAGACAATATGAGCAGCCGTCTTCGGTTGTTTGCAGATGACGCTGTCATTTATCGACTAATAAAGTCATCAGATCATCAAAACAAACTGCAAAACGATTTAGAAAAAATATCTGATGGTGCGAAAAGTGGCAGTTGACCCTAAAAAACGAAAAGTGTGAGGTCATCCACATGAGTGCTAAAAGGAACTCGTTAAACTTCGGTTACACGATAAATCAGTCTAATCTAAAAGCCGTAAATTCAACTACATAGGTATTACATTTACGAAAACCTTAAATTGGAATGAACACATAGAAAATGTTGCGGGGAAGGCTAACCAAAGGCGGCGTTTTATTGGCAGGACACTTTAGAAAATGTAACAGACCTACTAAGGAGACTGCCTACACTACGCTTGTCCGCTCTCTTTTAGAATACTGCTGCGCGGTGTGGGATCCTTACCAGATAGGACTGACGGAGTACATCGAAAAAGTTCAAAGAAAGGCAGCACGTTTTGTATTATCGCGAAATATGGGAGACAATGTCACAGAAATGATGCAGGATTTGGGCTGGAAACCATTAAAAGAAAGGCGTTTTTCGTTGTGACGGAATCTCGGAATCTTCTCACGAAATTCCAATCACCAAATTTCTCCTCCGAATGCGAAAATATTTTGTTGACACCGACGTACATAGGGAAAAACGATCAACACGATAGAATAAGGGAAATTAGAAATCGTACGGAAAGATATAGGTGTTCATTCTTTCCGCGCGCTATATGAGATTGGAATAATAGAGACTTGTGTAGGTGGTTCGATGAACCCTTTGCCAGGCACTTAAATGTGATCTGCAGAGTATCCATGCAGATGTAGATGTAGATGTGGCTAACGCGTGCTTTATGAGCTATGAGCACTTGTTCAGTAGAACAGATGGGTTTCACAGTAGCAAAGATGATCAAGTGCTCATGGTTAAGCTGTACACTTCACAGGCCATCTTTTTTCTTGTTATGGTCCATACTTTTTTTTTGGTCATCAGTCTACTGACTGGTTTGATGCGGCCAGCCACGAATTCCTTTCCTGTGCTAACCTCTTCATCTCTGAGTAGCACTTGCAACCTACGTCCTCAATTATTTGCTTGACGTATTCCAATCTCTGTCTTCCTCTACAGTTTTTGCCCTCTACAGCTCCCTCTAGTACCGTGGAAGTAATTCCCTCATGTCTTAGCAGATGTCCTATCATCCTGTCCCTTCTCGCTATCAGTGTTTTTCACATATTCCTTTCCTCTCCGATTCTGCGTATAACCTCCTCATTCCTTACCTTATCAGTCCACCTAATTTTCAACATTCGTCTATAGCACCACATCTCAAATGCTTCGATTCTCTTCTGTTCCGGTTTTCCCACAGTCCATGTTTCACTACCATACAATGCTGTACTCCAGACGTACAACCTCAGAAATTTCTTCCTCAAATTAAGGCCGGTATTTGATATTAGTAAACTTCTCTTGGCCAGAAATGCCTTTTTTGCCATAGCGAGTCTGCTTTTGATGTCCTCCTTGCTCCGTCCGTCATTGGTTATTTTACTGCCTAGGTAGCAGAATTCCTCAACTACATTGACTTCGTGACCATCAATCCTGATGTTAAGTTTCTCGCTGTTCTCATTTCTACTACTTCTCATTACCTTCGTCTTTCTCCGATTTACTCTCAAACCATACTGTGTACTCATTAGACTGTTCATTCCATTCAGCAGATCATTTAATTCTTCTTCACTTTCACTCAGGATAGCAATGTCATCAGCGAATCGTATCATTGATATCCTTTCACCTTGCATTTTAATTCCACTCCCGAACCTTTCTTTTATTTCCATCATTGCCTCCTCGATGTACAGATTGAAGAGTAGGGGCGAAAGGCTACAGCCTTGTCTTCACCCTTCTCAATACGAGCACTGCGTTCTTGATCGTCCACTCTTATTATTCCCTCTTGGTTGTTGTACATATTGTATATGACCCGTCTTCCCTATAGCTTACCCCTACTTTTTTCAGAATCTCGAACAGCTTGCACCATTTTATATTGTCGAACGCTTTTTCCAGGTCGACAAATCCTATGAATGTGTCTTGATTTTTCTTTAGCCTTGCTTCCATTATTAGCCGTAACGTCAGAATTGCCTGTCTCGTCCCTTTACTTTTCCTAAAGCCAAACTGATCGTCACCTACCATATTACCGCCACCCAAATATGCAATGCAAAGAACTTGCAGCAGAAGTCGTTTCGTAGTACCGAAGAGAAGAAGTGCTCAGCGCTCTTAAAGTACGCATCTGAGCGCCCATATTTACTAGAATTTTTTGTTTCGAGTGGTCGTTCCTGTCACATACCTGAATATGAACCACCACTCCATAGACATGCTGTATATTATAAGAAGTAATTTAAAAGTTTTTTCTTTGAGGGCGTTGGCGCAGCGAATATGCAACGGAGCGTGACTCCAATGCGGCTATACAGGGTGGTCCATTGATCGTGACCGGGCCAAATATCTCACGAAATAAGCGTCAAACGAAAAAACTTCAAAGAACGAAAGTTGTCTAGCTTCAAAGGAGAAACTATATGGTTCTATCGTTGGCCCGCTAGATGGCACTGCCATAGGTTAAACGGATATCAAACGTGGTTTTCAAAATAAGAACCCCCATTTTTATTACATATTCGTGTAGTACGTAAAGAAATATGAATGTTTTACTTGGACCACTATTTTCGCTTTGTGATAGATGGCGCTGTAATAGTCACAAACATATGGCTCACAATTTTAGACGAACAGTTAGTAACAGGTAGGTTTTTTAAATTTAAATACAGAACGTAGGTACGTTTCAACATTTTATTTCGGTTGTTCCAATGTGATACATGTACTTTTG
The DNA here is from genome assembly GCF_021461395.2 of Schistocerca americana. Classification (NCBI taxonomy): domain Eukaryota; kingdom Metazoa; phylum Arthropoda; class Insecta; order Orthoptera; family Acrididae; genus Schistocerca; species Schistocerca americana. Next base: position 157,805,669 of record NC_060128.1, on the reverse strand, counting down.
TGAACTTATCATTTCTGAGAACGCATGCTGTTAGAGCGTGATTACCTGTAAATACCACATTAATGCAATAAATGCTCGAAATGATGTCCACCAATCTCAATGCATTTGGCAGTACGTGTAACGACATTCCTCTCAACAGCGAGTAGTTCGCCTTCCGTAATGTTCGCACATGCATTGACAATGCGCTGGCCCATGTTGTCAGGCGTTGTCTGTGGATCACGATGGGTAATATCCTTCAACTTTCCCCACAGAAAGAAATCCAGGGACGTCAGATCCGGTGAACGTGCGGGCCATGGTACGGTGCTTCGACGAACAATCCACCTGTCATGAAATATGCTATTCAATACCGCTCCAACCGCACGCGAGCTATGTGCCGGACATCCATCATGTTGGATCGCCATTCTGTCATGCAGTGAAGCATCTTGTAGTAACATCGGTAGAACATTACGTAAGAAAACTGCATCCATTGCACCATTCAGATTGCCATCGATGAAATGGGGGCAATTATCCTTCCTCCCATAATGCCGCACCATACATTAACCGGCCAAGGTCGCTGGTGTTCCACTTGTCGCAGCCATTGTGGATTTTCCGTTATCCAGTAGTGCATATTACGCCGGTTTATGCTACCGCTGTTGGTGAATGACGCTTCGTCGCTAAATAGAACGCGTGCAAAAAATCTGTCATCGTCCCGTAATTTCTCTTGTGCCCAGTGTCAGAACTGTACACGACGTTCCAAGCCGTCGCCATGCAATTCCTGGTGCATAGAAATATGGTACTGGTGCAATCGATGTTGATGTAGTATTCTCAACACTGACGTTTTTAAGATTCCCGATTCTCGGGCAATTTGTGTGCTACTGATGTGCGGATTATCCGCGACAGTAGCTAAAACACCTACTTGGGCATCATCATTTTTTGCAGATCGTGGTTGACGTTGACATTTTGCTGAACACTTCCTGTTACCTTAAATAACGTAACTATTCGGCGAACGGTCCGGACACTTGGATGATGTTGTCCAGGATACCGAGCAGCGTACATAGCACACGCCGTTGGGGATTTTGATCACAATAGCCATACATCAACACGATATCGACCTTTTCCCCAATTGGTAAACGGTCCATTTTAACACGGGTAATGTATCACGAAGCAAATACCGTCCGCACTGGCGGAATGTTACGTGATACCGCGTACTTATACGTTTGTGACTATTACAGGGCCATGTATCATAAAGTGAAAGAAGTGGTCCAACTAACAGCCTGGTGCGTCACTGGGATGACTGCATCAGTGCTCACGGCTATCTTGCCTGATTGCATGCTGATTCTGGACTGTGTGGCCTTCCAACGGAAGCTTCTTGATCACAACTTATAATAAACGGCTGTCCCGGAATCCAGTACCAGTTGCATGTTGTCTATGTAACGGCTTCCAGATGCAACAAAAAACATATTCAAAATGTTTCCCATAGTTATTGACAAAATTTAAATATATAAAATGCTGTCATAATCTACTCATTAAGAGACGTAATGTCACATTAAAAGTTTAACACATTAAGACAAGCATTACAATTAGAAAATGGCGGCGAGTGTGGCTGAGCGGTTCTATGCACTTCAGTCTGGAACCGCGCTGCTGCTACGGTCGCCGGTTCGAATCCTGCCTCGGGCATGGATATGTGTGATGTCCTTAGGTTAGTTAGGTTTAAGTAGTTCTAAGTTCTAGGGGACTGATGACCTCAGAAGGTAAGTCCCATAGTGCTCAGAGCCATTTGAACCAGTTTTGATGCCGCACGACAGTTCTCTCGTGGCCGTCTCTTTGTTCTGTGGAACCAGGAGTGATGTGAAGCGGATCTTAGGATATGGATCGCTGGCAGCCTTGCCGTCGCTTACTTCACGTATTTTCATTCGCCTGTATCTTACGTGATAACTTTCTGGGTAAGTTCTCACTCAGACAAAAAGTATTCATCGCTTCAACGAAAAGAATTAGAATTATGAATGGGATTCACACAGGTGCATCTTACAGGCATCTTTTTAAGCGGCTGGAAATATTAACCGCAGCCTCACAGCACATCTGTCCACTAATGAAATTTGTGAGGAACAGTCAATCAGTTTGAAAGTGACAAAGACATTCACAATGAGAGCACTAGAAGGAAAAGTGACATGCATTACTTTTTATGAACCTAATTTAATCACAGAGAGAAGTGGAATATGCAACTCTACAAGTCTGAGATCTAAGCATTGCAATGAAATGCCTGACAAACAACGGAAGTGTCTTTTCAAATCCAGATTTAAGATGTTTCTCCTTAACAACTCCCTGTGCATCATAGAGAAAGACGTACTCATTAATAGACGGAGAAACCTATAAACGGCCAACATGCAGTAATATAAAAAAATTTCAGCTTTGTTAAAAGTATGTGTTCCACGTTTTTTCGGCTGACACATTCCACATAATAACGCTTATCGTGAATATGATCTGTAGAACAAGTAGCTAACTGACTAACTCTTACCGACGGCGGCCAGCTAAAAACATGTCTGTTTACGGACGATTATCGTCCGCACAATCATGAAGATACTGAAGACTGCTAAGCGCGAAAATCATCGTACTGTCAGCCTAAGAGTTCATCCATGCAAGATACTGCCGAGAATTACACAAAGAAGAAGTAAGAAAACAGCCTGAGGAGAGTAACATGCGAAAGTGCAGGAGTCACCATAGGGAAAATGATAAATGTCCTGGCTTTTGCGGATGATGTTCTGCTGACAGGAAAGAACATGGAAGACCTGGAAAAAATGAGGACTGTGCTAATGGAAGAAGCTAAGAAAGTAGGTCTAAGTATAAATGAAAGTAAAATGGTTCAAATGGCTTTGAGCACTATGGGACTTAACTTCTGAGGTCATTAGTCCCCTAGAACTTAGAACTACTTAAACCTAACTAACCTAAGGACATCACACACATCCATGCCCGAGGCAGGATTCGAACCTGCGACCGTAGCAGTCGCGCTGTTCCAGACTGTAGCGCCTAGAACCGCTCGGCCATCCAGGCCGGCTAAATGAAAGTTCATGGTAGTAGGAAGAAACCATCTAAAAATCAGAAATCTAACAATACAGAAGACAGACACATTCACGTACCACGATGTCAACATCAACCAGCAAAACCTTATAGAACAAGAGATAGTAACAAGAAGCTGGGGGAAGATGTCTTGGAGCTATGCACATCGTCATAAGGTCAAAGTTACTATCTAGGCAGGCAAAAATAAGAATATATCAGACCATCATCAAGCCAATAGTGTGCTATACATGTGAGACGTGGACCCTGACAAAGACAACAGAGAAAAAAACTCAGCACTTTTGAAAATAAAGTACTGAGAAAAATATATGGACCAGTGAAGGAAAATTAACAATGGAGAATAAGGAAAAACAGAGAACTCCGACAACTGTATACACTGCCTGACGTCGTAGCGAGTGTGAAAACTAAGTGACCAAGATGGCACCGACATGTGAGGAGGAGAGGGGAGAGCACGGTAATAAAGGCTGTAATGGATGGATAGGCTGAAGGAAAGAGACCACTGGGACGGCCGAGAATGATAATAAAATGGAAGACATGCAGGTACTGGGTCTGGGAGATGAAGATGCAGATGACGGGAAAGTGTGGAAGGCTGGACTGTGTGAGGCCATGGACCGACTGCGGTTTGTGTGGCCAGTATAGGTAAGTAAGCAAACTGGTAACCTGTTAGATGACGTTTAGTTCGGTTTTCTCGTTTTTCTTTATTTCTGCCTTGATTCCCTCCTCCCTTCCTTCTTTCCTTCATTTTCATTTCCTTCCTTCCTTCATTTATACCTTCCCTTCTCCCACCCTCTCTCATCTCCCTTCCCCTTTTCTTCCTTCCTGCTCTCCTACTCCTTTTATTCTTCTTCACGGCTCCTCCGCCTTCCGAAGTTTCGCCACACCAATAGCTATCACTGATCCTCACACTGTAGTGTGAAAAGCTTACTGAGATGTACAACAGGGCTTTCTTGGAACGACTACAAGGCACGAGTTTCTCCTGTTGTCGTCTCTCGCTCCTCGTAGTATATCCCAAGTATATTGCCTTTGTTTTATAGCATGGCATTGGTTTTTATTTTCTGCTGTTTCATCCGATGAACGACATCAAAATTTGATATCTTCACTATCCACGGTTTACTCAAGAGACGCCGTACAGATACATATCAAAGGCCTCAATTCGTTTTTCAATACTTGGATCCAGATTGTTGAAAGCGTACAACAGCAACCAGCCACAATTTGGTTTTGGTGTATTTTACTGCACAAGCACCGGTATCTGTTCAGAATTTATACATCCATCGTCAGACGGCTAATATGGTTTTATCAGTACACGTGGACGTTCCTTTTACAGGTTAGCTGCCCTAGAACAAACAAAAATTCACAGTTTCTTGAAGTGTGACTCTTGTCAGAGTGTCCGCAGCTCGTAGTCGTGCGGTAGCGTTCTCGCTTCCCACGCCCGGGTTCCCGGGTTCGATTCCCGGCTGGGTCAGGGATTTTCTCTGCCTCGTGATGACTGGGTGTTGTGTGATGTCCTTAGGTTAGTTAGGTTTAAGTAGTTATAAGTTCTAGGGGACTGATAACCATAGATGTTAAGTCCCACAGTGCTCAGAGCCATTTGAACCATTCTTGTCAGAGTGCAATTTACGAGGGATGATCGCCCAGAACACTTCTTTTTGTCGTCTTTCTCGAACGAATGAGGCGTGAGGTGTTTTTCATCTTCTCTCACACACACTCACGACGGTCTTCGTTACCATTCCAGTTCGTTATGTGTAACACAGGTCGAAGGATTTCAAGACGAAAAGGAAAAGAAATTAAGTTGAGTTTATTCTGACAAGAGGGAAACACGACATAGTGAAAGGTACAGGGAATACAGGAGTTAAAGATAGACGAAAAGAAAAAAAAGCAACAGACTATGAGGAACTGAAATTGGCACGCGGTTCTCTGAAGACCCACACGACAGAGAAAAAAATAGTATGATCAACATACCGAAAAGAAAGAAGTATCCATGAAGTTCTAGAATTAGGTTCTGAGTTCTTTTTTAATTTAAGGCCACTGAAGACAACGACGCATCTTGGAAATTGCTGGGAGACACAGGACAATGGAGGACGTGGTTATAAGAATGTGACGAAACTGAAATGCACGTGGGTGGGGCACGTAGCTAGGCAGAGGAGAAGGAGCAGTGAAGTTCTCCGCTGGAATCACAAGACACAAGAAAAGAGCGAGGCAACGGTCTTGTGGAAAGCGGATTGATGATCTTACATCACACCTAGGAACAAAATGGATGTGTACAGCTGAAGTCTGTAATGGACGGGATAGTATCGATTAGACGTTTAGGCAGCAGTGAATGTCAAATGGATGATTCTGATGATGGTGGTGGTGATGACGACGACCAGTGACATGTCTGCCCGCATCTGATGAATCCACTTCCTCAGTAAGATCCGGGGGTGATGGTCGTGAGTACAATGCTGACGGCGATGACATGTCTGTCAGTATCTGACGAATCCTTTATCTCCAGTTCGATCTGAAGGTGATGATGGTGATAGGGATATGTCTCCCGCTATCTGACTAATCCAAAACTTCAATAAGATGTGGCGACCGAGATGGCGGTGACATGTCTGCCAGTATCTGGTGAATCCTTTATCTCCCGTAATATCTGACAGTCATAACTATGACTGTGGTGGTCTTGACACGTCCGCCAATATCTGGCGAAGTCTTATCTGCAGTAAGATGATAATGTTGATGTCATGTCTGCCAGTGTCTGAAGACTCTCTTATCTCCAGTAAGATCTGATTGTGATTATGATAATGGTGATATATCTGGTAGTACCCGACGCATCCCTTTCCGCAGTAAAATGTGACGATACATGTTTGCCAGTATGTGACGAATTTTTTATCTCCATTTAGATGTGGCGGTGATGATGAGAACTGTGATGGTGATATCATTTGTCTGCCAGCATCTGACGACTTTTATCACTAGTAACATCTGATAGTGTTGACGCTAATTGTGATGGTTATGGTGATAACATGTCTGCCAGTTTAGGACGAGTCCTTTGTCTCCAGTTACGATGATGGTGATTGTGATGGTGATGTGATGTCATGTCATGTCTGCTAATATCTGACGAACTCTTCAGATCCAAGTACGAATTTTAGATGTTACGTAACAGTAAATTACATAGTTTGTAATGCGTCGTAGGCAGTACAGTCAGCGAGAAGAAGTCAGTTGTCTTAGAATGCGCGGCCGCTCTTCTGGCGGGCAGTCGATCGCTACCCCTGAGACGCATTTCCTTCTCTTTCCCAGATTACCCGCGGAGTCACGCAATCTGGTTATCTCGCAAATAAATTTGGAACACGTTCGGCAGTAGTAATTCCTCGCTTCCGCTCGCAGGTTAATAAATTCCCCGTATCGGCTGCCAGGAATCGACAAATGGGCCCCGAGCCACGACCTCGGAGCAGTCTACGTAGCTAGGTCACTGCCAAGTTTCCAGTCTCCAGAACTCGCCGGAGGAATTCTGACAGCTGCGACATGGGGCAGACATGTACCTGAGACACACGCATTTTTTATGTCGCCAGTCTTTCGGTTAGTTTGATGCTGTCTTGTGCTAGCACACGCGCAAAAGAAACTGGTATAGGCATGCGCATTCAAATACAGAGATATGTGAACAGGCTGAATACGGGGCAGCGGTCGTGCCCTGAAGAAGGCCGTTGCAATTCGGCCGAAATGTCAGTTTTAGTTTATTATTGTTGCTAGTTTTTAACAATGACGCGGCATAATACCCAGAAGAATTTTAATCACCATGACACCGGCCGCGGAAGCCTACGTTCTTATATCACACAGCGTATCTTTGTATTTGCACTCACTGAAAAGTATTTCCACGATAGTGCAGATGTGGTCTGCATGCGCTCTCTGTCTTATTCGGAAAGACACTTCTTACGTTCACTGACGGTACCTGCCGCTGAGAACAGTAATGCTCACTCTAAACTTTGCCTACAAGTTTTGCATTCAGTACTGCTCGGTTCTGTCTCAGGTCCGTTCTCCGTCAGTGTCATTTGTACGTTGATAGTGGTATTCAGTAATATGAGAGGCGTTATTGGTGACGAGTTGGCCAATATGCACAGCCCGTATGGGTTCACTCAACAAAATAGAAGAGCGGCAGAACGATTGTTGTTCCCGCAGTGACGGCAACCACATCACAGGACTTTATATTGAGACCTGTTCCGTGATTCTGTGCTTCGTGTTGTACGTTTTGGCGACTACGCATTCCAGGCTCCTTCAGAAATAAAATTAACTGGGTGAACAACCAGAAAAAATAATAAAATTACATTATTACTAGAACGAAATTTTTGACAGGTAACAATCATAAAATTGTTATGGCCCAGGCGTAAATGTTCAAATATTCCTTCACCAGGTCCTGAGCAGTACATCAAGCCAGCAAAGCTCTTATAGATTATCCACCTTTTAAAAGTATCTTGGGAAAGAGGAAAGGTGTGTGCTTGGGTGGTGTGAGGAAGATACAGATACAGGAGTGGATAGATACAGAGACAAAGGGATGAGGAGAGGGACAGAGATGTACAGGAAGGAGGAGGCGATAGACAGAGAAAGTGGGGAGGTGAGGATGGACGGAAAGGGGGAGAAGGCATAGAGGGTTTGGTGGAGAAGTGTATGGACAGGGGGAGGGGGAGGAGGAGACAGTCAGAGAGGTCTGGAGATAATCTGCAGAGGGGTAGGAAGGGTGGTATAGAGAGAGTGTGACGGAGAAGATGGATTGAGAGAGAAGGGCAAGAAGAGATGGATAGGGAGAGAGGGGTGAGGAGGAGATGAACAGCGAGAGCTGCGGATTAGGAAGTGGAAATGGAGAGTAAGAGGGGGAAGAAGGTCATCATGGATAGGGAGAGAGGGGGGGGAGGAGGCAATAGAAAGAGAAACAGGGAAAGGAAGAGAGGGACAAACAGAGAGAGAGACAGAGAGAGAGAGAGAGAGAGAGAGAGGCAGATGAGATAGAGGGAGAAGAAGATAGAGTGATGGAGGAGGAGGAGGAAGAAAAGATAGAGAGGGGGATGTGGTCCGAGAGAGGGAGAGGAGGTAGAATGCAAGAAACAGGGGGAAGATTTAGAGTAGTAGTGATCAGGTGCAGAAGGAGAGGAGAAGATGGACAGAGAGAGGGGAGGAGGATATGACAGAGAGAGTGGAAGGAGGATATGTTGGGAGATAGGGGTGGAGGACAAAGATAGGGAGGACGAGATGGAGAGAAAGGAGTATATGGAGGAGGATATAGACTGATAGATGTGGGAGGATGAGGTGGATAGTTGGGGGCAGGAAGAAACACAGAAAGGGGGAGGACGAGATGGACAGACGGGGAGGAGCAGGAGATGGATAAAGGAACGCGAAAGGGACTTTTGTGTAATACATGTGTCTAATATATACACCATGAAGCTGTGTGGAAATGGCAGTATAACACGAAATACACATTTTTCTTTTTATTTTCTCTTGAAAACTCGCTCAAAAATATTAGACTATGCGGCGTGTACTCACCTGTATCATTAACAGAGCCATTCTTAATTAAAATCTGTTAATTCAGCAGCGATTATCGACTATTTACATTTGCTTTTCTCTAACGGGGAAACAGAAGTGGTATTACACGCTGTCTGTACAGACTGCGAATTAATACTCATCCCCTTCACTACGGGAGGACAAACATAAGCAGTAGGCAGAGACATATGTTTTGTTCTGTTTATGACTTAAAGTTATCACAGATAGAGCTCACTCACTATGTTTCTAATCTGATATTTTATTTAAAAAACTTCGAACATAATTTGTGACCACGATGGAAGGCGGCCAAGCTGAAGGCTGGTTTGATGTAGCTCTCCACACTAGTACGTCCTTTGTAAGCCGAATAACTTCTGCTCCCTGCATTCCTTTGAACCAACTTACTGTATTCATTTCTTGATCAGCCTATACAATTTTTACTCCCCACGCTTCCCCCATTGCCAAATTGACTATTCCTAGATGGATGAGTGTGTCCTATCAACCGATTCCTTCTCTTAGTCATTCAGTTCTGCCATAAATTTCTTTTGTCCCCAGCTCTATTCAGTGCGTTTTGAATAGCTATAATAGCCGTCCATCTAACCTGAAGCACTATTCTATAGCACCTCGTTTCAAAGAGCTTGTATTGTCTTGTATGAATTGTTTATCGCCCACATTTCACTTCAGCACAAGCCTTCACTCCAAATACCTTCAGAAAATACTTCCTAACAGTTACATTTATATCTAATGTTAACAAATTGTTCTTTCTCAGAAATGCTTCCGTTGTTCTAGCCAGTCTGCGTTTATACCTTTCTACTTCTTCCATCATCAGTTTTTTGCTGCCCATATAGCAGAACTCGTCTACTACTTCTGGTGTATCGTTCCCTAATCTAATTTCTTCAGCACCACTTGTTTCAATCCGACTACATTAGATTGTCTTTCTTTTGATTTTATTGATGTTCATCTTATAATATGTTTTCAAGATACCATCCATTCCATTCAACTGATCTTCCGTATCCTTTGTCGTGTCTGACAGAATTACAATGTCTTTGGAAAACCTCGAAGATTTCAATTCCTTCTCCATATTTTTCTTTGACTTCCTTTACTGCTTGTACAATGTTCACACTGAATAACACCATGGGTAGGATACAACACTGTCTCACTCCCTTCTCAAATACTGCTTTTCTTTCACGTCCTTCGACATTTATAACTGGAGTCTGATCTCTCTGTACTTTATACCTGCTACCTACAGAATTTACGTACTCGAGTCAACATTGTCAAAAGCTGTCTCTAAACCCAGGAAAGCTATAACCATAGGATTCGCTTTTCTTAGCCTGTCTTCAAAGATAAGTCATAAGATCAATGCTGCCTCATATCTTGTTTTTCCTCGGCATGATGGCGTCTACCAGTTGGACAATGGAACGTGTCACACAGCTCGCAGTGTGCGTGAGTAGTTAGAAGAGCATCAGGATGAAGTTACCTTAGAGTTACCTTATACCCTGACTACCGAACTGGCCGGGTTCAAACAGAAATTGATCTTCTCTGAGTAGCGTCGTCAGGTCCAAAACTAAAAAAGCCGAATGCGACCTTACATCTAGCCGGACATTTTGTCCTAAAAACCGGACTGACTATTTCAAAAAATAATCGGTTGGATATTTTTCAATAGTTTATTAATAATCAGCCACAGTCAGTTTATTGCGGTATCAACCTTAAACATACTTAAACTTTAAAAAAATCAGTAAACACGTTTATAATTTGGCAGTTATGGTAGCAACTAAGTCCTTAGTCTTCTTAATCGCTCACATTTTTCCTTACTAACATTCATTCGCACTTGCAGTGTCGCAACACGAGAAGCAGCGACGCTCGAGCGTGACGGGTAAGAGCAGGTTGGCATCAGCTCATCAGCACATTCTACTTTGCCCCGCTCACTCTACATGTAGTGTGGTTGTTACATTGTGTGTTAGTCACGTTAGACCTACGAAGAAAATCGTAGAACACAGACATAAGAACAGTATTATTTGGTACAATGGGCGTTGAATAAGTAATGCAACTCTATTTTCTCCATCTGTTTCGGTTGAAAAAATGCAGAATCTGTTGAACACCGTCCTGGAATATTCGTACTTCAGCCCCTATAGCTTGATGAAGCTCCGAAGGGTTATTGCGCTGTACGTAACCCTCAAAATGACGTTCTTAGTGGAGGTGCGTTTCAAGCAGAAAGCTGTCATTGAATTTCTATGGGCGGAGAACCAGAGCATCGCAGGTATTCATAGGCGCGCGCAGAACATCTACGGAGACCTGGCCGTGAACAAAAGCACGGTGAGTCATTGGGCGAAGCATTTGCCATCATCGTAGCAAGGTCGCTCAAACCTCCCGAGTGCCACCCTGTCGCACACAGCTGTGACTGCTGCAGTGTTCGAACGTGCGGGCACTCTCGTTCACGATGATCCATGGATCACAGTCAGACACCTCGCTGCAGAATTGGCCGTCTCTGTTGGTAGTGCTGACACACTCGTCTTCCAGTTGGGGTACTCAAAGGTGTGTGGCCGCTGGGTTCCTTGCTGCTCAATAGAAAACCATAAAGAGCAACGAAGGACCACATGTGCGGGATTACTTGTGTGTCACAGTCAAGTAGTACCACAAATTTCTCTTCTCCCCAGTTCTATTCAGTACCTCCTCATTAGTCAGGCGAGCTATCCATCTAATCTTCAGCATTCTTCTATAGTACCACATTTCAAAAGCACAAGCCGATTCAAAGGGCTGTAGGTGATGAAGAGGTTTGCACAGGATAGAGTAGCATGGAGAGCTGCATTAAACCAGTCTTTGCATCGAAGACGACAACATGACTTATTAAACCTAAGGTTCTGGAGTATTGGCATCCGTCAGCACCTGCCTTCTTTGGAATGGAATTATTAGACTCTTCGCTCGTCTCATATACGTTTTGCACACCAGAATTGCATTAGTTTTGTCATGACTGTCTCTCCCAAGGATCTCAATAATTGTGGGTGTCCTGTCTAACTCTCCTCGTAATATCGCATGTCCCATTTCATCTTCAATTGTTCCCTCTTCCTATAATATTGTAGTCGGCTCTGTGCACATTCCTTCCACATTTCCCTTGTTTGCTCAATAATGCCTTTCCATCTGAGCTCTTATGTTCATATAGTTGCTTCTGTTTTCTCCAAAGGCGTCTTTAATCTCCCCATAGGCCGAATCTACACTCCTGGAAATTGAAATAAGAACACCGTGAATTCATTGTCCCAGGAAAGGGAAACTTTATTGACACATTCCTGGGGTCAGATACATCACATGATCACACTGACAGAACCACAGGCACATAGACACAGGCAACAGAGCATGCACAATGTCGGCACTAGTACAGTGTATATCCACCTTTCGCAGCAATGCAGGCTGCTATTCTCCCATGGAGACGATCGTAGAGATGCTGGACGTAGTCCTGTGGAACGGCTTGCCATGCCATTTCCACCTGGCGCCTCAGTTGGACCAGCGTTCGTGCTGGACGTGCAGACCGCGTGAGACGACGCTTCATCCAGTCCCAAACATGCTCAATGGGGGACAGATCCGGAGATCTTGCTGGCCAGGGTAGTTGACTTACACCTTCTAGAGCACGTTGGGTGGCACGGGATACATGCGGACGTGCATTGTCCTGTTGGAACAGCAAGTTCCCTTGCCGGTCTTGGAATGGTAGAACGATGGGTTCGATGACGGTTTGGATGTACCGTGCACTATTCAGTGTCCCCTCGACGATCACCAGTGGTGTACGGCCAGTGTAGGAGATCGCTCCCCACACCATGATGCCGGGTGTTGGCCCTCTGTGCCTCGGTCGTATGCAGTCCTGATTGTGGCGCTCACCTGCACGGCGCCAAACACGCATACGACCATCATTGGCACCAAGGCAGAAGCGACTCTCATCGCTGAAGACGACACGTCTCCATTCGTCCCTCCATTCACGCCTGTCGCGACACCACTGGAGGCGGGCTGCACGATGTTGGGGCGTGAGCGGAAGACTGCCTATCGGTGTGCGGGACCGTAGCCAAGCTTCATGGAGACGGTTGCGAATGGTCCTCGCCGATACCCCAGGAGCAACAGTGTCCCTAATTTGCTGGGAAGTGGCGGTGCGGTCCCCTACGGCACTGCGTAGGATCCTATGGTCTTGGCGTGCATCCGTGCATCGCTGCGGTCCGGTCCCAGGTCGACGGGCACGTGCACCTTCCGCCGACCACTGGCGACAACATCGATGTACTGTGGAGACCTCACGCCCCACGTGTTGAGCAATTCGGCGGTACGTCCACCCGGCCTCCCGCATGCCCACTATACGCCCTCGTTCAAAGTCTGTCAACTGCACATACGGTTCACGTCCACGCTGTCGCGGCATGCTACCAGTGTTAAAGACTGCGATGGAGCTCCGTATGCCACGGCAAACTGGCTGACACTGACGGCGGCGGTGCACAAATGCTGCGCAGCTAGCGCCATTCGACGGCCAACACCGCGGTTCCTGGTGTGTCCGCTGTGCCGTGCGTGTGATCATTGGTTGTACAGCCCTCTCGCAGTGTCCGGAGCAAGTATGGTGGGTCTGACACACCGGTGTCAATGTGTTCTTTTTTTCATTTCCAGGAGTGTATAATTCCCCTGGTTATACATGTTTCTACAGCCTTGCATTTCTCTTTTAGGCATTCCTGCTTAGCTATTTTGCACTTTCTACCAATATTATGCTTTATAGGTCTATATTCCCTTTCTTCTGCTTCATTTGCTGCATCTTTATATTCTCACCTTTTCTCAGTTAAATTCAGTATCTTGTCTTTTGTTTCGTGTTTGATCCTCTGCTGCCTGTTTTCATCTTCAAAGCTACCCATTCGTCTTCTGCTCTAATCCTTTACCCTGTTTCAGTCGTTAACTAGTGCTTCCTTTGGAGTTTCAACAACCTCTGTTTATTTGAACGTATCCAGACCGCTTCTCCATAATTCACTACCGTCTCGTAATGTCTTAAAAATAAAGTTCATAACAAATAAATTATGGTCAAAGTACACATCTGTTCCCAGAAATGTCATACAATTTAAGATCAGGGTTCGAAATCTGTGTCACACTATTTTATAATCAGTGTGAAACCTATCAATGTCTCCAGGGCTCTTCCACGTGTAAAACATTCTTACACGATTCTGAAACTGTCAGAGATGATAAAAATATACTCTGTACAAAATTTTGTGACGTAGTTTCTCTTTCATTCTTTCCTCGCAGTCCATAACCTCCTAATATTTTTCATTCTTTGTCTTTTCCTACTATCGAATTCCAGTCTCCCATTATAATTACATTTTTCACCACATCAAATTTATGCAAAATCTTTTATCTCATCATACTTCCTTCCAGTTTCTTTATCATTTGCGGTAACTGTCCGCATTTAAACTTGGCTTACTGTGGTGGATATTGCCTTGGCTATAATAATGCGTTCACTACCCCCATTCCTATTTTCTTATTAGTTAGTCCTACTCATGGCTTACCCCTAGTTTGATATTGTTCGCGTTCATCTTATAATCTCTTCCAGGACACTTGCTCCGTTAAACTGCTCTTACAAGACCTTTCCCGTCACTGACAGAATTACGAAGTCATCGGCAAAATTCACAGTTTTTATAACTTCTCCCCGAACCCAAATTTCCTTTCCAAATTTATCGTGGGTTTCTTCTGCTGCTTTATCAGCGTGCGTGCTTGTGTGTGTGTGTGTGTGTGTGTGTGTGTGTGTGTGTGTGTGTGTCGTCCCTAAATGTTGCCATAACTGTGTACACTAATACTGAGTGACAGGCAGTGGATTCCGAGCAGTTGGATGCAGATCAAAATTCTCAGAGAATGTTGTCCGGCTTAACTATGACACGGAATGGGTGAAAAACTTCTACCGTATCCCAGTAGGGTGAGATGAAATACTTGCTGGGAACATTTGGCTGGAAACGGGAGGTAGGTAGGCCGTTGATTAAAAGGTCCGGCGTTTTCTGTCAGAAAAAAAGGGAGAGCCACAGTTCCTGGGGCTGCGAGAGGAAGCCATACGTCACAGGGCTTTGACCCCAGGAGGGTCGTCGTGATAACTCGGGGCATCCCACGAAAGAGTTATCTGCGCTATAGCTTTTCCAACTTCGCCCTCCTCCGCTCCTGCAGCCGCCCAGGATAAATGTCCCCTGGCGGGAGGACACTTTTGTAACAGAGTCTCAACAGCGCCGTTATCTGGGTGTGTACCCGACTCCTATTTATTCGGTCTCGCTAGCGTGTTCGCGGTGTATAATCATATAGTTTAATTAATGATGAAACACAACTCATTCCACTGTTAAGTAATATGTCACTAGAAATATACGAGGTTTTCGTGTAATCCATGTAGTCATTAAAGACTGACCAGCGTCTTATTTAACGATATCAATACAGAATGGTAAAATCCATATGGCAAGTAGTAGAGTAATAGAGGCAGGTGAGACGATTTATTTTTTATTTTTTAGTGGACAAAATCGGTTAATACAGTTACATACGATACGATATTAAGTTCATTACTGCTGTTCACGTGCAGTCGGCCCCATTAACTATAATTGTCTGTTTTCACTTAAGGTGAGGTTTACTATCTTTGGCCCGAAAAAAGCATGTTCTTTGAGAATTTTTTTCTCGGGATGTGTTATAGATATCAATGTCAAATTTGGTTAAAATATTTATTGATATTCCCTCTACAAACTGGAATTTTTTCGACCAGAAATGGCGAAGAGCAAAGGCGGAAGTGCCGTCGGAACGAAACAAAATTTCGATGTAGACCTCCACGCGCGGTACGTCACAGGTCAGCCGGGTCGTCTGAAATCAAAATTGAGTTGACGTTAGCGAAGTGTATAAGATTCTTTAGGAGTCGTACGTCGCTTAAGTTATCTGGACCATAGGAAACAAAATGGCGGACATTTGAAAAAAATTGGTTTTTTTCATCAATTTTTCGACTTCGTCGGCCAAGTAAAAATATTTATAGTGGACGGATCGGAATAAAAGTTGTACAACTCCTAGACAATTTAGTTACCTTTGTCGGAAACAAAGAATCATGCCAATCGGTTCAGTAGATTTGAAGTTACCACACTGCGCGATAAAAAGAAAGTCATTTCGAGAAAAACGCGTTTGAAGCTTTGACTCATATAAATACAATATTATGCAACTTACGTTCAATCTGCTATTGCGGGTCCATAAAACAGTCGTTCCTCTTCCTCACAGTGGGCGTTCTGCTCGATCTGGGCCATCCTGCTCTGCTCCAGAGCCGCTCGTACGGCCGGTGACAAACGGTTTTCGGCCGCTTGAATCCTGTGGTCGTCCGAATGCTTGGCGAACTGCGTCGAATAGAGTCCGGGGTGACGTCCATCGTTGTCATTGTCTTCAGAATTGCTAAATACCCTTCGTTGGAGCAGCTCACTGCCAGTAAAGTCGCAATCTCCACAGTCTTCGCACCAGAATGCAAATTCTTGGGGGCTAACTTCCAAACACACGCGTTCAGACGTTCATTTAAATTTTGCGTGTTTCCTCCCAAGCACTGGTACAATAACTCGTCCTCCGAAAGGGCCTCGCAGGTCGGATGAATCACGTTTTGAGCTTCTTCGGAGAGCGGCTGGTCGTGTTGATATTCGTCCAGATGTCCGGTAGACTCTGCAATGCGTCACTTGCACCGACTAGTTTCCCCAGCCGGACAATTTCGGTGTTGTGGGTGGTCATCCGTCGAACACTTGTGGAAGTACGTTGCCCAAATTGCCTTCTTTATCTGTTTCACCGAATTGGAATGCCGTCGGATTGCCAAGCCGTAATACGTCGTAAACTCCTTGATCACTTTATCAGTTTTAGTCATGGGCAAGCACTTAGAACAATTTTTCGCTGCTACAAAGTCGAAATTCCCGAAAAAAGCGCGGGCCGGTGTGGCCGTGCGGTTCTAGGCGCTTCAGTCTGGAACCGCGTGACCGCTACGGTCGCAGGTTCGAATCCTGCCTCGGGCATGGATGTGTGTGATGTCCTTAGGTTAGTTAGGTTTAAGTAGTTCTAAGTTCTAGGGGACTGATGACCACAGATGTTAAGTCCCATAGTGCTCAGAGCCATTTGAACCATTTGAACCCGAAAAAAGCTGGTGTGTGAAGAAGGCCGATTTCAGGCAGGTGCATGTTTTGTTCAACCGCGAATAACAAACATTCCGTTCCGTATTCGGAAAAACCGTTTCGGGGGTGGATTCTAAACACTTTTATGGATCCAAAAACGCAGTTTAAAAAAAATCGATTTTTTGAACCGAAAGATAGTAACCATGCTCTTTGATGTAACATTTATGTAAATGTTTTACTTACTGTTTATGACCATTTATGTAATTGTAATTAATCTACAGATATAGTTTCAAAAGTAATATACTGCGAAAGAATGGAAATGTTAAAATTTTACTTGTAATACCGGTTAATGGATAGGGCATGTTGGTTTGTAATCATGTAAAACGTGGAGGGAAGCTCTTCTACAACGAAACTGGCTTGGCGGGGGGGAGGGGGGGGGGGGGGAATAGGAAAGGTGGATCTGGCGGTCAAACTGCAAAGCTACTCTGTCCCGTGAGTCAGTCGGTGGCCAGGAGGCAAAGTGTTCACCTCTTGTTAACTGAACGAGTCAAGAAGAATTGCAAGATTATATAATATAGCCTCGGATGTGGACGCAATTTGGCTTATTATTCGTGGCGTACTTTGGTTAGCTCTGTGCAAAGAAAATTCGACGCAAAGAAGAGCATTTTCAGAGACTGTTGTGCAGCAAGAGCCGTGGATATTTTTGTCGCCTTTTTCTGAATAGCACAGGAGATCGACATTGCCACAACCTTTTCCTCAAATTATCGGTTGAGTACTGTATAATTATATGGACTAGTTATGTGGCTTCTTTTTCAACATTAAGTTTATGTTCTCTAAAGTTTGTTTTGAGCCTCCGTATTTTATCCTTAGTAGCTTAACTAGACAGGGTCCTATCCCAGGTGCTACGATATTTCCTCGTATCCTATTATATTGAGCTGAAAAATCATTTTAGTAAACTTTCACTGCAATTAACAAAATTGGGCAGTAGTAAATTTCATAATTATTTAGCAGGCCTAAGTTTTGACGCACGGCCAGCCATTTTTCATAAAACGATAGATAAAGTTTCACCAAAGTACAATTTTCAAGAAAATATCCAAAATATTTAGCTTAAAAATCATTATTATTGAAATTTCAGTACATTATTACAGTTACCTGAAAAAATCGAAGTGGTTCATAATATTTACTGGTTGGTAGACTGTGAAAGGTCAGCATAAGGATGAATTATTGTGCGAGTTTGAAAATAACAGTGTTTATAACTTCATGTGTTCATAGTTGATAGTATTTCTCGTGTTGTACTAAAATATTCAGTCTTGATCTGAATCTACTGATAGATTGGTTTCTGTGTCGCCATGCTAATTGTTGAGCCATATGTAAGTTTCATATTACAACTACAGCACTAATGAAGTGCACTTGCCAGCTCTCAAAACAATTGTATGCTATAATAAGCATCTGCCTAAAGCAAGTCAAACTACGAGATACTAGATCTAGGAATCACATGTTTCATTTGAAGTACCTGGTATGAGGGAGTTAACGCTCCTTGGGAACACAAATAATAACAAGAATACAGAATGTAATTACCTGACCACAATTTCAAGAACAATATTTTCCAATAACTAACCTGACAAAACAGCCTCTTGTCCAAGTTAAAATTGCTCCACTAATAGTAATTACTTACCTATAATAACCGTTAGCTATCTGCTTTAATATATAGATAGTTATGTGTTACTGAGAGGCAGTTGTTACAAACACGGTTAATATGGCTTATGCGTTGTTCATGCCAAAGTACTATTACACTGCTTGATTAATTGCGCTACAGTGTGACATCTTATCTGCAAAAGGTAAGTTCAGTATCAAGTAAAGTCAATCACAGTAGCCAACTTCCTTTTATGAACAGTGCTAGTAGTTGGTACAACTTTGCCTGATTATGGTGGCGACCGTTTAAAAAGCTGGCGACTGTTTCGTTTTGCGTAACTGCAGTTTATTTTAGGTCTCGAGATTAGGCAGGTCACTCCATTCGCCTGATATCTTTTGTTTCAAGGTACTCCTCCACGATGGCAGCTCGGTGGGGCCGTGCGCTATCATCCATCAGGAGGAAGGTGGGACCCACTGCACCCCTGAAAAGGCAGACATACTGGTGCAAAATGACATCCCGATACACCGGACCTGTTACAGTTCCCCTGTCAAAAACATGCAGGAGTGTACGTGCACCAATCATAATCCCACCCCACATCATCACATCACGACCTCCATACAGGTCCCTTTCAAGGACATTAAGGGGTTGGTATCTGATTCCTGGTTCACACCAGATGACAACCCGGCGAGTATCACTGTTCAGAATATACCTGGACTCGTCCGTGAACATAACCTGGGACCACTGATCCAATGACCATGTACTGTGTTCCTGACACCGGGCTGGGCTCTCCTGTGACCACGGGTCAGTGATATGCACCTTGCAAGGTGTCCAGGCGAATAAACCGTGTCTGTTCAGTCGTCTGTAGACTGTGTGTCTGGAGATAACTGTTCCAGTGGCTGCGGTAAGGTCCCGAGCAAGGCTATCTGCAGTACTCCGTGGCCGTCTGCGGGCACTGATGGTGAGATATCGGTCTGCTAGTGGTGTTGTGCACTGTGGACGTCCGGCAGTGTAGCGCCTGGACACGTTTCCTGCCTGCTGGAATCGTTGCCATAATCGTGAGATCACACTTTGTGGCACACGGAGGGCCCGCGCTACGACCTGCTGTGTTTGACCAGCCTCCAGTCGCCTTAGTGTTCTACCCCTCATAACCTCCTCAATATGCGTTCTTTGCCCCATTTTCAACACGCAGTCACCATTAGCACGTCTGAAAACGTCTGCACACTTACTCGCTGCACCGTACTCTGACATGCACAACACACCTCTGCGTATGTGGACTGCTGCCAGCGCCACAGTGCGACGACCGCAGGTCAAATGCACTGCATGGTCATACCCTGAGGTGATTTAAACCCGCAAACCGCCCACCAGAGCGTTGTTTCACCATGTATCAGCATTATCCTTAATTTATGAGCATGAGTGTACTTCGTCAGATCTGGCAGTAAATTTGCATGGCATTGTAACACAAGGATTTTGGATATTTATCTGTCAAAGTTCAGTTTCTAATTTTATAGAGAATTTTTGCTCCGCTAGTTCTGTGTGTTAGAACTGTAAGACACGTTCTGTGACGTCACGCATTGTGAGACTTCACTGCACTGCACAATACAGAATTTCACAGGACAATACAGTACTGTAACTGGAAAACGTTACACAATTTCAGATAGATTTGGCGACTCTTTCATCAGATAGTATTTATGTAAGCACACTACTTGCATTGTTTAGTTGACAGAATATTCACACTACAATACATAGGAAAGTTAAGAATAGGAGACCTGTATACACAAAACAAAACAGTTACATACCGAGGCATTCTTTCGATATTTACTCGATGTCGAAAGAAAAGTACTTGTATCGAGTCGATTCTACGCGCATAACCATAAAGTGAGTGAGTGATTGTTTAATTGTGTCTCCTGTAAAGACAGAAACACTCGAGCAACTTACGAGTTTATTAAAGGCTTTAAGGAGATAAAAGTATATTACGTACCTAAAATGGTAGCAGTCATTAATTTTTTGTCAACAGAACTTAATAGCATCTCACTAGTCTCGCCAGTTGTCAAAGAATGCATGGATGTCTTATAGAGAGAGATGAAAAAGAGGTATGGGTTAACTGAACTGGATAACCATGCACCCATTGATAATACAATGATTTAAAGGCTTAAAAACCCGCACTTTCAAAATCCAGCAACAAGCGTACGAACCATACAAAAGCTCAAAAAACAAAGTAACGCAAGTGAATCTGAGGAATATGGTGCTTCATCTACTGCAACACAGGAATACGTCTTTTGGAAACATCATAAACAGCTTGTGCACGGCCGGAAGAAGAAAGAGGTAACACATCAAAGTGAAGAAGCATCTGCATGTTTGTCAAGCCCCGTAGTATCTTTAAAAGGCAACCGATTTGCAAAATGGGAAAACATGAAAGTCATTTTTCCGTGTTTCTACAAATGTGCTCAACAATCTTACTGTCGTTGCAACATGTGTGCCTGGTGACTGTTTTCAAAAGCTGGCGCAACTATGACGCAGAATGAAAATAAGTTGTGTCCTAAATATTTAAACAATTGTTATTTTTCGGGAACTTTTTTAACAGCCGACTTTTTGGTTTAAGGATTAGCATTAATAAAGAAATAAAAGTATTTAATGTATTTTATTACACTACATAAAATAAACAAACTGTCACATAGGAAATGATGAGAAACAGTCTGTAAGGCTTGTAAGGGTGTTGCAGGGTAGGTTGTGCTGAGAAACAAGTGTAAAAAAAAAAAAAAATTCGTTGCGCTGCGCCGCTTCCTCGTTAATTAGCACTGAAGTTTGCCAATCAGTCCGTTGCAAATTCAAGCGGCCCGACGTATGTAATTAGTGTCGGTTGTTCTCATAGCGTAGATGATAGAGGACGAGATTGCTTAGCCTTTGGCTCGGGTTCGATCTTTACTACCTTCGCATCTCCAATTTTTGTTTCACTCTCTTGTTCAGCATTAGGAACCAAATGTAAGAACACGTTTGGTGACAGAGTCCCTGGCGGGATGCTTGAATTTGCGGGCACAACAGCGTTAGTGGCTAACTTCAATGCTAGTTAACTCGGAATCGGCGCAACGTATAGAAATTTCTTCTTAACAGTTATTTCTCAGTGCAACCTACTCTGCAACACCCTTAAAAGTTTTCCAGACCGTTTCTGACCACGATGTATACTTTGCATTACTTCATTCGCATACAAAAATTAAAAAGTACCGATATGGATAAGTATCGATACTTTTGTAATATCCATGTGCGTAGTATTGCAAAAGCTTGCGTACTGCTCATTTGAATGTGTCGATACTTTTGGAGTACTGACGTGAGTATTACTGCAAGACGACTTCAGTACTGCTCATCTGAGTAGGTATCGATGCTTTGACGGTATCGGAATATCTCCACCTTGCCTCCACTTTCTGTGATGATGCGTCGACGTACAACTCCTTGTCGCCCACTTATCATCCTTCAACCACATTCCATAGACATTCACTTCAGTAGTACACCAAAAGCAAGCCATCTCTCCATTTCCCAGGTGCCGGGCCATAGAAATATGCCCTTTGTCAAAGGGCAGTGTCAATGAATTTTCTCACTTACTGCCAGTGTCGTCGCTATAATGATTCCCCATTCATATAAGATGCAAAACGAGGATAATGGAATGTAGTCGAATTAAGTCGGGTGATGCTGAGGGAATTAGATTAGGAAATGAGACACTTAAAGTAGTAAAGGAGTTTTGCTATCTGGGGAGCAAAATAACTGATGATGGTCAAAGTAGAGAGGAAATAAAATGTAGACTGGCAATGGCAAGGAAATCGTTTCTGAAGAAGAGAAATTTGTTAACATCGAGTATAGATTTAAGTGTCAGGAAGTCGTTTCTCAAAGTATTTGTATGGAGTGTAGCCATGTATGGAAGTGAAACATGAACGAAAACTAGTTTGGACAAGAAGAGAATAGAAGCTTTCGAAATGTGGTGCTACGGAAGAATGCTGAAGATTAGATGGGTAGGTCACATAACTAATGAGGAGGTATTGAATAGAATTGGAGAGAAGAGAAATTTGTGGCACAGCTTGAATAGAAGAAGGGATCGGTTGATAGGACATGTTCTGAGGCATCAAGGGATCACAAATTTAGCATTGGAGGGCAGCGTGGAGGGTAAAAATCGTAAAGGGAGACCAAGAGATTAATACACTAAGCAGATTCAGAAGGATGTAGGTTGGGAGATGAAGAGGCTTGCACAGGATAGAGTAGCATGGAGAGCTGCAACAAACCAGTCTCAGGACTGAAGACCACAACAACAACAACAACAACAACAACAACTCTGCTCCTCTAATGGAGGGTAAGGTCGGGTAAGAGTTCGGGTCAGGTAAGAGTTCGCAGTGGCATTTTCTCTACATTGGCAACACTGACCGACAACGAAAAACTACATTCAGTTGTTGCTTCTATAGCGACGCAATGACGTAATCTTGAAGAGCTCGACCAGATTTATTGTATGTAGCAGGTTTTTACTTCAAACTACGTGATCTGTGAGTTGTATATCGTAAGCAACAAGCAGCATCTAGGTATGTACTAGAAAATAAAATTGTTTGCCAATAGAATCAGCGTTCTGTGGGGAACAAATCACGGCACGACAAAAAGCGGAACCAAGCCATTTCTGATTTTTTTTTTTTTTTTGAGCTGTGTGGCGCATCGATTAACAGTACGCTGTAAGATACCGAGAAAGGCTACGCGCGTACTCTTAATCACCATTACCCCCTCCCTCTCTCTTTGTTTCTAACGCTTCCTAATCCAGGAAAATCCATTTGGCAGACAGATAGGAGTGCTTTGTTTCCAGCTGCATATTCTATAGTAGCCGCAATCTAAAACCTGAGAAATCCTTAGAGTCAATGGGAATATTCACAGCAGAAGACTTGCTCCATTAGAAGTCACTGAGAGAGCCTAATTTCCGATAACTGAAGAAGGCAAAGGAGTTCAACAAGAGCCTACAGAAAAATGCAGCTCCTCAATGACAGATGATTTCCTTGTGCAGTCATCAGGAACGTAACACAGATGAAGTTCAGAGTGCTCATGTACGAACAGGTGGAGGCCTGTCCACTATTTATCCACTGCCAAAATGTGGTCGACCCACAACAAAGAAGAAAATGGCAAAAAATCCGAGAGATTTGTCTGGGTCTCCGTACAAAAATGAATTGTTAGAAAAAATGAAGCTAAACCAGACAAAACCAGAAAGAGACAAGATACCAGCAAAGAGCAACGCAGAATCTCTAGGGCTAACCGCGCCACCATCTTCAGAAACACCTAAGTGCAAATTGAAGGATGGATATGGTATTCTGAACTGCCCAGGGTTAGGTGTAGTCTACAAGGAGCCTACCACGAAGGACTGGATTGTACGGTAATTGCTCCCAATGGTGGCATGAAGAATGCACAGATTATGAAGGACCTGGTGAATTTTCTTGTGATTTATGTTAACTCACCCTCTTTGACTGCATATCGCGTACTCTTACCAGACGATGCGGCTAAGAGTACGAACGGGGAGTGACCAACATATGTGGACATTTAAGGTTTGTGTTAAAAGTTAGACATCTGTAACTGCTATACGTTGCTCCTAAATAAACCAGCCATAATTTGTTGTAAAAAAGGTATTTTGACCTGTCTCGTAGAAAGAAGACCACGTGGAAGACCAAGAAAACGCTGGATAGGGACTGTAATATCAGATGTGGAGGAGAAAGGACACAAATGAGAATCTGTCCTGGAACAGAATGATATGGCGAGCGTTTGTACAACACCCGGGAAACTGGAGTTGGAAAACGATGATGATGATGAAAAAAAGTTAGTTTTAACCTTCTCATCTACTGCACTACTGGCCATTAAAATTGCTACACCAAGAAGAAATGCAGATGATAAACGGGTATTCATTGGACAAATATATTATACTAGAACTGACATTACATTTTCACGCAATTTGGGTGCATAGATCCTGAGAAATCAAACCCAGAACAACCACCTCTGACCGTAATAACGACCTTGATACGCCTGGGCATTAAGTCAAACAGAGGTTGGATGGCGTGTACAGGTACAGCTGTCCATGCAGCTTCAACACGACACCACAGTTCATCAAGAGTAGTGAATGGCATATTGTGACGAGCCAGTTGCTCGGCCACCACAGACCAGACGTTTTCAGTTGGTGTGAGATCTGGAGAATGTGCTGGCCAGGGCAGCAGTTGAACATTTCCTGTATCCAGAAAGGCCCATACAGGACCTGCAAAACGCGGTCGTGCATTATCCTGCTGAAATGTAGGGTTTCGTAGCGATCGAATGAAGGGTGGAGCCACGGGTCGTAACACATCTGAAATGTAACGTCCACTGTTCAAAGTGTCGTCAATGCGAACAAGAGGTGACCGAGACGTGTAACCAATAGCACCCCATACCATCACGCCGGGTGATACGCCAGTATGGCGATGACGAATACACGCTTCCAATGTGCGTTCACCGCGATGTCACCAAACACGGATGCGACCATCATGATGCTGTAAACAGAACCTGTATTCGTCCGAAAAAATGACGTTTTGCCATTCGTGCACCCAGGTTCGTTGTTGAGTACACCATCGCAGGTGCTCCTGTCTGTGGCGCAATGTCAATGGTGACCGCCGCCATGGTCTCCGACCTGATAGTCCATGCTGCTGCAAACGTCGTCGAACTGTTCGTGGAGATGGTTATTGTCTTGCAAACGTCCCCATCTGTTACTCATGGATCGAGACGTGGCTGCACGATCCGTTACAGCCATGTGGATAAGATGCCTGTCATCTCGACTGCTAGTTATACGAGGTTGTTGGGATCCAGCACGGCGTTCCGTATTACCCTCCTGAACCCACCGATTCCATATTCTGCTAACAGTCATTGGATCTCGACCAACGCGAGCAGCAATGTCGCGATACGATAATCCGCAATCGCGATAGGCTACAATCCGACCTTTATCAAAGTCGGAAACGTGATGGTACGCATTTCTCCTCCTTACACGAGGCAGCACAACAACGTTTCACCAGGCAACGCAGGTCAACTACTGTTTGTGTATGAGAAACCGGTTGGAAACTTTCGTCATGTCAGCACGTTGTAGGTGTCGCCACCGGCGCCGACCTTGTGTGAATGCTCTGAAAAGCTAATCATTTGCATATCACAGCATCTACTTGCTGTCGATTAAATTTCGCGTCTGTAGCATGTCATCTTCGTGGTGTAGGAATTTTAATGGGCAGTAGTGTAGATATGAGGGGTTAAATACTACGTTGCGAACTGTTCCCGAATTTCTCCTATACTCTGCATTAGTTCATTTACTTAAAAAGTATCGGTAGGGGTAGGTATCGATACTTTTGGAGTACTCGTGCGAATGGTATCGAAAGACGACTTGGGTACTACTAATTTGAGTAGGTGTTGATGCTTTGACGGTATCGCAATACCTCTACTCTGCCTCCACTCTCTGTGGTATGTGGACGTCCGACACTTTTGTTACCCAGTCGGGGTTTCATCGTCCTTCGACCACATTCCGCTGATGTTCACTACAGTTGCACGCCAACAGCCAATCAGCTTCCCGTTTCCCAGGCCCCGGGCCATAGATATCTGCCCCTCCTCAAATATCTTTGTCACTGGATTTTCTCGTCTCTATAATGATTACCCATTCCTCTCTGCTCCTCTGTTATGCTTTTCCCTACATCTTCAGGGGCGCAAGACGCCACCAGTCCGTATTCAACCTTGTGGTGGACAGTTGTCGTAGCGTTTTGTCTCGTCAGTGTGTGACGCGTTGGCACTGAAGAATGCTGAAGGTAAGTGGTCATATGAAGTACAAAATGAAAAGATTGAAAAAAGAATAGGTGGGGGTAAGAAAGCTCTTACCGGCAGGAGGGTCTACTTAGAGCCGCGCGGTGCAAGGCGGTAGGTATTAGTTCCTCGCACAGCGCTCCCCCGTGTAAAAACGCCGAGCGCGAGAGCGCCGGGGTAAACGTGTGCGGCTTTCCATCAGCTCCATAATAGAAGTCTCTCACTTTTGAGGCCTTTGTAAACCGTAATAACCCTTACCTCGGCCGCCGCAGAGCTGAGTCCCCTCTGCCTCTGTCGCGGGTCGCGCTGAAGCTGAAGCCGCGCGTGTGTCTGAATCGATTCTTTCGGCGGACAGCCTTTGTACGGAGACTAATGGCCTCGAGTTGGCACTGCGGTAATGCCCTGCCCGCATCTCCTTCTCCCTCTCTGTCTCTCTTTTTCTATGTCTATCTCTAACCAACGATCGAAAGGCTGGCCAGATTAATCAGTGTCTCTGGTGATCTCGTTTCCTGAAGTGCTATTCGGAGCGGCAGCACCGGCGGAATGGACTCCCTCCCATGAGGAATGGGGAGTCGACAGAGAAACGCGGGAAGCTGCGGCTGCTCTGCCGTATGCAAACGTGTGTGTGTGTGTGTGTGTGCGTGTGCTTTTACTTCTCGCTGCCAGAGTGGTTACACGCATGCCGCTGCAAAGCCACTGACTAGTCGCAGCGTTCATTAACGGCTGCCAGTTCTCTCTAGAACTAGGGAGACTTCTGCAGTAGTGTTTCCATCTGACGTAGGCCGCTCTGGACGTGGGGAGGGGGTTGGATTTAGGAGTTGGCGTGATTAATTAATGGTCCATCAACTAGCGCTATGTCAAACAAGTGCCGAGCGCTTTTTACTTGTACTCGTCGTGTTAGATTCTGCGTGAGCAGGCGTAGTATCTGGGGGTACTTACAACTGCTTCGCAATGGATTTACTTCTTAATGAGCTTTGTCGTAAATAATATATCTCTCGTTCAAACCCACAGCTCAGTCCGTGAAATTAATACTGTAAATAAGATTCTTCATTTGTGTGGCCACATTGACCGTAGTTGCTTTAGAATTCTTGAGAGTATTTTTGTTCCGTCGTTGCAACTACAAAAATGCGTGACTTTTTTCACCAGACGCGTTTTGCTTTATTGAGGTAAAGCATCATCAGAGGTCTGTAATGGTGCTTTACCTCAATAAAGCGAAACGCGTCTGGTGGAAAAAAATCACGCATTTTTGTAGGTGCAACGACAGAACAAAAATACCCTGAAGAGTGGAAATAAGAATATTCTCCATAAAGATTTAAAGTCATTTACCTGCTGTCCACTTTTGACGAACACACATTGTCAATACCTTGGAGCAACCATAAAAATTCAATCCGAGAGACGTAATGAAATTCTTGGTACCAAATTCCTTCTGCCCCGCTGATGACTTAGTTGAACGAACGGACTTAGATATTCATAAGTAACGTAAAATAAAAAAAAGTGTTACGTAAAATATGACTCCCGTGCATTTTCAGGGCTATAAAGTACTCAACCTAAAGAAGTGTTGGAAACTGATTTCTGTTTGGTGATACATAGCTACAACAGACTGAGAACTATGGTTCAAATGGCTCTGAACACTATGAGACTTAACATCTGAGGTCATCAGTCCCCTAGAACTTAGAACTACTGAAACCTAACTAACGTAAGGACATCACACACATCCATGCCCGAGGCAGGATTCGAACCTGCGACCGTAGCGGTCGCGCGGTTCCAGATTGAAGCGCCTAGAACCGCTCGACCACTCCGGCCGGCCCAACATGTTGTCAAACGGTACCAAAATATTACATACTCACTCAGAAGTCCTAGAATCCTAGAAGATAGTAACGGAATATTCCGAACATCATGTATACAAGGAACCTCACGAGGAATACATATTATAAAAATGGATGTTTGCATCTATCTATCTATCTATCTATGTCCCACATCTTCTCCTGAGCTACTAGACCGATTTCAGCCAAACTTGGTACTGCTTACCACTTACTGTCTGGAAACGATTGCTGTGGACGTAAGTTCCATCAACCAAAGGGGCAGGAGTGTGAAAAACGAGCGTAGCTCACGGCCCGCAAATAGGCAGATTATATTCATCCAATTTTTGAGAACGAGAGCGTCTGGTGTCTAGCAACCAATTTTACACGTGATTTAAAACCTTTACGAAACTCTTTCCCGCTGACACCCCACACAAAACAATGAAAGAACAGAAGTATACCTGTTACTACAGTTTCGTTGGTAATGCAGTAAGATCACCGCATTAACCAACTGATCACTAGCTTACGACCAACTCTATTCGCAAGACATTTGGCACGAAGTACCAACACATACCACTGAATGTACTAGCAAAATTATATCCTTGTAAGCCGCTTAATTTAGGAGACATGTCGTCATAAACATTGTGCTGCATGAAAACAAAACTAAAGGGCGAAATTCACTAGAGTACAGATTCGTGTAGAAATAAGTGTGAAACATGTTAAACAAGGCGACAGTACACGCTTCGAGGTTGTAGTAATTTATGGATAAAAATGAGAGTAAAAATTTAAATAAAGTTTTGTCTGAAACTTATTTATTTCCAAGTTGTGATGCATGATGTTATTTGTGGTAGGCATTACATCAGAGCCAGTACAGGCTTTTAGCGTGTCGTCATCGCCTGTACATCGGCTGATGCAATATTGTCGACGGTGCCTCCTGCACACTTCAGCCGTGGCGCAAGAGAGTATCTCAATATCGTTTGTCCCGATAGGTGAACAGGTCCTGCAGCAGCAGTTGCTTGGCCCGCCACATCTCCAGATCTTAACTTCTGGACTGTTACATTTGGGACCGTCTGAAGCAGGACGTGTATGGTATTGTAATTGAGACTGTAGCACATCTACAGCAGCGAACAGAAAATAGCTGTGCAGAATGAGATGAACGGGGCCTGCAACATTCCGAAAGCGATAAGAAGACGAGCAAATCACTGTCTTTGTCTTCATGGATACCAGTTTAGGTATGCCTTGGGGGAAACGTACAATACGTAGCTGAGTTGAATTTTGAGTCCCTTCCTGTCGTTGCTTCCTGAGAAGAATTAATTTTGTGCTGTTTGTGTTGTACTTGTAGTCCCTACACTACGACATAACTCTGAAATAAATCAAATTCACTTTGAATATACGTGAAATAAATGTGAGTAGCGTACGTGGGTGAGGCCGCGGGTAAAAAGCTCCTCTTAAAGCCCTGGATCGATTTCAGCCAAATTTCGTACACCTATTACTTACCATCTCTAAAGAATCGCTGTGGAATAAGAACCATCAACCTCCTATTGGGGTGGTAGTGATGAACAAAGAAAGGTGCGGGAGGAGGAGATGGAGAGACAGAGACGGAGAAAGAGGAAGCGGTGGAGGAAAAGATGAAGAGAGAGAGAGAGAGAGAGAGAGAGAGAGGAGTAGAAGATGGACAGTGAGAGAGGCAGAAGAAGATGGACAGAGAGTGGGGGTTGAGGAGGTGGACAATGAGAGGTGGGAGAAGGAGATGACTAGAGAGAGCGAGTATGAGATGGAGAGAGATAGTGGGAAGGACAAAATGGGCAAAGCAGGGGAGAGAGAGAGAGAGGGACGGTGAGAGGGGGGGGGGGGGGGAGGAGACGGACTAATAAATGACAGAAGACGAAAACGTACACACCCGAGCAACGCCGGGTATTAAGCTAGTAGTAAATATTTTCGGAGATGATAGTAAAGACTGATTCGAATGAAATGTTACCCTTTCACTAGTTACAGAGACGCAAATGGGTGCAGAAATAACATTTGATTTCACATGTTTGGACTTAAGTTGCTATGGATTTATCTATCGATTGTCATTTTTGTTGGAAGTTCCAGTCGCGAAATTGTACTTGAGCGTTAATAATGGAATATTTCAACTGTGATTGTAATTTGTTGACCAATTCTACATGCCACACATATTTGCAAATGATGTTTGCGCCGATATGGCATTTGTGTGCGGGTTTTACAATGGCAACACTGCTGCTGTTTGTAAAGAACACGGTAGACTATCTCCTAATCGCAGAGAAATAAATAGTGTTTACTCGTTTTTTCATTAAACTGTTTTAGACAGGTGCAGTGTCCAACTGTCATATCCTAACACAACGTGCAAATGAACAGAGTGTGGGTGAAGTGGAAGACATTACTGACTTCGCAGAACGCAGTCCTTCAGCAAGCACACGCAGAATCTCTACGCGTAATAGTGTTCCACATACTAGAATACGGCGGACATTACGTACGAATGGCCTGTAACCTTACCATTTTCAAAGGGTTCAACAGCTTGGAGAAGGGGATGAAAGTAGGCGACTGGAATTGCAGATTATTTACGAATGGAGCAGTTTTCACTCTCGGCGGTACCAAAACACTCTTGACTCACATCGGTGGTTCCATAAAGACCCACATGCCTTTGTGGAGACACATTTCCAAGAATGCTTCTCTGTGAATGCAAGGTATGGCACGACAGACAACCAGTTGATTGGACCTGTTGTCTTACCGCATCGTCTTGGGCCGCATTATCAAGACTTCCTTGAAAACGGGCTCCCAGAAATACTGGAAGAGATAACTTTGGCTACAAGAAAAAATATGCTCCAGTTCGAAGGGGCCTCTGAACATCCTAGTCGCCGGCTGACGCACCACCTAAACGTAGCCGGCCGGAGTGGCCGTGCGGTTCTAGGCGCTACAGTCTGGAGCCGAGCGACGGCTACGGTAGCAGGTTCGAATCCTGCCTCGGGCATGGATGTGTGTGACGTCCTTAGGTTAGTTAGGCTTAATTAGTTCTAAGTTCTAGGGGACTGATGACCGCAGAAGTCGCATAGTGCTCAGAGCCATTTGAACCATTTGAACCTAAACGTAATATTCCGTGCAAGATGTATCGGCAGAAACGGTCACGTTTCGTAACCACCAACATCCCCGGACCATACAACTTTAGACTTTTACCTGTGGAGACGGTTGAAAAGAGAATTCTACACAGAAAAAGTAAATATTAAAGACGAATTAATTGCTCGAATTATGAATAATAGTGTCCTCATTAAAGAAAAACCACTATTGTCTCAGAAGAGCTATACTTGATGCTGCAAAGAGAATTCGAAAGCGTGCTGAAGCTGAAAGTGGAATTCACGAAGATCGGCTTTGAACTGAATCACATGCCTTTTCTGAAGCCTTTCTGTAAGTATTTGATTGGATAAATTCTAACAACTGCATCTCTGTAAGCACAAAAACTAGAGTCATCTTACATGGAATGTTTTATTCGATCCAGTCTATACCACCACCTCTTGAATATTTACTACTATTCCAGAAACAGATTGTATTTATATGACACGACTGACTCTAGTAAAGCCATTAATCTTGTTATTAAAAAGACACCACGCTTTAACGTTCTGCGAAGCTCATAACTTCGCCCTCTTCTACACTAAAAGCTAAAAGTCTATGCAAGAAGCTGATATTTTATTAAGACCTAACTATGTATTATTACAGTGTTCACTGAATGGAATTTCCTCATAGTTAACTGCCTGAATACTATTCAGATCGTAACATGTAACATGGATAGCAGCTGGCGTATTACGCTCTTCTGAGACACGCTAGACAAACCTGGTTATGCATCTCGTGCCGCGCAGTCTAAGGCACCTTGCCACGGTTCACGCGGCTCTCCCCGTCGGAGGTTTGAGTCCTCTCTCGGGCATGTGTGTGTGTAAATTAAAGTTAGATTAAGTAGCGTGTAAGCCTATGGACCGATGACCTCAGCAGTTTGGTCCCATACGAACTTACCACAAATTTCCAAACGTATCTCATGGGAATGTATTATTTTTAGGCACTAATGTGGTAGTGTTTCGAAAGAAGTTCTAATGTGCCGCTGCAAATCTCCACATTTTGCGTCTCAATTGAACAGGCAAAACGTTTCCGGTATGAGTATATAATATATAATTACAATAACGTCAATTTGCGTATCTGCTAGTCTGACCAGAGATGACAGTGTTCTTTGAGAATGGATGTTCCTTCCTCCGCAGTACTACTAAAAACTTTTAAACTTGATACGAGTACAGATTTTGATAGCAAACTGGAGATATCTGAATATTAGCTGTTTGAAAAAAGCGCTCTTAGTCCAATGTTTTTCACATTGTTCTAAGATACATCAGAACTATAAATCATTAAACCAGGTCGCTTGAATCTTTTGTGATACATAAAGGTATCAATGTTTAAAACACAATACGAACAGGAAATTCAGGACATGAGTGTTTCAAAACTTGCAATAATTTATTTAAAGAATCGCTTTGAGAAGCTGAACAATATGTTTCGCCCAATTTAAAATACAAATTTAGAGCATCATATCTTACTCCCTAAATATTTTTTATGTGCTACATACGTAATAACAATAATAATAATTATTATTGTTATTGTTATTATTTGGTTCTTAATGGATTATGCGATGTTCAACAGAGGGCACTTACAGCTTCTGTTTTGGATCTCCTTTGTGATATAATACATTCTGTTCTCCTATCGTCAGATGAAGTTCTACCAGTCTGCTTAGGTTTTTCTGTCAGGCAGTTGTCCAGTCGTGTATTTTCTAATAATACTAATACTGTTAGTAGTAGTATCTTACTTCTTGCATAGATTCGATTATATAGTAGACTCTCGTTATTTCGAAATCGAACTCGGTTAATCTGTACTCGCTGTTCGGCCCCTGCCGAACTGCATCGAAAAATCTATCGCTTAAAATGAATTCTGGATAATTCGTACTACAAATTAAAATTTGGACCCCACATTACACGTTCCAGCCTTATTCCTCGTCTAAGCCGAACAAGTATGTACATACACACTGCTGTGTACTGTATTGCATTTTTGGAAGTTGCAGGAGATTTCTTTTGCAGAATCCCATTTTTCTTCGAAAAGCATTATTAACAAATTCTTCTTTTATTGTCTCTCTAAACGGATTGTTTATAACACTTCAATACAGGGCGTTTCAAAAAGAAAGAGCAGATTTCAAACATTTATTTCTCAAAAACTACATATGATAGAAACACAATTCAAACGTTTCTTGTCAGAGAAAGGTTCAAAGTTTTTCAATGGTCCGCGCAGAAGTTCCATGCAAATCCGCAGTGGCGCTGGCGTTTGTTTGTAGGAAAATGGCGACGACACCACAGGAACGATCATTTTGTGTGCTGCAATTTGCAAAGTTAGAGTCCATTGTTGGTGTGCAACGTGCATTCCGCCGTCAATTCAACAAACAGCCGCCTCGTCATAAGCAAATTTATGAGTGGCATCACAGATTCGTAGAAGATGGTTGCATCTGCAAGCGAAAAAGCACGGGTCGTCCACGCACATCGGATGAAAATGTCGTGCGTGTCCGTGCAGCTTACGAAAGGAGCCCTAGAAAATCCACGACACGGGCAAGTCACGAACTAAACATGTCTAAAACAACGGTATGGCGCGTTCTGAGTAACCGTCTGCACATGAAGCCGTACAAACTGCAGTTATTGCAAGCATTGCGTCCTGACGACCACAACAAAAGGTTCGAATTTTCAACTGCAATTCTACAGGACATGGAAGAGGACAATTTTGCCGAACGATTAATTTTTTCAGATGAATCAACGTTTCACATTTCTGGTAAAGTTAATCGGCATAACGTACGAATTTGGGCGAGTGAAACTCCGAGGGACGTTATTCAACATGAAAGAGACTCACCAAAGGTTAACGTCTTTTGTGCAATTTCGGTAAACAAAGTTTATGGACCTTTCTTTTTCATGGAGAAAACTATCACAGGAACCATTTACCTGGACATGTTAGAAAACTGGCTATTTCCTCAACTTCAGGAAGATTCAAATCACTTCATCTTCATGCAAGATGGCGCCCCACCACACTTCTCTGAACCTGTACGACGGTACCTAAATAACACCATTCCAGGACGGTGGATTGGAAGAGCAGGAGCACAAGATCAATGTCATCGTCTGTGGCCTCCCAGGTCACCAGACCTTACTCCCTGCGATTTTTATTTGTGGGGGTACATAAAGGACTGTGTTTATGTCCCACCTATGCCCGCTACTCTTCAAGAGGTACGACATCGAATTGTTGCGGCCGTGAATTCGGTAACTAAAGACCAGTTGCGTCGTGTGTGGCAAGAAATGAGATACCGGTTTGATATTTGTCGTGTAACAAATGGTGCTCATATTGAGGTACAGTTTTGATATTTGTTGTGTAACATTTGGTACTCATATTGAGTGAAGGACCGTTGGAATTGTGTTTCTATCATTTGTAGTTTTTGAGAAATAAATGTTTGAAATCTGCTCTTTCTTTTTGAAACGCCCTGTATTTAAAAGCGCCATATCTGATCTATGTTAGGTGGAAGGTCCTTCACTTGTGTATAAAACATGAGTGGGTCCGAAATTTAACCCTGTGGGACACCCTTCAAGATTTCTCCATACAGCAACGAAAATATGCGAAGACGGAAATCCGGAAGCAGCCTGTGAATAAGCCCACAGCCAAATGATGTCTCTGTTCCCTTGTCTTTAGGTAATCCGCGAGAGTTTCTAGTTTCTGAAGTAAACACATCAAACACCAATCTTGGGCAGACACAAACTACCATTTCTCACAAATATGTTAAGCCACTAAATCAGCCACCAAACACATCAGAACACACTGTCTTCGTGATGGATTCTGGGAATAATGAACGCGACCACTCAGCTTCCTGTAGTCCCAGTCACGAAACGCTGGAACTGCCACCTGTTTGCACTTCTGCAACTTCAGTTGATTCAGACTGTCTATGACTGCTGTCAAACACCAAACGCAGCTTTTAAAACTATGATGTATGAAACAGAATGATTACTACATGGTATGTGAAAATTTCACATTCACCCAATCGCACTTCTTGTTCTTCAATGTAGTTAAAAAACTTCAAAGATCTTATACACTCCTGGAAATGGAAAAAAGAACACATTGACACCGGTGTGTCAGACCCACCATACTTGCTCCGGACACTGCGAGAGGGCTGTACAAGCAATGATCACACGCACGGCACAGCGGACACACCAGGAACCGCGGTGTTGGCCGTCGAATGGCGCTAGCTGCGCAGCATTTGTGCACCGCCGCCGCCAGTGTCAGCCAGTTTGCCGTGGCATACGGAGCTCCATCGCAGTCTTTAACACTGGTAGCATGCCGCGACAGCGTGGACGTGAACCGTATCTGCAGTTGACGGACTTTGAGTGAGGGCGTATAGTGGGCATGCGGGAGGCCGGGTGGACGTACCGCCGAATTGCTCAACACGTGGGGCGTGAGGTCTCCACAGTACATCGATGTTGTCGCCAGTGGTCGGCGGAAGGTGCACGTGCCCGTCGACCTGGGACCGGACCGCAGCGACGCACGGATGCACGCCAAGACCGTAGGATCCTACGCAGTGCCGTAGGGGACCGCACCGCCACTTCCCAGCAAATTAGGGACACTGTTGCTCCTGGGGTATCGGCGAGGACCATTCGCAACCGTCTCCATGAAGCTGGGCTACGGTCCCGCACACCGTTAGGCCGTCTTCCGCTCACGCCCCAACATCGTGCAGCCCGCCTCCAGTGGTGTCACGACAGGCGTGAATGGAGGTACGAATGGAGACGTGTCGTCTTCAGCGATGAGAGTCGCTTCTGCCTTGGTGCCAATGATGGTCGTATGCGTGTTTGGCGACGTGCAGGTGAGCGCCACAATCAGGACTGCATACGACCGAGGCACACAGGGCCAACACCCGGCATCATGGTGTGGGGAGCGATCTCCTACACTGGCCGTACACCACTGGTGATCGTCGAGGGGACACTGAATAGTGCACGGTACATCCAAACCGTCATCGAACCCATCGTTCTACCATTCCTAAACCGGCAAGGGAACTTGCTGTTCCAACAGGACAATGCACGTCCGCATGTATCCCGTGCCACCCAACGTGCTCTAGAAGGTGTAAGTCAACTACCGAGGCCAGCAAGATCTTCGGATCTGTCCCCCATTGAGCATGTTTGGGACTGGATGAAGCGTCGTCTCACGCGGTCTGCACGTCCAGCACGAACGCTGGTCCAACTGAGGCGCCAGGTGGAAATGGCATGGCAAGCCGTTCCACAGCACTACATCCAGCATCTCTACGATCGTCTCCATGGGAGAATAGCAGCCTGCATTGCTGCGAAAGGTGGATATACACTGTACTAGTGCCGACATTGTGCATGCTCTGTTGCCTGTGTCTATGTGCCTGTGGTTCTGTCAGTGTGATCATGTGATGTATCTGACCCCAGGAATGTGTCAATAAAGTTTCCCCTTCCTGGGACAATGAATTCACGGTGTCCTTATTTCAATTTCCAGGAGTGTAGTTTTCTTAGCGCGTAAATTTAGGGGAAAAACGTAACTCACTCCACAAAATAAGTGAATAATCTTTTCTTGTGATCTTTCTTTATGTTAAATTCGTTTACTAGACTAAATAGAGGAATTTCAAATAAGAGCGTACGCAGGACCTGATCTATGGAAAGGACGATACAGCTCTTGTTAATGTTGTCGAACAGACAGTGGTAGAGTAAACAAAGCACAGCTTCATGCAAAGTGGGGGAAGCCGTTCACGAAAACGATTATTCGTGTACAACAATTTGTTGGTTCCTACAGTATTTTGTTTCGTAATTACAGTGCGTACTAGTATTTTTGAATGTCATTGAAGGAGAAAGATATCTTGTGACATGTCCGGACAACTCATTCATTCACGTCTCCGCATCCGGGAGATCAAATAAGGCAGACGGGATAACATTCCATCAGCATTTCTAAGAGCATTGGGGGGAGTGGCAACAAAACGACTATTCACGTTGATGTGTAGAATGTATGGGTCTGGTGACATATCATCTGACTTTCGGAAAAAAATATCATACACACAATTCAAATGGTTCAAATGGCTCTGAGCACTATGGGACTCAACTGCTGTGGTCATAAGTCCCCTAGAACTTAGAACTACTTAAACCTAACTAACCTAAGGACAGCACACAACACCCAGCCATCACGAGGCAGAGAAAATCCCTGACCCCGCCGGGAATCGAACCCGGGAACCCGAGCGTGGGAAGCGAGAACGCTACCGCACGACCACGAGATGCGGGCACAAGTCCGAAGACTGCAAGAGCTGACAAGTGCGAGAATTATCGCACAATCAACTTAACAGCTCATGCATGCGAGCTGCTGACAAGAATAATATACAGAGGAATGGAAAAGAAAATTGAAAATGCGTCAGACGACGATCTGTTTGGCTTTAGGAAAGATAAAGACACCAGAGAGACAATTCTGACGTTGCTGTTGAGAATGGAAGAATAAAAGAAAAATCAAGACGCATTACTAGGATTTGTCGACCTGGAAAAGGCATTCGATGATGTAAAATGGCGCAAGATGTTCGAAATTTTGAGAAAAAATGGGGATAAGCTATAGAGAGATACGGGTAATATACCATATGTACAAGAGCCAAGAGGGTATTACAACAGTACACGACCAAGAAGGAAGCGCTCGGATTAAAAAAGATGCAGGATATGGATGTAGTCTTTCGCACCTACTGTTCAATTTGTACATCGAAGAAGCAATGTTGGAAATAAAGGGAAAATTGAGGAGTGCAATTAAAATTAAAGGTGAAAGGACCCAGTGATACGATGACATTGCTGTCCTGAGTTAAAGTGAAGAAGAATTACATGATCTGCTGAATAGAATGAACAGTCTAATGAGTACAGAATATTGTTTGAGAGTAAATCGAAGAAAGACGATAGTAATGAGAAATAGTAGAAATGAGAACAGCGAGAAACTTAACATCAGGGTTGATGGTCACGAAGTAGATGAAGTTAAGAAATTCTACTACCAAGACGGCGAAATAACCGATGACGGACGGAGCAAGGAAGACATCAAAAGCAGACTAGCACTGGCAAAAAGGTCACTCCTGGACAAGAGAAGTCTACTAGTATCAAACATAGGCCTTACTTTGAGGAAGAAATTTCTGAAAAAATTACTTTTGGAATACAGCATTGTATGGCAGTGAAACGTGCACTGTGGGAAAACCAATACAGAAGAGAATCGAAGCATTTGAGATGTGGTGCTACGGACGAATGTTAAAAATTTGGTGGACTTATAAGGTAAGGAATGAGGAGGTTCCACGCAGAATCGAAAAGGAAAGGAATGTGTGGAAAACACTGACAACGAGAAGGGACAAAGAATGACTTCCACGATACTACAGGGAGCTGTAGAGGGCAAAAACTGCAGAGGGGGACAGGGATTGGAATACATCCAGCAAATAATTGAGGACGAAGGTTGCAAGTGCAAGAGATGATTAGGTTGACACAGGAAAGGAATTCGTGGTGGGTGGCATTAAACCAGTCAGAAGACCTATGACTCATTACAAAAAAAAAAAAAAAAAAAAAATGACGCTTACGTACACACAGAAGTACGAGTATTTTGGCGGCACTGAAAGGTTACTGCTCTTTCTGTTAAGGGTTTTTAATACACTCTGTAAGACGTCGTGGTCTCCTGACCTTCATTGCTTACATATTCCGCCATCACAATCATAATCCGCACATCAAGACACTTCATTTGAACCCAAACTCGATAAGATAAAGTCAATGTTGTATGAATTCATGTAAATGATATGCAAATAACAAGTAAGTGCACCGTGGTTGAAATACTCGAGGCTGGCGTACACACATACATTCCAGACACGACGGTCACAGCAGCAGGCAGACCACATGGCAGGGGGCCGGTCCCTTCAGAGGATGGCCCAGCCTATCTATGTCGGCCGGTGAACGCCCACAGAGCAGACAGCAGTTGCCTGAGTGAAAGGAGGAACGACCCCGTGTTCGGCTTAAAAGCAAATTCCGCTACATTGTGTGGGAGCGGCCAGCCTACGCATTCTTTACACATAGCACGCAGTTTCAGAGATTTTCACAGGGAGACAGCAAACGCCAAACGCCGATACTACAGGTTTCCGGATTGGTCGCTTTAAACGAAACGTCATTCTCCCGTTTTAGAACAATGCTGATTGGCAGACGATATTTCTGACGCCTTGAGCTGAAGGAGTAATAGAAGAGACTGAAAGATATACCCCTTCACATCTGGCGTGGAGAAGGGTTGTTCCGTTGTCGCTCTTGGAGCGAGAACACGTAACGAGAGCATGCACGCTTGTACGTGTACTCAAAGAGCGAGGAACAAGTCTCTCCTCAGTACTTCACTGGGAAAGCACCTGTGTCGAGAGCGAATCGAAGTGCGACTCTATATTGAGTCCTTGCAATTAAGCACTGTTCACTGTGTTGGCCACTACACTTATTGTGAGGTGTGAATGGACAATCGCCTGCGAGCGAATTTTGAGTGGCATCGCGGTGGACTGGTTATCTGACCAGTGTACCACGCCAATAGACTAGGGGCGAATAGGAGTCCTTGACATCATCAAGGTGTAGGGAGAGTTTGATTGGCGAAGGTCAAACCAGATAGAACGAGAGTTATCTTATTTGTTAGCAGCGAGCGGCGCAGACAGCAGTCATCGCAGCTTACAGTATTGTGCGCTACAGCTATTGCGAGCTCCATATTTCCTCCACAACAGTACCCTTCACTGCATTTCACATGCGACAGCCTCGACTGTACCTAGCAACATTGTAATGGATAATTATTCAAGTTGAGTAGACGCGGCTCTCAGCCATTCTGCCAAGTCAATAACAATCTTAAGCTTTGTATGGAAATTTCATTAGCGAATCCTATCCTTGAGAGGTAACGTCATGTTCCGAAAAGAACCAGGATGTATCTTATTCAATTCGTTTCTAAAAGTGCCATTGTGATTTCTCAGAATTTTTGTAAAATAAATAATAATTTTCGTTAGTTTCATACACTAAGTAGCACTACTCCATTACCCAAGTATCCCACTAGTTACGTAAGAAATTTTGTGAATTTTTGTGTCATTTCCTTACAGCGGACGACTACAGGAGATATTTATGGCTGAAAGTTTTTCAGGCATTTCTCTTTAGAACCTTAGGAGCGTCTGTCTGACTTCTGTAGTAGTGAGGGGGTGGAAATTGTATCTTGCAGGAGTAAAGGGTACATCTCAGATTAATCCGTTGCTCAGAATGACAGAATAGCAACCCACACGCTCACAACTCCCTTCCTCACACGTTCTCTATAGTATTTCTTAGTTTCACTCTTTACCTGTCCACCTAAATTTTAACATTTTTCGATAGCACCACATTTCCGATGTATCACATTTGGCTACCATCACGCGCTATGCTCCGCAGATACGCATCCAGGAATTTCTTCCTCAGTTCCGTATCGATAGCTGATAGCCGTAGATGTCTTTCAATGAATAAAGCATTCCTTGGCTGAGTCCACTTTTGATATCCTCGTTCCTAGACAAGAGAATTGTCTCACTTCTTCCTGTCCTATGTCGTTCACAATATTAGTGATAAGCAAGTCGTTTTTTCTGCTTTCTGCTACTCTTCGTCACCTTCGTTTTCGCTCTGTTTTACGCTTAAGGTTTATTACGTGCCGAGTATGCGATCTATTCCTTTCAAGATATCTTCTCTACAGGTCTTCCTTTAATTCGGCCAGAAGGCGTATGTTAACAGAAGCGTTGGTATCTGTTTCTTATGTTCTTTTATTTCTCCTTCGAAATATTCCTTCATATGCTTCACTGCTGTTTTGACTTACACATTTAACAATGGTGATGATGACAGCCTGAAGTCATCTATCAACATCCTTTCCACACGAAGGTCTCGTATTTTACTTCCCGCTTTTAATATTAACTTTAAATACTGTACTACTCTTGTTATTCAGCAGCAAAATTTCTCAGCACAGTAATCCCTGTGTCCAGGGTAGCCGTACATCAAATGTTATCAATAATTAGGAAAAGTATACGTTGTAACAATATACTGAGGTGAAAAAACTCACAATATATATAAATGACCTAGTAGATAGTGTCGGAAGTTCCATGCGGCTTTTCGCGGATTATGTTGTACTACACAGAGAAGTTGCAGCATTAGAAAATTGTAGCGAAGTGCAGGAAGATCTGCAGCGGATAGGCACTTGGTGCAGGGAGTGGCAACTGACCCTTAACATAGACAAATGTAACGTATTGCGAATACATAGAAACAAGGCTCCTTTATGGTATGATTATATGATAGCGGAACAAACACTGGTAGCAGTTACTTCTGTAAAATATCTGGGAGTATGCGTACGGAACGATTTGAAGTGGAATGATCGTATAAAATTAATTGTTGGTAAGGCGGGTGCCCGGTTGAGATTCATTGGGAGAGTCCTTAGAAAATGTAGTCCATCAACAAAGGAGGTGGCTTACAAAACACTCGTTCGACCTATACTTGATTATTGCTCGTCGGTGTGGGATCCGTACCAGGTCGGGTTGACAGAGGAGATAGAGAAGATCCAAAGAAGAGCGGCGCGTTTCGTCACAGGGTTATCTGGTAAGCGTGATAGCGTTACGGAGATGTTTAGCAAACTCAAGTGGCAGACTCTGCAAGAGAGGCGCTCTGCATCGCGATGTAGCTTGCTGTCCAGGTTTCGAGAGGGTGCGTTTCTGGATGAGGTATCGAATATATTGCGACCCCCTACTTATACCTCCCGAGGAGATCACGAAT
The DNA here is from genome assembly GCF_021461395.2 of Schistocerca americana. NCBI lineage: Eukaryota > Metazoa > Arthropoda > Insecta > Orthoptera > Acrididae > Schistocerca > Schistocerca americana. The sequence goes on along the minus strand of NC_060128.1, from coordinate 157,763,947 downwards.
GTAAAATTAGAGAGATTCGAGCGCGCAGGGAGGCTTTCCGGCAGTCGTTCTTCCTGCGAACCATAGGCGACTGGAACAGGAAAGGGAGGTGATGACAGTGGCACGTAAAGTGCCCTCCGCCACACACCGTTGGGTGCCTTGCGGAGTATAAATGTAGATGTAGATAGGATAGCTTTCAATATCGTGTCGGACCTCCTTTTGCCCAGAGTAGTGCAGCAACTCAACAAGTTCAAGGCCCCTAAGAAATATCGAGCTATGCTGCCTCTATGGCTGTTCATAATTGCGAAAGTGTTGCCAGTACATGATTTCGTGCACGAACTGACCTCTCGACAATGTCCCATAAATGTTCAATGAGTCTCATGTCGGGCGACTTCGGTGGTCAAATAATATTTTCGAATTGTCCAGAATGTTTTTCAAATCAATGACGAACGATTGTGGCTCGGTGACAAGATGCATTGTCATCCATAAAAATTCCATCGTTGTTTGGGAACAAGTAGCCGAACATAACCATTTACAACCAATGATGGGTTCAGTTGGACCGGAGGACCCAGTACATTCCACATAAAGACAGTCGACACTATCATGGAGCCACCACCAACTTGCGCAATTCATCATTGACAATTTGGGTCCATGGCAACGTGGAGTCTGCGTCACTCTCGCACCCTATCATCAGCTCTTGCCAACTGAAATCGGGGCTCATCTGACAAGGCCACAGTTTTCCAGTCGTTTAGGGTTCAGCCGATATCGTCACGGGCCCAAGACAGGCGCTGCAGGCGATGTCATGCTGTTATCAAAGGCACTCGATCGGTCCTCAGCTCCCATAGCCCATTAAGGGGGGTAGGACGTCAAACGGGCCGACTTGGAGCAGGAGAGGCATCACAGGACATTTCAATTTCCACTGTCTATACTTTTACAAATAAATTCATGAAGCTTTGTCAGCATGACCATGAAGGATTCAGGATTTACACTCACAGCAGTGGAAGATCGAAAACATAACAAAATAAATTTTTTTTGCATGTGAAATTTTATCATTTTTTTAATTACTAATGGTAGCATTTATTGCTATAGGTACACTTTTCTAAGTAAGAGAGATTCTTCGATGAATTTTGCACAGCATACAAACCATACTCAAAGATGTACGAAACTCTAGAATTTTACAAATCTATTAAAAACTGTGGTAAAAATTGAGGTAATTAACTAGAAAATTTGTGTTTTTTCTAAACGTAAAGTTTAAAATATAACAGATCATTCGTTTTAACATAAATTAAATAAATTCTAGAGTTTCATACACCTGTAAGTATGGTTTGTATGCTGCGCAAAATTCATCGAAGAATCTCTCTAACTTATGAAGAAAAGTGTACCTATAGCAACAAATGCAGCCATTAGTAAGTGAAAGACTGATGAAATTTCACACGCAAAAAAAAATTATTTTGGTGTGTTTTCGATCTTCCAGTGCAATGAGTGTGAATCCTGAATCCTTCCTGGTGATGCTGACAATGTTTTATGAATTTATTTGTAAAAGTATAGACAGTGGAAATTAAAATGTCCTGTGATGCCTCTTCTGCTCCAAGTCGGCCCGTTTGACGTCCTACTCCCCTTAACGCCAAATTTCACCGCACTGTCCTAACGGTTATGTTCGTCGTACGTCTCACATTGATTTCTGGGGTTATTTCAAACGCTGCTGCTCTCGGTCGCTAAGTGAAGGCTGTCGGCCACTGCGTTGTCCGTGGTGAGAGGTAATGTTTGCAATTTGGTACTGTCGGCACATTCTTTAGACTATGGATCTCGGAATATTGATTTTTAACGAAAGCTTTTGATAATGTTGACCGGAATACTCTCTTTCAAATTATAAAGGTGGCAGGGGTAAAATACTGGGAGCGAAAGGCTATTTACAATTTGTACAGAAACCAGATGGCAGTTATAAGAGTCGAGAGACACGAAAGGAAGGCAGTGGTTGAGAAGGAGTGATACAGGGTTGTAGCCTCTCCCCGATGTTATTCAATCTGTATATTGAGCAAGCAGTAAAGGAAACAAAAGAAAAATTCGGAGTAGGTATTAAAATCAATGGAGAAGAAATAAAACCTTGAGGTTCGCCGATGACATTGTAATTCTGTCAGAGACAGCAAAGGACTTGGAAGAGCAGTTGAACGGAACGGACAGTGTCTTGAAAGGAGAGTAGTAGATGAACATCAACAAAAGCAAAACGAGGCTAATGGAATGTAGTCGAATTAAGACGGGTGATGTTGAGGGAATTAGATTAGGAAATGAGACACTTAAAGTAGTAAAGGAGTTTTGCTATTTGGGGAGCAAAATAACTGATGATGGTCGAAGTAGAGAGGATATAAAATGTAGACTGGCAATGGCAAGGAAAGCGTTTCTGAAGAAGAGAAATTTGTTAACATCGAGTACAGATTTAAGTGTCAGGAAGTCGTTGCTGAAGGTATTTGTATGGAGTGTAGCCATGTATGGAAGTGAAACATGGACGATCAATAGTTTAGACAAGAAGAGAATAGAAGCTTTCGAAATGTGGTGCTACAGAAGAATGCTGAAGATTAGATGGGTAGATCACGTAACTAATGAGGAGGTATTGAATAGAATTGGGGAGGAGTATGTGGCACAACTTGACTAGAAGAAGGGACTGGTTGGTAGGACATGTTCTGAGGCATCAAGGGATCGCCAATTTAGTATTGGAGGGCAGCGTGGAGGGTTAAAATCGTAGAGGGAGACGAAGAGATGAATACACTAAGCAGATTCAGAAGGATGTAGGTTGCAGTAGGTACAGGGAGATGAAGAAGCTTGCACAGGAAAGAGTAGAGCTGCATCAAACCAGTCTCAGGATTGAAGACCACAATAACAACAACAACAACGATTTCCGGAATGGAATATCCCATGCGTTTAGCTCCAACTACCATTCCGCGTTCAAAGTCTTTCAGTTCCCGTCGTGCGACCATGATCACGTCGGAAACGTTTTCACATTAATCACCTCAGTACAAGTGACAGCTCCGTCAATGTACTGCCCTTTTATACCTACTGTATGCGACACTACCGCCGTTTTGACACATGCATATCGCTATCCCATGTCTTTTGTCACATCAGTGCAATACTGAGCTACTGCCATTGATTATACTTTTCGTTTCAAAAGCTGCGAGATCGTCGCGAACAAACAGTGACCCGTATACGTAATAAGTTTCCTTTAATTTATGTCTATGGTCACAAACTTTTTGTTAACAGATTACCGGTTTCGGTCTTTAATGACCATCATCAGATCTGTTTCATAAAAACAAAGTCCTAACGTACTGCAGCCATAGTGGCATCGTCAAATGTTAAATGCGGAATCAGCACCAGAATCGTCAAATACATATAAGTAATATCACATGCCGGAGTCCTGTTGTTTAAAACAAGCTGTACGTTAGGACTTTGTTTTTATGAAACAGATCTGATGATGGTCATTAAAGACCGAAACCGGTAATCTGTTAACAAAAAGTTTGTGACCATAGATGTAAAGTAAAGTAAACTTATACTATTCGTTGCGCTGGGGATTTGTCGACCGCGGTGGACGCTGACGTAATTGGGTGGAGAAGTTAGCAGCTGCTATCAAGGAGAAGTGGCGCGGTCCCCCTGGCCCCGAAGAAGGCCAAGATTAAAGCCCTCAGACAGCGGCCATCTTTGTGTCATTAGAGGAGAGCTATTAGGACCAGTCCCCCTACCCCGCTCTTTCTGAATTAAAGGGCGATTCGGGGAAGCCCCTAACGACCGCAGAATGTCCCGCAGCAAAAAGGGCCGCTTAGCGCGCGTGAGAAGAGAAGGGAGCGGGGCCGCAGGGCTAATAGCCGGGCCCCAGGCGGCGGCACAGGGAGCCCGTATCACAGAAGGGCCTACCGCAACGTCTCCAGGTCCCCGAGCCTAACTCAACTTACATTCGCTTTGTTTCGCAAAAGCGCTGAGAATGGATGTTAGCGGCGTACTAGTGTTTGTACACACATCCTCCTCTAGACTCCAGCTGTTTATACGAAGGGCAGTCATAAAAATTACGTGCATGTCCGAAGAAACAGACACTGTTGGCCAACGAGAGCTGTACGAGATACTTCACAATTAATTTGCTGACTGCGAATTTCTTGACGTTAGCTATATTTGGTATACAGGGTTGTCCATTGATTGTGACCGGGCCAAATATTTCACGAAATAAGCATCAAACGAAAAAACTACAAAGACCGAAACTGGTCTACCATCAAGGAGGAAACCAGATGGCGCTATGGATGGCCTTCTAGATGGCGCTGCCATACCTCAAACCGATATCAACTGCATTTTTTAAAATAGTAATCCCCATTTTTATTACATATTCGTGTAGTACGTAAATAAATATGAATGTTTTAGTTGGACCACTTTTTTCTCTTTGTGATAGATGGCGCTGTAATAGTCACAAACATATGGCTCACAGTTTTAGACGAACAGTTGGTAACAGGTAGGTTTTTTAAATTAAAATACAGAACGTAGGTACGCTTGAACATTTTATTTCGGTTGTTCCAATGTGATACATGTACTTTTGTGAACTTATCATTTCTGAGAACGCGTACTGCTACAGCGTGATTGCCTGTAAATACCACATTAATGCAATGAATGCTCGAAATGATGTCCGCCAATCTCAATGCTTTTGGCAATACGTGTAACGATATTCCTCTCAACAGCGAGTAGTTCGCCTTCCGTAATGTTCGCACATGCATTGGCAATGCGCTGACGCTTGTTGTCAGGCGTTGTCTGTGGATCACGATAGCAAATATCCTTTAACTTTCCCCACAGAAAGAAATCCGGGGACGTCAGATCCGGTGAACGTGCGGGCCATGGTATGGTGCTTCGACGACCAATCCACCTGTCATGAAATATGCTATTCAATACCGCTTCAACCTCACGCGAGCTATGTGCCGGACATCCATCATGTTGGAAGTACATCGCCATTCTGTCATGCAGTGAAACACCTTGTATTAACACCGGTAGAACATTACGTAGGAAATCAGCATACATTGCACCATTTAGATTGCCATCGATAAAATGGGGGCCAATTATCCTTCCTCCCATAATGCCGCACCATACATTAACCCGCCAAGGTCGCTGATGTTCCACTTGTCGCAGCCATCGTGGAGTTTCCGTTGCCCAATAGTGCATGCTATGCCGATTTACGTTACTGCTGTTGGTGAATGACGCTTCGTCGCTAAATAGAACGCGTGCAAAAAATCTGTCATAGTCCCGTAATTTCTCTTGTGCCCAGTGGCAGAACTGTACACGACGTTCAAAGTCGTTGCCATTCAATTCCTGGTGCATAGAAACATGGTACGGGTGCAGTCGATGTTGATGTAGCATTCTCAACAACGACGTTTTTGAGATTTCCGATTCTCGCGCAATTTGTCTGCTATTGATTTGCGGATTAGCCGCGACAGCAAATAAAACACCTACATGGGCATCATCATTTGTTGCAGGTCCAAGTTGACGTTTCACATGTGGCTGAACACTTCCAGGATACCGAGCAGCATACACAGCACACGCCCGTTGGGCATTTTGATCTCAATAGCAATACATCAACACGATATTGACCTTTTCCACAATTGGTAAACGGTCCATTTTAACACGGGTAATGTATCACGAAGCAAATACCGTACGCACTGGCGGAATGTTACGTGATACCACGTACTTATACGTTTGTGATTATTAAAGCGATATCTATCACAAAGCGAAAAAGTGGTCCAACTAAAACATTCATATTTCTTAACTCACCACACGAATATGCAATAAAAATGGGGGTTCCTATTTAAAAAACTCAGTTGATATCCGTTTGACCTACGGCAGCGCCATCTAGTGGGCCAACCATAGCGCCATCTGGTTTCCCCCTTCAAGCCAGACAAGTTTCGTTCTTTGTAGTTTTTTCGTTTGATACTTATTTCGTGAGATATTTGGCCCGGTCACGATCAATGGACCACCCAGTATACTGCCACACGTAAGTGACGTATGAAAATTTGTGTCGGACTAGTTCTCGAAACCGTACTACCTTCTTATTCCTAGTGGTCACCTAAATTACTTCGGCCATACGTGCACGCTTCCCCGACCGACCCGAACTTTTTTAATACCTCACGCTGTCTACATCCTTATAGTGTAGTCCACTTCACCACCTGCTTTCATATGTCACTAACGAGCTGTGGATCTGTAGCTAAGACATCTGATGTCAAGAAATTCCCAGTCAGCCAATTAATTTCGAAGTATTTCATACAACTGTGATTCGTCAATAGTGTGTGTTCTTTCAAACATGCATCTACATATTGCGAGCCTAGGCGGGCACACGAAGATAACAACATTGGTCTCGATTCCTCGCTTTCTCATTCCGGGAATCCGAGTGAAGTTTGGGTTGTTCCTAGGAGCATACCCGCATAGCCGAAGTGGCTAAGGCAGCTGCTCGCAGTAAGCAGGAAGTCTGGGTTCGAGACCGGATGTGGCAAATGGTTCAAATGCCTCTGAGCACTATGGGACTTAACATCTGAGGTCATCAGTCCCCTATAACTTAGAACTACTTAAATCTAACTAACCTAACGACATCACACACATCCATGCCCTAGGCAGGATTCGAACCTGCGACCGTAGCAGTCGCGCGGTTCCGGACTGAAGCGCCTAGAACCGCTCGGCCACAGCGGCCGGTTCGGATCTGGCACAAATTTTCATACACTGATGTGGTAAAAGTTATGTGATACCTCCTAATTTCGTGTTGGACCTCCTCTTTGCCGATGTCCGCAGCAGCTCGGCATGGCATGATATCAATAAGTCGTTGACAGTCCCCTGCAGGAGTACTGAGCCACGCTGCCTCTATAGCTGTTAATAATTGCGAAAGTGTTACCGATGCAGGTTTTGTGCAACGACTCATCTCTCGTTTATGTCCGATGAATGTTCGATGGCACTTATACTGAGCGATGTGGGCCGGCCGAAGTGGCCGTGCGGTTAAAGGCGCTGCAGTCTGGAACCGCAAGACCGCTACGGTCGCAGGTTCGAATCCTGCCTCGGGCATGGATGTTTGTGATGTCCTTAGGTTAGTTAGGTTTAACTAGTTCTAAGTTCTAGGGGACTAATGACCTCAGCAGTTGAGTCCCATAGTGCTCAGAGCCATTTGAACCATTTTTTTGAGCGATGTGGGTGGCTGCGCCAATCACTCGAATTGTCCAAAATGTTCTTCAGATCAATCGCGAACAATTGCGACCTGGTGACATGACGCATTGTCGTCCATAGAAATTCCGTCGTTATTTGGGACCATGAAGTCGGTGAATGGCTGCAGATGGTCTCCAAGTAGCCGAACATAACCATTTCCAATCAATTACCGGTTCAGTTGAACCAAAGAATCCAGTCCATTCAATGTAAACACAGACGACACCATTATGGAACCAGCACCAGCTTGCACAATGTCTTGTTGAAAAGTTGGGTCCATGGCTTCGTGCGGTCTGCGCCTCACTCGAACTCCACCATCAGCACCCAGCGAACGGGCTACCTGACGGGAGGCCCTAGTCACACGGCATTTACATTCTTTCCTAATAGAATATAAGGCTACTATAAATGAATCACACGTTTCCAAAGTTCTTTATCTTCCAAACTATTATATGTACAAGTATTACTTATGTGTCAAGAGAACCGTCAACTCACCAAGTTTGCATTGTGCCCACCAATTGGCACTACGAGTGCAGTGCATTGACAACATTGTGACAAAGCAAGAAAACAGTCACGGAGGAAACTAGTAGTACTGTATCCGAACATTACAGGTAGGGCGAACAAACCTGTAATGTTCGGATACAGTACTACTAGTTTCTTTGCTTGACACAGTCAAGTCGTTTAAATATCTGTATGTAACGTTGCAAAGCGGTATGAAATGGAACGAGCATGTGAAAGCTTTGGTAGGGAAGGCAAATGGTCGAGACTTCGGTTTATTGGGAGAATTTTAGGGAAGAGTGGTTCACCCGTAAAGGAGACCGCATATAGGACGCTGGTGCGACCTATTCTTGAGCACTGTTCGAGTGTTTGGGAACCGTACCAGGCCGGACTGATGGAAGACACCGATGCAATTCAGGGGTGGGCTGTTAGATTTGTTACCGGTATGTTCGAACAACACGTAACTTTTACGGAGATGCTTCCGTAACTCAGATTGGAATCTCTGGAGGGAAGGCGACATTGTTTTCGAGAAACACTACTGAGAAAATTTAGAGAACCGGCATTTGAAGCTGACTACCGAACGATTCTACTGCCGCCAATATGCCGTACATTGCTCGTAAGAACCACTAAAATAATATGTGAGAAATTAGGTCTCATACGGAGGCGTCGCCCTATTTGCGAATGGAACAGCAAAGGAAATGACTAGTGGTGGTTCGTGGTGCTTTGCATCATGCACCGCACAGTGGCTTCCGGAGTATCTGTGTAGATGTAGAAACAGTTTCCGAGTGCTTGAATATGCAATCGCCAGAATGTAGGAGTGTTCGGCAGTAAGACTCTTCATGATATTGTGGCGCGCATGAACGAGATCCGCAGTGTCGCAGAAGAAGTTTCATAGGCATTCTTCTTCTGTGAGAAGACTGACGAGTACTTCCTACCTTGCTATGTTGCATTTCTGGTTGTTTCCACAACTGACTGCTGATTCCGAGAATTTCATCTATCTTCAAGATGGGGCACCCCCTCATTGGAGCATCGAAGTTCGTCGCTATCTAAAAGAAAAACTTGCGCATTGTTGGATGGGTGTAGTTGTGGAGATGATGTGGCTCCATTTACTTGCGCCCCCCCCCCTTTTGGAGGGGGGGAGGGGAGGGGTACATGAAGGATCGTGTTAATGTACCCCTCCCGCAACGGCAAGAACACTCGAACAGATCAGAGAGCGCATCAGTAGTGCTGCTGCGATGACCATTGACAAGTTGTTACTACATAAGGCACGGAACGAATTGACTACCACTTAGACGTTTATCGTATGAGCAGAGGGGCACTCGTAGAATATTTGTAGAACACATATTTCAGACTTGGTGAATTTACAGCTCTACTCAAGCACCAGTAATATCCACACATGAAACTTCCTGGCAGATTAAAACTGTGTGCCGTACCGAGACTCGAACTCGGGACCTTTGCCTTTGGCAGGTAAGTGCTCTACCAACTGAGCTACCCAAGCACGACTCACGACCCGTCCTCACAGCTTTACTTCTGCCAGTACCTCGTCTCCTACGTTCCAAACTTCACAGAAGTTGTCCTGCGAAACTTGCAGGAGTAGCACTTCTGGAAGAAAAGATACTGCGGAGACGTGGTTTAGCCAGAGGCTGGGGGATGCTAATATCCGTACATGTATTACTTTGGAAAAGACAGAGCTTTGAAAATTAATAAATTATTTATGTACTTGACACTAAACTGATTAACGCAACTTTACTGCACTGTGCATGACATTCCTTTAAAAAATAATATCTGATTGGGGTAAATGTTTGGAGTTATCACTGGTGTCCCGTGCCGAGGAGTTGTGGAAGTTGGCAATCCTCGTACTGATGACACACACCAACACCAACAATAACGACCACAACAAGTATCTAAAAGGGGTAGTTAAATGAAAAACGAACACCTGCCACAACGGGACCTTGAAATTTTTCTATGCAAAAGTAACCACCACACGCGTTAAGCTAATTATCACACTGGAAGACGACACGATCCATTCCAGTTTTGCAGTGTTTTCCACACTGTAGCGTAACCTTCCTCCGATTGGCAGTATGGGGCGGGCGTTATCGTGCAGTAGGATGATTCCGTCCGACAGCACTACTGGGCGTTTTGACTTTCTGGCGCGATGCAGTTTCTGCAAAGTTTCCCCTGAGCGCTGAGCATTGAGAGTCACTCCACGTTCGAGGAACTCGACGAGCAGAGGGCCCCTGCAGTTGAAGAAGATGGTCATCATGACTTTACTGGACCTTGTGTGAACAACTTTGGATTTCTTTGGCGGGGGAGATGCGCATGTTTCCATTCTTGGTTCTACGGTTTCCCCTCGGGCTGTCAGACGCAATCATCCTGTTAGGCAATAATGCTGCCCCCCCCCCCCCCCAAACTGCCAATGGGACGAAGCCTACGCTTCATCGAATTGGTTGGGGGAAAACGGAACATCCTCCGTACACGTCGGACGTTTCAACGTCCGATTTTCCAGTCTCTCGTGACTTGAAGAAAGACATCCGTCGGTTTCAGCCGGACGATGAAGTGCAAGAATGGGTGCGCTTGTGGATTCGTCAGCGGTCGACCGCGTTCTACGACACACAAATTATTGATCGTCTCGTCACCCAGACGAAGAAATATCTTGAGGAGGGACGTTCTTGAAACTAACCGAATGTCAAGTTTTCAATAAGCTCCCAAAGATTCAGTGGTGAAATCGTATCCTGAGCGCCGCGCGCGATAGCCGCGCCGTCATAAGCCCCTTGTTACGGCCCGAGACGCTTCCCCCGTCGGGGGTTCGAGTCCTCCCTCGGGCATGGGTGTGTGTGTTGACCACCGTGTAAGTTTAAGTTAGATTAAGTAGTGTGTAGGCTTAGGGACCGATGACCTCTGCAGTTTGGTCCCATAATACCACAAATTTCCAAATTTTCCGTATCCGGAGTGCCTGGTTCAAAAGGCTCTGAGCACTATTGGACTTAACTTCTGAGGTCATCAGTCCCCTAGAACTCTGAACTGCTTAAACCTAACCAACCTAAGGACATCACACACACCCATGCCTGAGGCAGGATTCGAACCTGCGACCGTAGTAGTCCCGCGGTACCGGACTGAAGCGCCTAGATCCGCTCGGTCACAGAGGCCGGCCGGAGTGCCTGGAAAGTAATTAAATGTGAGACGCGACCTTCCTACCGCACCCATTTTTTGAAGCAACACTTCAGTACTAGCTCGGAGAACAACGATTCCGTGGATTACTTTCAAGCAAACATGTACGGAATACATCTAGAAGGCCGCGAAGTATACCCTGTGATTTCATAAATCATCTGTGTCTATGTTCTGTGTCTTACAAACAACAACTAACCAGCTGCCTTGTTTATAAACAAGCAGTTCTTGTTTTGCCACATTCTGATCTACTACAATTCTCAGAGTTGTAACTTGAGAGGCAGTTCTTGTATTTAATGATAGGAATCAAGGGAGGATGAAGATGCTAGAAGGAACTGGCTTTAAGATAGGAAATTTCACGACATCGTGAGAAAAATAGATTTGCAGCGCCTTTCTGCAGCCGACAAGACAGTTGAAGACCTGGTGGAGGGATGAAGGCAGGAAAGAAGAAACAAAAGAGAAGCTTTGAAGGAAAAGAGGATCGTGAATGAAAATCTGGGACCTCCTGAAGAGATGACATAAGAAGAAAAAATGTTAGGCTGAACTTTAAATTGCATTTCCTGAAAATAATGTTTTTTTAAAGTTTATGTATCCTTTTTCTCAGAATCTGTGAAGGCTAGAATTATGAAATATGCACAATTATTCCTGTAAACCAAAGAAATGTTGTCTCAAGAGTAATTTTCGTAATTCTAATTGCAAGCTGAGATATGGGGCATAGTGCTTGGAAACTTGCATGAATTTTATATTATAGTTACGAAATTATAATCAGAAAATTATTGAAATTCTCCTATTCGACATATTGAAAAAAACTCACGAGAGAAGCTCCTTATATGCAAAGAGATTTTGTAGAAATTACTTGCAGAGTTTCTGAGACAAATTGTATGTGATGTCACCGCCAGACACCACACTTGCTAGGTGGTAGCCTTTAAATCGGGCGCGGTCCATTAGTATACGCCGGACCCGCGTGTCGCCACTGTCAGTGATTGCAGACCGAGCGCTACCACACGGCAGGTCTAGAGAGACGTCCTGGCACTCGCCCCAGTTGTACAGCCGACGTTGCTAGGAAAGGTTCACTGAGAATTACGCTCTCAATTGCCGAGACGATAGTTAGCATAGCCTTCAGCTACGTCATTTGCTACGACCTAGCAAGGCGCCATTACCAGTTTATATTTAACTTGTGATGCGTGTACCGTCAGACCGATGTACACCACTTATGGATTAAAGTTAAGTATTGCATCAACTACGTACTTCATTTGCTACTATTAATTCCCTTAACTGTTCCAGACCTCGCGCCAGCCTGCGTGAGCTTAAGCGCGTGCCTTTCGGCTTCCTCTCATAGTGACTTGGCTGTCTTGCCAAGTCACAACACTGTACATACTATTTTTTGAGAATAAAATACACTACTGGCCACTAAAATTGCTACACCACGAAGATGACGTGCTACAGACGCGAAATTTAACCGACAGGAAGAAGATGCTGTGATATGCAAATGATTAGCTTTTCAGAGCATTCACGCAAGGTTGGCACCAGTGGCGACACATACAACGTGCTGACAGGAGGAAAGTTTCCAACCGATTTCTCATACACAAACAGCAATTGACCTGCGTTGCCCGGTGAAACGTTGTTGTGATGCCTCGTGTAAGGATGAGAAATGCGTACCATCACGTTTCCGACTTTGATAAAGGTCGGATTGTAGCCTATGGCGATTGTGGTTTATCGTATCGCAACATTGCTCGCGTTGATCGAGATCCAATGACTGTTAGCAGACTATGGAATCGATGGGCTCAGGAGGGTAATACGGAACTCCGTGCTGGATCCCAACGGCCTCGTATCACTAGCAGTCGAGATGACAGGCATCTTATCCGCATGGCTGTAACGGACGGTGCAGCTACGTCCCGATCCCTGAGTCAACAGATGGGGACGTTTGCAAGACAACAACCATCTGCACGAACACTTCGACGACGTTTGCAGCAGCATGGACTATCAGCTCGGAGACCATGGCTGCGGTTACGCTTGACGCTGCATCACAGAGAGGAGCGCCTGCGATGGTGTACTCAACGACGAACCTGGGTGCACGAATGGCAAAACGTCAATTTTTCGGATGAATCCAGGTTCTGCATCACGATGGTCGCATCCGTGTCTGGCGACATCGGGGTGAACGCACATTGGAAGCGAGTATTCGTCATCGCCATACTGACGTATCACCCGGCGTGATGGTATTGGGTGCCATTGGTTACACGTCTCGGTCACCTCTTGTTCGCATTGACGGCACTTTGAACAGTGGACGTTACATTTCGGATGTGTTACGAGCCGTGGCTCTACCCTTTATTTGATCTCTGCGAAACCCTACATTTCAGCAGGATAATGCACGACCGCATGTTGCAGGTCCTGTACGGGCCTTTCTGGATACAGAAAATGTTCGAATGCTGCCCTGCCCACCACATTCTCCAGATCTCTCACCAATTGAAAACGTCTGGTCAGTGGTGGCCGAGCAACTGGCTCATCACAATACACCAGTCACTACTCTTGATGAACTGTGATGTCGTGTTGTAGCTGCATGGGCAGCTGTACCTGTACACGACATCCAAGCTCTGTTTGACTCAATGCCCAAGCGTATCAAGGCCGTTATTACGGCCAGAGGTGGTTGTTCTGGGTACTGATTTCGCAGGATCTATGCATCCAAATCGCGTGCAAATGTAATCACATGTCAGTTCTAGTATAATATATTTGTCCAATGAATTTCTTCTTGGTGTAGCAGTTTTAATGGCCAGTAATATACAAGTAAACAGTGAATGTGTTGATTTAATGTTGAACATGATAGAAAATTTCATTGTCATATCTTCAAAATTCTGGATTTCGTACATCTTTAAAATAGCGTGTGCTTTTCATGAAGGTGACCCCTTATCGCGTGTGGTGTTTACTTTTGAATGGAACCATTCCACGGTCCCTTTGCGGCAGGTGTTCAGTTTTCATTCGACTGGCCCTCGTAATTGGCGGGAGCACCGCCGCCCGGTCTGCCGTCCATCCCCGTCAGACATTCCGTGCACGCAGCTCGACTCACTGGCTGGCACCATTCGCGGCCACGCCGTCCGCCCCGGGCAACCGTTCCGCGGCTGGACACTGCGCTGGCTGCCGTCCGCTGCGCCGGTTATGCGGCCCTAATGGCCCCACGAATGGCGTGGCGCCGCTCCATTAGGCGGCTGAGTGCAGTCTCCTCCTCCCCCTCCCACTCCTCCCCCACCGCACTGGAACAGACTCGCAAACGGGAGACGCGGCCATTCATCGGGTCAGCGAGATGCCGCGGCAGCAGTGTGGCTGCGGCAGCACCGGCGTCCAGGGCAGCTCAGACGTGTCTCAGGCAGGAGCAACTGAAGTATACGATACTCTGGATTAGCGAAGCACCCGATACAAGCGCTCTTTCGGCTCACAGCCTTTCTTTTCGGAACATTCACATTGCCACGTGGGTTTCAGCATACAGGGTGAACCAGAACTACACCTACGAATTTTCAGAGGTTCTTCGTGGGCACCGTCTGAGCATTTTCGTATAAGTCACCCCCGGCTGCTTGTTACAGAGTGAATGTTTTACTGTTTGTCTGGGTTACCGATTGACATTGCTATAAAATGTTGTTTAATACGTCTGACTACTGTGAGTTCGTTAGCCAAAAAGTCACGAAACAACACGCAGCGATAATAAGAGGCGTGTGTTTTAAGTAAGTACCGTTTCGAAATTAAAAAAAGACGTGCTGAGATATCTCAATACTTTTATTTATACATGAAAGCCTGTACCTTAATCTAGTCACTGACGCCATTACAGTGTGATTCTTCCTTGTTTACGTTGTGTACTGAGTGTTTAAGATGCCTCCGATAATCGTGAGTCCCGCCGACTGTGAAGTACGGGCTGTTATAAGATTTCTTAGTGATAAAGGCCTAAAAGCGGTCGATATTCATCGTGAGATCTGTGCAGTTTACGGAGAAAGCATTATGAGTGATGGAATGGTAAGAAAGTGGGTGAGAGTATTTAAAGATGACCGCACAAACTTGCATCATGAACAACGGAATGGGCGTCCTTCGGTCGTTAATGAAAGTTTGGTGCAGGAAGTGGACAATAAGGGGAGAGAAAATAGACGCTTTACGATTTCCTCCTTGCAGGACGACTTTCCTAATGTATCTCGTACTGTTTTGCATGGCACTGTGACCGAGCACTTGAATTACCGAAAATTGTGCGCACGTTGGGTACCGAAAATGTTGACGGATGTGCACAAAACCAAACGTTTAGACAGTGCATTGGCTTTCCTTGAGCAGTACCACAACGACGGTGATGATTTCTTAAGCCAAATTGTTACGGGCGATGAAACATGGGTGGCCTACCTCACACCAGCATCAAAGAAACAGTCCACAGAAGCTGAGCAAGGGCATGGTTTTGCTGCAAGGCAATGCCCGTCCGCATGTGGCGAATCAGACCAAAGATCTCATCACATCTTTCCGATGGGAAACTCCAGATCATCCTCCGCACAGCCCCGATCTTGCGCCCAGTGACTACCATCTGTTCCTGCACTTGAAGAAACACCTGGGCGGTCAGCGTCTTCAAGACGATGGCGAAGTCAAAAGAGTCGTGATGCAGTGGTTAACAAGTCAGGCGGCAGACTTCTATGAGGAGGGGATTCAAAAACTGGTACAACGTTATGACAAGTGCCTCAATATTGACGGAAATTGTAGGAAAATTAGATTAAGGTACAGGCTTTCATGTAAAAATGAAATTATTGAGATATCTTACCACGCCTTTTTCTAATTTCAAAATGATACTTGCTTAAAAAAACACGCCTCGTCTTATGACAAAACGACATAGCTGTCCCTACACAATAAACAGAGTTTCAATCAAACAAGAGGAACTTGTACAATGCTCGTCACTTTCACTGAATAATAAGAGAATGATGGCTGAGTTTGGCCACTATGCACAACGATAACGCCGTCCTACAGAGACGTGTAACCGATCATATTCATTGCTGAATAAAACAGTCTTGCTTGCGAAGGTATCGCTTAGGTGACGCGTTTCGCTTTTGTAGGGCATTATCAGATTATCATGGACAAACGGACATTCGTGGGGCTATTCTGCTGTGAAATAAGCGTACGTCCCAATCGATTAAACCGGGGCAAGTACCTCCGACACAGTCATAACGGCAGGTGCAGCGACAGGAGCACACCTACAGAATTGCACACATCTTGCTTCACTAAATATAGTGCAACGAAAACCAGCTATGACAGCAGAAGACACATGCTCGACGTCTTATACTGTGATATTCGTTGCGCTCTGTTTAGTGAAGCAAGATGTGTGCAATCTGTAACCCCATTTCTGCGGCACCGCACTCGCCACCATGGCTCTATAAGAGGCTTGGATGTATGCTTATTGCGTAGCGTAACAGTTCTGCTACCGTCTCTCAGTCCATGATAATCTGATGGTCCTCTACAACGGCGAAAATCATCATAAATACTATTTTACTCAAGAGCAACTTTTATACAGCAGCTGTGCCATCAGCCTGGTGGAGTGGGAGATGTTTCATGGGTTTATTACACTACTGGCCATTAAAACTGCTGCTCCACGAAGAATGACCTGCTACAGACGCGAAATTTAAGCGACAGGAAGAAGATGCTGTGATATGCAAATGATTAGCTTTTCAGAGCATTCACACAAGGTTGACGCCGGTGGCGACACCTACAACGTGCTGACATGAGGAAAGTTTCCAACCGATTTCTCGTACACAAACAGCAGTTGACCGGCGTTGCCTGGTGAAACGTTGTTGTGATGCCTCGTGTAAGGATGAGATATGCGTACCATCACATTTCCGAGTTTGATAAAGGTCGGATTATAGCCTATCGCGATTGCGGTTTATCGTATCGCGACATTGTTGATCGCGTTGATCAAGATCCAATGTCTGTTAGCAGAATATGGTATCGGTGGGTTCAGGAGGGTAATACGGAACGCCCTGCTGGATCCCAACGGCCTCGTATCACTAGCAGTCGAGATGACAGGCATCTTATCCGCATGGCTGTAACGGATGGTGCAGCCACGTCCCGATCCCTGAATCAACAGATGGGGACGTTTGCAAGACAACAAACATCTGCACGAACAGTTCGACGACGTTTGCAGCAGCATGGACTATCAGCTCGGAGACCATGGCTGCGGTTACCCTTGACGCTGCATCACAGACAGGAGCTCCTGCGATGGTGTACTCAACGATGAACCTGGGTGCACGAATGGCAAAACGTAATTTTTTTTATGAATCCAGGTTATGTTTACAGCATCATGATGATCGCATCCGTGTTTGGCGATATCGCGGTGAACGCACATTGGAAGCGTGCATTCGTCATCACCATAGTCCCGTATCATCCGGCGTGATGGTATGGGGTGCCATTGGTTACACGTGTCGGTCACCTCTTGTTCACATTGACGGCACTTTGAACAGTGGACGTTACATTTCGGATGTGTTACGACCCGTGGCGCAACCCTTCAAATGGTTCAAATGGCTCTGAGCACTATGGGACTTAACTTCTGTGGTCATCAGTCCCATAGAACTTAGAACTACTTAAACCTAACTAACCTAAGGACATCACACACATCCACGCCCGAGGCAGGATTCGAACCTGCGACCGTAGCAGTCGCGCGGTTCCGGACTGAGCGCCTTAACCGCGAGACCACCGTGGCCCTCTACCCTTCATTCGATCCCTGCGAAACCCTACATTTCAGCAGGATAATGCACGACCGCATGTTGCAGGTCCTGTACGGGTCTTTCTGGATACAGAAAATGTTCGACTGCTGCCCTGGCCAGCGCATTCTCCAGATCTCTCACCAATTGAAAACGTCTGGTCAATGGTGGCCGAGCAACTGGCTCGTCACAATACGCCAGTCACTACTATTGATGAACTGTGGTATCGTGTTGAAGCTGCATGGGCAGCTGTACCTGTACACGCCATCCAAGCTCTGTTTGACTCAATGCCCAGGCGTATCAAGGCCGTTATTACGGCCGGAGGTCGTTGTTCTGGGTACTGATTTCTCAGGATCTGTGCACCGAAATTGCGTGAAAATGTAATCAGATGTCAGTTCTAGTATAATATATTTTCCAGTGAATACCCGTTTATCATCTGCATTTCTTCTTGGTGTAGCAATTTTAATGGCCAGTAGCGTAGAAGTCCATCGGGTGAGTGAAACGGGACAGGATGTTGGAAAGTCTATAACTTAAGAACAGGCCACCAATTAAAGAGTTACACACAACGCAAAAAGGCATGAGCGAAGAAATGGTGTGCACATCGGTCCTAAATCGGTACGTGAGTAAGACAGGGTTCTTGTTTTTCATCTACTCTGTTTACCCTACACATCGAAGACTTGCTAGTGAAGACGCTAGAAATAGAGAAGAAAGAATAAACATGGGCGGCTGGAATATCAATTGTGTCAGATTTTCTGGTACTGCTTGCAGGTGAATTATAATCTATTCAAAGAAAAGACTTGAAGCAAAATTGTAAGACTATGGAATGAAAATCAACACACTCAAAATGAAGATGATGAGAGTACGTGACGAAGACGATATGAAAGTGTTAACAACATAAGGTCAAATTGAACAGGTTGCACAATATTGATATTTGGGGAGCATGCTGGCAACTGGACGAGTGAGAAAGGAATAAGATCAAGATCTGCAATAGCGAAATAAGCTTATCATGCAGCGAAATGTGGTAGCAATTACTGATAAGGTTGTTTAAATGCTTCGTGTGGATTTTTTGCGAACGTCTGTGCAAGTTAGGCATTGAAGAATAGATACACAAAATTAAAGCATTGGAGATGGTTTGGAAGAGACAGGAAAAAAGATAAAATGGACAGGGAAGTAATGGGAAGATAGAGAAAAACAGAACTCTCCTTAACCTCGGTAAGAAAAGAAAAGTAGAGTGGGTGGGACGTATACCGCGACTAAAAGGAGTTCTGACTACAGCTATCGAATGTACCGTGGGAGGACAGAAGGAATAGGAAGGAGATGAATATAAACGTTGGAAGTGAAAAGAGGAAGGTAGCAGACTACGAAGCAGTTGGCCTGGAACAGGATCACATGGAGACAGCAGTGCTGGCGAAGCGCTGAAGTAGGAAATGCAGAGTAGTCGTGCAGATGTAGTTACAGATACTGGAATTCTTCGTCTGGCGCAGTGCGTAGAGCTAGACTTGGCGGTGAGTCACAGGTGATCGATACCGCCTTGTGGCAACAGCAACAGTTAGTTTGCTGCACCGCTTGGCTTAGAACCAGATCATAGATGGGCCGCTAATTCCTTTTCGAGTAGTCCAGTCAGTGTTACCGCATCACAATCTTAGTGTAGTATCTGTAGGGACGACCTAAGAAGATGTGGCTCTTCTTTACCGCAGTGTCGTAATGTGGATGCTGCCAAACAAACGCGACGCAGGTGTTCCCCCAGGAGCCGCGACTGAAAGTGAGGCGTGTTGTAGAGTTCTTGAATCTTCCGGCCCCCTAAAGTTTCTCGTGTCAGAGCTTAGTCAACAATATCGGATTTACTTTAACATTATCTCTGCCTCTGTATCAGGGTGACTCTTCTCACTTTTCGACTTATCTCTCCTTACCAGTTTGAGGTCGTTCAAAATATCCCCAGCTGCTACAGTTACTTATTTTTGCGCGTATTTCATTTCCTACTGCAAAGAGTTGCGCATGCTGTTGTAGAACAGAACTCGTCCTTTACAGATAAGTATGCCAGTAGCCTAGGGCAGAATGGCCCCGAACTGGAAATATTTGGGAGGGGATTTCCAAGTCTGGCGTTCGCTTGGTATGCAAGGGAAACCGTAAAAAAACCTCTGTAGGAGCTAGGAGATGAAGCTATTTTATTTTTTATTTCTTGGTCCATGTTGAGTATTATCTCAGTAAAAAATTAAATCTGTGTGATCGTCTCTCTCTCTCTCTCCGTGTGTGTGTGTGTGTGTGTGTGTGTGTGTGTGGGTGTGTGTGTGCGTGCGTGTATGTGTCATTCTTTCTCTCCTTCGTAAGTGGCTGTTTTGATCAGGTGTCTGCTGTTCCATTTCCAGGATTACGGCAGTGAGGTTTTACTCAGCACATGGTACACCCAGAGTCATAATTTCGATGTTTATTAATAAGTTCATGACGATGTATGCCTCTGGATGGTTGTTTCGTCCGGTGTAGAGGTATCTCAGTAAGTGAGGCGCTGATCCGCAACGATCTGACGAACCATGTGCTTCTAGGTGTATAAAAACGCTCGTCGTCCATCACAAATTCAGCGTGCAAATCTTAATTTCCTTAGGCAGTGAAATTTTTTTTTTCGCCTACGACAGCTGATATTGAAGTAAGTACGAGGACATCCATGTTCTTTCTTCGAAGCGCCGTTGTAGATGAGACTTTGTTTGTTTGTGGTTTTATTAGTTTGTGGTTTTATTACACTCATGCTCGTAAATTAAGGATAACTGCAG
This sequence comes from Schistocerca americana, assembly GCF_021461395.2. Classification (NCBI taxonomy): domain Eukaryota; kingdom Metazoa; phylum Arthropoda; class Insecta; order Orthoptera; family Acrididae; genus Schistocerca; species Schistocerca americana. Next base: position 157,743,645 of record NC_060128.1, on the reverse strand, counting down.
AACGTGGAGCCGCACAACTTGACACTACAAAAAACTGGCGCTAATAGCATAGTCACATATGGAACACACACGACACAGATGATCACCATGCACACGTACACATGCCGCACAACGGGTTGGCATACTCTGTATTAGGTGGTCGAGCAGCTGCTGGGGTACAGCCTCCCATTCTTGCACCAGTTCCTGTCGGAGCTCCTGATGCGTCCTAGGGGTTTGAAGACATGCAGCGATACGTCGACCGAGAGCATCCCATACGTGCTCGATGGGGTTTAGGTCTGTAGAACAAGCAGGCCACTCCATCCGCCTGCTATCTTCTGTTTCAAGGTACTCCTCCACGATGACAGCTCGGTGGGGCCGTGCATTATCATCCATCAGGAGGGAGGTGGGACCCACTGCACCCATGAAAAGGCGGACGTACTGGTGCAAAATGACGTCCTGATACACCTGACCTGTCAAAGACATGCAAGGGTGTACGAGAACCAATCATAATCCCACCCCACACCATCAAACCACTACCTCCATACAGGTCCCTTTGAAGGACATTAAGGTGTTGGTATCTGGTTCCTGGTTAACGCCAGATGAAAACCCGGCGCGTATCACTGTTCAGACTATACATGGACTCGTCCGTGAACACAACCTGGGACCACTGTTCCGTGGCCGTCTGCGGGCACTGATGGTGAAGTATCGGTCTTCTTGTGGTGTTGTACACTGTGGACGTCCTGTATTGTAGCGCCTGGACACGTTTCATGTCTGCTGGATGTGTTGCCATAATCTTGAGATCACACTTTGTGGCACACGGAGGGCCCGTGCTACGACCTGCTGTGTTTGACCAGCCTCGAGTCGCCCTAGTATTCAACCCTCATAACGTCATCAATATGCGTTCTTTGAGCCATTTTCAACACACAGTCACCATTAGCACGTCTGAAAACGTCTGCACACTTACTCGCTGCACCGTACTCTGACATGCACCAACACACCTCTGTTTATATGGACTGTTGCCAGCGCCACCCCGCGACGACCGCAGGTCAAATGCACCGCATGGTTATACCCCGAGGTGATTTAAACCCGCAAACCGCCCACCAGAGCCTTGTTTCACCACGTGTCAGCATTATACTTATGAGCATGAGTGTAGTTTGGTATCCATTGTGAAAGTCTAGATGCAGTACAACACGTTCTAACCTACTGATTTGCGACAATGATTCAAATGGTGACTGTAAGGGTGCAGTACAATTTGTGAAAGTTATGCTATCGACTTGTCAGTTGGCAGACATTATCACTGCGTCTCGATAAATAACCAACACTATTAAGTCCGCAGCCTGTTGTCGCACAACTGTAAAAGAAGCTGACAGATGGCCAGAAACGAGAACTATAAGAAATCGAAGACTTTCAGTCTCGCGCGTATGCAGCTGTAGTTAAAGATGCGTAGATTGCTGGCAGTGCATATTTCACGTTTAGTTTCAGCATTAAAATTGTGAAGCGCACCAGTTACTTACAGATGGCCCACCCGACTGGCCATCCGGCGGATTAGTGTCGAGGGCCGGTGTGCCAGTCAGCCTGTGGATGGTTTTTTACGGCGGTTTTCCATCTGCCTCGGCGAATGCGGGCTAGTTCCCCTTATTCCGTCTCAGTTTCACTGTGTCGGCGGCTGCTGCGAAACACTGTCTCCACGTACGCGTACACCATAATTACTCTACCATGCAAACATTTGGGGTTACACTCGTCGCCGGCCGCGGTGGCCGAGCGGTTCTAGGCGCTTCAGTCTGGAACCGCGCGACTGCTACGCTCGCAGGTTCGAATCCTGCCTCGTTCATGGATGTGTGTGATGTCCTTAGGTTAGGTTTAAGTAGTTCCAAGTTCTAGGGGACTGATGACCTCAGATGTTAAGTCCCATAATGCTCAGAGCCATTTGAATTTACTGGTACACTCATCTGTTATGTTCTTGAGAAAGATTTTGTGCATTCCATTGGATTATACCGACCATAGGAACATTCGAAAATAGAAATTCGGAACACCACGCCATTTGCGCGAAGACAGTTTTGACACTGCGACATTTCTTGGTGTAAATCTAACTTTGGAAAGAAACTTCGTTAGCAGTGCTGAAAACTTGGCAATAATTTCACGCAAAATTAGGCAAAATGGATCACTTTTACGAAAACTGGCGCTTTCAGTTTATTAAGAACCAATATACACTAAAGGAATTTCACCAAAAAAATTTCAAATAATTTTTCATTGATTTATTTTTTTAAATTTATTCGCCACACTGTTTGTTGTGTCTAGACAAGACAGCATAGACACAATGAGAGGAAGCCGAAAGGCGCGCGCTCAAACTCACTCAGGCTGGCGTGAGGTCTGAAACAGGATACGTAATGAATGCTATAAAGAAAAGTACGTAGCTTCCGGAATACTTAACTTTAATCCACATTTGTAGAACATCGCTCCTGACGATATATTAATAGAATCTCAATATCAATTGAATACGGCGCCTTGTTAGGTCGTAGCAATTGTAGCTGAAGGCTATGCTAACTATCGTCTCGGCAAATGAGAGCGTAGTTGTCTGTAAACTGTTCCTTGCAAAGTCGGCTGTACAACTGGGGCGAATGCCAGTACGTCTCTCTAGACCTGCCGTGTGGTGGCGCTCGGTCTGCGATCACTGACAGTGGCGACACGCGGGTCCGACGTATACTAATGGACCGCGGCCGATTTAAAGGCTACCACCTAGCAAGTGTGGTGTCTGGCGGTGACACCTCAGTGTTAGTAGTCGATAAGGGCAAGGTTATTTAAATATAGAATGGAATAATCTTCTGCGGACGTAGATAAACTGAAAACAAAAATAAAAATGAAAATCGGGTTTGAATATTGGGCACAAAAATGTGAAGTCGTGACGTTGGTCACTGTGCCCCCGCTTCGGTTGAACCGGTTACTCACTCAAAGCGAAATGAAGTACCTCGAAAACTTCGATCGTCATTTCCTCAGAAACGGCCGAGTGTCTACAGATAAGCCGAGACACGTGTTCGCTTATTTTGGCTCCTCTTCCACGACGTTTCTGGAAAATGGGACTACGGCACCTGCCACGTTCTCCTCGTCAGTGAGTGTTAAGAGCTCGCAGAAAATATCGTGGCACGTGCCCAGAGATGCGTTGACTGTCACCTAGCGACCTGCGTGCGCACTTCGATCGCTTTCGTTGCTGTCTCTTTACTACACACGGTGGATCCGTAGTCTTTGGGGACGAGGAAAGTTCTTCACAATCAGGCACGGGCAATTATGTGCAAATACCGTTAAATTTACATCGGACAAGACAACCGAGGAAGCAAAAATCTCATTAAAAACAGTACTCGAGAGAGTTGTAGGAACCGGTATCCATTCGAATCACGCAATAAAGAGAATAAATTGCGCTATAATGAGAGTAAACGAGGAGAGGAAAATATAGCTAGAAGCTAGAAGCTTCCGTACTACTTCAGGAAAGACGCAGAAGAACGAGAAGAAATATTGACGAACAGGCTGTCAAAGTGTAAAATAGATTTTTATTTTTATCAGAGAATACTTAAGTATAGTATACGTAGGAATGTATACTAGGGTAATGAACTATGAAGCCTACTCATAACGGATAAGGGGGGGGGGGGGCATACCCGGCATTTGCGAGTATATAGGGCAAGCGTACCTCCATGGAGATAGGATGACCTGTGGCAAAAAAACAGGAATGTTTTATAAAGGGGCGTACCAACCAAAACGGAAAGAGGAAGTGCTCTCATAAGGTCGACCCACAGGAAAGGTGTAGGTACTGATCCTAGGAGGACAGTATCGTGACAAAAGTAACAAAATTGTACAGGAATTACAGGAATTATTGTGGAAAGTATGAATTCTACGCACAACTAGCATTATTATGTGTCATATAAACAATTGAGTGTCAAAAGAACACTTTAATTTTGCCCAGAGTTCCTCCAAACTACAAAAAATAGTAAGAATATTAGATACTAAGGAAAGGTAGACCAAAAGATGAGGAACAAAATAGATTAATCATGTTTCAGGAACACCTGGAATTTATGACTGGAAATAACAGAGTCCTCACAATTTCTAAATACTAGTGAAGAGCTGACTAAAACGTCGAGTGAATGCTCATGGCTTAATATTAAAGTAGGATGAGAGAGAATAGCGAAGTAGTAAGCAAAAGATTATTCACGGTTATTGAAAGAAAAGAAATGCATACTGTTAAAATACGAAATTCTTATTATGTGTAAAATTATTTACATAATGATTACATATCCGGGATATGTAGTGATTCGAGAATTTCGGTGTAAATTCTAGAACCACTCGGCCTTCTACCATCTTGAACACACGATATTTTAGATGTCAGTGTAGGATGATAGAATCCTCCCTACCGCACGTCACATGTTTGTGTATTGAGGTTTGAAATTCGGTCGCCAGAAGAATGTAGACGCGGTGGTCGAACTGCACCGACAAGTAACTGTCGGGCAGTCTATGGGTGTTTAGTGAGTGCGTACGAGAGGACCATGGAGTATTTATGTAACTCTGTGAAAATAGTGTCAGTGGCCATTGCTAGTGAAAAAAGGAGCTCTTAAAAAAAACTCTTAATCCAGACTTGCTAGAGGCAAGACATGTTTATTATTTCGGTGTAACAGAGTCGTGGTTATTAAACCAACCCTGTTGTTAATGTAAGTTAATTGTTTCTAATGTGAGACGACACGGGTGACTTACAAGAAGTCGAATGTTTATGTGAGAAGTGTGAGTTTTGTTCTTTATGGAAATTGAAATATACCAATAGCGAACTAAAAGTGTTCTTCTAGTACCTCCTTATTTCACGACTAAAGAGGCAGTCTTAGAGGTTCCTTTAACTAGCATTATCCTTCGGAGGTGGAGTTTATAGAGATTCCAGCAGCTGCTTAACCAACGAAGAAGATCGCCTGCGCTCTCTGAAGTTAGTCAACTTGTATAAAGGAGGTGGAAAGGTAACATACATACACTTCACACACTCTTCTGTTGTCAAAAGCGTTAGACCCTTTATAGCTCTCAGGTTTCCAAATCTCATCCAGTGCAGTCCCCAAAACCCTTCCCATCCTGTTCGGTAAGTCTCCCTTGACCCATGGTTCTGGGCAACTTTCCCAAAATCTGCCCCTTTTCCTAGACCTCTCCCGTCATTTCCCTTCACCCCTCTTCCTTCCCCATCAACCTATCTGCCTGAAGATGGAGCCTCTTGCTCAGAAAGATTACCTAATTATAATCAACGTCACAGAGTGTCAGTATAGTAATCGACGACATTGTCCGCTATGCCACGGGTCAAGCAATTTTGTGATCACTGTAATTCTGTTTACATTTTAGAATGTGTAATAGACACCCATATGAATCAAAGTATCTCATTCAAATTATTCTTTGGCAACACGAGAAAGAGAGAACGTTTTTAAAAGCGGTGTAGCTGCACCAGCAGAAGGAGCAACGAGCTGAAAGCTGTGAAAGAGGGCACTAGCGACAGTCGTGTTTTCAACTATCCAGCCTCTCGCACGCGCATGCTGGCACTGTCACTCACCTTGGGCGGCCCCGGCTGTGGAGTGTGTGTGCAGCTAGCGGCCGCGGACGTGCGCGCACATGCTGCAGGCCCGCCTCACTGCTCCGCGATCCTGCAACACACACGTGCCCACACACCGTTCACCTCAACTCTCACACTTGTACCGTAACACCTAAAAACGTACACTGAAATATTCTGCTTGTTGATCTTGTAGTTCGCACCATGTTCCGAAATTTTTGTACATAACCTGCACGTAATATTTCGCATTATTCTATTCAAAAATATTATACTAACTAATTAAATATATAATTGCAAAAGATAAAGTGTTGGTATTGTTCTTATACACCAGGGGTGCCATTCAGAGCCACATGCTGCTTCGGTGTAGTGTGACTCTTGAAATAGAAGCATATAAATAAATAAATTGATTGGCGACTCCATGGAGTGCTGTGCGCACAACGACCATATACGTGAAACTAGAAGGCAGGTCAGCGTTGGTCGTAATATTGATGGTTTATTGATAGAAAAATCGATTTTCAATCATATAGTGATCATCTTCAGTGCTGTGGTGTACAAATTAAACTCATAGGCACTGGTATCAAGTTATTATCAGTAACCAAAGCTAAGAAACGATCCTGCAACACACAGGTGCAAAAAACACACCGTTCACCTCAACTCTCGCACTTGTACCGTAACACCTAAAAACGTTTCTTAGCTTTGGTTACTGATAATAACTTGATGCCAGTGCCTATGAGTTTAATTTGTACACCACAGCACTGAAGATGATCACTATGTGATCGGAAATCGGTTTTGCTATCAATAAACCATCAATATTACGGCCAAGGCTGAACTTCCTTCTAAATAAATAAAGCATAAAAATAATGGAATTTTAAAAAGTAAAAAGAAAGATACGTACTTACACTATGTGATCAAAAGTATCCGGACACCTGGCTGAAAATGACTTACAACTTCGTGGCGCCCTCTACCGGTAATGCTGGAATTCAATATGGTGTTGGCCCACCCTTAGTCCTGATAACAGCTTCCACTCTCGCAGGCATACGTTCAATCAGATGGTGGAATGTTTCTTGGGGAATGGCAAAAAAAATGGTTCAAATGGCTCTGAGCACTATGGGACTTAACATCTCAGGTCATCAGTCCCCTAGAACTTAGAACTACTTAAACCTAAGTAACCTAAGGACATCACACACATCCATGGCCGAGGCAGGATTCGAACCTGCGACCGTAGCAGTCGCGGGGTTCCGGACTGATGCGCCTAGAACCGCGAGACCACCGCGGCCGGCAGCACACTAATTATACTGTAACCGAACATTACGAGTTTGTTCTTCCTACTCATCCGCATCAACTTATATTTTATCAATTGACAGCTAGCTGCCATTCATCACACCAACTAGGAATAGTCGGCTTGCGTCTTCCTACAGTCACTCGACTTCGATACTTTACCGTAGAACACAGCATCATTGGCGAACAACAGCAGATTGCTGCCCACCCTGTTCGCCAAATCATTTATGTATGCAGAGAACAACAGCGGTCCTGTCACACTTCTCTGGAGCACTCCTGACGATAACCTTGTCTCTGATGAAGATTCGCCGTCGAACATAGAGGGTTCTCTCACTTAAGAAGTCTTCGAGCCACTCACATATCTGTGAACTTATTCAATATGCTCGTACCTTCGTTAACAGCCAGGAATGGGGCTCCGTGTCAAATACTTTCCAGAAACCTGGAAATATGGAATCTGCCTGTCGCCCTCCACTCATAGTTCGGAGTATACCATTTGAGAATAGGGCAAGCTGAGTTTCCCGCGAGCGATGCTTTCTAAAACTGCGCTCATTCGTGGACATGAGCTTCCCAGACTCAAGAAAGTTTGTTATGTTAGGGTACTCGCGCCGGCACCCGGTCTGCTTCTCTGGAACCGCGGGGCTTGCCAAACGCTTCACCATGAACTGTGTCACCAGCGCTCACTCCGTTAGACACTGCGACAGAGGTTCGGAATTTAATCCAGGACATTGGTGCGAACCCTGTTGATCAGGAACTGTAGACGCGTCAAAGCTCCTTCCCTGTAGGGGCAAATACTAGCGAGGAACAATTGCCATTATGGGATTCGTACCTGCTATCTCGGAATCGAAAGTCACCGCAATAGTGTGTGTGAGTGAGTGAACTCGACTAGGAGGCAGTCAGCAACATTTTAGCCCGTAACAAAATTATGTGTGGGCGGATGATGCGAGTGTCATCGAAACAACTGTCAGGAACAGCTATACCCTTATAACGAACTTCGGAGCAGCAGCAATGAGAAGGCATCGGAAAAGCGAGACAGTTCTTGTGATGTGTTTTTGCTGTCGTTTAGCGGGCTGCAAATTTCTGCTATTTTATTTTCCGCACGAAACAAAAAGCATGTTCAGTCGTCGAGCTGCGAGATGATTAATGAACAGAGATGACTTTTCGGTGTCCAGCGTGGCAGCAGAAAAAATGTTTTCGTTCTAGAGCGATATCACCCAGTACCGATACACGTAAACACCATTTAACATCATTCTGTATGTGTCAACTGAAAAATACTCTTGAATTCACATGACGTTTGTCACAGTAAGTGTGAAAAAGAATTCTGCGTGTGAGAGGAAAATTTTTGCATTTTCCGTCCAACAAGTTACTCCGTTCGCCAAAGAGAGAGAGAGAGAGAGGGCGTAGCATTTTGCCTTGTAGTAGTAGTAGTAGTAGTAGCAGTAGCAGTAGTGGTTTTGTCCATCCACACATCACTTTCATAAGGATATTGGACACGTCTTTGTATTAAAACTTTTTAAGAACAACAAAAATAACGCATTTATACTTACTTCTTTGGCTTGAGAAGCTCGGGTATAGGTAGTCGGCCGTGGTCTTATAGTAGGCATTTGCCTGAAATAATTTGGGGAAACAACGGAAAACCTAAAACATGATGGTCAGAAGGAGACTGGAGGCCCCACGCTCCCGAAAAAAGTGCTACTTCATTCGCATAATTCCTAGCGTACAATACTGTTTTACAAAGAACTTGCTTATTTAAGGCTAGTGCTACGCTGTTCATTCATTTTCCAATGCCAATCACCGCACGTACTATACACACTACACATACGTTCCTTCATAACACTAGACACACTACATACAGAATCAGCTGATGTCAGGACCGTTTTGTGAACCGCAACTTTCTGTTTGCTAGCCTGACAAAGTGAGTCAGCATCCCTCTGTCAACGAGTGAGGTGTTGAGCTCAGAACGGGAATAAGGTGTCGATATTATACATTAAATAGATCTGGGAGTAGGTTTCTACAAATCCAAGAAAAGGAAAAAAAACATAGCGTGATAGTGTTATGTTGTTCTGTTACCGTTGTTATTATTTATTTCTGTTGCATTTCTCACCAAACTCCTCCTTTGTATCATGTAAGTGATCTCTCCCTTCAGTGAGTGTATTCATCAACACGTACTTTTTCTCTGAGTTTTTAAATAAGTTTGTTTTAGTAATCTCTGTAACCTCCTTGGACAGTTTACTGTACAGTTTCTTTCTTTGGTAGAAAATGTTGTTTTGACTTTTATGTTTATTATTTCTTCAGTTTAGATCTTGTTACCTGATCATGTACAGAGCTGTTTGCACAGTAATTTTATCAATGTTATTTATATCAGTAGAACTTGGTAAATGTATCACATAGTATAGTTTAAATCCCATGTTTCGAACAGATTTTTACACTGAGCTCGACTACCAAGTATTTTTGGTAATTGCTTTTATGGCCCTTTTTGTAGTTTGAAAACTGTGCTCATATTTTGAGCATTTGTTCCACAGAATTCCACAGCTAAAAACTGAATGTACATATGAACAGTGCGCAGTGAACAGAAACTGGTTGTTACACACTGATGACAGACTCTAAGGTCACAATGTGCTGATAGCCTTCCGCTTCGTACCACTTAACTGACAACCTATACTCATTCCTAGGAATTTTGTGTTCGTTAAGCAATGTATAGTGCATTTAATTTATCAGCGTCGCTTAGCATCTTCAAACTGAAATTCATGGCATTTGTTTTCTTTATGGTCGGCCGCTGTGGCAGAGCGGTTCTAGGCGCTTCAGTCGGGAACCACGCTGCTGCTGCCGTTGCAGGTTCGAATCCTGCCTCGGGCACGGATGTGTGTGATGTCCTTAGGTTAGTGAGGTTTAAGTAGTTCTGAGTTGTAGGGGACTGACGACCTCAGATGTTAAGTCCCATGGTGCTTAGAGCCACTTGAGCCATTTGTTTTCTTTATGTTCCATGTCATTTTAGTGCATATTGGGCAGTTATAAACGTCCTTCACGGTTTAATTTGCTTCATCTGCAAGAAGTTCTCTTTTTTTTTTTTGTCTGTGACCATAATGACGCTGTCATCAACAAAGGGAATTTTTGACTCATGCCTAACACTATTGGGAAAGTCATTTATGTATATCAAGAACTGTATTGGCACTTATTTGGTACACTGAGGAACTCCTAAATTAACCTAATTTGGTTGAGTAACTGTTTTACTAAATGTTGACACTTACGCTTTGGACTCTGTCTGCTAAGTATGGTCAGAACTAGTTATTAGCTACGCCTCTTTATTCCTGATTCTTCCGGTTTTTTTTAGTAGAATCAGCATCAAAAGTCTTAGAACGATCTAAAAGTAATGGACGAGGAATTATCGACAGAAGTAGAAGTAATTTTAGGCGTACCTCACAGAAGTGTATTGAGATCATTGTCGTTCGTGTTTTATGTTAATGGCCGGGTAGACAATATTATTAGTAGCCGTGGACTTTTAGCAGCTGACGCAGTTTTCTGTAACGGAGTGTTGGCTGAAATAAAGGTGTACAAATATACAGTCAGAGCTAAATAAGACATCAAAATGATGCAAAAATTGGCAACTTGTTTTAAAGGTATTGTTATGTACATCTGTGCACTTCATAAAACACAGAACAACTGAAACCTATCTATGGTTGCCATATCACTGAGGAACATCTGATTTCAGTCAGCTTCTACAAATATATGGAGCAACAAGTTGTAGGGATGTGAAATGGAATACCCCTCGTCCCATTTTCTGGTAATGTTTCAGATGCATCAGTACAAGAAACAAATATTGCAGAATACATAGCAAGCTACATTAACGAAGCGTGTCGAGGTATAGGTGCAACATGGATGACCAAAAGCAGGGAACCTCAACAGCAAATGGAGCTTTCTTGAAGTAGGAAGTAGGTGTTCCTCGGTACAGGAGGCGGGTAGGAGCCACCGGCTGTGGTAGCAGATTTTTACCCTCACAAATACGGAGACCACGTTCACACTACGCTAGCCTGAGGGACTACCCAGACTAGCGGCAGACCAGGGCGAGGGCTGTAGGTCTGCTCGGGTCATCCTGAATTAGTTTGCCCGAGATTTGTGGAAGGACAATACGAACACGAGATTGAGTGAAACAGAAATATCAAAATTTAGTGTCGCATTGTGAGACGTTATTTCGGAGTGGAAACGATGAAAACCACCGATAAGTTAGGGAAAAAACTCCTGCCTTACTCATGGCTGGTTTATGTAAACAGTACAAAACCGCTAGGCAGAAAACCATAAAATGTCTCACCAAGAAAATAAAATTAATGTTGGGGGAGCTTGCTCCTAACAGTCCATGTGCTCTTTTGTGGGGCATCCATACACATCGTACGAAGATTAGGATGACGAAATTATTGCTTTTCTTCACGATGTTTTTCCTGTGATCTTCAGTTCCAAGACTGGTTTGACACAGCTCTCTATGCTGTTGTATCCCGTGCAAGCCTCTTCATCTCTGATTAACTGGTGTAGCCTATATCGATCTAAACTTGTCTCCTGTATTCTAGCCTACGTCTCCCTCTACAACTATATCCCCTCCCTTCCATAATCACACTGACAATTCCTTGATGCCTCTGATTTTTTCCCCCTTAGTCAAGCTATTCTTCCCCACAGCGCGAATGAACGTAACAGAAAATGCTGTGCGCTGTACGTAGCCAGCATGACGTGCTCTGTGTCACAGATTGCAGAACAAACAGCGAAGTGCAAATACGGGCGTTAGTAGTCACCGGTCCGAATACGAATGAGGTGGGAGCACGGGATTCCGTAGTGACCCACGACCGTTCAACAGCCGCCCTCACATGCCACGTGACAAGACAAGTTTCGTGACATCACAGATCGGAATTCCACGTTTCGGAACATTCCAAAGCGTAAAAAGCAGGATCATGAGCGTCAGTTTTCCCCCCGTGGAGAGGAACGTGGTTAGTGAGATGAGAGAGTGCTGCCTACACCAGTAGCAGAACCTCGAAGACGCCGTATTAAATTTTGTCGATTGCAGACGAAAGCCGTATTTGGTGGTTTTTGTATTGCAACTTACATGTTAGTATCTTGTTTCAAAGAAACAGCACACTGAGAAGCTTTCGAAAACGCGACGTCATTGGTACGTTTAAGTGTAATACAATGACAGGAGACGACATATCGCTTGTTACAGGCAATTTGTGTTTGGTGTTTTTTCTGTTATAATTACTATGACATGACAATATGCAGTTTTAAGGCATGGGCGCGTCGAAGATATATAAAAAAAGCATCGTTTTTGGTGCTATTTGTTATAACTAAAGTCAGATAAACGTGTATCAGTGGTTAAAGCCTTCAGAACATGGTAAAATGAAAGACGTAACTCAAATAACATCTCTTGACTGTAGTCAATGACATTCGCCAAAGAGCCGTGAAACTGAGATGTTATTCTATTTTATTTTCGCCACCAGTTTCGGCAATTCGTTATGCCATCTTCCAGGTCCCATATTCACCTCTAAAAAATAATCGATATTGGCATACTGGTTCCATATGTCTCTGGATATTGTGAATTCGTAATTCAAGTGTTTTCTTAGAAGACTTGAATCGCAGTCATCCAGAAATATATGGACAGAGTATGCTAAAATCGATTATTTCTGAAAGGTGCATATGGGCTCTGAAGATGGCGTAGTGAATTGCCGAAATTCGTAGCAAAAATAAATAAAATAACATTTCAATTGCAAGGCTGTTGGTCTAATTTCATGCTTAAATAAATTAAATGTAAAATGTTACTAGTTTTCGTACAGCTTATCCGAAATATCATTTTTATCCCCTTCATATTTTCTGAAAGTTTCTGTAAGTTTCCTTTAAAGAATCGAACTGTCATATACAGAATTTTTTTGTTACAGACGATCCTCTGTCCCACCTTACTTAAGTTGTCGAATTGTGTCTTTGCGTCTTCTTCTGTCTCACTTATTATTGCTATGTCGTCTGCAAAAGCTAGGCAGTCCACTTGAGCCCTGTTGTCCTTTTTGTTCCCCAAATGGGTCTTTGGCATTCCCATTTCCTCGTTAATTGCTCTCCACTGCCTGATCACTTCGTCCCATACTGCAGGCTGGGAAGCACCGGAAGGCAATGTGCAAATGATGGGCAAATTTAAATACCTGCGAGAATTTATAACAGGAAGGAACAGGAGCAAGGAGGGAATAACAGAGAGGATAAAGAAGATGGGGTCAGCCTTCTGCATGACGAGAGAAATATACAATTAAAAGAATATATCGACAGAGGCAAAGATCACTACAAGGCAACAGTGAGGAATGCAGTATTATATGCTGCTGAGACGATGACACTAGGAAGAAATGGGGCAGAGCAACTAGAGAAAGAAGAGAGGAAAATACTGAGAAAAATACTAAGTCCAAAAAGAGGTGGAGAGAGGTGGATGCGAAGACCTAGAGAAGAATTGTACCGGAACATGAGAACTATATCCGGGGAAATCAGATTCAAAAGGGCAAGGTTTGCTGGACATGTAGTTAGGATGTGTATGGACAGAATGACGAAGAGAGTGGGGGAAACAACCGGGAGTACAAGGGGAAGGAGAGGGACCAAGTGGGTTGTTGAACTTCGGAAGGACTGGTTGGAATTGGGGAAAGGAAAGGAAAATTGGGGGAACAAATATACACCGACCAATATGCTGGAGATCAATGACAGAGAAGAATTAGTGTCACCAGTGGAGCCGACAGGAGAAACGGAATCTGAAGATCTCGGAAGAAGAGCGGGAGAGAAGAAGAGAAAGAATGAAGAAGTTCTGGGAGAAGAAGAGGAAAATGCAGTCCACGAAGGGGCTACCCGTGGTCCTACAGAGGCCGTAATGCAAGAAGAAGAAGGGCAATTTTTTCACCGTGTACAAACTCTAGGGATCGATTTATGAGAGGATACGGAACAAAAAATTTCTAATGAACATGCGTCCACGCAAGAGATCATTTATTCAATCATACATTGTTACAGAGACGGCGGTGTAATACCATGCGTGCGCATGGCTTCCTCCTAGAGGGTGGTACTGATCCTCATACGTCATGTCCTAGCTCCCTCTGCTGCCATAGTCAGTGCTAATGTTGTGTCCGATTCACTTCTCTTGCTGACTCACCTCATAGTGGATGTGATACAGCGTTGTACACTGTGGTTCCGTATTCGAATCGAGAACTTGAAGACACGGTGTTTCCTTACCGAAAGGCAAATGGCAACGGGCGGCAGGCAGTAAGGTTGTATCAGGAGACCTGTCTCTGCCGACAAAAACCACAGCATTCAATGTTTGCAACAGTGTTTCGCCGTTCGTCAGAGCCAGATTTGTTTCAGGAAGTAGCAAACCATGAAGGACATACCCGAAATGTTCGGAAACCAGACTTGAGGAAAACGTGATTAACACTGTGGAAGGCGACCGCCATGTGAGTACCAGGCATTCGGCCCGCCAGTACAGTGTAAGCCAGACGACCGTGTGGAACATTCTCCGTGACAACTGTTACTTGCAGCGTGTGCAGGGCTTACTAGCGACAGACTTTCCACATGGGGAGCTGTTTTCTCACTGGTTTCTTCGCCAGGCAACCACGATTCCGGGATTTGTGCCATCCATCCTATTCACAGACCACCTTTTGGTGGAGTGGTATCTTCAACTTTCATAATAGTCATCTATGGGGTGGTATGCAGAACCCCCATGGTATGGTAACAGCATCAGTGCAGCCGGAATGTGTGGGCCGAGATAATGGGCGACCGTATTTTGGGACCAGTTTTCCTTCCACGTCGCCTAACAGGCCGGAACTATCGGCCTTCTTTGCGCGTGACTTTGCCTCCCCTGCTGGAAGAAGGTCCATTGATGATTCGAAGGGTTATGTGGTTGCTCCATGATGGTGCTCCAGCCCGCTTTGCCGTTACCGTCCGGAAGCATCTAAGTCGTGTCTTCTCTGGTCCATAGATCGGACGAGGGAGTCCAGTTGCATGGCTTGCTCGTTCACCGGATTTCAACCCGTGCAATCATGGGGACATCTCAAAAGTATCGTGTGCGCAGAGCTCATTCCAGAGGTGGAGACAACGGAACAGCGTATTCATGCAGCTTTTGAAACTGTTCGGATGCAGCCTGGCGGACGTGGACGTGTGAGACAGAACATGCTACGGCGCGTACTCGCATGCGTTGAGGCACATGGAGACCATTTTCAACACATTCTGTATGTATGGCTGCATGGTACAGCGCGTAACAGTGTATGATTGAACAAATGGTCTCTAGCATGAAAATCGTGAATTTCGGACATAAGTTCATTTGACCTTTTTGGTTCTGTATCCTCTCATCGAGTTCGTACACGGTGGAAAAAAATCACCCTGTATATATTATTTTCAAACGTTTGACTGCTTTACGGATAAGTTAATGTGTTAAAAATTATACGTTGAGCATCTACACGAATGTTTACAAAAGGTTTGAAATAATGTTTCAAGTTTGTTGCAAATCACTGAGTACTCTCATTATGAAATATTGCATCGATATAATCTGGGTAATTTTCCCTCCGTTTTAATCAAAAGCTAGTGTTTCACACATGTCAATCTTTGCGACTTCATATCTACTGAACTAAATGTTTCTTACTGTGGTATAATTTTGCCAGTACATTCAGTGGTATATGTGCATACTGTCTGCAGAAAGTGTTGCGAATAGAGATTGCAGTAAATAAGTAATACATTGAAACGTCGTACCTGGCTCTGAAGTTTTGGTGGATGAACGTCGAGCGATGCATTTTCTTCCTTTTATCATTTGTGTGTGTGTGTGTGTGTGTGTGTGTGTTTCTGTGTGTGTGTGTGTGTGTGTGTGTGTGTGTGTGTGTAAGGGGAGGGGCGGATTGGAGGCTCAGCAAGACGAAGTTTCGTAAAGGTTTGAACTCATGTGTAAAGTTTGCTGAAAGTCGCCATGTGCTCCCATTCTCAAATAGCGAGAGAGTATGACCTGGGTAGTTTGCGCGCTGTGACTTACTCTGCTTCAAGACACATACGAGATGTGATCAATAAGCGTCGGGAATGTTTTAATTTCGCAAGCGTTATACATCCGAATCCAAAACTTCTTTTTTTATCTTGTTGGAAGATGGGTGTTTGCATTGTGACTCTTCAAGCTTTCCCGGCGGATGTGTTATAAATAATCTTCTCTGGTTTGCCGCGGAATGACGTTGTGCGCAACGTTTGCACAACGTCATCCGGAGGCAAACCAGAGATGACAAATAATGTTCGCATTGTCAGCTGTTTTGAACATTTAGTTTATCGTTGAAAGTCGAAAACGTTATATGTGTCTTCGAGTGCTCGGCGAATTTTTATTTTCGAACAAGATGGAGCAAAGAATTTGCATTAAATTTCGCTTGAAAAATGGAATAAAGTGCAGCACCGCATTTTAAATGTTGACTGGGGTTTTGGCGAATCTACTATGAGTAAGACAAGAGATTGTGAGTTGTGTAAACGTTTCAAAGAGGGTCGAGAAGACGTTGAGGAAGCCGAACACCCTCGAAACCCTAGCACATCAATTACTGACGACAGTGTGGGAGAAATAAAGTAAGTGGTTTTCGCACAGACGTCGCTCAGGAATTGCTGAATGAAGTCGGGAACGGCTCACACCTTCTAAAGAAGGTTATAACAGGTGACGTAGAATAGGTATACGGGTATGACGTCGAAACTGAGGCCCAGTCGTCCCAATGGAAACTGCCTGAAGAGGCAAGACCGAAAAGAAGTTCGACAAGTTCGTTCACACGTGATAGTTCTTCTCATTGTTTTCTTCGAGTTCAGAGGGATAGGGCAGGATTGCACGGTCAATAAGGAATAGCACCTGGAAGTTACATGTCGCTTGCGTGAAGCAATCCGAAGAAAACGAACAGTATTTTGCCAAAGCCAGTCACGGAAATTTGATGACGATAATGCTCTTGCTCACACCTCAATGCTTGTTGGTGATTTTTTGACAAAAAAGAAAACTGTTGTGTTGCCTCAGCCACTGTATTCGTGGGACATGGCCCAGCACCCCCCCCCCCCCGCCCGCCACCCCCCCCTGCCACCCCCCCCCCACCCCCCCCCCCCCCCGCGTCTTCTTGCTATTCCCGAGGCTGAAGAGGCTGAAGAGAACCATAAAAGGACGTCATTCTGCCACCACTGATGAGATAAAGTAGAATCGCTGAATGAGGTAAATTCCATAACGAAAAGTGAGTTCCAGAAGTTCTTTGAAGATTGAAGATATTTTAGGAAAAAAACATTCACTTACTTTTTTTTATCACAACTTGTGTGTAATTTCTTATTGTAGTCATTGTCTCGCTGTGTCAAACGTTTAACGTAAGATTATACCTCTCAGTGAATAGAGTATAACATCATTTCATATTTTTACATTCGGACAATAGTTAAATGAAACGTTGAAAGTGAAATTTTGGTGGTCATCAAGGGCGACCTGCAACTGAAACTGTCTACTATGAGCCAGGTTAGCCGTACAATGGTAAGAGGTAAGAGTGGTCTTCGTTCTGCTGTGAGTTTTGCGATTTGTGACTGTCACAAGGAGCATGGACCAGTGAAATGGAAGACTGCTGCCCGTGTTAGTGGTTGCTTCCCCCGGAATCCACAGACATTCCACACATGTAGCAAGAGGCACAAACACCACAAGTAAATTCTGCGTCAATTTTGTAAGTAAATAACGTTTTTTATCTCTAAATACCAAAATGTAGAGACGTATTATGTACAAGAAACCATATTTTCCGAACAATCACAGAAGAGGCTTTCTACAAAAACAGCGAAACATGTCTAAAGATGGCAGTACAAACAATCACTCTTGGATAACGGCGTTTTTTTATTACTTAAAAATGCACATGAACAGTCACAACCGGAAGAAACTTCTTTTTTATGAGGATAGCGGTTTCGGCCTGTTTTGGATCATCTCAGACCTGTAACTTGGTTACTACGCTCTGACAGCACAGTTCTTGTACCACTGAGGCAGCCTGTTTATTAGTGACTTGAGGTTAGAATTTCGTTGTGATACGAGACTTCAATGTCACTTTCAGCATTCACTGATGCATTGGAGTTTTCGTATCAGAACGAAATTGCGTCACTGATAAGCAGGCTGCCTCAGTGGTGCAAGAACTGTGCTATCAGAGCGTACTAACCAGGTGATAGGTCTGAAGATGGTCTAAAACAGACCGAAACTGGTAATCTCATAAAAAAGAACCTTCTTGCCGTTGTGACTGTTCATGTGCATTTTTAAGAAACATATCGCTACCTATGAGTTACCTCCTCCTCATCAAACTGTGATGAGGGCTGGCTCTCAAATAATGTGCCTGTCAAACAGAGATCATAACCTCCAAACTGCATTTTTCACGCGGACACACGCACACATTAGGAAAGAGATCTGCCAATATGCGGCTCTAAAATCCCTGCTGCACTCTTCCAGTTGTCTCTTATAATGGCTCGTCGTTCACCAGCTAATTGCAGGCATGTACTGTTGTCAGAAAATAAAATATAATATGCTAAATTACTATGTGCTAGAATCAATACACCATAAGAAGTAAACGCTGGTTGAGCCTCTTTTTGAAACAGGATATGATACTCCAGCCCACGTTTGTGACTTGAAATGGGGAGAAATCAAAGCGGGTGACTGTAACTAAATTTAATAACATGTGTGCTTGGAGTACGCAGTCAAAATCAATTTTTTGAAAGTCATTTCCTTTCTACCGTTGACAGTAACGCTTTGTTTTCCGACGAACATTGTAGTTGCGCCACTTACGCCAATGCCAAGTGTTGGAAATGCCTTAGCAGAAGTCATAAACATCCGGCCATTAGACAAATATCAAGATAACGGCCTCTAATATCTTGGTGTTTGTGTAATGGCCGGATATTTATGACTTGCGCTGAGGCACTGTTCCAAGCACTTAGCAGTGGCCTACATGCCGAAATTGCAATCGCGTGCCGAAAAATAAAGCATTACTGGTAACGACGGCAAGATGACGTCCTACTAACCAAATTTATAATGAGAAACTCAAATCTGGAAACAGAGTATCATTTTCAGGGTAAATTTTGGATATAGTTGACAGGAGGGCTGAGACTTTGTGTAGATGCACCTGTCTGAATGTTCTGTGTTTCCCCATCTTTTTTCTCTTACCTGAGTCATCTGTTACCGTCGGACTGAATCTAAACATATTTTTGTGTCTACAAATAAATTATTAGATTCTGAATCTGTAATGACTTTTTCTGTTTGAGATTTTCACTCGACATTCTCGAACACTGTGGGGGGTCTATAAAACTGAGCCACCTGCCGCGCTACCCAGCCTCATCCATCACGCCAGAAATGTTTACACTGGTTGTCTGTTGTCTGAGCTGGTGTCGGTGTCGAGGAATCCCTGCCAGCCCTACTCTAGTCCACAGCCCCTACTCGTGTTATTCTTCTTCTTCTTTTTCTTAGTCGTTCCCAAACGACGACGTTACATTACTCCGATATTCTTGCATACGACATCTTTGCACATCATCATCTATCATTTATAACTGCCCATTAACTTCTTGTAATATGGTTTGCTGTCTCTTGTTTTTCATATTTACCACCTGCTTCACACGGTTGTATATAGAATTCCCTTAATCAATAATTTTTCTAATGCCGTTCATGATTCACTGTACTAACCACACACCACACTGTTCTTCCAGTAATTTATCCTTTAGTATCCTTCTCTCAGAGTACTACTCTATTACGTATTCATACTCGAAATTTAGACACTTGATTTTAAAACACAAGCTAATAAAAAAAACACGTTCTCACGTTTGAACTCGCATTCAAGGGACATTCCACATTTAACCAACCTCAACATGAGAATGTAAACATGATTTTCGTTCTACAATCTCGCGTTAAAACCGATGTAGATTAACAGAGTGGGATCAAAATATTAGCGCAGTAAAATATGGCTGTCTGGTCACTTAAGAAAAATGTAGGTGAGTCAGGCCGTCTGTCAATAAACTAAAATCTCCAGGATAAAACAAGAGGAAAATGATTTGGGCAACTGCGATTAGGAGTCGTACACTGAGGGCTCAGTACAAACTTAATCACGCATATAGCAGCAGCGTATCATGGGCCTCAATTCTGGGTAGGTCGGCCACCACAAACACCACCACACCACCACCACCACCACCACCACCACCACCACTACTACTACTACTACTACTACTACTGCTAACAATAGTAATGACTTATTTACAAACGAAGTGGCAGATTTGATTAACTTATCATGGTTGGTATTCACAGTCATACAATATTTCTTAAAAGACATCATAGTCGCCGTTGAGTGTATGAAATATTTATTGTAATAATAAGTATTTCATACAGTCAACGGCGAATATGATGTCTTTTAAGAAGTGGTAGATTGGCCCTTTGAGCACTGTCACTTGTAAACAAGTTAACTCGATGATCCTTCGAGAAACATTTTACGAAAATCAAAGCTGGTGCTTTTTGAAGTTAAGATATGTTCTTGTTAGAATTATTAATCAAAATGGCAAAAATTATAAATGCAATGTTTATTTTCCTTACGAGTCACAATAAGCATATTTAAATAAAAATACTTATGATTCATTTTTTTAAATATATTTTCAGGAGTTTGCTAAAGTATGAATTTAATGATAGAGATTAATTAAATGATTGCTTCTGAATAATGACTGATTAAGAACAGAAAAAGTTCGTTTTGTACTCTGTACGAAAAAGGGGGGGTGAAAGATCATCTGATGATTACTTACTAAGAAGTCGAATCAGCTGATGAAATTAACTGTGTGACGTGGGACTGAGAAACACAATAAAAGAATTTCGTAAGAAGTCCAGGTCACTGTCTTTCCCTCGTCCAGTGTGTCTAGCTTATGTCAAGACACCCATCACAGCTTTCACTCAAATGTTAAAATATCCTTTGTGTTACAGAACTATGTCTTTAAGGAGTGAAAGCACTCTTCACCAACTTACTTTGACTCTTTAAATGCATTTTTGTGTAAGACGAAAGATATTTAAGGCGCTGCGGTGTGCTGAAATTTTGTTACCGTGTAAAGGGTGAACAATGCTACTGCAAGTCCGACAAATGTATAACATTATAATTCAAAATCAAGTTGCCTTACTCTTCAACAAGTATTCGCATCACTTGACAGTAAAACTCAGTATCTATCCAATGGCTCCTTCTTGGCTTCCTTATAAGTAATCACGAATGAATGGAAGACCCAAGTAACTACTAGTATCTATTTGTACTGCACTAAACAGCTAACCTGATTCCTGTTTCATCCTTCATGGTGGACACTATGCATTTCAGGTTGTTTATCTAACGGTTTTCAGGGACAACAAAAATATGATTTTCAATATTTCACATAATTACTGAGCGAATTTGAAAATCTAAAATGCTGTCATAATGTAATCATTAAGAGGTGTACTTTTATGTTAAAGGCTTTCGCAGAAGTCAAATAATTAAGTTTAAACCGTATGTATGTCTTGAGGCAATGTAACTCAGCGCGCAAATACCCAGACTATATTCATCCAGTGTTTGAGAATGGCAGCACTCAGCGACTTCCAACAAACTTTACTCGTAATAGCATTTCTTTTTGCTGATTTGATATACCCAGAAAATGATGGAAAGTAAAATGTTTAATCGTTTACTATATTTTTGCTGTTTATGCAGTAGAAGTTCAGCATCGGGCATGATATTTTAATTTATTAGTTGTTTACTAGCGACTCTGTTCCCGACTCTGTTCGCAACAGCTTGCAGGCAGTATCCACATATGCAACTGATTATATCTACAAAATTACATCACTGTGCGACACATAGCTCACGAGATACTCTGCTTAAAACGGAGCACAATTTTTTTATCTTTTTTTTCATTTTTTTATTTTTTTCATTTTTTTTGTCACCGGTCATCTGACTGCTTTGATGCGACCCACCACGAATTCCTCTCCTGTGCTAACCTCTTCATCTCACAATAGCTCTTGCATTGCAACCTACGTCCTCAATTATTTGCTGAATGTATTCCAATCTCTGTATTCCTCTACAGTTTTTGCCCTCTACATCTCCCTCTAGTACTATGGAAGTCATTCCCTCATGTCTTAACAGATGTCCTATCATCCTGTGTTTTCCACATGTTCCTTTCCTCACCGATTCTGCGCAGAACCTCCTCATTCCTTACCTTATCAGTCCACCTAATTTTCAACATTCGTCTGTAGCACCACGTCTCAAACGCTTCGATTCTCTTCTGTTCCCGTTTTCCCACAGACCAAATTTAACTATCATACAATGCTGTACTCCAGAAGTACATTCTCAGAAATTTCTTTCTCAAATGAAGGCCGATATTTGATATTAGTAGACTTCTCATGGCCAGCAATCCCCTTTTTGCCATAGCGAGTCTGCTTTTGATGTCCTCCTTGCTCCGTCCGTCATTGGTTATTTTACTGCCTAAGTAGCAGAATTCCTTAACTTCATCTACTTCGGACCATCAATCCTGATATTAAGCTTCTCGCTGTTCTCATTTCTACTACATCTCATTACCTTCCCCTTTCTTCGATTTACTCTCAATCCATATTTCGTACTCATTAGACTGTTCATTCCGTTCAGCAGATCATGTAATTCTTCTTCACTTCACTTTCACTCAAGATAGCAATGTCATCAGCAAATCGTATCACTGATATCCTTTCACCTTGTATTTTAATTCCACTCCTGAACCTTTCGTTTATTTCCACCATTGCTTCCTCCATGTACAGATTGAAGAGTAGGGACGAAAGGCTACATCCTGGTCTTACAGCCTTTTTAATACGAGCACATTGTTCTAGGTCGTCCTCTCTTATTATTCCCTCTTGGCTCTTGTACATATTGTATATGACCCGTCTCTCCCTATAGCTTACCGCATATTCTTTCAGAATTACGAACATCATGCACCATTTTACATTGTCGAACGCTTTTTTCAGGTTGACAAATCTCACGAACGTGTCTTGATTTTTCTTTAGTCTGGCTTCCATTATTAACTGCAACGTCAGAATTGCCTCTCTCGTCCCTTTTGCCTTTTCTAAAGTGAAACTGATCGTTATCTAGCGCATCCTCAATTTTCTTTTCCATTCTTCTATATATTATTCTTGTCAGCAACTTTGGATGCATGAGCTGTTGGGCTGATTGTGCGATAATTCTCGCACTTGTCAGCTCTTTCAGTCTTCGGAATTGTGTGGATGATGCTTTTCCGAAAGTCAGATGGTATGTCGCCAGACTCATACATTCTACACACCTACATGAATAGTCGTTTTGTTGCCACTTCCCCCAATGATTTTAGAAATTCTGATAGAATGTTATCTACCCCTTCTGCCTTATTTGACCGTAAGTCCCCCAAAGCTCTGTTAAATTCTGATTCTAATATTGGATCCCCTGTCTCTTCTAAATCGACTCCTTCTATCACATCAGACAAGTCTTCCCCCTCACAGAGGCTTTCAATGTATTCTTTCCACCTGTCCGCTCTCTCATCTGCATTTTGCAGTGGAATTCCCGTTGAACTCTTAATGCTATCACCCTTGCTTTTAATGTCACCGGCGGTTGTTTTGATTTTCCTGTGTGCAGAGTCTGTCCTTCCGACAGTCATTTCTTTTTCATGTCTTCACAGTTTTCCTGCAGCCATTTCGTCTTAGCTTCCCTGCGCTTCCAATTTGCATCATTCCTCAGCGACTTGTATTTCTGTATTCCTGAGTTTCTTGAAACATTTTTGTACTTCCTCCTTTCATCGATCAATTGAAGCCCAAATCGCACTGACTATATTCATTCAGTGTTTGATAATCAAAGCACTAGGCCACTTGCAATAAACTTGAAACGTAACTTCAGATTGTTTCCTAACACGTTCCTGCTTACATCCTTAAACTCAAATATTTAACACATTAACTCATTTTAAAGAGATCAGAAGTCTAAAGTGAGTTCTTTAAAGAATCAGGGGTTACTGGCATGAAAGAAAGTCACTAAATAAGAGCCGTTCTTAACATTTTTATAAATGCTATTACTGGAGTGATCGTTTCCTTATTTATTTATTTTTGCTTGTCGACCTTGCTTTCCAATACACTTTGCTTACTTGCCTATACAGCTGCAGATGCCGAACACAAGAGGAAAAGAAAATACACTGACGGAAGCTCAAAGTGTTACACCGTCTAACACCAGTCCGATATTTATCACACTTACGGCCATCACCTAACGACTCTAGAACGATTACACTTTCATTCTAATCGACATCGATGACCAACATCAGCATCAGTATGAGGTGTGACCGCCACCGACACGAATACAATCTTGTGTCCATTGCAATGTGGAAGCCTCCGAATGGCATGCTCAGGAATTTCTATCCCAGTCTCAAAAACATGCTGCGACAGATCTTGAACATTGCTGGATGGAAACTGGTAGTAGGACTAATCCACTGAATAAGAGACTCATATCACTGACTTCAATCTGCATTATGATTATGGGACATGGACTATGTTCAAACGTAATGAATTACGTCGTAGGCAACGATCTATCGACACACAGTTATTACGGATTCAGAAGATATCTTTCATGTGAAACACAACTACCACTGTATTCGCACGAAATATTGAGTGCTGCCGACAGAGGTCCTCAAATTGATTCCATACTTCTAGCTTCCAAAGTGGCTTTACACAGTTCCTCACAAGTGACTTATAATCATATTGCGTTCCTGTGGAGTTTCGCTTCAGTTCTATGAGTAGATTCTTGGTTTCCCGTTAGAAAGGGGCTCGGTACGTAGTAATCGATGAAAAATCATCGAGCCAAACGAATGTGTTGTATGGCATTCCCCAAGCAAGCGTTTTAGGCTCTCTGCCCTTTCCAATCTATATAAACGGTCTAGAAGTCAATCTGAGCAGCCCTCTTAGAGTGTTTGCAGATGATGCTGTCATTTACAGCCTTGTAAAGTCATCACATGATCAAAACCAACTGCAAAATGACTCAGTCGTGATATTTGTATGCTGCGGAAAGTGTCAGTTTCCTCTGAAGAAAGGAAAGTGTGAAAGTGTAGCCATGCATGGAAGTGAAACATGGACGATAACCAGTTTGGACAAGAAGAGAATAGAAGCTTTCGAAATGTGGTGCTACAGAAGAATGCTGAAGATAAGGTGGGTAGATCAAGTAACTAATGAGGAGGTATTGAATAGGATTGGGGAGAAGAGAAGTTTGTGGCACAACTTGACTAGAAGAAGGGATCGGTTGGTAGGACATGTTCTGAGGCATCAAGGGATCACAAATTTAGCATTGGAGGGCAGTGTGGAGGGTAAAAATCGTAGAGGGAGACCAAGAGATCAATACACTAAGCAGATTCAGAAGGATGTAGGTTGCAGTAGGTACTGGGAGATGAAGAAGCTTGCACAGGATATAGTAGCATGGAGAGCTGCATCAAACCAGTCTCAGGCCTGAAAACCACAACAACAACAACGATGTCATCCACATGAATACGAGAAGTGATCCGTTAAATTTCGGTTACACGATAAATCACACAAAGGCTGTCAGTTCAACTAAATTCCGAGGAATTACAGCGATGAACAACGTAAACTGGATCACACTGTTGTGGCGAAGGCAAACCAAAGAATGCGTTTTATTATCAGAACACTTAGAAGAAGCAACAGGTTGACTAAAGAGATTGCCTATGGTTCAAATGGCTCTGAGCACTATGGAACTTAACTGCTAAGGTCATCAATCCCCTAGAACTTAGAACTACTTAAACCTAACTAAGCTAAGGACATCACACACATCCACGCCCGAGGCAGGATTCGAACCTGCGACCGTAGCAGTCCCGCGGTTCCGGACTGAAGCGCCCTCAATCGCTCGGCCACCCCGGCGATTGCCTATGAATGGGAAAATGTAAGTTAATGCGGATGAGTAGAAAAATCAAACAGGTAATGTTCTGATACAGTATTGCTCGTGATCCAATCAAATCGTTCGAATATCTGGGCGTAACATTGCAAAGCGATATGAGAGGGAACCAACAAGTGAGCACTGTTGTACGGAAGGTGAATGGTCGACTTCGCTTTATTGCGATAATTTTAGGAAAGAGTGGTTCACTTGTAAAGGATAAGAGGCTGGAGCGTCCTGTTCTTGAGTGCTGCTCGAGTGTTTGGGATCCGCATCAGGTCGGACTGAAGGAAGACATCGAAGGGTTTCAGAGACGGGCTGGTAGATTTCTTACGGGTGGGTTTGAACGCGTAAGTGTTGCGGAGATGCTTCGGGAATTCAAAGGTAATCCCTGGAGCGGAGGCAACGTTCTTTTCGAGAAACACTATTGTGAAAATTTAGAGAACCGGCATTTGAAGCTGACTGCCGAATGATTCTACGGCCGCCAACATACATTGCGCTTAAGGACGATGAAGATATGATACAAGAAATTAGGGATCATATGGGGACATACAGCCAGCTGTTTTTCCCTCATTCTATTTGCGAGTGGAATAGGAAAGCAAACGAGTAGAAGTGGTACCGGGTATCCTCTGCCACGCAGCGTACGGTGGCTTGCAGAGTATGGATGTAAATGTATATGCCGACATTACGCTTGTCCGTCCGCTGCTAGAGGATTTCTGTGCGGTATGGCATACTTACCAGATAGGATTGACGGAGGACATCGAAAAAGTCCGAAGAAGGGCAGCTTAATTTGTATTATCGCGAAAGAGGGAAGAAAGTATCATGGTAAGTGAGTTAGGGTGGCGATGATTAAAAGAATGGCGTTTTGCTTTGCGGCGAGATCTCTTCACGAGATTTCGATTACCAACCTTCTTATCTGAATTTGAAAATATTTTACTGGCGCCAGCGTATACAGGGCGAAATGATCATCGCAGTAAAAGAAGAGAAATCAGCGTTCGTTTCGGATATGCTGTTAGATCGTGGAACGGTAGAGAAACAGGCTGAAGGTGGTTCGAACTCCGCTAGGCACTTAAGCGTGAACTTCGGAGTAATGATGTAGATGTAGATGTGGAAGAGACTGAAGAAGGCGTACGAGGATGCCGTTGCTCATCGCAGAACAGCTAGACGTTTGACAAACGCAGTGGGCTCGACAGTATTCGGGTCTTCCCTCACAGCAGAAGACCGAGCGCTGCGCACGCACTCTCGAAGTTGCGCAGCGTGTTCAAAATCTGATTTTCGCTGACAAACACGTAACAGTCAACCAACTGCCACTGCGAATGGAAGTAGGAGAGGCGAGCGTGCGCAGAACACTGAGTCAGTTGATGGCGAGAAAGGCGCGCGCCTCGTGGGTTCCGAGAATGTTGTCGGCTGCCACAAAGAAACACCGGAGGAAAGCGAAGTTTTGGAACAGTATAAGAAATCTGGCGATGCCTTCCTTGCAAGAAATGTAACGGGGCATGAGACCTGGTTTCAACGTTTTGAGCCGGAGTCCATGCAACGGAATTATGCAAAGACACCGAGGAAGAAGAAATTTAAAATTGAGCCTTCAGCAGGAAAAGTGGTGATTACCGTCGCACGGACGCCAAAATGGAAAATATTGAAATAAACGATATCGGAATTGAAAAACAACTGCTATCACTTAGTAGCGGAAAAGCATCCGGACCAGACGAGATACCCTTAAGATTCTACAGTGATTATGCTAAAGAACTTGCCCCCTTTCTATCAGCAATTTATCGTAGATCGCTGGAAGAACGTAAAGTACCTAGCGACTGGAAGAAAGCGCAGGTCGTTCCCATTTTCAAGAAGGGTCATAAATCAGATGCGAATAATTATAGGCCTATTTCGCTTACGTCAATCTGTTGTAGAATAATGGAACATGTTTTGTGTTCTCGTATTATGACGTTCTTAGATAATACAAATCTCCTTCATCATAACCAACATGGATTCCGCAAACAGAGATCATGTGAAACTCAGCTCGCCCTATTTGCCCAAGAAATTCACAGTGCCGTAGACACTGGCGAGCAGATTGATGCCGTATTCCTGGACTTCAGGAAGGCATTTGATACGGTTCCGCACTTACGTTTAGTGAAAAAAATACGAGCTTACGGAATATCGGACCAGGTTTGTGATTGGATTCAGGATTTCCTAGAAGAAAGAACACAACATGTCATTCTTAACGGTTCAAAATCTGCAGATGTAGAGGTAATTTCGGGAGTACCGCAGGGAAGCGTGATAGGACCTTTATTGTTTACAATATACATAAATGACTTAGTTGACAACATCGGTAGCTCCGTGAGGCTATTTGCAGAT
This sequence comes from Schistocerca americana, assembly GCF_021461395.2. NCBI lineage: Eukaryota > Metazoa > Arthropoda > Insecta > Orthoptera > Acrididae > Schistocerca > Schistocerca americana. Next base: position 157,715,610 of record NC_060128.1, on the reverse strand, counting down.
GACACGGTTGTCTACAAGAAAGTAGCAACATCAGAAGACTCGTACGTACTCCAGGAGGACCTGCAGAGGATTAATGCATGGTGCGACAGCTGGCAGCTTTCCCTAAACGTAGATAAATGTAATATAATGCGCATACATAGGGGCAGAAATCCATTCCAGTACGATTATGCCATAGGTGGTAAATCATTGGAAGCGGTAACGACCGTAAAATACTTAGGAGTTACTATCCGGATCGATCTGAAGTGGAACGATCACATAAAACAAATAGTGGGAAAAGCAGGCGCCAGGTTGAGATTCATAGGAAGAATTCTAAGAAAATGTGACTCATCGACGAAAGAAGTAGCTTACAAAACACTTGTTCGTCCGATTCTTGAGTATTGCTCATCAGTATGGGACTCTTACCAGGTTGGATTAATAGAAGAGATAGACATGATCCAGCGAAAAGCAGCGCGATTCGTCATGGGGACATTTAGTCAGCGCGAGAGCGTTACGGAGATGCTGAACAAGCTCCAGTGGTGGACACTTCAAGAAAGGCGTTACGCAATACGGAGAGGTTTATTATCGAAATTACGAGAGAGCACATTCCGGGAAGAGATGGGCAACATATTACTACCGCCCACATATATCTCGCGTAATGATCACAACGAAAAGATCCGAGAAATTAGAGCAAATACGGAGACTTACAAGCAGTCGTTCTTCCCACGCACAATTCGTGAATGGAACAGGGAAGGGGGGATCAGATAGTGGTACAATAAGTACCCTCCGCCACACACCGTAAGGTGGCTCGCGGAGTATAGATGTAGATGTAGATGTAGATGTTTTTCGATTAACAAAGAATTTTTCTTAATGGACATGATGATGCGGTAACCAGGTGCTTGGAGTGGTGAGGGGCTGATTACCTAATAAACACACGATACAATAAAACACACGTAGTACAGATGAAAATTTCCCAGAGGATAAAGAGGGTCTTAATCATACCTTTAACTGATAACGTACACAATGGGCTTAAACAAGCAAGCACTACAGAAGAAAAGTCGATCACACCTTCTCATTTAACCTTGAAACTTTCAATTGACTTCAACTTTCAGGAATTTACTGCGGCTGCAAGTCAATGTCAATGTCAATGTCAAATGTCGCTTCACTATGCGGTTCCACCAGTTTATCGAAGAGGTGGTTTTCACACGGTACCAGATCAGATCTGCACGGTGGCTGTTTCCGTGTTGTCGACTCAAGTTTTGTGATCTCGGAATGGTAGCTCCCTTACTGACCTGTCCTGGGCGTTAACATACAACAGCAGAACGCGGTCGTTATGTCGGTGTTGTCGAACTCGACCCAGTCGAGCATCAAGTGTATAAGGGTTACCACATACGCTCCAGAACTAATAGTTGTTCCGTACCGCATGACGTCTACAGGCAACAATTTTTGTGGCTCTACACTACTGGCCATTAAAATTGCTACACCAAGAAGAAATGCAAATGATAAACGGGTATTCATTGGACAAATATTTATACTAGAACCGACATATGATTACATTTTCAGGCACGTTGGGTACATAGATCCTGAGAAATCAGTACCCACAACAACCACCTCTGGCCGTAATAACGGCCTTGATACGCCTGGGCATTGAGTGAAACAGAGCTTGGATGGCGTGTACAGGTACAGCTGCCCATGCAGCTGCAACACGGTACCACAGTTCATCAAGAGTAGTGGCTAGCGTATTGTGACGATGGCTAGCGTATTGTGACGAGCCAGTTGCTCGGCCACCATTGACCAGACATTTTCAATTGATGAGAGATCTGGAGAATGTGCTGGCCAGGGCAGCAGTCGAACATTTTCTGTGCCCAGAAAGGCCCGTAGAGGACATGCAACATGCGGTCGTGCGTTATCCTGCTGAAATGTAGGGTTTCGCAGGGATCGAATGAAGGGTAGAGCAACAGGTCGTAACACATCTGAAATGTAACGTCCACTGTTTAAAGCGCCTTCAATGCGAACAAGAGGTGACCGAGACGTGTAACCAATGGCACCCCATACCATCACGCCGGGTGATACGCCAGTATGGCGATGACGAATACACGCTTCCAATGTGCGTTCACCGCGATGTCGCCAGACACGGATGCGACCATCACGATGCTGTAAACGGAACCTGAGAGGCATCACAACAACGTTTCACCAGGCAACGCTGGCAACTGCTGTTTTTTTGTATGAGGAATCGGTTGGAAACTTTCCTCATGTCAGCACGTTGTAGGTGTCGCCACCGGCGCCAACATTGTGTGAATGCTCTGAGAAGCTAATCATTTGCTTATCACAGCATCTTCTTCCTGTCGGTTACATTTCGCGTCTGTAGCACGTCATCTTCGTGGTGTAGCAATTTTAATGGTCAGCAGTGTAAAAACCCTGTAAGAGAGCCGTGACGATGCAGTTCGATTTACTTTTGCGAAAATATACCCTTTGCCTTCTATATAGATAGTGGTCAACCCTTTGGTTGCGACCAGAGGATGTGATCGAGGGAAGAGGATGCTCAGTACTGGAAAAATTATCTAGGGGCTAGAGTAAAATTGCAAGACACTAATAAAGTTAAAACCTGTTAAAACCTTACATAGCATTCTACTTAATGAAATACTTTCGGAGCCACTTAAAGGATTAAATTTCACACATCAGTAAGACTGCATGTTGTCTCGAGAACTGCAGAAACACTAGGCTCCAGCATTACGACTGGCATCAGGCGACTCAATAGCTACGCGTAGCGGTAACAAGAGACCGCTAATCCACGACGTACATAACGCTCGTCAGGCGTCAGTACAAACTCCAGGATTTACAAACACAGTTATTAAGCTACGTAGAACACATGAAAGGGATCTCAGAAAAAAATGAACACAGATTAAAAGAAAACTCTTGCACATTTCCACACACGAACATAATTTAACTACTTGGACTGTAGCAACTATCGTACTGATTAAGGAACCGCCTCAAAATAACCACTTAAATACATCAACGCTTCCAACTAGTAACTTACACAGTTGGGCAATTACGAGGGTAATCCCAAAAGTAAGGTCTCCTATTTTTTCAGAAGTACATGGATCTGTTTATTTCTACAATGGTTTACATGAGTTTACAGCTTGAACATTTAGCTATTTTTCTACATAATCACCATTTCTGTTGATGCCTTTTTGTAGCAGCTGTGGCAGTTATTGTATGCCCATGTCATACCAGCTCGCCGCCATGCTGTTCAGAAAGATATGAACCTCTTCTTTCACCTCGTCGTCGGAGCCAGAAACGGTTTCCAGCCAGATGTTGTTTTAACCGAGGGAACAGGTGATAGTCACTGGGCGCCAAGTCAGAACTATAGGGTGGGTGGGTGATTATGTTCCACTGAAACTGTTGCAGGAGAGAAACGGTTTGCCGAGCGATGTGTGGGCGAGCGTTGTCATGGAGAATGTGTACGCCCTTGCTCAGCATTCCTCTTCTCCGGTTCTGATTTGCCCGTCTGAGTTTTTTTCAGAGTCTCCAAGTACCTGTCAGCGTTAATTGTGGTCCCAGTGGGCATAAAGTCGACCAACAATACCCCTTTCCGATCCCAAAAAACGGTTGTCATCACTTTACCGGCAGACTGTGTGTGTTTGAATTTCCGCAGCTTTGGCGAAGAAGGATGCCGCCACTGGCGTGATTGCTACTTGGTCTCAGGTGTAAAGTGGTATGCGCAGGTTTTGTCACTTGTGACAATTGAGTCCAGAAAGTTGTCCTGTTCGGCTGCAAGTTGGTGAAGAAATGCGAAGGAAGCACCAACTCGTTGCCGCATATGGTCCTCGATCAGCATGCGTGGCACCCATCTTGCGCACACCTTCCGGTAGTTCAATGTTTCCGCCAAAATTCTGTGACCAGTGCTTCGGGAAACCTCAGGAACCAACTTGCAGAGATCATCCAGGGTGATCCGCCGATCTTCACGCATACTTTGCTCAACCTTCGTCTCCTCAGAAATTGACGGTCTCCCGCTCCCTTGTTCGTAGTGAATTTCGGTCCTACCAGCTGCAAACTCTCTACACGACTTACGAACATTTTTGACATCCATGCACGACTCACCATTCACTTCCGTCAATTGGTGATGGATTTCAACCGACGCAGTGCCCTTTGCATTCAAAAACCGAATAACTGCGCGCAATTCGCACTTGGCGGCGGTAGCATTCAACGGGAGCTACATTCTCAACGGCTGCCAAGCCAAGACTGAGCGCCTCAGCGCGGCGTGAAGCACTCTTCATAACAGTGAGACCAACTGCCACACAAACAGAGTTCTGTACTTATAAAAAAGTAGGAGACCTTACTTTTGGGACTACCCTCGTATATAGCCATTGTGACAATCTCAGTCACCAAATGTGCTCGCATTCAACTCACTCTAAATACTTCACAAGCGTCAGTACAAATTTTATCACAGCTAGGATAACTACATACAGCTCGATTCCTGACTCTCTTCCATCCATTAAAAAAAATAAAAAAATTAAAAAAAACGCTCGGCGGCAGACAAGGAGAGTGCGATAAAAAAAAAAAAAAAAGAAACGCTCGGCGGCAGACAAGGAGAGTGCGATAAGGCTGGTAGGTTTCTCCATAAGACTAACGATTCCAAAGCCAACTTATCTGAACTAACCATTAAACAAGCGGACAAATCATGCCGGAACCACAGGCAGTTCATGATCCAGGTCAGAGGTCACCGTCGCGCTGCCGTATCACAACACCCGTGGTTCTTCCCAAGGCGTGCAGTAGAAGTTCCCGTCCGTTATGCCCCAGGCCAGAGAATCCTCTCGCCATGACGCGCTTCAAAACCCCAGGAACGCAGGCGTGCTCCATCCGTTCACCACTTAAGTCCGCAGCAAGTACACAACTACCAATAGGAGCGCACCAGTGCTCACGCCGTCCCAACGAACACCATCCAGCCTTGTTTTTCTCTGCTGATCGATCACCAACCGAGAGCACTAGTGAGCATCCGCTTCCCTGGATCACATCCTCTGGTCGCAACCAAAGGGTTGGCCACTATCTATATAAGAGGCAAAGAGTATATTTTCGCAAAGGTGAATCGAACTACAGCGCCACGGATCAGTTACAGTGTTTATTGAATCACAAAAACGTAGACGTCACGCGACACGGAACAACTATTATTTCTGACGTGTATGTGGCAACCCTTATAAAACTTGATGCTCGACCCAGTCGCATTCGACAACACCGTCATAACGACCGCGTTCTGCTGTTGCATGACAACACCCAGCACGTGTCAGCAAGGGAGCCACCACACCGAGATCACAAAACTTGGGTGGACAATATGGAAACAGCCACCCTTCAGCTCTGATCTGGTACCGTGTGATAACCACCTCTTCGATAAACTGGTAGAACCGCTTCGTGGAGCGACATTTGAAGACGATGACTCACTTGCAGAGACTGCCAAACTATGCGTCAAACGTGTTGGTCCTGGATTCTACCGTGCAGGAGAATTTATCAATACTGTAAAAATATAAAAAGCATGGAAAAGAAACTGGATGTTAAAAAAAAATATCGCTGTGCGTTTCTTTTTGAAAGATCGTCGTGTTAAAGCCTCTTGCTCCTTCTAAAGCGATGTTATTCGGTGGCTCCTATAAAAGCGCCTGCCTCAAAATAGGTACCTCTGTACCGCAGACCGGTCATGTTGTTCGGGTAGCCGGTAGTGCAGGGGCGTCCAAAGGTGTGAGTGGTGCCATTCCCAGTGCATTCCACACGGGTGACTGGGGCGCTACGAAACGAGCTCTTGCCATCGTGTTGCGCAGCACTGCCGTACTTCGCAGTGTTATCAGAAAATACGGCTGTTGACTACTCTGACGCCGTGACGTATCCTGTTCGACTCCCCCCTCCCTCCACCCGCCAAATATGAAGTGTTACACATAGAATTCCACAGCAAACGACCTTGATCCGTTAGTGATAAGAAGCAGTAAGCTTTACAGGAAATATGAGTAACGGCCTCCCTTTCAAATGTTGTACGTGTCTAGTTTTGACTGTGCCTGTATGTTCGGAGGCCTACGAGGAAAAGCACACGAAAAATTATGAATGACTGTGCTTAAACTGACACACAATATTTTTAGCGCAACGCAATCTGACTTTTAATAATCACTACGAAAGAATGGCCCTGACTAACAATAACCTATACCTTTCATGCATTACTTACCTCACAAAAATCTTAGTTACTCAAAATACTGCAATGCAGCGAGCGCCAATACTGCCAGCTAAATAAAAGATTCTAACTACTGAAGGCACTAACTACTGATAGGCATAGTTAGCAAATGAAATATTTTGATAAAGAACAAACAATGTATTTACCTTAACAGTGTTCAAAAGTCATAATATATATCAGTTCATGACATCCAGTCTTACAAATTTACTGTCTCTGATGGAGGACACACGTCCAGATCATCCGCTCTCAAAACTCCGCCATCTCTCTCCCCAAATCCACCACTGCTGGCGGCTCACCTCGAACTGCGCAACGCTACTCGCTGTTAACAGCTAACTACCCAACACTACAATGGCAAATTCCAACAATGCCACCCAGCCACAGACTGCACACAGCACAGCCAGTGATTTTCATACAGAGCGCTACGCGGCGTTACCAATAAAAAAACCTATACAGCTTACTTACAAGACCTCTAATCCATTCGAGAACTACAGACATGCATTGCTGAACCAAAACATTATGACCTTTAGCTTAATAGTGTATTTATTCATCTTTGAAAGAGCTGAGAGTCTGCATGGTATGGATTCGACAAGTCTTTAGTAGGATTACAAGGTACGTGTCGGGCAGATGACTGAGCGCAAGTCAGGCAGTGCACGTAAATTACGGGGCAGTCGTCTGTGAGCGAGGAGGTAAGCCACATAACGTAAAAATATGTGTTCCATCGAGTTCACCTCGCATAAATTTGATGGCCAAGACATCAAAGTGATGCCACAACCGTGCTCCTCAAAACTCTGTACGCTATTCTGGCCTTGTGACTATTACCTTACTGGAAGATGACGTCACCGCTCAGCGACGACATCAAGGATGTCTAGGGATCGCGAGCTACCGGACTGGAAATTCCTGTTGATGTTGCAGGATACAGACCAAGGACCTATGTGATTTCGTCAGACAAAATTAAACAGTATTCAAGATTAATCCATTTATTACTAAGAATACAAGTCGTTGCCGTGTCTTCTGCCTCTGCTGCTGGCTGCGTAATCCAGAGAATAATCCGCTGAATGCAACTGAACTGAATGCTGCAGAGGCCAAGTCGCTGAATCCCGGGTGTGGCGTTTCCCTCCCTCTTGCGAGGTAGGCGTGCCCCGTCGGTAGCTCTGCATGGACATGGCGGTGATTTCGAGGTGTGTGTTTGGTACACACGCCGTTCCGTGGAGTATTCGATCCCTCCCAGATCACTGCCCATGTTGTCCCCTCACGTGGACCGCGATGTCGGATGCCGTGATATCGTGCCCAATGCCGCTACGATACGCCGTCAGACTCGTGCGACGTTGGAGTTCAGGGCAACTTGTGCCCTGGACAGGAGGGGTTTTGGTAGACCACTGGAGCACTGGACTACCCAGCAGTGCTGCCTGCTGCTATGAGTTCAGTACCGGACGTTGGACTTCATCATCAGACTGATGTGGCCACGGATTGGTGACCTTCTCGTAAGGCATTTACAAAAATCTCACCCACAAGATGCTATCATACCATTACCAGTGAATCGAGTGTGATTGACCTGAACGACATCGAACCTAGTGATAGAGTACTCTAGGCTAATGGGAGTATTTATGTCGTCGAGTAGTGGCTCCGATCTACGAAGTCATTCGTAAAAACCGATTCTGTTCTGCTCTTCTCGACTGTCAGTGGTCTTCAGTTCTGCTTCATTTGGGTAAAGAATTTGTTATATTGTCTTTACTGCTTAGCCATATCCCTGCTAGGCGGCCGCGCGGGGTAGCCGCGCCGTCTGAGGCTCCTTGACACGGTCCGCGCTTCTCCCCCCGTCGGAGATTCGGGTCCCGTCTCGGGCATGGGTGTGTGTGTGTGTGTGTGTGTTGTCCTTAGCGTAAGTTAGTTTAAGTTACATTAAGTAGTGTGTAAGCTTAGGGACCGATGACCTCAGCGGTTTGGTCCCTTAAGACCTTACCAGAAATTTCCAATTTTCCTGCTAGGCAATGTCGTATCCCAGCTAGTGTCTAATCATTTAATGTTACGAAGGCCGTTTGGTCTGCACTTTTCCAACGATTTTCTCAGCTCACTTGATGTCTCTCCCAAGAGTGTCGAGATTACCGAATCACAGGGTTGAAATGTTTACGCTTCCGGGCTGGCGGCTGTTGATTGAGTAACACCGGCTGTTAATTGAGTAACACTGGCTTAGCAACTTTTACTCCCTCGTTCTTTACTAATTTGTCGCATAACACATGGATAACGACGTATCCGGACATGACCATCGACCTGACACAATAATAAACGTGATCCATTCGACCAGGAGATAGGTGACTGTTGATCCACGACTTAATCTCTATGATCCCGCCCCAATGCAGTCGTAACTGACGATGTCCTTGAGTCAACGTAGGGATCATCTGCTGCACAGTCCCGTGTTCAACAATGTACTCGTACGCTGAACGGTTTGCTCCGTAACACCTGTGTCTTCACCAGTGGCTTGCACAGTGCCTTCAGTTCTCCTAGAGATCGACGGCTATTCTGCTGTAAAGAGACGGCAAGTCTCCGACCTCCATGCTCTGCGGTACGCCGTGGACGTCCATCACATTTTCGCCCACTCGTGCTACTTCCTGTGTGAAACAGTGCGGGCTTTTCCACTCAGGGCCGAGTTACGCCTGTCGTTTCATTTCCACTGGTGTTCCAACCTCTACTAGTATAGGCAATGCCGGCCAGAGTGGCCGAGCGGTTAAAGGCGCTACAGTCTGGAACCGCAGGACCGCTACGGTCGCAGGTTCGAATCCTGCCTCGGGCATGGATGTGTGTGATGTCCTTAGGTTAGTTAGGTTTAAGTAGTTCTAGGTTCTAGGGGACTTATGACCACAGCAGTTGAGTCCCATAGTGATCAGAGCCATTTGAACCATTTTTAGTATAGGCAATAATTCATTATGCCGTTTTGATAATAAAGACACTCCATCACCTTTCATACAATAAGCGTTAACAACTATGTAAAAGGTGTACGTAACAATGTCAATCTTCTTTAAATATTCATGTATACGATGTACAACCTATCAAATGATACCTAATTCTGGTTGTAAATCACCGCGAAGTATGTAGATGAGTGCTTGCAAGGAGCGAAATGATAGCCACCTTAGAGTATCATCTGGTTTATTCCATCCCGTCCTCGCATTACTGAAATAATAACGAATACAAACAGTAGCAGTTTGTCTGCGAGAACCGGAGACGCACCCGTCCTCACTCTTTTTATTCACACAAGCGCCAGTTTCCCGTCTCTCCTCTTTTCGTGTTTCTGGCTGAGCTGCGCCGCCGCATAGCAACAGCAGCGAATACAGTGACTCCAGGGGTGATGGCAGGAGTATGGGACGAGTCCGGCTACCGTCTACAGCTTCTTTGTGCGTCCATTGGAGGGCACGTTGAACATTTGTGGAAGGTAAACGAAAATTTTGATCCCAAATGTAATTGTAAAAAGTAAGGTTATATGTGTAGTCATATAAATGATATACTATTGTAAAATTAAAACCTTGGAATCGCAGGCGTAAGTTACAATTTATCTCACGTTTGTGTGTCCATTCATAATAGTTTTGAAAAGGCATCGTTTGCACATTAGCTGTACGGGATATCATTTTATCACAATAAATCAGTTTCAGTCGGATAACACATCATCCTCGGGTACCTATTTTTTTGTGTCATCAGTCTTCTGACTTATTTGATGCGATCTGGCACGAATTCCTCCCCTGAGCCAACCTTTATAAGCTCAGAGTAACAGTTGCAACCAATGTCCTCAATTATCTATTGGATGTATTCCAATTTCTATCTTCCCCTACAATTTTTACCCTTTACAGTTCCCTCTAGCACCACGGAAGTTACTCCTTGATGTCCCAACAGATGTCTTACACTCCTGTTCCCTCTTCTTGTTAGAGTTTTCTGTATATTCCTTTCATTGCCTCTTCTGCGGAGAACCTGCTCATTCCGTACCTTATCAGTCCACCAACCATTTACCGTGCTTCTGTAGCATCACATCGCAAACGCATCAATTCTCTCCTGTTCCGGTTCTCCCACGGTCCATGTTTCGCCACCATACAGTCTATACACAACGAAAAAAGCCACAGCGGTCGCATTCTGTATACGACAACATCATTTACAGCACACATGTCAAACCATATCAAGTTGTAACTACGTCAATGCCAAAGATCAACAGCGTCAAAGCCGTAAGATGCAGGAAAGCAACCAACTCGCGCACAACGTAATCAGTTACAGAAGTGAAGCACATGCGCAGGCCTGTATGCTGTCCGTATGCATCACACCATTAATTTACTACCTCATGTGTGAGATGGACACTCTCAGGCACGCTGTGGTTTTCTGGCAGTTGATCTTCGGCTCTGATGTACTTAACAAGCTGTTATGATCGAACACATATCCTGTAACTGGCATCATTTTACACCTGAGCATTGTCAGTTGTTTGTCAGAAACTGTTTCTAATAAAGTCACTTAGATCTGTTCCGCGAAACATCATTTCCCAAAATTTTCAGAAGGTGTAAATCACCGCTTCCTTAAAATCAGAAGATATAATCTTTTCCCTCACTCTATTTGCGAGTAGAACAGAAAAGGAAATGACTGGAAGTGAGTGGTACAGGGTGCCCTTCGCCACGTACCATACCGTGGCTTCAGGAATATGTACGTAGACGTAGGATGTAAGGAAAGGACACTAACATATAACTGTAAATAGAAATATCTAGAGTTTAACAAATAGAGTCATTACAAATATCATATCAAAATATGTGTACTCAAGTACACTACTGGCCATTAAATTGCTACACCAAGAAGAAATGCAGATGACAAACAGGTGTTCATTGGACAAATATATTATACTAGAACTGACATGTGCTTACATTTTCACATTTGGGTGCATAGATCCTGAGAAATCAGTACCCAGAACAACCACCTCTGGCCGTAATACCGGCCTTGATACGCCTGGGCATCGAGTCAAACAGAACTTGGATGGCGTGTACAGGTACAGCTGCCCATGCAACTTCAACACGATACCACAGTTCATCAAAGTAGTGACGTGTATTGTGACGAGCCAGTTACTCGGCCACCATTGACCAGACGTTTTCAATTGGTGAGAGATCTGGGCAATGTGCTGGCCGGGGCAGCAGTCGAACATTTTCTGTATCCAGAAAGGCCCGTACAGGACCTGCAACATGCGGTCGTGCATTATACTGCTGAAATGTAGGGTTTCGCAGGGATTGAATGAAGGGTAGAGCCACGGATCGTAACACATCTGAAATGTAACGTCCACTGTTCAAAGTGCCGTCAATGCGAACAAGAGGTGACCGAGACGTGTAACCAATGGCACTCAATACCATCACGTCGGGTGATACGTCAGTATGGCGATGACGAATACACGCTTCCAATGTGCGTTCACCGCGATATCGCCAAGCACGGATGCGACCATCATGATGCTGTAAACAGAACCTGGATTCATCTGAAAAATGCCGTTATGCCATTCGTGCACCCAGGTTCGTCGTTGAGTACACCATCGCAGGCGCTCCTGTCTGTGCTGCAGCGGCAAGGGTAACCGCAGCCATGAACTCCCAGCTGATAGTCCATGCTGCTGCAAACGTCGTCGAACTGTTAGTGCAGATGGTTGTTGTCTTGCAAACGTCCCCATCTGTTGACTCAGGGATCGAGACGTGGCTGCAGGATACGTTACAGCCATGAGGATAAGATGTCTGTCATCTAGACTGCTAGTGATACGAGGCCGTTGGGATCGAGCACGGCGTTTCGTATTATCCTCCTGCACCCACCGATACCATATTCTGCTAACAGTCATTGGATCTCGACCAGCGCGAGCAGCAATGTCGCGATTAGATAAACCGCAATCGCGATAGGCTAAAATCCGACCTTTATCAAAGTCGGAAACGTGATAGTACGCATTTCTTCTTCTTACACGAGGCATCACAACAACGTTTCACCAGGCAACGCCGATCAACTGCTGTTTGTGTATGAGAAATCGGTTGGAAACTTTCCCCATGTCAGCACGTTGTAGGTGTCGCCACCGGCGCCAACCTTGTGTGAATGCTCTGAAAAGCTGATAATTTGCATATCACAGCATCTTCTTCCTGTCGGTTAAATTGCGCGTATGTAGCACGTCATCTTCGTGGTGTAGCAATTTTAATGGCCAGTAGTGTAATTTTCATGTATTATAGAACACTGAAGATGCCTAACAATTATAGGAGTACCATGTATCTCAAGAATATATGTGAGTTTCAAAAAACCGATGTTTTCTTGCCTTTATGATAAAACGCAAGTGAAGCAAATGAAGTCTGTCAGTCGGTACACCATACTCGGCAGCAGTGCCAGTAGTGCCTACAGGTGCGGCGCGGTCGCTGTGGCCCTTCAGGGATCAGCAGGTCGGCTGTGAGGAGCGGTGCTTTAGCTTTGGCCCGCCGGTCGCCGTCGAGTGTTTTCAAGCCAGACAATGGGGGGCCCTCCAGCCGCCTCTGGCCTCCCCTCTTCTCTCTCCACCTCCCCCCCCCCCCCCCCCCGCACACTCTAGCAGTTCCCAGCCCCACCCCCGCGGCGCTCAGCTTACAGCTGTCTGGCAGAACGAGCATAAACACGACACGAGCTTCGTCTCCCGTCTGTTTACACCGTGTCGGCTCTACGGCACCAGTGCCGTGTCTCCACTGGCTACACCGCCACTATCACCGCCCTTCCTGTTGCTGTTGGCGCTTCACAACCAGCGTTGCATAAGCGCCTCTTTCTAGCGCCTTCGCATGTTACGACACTTTGTGCCGAGGTCGGCCACGTTAGTTCATACTACCGCGGGAGGGAGGACGGAAGAGGGACGGCTGTGGGGGGTGGGATGGGGGGGGGGGAGGAGAGACAGGGAGAGAGAGAGAGAGAGAGAGAGAGAGAGAGAGAGAGAGAGAGAGAGAGCTTTGACAACGCATATGTGCAGAGCTGTCTACAATGAATCACCGCATTCAGTTACGTACGTCTTATCTTGTAACAGGTACGGTATTAACAGTAACATTGATGTCTTTCCCTCCTGACAAAGTTCAGGCAAATTTATACATTGAACCTTCAAAGAAACTGGTATAGGCAAGAGTATTCAAATACAGAGATATGTAAACAGGCGGCCGGCAACGCCTAGATATTAGGCAGGTGTACCAGTTTCTCTGGCTTTTCAATGTATTGAAAAGCCAGAGGAACTGGTACACCTGCCTAATATTAGCTGAAAAACCAGAAACTACTCAGGTATTCCTTCTGTCAAATTACTACTAGAAACACAAAAAAAAAAAAAAATGAACTGTATTTCTTATGTAATACCCCGGACAGTTTTTGTACGATGTGCGCAGCTGTTTCACGTGCCTACGACGCGAATGGGAGCGTCTGTCTGGTAACGCCAATTCTATCTCTATAGACAGCGATTTTTTTTCGCCTACAGTGGTTTGCGCTTCGCAAGCTGTCAAATGCACTTCGAGGCCGGCCGAAGTGGCCGTGCGGTTAAAGGCGCTGCAGTCTGGAACCGCAAGACCGCTACGGTCGCAGGTTCGAATCCTGCCTCGGGCATGGCTGTTTGTGATGTCCTTAGGTTAGTTAGGTTTAACTAGTTCTAAGTTCTAGGGGACTAATGACCTCAGCAGTTGAGTCCCATAGTGCTCAGAGCCATTTGAACCATTTTTTTGCACTTCGAGGCATCAGGCATTTCCCTAAGTTGACCCGACTGTAGGAGTGTCTTAGTAGTAAAGAATAAATGTATTGAAACTTCACGTATGATGCGAGATTTTTTTTTCAGACATTGCAGTGTGTGTGACGTCATATCTCTTGAACTTTGTATCGTACAAGGATTTGCGTAGCTGCATTCAGCGACATATGTGGTACTGCCTGCAAAATATGTTGCGAACAGAGTTAGTGGCAGAGAAGTAATAAATGCACAATGCGGCAGTATTCTACGCATCTCAGTGTTTATGACGTCATATCCCTTGAGCTATGACAGGAAGGTGGTTCTTCCGTAAACAGCGAATGTTGCCTGACAGTAAGAGATATGTGTATTTAGTTCAGGAGGACATCTGTAACACATACACACACATTTTTATAATATTTTGTTTGTGTGGATAATTCCAGTACATTTATGTTTTATTTATGTCGAGATGTTTACATAGTCTTGTCTTTATGTCTCACGTGGAGTTTATGAGTTTACCTCTTTGCTGGTGCAGCGCTTTGCTCTGTACATCGCCGCCATATTTGAACCAGCCGTCCGCTGTGGCCGAGCGGTTCTAGGCGCTTCAGTCCGGAACCGCGCTGCTACTACGGCCGCAGGTTCGAATCCTGCCTCGGGCATGGATGTGCGAGATGTCCTTAGGTTATTTAGGTTTAAGTAGTTCTAAGTCTAGGGGACTGATGACCTCAGATGTTAAGTCCCGTAGTGCTGAAAGCCATTTGAACCATATCTGAACCGTAGGCCAGAGGCCGCGAGAAGGTACGGTTCGCGTAGTCAGCAGCGTTGTTCCGCTTTATTAAAGTAATTAAAAAATAATTGGAGCCCGTAACTGATGAAATAAAAAAAAACCGTTAGTAATCTTTACGTGTCAGTTAACAGCGGACGTGGTCCGTTTCACAATGACAATATTAATATTGTAGCAGTAAAATCCGATTCAATCAGCGATCGAACTCCCATGCATAAAACAGCTGAAATCGTCTAATTACTTTACAGATAGTCAGTGTGAAAGTATTTGAAGTTGAGCTTGTAAGTGAGAAAGAGTTCGGAAAAGGTTTGAAACTATGCGCAAAGTTTGTTGGAATCAGCAAAGTGTTCTCATTATCAAACACTGAATGAATATAGTGTCCGTGACTTGAGCTCCATTTTAAGCAATATCTTGTCATGTCATATCTCATGAACTGCGTGTGGTACAAGGATATAATTTTGGAGCTACATTCAGTGGTATGTGTGGATACTGTCTGCCCACTGCGTTGCGAGTAGATCTGGTAGCAGAGAAGCACTAAACTAAAACGTCAAGTCCGATGCTGAATTTTTACTGGATGAACAGCTAAAATGTAGTAAACTTTATTAATATCTGTTACGAGGAGATACCCAAAAAAAGAAAAAAAAAGACGGAATAACACTGTCGTGGGTGGAGCTTGTGTAGTACGCATTTCTGCGTCTGGGCGTGTACAGTGCAGCTCCTTGCCAGTTCGGTGCGGCATTTATTGCCGACCTAACTTGTTCTGTTTATCTTTAATTCTTTAATGATTGTTTTTGCTAGCCCCGCTTTGTTCTCTCCCTTTTTTTTTTTTTTTTTTTTTTTTTTCGACGGCAAGCTTAAGTCAACAACGTGCAGCTGTGAAATTCCGTTTCCTACTCAGTAAAACTGCTGTTGGAGCTGTTTTAATGTTGAAAACAGCCTGTAGGGGAAACACAAGAGTACAAGTGGTTTGCTCGATTTAAAAATGGCGCCATTGCGATTGATGACAAACCTCGTTCCGGACGTCCATCAACTGCCCGAATACACGAAAATACTGGAAAAATTCGAGAGCTTGTGCTCACAGACCGTCGACAGACAATTGATCAACTGAGATTGGTGGGTTATCATGCAGCTCCGTTCGGTGAATTTGTGGCAGACAGGTTCTTCTACCACGACAACTCACCTCCATCCAGAGCCATCTCTTTTAGTTTCTGGCTAAAAATGGCGTGGTTCCGCTGCCCCACGCACCTTACTCGCCTGAACTCCGTGCGACTTTTTCTTATTTCCACGCATGGAATTGGGCAACTATATCTGCGTCTACATAGATTCCGCAAGCCACCGTACGGTGCTTGGCATTTCCTTGTACGCCTCCGTACGATCGCTAATTTCTCGTATCTTGTCTTCGTTGTCCTGACACGCAATGTGTGCTGGCGGCAGGATAATCGTTTGGCAATCAACTTCAAATGCCGACAATGGAAGGACACCGATTTGAAAACACTGAAGAAGTCAAGAAAAAAACGTTGGAGGAGCTGTCAGCCATTTCTAAAGATAACTACAAAAAATATTTCGGACAGTGGAAGCACCGACGTGAATAATGTATTAGTTGTAATGGAGAGTAATTTATTGCCTGAGGAAACTACAACCATCCTGACATAACTGTGATTTCTTTGATTGCTCTGGGAGATGACTGATTGGAACTGCAATATATGAAACATTAGTTCACTTTATTTCAAGAATGATTCAAAGTTTTACTTAACTTTATACAAACCAGTGCCACAAGAGTGTGTCGAATATTTACAACTGTCTTTGAAGAGTAGAACATCACTTGACGCACATAGCTCTTCTCTTGAAGTAGAATTTCAACATTTACAAAAGTACAGTTGCTAGTGGATGATACTGACTGCTTCATCAGAGGTCATGAGCTTGGGCAGAGCGAGTCCGTGCTCTGCTATACAGGGTGGTCCATTGATAGTAACCGGGCCAAATATCTCACGAAATAAGCGTCAAACGAAAAAATTACAAAGTACGAAACTTGTCTAGCTTGAAAGGGGAAACCAGATGGCGCTATGGTTAGCCCGCTAGATGGCGCTGCCGTAGGTCAAACGGATATCAACTACGTTTTTTAAAAATAGGAACCCCCATTTTTATTACATATTGATGTAGTACGTAAAGAAATATGAATGTTTTAGTTGGACCACTTTTTTCGCTTTGTGATAGATGGCGCTGTAATAATCACAAAAATATGGCTCACAATTTTATGCGAACTGTTGGTAACAGGTAGGTATTTTAAATTAAAGTACAGAACGTAGGTACGTTTGAACATTTTATTTCGGTTGTTCCAATGTGGTACATGTACCTTTTCGAACTTATCGTTTCCGAGAACGTATGCTGTGACAGCGTGATTACCTGTAAATACCACATTAATGCAATAAATGCTCAAAATGATGTCCGTCAACCTCAATGCATTTGGCAAAACGTGTAACGACATTCCTCTCAACAGCAAGTAGTTCGCCTTCAGTAATGTTCGCACATGCATTGACAATGCGCTGACGCATGTTGTCAGGCGTTGTCGGTGGATCACGATAGCAAATATCTTTCAACTTTCCCCACAGAAAGAAATCCGGGGACGTCAGATCCGGTGAACGTGCTTCGAAATATGCTATTCAATACCGCTTCAACCGCGCTCGAGCTATGTGCCGGACATCCATCATGTTGGAAGTACATCGCCATTCTGTCATGCAGTGAAACATTTTGTAGTAACATTGGTAGCCGGCCGCGGTGGCCGTGCGGTTCTGGCGCTTCAGTCCGGAACCGCGCTGCTACTACGGCCGCAGGTTCGAATCCTGCCTCGGGCATGGGTGTGTGTGATGTCCTTAGGTTAGTTAGGTTTAAGTAGTTCTAAGTTCTAGGGGACTTATGACCTAAGATGTTGCGTCCCATAGTGCTCAGAGCCATTTGAACCATTTTAACATTGGTAGAACGTTACGTAGAAAATCGGCATACATTGCACCATTTAGATTGCCATCGATAAAATAGGGGCCAATTATCGTTCCTCCCATAATGCCGCACCATACATTAACCAGGTATGGTCGCTGATGTTCCACTTGTGGCAGCCATCCTGGATTTTCCGTTGCCCAATAGTGCATACTACTCCGGTTTACATTACCGTTGTTTGTGAATGACGCGTCGTCGCTAAATAGAACGCGTGCAAAATATCGGTCATCGTCCCGTAATTTCTTTCGTGCCCAGTGGCAGAACTGTACACGACGCTCAAAGCCGTCGCCATGCAATTCCTGGTGCATGGAAATGTGGTACAGGTGCAATCAATGTTGATGTAGCATTCTCAACACCGACGTTTTTGAGATTCCAGATTCTCGCGCAATTTTTCTGTTACTGATGTGTGGATTAGTCGCGGCAGCAGCTAAAACACATACTTGGGCATCATCATTTGTTGCAGGTCGTGGTCGACGTTTCACATGTGGCTGAACACTTCCTGTTTCCTTAAATAACGTAACTATTCGGCGAACGGTCCGGACACTTGGATGATGTCGTCCAGGATACCGAGCAGCATACATAGCACACACCCGTTGGGCACTTTGATCACAATAGCCATACATCAACAAGACATCGACCTTTTCCGCAACTGGTAAACTGTCCATTTTAACACGGGTAATGTATCACGAAGCAAATACCGGGCGCACTGGCGGAATGTTACGTGATACCACGTACTTACACGTTTGTGACTATTACAGCGCCATGTATCACAAAGCGAAAAACGTGGTCCAACTAAAACATTCATATTTATTTACGCACTACACGAATATGTAATAAAAAATGGGGGTTCCTATTTTTAAAAAACGCAGTTGATATCCGTTTGACCTATGGCAGTGCCCTGTAGCGGGCGAACCATAACGCCATCTGGTATCCCCCTTCAAGCTAGACAAGTTTCGTTCTGTGCAGTTTTTTGTTTGATGCTTATTTCGTGAGATATTTGGCCCGGTCAGTATCAGTGGACCGCCCTGTATATCAACCTCTGTGTGATGGCGGTGCTGAGAAAGAGGGCGTGCCTTCAGGAACACCTCCCGTTTGTTGTTGCGGATAGCAGCGAGACATCGCTAATGTCTTTAGTACAGAGGTGGTTTGCCAACTTTGCTTTGGCATCGCAATCTTTGGACGATACCACACTTTCATCATTTTATGAGAGATATCATCGAGTGAAATTATGTATAAAGTTCTTTGGAAGTCTCTAATTGCTCTCATTATGAAATGCTGGATCAGTACACTCCGGGTAACTTGCATAACGTGAGTTGCACTGTCTCAAGATACATACACAGTTTCTAACTTAAATACTTGACCTGTACTAAACCCATAACATAAGGGGTTGGGTTGTTTTGGGGGAGGAGACCAGACAGCGAGGTCATCGGTCTCATCGGATTAGGGAAGGAAGTCGGCCGTGCCCTTTCAAGAGCGATTTAGGGAAATCACGGAATACCCATAATACGAGGGGAGTTCAATAAATAATGCAACACATTTTTTTTCTGAATCAGGGGTTGTTTTATTCAGCATTGAAATACACCAGGTTATTCCCCAATCTTTAAGCTACACAACACTGTATTTCAACGTAATCTCCATTCAATGCTACGGCCTTACGCCACCTTGAAATGAGGGCCTGTATGCCTGCACGGTACCATTCCACTGGTCGATGTCGGAGCCAACGTCGTACTGCATCAATAACTTCTTCATCATCCGCGTAGTGCCTCCCACGGATTGCGTCCTTCATTGGGCCAAACATATGGAAATCCGACGGTGCGAGATCGGGGCTGTAGGGTGCATGAGGAAGAACAGTCCACTGAAGTTTTGTGAGCTCCTCTCGGGTGCGAAGACTTGTGTGAGGTCTTGCGTTGTCATGAAGAAGGAGAAGTTCGTTCAGATTTTTGTGCCTACGAACACGCTGAAGTCGTTTCTTCAATTTCTGAAGAGTAGCACAATACACTTCAGAGTTGATCGTTTGACCATGGGGAAGGACATCGAACAGAATAACCCCTTCAGCGTCCCAGAAGACTGTAACCATGACTTTACCGGCTGAGGGTATGGCTTTAAACTTTTTCTTGGTAGGGGATTGGGTGTGGCGCCACTCCATTGATTGCCGTTTTGTTTCAGGTTAGAAGTGATGAACCCGTGTTTCATCGCCTGTAACAATCTTTGACAAGAAATTGTCACCCTCAGCCACATGACGAGCAAGCAATTCCGCACAGATGGTTCTCCTTTGCTCTTTATGGTGTTCGGTTAGACAACGAGGGACCCAGCGGGAACAAACCTTTGAATATCCCAACTGGTGAACAATTGTGACAGCACTACCAACAGAGATGTCAAGTTGAGCACTGAGTTGTTTGATGGTGATCCGTCGATCATCTCGAACGAGTGTGTTCGCACGCTCCGCCATTGCAGGAGTCACAGCTGTACACGGCCGGCCCGCACGCGGGAGATCAGACAGTCTTGCTTGACCTTGCGGCGATGATGACACACGCTTTGCCCAACGACTCACCGTGCTTTTGTCCACTGCCAGATCACCGTAGACATTCTGCAAGCGCCTATGAATATCTGAGATGCCCTGGTTTTCCGCCAAAAGAAACTCGATCACTGCCCGTTGTTTGCAACGCACATCCGTTACAGACGCCATTTTAACAGCTCCATACAGCGCTGCCACCTGTCGGAAGTCAATGAAACTATACGAGACGAAGCGGGAATGTTTGAAAATATTCCACAAGAAATTTCCGGTTTTTTCAACCAAAATTGGCCGAGAAAAAAAATGTGTTGCATTACTTATTGAACTGCCCTCGTATAAGGATGCACTTCTTAACGTTGTTTCAAAGTTTTAAATTCGCAGGTTCTTCTTAGAACTAACTGTTAACAAAAAAGTTCAGTTCGTTGCGCCGTTTCCGAGTTGTTTAGCACTGAAGTTGGCCAATCAGGTCGTTGCGTGCAAAATTTCAAGCAGCCTGCCAGAGGCGCTGTCGCCAAACGTGTTCTTTGATTCGTTTCCCCAAACCGAACAAACGTACCGTTTGCTCACTTTGCTTAAATCTACCACTTCCGAAAAGGGCTCATTTTAACTCCTAACAAGCATTTCAACAAGTGGTAGCTTTGATCCACAGACGCCAGCGCATTACAGAATTTTAGCGCGTGAAGTGCTTTAATTTTGCGAGCGCAACGAACTGATTGACTCACTTGAACGATAAATAGCTCGGAAACGCTGCAACGTATTGAATTTCTCTTTTTACATTTATCCCTCAGCACAACCCCACCTGGAACACCCTTACAAGGTTTTCAGAGTGTTTTTGACCACATTGTAGATACAGTCAGAGAGGAATTATCTAACTGCCACTAAAAATCAGTCTGTGAAGGTTTGTTAGAGAACTAGCCGCCCCGCTTAGTGTTGCCCCCAGTTAAACAGTTGCTTGTACTCAAAAGACCGGATGTGTATTTATTCCTATCTTCAATTAGTCCATCTCCTCTTTATGCCTCTCTATGCTCATCTCCTCCACACCTCTCTGTCTGCCCCTATAGCCACTCTTTCTGTCCACCTTCTCCACCCACCACTCTCTATCCGTCTCTCGATCCGCCCCCCCCCCCTCTTTCTGTTTTTCTGCCTGTCCCCCCTTGCCTCTCTGTCTCTCTCCTCCTCCCCTATCGCTGTTCAACTTATGCTCCCTCCTCTCTCTGACCTTCTCCTTTTTCCTTTCTCTGCCCATCTACCAGTCCATCTCCTCTTCCTCCCTTTTTCTGTCCATCTCCTCTTCCCACATGTCCTCCTTTCTCCTATGTCCATCTTCTCCTCACCATTCCCTCTCCACTCTATCACCCGCACTCCAATACAAGGCTAGTGGTTCTTATCCTCACTGTGTTTCCATGTGAATAATATGTACGAGGGGCGTTTGAAAAGTCCGTGCAAAGTCCGACAGATGGAACCACCGGCGCTTATCGAGGTCATGTTTAGTTAGTAGCATCTTTGGAAAGAACATACACCAAATTTCTGCCATATTCGTCTATTTCTTTGTGTTTGGAATTCGTGTGAATAAAGGAGGTCGAGTGATTGTCAAAAAATGGACGAAGAATAATTTCGTGTGGTGATTGGACATTACTTTATGAAAGCCAAAACGCCTCAGTAGTCTAAAGAGAAGCTTGATAAACATTACGGTGACTCTGCACCTTCGATTATAACAGTTTATAAGTGGTTTCAAATTTTTCAGAGTGGCTATATGGGCACAAGTGATGCTGAACCTTCTGGACGCCCTGTGGAGGTTACGAGTACAGAAATCATTGATAAAATCCATGATATGGTGATAGATAACAGAAGAGTTAAGGTGCAAGAGATTGCTAGTGCTGTGGGCATCTCGAATGAACGGGTACATATTATTTTGATTAAACATTTGGACATGAGAAAGCTGTCCGCAAGATGGGTTCCACCATTGCTCGCGCTTGACCAAAAACGGAATCGTGTGATGTGTTGCAAGGATGGTTTGCAGCTGTTCGGGGAGAATCTGCAGGACTTCAAGCATCGTTTCGTCACTGAGGATGAAACATGAATACATAACTACACTCCTGAGACCAAGCAACAATCTAAAGCATGGGTTACCAAGGGAGAATCTGCACCAAAAAAGGCGAAGACCAGTACTTCGGCTGGAAAGGTTATGGCGACTGTCTTTTGGAATTCGCAAGGGATAATCCTCATCGACTATCTGGAAAAAGGTAAAAATATTACAGCTGCGTATTATTCATCGTTACTGGACCGTTTGAAAACCGAGCTGCAAGAAAAACGCCGGCGATTGGACCGCAAAAAGGTCTGGCTGGCGGGACAAAGAGTTTATTCAAACGATGAGGTGATTGCACCAACTAATAGCTATTTAGCAGACTTGGACAATCCCTATTATTCAGAAGGGATCAACAAATTAGAACAGCGTTGGGCGAAGTGTGTAAGTCTAAAAGGAGACTATGTCAAAAATAAAAAAAATTGTTTACCCCAAACACATAAGTAGTTTTTATTTTTTCAGGGACTTTTCAAACTCCCGTCGTATACCAAATTAGGTTTAAATCGTTCCAGGAGTTTCGGTTGAACTTTCTACTAGTGACTTTGCCAACGTACACACATGTCAAATACACTCCTGGAAATTGAAATAAGAACACCGTGAATTCATTGTCCCAGGAAGGGGAAACTTTATTGACACATTCCTGGGGTCAGATACATCACATGATCACACTGACAGAACCACAGGCACATAGACACAGGCAACAGAGCATGCACAATGTCGGCACTAGTACAGTGTATATCCACCTTTCGCAGCAATGCAGGCTGCTATTCTCCCATGGAGACGATCGTAGAGATGCTGGATGTAGTCCTGTGGAACGGCTTGCCATGCCATTTCCACCTGGCGCCTCAGTTGGACCAGAGTTCGTGCTGGGCGTGCAGACCGCGTGAGATGACGCTTCACCCAGTCCCAAACATGTTCAATGGGGGACAGATCCGGAGATCTTGCTGGCCAGGGTAGTTGACTTACACCTTCTAGATCACGTTGGGTGGCACGGGATACATGCGGACGTGCATTGTCCTGTTGGAACAGCAAGTTCCCTTGCCGGTCTAGGAATGGTAGAACGATGGGTTCGATGATGGTTTGGATGTACCGTGCACTATTCAGTGTCCCCTCGACGATCACCAGTGGTGTACGGCCAGTGTAGGAGATCGCTCCCCACACCATGATGCCGGGTGTTGGCCCTGTGTGCCTCGGTCGTATGCAGTCCTGATTGTGGCGCTCACCTGCACGGCGCCAAACACGCATACGACCATCATTGGCACCAAGGCAGAAGCGACTCTCATCGCTGAAGACGACACGTCTCCATTCGTCCCTCCATTCACGCCTGTCGCGACACCACTGGAGGCGGGCTGCACGATGTTGGGGCGTGAGCGGAAGACGGCCTAACGGTGTGCGGGACCGTAGCCCAGCTTCATGGAGACGGTTGCGAATGGTCCTCGCCGATACCCCAGGAGCAACAGTGTCCCTAATTTGCTGGGAAGTGGCGGTGCGGTCCCCTACGGCACTGCGTAGGATCCTACGGTCTTGGCGTGCATCCGTGCGTCGCTGCGGTCCGGTCCCAGGTCGACGGGCACGTGCACCTTCCGCCGACCACTGGCGACAACATCGATGTACTGTGGAGACCTCACGCCCCACATTTTGAGCAATTCGGCGGTACGTCTACCCGGCCTCCCGCATGCCCACAATACGCCCTCGCTCAAAGTCCGTCAACTGCACATACGGTTCACGTCCACGCTGTCGCGGCATGCTACCAGTGTTAAAGACTGCGATGGAGCTCCGTATGCCACGGCAAACTGGCTGACACTGACGGCGGCGGTGCACAAATGCTGCGCAGCTAGCGCCATTCGACGGCCAACACCGCAGTTCCTGGTGTGCCCGCTGTGCCGTGCGTGTGATCATTGCTTGTACAGCCCTCTCGCAGTGTCCGGAGCAAGTATGGTGGGTCTGACACACCGGTGTCAATGTGTTCTTTTTTCCATTTCCAGGAGTGTATATTTCACATGCATATAACGTATTTCACAGGTATTTCTTGACGGGTTTCACCTGTATCTCTAGCGAATTTCGCCCTTCAGTTTCATTTTCACGCATCTCAATGTCTACGACGACATGCCTCTTGAACTATGTCTCGTACGATGACATCATTCTCCAAGGTCATACAGTGGTATATGTGGCTATTTTCCACGAAACGTGTTGTGAGTGAAGTTAGAAGTAAAGAAATAGTAAATTAATACGTCATACATGATGCCTCAGTTTCTCAGGAACCTCACTATTTGACGTCTATGTGTCGTACAATGATATACTTTTCTGGTACACTCAGCGGCATATGTGGATACTCTCTAAACAATGTGTCGCGATTACAGCTAGTACTAAAGAAGTAATAAAGTAAACGCCGAGCTTCATGTTGCAGTTTGACTGCATAAACAGCGAAAACGTAGTAAGAGACAAACTTTATTCGGTTCTCACCGATAAAAAGTTTCGAAATTAGATTTAAAGTTACTGTGTGCTCGTTTTCTCAAACACAGGACCAATAAATGTCTTTTTTTTTTTTGTGTGTTCATCAGTGCAAACTTGTACGCTTGGCCAGCATCTGCACGTATATTCAAACAAGCATTTCTCGCCTTGTTTTCATATTTTTGTTCAATATCTATACTGTGAATTTGTTCAATATCTGTCGAAGTAGAGAGGATATAAAATTTAGACTGGCAATGACAAGGAAAACGTTTCTGAAGAGGAGAAATTTGTTAACATCGAGTATAGATTTAAGTGCCAGGAAGTCGTTTCTGAAAGTATTTGTGTGGAGTGTAACCATGTATGGAAGTGAAAGATGGACGATAAATAATTTAGACAAGAAGAGTATAGAAGCTTTCGAAATGTGGTGCTACAGAAGAATGCTGAAGATTAGATGGGTAGATCACATAACTAATGAGGAGGTATTGAATAGAATTGGGGAGGAGTTTGTGGCACAAATTGACTAGAAGAAGGGATCGGTTGGTAGGAGGCATCAAGGGATCACCAATTTAGTACTGGAGGGCAGCTTGGAGGGTAAAAATCGTAGAGGGAGACCAAGAGATGAATACGCTAAGCAGATTCAGAAGGATGTAGGCTGCAGCAGGTACTGGGAGATGAAGAAGCTTGCACAGAATAGAGTAGCATGGAGAGCTACATCAAACCAGTCTCAGGACTGAAGACCAGGACTGTAAAGGTGTAAGAGTCTTTTCGTGGTGCCTGTCTGTAGCTCAGAGTGTCATTTTTCTGGTGAGTAGCAGTCTATCTTTTCCCTTACATTGTTGATATTCCATTCTGGAGTTTCCATTGTTCAACAGATTGGTGGGGTGCACAGAATTCCGCTCCCGGGCGCTGTGGTGGCGACATGAAGGTCACCAGGCCACCAACAGCTCATCCTGCAATTCCTTGCTTCCGGAGTAACCCTTCGTATTGCGTTGTTGCTGACAGGATTCACAAGTGGAACGTTCCTCTTCACTGATCGTCTACCACGATCACTTGACACACACACTTTAGTCCGCGTTGTGTCCTAGCGGCTCATGGGGTCCGCTTTTCTCACATGCGGTATAAATCTTCAGTAGTGTGCCTCCGGAAACACCAACACTTTTTCTCCCACCATACGAGCACCAACAATTTGCCGACGTTCTAAGTGACGTAGCACCGACGTAATGAACTCACAACTACGCAGTAAACTGTCCTGAACACGACTGACGCTGGAAAACATTGAGGACATTGCACAAGTGACCTTTGTTGTAAAATATAATCTAAGACAAAGAAAAACGACGCGCCACGAAGGAATTATCCGAATCGCACGGAAATCTCTGGATGTGATGTACATATCATCATCATCTCCATCTTCTGCGATCCTTTGCTTCCTTCTTAAGGCTGCTGTATGTTGTACCGTCCATCATGTCATCCAGTATCTGGAATCTCTTCCTTCCTCGCTTTCTTTTCCCTTCTACATTACCTTCTAAAACTGTTTTTATCAGTCCGTCATGCCCAATCCAATTTCTTTTTCTTCTCTTTTCTTCTCTTTTCTCTCCCACTCTTCTCAGTGCCTCTTTATTTTTTACTCTGCCCATCCAACTGCCAGCCGCGGTGGTCTCGCGGTTCTAGGCGCGCAGTCCGGAACCGTGCAACTGCTACGGTCGCAGGTTCGTATCCTGCCTCGGGCATGGATGTGTGTGATCTCCTTAGGTTAGTTAGGTTTAACTAGTTCTAAGTTCTAGGGAACTGATGACCACAGCAGTTCAGTCCCATAGTGCTCAGAGCCATTTGAACCCATCCAACTTATTCTTTCCATCCTCCGCCATGTCCAGATCTCAAAAGCCCTAGCCTTTCTCTGTCTTTCTTCCTCATAGTCCATGTTTCAGCGCCATATAGAAGAACACTCCATACAAGACATTTTATGAGGCTCTTCCTGGGTCCTCTGTCCAGGCCGCTGCAGAAAATTCTCCTTTTCTTATAAAACGCCTTTTTTGCCATTGCTATCCTCGTTTTAATTTCTGTTGTCCACTTCCAGTCGGTGTCTATCCTGCTTCCAAGATACTTAAAATTTTGCACCTGTTCTAGTATTTCTCCATTCAGCATAATTTTTATTTCCTTATTTCCTGCTAGAGCCAATACTTTTGTTTTATTTGAGTTAATTTTCTTTCCATATTTTTTTCCGTTAGTTTCAATGGTATCCACCAAATCCTGTAATTCTTTATCCCCTGTGGCTAGAAGGACCATGCCATAATGCAGTCTCCATTTTGGCTTCCTCTCATGATGTACATATACAGACAAACTAATCATTACAATTTCAGAAACGTACAATGATTTATTGAAGAGAAATCGCTTCACACCCTGAGCAAATATACAACGCGTTGGCCCACCTCTGGCTCTTGTGCAAGCAGTTATTCGGCTCGGCATTGACTGACAGAGCAGTTGGATGCCCTGCTGAGGGATACGGTGCCAAATTCTGTCCAGCTGGTGCGTCAGATCCTCAGAATCTCGTCCTCGTTTGAGGACCCCGCCCACAATGCTGCAAACTTTCTCAGTTGGAGAGAGATACGGCAATCTCACTAGCGAAGGAAGCACAAAGATAAGCAGCAGAAACTCGCGCGGTGTGCGGGCGGGCATATTTGGTTGCAACTGTAAGCCCAGGGTGGGTTGCCATGAAGGGCAAGAAAACGGGGCATGGAATATCGTCGACATACCGCTGTGCGCGTGATAACCAGAGACGTCTTGCTATGAAAAGAATGGCGCGCAAGACTGTCGGGCTGTATGGTGGGTGACGGTCAGATCGGTCCGGAGCCTCTCCAGAGATGCCTTCGCTGGTCTTTTCGAAGCCAGACTCGTCACTGCAGACAATTCTACTCCAGTCAATGACATTCCACACCTCGGACGTGTCTGGACGTCACAGTAAGCAGTGGGATACCAACGTGACTGTCGCTCGCCATACGTCCCGAAAACCGAGAGTTGTCGCGTGGGTTGCCCTTTCTTTCCAGAGCAGGCTCCTTTGGGAGTCATTCGCGGTTCCCTTACAGCACAGCGGTACGATGACGATATCCTGTGTCCAGTTTTGTTGCCTTTCACGGCAAGCCAGTCTGGGCTTACATTTGAGGCAGATAATGCCCGCCCACACACGGCGAGAGTTTCTACCGCTTATTTTCTTGCTTGCCAAGCCATAATTTGGCCAGCAAGTTCGCCGAACATCTCCCGGATTGAGGACGTTTGCAGCATTCTGCGTAGGATCCTCCAACCACCTATACATTATGATGGATGATCTAATGCGACAATCGAACAGAATCTGGCAAGATATCCCTCAGGAGAACATGAAAGGGTCCTGTAGCCACCTTTCATTAGTCCGGTAGCCCATTTTCATTACCATTTCTCTTTCTTTTCCTTGTTTCTCTATTCTCTTTACTCTCATAGTAGTGTGATTGAATGAATGTGGTTGTGTGTCACGTTGCTAGACGGTGGCGTAGTCTGCTGCAGAAAGTCTGCGATAGTCGTACAGATTCAGCAGCAGTTGCAAAGAATAGCCAACTCTCGTATTGGTCAAGTCGGCAAAGAAGTTTCCGCTACTTGTGAGAAATCCACCTGCGTTAGGTTGGTGGCGGAAACGGCATCTTGGGGTTTTCCGGTCCACGCGGA
Organism: Schistocerca americana; assembly: GCF_021461395.2. Taxonomy (NCBI): domain Eukaryota; kingdom Metazoa; phylum Arthropoda; class Insecta; order Orthoptera; family Acrididae; genus Schistocerca; species Schistocerca americana. The sequence goes on along the minus strand of NC_060128.1, from coordinate 157,687,231 downwards.
GCGTGGAAGAGGCTGGAGAAGCGGGAGGCAGTCTGCCGCCGGTACGGGAAGCGTCCACAGCTGTGCTCCAGTCGAAGAAGGGTGAGTTAGACTGACCGCGTGGCGCGTTGTTGCTTGGCGAGGGGAGAGCTCTTAGCCTTTGGTCTGGCTTTTCAAATCTGGAAGATTGCTTTGCCTTGTCGCAGCAAGGAATGCAAAACTTTGGCAGATTTTTCTTTTAGCAAATTTCTGTAGCAGACTTGGATCCGCCGGAAGAGCGCCACACAAAGATGTCGATAAGAAGTGAGCACTCGCTTCTGTATGAATGTCTGTTTGCCTTCAGCTGTGCCTGTATAAGCTTTCACCTTTCTAAATATTTAGAGCCTTGCCTTCTCGTAAATTTTCCTTACTTTCCGTGTCTTTCGTCCGTGGGGAGCCAACCACGTGGTAGAACATTATAGTTGTTGGGCTACCGGCATCACTAACTGTCCGATCGCATGTTTGTTTTAGAAAATGTTAACATGATAGTATGATGTGATATTGTTGGAATTTGGCACTATACCTAGAAATTGTGCCTCCACAAACCACGTGTTATCAGGAATCGTGTACATGCCTCACATCCTTAGTTTAGGAATAAATGATTTTATCTACAATTTTCTCTTGTGTTCCGAGATTACGTTTTGCGCCTAAGCCACTCACCTCGTAGCTTTCCCATTAGCACATCCAATGCGTTTCCTTATGCACAGGTCCAGTGATTAGTCTCCCCTTGTATTTTATAACAAATGCTTTAGATTAAGTCATATTTTCAGGTGTGTTGCTGGGAGCTGATCTTATGCAGTGTTCATGCATTTTCTATTTTATTTTATATGTTTGATTGTCGTGAACAGCGCACGGGCAATACTATTAATTACATCGTATCCGCTGTGAGCGACCTCACAACGTATGCATTTTTGTGAGTTTTTGGTCTGTGATCAAATTAATTTATTTTCCGACTCGACCAAATCTTTGATTAGTTGTATGGTTTGAGACGGTGGCGACCCTATTCTTCTCACGTTGATTTCATAAGCAATAAGTATTTCCATTCCCAATAATAAGGAATAACTCGTAGTAACAGGTTAGTTACAAACATCCAACTAGTCTCTCAATCAATGACAAACAGTATAACTGCCTTTATAAGGGCCTGAGGTGGACCAACGTGTTAGTGAATTGCTTGAATAAATCATCCAGTTTATCTGAAACAGAAAATAATGTGTTTGTCTTTAGATCTACAGCAGATGTACCAATTTCCGTCCAATTTGGACAATTCCTTCGTGGTAAGTCTTTTTTTGTGTGTGTTCATCAATGCAAACTTGGCCAGCATCTGCACGTATAGTCAAACACGCATTTCTCGCCATGTTTTCATATTTTTGTTCAATATCTGTACTACTGCGGTGTATTTTTCTGTCCAGTAATGTAGCACAGCTGCAGAGACCAGAATGGGCAGATGTGACACAGAGTAGCCGCTGGTGGCTCGGTTTCAGGTTGTGATTGGGGTTTGGGTTTTGGGTCTCGGACTGTAGCGAGTCCTCGCGGCGCCACAACCGCGCCGCGTCATTAAGCTGCCTGCCTGCCTGCCTGGCTAATGACGTCACAGCCACCCTCAGCCAATTAGCGCGCGAGGGGCTCCAACTGCGGCGGCTCTACAGACTCCAGCTCTCTCCGGCAACAGCTCTCACACTCCTTCGCAACCCGGCGCCTCCACTGGCCGAAACAGTTACTGCGTCAGTCCAGATCTTGTACACTGCGTAACGCCGGCTTCTAATCTACTCTCACAATCAGACTGCTGTTTTAAATTTATTTATGAAAACTGATCAAATTAGGGCCTTCAGGATCTCTCGCACGCCAAATCAGGGTGTCACAGTAGTTTTTACATATAAAATGCACGTTTGAACATTAGCTGCTTTCTTTTTTTTTTTTTTTTTAATTTAAAAGCAAAATATCGTCCGGTTTCAGTCACGCATGTTGGAACACGCGAAGCAATACCGAGCCTACGACTTATCTTAGAAGATAAATTAAGGAAAGGCAAACCTAAGTTTCTAGCATTTGTAGACTTAGAGAAAGCTTTTGACAATGTTGACTGGAATGCTCCCTTTCAAATTCTGAAGGTGGCAGGGGTAAAATACAGGGAGCGAAAGGCTATTTACAATTTGTACAGAAACCAGATGGCGGTTATAAGAGACGAGGGGCATGAAAGGAAGGCAGTGACTGAGAAGGAGTAATCAGGGTTGTAGCCTATCCCCGGTGTTATTCCATCTGTATGTTGAGCAAGTGGTAAAGGAAACAAAAGAAAATATTTGGTGTGGAATGAAAATCCATGGAGAAGAAATAAAACCTTTGAGGTTTGCCGATGACATAATAATTCTGTCAGAGACAGCAAAGGACTTGGAAGAGCAGCTGAACGGAATGGACAGTGTCCTGAGGATGATGTAGCATTAACATCAATAAGAATAAAACGAGAATAATGGAATGTAGTTGAATTAAATCGGGTGATGCTGAGGGTATTAGATTAGGAAATTAGACATTTAAAGTAGTAGATGAGTTTCACTATTTTGGAAGCAAAATAACTGATGATAGCCGAAGCAGAGAGGATATAAAATGTAGACTAGCTATGGCAAGCAAAGCGTTTCTGAAGAGGAGAGTTTTATTAACATCGAGTGCAGATTTAAGTGTCCGGAAGTCCTTTCTGAAAGTATTTATATGAAGTGTATCCGCGTATGGGAGTGAAACATGGACGATAAATAGTTCGGACAAGAAGAGAATAGAAGGTTTCGAAATGTGGTGCTACAGAAGAATGCTGCAGATTAGATGGGCAGATCACGTGACTAGTTAGGACGTACTGAATAGAACTGGGAAGAAGATGAATTTGTGGCACAATGACTAGGAGAAGGGATCGGTTGGTAGGACACGTTCTGAGGCATCAAGGGATCACCAATTTAGTACTGGAGGGAAGCATGAAGAGTAAAAATCGTAGAGGGAGACCAAGATATGAATACACTAAGCAGATTCAGAAGCATGCAGGTTGCAGTAGGTACCGGGAGATGAAGAAGCTTGCACAGGGTAGAGTAGCATGGAGAGCTGCATCAGATTAGTCTCTGGACTGAAAACCATAACACAACATCGCAACACATACTAAGTTACAACGCAGATAGAAAAGTGTGACCGTGACGGACGGTCACTGAGGAGGATTGTGTCGAAATATAAGAGCAAAAGTCGCTACAGAACTGAATGTCGCACTCGCGAAACTTGACAGCACCAAAACAACAAGAAGAGAGTTCCATGAGCTGAGAATTGCAAGGCGAACTGAAATTGCAAATCCTGACGTCAGTCATGCGAATGCCTGTAACAGGAAAACGTGGTGCCGAATCCATGAAACCTGGAATATGGAGCAGTAGAAGAATCTCACTTCGTTGGGTGGGTCTTGCTGTTTCACACTGTTGAAGACTTCTGGCTGAGTTTAGGTCTCAAGAGTGAACCATGGCGGGGATTCGGGAATGATTTGGGCAGCCGTATCGTGGTATTCCATGGGGCCCATAGTTAATCTGCAAGGTCACATTACTGCCAACGATTATGTGCCTATATTGGCTCATTAAGCCCATCCCATGGTAGGATGTCTGTACCCCAATGGTGATACAGTTTTCCAAGACGACAACGCCCCTGTTCATGCAGCTCAGATCATTCTGGGCTGGTTTTATGAGCAAGAGGACGAATTGTCGCATCTCCCCTGGCCAACAAAGTCACCAGATCTCAACATATTTGAGCCTTTGTGGTCTACTTTACAGGGGAGTTAGCGTTGTTGCTACGCACCACCATCACCATTAAGTGAACCTCCTACTACTTTGCAGGAAGAACGGTATATGGTTCCTTTGAAAGCCATACAAGACCTGCATTTCTCCATTCGGAGAGGACTAGAAGCTGTTTTGAAAGCCAACGTATTTCCTGGGCCGCATTATGCATCGTAATGTGTTGCTCTGATGGTGTTTCCATATTTTTGTCCACCGGCTGTATGTAATAAGTCCATGTTCACAATTCGACAAAGCTGAAACATCTACATCTGGACTCCCCTAGTGACATTATGCTGCGTGGTGAGTGGTAATTCTGATGTCACTATCATTTTCCGTCTCTCTCTTCTATTCGCCGACTGTACTTGGGAAGAATGATTCACTAGTAAATCTCCGTATGAAATCTAATTTTTCGGATCTTTTTGTAGTGATCATTTCGTGATATGTCATATGGGAAGAATTAGTATGCTGTAGAACTGTTTCCGGAACGCACTCCCACCGAATTTTAGCAATAGACCTCTCCGTAATGCAGAATGCCTAACCTGTTGCGTCTGCATCCGGAGTTTGTTCGGCATCTCCGGAATGCTCTCGCCGTGGTGAAACGATCACTCAACGAAGAACGCCGCTCTTTCTTGGATCTGCTCTATCTCTTCTGTTGGTCCCACTCGGCAAGTGTCTCACACTGATGAACCATACTCAAGAACCGGCGTTACAAATGCTTTGTTAGCCACCTCTTTCGTTGATGAACTACAGTTCCTGAAGATTACTCCAATGAATCTCAACGTAGCATCTCCTTTTCCTACAATTTTTGTACCACGAGGTCATTCCACTTTAGTTCGCTCCGGATGCTTACTGCCAAGTATTTTACGGTCGTTACAGTTCCCACTGTTTTTCATCAATACCTCCAAGTATGTGTGAGAACAGTAAGCCACTAACGCTTATTTTCCCCTGGGCAACAGATCAGATGTTAAAGTGGTGATACCGGGACGCAAAACGGTTAGTCTATACTGAAAAGTATAGTTCACTTCGTAGTGCGGTTACAACCGTGCAGGAAACATCAGGTCGTAAAGTTAGTGATGTGTTTCTGGAAATATACTGATTTCTGTACATATTAAGGTACCACATATAAAAATATCTAAACTTACACCCGCTCCACCTGGTATGTTCTATATTCTAAAGAATAACGATCGTATCACACTTGGAGTACTCGATGTTTAATGTTCTCTTACAGTTCATATGATGGCTGTGAAACTGGGATCGATTACCTGCTCAAATAAAACAAAATACGATGAAGACTGTGAATGCTATGATTTATTTATGGATCAATATCTTCAGGCTGATCGAAATGTCAGATCTCTTTCAAGATTAAATCCCTACTGTCGTATTTGATACAATTTCTTGTTACAGAATGCCGGCGAATGACATATCGCTGGTTCAAACAGGAAAGATATGGGCGAGAAACAAACTTCCGGAGGTTTTACTCAAGAAATAGCTATGGGTATCTCCACTGGCTAAGTCTAAATGAAAACGTTATTCGTCATTGGCTTGAACGGTATATAATCATGTTCATAAATTAAGGATAATTGCAGAATGTGGTGCCACACAACGTGGCACTACACAAAACTGGCAATAATAGCATAGGCACATAGGGAACACACGCGACACAGATCTGTAAGTCCACGGTATTGGTGATAAGTCGAGAAAACTGTCCCGAAACGCATGTGCTACAAAACGCTACTCTTCCCTGCGCATGTACCCCGACATCAATACAGGATATGATCACCATGCACACGTACACAGGCCACACAGCAGGTTGGCGTACTCTGGATCAGGTGGTCGAGCAGCTACTGGGATATAGCGTCCCATTCTTACACCAGTGCCTATCAGAGCTCCTGAAGTGTCCTTGGAGTTTGAAGACTTGCAGCGATACATCGGCCGAGAGTATCCCAGACGTGTTCGATGGGCTTTAGGTCTGGAGCACAGGCAGGCTACTCCATTCGCCTGATATCTTCTGTTTCAAGGTCGCAGCTCGGTGGGGCCGTGCGTTATCATCCATCAGGAGGAAGGTGGGACCCATTGCACCCCTGAAAAAGGAGACATACTGGTGCAAAATGACGTCCCGATGCACCTGACCTGCTACAGTTCTCTGTCAAAGACATGCAGGGGTGTACGTGCACCAATCATAATCCCACCCCACACCATCAAACCACGACCTACATACAGGTCCCTTTCAACGACATTAAGTGGTTCCTGGTTCACGCCAGATGAAAACCCTGCGAGAATCACTGTTCAGATTATACCTGGACTCGTCCGTGAACATAACCTGGGACCACTGCTCCAATGACCATGTACTGTGTTCTTGACACCAGGCTTTACGGGATCTCCTGTGACCAGGGGTCAGTGGAATGCACCTTGCAGGTCTCCAGACGAATAAACTATTTTTGGACAACATGGTTGTGGAGATGAAGCAGCGATTAGTATGATTAATCAGTTATTCAAAAACAGTCTTAATCGCATTTATTATTAGTATACCGCCCATAATAATAACAATAAATGCGATTAAGACTGTTTTTGAATAATTGAATAAACTTTGTCTGTTCAGTCGTCCGTAGACTGTGTGTCTGGAGAAAACAGTTCCAGTTGCTGCGGTAAGGTCGCGAACAAGGCTGCCCGCAGTACTCCGTGGCCGTCTGGGGGCGCTGATGGTGGGATATCAGTCTTCTTGTGGTGTTGTACTCTGTGGCAGTCCCGTACTCGAGCGTCTAGACACGTTTCCTGTCTGCTGGAATCGTTACCATAATCTTGAGATCACACTTTTGGCACACGGAGGGCCCGCGTTATGACCTGCTGTGTTTGACCAGCCTCCAGTCGCCCTAGTATTCTACCCCTCATAACGTCATCAATATGCGTTCTTTGAGCCATTTACAACACAAAGTCACCATTAGCACGTCTGAAAACGTCTGCACACTTACTCGCTGCACCGTACTCTGACATGCACCAACACACCTCTGCGTATGTGGACTGCTGCCAGAGCCACCAGGCGACGCCCGCAGGTCAAATGCACCGCATGGTCATACCCTGGGGTGATTTAAGCCCGCAAACTGCCCAACAGAGCGTTGTTTCACCATGTACCAGCATTAATCTTAATTTATGAGCATGAGTGTAGATGAATACAACTCATATAATTCGAGTCTCACGTTTAAATCTACTACTACCTGTGCTACATCCTGTATTTGGCCGTAGTACACAGAAGGGACGAAAAAGGCACGGGATACCTCATAATATGTCTGACATCCTTTTGCCCTGCGTAGTACAGGTGGACTGATAAGGTGAGGAATGAGGAGATCCTGCACAGAATTGTAGAGGAAAGGAATATGTGGAAAGGAGGACAGGATGATAGGACATCTGTTAAGACATGAGGGAATGACTTCCATGGTACGAGAGGAAGCTGTAGAGGGCAAAAACCCTAGGGGGAGACAGAGATTACAACTCATCCAGAAAATAACTGAGGACGTAGTTTACAAGTGGTACTCGGAGATGAATGGCTGGCACAGAAGAGGAAATCGTGGCTGGCTGCATCAAGCCAGTCAGAAGACTGATGAAAAAAAAAAAGAGTGCAGCAACTCGATGTGGTATGCACTGAACAAATCGTTGGAAATATTGAGCCAAGCTGGCTCTATAGCAGTTCATAACTGTGAAAGCATCGCCGGAGCAGGATTTTGTGCACGAACTGACCTCTCGATGATGTCCTATAAATGTTCGGTGGAATTCACGTTGGGTAATCTGAGTGGCCGAGGCATTCGCTCGAATTGTTCACAGTATTACTGAAATCAGTCGCGAACAGCTGTAGCCCAGTTGTCATCCATAAAAATTCCATCGGCGTTTGAGAACACGAAGTCCAGGAGTGGCTGCAAATGGTCTCCAAGTAGCCGAGCATCCTTAGGGCACAGTGCATTCAAAGTAAACTCATCCCATACCATTATGTGGCACCGCCAGCTTGCACAGTGCTTTGTTGAGGAATTGGGTCCATGGTTTCGTGGTATCTGCGCGACACTCTAACACTGCCCTCAAGTCTTACCAATAGGAATCGGGACTCATGTGACAAGGGCGCGCATCTCGTGGTCGTGCGGTAGCGTTCTCGCTTCCCACGCCCAGGTTCCCGGGTTCGATTCCCGGCGGGGTCAGGGATTTTCTCTGCCTCGTGATGGCTGGGTGTTGTGTGATGTCCTTAGGTTAGTTAGGTTTAAGTAGTTCTAAGTTCTAGGGGACTGCTGACCATAGATGTTAAGTCCCATAGTGCTCAGAGCCATTTGAACCATCATGTGACAAGGCCACGGTTTTCCAGCCATCTAGGGTCCAACCATGATGGTCAAGAGCTCAGGAGAGACACTGCAGCCGGTATCGTGCTGTTAACACAGGCACTCGTGTCGGTCGTCTGCTACCATGAACCATTAACGTCAAATTTCGCCGTACTGTCCGTCGTATGTCCCACGTTCATTTCTGCGGGTATTTCATGAATGGTCACTTGTCTGTTAGCAGCCGCTACTATCAGTTTTTAAGTTTTTTAAGTGAAGGCCATTGGCCACTGCATTGTCCATGGTGTGAGGTAATGCTTGAAATTCGTTATTCTCGATACACTCTGTAAGGTGTCTCCTGACCTTCATTTCATACTTATGCTGTCCTCACAATCGTATTCTGCATCTCAAGGTGCTCCATTCGAACCCAAACTCGATAAGGTAGAGTCAATTTTGTATGAATTCATGTAAGCGATATGCAAATCTAATAAGTAAATCGCAAGTGCGCACAGAGGTTGAAAAAGTTGAGGCTGGCGTGCAACACATGACGGCCACTGGAATTTTAGTTCTAAAGAGGCAACCAGCCCGCTGGGAGGCCCGTCACTGCAGAGGGGTGAGTCAACATACGTACTTCGGCCGGAACGACTGCCCAGAGAGAGGACAGCTTTTGCTAGAGTGGAGGGATAACGACCCCCGTGTTCGACTTAAAAGCAAATTCCGATACATTGTGTGGGAGCGCCCAGAAGACGCATATTTTGACAGACCGACTCCGTAGTTACGGAGTTCTCACAGGAGGACAGTATATGCCTAACGGAGATGCTACAGGTTTCAGCATTGTTCTCCCGTTTAAAAAGAGCAACGCTGATTGGCGGAATATTTCTGATGCAAAGAGACAGAGGAGTGAGGGAAGACAGCGAATGATATACCCTTGCAATTTTTCCAGAAAAAGGGGCAGTTCCGTAGTCACTCTTGGAGCGGGAACACGTAACGAGAGCGAGTGCGCTCGTACGTGTACGCAAAGAGCGAGGAACAAAGTCTCTCATAAGTACTTCACTGGGAGAGCACCTCTGTCAGCAAATCAGAGTGATACTCTCTACTGAGTCGCTCCGGATTAAGTGTTTACCGTGTTGGCCACCACACTTATTGTGCGGTGTGAACACAGACACAGTACTAGTTAAATGCCTGTGAGCGAATATTGAGTGGCATCGCGGTGGACTGGTTATCTGACCAGTGTACCACGCCAATAGTTAGACTAGGGGTGGATAGGAGTCCTTGACTTCATCAAGGCGTAGGGAGAGTTTGATTAGCGAAGGTCAATCCAGATAGAAAGATATAGTTGTGTTATTTGTCAGTAGCGAGCGACGCAGGCAGCAGTCGTCGGAGCTCACGGTATTGTGCGCTACAGTGTATACGAGCCCCATCTTTCCTCTATAACAGTACACTCCATTACATTTTTCACACGACAGCCTTGACCGTACCTAGAAAAGTTATTCAAGTTGTGTAGGCGTGGCTCTCAGCTATTCTGGCAAGTACATAACACTCTTAAAGAAAAGGGAGAAAAGAACCTTTCCATACTTTTTAAAATAATAGCATTCCTATTCATAAGAGGGAATATACTGTTCCGAAAAGAACTCGGAAATTTATTGATTTATAAGAAAAAGTTTCACTTGATTTCTCAGAATTTTTTTTGCAATAAATAATATTTTTCGTTCGTTTACTGTTTTTTTACACTAACTAGCAATACTCCAGTACCCAAGTATTCCACTAGTTACGTAAGAATATAGAATATTTTTGTGTCTTTTCCTTACAGCGGACGACTCCAGATGATATTTGTTGCTGAATGTTTTTCAAGCAGTTCTTGTTGGTACATTAGGAGCGTCTGTCTGACTTCTGTAGTAGTGTGAGGCGGAAATTGTTTCTTGCAGGAGCCAAAGGGTACTTGTTGGATCAATCCATTGCGCAACCTGACAAAATAAAAGCCACACACTCACAACCCTTGACACTGGGGATCTCAGAATACTGAATTCTCTAACGGCCTATGGGGTACCGTCTCAGTTGTGCGACTGGATTCGTGATTTCCTGTCAGGAAGGTCGCAGTTCGTAGTAATAGACGGCAAATCATCGAGTAAAACTGAAGTGATATCAGGTGTTCCTCAGGGAAGTGTCCTGGGACCTCTACTGTTCATGATCTGTGTAAATGACCTGGGTGACAATCTGAGCAGTTCTCTTAGGTTGTTCGCAGATGATGCTCTAATTTACTGTCTAGTAAGGTCATCCGAAGACCAGTATCAGTTGCAAAGCGATTTAGAAAAGATTACTGTATGGTATGGCAGGTGGCAGTTGACGCTAAATAACGAAAAGTGTGAGGTGATCCACACGAGTTCCAAAAGAAATCCGTTAGAATTCGATTACTCGATAAGTAGTACAATTCTCAAGGCTGTCAATTCAACTAAGGACCTGGGTGTTAAAATTACGAACAACTTCAGTTGGAAAGACCACATAGATAATATTGTGGGGAAGGCGAGCCAAAGGTTGCGTTTCATTGGCAGGACACTTAAAAGATGCAACAAGTCCACTAAAGAGACAGCTTACACTACACTCGTTCGTCCTCTGTTAAAATATTGCTGTGCGGTGTGGGATTCTTAGCAGGTGGGATTGACGGAGGACATCGAAAGGGTGCAAAAAAGGGCAGCTCGTTTTGTATTATCACGTAATAGGGGAGAGAGTGTGGCAGATATGATACGCGAGTTGGGATGGAAGTCATTAAAGCAGATACGTTTTTCGTCGCGGCGAGATCTATCTACGAAATTTCAGTCACCAACTTTCTCTTCCGAATGCGAAAATATTTTGTTGAGCTCAACCTACATAGATAGGAATGGTCATCAAAATAAAATAAGAGAAATCAGAGCTCGAACAGAAAGGTTTAGGTGTTCGTTTTTCCCGCTCGCAGTTCGGGAGTGGAATGGTAGAGAGATAGTATGATTGTGGTTCGATGAACCCTCTGCCAAGCACTTAAATGTGAATTGCAGAGTAATCATGTAGATGTAGATGTAGATGTAGATGTAGAACGGTTTCCGAAATGGAATGCCGCATGCGTGTAGCTCAGACTACCATTTAGCGTTCAGACTCTTTTTCAAATGGATCTTCTGAGTACAAATGATAGCTCCGTCAATGCACTGCCGCTTTACACCTTGTGTACGCGATACCACCGGCATCTGTACGTGTGCATATCGATATCCCGTGCCTTGTGTCACCTGGGTGTGGTGTGACTGTACGGTGCCTGTGAGCAGCCTTGCTGTCCCAGATGACGCCTTACATTACCCTAGGGAAGGTCGCTTGTCTCGCGAAACAGCGGGCTGGGGCGTTTGCGTGCGTAATCTGCTTACAGCGGAGGCGGCGGCGCTCATGCATACCTACGACGCCGCCTCCGAGAAACCTCGCTTCGCCATTCGACAAGCGCGAGTCGGCGCCTCTGACACCAGGCGTCGGGCTACACGGAGACAGCGCTAGGCGCCGAAAGCCAGCATCCCGTGCGCGTCGGCGTGGAAACGTGACGGAGGAGCACAGAGGGAAGGAAGCTGCGCAGTACAGCCACACACTGCTCGCAGTGTGGGCGCAAACTGCAGCCACGGCGAGGCCACCCTGTTCACTGGAAAAAAGCTACACCAAGAAGAAATGCAGATAACAAACGGGTATTCATTGGACAAATATATTATACTAGAACTGACATGTGATTGCATTTTCACGCAATTTGGGTGCATACATCCTGAGAAATCAGTACCCAGAACAACCACCTCTGGCCGTAATTACGGCCTTGATACGCCTGGGCATTGAGTCAAACAGAGCTTGGATGGCGTGTACAGGTACAGCTGCCCATGCAGCTTCAACACGATACCACAGTTCATCAAGAGTAGTGACTGGCGTATTGTGACGAGCCAGTTGATCGGCCACCATTGACCAAACGTTTTCAATTGATGAGAAATCTGGACAATGTGCTGGCCAGGGCAGCAGTCGAACATTTTCTGTATCCAGAAAGGCCAGTACAGGACCTGCAACATGTTGTCGTGCATTATCCCGCTGAGACGTAGGGTTTCGCAGGGATCGAATGAAAGGTAGAGCCACGGGTCGTAACACATCTGAAATGTAACGTCCACTGTTCAAAGTTCCGTCAATGCGAACAAGAGGTGACCGAGACGTGTAACCAATGCCACCCCATACCATCACGCCGGGTGATACGCCAGTACGTCGTTGACGAATGCACGCTTCCAATGTGCTTTCACTGCGATGACGCCGAACACGGATGCGACCATAATGATGCTCTAAACAGAACCTGCATCCATCCAAAAAACTGACGTTTTGCCATTCGTGCACCCAGGTTCGTCGTTCAGTACACCATCGCAGACGCTCTTGTCTGTGATGCAGCGTCAAGGGTAACCACAGCCATGGTCTCCCAGCTGATAGCCCATGCTGCTGCCAACGTCGGCGAACTGTTCGTGCAGATGGTTGTTGTATTGCAAACGTCCCCATCTGTTGACTCAGGGATCGAGACGTGGCTGCACGTTCCATTACAGACATGTGGATAAGATGCCTGACCTCTCGACTGCTAGTGATACGAGGCCATTGGGATCCAGCACGGTGTTCCGTATTACCCTCCTGAACCCAGCGATTGCATATTCTGCTAACAGTCATTGGATCTCGACCAACGCGAGCAGCAATGTCGCGATACGATAAACCGTGAGAGGTGGCATGAGCCCCCTCTCAAATTTCTATCTCACTCTGAGTAATTTCGATTTTTCTCTCTAATTGCATGTGGTGAAAAGTTGCTATTCCTTAACACGCGGACTTCCCATGCAGCGTCTCTCGTCACTCGGATGGTCCGGTGACAGGCGGGTTCTGCTGAGCTTGAAAGGGTTAAGCCGACAGGTGTGAGGGAGTCGAGTGGATGCTTTCCAGACGCCGACATTGTCATAAGAGCGGCGGCGACACGCCCACAAGGGCCTGAAGTAGCAGCTGGGCTAGAGATTACGTTACTTCGCAGAAACTTAGTGAAAACACTTTCTGCGGGCTACCAGCGAAGCGTGGGAATGACTTGTGTTCCCAGGCAGTCATGGCGGGCAAATTCCCGCGTTTTCTGCAAAATCGTAACTGTGAGTGGCTTGCTCAGGGCATAGCTCCGTGACGCAACGAAATCGGTGCAGAAACTGGCGCCAAGAATCTCCATTGGCGGAATGCAGTGCTTCGGCAATAGAGTGGAATTTTTCGCCGGTTTTCGAGGTGCTCATTGAAACGTTTAACCACGGCCACTGTCGTGGGGGCGGGAATGTTCTGTGTTCGGCTTGTACAGATGCTCTTGAGTAGAGACGGCTCTCGCCTTTCGGTCGGGGTAGGTTACAAGACTCAGCTCTCGCTGCTCTGGACAGCCTGTCTTCCGTTGGCTGTCTAATATACTCTCATTTGTAATGGTAACTGTTTCACGAAGTTGCTGAGGTTTCGACTTCAACGTAACTTTCCGAGTATAGTTGGCAATTGAGCGTTCTGCATACAAGCGGCCGATGTCCGTCTTGAGCAGTTTTGGCTGAAGTTGACTGTATCGGAGTTACTGTGTGACTCCGCTTGTTAAAATCAATCACTGTACCGTTAGTGATTGTGTGGCGAGTCTTCTTCGTCTCCCTCAGAGGCGCATTTGTATTGATAGGAATTCTTTAGTCTGGAACAACCAGAGCAGGATAATTTGTTTCGGGCTATACTCGCGACATTAGCATCACCACGACGGGACGTCGAAGCAACCAGCCATCGCTTCCGGTACGCCAGATCGTGTCCTTGCAGTTAAGAATGTAAGAATGTAATGTATGTCCGGAGCACCGGCAGATTAGGGAATTTGCTCTGTGATAGTCAGAGCTCAGCAGAGCGCGCCTGTTCCCGTCTTTTCCTACGTGGTTCTGTCTTGGATGTTCATTGCCTGAGTTCTCACTACTGTAGCAGCAATTAATGTTGGGTTGGTTGCGTGTTTCTCTTAAGATTTGAGTTGCAAGGAATTGGCTCCACATACCATTTGGTCATAAATGTCACAATCTAGTTTATGGACAACCTCACCTTCACAGCATTTATTTGAGTATCCAATTTGATGTATTGTAAATGCTTCATGTGTTTGTTTACTATTTTGAGTTTAGTCATAATAAATCAAATTGTTACTTTGGACCGAACTTTCATTCTGTTAATCGGTAGAGCAACCGTCTCTTTTCTCACTACGTGAATGAAACTTTCCAATTACTTTCTACCAAATTAAATTATTGCAGGTGCCAAACTTTTTTCTACTCCACTTGCAGGGTCGATTACAGTCAGTTCGCGTTTCTTCTTATTCCATGTGCAACAGCAAAATTCGGAGTTAAAAAAGGTGGGGGCATAGAGCACCACTTCCATATGAAGATTCTAGAAGAATCTAGTGTTAAATACACTGCTAGCCCCGGCACCTCGCAACCGCAATCGCGATAGGCTACAATCCGACGTTTATCAAAGTCGGAAACGTGATGGTACGCATTTCTCCTTCTTACACGAGGCATCACAACTACGTTTCACCAGGCAACGCCGGTCAACTGCTGTTTGTGTATGAGAAATCGGTTGGAAACTTTCCTCATGTCAGCACGTTGTAGGCGTCGCCACCGGCGCTATCCTTGTGTGAATGCTCTGAAAAGCTAATCGTTTGCATATCACATCTCCTTCCTGTCGGTTAAATTTCGCGTCTGTAGCACGTCATCTTCGAGGTGTAGCAATGTTAACGGGCAGTAGTGTACTACCACAGACCCCGCCCGCCCGCCCACACACCCATTTCCCCGTAAAACTATCTTTCTCAAATTTTTTCTACATTACTCTAGTGGTACCATCTTTGAATACTAATCAAGACGTCCTCGGTCCTGTGTTCGAACCCATGAATAAAAACCATGAGCACTGGCGGCCGAAGACACGCGCCATATGAAGTCACTCTTATTCAGGCAACGGCCTAGTGAAATAGGACGGATGAGAGGACAGAGGTTCAGCCTGACCCTAAAAGGCGGAAGAATCAGCAATGATCAACGCTTGAGGATGCAGAAGGCAGTGGGAATAGCTGCATTAAAGACACATGATGTGGTGCTGTACATGTGGTCTGTAATTGAAAAAGTGTGATTTCTCCATTGGCAAAATATTCCAGTCTAGTCCCCGATTCGGAACTGCGGGAGCGGACTCCCATAGGGGAGGTGACTGTGAGAAAAAGACTGAATAACCGACAAAGGATAACGTTCTACGAGTCGGGGCGTGGACTGTCAGAAGTTTGAACGTGATAGGAAAGACAGAAAATCTGAAAATTGAATCCTAGTCGCAGTCCAGGTGTAATTGACACCAATGATGTGAAATGGAAAGAAGGATTTCTGGTCAGATGAGTATAGAATAATATCAACAGTAGCAGAAAATGGTGTAACTGGAGTAGTATTCGTTATGAATAGGAAGGTAGGGGAGAGAGTCAGTTACTGTGATAGGGTTGTTCTCATCAGAATCGATAACAAACCCACAACGACAACGAGAGTTCAGGTGTGCATGCCGATGTCGCAAGCCGAAGATGAGGAGACAGAGAAAGTATATGAGGATACTGAAGGGGTAATTAACTACAAAAGGCAGATGAAAATCTAATAGTCATGGGTGACTGGAATGCGTTGTAGAGAAAGAAACATAACGAATGTTTACGGGAGAATATGGACTTCACAGTAAGAATGAGTTCTCTAATAAATTTCAGTAAATAATATCGAATACTCTGTCCAAGCTCCATAAGAGGAGAAGCTTAACTTGGAAAACGCAGAGAGATACGGAAAGACTGCAGTTAGATTACATCAGTGAAGCAGAGATTTCGATACCAGATACTGGATTGTAAGGAGTACTCAGGAGCAGATGTAGATTGAGAGCAAAATTTAACAGTTTGATGAGTAAACTAAAGTTTACGTGACTACTCAGGAAGAAAAAAATGGTTCAAATGGCTCTGAGCACTATGGGACTTAACTTCTGAGGTCATCAGTCCCCTACAATTTAGAACTACTTAAACCTAACTAACCTAAGGACATCACACACATCCGAAACTGCGATCGTAGCGGTCGCGCGGTTCCAGACTGTAACGCCTAGAACCGCTCGGCCACCCCGGCCGGCCACTGAGGAAGACTCAATCCACATAGAAATGGAGAACCGAAGTACTAAGGAATAAGTTTCCTTTAATTTACGTCCATGGTCACAAACTTTTTGTTAACAGATTACGGGTTTCGGTCTTTAGTGACATCATCAGATCTGTAAATTAAAGGAAACTTATTACATATACAGGTCACTGTTTTTTCGCGACCATGTCGCAGCTTGTGGTACTAAGGAGTGATACGCTTGAAGTTCCCTAAGGCTATAGACATTGCAATAAATAATAGCTCAGTACGCAGCTCAGTTGAAGACGAATGGACGCCTCTTAAAAGAGCACCCACGTAAGTTGGAAAGAAACCATAGGTACTAGGAAGGTAACTGCGGAGAAACCTTAGGTAACAGAAGAAATACTTCAGTTGATCAAAGGAATATGTACAGAAATGTTCAGGGAAATTCAGGAACACAGAAGTACAAGTCACTTAGAAATGAAATAAATAGGAGGTTCAGGGAAGATAAGACGAAATGGCTGCAAGAACAATGTGAAAAAATCGGAAAAGAAATTGCTGTCGGAAAGGATGGATAACATTCCATCACAATTTTTCAAAACCTTGGGGGGGGGGGGGGGGGGGAGCATTGATAACAAAACGACTATTCACGTTGGTGTGTAGAATATATCAGACGGCAGTATACTATCTGACTTTCGGAAAAACATCATTCATATAGTTTCGAAGATTGTACGAACATAAAAGTGCGAGAATTATCGCACAATCAGCGTAACAGTTTATGCATCAAAGTTGCTGACAACAACGGCAGGGGAGGAAGTAAAAAAGTACTGAAGATCTATTTAGACGACAATGGGTTTAGCTTTAGTGGAGGTATTGACACCAGAGAGGCAGTTCTGATATTGCGGTTTATAATGGAAACAATACTGAAGAAAAATGAAAACATGTTCATAGTAATTGTCGACGTGGAAAAAGCGTTTGACAATGTACAGTAAAATGGTGTATGATGTTCGAAGTGCTGAGAAAAAGGGGGATAAGTGATAGAGAAATAATAGGTAATATACAATATGTACAAGAACCAAGAGGGAGCACCAAGAGTGGAAGGCCAAGAACGAAGTGCACAGATTAAAAAGGGTGTAAGATAGAGATGTAGCCTTTCGCGCCTGCTGTTCGATGTATACGTCGAAGAAGCAATGACAGAAATAAGAGTTCAAGAGTGGGATTAAAATTCGAGGTGAAGGAACATCAATGTTAAGATTCGCAGATGATGTTGTTGTTGTTGTTGCTGTGGTCTTCAGTCCTGAAACTGATTTGATGCAGCTCTCCATGCTACTCTATCCTGTGCAAGCTTCTTCATCTCCCAGTACCTACTGCAGCCTACTTCTTTCTGAATCTGCTTAGTGTATTCATCTCTTGGTCTCCCTCTACGATTTTGACCCTCCACACTGCCCTCCAATACTAAATTGGTGATCCCTCGATGTTTCAGAACATGTCCTACCAACCGATCCCTTCTTCTAGTCAAGTTGTGCCACAAGCTCCTCTTCTCCCCAATTCTATTCAATACCTCCTCATTAGTTATGTGATTTACCCATCTAATCTTCAGCATTCTTCTGTAGCACCACATTTCGAAAGCTTCTATTCTCTTCTTGTCCAAACTATTTATCGTCCACGTTTCCCTTCCATACATGGCTACACTCCATACAAATACTTTCAGAAACGACTTCCTGACATTTAAATCTATACTCGATGTTAACAATTTTTTCTTCTTCAGAAATGTTTTCCTTGCCATTGCCAGTCAACATTTTATATCCTCTCTACTTTGACTATCATCAGTTATTTTGCTCCCCAAATAGCAAAAGTCGTTTACTACTTTAAGTGTCTCATTTCCTAATCTAATTCCCTCAGCAACACCCGACTTAATTCGACTACATTCCATTATCCTCGTTTTGCTTTTGTTGATGTTCATATTATACCCTCCTTTCAAGACACTGTCCATTCCGTTCAGCTGCTCTTCCAAGTCCTTTGCTGTCTCTGACAGAATTACAATGTCATCGGCGAACCTCAAATGTTGTTAGTGAAAGTGAAGGAGAATTACAGGATGTGTCGTATGTAATGGTCTAATGCGTACAGAATATGGATTGATAGTAAACCGAAGAAAAGCAAAAACAATAGGGAGTCGCAGAAATTAGAGTAGCAGAAATGACATCGATAAGCTTAACATTGTAACGGGGAACTCAAAGTTGACGACGTGAACGAATTCTTCTACCTTGAAAGCAAAACAACACATGACAGACGAATCAATCTCGGCGTGAGAAGACTACCACAGGCATTTACTGGTCAATAGAAGTCTACTAGCGTGTTAATATAAATCCAAAATTAATAAAATTAATGATAAATTACAATCGCAAATGTAAAATTGCACAAAAAAATTCAGCTAAAGAAGTAAATTAGTGTAGAAACTCTTGAAACTCAAGAGGTATATATCATGACAGTATCAAGCAAAGAACATCGAGACTCTAAGAGGGAAAAAAAAAAAGACACACCACGAAGGAATTATCCAAATTGGACGGTAACGTTTAGATTTCATATGCATGTACAGACAAATATATGAGTAAAATTTCAGGATGATTGGATGATTTATTCAGAAGTGAGAGAGATTCACGAACTGAGAATATCAGTAACGCGTTGGTCCTCTTCCGGTCTTTATGCAAACAGTCATCCGACTTGGTACTGATCAACAGAGTTGCTGGATGTTCTCCTGAGGATGTTCGTCACAATTTCTGTCCAATTGGCGTGTTAGAATGTCAATATCCCAAGTTGGTTGGAAGACCCGGCCGTAATGCTCCAAACCTTCTCAACTAGGGAGAGATACAGCGACCTTGCCGGCGATGACAGGGTTTAGCAAGCACGAAGACAAGAGGTAGACACTCTTTCCGTGTGCGGACGGGCGTTATCTTGCTGAAATGTAGGTCCAGGATGGCTTGCCGTGAAGGGCAACAGAACGGGGCCTAGAATATGGTCGGTGCTGTAAGGGTGTAACTGATGACAACCAAATGCGTCCTGCTATGAAATGAAATGGCACTCCATACCACCCGACTCGTTGCAAACGAGAATCAGGTTGGTATCTCACCCATCTCCGGAGCGTCCTCAGGTACGTCTTGATTGGTGTCAGGTCGAAGTGGGACTCATCATTGACGACAGTTCTGCTCCACTAAATGAGATTCCATGCCGAATGGGCCCGACACCAATGCGAACGGGCTTTTTGGTGTAGAGATGAATGGTAGTCCAATGGGCACCGGGAGATCAGCGCCCTTTTTCAGGGCCGCCTGTTCATGATCCTTGTGGTCAGTGAAGCACCAGTTGCACGTCGAGTCGCTGATGACGGTGAATCCGGGGCTCCGAGTGCCTCTCTGACGGTGTGTTCGGCCACGGTTCTTCCATTCTTGCCAACAACGTGAAATAGTGGCATCGTCCCTACTGAAACGTCGAGTGATTCGTTGAACACCGCAACCGGCTTCTTTGAGCTCAACTGCAGGTCCTCTCTCAGATGCTGACATCTACCTATACTCTTCACACGCCTGTGTGCGATGCACAGTCTGTCGAACTGAGTACACGAAATGAAATTCGGAAAGAATTTATGCCCCGATATAGACGTTTGCCTTGTTTTCTACTCTTTCCAGGTGCATGATGAAACTGTGCAGTAGCGTCATACATTCAACAAATGGCCGCCAAAGTTTACACTTTCTCATTTTCTAACGATACCTGTATGAATATCAGTTTGTGTTCAATTCCTTCGTGGTGCGTGTTTCTTTTTGTCGTAGTATCTGTTTACATAATCAAGTTTGCATGGACTCCTGCTCGCACTTCTGTGGATTTTTAATTGGATCAACGAAAATCCTCAAACACGTAAAGGCTTTTTCGTTTGATTCAATACAGGGCGGTCCATTGATCGTGACCGGGCCAAATATCTCACGAAATAAGAGTGAAACGAAAAAACTACACAGAACGAAACTTGTCTAGCTTGCAGGGGAAACCAGATGGCGCTATGGCTGGCCCGCTGCTATAGGTCAAATGGATATCAACCGCGTTTTTTAAAATAAAAACCCCCATTTTTATTACATTTTCGTGTAGTACGTACAGAAATATGAATGTTTTAGTTGGACCACTTTTTCACAGATGGCGCTGTAATAATCACAAACATGTGGCTCACAATTTTAGACGAACAGTTGGTAACAGGTAGGTTTTTTAAATTAAAATACAGCACGTAGGTACGTTTGAACATTTTATTTCGGTTGTTCCAATGTGATACACGTACCTTTGTGCACTTATCATTTGTGAGAATGCATGCTGTTGCAGCGTGATTACCTGTAAATACCACATTAATGCAATAAATGCTCAAAATGATGTCCGTCAACCTCAATGCATTTGGCAATACGTATAACGACACTCCTCTCAATGGCGAGTAGTCCGCCTTCCGTAATGTTCGCACATGCATTGACAATGCGCTGACGCATGTTGTCAGGCGTTGTCGGTGGATCACGATAGCAAATATCCTTCAACTTTCCCCACAGAAAGTAACCGGGGACGTCAGATCCGGTGAACGTGCGGGCCATGATAGGGTCATGAAATATGCTATTCAATACCGCTTCGACCGGACGCGAGCTATCTGCCGGACATCCATCATGTTGGAAGTACATCGCCATTGTGTCATGCAGTGAAACATCTTGTAGTAACATCGGTAGAACATTATGTAGGAAATCAGCATACATTGCACCATTTAGATTGCCATCGGTAAAATGAGAGCCAATTATCCTTCCTCCCATAATGCCGCACCACACATTAATCCGCCAAGGTCGCTGATGTTCCGCTTGTCGCAGCCATCGTGGATTTTCCGTTGCCCAATAGTGCATATTATACCGGTTTACGTTACCGGTGTTGGTGAAAGACGCTTTGTCGCTAAATAGAACGCTTGCAAAAAATCTGTCATCTTCCCGTAATTTCTCTTGTGCCCAGTGGCAGAACTGTACACGACGTTCAAAGTCGTCGCCATGCAATTCCTGGTGCATAGAAATGTGGTACGGATGCAATCGATGTTGATGTAGCATTCTAAACACCGGCGTTTTTGAGATTCCAGATTCTCGCTACGTATGTGCGGATTAGCCGCGACAGCACCTAAAACGCCTACTTGGGCATCGTCATTTATTGCAGGTCGTGGTTGACGTTTCACATGTGGCTGAACACTTCCTGTTTCCTTAAATAACGTAACTATTCGGCTAACGGTCCGGACACTTGGATGGTGTCATCCAGGAGACCGAGCAGAATACACAGCACACGCCCGTTGGGCATTTTGATCACAATAGCCACACATAAACACGATATCGACCTTTTCCGCTGTTGGTAAACGGGCCATTTTAACACGGGTAGCCGGCCGGTGTGGCCGTGCGGTTAAAGGCGCTTCAGTCTGGAACCGCGTGACCGCTACGGTCGCAGGTTCGAATCCTGCCTCGGGCATGGATGTGTGTGATGTCCTTAGGTTAGTTAGGTTTAATTAGTTCTAAGTTCTAGGCGACTGATGACCTCAGAAGTTAAGTCGCATAGTGCTCAGAGCCATTTGAACCAGCCACAACACGGGTAATGTATCACGAAGCAAATACCTTCCTGGCGGAATGTTACGTGATACCATATACTTATATGTTTGTGACTATTACAGCGCCATCTATCACAAAGTGAAAAAAGTGGTCCAACTAAAACATTCATATTTACGTACTACACGAATATGTAATAAAAATGGGGGTTCCTATTAAAAAAAAAAACGCAGTTGATATCCGTTTGACCTATGGCAGCACCAAGCGAGGTGGCGCAGTGGCTAGCACACTGGACTCGCATTCGGGAGGACGACGCTTCAATCCCGCGTGGCCATCTTGATTTAGGTTTTCCGTGATTTCCCTAAATCGCTCCAGGCAAATTCCGGGATGGTTCCTTCGAAAGGGCACGGCCGACTTCCTTCCATAATCCGATGAGACCGACGAGTTCGCTGTTTGGGCCCACCCCCAAACAACCCCAACCCCCTCAGCCTATGGCAGCGCCATCTAGCGGGCCAACCATAGCGCCATCTGCTTTCCCTCTTCAAGCTAGACAAGTTTCGTCCTTTGCAGTTTTTTCGTTTTGCGCGTATTTCGTGAGACATTTGGCCCGGTCACGATCAATGGACCACCCTGTATCGTAACGTGTGTATATGAAACTTCGTATTCTATCTGTTTATGTACAATCTTCCTAATCTCCAGTTGTATGCTCCACAATCTACAAGGAAGAACCAAAGAACCTGGTACACCTGCATAATATCATGTACGGTCCCCGCGAGCATGCAGCACGATGTGCCATGGGCCCGATTAATGACTTATGTGGTGCTGCAGGGAACTGACACAACTAATGCTGCAGGGCTGTGCAGTAACAGTACGAGGAGGTGTAGATCTCCTTTGAACAGCATGTGCAAAGCATCCTAGATATGCCCAATAATATTGATGTCTGGGAATTTGGTGGCCAGCGGAAGTGTTTAAAGTCAGAAGAGTATTCCTGGAGTCACTTGTAACAATCTGGATGTGTGGGTTGTCGAATTGTCCTACTGGAATTGCCCAAGTTCGTCGGAATGCACAATGGACATGAACGGATGCAGGTGATCAGACGAGATGCTCACATACGCGTCAGCTTCAGAGTCGTATCTGGAAGTACAACTCCAACTGGACACGCCCCACACCATTAAAGAGCCTCCACCATATTGAACAGTCCGTTGCTGACATGGAGGGTCGAGGGATACCTGAGGTTGTCTCCATACCCGTACACGTCCATCCTCTCGATATACTTTGAAACGAGACTCGTTCTACCAGGCAACGTGTTACCAGTCATCTACAGCCCATGTCGGTATTGACGGGCCCAGGGGAGACGTAAGGCTGTCCTGCAGTCTTCAAAGGTACACGAGTGGACCTTCGGCTGCGAAAGCCCATATTGATGATGTTTCGTCGAACGGTTGGCACGCTGACACTTGTTGATGGTCCAGCACTGAAATCTGCAGCAGTTTGCTGAAGGGTTGCGCTTCTGTCACGTTGAACGATCCTCTTCAGTCATCGTTGGTCCCCTTCTAGCAGGATCTTTTTCCGGTAGCAGCAGCGATGTCGGAGATTCGATCTTTTACCGGATTCCTGATATTTACGGTACACTCGTGAAATGGTCGTACAAGGTAATGCCCATTTCATCGCTAAGTCGGATATGCTGTGTCGCATCACTCGTGCGCTGACTATAACAGCACGTTCAAACTCACTTAAATCTTGATAACCTTGAAAGTGTCCTGTAGCCACCTTTCATTGCCAACTCTCGTAGTGGTCAAGTCGGCAAAGAGGTTTCCGCTACTTGTGAGAAATCCACCTGCGTTAGGTTGGTGGCGGAAATGGCATCCTGGGGTTTTCCGGTCTACGCGGAGCGTGGAAGAGGCTGGAGAAGCGGGAGGCAGTCTGCCGCCGGTGCGGGAAGCGTACACAGCTGTGCTCCAGTCGAAGAAGGGTGAGTTGGACTGATCGCGTGGCGCGTTGTCACATAGAGAGGGGAGCTTTTAGCTTTTGGTCTCGAATTTCGTCTTATAAAGATTTACCTGCTGGGTTGCAGCAGGGAATGCAAGGCTTTTGTAGACTTTCAGTTTGATTCCCAATGCAGTCTTGACTTTGATCCGTGAGAGGAACGCAGCACAAAGGAGTTGCATATGTTGAAGTGCCCTCGGTTCAGTGTGAATGTTTATGTGCCTACAACTGTGTGTGTATGCTTCTCATCTTTTCCGGATCTTGGTAATTTTTGTGTATTTGTGAATTTTCTTTGTCTCATGTGATTAAAATTTGGCCACGGTCCATAGAAGTTGTCTCCGCGGACCGAGTGGGCACGCGAGTCTGTTATGAAAGGTATAGTATTTCACAAGCAATTGTACATAGTTAGCATGCAACAGCAGTCTATAGATGCACTACATCAATGTTTTAAGGAATAAATAATTTTGCCTTCAATCTTATCTTGTGTACCGATGTTACGTCGCCGTTACCTTCGCCATTTACCTTGTAGTTTTCCTTGTTGGCCCACCTATAGCGTTTCCATGTGCACAGGGGTAGTGATTAGTGTCCCTTTTTTTTATCTGAAACAAATGCTCTGGAATAGATCGTGTTTTCACGAATCCTGCTGCAGGCTGCACTTACGCATGGTGTTCACGACCTATTTACTTTACTCAATATTTGATTCACGGGAAGAATGCCTGGATCATGTTAATATCTACATCCCATTCTTTATCAATGACTTTACAATGAATGTTCTTTTGTGAGTTTTTCTTATTAATAAATTAAGTAATTTTCCGACCCAGTGCTACCTCTTCTTTGTCGTGTGGCTAGAGTTGGTGGCGACCCTATCTTTTATATTGATTTCAGTGTCAAATAGCATTTTCTTATTCAAAGTGCGCGTGGGTCTTTTAGCTATCAGGATACACTCAAAGGGCGCTTCATGCTTCTTGCACATAGCGTCCTTTTATTCACGCCACTTACAACCTGCCATTGTAGCAGCAGTAACCGACCTAACAATTGCGCCAGATACTTGTCTCATATAGCCGTTGCCGATCGCAGCGCCGTATTCTGCCTGTTTACATATCTCTATATTTAAGTAGCCATGCCTGTATCACTTTCTTTGGCTCTTCAGTGTATGTTCACTTCTCTTATTTCATTTTTGTTTATTGTTGATATGTCAACAATCCTTATAAGTACTGAACCTCTTGCGGAAGTTGTAAAGTAATCGCGACTCATTGTTCTATGTGCATTGTAAAATCTGTGTATAAATGATTTTATTTTTGTACCAAGCTGTTGGCGGTGCGGTTGAATAAACCTAAGTCATATTAAAAAAAAAAAAGGCACGTCAATGACTTCCTTTCGTCAGAATAGAGAGAGTAAGTAATAGTGTCTGATTCACATCTTAATTTCCGCAAAGCGCCCGTCGCCCGTACTTTCTGAGTAACCCAGCTGCTCCTCTAACTGAAGCGGCCGCCGTCTGATCCTCTTGTCAGGTGACTCAAGGCAGCTTCCGGCGGAAAAGGTGACGCCAGCTGTCGGACAGCTAATCCAGTTAATGGCGGCTGGATGAGCCAGACCAGAGGTAGAGGCCGGCGGTTGCTTTGGTGCCGACAGCGGAATAGTTTCGACCTCTGCCGCTTCCCGACCCTCTGCAAGCAGGACAACGGCGCTGGTGGACGAATCAAACCCCACGTCAACAGTGCAGATACGAAGTGCTTATAAAGTACACTACTGGCCATTAAAATTGCTACACCACGAAAATGACGTGCTACAGACGCGAAATTTAACAGACAGGAAGAAGATGCTGTCACATGCAAATGATTAACTTTTCAGAGCATTCGCACCGGTGGTGACAACTAAGACGTGCTGACACGATGAAAGTTTCCAACCGATTTCTCATACACAAACAGCAGTTGACCGGCACTGCCTAGTGAAACGTTGTTGTGATGCCTCGTGTAAGGAGGAGAAATGCGTACAATCACGTTTCCGACTTTGATAAAGGTCGGATTGTAGCCTATCGCGATTGCGGTTTATCGTATCGCGACACTGCTGCTCGCGTTGGTCGAGATCCAATGACTTAGCAGAGTATGGAATCGGTGGGTTCACGAGGGTAATACGGAACGCCGTGCTGTATCCCTAGCAGCCGAGGTGACATTCATCATATCCGCATGGCTGTAACAGATCGTGCAGCCACGTCTCGATCTCTGAGTCAACAGATACGGACGTTTGCAAGACAACAACCATCTGCACGAACAGTTCGACGTCGTTTGCAGCAACATGGACTATCAGCTCGGAGACCGTGGCTGCGGTTACCCTTGACGCTGCATCACAGACAGGAGCGCCTGCGATGGTGTACTCAATGACGAACCTGGGTGCACGAATGGCAAAACTTCATTTTTTCTGATGAATCTGGGTTCTGTTTGCAGAATCATGATGGTCGCATCCGTGTATGGCGACATCGCGGTGAACGCACATTGGAAGCGAGTATTCGTCATCGCCATACTGGCGTATCACCCGGCGTGGTGGTATGGGGTGTCATTGATTATACGTCTCGGTCACCTCTTGTTCGCATTGACGGCACTGTGAACAGTGGACGTTACATTTCAGATGTGTTATGACCCGTCGCGCTACCCTTCATTCGATTCCTGCGAATCCCTACATGTCAGCAGGATAATGCACGACCGCATGTTGCAGGTCCTGCACGGGCCTTCTGGATACAGAAAATGTTCGACTGCTGCCCTGGCCGGCACATTCTCCAGATCTCTCACAAATTGAAAACGTCTGGTCAATGGTGGCCGAGCAACTGGCTCGTCACAATACGCCAGTCACTACTCTTGATGAACTGTGGTATCGTGTTGAAGCTGCATGGGCACCTGTACCTTTACACACCATCCAAACTGTGTTTGACTCAATGCCCAGGCGTATCAAGGCCGTTATTACGGCCGGAGGTGGTTGGTCTGGCTACTGATTTCTTAGGATCTCTGCACCCAAATTGCGTGAGAATGTAATAACATGTCAGTTCTAGTATAATATATTTGTTCAAGAATACCCGTTTATCATCTGCATTTCTTCTTGGTGTAGCAATTTTAATGGCCAGTAGTTTGTAATTGAGCAGTACGTAGCCGAGTTCGCTACCGCACGCCCGTACGGTGGCGCTCGAGTCGGAAGTAAGCTGGCTCGAATCTTAGTGGTGGAAGAATTCTTCGCTGCCATTATTTGGCCGGCAAGGGGTGGACAGGTGGAGGCGTAAAGTTCCTGACCACCAGTCCTAGCGCCATAACTATCCGCAGTGTCTCAGGAAGTGAGAGCATGAGTCACTTTTAATGGTGGTCCGTCTGTGAGGTGGGGATGTTAGCTTTGGCGGCTCAGTCGATGCTATTCGGCAGGAGTGCGTTCTGTGCCGACATCGGATTTCACCCTCTCCCTTCTCTCATCAGCACAGATAACAGTACACAAATATAACATCACACTACACAGAACTTCATTATACACTGCAAGTACACATACGTCGCACCTGTAACATAATCGCGGGGAAGGGGCGAATTTGTGCGGTACAAGAAAACCCATTCCCACAGATGTCTGAGCTCACCTCGTGGGATATCTCTGCCAACAATACTATACGACAATTATATTTTATCACCTAAGTAATTTATTGTTGTCTACAAAAATTTAAGAGCGTTACAAACAAAAGCGGAGGCGATTAATTAAGTGTATTTCTTGTTCCAGATATTCGTTCTGGAAACCCTCGTCTGTGGCTGAGCCATCCTCCGCTGTACCCCTCCTCCATGAGCGCTAGTCCTGTTAGGTAATGGGGCTGTAGACAAAATATCGGTATATCGATACTTTTTCCAAAAGATATCAATAATCAGGGTGAGTCAGGAGGAAAGGTACATGGTTTGAGGGGTGATACTGGTGGTGATTGTGAACAAAAAACTCCTCCGCGCGGGATTAGCCGAGCGGTCTGAGGTGCTGCATTCATGGACTGTGCGGCTGATCCCGGGGGAGGTTCGACTCGTCCCTCGGGCATGGATGTGTGTGTTTGTTTGTCTTTAGGATAATTTAGGTTCAGCAGTGTGTAAGCTTAGGGACTGATGACCTTAGTAGTTAAGTCCCATAAGATTTCACACACATTTGAACATTTCAAACATACGCCCTTTCCTTATCCGTTTCCGGGTAAACCAATGAAAACAACTAGGAACGGGAAACTTTTATGGTCGTCCTTACTAACCGTGTCAGTACGCAGTTCACTTGCGCATGGTCTTGTTGTTTACCTCAAGTCTCAGTTCGACAGTGCTTGTCGTCGTGCACGGTACTACAGTGTTGTTACGTGAACAACGAATACAATTTCGTGCAGTGAAAATGCCACAGATATTCACACATGCAGAGTATGCCGACGTGGTGTTTGTCTATGCATTGTCCAATGGGAAATCCAGAGTTGCTTTGCGAGAATACCAACAAAGATTTCCGAATCACAGAGTGGTACGCTTCCCAGGGTAAATTTTGTCTCTGAACGTCCCGTGCAACAAACTCTTAATAAAGGTAGGAGACGAGGTGCTGGCGGAATAAAGCTGTGAGGACGGGGCGTGCGTCGTGCTTGGGATGCTCAGTTGGTAGAGCACTTTTCCGCGGAAGGCAAAGGTCCCGAGTTCGAGACTCGGTCCGGCACACAGTTTTAATCTGCCAAGAAGTTTCAACTCTTAATAAAGTTGAGAACATTCTTCGAGTAATGGAACGCAATCCTACTACTAGCTCTAGAAGAATTGCTGCCCAACTTGGTATTCCACAAACACGAGTGATACGCACAGTACACGAGCACGGTCTGTAGCCGTTTCACAGGCAGAGTGTACAACATCTGCACGAAGGAGATGCTGCCGCCCAGCAAGAATTATGTCAATGGATCATTGCCAATGATCGATTAATTCACCTTATTCTGTTCACGGATGAGTCAACATTTACCCGCAACGGAATCAACACCACGCGCAACTCTCATGTGTGGGCGAATGACAATGTGCACGCTACTGTGGGAACGAATTTTCAACGACGGTTCTCAGTCAACGTGTGGTGCGGTGTTATTGATGACCAACTCATCGGTCCAGTTGCTTCAGACTACAGGGACACGGTATCTTGAATTTCTTCAAAATGTGTTAGCAAAATACGTGGAGGATATCCCTTTGGCAACACGAGCTCGTATGTACTTTCAGCATGACGGAGCTCCTACACATTCCGAACGGCCAGTGACAGAGTATCTCAACAAAACGTATCCTGGTCGTTGGATTGGTCGCCGTGGAGTCATTGCTTGGCCACCGAGGTCACTCGATGTTACACCACTGGATTACTGTTTGTGGCCGAAGAGCTACGCCTATAAGCGCAGCTGCTATAGGTTGTGAACAGTTGGGAATGTGGGTCTCACGGGAAGCGTGCAAGGGATAAGTGCCTGCAGTCGCGCTATCCTCAGTGCCCTCAGTGGCTCAGATGGATAGAGCGTCTGCCATGTAAGCAGGAGATAACGGGTTCCAGTCCCGGTCGCGGCACATATTTTCAGCTGTCCCCATTGAGGTTATATCAACAACACCTGTTGGCAGCTCACCGTTTCGATTGTCATTTCTTTCTAGAAAACCTGCACGGTCATCATTGGTATCTCTTCTTTGGGAACAGTTACTGTCTTCATTTAATATCGTCTTAACTTCTGAACGGTTTGCGTTATGACATTCAAACTGCACGATTGGCCGCGGGGCATGATAGGAATTAGTTTGCGATTTGTAGTTTGGATTAGCGACGAAGGCCACTTTCCTTTGGATGGGTTCGTCAATAAGCAAAATTGGTACTTTTGGGGGACTAAGAATCGCATTTCGCGATAACAAAGTATCTTCACCCTCAACGGGTGACTGTGTCGTATACAACGTCCAGTCACGGAATAACGGATGCGATATCCCTTGATGTACGGGCACTACCGAATGGTACGCGAAGGTTTTGTAAGATGAGTTCATCCCTGTGGTGTCACCGCCAGACACCACACTTGCTAGGTGGTAGCTTTTAAATCGGCCGCGGTCCGTTAGTATACGTCGGACCCGCGTGTCGCCACTGTCAGTGATTGCAGACCGAGCGCCACCACACGGCAGGTCTAGAGAGACTTCCTAGCACTCGCCCCAGTGGTACAACCGACTTTGCTAGCGATGGTTCACTGACAAAATACGTTCTCATTTGCCGAGACGATAGTTAGCATAGCCTTCAGCTACGTCATTTGCTACGACCTAGCAAGGCGCCATAGCATTTGATATTTATCTTATGAAGCATGTACAGTCAAGAGTGATGTTCTACAATTATGGATTAAAGTTAAGTATTACAGCAACTGCGTCCGTTTTTCTAAGTTCTCATTTCCTTGTAATGTTCCAGACCTCACGCCAGTCTGCGTGAGCTAAAAGCGGTCATTTCGGCCTCCTCTAGCAACACGGTGTTGGCTCTTCTGCCAACACTTCAATCCCATTATCCAAAGTGACCCTGATTTCGATAAGATGTGTTTCATGCAAGACGGAGCTGGACCCCATCGAAGCAGGTGAGCATTTGATGCCCTGGAGGAGCACTTTGGGGACCGCATTCTGGCTCTGGGGTAGCTAGAGGAGACTGGCATGGGCCTCGATTCGCCGCCATATTCTCCGGATCTGAACACATGCGACTGCTTCCTGTGGGGCTACACTACTGGCCATAAAAATTGCTACACCACGAAGATGACGTACTACAGACGCGAAATTTAACCGACAGGGAGAAGATGCTGTGATATGCAAATGATTAGCTTTTCAGAGCATTCACACTAGGTTGGCGCCGGTGGCGACACCTACAACGTGCTGACATGAGGAAAGTTTCCAACCGACTTCTCATACACAAACAGCAGTTGACCGGCGTTGCCTGGTGAAACGTTGTTGTGATGCCTCTTGTAAGGAGGAGAAATGCGTACCATCACGTTTCCGACTTTGATACAGATCCGATTGTAGCCTATCGCGATTGCGGCTTATCGTATCGCGACATTGCTGCTCGCGTTGGTCGAGATCCAATGACTGTTAGCAGAATATGGAACGGTGGGTTCAGGAGGATAATACGGAACGCCGTGCTGGATCCCAACGGTCTCGTATCACTAGCAGTCGAGATGTCAGGCATCTTATCCGCAAGGCTGTAACGGATCGTGCAGCCATGTCTCGAGCCCTGAGTCACCAGATGGCGACGTTTGCAAGACAACAACCATCTGCACGAACAGTTCGACGACGTTTGCAGCAGCATGGACTATCAGCTCGGAGACCATGGCATCACAGACAGGAGCGCCTGCGATGGTGTACTCAACGACGAATCTGGGTGCACGAATGGCAAAACGTCATTTTTTCGGATGAATCAAGGTTCTGTTTACAGCATCCTGATGGTCGCATCAGTGTTTGGCGACATCGCGGTGAACGCAGGTTGGAAGCGTGTATTCGTCATCACCATCCTGGCATATCACCCGGCTTGATGGTATGGGGTGCCATTGGTTACACATCTCGGTCACCTCTTGTTCCCACTGTCGGTACTTCGAACAGTGGAAACTACATTTCAGATGTGTTACGACCCGTGGCTCTACTCTGCATTCGATGCCTGCGAAACCCTACATTTCAGCAGGATAATGCACGACCGCATGGTGCAGGTCCTGTACGGGCCTTTCTGGATACAGAAAATGTTCGGCTGCTGCCCTGGCTAGCACATTCTCCAGATCTCCTACCAATTGAAAACGTCTGGTCAATGGTGGCCGAGCAACTGCCTCGTCACAATACGCCAGTCAGTACTGTGGACGAACTGTGGTATCGTGTTGAAGCTGCATGGGGAACTGTACCTGTACACGCCATCCAAGCTCTGTTTGACTCAATGCCCAGACGTATCAAGGCCGTTAGTACGGCCAGAGGTGATTGTTCTGGGTACTGATTTCTCAGGATCTATGCACCCAAATTGCGTGAAAATGTAATCACATGTCATTTCTAGTATAATATATTTGTCCAATGAATACCCGTTTAACATCTGCATTTCTTTTTGGTGTAGCAATTTTAATGGCCAATAGCCTCGTGATGACTGGGTGTTGTGTGATGTCGTTAGGTTAGTTAGGTTTAAGTAGTTCTAGGGGACTGATGACCATAGATGTTAAGGCCCATAGTGCTCAGAGCCATTTGAACCATTTTAATGGCCAGTAGTGTATATTAAAGACATAGTGTACAACAATAACCCCAAAACCATTGCTGAGCTGAAAACAGCCATTCAGCGGATCATCGACAGCATCGATGTTCCGACAGTACATTGAGCCATTCAGAATTTCGCTATTCGTCTGCGTCAAATCATCGCCAATGATGGCAGCCATATCGAACATGTCATAATCTAAATCCGAATATCTGTAGTAAATAAAGTACGTGCACGTCGTAGTTTGTATCTAATTTACGTTTGTGTTCATGTAGTTCAATAATTGTCACTCTGCAAGATTAGCGGTTTCACTACCTTCCATTCTTTTAACGATATTATTGTACAGTGGTTTTATCGTGTTCGTAAAAGGGTATTGGTGCGCCACGTCTTCTTAAAGTGTCCCATCCAAACGTTATGAATCGCTGTAAAGATGCGTTGCTATGGTCCTTGGAAGTTCGTCATCTGAAAAGAACTGTAATGTTCCTAGAGTCAGCTACAGTGCCTCCATGTAAGATGGCTACATTTGTCTCAAGGTTTGTAAGCGAATAGCTTCTGGGCCCAGAAACAACACTCTGTTGGAAGCGTGTTTCAGTTGGGGTCACGCAACGTTTAGGGGAAGGTTAGGAAGACAGATGGCTCGGAGGTGGTGCAATCTGTCTGATTCTGGCGCCAAACAACCGGCAGTAATGGGGGCGGCGGTAATCACCTGTGACGGCTCGCTTTGTTCCAGGCGGCCATTCACCGGCATCTCTGCACCCCTCCCCTCCCGGGCTGTTCATTCGGTGCCTCCCGCACTGACGAGGGGTCGGCGAGGAAACGGGACAAGGCCGCAGGGCGGAAATATCGCCAGAGCTTAATCCGAGCAGAGCAGGTAAGAGGAGTTAATTAATGGAGACCCGGGGCGGTGTTGGAAAGTCTGTGGGCACGTCTTACTGGATGAATAGCCCGACAGCTAGTCGATATCTGTCAGACCACGACCCAGACAAGTCTTCATCTACGTCTATAGTCCGCAAGGCAGCTTACGGTGTGTGGCGGCGGGTACTTTGTGTACCACTGCAACTTCTCTCCTCTCCCGTTCCAGTCCCGATAGGTCTGCGAGAAGAACAATTGTTGATAAACATCCATGTGAACTCGAATCTCTCTGAAATGTTGATAAACATCCATGTGAACTCGAATCTCTCTGAAATGCCCTCCTTAATCCGCAGGACAGGACAGATAGAATAAATTGTGGAAAGGGGCCAAAAGAAGGGGCTGTCAGTTACACTCGAACATACAGCTTTATTATTTGATCAAACATTACAAGAACCCAAAAAATAATTTTTTTTAAACACGCTGCCTTAATCTTTGGGACTTACTTATCGGCTGAAAGGCACTTTAATTTAAAAACGGCTGAAGGCTAATAACTTAAAACGCAAAGATAATCAGAAGTTTAAAATGCAAGCCTTATCTTAAAACAGTTCTTTAGTTAGGCTTAAGTAAACAAGTTAAATTCAAATCGGCTGAAGGACGAACATGTTAAAACACCAAAACATTAATTTTTTTTTAAATACCAAAATCCTTACGAGAAACAGTTCTTTAATTTAGGCTGAAGGCCGTAAGAACAAACAACTGAAACTCAAGCCGGATGAAGGCATAAGACTTAAAAATTCAGTAGGTTAAAGTAAACAAGTTAAATCAGCTGAAGGCCAAAGACTTAAAATTCAAAATTTTTTTAAAATACCGAACGGCTTGCGTGAAACAGTACCTCAAACTAGGCTGAAGCCCTTAAGAGTAAAAGAACTCTAATTTAAAACACAAAACCGGCAAGAAGCCATACAAGTACCAACAACAAGAACAAATTAACAAAAAGAAGGCAGTACACACAAGGGCGCCCAGATGTTCGAGGATATGCCAAGAAGGAATTAGCTGAATGGGACGGAAATTGGTAGATGTGATATACATGTACAGACACACATACGATTACAAAAAAAGAAAAAAAAACAAAAAAAATGTGTTTGTGAAATCTTGTGGGGCTTAACTGCTAAGGTCATCAGTCCCTAAGCTTACACACTACTTAACATAAATTATCGTAAGGACAAAAACACACACCCATGCCCGAGGGGGACTCGAACCTCCGCCGGGACCAGCCGCACAGTCTATGACTGCAGCGCCTGAGACTGCTCGGCTACTCCCGCGCGGCTCGTGCTGTTAGCAAAGGCCCTCGCGTCGATCGTCTGCACCATAGCCCATTAGCACCAAATTTATCCTCACTGCCCTAACGGATACTTTCGTTGTATGTGCCACATCGATTTTTGCGGTTACTTCATGCAGTGTTGCTTGTCTGTTAGCACTGACAACTCTACGCAAACGCCGCTGCTCTAGGTCGTTAAGTGAAGGCTGTCGGCCTGTGCGTTGTTTGTGGTGAGAGGTAATGCTGAAATCAGGTATTGTCGGCACGCTCTTGACGCGGTGGATCGCCAAATATTGGATTCCCTAACGATTTCCGAAATGGAATGTCCTATGCGTCTACCTCCAACAACCATTCCGCGTTCAAGGTCTGTTAACGTGCCCCTAATCTCGTCGGAAAGCTTTTGACATGAATCACTATTCAGTGTATGGTCTGTTACTCTTCTACGTGTCCCTGCCCTTTGGTAAACGTTTTGAGTTTCTCTCTGAGATGTGGCAAGACTGCCTCTTTATCTAACTTACTGAATATCTATATCATCCTGCTTGTTTTAGGGGTCCTATAAATTTTCGTAACCACTGTTGCTACAACTGCCTCACAGTCATTGATACCATTTTATTTGTACGTATCCACGGAGAGGTCTAGTTATTCGTTACTACAAGATGCATTACAGCGAAATGTTGCTGCAGATCGGCCATCTAAGACACATGTGTATTAAGATCCTCGGATATTGTAATAAATATTTTATTTTTATTGTCTCTTGAATATTATCTTTTGCGTTTTCCTGTAGTAGACGCAGAAGTCATACATATTCACTGTTAACGAAATATCTGAGAAATAAAATCATTTATCAACAACTCATTGAAGGAAACTGGTTTCCTTCTTCGGTTTTGCCACTTTCTGTGAATTGGCTATAGTGCAGTAGCTGTTATATGCTACACACGTCTAAGTAAGTGTCAATACATTTCACATTTGAAACTTCCTGGCAGATTAAAACTGTGTGCCGGACCGAGACTCGGGACCTTTGCCTTTCGCGGACAAGTGCTCTACCAACTGAGCTACCCACGCACAACTCACGACCCACTCTCACCTCTTGAATTCTGCCAGTACCTCGTCTCCTACCTTCCAAACTTCACAGAAGCTCTTCTGCGAACCTTCCAGAACTAGCACTCCTGCAAGAAAGGATATTGCGGAGACCTAGCTTAGCCACAGCCTGGGGGATGTTTCCAGAATGAGATTTTTCACTCTGCAGCGGAGTGTGCGCCGATATCAAACTTCCTCGAACTCTGGACCTTTGCCCCATGCTGTAGCTAAGCCAAGTCTCCGCAATATCCTTTCTTCCAGGAGTGATAGTTCTGTAAGGTTCGCAGGAGAGCTTCTGTAAAGTTTGGAAGGTAGGAGACGAGATGATGGCAGAAGTAGAGCTGTGAGGACGGGGCGTGAGTCGTGCTTGGGTAGCTCAGTTGGTAGAGCACTTGCCCGCCTAAGGCAAAGGTCCCGAGTTCGAGTCTCGGTCCGGCACACAGTTTTAATCTGCCAGGAAGTTTCCTGTACCTAGCATTACGAGGTATGTGAGAAAAGTAACGAGACTGATTTTTTATCTACCAGAATTTTTGTTTCGAACAGCAGTATTGTCCGCTTCAAAGAAATTCCTGTCGGCAGCTATACAATGACGAAGTCGCTCCCAGCCTTGATAGCAGCGCTGAAAGGCTTCAACCGGTAGGGTTTTTAATATGTCGGTTGCATTGTTTTCAGTGTCTCAGAGTCCCAAAATGACGTCCTTTTAAGGCCTTTTTCAATTTCGGTAAGAGAAAAACGTCACAGGGACTCAGACAAGGTTAATAAGGGGCTGAAGAACAGCAGGTACGCCTTTTGAATGTAAAAGTTCCTTCATTGGAAGTAGCAGTGCGACATGGGGCGTTGTCATGATGGAGCATCCATTTGTCTGTAATTTCCGGTCTCACTCGCCGGCCAAGGTGGCCGAGCGCTTCTAGGCGCTACAGTCTGGAACCGCGAGATCTCTACGGTCGTAGGTTCGAATCCTGCTTCGGGCATGGATGTGAGTGATGTCCTTAGGTTAGTTAGATTTAAGCAGTTCTAAGTTCTAGGGGACTGATGACCTCAGAAGTTGAGTCCCATAGTGCTCAGAGCCATTTGAACCATTTTGAACCGGTCTCACTCGATTCGCCCTCTCATGAGCCTTTCAAGGACGTCTTTGTAAAACACTTGGCTGTCATGGAGGAACAGTCTCACGAGAGCACGCACACGTTCGATGTTTTTATCGATTTTTGAACTTGAAGATCTCCCTGAGCGAAGTTCATCTTACCCATGTTCTCAGCCTTCGAAAAATAATTTATACCAAAGAGAGACTTGTGCTCTTGACAAGCAATGTTCCTCGTAGGTCTGACTTTACAGAGGACACAGTCGCGGATTCTCCAAGTTTAAGAACAAAACTTGATGGCATAAAGTTGCCCTCAAGTCCGCTGTTTCACTTTCGTAAGACACAACAAAAACACAACAGTTGTCGCTCTAAAGAAATCACGTGATTGCTGTAAGGAGCTGAGACTCGGACTGAGGCTCTGAAAGTGGTGAACACAACGGTCTACACAAGGAGCACATCACACTGTTGCCAGATGGCTCACAGCGTTGTCCATCACACTGTTTTTCTCACACACCTCGTATGTGAGCTCCAGTGCTTTTTACGACTTCTGCAAACTGTGGGACTTCGTTACAAATTCTTCAGTAGTCGATCATTAGGATTCTTATTACACTACTGCCCATTAAAATTGCTACACCCCAAAGATGACGTGCTGCAGACGCGAAATTTAACCGACAGGAAGAAGATGCAGTGATATGCAAATGATTAGCCAGAGCATTCGCACAAGTTTGGCGACGGTGGCGACACATACAACGTGCTGACATGAGGAAAGTTTCCAACCGATTTCTCAAACACAAACAGCAGTTGACCGGCGTTGCCTGGTGAAACGTTGTTGTGATGTCTCGTATAAGGAAGAGAAATGCGTACCATCACGTTTCCGACTTTGATAAAGGTCGGATTGTAGCGTATCGCGATTGCGGCTTATCGTATCGCGACATTGCTGCTCGCGTTGGTCACGATTCAATGACTGTTAGCGGAATATGGAATCGGTGGGTTCAGGAGGATAATACGGAACGCCGTGCTGGATCCCAACGGCCTCGTATCACTAGCAGTCGAGATGACAGGCATCTTATCCGCATGGCTGTAACGGATCATGCAGCCACGTCTCGATCCCTGAGTCAACAGATGGCGACGTTTGCAAGGCAACAACCATCCGCACGAACAGTTCGACGACGTTTGCAGCAGCATGGACTATCAGCTCAGAGACCATGGCTACGGTTACCCTTGACGCTGCATCACAGACAGGAGCGCCTGCGATGGTGTACTCAACGACGAACCTGGTTGCAGGAATGGCAAAACGTCAATTTTTCGGATGAATCCAGGTTCTGTTTACAGCATCGAGATGGTCGCATCCGTGTTTGGCGACATCGCGGTGAACGCACATTGGAAAATTGTATTCGTCATCACCATACTGGCGTATTATCTGGCGTGATGGTATGAGGTGCCATTGGTTGTACGTCTCGGTCACTTCTTGTTCGCATTGACGGCACTTTGAACAGTGGACGTTACATTTCAGATGTGTTACGACCCGTACACTTCATTCGATCTGTGCGAAACCCTATATTTCAGCAGAATAATACACGACTGCATGTTGCAGGTCCTGTGCGGGCCTTTCTGGATACAGAAAATGTTCCACTGCTGGCCTGGCCAGCACATTCTCCAGATCTCTCACCAATTGAAAACGTCTGGTCAATGGTGGCCGAGCAACTGGCTCGTCACAATACTCCCTCCAGTCACTACAGCTGTACCTGTACCCGCCATCCAAGCTGTGTTTGACTCAATGCCCGGGCGTATCAAGGCCGTTATTACGGCCAGAAGTTGTTGTTCTGGGTACTGATTTCTCAGGATCTATGCACCCAAATTGCGTGAAAATGTAATCACATGTCAGTTCTAGTATAATATATTTGTCCAATTAATATTCGTTTATGATCTGCATTTCTTGTTGGTGTAGCAATTTTAATGGCCAGTAGTGTATTTCATCTAGAGGTACCAGTTATTTGAATCTTGCTCTTATTCTTCGGGTATGTTAGGGCTATCTATCATTGTCTGGGCAAAATGGAAGTCTTCTAAGGTAAACACAATAACAATAAAAAATATAAAAAGAGACCTGGTGTGCATCCTAATCACAGTCAGCTACCTGTGTGGCAGCCTCTAATGTGGTAGTGCACACCTGGTCCACTAAGGGGGGGGGGGGGGGGGGCGCTACCGTTATGAATCCTAGAGCTAAGTCTATGAAAATACAGCCTAACTTGTCACATAACCTTGAAAGTTTCTGGTTAAAGTCTTCCAATCGGCTAAAAATCACAGGTTGTCGATCAGATCTGAGTACAATGCTGCAAACTGTGAGCTCCGTTGAGCAAGGTTGGTCTTCTCAATCTTCCCTGCTAGTTGCTAGCAATATCCTGGGTTCCCTTTAGTCCCTGTCTACCCTGTACAGACCCATAGGGCTGCCACTGACAGAGTGAAGAGGACCAGCAGTGATAGATCCTGTACCTCCTACACAGGTGACATTGTCCACTGGAGAGGATAGCAGTTGAGGTATTTTCGGTATCTCTGGTAGCCTGCATGACTCCCGGTATTCCGCACAACACACCAATTCGAAGCAGCTTCGTGTCGCTTGACTGACGTCAGTGCGATTTCAAGCTGCTTATGAGTAGCAATGAACTGATTCTGTGCCTAAGAATAGCATTCACAGTTGGCCTACATTCTTACTGGTGTAATGTTTACACTACTGGCAATTAAAATTGCTAGACCTGGAAGGATGCATGTGATAATCGGGTATTAATTGGACAAATACATTACACTAGGACTTACATGTGATTTATTACATTTTCAAGCAATTTGGGTGCATAGATCCTGAGAAATCATTACCCAGAACAACCGCAGCCGGCCGGAGTGGCCGTGCGGTTCTAGGCGCTACAGTCTGGAGCGGAGGGACCGCTAAGGTCGCAGGTTCGAATCCAGCCTCGGGCATGGATGTGTGTGATGTCCTTAGGTTAGTTAGGTTTAATTAGTTCTATGTTCTAGGCGACTGATGACCACAGAAGTTAAGTCGCATAGTGCTCAGAGCCAACAACCACCTCTGGCCGTAATAATACGCCTGGGCATTGAGTCAAACAGAGCTTGGATGGCGTGTACAGGTACAGCTGCCCATGCAACTTCTACACGATACCACAGTTCATCTAGAGTAGTGACTGGCGTATTGTGAGGAGCCAGTTGCTCGGCCACCATTGACCAGACGTTTCCAGTTGGTGAGAGATCTGGAGAATGTGCTGGCCAGTTCAGCAGTCGAACATTTTCTGTATCGAGAAAGGCCCGTGCAGGACCATCAACATGCGGTCGTGCATTATCCTGCTGAAATGTCAGGTTTAGCAGAGATCGAATGAAGGGTAGAGCCACGGGTCGTAACACATCTGAAATGTAACGCCCACTGTTCAAAGTGCCGTCAATGCGAACAAGAGGTGACCGAGACGTGTAATCAATGCACTCCATACCATCACGAATACACGCTTCCAATGTGTGTTCACCGCGATGTCGCCAAACACGGAAGCGACCATCTTGATGCCGTAAACAGAACCTGGATTCATCCGAAAAAATTGACGTTTTGCCATTCGTGCACCCAGGTTCGTCGTCGAGTACACCATCGCAGGCGCTCCTGACTGTGACGCAGCGTCAAGGGTAACCGCAGCCATGGTTTCCGAGCTGATAGTCCATGCTGCTGCAAACGTCGCCGAACTGTTAGTGCATATGGTTGTTGTCTTGCAAACGTCCCCATCTGTTGACTCAGGGATCGAGACGTGGCTGCACGATCCGTTACAGCCATGCGGGTAAGATGCCTGTCATCTCGACTGCTAGTGATACGAGGCCGTTGGGATCCAGCATGGCGTTCCGTATTACCCTCCTGAACCAACAGTTTCCATATTCTGCTAATAGTCATTGGATATCGACCAATGCGAGCAGCAATGTCGCGATACGATAAACCGCAATCGTGATAGGCTACAATCCGTCGTTTATCAAAGTCAGAAACGTGCTGGTACGCATTTCTCCTCCTTACATGAGGCATCATAACAACGTTTCACCAGGCGAGGCCTGTCAAATGCTGTTTATGTCTGAGAAATCCGTTGGAAACTTTCCTCATGTCAACACGTTGTATGTGTCGCCACCGGCGCCAACCTAGCGTGAATGGTCTGAAAAGCTAATTATTTGCATATCACAGCATCTTCTTCCTGTCTGTTAAATTTTGTATCTGTAGCACGTCATCGTCGTGGTGTAGCAATTTTAATGGACAGTAATGTATTTTAGCAGTAAATAAGTAACTTTTTCGTCTGCGATATTGACGTAATAGGAGGATCTGCTACGCTACAAGCTTTGGAAGTTCCTTTTCCTGTCTGCAACTACAGCCCCGAAGAAATTTGTTTGTGTAAATATCAAAAGAAAAGGCTGGCATAAAATTTACAGATTTCTCGAAGATAATTTCGTTTCTCGAACTTTTTTTTTCGATATTACACGCACTTACAAACTCGTGTAAAAAAGTCGTAAATAGTGTAGATGTACGACAGAGATCGACAATATTAAATGCTAGTGAACGTGTAAGTTAAATGGGACACGATACGGGAGTTACAATACGCGCAAAACAAAATACTGCAATACAGAGATTGAATTCGTAAGTTTACGTCGCCAACTTTGAAGGAACTGGTCAAAGGAACAGGTCAGTGAGCAGAGAGAAGTCTGAATACAGCAATAAATAATGACACTGCAGTAAGACGGAAACGCTTTCCTAGGAAGATACTGTAGCTCAATACGGAATCAAGTTACCTTCCATTAGGAATGCGGAATGCGCTCACTGTGTACTGACTTTCAAAATGATGGAGCACAGCAATCACTCACCCTTTCGTTTCACGATTTATTAGCTGCTAGCACTCCTCCTCAAGTGGTTCAAATGGCTCTGAGCACTATGGTACTTAACATCTGCGGTCATCAGTCCCCTAGAACTTAGAACTACTTAAACCTAACTAACCTAAGGACATCCCACACATCCATGCCCGAGGCAGCATTCGAACCTGCGACCGTAGCCGTCACGCGGTTCCAGACTGAAGCGCCTTGAACCGCACGGCCAACCCGGCCGGACACTCCTCCTCGTACAGGTCTTAATGTACTATGTACACTTTTGTGTTCTGTCTCGTTTAACAGTGAAATTTCGTTCCTGCTGTTTATGCTGACACCCATTCATTTACGACGGACTTGTCCATGAAAATTTTTTAAAAGCGTTTCTGATCCACGCCTGTATACCTCAGCATCGTAGTGTGGAATTTTAATAGGCAGTTTACGTTTACTATATTACCGAAACTAATGACCAGAAGACAGAATATCTTCCTGTGACGCTGTATGGGTAAGTGGACCAAAATCACACAGAAGAGTAAAATGACATAGCTTTTTTTCTTTTTAATTTGGCGGCTGACAGGATCACACCTGTTTACTTCATTGCTTGTGCGGCTACACTTTTTCCACAAGCCATTAATCTTTGTCTGCTTCCATTTACCGAGGTGAGATGAGGGAAGCCATTTTCGAAATCAACGAAATCAATAGTTATTAAGACTTCTTTAAAACTATGCATTGTTGATTATTTATGTGGAAGATTTACTATGAGCGGGAGACCTTACCTTGGCTGCCAGTAATCAGAGCCCAACAGACCGCACTGTCAACACGAGGCGCGAGCACTACCGGCGAGTAACTGCCGACGTCCAGCAGTTGGTAAACAGCAGACAACTTCTCATTCGCCGATGACCACCAATCATGGCACATAATACAAGAGCCAATAGACAACTGAGGTTACGTTCTCCCTCCACTGCAACACCCTATTAAGATAAAGTTCCCTCTCCTTCTTCCTTAAGTGACCAATGAAATGAACTATCTTTTTAAAATTGTGACGTAATGGGATGCCCAGTGAACAGTAATAACAGAATATAAGAGAAGCTGCATAGCTAGAACACACCAGTAGACCCAGAAGAAGGCCGCTGCAACCGTGGCCGAAACGTTGGTTTTCTCCAGCAGTACTTTTATACAATATGACGCGGTACCATAACCAGAAAATTTAAAAACGACTGACTCTGACTGCGGAAGGTTACACAATTATATTATAAAGAATAGTCTTTAAATCTGTAGCAATACTCTGACTGTTATTTTTTGAGGTTGTGACCAAACATTATTTCGTGTTGAAGAGGATAAAATGACACACAGGACTACGTCGTTTTTTCGCTGTTCCATTACATGTCTCGTCAATTGCTGAAACATAGCGTATCTTTCTGTAAAAAAGGCTATTGGAAATTAAACACTAACTAGCATAAAATGTTATTTTTTATAACTGCTTCGTAAGACTAAGTTCTTGGAAATAATTTATTAATTTTTTTATTTTTTACTAATGCATGTTGTTAATTTTTAGGACTATAGTTCTAACACTTCATTAAGCTATAATATATGTTTACGATATAATTTATGCTTAGTCTCCTCTCTCTCCGTCCGAACAAGCCTCGGAAAGCCCAACAGAACCGACCGACCGCCATGTCATCCTGAGCGCATAGGCGTTACTGGATAAGGAGGGGATGTGGTCAGCACACTGTACACCAGGCCGGTTATGAGAACGAAGCCGCTACTTCTCGGTAAAATAGGACCTCAGTTGTGGGCGGTCTCCCACCCAAGTGCTAGCCAAATGCAACAGCGCTTAACTTCTGTGGTCTGATGGGGAACAGTGTTACCACTGCGGCAAGGCTGTAATTTATGCCTACACTAACAAGTTAATAGTAAGAACAAAAGAATAACTCTGCTAAGAGGAAATGTACGTCACTTTGCTCTGCCGGGTAGCCCAAAATGACGCCCTCACAACGTTTTTGAAATTGTGAATTCATAGCGAAACTAATTGTTTTACTTTGAATTATTTAGTTGGATGCTATTACAGAAACGTGAGTGTACTGTAAAATTGTATTTATATAGTTTTAATTGCCATAAATGAGCCGTGAAAAGAATTAACTTTTTTTTTTAGTATCTCTTTTTCGGAGACTTTCTCCTACGTCTAATGAAGATCGATTACTGGGACAAAATATTGCAAGATTACATGTTATGGTGTTTAGAGCTCACTGCACTATGTCAGATATGTAGTTGGGTTTTGCTTGTTATGTTACCTCAGTAATCACATTTGAAAGTTTCATGTTACATAGAAAGCGAGATTTAACTAGGGAGGTTTTTTGTGTGGCCACG
Source organism: Schistocerca americana (assembly GCF_021461395.2). Taxonomy (NCBI): domain Eukaryota; kingdom Metazoa; phylum Arthropoda; class Insecta; order Orthoptera; family Acrididae; genus Schistocerca; species Schistocerca americana. The sequence goes on along the minus strand of NC_060128.1, from coordinate 157,643,646 downwards.
GGGCAGAAACTACGGAACCCCCCTTGTCGAACAGGCGATTTGTCACCTGAGACATGAAAGCGAATCACACGAAAGGATCGGGGCTTTTCGAAATAGCAGTGAGAGAGGATCCTGATGAAATGATCGTATGACATTTATTGGACGGGATATCCGCTTTGGGGTTCGCGCGCGGTACTACAAGTCTTTATAGCTGACGCCACTTCGGCGACTTGCGTGTCAGTGATGATGAAGGACAAACAACACCCAGTTCCCTACCGGGAATAGAACCCGGGCCCCCTTGCGTGGTAACCGGTAACATTGCCGCTTGACTACCGAGGCGTACTAGGATCCTGATGGAGTGCAGCCGACAGCGTTAGCAAGTTCGTTGACGAAAATTTGCAAAAGAATAAAAACGGGTATAGTTGCAAAATTAAGGAATAACTCACGTTATAGCTGGTGTCCGAAATCAACTGCAGTTACGTATATTTGTGAGGAGACTTGCCCTCCTGTAGCTCGTCGGAAAGCACAACCAGTCGAACAGCCACTCGGAGCAGCTCGGTCTGAGTCAGCACGCCGAAATGCGTTGATGAGCCATAATATTACGAAAACTTTGCCCTCCACGGAATCGTAAGCTGCCTGGTGGCGTTCGGGCGCGCAGCGTGGTAAGGAAAGGAGCAGAGGCGAACGCTGAATCATTCTGGTGCTGATACGGACCGCAAATGGGGAAACCCAGTGACGTAAGCGACTTTGACAAAGGCGCAGACTGTTAATGCCCGGAACCTGAGAACTAGCATTCTGGAAACGGCTGTTTGACGACAGTAACGGCTGTTTGACAACAGTGTATAGGGATGGTACAGAAAAGTGTTCGGAGCACACCGTGCAGCGCACGTAGATGAAGGTGGAGGTCTACGGCAGACGAACTCCACGTGTTCCCGTATTGACCCAGCGATGTCGTCACTCGCGATTGCAGTGCGTACGGGATCATCGAGACTGGACCGTGAATCGTTGGAAACGTGTCGCCTGATCGGATGAATTCCGTTTGTCGTTACACCACATCGACGGTCGCGTCTACACACGCTGTCAGCCGTCCGCGCCTGCTTAGTTGAATGGAAACGTGTTTGCCTACCGGGTTCGATTCCCGGGGGGGTCGAGTTGGAGATTCTCCCCCCCCGCCAACTGGTGTCGTCGTCATCATCTCATGAACACCGACACGCAAGTCGCCCATTGCGGCGACACCTGAAATACGATTTGCAACCCGGCGACAGAACTTCCCCGGATTAGGGCCTCCCGGGCATCAATGTCACGTGATCATTTCATTTTTACGCTGTCAACCTATCGAAGGGCTGCTCGCTACGGACGTAAGTGAATAGAGAGAGTGTTATGTTACGGAGGACATTCACTCGACTTCAGTAGAACATGTGATAGTAATCGAAGTCATGGTGAGAGCTGTGTACTACGTGAAACTCGTTATGAAGCAACTGCGTCCCCTCATGCTTCATGACGAATGAATGGAAACACCGCTGGCAGAAGGCAAAAATATATTTTGTGACTAAAGCCCTTCTGGCCTGTTAATTATCTTATATGTGACATGTAAGTACTGCCTCTGACCGAGCGAGGTGGCGCAGTGGTTAGACACTGGACTCGCGTTCGGCCATCCTGATTTAGGTTTTCCGTGATTTCCCTAAATCACTCCAGGCAAATGCTGGGATGGTTCCTCTGAAAGGGCACGGCCGACTTCCTTCCCCATCCTTCCCTAATCCGATGAGACCGATGACCACGCTGTCTGGTCTCCTTCCCCAAAACAACCAACCTACTGCCTCTGTCTTTTATTGTTAATCAGTAGTTACACTTTTTATATAAAAAACGTCTTTTCCTATAAATCTGTAACTATATTACAGGCCATTTTATTTGTTTTAATTCTGATGAAGGCACTCTTAGAGGTGTTGAAACATGGTCAATAAGACTAATAATTGTGACCGAGGGCTCATCTGTTTCAGTTTTAAAATATTATTATACTTTAAGCCCAACTGACCATTCAGCATGTTCTCCGTATTATCTTTCGCGAATCTAAAAAGTTCACCTTTCTTCAGTACATACAAAACCGCACCTTTTTCTTCTCATAAAAGATTACAAGATTTCCAGACAGACTTGCGCCTCTTCGCCTATCTGTGATGTTGATGCAGATTTAGAATTTTTTTAAATTGAGATGTTCCTGGAGTCCTTTATGGAAGGACCTATGAGATTTGCCTTTGTACTTTTCGGGGAAATCGCTACATATGATAAAGTAAACACCCGCTGCGTTATGTTTGTCACAGGGAACACCTTCTCTATGTCTAAGTTTTCTACACAGGTTAGAAGAAATGTTTTTGGATCTCATACAACGGCCAGTTTTCCCCGAGATAGAGCCCAGGTACGTTCGTCTACTAAAAAATACCGCTTCATTGTTGTGATCACTTGGTTGAAACGTTTAGCATCTCAATTAGATCCCATCGGGGCGAGAATATTTTTTGAAAATTTTTTTGCGCCTTGAATGGCAATACCTTTAATAAGGACGCTGGGTTCACTTATGACGGACTTACATAATAATTTTTATGAGTCTGCAAGTATTCTTTATAAAATAGCAAAATTTACAGCAGTTTTTAACGACATTGCCATTCTTAAGCATGTAGGTTGCACCAGAAGATATGGCTGTAAGCTGTGAAATTGGTGGTGTGATCAATTAAAACCAATTGCACCGGCTGTCAGCGGTGTTTCCATTCATCACGACCTTCAGCATCTGCAGATGCTCTGCATATATTCACGCTCGATGTCTTCACAGATGGCGACAGCGTCTTCCAGGGAATTGACGCATGGTGCATGGAATGGCAATTGAATCTCAATGTAGACAAGTGTAATGTGCTGCGAATACATAGAAAGAAAGTTCCTTTACCATTTCGCTACAATATAGCAGGTCAGCAACTAGAAGCAGTTAATTCCATAAATTATCTGGGAGTACGCATTAGGAGTGATTTAAAATGGAATGACCATATAAATTTAATCGCCGGTGAAGCAGATGCCAGACTGAGATTCATTAGAAGAATCCTAAGGAAATGCAATCCGAAAACAAAGGAAGTAGGTTACAGTACACTTGTTCGCCCACAGCTTGAATATTGCTCACCAGTGTGCGATCCGTACCAGATTGTGTTGATAGAAGAGATAGAGAAGATCCAACGGAGAGCAGCGCGCTTCGTTACAGGATCATTTAGTAATCGCGAAAGCGTTACGGAGATGATAGATAAACTCCAGTGGAAGACTTTGCAGGAGAGACGCTCAGTAGCTCGGTACGGGCTTTTGTTGAAGTTTCGGGAACATACCTTCACCGAGGAGACAAGCAGTATATTGCTCCCTCCTACGTATATCTCGCGAAGAGACCACGAGGATAAAATCAGAGAGATTAGAGCCCACACAGAGGCATACCGACAATCCTTCTTTCTACGAACAATACGAGACTGGAATAGAAGGGAGAACCGATAGAGGTACTCAAGGTACCCTCCGCCACACACCGTCAGGTGGCTTGCGGAGTATGGATGTAGATGTAGATGTAGAATAACTGCCCGTGTCACGGGGTGAGGGTCGTGCCTCAGTGACTTGCGGAGCATGACAGTGAGCTCAAGATGGTGTCTTGACCACCAAATTCGTCTGAATCTGAACCAGGTGGAACAGATCTGGGACGCCAACTATCACCAGTCCAGCGCCCACACAACATCGGCTCGCAACGTACTGATATTGCGTGACATCTGGAGCCACGTAGTACCTCTGGGAGCCCACCAAGGACACGGCGAATCCACGCCACGCAGACCACTGCTGTATCGTATTCCAAAGACGGACCAGGTCGCTATTATGCAGGCGGTTCTATAGTTTTATTCATTAGAGTCTGTCTTTGATGTCGGTATACCAGTACTGATTATTATATGTGTGATGTCGGTTCTTTCGGTTGTGTCCGAAAGAACAGACGCCATTTACGATACATCGAATGTCTATGTACATGACATAACCGAAACTCAGACATGAGCCGCAGTTGGACACTGAAATAAATCCAATCGCGACAAGTGAAAATTTGTTCTGAATCGGGACTAAACCCTGGATTTCTCATTTTACGCGAGTGGCTGACTTACCACTTCGGCTACCCGAGCACACTTCCCATCCAGTCCCAATTCTTGACGTGCCGCACACTAGCTATGTAGCGTCCACTGTCCATTGTCGTCATTGTTCGCAGCATCACCTGATTCCCACAAGAGTTCGGACGACGTGTGCATCCGCACTGAAGATATCATTCTCAGCGCTCAAGATGCACGTATATTATTATATGTGTTCTGTCTGTTGTTTTGAACGTATAAAAAGATACGGGGTGTTTCCATAACAGCGTGGAAAAATGTAACAGGACTTACGGAATGCTCCACTGAACAATTTGAGCTAGGGAACCTGGGATCGGAGAAGCCAGCTTAAGGAGATGTGGACGGAAGCTTGTCCACCGCTTCGTCCAGAATTACTGTTTTCAGCTTATTTACAAATAACGTGCCTACGAGGTTATACGTCCTGTGCTCTTTATTTGCATGTACATTCCTTTATATCCTGGAAGGAAACGAGGAGGACAGGCCTGATTGCTATGAAGACATGATGCAGAATTTATTAAGTCTACTGGCCATTAAAATAGCTACTCCACGAAGATGACGTGCTACAGGCGCGAAATTTAACCGACAGGAAGAAGATGCTGTGATATGCAAATGATTAGCTTTTCAGAGCATTCACACAAGGTTGGCGCCGGTGGCGACACCTACAACGTCCTGACATGACGAAAGTTTGCAACCGATTTCTCATACACAAACAGCAGTTGACCGGCGTTGCCTGGTGAAACGTTGTTGTGATGCCTCGTGTAAGGATGAGAAATGCGTACCATCACGTTTCCGACTTTGATAAAGGTCGGATTGTAGCCTATCGCGATTGCGGTTTATCGTATCGCGACAATGCTGCTTGCGTTGGTCGAGACCCAATGACTGTTAGCAGAATATGGAATCGCTTGGATCAGGAGGGTAATACGGAACGCCGTGCTGGATCCCAACGGCCTTGTATCACGAGCAGTCGAGATGACAGGCATCTTATCCGCATGGCTGCAACGGATCGTGCAGCCGCGTCTCGATCCCTGAGTCAACAGATGGGGACGTTTGCAAGACAACAACCATCTGCACCAACATTTCGACGACGTTTGCAGCAGCATGGACTATCAGCTCGGAGACCATAGCTGCGGTTACCCTTGACGCTGCATCACAGACAGGAGCGCCGGCGATGGTGCACTCAACGACGAACCTGGGTGTACGACTGGCAAAACGTCATTTTTTCGGATTAATCCAGGTTCTGTTTACAGCATCATGATGGTCGCATCCGTGTCTATCGACACCGCAGTAAACGCGCATTGGAAGCGTATATTCGTCATCGCCATACTGGCTTATCACCCGACGTGATGGTATGGATTGCGATTGGTTACACGTCTCGGTCACCTCTTGTTCGCATTGACGGCATTTTGAACAGGGGACGCTACATTTCAGATGTGTTACGACCCGTAGCTCTACCCTTCATTCGATCCCAGCTAAACCCTACATTTCAGCAGGATAATACACGACCGCATGTTGCAGGTCCTGTACGGGACTTCCTGGATACAGAAAATGTTCGAGTGCTGCCCTGGCCAGCACATTCTCCAGATCTCTCACCAATTGAAAACGTCTTGTCAATGGTGGCCGAGCAACTGGCTCGTCACAATACGCCAGTCACTACTCTTGATGAACTGTGGTATCGTGTTGAAGCTGCATGGGCAGCTGTACCTGTACACGCCATCCAAGCTCTGTTTGACTCAATGCCCAGGCGTATCAAGGCCGTTATTACGGCCTGAGTTTGTTGTTCTGGGTACTGATTTCTGAGGATCTATGCACCCAAATTGCGTGAAAATGTAATCACATGTCAGTTCCAGTATAATATATCTGTCCAATGAATACCCGTTTGTCATCTGCATTTCTTCTCGGTGTAGCAATTTTAATTGCCAGTAGTGTACATTGCTTGTCCATAAGGTGGCTCTGTTGTTTGGTTTTTACATTGTCCCATGACAGATCTTGGTATGAATCAACGAGAGACCCATTCATTACTTAGTGCTAGTCTGGGACGTAGAATGCAGTACGATGGAGCAGTACCGGTACAGCTTCACAGATCTCACTGACATGCACCTTGTGTATGGGGAAGTACGTTGCAATGCTCTCGCTGCTGAAAAGATGTACAGGGAACGATTTACTAACATGCGTTATCCGTCACGACGAGTGTTTATTTCTGTCGATCGACGACTGCGGGAGGCTGCTTCATTGGAGAGAAGAAACGAGGGACCCGGCAACATGAGGACCACTCGCACGCTCGGTTTTGAAGAGGAGGTGTTGGAAGGTGTTGCAGCGGAACTCGCAACAAGTACTTGTCGTATGGCACATGAAATGGGCGTTGCACATAGTGACGTGTGGCGAGCACTCCACGAACAATAATTACACACATATCACCCACAACGAGTCCATGCAATGCTTGTGACTGACTTTGCACCGAGGGTCGGATTGCGTCAGTGGTTGCTCCAACAATGGACTGATCGACCAGATTTCCTCCAAATCATGCTGTCTACGGACGAGACCTCATTTGATTGTGATTGTATTTCGGAAAGCAGGGTTAGCTATTTAGGAAATGAGGAAAACCCTCGCTGTAGTAGAGTCACACCGTCGAGTACATTTTGTTGTGTGTACCCGAGCCGATATTGTAGGGGACAATCTCATTGGGCCTTATCTTCTACCTGGCAGTCCGGATGGCCATCTATACTTGAATTTCGTGCAAAGAGTTCTACCTGAGTTGTTCGAGAACGTACCCTCGCCTGTTCGTGATAGGATGTGGATACTACATGACGGTGCACCGCCTCACTTCAGTGTGGACGTCCGTAACCATCTCACTGCAGTACGTCTTGGTGGCCGGATTGGAAGGGAGGTCCTATCCCATGGCCTGCGATGACATAAATCCCCTCGATTATTTCCTATGGGTGTATCTAAAGTATGTTCGAGACCCCAGAGCATACGGAGATGGAATTAACTACGAGAATTGTAGCTGCCTGTGAGATTCGAAACACATCAGAAATTTTGTCAGGGTGCGTCAGAATCTTGTTCACCGATGTCATGCTTGCAGTGAGGTTGATGGCCCTAAGTTTCATAAAATTTTACAAGATACAGTACTGAGGCACCTGTTAAACCCGCTGAGCAGAACAGGTGATTAGGATTGTGGAAAGGGGCCAAATAAGGTTGGGGTCAGTTTCACCTTAGAATTGTAATAACACATTTACAACCAAAGCGGCACATAGCCGAACCTTTACAACTACGAGTTTAAAAATTAAACCCTTTCACGGCTGAAGGCCTCCAAACAAAAAAATCTTAAAAATCAACAAGATAAAAATACAGTTAAAATAGCAAATAAAATAATTAAAAAAATATATATGACAGCTATGTGGAAAGCCTCAAGACAAAAGTAGATAGAACAAACATATGCAAAGTGCTATACAGCCGGCTGAAGGCCACAATTAAATTTCAAAATTTAAAAAAATATTACCATAATCTTTTAAAGGGAGAAGGCCGCAATGTTTAAGCTTGAAAGGTAATTTTAACAATAAGATTCCAAGGCTGGAGTCCCTCAATTAATTTTCCAAAACTTTAAAAAATATAACCATAAGCGTTAAATTTTAAGTAGCTGAAACCGGACTAAAAGAGAAGACAACACAACGGCAATAACCTTTTAGCAAATATCCACTTGCCAGAATTCAAACTTACTTACATAAACACAGAAAAACCAAGACTTTTTCTTTTGTCATTGGCTATGATAGATCATAAACAGGCAGTTAAAAACCGGCGATAAAGACAGTAAAGACAACAGCACTCAGAAGCCTCCAGGGGGTCAGTCTGCCCTCTTTCGCTTAGGTGAGACAGGTGGTGAGCCAAACTACACTTGATCTGTCTGAACCAAGGGGCAGCCACTGACCGACCGACAAACGACTTGCTTGCCATCAATAGGTACATGAGAATTCAAACACGAAATGTCAAGGGCGTAATTATCCACCATCAAATATTTATATGTATTAAGTTGTCAAAACTACACACCGTGTTGGACAGCGACAAAAGGTGAGGAAAGGACGCTGCCTGAAATTACGTTAGTGAGAAGGGCAGGTAACCGGAACACCAACGTCCACAAGGCAGAAAATTCCACTGGTGCATTTGAATTGTAGTCAACCAATATATTTAGTTCCACCACATGGCGGCTGAATTTCAGTAATACAAGCACTCGGTGTTGCTCACAGGAAAACCTCCCCAACAGCGAACCACCGAGACCAACCACGCAACATGAACGGATGTGGCTTGGGTACTTAAAACACCACTCAACTTTGACGTCCTGGGTCGGTGAACCACGAAGGTCGTAGCGATCGGACAGCTCCACACACGCTCTGACACTGCGCAGGGACCGCCAGCGGACCCAGCCGACTGCACCGCACGGGGATATCCTCCCTGGACCGCAGCAACTGGTCGACTCCTCTCAGAATAGTCGTCAGTGGAACTAACGCCAACTATACACACAACCTGACCAACACTTGCACAAAAACCTGAGCCATACCCAACAGTAACTAAGCACGCACAAAGACAAATCGGGAGTCGCTGCACACATCATGAACGATCGGTGAGCCAAAACGCGTCGCCTCGCAGGACGACAGACCGACGATCCACCAAGACGGTGGCCCGGCTCAAGTGATGCGCGGCGGCAATGGTGGGGCGAGCCATGTCGACGCAGACCTCACTGTTGCTCCAACCCGACTGCACCGGTGCCGCTTTGCAACTCCCCGACTGGCAGGTCCGGACTGCGCTCCAGACGCGTTCCGACTGACTGGCAGCCCGAACTCGCGACCCCAACTCCCTTACGACAGACAACGACCAGGAAGAAATAGCAGTCCAGCAAAGATACTACGTGAGGGGATATATCGATACGAGCTGCTAGCGCCGCTCACGGTCAGGCAAAGGAGCCACTCAGTGACGGTAGTAATTTAAATGAACGTAGTAAGCTGGAAGTACGTTGAAAACAGGGTGTAAAATACATGATGGCGGAAACATGAGCCACGCGCGTCTCTCAAATACAAAAGATATGTTCATTGCGTCACTGATGGTATTTGCAATGAACTGTAACTAATGGAGATTAAAAAAATACACAGTAATGTGACTCTATTCCTGTGATCTCCTTAAGCTGGCTTCTCCGACTCCAGGTTCCCTAATTCAAACTGCTCAGTGGCTCAGTGGAACGTGCTCCTCGCCCTGTTAAATGTTTGCACGCTCCTACGGAAAGACCCTGTATATGCAGTGTGACAGCTAATAATGATATCTTCATTGGGATGCTCACTTTGTCAGAACTCTTACGAGGATAAAGTGAAGCTGCGAGCACCGAGGACAACTGACAGACCGAGCGAGGTGGCGCAGTGGTTAGCACACTGGACTCGCATTCGGGAGGACGACGGTTCAATCCCGTCTCCGGCCATCCTGATTTAGGTTTTCCGTGATTTCCCTAAATCGCTTCAGGCAAATGCCGGGATGGTTCCTTTGAAAGGGCACGGCCGATTTCCTTCCCCATCCTTCACTTACCCGAGCTTGCGCTCCCTCTCTAACGACCTCGTTGTCGACGGGACGTTAAACACTAATATCCTCCTCCTCCACAACTGACAGAGCACGCTACATAGGTAGCTGGATGGGAAGCGTGCTCAGACAGTCCAAGCAGCTAAGGCGAGCGCTCCCGTAAAGTAGGAAACAGGGTTCGAGACCCGGTCTGGCCCAAATTTTCGCTTGTCACCATTGAATTTATTTCGTTGCTGAGTTTCAGCTGGTGTCTCTCTTACGGTCGGTACTGATTAATTAATCACGTGTACGTCAGATTGTGATGCCGCGTGAAATCGAAAACTCTCTGATTCGCAAAGACAGATGGATGATATCGCAGGATTGTAATTTGCTTAATGAATGAGAGCGCTGTAGAGCGACTAGGTACGTATTCCTAGTACGTTTTCCAGTCGAACTGTGTTTATCTGTTGTAGTGCCTCTCACTGAGATATAGTGCGCCACCGTGGTCGTACGTCGCGCCGAGCGTGGTGTCAAACAGTATACAGGGACACGCAACAGATTACCGGCGTTGCTGGTATGGCTAAGTAATTAGTTCGTCACCATCTGGCAATCACATAAAGATGGCCGAAGTGAAAGCAGTTAATTTCTCTGATGGATTTGATACACGAACCTTAACTGAGAAATCAGTGAATCCGTCGAGTTCTAGTTCACGTTAATATGATTACTACGACTGCGACATTCCGCACATCCATACATGCTGCTGTTGTTTGAAAATAATCTGCTGTCAGTTAATGCAAGCAGTTACAGATGCTTGGTAAGTGGGAATATCACTTCCAAATGGCTTTAAAGGAAAGTACAACATACTCGAAAAACTAGTCATAGGAAGGGCAGACCTTTGGCTGAGATTGGAGGAATCTCGAAGAAATGTAATTCAGCCACGAAATAAGTGGCCTCCTTCGATCTATTCTGGAGTATTACTAGTTAGTCTGGGACTCTTACCAATACTATTAATGGAGTTAGTGTTTAGTGTTTCAGAGCGCAAAACTTCTACGTCATCAGCGCCCTTGCGTGACATCAATAAAAGAGAGGGTGGTGATAATCTACACTACTGGCCATTAAAATTGCTGCACCACGAAGATGAGGTGCCACAGACGCGACATTTAACCGACAGGAAGAAGATGCTGTGATATGCAAATGATTAGCTTCTCAGAGCATTCACACAAGGTTGGCGGCGGTGGCGACACCTACAACGTGCTGACGTGAGGAAAGTTTCCAACCGATTTCTCATACACAAACAGCAGTTGACCGGCGTTGCCTGGTGGAACGTTGTTGTGATGCCTCGAGTAAAGAGGAGAAATGCGTACCATCACGTTTCTGACTTTGATAAAGGTCGGATTGTAGCCTATCGCGACTGCAGTTTATCGTATCGCGACACTGCTGCTCGCGTTGGTAGAGATCCAATGACTGTTAGCAGAACATGGAATCGGTGGGTTCAGGAGGGTAATACGGAACGCCATGCTGGATCCCAACGGTCTCATATCACTAGCAGTCGAGAAGGCAGGCATCTTATCCGCATGGCTGTAGCGGATCGTGCAGCCACGTCTCGATCCCTGAGTCACCGATGGGGACGTTTGCAAGACAACAACCACCTGCACGAACAGTTCGACGACGTTTGCAGCAGCATGGACTATCAGCTCGGAGTCCACGGCTGCGGTTACCCTTGACGCTGCATCACAGACAGGAGCGCCTGGGTGCACGAATGGCAAAACGTCATTTTTTCGAATGAATCCAGGTTCTGTTTACAGCATCATGATGGTCGCATCCGTGGTGAATACACATTGGAAGCGTGTATTCGTCATCGCCATACTGGCGTATCACCCGGAGTGATGGTATGGGGTGCCATTGGTTACTCGTCTCGGTCACCTCTTGTTAGCATTGACGGCACTTTGAACAGTGGACGCTACATTTCAGATGTGTTACGACCCCTGGCTCTACCCTTCATTCGATCTATGCACCCAAATTGCGTGAAAATTTAATCGCATGTCACTTCTAGTATAATATATTTGTCCAATGAATATCCGTTTATCATCTGCATTTCTTCTTGGTGTAGCTATTTTAATCGCCAGTAGTGTAGTTACAGTGATATGACGTCATAAACACTGAGATGCGGAAAAAATGCCTCATCATGCATGAAGTTTTAATACATTTATTCTTTACTACTAAAACATTCCTACAGTCGAGTCAATTTCAGGAAATCCCTGACACATGGCAGCGCTTTCGACAGCTTTCAACTGGGAAGTGCCAACGGCTGTAGCTGAAAACAACATCCGTCCATAGAGCTGCGAAGTGGCGTTGCCATACAGACGTTTACAAAACCACTTTGCAAACAAGCGAAGCAGCTGCGCCTAGCGATCAGGAACTGTCCGGAATACTCTGCTTATACACTTGTACATTAGGCGCATTTCTTTGTACGATTGTTTCATAATGTGAATCATGAATACATGAAAATGAATTTTTTTCGAAATACAGTTGATTTGGTGTTTCCGTTTCTAACATAAAATGGGTAAACTGAATAACTCAATACCTGAGAAATGCCGGGTTTGTCAGCTAGTGTGAATAATAAAATATACCAGTGAAAAGGAACAGCAGTTGACGAGAGAATGCAACTAACACTTTAGGAGCGACCACAAACGATCCTCATGTCTCTACGAGCCACTCTGGGCCTGCCTTAGTTTCCTCACCCTGTTCTGTACGGATGATGATATTATGAGGCATGTATACGTATATTCCCGTAATGGTCATCTCGAAACGACATTCCTTTAAAAGTTTGAGAAAGAATTATTTCAAAAATGGTTCTGAGCACTATGGGACTTAACATCTGTGGTCATCAGTCCCCTAGAACTTAGAACTACTTAAACCTAACCTAAGGACATCACGCACATCCATGCCCGAGGCAGGATTCGAACCTGCGACCGTAGCAGTCGCGCGGTTCCGGACTGAGCGCCTAGAACCGCTAGACCACCGCGGCCGGCAAAAAGAATTATTTATTTGGTTTCTTGTTTGGAATAAATGGGACTTCCTAAATTGTTATTTCTTTTAATTTTAAAATGTTCAAAAGTTCAAATGTGTGTGAAATCTTATGGGACTTAACTGCTAAGGTCATCAGTCCCTAAGCTTACACTCTACTTAACCTAAATTATCCTAAGGACAAACACAGACAGCCATGCCCGAGGGAGGACTCGAACCTCTGCCGGGACCATTTTAAAAAGTACTTGATATTTCTGAGCAGCAGTAAAGTCATTTCTGGGACTAAAATTTTATTCAATGCAATCAATGGAAACGATCTGTATTCCTAGTTTTATAGACAAAAAAAGAGTCAGTTCATGGTCGACGTGGAATGTGCCGTGTGTTGACAAAATATCGAGTGTCAGAGGAAAGCGCTGTCAACTGTGAACTAGCCTGTGGAAGATGTGCCAGGTAGAGAGCATTGGGACTCTAAGTGCCTATGCTACAGCTGTTGGAAATCGGAGCAACGTGAGAGCAACATTGTCGACTGAGGCCAGCGTAGGTGGCGGACTAGCCCTAATGGTTACACCACCTGTCACAGCGGCATGCCTGCATGCTACAAATCCCAGCAAGGGGAAATACAAACCAGGAAGTCGGGAGTTCTGGTGCTGTACCCACTCTCGATAATGGAGTCGAAATTGTGGCAGCATTATCGATCCATTTACAGTCATCAGCTTACCTGAAACAGAAAAGAAAGAGTCTTCACAGTTATACAAAAAAATCGTTTTAAAACACGTTGTACACAAAAGTACACAATTGTGCCTTAATCGCTCCTAAATAATTTTGTAAGTGAATCGTCTCTGTAAGTAAAAAAGGAAAATTAAAAAAGGTACTACAACAGTTGCGCTATAGTCGCGTATATGAACAGTGATCCAATACTGTCAAATGTTTTTTATTCCAGTCTTTGATCACAATATCAATTCATTTGACGATGACCGGTTTCAACCTGTAATGACCATCCTCATATCTTTTCAACACCATTCGAACAAAGATATTGAACAGTCCTAAAGCATCGACTGATCGGCGACCAGCGCAGCGCCACGAATCGGCGTCAAGAAGGCGCTGAGCCGCGCACCAATGGAGAGAGCGGGTGGCGCCTCAGCTGCAGGAGTTCGGCGCCCGCTGTCATCGCTAACTTACCCAGCAGCCCATCGCTGGTCGCGTCCAGTTCGACCGCAGACTTGGAGAGCATCAGTACTGAGTACTAGGAAGGCGACACTTCGCCTTTCTGCCAGTAGTAAACAGAAGGTAATCGCATGTAGGAGGCGCAGGAAGTACATCAAAATACCTCATAACGAGAAGTAATGTTACTTGAAAGAGTGAGACGTCCTGCTAAGCCCGCAGGACAGGAAAGGAAGTTTAAGTTGCGGAAAGGGGCCAAAATAAGCGGCTGTCAGTTACACTCGAACATGCAACCTTTTATTTGATCAAACATTACAGGAGCCAAGAATTTTTTTTAAAAAAAAAAAGAAGACAGCATTAGTTTTGGAACTTAATTAGCGGCTGAATGAGCCGTACAATCTCATACCTTAAGGCCAAGACCATATTAATTTACAAACGGCTGAAAGCCAGTAACTTAAAGCTCAACCAAAATCAGAAATTTAAAAGGCAAAGCCTTATCTAAAACAGTTCCTTAATTAGGCTGAAGGCCCAAAGAATCTGGCACTTTAAGAGCAAACAACTTAAATTCAAAATCAGCTGAAGGCCCAACACTTAAGACTCAATAACATTAATATTAAAAATGCCAAATGCTTTACGTAAGACAGTTCATAAATTACGCTGAAGGCCCAAACCATCTGACGCCTTAAGGGCAAAACAACCTTAATCTAAAAATCGGCTTGAAGCCATACAAGTACAAACAAGAAAAGGCAGTACACCCAAGGGCGCTCAGAAGTTACGAGGGTCGGCCTGGCATTCAAACACTAACGCTCGCTTAGGTGAGACAGGCAGTCGGCCCAACCATTGTCGATCCGACGACAACCCAAACGACAGACAGTCAACGGACCCACCGACAAGATAATCTCCGCTTCACCCGACCAGCACACAACAGAAAGTTCAGTGGAACAACGTAGAAGGTATTGGCGCCCACAACCAATTATACATTGAGCTGCCAAACTGCACACCGTACTGGACAGCGACAAAACATTAAGGAAAATACACTGGCTGAATTTACGTCAACGGCCAACGCAGGTAACCGGAACGTTAACGGCCACAAGGTGGAAGATTCCGCTGGTACACTTCAATTCAAATATCCAAGTACAGCTAAACTTCACCGGAGGGTGGCTAAAATTTGCCAACTTGAAAACATACGTTGTTGGTCGCGGGAATATCCCAACAGCCGACAACGAACTCCAAACGACACAATGTGAACAGTCGTGACTTGCTGGTAGCTTAAGTCAAAATTCAAATTTCATGTCCAGGTTCGGTGAGCCACGGACCCCGTAGCAATTGGAACAGCACAACACACTCCGACACCCCATAGAGGTCGCCAGTGGGCCCGGTCAAACAACGCGCCATGGAGGTTTCCTCGCTGCTCCACGCCAATCGACCAACTACCCACACACAGCCCAGCCGGAAACCATAAACTCCAGGCCAAAGATAGTCCAAGGTGCGAATATCGATACACACCGCTGCTGCAACCCCTGGAAAGAGAGGTAACAGCATAATCGCGATAACCGTGGGCGAATAAACACAGAATAGCAACCAAGGTTTAATCCAATGCATAGCATGAGCCAGCCACGGCTCAAAGAATTTTATAAATCTGCAAGTGTATATACAGAGCATTCTGGATTCCTCACATCGACCATCTCAGCTACTCTCCCTCCTTGTTTCTGTCGGTGCAGACTCCCGCAGTTGTCCACACAGTAGGTGCTAATACTAATTTTAGAACAGTGCTATGCTATTCTTCGTGAATCCACTCGTTGAAAAACAGACTTTTGTAACACTATCCTTTTTCCTAAAATACTCACAACACCAAGAAGGTTATGGTACATATGGCTGAAATGAATTTTGCACCAGCAATTGTGTGGATGAGGAAAGATACATGAGTAGTATTACTGAGCTGTACGAGATCTCAAACGTTTTGCAGAGTGGGTGGCGGGTAGGGGAGGGGAGCGGGGTGGGGCGTAAAGGGAGCTGTGGTTGGACACTTGATGAATAGTTAGGAAGATGCGCATCTATACTACTGGCCATTAAAAGTGCAACACCAAGAAGAAATGCAGATGATAAACGGGTATTCATTGGACAAATATATTATACTAGAACTGACATGTGATTACATTTTCACGCAAATTGGGTGCATAGATCCTGAGAAATTAGTACCCAGAACAACCACCTCTGGCCGTAATAATTGTCTTGATACGCCTGGGCATTGAGTCAAATAGAGCTTGGATGGCGTACAGCTGCTCATGCAGCTTCAACACGATACCACAGTTCATCAAGAGTAGTGACTGGTGTGTTGTGACGGGCCAGTTGCCCGGCCATCATTGACCGGACGTTTTCAGTTGGTGAGAGATCTGGAGAATGTGCTGGCCAGGGCAGCAGTCGAACATTATTTGTATCCATAAAGGCCCGTACAGGACCTGCAACATGCGGTCGTGCATTATCCTGCTGAAATGTAGTGTTTCGCAGGGATCGAATGAAGGGTAGAGCCACGGGTCGTAACACATCTGAAACGTCCACTGTTCAAAGTGCCGTCAATGCGAACAAGAGGTGACCGAGAGGTGTAACCTGTGGTGTCACCGCCAGACACCACACTTGCTAGGTGGTAGCCTTTAAATCGGCCGCGGTCCATTAGTATACGTCGGACCCTCGTGTCGCCACTGTCAGTAATTGCAGACCGAGCGCCACCACACGGCAGGTCTAGAGAGACGTCCTGGCACTCGCCCCAGTTGTACAGCCGACTTTGCCAGAGATGGATCACTGACAACTACGCTCTCATTTGCCGAGACGATAGTTAGCATAGCCTTCAGCTACGTCATTTGCTACGACATAGCACGGCGCCATAGCATTGGATATTATTTTATATTGTGGTTATAACATGTACCGTCAAGAGAGATGTTCTACAATTGTGGATTAAAGTTAAGTATTACATCAACTACGTACTTTATTTGCTACTATTAATTCCTTTAACTGTTCCAGACCTCACGCCAGTCAGCGTGTAATTAAACGCGTGCATTTCGGCCTCCTCTAGAAACACAGTGTTGGCTCTTCTGCCAACACTACATAACCAATGGCACCCCGGACCATCACGCCGGGTGATACGCAAGTATGGCGATGACGAATACACGCTTCCAATGTGCGTTCACCGCGATGTCTCCAAACACGGATGCGACCATCGTGATGTTGTAAACAGAACCTGGATTCATCCGAAAAAATGACGTTTTGCCACTCGTGCTCGCAGGTTCGTCGTCGAGTACACCATCGCAGGCGCTCCTGTCTTTGATGCAGCGTCAAGGGTAACCGCAGCCACGGTTTGCGAGCTGATACTCCATGCTGCTGCAAACGTCGAACTGTTAGTGCAGACGGTTAATGTCTTGCAAACGTCCCCATGTCTTGACTCAGAGATGGAGACGTGGCTGCACGATCCGTTACACCCATGCGGATAAGATGCCTGTCACCTCGACTGCTAGTGATACGAGGCCGTTGGGATCCAGCACGGGGTTCCGTATTACCCTCCTGAACACACCGATTCCATATTCTGCTAACAGTCATTGGATCTCGACCAACGCGAGCAGCAATGTCGCGATACGATAAACAGCAATCACGATAAGCTACAATCCGACCTTTATCAAAGTCGGAAACGTGATGGTACTCATTTCTCCTCCTTACACGAGGCATCACAACAACTTTTCACGAGACAACGCCGTTCAACTGCTGTTTGTATATGAGAAATCGGTTGGAAACTTTCTTCACGTCTTCAGCTAATCATTTGCATATCACGGCATCTTCTTCCTTTAAGCTAAATTTCGCGTCTCTAGCACGTCATCTTTGTTGTGTAACAATTTTAATGGCCTGTAGTGTAGTGTTTTACCACTGGCGTATTGCTGTGATTACTACGAATCCCCGTATGCTATACGGAGAAAGACCATCATGCATGGGGAGGGTTTCATCTAGCAGCTGCTGATCTAGAGGGCGATTTTGCTAAACGGAGACGAAGTACAGGAAACGATCCAGGAGAGTGTAACTATCTCGAAATGTCATATGGATTTACGGCTTGGGGTAATTCTGCGGGGTGTTTATTAACTCATCAAGCCTATACTGTACAATGCAGTACAATAATGCTGTGATTACACAAGCGTTAGACAAGGCTTTCAAAAATGGTTCAAATGGCTCTGAGCACTATGGGACTTAACATCTTAGGTCATCAGTCCCCTAGAACTTAGAACTACTTAAACCTAACTAACCTAAGGACATCACGCAACACCCAGCCATCACGAGGCAGAGAAAATCCCTGGCCCCGCCGGGAATCGAACCCGGGAACCCGGGCGTGGGAAGCGAGAACGCTACCGCACGACCACGAGATGCGGGCACAAGGCTTTCGAAGTGACCCCAACGTGCCTCTATTTGCGAGCACGATGTTGCTGAATCTGTAGAAACACGCTGAAATGTGAATTCCTGAAACCGAATGGCGTCACAGGCAGTATGAATGCATTGTTCCAGTGTCTCCACGTTCGGGAAGGACCTACAGGGTTGAGATCCGGTGACGAGGACGGGGATGCGACTGGGCCGCCTCCCCCGATCCGTCGGCACGGGAATGTGTTGTCGAGAAGCCTCCGCACGGAAATGCAGCCACATCACTGTAGGCACATCTTTCAGTAGCGGAGGCTGAAAGTTATTTGCTCTGACTCGATCGTTAATGAACTTTAAAATGTTTGCCTGATTTTCAATCAAAACTGAATGTACTGTCCTCTGCCATAAAAGAGGTTGAGCTGAAATTGTAGTAATTTCAGCTCAACCTCTTTTATGGCAGCGTGTCGCAGTGCACACATTTACATGGACACAGAACTAACTGGCGTTCACTGTGCAGGGAATTAAATCGAAACTGTTACTCACAAACCACCACCTACATCAAACTATGCACTGCCCAATACGGGCTTTCAAAATATGAAATGATGAAAAGATGTGGGCCGTCAACTACGTTCCCTCCGGCTCAGTATTGCAATATTAAACGTTTTGGCTGTTTTCGTTGTCTAGGGGCTAGGATACGT
This sequence comes from Schistocerca americana, assembly GCF_021461395.2. Classification (NCBI taxonomy): domain Eukaryota; kingdom Metazoa; phylum Arthropoda; class Insecta; order Orthoptera; family Acrididae; genus Schistocerca; species Schistocerca americana. The sequence continues at coordinate 157,624,706 of NC_060128.1, read as the reverse complement.
AGTTGCCGCATTACAGGCAGAGTCTACAGTATACGATAAGAATATACACACGAATCGAATGGTCGAAGTTTTCTATCACTCGGCAATAGCGAATTTTGAACGTAATATAGACATTTATAAATGAAAGATTGCAATTAAATAAAATCTGCAGGTACTATCTTATCGACTTTGAATGATCAGTACGATAGCAGAAGTACTTTTGAGAATGCTGTATGTTTCTGCAAAACACTTGTTGGTGTCGATGGTCCAGCAATTAAATAAAATATAAGTTGAATAACAGGGGAAAAATAGATTCCTACTGCACGTAGTCAGTTATGAACAACAACATATCTCGCGAGAAAAAAAATGGTTCAAATGGCTCTGAGCACTATGGGACTTAACATCCGAGGTCATCAGTCCCCTAGAACTTAGAACTACTTCAACCTAACTAACTTATGGACATCACACACATCCATGCCCGAGGCAGGATTCGAACCTGCGACCGTAGCGGTCGCGCGGTTCTAGACTGAAGCACCTAGAACAGCTAGGTCACACCGGCCGGCCAGCTCGCGAGATATTCACTTCTAAACGCACATTACGTCTTCACTGCAGAAGCTACGGAAATCACACAAGAGCACAGGTCGGCACTCCGAAATATTTCTATCCCCCGTGACCACGCGCAAAATTGCTCCACTCTTGAAGTCTCTCCCTCGACTGTGCGTGCGTCGCGCTGTACTGTCCGCGTTCAGCACTCACTCCCGTGTCCCGTGCCGTACAGCCCAGAACTACCTCGTGTCCTCTCCGGAAACGACACTCCTCTCCCACTTCCATACAGTCTCTCGACGTGTCCTTTTTTCAACCGTCGCTGTGATTGGCTAGAGCGCTGCCGTCCTGTCTCCAAGCCAACGTACGCTCACAAGCATATTTAAACACATACGAAATAGTGGAGTTACATTTAAATAACTTGAAATTAAATAAATATTCCTACGTCTGGACCATAAACACGTTCTAACACACATTATTAAATACATAAACAAGTAAATAAACATATATCAAAAGAAAATAAGCAAAAGGTAGGCCAGGAGCCTAATGTCACTGTCACAGTAAGTGATGACAGCCAAAACAGTTGCAGGAAATTGCGCCAAAGGTCTTAACTATTGACGACGCCTTTGGCACAATTGTTATATTAATCTCCAATGCAGGATGTAATTTTAGATGTTTTACTTCTGATGAAGGTATATTTGTATATACCGAAACCTTGGTCAAGAATTTTAATAAATCTTTATCCTTCAACTGTTTTGGCTGTCATCATTTACTGTGAAGAATTTCAACAGTTGCTGTTTCAGCCATGTTTAAAATCTTGTAATGTCTCTGTGCTTTGTAACACACAGTAAATATTTAACCAATTTCTTCACGAATAGTATATATCGGATATAAACAAAGTCATAGGTCAATAAATATATTTACAAGCATGCTGCTACCGTTTTTTCGTGTAACTGTGAGGCACTTATGGCCTGACGCGATCGATAGTAATCGGCCACTTTGACCTCCAATAACTCGTGTACTATTCAAGTTACATGCCTGTAATTTATACCAATTTAGATTTACACTAACAGCTTTCTAAAGATTTCGACGAAATCGGATGAACCGTTTAGATTTGGGGAATTCGTTGCTGGGTGTTAGTTGTATAATTTATCGTCAAGTACTAAACTTTAAACTAATAAATATTTTAAACATAGCTGCGTAACAGCAACGGTTCCACGTAATTAGATTTAAAAACAGCCGACCCGTTGCAAAGGATAAAGTAATCTTTACCTAGGTTTCGAGACTCGAACTCGGGACCTTTGCCTATCGCGGGCAAGTGCTCTACCAACTCAGCTACCCAAGCTCGACTCACGCCCCGTCCTCACAGCTTTACTTCCGCCCTCGAAAGGCAAAGGTCCCGAGTTCGAGTCTCGGTCCAGTACACAGTTTTAATCTGCCAGGAAGTTTCATATCAGCGCACACTCCGCTGCAGAGTGAAAATCTCATTCTGGAAGTAATGTACATGTTTGGTTTTTGAGGTATCATGATTCATCTGGCTACTATTAATTTCTATACGAAGTGTGAAATGTCTGCTATTATGGTTTCACAAAGTCCGCCGTCTTTGGCACTCCCGGCATAGACATCTCCTTCACCGACACAAAGCTGGAATTCCCAGCCACGCGGCTGGACCACGCGCTGGGGCCGCCCCTCTCGTCCAGCTAACGTTCGCCACCACGTGTTTACTGCCGAGCGGCCCGTGCGGCCACGCCAACTTAGAATATTTTCAGGACGCCTCAAAAAATGGTTCAAATGGCTCTAAACACAATGGGACTTAACATCTGAGGTCATCAGTCCGCTAAACTTTAGAACTACTTAAACCTAACTAACCTAAGGACATCACACACATCCATGCCCGAGGCAGGATTCGAACCTGCGACCGTAGCGGTCGTGCGGTTCCAGACTGTAGCGCCTAGAACCGCTCGGCCACTCCGGCCAGCAGGACGCCCCAATCCGCCCGTAACCTCACACCAAAAAGACTGAAAGACTGAAATTTCGTAGCAACACTATGAAATACACACTGGTCGCTGGCCCATTAAAAATCTGGATTGCAAGGAAAATGCTTAGAATTTGAGCAATCGAAATGTGAGATGAAAACGGAAGAACAAACAAAATATGAGAAAAGAATATCACCTGAAAAAGTAGAGCATAATCAGCAGCAACAGCACAACATGAAAATATGCTTAAGTGCTTAAGTAAATCTTAACTACTGGGAGAAAGATTGGGATGATTTTCACATATTAAAAAAGAACGAAAAAAAGCTCCTTAGTTGAAATGAAAATACTATCCGTTCATTATAACGACAATGCTGTGTTTTAAACTCTTTATTTCACAAGAACATAAAATTCCCAAAAAACCAAAAACTTTACTTTCCTTACGAAAGTCTTATAAGACACTGCTTTTACGATTACGCAAAATTGAAATAAATCAAACTGAAATGACCTGAACTGGGATGGGGAGGTGGACTGTTCTTTTGCGAGAATCGCTAACATCAGTACGCGTCAGCAAAACGTATTACGTTAAGAAGATATCCTTAATGCAAATCCATTCTCTCTGTTCCACAAATGCTGCGTCTTCAATCAGAGTAATAATTCCTAACAATTTTCTTCAGTAAAATCCTCCTCCTATGTGCACTGCACTTAAAATTCTGCTAGTTTGCTCCACGTCCAACAGTCGATTATCCTCCCTTGTACAACTGCGGCAAAGATACTTATGTTCAGAGATACTGCCGTAAGCCGACTATTCCACAGATGTCACACAATACTGCTTCGCTCTCGTAACATGAAATTTCTGCTCATTTGCAAACTCTCCGCAAATAAAGCCCGCCCGGTTGGCCGTGCGGTCTAACGCACGGCTTTCCGGGCGGGAAGGAGCGCCTGGTCCCCGGCACGAATCCGCCCGGCGGATTTGTGTCGAGGTCCAGTGAGCCGGCCAGTCTGTGGATGGTTTTTGGGCGGTTTTCCAGCTGCCTCGGCGAATGCTGGTTGGTTCCCCTTATTCCGCCTCAGTTACACTATGTCGGCGATTGCTGCGCAAACAAGTTCTCCACGTACGCGTACACCACCATTACTCTACTACGCAAACATAGGGGTTACACTCGTCTGGTGTGAGACGTTTCCTGGGGGGTCCACCGGGAGCCGAACCGCACAATAACCCTGGGTTCGGTGTGGGGCGGCGGAGGGATGAAGTGGACTGCGGTAGTCGTCGTGGGGTTGTGGACCACTGCGGCTGCGGCGGGGACGGAGCCTCTCCGTCGTTTCTAGGCCCCCGATTCATATACAATACAATACAATACAAATCCGCAAATAAATGCCCAGTCTACCTACATATGTCCACCTTTCAAGACAGGGCCACCCACGGAAAGAACAGATATGCCTCACCTACGACTGACGTCACGAGGTACTTACCTATAAACCCCACCCACGCATTGAGGTTGGCCTGGTCTGACGGTTCGTTGGAGATTCTCCCTAGCCCAGAGACGAGTGTTTCGAATGTTGACGATACGTAAAGGTAGGAACAGGATGAAGGACCGAAATCACAGCACCGCGCTGGCTTGTGCGACAAACTGGCAACAAAACCGCCCCCACTGTGGCAAAACCGTATAAGGGCTGCACGTTTTATAACGGAACTTTCATGTTACTCACTCCCGATGTAAGCGCTCTACGTAATTTGTGTGTATATTAAATACTGAACATTCTTTTTCAGAAAATTTCTCCTCGTGTAACGTTCCCTAAGATACCGCATGGTTGCTGTTGTGGACTGGCAGGACAGCCAATCCACTGTGACGGGTAGCCGAAGGCACGCGTTTAAGCTCACGCAGGATGGCGTGAGGTCTGGAACAGGTCAGGGATATGAGACTAGCAAAAATAGTACGTATCCGTTGGAATACTTAACTTTAATCCATAATTGGTGAACATCGGTCTGACGGTACATGCATCACAAGATAAATAGCAAACGATAATGGCGCCTTGCTAGGTCGTAGCAAATGACGTAGCTGAAGGCTATGCTAACTATCGTCTCGGCAAATGAGAGCGTAATTTGTCAGTGAACCATCGCTAGCAAAGTCGGCTGTACAACTGGGGCGAGTGCTAGGACGTCTCTCTAGACCTGCCGTGTGGCGGCGCTCGGTCTGCAATCACTGATAGTGGCGACACGCGGGTCCGACGTATACTAACGGACCGCGGCCGATTTAAAGGCTACCACCTAGCAAGTGTGGTGTCTGGCGGTGACACCACAGTTGCTTTGCCGTGTATTGCCCTTGTGAATAGTGTCGTGAAACAAAATTTCAAACGCAGTGAATGCTGCACCGGAAATAATGAAAGTAATCCGTTTAAACCCCAAAAGAAAGCAATTATGCCTCAGTGAGAACTATTTAACTCAATACCGAAGTAGGTTATGAAACTTACCTAACATGAAGTGCAATACCTGACTTGGAATATCCACAAAATGAAATAATACTCAACTCCAAAAAAAATAACTGTTTAGGATTACCTTCACTGTTTCCTGTAAATTAATCTGCCTACTTAGCATAACACCTGAAAAATTCTGACTACGTACTGTTTGCTCACAAGATTCAAAAGTGAGTTCTGCCCGGAAAGAAAAGTAACTTACTTTTTGTCAACATGCTGCTTTGTACCTGGTGTATCGATGTTTTCGAAAATAAGTTTCTCAAAAATAAATCGTAATCAGTAAATGCAGCAGCTAAAGGAAAATAATGTATTCACCTCTAAACATTTCTTTGCTTGTCAGAAAGAATCGTGGCGGCGTGTGGTGTGAGGTGCGATACACACACGACTAAAAATTTAAAATTTTAGTACGAATGATTGAGGACCTTTTTATTGTAAAGAAAAGCAATCTTGAAAAATGAAACTCTCATTATTGTCAAAAATGACGGTACAACATAAAAAGACTCTAAAAATTACAAAGTCGACTCATAACAAAAACTGTCCCATTAAACCAGTTGGGTGTGATATAATTAATACAAAGAGATCAAATCAACACTAATTACTATTGTTATTAGTTATCTGAGCGACAAAAATTTCCTTGAGTTAATAATTCTGACAAACAAACATTTCGTCTTTGCTCTTCCGTTTAGTTACCTTGAAATATTTCTTCAAAAATCTTCTCCAGCCATACAGTCAAGAAAATATGTTTCCAAGCAAGTTTCCATCTCAATAATACAGTATTCCAGATAATTTCTCCCAGGCTCACAAATATCAGTTCTCGCTCTCCAAACCTCAACTGCTCGCTAGTACGCCTCTGATAAGAATTCCCTAACGCCACACTGGCGACCAACCGCACCACTAAGCCGGCCCGAGTGGCCGTGCGGTTCTAGGCGCTACAGTCTGGAACAGCGTGACCGCTACGGTCGCAGGTTCGAATCCTGCCTCGGGCACGGATGTCTGTGATGTCCTTGCGTTCGTTTGGTTTAAGTAGTTCCAAGTTCTAGGGGACCGATGACCACAGCAGAGCCATTTGAAACTGATAAACTAAGCGACAAGTCAAGGATAATAGCCACTTGTCGTGGAGCGCGCTCATTCTTTGTCCCAGTACAGTAAAGGTGCAATATTTACAACAGCAGAAAACATATGAAAACCTTACACCGTACATTGTTATACACGGTGTACGGTGCTGCCGCTCCCCTTGCAGCTTGCGGCCTGTCTGTACCTGGAGACCATGTCGGCCTCTTCTTGCCTGGTGTACCGCGACATCGTCCGTGGCCAATGCAGTACACTGGACGTGTACACACGAGAGTGAGTCAGCAACAGCAGTGAACGAGGTGCACCCTAGCGCCACTGTGTGAGAACGCCGCTGTCCAAATGGTTCAAATGGCTCTGAGCACTATGCGACTCAACTGCTGAGGTCATCAGTCGCCTAGAACTTAGAACTAATTAAACCTAACTAACCTAAGGACAGCACACAACACCCAGCCATCACGAGGCAGAGAAAATCCCTGACCCCGCCGGGAATCGAACCCGGGAACCCGGGCGTGGGAAGCGAGAACGCTACCGCACGACCACGAGATGCGGGCAGAACGCCGCTGTCATTAACATTACTATCCACTTATGTATGAAGCTAAAACACTTCTGCAGGCACAACATTCCACTTGACTGTGCTGTTCTCAAGTGTGTTATCAACCATTTAAATCTACGCTGCCAAACATATTTTATCTCCACCTTCAGGTTCTGGCGTATACATATTTTCGCAGTAGAAGCTGGGTACCACCGTGGTGTAATGGTTATGATACTAAACTGTTGCCTGGAGGGTTGTGACTTCAAAACTCACCTGCACTGTACAATTTTAATTTCTATATTCGGCTCCAGTACATTCTAGAAGTATCCACAAATGACAAATGACTGGAATGTTCTGTATCTGTATATATTCTGTACGTGTTCTGGCTGGAGGCAGTTCGATCCGCGCTCTTGTACGTGCAAGTGCTGAATAAACCTTCGTTATGTGAAGTAAGTGTTAGTTATTCGTCTAATTACACCTTCTTCTACATGACTTTTTCTTTCCTCTTTTTTTTGTTTTTGGCACATAATCCTCTCAGTGATCGCTTCCTACAGTTTGTCCCCATTTAGCAAAATCATTCCATAATATACAGGGTGACCCAGCTGCCCCTACGTATGTGTTTTATGCAACCCGCAAGCCTTCAAAACTACGTGCAGATTTTCATATTCTCTCGATCGCTACAAGTAAACTCTACTCATGTTCAGAAAAGAACCTTGAACAACTAGAGATAGGACGCTCATATTCACAGAACACGTATACCAGTATATTCTTCAGAAATGATCAGCATTTGAACCATGTCGGCGCTGTGGGTTCTAAGTCAACGTCTATATCGCGGCGCAACGCCACCTACCGGTAAAATGTGCCTGCGACTCTCGTTGTCGCTGTCAACAGAAGGTAATGGCTCAGTGCGACTGCAGGGTGCCTCGCAGACGTATACGTGAACCGTACCGTCAAATCAGTGTGTTTAATAGAGGGCGCATTATTGTCACGAGAGAATGTGATGAATCCATCCCGAAAATTGCTGCTCGTGTGGGACGAAGTGTTACGGCAGTGCAACGGGTGTGCAGAATGGTTCACGGAAGGCCGTGCAATACGACGAGATGGATCAAGTCGCACCACCCAGCCCACCCTTCAAGGAGATCGAAACCTCATCCGAATGGTATTGCAGAACAGGTATGCATCCTCCTCGGCTCTGGGGCAACAGTGGAACAGTGTAACACACCGTAGACTACCAGGGGTGACAGCCCGTCGGCGTTTATTACGGCATGGGTAACGTGCGCGTCGTCCACTTCTCTGTCTACCTCTGACGAATGAGCAGAAACGTGCTAGACGGTAATGGTGTATGGAACGACGTCACTGGGGACAGGAATGGAATCAGATAGTGTTTTCGGTCGAATCTAGGTTCCGGTTGTCTGAAATGATGGCCGCATTTTGGTTCGCCGCAGACAGGGGGAGCGGCATCACACTTCCCGAGCACGGGGTCCCAGGTTCGATTCCCGGCGGTCTCAGGGATTTTCACCTGCCTCTAGATGACTGGGTGTTTGTGTTGTCCTCATCATTTCATCATCATTCATGCAAGTGGAAGATTGGACTGCGAAAAGGTTGGGAATTTGAACGGGCGCTGATAACTGTGCAGTTGAGCGCCCCACAGTCCAAACATCACCATCAGGGACAGCATTGGCATAACACATACAGCGCCAACTCAAGGCCTTATGGTGTGGGGTACTATTGGGTACAACCACACGCACTGCTGGTACATATCCAGGACGCTGTCACCAGTGTGACCTACGTGAAGGCCGGCCGAGGTGGCCGAGCGGTTCTAGGCGCTACAGTCTGGAACCGCGCGACCGCTACGATCGCAGATTCGAATCCTGCCTCGGGCATGGATGTGTGTGATGTCCTTAGGTTAGTTACGTTTAAGTAGTTCTAAGTTCTAGGGGACTGATGACCACAGATGTTAAGTACCATAGTGCTCAGAGCCTACGTGAATGTCATCCTGCTTCCTGTAACCATACTCTTTCTACACAACACTCCAGGCGGCATTTTTCAGCAAGACAATGCACGACCACATGTTGCTGCACGAACACGTGCCTTCTTTATGTCACAGGATGTCAGCATTTTGCCTTGGCCCGCCAGATTACCAGATACGTCACCCTTCGAAAGCGTGTGGGATATGATGAAAAAAAAAATCGTTCAAATGGCTCTGAGCACTATGGGACTTAACATCTGAGGTTATCAGTGCCCTAGACTTAGAACTATTTAAAGCTAACCAACCTAAGGACATCACACACATCCATGCCCGAGGCAGGATTCGAACCTGCGACCGTAGCAGTCGCGCGGTTCCGGACTATGATGAAATGATGGGTGCACCGCTGTGACACAATGCTAGTCACCACAGATGATCTTTGGAACCAGATGAATGCAGCATGGATGGCTATATCACAGGATGACATTCGCGCCTTACACCCGTTGACGCCATCATGCGTCGAACAAGTTATCAAGGCCCATGGCGAACCCTGTGACTACTGGGAAACAGGACACATGCTGAACCGAGGTGGCTGAAATGCTAATAATTTCTGTAGAAAATATTAATGTACATGTCCTGAACGTCCTATCTATAGTTTTTCCAAGTTTTATGTTTTTTCTGAACATGAGTGTATTAGCCCCGCTGAAAAAATAAACCGGACCTTTTCGAGGAAATTCAATGTAGTTAAATTTTGTATTGGGATACGTTTTCGCTATAGCTCATAGTTTTCCGATTATTCGAGAAAAACGTACAAAAGTGATCTTCAATAATCCGAAAACCATGGCCTCCAGCGGAAACGAATACCACTACATTAAATGTCCTACAAAAATGTCCTGTTCATTTTTTCTGTAGACTAATAGTTCGCACGTAGCGGGCAAGGGAATAGGAAAATCATGCGCATGTTTCTAGAAGGAGCTGCGGCTTGCGTAAAACAGATAGTCCGGGGCTGCTGATGCTCCCTGTATAAACGCCAGTATCATTAACCACGGTTTCCTTTATTCATAAATATGTTGTTGTTGTTGTGGTCTTCAGTCCTGAGACTGGTTTGATGCAGCTCTCCATGCTACTCTATCCTGTGCAAGCATCTTCATCTCCCAGTACCTACTGCAACCTACATCCTTCTGAATCTGCTTAGTGTATTCATCTCTTGGTCTCCCCCTACTATTTTTACCCTCCACGCTGCCCTCCAATACTAAATTGGTGATCCCTTGATGCCTCAGAACATGTCCTACCAACTGATCCCTTCTTCTGGTCAAGTTGTGCCACAAATTTCTCTTCTCCCCAATCCTGTTCAATACTTCCTCATTAGTTATGTGATCTACCCATCTAATCTTCAGCATTCTTCTGTAGCACCACATTTCGAAAGCTTCTATTCTCTTCTTGTCCAAACTATTTATCGTCCATGTTTCACTTCCATACATGGCTACACTCCATACAAATACTTTCAGAAATGGCTTCCTGACACTTAAATCTATCCTCGATGTTAACAAATTTCTCTTCTTCAGAAACGCTTTCCTTGCCATTGCCAGTCTACATTTTATATCCTCTCTACTTCGACCATCATCAGTTATTTTGCTCCCCAAATAGCAAAACTCCTTTACTACTTTAAGTGTCTCATTTCCTAATCTAATACCCTCAACATCACCCGACTTAATTCGACTACATTCCATTATCCTCGTTTTGCTTTTGTTGATGTTCATCTTATATCCTCCCTTCAAGACACCATCCATTCCCTTCAACTACTCTTCCAAGTCCTTTGCTGTCTCTGACAGAATTACAATGTCATCGGCGAACTTCAAAGTTTTTATTTCTTCTCCCTGGATTTTAATACCTACTCCGAATTTTTCTTTTGTTTCCTTTACTGCTTGCTCAATATACAGATTGAATAACATCGGGGAGAGGCTACAACCCTGTCTCACTCCCTTCCCAACCACTGCTTCCCTTTCATGTCCCTCAACTCTTATAACTGCCATCTGGTTTCTGTACAAGTTGTAAATAGCCTTTCCCTCCCTGTATTTTACCCCTGCCACCTTTAGAATTTGAAAGAGAGTATTCCAGTCAACATTGTCAACAGCTTTCTCTAAGTCTACAAATGCTAGAAACGTAGGTTTGCCTTTCCTTAATCTTTCTTCTAAGATAAGTCGTAAGGTCAGTATTGCCTCACGTGTTCCGATATTTCTACGGAATCCAAACTGATCTTCCCTGAGGTCGGCTTCTACTAGTTTTTCCATTCGTCTGTAAAGAATTCGCGTTAGTATTTTGCAGCTGTGGCTTATTAAACTGATTGTTCGGTACTTTTCACATCTGTCAACACCTGCTTTCTTTGGGATTGGAATTATTATATTCTTCTTGAAGTCTGAGGGTATTTCGCCTGTTTCATACATCTTGCTCACCAGATGGTGGAGTTTTGTCAGGACTGGCTCTCCCAAGGCCGTCAGTAGTTCTACTCCGGGGGCCTTGTTTCGACTCAGGTCTTTCAGTGCTCTGTCAAACTCTTCACGCAGTATCGTATCTCCCATTTCATCTTCATCTACATCCTCTTCCATTTCCATAATATTGTCCTCAAGTACATCGCCCTTGTGTAGACCCTCTATATACTCCTTCCACCTTTCTGCTTTCCCTTCTTTACTTAGAACTGGGTTTCCATCTGAGCTCTTGATATTCATACAAGTGGCTCTCTTTTCTCCAAAGGTCTCTTTAATTTTCCTGTAGGCAGTATCTATCTTACCCCTAGTGAGATAAGCCTCTACATCCTTACATTTGTCCTCTAGCCATCCTTGCTTAGCCATTTTGCACTTCCTGTCGATCTCATTTTTGAGACGTTTGTATTCCTTTTTGCCTGCTTCATTTACTGCATTTTTATATTTTCTCCTTTCATCAATTAAATTCAATATTTCTTCTGTTACCCAAGGATTTCTACTAGCCCTAGTCTTTTTACCTACTTGATCCTCTGCTGCCTTCACTACGTCATCCCTCAAAGCTACCCATTCTTCTTCTACTCTATTTCTTTCCTGTCAATTGTTCCCTTATGCTCTCCCTGAAACTCTGTACAACCTCTGGTTCTTTCAGTTTATCCAGGTCCCATCTCTTTAAATTCCCACCTTTTTGCAGTTTCTTCAGTTTTAATCTACAGGTCATAACCAATAGATTGTGGTCAGAGTCCACATCTGCCCCTGGAAATGTCTTACAATTTAAAACCTGGTTCCTAAATCTCTGTCTTACCATTATGTAATCTATCTGATACCTTTTAGTGTCTCCAGGGTTCTTCCATGTATACAACCTTCTATCATGATTCTTAAACCAAGTGTTAGCTATGATTAAGTTGTACTCTGTGCAAAATTCTACCAGGCGGCTTTCTCTTTCAGTTCTTAGCCCCAATCCATATTCTCCTACTACGTTTCCTTCTCTCCCTTTTCCTACACTCGAATTCCAGTCACCCATTACTATTAAATTTTCGTCTCCCCTCACTATCTGAATAATTTCTTTTATCTCATCATACATTTCTTCAATTTCTTCGTCATCTGCAGAGCTATATGGCATATGAACTAGTACTACTGTAGTAGGCGTGGGCTTCATGTCTATCTTGGCCACAATAATGAGTTCACTGTGCTCTTTGTAGTAGCTTACCCACACTCCTATTTTTTATTCATTATTAAACTTACTCCTGCATTACCCCTATGGGATTTTGTATTTATAACCCTGTATTCGCCTGACCAAAAGTCTTGCTCCTCCTGCCGTCGAACTTCACTAATTCCCTCTATATCTAACTATAACCTATCCATTTCCCTTTTTAAATTTTCTAACCTACCTACTCGATTAAGGGATCTGACATTCCACGCTTCAATCCGTAGAACGTCAGTTTTCTTTCTCCTGATAATGACGACCTCCTGAGTAGTCCCCACCTGGAGATCCGAATGGGGGACCATTTTACCTCCGGAATATTTTACCCAAGAGGACGCCATCATCATTTAACCATAGAGTAAAGCTGCATGCCCTCGGGAAAAATTACGGCTGTAGTTTCCCCTTGCTTTCAGCCGTTCGCAGTACCAGCACAGCAAGGCCGTTTTGGTTAGTATTACAAGGCCAGATCAGTCAATTCTCCAGACTATTGCCCCTGCAACTACTGATAAGGCTGCTGCCCCTCTTCAAGAACCACACGTTTGTCTGGCCTCTCAACAGATACCCCTCCGTTGTGGTTGCACCTACGGTACGGCTATCTGTATCGCTGAGTCACACAAGCCTCCCCACCAACGGCAAGGTCCATGGTTCATGGGGGGGATTCATAAATATACCTAATGCAAATACACTTTCGTCCTCGTTTTTGCATCGTGTATATCCCTAACTTTGGATGTCTCAGTGACCTAGTTTGGAAAGCACAACTGATTTATCAATTTGTCGAACCTGCTAAACAGCAGCGTCGAAGAAGTTATCTGACTATAAACAGCAGTGTTCCGTCTGAAACAGAAAAAAACAGATGTCTCTCTCTCAATGTTTAAGGCGAGGTTTACTACCTTTGGTCCGAATTCTTCGAGGATTTTTTTCTCAGGATGTATTATAGATATCAATATCAAATTTGGTCAAAATGTTTATTGATATTTCCTCTACAAACTGGAATTTTTTCAACCGGAAATGTCGACGAGCAAAGGCGGAAGTGCCGTTGGAACGAAACAAAAATGTCACAGGTCAGCCGGCTCGTCAGGAATCAAAATTGAGTTGACGTTAGCGAAGTATGTAAGATTCTTCAGGAGTTGTACGTCGCTTAAGTTATTTGGACCACAGGAAACAAAATGGCGGCCATTTGAAAGAAAAATAGGGGTTTTTCATCAATTTTTCGATTTAGTCGGCCAAGTAAAAATATTTATAGTTGATGGACCAAAATAAAAATGGTACAACTCCTAGAAAATTTAGTTAGCTTCGTCGGAAACAAAGAATCATGCCAATCGGTTCAGTAGATTTGAAGTTACCATACTGCGCGATAAAAAACGCGTTTGAAGTTTTAACAACATATAAATGCAATATTTATGCAACGTACGTTCAATCTGCTATTGCAGGTCCATAAACTAATCCTTGTTCTTCCTCACAGAAGGCGTTCTGCTCGATCTGGGCCATCCTGCGCTGCTCCAGAGCCGTTCGTACAGCCGCTGACAAGCGGTTTTCGGCGGCTCGAATCCGGTGGTCGACCGACTGCTTGGCGAGCTGCGTCGAATAGAGTTCCAAGGTGACGTCCATCGTTGTCATGGTCTTCAGAATTGCTGAATACCCTTCGCTGAAGCTGCTCACTGCCAGGAACGCGTTCAAACTTTCATTTGAATTTTGTGTTTCCTCCCAAGCACCGGTACAATAACTCGTCCTCCGAAAGAAAAAAAACTGGTGCGTGAAAAAGGCCGATTTCAGGCAGGTGCATTTTTGCGTTCAATCGCAAATAACAAACATTTCCGTTCCGTATTTGGATTCTAAACACTTTTATGGATCCAAAAATGCAATTTAAAGAAAAAGGGATTTTTTGAACCAATAGATAGTAAACCTGCCCTTAATAAGGTTAAGAAGTAAATGGATCACTGTTTAATGAAACTATTTAAAGCAACACATGAGTAAAGACACAATTTTCTGGAGCGAAAGAGTTTACGGTCGAAACAGCGTGTACCTCACCACATCGGAATAGTTCCTCTGGAGGTGCCTGCGCCTTCACTCGCACATTTTCGCCCCTGCTTTTACATTTAAAAAGATGGAATATAATCTGCATATGGATGAATATGCGGAACGCCAAAAAGTAATCGAGTTTTAAAGGCGGACCGCAGCTTAGTTTCAGCTGCGCGTGCATATTAACGTAGACTATATCGCTTCTCATTTACACAGTCGAAAATACCGTGAATATTTGTGCGCTAAGGCGACCAGCAGTACGGCAACATACCGCATTGATTAATTAGTGTCACTACGACGAATATTTACGTTCATACTGAAAAAAAGGACAAACCGGCAGAATATGCGGTACCCATTAAGTAAAACGTGACAAAGTCTGGAAGTACGGAACGAACTATTCAACGTTTGCAACATCTAGGAGAAACGAATCAGTCCAACTAAAGGGAGAAAGACATGAAAGTAAATATACTCGCCTACAAAAGTGCCTTTCGCATGACGTATCACTGCCAAGTAACACTGTTTGAAGAAACTTGCACCATACATAGTGAAGAAATAAAATGTGCGTACGGCTTTATTGGGGGGGGGGGGGGGGGGGGCATCATCTTGGATGTTCAGCAGGCTGTTGCAACTCATTTTTTTAACAACTAAATCCTGAGACACATTCTCACATTTAGAGTTGTGGTCCGACACTAACCTACTGAGTTGCAGAGCCACACATTCTGGCGTACAGTGGATGCTCATAATAAAAGGATACATATAACTAAACATGAAGCCCGGTCTTCCTCTAGATTTCCGTGCTATCTCCTTTCAGAGAGAGGAGTCGTAATGGTGCAGAAAAGATTAACAAACAATCGGAACAAAACACTTTTTGATCTTGCCATACAAAATTTTTCTTTGACTTACGGTTTTTGTCTTCTTAGGGCAACATCAGGAGACTGTTCAAGAAGACGAAAAACATTAAGCGAGAGAATAAAAATTGTTAAAGGACATCAAGAAACTTCAGAAAGAAATTATCCAGACTGTTGGATAGAAACATTCTTCGTGAAATAACGAAAAAAAAAAGAGAAAATTTTATAGAAGCGAGGGGAACGTGCATTATAAGATCTCAAAAAATCAGTGTGCCTTGTGCAAAAGATCCAATCCAAATACAACCAGACTCAAAGCCAAAACAATAGAGTAAATCAGAGAAATAATAAAACAACTTACAAATACCAAAGCATCAGGAGAAGAGAATATAGTTGCTGACATGTGGAAATACTCTAGCGACAACATCATTGTACGCACTGAAGAGCCAAAGAAACTTGTACACCTGCCCAGGAGCACGCAGAAGCGCTGTAACATGACATGGCATGGACTCGAGTAATATCTGAAGTAGAGCTGGAGGGAATTGACACCATGAATCTTGCAGGAATGTCCATAAATTGGTAAGAGTATGAGGGGGTGGAGATGTCTTCTGAACAGCACATTGCAAGGCATCCCAGACACGGATGAGTTCGGTGGGTAGCGAAAGCCTTTAAACTTAGAAGAGTGTTCCTGGAGCCACTCTGAAACAATTATGGACGTGTGGGGTGTCACATTGTCGTGCTGGAATGCACAATGGAAATGAATGGACGCAGGTGACCAGACAGGATGCTTAAGTACGTGTAACCTGTCCGAGTGGCATCTAGACGTATCAGGGGTCCCATATCACTCCAACTGCACACGCCCCACACCACTACAGAGAATTCATCAGCTTGAACAGCCCCCTGCGGACATGCAGGGTCCATGGATTCATGAGGTTGTCTCCATACCCTTACACGTCCATCCGCTCGATATAGTTTGAAACGAGACTCGTCCGACCAGGCAACATGTTTCCAGCCATCAACATTCTAATGTCAGTGTTGACGGGGCCAGGTAAGGTGTAAACCTTTGTGTCGTGCAGTCATCAAGGGTACACGAGTGGGCCTTCGGCTGCGAAAGCCCATATCGATGATGTTAAGTGGAATGGTTCGCACGCTGACTCAAGTTGATGATCTAGCATGAAATCTGCAGCAATTTGTGGAAGGGTTACAAGTCACGTTGAACGATTCTCTTCAGTCATCGTTGGTCCCTTTCCTGCAGGATCTTTTTCCGGCTGCAACGATGTCGATTTGATGTTTTATCGGATTCCTGATATTCACGATACACTCGTCAAATAGTCGTGCGGGGAAATCTCCTCTTCACTGCTACCTCGGAGATGCTATGTCCCATCGCTCGTGCGCCGACTGTAACACCACTCATTTAAATCTTGATATGCTGCCATTGTAGCAGCGGTAACCGGTTTAACATCTGCGTCAGGCACTTTTTGTCTTATACAGGCGTTGCCGATCGCACCGCCGTATTGTGCCTCTTTACATATCTCTGTGATTGAATACGCACGCCTATACCAGTTTCTTTGGCGCTTCAGTGTAAAACGTCAAATCAAAACGCCTTCAGCCGCCTAAATTTCCAGTTTTATTTTATTTTTGCTACCAGTTTCAGGGTTACACTGCGCCACCGTCAGGTCCGCTGACCGACGTGTGGGAAAAATCCCACTTGCAGGCTCACAAGTGATGGCCGAAGGGATCGATTTGTTAAAAAGAAGTCTACGGATACCAGTGACTGTTTGCTGGCCCCTTCTGCGATTGTACGAGATGTGAGATTCTTCCTACACGTCGACCAGGGGACCTGATGATGGCGTAGTGGAAGGCTGAAACTGGTAGCAAAAATAAAATGAAACTGGAAATGTAGGCGGCTGAAGGTGTTTTGACTTGACATTTTGTATTGAACAGCTGAGGTCCTGCAACCATCCAGTATAAAGATGGACTTACAGAGACATTATTCTGTGTCTAACAGAGACCATTAATGAAATGTGGACAACAAACAACTTACCACCAGAACGGACATCGGCGTTAATGCTTACACTGCATAAAATAGGAAAGAAAAGTGAGCTTTACAATTACAAAGGAATCGCCGTCTTGCCAGTGACACATAAGATTTTGTCCCTGGCACTTTTAAAGAGATGTGAGGGAATATTCGACCCACAACTAGGACAATAACAAGCAGGATTTAGGAAGGGAAGGTCTTATGCAGAGCAAATATTAGATCCAAAAAACAAAATACAAATGAGGAATATTAGAAACGTGACATATGAGATGCCTTTTGTAGATTTTCAGAAGACATATGATTCAACTGATAGAAATGTACCAATCAACACTGTAATGGAATTCTGACTCGATAATAAAACAACAGAAATAATTAAAGGAACTTTAACAAACACAAAATTGGAAGGAAGATTTATGGGGTCATGTCATTAACTACTGGCTCACTGGATGTTGACGAAGAACAAGCCACAGAAGTACAGAAACAATAGGACAAAATAGGATTAGAAATATCATTTCAAAAAACACACTTCATGGCAAATGTCAATAACGTTCCCTCAAATCTTAAAATTCATAACAAAGCAGTATATAAAACAAACTGTTTTAAATACCTAGGAGAGCGGATAAAAAGAAATAGAACAGAAAAGGCAGCAGTAGAAAACAGGGTGTATAAAATGGGAAAGGGCATTCCATATTACAAAAAAACGTGTATAATAGAGAATCTTTGTCCTGTATACAGCAGAGACGCTTAAAGTAACAAGATTTGGAGATTTGAGAAACTGAGGAAACTTGAAAGAAGAATTCTAAGCAAAATATTGGGCTCTATCTGAAAATAGAAACGCAACTGATGTTATGAGGAAAAGAAAACTGCAGTTTTATGAACACATACACCGAACGGATAACAACAGACAAACCGAGTCTATCTTCAAAGTCGTAAACGGCTACAAATCCAGACGCACCTGGTTCACATAAATTGACAATGACATGAAACACATTGGAACTGGAATGGGCGTAACAGGTAAAAGAGAATACTTCTAGAGAACCAGCACAAAAGGCAGAACGTCAGCAAAGAAAAGGTCTGAAAAAGGACGAAAGTGGACCCACGAAGAGGAACGACATTCTCGAGGAAAATCTGTTAGTAACGAAAATCAAACACAAAGAAGCAAATGAGTTATCGTGCCCTACAAAGGGGTTATTCGAATAAATAAGTCAACAAAATATCTCTTAAAACTTCCTTCCAGTTTCTGAAAATTTTGGAAAAGAAGAATAGAATATCTTTGACAAATTTGATAACACAGTTAAAAAATTGCCCGAGTAACTTGCTCGTAAGAAAGAGGAAAAAAATGTTCAGGTTCATTAATGAACAACGCAGTTAACTTCATTTTTTTCCGATAAAAACTCGCCGCAAAAAAATAATAATTTTAATGAGGCCGGACAGGACTAATGAGTTGTTTCAAGTTGGGCGGTTAGGCTTTTAGATGTAATAGCTTCCGCGGCCTGGAAATGAAAGCTCTCACGGGACCTCCTGGAAGTTACGTCCTCCAGACTCTGCGGCATCGATCGCGCTCCAGCGGAGCTTCCAAAATCTGCGCCACGCGAGCCTTGTCCGTAAAAGTGTCGCCACAGACACTTGTTGTTTCTAAACACGGTGGTTGTTGGTATTGCAGAAATTTATTTGCCCAGATCATTTGTATAGACACTGTTCGCACAGTCACTTTTTTATGGTATGACGAGAGACGGTACTATGAAATATCGTCTGCATAAGTTGTGTCCAGCTAATGTGAGCAGTCGACGTAATGGATTGGTCCTGTAAGAATTCTGTCTATACAAAGGATCTGAAGATGGCATTTTAATTTCGCTAGAACTAGTAATCATTAGTATTTTTGTGCGATATGGGCTAATAAATTGTTGTAATAAGAAGAACAGCCGTGTTTACATTGTGAGATCGTCTCCAATGCAGCTGACAATGTCAGACAATCATAACTCGTTTCAGTGCAACGCGCTGCTACTACGGTAGCAGGTTCGAATCCTGCCTGGGGCATGGATATGTGTGATGTCCTTAGGTTAGTTTAAGTAGTTCTAAGTCTAGGAGACTGATGACCTAAGATGTTAAGTCCCATATTGCTTAGAGCCATTTGAACTATTTTCAGTGCAACGATAAGCTATGAAAGGAAGTATTGTGAAATGATGAATAATATGGTAAATGTAACGATAGAGCAAGGCATTGTTAAGAGTTTTGAATTTTTCTTTCAGGTACAGCAAGATGGAGAGACGACATTGATTGAAATCTTGTTGTTGTTGTTGTTGTTTTATTTGACGCGGTATCTCACATGGGAGAGATCAACGCTCTCAAAACCTAAGGTGGAGATGTGGTACAATCATAAGTAGTTTGCCGGCCAGTTTGGCCGTGCAGTTCTAGGCGCTTCAGTCTGGAACCGCGTGACCGCTACGGTCGCATATTCGAATCCTGCCTCGGGCATGGATGTGTGTGATGTCCTTAGGTTAGTTAGGTTTAAGTAGTTCTAAGTTCTAGGGGACTGATGACCACAGATGTTAAGTCCCATAGTGCTCAGAGCCATAAGTAGTTTCACGAAGCTAGTTAATTCTGCGCGTGGTCAACAGATGGCTCTAATATTTCAGCCTAGACAGAAATTTTAACGTAACTGTGTTTATTGGAACAAAAATAAACTTGTAAATAATGTATTTGAATTAATGTAAGAAACTGTTTTTCTCTGAGAGAAAAGTAACTGTATAATATGCTACATCACAAAAAAATGAAGCACCGAGAAGACGTAGTTGGATTTCAGTATAATTTAGCACACGCACACGCCATTGAAGCGATGTAAATGATTGCGCTGCAGTTCTGTGTGACGTGTAGACCGGCCATTAACAGTGCATTGGTGGTGTTCGTGTTTGGTGTTGTTAGCAGTTCTGGCAGCGTACATAAGAACCGTGAGCGGCGTTAGATGTTGAGTAATCACTCTGAAGGACGCTGATATGCTGCGTACGCGTGCGAGATGGCGTCGTGATAGTGTTTAGAGCCATGTGAACAATTTGAACTTGTGAGCCGGGGGGGTTAATAATATTTAATAAGCAATAGGAAATTTTGTTCGCCGTCTTTTACAAGAGCCTGGAAACTATTTCTATGGTTACACACACACACACACACACACACACACACACACACACACACACACACAAGTTTCCAGTCTGCATGTTCACATTCTTGTGTCTTGCCCACTGAAAGAATTATTTCCATTCTCTTTTTACTAGGTATTGAACAGAATTGGGGAGAAGAGGAGTTTGTGGCACAACTTGACGAGAAGAAGGGACCGGTTGGTAGGACATGTTCTGAGGCATCAAGGGATCACAAATTTAGCATTGGAGGGCAGCGTGGAGGGTAAAAATCGTAGAGGGAGACCAAGAGATGAATACAAAAGTTGAAAAATAGTTAATACCACTTGCCACGCGGCTTTGTTAACATTACGGGTGTCACACGAACAGTTACTGCCGCGAAAACCATGAGATCGAGGACGGTGTACAGGCCTCGCGAGTTAACTTCTTATTTAAAACATGCGTTTAGTTGTAGTCTAGCTGTGACGTCATCCGAGGCACAAGTAGCAGGATCTAAATGGCCGCTTTCTCGGACACAATATTTTATAACACTGTTATGTATTAATTTAAAATCTTCGCAATTTTTGTATGAATGAAGTTAAGTAGGTTTTAATCACAGAAAAAGTTTTAGCTCGCCTACATTTAAACTTTTCCGTCTAGAATTTTTAGAACGGAGTTGACAGTACAACATGACCTGTGAACAACAACTTCAAGAGACCTAGTATTAATTGGCATTTGCGTCAAAGTCTTGAAAATTGTTATAGCTCCATTATTTAATGGATTTCATCAGTTGCTGTGATCAAAACTTTCTATAATTAATATAAATGATACTTTAATCTATTACGAATAAGGACGTTTTTGTTCCAAATTTGGTTTTCAGTAAATTACTCGAAAACTATTAGAGGTAACTTAAAGGGGTCGCATACTTCAGGTGCCCGCATCTCGTGGTCGTGCGGTAGCGTTCTCGCTTCCCACGCCCGGGTTCCCGGGTTCGATTCCCGGCGGGGTCAGGGATTTTCTCTGCCTCGTGATGGTTGGGTGTTGTGTGCTGTCCTTAGGTTAGTTAGGTTTAAGTAGTTCTAAGTTCTAGGGGACTGATGACCATAGATGTTAAGTCCCATAGTGCTCAGAGCCATACTTCAGGTTTTCATATAAAACTGACGCTTCATACAAATTCTCATCTTTCCAAGTGCAATACGAGGGTTGGAATTTAAATAGTGGCAACTATTTATTCATAACCGATACAAAAGAGTTACATGTTTGCATGTGTTACTGTCCGTGAAATGGCCGAGCGGTTCTAGGCGTTTCAGTCTGGAACCGAGCGACCGCGGTTTAAGTAGTTCTAGGTCCTAGGGGATTGATGACCTCAGATGTTGTCCCATAGTGCTCAGAGCCATTTGATCCATTTGTCCGTGAAAGTAGTCACCAGCGTTGTGTAGAACCCGTTGCCAGCGATGTGGAAGGCGTAGTATACCGTCAGCAGAGCCTGTTCTGTTGATGCTGCGAATGGAGCGGTCTACTGCCTATCGAATACTACGCCTTCCACATCGCTGGCAACGGGTTCTACACAACGCTGGTGACTACTTTCACGGACAAATGGATCAAATGGCTCTGAGCACTATGGGACAACATTTGAGGTCATCAGTCCCCTAGGACCTAGAACTACTTAAACCGCGGTCGCGCGGTTCCAGACTGAAACGCTCGGCCATTTCATGGGCAGTAACACGTGCAAACATGTAACTCATTTGTATCGGTTATGAATAAATAGTTGCCACTATTTAAATTCCAACCCTCGTATTGCACTTGGAAAGATGAGAATTTGTATGAAGCGTCAGTTTCATATGAAAACCTGAAGTATGCGACTCCTTTAAACTACCTCTAATAGTTTTCGAGTAATTTACTGAAAACCATATTTGGAACAAAAACGTCCTTATTCGTAATAGATTAAAGTATCATTTATATTAATTATAGCAGAGCCTGTTCTGTTGATGGTGCAAATGGAATAAATAGTTGCCACTGTTTAAGTTCCAACCCTCGTATGTAGCGCCTTCAATTTTTCTTAAAAACGTGGATTCTGACCAGAATATTGCTCTAATGAAGTTGAGACTTGGACCAGTTAATTTTGACATACATTTACACATTCTGACCGATATTTGGCTTTGTAGCTTTGTTATTTAGCGCTACTTGTTTTTTATTTAAAACGATGTATTTAGGGAAAGATATTCATCTGACCGCTCTGACAATTTAAACATTAAAATACTGAAACACATGCTGACAAGGTTTGCAAAAGCAACTTTAATCTTCAGTTTCATTCTTAAATTATGGCGCAATACTTGTATGTTTCGCACATGTGCGTTATGATGACGTGGCGCTAGGAGCAGTGAACTGCGCTAAGTCCCAGTACATTCTCTCGCCTGTGTATCTCACTAATGACACAGCACTTGTACCGCGACGTACTCATCATCTAAGTTTCGGTCGCCCACGCCTGACCACCACAAGGGAGTATCGCCGCATTGTGCACAAAGCACATCCTAACCCCTTCAAATTCGTCCTGCCATTCTAAAACAAGAAATGGTATCAGCCAGCACCATTGATCGGAAATTACCGTTTCATGCGTAGGCTACCGGTAATACTACAACAGAAACGGTCGGGTTTGGAGTGGTGCTATGACGAGGAGGTGTGGACTGCTAGTGAATGGTGTCGACCGATATTCGGCACTGATACGAATGACTATCATACGGGATCACAGCAGCGACCTTGAAGAGGTACCAATCTTCCAGTGTTTTCGAAAGGCCCTCCTAGCGCCGCCATCTAAAGGACTATCAGGCTGGTAGAGATTGTGGGAATTCTGATAGCAAAACTGTTCGTCACGGACGTCCTGTCATGCTACAATACCGTGGTGCCACTTTTCAATAGAACAATGTTCAGTATCTCTTTACCGTATATTGATAATTTTTACTTATGGACCGTCTGACAGCAACTGAATAAAACACGATTTTAGTTGCCACTATTTAAGTTCCAACCCTGGTATGTAGCGCCTTCATTTTTTCTTAAAAATGTGTGTGTGTGTGTGTGTGCGTGTGTGTGTGTGTGTGTGTGAGAGAGAGAGAGTGAGTGTGTTTTGGTGTGTGATCTTTTTGTGGGCTGTGTTTGCGTGTGCGTGTGTGTGTGTGTGTGTGTGTGTGTGTGTGTGTGTGTGTCCAGAAGGCGAAAGGGGAAGAGTATTTTTCTTTTTCCTGGTTGTGTAAGCGGAACGATTAGTTTCTTTTTTTATCTTGTCATTTCTTTTATTAAGTGTAGTAAAGAGCCTGTGCTGATGTGTGTTTGTTCATTTATCACATGTTCGTTTTCAGCGATGGCTTTCTGAATGTGCAAGTTTTCTTGCGTTTGAATAAGAATTTTGTCATGGTTGCTTAGTCTCATTATTTTCATTTCTTGTTCCATGTTTGTAGGATGGTGGTTATGGTGTTTTAAATGTTCTGCAAATCTGTAATGGTTTGTTTAGTTCTTCCAACACCTGATATGTTCTTTGTATGGTGTTTTAAAATTCCTGCATGTCATGCTTGTGTATTCTGCATCATAACTTTGACATTCAAGTTTATATATTCCTGATTGTTGGAATTTGTCCCTCTTGGTAGCTGCTTGGCTTAGATGTGATTGGAGGGTTTGCCCAGACTTATATGCTATTTGGAAGCCCTGTCTCTTTAGGATGTTTGCAGCTCTGTGTGTTGGTTTATGTGAGTAGGTCATGGTGTACCATCTGGTTCTTTTCTGTGTGGTGTTGTCATTGTGTGTGTTTGTTGAGTTTGTTTGTAAGTTTTCAGCTTGTGAGTTCCCTTGTATTCTGGAAATGTGTTTATTTTGTCTTAGTGTTTTTATTTTTTGATTGAGCCTGTGTACTACATGTGTGTCATGCCCATTGTTCCTAGCACACACACGCACACAGTAAAGCATATACGAAGATATCACAGATACTTCAATAATTACACTCGAAAGTTTGGAAATAACATTCGATCTTTGGCAAAAACATCTGACAGTCGGCCAGTCGGCAACAGAAACCAAAACATTGCATCGAAACAAGTGTGCAGTGCATATTTCTGTGAAATGTGGAAAATAACCGCAAATTGGCATGTATAAGAAGAAGAACAACAGGAGCGTAATATGTAGGAAATCGCCCACGCAATCGTAAGTACGGTTCAAAACATTACTACTTAATAGGAAACACCAACCACCAGAACTATTTATAACCTATAGGTACAGTGACCAAAATGTACATTAAATAGCAAACATATGTCCATATTCCAGGCCACTCTTGATGCCTCGTAGAAAATAAAGGCGAAACGCGTATGGCATTAAAATTGTGTTTTATTCAGTTGCTGTCAGACGGTCCATAAGTAAAAATTATGAATATACCGTAATATTACTCGCAACTGAGGAAGGCAGGACTACAAAAGTTGAAGATGTCAATGTTCAGTACCTCGCCTAAACTTACTGCCACAATTTTCGTGTCTCAGGCGGCGTAAATGAAGAGAGCTTGCTCCAGTTACGAGCGAAACAAATATTGTTAAGCCATTGGGGTCACATGTTATTATTCTACCCGATATCAGACAATGGACAGGCATGGACCACGACCGTATTTGCAGGGAGTCCCTGATTTGAGTGGATACTGGGGTAAAAGGGCAACACAAGTAAAACATTTAGAAACTATTACAAAGAGATATAGTCTGAAATTATCACAGAGGAACATAATCTTAACCGAGGGCAGCCTCCGCTGAAATAGACACATGCACAGGACGACATATAAAGGGAGCTTTGACCCATAAGTACACAAGCTTAAATGGAGAAGTTTGGAGAGAGAATGCTAAACCCTGAGACTTGGGTGAACCTCATCGCATGGCTGGCGCTGTCGCTCTCCCGTAGTATCGCGTAATAGTAGTGACTGCCGAACGACCGAAACGGCGATCGAATCCGAGCACCATTATTAGACTGTCGCTGGAGTAACGACCCGTTACACTTCACATAGCGGGGCGTACCTATTCTGAAGAAGTGGTCGCCGGCGAGACGACAGCTGGTGCAACTTGCAAGAAGACGTTGCAAAATGCCCATAGGAGCGGCGATGCTCACGGGTTTTGATAGCTGCTCGGCACCTCACACTAGCGTGCCCACGGTTGGAAAAAGTAGTTCTGGTGCCGGACTGTAGGGTGGCCAAGCAGCTAGCTGTCGCTCGCTATGAAGAGAATTATTATTCAAAGGTTCCTTTCGTTTCTGTCATTATTTAGGTGCTTTAATTCGTGGTTGCAATGTTAGATGCATCGAAATAAAATTGATATGCATATCGTGGATAGAATAACTGTTCGTTCCTCATCGAAAGCACCCGAATCTGTTTATGATTTCGTATTAACCAATGATGACTTCAAGAGCTGACAACTACCAGCTTTATCGCACAACTAGCTTAACGGCTCATGCATCCAAGTTGCCGACAAGAAATATAAAAGAATGGAAAAGAAAATTGAGGATAGATGATCAGTTTGGCTATGGGAAAGATAAAAGCATCTGAGAGGCAATTCTGAGTTGCAAGAAGCAAGACTAAAGAAAAATCAAGACACGTTCATAGGAGTTGTCGACATGGGGAAAGTGTTCGACAATGTAAAATGGTGCAAGATGTTCGAAATTACGAGAAAAATTTGGGTAATCTACAGGGAGAGAGGGGTAGTGTACAATATGTACAAGAGCAAAGAGGCAATAGTAAGAGTGGACGACCAAGAACGGTGTGCTCGGAATAAAAAGCGTGTAAGACAGGGATGGAAATAAAAGAAAGATTTAGGAATGGAATTAAAATTCAAGGGGAGAGAATATCAATGATAAGAGCCGCTGATGATTTTGCTGTCCTGAGTGAAGGTAAAGAAGAATTAAATGATCTGCTGAATGGAATGAACAATATAATGAGTGCAGAAAATAGTTTGAGAGTAAATCGTAGAAAGACGAAAGTAATGAGAAGTAGCAGAAATCAGAACAGCGAGAAACTTAACGTCAAGACTGATAGTCACAAAGTAGATGAAGTTAAGGAATTCTGCTATCTAGCCAGCAAAATATCCAATGACAGACGGAGCAAGGAGGACATCAAAAGCAGACTAGCACAGGCAGAAAGGGAATTCCTGGCCAAGAGAAGTCTACTAGTATCAAACATAGACCTTAATTCGAGGAAGACGTACGTTTGGAATACAGCACTGTAAGAAAGGAAACATGGACTGTGGGAAAACCGGAACAGAAGGGAATCGAAGTGTTTAAGATGTGGTGTTACAGAATCGGAGAGGAAAGGAATATGTGCAATGCACTGACAAGTAGCAGGTAGTGGAGGATAGGACCTTTTTTTTTTTTTTTTTTTTTTGAGTCATCAGTCTTCTGACTGGTTTGATGCGGCGCGCCACGAATTCCTATCTTGTGCCAACCTCTTTATCTCAGAGTAGCACCTGCAACCTACGTTCTCAACTGTTTCCTAATGTATTCCAATCGCTGTCCTCCTCTACAGTTTTTGCCTTCTACAGCTCCCTCTAGTACCATGGTACTAGAGGGATCTGCAGAGGGCAAAAACTGTAGAGGAAGACAGCGATTGGAATACATTAGCAAATATTTGAGGATGTCGGTAGCCACAACAGAATAATGCTCCTGCTGCATCACTGGCGTGTGTTTGATGTATATGTATGTATGAGTGGAAGGTTTTACACAACAGATTACTACTGCACTCTTGTATTTTGGTTCACAACAGTACTCACCCCAAAATCCTCTTCATGATGTGCGGAGACAGGTAGGGAAGTGTGGGACAGTTTGACACAGCAATGAATATGATGCATTGGTCTTGTCATTTGCTGCCCGCTAATGGTTATAAGTACAATTTATTTGCCAGCCTGAGGAAAAAATCAGTTTCCGCTGAGTAAGAGTGGCGAAATGCCACATCGTTGTTGCGGCATTTGTGATTTTTAAGAGTTAAGACCAACTGCGCGATTTATTATTAACTGCAAGTATAACAGGAATAATCTTCACATGTTTCTACATTGAGAGATAGGGCACTTAATAATCTGTACTTGCTACTTGTTTTTAGTGATGTGTTAAGTTAACAAGTCCTCGTGGGATAATATGGCGCTCAATACCTGAGTGCATCAAACAATTCTACATTATTACATGATTACTTTTTATTGTAATTACACGGTTGCAAACATATTAACTGTCGTCGAGACACAAACAGAGAAAAGCAACACGCCACTGTTTTGCCGGCGACGCCATAGAAGGAGATGTTGAAAATCGAAGAAGAGAAACGAGAGATCCAAGAAAACTCGAAAATCGGAAAGAAAAAATTAGGAAGAAGGAAGCCGGACCTCCTAAGAAAAAATACATAAATTATGAGAAAACTTGAAATCACCCACTTGGGTGATGACTATGAACTATCTCATAGATTATAAACAGGAAATTTGTAAGTAGGCTGTTTAGGTTTTTATATTGGTAATGTCACATAGCGCTCTATATGAAAATCACTGACTGTGCTGTGTGAAGGCGGTGGTTGGTTTGCATTGTTGGAGTATATGCTATTGTAGTGATGGGCAGTTGGCTGTTAACAGCGCGTAGCGTTGTGCAGTTGGACGTGAGCCGCCAACAGTGGTGGATGTGGGGAGAGAAATGGCGGAGTTTTGAGAGCGGATGATCTGGACGTGTGTCCATCAGGGACAGTAAATTTGTAAGACTGGATGTCATGAACTGCTATATATATTATGACTTTTGAACACTATTAAGGTAAATACATTGTTTGTTCTCTATCTAAATCTTTCATTTGCTAACTATGCCTATCAGTAGTTAGTGCCTTCAGTAGTTTGAATCTTTTATTTACAGGGTTATTACAAATGATTGAAGCGATTTCACAGCTCTACAATAACTTTATTGTTTGAGATATTTTCACAATGCTTTGCAGACACATACAAAAACTCAAAAAGTTTTTTTAAGCATTCACAAATGTTCGATATGTGCCCCTTTAGTGATTCGGCAGACATCAAGCCGATAATCAAGTTCCTCCCACACTCGGCGCAGCATGTCCCCATCAATGAGTTCGAAAGCATCGTTGATGCGAGCTCGCAGTTCTGGCACGTTTCTTGGTAGAGGAGGTTTAAACACTGAATCTTTCACATAACCCCACAGAAAGAAATCGCATGGGGTTAAGTCGGGAGAGTGTGGAGGCCGTGACATGAATTGCTGATCATGATCTCCACCACGACCGATCCATCGGTTTTCCAATCTCCTGTTTAAGAAATGCCGAACATCATGATGGAAGTGCGGTGGAGTACCATCCTGTTGAAAGATGAAGTCGGCGCTGTCGGTCTCCAGTTGTGGCATGAGCCAATTTTCCAGCATGTCCAGATACACGTGTCCTGTAACGTTTTTTTTTTGCAGAAGAAAAAGGAGCGGTAAACTTTAAACCGTGAGATTGCACAAAACACGTTAACTTTTGGTGAATTGCGAATTTGCTGCACGAATGCGTGAGGATTCTCTACCGCCCAGATTCGCACATTGTGTCTGTTCATTTCACCATTAAGAAAAAATGTTGCTTCGTCACTGAAAACAAGTTTCACACTGAACGCATCCTCTTCCATGAGCTGTTGCAACCGCGCCGAAAATTCAAAGCGATTGACTTTGTCATCGGGTGTCAGGGCTTGTAGCAATTATAAACGGTAAGGCTTCTGCTTTAGCCTTTTCCGTAAGATTTTCCAAACCGTCGGCTGTGGTACGTTTAGCTCCCTGCTTGCTTTATTCGTCGACTTCCGCGGGCTACGCGTGAAACTTGCCCGCACGCGTTCAACCGTTTCTTCGCTCACTGCAGGCCGACCCGTTGATTTCCCCTTACAGAGGCATCCAGAAGCTTTAAACTGCGCATACCATCGCCGAATGGAGTTAGCAGTTGGTGGATCTTTGTTGAACTTCGTCCTGAAGTGTCGTTGCACTGTTATGACTGACTGATGTGAGTGCATTTCAAGCACGACATACTCTTTCTCGGCTCCTGTCGCCATTTTGTCTCACTGCGCTCTCGAGCGCTCTGGCGGAAGAAACCTGAAGTGCGGCTTCAGCTGAACAAACCTTTATGAGTTTTTCTACGTATCTGTAGTGTGTCGTGACCATATGTCAATGAATGGAGCTACAGTGAATTTATGAAATCGCTTCAATCATTTGTAATAGCCCTGTAGCTGGCAGTAGTGGCGCTCGCTGTATTGCAGTAGTTTGAGTAACGAAGATTTTTGTGAGGTAAGTGATTCATGAAAGGTATAGGTTATTGTTAGTCAGGGCCATTCTTTTGTAGGGATTGGCTCTGAGCACTATGGGACTTAACATCTATGGTCATCAGTCCCCTAGAACTTAGAACTACTTAAACCTAACTAACCTAAGGACATCACACAACACCCAGCCATCACGAGGCAGAGAAAATTCCTGACCCCGCCGGGAATCGAACCCGGGAACCCGGGCGTGGGAAGCGAGAACTTTTGTAGGGATTATTGAAAGTTAGATTACGTTGCGCTAAAAGTACTGTGTGTCAGTTTAAGCACAGTCATGTATAATTTTTGCTGAGGGGACGTTTCATAAATTTATTTGGTGTGTGACAAACCTGAAAAAGGTGCCGGTGCATATGCTGCTCGTATTGGAGTCATCCACTGTGCAGTGGATGGGGCAGTCGACACAATTATTTATATGTGGTGTTCGTTCTTTCGGAACGGACACCGGTTAGATAATTAAGGCCAGGCTGCTCAGTAATCCATTCAGAGCAGATTCAGATCAGGCCCGAACACTTACGGGAATCGGCGAAATGCTTGCTAATGAGCAGGGGCACTACGTCAGTAGTGTGTGATATAAGTTTAGAGTTCGGGTGTGACGGAAGGCGGTGCTAGGGTAGTCCGTGCAGTTGCCGTGACTACTGTGTCCGGATGGTGTAGTGGTCAACGCATCTGCCTTGCAAGCAGAAGCCCTGGGTTCGAATCCCGGTCTGGCGCAAATTTTCGACCTTACCCATTGATTTAAAGCAGTTCCCGCTCGCAGCGAATGTCTGTAATTCCTTGCTGTCGTCACAATTATTTGTGAGGGAAAAGACTGTCTATAGTAGGCTGCGCAATTATATCCTGTATTCGTTGTACGATAGGGCAGTTTCGACACTAATTAATTTTCAAGTTGTTACAAAAGAATGCCTAAACGTGGACGAGTATTTCATTAAATATACCCACCGTGGAAAACCATTAAACATAATTACAGCACCAAGCGAGGTGGCGCAGTGATCAGCACACTGGACTCGCGTTCGGGAGGACGACGGTTCAAACCTGCGTCCGGCCATCCTGATTTAGGTTCTCCGTGATTTCCCTAAATGGCCTGAGGCAAATGATGTGGTTCCCTTCAAAGGGCACGACCAACTTCCTTCCCCATCCTTCCCTAATCCGACGGGACCGATGATCTCGCTGTATGGTTCGGTCCCCCAAATTAACGAACCAACCGACCGTAATAACAACTGTGTTTAAGTTTTATTGAACCAGTCTTACTACGGACAGTGTTTTCTCTCACAGATGTGGACCCACATATGAACAAAATATTAAGAATTATTTTTGTGATGCATGTTTACGTAAACAATGAAGTACTCAAGCAGTGATTCAACCTGTTCAACACTAGATTTTGATTTCTATGGTCTATATTATTAGATTAAGTGTACTTTGAATTATTTAGTGCGCTCACTCGGTATTAAACTCTGAAAGGAAGCACATAAATGAGAAAATGAAACATCTAACAATGCCTCATTTTTCTCGTCGTGTTCCGATAAAATGATGCAGTGCAAAAATTAGGATAGATGTGGTGTCATAAACAAATTATTCATCCCAAATTATTCATCCAAAAGTCATATAACTTAAGTACTGAGTTGTGGTCACATGGAGGAAGGTTTTGGAACAAATTCCATCTTGTCTTTAATAATAGAATCCCTCGCCTCTGTTTCCAGCACTAACATCACTTGCCCCGTTTCCTGTTTAATACACGAGTGGTGAGTGGGGAGAATAACTGTCGGTAAGAATCGTCACGAGCCCTAATCTCTCCGCTTCTGCTGTCGCCGCCTGTGCGCGAGATGCACCTGCGACGAAGTAACATATTTTGCGCGTGATGCATCACGTACGCTCTCGGAGCTTGTCCGTGACGCACAACGCCTCTGTTGTAGCGTCTACCATGGAATTCCTTTTGCATCTCTGTAACTCTCTCGTGACGATGGAACAAAGCACTCGTTTGCGTCGGCTTTTTCTGCTCTAATTATCACGTATGGTTAGGGCCCAGACTAACAAGCTAGGGATAGTCGACGAAGTTTTGTGTGCTACCTCCTTTGTGTGTGTGTGTGTGTGTGTGTGTGTGTGTGTGTGTGTGTGTGTGTGTGTGTGTGTATTTAGAGCGATAAAGAGTGGGTTTATTGTGGTGGTTTCGGTAAAATAGTCTGAGACGAATGTGGATGAAACATTTGTAACTAAAGATGGATAAAATTCAATTTCATTTGAAACTCAATTATCCTCTGTCATTTGAGCTCACATTCACTTGGTCAGTCGTACCAATCACGAAGGATGTTAAGGGATTTGCCAGCCTTAAAATTCGGTACGAAATTCCTAACTAAACGAAATAAGTATAGAATAAAGACTACAAAGTTCAAAACAGTGTAGGTGGCTGGTCACTTACAAGGGATATTGATAAATCAGCCCAACTGGAGACCCATTAATAGATTAGGGAGCAAGCCAGAAATCTCACAGAATCTTAAATGTGGTACCACATTCATCTAACTGTCCCCTAAAATACAGGTCAGCTTATAAACGAACCTGTAACCTCTTGGCAGAATCTTGTTAAGTGTGACTACTGACACATTGGAGTGTCCTGTCACCGAAGAGGGAATCCATGCCTCATCGGACTGTGGCCTATCTGAAACCTTGAAGAAAAATTTAGCATCGCCTCGATGGGCAGAAGCAGGTACGCCACGGCCGAGTGGCTGGTTCTACTGGCTGCAGATTATTGTCCGTGTCCGTGACTTCGAGTCACTCTTGTTGCTACCAACGAATCACCCTGTACCTTAGCAGCGGGGATATAGCACATAGGCGGGACAGCACATTGAGCTTCCTGATTTAGAGTACGTGCTTCCTTGGCTGCCACATGTCTAAACTCATTTCCCGAATTTCCTACTGCCCTGGTAACAGCTGAATGATACCACCTTGTGCAGAATTTGTAGACAGCGTCGTTCAGTAAGTAACGCCCCACATTTTTTTCTCAGAACTTGTTTATTGTTAAGAGTCAGAATTTGGTGACAATATACACCAAGATGTCTTGTCCACGTCTTATTTTTCTACGTTGTCTCCATCACGTTCTATGGCCGTACGCCAACGTTGTGGAAGAGCATGTATTCCGTGCTGGTAAAAGGTCTTGTCCTGTAGGCGTAGCCATGTTTTCACTGCATGACTGACACTCTCGTCATCTTCAAAGTGTGTTTCCCAATTCAGCGTGTGTTCCAGCAATTCAGATGAAATGGCCTTTCTTTGAATCTTGTGGTCCGCGCTGAGCATTCGTGGAACCCATCGTGAGCACCTATTTGAATATCCGAGGGTCTCGATCATTGCAGACGTACTTCCAATGCTGACCGACAACTGTAGAGCAAATTGTCGAATTGTGATGCGCCGGTCGTCACGAATAATGGCATCCGCACGATTCAGCATGTCCGGAGCAGTGGCTGTGACAGGACGTCCCGAGCGTGGCTGATCATGGAGCTCTGTTTCTGAATTTCCTGAGGCTATAACTTTCTTTACCCATCGTCCAACTGTATTCCTATCAACTGCAACATAACCATACACTGCACACAAACGTTTATGGATGTTCACCACAGTTTCTTTTCCTGCACACAAGTATGCAATAACAGCACGCTGCTTGTAACGTGAGTCTCATGTAGACGCCATTTTGACGCTGTACTACGGCTCTGCCATCTGCCAGAACGGTTCGAAACTTCACCGGCGCACAAAACAAACATCAAATGTGAAGCATCAACAACGACGTTTGTCTATGTATATTAATGGATTTTTACAAAATTGTGGCGCATTACTTACAGACCGACCATCGTACGGATCCAGCCTGGGGGGAAGGGAGGGTGTAGGGTGTAGGGCTGTGGGGCTGCAGCCCCCTCCCCCGCCCCCCCCCCCCTCCCGAACTAGACCGGTTTTTTCTTACTCCCAAAAAGATATCTTTGCAGCCGTCTCAAAAATGTACTCGTTGTATTACTCTAGAGAATATTTCTATGAGCTCAGCCCTCCCCCCGCCCCCAGACCATAATCCGGGATGGGAATCTGCATGTGCTGTATAAATACGTGCAATAGATTTAATGGCACCTATGGAGTCAGAGCAAACTAGGAATTTCTTACTACGTGTCAGTATCGTTCGTTGCAGTGCCCTGAAAATTACATGTAATTCTGCGTTAAATACAGTAAGTTTGTTTGGCGAACGAAATTCGAGGACACAATCACGAAAGCCAGTGAGCAGCCAAGAGAGTCCTTCTGCTTAAATCCATCTGTAAATCTGAGAATGTACACCACCTGACAAAAAACCGGAACCACCTAGAAGGCACGATCGGATGTCAAAGAAACCTCGTACACGTGCACACAGTCAGTGTGTATGTACCTCCGTGAGAGGTAGAACGTCCACCAGAGGGTATTGTTAAGTATTGCTACCAGGCCTAGCAGCATGGGGCGTGAACAGCATCAGATGTTGCGTGATCGCTGTGGATGCAGCGTACTGGTCTGAGACAGCGTTATCAGCACAAAAAAAAATGGCTCTGAGCACTATGGGACTTAACATCTGTGGTCAACAGTCCCCAAGAACTTAGAACTACTTAAACCTAACTAACCTAAGGACATCACACACATCCACGCCTGAGGCAGGATTCGAACCTGCGACCGTAGCGGTCACGTGGTTCCAGACTGAAGCGCCTAGAACCGCACAGCCACACCGGCCGGCTATCAGCACCTGTCAGACTTTGAAAGGTGCCTCAGTGTGATTGTCCATTTGTCCGACTGGACGAATCGTGCAGTATCCAAATTCGTGGGGATTTCGGATGTGACAGTGGGTCGATGTTACTCTACATGGCAACGAGAGGGCAGGCATACTCGTAATCAGGGTTCCAGTCGACCATGTCTGACCACTATAAGGGAGAATCGCCGTATTGTGCACCAATCACACTGTAACTTCTTCACCTCCCTGCCTGCCATCTGAGAACAAGTAATCAACTCCTCGTGCAACATCATATGTCATCCCGGACCACTTGTCGGAGACTACCAGCAGCAGGACTAGGCGATGTTGTCCCTCCAACCATCAACTATAGTCTATGGTTGAAGAGACAATATCTCTGTTACAGGTAGTCTGCGAAAGCAAGTTGTAGATGTTGACCACTGACGCATCGTGTGTATGGACGGTGCTAATATCCTAAGGCCTGAGTATGGTGCACTGAAGCACCGAAACTGTAGCCATACAACAAATGACATCCTAAGGACGGCTGTAGATGTTCCAGTTTATTATACAGATGAACTGCGGAAGTCCCTCAGACCTGCAATCACAAGGATGGACATATAAAATGGACATAAAGGTGTTCAGTACCTTCAGGAGCCTCGCCTTCAGATCCCTTAGGTAAGATTGGTCACTCAGAATCTTCACCGAGTGTTTAATCTTCAAAGTTCTGTTCCTCTTTTGCGACCAACGGCCTTGCCGCAGTGGTAACACCGGTTCCCGTCATATCACCGAAGTTAAGCGCTGTCGGTCTGTGCCAGCACTTGGATGGGTGACCATCCGGTCTGCCGAGCGCTGTTGGCAAGCGGAGTGCACTCAGCCCTTGTGAAGCAAACTGAGGAGCTAATTGATCGAGAAGTAGTGGCTCCTGTTTAGTAAACTGACATTCGTCCGGGAGAGCGGTGTGCTGACCACATGCCTCTCCACAACCGCATCCAGTGACGTCTGTGGACTGAGGATGACACGGCAGCTGGTCGGTACAGCTGGGCCTTCATGGCCTGTTGGGGCGTTTAGTTTTCCTCTTTTGCAGCAGAGATGGATTAAAAATCCGATAACAGAGAGTAGAATCACAACGCACACGCACCTAACTCGAAAATCTACCAATCTTGTAGTCGCTATCTCTTTCGTGGGTGGGTTGCATTTCTTTAGTGTCCATCCAGTGGTTCCTGCTTTTCTCATCACTGCTTTATGTGCTTACCACACTCCAATTCGTTCCTCATGCATGCTGTAAGATATTTCCCGATTGTGACTGCAGCCTGCAGATAAAATCTGATGCCGGAATAACAGTCTTAGTGCAACAAAAACACAGCAAAAACAGTACCAGAAGAACTAATGGCAAGTAGAGGAGGGGTGGAGGGAATAAAGAACCACCACCTGGCGCTCAAGACTCAATAAGGGGGAGAACGTCACAGATTGTCCATCCAAACCAAGTAGCAGACACTACAGGGGAAGGGTTGCCCATTGCGAAGAGGCTTACTCTTGGGCGAGCGCTCGTTCCCAGAAGAGCTGGGCAACACGTTATATTCCCTCCGTAGATCGCGGAAAGTGATTGTGACGGGAAGAATCAGAGGTGTTATAGCTCATCGGATAGCTTACCCATAGCCGTTCTTCCCCCGCTCATTCGTGAATCGAACAGGTAATGGATGTTATGTTAGTGGTACACATAGAACCCCCTTCCACACACACACACACACACACACACACACACACACAAACACACACACACACACACACGCAGGTGCCTTGCGTATCCTGATGCAGGTGTTGGTTTCGTCGCATCTTATTCCACCGGCCTTCCGAGGTCTGTGGATGGTTTCTGTCGGCTGCACGGCGTACCAATTTGTTCTCAGACTGTATCCGAGGCCGGTCCACCTTCGTAAAGTGGTTTGCTCATGCTGCATTACAATTCACCGAGTGGCGATGCGTAGCCACGGCCGATTCCTCGTATCTGAATTTGTTATTTCATGACACGATCGCAACAGATTGAAATTTGTGTCAAGCATTTCTACGTTTGCAGTCTATTCCACGCGACAGGCAGATAACGCTCTAAATTACAGAAATCAATACGTTGCTAGTTTATTCAAATCCGTGGTCGGTTTCGGTTTTCCAGTCATCATCAGATTCAACGGGTACATAATTGAGACGTACGCCCGTAGGCAATACGTGATGCTTTAGGATTGGAGACGTGCTTGTCTGTAGTAATCGAGTATGCGGCTGGTTCTCACTGGTAGTAATGTAAAATGTTGCTCGTCGTCTGATCTATACTGTTTGTCCGAAACCAATAGCGCCTTAGTTTTAACGGCAGTGGTTCCTAAACTGTTCTAAAATAAGGAACTAAAGGTTTTAAATGAGTGTTTCTGATGATAATAGAACTTCAAAGACCAATGAATGGGAGACAGACGTCTATGAACTTCTTGTTGGTGTTAAATCTGCGCCGGCCGGTGTGGCCGAGCGGTTCTAGGCGCTTCAGACTGGAACCGCGTGACTACTACGGTCGCAGGTTCGAATCCTGCCTCGGGCATGGATGTGTGCGATGTCCTTAGGTTAGTTAGGTTTAAGTAGTTCTAAGTTCTAGGGGACTGATGATCTCAGATGTTAAGTCCCATAGTGTTCAGAGCCATTTGAGCCATTTGTTAAATCTGCGTCTACATTGTAGGTATAGGTTTTTATGTTCGTAACGCCACGTAGCGCACTGTATGAAAATCACTGACTGTGCTGTGTGCAGTCTGTGGCTGGTTTGCATCGATGGAATTTTTACTAATGTAGTGTAGGGCAGTTGGATGTGAAGAGCGCGTGTGTCAGTTAAGTACTGATCAGAATAAGTTAAAAAAATGTTCAAATGTGTGTGAAATCTTATGTGACTTAACTGCTAAGGTCATCAGTCCCTAAGCTTACACACTACTTAACCTAAATTATCCTAAGGACAAACACACACCCATGCCCGAGGGAGGACTCGAACCTCCGCCGGGACCAGCCGCACACTCCGTGACTGCAGCTCCTCAGACCGCTCGGTCAGAATACGTAAAGAGACAAATGTCTGAGTACGTTTAGTTCTGCTCAGCTGTTTGAAAATCAAATAACTTAAGAGGTTTATCAGCACAGTAATTTATTAATTTTTCTAATGGGATGTTTCAACATCTACGATAAAAAACATTCGCCGTTCAGCTAGAAAATACAAGGTGTATTCGAAAAGCAAGAACCCAGTACTTACGTTAGGAGCCCAGAATAAAGTTATACGAACGTAGCACCATTATTTTGATTGTTTACGAAGCCACGGAAGTCAATGTTCTGACGCAGTAGGACGGATGACCCCAGCAGTTTGGTCCCATAGGTACTTACCACAAAGTACCTGACCCAGTAGTCCCTCTGCCGTGGTCGCAAGAATGCCGTAATGGCTTCGAAAAATGATTGGGCTCGCCATTTGCGAATTGCTTCCTGAAATTAGATTTTTATCTACAAAATCTGCAGCTGCTCAGATTCATCACTTCCAGTAATGACCGAAGGGACTGAGCTGTTTTCTGCGACGTGATTTTGCAGCTAAAGCGTTTTCTAACGAATGTGCATATATATGTTGAACCCGAAGTGCACCGACGAACTTTCCGAGCTTGTTCATGGATATTTTTTGAGTACGTCGATATAGCACATTCTCTGTCTCCGGTGGTTCGTTACAGAGTGATGAAATACGATTTATTCGGTATCTTACCCCAATTACGTTTGTTCCTGTGAAAGTATCGCCACAACAATGAAAAAGCCTGTAAAATGCAGTCAACAAAATCTAAACGTAAGCACCACCAACGGCTTAGGCCTCAGGCCTTTTCAGACTGTCCAACTGCTGTACGAGGAGCGATCTATGACTGTGGGAGATGTGACCAGTATGTCACCAAACCATAGAGCCGTTGTCGCCAGAAGATGAATCCTGGTGACGCAGCTGCTTCGGTACGTAAGCAGCGCCTCATTTGATCCCACAAGGGCTGAGTGGACCCCGTTACAGACTTCCTCACAGCAGGAAAAATCTGAGGAGATATCGGCAATCCAACCAGCGTCCTTCCGCAACGGAGGCAGTGACGCTAACCACTGGCCGACGGAGGCGGTCACCGGTAACATGTACTCCACGAAACACAGCTGCACAAGTTGTATGTTGTGGCCGCCGTTGCTGCGGGAACAGCTGAGCAAAGCGTCGCGACGGCGTGCCGCTGTTCCACTGTACTCAGTAAACCCATACACGGGATGCGCCTCTAGCTGCTCGTCACCGGTAAACCCACACCCATTATAATGCTGCATATCCCTTACTATCAAAATGTTCACCGATGTACAGAAAGTAACTATCCTGTTATTATGTCAACTTGTCTTCAAATATGGGGCGTCTAGGAAACCTGATTTCTTGAATCACTAAATCAAACAAGTCGTATTAATGAGTTTTATTAACAAAAAGTAAATGAAAATACTTAACTTTGACAATTACATAGCAAAGGGCGACGTAAGAAATAATGAATCTTCTTCAGCATTAACAATCACAAGTCTGACTTACATACACTACTGGCCATTAAATTTGCTACACCAAGAAGAAATGCAGATGATAAACGACTATTCATTGGACAAGTATATTATAATAGAACTGACATGTGATTACATTTTCAGGTAATTTGAGTGCATAGATCCTGACAAATCAGTACCCAGAACAACCACCTCTGGCCGTAATAACGGCCTTGATACGCCTGGGCATTGAGTCAAACAGAGCTTGGATGGCGTGTACAG
Organism: Schistocerca americana; assembly: GCF_021461395.2. NCBI lineage: Eukaryota > Metazoa > Arthropoda > Insecta > Orthoptera > Acrididae > Schistocerca > Schistocerca americana. The sequence goes on along the minus strand of NC_060128.1, from coordinate 157,585,640 downwards.
GTACAGCTGCCCATGCAGCTTCAACACGGTACAACAGTTCGTCAAGAGTAGTGACTGGCGTATTGTGACGAGCCAGTTGCTCGGCCACTATTGACCAGATGTTTTCAGTTGGTGAGAGATCTGGAGAATGTGCTGGCCAGGGCAGCAGTCGAACATTTTCTGTACCCTGAAAGGCCCGTACAGGACCTGCAACATGCGGTCGTGCGTTATCCTGCTGAAATGTAATGTTTCGCAGGGATCGAAAGAAGGGTAGAGCTACGGGTCGTAACACATGTGAAATGTAGCGTCCACTGTTCAAAGTGCCGTCAATGCGAACAAGAGGTGACCGAGACGTGTAACCGATGGCACCCCATACCATCACGCCGGGTGATACGCTTCCAATGTGCGTTCACCACGGTGTCGCCAAACACGGATGCGACCATCATGATTCTGTAAACAGAACCTGGATTCATCCGAAAAAATGACGTTTTGCCATTCGTGCACCCAGGTTCGTCATCGAGTACACCATCGCAGTCGCTCCTGTCTGTGATGCAGCGTCAAGGGTAACCGTAGCCGTGGTCTCCGAGCTGATTTGCTGCTGCAAACGTCGTCGAACTGTTCGTGCAGATGGTTGTTGTCTTGCAAACGTCCGCATCTGTTGACTCACGGATCGAGACGTGGGTGCACTATCCGTTACAGCCATGCGGATAAGATGCCTGTCATCTCGACTGCTAGTGATACGAGGCCGTTGGGATCCAGCACGGCGTTCCGTATTACCCTCCTGAACCCACCGATTCCGTATTCTGCTAACAGTCAATGGATGTCGACCAACGCGAGCAGCAATGTCGCGATACGATAAACCGCAATCGCGATAGGCTACAATCGGATTTTTATCAAAGTCGGAAACGTGATGGTACGCAATTCTCCTCCTTACACGAGGCATCACAACTTTTCACGAGGCAACGCTCTGAAAAGCTAATCATTTGCATATCACAGCATCTTCTTCCTGCCGGTTAAATTTCGCGTCTGTAGCACGTCATCTTCGTGGTGTAGCAATTTTAATGGCCAGTAATGTAGATCGTAGAAGCGAAGTAACGAGCGTTGACGCTGCTATCCAAGTTGCTAGCCTTGAAGCTGCTCTTGAACTGAGGTGTCGCCATTCGGCCGCGGTACTTCTGTCCTCTTCACTTAGGGGACGCTGCTGTCGCGTTGTCGTCCTGGAGAGGTGTCGGTCAGCGTGCGTTTGGCTGACTTCTTCTCACAGCCATCTCTTTTCTATCGTTCCCGACTGGCGTGCCGGCGCTTGACTTTACGCCGTAAAACCTATGTTCAGCCAACTAGTCTAGTGTTGTCACGCTTTATATAATTTCTCAAGGGCAGAAACATTACATTAGCAGATAAATGTTACTTATCTTGCTACGGCTGTCTCGTTGCCTAGGATGTTGGTTGCTGTTTATGCTTTCCAATTAATAGGTCCTATGCTTTTTGTTTCAGTAAAAGTCGCTGCAAAATTGTATCTTTTTGACATTATCAGTATTTATTGATAAGTTTCTGACGCTTTCCACACCACCACTTGTTAAGCAAACGCATTGTACTACATTTCGGGACAACACAAAGAACCTCGACAGCAACTGTAATTATTATCGTCTGTTTCGCGCCTAAAATTTCTATAACTATTACGTGCATAGCCTCCAGATCCTTCTAGAGTGGTATGAAGTTCAAATTAATTTTATTATGACTGTCTTAACTGAAATTATTTTGCAGTCATAATTTACATAACGTTTTCTGGAAATATCAGTTTATGTAAACATTTGTGCACCTAATAAGTAATAATGAAGTTTGCAGATTTTGATAATATAAAACTATCAACTTCCTTTCTTTGTACAATCGTCGATTGGATTATCGATAGTAAAATTAGAGAAATTTAAAATGAAAACAGAAATTTTGCTTACAGATAAACTAAAGCATGTTAGTTTCACTGTAAAGTGGCTTTTGAATCATTTCAGTTAACAATTGTGGCCACTAATTTTCATGGTTCAAAACTGATGCTGCTATATGAATCGATATGAAAAATAAAATTATATTGTCAGAAACATAGTGTTTTGGTGATCTGATATAAGTAGAATTATTTTTAGATGTGGAATATATAATTTAAATACATAAATTAACTCAAAAAATGTTTCAAATGGCTCTAAGCACTATGGGACTTAACATCTGAGGTCATCATTCCCCTAGACTCAGAACTATTTAAACCTAACTAACCTAAGGACATCACACACATCCATGCCCGAGGCAGGATTCAAACATGCGACCACAGCAGCAGCGGGATTCCGCACTGAAGCGCCTATAACCGCTCGGCCACAGGGGCCGTCTATAAATTTAGTCAGGCCGAAATTTTACGGAATCCAAAATTTCAATAGAAGCACTACAGTTCTGAGGCGGCGTTCTTCTTTACACCATATTAATGAGTGCCGTTGTGGATGTACAGGTAACACTGAGGGAAAGCCAAAGCCGACTCAGAACCGAGCGGTGATGAGTGCAAGCTTTGAGAACGAAGAGTAGTGTGGGCGTACCTGCTCCCAACAACGACTACCGTGAGTAATGTAAAACGTTTGCTCCCAAACAAGGCACACGGCACATACTGTCGACATGTGCACTATTGTGCAGATCTTTTCAGTGCAATACAAATACAGGTATTTTTGAGGGTCGAAACTGAAACGAAATGAAATTACACTACAACAAGCCACAGGAGACCACTAGTCCCTCATGGGAAAATACTCGAAAACATCGCTACGTAATCTCTGAAATTTTGTCGCCAGGGTAGCCGAAAGCGCTAACGCGCTGCTTCCTGGACTCGGGTAGGCTCGCCGGCACCGGATAGAATCCGCCCAGCGGAATTACGACGACGGCCGGTGTGCCGGCCAGCCTGGATGTGGTTTTTAGGCAGTTTTCCACGTCCTCCTAGGTGAATACCGGGCTGGTCCCCACGTCCCGCCCCAGTTACACGACTCGCAGACATTTGAAACACAATCACATCATTTCCCGATTTACCTTTGATGCAGACGGCTGGGGTACACTATTTCCGTACCGGGGGGTATGGGGTGGCGGCAGGAAGGGCATCCGGCCATCCCTTACAATTAACCATGCCAAGTCCGTACTTAGCCCTGCCGACCCTGCGCACAATGCGGGATAAAGGCGGCAGCGAAAGAAAGAAAGTAAGTTCGGGTTCTGTATGGGAGCTTGACGCTTAACCAGAGGACAATGATCTGATCTGACGTTTGTACGCCCATCTCAGTTATTGAGCTTGATTTTGTATTTTCAAAACTATGTCATACTTGAACGTAACAACTTACAATGCTCTTTTGTCTCGCATTTAGTTGCAACGAAAACGGAGCTATAATGCTCCGAAACCACACTCCAGATATTGGAGGACCTGACCTGGATTGGTATACCTCCAGCCCTCGTTGGTCTTGAGACGCTCTCACCCCTCCTGCCTTCCCCACACCTCACACCTGCTCGTCTCCAGTGTTCGGCCGTCGGCCCAAGGCGGACTCCGCGGCGCCGCGGGTGTGACGTCACAGTGGCGGCGCCGCCATCGATCGGCGCCGGTCTGACGTCACACCCGACTGCGGCAACACACAGGGGTCACTCGGCCCGCTGCCGCCAGCGTTTGGAATTGGAGGCCGGCAGGGGGGGGGGGGGGGGGGCTGGGAAAACCCGCAGAATGCACCGCACCCCCCCCCCCCCCTACCTCAGGGGCCGCAACAGCTGCACTCCTGCGGCGAGAATTTCCACCCCTTTACCGAGGACCATCATATGTGATTGGATTTGTGACTTAGAGAGTTCGTAGTAATTGACGGGAAGTCATCGAGTAAAACAAAAGCGATTTCTGGCTTTCCCCAAGGTAGTGTTATAGGCCATTTGCTGTTCCTTATCTATATAAACGATTTGGGAGACGATCTGAGCAGCCGTCTTCGGTTGTTTGCAGATGACGCTATCGTTTATCGACTAATAAAGTCATCAGAAGATCAAAATAAATTGCAAAACGATTTAGAAAAGATATCCTTATGCTGCGGATATTGGTCCTCAACCTACTCCCAACCACAAAATCCCGGGTTCGACTCTGGTGGCTGTAGTCGTTCGCGGACGAACTTGACCTGATCTTGGATACCTTGGAAACATTTCGATATTGACTTTATGCGGTACAGGGAAACCGAGAAAGCTAAATCTTGTCGGTTGGACGGCGAATTGAATCCTGTTCTTCAAATGGCTCTGAGCAATATGGGACTTAACTTCTGAGGTCATCAGTTCCCTAGAACTTAGAACTACTTAAACCTAACTAACATAAGGACATCACACACATCCATGCACGAGGCAGGATTCGAACCTAAGACCGTAGCGGTCGCGCTGTTCCAGACTGACCCTAAATAACGAAAAGAGTGAGGTCATCCACATGAGTGCTGAAAGGAATCCGTTAAAGTTCGGTTACACGATTCAACTAAATACTTAGGAATTAAAATTACGAACAACTTAAACTGGGAGGAACACATAGAAAATGTTGTGGGGGAAGCTAACCAAAGACTGCGTTTCATTGGCAGGATACTTAGAAAATGTAACGGATCTACTAAGGAGACTGCCTACACTACGCTTGTCCGTCCTCTTTTAGAATACTGTTGCGCGGTGTGGGGTCCTTACCAGAGAGGACTGACGGAGTACATCGAAAAAGTTGAAAGAAGGGCAGCACGTTTTTTATTATCGCGAAATATGGGGCCGGTCGCGGTGGTCTAGCGGTTCTAGGCGCTCAGTCCGGAACCGCGCGATTGCTACGGTCGCAGGTTCGAATCCTGCCTCGGGCATGGATGTATGTGATGTCCTTAGGTTAGTTAGGTTTAAGTAGTTCTAAGTTCTAGGGGACTGATGACCACAGATGTTAAGTCCCATAGTGCTCAGAGCCACGAAATATGGGAAAGAGTGTCACTGAAATGATACAGGATTTGGGCTGGACACCATTAAAACAAAGGTGTTTTTCGTTGCCAAGGAATCTTCTCACGAAATTCCAATCACCAACTTTCTCCTCCGACTGCGAAAATATTTTGTTGACAACGACCTACATAGGTAGAAACGATCACCACGATGAAATAAGGGAAATCAGAGCTCGTGTGGAAAGATATAGGTGTTCGTTCTTTCCGCGCACTATACAAGATTGAAATAATAGAGAATTGTGAAGGTGGTTCGATGAACTTCTTTTCTACTTTTCTTTCTTTTGCAGAGTATCCATGTAGATATAGATATCCAGCACCGGTCGTGCCGTCCGTTCATTTACTGTAGTTCTACGACAGGCCTTGAGTAGGTAATGCAACACTTTTTTTCTGATAGCAGGTTGGTTTTATTAAGGATTACAAAACATCATATTATTCCCCACTCGTTTGCCTACAAAAACATATTTTTCAACATACTTTCTGTTTAGTACGACGGCCTTACACCGCCTTACTGGGAGGGTTGTATGTCCGCATGTACTGGTCGATGTCGCAGCTAACGTCTTGCTGCGTCAATAACCTGCCCGTCATCTACGCAGTGCTTCATGCGGACTGCATCCGTCATTGGGCCAAATATATGGAAGTCGGAAACTGCGAGATCCGGGCCGTAGGGTGGATGGGAAAGAACAGCCCAATGAAATTCTGTGAGCTCCTCTCGGGTACGTAGACTTGTATGGGGCCCTGCTTTGTCGTGAAGAAGTTCGATTGCATTTTTCTGGCGACGAATACGCTGAAGTCGTTTCTTCAACTTCGTAAGGGTAGCACAGTAAACTTTAAAGTTACTTCCTTCAACATTTGACAGGATATCAAACACAGAAACCCCTTTGAGAGTCTCAGAAGACCGTCGCCATAACTGATGAGGGGGCGGCTTTAGACGTTTTCTTCGAAGGAGAAGTGGTGTGGCGCCACTACTTGGATAGTCGTTTTGTTTCTGGTCCGACATGATGAACCCATATTTTATCAATTGTGACTATGATCACAATTAGGTCTGTAACGCACAAGCAATGCCGCACAGATGGACCGTCGTTGCTCTTTATCGTCTTCTTTTAGGCGGCGAAAAACCCAACGGGGACCCGTTTTTGAGTACCCCATCTGGTGGACGATTGTGTTAGCACTACGAACAGACGCGTCCAGCTGAGCAATGGGGTAGCTGGTTGTGGTCTGTTGATCACCTCTAATGAGAGTGTCCGTACGTTCCGACTTTGCAGGAGTCACAGCAGTTTGCGGCCGCACGGTACGCGGAAGATCGGACAGATTTGTGCGACCTTCGATGATGATAGACTCCTCGCCCAAGGACTCACCGGGCTTTTGTTCACTGCCAGGTCTCCGTACACTTCCTGCAAAAGCCCGCTTTTCCGCCAGAAGCAACTTTAATCCATTAATGTTGAACGTAGCTCTTGTCTGTACATTCTTTACAATACCAATAGCAACTGATAATGGCACCTTGCTAGGTCGTAGCAAATGACGTAGCTGAAGGCTATGCTAACTATCGTCTCGGCAAATGAGAACGTATTTTATCAGTGAACCATCGCTAGCAAAGTCGGTTGTACAACTGGGGCGAGTGCTAGGAAGTCTCTCTAGAGCTGCCGTGTGGCGGCACTCGGTCTGCAATCACTGATAGTGGCGACACGCGGGTCCGACGTATACTAACGGACCGCGGCCGATTTAAAGTCTACCACCTAGCAAGTGTGGTGTCTGGCGGTGACGCCACAGGTAAATTATAAACTGGTTCGCAGAAAATGGAATGTTCTTAAGGTTTTTTTTATTTTTTATTTTTTTATTTTAAAGACACGCTACATTCAGTGCTTTGTAACAAACAGAGTAATAGCGATAACTGATTTAGCACATGAGTAAGAGTCTGTGAACTGGGAAGAATGCTCCAAATTTTTGTGTGTACATATCGGTGAAACCTTGAACTGGAAGTAGCGTATTAGTCAGCTTCTGAAACAGCTATGTTCAGCTACTTCTGCTCTTCGCATAATTGCTAATCTTGGAATGTAACGAATCAACCTCGTGACATAGTTCGCATATTTCACTCAATAACGTCTTACAGAATAATTTTCTGGGGTACCTCATCACTTAGAGTGGTTGCACAAAAGCGAGCAGTAAGAATAAATGGATATGCCCTGTGGCTAGGACCACCTGTCGGATAGACCGTTCGCCTGGTGCAAGTCTTTCGAGCTGACACCACTTCAGCGACTTGCGTGTCGATAGGGATGAAATGATGATGATTAGGACAACACAACACCCAGACCGTGAGTGGAGCAAATCTCCGACCCAGCCGGAAATCGAACCCGGGCCATTAGGGATGACATTCCGTCACGCTAACCACTCAGCTATCAGGGGCGTACAGTAAAAATAATATTTGGGGTTCACCGATGGACGTTATGTTGATACCTCTTCAAGGAGCTAGGCATCCGAACTTCGCTGTCACAATACAGATACTCGCTAGTGAGATTCATAATAATAATTCATAATAATTCATCACAATTTCAGAAGAACAGTGACGATCATACGTACAACACTATAAGGAAAAAATTATCTTTTTTAAACATTGTCAAATCTCTCAGTGGCTCAGAAATACGTCGCAAGAAAAATTTTTGATCATTTGCCCAATAACATAAAATATCTGACAGGTGGTGAAGCAGGTTATAAATCTACCTTAAAATCGTTTCGCCTCGACAACCTTCTATTACAATGATCAATTTCTATCAAAGATATGGTAGGTAGTAAAGAAAGAAAGCCTTGTTTTTAAGTAAAGTTGAATGAGTAGTACTAAAAACGTGTTCATTAACGTTGACACTAATTATGTAACATATCCTGTACACTCACTCGTTCCACGCCATTTCGAAAAAGAATTATTAAAATGATTTGTGTTACAGGTAACTATCTATTTGGTTCGTTTACCACTAAGACCCACACCTTGCCTCCTTTTGTATTAAAGTAGTTTTAGGGTTTAGAATGTCTATGGTATATCTGTACTTCCCACTGTAGTAATGATCGGAAAATGCCCATATGTTCCTTAACCGCCGGTCGTTGTGGCAGAGCGGTTCTAGGCGCTTCAGTCTGGAACCGCTCGACCGCTACGGCCGCAGGTTCGAATCCTGCCTCGGGCATGGATGTGTGTGATGTCCTTAGGTTAGTTAGGTTTAAGTAGTTCTAAGTTCTATGGGCCTGATGACCTCAGAATTTAAGTTCCATAGTGCTCAGAGCCATTTGAACCATTTTTTGTTCCTTAACCCGGTTTTTTTGCATCTTTTTGTAGTTCCCATGAACACCTGACCACAAGTGCAGGGGATTCAGTATGCCCCTGTCGTGGCAAGCGATGGGAACAGATCCTTTGACTGTACACAAACTGTCACCCACCTTTCCAGTTGGTCTATTCTTAGCTCTCTGCTGGTACGGTCCGCGGCTGTTTTTGCGATTTGGAGGGAAACAGTCTTCGTAGCATCACGAAGATGCGTGTGGTCGAATTCTGACTGGAAGGATCAGTAATGTTGCCCTCTCTCCTGCAGAAGCGAAGCGAAGCTGTGAAGGCTGCTCGTAGGACGCGCCTGGATAGCTCAAACGGTAAGAGCATCGCTCGCGAAAGGAATGATTCCAGGTTCGAGTCCCGTGCCAGCACACAGCTTTAATCTCCCATGAACAGGTGCAAGAAAATTTCGTGAAAACGATAACGTGAAATTAGCAAATTTGAGCAAAAAACGCGAAATGGGCGATTTTAAGAGATTTCGTGATATTTGAAATTTTCCGTATACAAACGTTACAAATCTGAGGACAATAGTTCACTGATACTTATTGAATGTTATAACTGCATTTTGACTTTAATTGTCTCGTGGTTGAGGTTCCTGTATAATCTTAAACTGCCAGTTCATTTCACGTGTAGTTGACTCTGACGCCATTCGAAAATAACACCGAAGTTAACAAAAATAACACGGAATTTGGCAAAAGACCTACCAAATTTACCAAAAAATAATTTCGAATTTGACAAACTCCAAATTTGCCAAAAAAATAACCCCGAATTTGGCAAAATGAACATCATAGAATTTCGCAAAAAATATCGACTTTAACAAAAATAAGCCATTAAATTTCGCAAAACAAGAATAGTGAATTTAGTTAAAAAGTACCGAACAAGGCAAAATATGACACATACTTTGACAAAAAGACATCGAATTTGAAATAAAAACCAACAAATTTGGTAAAAAAATAACGCCGAATTTGGAAGAAAATAACAATCTGGCACAGAATGACACCGAATCTGGCACAAAATAATACCGAATTAGGCAAAAAGTAACACCAAATTTGGGAAAAAAGATTACACAATATTTGTCAAAAACAACATCGACTTTGCCTGAAAATGTTACCAACTGTGGCAAAAAAAAAAAAAAAAAAAAAAGATTTGATGAAAAAATACACTGAATACGGCAAACAAATAGCATCGAATTTGACAAAACTATTAATTACTTTGCAAAAATAAAAAAGAATCTGGCGAAAAAAATAGCACCAATTCCGGCAAAAAATACCACCGAATGTTTCAACTGCGGAAAGAAGAACTCACTCTAGGAGGAAGGCTTCCCCTATATCTGGATATTTTTCGCAACAAACTCCAAATAAATATGGGATGTAGTGGCCTGATAACCTCTTTGTTAGGCTAGCCATTCGTACTGAAAGTAATTCTTAAATGATCGAGCTTTCCTTTAGATTCTGTGGTCCACAGCTAAAGCGAAAGGTTTTGTTTACTTCACGCACTGCTCAGCGTGCCCGCCATAGCAGTCGCATGACGCTCCACGCGGCAGTAGGGGAGGCGGTTTTCGCTGAAAGAACCAGTTTTTGGTTATGACCTTTTTTCTCCAGCTCCAGTTTAACCTGAGTGTTAAAAGCGTTCAAAATAACCAGTTTCCGGAACAGCCGATTTTCGTTTTTTTTTTCCTTGCTTTTGTTTCAGGAATAAACGTAGACATCGAACAAAGAGCGAAGCATTCCATGATTTCCTCACGCTTTGATATCATACGTTAGAAGATACATAGACTCAAAATGTGAAATGAAATAGAAAAATACAGCTTAGTCCAACCACCGTTCACCGCTTTTCTCGAAACACTAAAATATTCACCACTATTGTCGTACCTGTTGTAATTTTTTAAATTTCTGCTCAAAAATCAGACAATTAGTCGGCGTTACAGGATGAAAACTGAGGCTGGAGAACGCTTCAAATGGCTTTGAGCACTATGGGACTTAACTTCTGCGGTCATCAGTCCCCTAGAACTTAGAACTACTTAAACCTAACTAACCTAAGGACATCACACACATCGATGCTCGAGGCAGGTAGCGGTCGCGCGGTCCCAGACTGTAGCGCCTAGAACCGCTCGGCTACCCCGGCCGACTGGCTGGAGAATTATATTTTTCGTGTTCAGATGTCTGTTTCCAAGGGCTATAATCAGATAAACGCATATTATGTAGAGATAGGAAGCAGATCAGCTGTTTTGTATTTTTATTGCCAAATATGCATGAATTGTTAATTTATCGATGTTATTATAACTGCACTTCTCTTTCATTATTTCATAGAAATGACAGATAAATAATAAGCTTTTGTATAAAATATGTGGCATTCTTTTTCTTTAATTACTTGCAATGAAAAAACCCATGTTTTAGTCAAATATATATCTTTACCTTTCAATAGAAATTTAATTACAATTGATGTATTGACTTTTTACTGACAAAATAAAAAAAATGCTCTTTCAAAAAAATTGTATGGACAAGTTAGACAATAGGCAAAATATAACATTTGCCACAAACGATTAAATGACGAAATAAGATTAAAGTCTGAATCATAAACTAATGCATTGGTACATATTTATTCCCCAGTGTATTAATAAATATTCGTTGTGTAATTTATTCATCTATAAGCTTACTCTTTTAATCAGAATCAATACTAATCAAAGACGGTACGAATCTTTCAGAGGCCACAGAACTTTCTACCAAACTCATGTTAAAATAAGAAAACCAGTTTTACTCGGGTAGTAGTACAGTAAAAACAGGATGTCAAATGAGATATGGCACGAACACGAGCCACGCACCGCCCACGTACTAAAGTATAATGCCTTGCATTTGCGGACAATATTGCGATTATGAGAAACAATAGGAGAGAAGCGATTCACGCAGCTGAAAAACTACATCAAATTGCACAGAAAACTGGATTGCAGATTTCGTATGAAAAAACCGAGTATATGGAAAGACAGCTAATCACGAAACACAGTAACATCACACAAGTCAGCCACTTTAAATATCTTGGCGAAACTGTACAGTCATCAGGACTAAACAGAATCGCCGATGAATAAAGGATCAGCAAGCTGCAAAGGGCATATAAATAACATGGGCCTACTACAACAAGAAACGCATTTCAACAGACGCAAAATTGAGACATTAAACTGTTCCAGAAGCAACATACGCAGCTGGAACTATGGTAATTGGTGGTCACTCCAAAATTAGGGAAATATGAAAAGAGGAACGAAAAATTCTCAGGAGGATTTACGGAGGAATCAACGAAAAAGGCATTTGGACGAAGAGACCTCAGAACGAACTCTATCAAAAGACCAACACCACAACCGAGGAAATCAAGAAACTTTGAGCAAAGTTGTACATACACATCTACCGGATGGAGAACAACAGCAAATAAATTGCTCGACATCATAACAAAGAGTAAACCCAGCGTGGATTGGGTAAAGGAGGTCCAGGGGAACACGCAACAGATCAACATGGAAAATCTCGAAGACCGCTACGAGTGCCGGAGTAAAATCATGAATGTGAAGTCTGAGAAAAAAACGCAACAACAACCTAGTAACAAGTTGTGGACAGACGAACGGAACCGCTCTCCTAAAGGGGAATAATCGATCATACATATATATATATATATATATATATATATATATATATATATATATATATGACACAATAAACGACAGAATAAAATTCAGAAACATCATTAAGAAAAGTAAACTACTTGAGATACACTGTGACAAACGAAAATGCATAAAATGGATCGAAGAACGCAAACAAGATCACAGCCTGAAGATGAAAGAAATATGGGCAAACAAAAAGGCAACCAAGATGAAGCCGAAGACACGGAGCCGACAAGAAGCATGGACAGAGGATCGGAAACAGAAACACAGCGAGCAAATGAGGGAAGTTTGGGCAGCCAGGAAGGCAGCAAAAGGAATTGGCCATGTAGTTTAGTCCAACTGCGCTCTTTATACAGGGTATTACAAAAAGGTACGGCCAAACTTTCAGGAAACATTCCTCACACACAAATGAAGAAAAGATGTTATGTGGACATGTGTCCGGAAACGCTTAATTTCCATGTTAGAGCTCATTTTAGTTTCGTCAGTATGTACTGTACTTCTGCGATTCACCGCCATGATTTCATACGGGATACTCTACCTGTGCTGCTAGAACATGTGCCTTTACAAGTACGACACAACATGTGGTTCATGCACGATGGAGCTCCTGCACATTTCAGTCGGAGTGTTCGTACGCTTCTCAACAATAGATTCGGTGACCGATGGATTGATAGAGGCGGACCAATTCCATGGCCCCCACGCCCTCCTGACCTCAACCCTCTTGACTTTCATTTATGGGGGATTTGAAAGCTCTTGTCTACGCAACCCCGGTACCAAATGTAGAGACTCTTCGTGCTCGTATTGTGGACGGCTGTGATACAATACGCCATTCTCCAGGGCTGCATCAGCGCATCAGGGATTCCATGCGACGGAGGGTGGATGCACGTATCCTCGCTAACGGAAGACATTTTGAACATTTCCTGTAACAAAGTGTTTGAAGTCACGCTGGTACGTTCTGTTGCCGTGTGTTTCCATTCCACGATTAATGTGATTTGAAGAGAAGTAATAAAATGAGCTCTAACATGGAAAGTAAGCGTTTCCGGACACATGTGCACATAACATATTTTCTTTCTTTGTGTGTGAGGAATGTTTTCTGAACGTTTGGCCGTACCTTTTTGTAACACCCTGTATATTGGTGTTTTGCCCTTAAAGAGCTCTTTTTTTACCTTTGCCACCCATTTATTGTTTTTAGTGGTTACCCAGTCAAACATCTGTTTGGTCAGTCTGTGTGATTGCATTCTGTATAGGTGTCCATAGAATTGTAGTCTGTGTTTTCTAATATTTTCTGTGATTGTCTCCGTATGTTTGTATAGTTTCTCTGTAGGTTTTTTGATCCATATTCCATTGTTGTTAGTTGCGCCAAATATTTTTCTAAGTATTTTCAGTTCTACTTCTTCTAGTTGTCTGATACGTGTATGCCGTAGGATTAGTGTGGTCTCTGCTGCATATAGTGCATCGGGGAACATCACCGTGTCGTAGTGGCGTAATTTGGCTTTTTGTGAGATTGACTTCTTGCTGTAATGATTCCACACTGCTTTGTATGCCTTGTCCAGTTTAGTTTTTCTTTCTTCGTTTCAGTCTCTGCCATGTCCGCTCATTTGTAGTGTTTCACCGAGGTATTTGAAGTTTTCCGTTTTGTAAATCGTGCCGTACTTTGCGTTTAGAGATGAGAGGTTTTTTGTGCTCATAAACTGTGTCTTTTCTTAAGAGATCGGTAGTCCAGTTTTGGAAGCGATTTCGTGTAGTTGTTCAATAGCTACTTTTGTTCGTTTATACCTTTCGTGACAATCGCCAAAACGTCTGCGAAAGCCATGCATTTAATCTGTAGGTTTCCTAAGGTTAGCTCGTGTTGTGATATTTCCCATTCTTTTATTACGTTATCTAACACTAGACTGTAAAGGAGAGGTTAGAGCCCATCGCCTTGTCGGACACCTGCGCGAATTTCAAAGGGCTCTGATAGTTCCCCACGAAACTTTACTTTGGGGGTCGTGTTGGTCAAGATCTGTTGTATATAACCAAAATTTTCTGGACTGGTGCTGCCACCCGTTGAAAACCGTACCTTTGGACTAATTGTCACCGTCACCCTCGATGTAGTTCCCATCCGCACGTACACACCGGTCCCAGCGCTTCTGCCAGTGGTCAAACGTCTTCTGGAAGTCCTGTTCTTTGAGGGTGTTTATCACCGCCAGCGATGCTTCTTGAATCCTCTCTAGAGTGTCGAACCGACGGCCTTTCAACTTGAGTTTCAGTTTTGGGAATAGCGCGAAGTCGCAAGGTGCCAAATCTGGCGAGTACGGTGGGTGGGGTACAACCAGCATGTTGTTTTTTGCCAAAACGGTCCTGGTGAGCAAGGACGTGTGACAGGGCGTGTTGTCGTGATGCAGCAGCCAGTTCCTTTGACGCTAAAGTTAGGGTCCTCGTCGCCGCACGTTTCCACGGAGCCGAAGCAAAACGTCACAATACTACCCGGAATTCACTGTTTGGTTGGGTGGGACGAATTCTTTGGGCACAATTCCCTTGGTATCAAAAAAATCTGTGATCATGCTCTTCATTTTGCTCTTCATCTGTCTCGCTTTCTTGGGTCTTGTAGAGCCCGGACTTTTCCACTCGGACTATTGTTGCTTTGTCTCTGGGTCATAACCGTAAATGCAGCTCTCGTCGCCGTGACAAGAAGGTTGGACCATCAGATGAGGTCTGTACCGTCCGCGGATCCATCGTAATATCGCCACACACCAGAGTATTACGGAAATCGCTGTGAACACGCGACACGTCCTCCCAGCTGAATGCCACTCCGCGCACTGACTCATCAGATATGCAGCTCTCGCCAACTAGCGGTGCAAACATCTACTACTCCTACTTTCCAGATGGCAGCAACAGTCCCGAAAATTTTGTATTCCACCTCGTATATATATATATATAGGGTGTCCGAAAAGTCTTTCCCTGATTACATAAATTGATAACTCAGGCTAGAAGTAAGATACAAATATGATACTGGTGTCTAATTGTTTACAAACTATCAAAGTTTTTTTCACACATCAGTAAACCTCCACATGAGCACCCTTGGTAGCACGTAACACATCTAGGCGATATTCAATTTCCGTCCACACATTAGCCATTAGGGATCGATTCAACGACTGTGGTTATCCGCAGGGTTTCAAGATCTGGTACACGTGTTCGGTAGACCTCGTCCTTGACATAACCCCATAAAAAGAAGTCTAGTGGGGTTTTGTGAGGACAGCGTAGAGACCAAACCGTTGGGCCATCACGACCAATCCATTGCCCAGGAAAGGTCATATCGAGATAGGAACGGACGTTCAAATCCCAATGAGGCGTTGCACCGTCTTGCTGAAACAAGACATCAGGGTGATACTGAAGCAGCTGAGGAACAGCATACAGTTGCAACATGTCCAGATACCCTAGCCGGCCGGTGTGGCCGTGCGGTTCTAGGCGCTTCAGTCTGGAACCACGTGACCGCTACTGTCGCGTGTTCGAATCCTGCCTCGGGCATGGATGTGTGTGATGTCCATGGGTTAGGTTTAAGTAGTTCTAAGTTCTAGGGGACTGATGACCACAGATGTTAAGTCCCATAGTGGTCAGAGCCATTTGAACCATTTTTGAACCAGATACACTGCAGATGTGATGGTAGTCTCAGCGAAGAAGAATGGCCCGATAATTCGATCGTGCAATAGCGCGCACGAAACATTCACCTTTGGACTGCCTTCGGTGCACTCAATGACCTCGCCAGGGGGTTGTGAACCCCAAATGCGCACATTATGGCGATTCACTACTTCACTGACAAAAAAGGCCGCTTCGTCGGAAAAGGCAATTCGTCAGAGATAACCATCATCGTCCTCAATACGTGATAGCATTTCGACCGCAAAGTCATGTCGACGTGTATTGTATTTGGGCAACAAGGCCTGAACGATGTGCACTTTGTATACACGAAACAATAAACGTTTGTGTAAAATGTCATGGAGAAAGCTTTTTGGCATATGTAATTCACGTGAGGCCCTGCGCACCGATTTATTCGAACTTCGCAGAAAAGACTGCCTTATAGCTTCCACCCTGTCTGCTGAGGTTCTTGGTCGACCAGACCTCAGAAGGTCAGCAACCGATCCTGTGTTCTTGAACCTCTCATACCAGGCTTTAATGCTCTTAACATCAGGTGGATTCCTTCCAAATGTTGTCTCGAAGTGTCTCTGAACTGTGGTTGGTGATCGTGTCTCATGGTACCACAGGACACACTATGCCTTCTCCTGATTGGTTAACATGGCTTCTTGGGCACTACACCTCATCCTTTACTTACGTACTGCGAACTTAAAACAGAAAAAAACTTTGATAGTTGTAAACAATTCGACACAAGTTTCATATTTGTATCTTACTTCCAGCCTGAGTTATCAATTTATGTAATCACTGAAAGACTTTTCGGACACCCTGTATATCTATATACAGGGTGTTTAAAAAATGACCGGTATATTTGAAACGGCAATAAAAACTAAACGAGCAGCGATAGAAATACACCGTTTGTTGCAATATGCATGGGACAACAGTACATTTTCAGGCAGACAAACTTTCGAAATTACAGTAGTTACAATTTTCAACAACAGATGGCGCTGCGGTCTGGGAAACTCTATAGTACGATATTTTCCACATATCCACCATGCGTAGCAATAATATGGCGTAGTCTCTGAATGAAATTACCCGAAACCTTTGACAACGTGTCTGGCGGAATGGCTTCACATGCAGATGAGATGTACTGCTTCAGCTGTTCAATTGTTTCTGGATTCTGGCAGTACACCTGGTCTTTCAAGTGTCCCCACAGAAAGAAGTCACAGGGGTTCATGTCTGGCGAATAGGGAGGCCAATCCACGCCGCCTCCTGTATGTTTCGGATAGCCCAAAGCAATCACACGATCATCGAAATATTCATTCAGGAAATTAAAGACGTCGGCCGTGCGATGTGGCCGGGCACCATCTTGCATAAACCACGAGGTGTTCGTAGTGTCGCCTAAGGCAGTTTGTACCGCCACAAATTCACGAAGAATGTCCAGATAGCGTGATGCAGTAATCGTTTCGGATCTGAAAAATGGGCCAATGATTCCTTTGGAAGAAATGGCGGCCCAGACCAGTACTTTTTGAGGATGCAGGGACGATGGGACTGCAACATGGGGCTTTTCGGTTCCCCATATGCGCCAGCTCTGTTTATTGATGAAGCAGTCCAGGTAAAAATAAGCTTCGTCAGTAAACCAAATGCTGCCCACATGCATATCGCCGTCATCAATCCTGTGCACTATATCGTTAGCGAATGTCTCTCGTGCAGCAATGGTAGCGGCGCTGAGGGGTTGCCGCATTTGAATTTTGTATGGATGGAGGTGCAAACTCTGGCGCATGAGACGATACGTGGACGTTGGCGTCATTTGGACCACAGCTGCAACATGGCGAACGGAAACCCGAGGCCGCTGTTGGATCACCTGCTGCACTAGCTGCGCGTTGCCCTCTGTGGTTGCCGTACGCGGTCGCCCTACCTTTCCAGCACATTCATCCGTCACGTTACCAGTCCGTTGAAATTTTTCAAACAGATCCTTTATTGTATCGCTTTTCGGTCCTTTGGTTACATTAAACCTCCGTTGAAAACTTCGTCTTGTTGCAACAACACTGTGTTCTAGGCGGTGGAATTCCAACACCAGAAAAATCCTCTGTTCTAAGGAATAAACCATGTTGTCCACAGCACACTTGCACGTTGTGAACAGCACACGCTTACAGCAGAAAGACGACGTACAGAATGGCGCACCCACAGACTGCGTTGTCTTCTATATCTTTCACATCACTTGCAGCGCCATCTGTTGTTGAAAATTGTAACTACTGTAATTTCGAAAGTTTGTCCGCCTGAAAATGTACTGTTGTCCCAAGCATATTGCAACAAACGGTGTATTTCTATCGCTGCTCGTTTTTTATTGCCGTTTCAAATACACCGGTCATTTTTGAAACACCCTGAATATACTACTCCTGGCACGATTATTTCCTGTCGCTTATATATCTGGTTATCACTGGAGGCTTGACGACTGTGCACGAATATATACGTCGCTAGCAGTTAAAAGGTTAAAATCACTGCTGACCCGAAGAAAGAAAGTAAAATTTTTTGTAGAACGGGAGAAATTAGACGACATGATACTCGAGGGACAACACGGGCGGTAGCGGTGACGTTTGGCTTAGTGAGTCAGTTCGCCGCAGCAAATCGAAAACTGCGGCCGGCCGGCCGGCCGGGCCCTCCTGCTGGGAGCCGGGAGGCCGTTCCGCACGTGGCGAGCACGTGCCGGCGGCAGCACGCCGTGACGTCAGCCGTGACCGCGCGGCGCCACCGGGTCAGCGCGCGGCAGCGCACAGCACGACTGCCGGCCGCGGGAACGGCTTACTAATCTTGCCGTTAGAGGTGAAACCTCCTGGCTGACTAAGCCGGGCCGCACATTGAGGCGCACAGAAATTCCGACCACCTGCTAAACAGCGCGCTGGTCCACCCGTGGAGCGCGGGAAAGCAGGCAGTCGGCGTACCACCGACTCCGCTAGTCCTTAGTAGGTTTCCCCACATATGTGGCGCCTGGTGTCTACACACTGATGACACGATTCCCGTGAATTACCGGTCGATGGTGTCTGGGCTCCGAGATGGTGCCCCATAGTCTATCAAGTATGTTCCATTGAAAATGTGAGTAGGCGAATTTGATGGCTAAGACATCATACTTCTCCACGATTATGGCCTTGGGACACTGCCAGTTATGCTGCCGGAAGAGAGAGAACACATCAAGCATGAAGAGGTGCAGGTGATTCACAGTGAAGTTGACAGGTGGCATGGTGCCTGTTACTACCACAGGTTACATGGAAACACAGATGATTACCCTGACAGCATAATACTGCCCCCACGGGTCTGCGTCCTTTGCGCAGTCCATGTTTCGCTCAGCCGCCCGCTAGGATGACGTAATTTGAGGACACGACCACCGACCTCGTGTAAGAAGTCGGCAGGTTTCCATTGAGCCACGGTCCAGTCCCGATCGCCCCTTGGCCATTGCTGTCATAACTCGTGATTTTCTTTGGTTTGCTGTAAGGCGCGAAAACAACTGATACGCGCTCATGACAGAACCGTAGAAGACGAAGACGCAAAAGGAGCTAAAAGTGACTACACGTGAAGCCCAATCGACGGAAGGAAAGATAGCTAAAAACAGGGACTTGATCCAAAAAATGTACAGTAGGGGCAGTGGAGGTCCTGAAGATTAAATGTCCTTCGCCATTTCGTAGTATCATTGCCACAGATAGTACTACAACGCCGCACCAACACAAGGTTGGCAGCCCGTCGTCTGCCGAGCACAGCGCACTCTACCGGGCTGCGCAGCTCGACGGAACTGAAGTGTGCCTCGTTCACTTCTTAGCTAGATTTCAACCAAGGCAGACGCTCTTTCATAATCGTCCCTCAGCCAGTTCTGTAATGTTTGCATTGATTCTCTGAGGAGGGCCCATCAGGCTTAGTCCCTGAGAATATGTTGTGTTAGTTCATGGTATACCATGTTACGAGATTGTCAGTTCATAGCCACATCTGCAGTCCTACAAACTACTGAAGATAAGTAATTTCATTGTACTATGTGTTTCTCGGATAATAATCCTTCTCTCTAACAGTGTGCCGTACCGCATATTATTGCAACCTGGACTCCTTCAGCTTCTATCAACTCGGCCTCCTACTTATTTGCATTTAGTAACGAGCTGAAAACACCCACGCGTTTTGTGCCTCTAAACAGTGGGACATTTTGCTACGACGGATAAAAAGTAAAACGCGGCCGACAGCCCGCCGACGGCATACGGCAAACATAAATGAGGAGCGGGTAAAAAGAAAGGGCATTCCGTCACGAAATGGCGAACCGTCAATGGTTGAGGGCAATTATCATATAGTGGTGGGGGATCACCACTTAACAAATGGCGACGGCTGAAAAGACAGTGCCCGATACGTAACTCAGCTAAAACGATTTGCCCGCGGCGAGAGGGTCGAGAAGAGGTCGACCAAGCCGCTGGGAGAGGTTTAATTCCCTGGAGCTGGTTCCCGTGAATGGAAGACCAGTGCTGATGCCAAAGGGACACCACCTGCTGACAGACGACAACACACAGGAGAGAATGGGCCGAGGTAGGAGGACTGCAGCCTTGGCAGCAACGTCAGCGGCCTCTTTTCCCGTCACACCGATGTGACCAGGTACCATCATAACTGGTGACGTCATTCCGTGAACATGGGAACACATACAGGTCGTTCGCTTCATCTGTGCCAATGGCTGGGCTCCGAAACAATTGTACCTGCACCAGCACCGTACTCAGGTCGTCAGGTCTACCACATACCGCCGTCTGTCTCGCTTTACAGACCGTACAACCCTCAGACACCTGCTCGTGGTTCACCATCTTTCACCCACTTTCCGCAGAGGGTCGCGGCAGTAGCATGCGGACGTGCTACCAGATTCGCCGCTTCGAGAATCTCGTTCCGAGCTGACGGGCCATTGCAATCTGTTCTTCGTTGAAGTCTCATTTTCGCGCGGAATTTCCCATTTGCGGTTCGTATCGCCGCCAGAATGATTCACCATTCATCTCAGTTCCGCTACCACTACAAACAGCAGGCGTCGTTCGATCTCGCAACAGGCAGTGGTCACGATGTTATGTCAAGTTTTTGTCCCGTCTACTTATTTGTTTTAATTGTCCTCTCCAAACTGGACGTTTCAACACTAGCGGTGGCATTGTCCTTGGGTGGTTTCTCAAAAAAAAAAAAAAAAAAAAAGGGTAAGTGCTAAAGGGTAATAAATACTATGAAGATATGATTTGGGACGTATACGTAAAACCAGTGTTAGGGCTTGTCATTTTGATTTTTCTATGTTATCGACGTACACATCACAGAGAGAGCAAGTTACGTTACTGTTACACAACCTTTGGTCTTCTAGTGGCACAGTGTTTACCTCTGATACATTCTTAGTTGAAGTGTGGTACGTGATGGACCTATTCTGTAGTACAGTGTTGACTTGTGACTGTGTCTGTTACATGAAGAAAGATTTATTGTAAAGGACAGAAAGAATGCATATGATGTATATATTGAAAGGCGAAAAGAATGTAAATTTAGAGTAATGTTATTTTTTTTGAAGAGAAGAAGTCTGATGTAAGACTGCAGCACTGCGGAATGATTATTGTCAGTTTGGTAACTGCGTTCACTTAGATTTGAGACAAACACCACTCCATTTCCCTGAGTCATGCATTAACATATCAACTGATTAAGGTGTTTGGTTTTTTTTTAGAAATGCTCTGTTAACATTATGATGATAATGATGAGATCCCATACTCCGAGGCGCGTAGGGGATGATGCGGGGCACCCGCACCGCCATAGCAGGCAAGGTCCTAGCGGAGGTGGTTTGCCATTGCGTTCTTCCAGCAGTAATGGGAATGAATGAATGATGATGATGATGATAAAGGCGACACGACAACACAACGGAGCAGGTGAAAATCCCTGACTCCGCCGGGAATCGAACCCAGGACGCCGTGCGCGGTAAGCGCGAACGCTACCGCAAGACCACGACCGTTTTTAAATCATTGTTCAGTTTGTGAAGCGTAGTACCTTTCAGACCATTGTTTTGTATGGAGATCACGCCAAGTTTTTATTCAGTCTTTTTTGAAGATGCACCTCATCCTAAAATCGTTGTCTTGGAATATCATTTCACAGGAGTAATTACTCTCCCCCAGCCGACTGTTTATCATTACGCGTTACCATATGTAGTATGCAACAGTTGGAAATTTTATTTAGAAATAGAAATCTAGCTTAGCCGCTACCTGCTTGCTGTTTGCTGTCGTGCTTTCGAGAAATCTCAACAATGTTGTCAAGGCGCGAGGTAAGCGGAAATTTTGTTTATGGCCAGATAATTCTTTTTTACTTCAGTTTGCGCATTTAATATAAAGACAGGTTGTGTTGAGATCAACTACGGTTCAGTTCAAATTAGGTTCTATTTAGTCAAAGGCTAGCATATGAGTATGAGTTTAAGTTGGATAAGTTTGTGGGTTCAAATGGCTCTGAGCACTATGGGACTTAACTTCTGAGGTCATTAGTCCCCTAGAACTTAGAACTACTTAAACCTAACTAACCTAAGGACATCACACACATCCATGCCCGAGGCAGGATTCGAACCTGCGACCGTAGCGGTCGCGCGGTTCCAGACTGTAGCGCCTATAACCGCTCGGCCACACCGGCCGGCGTTTGTGGGTTCATTTTTTTCGTAATACGTAGATTTTTATAGAGTAGGAGGTAAAGCTGGGGCAAATTTCATACAGAATTAAATATAGTGATAGGGTTACACTTGAATCTATTGGTTCTGAGACATATTGCATCCGTAACGGAAATCGAATATAGGACGCTAGAACGACCAATTCTAGAGTACCGTTCCAGCGTTTTGAAGCCCTACAACACAGGGCATCGATCGAATTCACAGACTCAATGCTAGTATCAGGTCGATATAACCCACACAAAACTGTAACAGGAATTTACGGGAAAATTAAATGGTGACCCCTGGCGGAACGGCGAAGTTGTCTCGTGTAACAATGTTGGGTTAATCAAGAGAACTGGTAAGCGAGCAAGCTGCACGATAATTCTGTTTTTATATCCCTCGTACGGGTCATGAAGATACCATCAGAGAGATTTGAATGTGCGCAGAGGCATATAAACAGTAACTGTTTTTTCGTTCATTACTGGAATAGAGTAGGGATAAAACTGCTAAAATATATACGAAGCAGCCTTCACCTGAGGCTTGAGAAGTAGATGTAGATGTAAATGCTGATGGTGTCCTCGGATGGCTGAACACTGACTGTTTAGGGAGTTCCGTGTTCTGCTAACTGGGGACATCGACAGATTTCTGAGGAGGAACCCAGCACAGGGGTTGTCAGGTGCATGACACGTATCGACAGTCCACAGGTAGCGATTCGTTTCCTTGCCGCGCAATCGCCGACATTTGCCGAGAAAAGGCGGAGTACTGTGAATCCTCGTATAGAGTACTGGAAGACTTACTCGCCAGTTGCAGCATGGAGCACGACGTAAGACCGGAAAGTTTATTCCGGTGAAAAAGTTATTATTTGATGTTGCTTGTACCTGCATGGGACGCAACACTGCAGACAATACGTTTAGTGCACAAATCAAGTCGAATCGTGCCTGCTATAAACCTAAATTCGAGTACATCTTCCGCACCGCGTTGACCGAACCAGGAAGATCGTAGTCATGCTACCGAACAGGCGATCAGTAGACTTGATTGTGAAAGTGGCTCTGATTTATGTATGAGGATAACAGTGCAGTCCTGAGAAATAAACTGAGTTTCCAGTATAAATATTCACACTGCACCGGAGAGTGCACTGATCTGTAACTTCCTGGAAGATTATAGCTATTTGCCTGACTAGGACTCGAACTTGAGACATTTGCCTTTCAGGTGCAAGAGAATTATCGAACGAGTTATCCAGGCACGACTTGGGACTCGCCCTCACAGCTCTACTCCCGCCAGTTACCAGGTCCCAGGTTCGAGTCCCGGTCCGACACAATGTTTTAATCTGCCAAGAAGTTTCGTATTTGAATTTTACCGAAACCGTGTTACCTTAATCGGTATAACAGCAGCTATTACCTCCCTATCGAACTTTATATCATATTCCAGTATATCTTCACGTATAGCGCCACAGAGAAAAGAGTAGCTTGCGCTGGAGTTTCAGTTCCCTGGTATTGGCTATGATCGAAAAATATTCCTTCCCTTTCACCGTATCATTCCTTCAGCCGGACCGCTTATGGAGTGAAACGATGGGACCCAAACAATTATGAGATTTTTACCTCTAGTGCTAACGATCACGAAAGTTTGCAGTCTTGTATGTTACTCTTGTTGAAGACGAAAACTGCGTTACTTAATCAGGTTACGAATACACGAATGGCCGGGGCTCAAATCCAGAGTCCTGCAATAAATAACTAATGCTATGCTAAGAGTGACAAGTAAATACCGCGTATTGATTCAAAAGCTCAGCTCGTTTCATGAGGGAAAAGAAGCGTTTGACATTCGAGTAAGTGACAGCTTAATAATCCGCGACGCAGACTGCAAAATCGGCCAAGCCCTAGAACTTTTACACTATATTACATTCATTAGGCCTATTCCATGAGTCCCACACAAAGGGGTACCCGGGGTATGGAAACAAATCGAAAATACACTTTTTATTTAAGCGTAATACAAAAGAATTACTTAACACTGTGTATACATGGCCCGTCAAAAAATTCCGAGACCTAATTTATTCCTGGCGTGTAAGTGACGACAGCGCAGTAACTACGCCAGCGGCTTGGACTAACGACTGTAAATTACAGACGTGCAGTGGACGTGCGGCAACAGTGTGTGAACCTTGTCGTGTCACAGCTCTAAATCGAGCGTTAAAGACATTCTCCAGAATGTTTTGAAGTAGAGAGAAGTGTGTGGAAAGTTTGTCCCATACACCTTTACTTTGGAACAATAACGATTAGAAGTGGACGCCTGCCGCGACTTGAATGAAATGAAAAACGCGGGCAATACCTCTACCCGGCCGTTGTGGCCGAGCGGTTGTAGGCGCTTCAGTCCGGAACCGCACGATCGCTACGATCGCACGTTCGAATCCTGCCTCGGGCATGGATATGTGTGATGTCCTTATGTTAGTTAGGTTTAAGTAGCTCTAAGCTCTAGGGGACTTATGACCACAGCAGTTGAGTCCCATAGTGCTCAGAGCCATTTGAACCATTTGAATTTGTTGAATGCATGTATAATCATGAATCTGCCACTTTCAGCACAAATTTTAACCCTCTGAAATGTCTGTGGAGTTTACTTTTGGTGCTAGCTTCACATTCATCATTTTTACTATATTTGTGAAGACAAATGTACTGATAATGACAATGTACGTAAAATATATGAAATTTTTTGAACAGATGTTTGCAGGATGTTCTAGAAATAATAAAAAGCACTCCGTCGTCAGGCCTAGCGGCCTAGCGGGACCATCCGACCGCCGTGTAATCCTCAGTGGAGGATGCGGATAGGAGAGGCGTGGGGTCAGGTCACCGCACTCCCGGTCATTATGATGGTATTCTTGACCGAAGCCGCTACTAGTCGGTCGAGTAGCTCCTCAATTGGCATCACGAGGCTGAGTGCACCCCGAAACATGGCAACAGCGCATGGCGGCCTGGATGGTCACCCATCCAAGTGCCGGCCACGCCCGACAGCGCTTAACTTTTGTGATCGCACGGGAACCGGTGTGTCCACTGTGGCAGGGCCGTTGCCCCTAGAAATAATATCGGATGCAATTCCTATAACCCGATTTTCTATTCGGAAAGTACTAGCCCTGTAAGTAGAAGAACTAATTGGTAAATGTAAACGAGCAGAATAAACTAGTGCTCACGATTTAAACCACCTATAGCAGTAATGTTGTGTATTACAAATGCAGCTGAACTAAGGCCTACTGTGTGTGTGTGTGTGTGTGTGTGTGTGTGTGTGTGTGTGTGTGTGTGTGTGTATGAGAGAGAGAGAGAGAGAGAGAGAGAGAGAGAGAGAGAGAGAGAGAAATATGTACCCAGCAGGAACACTGAACAGGTTCTCGATGTAGGCGCAGGACCAGCAGATGTGCTCTTCTTCTTGGACGCTGACGTCTGACGGAGCACTGGAAACGTTCCAGAGCTCTAACATCAGCTACGGGCCTGGAGGCAAGTGGGATAGGTATGCAGGCGAAATCCAAGTGCTCGCTCAGCAGCCTTCCTAACGGTGCCAACATGGTCGTTTGCCGAAATGTTATGCCCGTAGCACATCAAGATAGGGTAAGATAGGGTCACAGATTCGCAAATTAATGTCCCAAAAATAAAGAAGTCTTCATTTTCTAATACTAGACAGCAATTTCTCGTCTAGCTGTCGTTACCGGTCTCTAATTACACTGAAAAGCAGGGACTGGAGCCGCGCTGCTAATGAAAGAAGCCACAAAACGCCACTGGGGAGGCTGGTGACTTCAACGCTCGTAAGGAACAGCAGCTCTCCTCCAACTGCTGCCATGTTTGAGAGCGCACGAAAAATTGATTGCCGTCTACGTCAGAACTCTGCAAAAGACTGTGAGGTGCACGGCAGGGGGTA
This sequence comes from Schistocerca americana, assembly GCF_021461395.2. Taxonomy (NCBI): domain Eukaryota; kingdom Metazoa; phylum Arthropoda; class Insecta; order Orthoptera; family Acrididae; genus Schistocerca; species Schistocerca americana. The sequence continues at coordinate 157,559,580 of NC_060128.1, read as the reverse complement.
CTTCCCACTGTACCTCTTATTATGGATTCTTTCCGTACTACTCGAGTATGGAGGATGTGAAGATAAGCATCTTCGTTGTATTTGCGGCACATACGGGACCGATATGTAGGGGGTTGTAGTATATTCCTTACTTAGTCACTTTGTAAGAAGGCTTTCGCGTTAGCTGACTTCAAGTGTCTGCCAGTTCAGGTTTTCCAGTATTTCCATGACGCTGTCCGACGGGCCAAACAATCCTGTGGGCACTCGTCTTGCCCTTCTTTGTACACGTTCAATAACCACCTCATTTCTCAGTATTTTTAGCCGATGCAGTCTCCTTAAATTTCCTGTCCCCTGAAATGACCATATCAGAAATCATCTACTAGACTGGTGCGTGAGTTCGTAGCATTTTTCCATAAGTATAATAAACACAGCACATACACGCAGCAGTGACTTTAGTCATGAATAATATATTCTCATTCACTATTTACAACAACCTACCAACGCTGGGGTATTTTTTCGGTTCCACGACTGTAGAAGCAATATGGTTTTGAGGCGAAGAACTCGTAGAAGTAAGATGGGTGCGTAATGGCCTCCCAACCCAACTCAACCCAACTCCTGTACAGTGTTTTTTGTCAGTTCAGCAAAATGCGGGAGGGCGTTACCTTGGAGTGTCATTTCGCGCACTCTTCCTGGTGGCTGTTCCTGGACTGAGTCTATAAGACGTCTGAGTTGTTGACAGTATATTTCAGCAGCGATAGTTACACCTCGGGGAAGCAGTTCGTAGTACATCACTGTGTCGGTGTTCCACGAGATGCATTATACACTACTGGCAATTAAAATTGCTACACCAACAAGAAATGCAGATGATAAACGGGTATTCATTGGACAAATATATTATACTAGAAATGACATGTGATTACATTTTCACGCAGTTTGGGTGCATAGATCCTGAGAAATCAGTACCCAGAACAACCACCTCTGGCCGTAATAAAGGCCTTAATACGCCTGGGCATTGAATCAAACAGGGCTTGGATGGCGTGTACAGGTACACCTGCCCACGCAACTTCAACACGATACGACAGTTCATCAAGAGTAGTGACTGGCGTATTGTGACGAGCCAGTTGCTCGGCCGCCATTGACCAGACTTTTTCAATTGGTGAGAGATCTGGACAATGTGCTGGCCAGGGCAGCAGTCGAACGTTTTCTGTATCCCGAAAGGCCCGTAGAGGACCTGCAACATGCGGTCGTGCATTATCCTGCTGAAATGTAGGGTTTCGCAGGGATCGAATGAAGGCCAGAACCACGGGTCGTAGCACATCTGAAATGTAACGTCCACTCTTCAAAGTGCCGTCAATGCGAACAAGAGGTGATCGAGACGTGTAACCAATGGCACCCCACACCATCACGCCGGGTGATACGCCAGTGGGTACTACAGTGGGTATTTTCACGTGGTGGCATGTCATTGGTTTTGACGTCATGTGTCCTGAACTATGTTTAGCACCCTCTTTTTTGGTAGAGGGGGCCTTGGAAGCTTTGTGGAAGTATAGAGAGCAATTCACTAAATTTCATCGCAATTGGATGAATGGGTTAGGCATGCATAACGGACAAACATACAAAGAAACATTCAATTTATTTATACAGATGTGACTGATACACCAGACGGATCATGAGTACTAGACACAATACGGGAACGGAAAAGGAAAGATATATTTTGTAATCTCTTCTGCTCTGCTAAATCTCATAAGCGTTATATGTCTCTCAGACCCATAAAGAGTGCCTAGGTCATCAGCGAGATGAAACGGTTATTTATAACCGAAGATGACACAGTCAAAAGAGTTGTCCTTCATGCACTAAATTTTCGTCTGCGAGAGAAATCGGAGCGCCTAGGCCTTGGAAGTATTTCTTTCACGCCCCCCACACAGACGTCACTGGAACTGAAAACTCGCGGCTCGGCCTCGAATCAGAGCTACATCCTCCCACACACGTTCATCATCGGCTTTATACTGTTCCGGCGTAAAATTCAAGCGCCAGCACGACGGTCAGGAACGCTAGGGCGGAGAGGGATGTGAAGAAGACGTCGGCCAATCGCACGCGGACCGACCCCTCTCCAGGACAACAACGTGACACGAAGAGGACATAAGTGGCCCAGTTGAAGACTAGCCGTTCTACGAGCTCTATAGCAGCTACTTAGGAACTGTATTGTTTCACTTGTATTAGGCATTGTCTATACTGAAGAGATTTCTCATTTTTTCCGTCGCCCATTTCTTGCGACCCATCTCTGTATATTCTCAAAGTTAAATATTGTCATTTATCTTACTGTAATAAAAAAATCATTAATACGATTTGCATGGATTGTTGTCTAGCGATCCGAGAAAGCAGGTTTCCTAGACACCCTGTACCAGACGAGTGGGCGGCACACAACATACACACTCTTAGTTGCACCCTACCGTTTCCATTTACAAAAACATCAAAGGCTTTCAAACTTGTCAATTTGTGGCTCGTCATCTAATTTAATAATGAACGAATGATAAACTGTAATGCCAGCCTCACCTCTGGCAAAATTGTAAATCAAGAAGTTTGTTGTACTCGGAAGTCGCCATCTTTGCACCCAGTGCTTCAAAGCAGAAAGCCGAGGCAACGATTTACAAGCATTGGCACAGCTGAAGTAGCGGTTTTCGTCTTACAGTCTAGTTTCCCTATATCACAAATAGAAGTTATGGTAAGCACTCAAATCCTCAGTACTCATTATGAATTTTATTCGTAACTGTTATTTTTTTAGCAGCTATGGCATAATTTTTTTTTTTCAAAATAAAATTCAGTCGTCATCTCCACAACTGTAATATTTATTGCACTTAACCGATTTCGACAGAACAATCTGTCATTTTCTGAAGTTCAATATTGGCTTATAACTGGGATGTCGTGTGACTAGGGCCTCCCGTCGGGTAGGTTGAATCTCAATCCTAAGGGCCCGGGTTCGATTCTCGGCTGGGTAGGAGAATTTCTCCACTCAGGAGAAATTCTCCGACCCAGCCGAGAGTCGAACCCGGGCCCTTAGGATTGAGATTCAACCGTGCTGACCACTCAGCTACTCGGGCCGGACATAACAGTGATAAGCAAATGTCAATATCTTTGTCAATGAAGCAGAATGCATGAAATATCTCAAAATGTAAGTAATGTACAGGATAATTATAATACACGGGTTGACAACTTACGAGTGAATAATTGCATACACTATGTTCATTTCGCGTCACGTCACGGCAGGGTATTGAGGTCTGCTTAGCCTTGTTACAACTCATTACTGAATTTCCGAAAATGACAGATTAATCTGTCGAAAACTCTTAAGTGCAGTAAAATTTTTCACTAGCCCAAGTGGCAACTGAAATTTATTTTGAAAAAAAAGGAGTATTCTTTTCTAAATATCCTTTACAATTTGATACATTTCACCACAATTTTTTTTTCGATATGTAGAAAACGGGATATCAGTTTGTGCATGGCAATGCACGATGCCATTATGTTCCAAAAAATGCTGCGTGAAAATGCGATTTTTCAGAGTTTTCCGGTTTTAGTGGTCGCAGAGATAATGGGCTAAATGTTTTGGATAGCCCTTGGCCAAGCGACCATTTGTACACCTGTCGGAAGAACGGACACCCTGTAGCTATCCTAGAGTACAGGTTCGAAATTTAAACTTTGCGCACTCATTCCACTCCAAGCAAATTCAGCGAATCGGTTGGTTCTTCTACATTAGGTCGGGATGGGCTTTGTGCAGCTTATAAAAGCACCATTTGTTCATGGGCAATTTCTGGGAAAACCGCGAAAAACCGTTCTTTCTAAGTACCAAAGGTAACACTTGCTGGGATTGCCTGTAATTTCAATTCATGGCAGGTTATCGAAATTTTTATCCTACGTTCTGAAGATGATATTCTTGTCGATCTTCGAAACATTTTTGATAATATTATCCGTTATCGGTGTCCAAAGGTACACAGTTACCACAATTAAGTGAAAAACCGCAAAAAACCGATTTTTAGCCGTTTTTTCACCGTATTATCTAAATAATTAACAGTAGTAAAAGGTTCAAATTTTAAATGTACAGTCTTTAGACATTCATCCAGAAACGCCGTTTTCCCGTTTTCGAAAACCGGTATCCGAGATACACCTGAAAGAGGGAAGAGCACTTCTATGATTCCTATTCATGGCAAAATGTTTAAATTTTTACCATATGATCTTAAGACGAAGTTCTTGGGGAACCTTGACACTTTTTTCAATATCACTATCCGTTACGAAGATCCAGAGGTTCAAAGTTATCATACTTATGAACATAAAACATACATGTAATGTTCGGTCTGAGGCATAAGTATCATTTTAACTGATGCAAAAAGCACATGGTAATGGCTCTAGGAATATCTAAAGCTTTATAAGGCCACCAATCTATGTTTTCAGTCAGCATTTTTTCATCAATAAAATATTATGACGCCCTATCTCTGTATAATGGGCACTTCACGCAAACACAAATATGTTCATAGTCTTACGACAGTGACTAAAAGTGGGCTAAAATGGTTTTAACATGCCTGAAAAGAACATAAATGACTGCCAAAAATTATGTAAACCTGGAAAGACTGCAATCGTAGTAAAATATACGAATTGTTGTTACACTTTTAAAACACGGATGGGCAAAGTATAAAGTATCCAGAAGAAATATAAAACAAACAATTTTGTGTTTATATTATGCTTACTTATTTGTTGTTTATATGTGCCAAAATACATAAATGTGTCGAAGTATGTTAATAAAGAGTCAAAAATTTATTGACCTCTAGAATTCGTTTTATATAAGCAGCACACCCTGGTGTAACAGAGAAATGAAGGGAACTAGCGGAAAAATGCTCCTGAACACAAAAAAGGCTAATATGTTCCCCCTAAAAAAAAAAACAGTAAACTGCGCAACGTACAATTCGCGTAGGGATCATCGGAGTGAGGGATCGTTTAGGGCCATACAGACTCATTTTTCGTGGCTTAGTGGACGAATATAACAGGAAAAATAATCGATAATATAAATACTTTGTACCCTTCACCATGCATTGTACAGTGGTTTGTGGAGAACAAATATAGTCACAGATGAAAATGTATATTCTCTTCAAAACTACGAATTTACCAGAAGCTTGTCGCTAAGTTGACTATAGCAAAAGCTTACTGCGTCACGCCTTCTAAAATGCCCTCTCCTTTTTGTTTTCCCAACTGACCGTTTTGATCGTCACGCTTTTGACATTCAATTATCAGTTTGTTTGTTGTTCTATTACAATAAACAAACATTTGCGGAACTGTATTGGCTGCTGCAGCATCAAACTCCTTACAAAATGTTAATCACGTGCAAACACTCGCTTCTGCCGCCGGGTCCAACTCGCTGTTTAATACGAAACTGAGTTTTCGTCGTGTAATGAGTGGCGCTGTAGTTAGACGCCGAGCGAGCACAGTCCTGCGATGTCTCAACGTGAAGTCCAGAACCACCCAATTAGCGCAGCTCCACGTTTAATGGACTATCTCTCCTGCAGAGAACGGTCCAGAGCAAACGGAACCGACGAAATGTATTATAGCATCCATGAGAAGGATAAAAGAAACAGAGTACAAAATAATGCTTCATGCAGATTCAAAGAGCGCACCGGATACAAATATTGCTCGTCTTCTAAAACAAAGCGTTCTTCGCTTCTTCGTCAAAAACAAACGAGTCTCCTCTCTTAGGACAAAGTTTCTGTTCTAAAGAAACAAGCCGTGTCTTCTAATAGAGAAAAGACTCCTTCTCTAGAACAACCAAGTACGACCCTCCTCTTGTAAAACAACACAGTCCCTCTTTCAGTAGTTTATACTGTGCCAGTAGTAAGACGTACTACTTAGGCGATTTCGAGAAAATCGCAAGAGACGTTTTGCGCGTCTGTGATATACCGGTGCGTTCCGACCCAGAACACAAGACGGCGGCGGTCATGTGGTTACGTACATGCTCCGTAGTCTATGGATCGCTGGATCGAATCCCGCTCATTTTTTTAAATTTATATTTTCTTCAACACTAGCCATATTATTTCATACATATTAAGTTTGAAAGAAAAATGTTATGAAAAGAATTGTGTATTTCCATGAACATTATTGAATTTTCAATGTTATTTCGCTGGTTACTGATTTTACAGTGGCAATACATATGAGACTTTTATTTCTGTAGGCAAGTTAAAAAGTTTACAAAGAGCCTTCCGACTTGTTCGTATTTGGCTGACAACGAACGTGAAGTAGCTCCTCGTGAAGTTGCTGTTAACATAAATACAGTCGTACATCGCAAATTTTCGGCAGCGATATTTACGAAAATGTTGCGTTATGCATGGTTTGCATCCAGATTGTAGAAAAAAAAGCAATTTTTTTTTCAAAATGTCAACCAACTTTGTTTTTCCTTAGAAAATATGAAGCTTTCTCATGCACATGGGAAAATTGCAACTTCTAATGTCGAAAGCACATTCGTCGATTAATCGTGTATTACTCTCAATTCTGGCATATTGTAACTCATTGTATTACTGAATAAACATATTTACATTTATCGCTGTTTGGCTTATAAGCTGAAAATTGGCGGTGTACGACTGAATGTATTTTAATAGCATCTTCACGACAAACAATTTCTCGTTCTAGAATGAAATTTTCACTCTACAGCGGACTGTGCGCTGATATGAAACTTCCTGGCAGATTAAAACTGTGTGCCGGACCGAGACTCGAACTCGGGACCTTTGCATTTCGCGGGAAAGTGCTCTACCAACTGAGCTACCCAAGGACGACTCATGTCCCCTCCTCACAGTTTTAATCTCCCACGAAGTTTCAATTCAGTGCACACTCCGCTGTAGAGTGAAAATTTCGTTCTAGAAACATCCCCCAGGCTGTGGCTAAGCCATGTCGCCGCCATATCCTTTGTTTCAGGAGTGCTAGTTCTGCAAGGTTCGCAGGAGAGCTTCTGTGAAGTTTGGAAGGTAGGAGACGAGGTACTGGCGGAATTAAAGCTGTGAGTACGGGGCGTGAGTCGTGCTTGGGTAGCTCAGTTGGTAGAGCACTTGCCCGCTAAAGGCAAAGATCCCGAGTTCGAGTCTCGGTCCGGCACACAGTTTTAATCTGCCAGGAAGTTTCAATATCTCGTTCGTTATCAGTCACTTATGAACAAGTCTGAAGGCGCTTGATAAAGTTTTTGACTTGCCTCTACAAATAAAAGTCGCGTAGCAATAAAACGTTTAAGAATAAGGATGATGGAACTGTCAAACTACTGTCACGCCGTTATTAACATTTTATTTTCAACATATTTACATCATTTACCACCTTAGTAAAACAGTGACAAGTATAAGACAGACCACTACAGACGTAATTTCGACGTTACATCAGTCCAGACGTACTTGACAATGGCGATAAAGGCCGAAACTTCCGTGAACAAAGATTTACTTATTATAAGCAGCTATTTGGTGCATCTATTCTAATAATCACGTTATCAGACATATACAGGGTGTATCATAATTAATGGCGGAAGCGCATACAGTTGAAAGTACACGATACTAGCAGCAAAAAAGTTTTAGTAAACATAGGGTCGAAAACCTATACCTTTAGAGCTACGAGCAATTTTTCATTTGCGGTATTGTGAAACGAATCTCTTCTAATGCAAGCTCTTTGCTTTCCACATTTTGAGAAGTGGCAGTATGGACCAAAACAAGAAAAAAATGTCCAGTAAACAAGTGCTCTAAAATGCATACGTTAAGTGCTATGAGCACTTTTTCATCCCCGCTTCTTTTAAACATAACTTTCCTAAGGAACAAATTCTCATAACTTTTAAGGTATGCATTTTAGAGCACATATTTACTGGATATTTTTTTTTTGTTTTGGTCCATAGTACCACTTCCCAAAATATGGAAAGCAAAGAACTTGCAGTAGAAGAGATTTGTTTTACAGTCTCGAAAATGAAAAATTGCTCGTAGCTCTTAAGGTATGGATTTTCGACCCTATGTTTACTCAGACATTTTTGCTTCTAGTGTCGTGTACTTTCAACTGTATACGTTTACGCCATTAATTATGATACACCCTGTATTAAAACTACTGATCCTGAAGAAGTAGTTTCAAGTAGACTTTAGTGGTTGATATTTATTGATGTTTTCGTTTCCAGCCTCTTTAAGGATCTCCACTATCAGTCCTCGAAATTCAGCAGGAGCTTGATTCGTTCGTAGCGTCTTATTACACCCTTCCCTACGCGGAATTTCCAGCAGTTTCGCAAAAACTACTGCTTGGTCAGGCCATAAGGGGCTTGTGCCTTGTTCTTGGATGGCGCTCTTTCTGATGATGTCAAACACCACTTGCTCTGTGAGTTTCTCCATCAAGCACGCATTTTCCTGTTCCCCGACGTGTACTTGAAGGTAATTCAACAATTTAACGACTTCATTTCCGCCAGACGGTAGTCCTGTGTTTACCTGAGACAAATGTTCTCCCATTATCCCCAGTATATCTCGAAGGGCCCTAACACTTCTTCCGTCAGTTGTTTTTATTTCCGGTATCGCATGGCAGCTCTAAGTATCTACGGTCACACGACGTGTCTGCAGTACCAGTAATAAATTACATAAATTGTATCACGGGTTGTACTTTGGCTGCCACTTGTATCCAAATGTTGGTTTCCATGTAAGCGCATTCTCTTTTATTTTCATAATGTCAGTCGAGTATTTATTTATATCACTTTTCTTGCTTGACTCTCTCAGGGCATGGGGCAGAAATTCTGACATTCGCGTCTACTTCTAACCGAATGCATTAATGTTCTTCTGAGTTTTTGGTTTCCCACAATTTACCTTCATTACATTTGCGTAGCTATTCATTTGCCTTCTGCACTGTTCTCAGTTACGGCGTATCTCATCGGTTACGTGCTGGCTTTTTAGGACCGACGTGTTTAGTTTCCACAAGCCTCGACCTCTACAAATACGCTACCAATGTAAATTTACTCGAGTGAGATTGATGGTTGGTTTTGGTGATGGGATCAAGCAACGAGCTCATCGGTCCCATCGAATTAGGGCAGGATGGGGAAGGAAATCGGTCGTGCTCTTTCAAAGGAACCAATAGAAGTTGTCTGCGACGCTCTAGGAACATGGGTTGTTGCATCACGTCAGAATTCACCAACTACTCTCCACGACTTGCGAGCATCTCTGCAGCAAAAATGGGTGTCATTGACTCAACATGAGGTTGATGACATCATTAACAGCATGTCCCGTCGTTGTCAGTCCTTTATTGGTGCCAGAGGTGGTCACATACCACCAAATTGGCTCAAATGGCTCTGAGCACTATGGGACTTAACAGCGGAGGTCATCAGTCCCCTAGAACTTAGAACTATTTAAACCTAACTAACCTAAGGACATCACACACATCCATGCCCGAGACAGGATTCTAACCTGCGACCGTAGCAGTCGCGCGGTTCTTGACTGAAGCGCCTAGAACAGCTCGGCCGCAGCGGCCGGCCCACATACCATCCTGAGCACATTAACCAGTGGTCGGAATGTGTGTGCAAATCCGTTAATATGGGGAAAAAGTCGAAGAACATTTTTGTCTACCATTATGTATGATGCAGTTGTTTAAGTTTTTGTACTCTCTACATTGTTTCTACTCAAATATCACCTATTTACTCTGTTTTGTGGTAAAATAAAAGAAGCCTTGCAAAATTTCCTTTGACTGCTTTGATTTTGGACACCAGTGTTGTCACATTGTGTAAATGCTTTCCATATCTGAAGATGATATTTTTGAGTGCCGAAACCGGTTATCGAGAATAAAGGTTCTCATTAACGATTTTGACAAAGAAGTTTATCTTCACTAATCTACTTTCACACTCCACCTCTTGCTTCTCAAAATGAGTAAACTAAATTTTTATTCTTGTTGATATGTTTTAGAAGACAGTGCTAGGTTAACAAACATATGTAATTGGCATAGTCTGAATCCTCCATCCATTAAGAATTTGCTTTTATTTTAATAGATAGAAGTAAACATACACTGAGGGCTATATGCCAGTTTAAAAATTCCATTAAGAATTTGCTTTTATTTTAATAGATGGAAGTAAACATACACTGAGGACTATATGCCAGTTTAAAGAGTTGCAGATTTTTTATGTAAAGATATTTTCCGGTGATTTTCTCACATTTTAATATACCATATAATATTTTGATTTTTCACATTAACAAAACCGGAATTACACTATTCGCGCTTATTATACAAAAATATGTCCGATCACATCAGAGGTAAGCTTACGACTCTCACACTCTGCGGAAATAACAAGGGTCCAAACGATTTACATTTTATCTTAACAAATGATTTCCTACTAATTTCCGTTACATTATTAATTTCGATTATTATTTCATAAATGAATCCAGAAATAAACATAGTAAACAGTAAAGGATTAAACAGTACAGGAATGCGTAATTAATAATAGACATTTTAAGTGAGCAAATAATTTGTATTTTCAATTTTTTTAAAATAATTTTAACTGTACATTGAGAATTAGTACTTATCGATTATAACATCGAAGCTGAAATATTTTATAAGGTAAAGCCTTTCCACAAATTTTAGCTTGAAATATAACATACTATGTATAAAATTATATAAAAGTTTTCAGAAAAGCAACTGAGATTATATTCACCTGTCCAAATTTCGAAAAATAGTACTGGTATCGACAACGACTGTTGAAGAAAAGTAATGCAAGAGGAGGATGTCCCGTTATAAAGTTAAGCGACAGACAATGCACGGGTGTCTTTAGATACTTGATAAACTACTACAGTGTATGTCGACCGCCTTCCATCAAGGCCAGGTGGCACGATAACCACATCCATGTTCGCGGAGCGAGGAAGAACATGAAGCGTTAAGTACCTACAGGAGAATTTCATAATTTTCATCGATCGTTTTATTTTATTTTATGTTGGACGAATTTCTTTGGCTATATATATATATATATATATATATATATTATTATTATTATTACTGATTTTTCCGTATTAAGTTTACTACAATTACTTAAAAAGCATTTTACACGAGACGCGTTTCGTTTTTACTTACAAACCATCTTCTGTAGTCATTCTGGAAATACAGATTCGTAATATTATTAAACATTTTGGTTTTTATATATCTTGCATCGCATATGTAACATTACTAGGAGAACATTTGAGAGTGCGTGAAGGTACTGGATAAATTATTCGACTTTTGTAGTACAGTTACACCCGCACCGACATAACATCACTACGAGAGACACAGATATGGAAATCGTAAGGATAAACAACAACAAAACACCTTCTCAGCCCACAAGAAAACTACTAGATTCAGGAAACCATAACAATTTATAAATGATCAGACCAACACACTTTTTAAACTAACAGATCACTTACCATACTACACTACTGGCCATTAAAATCGCTACACAAAAATGAAATGCAGATGATAAACGGGTATTCACTGGACAAATATATTATACTAGAACTGACATGTGATTACATTTTCACGCAATTTGGGTGCATAGATCCTGAGAAATCAGTACCCTGAACAAACAACCTCTGGCCGTAATAACGGCCTTGATACGCGTGGTCATTGAGTCAAACAGAGCTTGGATGGCGTATACAGGTACAGCTGCCCATGCAGCTTCAACACGATACCACACTTCATCAAGAGTAGTGACTGGCATATTGTGAAGAGCCAGTTGCTCGGCCACCATTGACCAGACATTTTCAGTTGGTGAGAGATCTGGAGAATGTGCTGGCCAGGGCAGCAGTCGAACGTTTTCTGTATCCAGAAAGGCCCGTACAGGACCTGCAACATGCGGTCGTGCATTATCCTGCTGAAATGTAGGGTTTCGCAGGGATCGAATGAAGGTGAGAGCCACGGGTCAACACATCTGAAATGTAACGTCCACTTTTCAAACTGCCGCCATTGCGAACAAGAGGTGACCGAGACGTGTAACCAATGGCACCCCATACCATCACGCCGGGTGATACGACAGTATGGCGATGACGAATACACGCTTCCGATGTGCGTTCACGGCGATGTCGCCAAACACGGATGCGACCATCATGATGCTGTAAACAGAACCTGGATTCATCCGAAAAATGACGTTTTGCCATTCGTGCTGCCAGGTTCGTAGTTGAGTACACCATCGCAGACGCTCCTGTCTGTGATGCAGCGTCAAGGGTAACCGCAGCCACGGTCTCCGAGTTTATAGTCCATGCTGCTGCGAACGTCGTCGAACTGTTAGTGCAGATGGTTGACTCAGCGATCGAGACGTGGCTGCACGATCCGTTACAGCCATGTGGATAAGGTGCCTGTAATCTCGACTGCTATGGATACGAGTCCGTAGGTATCTGGCATGGCGTTCCGTATTACCCTCCTGAACCCACCGATTCCATATTCTGCTAACAGTCATTGGATCTCGACCAACGCGAGCAGCAGTGTCGCGATACGATAAACTGCAGTCGCGATAGGCTACAATCCGACCTTTATCAAAGTCGGAAACGTGTGATGGTACGCATTTCTCCTCCTTACACGAGGCATCATAACAACGTTTCACCAGGCAACGCCGGTCAACTGCTGTTTGTGTACGAGAAATAGATTGGAAACTTTCCTCAGAACGTTGTAGGGTCGCCACCGGCGCCAACCTTGTGTGAATGCTCTGAAAAGCTAATCGTTTGCATATCACATCATCTTCTTCCTGTCGGTTAAATTTCTCGTCTGTAGCACATCATGTTCGTGGTGTAGCAATTTTAATGGCCAATAGTGTCTTAAGACTTTTAAGTGTATAACATATGCTACACTTAGTTGAGCTGCAACACCACTTGCGTTGCTCGCGGCCTGAAAAAAGCGTTTCAGTACCCCTTTTGCAGAGCTGTTACATTTCTTCGTGCTGCAAACTACCCTTTCTCCTCTTACGAAGTTTTTACGAGTCGGTCTCCTTGGCACTTTTTCTGCCAGAGGTAACGCAAATACTGAATGTATGGCCACGAGTAGAGGCGGCAGATACATACGGCGGCCGTTTCGAAACCTTGGTAACGCGGCACTGCGGTACACTTCCGTGACAAAGGAGCCGATAGCGAGTCGAGACGGGGAAAAAGGTTTCCTGCAGCGGGCGTCAGAGGTAAAGCGAAGGCCGCCCACCGCATACGGAGGGCGAAAAAGGTATTTGCATGATTATCGCCAGCTATGCCGCACGAAGAGTTCGGGGCACCGCCGCTCTGAACAGCTCATTACAGCAGACAAGGGCAGCCGTGGGCGGTCTCCGGTAGGTTAGTTAGCAGGTTGCTCTGTGACGTGCAGTCACGCTTCAGTAGACAAGGTATTTCAGGCGAGGTGTCTTTCTCTGTAACTTGCAACAAAATAACAAGCGAGAGGAACACTTCTTTAGGCAGGTTAGTATAGGAAGCGCTGCTCCGCTGCTCTTTCTGCGGAGTTAGTAACATATAATTATTCCCCAGAGAACTGCAGCAATGAGATACAATTATTTAAATTAAACATTTTTCTATATGTAGCTCATGAATTTAATCCAGGTCTGTACAAATCAGACATCTATCACTTATGATTAGGCAGCTAGAAATGTTCAAAGTTTTAGGGATGGATGCAACGTGATGCATACAGGGTGAAAAGTATTTAAACCGACAAACTCTGGCAGGCTGTAGGTGACATCAAAACAAATAATTTTCCCTAATGTCATTTTTTCCTATGAGGATTATTTAAACCGGTGGAGGCCGTATTACGCTCTTCAGTTGTTAGAGGCCGTATTACGATCTTCAGTTGTTAGAGGGCGCATTACACTCTTCAATTGTAGGCAACTGATGTCCACCAGTGTAGTAGTGCATTGTCTATGTTTACTAACGGAGTAATACACCTGGAGTGAGTACACTGATATGGTTGCTGCATACTACGTAGCGCACCACGACGGACGAGCTGCACAGCGAGTTTATCAACAACAATATCCTAATCGCCGTATCCCGCATCATATGACCTTTGCTGCTGTGTACCAACGTCTGCGTGAGACCGGGTCATTTTGCAAATTACCTGGACAGGGACACCGTAGCACGGTAAGAACGCTGCAATTTGAGGAAGCTGTCTTGCAGCGTGTGGAGCGGCATCCTTCAATCAGCACTCGTGCAATTGCAGGCAACATGGGGATGAACCAGACGAATGTAAGAGCAATTGTTACGTCCATTTCACTTACAGCGTGTCCACGACCTGGAACCAGTTGATTATCCACCCAGAGCACAGATTTCGCGGCTGTACCTGGAACAGTGTGAAATGTATCCTACATTTCCAGCCTCCGTATTGTTTACCGATGAAGCAACGTTCGGGCGTGATGGAGTCTTCAACATGCACAATTTGCACGTTTGGAGTGAGGATAATCCACATGCCACAGTTACTAGCGCTCATCAAGTGCGGTTCTTCGTTAATGTGTGGGGCGGAGTTGTAGGGGACTGTTTAATTGGGCCGTATCTGCTACCTAGGCCATTAAATGGCAGGCACTATTACAATTTTCTCGCCAGAGTATTGCCAGAATTGCTGGTTCCCTACAAGACAACGCATGCGGTTCCAACATGACGGGGCGCCGGCATATTTCAGTCGTCGTGTGCGTCGATTCCTGGGCCGACGGTTCCCAGAAACGTGGATTGGCAGAGGTGGTCCTGTACCACGGCCTGCTCGATCCCCAGATATGTCCCCTCTGGACTTTTTTGTGTGGGGACAGATGCACAACCTTGTTCACGCAACTCCTGTTGCATCAGAAGAGGATCTGGTTGCCCGGATAGCAGCAGCAGCAGGAACAATTCAGGATACTTCTGGGGTTTTTTCCCGTGTCAAACAGAACATGATCTGATGGTTTAACCTCTGTTTACGTGTCAATGGAGGCATTTTTGAAAATCTACTGTAATTGAAATTGGGTTGTGTCAATGTGTTGCCTCTTGTTTGTTGGTTTAGTTAATTTGCCACCAGAGAAATCTTCCTCTACCGGTTTAAATATTACTCATAGGAAAAAAGACATGGGGAAAAATATTTGTTTTTGTGTCCCCTACAACCTCCCAGAGTTTGTCGGTTTAAATACTTTTTACCCTGTATAATCGGCTATGTTCAGATGGATGTTCTGCCAGCGGAATGTCAGTTTAAATGAGTTCAGTTCACATTACTCTAACAGGTGAGGCTTATCCTGCTTTTACAGTCGATAGTTGAGGTGCTCCCATTGAAAATGTCGGTCTAGACATTAGAGGCCATACTTGGATGCAGCACGATGGTCACTCACACTATTCCATGCGTGATATTGTGCAAGAGCTGAACAATAAATTTCCTGGAAGTTGGCTAGCGCGTCGTGACCCTCGAGAGTTTATCACTAGCAAATTTCTTTTTGTGGGGATATCTAAGAAATGGTATTTATGTCACCAAGTTATATTAGAAAGTAGACTGGTTGATTTTAGTAGCGACGGAATTTTCCTTACGGTAGTTTTTGTATAGGTAACAAGCTAACACTTCCTCTGAGGGGAGAGGGAACACTGCGCCCTACTTTCGAACGAGTACTGGTTTAAAATTGTTCAATTTTTCCTTGCTTCTTGTCTGTCACCTTTCGTGCCGGGATCTCCGCCGATCTTTGTTTAATGATTTTCTTACGATTCGCCAGCACGAGTACCTCGCATTATCAAAGATTCCCCTACATTCTTGGTTGCAAACAAGGATGTACAAACTGACTCGGAAGGTCACAGAGTATGTCAGATCGTTAAACGACAAAAGGGACCCACACGCAATGTCGTGGATACCGCATATTGCGTACATGCGGGAACTTCTGTGATGGAACAAGCGGACTATCCATCAATACCAGGATCACCGAACATAAACGCTGTTGCAGATTGGGACGGTTGGAGAAATCAGGAGTGACGGAACACGCGCTGTGTGAGACCGCTCACGGAATAAATTTCGTCGACACGCAGGTTCTCGCTATAGAGAAGAGATGCCACACCCGCATGTTCAGGTTAGTCATAGAAATTTACAAACGTGACAAAAGTTCCAACAGGAAAGAAAAGAGTCTCGAGGTAAACTGGTACTGGATTCCTGTGTTCCAGCAGACTACCGTCACAGACGCCAAGCGCAGGAGACAGTGGTAATGATCAGGGAAAGGCACTCACGCCATGCATTCATACAACAAGTCATTCATACAACAGATGTATGACCTCCGGCAGCGGGCTCCTCCCGTGGGCCATCATCAACAACTGAGGGTGGACCAGGGAATATGCCTAGTAGAGAAAACGCAAAGAGTTTGCAAAACGTTTGCTACGTTTGTGGTTCAAATGGCTCTGAGCACTATGGGACTTAACAGCTATGGTCATCAGTCCCCTAGAACTTAGAACTACTTAAACCTAACTAACCTAAGGATATGACACAACACCCAGTCATCACGAGGCAGAGAAAATCCCTGACCCCGCCGGGAATCGAACCCGGGAAGCCGGGCGCGGGAAGCGAGAATGCTACCGCACGACCATGAGCTGCGGACTGCTACGTTTGTGTTACATAGTTTTGGGTAGCCATGAGGGTATAACAAAATATTTGATTTCTGCGTCATTAGTCTCGCTTTTTGGGAACTATTATTTTTTTTACATTATTCAAATTTTTCTGTCCAATATCTACAATTACACGACCTCCACTGTCATCCACAGGCGTGGATGTTACGAGCGGTATGTCTGAGGCAGTTGCTTTCTATACGTCAACATTTTCCTCTGTCTTTGCAGGTAGACAGGCAGCCTGGGGAACAATGGAGAAGGCAGTGCTGGCCTATGGCAGCAGCCCAATTTAGAGAGACGATTAATCGCCTGACCGAGAAACAGGCTGTACGTGCGGAGCAGCTGTCCAGCCAGCACTCCGCTGCTGCTAAGAAAGAAGAGCATCGTAATCTACACTTTTCTGTAGCTTAAGAGAAATACGATACGAATTTAACGCGTGAAAATGACTTTGTAGGATAGTGTTGTTCGTGACTATTACTTTATATGAAAACAGAAACAAAAGAATGTTTTATTGATTTTCAGGCTTATGATAACAACTATGAAGTGGCTTTTCATTCTGGAGACATACGAACCGCTTTACCAGAAGAGAAGTTCCGTCACGAAGTGCGTCGCAAAAACAGACTGAAAGTGGCTCTGAGCACTATGGAACTTAACTTCTGAGGTCATCAGTCCCCTAGAACTTAGAACTACTTAAACCTACCCAACCTAAGAACATCACACACATCCATGCCCGGGGCAGGACTTGAACCTGCGACCGTAGCGGTCACGCGGTTCCAGACTGTAGCGCCTAGAACTGCTCGGCCACTCAGACTGTAGGTAATGAAACGGATATGTTGATCAAGGAAGTGCCAGGGGCTGGACTGTTTATAACCTGAGAGTACAAACGCAGATATGAAATTTTTAAGTCCAGCATGTAAGTGGAACTGTGTATTTAAGGCAAGCCAACTCTGACCTCGTATGTCCTAAGAAGTGTGAGAGAGAAAACACACACACACACACACACACACACACACACACACACCAGTATAAACATATGAACAGAGCGATAACAGACGCTCGTATTACACCCAAAATAAAACAAAAAACGTTCGCATCCCGCAGTATCAAAGTACACAGAATGGCTTGATAGCAAATGGTTCAAATGGCTCTGAGCACTATGGGACTTAACATCTCAGGCCATCAGTCCCCTAGAACTACTTAAACCTAACTAACCTAAGGACATCACACACATCCATGCCCGAGGCAGGATTCGAACCTGCGACAGTAACGATGCGAGATAGCAGTAGACCTACGCAATAAAAGGTCATAAACATATTTCGCGTCAGTGAACGTGCTGTCTACAAATGTCGAAGACATATGTGTAAAAGAACGCCAAGACGCGCAGTAATAAACACAAAAAAGAACAGCGAGAAAAGATTTCAAAAGTAAATACTCACTATAGCACGAGAACCGTTCATGATCCTAGAAAACAGAATTGTAACAAAAACGATATTCTTACAGTGTGCACTGAAGATGCTTTAAAATAGAGTGAAACGTCTGTGTGTCTGTAAGACACTTACTACAGACAATAAGACTTATAAGAGATATTATTTCGTCCCACATACGTCTCACAAAACGACTTGGAAAAGAGAGTAAGAGGAATCAGAGGTCATACTGGGACTTAAAGACAATCTTCCTTCCGACGTGCCATGTGCGAATAGTACAGTGGAGGTGGGAAAAATTATGTTCAACAAGTACACTCCGCCACGCACCAAAGATCGCTTGCGGAGTATGCTGCATACATATATATATATATATATATATATATATATATATATATATGTGTGTGTGTGTGTGTGGGGGGGGGGGGGGGTGTATGTATGTGTTTGCATCCTCTTCACTGGTTTCCGTTATCCAAGTTTCATCACTCGTACCACCTTAGGCCAAAAAATTAAGAAAATCAGGAGTGATAATTACTGGCGATTTTCACAATGGTAATTCCATTACCTTTAGCAAAGTATCTGTAATAGCAAAGTAGCTTATAACATCTGTGTGATGTTGAAAAATTAGCAACTCTACTTTACGTATTTTGAGTGGAATCTAGTGGACACAAAATCATGAGGAATAGGAGTGGCCCATAACTGAACCCAGCGGTACTGCTTTCGCGAATTTTCTCTCCTGTTACAGCAGGTGCGTGACTGGAACCAGTTTATCTCGTACACACCTCACTTGCGTATCTACTTCTCGCCTTTCGTCAGTTGCATGCACATGCTATGACCTTTTCTGACGCTCCTTGCTATTTGATTAATATCACGCGGAATTTCTGCATAAAAAGGTGCCTCCTCCGTCTTTCTCAGGGTGTTTATCCTCAGGTCGTTCCAACATGCTGGGATGCGTTCGGTGTGACCACTTGGGAATCCACAGGGTGGGAAACAGCACTGATTTCGACATTGATTCATGAGGTGATACTGATCCCGACACGACCGTAAATGAACCTCAAGAAATATCCTAAATAAACAACACAATAGGTTAGAAAAACATTAATGTCAACAACTATGTATCGAATCAGAAAACCAACATACTGAAAATATACTGTGAATACAATTGTTAGAGGTTAAGTTTTAATTACTAGCTTATCTAGATTAAGTGTTAAATGTAGATGAAGAACTGTGACTGGCGGTCGGCAGGTTGATGGAGAATTGTAAGACACTCGCCGTCATACATACTTGGTGAAGGGGCGTTCTTCCACTATCATCTTTTCTATTTTCCGTTTTTAGGGCTGTGATTTATATTTCGATTTTCCAAAGTTTTTCTAGTTTCATAAATGTTTCTTATCTTTTACTTGTTCATCTTAAATGCAAGAACCTTGTTTATTTCAGAAAAACCGTTCCGAATTTATAATTCAGTGTCAAAATTATTGAACTAAATGAAAAAAAGTAAATTAGTTACAATCTACGGCGTGCACACACTTTATTCAACATGTAATCGTTACTACAGATATTCGGATTCAGGTTATGACATGTTCGATATGCCTGTCATCATTGGCGATGATGTGCCGCAGACGAATAGTGAAATTCTGCATTACCTGCTGAAGTGTCGGAACATCGATGCTCTCGATGCCATCCTCCATGGCTGTTTTCAGCTCAGCAATGGTTTTGGGTTATTGCTGTACACCTTGTCTTTAATACAGCCCCACAAAACGGAGTCGCATGTGTTCAGATCCGGCCAATCCTGGCCCATGCCAGTGGCCTCTGGGTACCACAGAGCCAGAATGCGGTCCAGAGAGAGCTCCTCCAGGACATCAAACACCCTCCTGTTTCGATGGGATCTAGCTTCATCTTGAATGAACGACATCTTGTCGAAATGAGAGTCACTTTGGAAAACGGGGGTGAAATCATTTTCCAAAACATTCACGTACCGTTCGGTAGTTACACTTTGCTATCAAGGAATATTGCACTGATTATTCCATGACTGGACACTGCACACCACACAGCCACTCGTAGAGCGTGAAGAGAGTTCTCGATCGCGAAATGTGGATTCTCAGTCCCCCAAATGCACCAATTTTGCTTACTGACGAAACCATCCATATGAAAATGGCTTCGCCACCAAACCAAACCATATTCAAATCAACGTCCTACTCGTCAGTTCCGTGGACAACAGTGTTGGCGAAACACAACAGCTGTTCCAAGGCCGTGGGGCTTAATTGACCTGGGGATTAATTGCTGATGGGTTTGAGTTTTGTATGGAAAGAGATGCAGGTCTTCAACAACAGTTTGTCGCAGTGTCTCCCGGTTGATTCCCACCTGTTGTGCAGCTCGTCTGATCGTTTTCCTTTTTGGAAGAGCTACAGTCCCAATACTAATCATTAATACTACCCGTTCTCTCAAAATTGCAAATGAAATTCTTGATTGTTAGCACACTTGGACAGGTTGTCCCGAGGTTAAACTCGGTTGCAAACTTCCTTTGACCCTCAGTTGGGCTGTTATTGCTCGCATACTTGGCTTTCACAAGCGCTATACGCTCAGGTACGCTATGCAGTGACATTTTTACGTCCAAATGACCGAAAACAACATGGCGCTTGCTCATGCGCATACTAATTCCCGTCATGCGTGCGGCCAACCGTGCAGTTTGAACGTCCTAACGCCAACCGTTCAGAAGTTATGACAATTATCTACTATAGTTTAATAAATGTAACCCTGTGTGTCTTAAAGTTATAATACGGTATAACCTCTTCTCTGTCTTCATAAATTCCTATCTTCTATCCATAAATCGGTAATTTATAATTTTCGTTTCTTTTCGCTACTCTTAAGTCTATAACTACGTAAAGCTGCAATATTACACTACTGGCTATTAAAATTGCTACACCAAGAAGAAATGCAGATGATAAACGGGTATTCATTGGACAAATATATTTTACTAGAACTGACATGCGATTACATTTTCGCGCAATTTGGGTGCATAGATCCTGAGAATTCAGTACCCAGAACAACCACCTCTGGCCGTAATAACGGCCTTGATACGCCTGGGCATTCAATCAAACAGAGCGTGGATGGCGTGTACAGGTACAGCTGCCCATGCAGCTTCAACGCGATACCACTGTTCATCGAGAGTAGTGACTGGCGTATTGTGACGAGCCAGTTGCTCGGCCACCATTGACCAGACATTTTCAGTTCTTGAGAGATCTGGAGAATGTGCTAGCCAGGGCAGCAGTCGATCCTTTTCTGTATCCAGAAAGGCCCGTACAGGGCCTGCAACATGCGGTCGTGCGTCATCCTTCTGAAATGTAGGGTTTCGCAGGGATGGAATGAAGGGTAGAGTCACGGGTAGTAACATATCTGAAATGTAACGTCCACTGTTCAAAGTGCCGTCAATGCGAACAAGAGGTCACAGAGACGTATAACCAATGGCACTCCATACCATCACGCCGGGTGATACGCGAGTATGGCGATAACGAATATAGGCTTCCAATATGCGTTCACCGCTATGTCACCAAACACGGATGCGGCCATCATGATGCTGTAAACAGAACCTGGATTCATCCGAAAAAATGACGTTTTGCCATTCGTGCACCCAGGTTCGTCGTTGAGTACACCATCGCAGGCACTCCTGTCTGTGCTGCAGCGTCAAGGGTAACCGCAGCCATGGTCTCCGAGCTGATAGTCCATGCTGCTGCAAACGTCGTCTAACTGTTCGTGCAGATGGTTGTTGTCTTGCAAACGTCCCTATCTGTTGACTCAGAGATCGAGACGTGGCTGCACGATCCGTTACAGCCATGCGGATAAGATGCCTGTAATTTCGACTGCAAGTGATACGAGGCCGTTGGGATCGAGCACGGCGTTCCGTATTACCCTCCTAAACCCACCGATTCCATATTCTGCTAACAGTTATTGGATCTCGACCAACGCGAGCAGCAATGTCGCTATACGATAAACCGCACTCGCAATAGGCTACAATCCGACCTTTGTCAAAGTCGGAAACGTGATGGTACGCATTTCTCCTCCTTACACGAGGCATCACAACAACGTTCCACCAGGCAACGCCGGTCAACTGCTGTTTTTGTATGAGAAATCGGTTGGAAACTTTCCTCATGTCAGCACGTTGTAGGTGTCGCCACCGGCGCCAACCTTGTGCGAATGCTCTGAAAAGCTAATCATTTGCATATCACAGCATGTTGTTCTTGTCGGTTAAATTTCGCGTCTGTAGCATGTCATCTTCGTGGTGTAGCAATTTTAATGGCCAGTAGTGTAGCTTCATACACGTACAGACGATCGGTAGTTAAATAAATGATTAGAGTTGTGGGAACTGCAGCTCTCTGTGACAGTTTGTACGGAAATAGCAGACAACACGTATTTATGTACGTCTACTGCCGCCAACATACATCGTGCGTTAAGGACCAAAAAAGTGATAAGATACGCGAAATTAGGGGTCATACAGAGGCGTACAGATAGTCGTCATTCCCTTGTTCTGTTTGCGAGTGCAACAGGAGGGGAATGACAAGTAGTGGTACAGGGTACTCTCCGCCACGCATCGTACGGTGGTTTGCTTTGTACACTCCTGGAAATTGAAATAAGAACACCGTGAATTCATTGTCCCAGGAAGGGGAAACTTTATTGACACATTCCTGGGGTCAGATACATCACATGATCACACTGACAGAACCACAGGCACATAGACACAGGCAACAGAGCATGCACAATGTCGGCACTAGTACAGTGTATATCCACCTTTCGCAGCAATGCAGGCTGCTATTCTCCCATGAAGACGATCGTAGAGATGCTGGATGTAGTCCTGTGGAACGACTTGCCATGCCATTTCCACCTGGCGCCTCAGTTGGACCAGCGTTCGTGCTGGACGTGCAGACCGCGTGAGACGACGCTTCATCCAGTCCCAAACATGCTCAATGGGGGACAGATCCGGAGATCTTGCTGGCCAGGGTAGTTGGCTTACACCTTCTAGAGCACGTTGGGTGGCACGGTATACATGCGGACGTGCATTTTCCTGCTGGAACAGCAAGTTCCCTTGCCGGTCTAGGAATGGTAGAACAATGGGTTCGATGACGGTTTGGATGTACCGTGCACTATTCAGTGTCCCGTCGACGATCACCAGTGGTGTACGGCCAGTGTAGGAGATCGCTCCCCACACCATGATGCCGGGTGTTGGCCCTGTGTGCCTCGGTCGTATGCAGTCCTGATTGTGGCGCTCACCTGCACGGCGCCAAACACGCATACGACCATCATTGGCACCAAGGCAGAAACGACTCTCATCGCTGAAGACGACACGTCTCCATTCGTCCCTCCATTCACGCCTGTCGCGACACCACTGGAGGCGGGCTGCACGATGTTGGGGCGTGAGGGGAAGACGGCCTAACGGTGTGCGGGACCGTAGCCCAGCTTCATGGAGACGGTTGCGAATGGTCCTCGCCGATACCCCAGGAGCAACAGTGTCCCTAATTTGTTGGGAAGTGGCGGTGCGGTCCCCTACGGCACTGCGTAGGATCCTACGGTCTTGGCGTGCATCCGTGCGTCGCTGCGGTCCGGTCCCAGGTCGACGGGCACGTGCACCTTCCGCCGACCACTGGCGACAACATCGATGTACTGTGGAGACCTCACGCCCCACGTGTTGAGCAATTCGGCGGTACGTCCACCCGGCCTCCCGCATGCCCACTATAGCCCTCGTTCAAAGTCCGTCAACTGCACATACGGTTCACGTCCACGCTGTCGCGGCATGCTACCAGTGTTAAAGACTGCGATGGAGCTCCGTATGCCATGGCAAACTGGCTGACACTGACGGCGGCGGTGCACAAATGCTGCGCAGCTAGCGCCATTCGACGGCCAACACCGCGGTTCCTGGTGTGTCCGCTGTGCCGTGCGTGTGATCATTGCTTGTACAGCCCTCTCGCAGTGTTCGGAGCAAGTGTGGTGGGTCTGACACACCGGTGTCAATGTGTTCTTTTTTCCATTTCCAGGAGTGTATCTATGTAGATGTACACATAGATGTTGACCAGGGGCCACAACCGTCCAGAAACACACATTTATTTCCAGCGTTGGTCACATTTTATTATTTTTAATTCTGATAACACGTTTCAGTTAAATATCACCGTCGGATCTGTCATAAGACAGAAAGTATAAAAATGGGACATACATTTCTTTGCAAAACTTATAAAAATATTTTTCGTAAAAACAGAAAAATAACCACGGGATGCACATTATTTCAATAGATCACAAATTGGGAAGTGTTCGCAATTAATTAGAAATACAGTATTATACAGGGTGAGTCACTAACTATTCGGTTGCCACCTAGAATAACTCCAAAGTATGATAGGAGCTGAAAAGTTCGTGGGACAAAAGTTGCATGGGACCTTGGGGGCCATAGTATGACGTTGGTTTTTTGTTGCTAGGTGGCGCTACTTTAGAGATATTAAGGCCAACTTTATTTGTTTTTAATGGGATGCTATAGTTTGGTACTTATTTTCTGATTTTTCTGATAGCTGCTATCAGGACGAATCCAATGATGTGTAACAGTAAGGTCTTTGAAGGTCAACGAGGGTCAAAAATGTGACATGAACGTCCATTTACAGAAGGTGATTCCTGTGGGGATTTGTGAAAGACATTGTTTATGAAGGCGTTCCAGCTATACCTGAAGATATGCGAGAGAGAATTTTCAGAGCATGTGCTTCGATAAGTGCCGAAGTGATAATCAATACCACTCAATCCATGATAAGAAGAATGCGGTACTGCACTGATACCAATGGTCTTCACTTCGGACACCTTCTGTAAATGGACGTTCGTGCCACCTTTGTGACCTTCGTTGAGCTTCAAAGACCTTACTGTTACACATAATTGGATTCGTCTTCATATCCGCTATCAGAAAATAAGTACCAAACTATAACATCCCACTTAAAAAAAAAAAAGTTTATCTTCATTCTTTGAGGTGACGCCGCCTAGCAACAAAAAACCAACGTCATATTATGGCCCTAGGTGTCCCATCAAATTTTGTCCTACAAACTTTTCAGCTACTATCATACTTTCGAAGTTATTCTTGGTGGCAATAGTTAGGGACTTACCCTGTATGTATGTAATACATATCAGATACTTTAAAACTTCAGTACAATGTATATCATCAAACAGTACATCTACCTAACAGTTTCCACATGCCGCTGGCTACACAGTCATCGGAAAGAAGGTAAATTATTCAACTACCATCAGGTGGCGCTCAGGTCACAATAACAGCGCAGTGTGACAGATTACAGATAAAGGCAAACATTAATAAAATCTAAATTAGATTACAAATGTGCTTTCCATTATTGTTACTTTGTTAAGTAAACATTAAAATGACAAATCCATATGGATTAATGCATATGGCCCAAAACGACTTGAAGGCAACCAGTGCGAAGTAGCCAATAAAATAAGGTGGGGGTGGATGGTTTGTTAAAGCTCTCTACCGTCGCAGTACATCACAGAAGATATAAAAGAACTCAATGTTTACTGAAAGCCGCATGCTTGTGTATCATTCGTTATGAGCGCCATTTTCTTCGAGAATCTATCTCCAGTTCTTCTAAATTACTAAGTGCATGACCAATAGCGACGGCCTTGGTCGCCCCAGCACATCGTCAGCAGATAAATGCGTGGGAAAAGAGAATGAAGTTATTACGCATGATCGGAAAATCACAATCACAGATGTTACTAATGATACTGATATGTCAGTTCGCTCATGCCATGACATTTTTTTGGGCATTTTGGGTATGAAATGTGTCACACAAAATTGACTAAAATTCTAAATTTCTAAGAACAAGATCGGCGAATGCAGGGTGACCGGGAATCGCTAGTAGTAGTCAACAATAATACAGGACTTTAGAGGTCATAACAAGCGACGAAACGTGAGTTTACGAATATTGCTGTATCCAAGGTGCACGGAGGCAACACGCGGGGCAGTAACGTCAGCCGGGTAGTCTACGCAGCAGGCGAATGAAACGAAGCGTCACCACAGCTGCGGTCCGACGGACAGGGAGCGCAGTGGAAAGGCACAGGACGCCGCCTTAGCCGCACTATTTTGCTGTGCCGGCCTCATGGAGTTCTGCAGTAACCTTCCGCCTGGCAAGTATTTAGGGCCTTGCTCAGCCCGGCGGCAGGCCGCGATGTGATAAGTCAGCCGGAGAGGCAGACGGTCTACTTCTGATGCCTGCTCCACTTCCATCATCTTAAGAATAAATCTGATGTAAACTGGTCAGCAGCCGTAGCACACGTAAACTGGTGTTGTTACGTTGTTGGAAGGTCCTACTATATGTATTAGACATCTTATTACTGTTTTACTGTAAATGAAATTTTTAAGATATTCTAACAAGTAAACTATCATCTCGTTTCTTAATCATGCTTAAGGTAGGTAGCTTTTATTTCAAAAATCGTGTGCAGTTACAGTCTGTACAAACGACAGTTATCCCCTGATCGTCGCACTGTTAATATCTACTGCGAAAATGGCTGACGCAGCTTCTCGCTCCTTAGTGAAACGCGAGCGTGAAACACCGTTAAAAAGTGGCGAGAAACAGGTAGTTCTTGATGTTTCTTCATTACTTCACACAGAACTATTCATCGCTAGCGCTACAGCATATTGCAGGAGTGACATCTGAGGTTACTAGTATTTCTGAGTAGAGCATACTGAGTGACCAGAAACAAAATCAGCATGCCGGAAAGCTTTCGACTGCAGGAAAGAACGCGAAAATGGGGATGGTATATGGTGATTTTGTGAAACGAGCTGTACGGTCAAGGGCGCACGCAATCTTCTTCAGACGTGAGTATCTACAATAAATAGGGTACTTCAAATGGTAAATGACGATGATGCGTTGCCCACTTTTAAAAGGACAACATTTTACAAACTAATAAGAAACACTGATTCCCAGTTTGAGAACAGGAAGTGAAACAGTATGATAACAGACAGAGATGATACTTGTTTTTTTTTGAGGAGGTGTTATCTCCGTCAGTTTCGCGAATTTAGACATGAGAAAGTTAATACATATTACCTTTATGAGACTTGGTTTAATGCGGGACATGTCACAAAAGGTATGGGCTGACACACTGATAAGAGGGAAGCTGCTGTTAGAAGGGATAACAAACCAAATGGGAAGGGGACAAAAAGTTTAATTATTAGACATAAAGAGTTTGACGAGTATAAGCACAGATATTTTTATTTATGGTACCTTAATACGTACACAAATCAGTGTGTTGGTTTTTTTTCTGCTTCGAAGAGTCTTCCCACAAACACGTCACAAACGTTATGACCTGATGTTTTCGACACAGTCGTAACTGCACCGCTGTGTGGAGCATGGCTGCCAGTACAGAGTAACAGTGTTGTGCCTATGCATCCACACTTTAACACCAGACCTGCTGCCCAGGTGAAAATAAACACTAGTGGCTAGCTCTAGCCACATGTACTTGTAGGTACTAACCACCCTAATAACATACCACTTCTAATAGTTATAATTATTAGTCTGCAAATCAAGTAAACACTAATATAATGTCATTCAATATGCTGACCTGAGTCACCAACAAAAATATCTGCACTTATTACAGTAGAAGAAGAATGGGTAGCTTTGAGAGATGAAATAGTGAAGGCAGCAGAGGATCAAGTAGGTAAAAAGAGGAGGGCTATTAGGAATCCTTCGGTAACAGGAGATATATTGAGTTTAATTGATGAAAGGAGAAAATATAAAAACACAGTAAATGAAGCACGCAAAAAGGAATAAAAACGTCTCAAAAATGAGGTCGACAGGAAGTGCAAAATGGTTGAGGAGAGATGGCTAGAGGACAAATGCAAGGATACAGATGCATGTATCAATAGGGGTAAGAGGTCAGAGTCCTCCCTCGGGCATGGGTGTGTGTGTTAGTTTCGGTTAAGTAGTGTGTAAGCTTAGGGACTGATGACCTTAGCAGTTAAGTCCCATAAGTTTAAAAAAAAAATAGGGGTAAGACAGATACTGCCTACAGGAAAATTCTTTGAGACCTTTGGAGAAAAGAGAACCACCTGTATGAATATCAAGAGCTCAGATGGAAACCCAGTTCTAAGCAAAGAAGGGAAAGAAGGAAGGTGGAGGGAGTATATAGAGGGTCAATACAAGGACGATGTAAATGGAAGAGGATGTAGATGAAGATGAAATGGGAGGTATGATACTGCGTGAAGAGTTTGACAGAGCGCTGAAAGACCTAAGTCGAAACAAGGCCCGGGAGTTGACAATATTCCATTAGAACTACTGACAGCCTTGGGAGAGCCAGCCCTGACAAAACTCTACCATCTGGTGAGCAAGATGTATGAGACAGGTGAAATACCCCCAGACTTCAAAAATATAATAATTCCAATTCCAAGGAAACCAGGTGTTGACAGGTGTGAAAATTACGGAACTATCAGTTTAATAAGTCACAGCTGCAAAACGCTAACGCGATTTCTTTACAGACGAATGGAAAAACTGGTAGAAGCCGACCTCGGGGAAGATCAGTTTGGATTCCATAGAAATGTTGGAACACTTGAGGCAATACTGACTCTACGAATTGTCTTAGATTAAGAAAAGGCAAACCTACGTTTCCAGCATGTGTAGACTTAGAGAAAGCTTTTGACAATGTTGACTGGAATACTCTCTTTCAGATTCTGAAGGTGGCAGGGGTCAAATGCAGGGAGCGAAAGGCTATTTACAATTTGTACAGAAACCAGATGGCAGTTATAAGAATCGAGGAGCATGAAAGGGAAGGGAATGAGACAGGGTTATTCAGTCTGTATACTGAGCAAGCTGTAAAGGAAACAAAAGACAAATTCGGAGTAGGAATTAAAATCCATGGAGAAGAAATAAAATCTTTGAGGTTCGCCGATGACATTGTTATTTCGTCAGAGACAGCAAAGGACCTGGAAGAGCAGTTGAACGGAATGGACAGTGTCTTGAAAGGAGGATATAAGATGAACATCAACAAACGCAAAACGAGGATAATGGAATGTAGTCGAATTAAATCGGGTGATGCTGGGGGAATTAGGAAATGAGACGCTTAGAGTAGTAGATGAGTTTTGCTATTTGGGGAGCAAAATAACTGATGATGGTCGAAGTAGAGAGGATATAAAATGAAGACTGGCAATGGGAAGGAAGCGTTTCTGAATAGGTCGAGAATAGATTAAAGTGTCAGGAAGTCGTTTCTGAAAGTATTTGTATGGAGTGTAACCATGTACGGAAGTGAAAGGTGGATGATAAATAGTTTGGACAAGAAGAGAATAGAAGCTTTCGAAATGTGGTGCTACAGAAGAATTCTGAAGATAAGATAGGTAGAATACATAACTAATGAGGAGGTATTGAAAAGAATTGGGGAGATGAGGAGTTTGTGGCACAACTTGACTAGAAGAAGGGATCGGTTGGTAGGACATGTTCTGAGGCATCAAGGGATCACCAATTTAGTATTGGAGGGCAGCGTGGAGGGTAAAAATCGTAGAGGGAGACCAAGACATGAATACACTAAGCGGATTCAGAAGTATTTAGGTTTCAGTAGGTACTTTGAGACGAAGAAGCTTGCACAGGATAGAGTAGCATGGAGAGCTGCATCAAACCAGTCTCCGGACTGAAGACGACAACAACAACAACAACAACAACAACAATGCGGTCCAGGAAACCTTCACCCTCCTTGCAGTACGGTTCCAGATTACTCAGTGGAGATATCATTCGCTTGCCTCTTGTCATGTCACCCAAATGCGTAGTCAACGACCGGCATGAAACCTTCAGGTAACCGTGAACGTGTCGTAAGCACTCCCATATGATATGCCAAGCTTCCGTGATGTGTATACGCCGATCTGCTTTCACCATGGCATCCACGCGGGAAATGTCATCAGTCAGCGACGAGCGCTCATTCCCCGTATGTGCGCTGCATTCCCCTGTACATTTCGATGGGTCGTCGTCGTCCCTTGCTCCACAGAACTTCGTTGCTCTAACGCCGTGGACGTGTGAAGCACAACCGCCATCTTTAACAGCAACGACGTGCGGCGGAGGTACCTGCAGGTAAGGTCGGCACGAACCAAGAATGGTCCAACGCTGGGAATAAATATGTTGACTTCGCATTTATAGTCGTAATTTGGTTAAAAAAATAGGGGAAAAGCTTTCTGATTTGCCCTCGTAGATGGCAGTTCCAGTACTGAAACGTATTGCTCGGAGTCAGATATGGAAGGAGTTCAATGATTAACATACGGTCAGTAATACTTTTAGTAGCTTTAATATTTAACTGTACAGTGAAATCCCTTCAATACCCTTTTACGCCACACATAGCTCACGCAGAAAAAATCACCCCGTGTTTAAATTAGGAATTTTCATCACTCTTGTTTACAATACGTTAGCTAAGAACGACCCATCAGGTTAGCCGGGAGCGCTAGTGCGGATCGAATCCGCCCGGTGGATTAACGCCCAGGACCGGTATGCCGGCCGGTCTGGATGTGGTTTTTAGGCAGTTTTCCAAATCCCACTAGGTGAATACCGGGCTGATCCCCACGTTCCGCCTCAGTTACACGACTCGCAGACATTTGAAAACGCTCGCACTATTTCACGGCTTAGACTAGACGCAGACATCTAGGGTACACCATTTCCGTCCTGGGGGTTCGGGATGGCGGCAGGAAGGGCATCCGGCCACCCTCTGCAACTCACACTGCCCAATCAATAGTAACACGGTGGACCCCACGTGAAGCGGGACAAAGGCCCCAAGAAGGAAAGCTAAGAACGAGACGTTCTCCGTCTGGTCCCCCTAAGAAGCGCACTGGCGGAGTTTTCGCGAGTGTTATTTCATTATCTTTAAAAATTAAATGACATTCGAAGCTACATTTTTTCTCCGCTCGTCTCCTTCAACGTCTTAACTGCAACTGTTCACGTCATTGCATGTTATTTGGACCAGCTGGCGAGCCAATGCTGTCCAAGCTAATTGAGGCGGTAAAGCTGTTGTCCCTAATCGTCGCTGAGTCGAATTGCGCACAACGCACAGCATAAAACGAATCCTTAGCTTGTACTTGACTGTACTCGAGCCATGCCATGTGGGCACACGAAGTCTAATGAGATTCTAGCAAACGCGGAACTATACACGTTTAAATCACGTTTAATCTTACGATAAACGCAGCACAGTACGGCGTGAGCCACCACACGTCTTCAACGCCTGCCGCTCTCTGAGCAAACTCATCTCTCAGCGAACGGACGACCTTCAGAAGGGAGGTGAGTACTGTACGCACTTCATTCAGTTATACATCAGAACTTATGTAATGTTTTACGTGAGCTGAATACAGCAGATATTAACTGGAAACTAGAGCTCAGCCATCCCAGTGGGCGCCTGCTGAATCGGGAAGACCGAACAGAGCGGATGTTGTGCTCACTGTGTTTCTCGATTATAAAGGCATAATGCTCAAGGAGGTCTTGCCCAGGGTCGAACGATCGGTCAGGAGCACTGCTTAGAGGTTCATCGCCGTTTGTCAGAACCTAATTCACGTCTGCAGACCCCCAGGCCGAACCTGTGGCGTGTGCCCTATCAGGGAAAATTTTGTAGTAACTAGCTCGCAAAAGTGGCCTTATAGAGCAGTTTACGAATTAAAAGCATATAACAGAACATTTAACGTTTATTATTTAACTGTATACACTGTTGCCATATAATATATGTAAGAATGAATGAATTAACGAGGACTAAAAACGGAAAAGAACTGAAATCGCTGTGATATTCAACCCGATTTATTAACATCGCTATCAAGAACGATAACTTCATTTAAAAAAAGTTGACATTTATGTACAGGTGAAAATCAGTACGATAACTGTATTTAAAAAAAGTTGACATTCATGCCCAAGTGAAAACCAGTGTTTCAGTTTAAAAAAATAACACTTTTCAAGAATAAGCAAAATTGTATGTTAGCCAAATGCCAGATAGCAAAAGTGATATAACAAAACACGAAATTTTAAATATATTAAATTAAATACAGTGTCTTGTTAGACAATGCAGTTACCTGAAAATGGCTTCCCTCAGACTGAGAGAGCTCAAGAATCCACGTAAGGAAGTAAAAGAATTTCTGAGTTCTGGTATGGAAGAAATCGTCTTTCCACAAGGTGAAACTCACTTCAAAATGTTCGGTACATCCGTTCATCATTCTTTTAAAAGCCTCGGCGATTTTGACAACTGAGGCGGCAGGCGTCTGACCGGCCGCCGCTGCGCGTTTGACGTGAGGGACAGTAGGCTTTGACAGCCGAGTGCTGATTCGATTTAAGTCAGCTGTTCACAGAAAAATTCACACTGATAAGCCTGTACAGAATAGTTATGTCGACGTCTTCTAAGATGGTTGTGGGACCCCCCCCCCCCCCCAGAACATTCCTAAACTAAGACAATTTGTTTATTTTAAATGCTTGTTCTGCCGGTCCGCCAGCTTGCAGCCTAGATAGCCCGCAGCGTAAATCGAGCACTAGTTTGTGTGAAAAAAAAGGCCGGATTTTTTGGCGAAAAAGATCCTGATGATAATGCACCTACTCACTCATATTTCGTTGCTTGTTCGTTGATTTTTGACCAAAACTATTTCTGCAGTGACATAGTAGCCTCCATATTTCGTTCCAAAAAACAATGGAAACGTTAAAGGGCAGTCGTTGAACGAGAAAAGACTAGATTAAAAACGCACCGGAACGAAAATCGGTCCGAATGATCGAGTTCCGGAAGCGTTTCAGGATTGAAAAAAGCGTCCGAGTAAATGCGTAATATGCATTGGGGACTGTTTTGAAGAGGAAAACAATGATGAATTAAATAAAATTCCTTCCAAAAACCAAAATTTCGCGTTCTTTTTTGAAGACACGTTGTGTGAAGCAATATAAAAGCTTCTACCAAAAAATAGAGAAAAAGAAAAGAACTTTGGAAGGGGAATTCAAGTTCAGGGAGAAGAAATAAAAAATTTTGATTGCCTACGTCATACTTATTCTGTTAGGGATGGGGATGACCAACCAATTCAGTAGGGTATAGCAGAGTATTGTAACGTAGAAAACAGTGAGTTAATGCAGATGAGTAAGAGAAACAAATCCGTAATACTTGAATACGGCCGTAGTATTGTCCTTCGTGACACAGAAACGTCATTCAGATATCTGGGCGTGGCGTTGCAAAGCGATATGAAATGGAACGAGCGTGTGAGAACTGTGATAGGTATGGCGAATGATTATTATCGATTTATTGCCTAAATTTTGGGGAAGTTTCGTTCATCTGAAAAGGGGACCGCATGTTGGACAATAGTGCGTCCTATTCTTGAGAACTGCTGGAGTTTTTGGGATTCCCATCACGTCGGATTAAGAAAAAACATCGCAGCATTTCAGAGGTGGGCTGCTAGATTTCTTACCGGTAGTGTCGAACAGTTGACTGGAATACTCTTTTTCAAATTCTAAAGGTGGCAGGGGTAAAATACAGGGAGCGAAAGGCTATTTACAATTTGTACAGAAACCAGATGGCAGTTATAAGAGTCGAGGGACATGAAAGGGAAGCAGTGGTTGGGAAGGGAGTGAGACAGGTTTGTAGCCTCTCCCCGATGCTTTTCAATCTGTATATTGAGCAAGCAGTAAAGGAAACGAAAAAAAATTCGGAGTAGGTATTAAAGTCCATGGAGAAGAAATAAAAACGTTGAGGTTTGCCGATGACATTGTAATTCTGTCAGAGACAGCAAAGGACTTGGAAGAGCAGTTGAACGGAGTGGACAGTGTCTTGAAAGGAGGATATAAGACGAACATCAACAAAAGAAAAACGAGGATAATGGAATGTAGTCGAATTAAGTCGGGTGATGCTGAGGGAATTAGATTAGGAAATGAGACACTTAAAGTAGTAAAAGAGTTTTGCTATTTGGGGAGCAAAATAACTGATGATGGTCGAAGTAGAGAAGATATAAAATGTAGACTGACAATGGCAAGGAAAGCGTTTCTGAAGAAGAGAAATTTGTTAACATCGAGTATAGATTTAAGTGTCAGGAAGTCGTTTCTGAAAGTATTTGTATGGAGTGTAGCCATGTATGAAAGTGAAACATGGACGATAAATAGTTTGGACAGGAAGAGAATGGAGGCTTTCGAAATGTGGTGCTACAGAAGAATGCTGAAGATTAGATGGGTAGATCACGTAACTATTGAGGAGGTATTGAATGGAATTGGGGAGAAGAGGAGTTTGTGGCACAACTTGACTAGAAGAAGGGACCGGTTGGTAGGACATTTTCTGAGGCATCAAGGGATCACAAATTTAGGCGCTTCAGTCTGGAACCGGGTGACCGCTACGGTCGCAGGTTCGAATACTGCCTCGGGCATGGATGTGTGTGATCTTCTTAGGTTACTTAGGTTTAAGTAGTTCTAAGTTCTAGGGGACTGATGACCACAGCTGTTAAGTCCCATAGTGCTCAGAGCCATTTGAACCAAGTTCTAAGTTCTAGGGGACTGATGACCACAGCTGTTAACTCCCATAGTGCTCAGAGCCATTTGAACCAAGTTCTAAGTTCTAGGGGACTGATGACCACAGATGTTACGTCCCATAGTGCTGAGAGCCATTTGAACTTGATCACAAATTTAGCATTGGAGGGCAGCGTGGAGGGTAAAAATCGTAGAGGGAGACCAAGAGATGAATACACGAAGCAGATTCAGAAGGATGTAGGTTGCAGTAAGTACTGGGAGATGAAGAAGCTTGCAAAGGATAGAGTAGCATGGAGAGCTGCATCAAACCAGTCTCAGGACTGAAGACAACAACAACAACAAGTGTCGAACAACACGCGAGTGTTACTGAGATGCTTCGGGAACTCATATGGGAATCGAGAATGAAATTTTCACTCTACAGCGGAGTGTGCGCTGATATGAAACTTCAAAG
This sequence comes from Schistocerca americana, assembly GCF_021461395.2. Classification (NCBI taxonomy): domain Eukaryota; kingdom Metazoa; phylum Arthropoda; class Insecta; order Orthoptera; family Acrididae; genus Schistocerca; species Schistocerca americana. The sequence continues at coordinate 157,524,752 of NC_060128.1, read as the reverse complement.
ATCACGAGGTCGAGTCTCGGTCCGGCACACAGTTTTAACCTGTCAGGAAGTTCCATATGGGAATCCCTGAAGGAAAATGACATTCTTTTCGAGGAACACTGCCGGTCGGAGGTTCGAATCCTGCCTCGGGCATGGATGTGTGTCATGTCCTTAGGTTAGTTAGGTTTAAGTAGTTCTTAGTCTAGGGGACGGATGACCTCAGATGTTAAGTCCCGTAGTGCTTAATGCCATTTGAACCATTTGGGGAACACTACTGGGAAAATTTAATGAACTGGCATCTGAAGCTGATTACAGAACAATTCTACTGCCAGCGACAGTCGCTTTCTGCGAGTGGCACAGGAAAAGAAATGACCAGTAGTGGTGCAGGGTAGATTCCACCACGCGTCGTACGGTGGCCTGCACAGATTTATGTAGAAAAATGATTCAAATGGCTCTGAGCACTATGGGACTTAACATCTAAGGTCATCAGTGGCCTAGAAATCAGAACTACTTAAACCTAACTAACCTAAGGACATCACACACATCCATGCCCGAGCCAGGATTCGAACCTGCGACCGTAGCGGTTGCGCGGTTCCAGACTGTAGCGCCTAGAACCGATCGGTCACTCTGGCCGGCATTTATGTAGACTTAGATGTGGATGTAAGAGGTTATTAAAGATACATCGTCAAAAGTAGAGAGTTGGCTCTGAGCACTATGGGACTTAACAGCTGTGGTCATCAGTCCCCCAGAACTTAGAACTACTTAAACCTAACTAACCTAAGGACATCACACACATCCATGCCCGAGGCAGGATTCGAACCTGCGACCGTAGCAGTCGCGCGGGTCCGGACTGCGCGCCTAGAACCGCGAGACCACCGCGGCCGGCAATAAGAACAACATATAATATGTATGTAATAAAATGATTTTATTGTAATCATCAGGCATTCTACTAGTGACAAAAGACATTTTTTCGTGGTATGTAAACGAAATTTCAATGACGTTATATAAAAAAACCTTGACATACAGTGGTGAGACTGAAAGCATTTTGTTTAGGCAGTGTGCCACTCCCGTTCCAATATCAGGTGCCTGTGATCTATGCGTAGTGAACCAGTCCATCCGTGCCTTGTCCGCGTCAGATACTCTGCCGGGTCCCGTGTGACTACTCACTCAGCAGCGGGTATGTCCTGCAGATAGCGGTCTGACCGGGCCCCTCGGCTGTTGCTGGCAACGCGGGCCTCGGTGGACTGCCCCCTGCCGTGCGTCGCGTGCTGCGACGGTATCTCGGAGGATCTGGGACCGCCCCACGGACAGTGCGACGGCTGTCCGACAGCGCATCAGTCGATCGCACCCATCGCAGTCCACCTCAGCATCAGCTCAAAACACGACGTGGACAAGCAGCCTACTTTAGTACGTTTCCTCACGTGCAATGTTAAAAATCAGCCCTTCATAAATAACAATCTGGAAACAAACATACACACATCAGAAACGTTTTGCATCACCTCGGTTTCGAGAGTTCCGGAACCTGTACAGAAAATTGTAATAGAGATCAACATAAAGATCATTTCTGGTCTTTTTATTGCTCGTGAAAACCACACATTGCATTTTGTGTCACCGTACAGCGAGACCTTCAGAAGTGATGGTGCAGTTTGCTGTACCTCTAATAGCCAGTAGCACGTCTTCTTGCGTTGATGCATGCCTGTATTCGTCGTGGCCTACTATCCACAAGTTCATCACGGCACTGTTGGTCCAGACTATCCCACTCCTCAACGGCGATTCGAAGTAGATCCCTCAGAGTGGTTGGTGGGTCACGTCGTCCATAAACAGCCCTTTTCAATCTATCCCAGGCATGTTCGATACGTTTCATGTCTGGAGAAGATGCTGGCCACGCTAGTCCAGCGATGTCGTTATCCTGAAGGAAGTCATTCACAAGATGTGCACGATGGCGGCGCGAATTGTTGTCCTTGAAGACGAATGCCTCGCCAATATGCTGCGGATATGGTTGCACTATCGGTCGGAGGATGGCATTCACGTATCTTACAGCTGTTACGGTGCCTTCCATGATCACCAGCGGCTTACGTCGGCCCCACATAATGCCACCCCAAATCAGTAGAGAACCTCCGCCTTGCTGCACTCGCTGGACAGTGTGTCTAAGGCGTTCAGCCTGGCCGGTTGCCTCCAAACACGTCTCCGACGATTGCATGGTTCAAGCCATTTACGACCTCATCGGTGAAGAGGACGTGATGCCAATCCTGAGCGGTCTATTCGGCATGTTGTTTGGCCCATCTGTACCGCGCTGCGTGGTGTCATGCTTGCAAAGATGGAGCTCGGCATGGACGTCGGGAGTGAAGTTGCGCATCATGTAGCCTACAGCGCACAGTTTCAGCCATAGCACGACGTCATTTGGCTCCACGAAAAGCATTATTCAACATGGTGACGTCGCTGTCAGGGTTCGTCCGAGCCATAATCCGCAGGTAGAGGTCACCCACTGCAGTAGTAGCTCTTGGGCCGCCTGAGCGAGGCATGTCATCGACAGTTCCTGTCTCTCTGTATCTCATCTATGTCGAACAATATCGCTTTGGTTCACTCCGAGACGCCTGGACTCGTCCGTTGTTGAGAGCCCTTCCTGTCACAAAGTAACCATGCGGACGCGGTCGAACCGCTGTTTTGACCGTCTAGGCACGGTTGAACTACAGACAACACGAACCATGTACCTCCTACCTGGAATAACTGGAACTGATCGGCTGTCGGACCCCCTCTGTCTAATAGGCGCCGCTCATGCATGGTTGTTTACATCTTTCGGCGAGTTTAGTGACATCTCTGAACAGTTAAAAAAAAAGGTTCAAATGGCTCTGAGCACTACGGGACTTAACAGCTGTGGTCATCAGTCCCGTAGAACTTAGAAATACTTAAACTTAACTAATGTAAGGACATCACACACATCCATGCCCGAGGCAGGATTCGAACCTGCGACCGTAGCAGTCGCGCGGTTCCAGACTGAAGCGCCTGGGGCAGCGCGGCCACTCCGGCCGGTTTTCTGAACAATCAACATCCACAGTCAACGTCTATCGTCAGGAGTTCTGGTAACCGGGGCGATGCAAAACTATTTTTGATGTGTGTATTAGAAACTAGCTTACAGGAAATGACTAGCATTTGTACGTTGCACCCCCGTCCCCCTCCCCCGCCACGCACCGCTCGGAGGCTTGCAGAGTACCGCATGTAGATGTAGATGTCGACGTTTATTGTAACGTACACGGGCGCCGTGGAAACTGCTCAGTTTCGCACATAAGTGCTGTAGCTTTCATTGACATTTTCAGTCAGTGGTATTCCTAGTGGGTATTTTTTAAAAGGAATTCGTGTTGGATCTTTTTAGTTCATATGTATAAACTTTTTTTTTTGTTTCTTTCATCGATAAATCAGTCGACGCAACAACATAGTTAACAAGTTACAGGTGAACTGAAACTTCCTGGGGAGAAAGTGTCGTCTCCGATTGGACCACGGCAGATTTAGACAGTACCCCCATCCCAAAAAGAAACTAACACAGGAGGACACCGACCACACTATTTTCAATCGTTGACTACAGTACCACGCGGTAACCATTCTGTGCAACTGCTTGCCTCGATGAAGATCTACGTGCAATATGCGATGCATCTATAAATAAACAAATATACATTCCAGTTTTTATTGCTGGAAAAACAACAAGCTAATCACCTTAAAAAGGTGATTAGCTTATTAGCCAACTCTAAGAATTCTTGACGAATTATGTGAGAGTAATAAGCAGACAATTTTTCGTTTTTTTTCCGGATTTGATACAATATGAAATATAGTTAATTTCAATCATTGCATGCTCATCGTCTGATCGAGGTACTACAGAAAGATTATCTGGACCATGTGCAGGTTGACGGTATTGTCATGATGATCGCACTCCCTCATGGTATCGACGACAAATTCGTTCTGATAATGTACATTTTCCAGGTTGAACGTACATATACACAGCCGTGTATTTACGCGTATTTGTCGTGGACCCTACGAGTCAGTGCAACCTCGACAATAGAGTGTAGCGGCACTCGGCCCCGTTACCGTTACTGTAACACCTACGTCGGTCGATCTCCACAGCCGGGTGGTCAGCTTGGCTGGGTTCTGTTCCCAGTACTGGCAGCGGTTTTTCCTCGGTGGACGGACTGGTACGCGGTGCTCTCAGCCTTGTGGTGAGTAACTGAGGGGCTACTTGGCCCAGAAGTAGCGGCTCCGATTAACGAAAACTGACAACGGCCCGAAGACCAGTGTGCTTACCCAGGTTCCCTTCATAATGCATTCAGTGACGCCATACGCAATGGATAACAAGGTGCAAAATTGTTGAGGCTTTCGTGGCCACTTGTTGACAAACTGCCTACTGGCTTCTGTCTCGGGTTCTTCGGCCGACGTTGCGTGTGCCGCTACACTCTATTGTCGAGGTTGCACTGACTCGTAGGGTCCACGACAAATACGCGTAAATACACGGCTGTGTATATGTACGTTCAACCTGGAAAATGTACATTATCAGAACGAATTTGTCGTCGATACCATGAGGGAGTGCGATCATCATGACAATACCGTCAACCTGCACATGGTCCAGATAATCTTTCTGTAGTGTAGGGACAGGAACTGTCGATGACATGCCTCGATCAGGCGCCCCAAGGGCTACTACTGCAGTGGGTGACCTCCACCTGCGGATTATGGCTCGGACGAACCCTGACAGCGACGTCACCATGTTGAATAATGCTTTTCGTGGAGCCAAATGGCGTCGTGTTACGAAGATTTTCAGTTCACCACCGGCAATGGAGGGTGAAGCTTTGACAATGCCAGCCACTCGTGCTGGCGAAACGTCAGAAAAATCATTAGATGACCGTCGGCCGAAGAACCCGAGACAGAAGCCAGTAGGCAGTTTGATAACAAGGTGGTTAGTCGGTGGCTACGCTCCCGACGTGTGTGTGTGCGTGTCATCAGATATGTCTGTTATTTACCGAATAATGCTCATAATAATTTCTAGAATATCGTGTATTACAGAGTGGCTGAATGAATATTGTCCCAGAAATAAATTAAAAAATTTCATTAATGGCTTACTTTCGAAAAAAGGTAAATGTCGGAATTGTCGGTCTCCACCGAAATACATGGCGTCTCAAGTACAACGCGGGTACTCCTCTGACAGATCAGTCCGAAGACCTTAACAGCGCGATTATTTCCTCGTTCTTATTTCCAAGACCGCTCCTGACGCGCGTATTTCATTGTCGGTTAAAATCCGCAAGCCAAGATACCTTTTCGGATTACATAGAATGTAATGTGTCACGTCATAATTGGTAAGGTTAAACAATTTTCTTATAGTACAGTCACAGAGGACAACAGATGCATAATGGAAGTACAGGGAAGGATAGCAGTATCAAAAGAGCCATCTGTGATAAAGAAAACCCTTTTAGCAAACAAACTTCTGAATACAGATGTCAAATTACGTGTTGCAAAGTCATTCCTACGGAGTGCACTGTTTTGTGAAATTTTGGCTATGGGTAAATTGGAAAGGAATGAATTTGATGTTGCTGAAATATGGATATGGCGAAAAATGACAAGAACGACCTGGACATAAAGGAAAACCAATCTGGAATTCTTAAGGGACGTCAACGAAGAGGTAAGATTATCAAAGGAAATGGAAAAGAGAAAAATAAAATTTATTGCAGATCTTGTGAGACACAACACTTTCATCATTAACAATCTTAAAGGGAAAATGCTGGGAAAGAAAGGAAGATGATGGGCAAGGATGAAGGATTTTGAAGACACTGACAATACGACAGGATGCGACAATTACATGGGACTGAAAGAAATAACAAATGACAGAAGGAACTGGTTGCAGTGACAAGATATTAGTCTTTAGAATATGTCTGTATGTGTAATGTGTAAACCTTGTGTACATGCAGAAAAGTACCCATGCAAGCACCAGGCAGAACTGTACTGGGGTGGGATAGTTGATTGGGATGGGGTGGGGGAGAGGCGTATAGGGAGGTAGTAGGAACACTAGGACCGTGAAGTTATCTTTCGCCAGTTTATATTAGATGCTGGGGCATTTTTACATGAAGAGAGACTAAAACAGCAAGAACAACCACTCAAAAACAAATTTTAAACCTAACAATACCGTAGTCCAAAATTTTCGTAAACAATACATATATTAAAATTAACACTAATAATTTAAGAAGTAGAAACTCCTAATTTTAAAAAGTTCTTGTTGTTGTTGTGGTCTTCAGTCTTGAGACTGGTTTGATGCAGCTCTGCATGCTACTCTATCCTGTGCACGCCTCTTCATCTCCGAGTAACTACTGCAACCTACATTCCTGTGAATCTGCTTACTGTATTCATCCCTTGGTCTCCCTCTACGATTTTTAACCAATACACTTCCCTCAAGTCAGGGGCGGTGGCAAGGGGGAGGGTCTATGGGGGCTATAGCCACCCCCCCTCTCCCCCCAATGGAGTATCATATTACACTGTATAAATGGACTTCAGAAATCAGCGAATATATTACTCCAACAGAATCAATCTTTTTTTATAATTATGTAGCAATATAGGTTGAAATGTATTTCAAACACATTTTAACAAAAGAATAAGAGTGGCCGGCAAATAGCTTACTATGTAAACCAATAAATATCATTTAACATAAAATGGAGGTCTTATTATTTATTAATATACATTTTTTACCCTGAACTCCAAAAGAGTTACAAAAAACTAATTTCAGCAAAACAAAATTTTACGTTTGTCGGTGGAGGACCCCAAACTCTCCTTTTGTTAAGCGATATTCCATTTTCCCAAACCCCTTGCCCCCCTTCACCAACTTCTAGAATCTCCCCTGCCTCCACTACTAAATTGGTGACTGATTTTTTCACAGTGTGTTCTACCAACCGATCCCTTCTTTTGGTCAGGTTGACCCACAAATATCGCTGGTCCCCAGCTCTGTTCTGCACCTCCTTATTAGTTACGTGATCTACCCATCTACTCTTCAGCATTTTTCTGGAGCGAGTTCTTAGATTCCATATATTGTTGAAGATCTGTTTCTTTTGCTTCTAGATATATGGACAGTTAGTTTCCAAAACTCTATTTTACCAAAAGCACTTCAGATCGTATTTACTCTTCTGTTTTTCTTTTACTGGCAACACAGTTGTTTTCTTCAACTGCTCTAAGCCCAGAAAGTCATGAGCTTATGGTACGACTTCATAGTTGATTTGTCAAATTTTCTTATCGCTTTGGAGACTAAAGAATTTGTTACTTTCTTCAGGATACCAAGTGCACTCGTACTGATGAAACACAATGAATTTTATTAAACCAAGTGATAACTGGTGAGAGCCTGAAAAGTCTGCTGACGTAAATGGATTTATAAAGACGGTTGGTTGTAGTATTTCTTTCAGATATTTATTAGACAGCCAGCTACTGTTACCATACACTGAAGAGCCAAAGAAAGTCGTACACCTGTCTAATATATAGAACCACCGTGAGCAGGCAGAAGTGCCGCAAACAACGTGGCACGGACTCGACTAATGTTTAAAGTATTCCTGGAGGGAACTGACTTCATGAATCCTGCAGGGCTGTCCATAAATCCGTAAGATTACGAGGGGGTGGACATCTCTTATGAAAAGCACGTTGCATGGCATCCCAGATATGTTCAATAATGTTCGTGTGTGGGAAGCTTGATGGCCAGTGAAAGTGTTTAAACTCAGAACAGTGTTCCGGGAGCCACTCTGTAACAATTTGGGGCATGTGGCGAGTCGCATTGTTCTGCTACAACTGCCCAAGTCCGTCGGAATGCACAATGGACATGAATAGATGCAGGTGATCAGAGCTCGTACATGTCACCTGTCAGAGTCGTATCTAGACTTATCAGGGATCCCGTATCATTCCAACTGCACACGCTCCACACCAATACAGAGCCTCCACCAGCTTGAACAGTCCCCTGCTGACATGCAGGGTCCATGGATTCATGAGGTTGTCTCCATACCCATTCACGACCATCCGCTCGATACAATTCGAAACGTGATTCGTCCGACTAGGAAACATGTTTCCGGTCATTAACAGTCCAATTTCGGTGTTGGCGGGTCCAGGCGAAGCATAAGGCTTTGTGTTGTGCAGTCATTAAGTGTATACGAATAGGCCTTCGTCTCAGAACGTACTTATCGATGATGTTTCTTTGAATGGTTCACACACTACCACTTGTTGATGGCCCAGCACTGAAATCTACAGCAGTTTCCGGAAGGGTTGCAATTTGCGGAAGGGCAGCACTTCCGTTACGTTGAACGGTTCTCTTCAGTCGTCGATTGTCCCGTTCTTGTAGGATCTTTTTCCAGACGCAGAGATGTCGGAGATTTGATGTTTCACCGGATTTCTTATATTCACGTTACACTCGTGAAATGGTTGTATGGGAAAATTCCCAAGCCGGCCGGTGTAGCCGAGCAGTTCTAGGCGCTTCAGTCTGGAACCGCGCGACCGCTACGGACGCAGGTTCGAATCCTGCCTCGGGCATGGATGTGCATGATGTCCTTAGGTTGGGTAGGTTTAAGTAGTTCTAAGTTCTAGGGGACTGATGACCACAGATGTTAAGTCCCATAGTTCTCTGAGCCATTTGAACAATTAGAAAATCCCTACTTCATCGTTACCTCGGAGCTGCTGTGAGCCATCGCTGATGCGCCGATTATAACAGCACGTCCAAACTCACTTAAATCTTGATAACCTGCCTCTGTAGCAGCAGTAACTGATCTAACAACAGCTCCAGGCACTTGTTGTCTTACAAAGGCGTCGCCGACCGCAGCGCCGTATTCTGCCTGTTTACATATCTCCGTATTTCAGTGCGCATGCCTATACCAGTTTCTTTGGCGCTTCAGTGTAGATATAACACAACGTTCACGAGGAGTAGGCAGCGTTCGCTGCTACCACACATAGGCTGTGTGTGTGCGTCAGCGTTGCTATTTTCTGCCGCGCTGTAAAGCTGTTGACGGGCCGTCGCTGTTCGTCCCTTCCCAGCCGGAGATTTCCGCCCACGATATTGCGGTGATACCGGAGGCCGTAGCGCCTTCTGAGCCATATGTCGCACCCGCACTTCGATCCATCGGCTGGTGGCTGGAAGCAGGGGGGGGGGGGCGGACTTATTTTTTCGCCTTGGGGCCGCCTGATACCAACATACGGCTGCAACATCCTACCCCCATTCTTCTATCCTTTCGGCTCGCGTCGAAGGTGCCGCCGGAATACGAGAACGGCCTGGCGGCGCCAATACGAGAAAAGTTGGCACAACTGGGTCACAGGCGAGAGCCGCCCTGACGGGGAAACCCCCTGTCCCTGTCGACGGCGACAGATGACCTGCGGGCTTATGTGCCGGGGGTTACCCGGAGACACTGGGGCATATTGCTTTAGCTCAGTCCCTCGCGACGGAAGTTTCAGGAGTTTCTGAGCCGCCATAACTATTTCAGTCTCTTGATAGTTAAAAGCAATAAAAGAAGGTGAAGGTGAGTTGCACTAAACTAGTGAAGTACTACAGATCTAGTAGACAAGAGGCTCTGGGACATGAAAAGAACCGTAGTCAAGAATCTACATTTTGTTTAAATGCAGCACAATGAAATGACTTAAAACTGTGAAATATTATTGTGGGCCTATTACTGTGTTAATAACCTATAACATTAATTTTAAGAGTTTCTGTGAAGATACTCTTCGATGCAGTAGAGGGAACAGGCCTCCAGATAGATATTTAATTCACTCTTAATCAGACGATAGCTGTTTAATATGCTCTGGCAGATTGCAGAGTATGTGTGTGCTCATGCACCTAACTGCTTTCTGTGCCAACTCTAGCCTATTGTTCTTACATTAGTGCGTTGCCCTATGTTTTTGAGACAAAATTTTGGTGACGATAAGAAGGCAGATTAGGATTTAACGTCCTACCGACGAGGAGTCCACTACAGATGGAACACGAGTTCGGACTGGGGAAAAACGGGGGAAGGTGATGGGTTGTGCCCTTTAAAAGGACACATCCTGGCATTCGCCTTCAGCAGTTTTGGAGACACATGGGTGGAGGTTTGATCCATCGTCTTCTCGAATTGCGGCACCTTCTTCGGTATTCAATGATAATGAACATTAATCTATACTACTACATAAAGACAAGTCGTCCTTTGACGTTGTTACCAAAAATCTCGAAACGTTCTTGACCGATTTGCTTCAGATTTTTCAATGGTACTTTAATAAACGTTCGGCCGGACATTTTATTAATATAAATGGTATAAATTTATACATACTATATAGAGGGGAAACGTTTTTAGCGAAATTCTCAAATAGTTTTTGACCGATTTATTTTAGGATTTTACATGATAGCTTTACATGATAACTTTCATACGGACATCAGAAACATATTTTTCAATACATGTTGTAATATTTTATATATAATAACTAAATATGTACGTGTAATATATAAAGGGGAAGGGCTCTTAGTAAAAGTCTCGAATAGTTCTCGACCGAATTACTTAAAACTTTTGCACGATACTCTAATGAACATACTGACGGAGACAGTTTTTCTGTTAAAACTGACTGTGAGAATGAAAACGCTGTGTTGCGATCTGATGTGTCGTGAAAATGTGCGGTTTTGGTTTCGTCTTTGCAGGCAATTCGATTACTATACCAGGGGATTTGAATCATTAGACTAATTGTTTTTTTCACGCATATTTTTTACCATTACGTATGTTTTCGAAGAAAACTTTTATACATAATTATATTAGAACAAATAAGCCCTCGGTCACATATATTAAGTCAAAATTGACCAGGCTTCGACGCTACTATGAGCGTCGTCTTCAGAATTAAACTAACTGTTCTAAAACATATTAGGTATATAATACATTAATAAAAATTAAAGTTTGTACTGACTGGAAAGAGATGCAGTACTTACAAGTCACATTTTCAAAAATCTAAGCCGGAAAGGCGACGTCATGAATAGTTTAAATAAGATGGCGAGCCACTAAGTGGAAACCTTTAGTTTCGTGTGTGTTATCGCTTTCGCGAAGTCCCGAAACCCTCCGGAGCGAGTGGAGAGAGCGAAGAGTCTGAGTACACGGAGAGAGAGCAACACGGATAGTGGTCGGGCCGTCGGCTGTGTGGGCAGTTGGCTCTATTTGTGCCGAGACTGATCAGTTACGAGTGTACCGGTAGCGGCTGCATCGAAGCTCTCAACACGCCCTTCAATGTGCTTCAGCTGAATTGTCTCCCGTTATGACCATGCTGTGTGTTTTTGGATGCTGGCGTTTCTCATTGAGTTGAAAATACGGAAAACGACTTCTTGTGTAGCAATGGTTAGTATCGCTCGCGCTGTGATATGCCCACCATTATGACTCTCACTTTATGGACTTCAAAAAATTTTTCACCCGTTGTAGTTATTGTTAACCACGACTAGGCTGTTTGAGTTTGATCCATGTGATGGTTAGGGCTCTTCCATCGCGTGCAACGGTGGCTGATTGCCATTACAGGTGGTACTCGAAGTTTCGCTTACTGTTCCTTGTTTACGCTACAAGCTGTCTGGTACTTTAAATATAGTGGCTTTCAAATCAGTATCATTTTCCGGTAAGCCGTTAGGCCGTTTGTTGTTACCCTAGTGTATTTGGTATTTAGTGCAGTTAAATTGTTCATAAGCTCTATGGTAAACCTGGTCTATTAAGTGGCTGTTTGTAATGCCATCGGATATTTTCTTGAATTTATTACTGAATCTTTTAATTATTTTAAGGAAATTTGTCGAAGTAATGTATGCTGTTCAAACTGTGTTTTAGACCTTTCTGAAATCTGTCATGGAAGACAGCGTTACTTGTAACTTCTAGCAATAAATAACACCTTTCTCTGACTCTCAGAGAAATTTCAGTTTGGCGCAAACAAGTCTCTGGCTGTGTAGCCTAGGTGACTCATCGACTATTTTTCTATTTCAAGTAACTTCCTGAGAGTAATGATTTCATCCCGTTCAGTTAAATGGAGGAGAAGTTCATTACGCCATCATTTTACTGTTTTATGTTATTAAGCGGTGTTCTCTCTGTGCAATTTTGAGTAACTTTACTGTTTGATTATTATGACAGATTTGAAGGTTTTATGCCATTGTGTTATTAACGCACGGGCGAATTACATTTTCTTAACTTGTAAATTTTAGCTCGTGTTTCATGTGAGAGGTTAACAGCTCTTATTAACGGCTCTTAGTTTTACGAGTTGCGGGTCTGCTATTTGGGAAAGCGTTATTACCTTGGTGGAGCTGTTCATGCTAACAGCGTATTTCTTTGTTTAGCCAGTGCTCTTATTTACAAGCTCTTACGTTAATATTTTCCGCCAAATATTTCGCGTCTCTCCTGACAAGGGTAATATTATCCAATTTTTGATTAACCTTCACATTTTCTGAAACAGATTATTTCAGGCTGTACTCATTGTGCTACTATCTGGAAACTTTCAGCTTCCTTTCTCTAGTGGTCAATGCTTGAGATGTTTTTCTAATTATTTTCCCATCACTTCCGTATTTTATCTATTCCATGCATGTAAAATCTTGCTCGACCGCAGCTGCTGCCACTTAACTTCCATGGTTGGTCTGCTCTGAAATTTGAATGTTTGTACTTGTGATTTGCTAATTAGTAACCGCAGCTGCAGATGTTTCTTGCAAAGTTTAGTCTGACTAATACTGAAATTAATTTAATTTTTTTAAAACCCTTTTAACGGCTGTAAGGGTGACTTGTTCTTAAAGTTTAGGAAGAATAATAATTTAATTATTCCAAGGTCAAATTGCTTTAATTAAGAAATCTCTGATTGTCTTACAATTTAGTATTTTTTACTGGTTTCTTGCTTGTTGTTTACGGCCTTTGACGAGTGGGTTAAGCTAATTATTTGTAAATAAAAAATAGAAAAAAAGAAATAGCTCTACTGGTCATTCTTACGCATGGTTAATGGTTAATATTCGGCTTGTTAGTGTAATGTGTTCTGTAAATAAATGTGAACTGTCAAAGGAAAAATAATGCGATTATCGTGGGTCCGCCTTCCCATGTACCTTTTCAGTTCTCATGTTGTGTAAGTGGATTTCACTGACGACGAATGGCGTTGTACTGTGTTCAGCGATGAATCGCGGTTCTGCACTGCCCCTGACGACCATTTTCGGCATTTAGGGCTGCGATCTGAGGAGGAGAGCTCCAATTCTTTGAATATTTTTGAGGCACAGCTATGTTGCTCCTAAAACGTTATAATGTATGGAGCTATCAGGTCACGGCTTGTGCTGACTGAGGCTCAACAGTACATACGGACATCCTGCGTCTTTGCGAGTACCTCTCATGTGGCAGTATTGCGGTGCCATATTTCAGCAGGACAATGTTCGACCACTCATCGCACTTCTATCTTCACACTGTCTGCGTGAAGTACATTGGCTATGAGATCTCCACATTTGTCCCCATTAAAACATGTGTGGGACCAAACCCGGACGTCAAGTATGTGCCTGTGCCACTATCCAGGATATTAAGGCGCAGCTGTGACAGCTGTGGGCCAGCCTGACACAGGACAGGATACAATGGCTCTGTGACTGCCTTCCTAACTGAATCAGTGTGGGCATCCAGGGGCCCTATTCTGTATCGCTCATACCGATTGGTGCAGTCCGTTAGCCTCGGTTGTGACATTTTCGGTTTTTTATCCGAAGCTGCTATTCTGCTAGCTTGTGAGACCTGTTACCAATCGGTCCCGCCGCCGATTTTTCGGCAACTGTACTGAGAGGTTTTATGTTCCATATGGCCCACTCGTTCGGTTTGGTGTGATTTATTTACACCTAGAATTTGTTATTTTAGACATATTGAGCGGTTTTAGCTTCGGATTTAGTGAGTGTGTTACTGAAGAATCATCATGACGCACCCGGGCAGAAATTGAGTTCATAATAGACTGTTTTCCTTTGTTGGAAGTATGGTTTGTATTGTTGTTACTGTGAATGATTATAACATAAAAAGCAGTTTCGATCAATATTATCACAAAATACCTGTTATTTTTACGTAATTAATAGTTCAAAAATCATTAAATTTCAAAAGTTCGACTCTGCTTATCTACGTCACATAAATGTTAGCTGAAATTACTAGTGACTACGCGGACTTTTTTCCGCCGATGGTTTACTTATTAACTATAGAAACGCGCTCAAAACTTTTAAGTAACAATGGGAAGGAATTTTGTGAAGCTTGACAGAGGAAACCTTCGAAACTTTCGTTTATTTACGGCTTACGCCCGCAGACAATGTGCAACGTCGTATTGGCAAGTCGACTCACATTGCCAAGTTCTTTGCAGATTTGACTCGAGCTTTTAAACACTGAGATAATATCACGTAGCCCGTCAACCTTTGAAATTTCACTTTCTCTTCCTGCTCCCGTTCTGTGCAATTCACTTTTTTTGTCAGGCAGTGTATATTATCTTTTAATTGTTTCAGAGACCTCTCCTAAAGAGCTGTACGGCAGTATAATACTTATCGAAGTTTGCGTTTGAAATTTTCAAAAAAATAATTTAACTGAGGATAATAACCGCCACCGTATAATAATATGCTATTTAAATTTCAACGAAAATGAGACTGCCGTTTGCCTACAGCGTAGGCCCTCTCACTGCTACGTTCGTCGACTGTTTATGCGAGAGGTTTTACCACAGCATTAACAAGCTTTATGTAACACTAGCTGCAGTGGCCACCGTTGCCCGGGATTTTTAATATCTGCGACACAAAGTGAATGGTGCTCTGCCTTGTTGATACTCACAGCGAGTGCAAGCCGCATGGAAACTGCCATTGCTTTAAATCGACGAGCATGTATGAATCAGGGGGTGTCAACGGAATGCAACGAGTGAATACGTCTTCACCCGTGGCATAAAAATCAGGTTGTAGGTTTCCAGTTCTGAGTTTTGCAGATGTACACCAATTCCAAAAAGCTCAACAATAACAACTACATCATAGATTATGCTTTGATTTATATGTTACATATCGAATTAAAGCAATACCTGTACATCTATAATGCAAAATGTACCTGAAATCTAACTGTAAAGTACACACTTTTATCATTTAAATACACTTAATTTCTGCAAGAAGTAATTTGACTTTAAAAGTATACCTTATGAAAGGGTGATTAGTTTCAGATAATTCGTCTTCTATCGTTTCAGGACAGCTTTAATTGTTTCAATTATGGTTGTGTTTAAGCACGACTCGAACTGTTCGAACAGTTTCTCACAGTTCGGGAAACCTCGGTTTCTGTTCGACACTTTGATCGGCCTGCGATCTAGTGAGTTTCGTTGGTATTACATCTACAAGCTGCCTTAGAGTTTGTATGGCACTGTGAATATTAATAAGAAAAATATTTGTGAAACACGGACTAAAATAAAAAAAAATGGTTCAAATGGCTCTGAGCACTATGCGACTTAACTTCTGAGGTCATCAGTCGCCTAGAACTTATAACTAATTAAACGTAACTAACCTAAGGACATGAAACACATCCATGCCCGAGGCAGGATTCGAACCTGCGACCGTAGCGGTCGCTCGGTTCCAGACTGTAGCGCCTAGAACCGCACGGCCACTCCGGCCGGCGGACTAAAATATCTTCAGGGGTATATGTGACATGTAACAATGGCAACTGATCAATAAATAAGAGTTTTCAATCACGTTTCTGTCAAATTCTTGAGATCTAGTGACGGCTGATGGTACTACCTCCAATACTGGTATTCCCGCTGTGATAGGAATTAGTTAGTTAAGCACGTCATATTTCGTTTGTTGGGCATTTATCTTTTCATTAATTTTCTAATTTTCTTCACAATGTTTTTCAGAAAGCCATCGCGGAGTGCTGTTCAGTGTTCTACACAGCCTTTGCTCCAGAAGGAAATCACTTTGAAAATCTTCTGTATTAAATTTCAGGTTGCCTACCATAGCGTAGATACGATAACAGGAATATATGATCCATTATTACACCTTAGTAGACGAAAGCCTTGGAAAACCTACATTGAGTCACCGTGTATCTATATGCTGTCGGTGAGCATTGCTCTTTGGATTCGATGCCATGTTCCCATTAATTACGGAACATCAGGTACACGTGTCACAAAGATCTTTTTATACACCGGAGAGTACAGGTACGTTATAAGCTTACATTTACTTTCTTGGAGCTGGGTATTAGCAAGTTCATTGCGCTTAGGAAACGTTACTTCTGTTCTTGCTAACTTGTTTCGGAGGTAAGTGATACTGAACTCAAGTCCAGGACAAAAACAGTCAAGAAGAGACACTGTGTCGCACGAGCAACGTCTGGCGCAGCCGGGAATCTCAGGTGGGGACAAAACCAAGTTACGCCCTAACCGGAGCGCCACAGAGATAAGGCCCGAGCGCGGACGCAAAGCCGGGCACGACGTCGCCTCAGAATTTCATGAAAGCCGCGGCGGTGCGGCGGGCAGTAAACCTCGGGCGCAAATGCAAACTGCGAACGCGGAATTTTACGGCCGGCAGCGATCGTCCACTGTAACGGCATTTCTAGGCTAACGCTCGCAGCGCCGCCAGCGTACCCGTCCCCCGATTGTTTCACTCGAGCAGCACTGGCCGGCTACGGCGAGAAAAAAACAAAGGCACGACTTTGACAACTTTCTGATGTCTTCGTAACAGTTTTTATTATTCACAGATTCGCCTTACGCATTTCAACATGCCGTCGTTTTCAAAGACTGTAGAATACAACACAAAACTGGTATCAAAAGATATGAAACTATGGTACATTTAATCAATGATTGGATACACAGTATAATAAGTCAAATGAAGTGGACTAAATCGCTAGGCTGGTGCTGGATACATGGTACACGCTGCATTTGTTTGTTGCATCTAAATTTTTATCCTTACATCGTATTAAGCAATTTCATCAGTAAACAATTCATGGAATTCACTTTACAATGTTTTACAAACATTTCTTTTCTAACCAATGCGTATCAGATCTTTTGAGTGATTGAAAGTAATATGGGGATTGTGAGAGCAGGCTGGGCGGCGCTAGAATACATGATGCGGCCGGCCGCTGTGGCCGAGTTGTTCTAGGCGTTTCAGTCCGGAACCACGGTGCTGCTACTGTCGCAGGTTCGAATCCTGCCTCCGGCATGGATGTGTGTGATGTCCTTAGGTTAGTTACGTTTAAGCCTAACGAGGCATGGTCCAACATTAATACAGAACGCCCAACATTTTATGCGAGTCTTTTGCTCTGTTGGGCGTTCTGTACTAATGTTGGACCATGCCTCGTTAGGCAGTTTGTAATTTGAGTGTGTTCCGAAGAAGGCGTGGTTATCCGCTCCGAAACCTACGTCAACATCCGGTTTCTATTTGCAATCAAGGCGGATTCTTTATAATTATTCACGATTGCTGACGCGCTGCAATGTTAAAAGTTCTCCTATATGAATTTCTTGTGTATTTGTTAATAAATACCTTTTGGAAAAACGTTTTAAAGTGATTTCTGTTACAGCGTAAAGTCAAGCGCCGGGACGACAGACGGGGACGAAAGAGCAGAGAGAGCTGTGAAGAAGACGTCAGCCGATTGTACGCTGACCGACCCCTCTGCAGGACGACAACGCGACAGCAGCGGGCTCTGTGTGAAGAGGACATAAGCGCCGCTCCCGACTGGTCGCGGCCCAGTTCTACAGAAGCATCAAGACCGGCGACCTGAATAGCTGAATAGTTGCCAAAGCTTACTACTTTCTTCGTTCATTCTGTGTAGCTGAATCTTGGAATCGTTATACTCAAGAGATTTCTTATTTTGTCTGTCGTCCTTTGATTGCGACACATCTGTAACTACAAAGTTAAGTATTGTACTCATTTACTTTTCTCATAAAATTCATTAATACGATTTGGTTGAATATTGTCTACCGAAAGACCCAGGCAATCATCATAGGTTCTAGGCGCTGCAGTCTGGAAGCGCGTGATTGCTACGGTCGTAGGTTCGACTCCTGCCTCGGGCATGGATGTGTGTGACGTCCTTAGGTTAGTTAGGTTTAAGTAGTTCTACGTTCTAGGGGACTGATGACCTCACAAGTTAAGTCCCATAGTGCTCAGAGCCATTTGAACCAGCCAATCATAGTAGGTCGTACCACTCGCTCCTTCCCGCTCCTTGATTTCTCCCTTACCATCTGTGCCCGTCCTGTCCACCTCTCCCTCACACTCACCTACCTTAGTCTCACTATTGACCGTCACCTCACCTGGATCCCTCATCTCTGCTCCATCCAATCCAAAGCCCATAACCGCCTCCGACTCCTCAAACTCCTCTCTGGCCGGACATGGGGGTTGCACCCCTTTACCATCCTCCACACCTACAAATCCTTAACCTCTTCCATCCTCTGTCATGCCAGTCCCACCTGAATATCTGCCCCCCCCAAAATCTATAGGTCCCTCCAGATCCTCGAGCACTGTGCACTCCACCTCGCTTTCTGTATACGCCTCCCGTCCCCCACCAGGATCCTCTACGACGTGATTCCTTTCCCCTATCTGCTCCTATTCCTCGAACATATCCACATACTCTACACCTCCCGCCGCCTTGATCCCTCTTATCCCCTTGTTGCTCCTCTCCTCTCCAACTCCAGCCCTCTGCTGCGCCTTCACTGTTGTGTCCCGCCTACCCTCCATCTCCACACCCTTCATCTCCTTTCCCAAGGTGGCTTCCGTCAACTCCCCCTCCCAGATGATGCCCCCTCTCCCTTCATTTATCCCTCCTAACAACTCTGATCCTCATCTCCCCCTCCTTTCCTCCGTCCTTTCCCCAGGCTCCCTCTTTCCCCCCCCCCTTCCATCCTGTTTTTTCCCCAGTTACCCTCTCTCTGTCTCCCTTCTCCCCCCCCCCCCAAGTCCTTTTGCCTTCCCCTCCTCTGCCTTTTCCCACTCTCTCTCGTGTCTGCCCAGCCCCCCCCCCCCTCTTATGAGTCATCATCCTCCGTCGGCTCCTTCCCCCCCCCCCCTCCATCACTTCGTTTTTCTTCTCCTTCCCCCCTTTTCTTCCCCATCGTCCGTCTGTCCAGGTTCCCCCCGTCTGCCCTCGGCTGTGTTGTGTCATATTTGTGCCAACTTTTTAGTGCTAAGTTCAAGTGACTGTTCAGTGTTGTGCATCTTTCCATAGTGTTGCGAACAGAAATCATGCTGTCACTGGGTGTGATTTTTACGTCTCTTGCGAACAGAAACCAGACTGTCGCCGTGATTTTTAATTGTCGGTCTATTATTTTACCTGTCTGCTTCCTGTGTATTTTATTACCATTACCAACCCTTTGTTTTATGTTTTAAGTTCCACAATTTTCCGCCATTTTAGCATTTATGTCACGGATTTTATCGCCGACTTTTATTATTTATTATCTTCATTTTTTAAAAACAAATTCTGTAGGCTGAAGAGCGGCGTACTAAGCTGCTGCCAGCCCGCCCCCTTCGGGGGGAATCGAAACTCAATAAAGGAAAAAAAAAAAAATTGTCTACCGATCCGAGAAAGCATGGTTCCTAGACACCCCACATTTAGACGACTAGGCAGGATTCAACAATTTCCACAAATTGTTTACTTATGAAATCGCTTTATACGATGTAACGATGAAAATGTGGATGTAACAAACAAATGCAGCGTGTATCATGTATCCAGCGCCGCGTGGCTGTTTAGTCCACTTGCCTTCCTATTGGCTCCCTGGTAGAAGTTTGCACTTCTCTTGTGATTGTAATTGTTGACGACATACAATGTATCTAAGGAACAATTTCATATGAGCGACATAACACTGGTAAACTGGATAGCCACATTCTATTCATTGTAGTACGTCTCTAATCAACGGCGAAATGTAACTCATTTTCACATCGTTTGATTCGAGTTCTGTGTTGTATTTTATAGCCTTTGAAAATGACGGAATGTGTAAACGCATAACGCGGTTTTGGAGACAGTAAAAAGTGCAGTCAAGTCATAAGAAAGTTACTAAAGTGCATCCAAATGGCCTCCCCGCCTCATAGGATATTCATGCTCATTGCAACGGCAGGAGCGCCGAATCCCTACACAGGCAAGGCGGAGGGCGTGGTAAAGCACTCTGCTTGTGGCCTTCACGGCATTTACGTGAAGGGGGCGATAAAAGGTTTTTATATTCAAACGTATGCACTGTGTGCCACGTTAATATAATTAGCGTGAATGGCACAAGGTTTGCGACTCAGGGTAGTGGTCTAAAAGGCATGTACTGTAGCGTCTGATTCGCGCTGCTAATGTCTTTGCCTACGGATATTTTGAGCTCAGTGTCTGGGAAAGAAGGCTCGGACATCGCAAACGCTCCGGTCCGTATCCTGGACTCTGGCAGGTGGCCTATTGGTTTTAACAGAAGTAACACGAGTCACTGGCGGACTCGAGAAGAAAACCGAGATAATAGTTGCGCCATTTTGCTCCTCCCACTACTGTCTCAAGAGGATCCCTTCACATAGCTGCGCACACACTTAAATTTTTACAAAGTAACTACACTGCATCGATTATCCAATACTCGTTTTACTGAATGTATTTAAAGTACAGGGTGTTTCAAAATGAATATACGGGTTTTAAGGCTTTGTAGCATATGTTACATTCACCTTAAAATTATAAATAATACACCAAATGAAAGAGAAACACAAACAGTTTTTCTTACAACTATTCAGTATGAACAACGACCACACGTCGAGTCGATAGTCGAGTTTTTCCGAAACATTGATCAATGTGTTAGTGGTAACTGTTGCAATAACAATGCTTCTAAAGTCGGATAGATCAGCTGGTATCGGAGACACTTAAACGTGATCGCGTCAGATCGTGTGTGAACGTGGAGGTCGTGCATAAAATGCTGTGTGAGCCGGCCCCTTGCACCCAATCCACCGATCGGGTACAACGTATTTTAACCAGTCGCTTACTGAGTTATGCCAGTGAGACGGCGTACCATCTTGCTCCAAAATAAAGATGTATTGTTCAGCTTCTTGCCATTGAGGCACCGGCCATAGCTATAGCACATCAAGAAAAGAAACGTCAGTTACATTTGATTCACCGAAGAAGAAAGACCCATAAACTTTCCGCGGCTAAGTGTTTTTCAGTCACTCTTTGTCATTTCATACTCTTTCCATTACGCACAGGTATAAAAACAAAACTGTTTGAGTTGCTCTTTCATTTGGTGTATTATTTAGAATTGTAAGTTGAACGTAATAAATGCTACAACGCCTTAAGGCAGGTATGTTCATTTTGAAACACCCTGTATTTAAAGCTGGCATATAAAACAACCCGATGAATGCTGTCTGCAGCAGCATCCCAAACGTTCGTGTGTTTGTGAAATTATGATGCAGTCTGTCACAAAGAAGTTTCTGCTGAAACAGAAGACGTCATAAATACAACAACTGAAATGGTTGCATTAATGGACACTACGGGAAACACCTGAGGAAATGTCTTAAGATCTGAAAAGATAAAAGATTCTATAACCTGTTGTACAGATGTATGAGTAGACACTGAGATTACAAGAAGCGGATATAAAAGTCAGAACAGACATTGTTACGATGGTCCAAGGGAATGGAGTAGGTCATGAAGATAGAAATGATGATATCCGTAGGGAACTTGATAACATAACAAACGGAGTACACACCTTCCAAGGCATGGCGCTCACACCTATGTCGCCAGCGTCATACTTATATAAATGGAATCAGGAGTAAGGTTACTTTCGGAACGGGAGTGTTACCTATGTTCGCCTCTATAGCTGAGTGGTCAGCGTAGATGGCTGCAATGTGGGGAGCCTGAGATGGATCCCGCTACTGCCATGGTTGTTTTTCCTCGTTTGGAGACTCGCTAAAGGTGCACTGAGACCGGAGAGGCGAACGGAGGACATTTTCGACCGATTACTAGCGGTTCGAAGGTGAAGAAACCGACAGCCAGACGGCGTCTACCACGTCCGATGACGCCAGCAGCAGAGGATGACGCGGCGGCCGGTCGGTAATGAATGGCACTGCAGGGCCATTAGGCGAAGCTGTAGCTTTATCACCTACTATACTGTATACGGACAATAAGTAAAATTTCGTTATTTTCCATCCTTGCTGATGTAGCAAATTGCTTCCAGTAGAGTAGCTCTGCTTCTACACAGAAGCGCCAAAGAAAGTGGTATAGACATGTGTATTCAAATACAGAGGTATGTAAACAGGTAGAATACAGCGCTGCGGTCGACAACGCCTATTTAAGACAAAAAGTTTCTGCAGCAGTTGTTAGATCGATAACTGCTGTTACAATGGCAGGTTATCGAAATTTAAGCGATTTTGAACATGGTGTTGAAGTCGGCGCACGTGCCATTGGACACAGCATCTCCGAGGTAGCGATGAAGTGGGGATTTTCCCGTACGACCATTCACGATTGTATCGTGAATATCAAGAATCCGGTAACACTGCAAATCTCCGACATCGCTGCGGCCGGAAAAATATCCTGCAAGAACGGTATCAACGACGACTGAAGAGAATCGTTCAACGCGACAGAAGTGCAACGCCTGCGCAAATTGCGGCAGATTTCAATGCTGGCCCATCAACAAGCGTCAGCGTCCGAACCATTCAACGGAACACCATCGATATGGGCTTTCGGAGCTGAAGGCCCACTCGTGTACTCTTGATGACTGCACGGCATAAAGCTTTACGCCTCGCCTGGGACCGTCATCACGGACATTGGATTCTTGATGACTGGAAACATGTTTCCTGATCGGACGAGTCTCGTTTCAAATTGTATCGAGCGAGTGGATGTGTACGGGTATGGAGACAACCTCATGAACCCTGCTGCATCTTAGCAGGAGACTGTCGAAGCTAGTAGAGGCTCTGTAATTGTATGAGGCGTGTGCAGTTGGAGTGATATGGGGCCCCTGATATGACTATGACAGATGGCACGCACGTAAGCCTCCTGTCTGATCACCTGCGCCCATTCATGTCCATTGTGCATTCCGCCGGGGTTGGGCAATTCGAGCACCCCACACTACCAGAATTGCTACAGAGTGGCTCCAGAAACACACTTCCTATGGCCACCAGCCTCCCCAGACATGAACATTGTTGAGCATGTCTGGGATGCCTTGCAACGTGCTGATCAGAAGACATCTCCACCCCCCCGTACGGATTTATGGTCAGCCCCGTCAGTTCCCTCCACCACTACTTCAGACGTTAGTGGAGTCCATGCTACGTCGTGTTGCTGCACCTCTGCTAGCTCGCTGCGGCCCTACGTGATATTAGGCAGGTGTGCCAGTTTTTCGGCTCTTCAATGTACATCTACAGCGTGTGACCACCGAAGTTCAGCGCTGTCGGGCGTGGCGGCACTTGGATGGGCGACCATCCAGGCCGCCATGCGCTGTTGCTATTTTTCGGGGTGTACTCAGCCTCGTGATGCGTTGAGGAGCTACTCGACCATATAGTAGCGGCTTCGGTCAAGAATACCATCTTAACGATCGGGAGAGCGGTGTGCTGGCCCCACGCCCCTCCTATCGGCATCCTCCACTAAGGTTGACACGGCGGTCGGATGGTCCCGGTAGACCACTCCTGGTCTGAAGACGGAGTACCAGTCTCCCACATTCGTCGGTCGGGAGATATAAACACTCGTCATGAGGGATGATGCCTGTTAGGAAATCGTTCCCTGTACAGCCTTTAGCAGCGGAAGCATTGCACCATACACAAGTTGCCTGTCAATGACTTCTGCGAAACAGTTGCCGGTACTGCTCCATCATATTATACTGTACGTCTCTGAATAGCACTGAATGATGAGTGCGTATGTTGTTGATTCATAGCACGTTTTGTCGTGGGTCAATGTAAGTACGATACAACAGAACCACCTTACGGACAAGTAAGTAAACAAAACTTGTATGATTTCCTAGTAATCAACCTCGTCCTCCTTGTACCCTTGCGGGAAATAAAAACTGAATATGTAAATAAATAGCATAGTACTTGAAAACTTGTATGCATGTTAGTTGTAAATAAGCTGGAAAGCAGTAATGCTAGACAAAGCGGTACACAATTTTACTTCCATATATATTAAGGTGGCTTCTCCGAGCCCGGGTTCACTGCCTCAAATTCTTCACTGGCGCA
The DNA here is from genome assembly GCF_021461395.2 of Schistocerca americana. Classification (NCBI taxonomy): domain Eukaryota; kingdom Metazoa; phylum Arthropoda; class Insecta; order Orthoptera; family Acrididae; genus Schistocerca; species Schistocerca americana. The sequence continues at coordinate 157,500,718 of NC_060128.1, read as the reverse complement.
TTCTCTACGTCATGTTAGATTTTTGCACGCTCTTACGGAAACATCCGGTATATCTACATGTATACACTGTGAACCACTGTGAAGTTCACGGCAGAAGATAAGTCGTACTGTACCAGTTAGCAAGGCTTTTTACCGGCCCATTCAGGCATGGGGCGTGGGAAGTATGACTGCTTAAAAGCCTGTGTGTAATTAATCTAATCTTATCGTCGTGATCCTTATATGACTGAAATGTAGGGGGCTGTAGCATAATTCTGGAGACATCATTTAAAATCGGTTCTTGAAACTTTGTCAGTAGCCTTTCTCGGGATAGTTTAGGTCTATCTGTAAGTGTCTGCCAGTTCTGTTTCCTCAACATCTCTGTGGCGCTCTCCCACGGCTCACACAAACCTGGGACAATTCACGCTGCTCTTCTCTGCGTACATTCAATTTCTCCTTCTAGTCCTGTCTAGTATGAGCACCACTGACGAGAGCGATATTATGGGGATTAGTCGCACGAGCGATTTGTAAGCAACCTCCTTTGTAGACTATTTGCATTTCCCCAATATTCTACCAATAAACCAAAATATGCCACATGTTTTGCCCATGACTGAGCCTATGTGATCGTCCTTCTTCATGTACCTCCTAAGTGTTACACTCAAGTATTTGTATGAGTTCACAGATTCCATCTGTTACTCACCAATACTATGGGGTACCATGTTTTTTCGTTTTCTGAACTGCATAATTTTACATTTTTGAACATTTAAAGCGAGATGCCAATTATTGCTACCCCCCTTTGAAATCTGATTAAGGTCTGACTGAATGTCTGTACAGCTTCGTTCAGACTGTACTTCGTTTTAGGCAACACCATTGTTGTGGACTGGAAAGACAGCCAATCCACAGTGACGGGCACGCGCTTAAACTCACGCAGGCTGGCGTGAGGTCTGAAACAGGATACGTAATGAATGCTACAAATAAAAGTACGTAGCTGCTGGAATACTTAACTTTAATCCACAATTGGTGAACATTGGCCTTGTTACTGTACATGCTTCATTAGATACATAACAAAGGATAATTGGCGCCTTGCTAGGTCGTAGCAATTGACTTAGCTGAAGGCTATGCTAACTATCGTCTCGGCAAATGAGAGCGTAATTCTCAGTGAACCTTTCCTAGCAAAGTCGGCTGTACAACTGGGGAGAGCGCCTGTACGTCTCTGTAGACCTGCCGTGGGGCGGCGCTCGGTCTGCTATCACTGATAGTGGCGACACGCGGGTCCGTCGTATACTAGCGGACCGCGGCCGATTTAAAAGCTACCACCTAGCAAGTGTGGTGTCTGGCGGTGACACCACAACCATGATGTGTGAAAAGTATGATGTCACTATTAATGTTATTCTTTAGATCACTGACATGCAAAATCAACAGAAAGAAACCTCCCAGGGTCAGACCTGAAGTTACTCGTACATCTGACGATGACTCTCCATCCAAGATATCTTACTGCGTCCTCACTACCAAGAAATACTCGTCACAGCCACATATTTCGTCTGCTGCCCTATATGAGCATACTTTCGATAGTAAGCGTAGGTGTGGTACTGTGTCAAATGCTTCTTCAAAATCGAGAAATACTGCATGTACCTGACTGCCTTGATCCATGGCTTTCAGGATGTCGTGTGCGAAAAGTGCGAGTTGCATTTCATATGACCAATCTTTTCGAAATCCATGCTGGTTGGCCGGCTGTTGTGGCCGATCGGTTCTAGGCGCTTCAGTCCGGAACCGCGCGACCGCTACGGTCGCAGATTCGAATCCTGCCTCGGGCATGAATGTGTGTGATGTCCTTAGGTTAGTTAGGTTTAGGTAGTTCTAAGTTGTGGGGGACTGATGACCTCAGATGTTAAGTCCCGTAGTGCTCAGAGCCATTTGAACCATGTGAACCATGCTGGTTGGCACGGATGAGATCGCTCTGTTAGAAATTCCGCATTATGTTTGAGTCCAGAATATGTTCTATGACTCCACAATGGGTGTCAGGGGTATTGTGGATCACTTCTGCTTCCCTTCTTGTAGACGCGTGTGACCTATAGTTTCTTCTAACTACTGGACGCTGTTTTGTGTTCAAGGGATCTACGATAGATTACAGTTACACAGAATGTAGCTGAGCCGCAAATTCAGAATAGATTCTGATAGAGATTCCACTGCGCCGTTGTGATGTAACAAAATAAAAGTGATGTTGTTATTCAATGGAAAAGTTGGAAATTGAGATTTCGCTTACTGTTTTATCAATCACAATTGGCGTAAGAATCATGCATTGACCATTGTCATAAAATATTGCATAATGAAATGTGAATAGTCTTTACTTGCAGTTTCGCGTGGCTTGAAGCAGTCACAGCTAGCGTGCTATTGATTAAGAAATTACATTATCGTCTTTCTAAGTCCTTCATGATCGTAGATACGGTCATACCTGGTTGTGAAGTTATTGTTATGACAAAACAACTTCCTAAGGGACCGGAAAGTTCTTAAGGGCGCAAAAACAACTGTAACATCACAGAAAAGAGAAATTCAATATTAAAGCTGATGCAAGAAGACGATAAAACAGTTTTCTTTTTGTCAATGTAACACTCACATTGGACTGCTGATCTTGGTGTCTGTAATCTTAGCAAAATGCACAACTACCTAAAATGAAAATAACGCTGAGGAGATGATAGGAATGAGCACTGCTAAATGATTCAATATTTCCAGAACAAATATTTATTATAACTAACACATATATCGTACCTTATGCTTAGTACTACAATGACGGTAGATTTTTATGTCCGTTTCATGTCCATTGAGCGCTCTTTTATGTAGACATTGTCCTCTTGAGTCACTCGTGTGTCGTCACGATAACATTTCTTCTTTTTACACTTCACTCAAACTTAGACGGAACACGTTTTTATTTACTTAGTAAAAAGTTAGATCAGACTGCCACAAATCTGCGTCCGTCTTACTTAAGAATAAATTACAAGTCTTTAGCGCTCAAGGCTTCATTTGTTCTCCAGCGAACAAAATAGTGAAGGATCGTATATCTATCCGTATTCTTCTGTTTATGTTGCCGTGCCACGGAGTCTCACTCGTGCTTCCTAGAGCCAACCGAGTTCTAACGGGGTCAGGAAAAGAAAAATGGTTCAAATGGCTCTAAGCGCTATGGAACTTTAACTCTGAGGTCATCAGTCCCCTAGACTTACAACTACTTAAACCTAATTAACCTAAGGACGTCACACACATCCACGCCCGAGGCGGGATTTGAACGTGCGACCGCATCAGAAGCGTGGTTCCGGAATGAAGCGTCTAGAACCGCTCGGCCACAGCGCCCGGCTAACGGGGTCAGATTTTGGCCTTCGGAGTAGCGAGATGGTACGCAGCATTGCCACACAAGTTGGACATGTTGCGTCAGTTGTGCAAGGTGAACATTCTCACACCCCGTAGACGAGATTTTGGTTGTCCATGCAGCACCGACGCCAGTCAGCACTGTTGTATTGCAAGGGCAGCGTGGCATGTCGCACATCTAGCACAGCACAGATAACTGGGCTTGTGAGCCCAGAGTTGGCGACACGAACTGTTGCGAACCGGTTATTAGCAGCGGAACTACGTGCATCCACACACCCCTAGCCGGTCTTCCACTCACGCCACAGTATCGACGTACACGAATCGACTAGTGCCGTCAGAGGATCACTTGGAATGGCGCGCCGTGGTCTTCAGCGATGAAAGCTGGTTCTGACTGCACGCAAGTTGTGGTCGTCCGCTCGTACGATGTAGACATGGTGACCGCTGTCTCGTAGCGTGCATTCGCCCACGAGACACTGACCGCACTTAAGGTCTTACGTTCTGGGGTGTAATAAGCTACAACTGTCGTACATCTTTGGTGTTTCTGGATGGAACGCTGACCAGCGCTCGGTACGTGCAGAATGTTGTTAGACCCGTTCTTTTGCCGTTCTTGCGACAGAAAGGTGATGAGTTGTTCCAGTAGGATAACGCTCGCCCACACACGGGCTACACCGAGCACTAATGTGGATGTTTCAGCATGGGTGGCCACCTGGTGCCTCAGAAGCTCTTCTGCTATTGATTTGTAAATGTAATCATTTTGTACTCCATAATCACAGCTGCAGCAATACGTCTTGAGAGAAATGGAAAAGAAAGTACTTTTTTCCGGCAACGTATTTCACTCATCTTTTCAATGGTACGAGAATTAAGTTGGGGTGGTCCTCCTGGATTTTCCTTTGTAATGGAACGTTTGAAAACAGAATTAGGGATTTCTGCTTTCGCTTTGCTCCTCTCAATTTCAGTTCCAATCTCGTTCATGACATTGGTGCCACTAATCGCCTTTACGTATGCCCGGAATTTCTTTGGGTTTTGTGAAAAAATCATTTGACATCATTCTGCTACGGTGGTGGTTCAAGGCTTCGTGCATTGCTCTTATAACGTTCTCTGGCAGCACGCATCCAAAGTGAAAGTTACAAGAACATTTCGATGTATAATGCTCACTGTTAATTGAATTTCAAAAGGACACTTAATTTTGTGAGGAAAAAGATAATTATGAATTTTGCTATTATAAATGATTATTGAAAGAGTGTGAAATACTGTCTGTGGCGGAGGATGTGAAAACCGCCACAGAAGAAACGATATGTAATGAGAAATTGCAAAGACTGTACAAGAATTAGTTCAGATACAAATAGGCAATGTATTGTAATAGAATCGCTTGTCTTCTGCACGGACTGAATGGGAGAGAAACCCGTGACGTTGAATTAGGCTCTTACGTAGTCTTCTTTTGTCATAAGTCCACGATCGACGCCATTTGTAGCTGGGATTGTAAAAGGTGTGTAAAGATTTTAATTGTTTCTGATAAAATATATTTATATAGTAAAATCTGTTTGTCACAATTACTGCAAAGTTCGCACCGGACATTACCCATTTTATTTAAGAAATTTCAGCATTTTATTGGATATCGCTTGCGGTGCGGTGCTGCGCCGCGCGCGAGCAGTCTGCAGCAGCGGCAGATTTAAATATACGATCGCAATAACGACCACATCCTAAAAAGGGTACAGGTAAAGGTGAACGAAAATAATAAAGTGTTTCTTTTCACAGCATTCCAGACGCAGAATAAAAGGATATAGTAGTTTTTATTTTGTGCATTCACAGGTGGATACAAGCTGCAGCTTCTGTAAATTTTCATTAAAAAAAGTGATAAATTCTGAACATATCGTAAAATGTATTTAAAAGTGAATAATTTTTCAGGAGAGCTTAGCAATATTAAAAAGAAAACATTTTCATATGATAAAGATAGTCTTATGCTTCAAAGCTAGTCGGAGTATAACCAGTTAAACAAAAATCCACTGCAACGTGAAAATGTTTGCTAAATTCGATGGACAATAATATTTTCATTCTCGCACAAACAGCTTTAGTACTTGAATAAAAGTAAAACTTGAATAATTATTTTGGAATATTCAAAGAAATTCATTTTTATTAATCTGCAACAGTATATTTCACACGTAAAGCAATAATCACAGATGAAAAATTTATTGCAACCTTTCATTTCTCGTGTCCATCCATGCATATATTAAGTTCAATCTCAACGCAAAAAGCAAAGAAAGTTTAAAACCCAGAATAATTAAAATAGACAGAATCGCATTAAACTCTGATGGCTGCCGAACGTGTTTCATTCAGCGTCTACCTGCAGCTATATGCTTTGCTTTTATACCTGTTATGCAGTAGTCTCTGTTTATCAGTTTTGGGGGTAACAACAATTCGGAGCACTGTTTAGGGAAAAAGCGAGACACGGGGGAGGTACGGACGAGAGATGAGGGCCCCGAGTTTTTATACCCTCTTTTGCCACTGGCTTGTGCTCCCCCCCCCCCCTCCCCCCCCCCCCCCCCCCCGCAAGCCGTGCAGCGGCTGACTATTGCGGTTGTGTTGAGAGAGAGAGAGAGAGAAACAGAGTGGGGGAGGGAGGGAGGGAGGGAGGAAGAGGGGGGGGGGGGCAGAACTGAAATGAGAACTCGGCTTGCCGTCTTTTCAATAGAGCCCGCAGGCAAACAAACAATCTGCGGCAGTATCGCGGGGCAGCGCCGCAAAGCCCTGCGGAATAACTCGAATGAATTGTTGGCCGACAAGGAGCAGTCGGAGAGCAAGAGAGGGGAGGCAAAGAGAAACAACCGGGCCCGCTCACAGCAGAGGCGGCCGGGAAACCCCTGGAAAGGTCGCCGCCAAAAGCCGCATCCCGCAATCCTCGTTATCCTTGCAAGAGGTGGATCACGCCGTTTTAACACTGTCTGTCTCCGCAAACTTCACTGGCCGCTGCTAGACATCACTAGTACAGTGGAACTTCATTAACTAGGATCGACTTTTTTAATACAGTAAATTTACGTTATTTAATATCCAGAAAGTAATGCCATACCCTGCTAGTACGCTCTAAACAAACTCAGCACTTTCTGGTACCATAAGCGGGTGAGAGTGTCGGTCGAGGTTCTAATTCTTCCCTCACGTGGTGTCACCGACTTTTTCCCTGGCTTTCCTCGACCGTCGAGTGTCAAAATCACATCTGCTTGTGTACCCTGTCAAGAGTGAATAAGTAAGACGTAATATTTTGTCAAAACTAGACACGATTGTCTTAATGGGATTTCCGCGATCGTTCATTAAATAAAAATATGGCATTTCAGTATTTGATCGCTATTTTTTCTTTTCAGTGACCGGTTTCAGGCAAGCTGCCCATCTTCAGATCAGTTAGACAAAGTTAAAATATAATTAACAAGAGGGATACTGTTAGTGATAGAAATATCTTAGTTTACAAAAAGAAATTTTGCAACGTATTAAATGCCAACATACGATATATTGCAGTTACAGAGTAACTTGTCAATACAGAACTATCGATTCGCTGTCATAACTAAAGTAAATTTTAATCTGTTAAAACTGCGATATAAGGTTTTAGCAGATTAAAATTTGCTTTAGTTATGACAGCGTACCGATAGTTCTGTATTGACAAGTTACTCTGTAACTGCAATATATCGTATGTTGGCATTTAATACGTCGCAAAATTTCTTTTTGTAAACTAAGGTATTTCTATCACTAACTGTATCCCTCTTGTTAATTTTATTTTAACTTTGTCTAACTGATCTGAAGATGGGCAGCTTGCCTGAAATCGGTCATTGAAAATAAAAAATAGCGATCAAAGACTGAAATGCCATATTATTATGTAATATTTTGTGTCTGAAAATTATCGTTTAAATGAAGTCGTCTTTTAACGAAGTAAAACCAACACAAATAGCACATAATGTTGAAAAAATTGTCGCAGTATTTGCTTTCTTACCGTAGTTGTGTGCTTTTTTCACAGGGTTGAATATTTGCGACAAAAGTACGTCGATACTACGTTTCTGCTACGTGTAGTAGTCCGAAATATACTCACTATTCCTTACAGATGCCGTAATGCTGCGTGCCGTTCTGTAAGAATTAAACAGGAAAAACCAGTGACGTAACTTAACACGAATTTCCGGTTGATAATGAGCTAAGAAATGTGCGGTTACGGAGTGACCTCTCGGGCAAACTCCTCGCTAAATACACCGTCACATTCAGCAGTAGTTTGCAGTCAACGTTTTACCGTCGCATGTTATAAATCTGTTATCATGAGAAAGATACCCAGCAGAGTTCCAAATTATATCCTTAGAAAAATCAGATTTGAATTTCCCCTATATAAACCACCTTTCAGTAATACTTAAGAACCAATAAATTCTAAATTTCAGTATTGTAAACCAAGCGTGCTCATAAAGAATTTTATAGCTCCTTTCCTGATAGTGTAGCTTTATAACACTGTAAGGGCTCCACCACTGACCTATCTCAGAGGATGTATCGTAATGAAAGTACTACAGGAAATATCCTGTTCATCCAGCCGTCATCTGATTTCAACCGATTTGCATAAATCACTATTAGAGTATTTAGTACCTTCCGGGTGACGTCAAAGGAAACAGCGTATGTTGTTTGTCTGCTGCCTTCGTGAATCTGCCAGATGCGGTGTCGGATTTTGTGGCAAGCGCTCTCCCTTATGTGCAAACTTATGGTCTAAGAAAACAGGTGGAAATGTATGCAGTATGGAAATTTGTGGTAAGTTCTATGGGACCAAACTGTTGAGGTGGTCGGTCCCTAGGCTTACACCTACTTAATCTAACTTAAACTAACTTATTCTAAGGGCAACACACACACCCATGCCCGACGGAGGGAGCCGTGCGAACCGTGGCAAGGCCCCTAAGACCGCAAGGCTAACCCGCGCAGCAATGTATGCAGTGCCAGAACTAGAAAAAGCAGCATGTTTTTGTTGTAACAGTGAAGGAAGCCATCCAGTACTTCTTAGTGCTCTTGTCTGTAAAGGTTTCTTACCAGCTATGCTGAAGCAGACAGTTTCCTTTGCAACACACGAAGAACCGAACTTTGTGAACTCCATCGGGAGGCGATGCGTATCTAACGTGGTAGGCTCTCCAATCAGTAATAGCTGGTAGCAGGTGGGCAGAAGATTTAATTGCTTGAAAGTAATCAGGGTAATTGAGAAAAACTTAATTTGTGACATTTCACGAACAGCTTATGCTAGCGATGTAAATGAAGTGTCAAAAAACATCAAATGGCAACATAAATTCAAACTTCCCTGGTTTCGCTTGACGTATATTGTCTTAAATAGTAATAATATACCGATCCATATTTAAATACACTATATTTCATGGTTTCTGAACAAAACTTTAAAATACAATAAATTGGAAAGACTATCATACTTTTTGTGAAACGCTTGATCTACATGTAAGAAATAAAATAAATCGGAGAAACATGTGGCGCACCTCCCACTGATGTTCCAAATCATGTACAGCAAATGACGTGCCGACTAGACTTTAAAGTTCAGTCTTTAAGTTAGAGTCTTTTAATTTTAAGGAGTACAAGAGGATATTTGTCCGGTGGAGTTTCTCTCAGTGGTTTTCTTATTTCATTACTGTATGAGCATCTCAGGTGCTGTACCTGATTTCGAGCCCCATTCAAATGGACGAGAAATGTTTCTTTATTTTATTTCTTTCTTCTAGGTAAATCATTTTACAAAACATTTGAACATTTTTAAAAAAAATTTATTTTATCAGGCCATTAGAGCTTTTACTTCCTTTTACAAAAGTTGTTCACTCGAATCAATGCTAAGCACAGCCACTGTCAAGAGAGGTAGTCATCATGTACTGCCTCAGCGGTGTACGAGACATGTGAAGAAAACGGGTAGGGGAGGAATTAAACGTAATGCTCACAGAAGTTTGCCGTCGAAAATTTATCCCACCAACCAGTTATCTTCCTATTTTATGAATAACAGAGATCCCATGTACGAAACAGCTTCAAACTTTTGATTACTTTACAAATGACTTAGTGTGTTAAGTATTTGACGTTAAGTATGTAAGCGAGAAAAAGTTAGGAAAGGTTTGAAATTATGCTTAATTGTGGTTTGGAAGTTACTAACTGCTCTCATTACAAAACACTGGACGATTATAATGTCAGTAATTTGGGCTCAGTTTTAAACAAAAGCATGTTTCTCGAGCATTGCAGTGTTTATGGCGTCACATCTCCTGAATTATGAGTCGTACAATGATATAATTTTGCAAGTACGTTCAGTGTTAGACTATACGTGAATACTCCGTGTAATCTGTGTTGCGAGTTAAGTCGGTAGTGAAGAAGTAATAAATTAAAACGTCATATCTTATGCTGAATTTGTACTGCATGAACTGGCGAAAATGTAGTAAGCGATAAACTGCTTTCCTTTCATCAGTTTGTGGGGGGTGTCAACGAGAAAAAGTTTCGCGAAGGTTTGAAATCATGTGTAAAATTTGTTGCAAATCGCTAAGTGCGCTCACTCTCAAACGAATGAAGTATGGGTGTGTACGCGCTGTTAGTTTCGCTACCTCCAGACCAGTGCGAAACTTTCGCACTTTATAGTTTTAATACACTCCTGGAAATGGAAAAAAGAACACATTGACACCGGTGTGTCAGACCCACCATACTTGCTCCGGACACTGCGAGAGGGCTGTACAAGCAATGATCACACGCACGGCACAGCGGACACACCACGAACCGCGGTGTTGGCCGTCGAATGGCGCTAGCTGCGCAGCATTTGTGCACCGCCGCCGTCAGTGTCAGCCAGTTTGCCGTGGCATACGTAGCTCCATCGCAGTCTTTAACACTGGTAGCATGCCGCGACAGCGTGGACGTGAACCGTATGTGCAGTTGAGGGACTTTGAGTGAGGGCGTATAGTGGGCATGCGGGAGGCCGGGTGGACGTACCGCCGAATGCTCAACACGTGGGGCGTGAGGTCTCCACAGTACATCGATGTTGTCGCCAGTGGTCGGCGGAAGGTGCACGTGCCCGTCGACCTGGGACCGGACCGCAGCGACGCACGGATGCACGCCAAGACCGTAGGATCCTACGCAGTGCCGTAGGGGACCGCACCGCCACTTCCCAGCAAATTAGGGACACTGTTGCTCCTGGGGTATCGGCGAGGACCATTCGCAACCGTCTCCATGAAGCTGGGCTACGGTCCCGCACACCGTTAGGCCGTCTTCCGCTCACGCCCCAACATCGTGCAGCCCGCTTCCAGTGGTGTCACGACAGGCGTGAATGGAGGGACGAATGGAGACGTGTCGTCTTCAGCGATGAGAGTCGCTTCTGCCTTGGTGCCAATGATGGTCGTATGCGTGTTTGGCGCCGTGCAGGTGAGCGCCACAATCAGGACTGCATACGACCGAGGCACACAGGACCAACACCCGGCATCATGGTGTGGGGAGCGATCTCCTACACTGGCCGTACACCACTGGTGATCGTCGAGGGGACACTGAATAGTGCACGGTACATCCAAACCGTCATCGAACCCATCGTTCTACCATTCCTAGACCGGCAAGGGAACTTGCTGTTCCAACAGGACAATGCACGTCCGCATGTATCCCGTGCCACCCAACGTGCTCTAGAAGATGTAAGTCAACTACCCTGGCCAGCAAGATCTCCGGATCTGTCCCCCATTGAGCATGTTTGGGACTGGATGAAGCGTCGTCTCACGCGGTCTGCACGTCCAGCACGAACGCTGGTCCAACTGAGGCGCCAGGTGGAAATGGCATGGCAAGCCGTTCCACAGGACTACATCCAGCATCTCTACGATCGTCTCCATGGGAGAATAGCAGCCTGCATTGCTGCGAAAGGTGGATATACACTGTACTAGTGCCGACATTGTGCATGCTCTGTTGCCTGTGTCTATGTGCCTGTGGTTCTGTCAGTGTGATCATGTGATGTATCTGACCCCAGGAATGTGTCAATAAAGTTTCCCCTTCCTGGGACAATGAATTCACGGTGTTCTTATTTCAATTTCCAGGAGTGTAAATGGCAGTGTTGGAATAAATGTAGTCATTGGGGTAAAGGTAGCTATAGGAACGAAGAGAAAGCATATTTAAAAATGGACCGAACGACGTGCACTAATAACGATGAATTTATGATATATCCTTGCATATCCGCTTCCATGTACATAATTTTGAACAAAACTCTTTTCAGAATAATACAGTACCTCGATGCAGACGATATTTGATCTAAGAATGTGATCTTCATGTACATTTTTCATTTTCTTTAAGGTTTGTAAAAATGTTAGTTGATTTAGTTATGCTTGAAAGTCTACATACAATTGTCCGTGAGTAAAGATAGGATTTGGTAAATACAATCTTGATCTTTCAAGCGTTTACATACAATTGTCCGTGAGTAAAGATGGGATTTGGTAAATACAATCTTGATCTTTCAAGCGTTTATCCCTGCGTTTTTTTATAATGATCGCAAATGCAGTTTTAGTAGGCAACAGTCTTCTTGTGAATTGAAAAGGCATGCTCGAATCAGAAGGTGTTAAGTTTATCCGTTGTATTACAACAGTTTTTCAGCTGAGCATTATTTGTAAATTCATTGAGTTTTGTTACAAACATACATTACCCACCGATTAAGCCTCGTTTACACTTCACGTTTCTTATCACCACGACAACAGCGTTTTTCTTTAGTATAAGTTTATATGGCGATAATCCTGACAGATGTAATGAATGTAAGGATTCTACAGGATACAATTGGTTCTCAGTCTTCTCGTCGAACTCTGTGCAGTCAAAACTGTAGTCAATGCGAAGTGTATTGGTTAGAATGTAATGTTTGCTTCTTACCTGGTATATTGTTAAGGCCACAATAACCTCTAACTGTATTTTAAGATTTATCTGAACACGTTAAGCAGTAGTAGCAATATACAGGGTGGTCCACTGATCGTAACCGGGCCAAATATCTCACGAAATAAGCGTCAAACGAAAAAAACTACAAAGAACGAAACTCGTATAGCTTGAAGGGGGAAACCAGATGGCGCTATGGTTGGCCCGCTAGATGGCGCTGCCATAGGTCAAACGGATATCAGCTGCTTTTTTAAAAATAGGAACCTCCATTTTTATTACACATTCGTGTAGTACGTAAAGAAATACGAATGTTTTAGTTGGACCACTTTTTTTTTGCTTTGTGATACATGGCGCTGTAATAGTCACAAACATGAGGCTCACAATTTTAGACGAACAGTTGGTAACAAGTAGGTTTTTAAATTAAAATACAGAACGTAGGTACGTCTGAACATTTCATTTCGGTTGTTCCAATGTGATTGATGTACCTTTGTGAACTTATCATTTGTGAGAACGCATGCTGTTACACCGTGATTCCCTGTAAATACCATATTAATGCAATAAATGCTCAAAATGATGCCCGTCAACCTCAATGCATTTGGCAATACCTGTAGTTCGCCTTCCGTAATGTTCGCGCATGCATTGACAATGCGCTGACGCATGTTGCCAGGCGTTGTCGGTGGATCATGATAGCAAATATCCTTCAACTTTCCCCACAGAAAGAAATGGTGGGACGTCAGATCCGGTGACGTGCAGGCCATGGTATAGTGCTTCGACGACCAATCCACCTGTAATGAAATATGCTATTCAATACCGCTTCAACCGCACGCGAACTATGTGCCGGACATCAATCATATTAGAAGTACATAGCCATTCTGTCATGCAGTGAAACATCTTGTAGTAACAACGGTAGAACATTACGTAGGAAATCAACATACATTGCACCATTTAGATTGCCATCGATAAAATGGGGGCTAATTATTCTTCCTCCCATAATACTGCACCATACATTAACCCGACAAGGTCACTGATGTTCCACTTGTCGCAGCCATCGTGGATTTTCCGTTGCCCAATAGTGCATATTGTGCCGGTTTACGTTAGCGCTGGTGGTGAATGACGCTTCGTCGCTAATCTGTCATCGTCCCGTAATTTCTCTTGTGCCCAGTGGCAGAACTGTACACGACGTCCAAAGTCATCGCCATGCAATTCCTGGTGCATAGAAATATGGTATGGTTGCAATCAATGTTGATGTAGCATTCTCAACACCGACGTATTTGAGATTCCCGATTCTCGCCCAATTTGTCTGCTACTGATGTGTGGATTAGCAACGACAGCAGCTAAAACATCTACTTGGGCATCATCATTTGTTGCAGGTCGTGGTTGACGTTTCACGTATGGCTGAACACTTCTGTTTCCTTAAATAATGTAACTGTCAGGCGAACGGTCCGGACACTTGGATGTGGACGTCCAGGATACCGAGCAGCATACATAGCACACGCCCGTTGGGCATTCTGATCACAATAGCCGTACATCAACACGATATTGAACTTTTCCGCAATTGGTTAACGGTCCATTTTAACACGGGTAATGTATCACGAAGCAAATACCGTCCGCACTGGCGGAACGTAACGTGATACCACGTACTTATACGTTTGTGTCAGCGCAATCTATGACAAAGCGAAAAACGTGGTCCAACTAAAACATTCATATTTCTTTACGTACCACACGAATATGTAATAAAAATGGGGGTTCCTATTTAAAAAAAAAACGCAGTTGATATCCGTTTCACCCATGGCAGCGCCATCTAGCGGACCAACCATAGCGCCATCTGGTTTCCCCCTTCAAGCTAGACGAGTTTAGTTCTTTGTAGTTTTGTCGTTTGATGCTTATTTCGTGAGATATTTGGCCCGCTCACTATCAATGGACCACCCTGTGTAAATCGGAATTCAAGGTGACGAGGACGAATATGTCTGTCATTTCGGAAAGTATATTCGTTTGGGAAAGTCGGCTTGTACGATGGGCAGAAATAATGGACTACCGGAGAAGTCGCGGCTATTATCTGTGACAAAGCTGTATACAAAGTATCCCTATAATAGATGTGTTTTAAGAAATTAAAATGGCATTAGTAGTACGTTAATATGAAAAAGGAGCTCTTATTCGTCATTAATAAGATTCATTGCATATAGATATGAAACTGGGCTTGTACGATGTCCTTTTACCTATGATAGTTAAGAGTCTGTTTTATGTCAAAATTTTTCCAAAAATAGTAAGTTTCAGAGCAAAATCGGTATGCAGTGTCAGAAGCCAGTAAAGAAACCTTTGTAACGATATCTCATTCATTCCTGTACGAGTAGTGTATCGTGAGGAAATGAGGAAATGCAGTATTGAGTGAGATGTGTTAAACCTCTAACATAAGACAGTACTTCAAAGGCAAATATTATGACAGTATTTTAATTTTAATTTTCTGTAAGTAATCACGCGTAATACTGAAAATAATTTTTTTGTATCTGGAACCCGTTAGATAGGCAACCTGCAGCTTGTAACGGGTTCTGGGATAAGTCGTTTAGTAATATAAGTCTTCCTGCAGACATACCGTGTGGATTCAGTACTTCGGCTATTGCCGATATTATCGCGAAGACAAAATGAACAGCCCGTGTCGTAGTTTCCCGGAGCAACGATCGGGTCCTACCCTACGTCGTAAGAATTGTCACGTATCAGGAATGCAACATCTCGAGTATACGACGACGAAATTGTACCACTATATTCATTACGCCGAAACGGAAACAGGGAAAGCCGTGTCTTTCCACTTAACGATAACGCCAGACAGGAAATTGCTTGTGCCCGTGCCAAGATTTCTCTCGAGCCTTTGCTAGCCCTCGTTTTGTTCTGGAAGAAGAATCGGGAAGACTAAAAATGGACGAAAGTAAGTACAGTAGCCGGTTACACCGCGACTCCGATATCTGGTGTGCTTATGCGCCGCCGTCAAGATAGCTGCGGGCAGATGGCTTTGCACATCTGCTCTGAGCAAGATTCCTCTCCTTTCGGCAAAAAGACGCGCCCTTTCTGCAGACACTTCTGGTCGAGTCTTCATTTTGGCAAAATATGTTTGAGGCCGTGTGAGAGAGAGAAGCCACGGAAAAAGTCCGTGGCGCAGAATGGCGAGAAGAAGGGAGGCGCGATAACGAGCAGAGACGAGAGGAGATGAGAGCACAACGGTTATTGGCGCGCCTGACGGCGCAGTCAACTGTTCCGCCGGCAGAGAAAAGAACAGAAGACTAGCAGGTAACAGCAGAGCATCGCGAGTTGCGCACGGGGAGCTGGTAAAACATTCAGCAGATAACGGACGAGGTCGTATGTGCGGGCGCAGACGGGGCATCGAGAAGGCGAAACGAGGCGCCCGAGGGACGAAATGGAAGAAATTAGTGGCCTCCGGCTCCTAAGTGCTCCCCTTTGTTCCCATTTCGGTTGCAGGCCGCACTTTTTCTTTAGAAACTCCCTGCCTAGGGGGCATAACAGAAAGGGTCAATGGAAATTTTGTCGAAAGGGGTTAATGCATTGCAATGCTCCCACACATGGAGGTTAAATTTGATTTCACCTCTCCGGAGACTGGCGTGCCTTTTCTTCTGCTTTCCTCAAATATATAGTGAGAGTGTATGCTACATAGGACCGTTTCCAGAACTTATATTACCCAATAAATCTAGGTGGTGATTTTGTTTTATGGGAATTAGGCCGTGGTACAATACTTATTTCTCATATCAAAGCACCCCGTACACTATGGAACAATTTGACAAACTTTACTAGGTTTGTCAAATATTTAAGAGTGTACGGCGCTGCTTGACGTGATTGTCAAACATAGACGGTGTTTGAGAGAAATTTTGATTGATGGCACATTTGACAGCTTGATGGATGTTGTTTTTGTCGGTGTTTTGCTACGCATGTTTAAAAAAATGAGTTTTATTAAAATTAACTCACTGTACCGAGAGTTCCCACGCTTGTTATGGAACCTGTTATTTATCAAGTCTAAAAACAAAATAATTACCAAAATAGTGGAGTTTAGCATCATTCCCAGCCATACATTACACACGAAACGTTAAAGAGGAAAATCAATATTCTACTTATAACATAAAATTACGGAATGGATAGTGTCTTGAAAGGAGGATATAAGATGAACATCAACAAAAGCAAAACGAGGATAATGGAAAGTAGTCGAATTAAGTCGGGTGATGCTGAGGGAATCAGATTAGGAAATGAGACACTTAAAGTAGTAAAGGAGTTTTGCTATTTGGGGAGCAAAATAACTGATGATGGTCGGAGAGGATACAAAATGTAGACTGGCAATGGCAAGGAAAGCGTTTCTGAGGAAGAGAAATTTGTTAACATCGAGTATAGTTTTAAGTGCTAGGAAGTCGATTCTGAAAGTAGTTGTTTGGAGTGTAGCCATGTATGGAAGTGAAACGTGGACGATAACTAGTTTGGACCAGAAGAGAATAGAAGCTTTCGAAATGTGGTGCTACAGAACACTGCTGAAGATTAGATGGGTAGATCATATGAGGAGGTATTGAATAGGATTGGGGAGAAGAGGAGTTTGTGGCACAACTTGACTAGAAGAAGGGATCGGTTGGTAGGACATGTTCTGAGACTTCAAGGGATCACCAATTTAGTATTGGAGGGCAGATTGGAGGGTAAAAATCGTATAGGGAGACCAAGAGATGAATACACTAAGCAGATTCAGAAGGATGTAGGTTGCAGTAGGTACTGGGAGATGAAGAAGCCTGCACAGGATAGAGCAGCATGGCGAGCTGCATCAAACCACTCTCAGAACTGAAGACCACAACAACAACAACAACATAAAATTTTAACGAATCGAAGCTCTCCGAGTGTTTCACGGACGCTTCGTTTGTTCCCACATTTCGATCTTTTTAATGAAATGTCATTAGAGGAAGAAGTACAAGATAACAAGTTTTCGAATACCATATTTGAGTCGTCCTTTTAATCGTGAGGGCGAAGTAACTTAGTTATAAAACGTTTGCCTGTCCATTCGGAGGAAGTTGATGTAAACATCAGGTTCTGGGTCTAGTAATTCCTTCAGCAAATTTTGATGGGTAAATCTCTCAAAGAAGTCATCACCTGTCAAGCGTCTTGTTTTTTTTCTCTTCTTTATACAAAGTGCTAAAGCCAATGCAAGAAACGCTTTGTCTGAATTGGCAGCCATTTCTACCATTGTTAAAACATACGACGACATGAACAACGTGTGCTTAAATTGACAAACTTGATTGGTAAGTGTACGTTGACAATCTCGTGGAGAGAAAAGAGCGAATTTGACAAACAAGTTTGATCGTGTACGAGCTGCTTCATGTCTGCTAATGCTGGAGACCTCATCAGAGACGACAAATGTTCAAATAACAATTTCAATTTTAACCAAGATCAGCAAACCGAACTGTTTACATGAATCTACGCAAGTGTCGGTTCGTGACGTCATCAGACAGCTGCCTAAGATGGCCGAGTCGTTGTGACGTGTGCTATGGAGCCTGTAGTCGGGACGTGCCGGTGCAGTTTGTTTTATTTGACACAAAGGCTCGCAACTTGTTTGATATCAGCGCAATGACAGTTCTCATCTGGACAACACGTATAAATCGACAGTAGTTGATCGTGTATTGGGACCGAGGAACCGCCAAATTCGTTTCTCCGACACTATGGTTTTACCATGGTTTAGCACGATACAAAATGCAACAAAGACCAAAATGGGTAGAACGTAGAAAATATTCCGTTTCTAAATATCAGTTCTTATTTCTCGAATAAAGCATAAATGCAATATTTAGAAACAGTAAAATCTACTGTAAAAATTCTCATGGAAATTCACTGGGTAAATCAGTTACAACTTGATAACTAATTTTGAATAATTCTTGGCCTAAGGCTCTGTCAAAATGTACTGAGAGTCAGCGTTTGTTTCACGCTCGCACCTTCGTTCAGTTCAAGGAGACAGACATCGGTGTCACAAAAGATGCTTTTTTTATAGCACCGGCGAACCATGAGACCAATTCGGCAGTGACTACATGTGTAAATGAGCGACTTCAGCGTTTGGTACTTGCATTGTTACTGAGGAGTAGGTGTCTCTCAGCAGATCACTGTTGGCAGGAAGAGTTGTAGGAGGAGCAGGAGATCACGTCTGGCACTGTCAGCGATTCTTACCTGTAAACAAAAACGAAACGAGCAGTCAGTATTCAGCAGACAATGAAGAAACATCAGGTCGTGACTGAAAGACTCAACTACTTCCTTAACGGCATTCAGTAACACTAAGAGGACTATAGTTACAATCGGTGGTATTTTATTAATCCCGATTAATTTTGGAGTCAATTCCATCCTCAAATATTTCACTTCTTTCCCTTGACATTTGCTTGTGTTTACCACAAATTACTAACTTTACGAGGCAGTCCTTGGTTTTGTCAGAAAGCTTCACAAACAAAACTTAACACAAAAATTAAAACTTACGTCCTGCTTCGGTGAGAAAGTTTCGCATTCGCGTTCACACGTCACGAAAGTAGGTATTTTCATAATGTACTGTAGTCTTCAAACAACTGTTCACAATTATTTTTATTTCTAACAATAAACGTTGTGGATAATTGACAAAGGGCCAGACCTTAATGTAGGATGAAGGACGTCAGTGGACAATGAGGCTACAAGCCAACGTATGTGTGAAAGGGACTTCCATTCCCTTGTGCCATCTGCTTGTCAGTAGGACAACGCACAGTGGAGAAATCAGTCCAAGGACCTTATAAGATTCACGACTCAGCGGACACAACCTTTGCAGACTCGAAGAGAGACGTTGTGAAAACAGAGATGTTGTCAAACTGAGCAAAATCGAAGAATGTTTTTCGTAGATGGATATTTTAAGCACACTACTGGACATTAAAACTGCTACACCACGAAGATGACGTGCTGCAGATGCGAAATTTAACCGACAGGAAGAAGATGCTGTGATATGCAAATGATTAGCTTTTCAAAGCATTCACACAAGGTTGGCGCCGGTGGCGACACCTACAACGTGCTGACATGGGGAAAGTTTACAACCGATTTCTCATACACAAACACCAGTTGACCGGCGTTGCCTGGTGAAACGCTGTTGTGATGCCTCGTGTAAGGAGGAGAAATGCGTACCATCACGTTTCCGACTTTGATAAAGGTCGGATTGTAGCTTATCGCGATTGCAGTTTATCGTATCGCGACACTGCACCTCGCGTTGGTCAAGATCCAATGACTGTTAGCAGAATATGGAATCGGTGGCTTCAGGACGGTAATACGGAACGCCGTGCTCGATCCCAACGGCCTCGTATCACTAGCAGTCGAGATGACAGGCATCTTATCCGCTTGGCTGTAACGGATCGTGCAGCCACGTCTCGATCCCTGAGTCAACAGATGGGGACGTTTGCAAGACAACAACCATCTGCGTGAACAGTTCGACGACGTTTGCAGCAGCATGGACTATCAGCTCGGAGACCATGGCTGTTGTTACCCTTGACATTGCAAAACAGACAGGAGCGCCTGCGATGGTGTAGTCAACGACGAACCTGGGTGCACGAATGGCAAAACGTCATTTTTTCGGATGGATCCAGGTTCTGTTTACAGCATCATGATGGTCGATTCCCTGTGTGGCGACATCGCGGCCAACGCGCTTTAAGGCGTGTATTCGTCATCGCCATACTGGCGTATCACCCGGCGTGATGGTATGGGGTGCCATTGGTTACACGTCTCGGTCACCGCCTGTTCGCACTGACGGCACTTTGAACAGTGGATGTTACATTTCAGATGTGTTACGACCCGTGGCTCTACCCTTCAATCAATCCCTGCGAAACCCTACATTTCAGCAGGATAATGCACTACCGCATGTTGCAGGTCCTGTACGAGCCTTTCTGGATACAGAAAATGTTCGACTGTTGCCATGGCCAGCACATTCTCCAGTTCTGTCACCATCTGAAATTCTCTGGTCAATGGTGGCCGAGCAACTACTCTCGGCCAGCACATTCTCGAGATCTCTCACCAACTGAAAACGTCTGGTCAATGGTGGCGGAGCAACTGGCTCGTCACAATACGTCAGTCACTACTCTTGATGAACTGTGGTATCGTATTGTAGCTGCATGGGCAGCTGTACCTGTATACGCCATCCAAGCTCTGTTTGACTCAATGACCACGCGTGTCAAGGCCGTTATTACGGCCAGAGGTGGTTGTTCTGGGTACTGATTTCTCAGGATCTATGCGCCCAAACTGCGTGAAAATGTAATCGCATGTCAGCTCTAGTATAATATATTTGTCCAATGAATACCCGTTCATCATCTGCATTTCTTCTTGGTGTAGCAATTTTAATGGCCAGTAGTGTAGTATACTGATTATTTGGCATGTGAAAGGTACACATAACTAACAAAAAATACTAACAAATAATTATATTGCTAGGACAAAGACGTGGCCTGTCACCACATATTCATTGTGAATTTTGGTAAATATGAGGTGTGAGAATGGAAAACCAAGAACGAAGAGCTCGGACTAAAAAGGGAGTCAGAAAAGGATGTATTCTTTCACCTCTACTGTTCAATCGATATATGAACTATCAATGACGGAAATAAAAAGAACAAGTGTGGGATCAAAATTCGGAATGAAAGGACATCAATGATATTATTCGCTCATTACATTGCTATCCTGAGTAAAACTGAAGAAGAATTACTGCATTTGGTAAGTAGAATGAACAGCCTAATGAATATAGCGCATGAACTGAGAGTAAACCGAAGAAAGATGAAAATAACGAGGAGTAGCAGAAATGAGGTAGCGACAAACTCGACATTAAAACTGGTGCCCGAGAAGTACATGAAGTTAAGGAGTTCTGCTACCTAGGCAGCAAAATGTTCCATGATGGACAGAGCAAGGAGGACATACAAAGCAGACTAAGACTGGCAAAAAGGACAATCCTGGCCAAAATAAGTTCACTAGTATCAAGCATAGGCTTTGACTTGAGGAAGAAATTTCTGATAATGTACGTTTGGAGCATAGCCTTATATAATAGAGAAACATGGACTGTAGGAAAACCAAGCATTTGAGATGTATTGCTACAGAAGAATGTCGAAAATTAGGTGGACTGATGAGGTAAAGAATGAGGATGTTCTGCGCAGAATCGGCGAGGAAAAAGAATACATGGGAAACACTGACAAGAAGGGAGAGAATGAGAGGACATCTGTTAAGATTTCAGGGAATAACTTCCATGCTAATAGAGACAGGGCACCGGCCTTGCCGCAGTGGGTATACAGGTTTCCGTGGAATCACTGAAGCGCTGTTGGGCGTGGCCGGCACTTGGATGGGTGACCATCCAGCCGCCATGCGCTGTTGCCATTTTTCGGGGTGCACTCAGCCTCGTGATGCCAATTGAGGAACTACTCGACCGAATAGTGGCGGCTTCGGTCAAGAATACCATCACAACGACCGGGAAAGCGGTGTGCTGACCCCACGCCCCTCCTATCCGAATCCTCCTTTGAGGATGACATGGCGGTCGGATGGTCCCGGTAGGCCACTCGGGGCCTGAAGACGGAGTGCTTTAATAGAGAGAGATGTAGAAGATATAAACTAGGGGAGCACACATATATTTGAATATGCATATAATATTTAAGACGTCGAGGGCAAGTGATTCTGTGAGAGGTTGGCACAAGTCAGGAATTCGTAGCGGGCCGCATCAAACCAGCCAGAAAACTGATTACACACCAGGAGTTATATTACTTCTGTGGGACACTTTGCAGTAGTGCCTGATGTGAGGCTCTTCGCCTATGTTTTAATGTTGCTCAAAAATTTGCTTTCGAGCTGATTAAACGCAGCGCAGAGTCTTCGGCTGCCATCTTTATGCCAGCTCACGCGCATATCGCCGTGAGCCTCATAGTAGCGGCTCATCGACAAAACACTATCAGGCATGGTATTCACTAGTGTACCTGAGTAAAAGTTTGCCGTTCCATTACTCTCTACCAAATAACTGACAACCAGTTAATTTGCGTTGAATCCATGACAACAACAAGGAGTATCGTACTGATTTTTAAATTTTATTGTATGATGGAAGTATGGTTCTTAGGTAATTTTTAAAGGGCAGTTGAACTTAACTTAATGCGGAAGTTCATGAAATTTACCGAATAGTAAAACTCATAGACAATAATTTCCCAAAGTTTGAATGATGGAATTGCAACCGAAGTGCCCGGAAAATAATTTAAAGTGTGACGTGGCCTTCCTGCCATCACCACGTTTTGAAGTAATACTGCCTCGGTGAACAACGATTCAGTGGATTACTTTCAATCAAACTTGCACGGGATACATCTAGAAGCTTTGCTTTTCTAGACCATCTGTGACTCTGTACGGTATGTTAGAAACAATAACAAACCGACTGCTTTGTTTGTGAAGAAGCAATCCTTTTTTCCCAACATATTCATTTGCTACAGTCGTCAGAATTGCAACTTATGATGCAGTTCTGCGATTTAATGGTGAGAACGTAAGACGATGAAGGTATTAGAGAGAATTGGCTTTAAGACAGGAAATTGCACTGAAAACATCTTGAAAAAATAAATTTACACCGCCTGACTGCGGCTGACAAGTCAGTTGAAGACCTGGTAAAGAAAGGAAGGCAGAAAACAAGAAACCATAAGAGAAGCCTTGAGAGGAAAGAGGATCCTGAATACTTATCTGTGGTCTTATGAAGAGGTGACATAAGAAGAAACGTTAGGTTGAACTTTAAATTACACTTCCTGATAATTACGTTTTTAAAAGTGACGTACCTTTCTCTCGGAATATATGAAGGTTTGAATTTGAAATTTAGTACATTTATTTCTACAACACCATTAAATCTTTTCTAAAGAGTAAATTTTGAAAATCTGAATGTATGGTCAGATATGGGACAAAGTGCTTGGAATTTTGCATTAATTTTATATTATACTTACAGAGTTAATATTAATATTCTCCTATTCGATACATTCAAAACACCTCGTGAGAGAATCTTAATATATGCAAGGAGATTAAACAGAGAAATTTTTGGATAGTTTCTGAGAAAAAGGTACTTATATATATATAAGGGAATTTTAAAGTGTTGTTTGCAAAAAAATAATATATGTACCTTTTTCTCAGAAACTATCCAAAAATTTCTCTGTTTAATCTCCTTGTATATATATATATATATATATATATATATATATATATATATATATATATATATATATATATAAGGGAATTTTAAAGTATATATATGTATATAAATCTGAGGAACATAAGACTAAAAGTGTTAATTTCATGTAAAGCATGATCCAAAATTTCCTTGCTATATTCTCAAAACTGTGGATTCAACACATCTTTTAAACAGTGTACGTTTTTCATGAAGACCTCTCAAACATGCTGAAAAATAGGTAAATTATGTGGAAATGCCTTAACGGCCCTGGTCTAATTACTTTACTGTTACTGACTGGTAATCCCACACTTAGGAGCAATGTTAATTATTAATGAATATAGTTAATGTAAATTGACTTCAAAATATGAGGTTAGCGAACTTATCACTACAACGTAGACATATATTGTTCTATCAGTGGTAGTAGAGGGTGAACTAGATCCTTACAGAGAATTATAATATTTCAAGTTTCATCAGTATCCAGTTTCAACTGGATTTTGGAGAGCAGATGTTGCCGTGCATGTGAAATAAATTCACACGCAACGAGAATAATTATATGATTTACCCCTTTCACAAGCGATTTGGATTTCTTTGCCTGTTTGCAGCAGAAGTTTGTTTCCTATAATTTTGCTGATAGTGAATTTCCTGTTGCCATGTCTTTCTGGGGGCAAGGTATCTCCTTCCTGCCACCATTAGCCAATCCAATAAAATTTATTTTTGTCAGGGAGGAACAAGTAAAAGGAGTTTACTAACGTCTCTGCACGTGAGAATATTATATTAGCCTACCACAAGAGTAACCATTACACTGAAGTGAGCAAGTTACTACTGGGAAAGGCTACACTGAATGTAGACGGAACGATAAATGGTTCAAACGGCTCTGAGCACTATAGGACTTAACTGCTGCGTTCATCAGTCCCCTAGAACTTTAGAACTACTTAAACCTAACTAACCTAAGGACATCACACACATCCATGCCCGATGCAGGATTCGAACCTGCGACTGCAGCTGTCGCGCGGTTCCAGACTGTAGCGCCTAGAACCGCTCGGCCCCTCCAGCCGGAAGATGGAACGATAGCTGGAGCAGATACATACTTACACACACATTTTACAGAAAATCAACAAACAGCACAATGCCCTTCCGAGGCTAGTCACGCCGATGAGCACTTCGTCAACGGCCTAACCAGAGTGCAAAGGAGGGAATTTGTAGCGAGGTAAATAATGACGAGAAGTTTTCACCTCATGCTTAAAAACTGCTAGCACGTTGGCACGTCGTCGTCAGTGTGGACGGGCCGAGATCAGGTGACTGACTGACCTTTCAACAACGAGACGCTGGGAGCTTTGTAGCTTCGCCGTTCAGATTTTCTACTGAGCAGGGTTGCCACTATCTGGCTCCGCACACCGAACCAACCGGGGGTGAACTCAGCAACCACTTCCGTCTCTTATGTTGCCCAAGCGAGGGGCAAGGCACCTCACACAGTTGGCAACAAGCGGTCACGCAGTGCTGAAAATAGCGGACGTGCATTGTGTGCTGCCCCCTGGGCGCTAGGCTGTCGTTAATCTTGGTACCCTCCCACCTAACGGCCACTATTGGCGCCCTTTTGTACTGCACAGGCATTTTCGAAGCAGCTTCCCTGCCATTACTTGCAACATTATTGTTAATATGAATAATCGATGTCGCATATACACTACACGACATAATCAAAAGATAGCATTTTGAAAAGCTTGTAATTATTTCCCATTGCGACTCTTTACTTTGAAATTTGGCTCAAAGGTGTCTACAGCAGTCCTCTGTAACAGTGCAATAGCGTGGGGCTCTGTGACGTCACCCTTGGGATCGGAGAAGCTTCAGACATGCGGAAGAAAACACTGAGCTCAGAAGTTCATGTGAGGTGTAAGGTGGCTTAGTGACGTTACATTGGTATCAAATTTCACCACAATTCTACCAGATACAACCGTAGACGAGTCACACAAAGGGGAGTTCCCAGCACTTCCTCTTGCTCACACTTTACTCCTTCTTTTGACGCCTCTGCACTGGAGGTCAGAACCGCGATACCCAATGCTGAAATCACGAGGTTTTCTTATGGGTCGCCGAGAGAAAATTTTCAAACACGTCGCTTCTCGGAATCGACACGAAGGCCTCAGGGAGTGGCACGAAGAACGTCGACGAAACCACCACTTCCATTGGGACGTGGGTTGCCACAAATTTCGTGATCGAAAACGACAGTGCGCCGTGTGAAGAGGAACAGGGCGACGTTCTTGACAGTCTTTGACACTACTGACACTCCAAGACGTTTCAAGGCTGCGCTAAAGACATTGTGGGCGTGCACCCCATCTAACGTGACTGCGCCCCTTTGTATGCACGACCACAATTTTTTCTTTTGTGTATAGATCGGAACACGATCAGAAGCAGCCCTCCTCTTTTTCGCCCTCCTGCACTGTGATCACGGAGTGGAGCGACATTTACACAATCCTAAACAAAACGGCAAAGGGTCGCTTTAACACCCTCCAGTTTGGCAATACTGTCAGTAGCATACACCCACATTTGTTGAGACTGTCAGAATGTTCCTGTGCAGTGAAAACCCGTCCGAGTGTTAGGCGCCTACAGGTAGGCAACTGCTTGACACCTCTACCTTCCAGCATGCCTACTAGCAGGTGGGAGGAGGAGATTAGTGTTTAACGTCCCGTCGACAACGAGGTCATTAGAGGCGGATCACAAGCTCGGATTAGGGAAGGATGGGGAAGGAAATCGGCCGTGCCCTTTCAAAGGAACCATACCGGCATTTGCCTGAAGTGATCTAGGGAAACCACGGAAAACCTAAATCAGGATGGCCGGAAGCGGGATTGAACCGTCATCCTCCCGAATACGAGTCCAGTGTGCTAATCACTGTGCCACCTCGCTCGGTAGTAGCAGGTGGCCGGGACACTCTGACGAGTTTTTCTCTGTGAAGGTGCATTTTTAAAGTGTTCAATAAACGAGGGCTGATGCTTCTGACAGTATGGCCGAACTGGATGGCGTTAAAGGGACCCTCTGCCGTTTTGTTTAAGAATGTGTCAAAACAGGAGGGCTGAAAAAACATAAGCACTCGTTGCTGCTTTATATCACGTTCAAATTTCGTAGAATGGTTTTGAACGGTTCCTTGTGGGTCCAAACTGTACACGAGAGCAAAAATTACGGCCGCACTGCACTTTAAAGGGGTGTGGTCAAGCTCAATGAGGATGTACGCCCACGATGTCCTTTGAGAAGCCTTGGAACGTCCAAGGGTATCAGCAGTGTGAAATATTGACAAGAACTTCGTCCAGTTCCTCATCCTACTGTGAACTGTCGCTTTCGGCCATAAAATGTCTGCATATCAATACCTCAAGAGAAGGAATGATTTCATAGACGCTCTTCGTGCCACTCCCCAAGGCGGCGCGCCGGCCGGGGTGGCCGAGCGGTTCTAGGCGCTACAGTCTAGAGCCGCGAGACCGCTACTGTAGCGGGTTCGAATCCTGCATCGGGCATGGATGTGTGTGATGTCCTTAGGTTAGTTAGGTTTAAGTAGTTCTAAGTTCTGGGGGACTGATGACCTTAGAAGTTAAGCCCCATAGTGCTCAGAGCCATTTGAACCGGGCGGCGCGGTGTGTGACAGGTTTCCCTCGGTGACACATAAGAAAACAGCGTGAATTCAAAACTGGGCGTCGTGGTTCTAAACTCCATATGCAGAGGAGTCAAAAGAAGGGGATAATGTGCCCCCCCCCCCTCCCTTCGTGTGAAAAGTCCACGGTGACGTTGAGCAGAATTGTATTGAAATTTGGTGCCAATATGACATCACTAACCTCGGATACACGTCACACGAACTTGTCAGCTGTGGTCTTTTTTTTTTGCCTATGTCGACACTTCGTTGTTTCAACAGTCGCCGAGCCTGGGGTTACCTCAGAGGGCGTCAGGCTTTTGCACCTTTACAGAGGAAGGGTGTTGGCTCCTGTGAGCCAAATTTCAAACTTGTTCGTCATAATGATATATAATGACAAGGTTTCGAAGGAGAGATCATTTCATTGTGTTACAGAGTGTAATAGGATGAAACTAGGAATGGGGGACATTTTAGTGAGGTGAATAGCTATTCTGATAATTTTCAGTTACTGAATTCAATTGGCAGATTGCAGACTGATACAACAAGGATAAACGTATAATTGGTCCACAGACCATTTTCAGCACACTGGTACCAACCGACCGCTGTGACATCCTGTAGCAATGCAGTGCCATGGAGGATGGAGGGGTCAACACGCCTCCCTCCAGGCCGCTGTCAATTTTCGTGATCCGGAACTGGACACTACTGCGTCGCAAGAAGGATAAGCCATTTTTAATTAATTAGTTTCCATAAATGTGTTCATTATGTGCCACTCATTCATTCTTTCATTTGGAAATACCGACTTATTTTTCATATTCACACTTTGTCTTCGTAAGGAGTGAACGGCAGCAGTAGTCTCTCGCATGTGTTTTGGGCACGGAGTACTACAAATTAAAGTTCGTGCAAACGGCGATTAAGGAGCGAATGCGTCTGAAAAGACCAGGCAGCGCAGTGAGGTCAATAGAAGCGAAACAGGGTAGGGGAATATACTTGAATTAAAACCCGTAAAGGTGAGGGAATTAATGCGTCTGAAAGGACCAGGCAGCGCAGTGAGGTCAATAGAAGCGAAACAGGGTAGTGGAATATACTTGAATTAAAACCCGTAAAGGTGAGGGAATTAAGTTAGGAAACGAGACAGTAAATGTAGCAGATACAAAGCAATTGATGACGACGGAAATACAGACTGTTATAAATGGGTCTGGGTACAACAAGAAAACCATTTCCGAACAAGTGAAATTATTTTAACATCTAATATAACTTTAAGCGTTGGAAACTCTTTTTCTGATTTACCTGGAATACAACCATGCACGGAAGTGCAACAAGAACAATAAAATGCTTTGGAAGAAGCTATTGAATTGTGGGACTACGAAAGAAATCTGAAGATTTGGTGAGTAGATCGACTGACTGATGAAGAATTGGAGAGACAAGAAATTTGACTTAATGAGGGATCGGCTGATTGGCCACATCCCGAGGCATCAAGTAACTGTCAGTTCGGAAATGAAGGAAATTCTTGCGGGAAAAAATTGTAGAGGGATACCTTCTTTTTCTGCCTTTCACAGATTAGGCCTTTAGACCTGTTCTGGCCTCACTTCCAGGCTGTAACTGGCCTTCCTACGTCGCTATTTCCTTGTGGTTTGTACTGCAAGGCTATCATTAGAATCCTTGTTTCTTCGCTTCGTCACAGATGTCCATTATAGTTTTGATTATGTTCTTCTATTTTGCGATTTACTGTAAAAATATTCAGTTCTCGTTCAGTCTCTTAGTTAGGAATCACGTCCAATTTAGCGCTTTTCATTTTAGCCACCTGAACGTGAAAAAGTGCTTCCTCTTCAGAAACCAGGATTCACTGACGTACAGTAGAATAGATACAACCATCACCATACAGACATTCATTTACGTCTTTCTTCGCCTATTTTTGAATGTTCTACTTATAGTACAACACGTACTCTGATAGAGGGAGTCCAGGGCTTGAATATAGTAAACAGGCTCAAACGGATGTTCGTTGCGGAAGGTATGCAACGATGAAGAGTCTTGCACGGAAAAAGACTTAAACGGAGAGCTGCTTCAACACCTAGTGAAGGCATAATCCGTACCGTAAGACAGTGCTACAGCAGATGGATTCGATGACAAATTATGAAATAATGTCAGCAGGTATGTGGCCATAAAATGGCTCTGAGCACTATGGGACTCAACTGCTGAGGTCATCAGTCGCCTAGAACTTAGAACTAGGTAAACCTAACTAACCTAAGGACATCACAAACATCCATGCCCGAGGCAGGATTCGAACCTGCGACCGTAGCGGTCTTGCGTTTCCAGACTGCAGCGCCTTTAACCGCACGGCCACTTCGGCCATATTTATATTCAAAATGGCTGCAGTTGTGGTAGAGAACCTATCAGGTTTGTTGATGGCACACCGGACAAAGCTCCGGCATCAAACGGCCGCCATAAATATCGGCGTCGCCCGCTAATTTGCAACACGCCAGAAACTTGTCGCCGCAATTAATCGCAGCTCGGGTGCTGAAGTGCTCTGCAGGCGGCTTGTGCTTCTGCACCAGTAAACCTTGTCCGCTCCTGGGAAACTCTTCTGGAAGTAGCTGTAACGCGCAGGAGCAGAAAACCAGACAGAAACTGAGTACAGCTGAAGGCCGCAAGCTTTGCTCGTAAACGTGCGACATGATCTACAGAGCGAGGTGATAACTTTTATTTCCAATCAGAACATTTGAAAAAAAAAACCTTGGGCCACACAACAACATCCATCACAACATCAAGTTCACGATGGAGGCAGAAAAAGATTGTGCCTCGCCTTTTCTTGACATCCGTGTCTGCCGTAAAGAAAATGGCTATGGCAGCCGCAGTGTTTACCGGAATCCCACCACCACGGACCGATATCTGCATGTCAGAACACATTAAAAAACACTTGGGCCATATCGACAAAATCCATGACAACACCAAGTTCACGATGGAGGTAGAGATACACGGTGCCTTGCCATTTCTTGACAACCTCGTCCGCCGTAAAGAAAATAGGTTTCTCAGCCACCAAGACGGATCGATATCTGGATGCCAAAAGCTATCACCTCTCCTCGCAGAAAAATTCTGCTCTGAGGACCTTAGTGCATCGAGCGTAAGCCATTACATACACTGAAAGACTTGCGAAGAAGCTGAGCCAGTTACGAAAAGTATTCAAGGAAAACTGCTACAGAAACCCCAGATTTCACAAGCCATCTTGCCGAAAAAACGCAAGTAGAAGGCCACCGAGGAGGAAACGAAGAAGCTTTCGTTTCTGCGGTTCTGTGTCTCAATGACAATAAAGATTAGCTGGCTCCTAAAGAGGCAAAAAATAAATTCGCTATTCAGGGCGCCAGCTAAAATTGGACAAGTAATCCGGCCTGTGAAAGACAATGTATGTCACAGTTCGCCAGGAGTATATAAAATACCGTGTGGTTGTGGACAATTTTATGTCGGACAGACTATGCTTACTACTGAGCAATGCCGTGTAGAACACGATAGATGTTTTCGACTACGCTATCCTCAGATATCAGCGGTAGCGGAACATGCTCTACGAAACAGACATCGTATTGAATTTGTCAAGACATCTGTTATTATTCGGACTAATAATTTCTGCGATGGAGTCGTAAACCGAGAAAAATTTCTGATAACACCTCCAATACAAACGGCAGGCTGTAGCTAAGCACAGCTTGGAAGCCGGCCATCGGAAGGCTGAAGCAAGTGCGGCAAGTATGCAACGAAAACGTTATCTTATACACTACTGGCCATTAAAATTGCTACACCAGGAAGAAATTCAGATGATAAACGGGTATTCATTGGGCAAATATATTATACTACACTCCTGGAAATTGAAATAAGAACACCGTGAATTCATTGTCCCAGGAAGGGGAAACTTTATTGACACATTCCAGGGGTCAGATATATCACATGATCACACTGACAGAACCACAGGCACATAGACACAGGCAACAGAGCATGCACAATGTCGGCACTAGTACGGTGTATATCCACCTTTCGCAGCAATGCAGGCTGCTATTCTCCCATGGAGACGATCGTAGAGATGCTGGATGTAGTCCTGTGGAACGGCTTGCCATGCCATTTCCACCTGGCGCCTCAGTTGGACCAGCGTTCGTGCTGGACGTGCAGACCGCGTGAGACGACGCTTCATCCAGTCCCAAACATGCTCAATGGGGGACAGATCCGGAGATCTTGCTGGCCAGGGTAGTTGACTTACACCT
Organism: Schistocerca americana; assembly: GCF_021461395.2. Classification (NCBI taxonomy): domain Eukaryota; kingdom Metazoa; phylum Arthropoda; class Insecta; order Orthoptera; family Acrididae; genus Schistocerca; species Schistocerca americana. Next base: position 157,469,517 of record NC_060128.1, on the reverse strand, counting down.
TCTAGAGCACGTTGGGTGGCACGGGATACATGCGGACGTGCATTGTCCTGTTGGAACAGCAAGTTCCCTTGCCGGTCTAGGAATGGTAGAACGATGGGTTCGATGACGGTTTGGATGAACCGTGCACTATTCAGTGTCCCCTCGACGATCACCAGTGGTGTACGGGCAGTGTAGGAGATCGCTCCCCACACCATGTGTAAGTAGGCTGTTTATGTTTTCTCTATGTAAGTAGGCTATTTAGGTTTTTTATTGGTAACGCCACCTCTGTATGACAATCACTGGCTGTGCTGTGGGCAGTCTGTGTCTGCTTTGCATTGTTGTAATACTCGCCATTGTAGTGTTAGGCAGCTGGCTGTGAACAGCGCGTAGCGTTGCGCAGTTGGAGGTGAGCCGCCAGCAGTGGTGGATGTGGGGAGAGAGATGGCGGAGGTTTGTAATTTGTCATGAACTGATATATATATTATGACTTGTGATGATATCAAGGTAAATACATTGTTCGTTCTCTATTAATATCTTTCATTTGCTAACTATCCCTATCAGTAGTTAGTGCCTTCCATATTTTGAATCTTTTATTTAGCTGGCAGTAGTGGCGCTCGCTGTATTGCAGTAGCTTGAGCAGCGAAGATTTTTGTGAGGTAAGTGATTTGTGAAAGGTATAGTTAAATGTTAGTCAGGGCCATTGTTTTGTAGGGAATTTTGAAAGTCAGATTGCGTTGCGCTAAAAATATTGTGTGTCAGGTTAAGCACAGTCATGTATAAATTGTTCAAAGGGGACGTTTCATATGTCGACCCTTAGCCTAGGATACCTCACTGGAATCTTCTGATTTTTCTTGTAGTTTGTGTATTTAGTGTAGCTTTTGTTTATTGCTAGCGCGTAATTGTAGAGAGAATCTCCTTTGTAGTTGTAGCCTTTCATTGTTGTACAGTAAAACAGTTGTGGCATGCATATAGATTTGCACCAAGTATTTCGCAGCTGTAATTAACTAGATATTATTTTCAGTGTTATGTTAATGTGTTCTCTTATTTTTGCTCTTCAAATTGTGTTTTTCTGTGTTGTCGTGTGAAATACTGTGACAATAATGGCGTGTGAAAAACGTAATACTAGGCTCCAAAGTAAACTGAGAAATGACAGTGAAAATGAGAGCAGTGTGTTAGCGCCACCGAGTTATGAATTAACTGATGTTCAAAGTAGTAATTTGGTAATTGTGCATAGGGAAATGGAGCGGGCGGCAAACAATGGCGTGGACAGTGAAACAATTAGTGAAGAGGGAAGCATTATCGATCGATCGGTCGGCAACAGCTCGCCTCAGGAATCTGAAATGACAGGACACAATTTCGCAAATACTGTAGATTCAGGTTTTGGGTCATCACCGTTTTCTCAAATAAGTCAAGACACATTTTCTGCTTGTCAAAATGTGAATGTTGTCGGTGCAAATGCACTGCCGAAAAGCGTAGAGAAACAGATTCCAGACACTAATACATTATTATTGCAATTAATGCAACAAATGGAACAAAATCAGAGACAAACACAGCAACAGTTAGACACAGTGGAACAAAATCTCAAAAAGTTAGACACAATGGAACAAAATCTTCAAAAGTTAGACACCACACTTGAACAAACACGTGAAGATTTAACTAGTGAGTTACATAACATTGAATCGAAATGTCAAAAAGTCTGTAATGACGTAAAATCACAAATTTGTGAGCATTTCCAACCTATTTTTTCGCGGCATGAAAATGCATTCCAGAATCATGAAGCAGCCATAAAAGAACTGCAAACTATTTTTCATGAAAATCACAACACCTTGCAAGCTAAAATTGACTCAGTTGCATCTACCGATTCGGTTACGCAACTTGCAAAAACTCAGGAAATCTTAAAGGTCACAGTAGAGACGATTGCAACACAAATGGACACTCTGAAACTTGGTTCAGAAAAACATACAGAGGAAATGATTTCACTATCGGATAAAGTAGCCGAACTTTCAGATCAGTTCACTAACTTATCTACAAAGGTAGATGATGATCTGAATGACACAACACCTGTAGCCTTCACTGACACAGAAGAGTATGAACAAATTAGAAAATTCAAACAAAATCAAAATCAAATCAATACACAGTACAAAAGAGAAATCCGGGAAGTGCAAGATCAGTTGGCACAAGTAGTACAAGAATTACGTATTTTAGAGGACACTCGCGCCCCAATACGGGAAGAGGGACATACAAATACGGAACAGACACAAAATAACAACACAGGGCACTTCGGAAATTGTGACAGAAATTGGCAAGGCGCATTGGATTTTGAGATGGAACCGCCGAAACGAAGTAACAATGACCGACATGCGACTCGCCGACATGACGATTTTGACTATAAGCTGTTCATTACTACACGTAAATTCAAAACATTTAAGAATTCTGGCAACGACATTCATCCACAAGCATGGCTCCATCAATTCTCTCATTGTTTTCCTCCCAACTGGTCGTTAGAACACAGATTAGAATTTATGTGTGGCTACTTGGAGAATGAACCAGCTGTAAGAATGCGATCGGTAATTCACGATTGCCACAGTGAAGGAGAGTTTTACCATGCCTTCCTCTCAGCATATTGGTCTCAAGCTACACAAGACCGTGTAAAACATAGCATCATGATGATGAAACACTTTGAACAATCTGAATTTTCCAGTCTTGTCAAATATTTTGAAGACATGTTGCATAAGAATCAATATCTATCAAACCCATACAGCCCCTCAGAACTCATCCGCATTTGCTTACTCAAATTGCCTGAACATTTACGACATATTATTTTAGCAGGACGCTGCAAAGATGACATTGAAGCATTTCAGGGTCTGTTACAAGAACTGGAAATTGACACTGACAATCGGGGAACGCGGAAACAGGAGCACAACAATTACAGGTCACATCTGTCACAATTCCACGATGAAAGAAATAATAACTGGACACGACAGGGCTATTCTCACAACACGTATCGTGACCAAAACAGACACCACCCGTATGATAACCGTTGGCAGAGTAAAAATAATTACAGAGAAAGATCGCATTTCCGTAGTAATGACTATCACAGAGACAATCAGAGAAACAGACAATATGGGAACCAAAATAAATATTATCAGGGGAGACAGAATAACTTTAGACGCAACGGTCCAGCGCGCAGTTTCGATTCAGGGAGAAATTCTCCACCACGTGACCGACAAGAAAGAAACTATGGCATCTACCGACATGACGACAGACGATATGATCGTAACGATAGACCTGAACTGCATCAGAACTGGCGGGATTCAAACAGAGCAGGGCCCTCTCGTCACGGTGAATTTGTAGAAGTTAGGTCTCCAAATCCCAATAACGACGCGCGCCAACAAAGAGGCAGACAATGACTCGCGCCGCAGGCAGCCACCTGCGCCGGCTGGCTCAGGAAAAAATAACATAGACGCTAACATTAAGAAAAATTCCAGTATTCTTTAACGACGTATACCGCATGATAATTGCGTTGAAGTTGAAACTCTGCGTACTAGGAAGAGTGAAGGTTTACACCACATTTCTCATGTAAAACCATTTATTGACAGATAATCTGCCTTTTAACTTTGTCTTTGCCATAAAACGTTTCACTTCACGTTACTAGTATGCTTTAGAAACTGTTACCATGCAACAATGTTTGAAGTTCAATATCCAGCCAAGAACCAAGAGAAATTATTTAAACAGAAATTACGAATGCATTGTTATTGCGAACAGACGACACAGTGTAATTGTGTGTGTACATTCTTGCTTGTTAGTTGTACGATTAGAACATTTACCAGTACTGCTAATGAGATTTTAATGCAACATTTTGGTTTACTTGAAAATACATTCCGGATTTAAAGTACTTTCTGAGAGATACCAGATGACACAGAGGTTAGTTTATGTGACAGCTACACGATTTTTATCACGACGCTACTAATGAGTGACAATTTACAATGTTGCTTTTGCAGTGTATCTGTTTTATATCTGCACAGTTTTCTGAATTCTTCTAGGAAGAAAAACATGTTTTAGTAGTAACTTTTGTGGTATAGCAACAATGAGACAGCCTTTTTCGTGGCATAACAATACGTTACTGTACAGTACTTTCCTCATCACGGCAATAAGCGTAATAACTAAGATATCTATACGTAAAGCATTTCACTTTTGTGTATCATGAGGTAAGTACATTGACTTTAGCAGAACTTTGCTTACAGAGGACGATAACTACGACAGTTCCACAGAATTATCTTACAGCAAGACGCGCATTTAGCGCTACAGGACACGCATTTGAGTGATTAATCTTATACTTAAAACACTTATTTTCAAAGATTTTTTTAATTACAAAGAAAGTTTTCCGTGATACATTTCATTCCATTGCTGTAATTTGTAACACCTGAGGGTATAATTACGTTTATCCTCAGGGGGGTACATGCCTACTTTGTGTACCATGTGTGTGGCAACCACAAGGAACCCTAGCTAATATGGTATTTGCTTATACAACTTTACACATCGGTACCATATTTCTCTAACACACAAATTACACAGCTATCTGATCATTTAACTGAGAGAGACAAACATTTATTTTACTATATCAGTGACAGATGTTTACGCAATTATACAGTTGGATAACTTCACACTTATGAAACTGTATTTTGTCTGTACTTTGTAAACTGTTCATATTTTTTCGGAATCATTGTGATACTATGAGAGCTTTGAATGATGTATTTGGTATGGGGTCATGATTTTTAAAGTACGTTTCAGGCAGATGACACTATTGACATGAGCAGAGAATTTTTTTAGGCTTAGAAATTATTGGAGGAAGTTACGACGATTTTGAGATTTGACTGAAGTGTTATGATGTTATTATTACGACGACGATGTGTATTATGTTGTTGAGGAATGTTTATTATGCTACGTATTTCTCATGATGAAATATTGAAGAAGTGTCGACGAATATGTATATGTATAATGAGGTAAGGAATAATGAGTAGTGTTTAGGGACTCTGATTTATGAAAAGGATGTTGGAAACCAAGAAACGTACTTTAAGAGTTATGAAATGTGTGTGTATATTCGTGAATGTATTACAATGCAGACGAAAATTTTTTTTGGACACTGTTATATTCATTGGATTTTGTTTCTACACATTTGCAACGCAAATTCTTGACCTGTGAAATATCTTTATATGCGACTGTCTCTGTAGCAGAAACTGCTGTCGTAAATATTTCCGTAAGAAAGTTAACGGACCACCTACACATAATGCGTCGTGGGCACCCAGCTGTGTCAGACGCCTGGAGAAAAAGCCATTAGCGCGTGCCTTTCAGAGCACAGGAAAACACCTGGAGAACAAGCCATTAGGGTGTGCCTTTCATCGCTAATGCGACACCCTCGTTACTTGAAAACATATGATTACTCGCACTTTGTGCTAATTGCTGAAATGCTTATGAATTGATGGGAAATATTTGTACATCTGCAAACCTGATAATGACAAGTGTCTTTCTATGAGAGTTGAGAGCTACTGACTTACGAAATGCCACATGACTATTGAATGATGTTTTTATGCTTTGGTTTGCGTAATTGCTTATTTCATTTGACATCTGTTTTCCAGCTGTGTTGCAGCATTGCTTTTATAAAATGAAATGCATTTGCTAATGTGAACACTTTCTGTCAACAGATCTATTAAATAATTATTTTATGATCCACATTCTTTAAAAAAGGAGCACTTGGAAAGGAAAGAACAATAAGAAGGAACTAGTAACTGCATTCATAATTTTCTTTTCAAGTAATTGGTAACTTTTTGGTAGAATAACTTCTTGTGGTGCACCACTTTAATTACATAGACATTAAGATGTGAATATACATTTCCCTTATCTGCATTGTTGTTTAGTGTAATATTTTTTCTGCTTGCGCTATGTCATGTTTAGGTATAAGTTGCTGCTGTTTGCCAGGCATAGTGTTATTGAATTTGACTTTTGCTCATTTATGCTGCTAGCTTTGCCAATTTGCATTTTTTGCATTGCTGTTTGTGTTGATTTGTTATGTGATGCTGCATTGCCTTGTCCCTTAGTTTAGCATCTGAGCTCAGTAGATTTAAGTTAGCTTAAGAGGGGGTAGCCTCTAAGAGAATGAGTTGCGATGAATACGAAAAAAGTACATAAAACAGGTTTAGGTAGGATTTTCTTGGAAATAAATGTTGAGGTAAGAAATGTGTGAACATATAAATACAGAAAGCATGCTTAGATAGAATTTTTTTTGGTGGAAACAGAGGATGAAATAAGAGGAAAGATATATGAAGTTTTGGGTTGGACTGCAGTACCAAATGTTACACTGAAAACGAACCCTGTCCTTTCCTATTGGTGTTATCCCACTATGTGTTTGTGTACCCCTGAGTATTTGTTTTCTTCCTGTCTCTGTGTACTGTTTCATAGAATTTTTTTTCTCTTCTAATACTAAGCTATATTCACTATGAGGAGGAATACTGTTATCCTCAAATATAAGTTGCATTAATAATATGTTATTTTCTTTGTAAAGTTGTTTACAATTCTGTTCTGTTTCAATGTTCATGTGTGAAATTAATGTTTCGAAAACTATTCTCATTATTTTATGTATGTACTTATGTCACTATTTTTGTAACACTGATGTATATGTTTATTTCTATTCTTTTGTAACGCCTGTTTTACTACAAATGTTATCTGTATTATTATGTTTTTAATGATGTATTTTGTACCTTTGTAATTGTATTCTTATGTTATAAAATTGTAATTGTCACCAGTTCATGACATTATTAACTTGTTAGTTACATTTCACTGCACACGTTTCTGTTGGTCATAGTATGTGGACAATATATGAGAAGTAGGGACTGTTAGTGTTTGCACGTGTGTTAATAATTCAGCAAGGGACTGGATAACAGCATTGCTGGTTCTAAGGACAATTAAAAGAAAAACTTTCTGAGTGCACAAGTGGTGGTTTATGGACTTGCTATATTCTCTGCAAGAATCTTCGATGGTGATTGTGCACCTGCACAGTCGCAACGGATGGCTGCTGGCCGTCTCTACAAGGACTACAGTGGGTCTGCATCTATGATGACCTACCAACGCCATTATTTCTACAAGGACTGCAGTGGGTCTGCACCTCTGGTGGCCCACCAATACCACAATCTCTACCAGGACTCCAGTGGGTCTGCTCTGTGATGACCTACCTACCAATATTCTTCCAAACTACGACTGACTCTGCTGTGGGTTTGCTCTGTTGTGGCCCATTACCTGCATGCATGTCGAGAGTCAGCACTGTCTTTCCATTGGAAGGACAACACTACTTCTTCAAGACTGCATGGAAATCCACTACTTCTGTGTGCATTTTCTTTTACTGCTCAGACTTTGAGAAAAACACTGCTATTCTCCTGTTATGTACGATTAGGACTGTCTTTATGGACTGTGAGACAATTTTAGCTTTTGACCAAGATTGTATCAATAAGTGTGTGCATTTGATTTCTTTGTTATTGTAATTATGAAAAATTTTATCAAATCATTATTGGCCACTGCCCAAAAAAATTTTGTAAAATTTTTGTGGGGAGCATGGGGGCTATGTAAGTAGGCTGTTTATGTTTTCTCTATGTAAGTAGGCTGTTTAGGTTTTTTATTGGTAACGCCACCTCTGTATGACAATCACTGGCTGTGCTGTGGGCAGTCTGTGTCTGCTTTGCATTGTTGTAATACTCGCCGTTGTAGTGTTAGGCAGCTGGCTGTGAACAGCGCGTAGCGTTGCGCAGTTGGAGGTGAGCCGCCAGCAGTGGTGGATGTGGGGAGAGAGATGGCGGAGGTTTGTAATTTGTCATGAACTGATATATATATTATGACTTGTGATGATATCAAGGTAAATACATTGTTCGTTCTCTATTAATATCTTTCATTTGCTAACTATCCCTATCAGTAGTTAGTGCCTTCCATAGTTTGAATCTTTTATTTAGCTGGCAGTAGTGGCGCTCGCTGTATTGCAGTAGCTTGAGCAGCGAAGATTTTTGTGAGGTAAGTGATTTGTGAAAGGTATAGTTAAATGTTAGTCAGGGCCATTGTTTTGTAGGGAATTTTGAAAGTCAGATTGCGTTGCGCTAAAAATATTGTGTGTCAGGTTAAGCACAGTCATGTATAAATTGTTCAAAGGGGACGTTTCACATGATGCCGGGTGTTGGCCCTGTGTGCCTCGGTCGTATGCAGTCCTGATTGTGGCGCTCACCTGCACGGCGCCAAACACGCATACGACCATCATTGGCACCAAGGCAGAAGCGACTCTCATCGCTGAAGACGACACGTCTCCATTCGTCCCTCCATTCACGCCTGTCGCGACACCACTGGAGGCGGGCTGCACGATGTTGGGGCGTGAGCGGAAGACGGCCTAACGGTGTGCGGGACCGTAGCCCAGCTTCATGGAGACGGTTGCGAATGGTCCTCGCCGATACCCCAGGAGCAACAGTGTCCCTAATTTGCTGGGAAGTGGCGGTGCGGTCCCCTACGGCACTGCGTAGGATCCTACGGTCTTGGCGTGCATCCGTGCGTCGCTGCGGTCCGGTCCCAGGCCGACGGGCACGTGCACCTTCCGCCGACCACTGGCGACAACATCGATGTACTGTGGAGACCTGACGCCCCACGTGTTGAGCAATTCGGCGGTACGTCCACCCGGCCTCCCGCATGCCCACTATACGCCCTCGCTCAAAGTCCGTCAACTGCACATACGGTTCACGCCCACGCTGTCGCGGCATGCTACCAGTGTTAAAGACTGCGATGGAGCTCCGTATGCCACGGCAAACTGGCTGACACTGACGGCGGCGGTGCACAAATGCTGCGCAGCTAGCGCCATTCGACGGCCAACACCGCGGTTCCTGGTGTGTCCGCTGTGCCGTGCGTGTGATCATTGCTTGTACAGCCCTCTCGCAGTGTCCGGAGCAAGTATGGTGGGTCTGACACACCGGTGTCAATGTGTTCTTTTTTCCATTTCCAGGAGTGTAGAACATGTGATTACATTTTCACGCAGTGTAGGTGCATAGATTCTGACAAATCAGTACCCATAACAACCACCTCTGGCCGTAATAACTGCCTTGATACGCCTGGGCGTTGAGTGAAACAGAGGTTGGATTGCGTGTACAGGTACAGCTTCACATGCAGCTTCAACACGATACCACAGTTCATCAAGAGTAGTGACTGGCGTATTGTGACGAGCCAGTTGATCGGCCACCATTGTCCAGACGTTTTCAATTGGTGAGAGATCTGGAGAATGTGCTGGCCGGGGCAGCAGTCGAACATTTTCGGTATCCAGAAAGGCCCGTACAGGACCTGCAACATGCGGTCGTGGGGTATCCTGCTGAAATGTAGGGTTTCGCAGGAATCGAATGAAAGGTAGAGCCACGGGTCGTAACACATTTTAAATGTAACGTCGACTATTCAAAGTGCCGTCAATGCGAACAAGATGTGACCGAGACGTGTAACCAATGGCACCCCATACCATCACGCCGGGTGATACGCCAGTATGGCGATGACGAATAGAGGCTGCCAATGTGCGTTCACCGTGATGTCGCCAAACACGGACGCGACCATCATGATGCTGTAAACAGAACCTGGATTCATCCGAAAAAATGACGTTTTGCCATTCGTGCACCCAAGTTCGTCGTTGAGTGCACCATCGCCGACGCTCCTGTCTGTGATGCAGCGTCGAGGGTAACCGCAGCCGTTGTCTCCCAGCTGATAGTCCATGCTGCTGCAAACGTCGTCGAACTGTTCGTGCAGATGGTTGTTGTCATGCAAACGCCCCATCTGTTGATTCAGGGATCGAGACTTGGCTGCACGATCCGTTACAGCCATGCAGATAAGGTGCCTGTCATCTCGACTGCTAGTGATCACAGGCCGTTGGGATCCAGCACGGCGTTCCGTATTACCCTCCTGAACCCACCGATTCCATATTCTGCTGACAGTCTTTGGATCTCGACCAACGCGAGCAGCAATGTCGCGATACGATAAACCGCAATCGCGATAGGCTACAAACCGACCTTTATCAAAGTCGGAAGCCTGATGGTACGCATTTCTCCTCCTTACACGATCACAACAACGTTTCACTAGGCAACGCCGGTCAACTGGTGTTTGTGTATGAGAAATCGGTTGGAAACTTTCCTCATGTCAGCACGTTGTAGGTGTCGCCACCGGTGTTAACCTTGTGTGAATGCTCTGAAAAGCTAATAATTTGCGTGTCACAGCATCTTCTTCCTGTCTGTTAAATTTCGCGTCTCTAGCACGTCATCTTCGTGGTGTAGCAATTTTAATGGCCAGTAGTGTAGTTGTTTCTGATGATGTAACACATTTTATAAGGCAAAGTTTCTCCATCGTGTTAATCGATTTTGGTAAATCACGGAACTCCGAGTTCTGGATAGTCGAACTGGATTCGAACCGATTTGAAGTAGTAAAGCGACGTCACTCTGTGAGGATGAGTTATCTGTTACGCACTCTGGCTTCCAAAATAACGAGCGTTTGTCAAAATAGTTCCCTTGGAAAATAAAAGACAAGTTTCCTTTCGTAGTCCCCCTTCCTTGGGAGTATTGAACTCGTCCCCGATGGTAAGTTCATATTCAGTTCTTATTTGTGGAGAGCCTACTTTACAAATCTGATAAATAAAAACACTAACTACACAGACGAAAATTTCGCTTAAGAACCATAAGAGTATTAATTAGAGAAATTTTGGTCTATAGAAAAGGATACTGTCAATTTGCCATACCGCGTAACATGCGAAAGCGGAACGGGACGATGGTCATAGTGATGATGGTGGCGGATTACGGCGGGACGGTGGTGAGGGGGAGGGGGGGGGGGTTGGTTGATGTGTTATTATTATGATAGGCCAAACACCGTCCGCCTCATACACCACACAGTAGTTCACGGAGAGTAAATTTCATGGAGTAGATATGTGTGATGAAAAAGAGACATGACTTGTCACTTATACAATACAGCCCGCTATAAGCGACGTTGCCTGTCGACGTGTAGCGGCCAGCTGCGTGCTTATGGTCTGACCTGTATGTCCGGTGAAAGGGAACGCTTGTCCCTGAGAAGACTGTCACGTGTCTGCTGTCAGCAGTCCAGCTCTGGATGCAGTCAACCATACTACCTCTGCATCGGGCCAAACTCACATGCACTACACGTGGTGTTTGTACTACCGACCGCCACCACCACTACAGAACTGCTTAACACTGCAGATCCCTTATCCAGAAAACAGCCTTCAAGTCCTGCCTCAGATGTAGACTGTATTCTCGTAGTCATTATGCGTGATTCATATGGGTGGGAATACACGAGGTGCGACAATAAAGTAATGAAACTGATTTTCTTTGCAAGATGTGGCAACCCTGCACGCCTGTGTAGGCAGAATATCTTTGATCTTGGTCTATAAGCTGTTTCCAGTCCAAGCGGCACATCGATGTAACTGCTCAGTCGTGAGTAGTGCTGTAAGAAGTTAACACGTGTTTGTGTCTCTCGTCACGGTAATAGAACCACATGATATTGCGCAACGGTATGCCATTTCTTTTTGCGTAAAATTGGGTGAAAACGCGTCGACAACTTACGGTAAGGTTCAGAAGGCTTTTGGACAGGAGGTTATGTCAAGAGCTCAAGTTTTTCGTTGGCATAAAATGTTTAGTGAAGACAGAACGACTGTTGAAGACGAAGACCGCAGTGGACGACTATCAACCTCACGGTGAGGCCAGGATGAGTGAACTCGTACGATCTGATTGAAGATTATCCGTGAAAACGGTTGCAGAAGAACTGAACATCAATCGAGAACCGGTTCGTCTAATAATACCTGAAGATCTTGGTATGAGAAAGATTTGGATTCTGCATCACGATAATGCGCCATCCCATACTTCTCTGTCAGTACAGCAAATTTTAACCTCAAAGCAAATTTCAGTACTACCACAGCGACCTAAGTCGCTAGATATCACTCCGTGCGACTTTTTTCTATTTCCAAGAGTCAAAACGGCGGTCAAGGGACACCATTTTCAAACAACACAAGATGTACAAAAATCTGTGACGAGGGTCTCGGAGGATATTACAGAAGATGAGTTCCAGAAATGTTACCATCAATGGCAGAAGCGCTGGAAAAAGTGTGTGCAATCAGAAGGGAACTACTTTGATGGGGACAACACTAAACTTGACAAAAACGATAAGCAACATTTTTTTTTTCACATTAGTGTCATTACTTTATTGTCGCACATCGTATACTGTCTACATGCGCCTTTGGCATCTCTGGACCTTTGTTTTGTGGGACCTTGAAGTTCACCAACCCATAGGATTCTGCCTCTAAATTTCAGTGTAGTGTAGTTTGTGTTGTCTACTTTTTATCGTCTTTTTATGTCTTCGGCTTAAGGGTTTTTATACTTTATATCTGTGCAGTTAATATGTGGAGAGATGATCGGGCATTCTGGTGCGTTTGCTGTTCAACATCCAGATTATCTGATTTCTGGCCACCTCGTTTTTGTGTAAAATGTGAGAGCGGTCTGTTTATAACGTTCGTGATGAGGTGAGACAGCGGTGATCTTGGTGACGTCTCCTGAGAGGAATTCTCGTGGACGGTGGCAGTCAAGCCTCAAGGCCCTGCTCTGTAATCGCTAGCCGGCCATGGTGGTCTAGCGGTTCTAGGCGCTCAGTCCGGATCCGCGCGACTGCTACGGTCGCAGGTTCGAATCCTGCCTCGGGCATGGATGTTTGTGATGTCCTTAGGTTAGTTAGGTTTAAGTAGTTTTAAGTTCTAGGGGACTAATGACCACAGATGTTAAGTCCCATAGTGCTCAGAGCCATTTTGTAATCGCTGTAGTTTCTTGATGTGAGTAGCCGCTGCATTACCCCAAACCATGAAGTGTATAGAGCACATCCAAGATATGGGAACATCGTGAGTCCGACTTAGCTAGCGGGTAAAGGGCCTTATTAGTTTCTCTCGCATTTATTTCGTATATTGTTCCCAAGTCAGTTCCCAAGTCACCCATAGATACACGAAAACGTCAAGGTATCTAGCAGTCCTAATGCACAGGACCCTACCAACGCCGATCTGTAGCTGCCCAGATCATCTGAGGTACTCTTTGTTGCAAGAATGATGGCTTGGCTTTCGTTGGCATCAAACAGGAGTTCTACGCTTCGTTGCCCAATCTGCCGGAGTGTCAAGGACATTGGTGGCAGCGCTCTGCGGCTATTGTTCTAATGTAGATCGCCGTGCAAGCTGCGTAGAGTGCAAGGAGGCCCCAGTCAGTTGGTGCATCGCCCGTGAACTGGTTCGAGTTGTGGGCCTCCAGTCAGGGTATATCTTCTCATAAAGTTGAGAGATTGCAGGACACTCTCACTTCTGATTCGGTGCAGGGAATACGATCTACTGCGATTTGACTTCATACATTGTGATGAAGTGGTGGGTAGCAGTTTATCATCTTGCTTGTGTGCTCTAGGGAAAGAAATACGGTAAGCTTTACCTGCGTTCAAAGGAACAGGGTGCCGACTTAAAACGACTGCAGTAAAAGCACGGCGTTGTTGGGCCGACAAAGCGCGTTTTTTCTGGGGAACGGTGAGGAGACATTTCCAGACGGCCGCATGCAGTGGTCGCATTGTGCAAATCACATTAGCTTGGCGCCAGACAGGGGGCAGACGCCCATGTATACGGCCTAGCGCCGAAAAGTCGCTGACAGCGGATTGTAGGCTGGGAATAAAACAGAGGATGGACCCCTGTTAGCGAGCAAGGCGCCAAAAGAAATGTAAATGCTCTGCAAATGTCAGAGGGACAGGGAAACTGGCGCCCAGACGTCCAGACTCTGTTTCAAAACATGTTTTGTCAGTGCACAAAGCTATTTGCTTGTTTATGGCCGTTCTTTGCAAACTTTGGAATGCATGCAACAGGGGAGGTAACAATCTATTTATGGAGGGCTGTGCTTCCACCCTGTATTGTGTTAGCAAAACACATGGCAAACGTATGGGAAAGAGGCCGCAAAGCTGAATTTTTTCCGTTTTCTGCCAATTAACTTTAAAGTCTCTGATTGGTCAAATGAGTTTGCAGTGCAAAGACCATTCTCCGAGTTTAGAATGCCGGGCTCCAGCTCGTGATTGGCTTGTGTGAAAGTGGGGGAAGTCAAAAAGAGAAACGTGCTTTTGGAACTGAGCTGAGGAGGAAACGGGGAGAAAGGAAGAAAGATCAATCTAGTACAAGTCTCTTGTACTGGCGCTTCACTAGTAAAGAACTGCAGGTCTCTACCTAAACGGTGGACTCGTGTCCTTTCCTAGCGTGCGACTTAGAACCTGTGCCAGTCACCTTCTGAACCGTCAGAGGTACTGCTTATATCATCACAGTCACAACGAGTGACGCGTGCGTGTACTTATTTGTCTTGAGTCGGCCGTCTAAACATTTGACGTATTCTGACACGCACAGTCATGGCACGGATTCAAATTGGTTTGGCAGACCAGCAAACGGGTCCACCTGCACACTGGAATCCGTCGGGGTTTCAGAGGCTCGTAGGGAAGTACCTGCGTTCTGAATTAACCGAACGCAAGACCGAGTACTTGCATTTTTCAGGAACGCGCATTTAACAACAGATTGCCGCTGTCCATGTCTTCAGTCGCCGAACGCATCATGGTGTGCCGGCTTGACCAGTAGGATGGTAAAGTATTCGCTGCTGCGATTTAGGGCTATAATATACAGGGTTATTACAAATGATTGAAGCGATTTCACAGCTCTACAATAACTTTATTATTTGAGATATTTTCACAATGCTTTGCACACACATACAAAAACTCAAAAAGTTTTTTTAGGCATTCACAAATGTTCGATATGTGCCCCTTTAGTGATTCGGCAGACATCAAGCCGATAATCAAGTTCCTCCCACACTCGGCGCAGCATGTCCCCATCATTGTTGATGCGAGCTCGCAGTTCTGGCACGTTTCTTGGTAGAGGAGGTTTAAACACTGAATCTTTCACATCACTATGCGTGAAACTTGCCCGCACGCGTTCAACCGTTTCTTCGCTCACTGCAGGCCGACCCGTTGATTTCCCCTTACAGAGGCATCCAGAAGCTTTAAACTGCGCATTCCATCGCCGAATGGAGTTAGCAGTTGGTGGATCTTTATTGAACTTCGTCCTGAAGTGTCGTTGCACTGTTACGACTGACTCATGTGAGTGCATTTCAAGCACGACATACGCTTTCTCGGCTCCTGTCGCCATTTTGTCTCACTGCGCTCTCGAGCGCTCTGGCGGCAGAAACCTGAAGCGCGACTTCAGCCGAACAAAACTTTATGAGTTTTTCTACGTATCTGTAGTGTGTCGTGACCATATGTCAATGAACGGAGCTACAGTGAATTTATGAAATCACTTCAATCATTTGTAATAGCCCTGTATGTTTCTCAGCACCCTGTCCTTTCAAACCATGTTTTTCCCTTGCTTTTGTATGATAGAATATAAATGCTTGATGGTGGCGTAGTTTGATGTCATAACCTGGATTCATGTGTATGAAGTGAGATAGTGTCCTGGTTAGTGTCGTGTGTCTATCCCCAGCAGATCATTCAGTCCACCATAGATCCTATGTTAGTAAGGCGTTTGCTAAATAAACAACTTTTTGTATGATGTTTCTTTAATAATTTTGTTGTCTTGTCACGTTTAACATCAATAAATCGATTGTGAATTAGACTACAATTTCTCCCTGAGTTCTGATGAACATTTCCTTTGCCTTTTTATGGCAGTCTAGATCTGAAACGTAAGGAGTAGCTTTTTCACTTGGTGTCCACTGCGTGGGTCTTTTACTTCAATAACAATAATCATCTTTCAAAGTTGTGCTCCTGAATCCTTATATGGAAGGTACTGTCTGCTAGGTTAAGATCTAAGTAGCAGCACATGTGGCACAGGGACTACCTGTTCCAGTAATTTAAACATAGGCACCTTGCACCACGCAAGAGCCCAGTTCTTTGGAAACATTCAGAAATACCGCCTGTACGTATTCCTGGAGTTCCAAGGCGTCCATTGCTCCTTCCACTAGTCTCAGTAATACTGCAGCACCGTGTGCCTGCATCGGAAGCCAAATTGGGCGTCCAGAAGAAAATGTGTACAATGCAGGGTCTCAAAGAGATTGGAGAGTGCTGGGACAAGACTGGCGGCTGCATAGCTTCTTGGCAGGCGAGGCTGCTTCTCTGCCTTAGGTACCCTTACGTATCGCCACCATCTCAGCTTGACGGGTAGCACCCACTGGTAAGAGTGTGATTACAGGCACCAGGAATTGTGGAGGCTGCTTATGGCGGGCATCCGCTTCAGCAGCACGGTTGTGACTTGGTCTGCGACGGCCGGCTTGTGGCTCTTCAGCCCGAGGTCTGACTTGGATTGGGAGATCAAAATTTGATTGTAAGTTGGCGAAGCCAACGAATGTGAATGCGAAATGAAGACGACTTTTAACGCAAGTCAAAGTACGTGCACTTTCGCGCCGTATTTAATGCAGTTTCCATATGAAAACTAGAAATGCAAGGTTAATTCGATATAGCTGTATTAGATAACAGCCAAATCTCCGACGAGTATTTTGTTGCATTTAGCATACAGTAACAAGGAAAAATCCAAACTGTGGGAACATACTGTGTCTGGTAATTCATTGCAAGAACTGAACTATGGGTTCCAAACCATTTGGTCCCATTACGTGCTTGCGGCGTTGTGACAGGAGACGGGTGTTGTCACGGCTGCACCACTAGTCTCTAATTTTTTTCTTTCCAGCATCTTTCATTTCCCACTAGCGAGAGTTGAGCAAGCTGCTGTGCATCAGAGTTTGTTCAAAAATGGTTCAAATGGCTCTGAGCACTATGGGACTTAACTTCTGAGGTCATCAGTCCCCTAGAACTTATAACTACTTAAACCTAACCAACCTAAGGACATCACACACATCCATGCCCGAGACAGGATTCGAAACTGCGACCGTAGCGGTCGCGCGGTTCCAGACTGAAGCGCCTAGTACCGCTCGGCCACTCCGGCCGGCGCGGAGGGGTTGGAAATATTTTGGAGGGGACTTCCAGTTATGGCTTGTGGCATTGCCTGACATTTCACTGAAACCTTCCAGAAACATTGCTTGGAACTAGGGGATTGGAACTGCTTTACTTCTGGCCCAATGTTGACCACTGTTCAAGACAAGAAATGAGGGAGGGGATTTGGCTCCACAGTGTTTTACTGAAACTTACATTGTGTATTTACACCGACTTAGCAGTGTTGAGAAAGCGAGATACCTCTACATGTAAAATAAGAGATAGGAAATTAATTCCCAAAAAAACTCATCGGAGAAGTGTTTTGTTAAATGGACTCATTAAAGTAGGGGAAAAAACTAACATAGGTCACAAGTAAGCAAATTTTTCACGAGAACTAAACGACTGCATGCGCGTCCTCCGTAATGCGCCGATGAGAAATGGCGACAGTGTCTTAAATTTAGCCCTGCTGGAGCGACAAAAACAACTCAGACTAAATTAATACTCCGTGTTGCAGTGAAGGACACTTATAATGTGTGAGGCAGCGACGAAAATTAAAGGCAAGCTGCGCCGGCCAACACTGAAAAGACGGAAATTTTATGAGCGGAGAGGGGCAGCTGGCAGCGGCTGCGGCTGCGGCGCATGTAGCGATTCCTCGCCTAGAGCGGACTCTGGTACTCGCCAGAAATGCGGCCGGCGGTTGAGCTCACTTAGATAGTGAATAAATATCCACGATCGACTGGTGGTTAGAGTGGTTCCTCCAGGTGTACGAAAACCTTTAGAGTCAATAGGGTCAACTTTATGCAGTTAATGTTGTTTTTCTTATTCTGGCCTGCTTTAAAGTAGCTCTCCATATTAAACCTCTGCAAACCGCTCCATCCTTACATAACCATTGCAACCTACATCCATTGCAACCTTTTTCTGTGCTGAAGCCTTGGTTTCACTCTGTCATCACCCGCCCCCCCCCCCCCCACCCCCCACTGATTCTCTCTCTCTCTCTCTCACACACACACACACACACACACACACACATACACATACACACAGACACACACATCCTTCCATTACCAGACTGACTATTTCTTCAAATCCCCCCATCTAATCATCACAGCACAACATTTCAAAAGCTGCTATTCTCCTCTTGTCTGAAATACTTAAGAACCATGGTTCACGTTGTAATTCCATACACTCCAGATAAAAACCTTCAGAAAAGACTTCCTAAGCAAACTTATATTCGATTTTGAAAAATTTCTCATTTTGAGAATCGTTTCTCTTGCTATAGCTACGTAACCTTGTCGGCTGGAGAGCGATCAATGAATTCAATGTAAAGAAAGTTTCGGATATGAAATTTTTATTGCCTTGATCACGTATAGGTCCGCTTGATTACTAGCTCGACAGGATTAAGCTGCCCTATTTAGATGCACAGTGTATGTCGTGTTATACAATAAACCTCATGTTTGATTTCGTACCATCATAACAGACTCATAATACAGAAGACAGTAGAACATTAAAATATATGAGTCCTCGTTGAAACACAAAACCATACAAGTGTGGTACATCATGAAGTGCCAAATGTGTCTGGGTTGCCTGCAGGCTACATACCGGTGAACTTGTATGTAGCTAGCGGCCAACCCAGACACAGGCAGCAATTCTTGACATCCCTGACTTGTGTGACTGTCTTGCCATGAGGATACATATTTTTTAATGTTCTACTCTCCTTTTATTATGAATTTCTTAAGATGGTACGAAATCAAATGTGCAGTTTATTGCACACCGGCATTTCATAACCTCTACACTGTGCACCTGAAGATGGCAGCTGTTGATACCAGTAATCCAGCATACCTACAAGCGATCAAGGCAATAAAAACTTTCTCTACATTTCACTTCTTGCTACTAATATTCTATATTATACATCCTGTTTATTTCAATCATCATCGGTTATTTCGCTACACCACTACTAAAACTCACCTTCTACTTTTTGTGTCCCATTTACTGATCTGATTCTCTATGTATCACCTGATACAATTCGGCTACGTTCCACTACCTGTGTTTTACATTTGCCAATGTCCAGCTTACAACCTCTTGTACTCATTTGGTTCAGCTGCTCTCTGCCGTCCCTGACGGAATCACAATGTCATCAGCATACCTCATACATTTTATTTCTTCTCCCTGAACTTTAATTCCTTTTTCAAATCTATCCATGGTCTCCTTCACGCCTGACAAACGAATACCAAAGGGTATAGGCTGGAACTATGTCTCACTCCATTCTCAGCTACTGTTCCCTTTATATCTCCTTCCATTTCCACAAATGCAGTCTGTTTTCTATACAGGTTCTAAATAACCCTTTGGTTCTCATATTTTATTCCTGTTAACTTCAGAATATCTAACAGAGTATTCCAACCATCAATGTGAAAAGCTTTCTCTATATCTACAAAACCATAACCGTAGGTTTGCCTCCCTTTAACCTGTCTTCTAAGATAAGTCGTCAGGTCAGTACTACCCTATGTTTTCCTACGTTTCTCTGGAATGCAAACTGATCTCCCCCCTCCCCCCCCCCACCCTCCTCGCGTCTTCTACCAGTTTTCCGTTTTTCTATAAATAATTCATATCAGTTTTGTTCAGCCATGACTTATTAAATTGACAGTTCTGAAATATTCACACCTGTTAGTACCTTTTTTCTCTTGAATGATCTTGAAGTCAGAAGATATCTTGTCTGTCTCGTAAATCTTGCATACTACGTGGGATACTTTTGTCTTGGCTGGCTCTTCGAAGGATCTCACCAATTCTGAAGGAATGCTGTCGACCCCAGGGACCATGACCCAAATTAGGTCATTCACCGATTTGTCAAATTCTTTTCTCAGTGTCATACCTCAACTACTTACTCTTCCTTTTGTACAGTATTGTCATCAATTCCTTTCCCTTTAAGCAGTCTGCAGAGGATCTTAAACTGTATACTTTGAGATAAGGAACTAATGGTGTGAAAAGAAAATTTCATGAAGTAAAAGGTCTTGAATCAGCAGTGCTTGTAAGGCATCCATCTCCGAAATACGTAAAGAAGTCTAATGTTGCTAATGTTGCTGCAGTTGATAATGGCGGTGATGGTGGTCATGACTGTCATAATGGTGTTGATGGTGGTGACATTGTGATTATGGTGATAGTTCAGATAGTGATAATTGTGATGGTGGTGGTGGTGGTGGTGGTGGTGGTAGTGGTGTTGTGATGGTGGTGACATTGTGATTATGGTGATCGGTTAGTGATAATTGTGATGATGGTGGTGGTGGTGTGATGGTGGTGACATTGTGATTATGCTGATAGTTCAGATAGTGATAATTGTGATGGTGGTGGTGGCGGTGGTGATGATGGGTTGATTATGACCGATAATTGAAATGTGTAACTTAACATACTCTGACTATAAGGCAGAAAAATATGTGTAAGGACACATTCTGTATGTCAGAAATCGTGAGTCACCATGGCAATAAGACGTCTGTGAGGGTCATCCTCGCAAGAGTTACGGAACAAATATATTCTTATACAACAAGGCACTTTTTATGCAAAATTTATCTTGCATCACAATAATTATATGTAACCTGTGGAGAAAATAGTAATTTATGTGAATTACAGACTGTATTAAAGCTGAGTTTAGTTACTAAATCGTTCGAGTTTTTCCTTTTGTGAGCAGACTATACTTTTTGTACACCGTGGCCCGACTAATGAACTGCACTCCCACTCCATATGCGCAGTCTGGCGTTACAGAGGGGTAGGTTTTCGACGAAACTCGTTCCCTGTGCTGCTTCAGTTTATAAGCGTTGTTTAGCGCCTCCCACTGCAGTCCAACTCTGGTGCTTTACCCCCCGGCGGTGGTAGGCACGAGAACAAAGGGCAACCGGAATGCGACAAGCTCTCCAGTCCTCCTAGCTTACAGTTCCCCCCCCCCCCCCCCCCCCCCTCACTAACCACTCTTCCAGCAGTCTCGCGGACTTTGTTACTGCCGCACGGTATATGGGAGAACGCGGTGCACTGGTCTTTAATGTCAGGCTGTTCTCAACCCAACGTACCGTCTGTTTTAGGGGCAGAATCGTCCGTAGCGGGCCTCTGTGCCACACTGGACGATACCACAGAAATACCTTTGAAGAACGCAAGCATTACCGAGTAACGAATCACAGGCTACACCGCTATCTTGAATCATTTTGGTTCCAGATGGGTCACTCCAAAAAACATGCCATCTACCATTTCATTGCCAACGTACTGAACACGTGAATAAAAAAATTCATCATGTAGGATTTCTTGTGATCTCTGTACAGAATTCGACTGACAAAAAAAACACAAATTTTTGTTTATTTTTTGTTAGGACACGAGGTTTATGGTTTTCAAGCTACAAGTTAAATTCTTTTCCTGTTATTTAACTGACAGGAATGGCAGGGTCATGTTGTATATCACTCACAGATTACATATCGTCACTGCTTCTGGAATAGGTAGAAATTAATACTGTTCCACAGGGTTCAATATTCGGACTATTCTTTTTATATATATATATATTCAGTCGTGTTCGGTGTAAGATATATTTATAATCGATGACAACAGGGCAGAGAGGAATGGAAATATGCAGAACTGAATGTTCAAAACTCCTGTGTGTGCGTATTTATCGGAACTTGGGTTAGAAGTAACATATTATACATTTTCTCACATACTTGGAACCAACAACATCTTCTGTCTGTTTAATTCATGATTTCGATGATGAAAGCATCTGGAATTTGACGTCTTTAGCACAGCCCAATTCGTTTAAGATATAAGGGAAAATGGTATACTTTTCTGGAATAATTCTACATTTGACTCAAAGCGTCCATCGCACGGAAACGTGCTGATAGGATGTTGTCTGATGTCTATCCTTGCACTATACGTAGGCAACTATTTAAATGTATTATGAGGTTCTTGTTAGTGTGTCTAGTGTTTTGCTCTCTTCTGAAGTTTATGGTGAAGAACTTGTCATAATGTAAAAAAAAAAAAAAGTTGAATTGAAAATGCTGGCATTCAGTGACAATTGTTTTTAAAACAAATTGAAATCATTTCTGTTTGAATATGCCTTCTGCGCCATACAAGAGCTTCGGTGTAGATAATATCTATGTGTGTTTCGGTCACATTCCTTAAACTCTATTGTAAATTAAGATTAAGGTAAAAGTCTAATTACATCAATGGCGTCTGGGAATTCATGCAGCGTTTCGCAGAAGTCCCCAGTCAAAGCAGTATATTACAGTACTTATATAGAGGGTGTAGTTGAATTCCCTTTACAGACTTTGAGGATGGGTTCTTTACACCAAAGAGAGGAAAAGTGCCAAGTAAACATGGAATCAAAGACGCATACCTGAAGAGCTATGAGCACCTGTTCATCATCGCTACTGTGAAACACAACTGTTTTATCGAACAAGTGCCTTGTTGCTCTTAAGATGTGTATTTTAATGTTTACTGGACTATTGTATTCTTTTGGTACATACTGTCTCCTACCAAAATATGGCAAGCAAAGAGCTTGCAGTTAAAGAGATTTGTTTCACAATGTTGAAGATTAAGAAGTACCCGTAGCTCTTAGAGGTTTGCCCATGTTTACCAGATTTTTTTTTCGTATTTTGGTGTAACGAAGCTGTCCTCAAAGACAGTTAAAAAGTGTATATAAAATACTGTATATCCAGGTGGTCTTTATGGGCACTAGGGACCAATGACCTCAGCAGTTTGGTCCCAAAGGAATGTAAGACATCGTGGTGTCCTGACCTTCATTGCTTACATATTCTGCCCCCACAATCATATTTCGCACATCAAGACGCTTCATTCGAACGCAAACTCGATAAGATAAACTCAATGTTGTATGAATTCATGTAAACGATATGCAAATAACGAATGCACACTGAGATTGAAATACTCGAGGCTGGCGTACACACACACACACACATTCAAGACACGACGGTCGCAGGGGCTTTTAAAGTTAGAGAGACGCGAACTGCACAACGGGACGCCGGTCCGTTCAGAGGACGAGTCAACCACGACTGCCCGTGGAGCGGACAGCGTTTGCCCGAGTGAAAGGGGGAACGACCCCGTGTTCGGCTTAAAGGCAAATTCCGCTACATTGTGTGGGAGCGCCCAGCCTACGCATTCTTTACAAATATAGCACGCAGTTTCAGAGGTTTTCACAGGGAGACAGCAAACGCCAAACCCCGATGCTACAGATTTTCGGGTTGGTCGCCTTAAACAAAACGTCATTCTGCCGTTTTAGAAGAGCAATTCTGAGTGGCAGACGATATTCCTGACGCCTTGAGCCGAAGGAGTAATGGAAGAGACCGAAAGATATACCCCTTTACGACTGGCGTGGAGAGAGGCTGTTCCGTTGTCGCTCTTAGAGCGAGAACACGTAATGAGAGCGTGCACGCTCGTACGTGTACTCAAAGAGCAAGGAACAAGTCTCCCCTCAGTACTTCATTGGGAGAGCACCTGTGTCGAGAGCGAATCGGAGTGCCACTCTATATTGAGTCCTTGCGATTAAGCACTGTTCACTGTGTCGGCCACTACACTCATTGTGCGGTGTGAACGGACAGAGTTATAGCTAAACGCCTGCGAGCGAATTTTTGAGTGGCATCACGATGGACTGGTTATCTGACTGGTGTACCACGCCAATAGTTAGACTAGGGGCGAATAGGAGTCTTTGACTTCATTAAGGCGTAGGGAGAGTTTGATTGGCGAAGGTCAATCCAGATAGAACGAGAGTTATCTTATTTGTCAGCAGCGAGCGGCGCAGACAACAGTCATCGCAGCTTACGGTGTTGTGTGCTACAGCTCTTGCGAACCCCATATTTACTCCTCAACAGTACACTTCACTACATTTCACACGCGAGAGCCTGGACCGTACCTAGGAACATTCTAACGGATAATTGTTCAAGTTGAGTAGGCTCCCCTCTCAGCCATTCTGCCAAGTCAATAACAATCTGCCGGCCGCGGTGGCCGAGCGGTTCTAGGCGCTACAGTCTGGAACCGCGCGACCGCTACGGTCGCAGGTTCGAATCCTGCCTCGGGCATGGATGTGTGTGATGTCCTTAGCTTAGTTAGGTTTAAGTAGTTCTAAGTTCTAGGGGACTGATGACCACAGCAGTTAAGTCCCATAGTGCTCAGAGCCATTTGAACCATTTTTTGAATAACAATCTCAAACTTCATATAGAAATTTCATTGGCGAATCCTATCCTTGAGAGATAACTTCACATTCCGAAACGAACCCGGGAAATAACGTATTCAGTTCGTAACTAAAAGTGCCATTGTGATTTCTCAGAATTTTAGCAAAATAAATAATAATTTTCGTTAGTTTCATGTTTTTCTTACACTAACTAGCACTACTCCAGTACCCAAGAATCCCATTAGTTATGTAAGAAATTTTGTGAATTTTTGTGTCATTTCCTTACAGCGGACGACTGCAGAAGATATTTATTACTGAACGTTTTTCAAGCATTTCTCTTTAGAACGTTAGGAGCGTCTGTCTGACTTGTGTAGTAGTGTGGGAGTGGAAATTGCATCTTCCACTAGCCACAGGGTAAAGGGTACATCTCAGATTAATCTGTTGCGCAGAACGACAGAATAGCACCCACACGCTCACAGGAACTTACCACAAATTTCTTTACGGGCACCATTGTGCCTTACACAGAGGGTTACGATCTCCTTGACATGTCGGAGAGAGAGTTCTCCATTAGTCTAATACCGACGATGAAGCACGTGGGACTCGATTATCCCCCGTAATCAGCTGCTTGGCGTGGTGAGGTCCGGGCTTCATGGTGGTTATTTCAGTGCAGCTGGAGATGTTACTGAACCAACTGTTCATCAAGAAATTCGCGCACCTGAAGAACAAAGTGAGTTGGAACTTCGTCTTGCTATAGTCACAGCTTGCCTTCGAGCTGAGGTATTAACCACGTTTGAACACCTCCAAATAAGAGTTACCTTTTTCGTGGCCTTGATCCGAACTGGTATCGTAGAGATATCCTGCCGCAAGAGATGAGGCGGGTTCCGTTGCTACACTTGCACATAGTGGAGAATTTCATTAGAGTAGAACACTACATGACTTCTGTGTGAACTGAAATATGTCGCACGCTCATCATAAAATTGCACTTTCGAGGGAGATTTGATTGAGCCAAGGCGGTACACTTTTGTTTCCTTACGTCTATCACGCGGTCTGCGTTTGACACTTTCTGAAACAAAAGCACGTTTCTAGCGATCAAGCAGGGATACTTTACGATGTGGCGCGTTGCCAGAGCAAGCACACCAATAAAACGACTGTTTATTTCCCGAACTGTACGAAGTGGCGAGGGGTACGGGAACTTCTCAGACAGCTAGCATAATACCTGTAAACGTGCAGAAGCGTTACACATCATAGCATCGATGTGCAATATTAAAGCACTAATATTCAATGATTGAACTCGAATCCCTTTATACAGCATAAAAGTCCAAACCTTGTCAAAACAGGACTGTTTAGGAGACTTGTGAAAAGAAAGATTCTCACGGAGATATTCGGAACTCGTGAAACAGGAACCGAGGGAGGTGGTGCAGTTGTTAGCACACTGGACTCGTATTCGGGAGGACGACGGTTCAATCCCGTCTCCGGCCATCCTGATGTTTTTATGAATAAATCGGTCGTGATATTGAATTCTGTTATTCAAGTAGACAAGATCCCTTGATCACGTTTAACAGTTTTAATTGCTTATATGGGAAATAAAAATGGTTCAAATGGCTCTGAGCACTATGGAACTTAACTTCTGAGGTCATCAGTCCCCTAGAACTTACAACTACTTAAACCTAACTAACCTAAGGACATCACACACATCCATGCCCGATGCAGGATTCGAACTTGTGACCGTAGCGGTCGCGCTGTTACAGACTGTAGCGTCTAGAAAAATGGCTCTGAGCACTATGGGACTTAACATCTATGGTCATCAGTCCCCTAGAACTTAGAACTACTTAAACCTAACTAACCTAAGGACATTACACAACACCCAGTCATCACGAGGCAGAGAAAATCCCTGACCCCGCCGGGAATCGAACCCGGGAACCCGGGCGCGGGAAGCGAGAACGCTACCGCAGTAGCGTCTAGAACCGCTCGGCCACCCCGGTCGGCTGTGGGAAGTTACAGGAATAACAGGAATAGTTTTGGAGGAAAAAAAATTCAATGTGTCGACTAGTTTCAGTGCACAGGGCCGTATTTTACAGTCATTCGTTTTTCAATCCACTGTGTAAGGTTTTCACAGTAGCGGGTATCACTGAAGCGGGTGTTCTGTGTCTTACATGATGTTTAGAGGCAGAAGTTCATCAGAGGTACCCCCATGCCTGCCCATAAGAGAGATGTGTTGTAACCCTGAATAATAGGAAGAGTGAAGCCCTCCACATAAATACTAAAAAAAAGTCCTTTAAATTTCTGTTACAAAATTAATCATAGAAATTTAAAGGTACTCGATTCGATTAAAAACCTAAGGATTAGAATTAGGAAGTACTTAATTTGGAACCATCACAAAGAAAATATAATGGACAAATCGAACCAAAGACTGCATTTTACTCGCATAACCGCTTAGAGGGTGCAAGAAAATTGCCAAAGAAGTTGCCTACACTACGTTTCTCCATCTTCTTCTTCTGGAGAACAGCCACGTAGTATGGGATCCTTATGAGGTAGTATTGAAGAAGGACATTGGAAAGGATCAAAGAAATGCAGTTACTGTTGTGTTATCGCGGAATTGGGAGAGAATGTCACGGATGCGGTAACCAAAAGTGGGAGGGAATGATTAATACAAGGGCCTTTCTATTTGCGGTGAGATATTTTCACTTAATTTCAATCATCAAATTTCTCCTCCGAATGCTAAAATATTTTGTTGAGCCTCATTTGCATAGCGCTCGTGATACGATAAGAGAAATCAGAACGGAAATATTTAGATCTTCATATCTCCCAGGTGCTATTCGAGAGTGTAAGAGTGGAGAAGTACCCCGAAAGTCATTCTATGAAACACCTGCCACATATTTAAGTGTAAGTTCCAGAGCAGCCATGTAGGTGTAGGTGAACTGCCAAGTTATTTTAACCACTCAGTGAACATTAAGGGCATCGACGCAACATCTACACTACTGGCCATTAAAATTGCTACACCAAGAAGAAATGCAGACTATAAACGGGTATTCATTGAACAAATATATTATACTAGAACTGTGATTACATTTTCAAGCAATTTGGGTGCATAGATCCTGAGAAATCAGTACTCAGAATAACCATCTCTGGCCATAATAACGCCCTTGATACGCCTGGGTATTGAGTCAAACAGAGCTTGGATGTCGTGCACAGGTACAGCTACCCATGCTGCTTCAATTCGATGCCACAGTTCATCAACAGTAGTGACTGGCGTATTGTGACGAGCCAGTTGCTGGGCCACCATTGACCAGACGTTTTCAATTGGTGAGAGATCTGGAAAATGTGCTGGCCAGGGTAGCTGTCGAACATTTTCTGTATCCAGAAAGGCCCGTACAGGACCTGCAACATGCGGTCGTCCATTATCTTGCTGAAATGTAGGGTTTCGCAGGGATCGAATGAAGGGTAGAGCCACGGGTCGTAACACATCTGAAATGTAACGTCCACTGTTCAAAGTGCCGTCAATGCGAAAAACAGGTGACCGAGACGTGTAACCAATGGCACCCCATGCCATCACGCCTGGTAATACGCCAGTATTGCGATGACGAATACACGCTTCCTATGAGCGTTCACTGCGATGTCGCCAAAAACGGATGAGACCATTATGATGCTGTAGACAGAAACTGGATACAACCGAGAAAATGACG
The DNA here is from genome assembly GCF_021461395.2 of Schistocerca americana. Taxonomy (NCBI): domain Eukaryota; kingdom Metazoa; phylum Arthropoda; class Insecta; order Orthoptera; family Acrididae; genus Schistocerca; species Schistocerca americana. Next base: position 157,441,698 of record NC_060128.1, on the reverse strand, counting down.
TTTTGCCATTCGTGCACCCAGGTTCGTCGTTGAGTACACCATTGCAGGCGCTTCTGTTGTGATGCAGCGTCAAGGGTAACTGCAGCCATGGTCTCCGAGCTGATAGTCCATGCTGCTGCAAACGTCGTCGAACTGTTCGTGCAGATGGTTGTTGTCTTGCAAACGTCCCCATCTGTTGACTCAGGGATCGAGACGTGGCTGCACGATCAGTTACAGCCATGCGGATAAGATGCTTATCATCTCGACTGCTAGTGATACGAGGCCGTTGGGATCCAGCACGGCGTTCCGTATTACCCTCCTGAACCCACCGATTCCATATTCTGCTAACAGTCATCGGATCTCTACCAACGCGAGCGGCAGTGTCGCTGTAGGATAAACCGCAATCGCCATAGGCTACAATCCGACCTTTATCAAAGTCGGTATACGTGATGGTACGCATTTCTCCTCCTTACACGAGGCATCACTACAACGTTTCACCAGGCAACGCCGGTCACCTGCTGTTAGTGTACGAGAAATCGGCTGGAAACTTTCCTCATGTCAGCACGTTGTAAGTGTCGCCACCGGTGCCAACCGTGTGTGAATGCTCTGAAAAGCTAATCATTTGCATATAACAGCATCTTCATCGTGTCGGTTAAATTTCGCGTCTGTAGCATATCATCTCGGTGGTGTAGCAATTTTAATGGCCAGTAGTGTATATCACCTCCCCCCCATGAACCATGGACCTTGCCGTTGGTGGGGAGGCTTGCGTGCCTCAGCGATACTGATAGCCGTACCGTAGATGCAACCACAACGGAGGGGTATCTGTTGAGAGGCCAGACAAACGTGTGGTTCCTGAAGAGGGGCAGCAGCCTTTTCAGTAGTTGCAAGGGCAGCAGTCTGGATGATTGACTGATCTGGCCTTGTAACACTAACCAAAACGGCCTTGCTGTGCTGGTACTGCGAACGGCTGAAAGCAAGGGGAAACTACAGCCGTAATTTTTCCCGAGGGCATGCAGCTTTGCTGTATGATTACATGATGATGGCGTCCTCTTGGGTAAAATATTCCGGAGGTAAAATAGTCCCCCAATCGGATCTCCGGGCGGGGCCTACTCAAGAGGATGTCGTTATCAGGAGAAAGAAAACTGGCGTTCTACGGATCGGGGCTTGGAGTGTCAGATCCCTTAATCGGGCAGGTAGGTTAGAAAATTTAAAAAGGGAAATGGATAGGTTGAAGTTAGATATAGTGGGAATGTGTGAAGTTCGGTGGCAGGAGGAACAAGACTTCTGGTCAGGTGACTACAGGGTTATAAACACAAAATCAAATAGGGGTAATGCAGGAGTAGGTTTAATAATGAATAGGAAAATAGGAATGCGGGTAAGCTACTACAAACAGCATAGTGAACGCATTATTGTGGCCAAGATAGATACGAAGCCCACACCTACTACAGTAGTACAAGTTTATATGCCAACTAGCTCTGCAGATGACGAAGAAACTGAAGAAATGTATGATGAAATAAAAGAAATTATTCAGATTGTGAAGGGAGACGAAAATTTAATAGTCATGGGTGACTGGAATTCGAGTGTAGGAAAAGGGAGAGAAGGAAACATAGTAGGTGAATATGGATTGGGGCTAAGAAATGAAAGAGGAAGCCGCCTGATAGAATTTTGCACAGAGCACAAAATAATCATAACTAACACTTGGTTTAAGAATCATGAAAGAAGGTTGTATACATGGAAGAACCCTGGAGATACTAAAAGGTATCAGATAGATTATATAATGGTAAGACAGAGATTTAGGAACCAGGTTTTAAATTTTAAGACATTTCCAGGGGCAGATGTGGACTCTGACCACAATATATTGGTTATGACCTGTAGATTAAAACTGAAGAAACTGCACAAAGGTGGGAATTTAAGGAGATGGGACCTGGATAAACTAAAAGAACCAGAGGTTGTACAGAGATTCTGGGAGAGCATAAGGGAGCAATTGACAGGAATGGGGGAAATAAATACAGTAGAAGAAGAATGGGTAGCTTTGAGGGATGAAGTAGAGAAGGCAGCAGAGGATCAAGTAGGTAAAAAGACGAGGGCTAGTAGAAATCCTTGGGTAACAGAAGAAATATTGAATTTAATTGATGAAAGGAGAAAATATAAAAATGCAGTAAATGAAACAGGCAAAAAGGAATACAAACGTCTCAAAAATGAGATCGATAGGAAGTGCAAAATGGCTAAGCGGGGATGGCTAGAGGACAAATGTAAGGATGTAGAGGCCTATCTCACTATGGGTAAGATAGATACCGCCTACAGGAAAATTAAAGAGACCTTTGGAGATAAGAGAACGACTTGTATGAATATCAAGAGCTCAGATGGAAACCCAGTTCTAAGCAAAGAAGGGAAAGCAGAAAGGTGGAAGGAGTATATAGAGGGTCTATACAAGGGCGATGTACTTGAGGACAATATTATGGAAATGGAAGAGGATGTAGATGAAGATGAAATGGGAGATATGATACTGCGTGAAGAGTTTGACAGAGCACTGAAAGACCTGAGTCGAAACAAGGCCCCCAGTGTAGACAATATTCCGTTGGAACTACTGACGGCCGTGGGAGAGCCAGTCCTGACAAAACTCTACCATCTGGTGAGCAAGATGTATGAAACAGGCGAAATACCCTCAGACTTCAAGAAGAATATAATAATTCCAATTCCAAAGAAAGCAGGTGTTGACAGATGTGAAACTTACCGAACTATCAGTTTAATAAGTCACAGCTGGAAAATACTAACACGAATTCTTTACAGACGAATGGAAAAACTAGTAGAAGCCAACCTCGGGGAAGATCAGTTTGGATTCCGTAGAAACACTGGAACACGTGAGGCAATACTGACCTTACGACTTATCTTAGAAGAAAGATTAAGGAAAGGCAAACCTACGTTTCTAGCATTTGTAGACTTAGAGAAAGCTTTTGACAATGTTGACTGGAATACTCTCTTTCAAATTTAAAGGTGGCAGGGGTAAAATACAGGGAGCGAAAGGCTATTTACAATTTGTACAGAAAACAAATGGCAGTTATAAGAGTCGAGGGACATGAAAGGGAAGCAGTGGTTGGGAAGGGAGAAAGACAGGGTTGTAGCCTCTCCCCGATGTTGTTCAATCTGTATATTGAACAAGCAGTAAAGGAAACAAAAGAGAAATTCGGAGAAGGTATTAAAATTCATGGAGAAGAAATAAAAACTTTGAGGTTCGCCGACGACATTGTAATTCTGTCAGAGACAGCAAAGGACTTGGAAGAGCAGTTGAATGGAATGGACAGTGTCTTGAAAGGAGGATATAAGATGAACATCAACAAAAGCAAAACAAGGATAATGGAATGTAGTCCAATTAAGTCGGGTGATGCTGAGGGAATTAGATTAGGAAATGAGGCACTTAAGGTAGTAAAGGAGTTTTGCTATTTGGGGAGCAAAATTACTGATGATCGTCGAAGTAGAGAGGTAATAAAATGTAGGCTGGCAATGGCAAGGGAAGCGTTTCTGAAGAAGAGAAATTTGTTAACATCCAGTATTGATTTAAGTGTCAGGACGTCATTTCTGAAAGTATTCGTATGGAGTGTAGCCATGTATGGAAGTGAAACATGGACGATAAATAGTTTGGACAAGAAGAGAAAAGAAGCTTTCGAAATGTGGTGCTACAGAAGAATGCTGAAGATTAGATGGGTAGATCACATAACTAATGAGGAAGTATTGAATAGGATTGGGGAGAAGAGAAGTTTGTGGCACAACTTGACCAGGAGAAGGGATCGTTTGGTAGGACACGTTTTGAGGCATCAAGGGATCACCAATTTAGTATTGGAGGGCAGCGTGGAGGGTAAAAATCGTAGAGGGAGACCAAGAGATGAATACACTAAGCAGATTCAGAAGGATGTAGGTTGCAGTAGGTACTGGGAGATGAAAAAGCTTACACAGGATAGAGTAGCATGGAGAGCTGCACCAAACCAGTCTCAGGACTGAAGACCACAACAACAACAGTGTATATCAGTGACTGTTACTTCCGTTTGCTGATGGAGAGTAAGTGAGTTTGCGAGTAGCAGGCAGAGGAGGAGGAAGACGAATGGAAGGGGGGGGGGGGGGGCAGGGAGGCGGGTGGGCTCCAACTCTGCTCGCAAGTGGCCCGCGAACCCCCGCCCACTGCGCTGACTTAGTTACGGGCAGGGCAGGCAGACAGCAGTGGAGTAACACAGCCTTCCGGGGACGCGGCTGCGCCTGCCGCCCTAATGGACAAGCAGCCTGCAGCAAGGCGCAGGGCCGCCCTCAGTCCTGGAGCCGGCTCCAGTGGCAGCTGACGGCCAGTGGGTCGCGGTTCAAGAGGATAATGGACCGTGCGTACAGCCAGACTTCTGGGTGCACTTGCTGCGCTCCGAGTTCCCATAAAACTGCAGGGTCGTAACTAGGCTGGGGCAACCAGAACAATGCCCCAGAACGTATTATCTGCAGCAGAATGACCTCCTTCATGCCAACCAGCACAGTTTCCCAAAACAATATCACTCATGTGACACCTGATCTGCGCCTTCCTCACGTGACGCCCTGAAAGCCATGCACAAGACAGCCAAGTAAATGTACTCTTTCTTGAACTTCCGACAAGCAGTTTTACTCGATATCAAGCTAATGACTATTAACAAAAGTACAGTTATATAGGGTATGAACCCATTGGGTTGAAGAGTTTTTAGCAAACAGAACACAGCATTTTGTTCTCAATCGAGAGTCGTCTACGGAAGTTAAAGTAACCTCTGACGTGCCACAGGGGAGTGTTATGGGACCATTGCTTTCCACAACATACAGGGTGTTACAAAACGGTACGGCCAAACTTTCAGGAAACATTCCTCACATACAAATAAAGAAAAGTTGTTATGTGGACATGTGTCCCGAAAAGCTTAATTTCCATGTTAGAGCTCATTTTAGTTTCCTCGATTCCATGATTTCATACGGGATACTCTACCCGTGCTGCTAGTACATGTGCCTTTACAAGTACGACACAACATGTGGTTCATGCACGATGGAGCTCCTGCACATTTCAGTCGAAGTGTTCGTACGCTTCTGAACAACAGATTCGGTGACCGATGAATTGGTAGAGGCGGACCAATTCCATGGTCTCCACGCTCTCCCGACCTCAACCCTCTTGACTTTCATTTAAGGGGGCATTTGAAAGCTCTTGTCTACGAAACCCCGGTACCAAATGTAGAGACTCTTCGTGCTCGTATTGTGGACGGCTGTGATACAATACGCCATTCTCCAGGGCTGCATCAGCGCATCAGGGATTCCATGCGACGGAGGGTGGATGCATGTATCCTCGCTAACGGAGGACATTTTGAACATTTCCGGTAACAAAGTGTTTGAAGTCACGCTGGTACGTTCTGTTGCTGTGTGTTTCGATTCCATGATTAAAGTGATTCGAAGAGAAGTAATAAAATCAGCTCTAACATAGAAATTAAGCGTTTCTGGACACATGTCCACATAACATATTTTCTTTCTTTGTGTCTGAGGAATGTTTCCTGAAAGTTTGGCCGTACCTTTTTGTAACACCCTGTATATAAATGACCTACTAGATAGTGTCGGAAATTCCATGCGGTTTTTCGCGGATGATGCTGTAGTATACAGAGAAGTTGCAGCATTAGAAAATTGAAGCGAAATGCAGGAAGATCTGCAGCGGATAGGCTCTTGGTGCAGGGAGTGGCAACTGACCATTAACATAGACAAATGTAATGTATTGCGAATACATTGAAAGAAGGATCCTTTATTGTATGATTCCATTACAGCGGGACAAACACTGGTAGCAGTTACTTCTGTAAAATAACTGGGAGTATGCGTACGGAACGATTTGAAATGGAAAGATCATATAAAATTAATTGTTGGTAAGGCGGGTGCCAGGTTGAGATTCATTGGGAGAGTCCTTAGAAAATGTAGTCCATCAACAAAGGAGGTGGCTTACAAAACACTCGTTCGACCTATACTTGAATATTGCTCATCAGTGCGGGATCCGTACCAGGTCGGGTTGACAGAGGAGATAGAGAAGATCCAAAAAGAGCGGCGCGTTTCGTCACAGGGTTATTTGGTAACCGTGATAGCGTTAAGGAGATGTTTAGCAAACTCAAGTGGCAGACTCTGCAAGAGAGGCGCTCTGCATCGCGGTGTAGCTTGCTGTCCAGGTTCGAGAGGGTGAGTTTCTGGATGCTTCCCCCTACTTATACCTCCCGAGGAGATCACGAATGTAAAATGAGAGAGATTCGATCGCGCACGGAGGCTTTCCATCAGTCGTTCTTCCCGCGAACGATACACGACTGGAACAGGAAAGGGAGGTAATGACAGTGGCACGTAAAGTGCCCTCCGCCACACACCGCTGGGTGGCTTGCGGAGTATGTAGATGTAGAAGATTTCTTGGTATCCAGGGCACATCATGTTCTCTTTGATGGAGGCTCATCAGAAAAAGTCGACGTAACATCAGATGTACCGCAGGGAAGTGTGTTGAGACTCGTGTTGCATATTAAAAACGGAGAATATTAATTGCAACCTCAAACTTTTCATAAATAATGGGATTTACTAAAATGAAATATTGGCTAAAAATTTTGCACAAATATTCACTCAGACCTATGTAAAATTTCAAAGTGGCGCAAAATTGTCAACTTGGCCCGTATGCTCAGAAATATCAAATTGAATGCTTCACAAAATGAAAAATACACTTGTAGTGTTATATGACCACACTGTCAGTTATCTACCTTTACGATCAGTCGAGCCATACGAAAATCAGACTGTTACTGTTTATACGTGAAATGAAATGATCACATAGCTCATTCACAGATAAAGCACTTCAAGTCATTTTCGGAAGACTGGAAAAATTGAGTCAGTCTATAATGGGGATTGCTTACGAAGTGCTATTGCGACCTAGCATTGTGTATTGCTCAGTTGTGAACGGCCCAACCAAATGTGATTAACAGGCGATTTTCTTCCTTTTCCTGACTTTTACTTCATTTCTTCACATGTGTTAATTATGGACGCCCTTCTCACCGCCACACCTTCCACAATCCTCCTCCGCCCCAGTGATGGAACTTATGGAACTTGTGTACCCCATTTGCCTGCATCTACTGTTATCTCTCTCTCCCGTTTTTTTTTTTTTTTTTTTTCATACCATGTAACTGAGGCAGGACGTGGTTACCACCAGCCCAGTGTTCACCTAGTCAGATATGCAGAAACTTTTACAAACAATATCCACGCTGGCCAACATACTGGTCCTCGCTATTAATCCGACAGGTGGATTCGATCCAGGTCTGATGCATATCCTCAGATCCCAGAGGCGGCGTGCTAACGCATGTGGCTGTCCGGTCAAGCAAGAGACTACCAGTGGATGCTGAAAGTAAGCAAAGCATGGCAGCAGAAATGCTCACAGCTCAAGTGAAAGCATCACGGAAATGTTGATGGACGTAAATTATCCTGCGAAAGCCTAGTTACAAAATTTCACTAACCAGTACTGCATGAACAATCTAAAGATATTCTTCAATCCGAAAGGTATTACTTCCATAGAGATTAACTGCGTCATGCACAGGGGCATTTAAGCAGTCATTCCTCTCGCACTCCGTATGTGACTGCAAGTGAAAGATACCCAACATACTATCCTATGCCACGCACTACATAGTAGTTTACAGAGTATGTATGTTGATGTGCAGGAAGTGCAAAATAAAACTGGCCTGGAAAACATCTACGAGATGGAGATTGTCTGATACACAATGGTGTGTGTTGTGTGAGTTCACATGCCATGATGGGCTGAACCAAATCTCATCTGAAGAAATGAAACACTGGAATTCCATAAGGCTCCCATTAGACTGGTCAATAAACACATCTGCTCCTCTCATTCATTCAAATGCAATGACACAGTGAAAAACTGAGGACAGAGCATACAGGATATGCGCACGAACTGACATGTGAAAGCAACCAATTTCCTGCATTCTCTGTGATGGGCCGTTTTCCTGTTCATTAACAAGAGTCAGTTACACGTCAGTCTAATACATATTTTCTGGGCCAGTTTTATTTCTCCCACCCTCTATAAGTAGATAAGGGCTCCTGTAAGCACAGGAGCAATATACAGGGTGATTCAGATGCCCCTACCGATGTCGTTTTATGCAACCCGAAATACCTCTTAACACTAACGGTATTCAGGTAGTCCACAGCCACGTAACCGATATCGGTTCCCACTCAGAGCTTTGGGCATCGGTTAACAAACAGAATCATACTGTAAAAAATACAAGTGTGGATTGGCCATGAGTTACACAGTAGTTGTGGACCAAGATATACCTTACTTCTGGCCTGTGTTCATTCTTTCTGTTGACTGGTGGTACAGACATGCAGGTTGCGGATGTCTCTAAGTTTATTCCGTTTATGGTGCTTAATCTTTCGTACATAGCTCAGAGAGTATATACAGGAAAGTTGTTACTTCCGCACTTCCCATTTTGGTATCTCCCGATAATTTCGTTGTTTCTGAGTGAAAAACGCTTTATAAGTCAACATTTCTGCACCATTTACTGTAACCGGAATAAACTTAGAGACATCCAGAACCTGAGCCACTACACCGTCAATGACACATAGAAAGATGGGAGAATATTGGATAAGTATGGCAGAACTAAGGTATGTCTTGGTCCACAAATACTGTGTAACTTTACAGCCGATCCTCACTTGTATTTTTCACAGAATGATTCCGTCTGTTAACAGTTGTCCAAAGCTCTAAGAGGGAACTGATGTCGATTACGTGCCTGTAATCTTTCTGGATACCGTTCCTAATATAGACGTAGAGGGGTTGCACAAAAGGCGCCAGTACGGGCAGCTGAATCATCATGGGTTGGGTTGTTTGGGGGAAGAGACCAAACAGCGAGGTCATCGGTCTTATCGGATTAGGGAAGGGCGAAGAAGGAAGTCGGCCGTGCCCTTTCAAAGGAACCATCCCGGAATTTGCCTGGAGGGATTTAGGGAAATCACGGAAAACCTAAATCAGGATGGCCGGACGCGGGATTGAACCGTCGTCCTCCCGAATGCGAGTCCAGTGTGCTAAACACTGCGCCATCTCAATCGGTGAATCATGATGTATACGCAATCGTTTGCTAGTGACTGGCTAACAATAGCACGAACTCTTGAATATTTTCGTAACCTGATGAGACAAAATAATTCTACTGTACCGCATAAGGGACTGAAGTAAAGACATCACGATTTCAGTAATCACAAATGAGACTTCGCAAAACTGCGACAGGTATGGGACGTATGCTAATAGTTCGCCCCGATCACCGTTAAGTCAGTGTGTAAGTAACTGTGGATGAAGCATTTTCAGAACATATGCGAGTATGTTGGTAACTCCTGAAACGTTGTATAGCATTAACTATAAGTGCTATACGGAAGGAGGGCGACGTGTGACTCAACTGTGAACTAACAGGAGGGAGAGTGACCTTACTGAACTGTGTTCGAGTGACACCCTCACACCGTTTCATTGTGTAAACCCAAGCACTTTATTTGTGAGATGTTGTGCGCTGTCTATCTACCAAAGGAAGGGTTTACTAGTGTACCAGCAGCGATGGAAAACGCCCGACAGCGTGCGTTTCGAAGCAGTTACTCAAAAAAGTCAATCGATATGTACTAATATCGTGTCGGATTTCCTTTTGCCCAGCGTAGTTAAGAAAGTCGACATGGCATGGACTTACAGCGCCCTCAGTGGCACTGTAGCGAGAAGGAAGTCTTCTCTGGGCGGTATGAGTAACTGGTGTCTTGCTGCTTCAGTAAGTTCCTCGTAGCACAGAAGTAGCGCTCAGTCGCCAGGTTCCATGTAAGTGATGCTCCTGCTAAATTGGAGTGTTTAGTAATTCCAGTTGTTAATTGTCAACAACGTTTGTATTATACTTGTTTTATTACACAAATTGCTTTGTCACACACGTCACAGAGTCAGCATTTGCAATATGGCGGCTCTGGACTACGCCGTTATATTCGACCCATTATACACATTATCATAGTTTTATGACTTTACATAATGATAGACACTGCCCACGACACGTGGCTTTCTGATAACCAATAAGTTCACTTTCTAGGTTGTTTAACATCTGAAATATGCACTCGCGACCGTTTTTTTAGAGCCGCCCCGGTCACACGTCCGTACGTTTTGCGTGGCTCCTCGTGACTAACTCACCCCATCTTCCCGAAGGACAAGAGAGACCCACCCCCTTTCTCCCTCAGCCAATAAGGACACTTCTCTCGTTTCATACATATGTATATACCCAAACCTTCAGCCGATGGGCGTTCAGATCGCTGTTGTTAGGCGAATCTGACGTCACGTTTACGGACACTGTGACGGAAGTTTGTCTCGGAACACTGTCTCAGATTGTAAGATCCTACCCCCGAATTGAGGGAATGCACGTATGCATTACAGACTCAACAAGTCGTTGGAGGTACCCTACAGAAATATTCAGTCACCCTGCGTCTATAGGCGTCCATAATTACGACAGCATTGCTGATACAGGATTTTGTGCACGAACTCGCTCTCAGTTACATCCTATAAACGTTCGATTGGATTCATGTCGGGCGGTCTGGGTCGCCACATCATTCTCTCGAAATGACCAGAATGTTCTTCAAACCAAACGTGAACAATTTGGGGCACTGACATGAAGTTCACGAATGACTGCAAATGGTCTCCAAGAAGTCGCACATAGCCATTTGCAGTCAATGATCGGTTCAATGGAGCAGAGAACTCAATTCATTGCACGTGAAGATAGCCCACATCATTATTGAGCCACCATCAGCTCACATAGTGCCTTGTTGACAACTAGGGTCCCTGGTTTCGTGGGGCCTGCGCCACAATCGAACCGTACATCAGCTCTCACCAAATGAAATCGGGACACATCTGACCAGGTCACGGTTCTCCAGTCGTCTGTGGTCGAACCAATATGGCCACGAGAGCAGGAGAGGCGCTGCAGGTGATGCCGTGGTGTTAGCACAGGCACGCGCGTCGGTTGTCTGCTGCCGTAGCCCATTGGCGCCAGATTTCGCCATACTGCCCTAACGGGTAAGTTCCTTATATGACCCACGTTGATTTCTGCGGTCATTTCATGCAGTGCTGCTGGTCTGTTAGCAGTAACACCTCTATGAAAACGCCGCTGCTCTCGATCCTTAAGTGAAGGCCGTCGGCCGCAGCGTTGTCCGTGGTGGCAGGTAGTGCCTGAAATGTGGTACAGTCCGTGCAGAATCCGTGGACGCTAGATGGGCAGTCATATGGGGAAGTGCTGGGAGAGCGGCAGTGGTAGGAGGGGGGGGGGGGGGGTCGCTCAGACAGCTGTAGGGGAAATGGCTTTCTGAACTGAAGCCTGCACTCACATTTTTGGTAATATTAACCGGCGCCCCTCCACGACCACTCTAGTATGGTGGCCATTCGAAAAGATCTGTCATCTCTTCTTTGGTTTGTATCTAAAAAGAATTCCGCCGAAAATTCGTGCATTTATTTTTGCCTGGTTCGTTAACCATTTGTAACTTTCGGAGAAGAGTCACGAGGGGGGCAATTTTGAGCGAAACCTACAAATTTCTCTTGTTGCCACGTTAACATTCTCTTCTTTTGCCAAAACTCAGCAGAGCTTACACAGTCTCCTCTCTCTAACGTGTACTGCAGACGCGATTGAGAAAGAATTCTGAAACAGTGGTTTATTCCTCTACTGGCCAATAAAATCGCTACACCACGGAGATGACGTGCTACAGACGCGAAATTTAACCGACAGGAAAAAGATGCTGTGATATGCAAATGATTAGCTTTTCAGAGCATTCCCACAAGGTCGGCGCCGGTGGCGACACCTACAACGTGCTGACGTGAGGAAAGTTTCCAACCGATGTCTCATACGCAAACAGCAGTAGACCGCCGTGGCCTGGTGAAGCGTTGTTGTGATGCCTCGTGTAAGGAGGAGAAATGCGTACCATCACGTTTCGGACTTTGATAAAGGTCGGATTGTAGCCTATCGCGATTGCGGTTTATCGTATCGTGACATTGCTGCTCGCGTTGCTCGAGATCCAATGACTGTTAGCAGAATATGGAATCGGTGGCTTCAGGACGGTAATACGGTACGCCGTGAACGATCCCAACGGTCTCGTATCACTAGCAGTCGAGATGACAGGCATCTTATCCGCATGGCTGTAACGGATAGTGCAGCCACGTCTCGATCCCTGAGTCAACAGATGGGGACGTTTGCAAGACAACAACCACCTGCACGAACAGTTCGACGTCGTTTGTAGCAGCACGGACTATCACAGCTCGGAGACCATGGCTGCGGTTACCCTTGACACAGCATCAGAGACAAGAGCGTCTGCGATGGTGTACTCAACGACGAACGTGGGTGCACGAATGGCAAAACGTCATTTTTTCGGATGAATCCACGTTCTATTTACAGCATCATGATGGTAGTAGCATCCGTGTTTGTTGACATCGCGATGAACGCACATTGGAAGCGTGTATTCGCCATCGCCATACTGGCGTATCACCCGGCGTGATGGTATTGGGTGCCATTGGTTACACGTCTCGGTCACATCTTGTTCGCATTGACGGCACTTTGAACAGAGGACGTTACATTTCAGATGTGTTACGACCCGTGGCTCTACCTCTCATTCGAACCCTGCGAAACCCTACATTTCAGCAGGATAATGCACGACCGCATGTTGCAGGTCCTGCACGGGCCTTTCTGGATACAGAAAATGTTCGACTGCTGCCATGGCCAGCATATTCTCCAGATCTCTCATCATCTGAAAACGTCTGGTCAATGGAGGCCGAGCAACTGGCTCGTCACAATACGCCAGTCACTAGTCTTGATGAACTGTGGTATCGTGTTGAAGGTGCATGGGCAGCTGTACCTGTACACGCCATCCAAGCTCTGTTTGACTCAATGACCAGGCGTATCAAGGCCGTTATTACGGCCAGAGGTGGTTGTTCTGGGTTCTGATTTCTCAGGGTTTATGCACCCAAATTGCGTGAAAATGTAATCACATGTCAGTTCTAGTATAATATATTTGTCCAAAGAACACCCGTTTATCATCTGTATTTCTTCTTGGTGTAGCAATTTTAATGGGCAGTAGTGTAAGTTTAATAAGTGGGGAACTGAGGAATAGAAAGGTCATCATCTTACGAAAAAGCGCATCCTCGGTACAAAATAAACGTCTAATGATATCACATATGTTGTTCTAAAACCCATAGCATTTCTCATTTCACCAGCTATTGATGACCCTTAATAATTACAGTCTTTCACTGATAGAATCTGTAGTTACTGGAATAACACGGTAGGATGAAGTTTTGCGTAATTGGATGAAGTTTTGCGTAATAACGAGCGGCAAAATATTCTCCTCTTTGTGTGGTATAAGATCAGTTTTCTCGAGACTGATGACAGGTAGAAACCTCCAACAATGTCTAAAGAAAAATTCAATGTGTTAGCTAAATTTATTATGTAGTATGCACCAGACGCAAAATCACAGCGACCCCCATTTTTCATTGCAAACTTTTTCAAATTTCGCGCAGTGTCTTACTTCCACGAACATATCACAATAACTATGACTGTTAACGAAATAATGGGCACATGGTCTGTCCGGTTGGCAGCGCGGTCTAGCGCACGGCTTTCGGGAGCACGAAGGAGGGCCTGGTCCCCGGCATTAATCCGCCCGGCGGACTTGTGTCGAGGTCCGGTAAGCCGGCCAGTCTGTGGATGGTTTTTAGGCGGTTTTCCAACTGCCACGGCGAATGCGGGCTGGTTCCCCTTATTCTGCCTCAGCTACACTATGTCGGCGACTGCTGCGCAAACAAGTTCTCCACGTACGCGTACACCACCATTACTCTACCACGCAAACATAGGGGCTACACTCGTCTGGAATGAGACGTTCCCTGGGGGGGGGAGGGGGGTGGCGGGGGGTCCACCGGGGGCCGAGCCCCACAATAACCCTGAAAGAGTGGTTCGGTGTGGGGCGACGGAGGGAAGAAGTGGACTGCCGTAGCCGTCGTGAGGTTGTGGACCACTGCGGCTGTCGCAGGGACGGAGCCTCTCCGTCGTTTTTGGGCCCCCGCTTAACATAGTGCAATACAATGAGCACATTATAATGAATCTGACATATAACGCTACAAGCAAAACAAAAAATTAAATTTCTTACGGAATACTTTCTGTGAAATCGTTTGAGAAATATTGCAAGGCCTGCGCGTCGATTCTGTCATTCCCGAACGGCCGGAAGGTGGCAAAGCGCTTGTCGTCCTCCCCTTCTGAACAAATAAATCAACTCGACCAGTTCTTTGGACGAAAACTGGTCACTGCGGATTGGCCAACGTATCCTCCTCCACCTATTTTCTGGGCGTATTCTTTACACTGCGGCTCTCGCAATACTGAATTTCGTACCGATTTCCGAAACGGAATGTGCCATGCATCTAGTTCCAACTACCATTCCGCGTTCAAAGTGTGTTAACTCCCATAAACCTGTTGACATGACTCACCTGAGTGCAAATGACAGCTCCGCCAACGCTCTGCCCTTTTATACTTTGTGCACGCGATACTACCGACATCTGTACGTGAGCATATCGCTATCCCATGGCTCTCGTCACCTGAGTGTATGTTGAAATGTCCTACGGAAAATCGACGCCACACATTCGTAGAATTTGATAGGCCTAGCTGGGCAATGAATGCACACATTTGTTCGACCTCCTGTGGGAACCTCGGAAGAGCAAATTTGAAGCAAGTGGACAGGAGCTGCGGATAGGTGGGCTCTCGATAGGAATATGGATCGCTCGTGTAGGCGATCCGAGATAGTCCGTGCAGTATCGACAACACTTCCAAGATGCTACTCCAGACGTGTGTGAAATGAATGTACCGAACGGAAAATACTGAACGCGAAAATGAAGATTTAGCCCTGTCTGACTACCCCCTGAAGCAGATCTTAGGATCTGATATAATCTCCTCGTTCTTGCTCTTTTACGTATAAATTACAACATCAACATAAATGAATTATTAAAGGAACTAGTAAGTACAAATGATAAATGCTGTTTCTGCTTATTCATTTATTGTGTATTAAAGCCCCTTTATATACTACAAATGTTTATATATCAATGTCCAATGGACATAAAGAAATGCAAATGGATATCCTAACTAATGTGATTGATCAATTACCCAAATCCATCCCTTTTTATGACTACGCGAGACGACTGACATCATCTACGTACCAAACACTAGAAGACACTACTTTCAAAGTTGATCTACAGTGTGTGCAACCTCAGTGGAAATAAAATTTACGTAATCACAGCTGTTTAGCTTTATAGCCATCATAAGCCGAAGCAATTAGCGATATCACCGTATGTACTGCGTCCGGTACGTCGGAGTGATAGTTCTCGTACACGTCTGCGACGACAGAAGAACTCCAGCCACGAAATATATATTAAAAAAACCCTCATTCAATAGGACAGCAGAAGACGGTCGTCTGACTAGTATACTCTAACGTTGTCTTCTCCTCTCTGTGTTCTACAGACGAGAAACGCGAACTCCCAGCCACAAGGACGGAGTTCAGGTAACGTCTCAGCGTGAGTACAGGCAAAAGAAGTGCTCTCAATCACTCAACGCTGCGTACTCAAAGACGACTCCCTACCTGGATGCGAAGTCCAGAACCTTATAATTTCGCAACAGTACAGTGCCTAACCGTTCTAACTTTAAAATCTCCTGGCCGCATCTCGTGGTCGTGCGGTAGCGTTCTCGCTTCCCACGCCCGGGTTCCCGGGTTCGATTCCCGGCGGGATCAGGGATTTTCTCTGCCTCGTGATGGCTGGGTGTTGTGTGATGTCCTTAGGTTAGTTAGGTTTAAGTAGTTCTGAGTTCTAGGGAACTGATGACCTAAGATGTTAAGTCCCATAGTGCTCAGAGCCATTTTTTTTTAAAATCTCCTGGGAGCAAAGATAGCAAGTCCGTCTGTACCAGAAACAGCTGATACTGAGCGACTGCCAAACACGGGCGCTCAAAATGGAAGACTCATTCTCTCCACCACTGGCTTCACAGCAGACCTCGCCTCCCCTCCCTCGTAACTGCAGAAGGCGAAGCATATTCTGGAAACCACGGAATATTCTCCCTGTCTACAGATTCTTCCGAACGCCGACCAACCATATTTTATTCGAAACTTCCTGGCACATTACAACTGTGTGCCGGACCGGGACTCGAACTCGGGACCTTTGCCTTTCGCGGGCAAGTGCTCTACCATCCCCGCGAAAGGCAAAGGTCCCGAGTTCGAGTCTCGGTCCAGCACACACTTTCAATGTGCCAGGAAGTTTCGTGTCAGCGCACACTCCGCTGCAGAGTGAAGATCCCATTCTGCATATTTCGTTCTTTTGTCGTCCAACGCGGAAAATTTTACGAGGTAATACATGTCCCCGTTAATTAGGAATTCATACAATGGCACGCTTATCAGAGTAAAAAACCTTGGAAATAACTCAGCCTGTGTAATGTTCGAAGTAACGCTTACTTGTTCCTCTCTGTAGCGTCCAAGATTTTCAGAGATTCCGGTTATCCTTCCAGCCTAGCTACAAACTCGGCCTTGGGGGACTGATGACCTTCGCTGTTTAGTCCCCCTTAAACATACCAACAACCACCACCAAACTCGGCCGGCCGCCGCTGCATTGTACTTCGACGCTCACGTGCCCCGACCGTCCGTCTTGGCTACTTCCTATGTTTAAGCATGACAAACACATCTGTGCGGACTTTTCCACCTAGGGCATGAGTTATGCCTGCCGTTCCATTTCCACTGGCGTTCCAACCTCTACTAGTGTAGGCAATCATTCATTACACCGTTTTAACAATAAAGACACTCCATCACCTTTCATGCAATAAGCGTTAACAATTATTTACAAAGTGTGCGTGACAATGTCAGTGTTCTTTAAGTATTCACATATATGATCTACAACCTATACCGAATTCTGCTTCTAAATCGCGGCAAAGTGTGTAGAAGAGTGAAACTTCCTGGCAGATTAAAACTGCGTGCCGGACCGAGGCTCGAAATCGGGACCTTTGCCTTTCGCGGGCAAGTGCTCTACCAACCGAGCTACCCAAGCACGACTCACGCCCCGTCCTCACAGCTTTACTTCTGCCAGTACCTCGTCTCCTAACTTCCAAACTTTACAGAAGCTCTCCCGCGCACCTGGTAGAGCACTCTCGCGCCAAAGGCAAAGGTCCCGAGTTCGAGTCTCGGTTCGCCACGCAGTTTTAATTTGCCAGGAAGTTTCATATCAGCGCACACTCCGCTGCAGAGTGAAAATCTCATTATGTAGACGAGTGCTTATAATTGCCAAATTATAGCCACCTTACAGAGTGTGTCGTGGAAGGCGCACCTGCCTGGTAAGTAGGAGATCGCAGGTTCTGTTGAGTTCCTGTCCGGTACACATTATCACTCGTCGCCTCCAATTCTGCGTAATGTCCCAATCCAGCGGACAGCAGTGATCCCTCCTGTTTCCTTTTCTTAAATTTACATACAGGGTGTTACAAAAAGGTACGGCCAAACTTTCAGGAAACATTCCTCACACACAAATAAAGAAGAGATGTTATGTGGACATGTGTCCGGAAACGCTTACTTTCCATGTTAGAGCTGATTTTAGTTTCGTCGTTAAGTACTATACTTCCACGATTCACCACCAGTTGGCCCAATTGAAGGAAGGTAATGTTCGGTGCTTGTGTTGACATGCGACTCATTGCTCTACAGTACTAGCATCAAGCACATCAGTATGTAGCATCTTGATTGGGCGTCATGTTCTTCCACCTACTCTCAATGGAGCACGTTATCATGATTCATACGGGATACTCTACCTGTGCTGCTAGAACATGTGCCTTTAGAAGTACGACACAACATGTGGTTCATGCGCGACGGAACTCCTGCACATTTCAGTCGAAGTGTTCGTACGCTTCTCAACATCAGATTCGGTGACCGATGGATTGGTAGAGGCGGACCAATTCCATGGCCTCCACGCTCTCCTGACCTCACCTCTATTGACTTTCATTTATGGGGGCATTTGGAAGCTCTTGTCTACGCAACCCCAGTACCAAATGTAGAGACTCTTCGTGCTCGTATTGTGGACGGCTGTGATACAATACGCCATTCTCCAGGGCTGCATCAGCGCATCAGGGATTCCATGCGACGGAGGGTGGATGCATTGATCCTCGCTAACGGAGGACATTTTGAACATTTCCTGTAACAAAGTGTTTGAAGTCACGCTGGTACGTTCTGTTGCTGTGTGTTTCCATTCCATGATTAACGTGATTTGAAGATAAGTAATAAAATGAGCTCTAACATGGAAAGTAAGCGTTTCCGGACACATGTGCACATAACATATTTTCTTTCTTTGTGTGTGAGGAATGTTTCCTGAAAGTTTGGCCGTACCTTTTTGTAACATCCTGTATAATGTATAACAGCTGTAGATTCTACATGTCCGAAAGAAGACACCAGACATTCATATAATTCATATAAATCGATGTCAGTGATATGGGTGATTCAGCGGATTGCTCACATTTGAAATGGCTCTGAGCACTATGGGACTTAACTTCCAAGGTCATCAGTCCCCTAGAACTTAGAACTACTTAAACCTAACCAACCTAAGGACATCACACACATCCATGCCCGAGGCAGGATTCGAACCTGCGAACGTAGCGGTCGCGCGGTTCGAGACTGTAGCGCCTGGAACCGCTCGCCCACCCCGGCCGGCTGCTCATATTTCCTTTCTCGAATACTGGTGCGACCTGGCGCAACTTTCCAGTAGTGAGGTACATATCTGTCGTCGAGCGACAATTACGTCTCGCGTCGGAGCCGTGGTGCTGTGTCGGCTGGCTGACTGGACCGACCTCGTGGAGTGGAGACGTGTCGCGGGCGCTCCCCTATTCCGGCTACTTGCCACGGAGCAGTGGGCTCCGCTTTAGATCACGAGCCGCGATTTGACGGGAGAGGGGGGTCGGGGGGCACACAGCTGGGCCCGAGTTTGTCACGCGGCAGCTAAATAAACTTGACGAGTGGCGGCCCGCCAACAAAGTGGCCAGAATGTGCAGCTGGCGCCAGACCCGCGGCCCGGCCCAACCAGCTCCGCCGCGGCCTCAACGGCGCGAGTCGCCGGCCTTCATCAGGCTAATAGCGCGCCGCGCCGCCCCGAGCAGGAGCAGCCGCCAGGCGCTGCCCCAATCTGGCAGAGTGCGGCCGGCGCGCCGTCTGCAGGCGAAGGGGCAGCCAAGTGCAGCCGCAAAGTGCGCCGCGGCGTCTCGTTAATTGTTGCGAGCGGGCGCCGCTCAGGGCGGGGCGTGCAGCCGTGAGACGGCGTGCAGCGGGTCCCGCCAACCGTGTGCGCTTTGCAGTTCGCGCTGACTTCTCTTTAACGATCCGTGCTGCCGACCGAGGGCGAACTCAGCAGAGGCGAGATCCTTCTGGTACGTGGGTAATCCCAAAAGTAATCTCCTATTTTCTTATAAGTACATACATCTATTTATTTCTACAATAGTTTACATGAGTGTTACAAACTGGCACACAATATTTTTAGCGCAACGCAATCTGACTTTCAAAAATCCCTACAAAAGAATTGCCCTTTCATGAATCACTTACCTCATAAATATCTTCGTTACTCGAACTACTACAGTACAGCGAGCGCCACTACTGCCAGCTAAATAAAAGATTCTAGCTACTGAAGGCACTAACTAGTGATACGCATAGTCAGCAAATGAAACATTTTGATAGAGAACAATGTATTTACCTTAATAGTGTTCAAAAGTCATTATATATATATATATATATATATATATATATATATATATCAGTTTATGATATCCAGTATTACAAATTTACTCTTTCTGATAGACACATGTCCAGATCATCCCCGCCGGCCGCGGTGGTCTCTCGGTTCTAGGCGCTCAGTCCAGAACCGCGCGACTGCTACGCTCGCAGGTTCGAATCCTGCCTCGGGCATGGATGTGTGTGATGTCCTTAGGTTAGCTAGGTTTAAGTAGTTCTAAGTTCTAGGGGACTGATGACCACAGATGTTAAGTCCCATAGTGCTCAGAGCCATTTGAACCATTTGAACCAGATCATCCGCTCTCAAAACTCCGCCATCTCTGTCCCTACATCCACCACTGCTGGCGGCTCACCTCCAACTGCGCAACGCTACGCGCTGTTAACGGCCAACTGTCCAACACTACAATAGCAAATTCCAACAATGCAAACCAGCCACAGACTGCACACAGCCCAGTCCGTGATTTTCATACAAAGCGCTACGTGACGTTACCAACATTAAAACCTGAACAGCCTACTTACAACAGCCTACTTACAAAGTCATACCAGCTCGCCGCCATACTGTTCAGAAAGTTATGAACTGGGGTGATTGTTGCTTGGTCCCAGATCTAATGTGATATGCCCAGGTTTCGTCACCCGTGACAACTGAGTCCAGAAAGTTGTCCTGTTCGGCTGCAAGGAGCTGAAGAAATGCGCGGGAAGCACCTATCTACTGGTGCCGCATGTGGTCCTCAGTCAGCATGCGTGGCACCCATCTTGCGCACACCTTCCGCTAGTTCAATGTTTCCGTTAAAATTCTGTGAGCGGTGCTTCGGGAAACCTCAGGTAGCAACGTGCAGAGATCATCCAGGGTGATCCGCCGATCTTCACGCATGCTTTGCTCAACCTTCAACACTGTCTCCTCAGAAATTGACGGTCTATCGCTCCTTTGTTCGTCGTGAATTTCCGTCCGGCCAGCTGCAAACTCTCCTTTTGACATCCATGCGCGACTCACAATACACTTCCGACAATTGGCGATGGATTTCAGTCGGCGCAGCGCCCTTCGCGGTCAGCAACCGAATAACTGCGCGCAATTCGCTCTTGGCGGTAACATCCAACGGGAGCTCCATTCTCAACGGTTGCCAAGCCAAGACTGAGCGCCACAGGGCGGCGTGCGCATGTTTACACACAGCGCGTGAAGCACTCTTCATAACAGTGTGACCAACTGCCAGACAAACGGAGTTCTGTACGTGTAAAAAAATAGGCGACCTTACTTTTGGGATTACGTTCGTACGCCATTTCCACTTGAAGGCACTCGTCGGCGATTAGATCTCGTAGAGCTTCAGTATTTTGAACACGGCTGCACTACAACAACAGTTTGTAACACCGAAAATGCAGGATGCGTGGCACCTGCTACCGATAATTTTTTTTTAATTGTATGTAAATATTTGTAATTTAAATGCTTTCTTTTAATAAGTAAGGACGTTGCTTCACTGTATGTGTACATTTAGGTAGAAGTCTGTTGACGTTTCATTGTATTTGTCTGTGTTTTGCTGTCAAACTTATAAGCCCTGGGAAAAAGCCAAAGGAATTGTTATTTGCATCGACTAGCAACGATAATAGCAGTGCTTGTGCGTTGTAAAATCTTTGGGTGGGGGGTTGTTGCACAGAGCGCGCGGAGAGAGCGGGAGACAGGTTCCGGCGCTTGTAGGTTGCGGAAGTGTGGTATTAACGCTCTCGCAGTAGAGAGTACCATTTCGGCGGCATCATGTACGCGCCCCGGCCAGATGACTAGTAGCAGGAGGAAGGACAGTGGACGGGCGGAAGAGGCTGTATCAATTACGATTGCCGGTTCCTGTAACTAGCCGTGGCCCCACGAGATGCTACCGTCTTCAACAACAGCAGCAGTTCCAGCAACACAGATTCGTCGTCGGCTCCGAGTTTCGTCGCACGCACCGCACTGAAGTAAGACTGTTCATTGGTAGAAAGTATTAATGGCTAACCCAGCAGCACAACTGAATGTGATTTGATTAATGAACTTTATTTAAATAATAATCTGTTAAATTCAGGACGATTGTGTCCTCATTGCCCCCAGACATTGTTACCAAGCAGGGCCCTTGTTCCCTTTTTTCCTTATATGCTAACCGAAGATTGAAAATCTATCACAGTAAAAAATCCAAATCTAAAGAAAATGCACAAATTAAGAGTGCGAAAGTTTTATTTATTTTACATATAGATTGGAGCACATGGCTGTTTGGTTTGGTACGTATTCTAGTATTTAATTCTGTTCAAGTCAGTAAAAAAAGGCTCAGTTGTTCAGAAAATAATATGAAATCGAATTTGAAAATTAAGTAACTGCAAAGTAAAAAGTGCTTGCCTTTCTCTAAATTTCTTTGATGGTGTTATGGTGAGGTCTCTAAAAGTCATTGTTCACGTAACGAAGTTCAATATTAACTTACAGTTTAAGTGCATATTTTCAAATCATTACTCGATTGCCTTTTTCAGAACGTAATGAGAAACTTAAAGTGACTTCTCAGTCTTCTTTACCATTACATACTCACTTAAAATTAGTGTCAAGAAACGTGACAACCTTCAGTTGCCACGTCATTGTTTAATAATAAATGTTTTTCTTTCCCATCATCTTGTACAAGATTTTGGATGTAAATCGCCCTAGTTGGCTGGCGACCGTAATTATTTCCTTTTCGTCCATTAGTGTAACTTTTCGATTCATGATCAGTGGTACCCCTTTTTTGACCAGTGATGTTCGTGAGTGAATGCACAAAATAATTTTCATTTTTCCAAATTGTAGCCCTGTACGGTTTAATTATTTATTTTATTTTTGATAGACCTTTCTACCAGGAAGATCGGTTGTACACTTTCCCCCTACTTATCGGTATCACTTCTTCGGGAAAGATAGCCTTATCCAATTAGAAAAATTCCATTAGGCATACACGCGATCCACGGTCATATTTTATATCGCAAGCAGGATAGGCCGATTAGTAAGGGCGAGGCTACAACTTGTTTTTCGACGTAGCTGCCACCGACATTTAACATTTCACATAGCGTCCAATCAGTTTGAAGGAACCACTCTATCAGAAATCATTTCCCTGTGATGCAAACATTGTCGGTCAGCCAACTCCACCTCAGCACTGGGTTCGATGTGTAGGGGCGCGTGGTTCATCATCACACTCTGCCTTCGTTCCCTGGATATGCAACCCCAGTAATTAATCATTTGACCAGAAATGAACTCTTCACCACACACGGTCTTCAGTCGGTCGTGGATGACGAACGCACTAGTCCAACGTGCTCCTTCACAGACGGCCAGGCTGTAAGTACCATGGAGGTAAGAATAAGGGGAGATGGCGCTACGTATCCCAGCCGTACTACGTTTTGAAACCATGGGGGCGTGGTTCGCTGCCATGACACTCTGACCAAAACATTGCCAGTGTGCTATAGCGCTGCGTGTATTACAGTCGCTAATTGCACCATATACGCATGTAACGTCATCAGATTGGTTGTTTCAAAGTTTTTGTTTAAAATAAAATCTCGTAAAGGCGAAATTCCGTGTTTCTTCTGATTAAAAATAGTTTTTAATGTAATATTACGAATAGCTAGCCTTCAATGTAAACGATACAATTTTGTTAATTCAGTAATAAACGTGTATCACAAACTAAATAATAGAAACTGAAAACTAAGTTAGCTATACCCTCCCTCCAAAGCCCCATAAATACACCTTGTTTGTAATACGTACTGGGACATTTCAGTTACGTTACACTACTGGGAAACACTGTTCATTACCACCAATATTTACTGAAACACCGTACCTAGAATGGCAAATCTACACAGTGTCCTGTTTAGGCCTATACTTTACGCCAGTTAATGTAGTGTTAGCTTTTAATTTGGTACGTGATGAAGACAAAGTGAGTTACTCAACACTTCGATTATCGACGATACGTACGTATTATACTGAAACGTGAACTTGAAAACTAAGAAATTAATTCTTTGAATTAACATACCTTTTGCAAATGTTTTGGGTGTGTAGGGAAAACTGATAGTACAGCATTTTCTCGGAGCCTTACTGTTCGGTCTATGTCCTCTTCTCGGAAATGCTGAGAACATATAGTGCTCCATTTAGACGCACGCCAATTCTTCCTCCTCACGGCATTCTCCCACAGAGCTTTCCGACTTTCATTTTTAGGAAATCTAAAATCATACAGGAGAAAAACACGCTATAGTACAAGTACCGATGTAGCACACGTTCATTCACAATGGAGTTGTAAAATCACACTTAACGAGACAACTTGCACATGAAATGATATTCCCTTCGATTTCGCATCACAATCAGAACGATTCGTACATACGAACACCACACAAATCACCATAATAGCGCTAAATCCTTCCAAAAGCGAGCGACAAGCCTATGCACACAAGCTTACAGCAGCAATGTTTTGGTCGGATTGAGATGGCTACCCTCGGCTTCACATAGCTTCACAGCTGTGACGTCACGGCGTCTCCCTCTATTCTTACCTCCATGGTAAGTACACTTCCGTTTGCCACCGTGACTTGTACTCGAATGACCTCGGGCACGCCGGTCTGCCACTACTCTCTCTAATTTGGCGCTCTCTGCATCCGCCATACCTCCACCGCTGACGCCTCTTCCGCCTCTAACAGGCAAAGGTAGTCGATTCTCCCTCGGTAGGCATGCAGCTATTAACATGGTCTGTTACTGTAAGATATTGGTTTTACTGATCTGCGAAGCCTAGGCCTTAACTTTTACATGTGGACATACAGACCGTCGCCGACACATGTCATGTGAAGATAGCTTAACTGACTGATTGCTGATGTCAAATATGTAAGTACTACTTGTCCTGTGTTGGTATACATCATGTTATTTGTGACATTCCTACGTAGAGAGTAGTTTCTGAATCTTCCTGGTAGACTGAAACTGTGTTCTGGACCGAGACTCGAACTCGGGACCTCTGCCTTTCGCGGCCAAGCACGACTCACGATCCGTCCTTGCAGTTTTAATTCCGTCAGTACCTCGTCTCCTACTTTGCAAACTTCAGACAAGCTCTCCTGCAAATCCTGTAGGACTAGCACTCCAGTTTTAATCTGCCAGTAAGTTTCATATCAGCGCACACTACGCTGCAGAGTGCAAATCACATTATAGTGACTTCCCCAGGCTATGGCAAAGCCACATCTCCGCAATATCCTTCCTTCCAGGAGAGCTAGTTCTGCAAGGTCTGCAGGGGAGCTTCTGTGATGTTTGAAAGGTAGGAGATGAGGTACTGGCGGAAATACAGCTGTGATGACAGTTCGTGAGTCGTGCTTGGGTAGCTCAGATGGTAGAGCATTTTCATGAGAAAGGCAAAGGTCCCGAGTTCGAGTCTCGGTCCGGCACACAATTTTCATCTGCCAGAACGTTTCATATCGGCGCACACTGCGCTGCAGAGTGAAAATCTCATTCTGGAGAGTATTTTCTGCACGAGAAGTAATATTGCTGTATAGCGTTTCGATTGTGTGTTATCACGTTGTACGCAGATTTGTCCGACAGAGGAAGACGGGTTTAAATACGTCAAAGTCATACTAAAGGTTATTTGAAAACCGCCATTTATTGCAACTGGTTGGCTGACTGTTACACCAACTGTCGCTTAAAGCCAGCAAATAGAGGTGTGTTGATCGATACGTTACACCTGTGGTACAAAATAGTCCCACACATTTCTACAGCATTGGGATTGTGTGATTTTTAGCGGGCCGTACGAGTTGCGAAAGGGCGCCTGAGTGTTTATCAAAACCAGGAACGCTGGCCTGAGAATACTGTCTTTGTTATCTTGCAAGCGGGAGTATCCACGGCATACTCATCATGAAGATCTGGAAGAAAGGAAAGCACTTGATCATAGCGTATTTTGAAACAAACACCATGGTTCCTGTTCGTGGGAACTATATCGTCTCTGTCTCTTCTTTGGTATTAAAGCGTTTTATTTTAAAGTAAGATGTGGTCGGGGATGTTTAGAAAAAGGCAAAAGATATTTAATACACTTTTGGCGTCGCGTATATTCTGCACGCTCGTAAATGCGGCTTACATATACAGGAATCTACTCTGTAAGAATCAGCATGGGTTTCGAAAAAGACGGTCGTGTGAAACCCAGCTCGCGCTATTCGTCCACGAGACTCAGAGGGTCATAGACACGGGTTCACAGGTAGATGCCGTGTTTCTTGACTTCCGCAAGGCGTTCGATACGGTTCCCCACAGTCGTTTAATGAACAAAGTAAGAGCATATGGACTACCAGACCAATTGTGTGATTGGACTGAAGAGTTCCTAGATAACAGAACGCAGCATGTCATGCTCAATGGAGAGAAGTCTTCCGAAGTGAGAGTGATTTCAGGTGTGCCGCAGGGGAGTGTCGTAGGACCGTTGCTATTCGCAATGTAAATAACTGACCTTGTGGATGACATCGGAAGTTCACTGAGGCTTTTTGCAGATGATGCTGTGGTGTATCGAGAGGTTGAAACAATGGAAAATTGTACTGAAATGCAGGAGGATCTGCAGCGAATTGACGCATGGTGCAGGGAATGGCAATTGAATCTCAATGTAGACAAGTGTAATGTGCTGCGGATCCATAGAAAGAGAGATCCCTTCTCACTTAGCTACAATATTACAGGTCAGCAACTGGAAGCAGTTAATTCCATAAATTATCTGGGAGTACGCATTAGGAGTGATTTAAAATGGAATGACCATATAAAGTTGATCGTCGGTAAAGCAGAAGCCAGACTGAGATTCATTGGAAGAATCCTAAGGAAATGCAATCCGAAAACAAAGGAAGTAGGTTACAGTACGCTTGATCGCCCACTGCTTGAATACTGTTCAGCAGTGTGGGATCCGTACCAGAAGGGTTGATAGAAGAGATAGAGAAGATCCAACGGAGAGCAGCGCGCTTCGTTACAGGATCATTTAGTAATCGCGAAAGCGTTACGGAGATGATAGATAAACTCCAGTGAAAGACTCTGCAGGAGAGACGCTCAGTAGCTCGGTACGGGCTTTTGTTAAAGTTTCGAGAAAATACCTTCACCGAAGAGTCAAGCAGTATATCGCTCCCTCCTACGTATATCTCGCGAAGAGACTATGAGGATAAAATCAGAGACATTAGAGCCCACACAGAAGCACACCGACAATCCTTCTTTCCACGAACAATACGAGACTGGAATAGAAGGGAGAACCGATAGAGGTACTCAGGGTACCCTCCGCCACACACTGTCAGGTGGCTTGGGGAGTATGGATGTAGATGTAGATGTAGATGTAGACAATTAAGCTGCTACGCAGGCAAAAATTTTAGTAAAAATGAGTACAGTTTTGCTTGCAATGATTTAATTACGTTATCCAAACTCGCGGCAGGCTCACAGTCAATCAGAAGTAGAATGAAACTCTGTTTTAGCCCGATAAATTAATTGTTACGAAGATAGAGGCGATATAACCACTTACGTAGCGTAAGTATTTGTACTAACGATAAATAATTTCGTTTATATCACACTGGCTGCAGTTTGATTAAGTATTTACCTTGTAGAAATAAATTTAACTCCAAATTCAAAGAAACCCAGAAGCAAACCTAAGCCTGTTGCTTACTTCAGTTAAATCTATCTATGCAATTCCCTAAAAATCCTGATAAAATGAGCTTCGCAAATATTAATGCTTGAAAATTACTACCAACATTCAAAGTATTTGTTATGTTGCTTGAGGGTGAAACCCAGTACATAATATTTTAATTAAATTCCAAGTAATGGTCGCCTGTGCATCATTACGACAAAAGAAAACCAGACGGAAATCTTCTATAAACCTCACTTTAAATAATTATATTCATTTAAATATTGGGTTCGAATAAGAACAGAAGAAATTCACTTTTCACCATATATTGTAACAGAGGATACGTACAGCAAGTACTTAGTGTGTCAGAACGGCTAAGCCACTTGAGTTTTCAACAGCAAAGACAAAAGTAGGATAAGATCTCTTAATCGGGTCAACCCTACGACTTATCTTAGAAAGTAGGTTAAGGAAAGGCACCTACGTTTCTAGCATTTGTAGACTTAGAGAAAGCTTTTGACAACGTTGACTGGAATAGTGTTTTCAAATTCTGAAGGTGGCAGTGATAAAATACAGCGAGCGAAATTCCAATTACAGCTTGTACAGAAACAGTTATAAGAGTCGTAGGGCACGAAATGGAAGCAATCGTTGAGGAAGGAGTGAGACAGGGTTGTAGCCTATTCCCGATCTTATTCACTCTGTATATTGAGCAAGCAGTGAAGTAAACACAAGAAAAATTTGGAGTAGGAATTAAAACCCATGGAGAAGAAATAAAAACTTTGAGGTTTGCCGATGACATAGCAATTTTGTCAGATACAGCAAAGGACCTGGAAGAGCAGCTGAATGGAATGGACAGTGTCTTGAAAGGAGGGTATAAGATGAACATCAACAAAAGCAAAACGAGGATAATGGAATGTACTCGAATTAAATCAGGTGATGCTGAGGGAATTGGATTAGAAAATGAGACACTTAAAGTAGTAGATGAGTTTTCTATTTGGTAAGGAAAATAACTGATGATGGTCCGAGTAGAGACGATATAAAATGTAGACTGGTTATGGCAAGGAAGGCGTTTGTGAAGAAGAGAAATATGTTAATATCGAATATAGATTTAAGGGTCAGGAAGTCTTTTCTGTAAGTATTTGTATGGAGTGTAGCCATATATGGAAGTCAAACATGAAAAATAAATAGTTTAGATAAGAAGAGAACAGAAGTTTATAAAATGTGGTTCTACAGAAGAAAGCTGAAGATTTAATAGCTATATCATGTAATTAGTGATGAGGTGCTGAATAGCATTGGGGAGAAGAGTAATTTGTGGCACACCTTGACAAGAGGAAGGGATCAGTTTGTCAGACACGTTTTGAGGCATAAAGGTATCACCAATTTAGTACTGAAGGCAAGCGTGGAGTGTACAAATCGTAGAGGGAGACCAAGAGATCAATACACTAAGCAGATTCAGAAGAATGTAGGTTGCAGTAGGTACTGGGAGATGATGGAGCTTGCACAGGATAGAGTAGCATGGTGAGTTGCATCAAACCAGTCTCTGAATTGAAGACCACAACCACAGTAACCAAGTCTTTCTAACATTAATGAGATAGGATTTCTATGCTTCGAAAGAATATCTTTACATTGTACAGTTTATTTAGATACTAAAATCTATATTTTATCAACATCTTTAATACAAAAATATATTAACGAGTTGTGTGTTTTATAATTATCTGTTGTATTAGCTACGGTTTTTATCGACAGAAATACGCTCAGTTTCGTATTTTCTTTACACTTCACATTTAGACGTGTGGTACAGGTTTAGTTTAATTTTTATAGGGCTTTCCAGGAGACGTCACAGAACCTGAATTAGTTGTCCATATTACAGTACGAAAAACGCCCTCATAAGAACACAAAATCTTCTCTGGCCTGAACTACACACTCGACACTCCGCAGTCTTAACACCTCATTCGGCAATCGGAGCAAGCGACGCCTCGCATCGTCTAATAAGAGGCAAAACCGCGATTGCATTCAACTACTGTACAGTTTTTCTGTTATTCAGCCGACTGAAGGCACGGAGCTTCATGTGCTGCTAGGTGCAATGGCCTCCCGCTACGTAACGTAAAATTCTGTCCTCAGCCACTGGCAAGCCTATCGCTGCCGACTGACCGCCGTCTGTCCTTCGCCAATTGGATCTCCTGGCTGTTGTCAGTTTTAGTGACCTCAAGCCGCTTCCGAACAGGCCATGAAAGCCCAACGGTACCGACCGGCGGCCGTGTCATCCTCAGCCCATAGGCGTCACTGGATGCGGATACGGAAGGGCATGTGGTCAGCACACCGCTCTCCCGGCCGTATGTTAGTTTTACGAGACCGGAGCCGCTACTTCTCAATCAAGTAGCTCCTCAGTTTACCTCACAAGGGCTGAGTGAACCCCGCTTGTCAACAGCTCTCGGCAGACCGACAACGCTTAGCTTCGGTGATCTGACTGGAACCGGTGTTACCACTGCGGCAAGGCAATGGCTCCCCCCCCCCCCCCCCCCCCCCCCAATACCAGGAAGCGAGCCCGCGTCCTTTTGGCGAGGTACGCGGCTCCACATGTCTATCGCACATCGTTTCCTTCGCAATGTTCGTTCGGAGACTGGTTCAGATGGACCTACTTTTTAAGAGCACTTTTTTTTTTTACACAGCAAGTTGTAAGAGAGGATATTGACAGTAAGTGACGCAATAGTCTGGATTTTCGGGGGGAAGGCTGCGACGTATGGTTAAAAGAGGGCGGGGACGGCCATGTGTCTCTTTCGCATTCTTTGAGACTAATTAGTAGAGAGAGGTCGGAGCTGTGACAAAGGCGCAAGTGAAAGAAAGAAAGTATAGGGTCTCGTACAAAGAGACTAACGGGGGATATCGAATGTATATAGAGAAGGTGTAGGGACGGCGTGAGATGACATCTGTTAAGACATGGTACTAGACGAAGCTGTAGAAGGGAAAAACAGTAGAGGAAGACAAATATGGGGATTCGTCCAGCAAATAATTGAGGATGTAGGTTGCAAGTGCTGACTTTGAAATGAAGAGGTTGGCACGGAAGAGGTATTTGTGGTGGGCTGCATCAATCCAGTGAGAAGACTTATGAGAGGAGAAGGGCACCACTAATGGTTACCTGGCCACATACCTTTTGGTGATAGAAATTAACGTGTCGTCCGTCCCTACTCTTTGAAACATTCACGTCAGTAGGGGATTAGACACAGTCTGCAGTGATCACGACTGTGTTTTACTTTTTGGCAGTTGCTCAGGAGCACTTGCATTTTTGCGGGTGAAGCCGACTTCGACTTCGATTTATTTGCACTGCGTCCGATTTTTAACTCAGTTTACCAGTGGTGACTCCCATTACTTTTCGGTACTGGTCGGCACTTGAGATCATTGCTTAATGTGACGATTAGACTATCGCCTATTTGTATTAGCATGGAGTTTGTCTTCGTTTGATTTTAGATGTGAAGACGGTCTGTATTTTCCAGTTATTTTATTTATTTTATCTGTCCAATGTGTTTGCGAACCACCGTATTGGGTCTCGAGCTAAGCTTCAGTTCTCTTAATTGTGCGGAGTTTATCCAACCTATGTCTTATGTTAAGAGCAGTAAACTTTATTTGCAATTGGGGTACGTTATTTAAATTTGCTACACCTACTATCAACTAAAAGTTATTTTAAATCTGATTAATACATCGGTGACTATTTCACTATTTTTATTTTGATTTATAACGGCAATAACTGGAGTCACTCATTCCCTAGGACGAAGTGAATATCGAACAAAAGACTGTTCCCCACTGTCGCAAAGCGGAAGCGATCCAATATAACGAATTTTCTTCTGCAGCTATATTCTGAACCAGATTTTTCCCCCTTCCATGTCTTCCACACACTAGCTTTTGTGACAAAAAGGCTGTTTGAATAAAACGCGATTAGGCCAATCGCTATGGCGCCGCAGAGCGGCCATAACAGCCACTAATTGATGGCATTCAGGCCTGTGGGGGAAACGGGGGGAGGGGGCAACCACACACATCGCAAGCGGGTCTCGCGTTTTAATTACGTGTCTCCAGCGGTTAAGTAATTGCGTTGCATAAAGGCACCCCGCAATCGATATCGTATCGTTACGCAGCAAATCGATCTTTTGGGAACGCACTACAGCGGATGATGCAAATAAAGGCGTTTATCACATAAAAGGCCGCCTTTTGCAGATTTCGCCGCACGAGTGGGGGTCGTAGAATCACAGTAAGTACATAATGCCGTTCTGAAGCGGATTCCTTCAGAGCGAAACGCAATTGACTCCCTAGTTAGTCATACTCGATGCTGTACGTGGTAGCGGGTAAAGATGGTAAAAAATTTTGTTGTACTCCACTTAAATCACTTTTAACTTAGTTGATAAGAATTTGACAAATTGTATAGATATTTCAGTAGTATGAGGGTAATAAATAGCGCTAATGTCGTACAACACAAGTTATGTCTCACACAGATCTCTAAAAAAATAAAATCTTCTATCCCTGTCAGTGATCGAAAATTAAATATGATCGGTTACTGAACGTAAGTGAATTCTTTAACCCTTTTCATGATACATAGACCATTGTGGCTCATACGGCGAGTTGAAGTTGTGAACGCTAGAGATCATGGAAGCCCGGAGCGCAAATGTAATTACATTTCAGTTAGTTGTTGAGTGGCTAGTGTAGTGGTTGCGGCCTCAGATGTTTCAAGATAACGTACAACTTTGTTTTCACTGTAATACTACGGGCCATTTCATGTGGATTTGATACATGTATAAGCACTAGTAGATCATGCAGAAATAGAATAAAGAGAGAGAGAGAGAAAGAGAGTAAAATTTGCTCTCAATTCTTTTTATCCAAGAAGTTAAATATTTTCAACATTTCGCGGCCCTGTCAGCAAATGTATAAATATTAATTTTAATTTTAAAAAGCGACAGCCTCAGTTGCAAAGGTTACCTAGATTTACCTAGGTTTCAGTCGGGATAACGCAGCCTTCTTCAGAATAAAAGTAACTACCGTTTGTCCATAGTGGACATCGTCAAGCTAAAACTACAGATCCATAAATTATCGTCAGACTGTAAGAACTTATCTGAAACTGCCTCGGCCCCACTTCGCGACCGCTATGCGGCAGCCACCTGGGTAAATGTAGATAAACTTTGCATCTGAGGCTGTTGGTTTTTAAAATTAAAATTATTATTCAAGAAGGACTTCGTGCATGATCTGAGATGGATATTAATTTCTAGAATTTCTTAAATGTGTAGTTTTAAGCCTTATGGTTGAACATGTTTCTATTTTCACAGTTTTTGGTCCGTTTTCTGTAGGTGGGCAACAGCTAATGATTTATTATTTTCTTTGATATGGAAAGTAATTGTGGAAAAATTAGTAGAGAACTTTGGAAAACGGAAAGGTACGTAGTTTGCTGTGACTAAAATGTTACTGAGTCACAACTGGAATTGGTGAACTCGTATAAATACCTAGGTGTGAAAATTTATAGGGATGTGAAATGGGACGATGACACTAGCTGAGTGTTAAAGAATGAGGATGGCAAACTGCGGTTCATTGGTAGAATACTGGGGAAATGCAGTCAGTATGCAAAAGAGATTGCTCACAAACCACTGGTGCGACCCTAGAATATCACTCAAGACTATAGGGACTCGTAACCCGCCTGCCGGAGTGGCCGTGCGGTTCTAGGCGCTACTGTCTGGAGCTGGGCGACCGCAACGGTCGCAGCTTCGAATCCTGCCTCGGGCATGGATGTGTGTGATGTCCTTAGGTTAGTTAGGTTTAATTAGTTCTAAGCTCTAGGCGAGTGATGACCTCAGAAGTTAAGTCGCATAGTGCTCAGAGCCACTTGAACCAACTCGTAACCCGCCAGGTTAGCCGAGAGCGCTAATGCGCTGCTTCCTGGACTCGGGTAGGCCAGCCGATCCCGGATCGAATCCGGCCGGCGGATTAACGACGTGGGCCGGTGTGTCGGTCAGCCTGGATGTGGTTTTTAGGCGGTTTTCCACATCCCGCTATGTGAATACCGGGCTGGTCCCCACATCCCGCCTCAGTTACACGACATGCAGACATTTGTAACACTTCCGCACTATTTCATGGTTTACACTAGACGCAGACAGCTGGGGTACACTGATTCCATCCTGGGGGCTATGGGGTGGTGGCAGGAAGGGCATCCGACCACCCCTTTCAATTAACTGGCCAATTATTTTGTGATCACGCCGACCATGTGACCATTGCGGGACAAAGGCGCAAGTGAAAGAAAGAAAGTATAGGGACTCGTACAAAATAGACTAACTGGGGATATCGAATGTATATAGAGAAGGAGAAGGGACAGCATGAGAGGACATCTGTTAAGACATGGTACTAGACGAAGCTGTAGAAGGGAAAAACAGTAGAGGAAGACAGAGATGGGAATTCATGTACCAAATAATTGCGGATGTAGGTTGCAAGTACTGACTTTGAAATGAAGAGGTTGGCACAGGAAAGGTATTTGTGGTGGTATGCATCAAAACAGTGAGAAGACTTATGAGAGGAGGAGGGCACCACTAATGGTTACAGAATTATTTGCACGTGGCATAACGTCACGGAGATGTTTATGGATCACTTGAAGGTAGAGGCATACTATACCGAAAAACCCCACTTACGAAGTTTCAGGAACCAGCTTCAAGTGATAAATCTAGGAATGTGCTACAACCGTCAACGTGTTGCCCCGTAGGGATCCTGAAGAAAATTCTTCCCGCGCTCTGTATGGGAATGGAGCTGAAGAACGACTGACAAGTGTTATAATAGGAAGTACCCTCTGCCATGCACTTCACAGTCGTTTGCGGAATTTAGAGATAGATGTAGAAGGTTCTGTATTTGTCTCAGTAAACTCTCTGCTGTAACGGCACGAAATGTTTCAAGGAAGTGAGTCACGTTGAGAGAAAGGCACCTATTTCTAGAAAGATCTGCTAATAATATTTTCATGGATATTATTAAATTGTTTAAGGCCAACTAACTGACATTAAACTTCGAAAAGACTCACTATATGCAATTCAGAACCTGTAAGAGGTTTCCACCCAGCATATGCATAAAGTGTGCAGTAGAGCAGATAGAAGAGGTTGACAGTCTTAAATTCCTGGGATTACAACTTAATAATAAATTGAGTTGGGAGGAGCACACCACAGAACTGCAGAAACGCCTTAACAAATTTGTATTTGCAATTCGAGTGTTAGCAGACATAGGCGACATAAAAATGAAAAAGCTTGCATACTTTGCCTACTTTCATTCCATAATGTCATATGCTATAATATTTTGGGGCAACTCTTCAAGTCAAACAAAAGTTTTCAGAGTTCAAAAGCGTGCAATAAGTACTATTTGTGGAGTAAATTCATGGACGTCCTGTAGAAACCTCTTCAAAGAACTGGGTACACTAACTACTGCCTCTCAGTATATTTACTCTTTAATGAAATTTGTCCTAAATAATATATCTCTTTTTCCAACAAACAGCTCAGTTCATACATACAATACCAGGAACAAAAATGATCTGCACAAGGAGTTAAAACCACTTACTTTAGTTCAAAAAGGAGTCCACTACTCAGGAACACTCTTCTTCAATAATTTGCCGGCAAACATAAAAAATTTAGTTACAAATAAAGATCAGTTTAAAAGGAGGCTGAAAGACTTACTAGTGGCCAACTCGTTCTAATCTATTGAGATGTATTGTATACAGGGTGTTACAAAAAGGTACGGCCAAACTTTCAGGAAACATTCCTCACACACAAATAATGAAAAGATGTTATGTGGACATGTGTCCGGAAATGCTTAATTTACGTGTTAGAGCTCATTTTAGTTTCGTCAGTATGGACTGTACTTCCTCGATTGACCGCCAGTTGGCCCAATTGGAGGAAGGTAATGTTGACTTCGGTGCTTGTGTTGACATGCGACTCATTGCTCTACAGTACTAGCATCAAGCACATCAGTACGTAGCATCAACAGGTTAGCGTTCATCACGAACGTGGTTTTGCAGACTGTGCAATGTTTACAAATGCGGAGCTGGCAGATGCCCATTTGATGTATGGATTAGCACGGGGCAATAGCCGTGGCGCGGTACGTTTGTATCGAGACAGATTTCCAGAACGAAGGTGTCCCGACAGGAAGACGTTCGACGCAATTGATCGGCGTCTTAGGGAGCACGGAACATTCCAGCCTATGACTCGCGACTGGGGAAGACCTAGAACGACGAGGACACCTGCAATGGACGAGGCAATATTCGTGCAGTTGACGATAACCCTAATGTCAGCGTCAGAGAAGTTGCTGCTGTACAAGGTAACGTTGACCACGTCACTGTACGGAGAGTGCTACGGGAGAACCAGTTGTTTCCGTACCATGTACAGCGTGTGCAGGCACTATCAGCAGCTGATTCGCCTCCACGGGTACACTTATGCGAATGGTTCATCCAACAATGTGCCAATCCTCATTTCAGTGCAAATGTTCTCTTTACGGATGAGGCTTCATTCCAACATGATCAAATTGTAAATACTCACAATCAACATGTGTGGGCTGACGAGATTCCGCACGCAATTGTGCAATCACGTCATCAACACAGATTTTCTGTTAACGTTTCGGCAGGCATTGTTGGTGATGTCTTGATTGGGTCCCATGTTCTTCCACCTACGATCAATGGAGCACGTTATCATGATTTCATACGAGATACTCTACCTGTGCTGCCAGAACATATGCCTTTACAAGTACGACACAACATGTTGTTCATGCACCATGGAGCTCCTGCACATTTCAGTCGAAGTGTTCGTACGCTTCTCAACAACAGATTCGGTGACCGATGGATTGGTGGAGGTGGACCAATCCCATGGCCTCCACGCTCTCCTGACCTCAACCCTCTTGACTTTCATTTATGGGGGCATTTGAAAGCTCTTGTCTACGTAACCCCGGTACCAAATGTAGAGACTCTTCGTGCTCGTATTGTGGACGGCTGTGATACAATACGCCATTCTCCAGGGCTGCATCAGTGCATCAGGAATTCCATGCGACGGAGGGTGGATGCATGTATCCTCGCTAACGGAGGACATTTTGAACATTTCCTGTAACAAAGTGTTTGAAGTCCCGCTGGTACGTTCTGTTGCTGTGTGTTTCCATTCCATGATTAATGTGATTTGAAGATAAGTAATAAAATGTCCACATAACATATTTTCATTCTTTGTGTGTGAGGAATGTTTCCTGAAAGTTTGGCCGTACCTTTTTGTAACACCCTGTATATCTCTTTTTCCAACAAACAGCTCAGTTCATACATACAATACCAGGAAGAAAAATGATCTGCACAAGGACTTAAAAGCACTTACTTTAGTTCAAAAAAAGGTCCACTACTCAGGAACACTCACCTTCAATAATTTGCCAGCAAACATAAAAAATTTATCTACAAATAAAGATCAGTTTAAAAGGAGCCTGAAAGACTTACTAGTGGCCAACTCCTTCTGTTCTATTGACGAATTTTTTAATAGAAACAAATGATGTATTGTATATACTCACACTATTAGTATTGTTATTTCAGCTTAAAAAATTGACATGTTCCACATCCACGAGGATCTCCTTAGCAGAGATATATGGAACGAAAAACTAATGTAATTTAATCTAAACCTCGTTTCAGAGCTATACGTCACATGTGAGAAGCCCCCTGGAGTGGAGAGAAGGACCGCAGGACGCTGGTGGTTGACAGTTGGGTTGCCACGCGACGTGGTGGGCACCCCGCGGACGGCGCTATTTATGGCCGCCGCGGCGGACCGCGCGCTCTCCAGCACTCGCCGGTACCCTTTTTAAATCCCCCACCCCCTAACCCTGTGGATCGCCCCCCCTCCCGCACAACCATTCAGCGCATACAAACCAGCTGTCACCGGTGGGCCGGACGGACTTGTAGCCCGGCCGCCGGTCGAACTGAATGTCGATCAAGAGCCGCATATCGACTACTCAGCCAGCGCAGCCGATACCCGCCCGTGGGCTGTCGGCCAACAAAGGGAGCGCGCCGTACTGTGCGGGGCGGGGGGGACAGGGTGACGAGCAGAGGACGGCTGCGGGCCGCGGTCGCGCCGAGAGCGGACTGCACTGTTACTCTCGCTACGTCCACTTTTTATATAGCTAGACCAGTATTGCCCATCAACGTCATCAGTAACCAGCAACTGCTGACGGGAGTATATTTCTCCAGCCATAGAGAATTTTAATAGAAATATAATCGTGTGTGTGTGTGTGTGTGTGTGTGTGTGTGTGGGTGTGTGTGTGTGTGTGTGTGTGTGTATGTGTTGGAGGAAGGGAGGGAGGTGGTGGTGGTGGTTGTTGGGATGTTTAAGGGGGACTAAACAGCGAAGGTCATCAGTCCCCCAGGGAGGGAGGGAATGAGACGAGGGAGGGAGGGAGGGGGAGGGAGAGAGAGAGAGAGAGAGAGAGAGAGAGAGAGAGAGAAAGAGAGAGACGCTGTGTGGAGGCGTTTCTGGGACGTTGGTCCCAAATGGTAGCGGGCCGCATTAGCCGGAGCATTTATTGTCTAGTATTACTGGTATTGCGTGCAGACTCTCTAGAACAGTCTTTAGTGTACCTGGAATTGTAAAACAATTAAGATCCTTAGACGCCAGAAAGGCATCTGGCCCAGACGGTATCCCCGTAAGAGTTTACGTTGACTGTTGTTGTTGTGGTCTTCAGTCCTGAGACTGGTTTGATGCAGCTCTCCATGCTACTCTATCCTGTGCAACTGTGCAAGCTTTTTCATCTCCCAGTACCTACTGCAAACTACATCCTTCTGAATCTGCTTAGTGTATTCATCTCTTGGTCACCCTCTACTCAACCTCTCGATACCAGCAGTATTCTACTGTGTTTCTGTAAAGTAGTTGACATATTTCTGAGGCAACATTCAGATTTGATTTCATTAATGTAGAGGTACTTTGATACATCGATATGTTTATGTTGCAATGATATTATTCTTATGTGTATTCTTTCTTTTGTTACTATGATCTTTGACGTACTTGTAACTCTGATTTTTGGGCGCGTAAGCGGTTATTAGTTAGTTGTCAGAGGGTCGGATCTTGAGAGTGTCAAGTTTTGGACGCCATGTTGGAAAGACGCATATTGTAGTTGGCTTATAAAATGTGAGGAAGATGTTTTCAAGTATGTTTTGTATTGTGAAGTGATGTTTTGTGTGTTACGTGATATTGCCATAAAAGCAAATAAAAGGAAGTGTAACTTAAATTCGGAGTGCTGATTATTTTTTTTACATCACTATTGTGCTACCTTTGAAAGGTTTAATCTTCAAGAATGGTTTGTGAAGCGCATCTACAAAACTTTTGAATATAGCAGAATAAAACCTAGGCCTCCTTGCATCCGAGCTTGGAATCATCACCACCTAGATTTTCGACGATTGAGCCATGATTTTACAACGATACCAGCGTGGGAAACACGAAAAGATGAGTGCCTAGTTTATTCATTATTACATGAAATGAGTTTATTAACTGTGCTCTAATGACACCTGCCACATAATAACTTTGTTGTTGCCCGAAAATGCAGTATTTAGCAGCGTGAGCAACACCACAATCGTTATTAAATTTTGGCCTTTGTTGTGGTAGGGTTGTTAGAAACGGCGGAAAGTTCCACGGAGCTGGAAGAAGGCCCAGGTCATAGCACTCAATAAAAAGGGTAGAAAATCGGATGCACATAATTACCGGCCAATTTCACTGACATCGATTTGTTGTAGAATCGTGGAACATATTTTGTGTTCAGACATAATGACCTTTCTGGACTCTGAGAAACTCATCTGCAGAAGCCAGCACGGTTTTAGGAATCAGTGGTCATGCGAGACACAGCTGGCCCTCTTTGTGCACGATATACAACAGGCTCTAGATACTGGCTCCCAGGTTGACGCCATATTTCTCGACTTTCGAAAGGCGTTCGACTCAGTTCCGCACTGTCGCGCTTACGGTCTATCCAGTGACATATGCGGTTGGATAGAAAGTTTTCTAACAGACAGGGAGCAGTATGTCGTCCTGAACGGGGTGACTTCAACAGAAACAGGAGTAACTTCAGGTGTGCCCCAGGGCAGCGTAATAGGTCTTGCGCTTTTTACGATTCACATAAACGATCTGGTTGATCGTATTGACAGCGGCCTTAGACTGTTTGCCGATGATGCTGTAGTCTACAGAAAAGTAGTATCACACGAAAGTTGTGAACAAATCAATGAGGAGTTGCAGAAACTAAATGCTTGGTGTAATGACTGGCATTTATCTCTCAATATTAGTAAGTGTAACCTACTGCGTAAAACAAGGCGAAAATCCCCATTAATGTACGAGTAGAAAATAAGTGATCAGTCTTTGAAAGCTGTAACTTCAGTCAAGTATCTGGGTGTGACTGTTCGCAATAATCGCAAATGGAATGATCAGATTACACAAGTAACGGGTAAGGCGAACTCTAGATTGCGGTTTATTGGTAGAATCCTGAAGCGATGCAGTCCTTCAACAAAGGAAATTGCTTACAATACGTCAGTTCGTCCAGTCTTAGAGTATTGTTCGTCTGTATGGGACCATTACCAGTTGGGTCTGATTCAAGAAATTGAGAAGGTCCAAAGAAGAGCGGAAACATTCGTGACTGGTAGATTTAGCCATCGCGAGAGAGTTACAAATCTCATAGAAAGTTCGAAGTGGGACGCACTTGCAGATAGACGACGCGCTAAACAGAGCGGGCTGCTCACTAAATTCCAAAAATCCAATCTTCACCGAGGATGTAGAGCATATATTATTACCACCAACTTTCAAATCGCGCAATGGTCATCATTCAAAGATAAGGGAAATAAGAGGTCGTACTAAGGCGTTCAGACAGTCATTTTTCTCTCGTCCGAATTGTGTCGTCCGCAACATACCACTTGGTGGCTAGCGGATTATATATGTAGATGTAGAACAGTTTCTAACTGCCATGAAAGATGCTTTACGGAAATGAAAGGGAATATTGAAGTAAAAGGTATTTCATGAATTCTTTATTAATTTGGAAGTGGAACAGGTCCTGAAGCTTGCAGTACACGGTGCTACCGTCAAACAGAGTTTACGGGTTCGTTTCCTATGCAGCGGACACGTTAGGAGGATGAAGGTCGTATCCAGCAAAAGGATAATAACTGCAGGAGCATACACGTTGGAAACAGAATTCGTTGTATAGAGGGGCCCATTACTGAATCGATTTATTAGTATAAAAATTTGATTTTTATTTTTCACTTGATGTTCCTCAGTGCCTTCTGCCTGGCGGCTACTTGCAGCGTCTCAAAAAAATGGTTCAGATGACAGCACTATGGGACTTAACTTCTGAGGTCATCAGTCCCCTAGAACTTAGAACTACTTTAACCTAACTAACCTAACGACATGACACACATCCATGTCCGAGGCAGGATTCGAACCTACGACCGTAGCGGTCGCGCGGTTCCAGACTGTAGCTGCCGGCCGCGGTGGCCGTGCGGTTCTAGGCGCTCCAGTCCGGAGCTGCGCTGCTGCTACGGTCGCAGGTTCGAATCCTGCCTCGGGCATGGGTGTGTGTGATGTCCTTAGGTTAGTTAGGTTTAAGTAGTTCTAAGTTCTAGGGGACTAATGACCACAGCAGTTGAGTCCCATAGTGCTCAGAGCCAGCCAGACTGTAGCTCCTAGAACCGCTCGGCCACAACGGCCGGCGCAGCGTCTCAGTCACGTTGCCCAGAACCGGACATAACCAGTTTGAAACTCACGTGTTGAACCATCAGCAGCTAAATTCACGCGTTGCTGACGAGGTAACGCTACCGAACTGCGCGTCCTCGATTTGGCTGACCAATAGGGAGGCTTGGAGATGGTAAAGTGGGGGCGGGGCCGTGACCAACCGCTGGGAGTGGTCACGCCGTCCGGTCTCTTCTACTGGCAGCTTCCGACCCGACCAGACTTTCTCTTCTCCTGCTCTCTTGGGTGGCTGTCCATTCAGTCTCGGCGGCTTCTCTAGGCCTGTCTTTCCTTTTTACGGCATTAAACATTCATACAGTTAAAAATATGTTTGATTTTTCACCTCAACGGGTGCCTACTGCTTTCTCCTCCTGGCCAATCCTGACGCATTGACATCACAGTGGAAATACAGACGATCGAAAGAGGAGCAGTTTTTTCGTTACACATTCATTTGGCAAGCCCTAAAGCGCCACAGAGATGCTCTGCTAACTCCAGTCTTTCAGAGAGACTTTCCGGATCACAGTGTGACTGTTCAAGTTCCCAGTGCGTACGTTCGTAAAAGACTCGACTGGTATACTGCTTTTTCTTATGTATCTCTCGCGAGAAAACGATGAAGGTAAAAATTGAGAGAACCGGACTGACTCGGAGGCTTAACA
Organism: Schistocerca americana; assembly: GCF_021461395.2. NCBI lineage: Eukaryota > Metazoa > Arthropoda > Insecta > Orthoptera > Acrididae > Schistocerca > Schistocerca americana. The sequence goes on along the minus strand of NC_060128.1, from coordinate 157,399,995 downwards.
AGAATTTCTCTTTACGCGGACCAGTCGCGGCTAGACGCAGTGGTACACAAAGAAAGCACCGCCATACACGATCAGGTGGCTCAGGACGTACATCAGTGTCCACTGAGGTGACAGAAGTCACGGGACAGCGTATCATTGCCATTTGTACTCAGGTGATTCATGTCAACAGGCCTCCGACATGATTATGGCCTCACAACAGGAATTAATAGAGTTTGAGTGGGGATGGTAACAGGACCTAGACGCATGGGATATTAAATTTCGGAAATCGTTTGGGAATTCACTATTCTGAGACCACGGCTTCACGAGTGTGCAAAGTGCCTCATTTCAGGCATTGCCCCTCACCACGGAGAAGGAAGTGGCCGACGGCTTTCACTTAACGACCGATAGCAGCGGCCATTGTTCAGAGTTGTCAGTGCTAGCAGACAAGCAACAATGCGTGAAATAACCGCAGAAACCAATGTGAGAGCTATGACGGACGTATCCGTTAGGGCAGGGCGGCGAAATTCAGCGTTAATGTGCTACGGCAGCAGACGACCGGTGCGAGTGCCTTTGCTAACAGCACGACATCGCATGCAGCGCCTCACCCGGGCTCGTGACCAAATCGGTTGGGCCCTAGACGGCTGGATAACCGTGGCTTGAGCAGATGAATCCCAATTTCAGTTGGTAAGAACTGACGTCGCAAGCTGAAGGTGAAGAGACAGAGGAAGTATATGAGGATATTGAAAGGGCAGGATTCGAACCTACGATTGTAGCGGTCGCGCGGTTCCAGACTGTAGCTCCTAGAACCGCTCGGCTACAACGGCCCGTGCAGCGTCTCAGTCACGTTGCCCAGAACCGGACATAACCAGTTAAAAAAGTAATGACTGTCGAAAGGAATGACTCAAAATATAGAAAAATCAAAAACAGCCTTCGGTGAAATTCAAAGCAAGGGTGGTAACATTGAGTGCAACGGGAGTTTCGCTATTAATACGTAAAGGGAGATGAAAATCTGATAGTCATGGGGGACTGGAATACAGTTGTAGTGCAAGGAATATAAGAAAATGTTACAGAGAATATGGGCTTCGGACAAGGAATGAGAGAAGAGAAAGACTGACTGATTTCTTTAATAAATTTCAGCTCTGTTCAAGAATCACAAGAGCAAGAGGTATACTTGGAAAACGTCGGGTGATACACGCAGATTTCAGTTACATTACATCATGGTTAGAAAGAGATTCCAAAATCAGGTAATGGACACAGATCTCAGTTTATTAATGATCAAGAGGAGGCTGCACTCTAAGAGATTAGTCACGAAGAAACAATACACAAAGATGTGGGATACAGAAGTACTAAGGAATGACGAGACACGCTTGAAGTTCTCTAGGGCTATAGATACATCAATAAGGAATAGCTCAGTAGACATTACAGTTGAAGAGGAATGGACATCTCAGAATAGGGCAATCACAGAAGCTGGAAAGAGAAACATAGGTACAAAGAAGGTAGCTGCGAAGAAACCATGGGTAACGGCAGAAATACTTCAGTTGTTGGATGAAAGAAGGAAGCACAAAAATGTTCAGGGAAATTGAGGAATACAGAAATACAAGTTTCTAAGGAGCAAAATAAATAGGAAGTGCAGGGAAGCCAAGACGAAATGAATGCGTGAAAAATGCGGAGAAATTAAAAAAGTAATGACTGTCGAAAGGAATGACTCAAAATACAGGAAAATCAAAAACAGCCTTCGGTGAAATTCAAAGCAAGGGTGGTAACATTAAGTGCAACGGGAGTTTCGCTATTAAATGTACAGGAGAGTGCGGGTAGGTGGAAAGAGTACGTTGAAGACCTATATGAGGGCGAAGATTCGTTTGATGTGATAAAAGAGGAAAGAGGAGTTGATTTAGAAGAGATAGGGGATGCAGTATTAGTATCAGAATTTTAGAAAGTTTTGGAGGACTTAAGACGAAATAATGCTGAAGGGTTCGATAACAGCCGGCCGGGGTGGCCGAGCGATTCTAGGCGCTACAGTCTGGAACCGTGCGACCACGACGGTCGCAGGTTTGAATCCTGCCTCGGGCATGGATGTGTGTGATGTCATTAGGTTAGGTATCAGTAGTTCTAAGTTCTAGGGGACTGATGACCTTAGAAGTTAAGTCCCATAGTGCTCAGAGCTATATGAAACATTTTTTTTTTTTTGGTTCGATAACATTCCATCAGAGTTTCTAAAATCATTAGGGGACGCGGCAACAAAACGACTATTCATGCACGTGTCTAGAATGTATGAGCCTGACGACATACCATCTGACTTTCGGAAAAATATCATCCACATAATTCTGAAGACTGCAAGAGCTGACAAATGCGAGAATTACTGCACAATCAGCTTAACGACTCATGCATCCAAGTTGCTGACGAGAGTAATATATAGAAGGACGGGAAAGAAAATTGAGGATGTGCTAGATGACGATCGGTTTGGTTTCAGGAAAGATAAAGGCACCAGAGAGGTAGTTCTGACGTTGCGATTGATAATGGAAGAAAGACTAGAGAATAATAAAGACACGTTCATAGGATTTGTGTACCTCGAAAAAGCGTTCAACGATGTAAAATGATGCAAGATGTTCGAAATTCTGAGAAAAAAAGGGGTTAGGTATAAGGAGACATGGGTAATATATAATATGTACAAGAGCCAAGAGGGAATAATAAGAGTGGACGACCAATAACAAAGTTCTCGGATTAAAAGGGCTGTAAGAGAGGGATGTAGTCTTTCGCCGCCCCTCTGTTCAATCTGTACATCGAAGAAGCAATGATGGAAACAAAGGAAAGGTTCAGGAGTCGAACTGAAATTGAAGGTGAAAGGATATCAATGATACGATTCGCTGATGACATTGCTATCCTGAGTGAAAGTGAAGAATTATAGGGTCTGATGCATGGAATGAATAGTGAGAATATGGACTGACAGTAAATCGACGAAAGATGAAAGTAATGAGAAGTAGCAGAAGTGAGAACAGCGAGAAACTTTACATCAGGACTGATGTTCACGAAGTAGATGAAGTTAAGGAATTCTGCTACACAGGCAACGAAATATGACGGATGGAGCAAGGAGGACATCAAAAACAGACCAGCACTGGCAAAAAGGACATTCCTGGCTAAGAGAAGTCTACTAGCATCAAACATAGGCCTTAATTTGAGGAAGTACGAGGTTCACTCCAAAAGATATGCACACTATTTTTTTTTTTAAATCCATCTTTTATTTTACATGTTTGAAAGTTCTGCAGTGTGTAGACACATCCTTTAGGAACAATATTTTCATTTCTCCACATAATTTCCATCCCTCTCCACTGCGTTACGCCATCTTGGAACCAGCGCCTGTATACCGCACGGTAATATTCTGGACCAACCTGTTGGAGCCACTGTTTGGCAGCGAGCACAAGGGAGTCATCATCTTCAAACCTTGTTCCACGAAGAGAGTCTTTCAGTTTCCCAAAGAGATGATAGTCACATGGAGCCAGGTCAGGACTGTAAGGCGGGTGTTTCAGTGTTGTACATCCGCGTTTTGTGATCGCTTCCATGGGTTTTTGACTGACATGTGGCCGTGCATTGTCGTGCAACAGCAAAACATTCTACTTTTGCCGATGTGGTCGAACACGACACAGTCGAGCTTGAAGTTTTTTCAGTGTCGTTACATATGCATCAGAATTTATGGTGGTTCCACTTGGCATGATGTCCACAAGCAAGAGTCCTTCGGAATCGAAAAACACTGAAGCAATAACTTTTCGAGTAGAAGATGTGGTTTTGAATTTTTTTAATTGATTGCCTCTTCATCTCTGGTGAAAAATGGTGGAGGCATGTTTCATCACCTGTCACAATTCTTCCGAGAAATTCATCTCCACCATTCCAAATGTTCGCTGCATACCGTTTTTCTTGATTCTTTGTGAGCCACTGTCAGCATCCTGGGAACCCACCTGGCACAAACCCTGTTTAACGCCAACACTTTCAGTATTCTGCAAACACTTCCTTCCCCTATCCCAACGCAGCGTGACAATTCGTTCACTGTGATGCGTCTGTAAGCACTCACCAATTCGTTAACTCTCTGCACATTGTGTGGAGTGTGTGCAGTACGAGGCTTGCCGCTGCGAGGACAATCCTCAATATTGCCGTGCCCGCTTTCATCACGTGATCTGCTTGCCCACCGACTAACTGTACTGCGATCGACAGCAGCATCTCCGTACACCTTTTTCAATCTCTTGTGGATGTTTCCCACTGTCTCGTTTTCACAGCACAGGAATTTTATGACAGCACTTTGCTTCCGACGAACGTCAGGTGTGGCAGCCATTTTGAAGAAATGCTGTGACGGTGCCACTCACGGGAACAGGTTGAACTAAGTTTGAAAACAAGCGGGAAGCATGTATCTACACACTGTAAAACTTTGACACATGCAGAACGAAAACTGTATTTTTACAAAAATAGTGTGCATTTCTTTTGGAGTGACCCTTGTGTATTTGGAGCACAGCATCGTGTGTAAGTGAAACATGGATTGTGGGAAAACCGGAACAGAAAAGAATCGAAGCGCTTGAGATGTGGTGCTACACGCGAATGTTAAAAATTTGGTGCACTAATGAGTAAGGAAGGTCTGCGGAGAATCGGAGGGGAAAGGAATATGTGGAAAAACACTGAGACAGGATGGTGGGACATGTGTTAAGACTTCAGGGAATGACTTCCATGGTACTAGAGGGAGCTGTAGAGGGCAAAAACTGTACACAGAGTTCGAGTGTAGTGCAGACCCCACGAAGCCACGGATCCAAGATGCCAACAAGGCACTGTACAAGCTGGTAGTGGTTCATAATGGTTTGGGCTGTGTTTACGTGGAATGCACTGGGTTCTCTGGTCCAGCTAAACCGATCATTGACTGGAAATGGTTATGTTCGGCTACGTCGACACCATTTGCAGTGCCGGCCGGGGTGGACGAGCGGTTCTAGGCGCTACAGTCTGGAACCCCACGACCGCTACGGTTGCAGGTTCGAATCCTGCCTTGGGCATGGATGTGTGTGATGTCCTTAGGTTAGTTAGGTTTAAGTAGTTTGATGTCAGAAGTTAAGTCCCATAGCGCTCAGAGCCATTTGAACCATTTTGAACCATTTTCAGCCATTCATGGTGTTGTGGACTGGCAAGACAGCCAATCCACAATGACGGGTAGCCGAAAGGCACGCGTTTAGCTCACGCAGGCTGGCGTGAGGTCTGAAACAATTAAAGGATTTGAGTCTAGCGAATAAAGTACGTAGCTGTTGGAATACTTAAATTTAATCCATAATTGGTGAACATCGGTCTGACGGTACATGCACCACAAGATAAATAGCAAATGATAATGGCGTCTTGCTAGGTCGTAGCTAATGACGTAGCTGAAGGCAATGCTAACTATCGTCTCAGCAAATGAGAGCGTAATTTGTCAGTGAACCATAGCTAGCAAAGTCGGCTGTACAAATGGGACGAGTGCTAGGAAATCTCTCTAGACCTGCCGTGTGGCGGCGCTCGGTATGCAATCACTGATAGTGGCGACACGCGGGTCCAACGTATACTAACGGACCGCGGCCGATTTAAAGGCTACCACCTAGCAAGTGTGGTGTCTGGCGGTGACACCACACATGGACTTCATGTTCCCAAACGACGATGGAATTTTTATGGATGGCAATGCGCCGCGTCACCGGGCCACAGTTGTTTGCGGTTGGTTTGAAGAACATTCTGGACAATGCGAGCGAATGATTTGGCCAGTCAGATCGGCCAACGTGAACCAATGGAATATTCATGGGACATAATCGAGAGGTCAGTTCGTGTACAAAATCCTACACTGTCAGCATTTTGGCGATTATGGATGGCTGTAGAGGCAGCATGCCTGACTATTTCTCCAGGGGGACCCCAGCGACTTGTTGAGTCCACGCCTTGGCGTGTTGCTGCACTGCACCGGGCCAAAGGGGATCCGACACGTTATTAGGGGACGTGCTGTGACGTTTGTCCCCTCAGCGCAGGTACGTGTGTGCGTGAGCGACACGCAGCTGGGACGGCCGCCGTGTCTCCCTCCGCTGGACTGCGGACGCTGGCCGCTGCCCGCTGCCGTGGGTCAATACGGCGCGACCTGGCATGCCATGCCGTGTCGCGGCGCGCTGCAACACAGGGCCATGAATAACGCAGTCCTCTGGCTCTGGCAGGCCGTCCGGCGGCGTGGCGCCGCTGCCCGCTGCAGTCTGTCCTGTCGTGTCCTGTCCTGTCCTGTCCCACTGTCATCTGTCACCACACCGGCACTCGTGTAACCTGAGCTTTGAGTGCCACCCACGAGGCAGTTGCTGCTAGGCTGAATACCGTAACACCTACAACCATCAAAAAGAAACGCAAAGTATATCTATTTAAAAAAGCTGATAAAAATGCTCTTAACGCCTTTTTAAGAGACAGTCTTCACTCCTTCCGACCTGATCATGTAAATGTAGAAAAGTTGTGGAGTGTTTTTGTGGTGTGCGTACTGTAAGACCTTCAGTACACACACCATCAGATTATTTGACTTGTCGCTCTAACGAAGTAGGCAAGTGTCAGCAATGTGTCTCGTGGTCTTATCGTGGCGTGTTTATCTTCTGCCGTTAGGTCAGACGATAGAAATGCCACTTGCACGCTTAGAGTAGCAGATTGACGGTGACCAACTTTAAACTGAACTTGATTAATTTTCACACACATTTATTAAAATAATAACAAGCATAAAAATTACTTGGTTCTGGATGCTATTTACAATTGACAATCTGACGTTCCTTTGGTATTGGTACGTTAATCTGATTCTCACATATATCTCTGATACTTGACAAAAGTGTCTATACACTTACCTTCATGGCTATGTATAGGAATATGGTAATCTTATTAGGCGCAGACTGAAACTTGACTATAGACTGGTACAGACAAATGTAGAACTCGTACAGACTGGTACAGACTAAGGCAGACTGGTACAGACTGATGCAGACAAATGCAGACTGACTAATCGGAGGTCTGTATCACTGCGCGAGTGAGATCCGCGAGGAGAAAAGGTTCCACGTTAGCAGCAATCTCATTGGCTGCGTTACATATTAATACGCGGATCGGCGGAAGCAGAATTTGGTCCGTCTCTATGACAGCGCCATCTCGTAGTGCGGAGACGGACGAGCGTTGCGCCTGCGCTGTCATGCTTAGCGGGGCGCGCTCTAGTGGCGAAGTTGTGTATGCGCTGACTACGCGGAACTATGTACACAACAGTTTTCGAAGAGATAGAGTCAACAGCAGTTGAGAGATATATACCACATAAATTAATAAGTGATGGTACTGATCCCCCATGGTTCACAAAAAGGGGTCAGATCGTTGTCGCAGAAGCAACGAAAAAAGCATACCAAATTTAAAAGAACGCAAAATCCCCAAGATTGGCAAAGTTTTACAGAAGTTCGAAATATGGCGCGTACTTGAATGCGAGATGCTTTTAATAATTTCCACAACGAAATTCTGTCTCGAAATCTGGCAGAAAACCCAAGGAGATTCTGGTCATACATAAAGCACACCAGTGGCAAAACACAATCAATACCTTCACTGCACGAAAACAACGGTGAAGTCACTGATGACAGTGTCACTAAATCAGAGTTATTAAACACGGTTTTCCGAAACTCCTTCACCAAAGAATACGTAAATATTCCTGAATTCCAATCAAGAATAACTGCCAACACAGAAGTAGATATCCTCAGTGTGGCAAAGCAGCTTAAATCACTTAATAAAGGCAAGGCCTCCAGCCCAGATTGTATACCAGTCAGGTTCCTCTCAGAGTATGCTGATAAAATAGCTCCGTATTTAGCAGTTATATAATTATTCTATTAGATGTTTCAAAGTCTTGCACCAAATTTTAATTTCTTATGAATACTCGTTTTCGTGCAACTAGTAAGTAAACATAAAAAATTATAAACTTATGATTCAATATTTGTAAAATAACACTTCCTTTTATAAATTTAAAAGAAGCTGTTAGGGACATTCGGGCGCGCGCTCGCGAACACACACACACACACACACACACACACACACACACAAATTGTAGGATTTTTCAGAAGTTATAGTCAATAATTCACACATGGAAAGTACAGGCCAAAACTAGCTACAATAAACATGGGTCCGCAGATCAACCGTTGATGGGGTATCACTTTAATTCGAGTTGGTAACCAACTGGAAACACCCTTGGATACCACGGTATTTATATTAGTGTCTCAAGGTTTGGGATGACTATTTCTTTCTTTACGTATGCGCAACTACTTCCCTTTCCCCCTCCGTGCGCTGTGCCTTACTGGCCCCACAATAAGTTACGAACTTGAAGGCACCACAGACATAGGTTACACTGACATGCACTTCCTGTATGACGAAGCGAATGGCAGTGCCCTCGAGGATGCACGATTGTCTGAAGAAGCTTTTCCTCTCCGCAGGCAGCCCGACAGGCGTACATTTAGCCAGTTACATCAGGTGTCACCGCCAGACACCACACTTGCTAGGTGGTAGCTTTAAATCGGCCGCGGTCCATTAGTACATGTCGGACCCGCGTGTCGCCACTTTCAGTGATAGCAGACCGAGCGCCACCACACGGCAGGTCTAGAGAGACGTACTAGCACTCGCCCCAGTTGTACGGACGACGTAACTAGCGATGCACCCTGACGAAGCCTCGCTCATTTGCAGAGCAGATAGTTAGAATAGCCTTCAGCTAAGTCAGGCTACGACCTAGCAAGGCGCCATTAGTAACATTGCATGTATCTAAAGAGTCTCACTTGTATCGCCACAATCTCCAAATGTACCATAAGGATGGATTAAAGTTAAGTATTCCAGCAGCTACGTACTTTTCTTTATAGCATTCATTACGTATCCTGTTTCACGCCATCCTGCTTTAGCTTAGCGCGTGCCTTTCGGCTTCCTCTCATTGTGTCTAGGCTGTCTTGTCTAGACACAACACCATGTACGAGAATGGAGACCTAGATCCACATCTCTCGATGTTGGTTCAAATGGTTCAAATGGCTCTGAGCACTATGCGACTTAACTTCTGCGGTCATCAGTCGCCTAGAACTTAGAACTAATTAAACCTAACCTAAGGACATCACACACATCCATGCCCGAGGCAGGATTCGAACCTGCGACCGTAGCGGTCGCTCGGCTCCAGACTGCAGCGCCTAGAACCGCACGGCCAATCCGGCCGGCTCTCGATGTTGAGGAAAGGGTGATATGCATTGTTACACGAACGTCTGACTACTTCAACGAGGAGGATTGGTACCCAAGGGTGTGTCCTGAGTCATAACAGTGTGTGGTGGATTTTACATCAGCAAGTACTCTAAATATATCATATCCAGCGAGTGCAAGCCGACAACAATGCGGACTTTCTTCCTAGCGATAATTTCTGCCATTGGATGCAACAACAGTGTACCATGAATCCTCTGTTTGTAAGTAATATTCCGTTTACGGATGAGGCTGGATTTAGCCGTGACGGTATTTTTAACTACTGTAACTGTCACATTTGGGCCGATGTCAATCGCAATGAAACACGCGTATCACGACATCATCTGCGTTATTCGTTCAACGTCTGGGCAGGACTGCTCGGAGACCGCATAACTGGACTACACTTCCTTACATAGAGACTAACCGGACAGCAGTACATGCGGTTTCTGCCGAGTGTACTTCTAGATGTTCTGGACGATGATGCACTGAACCAACGCCTGAACATGTGATTCATGCATGACGATACTTTTTCGTTCAAGAGTGCGCCGGCTTCTAACTCTGACGTAGGGTCAACACTGGATAGGTAGAGGAGGGCCTGCGCCATGGCCTCCAAGGTTTCTGAATTTAAATCCCGTAGGTTTCTACCGAGCGAGGTGGCGCAGTGGTTAGACACTGGACTCGCATTCGGGAGGACGACGGTTCAATCCCGCGTCCGGCCATCCTGATTTAGGTTTTCCGTGATTTCCCTAAATCACTCCAGGCAAATGCCGGGATGATTCCTCCGAAAGGGCACGGCCGACTTCCTTCCCTATCCTTCCCTAATCCGATGAGACCGATGACCACGCTGTCTGGTCTCCTTCCCCACATCAACCAACCAACCAACCAATCGTAGGTTTGTGTGTCCGGGGTCGTGTTAAAAGGCTGGTCTACGCTACCGAGGTAAACTCTCTTGGGGAATTACGCTTTCGGATTGAAGCAGAGTTCCAGCATTTACAGAATTCCCCAGGAGTGCCTGAGAGTAATCGCAATTCATAAGGATTCACAACTCATTTGAAAGACGAGTTCAATGTTGCATGCAGACGCATGAAGAACGTTTCGAACACCTACTTTATCGTTTAGAAATGCCATGTTTTCCTAGATACTGATGAACCCTAACAGAAAATGTGTTGTATCTCGACTCATGTTTATTGGAGCTTCTTAGCTACTTTTGACCTCCACTTTCCATGTGTTAAGTGTTATCACTTCTGAAAAACCCTCAAGAAGCCGTAAGTTTCTTACATTTAACAGCACTCGGGAGTCTCCTCATCTTAAAAGGCGGTTTCTTTCAGTCTTTTTCTTTTAGAATGCTTTAGGGAATTATTGTCGGGACACTTTCAAACCAAGAAGTAGAATTACCAGTCTGTAAGGTCCCCTTCTTAGCTCAAAATGTAAACAAACAGCGTCTGATGGACAAAGGCAACGATTCCGGGTTCGAGTAACTGTTTGACTCACAATTTTAATCTTCCAGAAAGTTTCGAACTGTATCATATGGACGTCAAGCGATTAGTAGGCTACGTAGGTTATAATGACGCACTAAATTCAAAGCATTCTCACACGATCTAATTTTTATTTTTTTCCTTCACAGTTTATTAAGTAATTACTTCGAAACATGTCACGATAAGGGTGAAAGCAGCAGGCAGTGTCAGCAGTTAGTGATATGCGAAACTACTTCAGTCTTTTGTGTTATCTTTGCAAAGTTAAATAATTTTTTCGCTTCAGTGATACTCTTTCCCTTATTTACCGAGGTTTCAGTGACACGAAAGTAATAGGATGTGAACTGCAATAGACAATATTGATTCAGAGAGAGAGAGAGAGATCTATTCTGTAGTCAAAGATATTGTTTTGTTGTTGAACAAGGAGACGAACAGTCACCGTGTGTATGAGGAATCAGTCCCAGTGAATGACAGCAGCTTTCCGCGGAGTACTGTGTCCTGGACTGTCATACTGCGTGGTGCCGCAAGCCGGTTTTGTCTTAACTTTATTGAGGAAGCCGCTTCACTACAAGGAGTACCAATATTCACAGAGACATGGATAACGCTGCAGGAGAACTGCTTATGAGTGCGCCATCACAAACCCACGGAGGCCCACAATGTGCAGATCTGCTCGACAGGTGACTAACATTTTGTCAAGTGAGCACGATTTCTGTTCGTTTACGAATGAATAAATTACTAAAGTATAGCTGCTGTCACTAAAATTAATTTTAAAGAGTAATTATGCTCACATCACCACAGTCGTTCCATAGCAGTACAATGACAACAAAATATCTTCATTGTTAAACTGCTTATGAATTTTTCATTCTTGCGTGCCTTTGTGTGAATGTCGTTCCGTAATACTGCTACGTTTTCGTTGTATAATGTATTATGCAAATGAAGCTGCATTGCGACCGTTGATCACACATTCATCGACGCTGAGTAAACCATATTTTCTAATTTGAAACGTTTCGTTTAAAACAAATGTGAAATTTGAGACCTCTCACTACGTGTGATAGCACATATGTTTCGAGAATGAGATTTTCACTCTACAGCGGAGTGTGCGCTGATATGAAACTTCCTGGTAGATTAAAACTGTGTGCCGGACCTTTGCAAAGGTCCCGAGTTCGGGTCTCGGTCCGGCACACAGTTTTAATCTGCCAGGAAGTTTCAGCACATATGTTGCTTGTTAGCAAGACGCTGGGTGCCCGATAGGTCACATTCGTTATTAGGGAACGTGACTCACACTAGAAACCCCGACGGCGAAGTTACAAGGTAGAAGCCCCCTGCGGAAAGCACGGAGGAATATACAGTAGTCTCTCACAAGGAACTTCTCGAGCCTGAGGGCACAAAAAGGCCAATGATGTTTAACGGCATTCGACACCCCACATATTGTCAACCATGCGACCACCATATTGGTTACTAATGGCAACAGGGGCAGGACTGGAGGTATCCAATATTGAGCAAAGCATGAGGCTACGGAGCATAACTGAACTGCTTAGTCGACGAATAATTCACGTCAGTGCTACAGTGTTAGTGGTGTAGATACAGAGCAGAGTAAAGGCAACGATAAACAAAGCAGATATTGCATCTACAATTACAGTTGCCGAAATTGACATTTCGTCAGAAAAGTACCCAAGGAGAAACAAGTGGCAGATGAAATATTAGTGCTTCTGCAAGATGAGTAAGTGGAATGTGTGGCGTCGTAAACGCTCGATTTTGCGGACGATGTACAGGAAGAGTACAATGGTGATGATACGTCCATAGCAAGTGAAATTTATATTGAAACAGCTGTCGAACCATGTCGTTCATAATCCCTGTCGGACAGAGAGTCACAAAGCCGTCTCCAGTAGAACGAAGTAAATGACAATTGTTGGCCAAGGAGCCGATACTAAAAGTAATTACGTACGTGGAATATTAGCTGCAGCATAATACAAAAACAATTATGAAGAGATTTTGAATAAGTCCACAGCAATACGATCGTGTAGTGCTTCAGAAAGCTACGAATTCTGAAAGGAGGACAAGACGCACTTGTTACAAAAACTGGTGTTTGTGCGTTTCAAGCATGCTCGATACAATTTACAGGATGTGCTTGATAGTCACCTGCTACGCTGTGCACATCAAACTGCGCGTAACATAGATTACATTGATTTTAAGGGAAGTTGTGGATCGGTGCAGAACTTGAAAGAATACTACAGAACTGGAAGACATAAGATAACAAAATTTCAAACAAAGCGTCAACTTGACGATACACAGCAAACTGCGGAATCGTTCAGAAAATATGTAGGTGGAATAAGAAACTTCATTCAGGAAGTAATTTGTATTCAACTCCGACCAGCATGGATTTGAAGAGGAAATGCATATGAAAGGAGCCCTGGTAATTAGAGGTAGTCAGGTAGTTGTATAAAGAGCAACTGATATCAATGTCTTAAGACATTCATTTACAATTGTACCAACTGTTAATCTGGATGATAAATTGGCTGGAAAGTTATTTATTGTGCTGAGAGAAGTTGGAGGTGCTCTACAATGTACGATTCTCTGTCACGTGCAAGATCTAGGAAGAAAAAGAATGGTCAAATGGCTCTGAGCACTATGGGACTTAACTTCTGAGGTCATCAGTCCCCTAGAACTTAGAACTACTTAAACCTAACTAACCTAAGGACATCACACACATCCATGCCCGAGGCAGGATTCGAACCTGCGACGGAAAGCAGCACGGTTCCCGACTGACGCGCCTAGAACTGCTTGGCCACAACGGCCGGCATCTAGGAAGAGCACACCGTTGGGTGACCTGCGGAGTATAAATGTAGATGTAGATGTAGAACATTTACGTCATAACAAGAAAGTGGACGTAAGAAAACTACAGCTGTGGTATCCGCACAGCTTTTGTCCAATAGCTGGTCAAAATAACTTGTTTTTGCTTGAGTCCTCGTTTTTGTATAAAAATCATAAGCCTTTAGAGCAAACTATTTCTCCAGGAAAGCGTATGACATTACAGTTTATATCACTTGGAACCACTGGACGTTTGTTTTTCCGTGACTATAAAACATAATATCGCACTATCTGCAGTTACGCCCTAAAGGACAGCAAGTTTGCCGATAAGCTTCACGACAAATTACTTCGCATTCAATTGCATGCCGTCACGTCCCGTCACTTCTCATAATCTAGTTACACAAATATTACTCTATATGGATACCTAACTCAAACGGCAGGGTTTATAGCTTCAAAGGAGTTCGCCTTCGATCTTAATGGGGCGAAACTTTGTGATCATTGTGGCGCGCCATTTTACATCTGGGTTGATGGTGCAAGTTCGTGATTTGTTTTGAACATTCCTCGAATGTCGACGATGTCCATTTTGTGAAGCGTAATACACGCATCTTACGTCCCATAGAAAGTCGATTTCTGCACTTCCCGGTCTCTCATTTTCTGTCACTTTAGTGACACACATGGTGAGGTGAGCCATTAGCTGCTAATACTTTTCCCGCTTTAACTGTTAACACAACACTTTCAAATAAGTCTTGCCAAAGATTTGACTTGCGACCTCGAACGGAAGGTGTTCCTCGGCAGTTTATCGCGCGAGACTTTGGCGGCCGCAGGCACAGCAGGGCGTGGGCACGCGAATAAAAATACGCGGACAAGTTTACGAACCTGGCAGAGCAGCGGTGACACCACCACGAGGTCAGTCCGACCACATGGCAGACACCTGGCGCAGGAATGTTGCAGAGGGCGTCAGGAAACGGAAAAGGCTAGACGTTTCATTTTGGTTTACGTCGGCTGCGAAGGGCGCGAGCGAGAATCGCAAACGCATAAACGCCGAGTGTACGAGTGCGTTTATTTCTCGACATTCCATCGTATTTCACGGTCAGGGTAACTCAAAGACGTGAAAATAAATAAGAATCGGGCGATTTTGGGAACACGAGATGCTCAATACACAGCGCAAAAATAAATTTATTTGATCAAACTTCCCTAAAACTGTCTCGATCGCAACAGATGTTTATTATCGTTGGTAGGCGGTTTTGGTCTACAGTGGCTCCCATCTTACTCCGTCCGCCGCCACCAGTTGCTTTCATGGTGGTTACGGCATGAAGATGGTCTAAATTAAAGACGGTAACCAGTTGCCAAGTATAATAAACATCTGTCAAGATCGAAACTGTTTTATTCAATTTTAATATATAACAGCGATCGCTGTTAAATCTCCGGAGAAGGAATGCTTCCTAAAATTTTAATTTACTTAAATTTAAGATGAATATACTAGGTGTCTCAGGAGGAATGTTTAGTACTGAGGGATGTGACAGTAAAGATCATTCGAAATAAAAACGTCCAGTAAACATGAACTCTAAAATGCATACCTTAAGAACTATGAGCACCTGTTCATCTTCCACACTGTGAAACACATCTCTTCTAATGAACAAGTGTTAGTAGCTCTTAATGTGTGCATTCTAGAGTCGATGTTTACCAGACAATTTCTTCTTGTTTTCGTCGATACAACCGCCTCTCATGATACGGAAAGCAAAGAGCCTGCAGTAGAAGAGATTTATTTGACAATAAGACGAAATGTTTGCTGTGTTGGCAGAAGAGCCAACACCGTGTTGCTAGAGGAGGCCGAAATGCACGCGTTTAATTACACGCAGACTGGCGTGAGGTCTGTAACATTACAAGGAAATGAGAACTTAGAAAAACGGACGCAGTTGCTGTAATACTTAACTTTAATCCATAATTGGTGTACATTAATATGCTCAATATAAACTGGTAATGGCGCCTTGCTAGGTCGTAGCAAATGACGTAGCTGAAGGCTATGCTAACTATCGTCTCGGCAAATGAGAGCGTATTTGTCAGTGTAGCATCGCTAGCAAAGTCGGCTGTACAACTGGGGCGAGTGCTAGGTAGTCTCTCTGGACCTGCCGTGTGATGGCGCTCGGTCTGCAATCACTGACAGTGACGACACGCGGGTCCGACGTATACTAACGGACCGCGGCCGATTTAAAGGCTTACCACCTAGCAAGTGTGGTGTCTGGCGGTGACACCACAGTGTTCATGCCTCTTAAGGTATGCATTTTTCAGTCTATGTCCAGGGGAGATTTTGCTTCGAATTATCGGTCCTGCCATATTCCTAAGTACTGACCATTCCTCCTGAGGCGCCCTGTGGAGTCAAATATGTTTGTGTACGTTAGGTTCAGCTTGTATTCAGCATTTATGGTAAGCGAATGTAAGCGGTGTGTTGATGGCCAAGACAAAAGTGGTACCTGCCTGACAGCTATGTCCTGGCCCGGTATTCCAGTCCAGACCAATGCTCTCAGTGTGTAATACCTACGTACCGTAAGCCACAGTTTCTCAGCAGTTTTCGCATACATTTTCGGCTTTTTGGTCATCGGTCTTCCCGTGAAGAATAGAAGGTTCCAGTCATCGCAACCGAACAATCCGCAACGTTCACGTCATCAGCGGAAAAGTCCGCTGCAGAACTAAGTAGTGGAAGATAACTTCACAAACACAATACTGCACTGTACACCCAGTCTCAAAGAAGATCTCCCACTTAAATGTGTACAGTCATCGGTCTGAAGCGCTGGAGGCGGTGTACAACTGTAACCAGGCAGCCGTGTGAACAGCCACAGCTGAGTAAGTTATGACACTGAGGTGGTGTGCGTATGGAATCATCGCAGGAATAGGGGTCGACATGGAGATGCGACGTAACGGGAGACAGCTGTTATCGTATCTGGACATGCTCATGACCACACCGTCAATAAAGCTGCCCAATTGATAGGCGTATCAAAGCGGTTGGTCCAACGTGTCTACAAGGAATGGTGTACAACACGTAGCCATGTAACAAGATGTTGCCGTAAAACCGAGACGGAGACGAGTGTCATATCTTGTCGGTGAAAATCGGTTTGAAACCCGTCAGGAATTGTTACTGTCAGGGAAAGCAGATTCGTTTCAACCGTTTTCGGGGCAAAAATTGCGAAGCGAAGTGTTTTCGACGGAGCGACCGCAGGGAGTCGGTTACCTCGTAAAAGGCAATTTGTCACAGCGGCACATGAAGATACCCGTCTTCCATCGGTCACACACCTCAGAAAGCGGACAGTGGTCCGATGTCTAAGGAATTCGCCCCTTTCCAGATAGCGTAAGTCGTGCACAGTCGGCACAATTTGGCATTTGACTCCAATGTGTGGAGGGTGTTGTTTGGACCGGAGGTAGTTCTTTGGTGTTCTGCGGGTGTTTTTCGTACCACACCTTCGGTCCACTCGTTCAAGTTACCGTGGAAATTCACTAGGATGTTTCCTTGCGTACCTTCACGATGTGTATTCAATGGGCACAGACGCGAAGTCAACAGCCGTCATCACAAAGCTGCACCCACACCCACGCTCCTAGCTAGACGAACCCTCCGACACCACAGCTCACGTTCACTCGCCCGCCTTAATCACACGAACTCAAGGCCACAGAAAATGTGTGGCGCTATTGAGAACGGCGGAGGACTCTCCTCCTCACCGATCTCAAATTTAAAATCGGGATTACACCGTCGCCTGGGGGCGAGTGATTTTCTTCCCACCCGTGTGCTTACTTGTATAGATGGAAAATGCTGGTAATATGGCACGTGAACTACAAAGGCCTACGGGGTGGGAGCGTCACATGTCTATGGGAGCTGTCGATATACACCGATGACCCAAAAGATTAGGACAACCTACTTATTAGATGTTGCTCCACTTTTCAAACACAGTACAACAGAGTTTCTGCTTGACGTGGATTGTACAAGTCCTTGACAAGACTCCAGATATGAAACTTCCTGGCAGATTAAAACTGTGTGCTGGACTGAGGCTCGAACTCGGGACCTTTGCCTTAATCTGCCAGGAAGTTTCATATCAGTCCACACTTCACTGCAGAGTGAAAATCTTATCCTGGAAACATACACAGGCTGTGGCTAAGCCATGTCTCCGCAATATCCTTTCTTCCAGGAGTGCTAGTTGTGCAGGTTCGCAGGAGAGCTTCTGTGAAGTTTGGAAAGTAGGAGACACTGGCAGAAGTAGAGCTGTGAGGACGGGGCGTGAGTCGTGCTTGGGTAGCTCAGATGGTAGAGCACTTGCCCGCAAAAGGCAAAGGTCCCGAGTGCGAGTCTCGGTCAGGCACACAGTTTTAATCGGTCAGGAAGTTTCATATCAGCGCAGACTCCGCTGCAGAGTGAAAAACTCATTCTGGAAAGATTCCAGATGTATGTGTCACCAGATGTCGACGCACAGGTCGAGCAATTCCTGCAAATTGCGAGATCGTGGTTTCCGGGCATAAAGCAGTTGCCCGACAGGTGTTCCAGTGCGTACAGATCAGGTACATTTCCTGGCCGAGACATCAATGTGAGTTCACTATAATGTCCCACAAACCACTGTAGCACGATTCTGACCTTGCAACACAGACTGTTATCCTGATGGAAGATGTCATTACCGTAGCGGGAGACTTTAAGCACTAAGCGATGCAGGTGGTCCGCAATAATGTTCACGTAGCTCACTTCTGTCGTGATGCCTTCGGTTACCTGCAAACGTCCTGTGGAATCCCAACTCAGTGTACCCGACAGCATAATTCTGTCCCCTCACCGACCTGCGTCTGTAGCGCGGTACATGCTTTGTGCAGACATTAGCCTGGACGACGGCTTGTAAGGAGTCACCCATCGACTTGGTGCAACAAGAATTGAGATTAATTCGACAGGCGACACTTTTCTAGTGATCCACGGTGAAAAAGTGATGCTGTGCCCGAAGCAATCATAACTGACGGCATGGCTGGGTCAACACAGGAACACGTAGGCGGCGTGGGATGTGGAGCTCCATGTTCAACAATGACCTTAGAACGATGTGCTCCGATATTCATGTGCCTGAACTAGCACTTTACTTTGTCGTCAGATCTGCCACTGACCGCTGCCTATGCTGCACTAACCAGTGGGGGATCCTCCGACCTCTACGTTTTGTGATGAGACGAGGTCGTCCAACACCAGACGGCCGAAGCGTTATTCCACCATGATTCAACCACTTTAATCAGGCGCTCACGACGGTAGTACGCCAACAGGCGACCAGCTTCGCCGTTTCAGAGATTCTCGCTTCCAGCCGCAGCGCCACAACCATGTGCCCTTTCTCACAACCGCTTAGCTCAGTGGATCTCCGCATTTGCGGCCCGCATCTTCACTATAATGACTGCCCATTCCTCTCTCTTCCGCTTTCATTCTTTCCTTGCTGCGTCATGTGCCCGCATCAACATCATCAGAAGTCACTCCACCTCGCGGAGGTCAGTGGTCATAATGCTTTGGGTAATCGGTGCAAGCTGTATCGGTGCTGTTCGCGTCTGCTGCATATTTTCCTCGAACAAGTAGCATGGAGACATCTCCAGAGAAGTCACTGCTATTTATACGATGCCAGACCAGAAAACTCGTGTACAGCAAAGAAACACAAAGCTTTCAGTATACCATTTCGTAAACGTTGCGAAACGAACAGTATAAACTGAGTTGAGTTATTGCAGGAATGACGCACCTCACATCTCCCGCGTAGATGCACTGCTGTAATTGTCAGTGATCTGCATTACACAGTTCAATAAAACAGAGTTCCCATCTTCGCGTTCCATAAAGCAAACACGCTGCAGTTACTCGGAAGAAGAATGTCCCAATGATTGAAGACGTGACCAAGATCCAGCTGTTTTAAACTGTACACACAAATAAACGTAATGATGTGTACATCATCGACAGTACGGAGCGAAATTAGTCTTCTATGATTACCTTCCTAAGGCCTGAATCCAATCTAACTCATTTCTAACATAAAACTAAACTGCTTAACATGTAGTCATACTAGCTTAGCACCCGCTGCCTTACTCCCGTAGAGTTTGCAGAAATTATTTTCGTTTTTTGTTTAATAGAATTTTTCTGTTTTTACGTCCATTGCTCATGTGTGAATCTACACACAGTGCAAAAAATATATCTAGACTACGCTCATTCGTAGGTATATAGTAAGAAAAGAGAAGAAAAAGACAAGTTGGATAAGTGGTTCTATAGTTATTAACGCCAGTCTTACACGTATACTGAACTTTCTCTCATCTCAAACAGATATTCCTGTAAATTAAATTCCATTTCAACGAGGTATCTATTTTGTCATTAGTGATGATTACTTTCGGTAATAGTTACAACATTAATAATTTTATAAGCATATATTAAGCTAAATAAGAAAGTACTGCACGAGTATTAATAACCACATTTATTTTACTATGAGTCCTGACAATGCCTCTTTGATCTTTGATTTAGTTCACAAATTGCAACATCTGAACTTTTCACGCTAATTTAGGCAGGAGAAGCATAGTATTTCCCGAATGTACTTGTGACCAAAAAGCGATTCTGTTAGCTAGAGTCGGAGGTTTTAGTATCCTGCCTTGAGTTCTTGTTGTGATGTTTTCTTAGAAACTTCAGTCCCCTAACATATATTTCTTTATTTCTAACCCAGAAGTCACTGTCAATTTTCAGAGATATAGCTTTAAAAATGGTTTTGTAGTTCTTTAAGAATGATTTATTTCGTTAAAAAAGCTTTCACCCACAATTTCAGCCCTTACAGACTGCAGTCTTAAAAATACTGACGCACTGTTCCTTTTATTGTCACGGAGAAACCAAACAACAATTTTGTAGTTCTACTTTCAGAATTTCCTTAATAGTGACATGTTTTCAGAAAACCTTTCATCTCATGTATTACCCCCCTTAGGAGTTGAATTTCGTAAGTGATGCCTCCAAATTTCATTTTTCTATCCTTATTGTTTGGGCCTGGCCATCATGAGTCAATGAATCAGTCAGGACATTTCCTTTTATACATAGTTATTTAGGTATATGTAGAATATATATCCCGACATAAAAATACAGGCTGTACTAGACATAGTGATGAGGAAACTGACCAGCACACTGCTGTCGCCCGATCCGGTGTTCGGAATGAGGTTCAACCAGTGTTAGAGCAGAATGTATTCACACAGATGAAGACGCCACAATTCGGAGAAGTAAGCTGATCGGAGGAGTGTTCTTTCGCTAAGGAAATAGAATATAGAAGATTAATGTTAAACGTCCCGTCGACATCGTATTAATTACAGGCAGAGCACAAGCTCGGATTACGAAAGGACGGGGAAGAGAATAGGTCGCGCCCTTTCGAAGGAACCATCCCGGCATTTGACTGGAGCGATTTAGGAAAATCACGGAAAATCTAAATCCGGGTATCCTGAATAATGAATGGTTGTTCACAAACATTGTTCACAGTTCTCTAAAGATAAACATGAAATTGTCATCAGAGGAAGAATGAAGAGTTTCACAGTATTTACCTAAAGAAAAACGAAGTACGGAAAGAAGAAAAAAAAATCGACGTAAATGTATGCTGATTTTTCATAAGCGTCGTGAGATCAGAGACGAGAAACCGAAGATTTTGAGAGAACAAATGAGTAACTGAAAGTAACAATTTATCCAAGTAAGGCAAAGGCGTGAACTACCTCGTATGCGTAAGTAAAAAATATAGCTGTTGCATTGCAGAAAAAAATCCCTTCAAGACGTTTTAATATAAAAGGCGAAATGCGACTGGACAGTAACAAAATATTATACTACAGCATTAAAAATTGGTTTGAAACTCTTTTGGTTGACTCACTTTTAGGAACGCACGCTCTAGGAATGTTGTCAGTAAAGAACATCGTGATGCACGACACCTCTCTTGCAGCGTCTGCCATTGGAATTGCCTTTGTCTACCTTACTGTACGAGCATGTGGCAAAATGCCATGCTCTTATTTACTCTATCAGTCCTATGTGGTACGGATCCTAGACTAACGAGCAATAGTTTAGTGTCGATAGAACGAGGGTTTTGTGGGTTGCCTCCTTTGTGGGTTGACTACACTTCCTGTAGATTCGTGCGCTAGTCAGTGATACATTGGTGATCCAGTTTTCAGTTTCGATGCATGCAGAGGTATAGCGGACGGATTTAATGTGTTTACAAATTCGTTTCGAAAGTTGATATCTCCTCCTTGATCCACTATTGTCTTATCGCTTTATATACTGTTTTTTTCCTGGAATCTTCGGCGCGGGGTAAGCTTTTAATGCCGTGCAGAATGACTGTTCGGGACGAATGTACAATGGTCCATAAAAAAAGTCTTGAAGTACTCAATACAACATTACAAGACCTTCGGAAAAAACAACAGATGAATGGGAGGTGTTTTATTGCTGCTATCACGAGACTTTCAGCAAACATTACCGGTAATTCCAAAATCAACACCGGCAGATGAAATAAAGGCAAGTTTAAATAGATTAATATTTTGGGATAAGGTTGAAAAGTTACCTTTGAAAAAGAAACATGAGTGCAATAATGACAGGAAATCCAAAAGCTCACGCACTTGCCGAAAATTTATTGGAAATGGTACTTATCCTCTCGATCCGTATACCCGTAAGCTTATTTAAACACAGAAATAAGAAGCCGTGGAACAACTTGTATCCATCGATAGAAATGAACTGCCTAAATAAAGACTGCTTGTGTGAGCGAACAATTTCAACACCGAGCAATGACGTAGCCCAACAAATAAATCAGCAAATGCAGCAGTTTCTTACAAGAGCAGAAACAATATACAAATCGACAGATACAATAATGGTTCAAGGAGGAGGTGTCAACATTCCAAACGAATTTGTGAACACATTAAATCCATCCGATATGCCTCTGCATGCATTGAAACTGAAACTGGATCACCAATAATACTATTACGAAATATTAACCCACCCAAATTATGTAATGGCACAAGACAGCGTGTCAAACGACTACTTCGTAAACAAAAAGGAAAATCGGTGTTCATTCCCAGAATCCCATTGATCACAACTCATACGCCATTTTCTTTTAAGAGATTACAATTTCTTGAGAAATTAGCTTATAGTATGACAACCAATTTAACTCAGGGCCAGACATTTCACTACTGCTTAGTTAATTTGAAGGAACCCCGTGTCTCTCATGGTCAGCTCTACGTTGCGTTCTCACGTGTCGCACAACCAGAAAATATGCAGGGTGAGCTATTGCCACCAAGAATAACTCCGGAAGTATGATAGGAGCTGAAAAGTTTGTGGGACAGAAGTTGCATGGGACAACGGGGGTCATAATATGACCGTTTTTTGTTGCTAGATGGGGTCGCTTCAGGGATATGAAAGTGAGCTTTGTTTTTTTTAATGGGATGCTATAGTTTGGTACTTATTTTCTGATAGCGGCTATCGAGACGAATCCAATGCTGTGTAACAGTAAGGTCTTTGAAGGTCAACGAAGGTCACAAAGGTGGTATGAACGTCCATTTACAGAAGGTGATGACCATTGGCATCAATGCAGTGCTGCAATCTTCGTATCATGGATTGAGTGGTTTTCTTTATCACATCGATACTTATAGAAGCACATGCTCTGACAATTCTCTCTCGTACATCGTGCAAATAGTAAATATTCGCCGAATACGGCGTATCCATCTAGCGTGCCATTGTAATGTAGATACCATTCGACGGTTTCGCAATACAACACTAATAGGAACGGTGACACTAGTATCGTAGAATCAAGCGAATGTGAATGATGTATTCCTTCGAAGAATAAGTCGATATGCTTCTCGTTTACGGAGAATGCCAACGAAATTCACGGAGAGCTAGCGACTTACACGCTGAAAGATATCCTCAACGTACTCAACCTACACGTCGACCATTTAAATATGTGAATGATAAGTTGAGAACAACTGGACCTTTAACGCATCTGAAACATATCCGGCAAAGGAAAGTTACTAACGAGGAAACGGAAATTGGTACCCCTGCCACTTTGGTTCGAGATCCTTGTGTTAGTTCGCGTCAAATTGCAAGGGAATCTGGCATCAGCCAGAATAGTGTTGTTCGTGGTCTGCATCGCAATAAATATCATCCTTACCATGTCAGTCACTACCACGAATTAACTGGTATGGATTGTACGCGTCGCATTGATTTCTGCCGATGGATTCAAGATTCAGAGGGATGACACATTTATTAATTTGATTTTATTTACTGACGATGCTACATTCACGAACCACGGAAATGTTAATTTGCGTAACATACGTTTTTGGGCAACTGAAGATCCATGCTGTCTGCGGCAAGTTGCACACCAAAAACCGTGGTCGATGAATGTATGATATGGTATTCTGGAGGACAGAAATATAGGCCCCTATTTCACAGAAGGAAATCTTAATGGTAGGAAGTACACCAAATTCCTGCTAGAGACACTAGGTCTGTTATTGGAAGAAATACCTTTTGGAGCAAGGAATAGAATGTGGTATCAACACGATAGGTGTCCCGCACATTTTTTTGATGATGGCTAGAAATGAGTTACAGAGACAATCCCATAATCGTTGGATTGGACGCGGAGGAGATGTGTCGTGGCCGGCTCGTCCGCCAGACTTGGCGCCTCTGGATTTTTTTTTTTGTGGGGATTCGTAAAAGGCATTGTTTATAAAGACGTTCCAACTACATCTGAAGTTATGCGATAGAGAATTGTCAGAGCATGTGCTTCGATAAGTGTCGAAGTTATAAGGAATACTACTCAATCCATGATAAAAAGATTACAGCAGTGCGTTGATACCAATGGTCGTTTCTTCGAACACCTTATGTCTACGTCTACGTAATTACTTTGCTATTCACAATAAAGTGCCTGGCAGAGGGTTCAATGAACCACCTTCAAGCTATCTCTCTACCGTTCCACTCTTGAACGGCACGCGGGAAAAACGAGCACTTAAATGTTTCCGTGCGAGCCCAGATTTCTCTTATTTTATCGTGATGATCATTTCTCCCTATGTAGGTGGGTGCCAACAGAATGTTTTCGCATTCGGAGGAGAAAACTGGTGATTGAAATTTCATGAGAAGATTCCGCCGCAACGAAAAATGCCTTTGTTTTAACGATTGCCCCTCCAATTCACGTATCATGTCTGTGACACTATCTCCCCTGTTTCGCGATAATGCAAAACGAGCTGCCCTTCTTTGTACTTTTTCGATGTCATCCGTCAGTCCCACCTGATGCGGATCCCACACTGAACAGCAATACTCCAGAAAAGGGCGAACAAGCGTAGTGTAAGCAGTCTCTTTGGTACAACTGTTGCAGCTTCTAAGTGTTCTGCCAATGAATCGCAGTCTTTGGTTTGCTCTACCCACGATATTATTATGTGATCGTTCCAATTTAGGTTATTTGTAACTGTAATCCCTAAGTATTCAGTTGAATTTACAGCCTTCAGATTTTTGCAACTTATCGCGTAATCGAAATTTAGCTGATTTCTTTTAGTACTCGTGTGAATAACTTCACACTTTTCTTTATTCAGGGTCAATTGCCACTTTTCGCACCATACAGATATCTTACCTAAATCATTTTGCAACTCGTTTTGGTCTTCTGATGACTTTACAAGACGGCAAATGACAGCATCATCTGCAGACAATCTAAGACGGCTATTACCATCTGTAAATAGACGTTCGTGTCACCGTTGTGACCTTCGTTGACCTTCAAAGACCTTACTGTTACACATCATTGACCTTACTGTTACACATCAGAAATAAGTACCAAAGTATAGCATCCCATTTAAAAAAACAAAGTTGACTTTCATATCTCTGAAGCGATCCCACCTAGAAACAAAGAACCAACGTCATATTATGACCCCCGTTCTCCCATGAAACTTTTGTCCCACAAACTTTTCAGCTCCGGTCATACTTTCGGAATTATTCTTGGTGGCCATAATCAGCGACTCACTCTGTACATGTTTATGCGCCACAAAACCAGACATTAAATAGAGCATATAAGAATGTAGTTTAATGTAAAGACGTTATGTATAACATATTTGTCCTAAGGTTCAAATGGTTCAAATGGCTCTGAGCACTATGCGACTTAACTTCTGAGGTCATCAGTCGCCTAGAACTTAGAACCAATTAAACTTAACTAACCTATGGACGTCACACACATCCATGCCCGAAGCAGGATTCGAACCTGCGACCGTAGCGGTCGCTCGGCTCCAGACTGTAGCGCCTAGAACCGCACGGCCACTCCGGCCGGCTATTTGTCCTAAGGAAAAAAAAAAAAGAAAATGAAAAGTCTTTCACTGCAATTTTTGTCCTCTACTACATTTATAAAACTGCTGACAGAAAACTAAAACCCCAGCGAAGCGGGTTATTATCAGATCGTCTCGCAACACGAGTCACAGTGCAGCAGCAACCACTGCGTCACGTCGTCCGGTCACCGACCCGAACAGTTGCTGCAGGAGCCACGGCGGGTTGACAGAAGGTAATGTTATCCCCCAGTGCGGCGGCATTAATTTCGCTTTCATGACTCACATGAACGGCCCCTAGCCATGACACTGTGGCTAGTCGATACCCGGTATCGAACCCGTGGGAACGGCCGAGCCACAACAAGTGGAGGGCACCGTCGGCCGCTGCTTCTGAATGACCTGCTGGGCTGCTGTTGAATGGGCGGCCATTACGAAAACCAGCGGCAGGTACTTCCCGGACCATTTCCCGTGCGGTGTATCCAAACACCGATATTAGTACCTTCTGGTGTTAACTAATGTACAGTCCATTAGAAAAAGGAGACTACAGTTTTAGAGATATCTTGTGGCAAAGCTAGTATGCTCGTAGTGCGATAGCTATGTGATAATTCACGTTATGGGTTGAGACAGCGGCGACTTCACACCTCTCCCTGTTTTTGGGTTCTGCGAGTGAATGAAGGTCAGGCTTAGTTGTTAACTGTGAGGGTCGTTCAGTATGTAATGCCCCACATTTTTTTTTAAAAAAGCCATTAATGTACCGGGTGATCAAAAAGTCAGCACAAATTTGAAAACTGAATAAACCACGGAATAATGTAGATAGAGAGGTACAAATTGACACACATGCTTGGAATGACATGGGGTTTTATTAGAACCAAAAAAAATACAAAAGTTCAAAAACTGTCCGGCAGATGGCGCTTCATCTGATCAGAATATCAATAATTAGCATAACAAAGTAAGACAAAGCAAAGATGATGTTCTTTACAGGAAATGCTCAATATGTCTACCATCATTCCTCAACAGTAGCTGAAGTCGAGGAATAATGTTGCGAACAGCACCGTAAAGCATGTCGGAGTTATGGTGAGGCATTGGCGTCGGATGTTGTCTTTCAGCATCCCTAGAGATGTTGGTCGATCACGATACATTTGCGGCTTCAGGTAACACCGAAGCCATTAATCGCACGGACTGAGGTCTGGGAACCTGGGATGCCAAGCATGACGAAAGTGGCGGCTGAGCACACGATCATCACCAAACGACGCGCGCAAGAGATCTTTCACGCGTCTGATAATACGAGGCTTCACTAAAAGCGCCTTTTCAGGTAACGTCAACATGCTGCGACTGCTGGCGCATCTGATTCTCTCTCTCATTACAGCTCCTTTTATACACGATTGTCATGCGCAGTCACTGACGTTTTGCTGTCCAGCGCCATCTGTCGGACATTTTGTGAACTTTTTTTTTTTTTTTTGTTCTAATAAAACCCCGTGTCATTCCAGGCATGTGTCAATTTTTACCTTTCTATCTACATTATTCCGTGGTTAATTAAGTTTTCAAATTTATACTGATTTTTTGATCACCCGGGATATAGATAAACGTCCTTGTTGGTGCTTCACATTTTGAAGTTTGTTCTGTGTCCCGGTGAAGTTTCGATCCGTTCTGGCGGAAGGCAGAGCCGTAGTACAGCGTCAAAGAGGCGTCTACATACGACTCACGTTACAAGCAGCGTGTTGTTATTGAATTCTTGTTTGCAGAAAAAGAAACCGCGGTGAACATCCATAAGCGTTCGTGTGCAGTGTACGGCGATACTGCAGTTGATAGGAGTACAGTTGGGCGATGGGTAAAGAAAGTTACAGCCTCAGGAAATGCAGAAACAGAGCTCCATGATGTCACGCTCGGGACGTCCTGTCACAGTCACTGTTCCAGACATGCTGAATCTTGCGGATGCCATTATTCGTGCCGACCGGCGCACCGTAACTCGACAATTGTCTCTACAGTTGTCGGTCAGCATTGGAAGTGCGTCTGCAATGATCGAGACTCTCGGATATTTAAAGAGGCGCTCACGATGGGTTCCACGAATGCTCACAGCGGACCACAAGATTCAAAGAAAAGCCATTTAATCTGAATTGTTGGAGCGTTTTGAGACCGACGCAGCAGCGTTGCTGTCACGGATCGTTACGGATGACGAAAGCTGGGTGCACCACTTTGCGCCGGAAACAAAAGGGCAGTCCACGGTGTGACATCATCCTCATTCACTACAAAAGAAGAAATTCAAGACCCCCACCCCCCCCCCCCCCCCCCCCCGCAAAAAAGTCATGGTGACAGTCTTCTGACATTGTGATGGTGCCATTCTCGTGGAAGTGATGCCAAGAGGGTCAACCATCGATTCAGAGGCATACGTGAAGACTCTGAATAATGTCTAGAACCGTTTGCGGCGTGTTCGATCGGACAAAAATCCAGCAGAAATCTTGCTCCAACACGATAATGCACGCCCACAGACAAGTCTGAGAACCCGGGAGAACATCGTCAGACTGGGTTGGACATCATTGCCTCATCCACCATACAGTCGACACCTGGCACCCTCGGGCTTCCATTCTTTGTGCCACTTAAACATTCTCTACGGGGAACACACTTTTGAAAATGACGAGAGTGTCAGTCCTCCACTGAAAACATGGCTACGCCTACAGGACAAGAGCTTTTACCAACAGGGAATACATGATCTTCCGGAAGGTTGGCGTATGGCCATAGAACATGATGGACACAACGTAGGAAAATAGGACATGGACAACACATGTTAATGTATATTTTCACCAAATTCTGGCTCTTAACAGTAAATATGTTCAGAGAAAAAAATGTGGGGCATTACTTATTGAACGACCCTCGTATTATACAACAGCAGGTCATTAAAGTTATTGCTCATTAACTTATACCGCGTGTCGCTGCTAAAAGCAGACAGGTACATTTTCTCTGTTGTTTCGCACATATACGAAATTTTTGTTCTGCATTGTGGATCTGGAGTCAGCCCAAACAAATACTGGTCATCACACCTGTGACGCGACAGGAAGCGTCAGTTCGTTTCCTGTTACAGCAAAAAAACTTTTGAAGCGGAATTTTACGTGCCTAGGGCGGTCCCAGATTAGTCTAATGCGGTATGTGTCTTATCGACATGTAATAACAGAGGCAGAAAAACACGGAGAATGACCAGTTCTCTGGCAGTGACAGCACTTCCATAAACCGCGCTGCCTGCTGCCGTAATACAGAAGTGCTGCTCAGTAGCTGCTGTAGTACTGGCCCTGTTAATACATACCGGTAAAACAAATGTCGCACTAGACTAATCTGGGGCCACATTATCGAATGGGCACGTAATAGTCTGCTTTAAAAATCGTTACGTTTGTAACGGGAGACAAACCGTCGCTTACCGCCGACACTGCCCATCACACGAAAGACGTGATGAGCAGCAGCATTTGTTAGGGCTGTCTGCACCTACACAGTGCAGAACCGAAATTGTAAATATCTGCCGAAACACCAGAGAAAAAGCCCCTCACGATTCTTATAAGACACACCCTACATAAACGTAGTGGAATAATGCCAAGTGTATATTACAGTAGAATATTCTGAAATTGAAGCCGGCACAATTAATACCATCAAACCAGTCTCAGGACTGAAGACGACAACAACAACAACAATTAATACAAATAGCTACGAAAAAATTGAATTTTTTCATCATTTCCGCCAGACTACAAAAGCTAGAAAATTGAAATTTTAATAGCATATCTGAGTGATTAAATAGCTCCAGAGAAACTTGAGAATTATAATATTATAATAAAGTTATTAAGTAATTTTTGTCATATAAAGATAGAGAAAAGTGGCATATTATCAACCATTTAGAATTACTGAGAAACTACAAATTTCAGCCTTATATTTATTACGTAATATACACCGGTGTGCAAAACGTAACAACGAAAATAACAATCGCATGATGTGTCACCGCCAAGTAAAATAGCTTATTGAAATTTTGAACATTACAGAAATGGAAGACGACGTAGATGAAGATGAGATGGGAAATATAATTCTGCGTGAAGAATCTGACAGAGACTGAAGGACATGAGTTGAAACAAGGCTCCGGGAGTAGTCGACATTACGTCAGAACTACTGACGGCCTAGACTCAGCCACGACAAAATTCTCCCATCTGGTATGCAAGATGTATGAGACAATCGAAATACTCTTAGACATAAAAAGGAATGTAATACTTCAAATTGCAATGACAGCAAGTCCTAACAGGAGTGAATATTATGAAACTATCAGTTCAATAAGAAATGGCTGAAAAATATTGACACGAATTATTTGGAGTGGATAAACTGGTAGAAGTGACATCAGGGAAGGTCAGTTTGGACTCGAGAGAAATTTAGGAACACGCGAGGCAATACTACCCCCACGACTTACCTTGGAACAAAACTTAAGGAAAGACAAACCTACGTTTACAGCATTTATAGACTTAGAGAAAGCGTTTGACAATATTGACTGGAATACTTTCTTTTAAATTCTGAGAGTAGCATGGGAGCGAAAGGCTATTTACAACTTATGCAGAAACCAGACTGCACTTATAAGAGTCGAGAGGCATGAAAGCTGTGATTATGAAGGGAGTGACAAAGAGTTGTAGCCCTACACTTATGCTATTCAATCTGTACCCTGAACTAGCAGTAAAGGAAACGAAAGAAAAATTTGGAGTAGGAATTGAAGTTCAGGGAGAAGAAATAAAAGCTTTGAGGTTTGCCGATGACACTGTAATTCTGTCGGCGACAGCAAAGGACTAGGAAGTGCAGTTGAACGGAATGCAAAGGGACATATAAGAGGAACATCAATAAAAGCAAAGTAAGGATAATGGAATGTAGTCGAATTAAACGAGATGAAGCTGTGGGAATTAGATCAGGAAACACGACACTTAAAGTAGTAGATGAATTTTGCTGTTTTGGAAGCAAAGTAGCTGACTGTAGCCGAAGCAGAGAGGATATTAAGTGTAGGCTGGCAATGGCAAGAAAAGCATTTCTGAAGAAGAGAAATTTGTTAACACCGAATACCAATTTAAGTGTTAGGTATTGTTTTCTGAAGGTGTTTGTATCGATTCACAGATTAGACAAGAATAGAATAGAAGATTTTGAAATGTCCTGCTACAGAAGAGTGTTGAAGATCAGATGGGTAGATCACATAACTACTGAAGAGGTGTTGAACGGAACTGGGGAGTAAAGAAATTTGTGGCACAGCTTGACTGAAAGAAGGGATAGGCTGACAGGACACATCCTGAAATTTGAGGAATCGCCAACTTACTACTGGAGGGAAGTGCGGGGGGTAAAAGAGATGAGCACAGCAAGTAGATTCAGAAGGATGCCAGTTGCAGTAGTTTTCCGGATATGAAGAGGCTTGCACAGGATAGAGTAGCATGGAGAGCTTCATCAAACCGGTCTTCGGACTGAACTGCCCAACAACAATAACAGCTACATTCATATATACTAATAACATACTTTTAAAATTATATCATTATGCGACACATAGTCGCCGGCCTGAGTGACCGAGCGGTTCTAGGCGCTACAGTCTGGAACTGCGCGACCGCTACGGTCGCAGGTTCGAATCCTGTCACGGGCATGGATGTGTGTGATGTCCTTAGGTTAGTTAAAGTAGTTCTAAGTTCTAAGGGACTGATGACCTCAGAAGTTAAGTCCCATAGTGCTCAGAGCCATTTGAATCATTCGACACATAGTCCAGGAAATACGACGGCTGTGGTCTTGGTCCAGTGATCCAATGAGACTTGGGACCTTCTCGAAAGTGGTATCCTTCCACTCTTAGTGTGAGAAAATTTACTTTTCAACTAACCGGTCAATAATCATATCAGTTGGTATAGGTGAACTCTGGAGCACGATCAGTCTTTGGGTTCGCGAACAAGCAATGTGAGTGCATCCGCACTGAAGAAGATGATCGGCCGGTAAGCCTTATCTATTTGAAGATGGTATCTGTACCTCCGGACATGTCCGAAAGAGCAGATACCATCTTCAAATAGATAAGGCTTACCAGCCAATCATCTTCTTCATATAGATAAGGCTTACTGGCCAATGATCGTCTTCAGTGCGGGAATCGGTAGGTTGACTGCCCCCAGTAATGAGTGTGTGGACAGAAAGTTGGAACGTGTGGGTCTCACGGGGAGTGTGCGAGAGATAAGTCCTTGCATTCGCACTACCGTCTGTGTCTTCAGTGACTCAGTCGGACAGAGCGTCTGCCATGTAAACAGGAGGTCCCGGGTAAGATTCCTGGTTGGGGCGCACATTTTTCATCTGCCCCTGTTGATATTTGTCAACGCCTGTAAGCTGCTTAAGGTCTAGATTTCATCATTATAATTTCATTCTTCGAGAGCTGCAAGATCACCAATGATATCTGTACAGATGCCAGCTTCTTATAGCTCTAGAGGATTGTGACGAAAAATAAGAGGACGAGGGCTGCAAAAGTCACTTCGGAACTGAGCGCCGTCGGCACCAAAACAAGGACGTAGTGCCAGAAATGTGGAATTCCAAAATCACGCATGAGCGGTGCAAACGTCCGTAACAGGAAATCGTCGTGCTGAACTCATAAAACCTGGCCAACGGAGCTTGGACAAAAACTTACTTGGGCGAATGCGTCTTGTTTCATACTGTTTTTAACATCTGGCCGAGTTTATGTCCCAAGAGTGAAACATGGTGGGGTGTTTGGTGATGATTTCGTGGTATTCCATGGGACCCACAGTTACTCTGCAAAGCTGCGTTACTGACGAGGATTATGACTTTTAATCATATCACTCTTATGGTACAATCTTTGTTCCGCCAATGGCCTGTGTTCACGCAGCTCACATCCTCCAGTACTGGTTCAGTGAGCACGAGGCTAAATTTTCCCATCTCTCCTGGTCACCATAGTCACCAAATTTTAATGTTATTGAACCTTTGTTGTCTACTTTGGAGAGAAGGCTACGTGATCACTATTCTCCCCCATCGTTGTTACCTGAACTTGGTACTATTTCGCAGTAACGAAGATTCCACTAAAGGCCATAGAGTACCTGTATTTATCCACTGTGGGACGACTGGAAGCAGTTTTGGGCATCAAATCGTTTGCTATACCGTGTTAGGCATGGTAAAGCGTTGTGTTTGGTATTTCCATATTTTCGTTCATCACCTGTATATCACAGTGAATCAGTCCCAGTGGCTAGCAGTGTGGCAGTCTCTTCGTGTTTTCAGTGGAGGAGGGATCTGAGGATCATGCGCACCACATCCTTAATATGTAAAAAATGTGACACCTACCGTCCACATTACTGGCTACGGGAACCAGAGATGATCATCTTGTGTGCACTGTGACACTCTGTACCATCATGTCAGGTGACGGACCCATATCAGAACGAGGAATGGAATTTGGAAACGTTCGTTCTTCACAGAGCCTCCAAACACGGATATGTCTATGCTATACGCAGAAGCAGGACTCGTCTGAAAAGACAACGCGGTGGCACACCTGTGTCGAGTTTCAACACTTGGTACATCATTGTTGATGCTCCTCTCTTTTCTAGAACCTCAAAGGAATCCGCAACTTCGGTAGCCGTGCTTACAGCCTGTGGTGCTCTAGACGTTGTGTGGATACAACATCACCGCAAAGAAGCCCATTTCCACACTCAAGGTTACGTGTACTCTCTGTTCAGCTGAGCGCACAACACGTTTGTCCTATCAGGCGCTAGTCGCGTGGGTCCCTTGTGATTCCACATTATCACCAGGCTACGATGCTGCCGCTGGCTAATTCCGACACGTGCTGCCAACGTTTCTCTCTAATACACGAGGGACATAAAATCATCTCATAAACAAATAACATTCAAAGGTGTTTCTGAATGAGAAATCGGCTGTGTAATTTTACCTTGTACACTGATAACCCGAAACATGATGGACACTGCGATGTTGGGTGCCACCAGGTGATGTTGCCGGCGCGTGACACGCTGCAAAGAGTACGGAAGTGCAGCGGAGATGGATAGGTATCACACTAGTGAAGACATGGGCTGCAAAGGGGAAATCCACTGCGTTGAGCACCTTTGTCAGATTGTTATTACGCGAAGCTTGTGAACGAGTGTCTCGAAAACGGCGAAGCTGGTCGAATGTTGACATGCTACTGTTATCAGCACCTACAGAAACGGGTAGAACTATTACTAGCCGCTAAATGGTTGGATGTCCACAGTTCTTCACGGGATGTAGGGTTCGGAGGTTTGTCTGCTCTGTAAAGTAGGCTAGATAGTGGTCTGAGGCATCCTGTGTCAAAAGACCACAAGACAGGTGCACGTACAAGTGTTTCGGGGCATAAGGTTCCTCGCACATTGTTGAACAAGGAGCTCCGCAACATTTCATTCCTATATTGACTACTGCTCATCAGTGTGGGATCCGTACCAGATCGGGTTGACGGAGGAGATAGAGAAGATCCAAAGAAGAGCGGCGCGTTTCGTCACAGGGTTATTTGGTAACCGTGATAGCGTTACTGAGATGTTTAACAAACTCAAGTGGCAGACTCTGCAAGAGAGGCGCTCTGCATCGCGGTGTAGCTTGCTCGCCAGGTTTCGAGAGGGCGCGTTTCTGGATGAGGTATCGAATATATTGCTTCCCCCTACTTATACCTCCCAAGGAGATCACGAATGTAAAATTAGATTAGAGCGCGCACGGAGGCTTTCAGACAGTCGTTCTTCCCGCGAACCATACGCGACTGGAACAGGAAAGAGAGGTAATGACAATGGCACGTAAAGTGCCCTCCGCCACACACCGTTGGGTAGCTTGCGGAGTGTAAATGTAGATGTAGACGTATGTGTTCATATGTTGACCCAACAGTGAATTACGATTGCAGAAGGCACGGGACGTTTGGGATTCGACCGTCGACCAATGGAAACGTGTCTGTTCTTCGTTCGGGTGAGCCACATTTTTGCTAGGTCGATGGTCGTCCATTTGTAGACTTAGAGAAAGCTTTTGACAATGTTGACTGGAATACTCTCTTTCAAATTCTGAAGGTGGCAGGGGTAAAATACAGGGAGCGAAAGGCTATTTACAATTTGTACAGAAACCAGATGGCAGTTATAAGAGTCGAGGGACATGAAAGGGAAGCAGTGGTTGGGAAAGGAGTGAGACAGGGTTGTAGCCTCTCCCCGATGTTGTTCAATCTGTATATTGAGCAAGCAGTAAAGGAAACAAAAGAAAAATTCGGAGTAGGTATTAAAATTCATGGAGAAGAAATAAAAACTTTGAGGTTCGCCGATGACATTGTAATTCTGTCAGAGACAGCAAAGGACTTGGAGGAGCAGTTGAATGGAATGGACAGTGTCTTGAAAGGAGGATATAAGATGAACATCAACAAAAGCAAAACAAGGATAATGGAATGTAGTCTAATTAAGTCGGGTGATGCTGAGGGAATTAGATTGGGAAATGAGGCACTTAAAGTAGTAAAGGAGTTTTGCTATTTGGGGAGCAAAATAACTGATGATGGTCGAAGTAGAGAGGATATAAAATGTAGGCTGGCAATGGCAAGGAAAGCGTTTCTGAAGAAGAGGAATTTGTTAACATCCAGTATTGATTTAAGTGTCAGGAAGTCATTTCTGAAAGTATTCGTATGGAGTGTAGCCATGTATGGAAGTGAAACATGGACGATAAATAGTTTGGACAAGAAGAGAATAGAAGCTTTCGAAATGTGGTGCTACAGAAGAATGCCGAAGATTAGATGGGTAGATCACATAACTAATGAGGAAGTATTGAATAGGATTGGGGAGAAGAGAAGTTTGTGGCACAACTTGACCAGAAGAAGGGATCGGTTGGTAGGACATGTTCTGAGGCATCAAGGGATCACCAATTTAGTATTGGAGGGCAGCGTGGAGGGTAAAAATCGTAGAGGGAGACCAAGAGATGAATACACTAAGCAGATTCAGAAGGATGTAGGTTGCAGTAGGTACTGGGAGATGAAAAAGCTTGCACAGGATAGAGTAGCATGGAGAGCTGCATCAAACCAGTCTCAGGACTGAAGACCACAACAACAACAACGATGGTCGTCTCCACGAACACCGTCATCGAGGTGAACGGCAGATCGAAACGTGTAGCGCGCCACTAATGCAGGCTGCTGGCAGCAGTGCTATGCTGCGGGGGACACTCTCCTGCGCTTACACGGGACCTGTGGTAGTAATCCAAGACACGCTGATAACTGCGAACCACCTGCATCCTTGAATGCTTGATGTCTCCTCCGACAGCGATGTTATCTTTCAGCAGTACAATTGTCCGTGTCTCGGAGCCAAAACAGTGGTACAGTGGTTTGGGAAGCATCAGCTGTGGTTGATGTCTCGGCGACCAAAGTTGCCTGATGTAAGTGGTATGGGTCGCTATCGGGCGCCGTCACTACGACGCGAATTACATGGCCTGTCCGTCGACATCTAATACGACATACCCCCACAAACCTACCAACAAACTGTCGGATCCATGATATGCAGAATCAGAGATGTATTTCGTTCCAAAGGCGGACAAACAAGCTATTAAACAGGTGGTCATAATGTTTTGGCTCATCGGTGTATGCAGACTGTAGATGGCTTTAGTCGTACCTACTTTGAGTAGTCGCGCAGAAATGCTAATCATTTGCATATCCAAGCACGTACTACGCTGTCTGTGAGTTTGAGTACTGTATTATCGATTGCAGAAGCAAAGTTGATCGCTCCTAAGCTAACATGATAGTACGTTAAGTTCTCTTTTTATTACTTTTTTAAAGACAATACAACATTACTGATTGCTTGCTGATGCCAGAGGTACCTTAAAATCCTTTTGAAAATTTTTTTTAGTTTCCTGAAAGAAATCCAAATTTCCAATTTTGAAACCAGATAAATTCGTTACTCCATATTTTGCTACCTTCAACTGAGAATCTATAACAACTAAAGATCATGACGGTATAAAGGGTTTCGTGGAAGAGATACTCTTTTTCGATAGCTACAAAATTGTATCGCATGATGACAAGGGAACCTGTTATGCAATATCTGAATTCAATTAAGCGATGTTTTCGAAAGTAAAGTTCACTCAATTAATGTGAGAGAACAAAGATAACATTTTACACATGCAACTATATCCCGAACACATCACGTGAATTAATATTAATAAAATATTAATCGCAATATTAAATTATCCATAACTTTGGAAATATGGATGTCTCGCAGAATTTGAGACCAGTTTTGGAATCAACACAACTGCGTCAAAGAGAGACACTCTGCGTATCATTTCACAGTCATTACGCTTATTTTATTTTGCTAAGATGACAGGACGAGTTTCGGAAGGAATAAGTGGCACAAATGTTGTATAGGTTCCAGATAATTTAGCAAACAAATGACTGAATCTTTTATTTTAAAAGTATGATAAACTGCCCGCCCGGTTAGCCGCGCGGTCTAACGCAATGCTTGCCGAGAGGGAAGGCTTGCCGGTCCCCGGCGGATTAGTGTCGAGGTCCGGTGTGCCGGCCAGCCTGTGGATGGCTTCTAAGGCGGTTTTCCATCTGCCTTGGCGAATGCGGGCTGGTTCCCCCTATTCCGCCTCAGTTTCACTATGTCGGCGATTGCTGTGCAAACAAGTT
This sequence comes from Schistocerca americana, assembly GCF_021461395.2. NCBI lineage: Eukaryota > Metazoa > Arthropoda > Insecta > Orthoptera > Acrididae > Schistocerca > Schistocerca americana. Next base: position 157,362,639 of record NC_060128.1, on the reverse strand, counting down.
CTCCACGTACGCGTACACCATAATTACTCTACCACGTAAACATTGGGGTTACACTCGTCTGGAATGAGACGTTCCCGGGGGGTCCACTGGGAGCCGAATCTCACAATAACCCTGTGTTCGGTGTGGAGCGGCGATGGGGTGAGTCAGGGCCGGTTCTGGAAATCGGTCAAGGGGGGGGGGGGCTAATGGTGGAGGGGGGAGGGGCTTTTGAGGGAATGGAATATCGCTTAACAAAAGGAGAGTTGGTGTCCTCTACCGACAAACTGGTAAAATTTGGTGCTCCTTAAAGTAGTTATTGTTGACTGTTTTGGAGTTCAGGGTAAAAGCGTGTCTACAGAACATGTGTATCAGTGAAAGCAATACGATTTGAACCAGATGTCCGGCGATTTCGAAGATTTTGTCTGGGGGCAGCAATTTAAGTCTTGGTAGGCATACCAAGTACATTTAGGTTTCTTGATTATCCACTCTATATATAATCCATTCTATATATAATCCAGTGTATACATAATAAGACTCCCATTTTAAGTTAAATGATATTTATTCGTTTAGACAGTAAGCTATTTGCCGCTCTTATTCTTTTGTTAAAATGTGTTTGAAATAGATTGCAACCTATATTGCAAAATAAGTATAAAAAATGATTGAATCTGTTGAAGTAATATATTCGCTGATTTCTGAAATCATTTTATCCCGTCTAATATGATACTCCATTGGGCAGGGGGGGGGGGCTATAGCCCCCATAGATCCCCCTTGCCACCGCCCCTGGAGTGAGTGGACTGCTGTAGCCTATTGTGGGGTTGTGTCTCTCCGTCGTTTCTGTGTCCCCAGTTCAATACGTACATGATAAATCACAACTGTATTTGCCGCCAGGCAGCTTAATTATTATATGAAGTGCATATTCATAGTCGGTTTTGTGAGCTCGTGTTTTTTAATGCAGTGTGCGGAATTAGTATTTAATTTAGGGGCGACTAGACACTTCAACAAGAACAACAAACAACAGGATTAGCGTTGCCACAACTTAACAAACAGCCTCTAGTCCCCTAATGTTACATCAATGCCCGTTCCCAACTGGCCATGGTTAATTGGCTAATGGGAACATTACTGACTTACGTAATTTATTAATAATAATTCACTGAAAAACAAATCTTAAAACACTTCATAGAAGGGCTGGTTCAATTACGAGGGCAGTTCAATAAGTATTGCAACACATTTTTTTTCTCGGTCAATTTTGGTTGAAAAAACCGGAAATTTCTTGTGGAATATTTTCAAACATTCCCGCTTCGTCTCGTATAGTTTCATTGACTTCCGACAGGTGGCAGCGCTGTACGGAGCTGTTAAAATGGTGTCTGTAACGGATGTGCGTTGCAAACAACGGGCAGTGATCGAGTTTCTTTTGGCGGAAAAACAGGGCATCTCAGATATTCATAGGCTCTTGCAGAATGTCTACGGTGATCTGGCAGTGGACAAAAGCACGGTGAGTCGTTGGGCAAAGCGTGTGTCATCATCGCCGCAAGGTCAAGCAAGACTGTCTGATCTCCCGCGTGCGGGCCGGCCGTGCACAGCTGTGACTCATGCAATGGCGGAGCGTGCGAACACACTCGTTCGAGATGATCGACGGATCACCATCAAACAACTCAGTGCTCAACTTGACATCTCTGTTGGTAGTGCTGTCACAGTTGTTCACCAGTTGGGATATTCAAAGGTTTGTTCCCGCTGGGTCCCTCGTTGTCTAACCGAACACCATAAAGAGCAAAGGAGAACCATCTGTGCGGAATTGCTTGCTCGTCATGTGGCTGAGGGTGACAATTTCTTGTCAAAGATTGTTACAGGCGATGAAACATGGGTTCATCACTTCGAACCTGAAACAAAACGGCAATCAATGGAGTGGCGCCACACCCACTCCCCTACCAAGAAAAAGTTTAAAGCCATACCCTCAGCCGGTAAAGTCATGGTTACAGTCTTCTGGGACGCTGAAGGGGTTATTCTGTTCGATGTCCTTCCCCATGGTCAAACGATCAACTCTGAATTGTATTGTGCTACTCTTCAGAAATTGAAGAAACGACTTCAGCGTGTTCGTAGGCACAAAAATCTGAACGAACTTCTCCTTCTTCATGACAACGCAAGACCTCACACAAGTCTTCGCACCCGAGAGGAGCTCACAAAACCTCAGTGGACTGTTCTTCCTCTTGCACCCCACAGCCCCGATCTCGCACCGTCGGATTTCCATATGTTTGGCCCAATGAAGGACGCAATCCGTGGGAGGCACTACGCGGATGATGAAGTTATTGACGCAGTACGACGTTGGCTCCGACATCGATCAGTGGAATGGTACCGTGCAGGCATACAGGCCCTCATTTCAAGGTGGCGTAAGGCCGTAGCATTGAATGGAGATTACGTTGAAAAATAGTGTTGTGTAGCTAAAAGATTGGGGAATAACCTGGTGTATTTCAATGCTGAATAAAACAACCCCTGTTTCAGAAAAAAAATGTGTTGCATTACTTATTGAACTGCCCTCGTACTATTCCTTTGATTAATCGGGTAATAAATTCTCAACCAATAACAGTAGCAAACAACATCACTTCCAAATAAAAACTTCCAGAATCGTAATGGTAGAAAGGTACCTTACAAACTTCAAAATTCACTTTCATTTAACACGCAGACATAAAAACATATCCAAAACTCACAGTTAGCATATTTGTCAAATTGCAGTATTTATAACCCGCTCAACTACAACGCAGAACTGGCAATTTCAGATCTGTCCAATGAGTAATAATGATAACAGAAAATTATGTTCACAAATAAGAAATATAATAACTTTATGACAACGCCCATTCGGCATTGGCCACACTTTTACACAATCGTAAATTCCGTTGAAAAATGACAGTTGTTGCTCAATCTCAGCACCGTTAAGTAAACTAACACCGCAGAAGTCACTGAAGGTCAATACACGTGCCGTATTCCACTGCTTTCTCCTCCAATATCATGACATACCTACTGTGGGCGACCGTGCTACAGCAGAGCGTGTTCAGGTTGGGCCCATGCTGTCGTGTTTATCTGTCGTGACAAAACACCCACAAACGACACCGGCCACAGTTCGCCGTAAATTGTGTCCCTACAGTCGCAGAGCCCACGGCTTACCGTTCCACAGCAGCGTTGAATTCCCAAGCGTCTAGGCTTCACTATCAGTTCATTACCACAGAGTGCCAAAATTATTAACGCACAATTCGGACCATCCGGACCTCAACACTCTACCGTTGTGTACTCACCAACCCTCCACTCCTTGTTGTCAGAGGGCCAATCGCCGCCAACTCGGCGCCCCGGTATCTCTGGCGAGGCCAATATCGACTTTAAAACTCGCGCCCAGAACACAATCGTGTCGAAAATCGGCACAACAGTGGGGAGAGGCATGTTTATACATAGATTTTTAACAGATGCCACAGGCAGTTCTAACTGAGTTGATGTTGAGGTAGGTCGTTAACGCGTGTAGTGCTTTATTTTCATAAAGGCCTGCCAAAATTAAGTTGGTCGATGCGTGATATTCGTGTTGTGTCACTAATAAACCATGTACTTGGCATGGCAGATGGTGGTTATTGTGAGCTGCCTTTACTAATAAAACAGTTGCTTTCAGTAAAGGTTGTCCGCAGCTCGTGGTCATGTGGTAGCGTTCTCGCTTCCCACGCCCGGGTTCCAGGGTTCGATTCCCGGATTCCCCGATTCACGGTCGCCTCGTGATGACTGGGTGTTGTGTGATGTCCTTAGGTTAGTTAGTTTTAAGTAGTTCTAAGTTCTAGGGGACTGATGACCATAGAGGTTAAGTCCCATAGTGCTCAGAGCCATTTGAACCATCAGAGCCATTTCAGTAAAGGTTGTGAGTTTAGGATCCATCTCCGTGAATGGTGTGCTACTATTTTAAATCATTACCGTTGTCGTAGATAGCACGGATTTGTGACATAATTTCTGGAGGCTCATAATTTAATGGTTTGTAGACTTCAAGTGACAGATAGCGCCGCAAGTAGATACACTATAGGGACGGAAACGTCGTTACACCATTGCGATTGGATTGTAAACACTTCCACGGCGACCCTGCAAGGACCCTCAACTGCGTCCCGCGCTATTCCACGGCAGGACCGCGCAATGCGGCGTTCTCTGGGCGCAACAGCAGCAAACAAAGCGAGCGCCGCTCGACGAAAACAAATTAATTTCGCCGTCTGGGCGGCCAGGGTTTATCCGCGCCGGCCTCTAAGTGCCGTGTTCTCCAGGAGGGCGCCGGAGAATTAAGCCGCCACCGCCGGCCGCCATTGTATTGCGGCCCGGCCTTAAAGGGAAACGCAACTGCGGCAAAAAGCGAGAGGAAAACAGCGCCGTCTCATCTACCGCGAGGTGCGCCGGAGCCCATCGCGCATCGTTTATCCGCAATGGGCTGCATCACCAGATTTGGACCCCATTAGAGTGATCGTTGCCGTAGATACCGAAGTTGACGACTTTACTTGATACAGTTACAGATAATCTCTTGATTTCGCGCCACAGATGCAGCTCCTGTTATAATTTATATTTTAAAAAAATTCTTTATTTCATAAAACAATAATAATTATACAATATTAACACACCTCCTAAGATGATTAGTGGGTCATAAAATGATACATAGATTAGATTACAATGCAGCTTTTACAATTATGTTAGTGAGCTACAGTTTAACTACTACAATGTGTTAGTTTCAGTTTTCTACGACAATGGGGAATTTGATCTAACTACTTATTACTTAACTAATCTACTATGACTATTACCTGCAGCGTCACAGGTGTGCCAGTTGTATATAAACCTACGTAGAATAGCCAGGCTCAACGGACTAAACCTGAGGAGCATGCCCCTGGCACTGGGCTGGCCAAGGTAAGTAATCGCTGCAGCTCCATAGATTAATGTCCTAATCTAAGTCCTACAAAACTAACTTAACCTACGTCCTATCCGGTGCTTGTCTTGTTCGGTGGTGTTGACCCCACTCCAGACCTGTACGTGGCGGATTCCAACTATGATGGAAGTCGGCCAGCCCACGCACAGCCGGTATGGGAATGGGATCTGGTCTCAATTGGTTTGATCTACGAGTTGATACCTAATCTAGGTCCATCAGGTATTCTACTAACACTTTTTGTGTTACCCCATCTGCCAATGCATTCAAAGTGTGAAAAGTGTCTTCTTGTCTGAGTAGGTGGTATGTGTCGTTATTTGGAAGTCTGACCCGGAGTGTTGTCGCGACATCATTGAAGAGAGGGCACTCGTAAACCACATGGTCGGGAGTACACTCTGCCGCGCCAGTCACATGCGGGGATTGCCCTCTTCCCAAACCGACATAAGTATGTCGGATAGGGTCCATGGCCAGTGAGAAAGAGAATGAGTCCTCGTGTAGGTTCAAAGTATTTCATGGTTCAAATGGTTCAAATGGCTCTGAGTACTATGGGACTTAACATCTGTGGTCATCAGTCCGCTGGAACTAAGAACTACGTAAACCTAACTAACCTAAGGACATCACACACATCCATGCCCGAGGCAGGATTCGAACCTGCGGCCGTAGCGGTCACGCGGTTCCAGACTGAAGCGCCTAGAAGCGCACGGCCACACCGGCCGGCAGTATTTCATGCCCCCACGCTCTTTTACATCTGGTAAAAACTGGAAGGTCCTTCTCCCAGTTTCTTCTTCCTCCCAAGCCCTCTGCCAAAGTTTCTTATTTCCCTCTTATCCTCCACCCGCACACCCATGATTTCTACACTCCTGGAAATTGAAATAAGAACACCGTGAATTCATTGTCCCAGGAAGGGGAAACTTTATTGACACATTCCTGGGGTCAGATACATCACATGATCACACTGACAGAACCACAGGCACATAGACACAGGCAACAGAGCATGCACAATGTCGGCACTAGTACAGTGTATATCCACCTTTCGCAGCAATGCAGGCTGCTATTCTCCCATGGAGACGATCGTAGAGATGCTGGATGTAGTCCTGTGGAACGGCTTGCCATACCATTTCCACCTGGCGCCTCAGTTGGACCAGCGTTCGTGCTGGACGTGCAGACCGCGTGAGACGACGCTTCATCCAGTCCCAAACATGCTCAATGGGGGACAGATCCGGAGATCTTGCTGGCCAGGGTAGTTGACGTACACCTTCTAGAGCACGTTGGGTGGCACGGGATACATGCGGACGTGCATTGTCCTGTTGGAACAGCAAGTTCCCTTGTCGGTCTAGGAATGGTAGAACGATGGGTTCGATGACGGTTTGGATGTACCGTGCACTATTCAGTGTCCCCTCGACGATCACCAGTGGTGTACGGCCAGTGTAGGAGATCGCTCCCCACACCATGATGCCGGGTGTTGGTCCTGTGTGCCTCGGTCGTATGCAGTCCTGATTGTGGCGCTCACCTGCACGGCGCCAAACACGCATACGACCATCATTGGCACCAAGGCAGAAGCGACTCTCATCGCTGAAGACGACACGTCTCCATTCGTCCCTCCATTCACGCCTGTCGCGACACCACTGGAGGCGGGCTGCACGATGTTGGGGCGTGAGCGGAAGACGGCCTAACGGTGTGCGGGACCGTAGCCCAGCTTCATGGAGACGGTTGCGAATGGTCCTCGCCGATACCCCAGGAGCAACAGTGTCCCTAATTTGCTGGGAAGTGGCGGTGCGGTCCCCTACGGCACTGCGTAGGATCCTACGGTCTTGGCATGCATCCGTGCGTCGCTGCGGTCCGGTCCCAGGTCGACGGGCACGTGCACCTTCCGCCGACCACTGGCGACAACATCGATGTACTGTGGAGACCTCACGCCCCACGTGTTGAGCAATTCGGCGGTACGTCCACCCGGCCTCCCTCATGCCCACTATACGCCCTCGCTCAAAGTCCGTCAGCTGCACATACGGTTCACGTCCACGCTGTCGCGGCATGCTACCAGTGTTAAAGACTGCGATGGAGCTCCGTATGCCACGGCAAACTGGCTGACACTGACGGCGGCGGTGCACAAATGCTGCGCAGCTAGCGCTATTCGACGGCCAACACAGCGGTTCCTGGTGTGTCCGCTGTGCCGTGCGTGTGATCATTGCTTGTACAGCCCTCTCGCAGTGTCCGGAGCAAGTATGGTGGGTCTGACACACCGGTGTCAATGTGTTCTTTTTTCCATTTCCAGGAGTGTATTATTTTCTCCATATTCCCCTTTTTGGCCCAGTACCACGCCGCTTGTTCTCGTATCTTGATGTCTAACGGGCAAGGCCCCATTCTGACTAACAGAGCTCCCCCCCCCGGAGATGTTCTATAGGCCCCCACAGATCTCAGAATCATGCTTCTCTGGACCCTTCTCACTGTCATGGGGGGCACGACACTCGTGAGCCTGTGCGCCCAGACTCTCGAGCTCTATCAAACAACCTTATTAACAGAGATGGTGGATTCTGTTTAAATGCTGCTTGCAATCCGGTTCTGTCTCTCATCAAAAAACAGAGGGACAAAATTAGTGCTACCTCACCTGTTGATTAGTCACTATCGATATTTCTGGTGTTGGTAATCTTTGTTCTTGTTGACACTTGTTCTGTGTGTGGTATCTTCTTGGTTTCTCCTCTGTGAACCGAGGTATTAAATTTCCTTGCACATTTCTTCCTCCTTGCATTTGTGCCTTGAGAATGGCAGGGTGTGCCCCTGTCGAAATATCGGCGGTGGTCGACGACGTCACCCGGCAGCAAACCCGTAAGTTGTTCGAACAATTGTAGAGCTCTCTGGGTTACGGTGTAAATGTTTTTCCCGAAGTTCCATCTCTCGTCAACGATGACTCCCAAGTATCGTGTCTCCCGTCGACGAAGAACTGGTGGTGAGCCATCGATTCTAACAGTAGGGTTCCTGATTAACTCTCCTTTTAATAGCAGGTATGCAGATTTACTAGGAGATATTGTCATTTTGGTGTTGTATTACTGAATTCCTTCAAGGGTGAACGCCGTGTTGCTTGTATGTGACAGTACAGGGGCGTCGCCCGCTTCAGGTCTTCACCACGAAGCGCGATCCCGCAGTGCTGGCGAGAGCGCTGCACCCATATTGCACAGTGTTCGGTGGACGCGCGATATTTTAAAAAAAACAAGAGATACTGCCGCATAATTCGGCGACCCCGCGCTATACGACCGCCGTGCGTCACGCGTTAACCCCGATCCTTCATCCTCCCTCATTTTCCCGCGCCGGCAGTGAAGTTCCTTTTTTGTCTCTCTCTTTTGCTTTTCTTTTTTGCTGCGCCGTGTTGGCAGCGGCGTCAGACACGCGTCGCCTGAGAGATGGCGCCGCGCCAGCCGGCTTGTCGCCGCTCTGGTTATAACGCCCGCCATAAACACACGCACATCTCCCAGGCCCGTCTGCGTTGTCCTTCGCCGTCGGGTGAGGAGATATTATTCATTACCGTGTTACGTAGATCGTATAAAAGGGGTACCGAACTGATTAGATTAAGATCCTATTCCAGGATACTTATAAATGGGTTATGTGAATATTGAATTTACTATAAGAAAAAACGGGGAAATTATTGAGGTCTGCTCAGATATTCCGTATTTCATGAATTATTCAGGGTCACCAATCAACTGAGTTGGAAAAATTTAATTATAACAAGGGAATTATTTATTGACTTAGATACACATAAATCATGCACGAAGCTGACAAATCTCATGGGATACCTCGTAATATTGTGTCGGACCTCGTTTTTCCCGGGGCAGTGCAAAAACTCGATGTGACATGGCCTCAGCAAGTCATTCCAAGTCCTCTGCAGAACTACTGAGCCGCGCAGCCTTCGTAGCCTCCCATAATTGCGAAAGCGTTGCCGGTGAAGGATTTTGTGCGCGAGCTGACCTCTCGATTATGTCCCATGTATGTTAGATGACATACGTGTCGGGCGATGCGCGTGGCCAAATCATTCGCTCTAATAGTGCAGAGTGATCTTGAAACCAGTCTCGAACAATTGAGCCCTGGTGAAATGGTGTATTATCCATAGGAAATCCATCGTTGGTTGGGAACGCGAAGTCTATGAATGGCTGCAGATGGTTTCCGAGAGGCTAGTCAATGAGCGGTTCTGCTGGACCACAGAATACAGTCCATTCTAAGTAAACACAACGCACACCATTATGGAGCCACCAGTAGCTCGCACAGTGCATTGTTGACAACTAGGGTCCATAGCCTTGTGGGGGGTCTGCGCCGCTCTCCGAACCTACCATTAGCTCTTACCAAACGAAATCGGGACCCATCTGACCAGGTCACTGTTTTCGTCTAGGGTCCAATGGATATGATCACGAGCTCAAGGGAGCCATTGCAGGCTATCTCACTCGCGTCAGCCGTCTGCTGCCATAGGCCATTAACATCAAATGTCACTGCGTTGTCCGTGGTGAGACTTAAAGCATTAAATTTGGGATCTCGGCGCACTCTTGACACTGCAGAACTTGGAATATTGAATTTAGTAACAATGTCCGAAATAGAATGTCCCATACTTCTAACTCCTACTACCATTCCACGTTCAAGGTCCGTTAATTACCATCATCCGGCCATAATCACATCGGAAACCTTTTCACATGAATCATCTGAGGACAAACGACAACTTCATCAATGTACTGCGCTTTTATAGCTTGTGTACACGATACTACAGCCAGCAGTATATATGCATATCGCTAACCCATGACTTTTTTCATGCCACAGTAGTTCACTTTATTTCAAGAATGATAAAAAGATTTACCTAACTTTATACTCCACATTGCCACAGGAATGAGCCAATTATTTACTACTGTATCTGAACAGTACAGCATCACTTGATGCACAGAGTTACGATCTCCTGTTTTGAAGCACAAATTCAACTTTTACAGAAGTACAGTTACATCTTGGACTTGAATAGCACTTGTTGACTACTTCATCGGAGGTCGCGAATTGGCAGAGGGCGAAACTTTTTGATCACCCCTTATATACTTGTATACGCAGAGCAGAGGCGAACAGCAGTCATTCTAGCAACTATACAATTCGCAAACGAGGATTTTGACAGATTTTCGTGGTGCGGCGCCTGTGAACAAGCGTCATGGAAAAGGACGAAGCTGGTCGTCTGTTCTCGAGCTACTGTTGTGACCAGGAGTACACTCGTGGTATCACGAATATACCGAGAAGCCGTCAGCACCGTCCGTAAGGGGGCAAACATTCTGAAGATGCCTTTAACATAATCCGAAAAAGGTAAATAAAGAAATATTATTGCGATCTCGACTGTTGATTTTAACCTAAACAAAGCACCAGATCGCTGCAGTCCAGAGACAATCGTTGTGTGTATTTATAAGATGTGAATGAATTTTGGAGGCAGTTTTTCGAAGAAAAAAGCGCGTCATATAGTCCGCAAAATACACTACTGGCCATTAAAATTGCAACACAAAAAAAAAAAAAATGAAGATGATTCACCGTTATTCATTGGACAAATATATTATACTAGAAGTGACATGTGATTACATTTTGACGCAGTTTGGGTGCATAGATCCTAAGAAATCAGTACCCAGAACAACCACCTCTGGCCGTAATAACGGCCTTGATACGCCTATTCATTGGGTCAAACAGAGCTTGGATGGCGTGTACAGGTACAGCTGCCCATGCAGCTTCAACACGATATCACAGTTCATCAAGAGTAGTGACTCGCGTATAGTGACGAGCCAGTTTCTCGGCCACCATTGACCAGACGTTTTTAATTGATGAGAGACCTGGAGAATGTGCTGGCCAGGGCAGCAGTCGAACATTTTCTGTATCCAGAAAGGTCCGAACAGACCTGCAAAATGCGGTCGTGCATTATCCTGCTGAAATGTAGGGTTTCGCTGGGATCGAATGAACGGTAGAGCCACGGGTCGTAACACATCTGAAATGTAGCGTCCACTGTTCAAAGTGCCGTCAAAGCGAAGAAGAGTTGACCGAGACGTGTAACCAATGGCAACCCATACCATCACGCCGGGTGATACGCCAGTATGGCGATGACGAATACACGCTTCCAATGTGCGTACACCGCGATGTCGCCAAACACGGATGCGACCATCATGATGCTGTAAACAGAACCTGGATTCATCCGAAAAAATGACGTTCTGCCATTCGTGCACCCAGGTTCGTCGTCGAGTACGCCATCGCAGGCGCTGCTGTCTCTGATGCAGCGTCAAGGGTAACTGCAGCCACGGTCTCCGAGCTGATAGTCCATGCTGCTGCAAACGTCGTCGAACTATTCGTGCAGATGGTTGTTATCTTGCAAACGTCCCCATCTGTTGACTCTGGGTTCGAGACGTGGCTGCACGATCCGTTAGAGCCATGCGGATAAGATGCCTGTCATCTCGACTGCTAGTGATACGAGGCCGTTGGGATCCAGCACGGCGTTCCGTATTACCCTGCTGAACCTACCGATTCCATATTCTCCTAACAGTCATTGGGTCTCGATCAACGCGAGCAGCAATGTCGCGATTCAATAAACTGCAATCGCGATAGGCTACAGTCCGATCTTTATCAAAGTCGGAAACGTGATGGTACGTATTTCTCATCCTTACACTAGGCATCACAACAACGTTTCACTAGGCAACGCCGGTCGACTGCTGTTTGTGTATGAGAAATCGGCTGGAAACTTTCCTCATGTCAGCACGTTGTAGGTGTCGCCACCGGCACCAACCTTGTGTGAATGCTCTTAACAGCTAATCATTTGCATATCACAGCATCTTATTCCTGTGGGTTAAATTTCGCGTCTGTAGCACGTCATCTTCGTGGTGTAGAAATTGTAATGGCGATTAGTGTACGTTGCAGCAGGACATGCCGTGTGCTGTGCGCTTCACAGTGGTTAGCGACGTGTGGCTGTAGATGTGGATGAATGTGGGACAGCAGGGTGAGCTCTGCTAGACGGCAGAAGGGACCCAGTGGCCGCCCGGCGCCGCCAATCGATAGCAGGCAGCGGCAGCAGCAGCAGCAGCGGTGGACCGCCGCCGTGCCCTGGTCAGGCCACCTGCGGTCGCGGGCCCGTCCGCGCAGGGCAACGCCCCTGACAGCGCGGCAGCACCGCAGCGCAACACAGTAGCGTACGGGCTAGACGCGAGCGACTCGAGCCGTCTTCTCACGGGCCGTGTTTTACGACAGTGTATGGTCGCAATACTGTGGCCGCCGACACAGTTGTCATGTGGCTGCAACACATAGCAACATTGCGCTATGTCACGGCCATGTTGCTGACAGTGCAAAGTAGTTGCTGAGGTTCTGCCGGTATTAACGTGAGATGCCCTGCTAAAATGGTTCAAATGGCTCTGAGCACTATGGGACTGAACTGCTGAGGTCATTAGTCCCCTAGAACTTAGAACTAGTTAAACCTAACTAACCTAAGGACGTCACAAACATCCATGCCCGAGGCAGGATTCGAACCTGCGACCGTAGCGGTCTTGCGGTTCCAGACTGCAGCACCTTTAACCGCACGGCCACTTCGGCCGGCGAGATGCCCTGCTAAACCCTCAGGCAGGACAGGTAGTTTAAATTGTGGAAAGGGGCCAAATAAGCGGCTGTCAGTTACACTCGAACATCCAGCTTTATTAATTCGACCAAACATTACAAGAACCGAGAAAATTAAAAAAAAAAAAAGAAACACAGCATTAATTTACTGGCTGAATGCGCCATGCAATCTCATGCCTTAAGGGCAAGACCACTTTAATTTAAAATCGGCTGAAAGCCAATACCTTAAAACTCAAACCAAAATCAGAAGGCCTTATCTTAAATCAGTTCTTTCAATTAGGCTGAAGGGCCAGACAATCTCACACCTTAAGAGCAAAACTTCTGTAATTTAAAAAAAAAAAAAAAAAAAAAAAAAAAGAAAAAAAAAAACCAGGCTCAAGGTCCATCCTTTAAGACTCAAACCAAAATTAATTTTTTAAAAGGAAAAAAGCCTTATGTTAAAACAGTTCTTTAATTAGGCTGAAGGCCCAAGCAATTTGACACATTAAGAGCAAAACAAATTTAATTTAAAAATCGGCTGAAGGCCCATCACTTAAGACTCAAACCAAAATAAATCTTTAAAAGGCCAACGCCTTACCTTAAAACAGTTCTTTAAATTAGGTTGAAGGCCCAAACAATCTTACGCCTTAAGGGCAAAACAACCTCAATTTAAAATTCGGTTAGAAGCTATACAAACAACAAGAACAAATAAGAAAAGGCAGTACACCCAACGGCACTCAGAAGTTTCCGAGGGACGGCCTGGAATTCAAACAGTAACGTTCGCTTAGGTGAGACAGGCAGTCGGCCGAACCATTCTCGATCCGACGACAGCCCAACCGAGAGACAGTCAACGGACCCACCGACAAGATAACTTCCGCTCCACCCGACCAGCACACAACAGGGAGTTCGATGGAACAACGTAGAAGGTATTGGCGCCCACAAACTATTATACATTGAGCTGTCAAACTACACACCGTGCTGGACAGCGACAACACGATGAGGAAAATACACTGCCTGAATTTACGTCAACGGCCAGGGCAGGTAACCGGAACGTTAACGGCCGCAAGGCAGAAGATTCCGCTGGTGCACTTCAATCCAAAATAACCAGGCACTGTTAAACTCCATCGGAGGGTGGCTAAAATTTGTCAACTTGAAAACACACGTTATTGCTCCCGCGAATGTCCCAACAGCCGACAATGAAATCCAATAAAACAATGTGAACAGTCGTGACTTGCTTGTAGATTGAGTCAAAGCTCAACTCTGGTGTCCAGGATCGGTGAGCCACGGATCTCGTAGCAATGGGAGCAGCACCACACACTCCGACCGCACGTGGACGTCGCCAGCGGCCTCGGCCAGACTGAGCGCCACGAAGATTTCCTCGCTACTCCACGCCAACCGACCAACCGGTCCGCACACCGCACACAGAATAGCAATCGAGGTTTAATCCAACGCATAACACGAGCCAGCCACTGCTCATTACCCTGTCATATTCGTTTGACAAAGAAATAAGATCAAACATTCGTCAAATTCCTTTGACAACCATCTTTGACGTGATATTACTGTCATCATATTTTTCGTCAAATTTCAAGGTCGCTGACAACGATAACCTGTTATTATGCGATGCACACATTATATGTTCTTTTGGAAGAAAAGCGGCGGAAAAAAGGAAAACATACTTGGGTGAAGCCATGGGTATTACTTCGAGATAATAAAAGGATTCACCAAATTTGTTACCAGAGCTGAAAGTGGGGGACGTCAAGTCTTATATAAATTAGTGCATTTCGGTATTTGCCAAGTAAAGTGGTTTCTCACAGTACAAAACAGAATACTCACTCGAGAAGCGGTGTTTGTGCAGAAGACAGGCTCACTGCGATTTCTCGATACAGGGGAGAGTTACTCTTAGTTTACAATACAGCGCTCAATGTGTGAAGCGATTTATAAAGCACTGCAGGGGAAATATGTGAAGGTAAATAAATGTTTAATACACTGTATGGAAAATAAGAACTATTTTTGCTTTTGGATAATTTAATTAATAGGACTAGTGCTCCAGCAACTACAAAATTAATAAAAGGTACGAAACAGATGAAACGGTTTTTAAGTTGTGGCATCCAGAGTTCAAAAACAGACAAAGTGGAATGGAATTCTAAGAAAAGATTTTTAGTTTAGAGTGCGATCACGTCCTGTATTCCGGCTTTCTGGAAAGCTGCCTGGACGTTTCCAGATGTAGAGGTGGACGGCTGTTGCTGTGATTGTGGAAATAAAGTCGCCTGCAGCACATTCCTTTTGCCCATCAGCTCACTATTAATAGCACGCACTGAGCCCCTTGCTCACTTCCTACCCCATTCGAAGCAATGTTATTAAAAAATGGAGCCTGTTAAGCACATCACCTTTGAAGCCATATTTAGAAACACACTACAGAGACGTCAAATAGCTGTAGCGGTTACATTTCACACTGCAGAAAACAGAAGACGAACGACTTTTATGACTGAATCTACGGCGAGGCTCTACATTTCATCATGTTCTTTTGACAAAAGGTGAGATTTGATAAATTACCTTATTAGAGTGCCAAATTTCTTTGACACAAATGTTTGACGTATCAGCTTTGACAAAAAAATATGGTAGTGTAATAACAGCTTACCTCTGTCCTTGACTGTAAATGCTTCCCTCTTACTCCAGGCCTCGCTTCCTCCTTCCCTCGCCGACAGCGCTGCAGTCGCAGCAGTGCACACATTCCTCTCGTAAGCTGTCCAGGCCCGTCTGTTAGCCAGCCGCACACCTGCCGCACGCTATCCAAGCCACGCTAGGTCCAACCTAAGCAGGCTAGGGACTCTTGCTTGTCTGCCCGACTTCCCGTTGTGCTACGCTACGTAGCAGTTCGTTCTGTATATATTCATTGTAGTGTTATGAGTAGGGTTCCGAAACTGATGAAAATACCTATCACAAGATGAGGTTCAGTTATATTCATTTTGGGTCATTGTACGCCAGAAAATGGTGGATATATTTGCCCTTCTTGTCTTTTTCGGCATATATTGGGCTTATTATTTTATTTCCATATGAACGGCTTTCTCTGCAACTTCACCCTCTTTCGCCTCGTGTTGGCTATTCTGCATTCGAACCATCATCAGGTCATTTTTATTTTCTGTAACAATGAGAACGATCTCTGAAAGTCAAGATCCTTCGCATTTAAAACCTGAAGATTCCTAAAAACTGCAACGTCAACTGAACTAATGTTTAGGTAGTCTGGTATGTGTAACCTTAGAGTGTTTCAGTCAGATATAAGCCCAGTTACACCAATTTTAAGTACTTTTTCCAAGATATGTTTTGCGGATTTGCTGCTGAATTCATTCTAAGTGCAGAGCCGGCCAGAGTGGCCGAGCGGCTCCGTCTGGAACCGCGCTACCGCTACTGTCGCAGGTTCTAATCCTGCCTCGGGCATGGATGTGTGTGTTGTCCTTAGGTTAGTTAGGTTTAAGTAGTTCTAAGTTCTAGGGGACTTATGACCTCAGCAGTTGAGTCCCATAGTGCTCAGAGCCATTTGAACCATAATCCTGCCTCGGGCATGATGTGTGTGATGTCCTTAGGTTAGTTAGGTTTAAGTAGTTCTGACTTCTAGGGGACTGATGACCTCAGATGTTAAGTCTCATAGTGCTCAGATCCATTTGAACCATTTTTAATAATGCAACCTGTTATCAGGTTCAGCAGGCTGGACGGGTTCAAAAAATCATTTATGGTCATCAGTCCCCTAGAACTTAGAACTACTTAAACCTAACTAACCTAAGGACATCACACAACACCCAGTCATCACGAGGCAGAGAAAATCCGTAACACCGTCGGGAATCGAACCCGGGAACCCGGGCGCGCGAAGCGAGAACGCTACCGCACGACCCCGAGCTCCGTGAAGCTTTCCAAGCTTCTGGAAACCCAAGCTGGCCTGCTTTAGCCATTCACGATGTACACTAGTGTTTGTGTTATGGAAGGTTGAGCTACTTTAACGGTTACGGCGGACATAGGGGCAGGCAGGCTGGAAGGAGGATTTGTACACCTCTGTGGAGCTCCAAGTCACGTAAGCTGAAGGGATAAACTTATTTCGCTTCAATTCGAAAAGTTGGCGCGCGTAGGGAGAGGTACTTCATTTGTTTCGTGCCTCCAAGAATGGAAAAGCGGGCAAATAAATTCGATACGCATATCCGTAGAAGCAGCTACGAAACATACAAAGGAATACATGCCAAGTCAGTAATCTGGAAGCAGGACGATATCGCTGCTACTCTCATAATAGAAGAGCTGCTTCTGTGGTTTACGTAGAATAAGTCATCTAAACATCTGCAATCAGCATCAAATGTGCACCATGTTCATCAGCAGCAACTTTCCAACTGTCTTTTTTATTAATGTTTTCGTAACATTGCTTTTCATGTCCCGTAACACTGGCTGTAGGTACACTGCATTCGTCAAGTTCGTAGTTCTCCTATTGTATTGCTAGCCAATAAACATAAACAAACGATTCCTTGACTTCTTCCATCAAAGCACTGCAAAGTTTGGTACTAACAGACTTCTGCCGAGAAACAACTGCGGTGGCAGCTTTACCTGAGGACTGAAAAACAGACGTGCGTTCACCAGTCAGCTGAGGGCAGGCAGTGCTAAACAGTGGACGAGCGGCTGTAGTGTGTGTACGTAATTGTGTCACAAATCTCTGATACACCTTGACTCCTGAACAAAAAACGGCTGATCAACTTCTCTCAGTCATGTAGAACTTTATAAAAGACCTCATATTCGCCAATGACTGCAGAACATTTTCGCAATTGCAGTTTCAGCCTTATGGCCACTATCAAGTTTTCGTTATATATCTGCACGAAGCTTTGCAGTGGATTTTATCAAATTTGAAGATTGCGGGTATTTGTGGAAACCCATAATGCGAAAATTTTACACTGATTGTCTGCTTTATATATCAACAACGGAAATAGAAAAGACGCTCGTGTAGTATTTACAATATCTATTATTCTGTTACAGGCTGTCTGTCGGCTGTTATGCCATTATCACGTACATCTACAGAATATCTCAGTTGGTCCCCAATTATGTTTAATTAAGACTAAAACGAGAGAAAATATTTCAATGAAAATGTGATGGACAACCATTAAACATTAACAAAAAACGTGACACGTTTATCCACTACTGGCCATTAAAATTGCTTTTGTGACGAGCCAGATCCTCGGCCACCATTGACCAGACATTTTCAATTGGTGAGAGATCTGGAGAATGTGCTGGCCAAGGCAGCAGTCGAACATTTTCTGTATCCAGCAAGGCCCGTACAGGACCTGCAACATGCGGTCGTGCATTATCCTGCTGAAATGTAGGGTTTCGCAGGGATCGAATGAAGGGTAGAGCCACGGGTCGTAACACATCTGAAATGTAACGTCTACTGTTCAAAGTGCCGTCAAAGCGGTGACCGAGACGTGTAACCAATGGCAACCCGTACCATCACGCCGGGTGATACGCCAGTATGGCGACGACGAATACACGCTTCCAATATGCGTACTCCGCGATGTCGCCAAACACGGATGCGACCATCATGATGCTGTAAACAGAACCTGGATTCATCCGAAAAAATGACGTTTTGCCATTCGTGCTCCCAGGTTCGTCGTCGAGTACGCCATCGCAGGCGCTCCTGTCTGTGATGAAGCGTCAAGGGTAACTGCAGCCACGGTCTCCGAGCTGATAGTCCATGCTGCTGCAAACTTCGTCGAACTGTTCGTGCAGATGATTGTTGTCTTGCAAACGTCCCCCATCTGTTGTCTCAGGGACCCAGACGTGGATGTACGATCCGTTACAGCCATGCGGATAAGATGCCTGTCATCTCGACTGCTAGTGATACGAGGCCGTTGGGATCCAGCACGGCGTTCCGTATTACCCTCCTGAACCCACCAATTCCATATTCTGTTAACAGTGATTGGATCTCGATCAACGCGAGCAGCAATGTCGCAATACGATAAACTGCAATCGCGATAGGCTACAGTCCGATCTTTATCAAAGTCGGAAATGTGATGGTACACATTTCCCCTCCTTACACGAGGCATCACAAGAACGTCTCACCAGGCAACGTCGGTCAACTGGTGTTTGTGTATGAGAAATCGGTTGGAAACTTTCCTCATGTCAGCATGTTGTAGGTGTCCCCACCGGCGCCAACCTTGTGTGAATGCTCTGATTAGCTAATCATTTGCGTATCACAGCATCTTCTTCCTGTCGGTTAACTTTCGCGTGTGTAGCACGTTATCTTCGTGGTGTAGCAATTTTAATGGCCAGTAGTGTACCAATATATAAAAGTTTACATTATGTCAAGGTATTTCATCTTCCTCGCTTTATAATTGTGATGTAACATCTCATGTTGCTTCTTGTAAATAAGGCCATCTTCAAGTAGGTGGTCTGCAAAATCAGAACCTTCTTTTCTAAGTTCTATGGCCTTTTTTTCAAGTGGTTACACGTTGCCCTGTTAGTCTCATCTTCACAGAATTTTCCACAATTACAAATGAATTTGTATATTCCACTGTTTTCCAAAGCTGAAGTGCTGATTTTACCACTGGGAAAAATATGACCAATACTTTTGTGCGCATAAAATGATGTTTTAAAGTTCCCGGATTTAAGCTTTTGGCCCACACTCAGAAAGACTTTTCCTAAACATAGAATCGTGCACAATTTATTCAGGTCTTGATGTGGTGGGTCCAGAACTTGGTAAAGAAGAGAGAAGAGCTCTTGTTTGCTTTTATCCATTATGTAGTTCACCAAGGCAGGAGCGTAACCACTGTTCGATGGTGTTCGTTTAATTATATTTAATTCAGTCATGGGGATGGCTATTGTATGAAACGCAACATGTCGATGGGTCTCTGAGTGTTGAGAATAGCCTCACGCCTTGCAAATAATAAAAGGGAAAGCCATATGGACGAAAACATTTTATCATTCAGTTGTTGTTGGACGGATAGGATACCATGGGTTCATCCCATTAACATGAGAAGAGACGATTTCGTGGTATTGTTTTATTTTGTTTCGTTTTTAGGCGCAAAAACAAATAGGGTCATACGCACCCACGTCAGAACCGTAGAAGACTAAGAAAAAAAAGGAGATAAAAATGACTCCACTTTAAGCCCAATCGACGGAAGGAAAGACATCTACAAACAGGGACTTGGAGAAAGGTTCCTGGAATACGCCATAGAGAAAAAGAGGTCCTGAAGTAGAGATTAAATGTCCTTCGCTGTATTGCTCCGATGGGGAAAAAGTAAAAAGCGGTCGACAGCCCGCGCGTCTTTCGTTAAAACAGTCGATAACTCAGGCGATGAATTTAAATGAGAACGTATGTGGTTAAAAAAAGGGGCATTCCATCAGGAGATAGCGAACTGTCAGAGGTTGAGGGCAATTGTCACACATTGGTGGGGGAGCACCACTTGCCGCGTGGGATTAGCCGAGCGGTCTAGGGCGCTGCAGTCGTGGACTATGCGGCTCGTCACGGCGGAGGTTCGAGTCCTCCCTCGGGCATGGGTGTTTGTGTTCGTCCTTAGGATAATTTAGGTTAAGTAGTGTGTAAGCTTAGGAACTGATGACCTTAGCAGTTAAGATTTCACACACATGTGAACATTTTTTGAGCACCACTTAACAAATGGCGATGGATAAAAAGACAGAGTCCAATACGCAACTCAGCTAAAATGGTCTCCTCGCGGCGAGAGGGCCGAGAGGAGGTCGTCAAAGCCGGTAGGAGAGGCTTAGTTTCCCGGAGGTTGTTCCCGTGAAGTGAGGACCGACGGTGGTGCCAAAGTGACGCCACCTGCTGACAGACGGCAACACAGAGGTCGTAGGAGAATTACGAGAATTGCAGCCTTGGCAGCGGCGTCAGCGGCCTCGTTCCCCGTCAGACCGACGTGACCAGGAACCCACACAAACATCATAGTGGCTCCATAAGGGCTGCCGTGGTGTTGTTTATGCCAATCCCGGACATGAGAAATCGTGCTCATAAAGTTTTGAGCTATTATGGGATGAGTATGTAAGGATAAAGAATTACATCCAACCACGCAGCACATACTTCAGACCACTTACCCAGCCTGTATACATGCTGGCAGTCACTATTAAGCGAGTGCAAAAACTAAAACATGTTACATTTTTTTGACGTCCTATTCCTATTCCTGTTTCACACATTAATAACATTATGTATAGGAAAGAGATTTAAGAGCCAAAGACGTATCTGTTGAATCACTATATTGTAATACACAAAATGTACACCATCGGCCATTAAAATTGCTACACCATGAAGATGACGTGCTACAGAGGCGAAATTTAACCGACAGGAAGACGATGCTGTGACATCCAAATGACTAGCTTTTCAGAGCAATCATACAAGTTTGGCGCCGTTGGCGACACCTACAACGTGCTGACATACACAAACAGCAGTTGACCGCCGTTTCCTGGTCAAACGTTGTTGTGATGCCTCGTGTAAGGAGGAGAAATGCGTTCCATCACGTTTCCGGATTGTAGCCTATCGCGATTGCGGTTTATCATATCGCTACATTGCTGCTCGCATTGGCCGAGATCCAATGACTGTTAGCAGAATATGGAATCGGTGAGTTCAGGAGGGTACTACGGAACGCCGTGCTGGATCCCAACGGCCTCGTATCACTAGCAGTCGAGACGACAGGCATCTTATCCGCATGGCTGCAACGGGTCGTGTAGCCACGTCTTGATCTCTGAGTCAACAGATGGGGACGTTTGCAAGACAACAACCATCTGCACTAACAGTTCGACGACGTTTCTAGCAGCATGGACTATCAGCTCGAAGACCATGGCTGCAGTTACCGTTGACGCTGCATCACAGACAGGAGAGCCTGCGATGGTGTACCCAACGACGAACCTGGGTGTACGAATGACAAAACGTCACTTTTTCGGATGAATCCAAGTTCTGTTCACAGCATCATGATGGTCGCATCCGTGTTTGGCGACATCGCGGTGAACGCACATTGGAAGCGTGTATTCGTCATCGCCATACTGGCGTATCACCCGGCGTGATAGCATGCGGTGCCATTGGTTACACGTCTCGTTCACCTCTTGTTCGCATTGACGGCACTTTGAACAGTGGACGTTACATTTCAGATGTGTTACGACCCGTGGCTCTACCCTTCATTCGATCCCTGCGAAACCCTACATTTCAGCAGGATAATGCACGACCGCATGTTGCAGGTCCTGTACGGGTCTTTCTGGATACAGAGAATGTTCGACTGCTGCCCTGGCAGCACATTCTCCAGATCTCTCACCAATTGAAAATGTCTGGTCAATGGTGGCCAAGCAACTGGCTCGTCACAATACGGCAGTCACTACTCTTGATGAACTGTGGTATCTTGTTGATGCTGCATGGGCAGCTGTACCTGTACACGCCATACAAGCTCTGTTTGACTCAATGCCGTGTATCAAGGCCGTTATCAAGGCCAGAGGTGGTTGTTCTAGGTACTGCTTTTTTCAGGATCTATGGACCCAAATTGCGTGAAAATGTACTCACATGTCAGTTCTAGTATAATATAATTGTCCAATTAATACCCGTGTATCATCTGCATTTCTTCTTGGTGTAGCAATTTTTATGGCCAGTAGTTTAATTCAAAACGACACTTAAAAAGGGTTTAAATTTTTAATTTAGAAACGGAATGACGAGGTTTAGGAGTGGTCTGAAACAGCAGGAACGTGAAAATGTCCCTGCAAAGCCTTAGTGAGGGACTACAAGGTATAGCGCCGGCTATCATCCGCTGAATGGCATGCAACGGATGGTTTAGGAATAGCATATTTTTCTAAGCTTTTTCATTTCAGGAATGAGTTGTGTCACAATCAGCCTCACTACTTCATCGTCGTCAAAACTGCCTACGGACTAATTAACACAAGTTCATCTGGGTCTGGTTTTCTTTCTTCTTCATTTTAATTAGTGTTGGTGCATAATACTGTTGAACGTCTTCTTCTCCGAGTGTTTCCCTTGTAGTGGGATGACGCATTTTTCGCTGTTCTTTCAGATTGTGCGGATAGGCTGCAGAGTATTGCCTTGAAAGCTGTCATCAGCTGGACGGCGGTCCACACAATACGTTAGAACTGTCTGAACAAGTATAATTTTATAGGAAACAACGCACGAGCAGCGAGGACTACAAAGACAGACCTCAGATGCCGCCAGATGCCTCGCAGCGGCCAGCCCGCTGCCTGGCTCAGTTTGCCGCCACCGGCACCCGGCAGCAGCAGTGAGGCTGCCGGCTTCCTGCGCCCACAGCAGCAGGGCGGCAACCGTTTGACGCTTAACCGCATTCTCCGTACGCCTAGCAAGTATAATACGTGCCATACGCTGAAGAGCCAAAGAAACTTGTACACCTGCCTAATTTCGTGAAGGGCCCCGCGAGTACGCAGAATACTCCATGTAAAGCATGTAAAGGCAGTTGTGGGGAAGGCGGATACTCGTCTTCGGTTCATTGGTAGAATTTTGGTAAGATGTGGTTCATCTGTAAAGGAGACCGTTTATAAAACACTTGAGTGCTGCTCGAGCTTTTGGGATCCCTATCAGGTCGGATTGAGGGAGGAGATAGAAGCAAATCAGAGGCGGGCTGCTAGATTTGTTACTGTTAGGTTTGATCATCACGCGAGTGTTACGGAAATGCTTCAGGAACTCGGGTGGCAGTCTCTAGAGGAAAGGAGGCGTTCTATTCGTGAATCGCTACTGAGGAAATTTAGAGAACCAGCATTTGAGGCTGACTGCAGCATAATTTTACTGCCGCCAACTTACATTTCGCGGAAAGACCACAAAGATAAGATAAGAGAGATTAGGGCTCGTACAGAGGCATATAGGCAGTCATTTTTCCCTCGTTCTGTTTGGGAGTGGAACAGGGAGAGAAGATGCTAGTTGTGGTACGAGTTACCCTCCACCACGCACCGTATGGTGGATTGCTGAGTATGTATGTAGATGTAGATGTAGAAGTGCCGCAGTACGACGCGGCATGGACTCGACTAATGTCTAAAGTACTGCTCGAGGGAACTGATACCTTGAATCCTGCAGGGCTCTCCACAAACCCGTAACAGTACGAGAGGGTGCGGATCTCCTCTGAACAGCAAGTTGCAATGCATCCCAATTGCTGTTGTTGTGGTCTTCAGTCCTGAGACTGGTTTGATGCAGCTCTCCAAGCTACTCTATCCTGTGCTAGCTTCTTCATCTCCAAGCACTTACTGCAACCTACATCCATCTGAATTTGCTTACTCTATTCATCTCTTTCTCTCCCTATACTATTTTTAACCTCCACGCTGCCCTCCAATGCTAAATTGCTGATCCCTTGATGCCTCAAAACATGTCCTACCAACCGATTCCTTCTTCTAGTCAAGTTGTGCCACAAACTCCTCTTCTCCCTAGTTCTATTCAATACCTCCTCATTAGTTATGTGACCTACCCATCTTCAGCATTCTTCTGTAGCACCACATTTCGAAAGTTTCTATTCTCTTCTTGTCTAAACTATTTATCGTCCACGTTTCACTTCCATAGATGGCTACACTCCATACAAATACTTTTAGAAGCGTCTTCTTGACACTTAAATCTATACCAGATGTTAACAAATTTCTCTTCTTCATAAACGTTTTCCTTGCCATTGCCACCCTACATTCTATATCCTCTCTACTTCGACCATCATCAGTTGTTTTGCTCCCCAAATAGCAAAACTCCTTTACTACTTTCAGTGTCTCATTTCCTAATCTAATTCCCGCAGCATCACCCCATTTAATTCGACTACCTTCCATTATTCTCATTTTGCTTTTGTTGACGTTCATCTTATATCCTCCTTTCAAGACACTGTCCACTGCATTCAAGTGCTCTTCCAAGTCCTTTGCTGTCTCTGACAGAAATACAATGTCATCGGCGAACCTCAAAGTTTTTATTTCTTCTCCATGGATTTTTTTACCTCTTCCGAATTTTTCTTTTGTTTCCTTTACTGCTTGCTCAATATACAGATTGAATAACATCGAGGAGAGGCTACAACCCTGTATCACTCCTTCTCAACCACTGCCTTCCTTTCATGTCCTTGGACTCTTAATACTGCCATCTGGTTTCTGTACAAATTGTAAGTAGCCTTTCGCTCCCTGTATTTTATCCCTGCCACCTTTAGAATTTGAAAGACAGTATTCCAGTCAACATTGTCAAAAGCTTTCTCTAAGTCTACAAATGCTAGAAACGTAGGTTTGCCTTTCCTTAATCTTTCTTCTAAGATAAGTCGTAGGGTCAGTATTGCCTCACATGTTCCAACATTTCTACGGAATCCAAACTGATCTTCCCCGAGGTCCGCTTCTACCAGTTTTTCCATTCGTCTGTAAAGAATTCGCGTTAGTATTTTACAGCTGTGACTTATTAAACTGATAGTTCAGTAATTTTCACATCTGTCAACACCTGCTTTCTTTGGGAATGGAATTATTATATTCTTCTTGAAGTGTGAGGGTATTTCGCCTGTCTCATACATCTTGCTCACCAGATGGTAGAGTTTTGTCATGACTGGCTCTCCCAAGGCCGTCAATAGTTCTAATGGAATGTTGTCTACTCCCGGGGCCTTGTTTCGACTCAGGTCTTTCAGTGCTCTGTCAAACTCTTCACGCAGTATCGTATCTCCCATTTCATCGTCATCTACATCCTCTTACATATCCATAATATTGTCCTCAAGTACATCGCCCTTGTATAGACCCTCGATATATTCTTTCCACCTTTCTGCTTTCCCTTCTTCGCTTAGAATTGGGTTTCCATCTGAGCTCTTGATATTCATACAAGTGGTTCTCTTTTCTCCAAAAGGCTCTTTAATTTTCCTGTTGGCAGTATCTATCTTACCCCTAGTGAGATAAGCCTCTGCATTCTTACATTTTTCCTCTAGCCATCCCTACTTTGCCATTTTGCACTTCCTGTCGATCTCATTTTTGAGACGTTTGTATTCCTTTTTGCCTGCTTCATTTACTTCATCCCAGTTATGCTCAATAATATTCATGTCTGGGGAGTTTGGTGGCCAGCAGAAGTGTTTGAGCTCGGAAGAGTGTTCCTGGAGCCACTGTGTAGCAATTCTGGACGGGTGGGGTGTCGTATTGCCCTGCTGGAATTGCCCAAATCTGTCGAAATTGGCAATGGGCATAAATGGATGCAGGTGATCAAACAGGGCGCTTATCTACGTGTCGCCTGTCAGAGTCGTATCTAGACGTATCAGGAGTCCAATATTACTCCAACTGCACACGCCCCACACCATTACAAAGCCTCCATCAGCTTGAACAGTCCCCTGCTGACATGCAGGGTCATGGATTCGTGAGGTTGTCTCCATACCCGTACACGTCCATTCGCTCGGTGCCCACTATAACACCCCGTTCAAACTCACTTAAACATTGACAACCCGCCATTGTAGCAGCAGTATCCGATCTAACAACTCCGCCAGACACTTGTTGTCTTATATAGGCGTTGCCGACGGCAGCGCAGTATTTTGCCTGTTTACATGTCTCTGTATTAGAATACGCATGTCTACACCAGTTTCTTTGGCGCTTCAGTGTATAATGTATCTCCCGGTAACCGTGCTTACACAGCAGCCGGATCATCGTGCAGCGACCCTTCACCATTAAAGCCTCCCATATTAATATCATTGTAAACGTGCAACTAACACTGCCGGATAAACAAACCCGAGACAGAACCGAGCAATATTTAAGGGAAGCTTGAGAGGATGAGTAAAGTGGGCATTACTGTTGTAAACAGCAGGGACCGTGAGTGAATGGGACTAATTTTTTTGCAAACAAGACGTTCAGTGCACATTTGTCGACAACAACACTACTGCACCTGAAAGTGAGACGCGTCGATAGGTGTATCGGGAGTTTTGCGGTAATATTTCACGAGCATACACTGTACCATTCGTCACAACTGTCCTGAAACCATTCACAGTACGGTGCGTTTCCTGTAGACACCACCGTATTTGTTTATTATAACCTCATCGCCTGTTTGCCGTGGCGGCCACAGGAGGGCAAGTTCAATAATATCGTGGTTAGGTAATACCATTGATGTTTGCACTGTGCTGCAGTTACTTTGAATGCAGTACAGATACGAAGATACCCGGAGATAAGAAATCAAATGATATGCAATTAGCAGTACTTCATGGAGAAATACATCCATGGTAGAGGCAGGTGACCATTCAGATTTGACACAACCTTGTAATATAGAAAGGTCTTGATCGCACAGTTCTTTATTAAGCGTTACTCGTTTCAAAATTTCATCTTCAGACTGACGCTGTGGAATGAAGTGTACAAGAAAATTAATAATAGCAAACAAATACATAAGCACTCTAATGTAGGCTACAGAAATTTCATTTAGTATCATACTACATCTACATCTACATCTACATTGATACTCCGCAAGCCACCCAACGGTGTGTGGCGGAGGGCACTTTACGTGCCACTGTCATTACCTCCCTTTCCTGTTCCAGTCGCGTATGGTTCGCGGGAAGAACGACTGTCTGAAAGCCTCCGTGCGCGCTCTAATCTCTCTAATTTTACATTCGTGATCTCCTCGGGAAGTATAAGTAAGGGGAAGCAATATATTCGATACCTCATCCAGAAACGCACCCTCTCGAAACCTGGCGAGCAAGCTACACCGCGATGCAGAGCGCCTCTCTTGCAGAGTCTGCCACTTGAGTTTATTAAACATCTCCGTAACGCTATCACGGTTACCAAATAACCCAGTGACGAAACGCGCCGCTCTTCTTTGGATCTTCTCTATCTCCTCCGTCAACCCGACCTGGTACGGATCCCACACTGATGAGCAATACTCAAGTTTAGGTCGAACGAGTGTTTTGTAAGCCACCTCCTTTGTTGATGGACTACATTTTCTAAGCACTCTCCCAATGAATCTCAACCTGGTACCCGCCTTACCAACAATTAGTTTTATATGATCATTCCACTTCAAATCGTTCCGTACGCATACTCCCAGATATTTTACAGAAGTAACTGCTACCAGTGTTTGTTCCGCTATCATATAATCATACAATAAAGGATCCTTCTTTCTATGTATTCGCAATACATTACATTTGTCTATGTTAAGGATCAGTTGCCACTCCCTGCACCAAGTGCCTATCCACTGCAGATCTTCCTGTATTTCGCTACAATTTTCTAATGCAGCAACTTCTCTGTATACTACAGCATCATCCGCGAAAAGCCGCATGGAACTTCCGACACTATCTACTAAGTCATTTATATATATTGTGAAAAGCAATGGTCCCATAACACTCCCCTGTGGGACGCCAGAGGTCACTTTAACGTCTGTAGACGTCTCTCCATTGATAACAACATGCTGTGTTCTGTTTGCTAAAAACTCTTCAATCCAGCCACACAGCTGGTCTGATATTCCGTAGGCTCTTACTTTGTTTATCAGGCGACAGTGCGGAACTGTATCGAACGCCTTCCGGAAGTCAAGAAAAATAGCATCTACCTGGGAGCCTGTATCTAATATTTTCTGGGTCTCATGAACAAATAAGGCGAGTTGGGTCTCACACGATCGCTGTTTCCGGAATCCATGTTGATTCCTACATAGTAGATTCTGGGTTTCCAGAAATGACATGATACGCGAGCAAAAAACATGTTCTAAAATTCAACAAGAGATCGACGTAAGAGATATAGGTCTATAGTTTTGCGCATCTGCTCGACGACCCTTCTTGAAGACTGGGACTATCTGTGCTCTTTTCCAATCATTTGGAACCCTCCGTTCCTCTAGAGACTTGCGGTACACGGCTGTTAGAAGGGGGGCAAGTTCTTTCGCGTACTCTGTGTAGAATCGAATTGGTATCCCGTCAGGTCCAGTGGACTTTCCTCTATTGAGTGATTCCAGTTGCTTTTCTATTCCTTGGACACTTATTTCGATGTCAGCCATTTTTTCGTTTGTGCGAGGATTTAGAGAAGGAACTGCAGTGCGGTCTTCCTCTGTGAAACAGCTTTGGAAAAAGGTGTTTAGTATTTCAGCTTTACGCGTGTCATCCTCTGTTTCAATGCCATCATCATCCCGTAGTGTCTGGATATGCTGTTTCGAGCCACTTACTGATTTAACGTAAGACCAGAACTTCCTAGGATTTTCTGTCAAGTCGGTACATAGAATTTTACTTTCGAATTCAATGAACGCTTCACGCATAGCCCTCCTTACGCTAACTTTGACATCGTTTAGCTTCAGTTTGTCTGAGAGGTTTTGGCTGCGTTTAAACTTGGAGTGGAGCTCTCTTTGCTTTCGCAGTAGTTTCCTAACTTTGTTGTTGTACCACGGTGGGTTTTTCCCGTCCCTCACAGTTTTACTCGGCACGTACCTGTCTAAAACGCATTTTACGATTGCCTTGAACTTTTTCCATAAACACTCAACATTGTCAGTGTCGGAACAGAAATTTTCGTTTTGATCTGTTAGGTAGTCTGAAATCTGCCTTCTATTACTCTTGCTAAACAGATAAACCTTCCTCCCTTTTTTTATATTCCTATTAACTTCCATATTCAGGGATGCTGCAACGGCCTTATGATCACTGATTCCCTGTTCTGTACATACAGATTCGAAAAGTTCGGGTCTGTTTGTTATCAGTAGGTCCAAGATGTTATCTCCACGAGTCGCTTCTCTGTTTAATTGCTCGAGGTAATTTTCGGATAGTGCACTCAGTATAATGTCACTCGATGCTCTGTCCCTACCACCCGTCCTAAACATCTGAGTGTCCCAGTCTATATCTGGTAAATTGAAATCTCCACCTAAGACTATAACATGCTGAGAAAATTTATGTGAAATGTATTCCAAATTTTCTCTCAGTTGTTCTGCCACTAATGCTGCTGAGTCGGGAGGTCGGTAAAAGGAGCCAATTATTAACCTAGTTCGGTTGTTTAGTGTAACCTCCACCCATAATAATTCACAGGAACTATCCACTTCTACTTCACTACAGGATAAACTACTACTAACAGCGATGAACACTCCACCACCGGTTGCATGCAATCTATCCTTTCTAAACACCGTGTGTACCTTTGTAAAAATTTCGGCAGAATTTATCTCTGGCTTAAGCCAGCTTTCTGTACCTATAACGATTTCAGCTTCGGTGCTTTCTATCAGCGCTTGAAGTTCCGGTACTTTACCAACGCAGCTTCGACAGTTGACAATTACAATACCGATTGCTGCTTGGTCCCCGCATGTCCTGACTTTGCCCCGCACCCGTTGAGGCTGTTGCCCTTTCTGTACTTGCCCAAGGCCATCTAACCTAAAAAACCGCCCAGCCCACGCCACACAACCCCTGCTACCCGTGTAGCCGCTTGTTGCGTGTAGTGGACTCCTGACCTATCCAGCGGAACCCGAAACCCCACCACCCTACGGCGCAAGTCAAGGAATCTGCAGCCCACACGGTCGCAGAACCGTCTCAGCCACTGATTCAGACCCTCCACTCGGCTCTGTACCAAAGGTCCGCAGTCAGTCCTGTCGACGATGCTGCAGATGGTGAGCTCTGCTTTCATCCCGCTAGCGAGACTGGCAGTCTTCACCAAATCAGATAGCCGCCGGAAGCCAGAGAGGATTTCCTCCGATCCATAGCGACACACATCATTGGTGCCGACATGAGCGACCACCTGCAGATGGGTGCACCCTGTACCCTTCATGGCATCCGGAAGGACCCTTTCCACATCTGGAATGACTCCCCCCGGTATGCACACGGAGTGCACATTGGTTTTCTTCCCCTCTCTTGCTGCCATTTCCCTAAGGGGCCCCATTACGCGCCTGACGTTGGAGCTCCCAACTACCAGTAAGCCCACCCTCTGCGACTGCCCGGATCTTGCAGACTGAGGGGCAACCTCTGGAACAGGACAAGCAGCCATGTCAGGCCGAAGATCAGTATCAGCCTGAGACAGAGCCTGAAACCGGTTCGTCAGACAAACTGGAGAGGCTTTCCGTTCAGCCCTCCGGAATGTCTTTCGCCCCCTGCCACACCTTGAAACGACCTCCCACTCTACCACAGGTGAGGGATCAGCCTCAATGCGGGCAGTATCCCGGGCAACCACAGTCGTAGTCCGATCAGGGGATGCGTGGGACGAGCTGGCCGTCCCCGACAAACCCCCATCCCGACCCCCACAGTGATGCCCATTGGCAACAGCCTCAAGCTGTGTGACCGAAGCCAACACTGCCTGAAGCTGGGAGCGAAGGGATGCCAACTCAGCCTGCATCCGAACACAGCAGTTGCAGTCCCTATCCATGCTAAAAACTGTTTTGCTAAGAACGTCTGAACTAATCTACAGAGAGCGCAAACAAATCGACAAAATTTAAACGGTTATTAAAATACAAGATTTCCTAGTAAATGCAGTAATGCTGCTACTTGCGCACTGCTGACACTGCTCGGCGGCGGAAGGAGACTAAGCGAAATTACACTATTCAGGTACTAAAACACGATGCTACACTCTCAAATACTATAATACGCCCAAAATTTATGAATTAAACAATGCAAGAACCAAAAACACGCAAAGAAATTAAGAGTTAAACTATGTAACAAATGAGTGAGCTAGGAGTATACGACTTGCTGCTCAGCTGCTTATCCAATTACTACATGTAATTAATGACATAACAGAATTATTTACCTAATAATTGGTACCTAACGACGCACTTTTCATACTGTTAGTATTTGAATTCTTCTTCCATAAAAGTAGCATAAATGTATTTTGTCAAGTTGGTCACGAGGTGCTGACATGAACTTAATCGCGTGCATAGAAGTTTGTCAAGTTACTCTTTGATTTGTTTTCTATGGTTAATGCTAGCGCCACCTACTGGCCTTCGTTTACCTCTTTGTTAGATTAATCACCACACTCAGTTTGGTACTGGTTCTATTCGAATAGACAATGGCACTGTCAGATTTGCCTACATGAGATGAGATTTGTATTCTATTCAGTCTATCGTGAGCTTTGTACTAAAGTTTGATTTTTATGAGTCCGATTGTAACTGAAATTTTTGTATACTGGAATACCTAGATGCATACTTATGTATATATTTCCTATGATTAACTTTCTTGTACACTTCACTCCACAAGTTCAGCGTGATGACGAAATTTTGAAACGCGTAACAGTTCAAAAAGAGTTGTGCGATCAAGACCTTTCTGCATTTCAAAGTTGTGCCAGAAATGCAATTATTCCGAATCGAGCCACCACAGACCACCCTTCCCGTACACCAAAGAATTCAGAAAATACCCCACAACAACCTCCGTAATTTTAGCAGTGGTTTATCTCTTCTTCTTGTGGACGCATATCAGTTTATAAAGCACGAAAACTTCTCGTTTGGACGGTTGTGAAGGCCAGTAGGTGGGCAATTACAGGTCTGACTGACACTGGTGACGAAAATCAATCGCTGATTACGTGCATGTATAGTTCCCAGTTGATAAGTAACGAGTAATAAAACAGCACATTTCACACGCGAAGAGACTGGAAGCAAATACTAAAAAATTTAACAGCGGGCGTGTCAATAAGTCAATGCGTATTCAATGCACTCTGTTGGGAAATTTGTAATGTGTGGAAACAAATGAAAAAAATATGTTAACGCGGCACTGAATGTCCAGCACTGTTTTTGTATTCTGTCATTGCGTTCAGAATGACAGATGATACTTACATAATTAACATATGAACTGATAAATTTCGAAGCGAATGTAATGTTCTGGATGGATAAAGCTTGGTGTTCGTTTTTCGCGCGCGCTGTTCGAGAGTGGAACGGCAGAGAGACAGCTTGAAGCTGGTTCATTGAATCTTCCGTTAGGCACACTTTATTGTGAATAGCAGAGTAATCACGTACATGTAGATGTACTCCTCTCGGAGCTTAAAATGTAATAAATCTTTCGTATTTCATTTCAGGCTTATCAGTTCTCTTCCTGTGGTGAGAAATAGTTTAAAGCTCCCTGCTATTGTAGTGATACCCGTTTGTTTTACAGTCTCGTAGAACGCCCATTAGCTATCAGAGAAGAACGGATGACTAGAGATTAAGGCCTGAGCACGAGCTAAGTATGGGGAAGGGAACTGGTCGGGTCCTTTACATAGGAACCATGCAGGCGTATGTCTTCAGGGAATTTTGCGAAATCGCGGTACATCTAAATCAGAATGGAGTACTGAACTCACATCTTCCTGAATGTGAACCCAGTGTTTCAATGTACTGCACCACATCCCCCGGTAGTTTCTATCGAGGACTTCCGTGAAAAACTTTCGGTACAGCGGCATGAATTCGTGTCGGAATAGGTCGGACTATGTCCCGGACAATCCGGAAATTCAGAAGAAAATTAGAATCACGTGGGTTAAACGAGATAGACACAAACGATATACACTCTAAGACAAAAAAAAGGGACGCGCCACGAAGAAATTATCCCAATGGGACGGAAATCGGTATATGTCGAAAAGATATTTCGAAAAAAAAATAGGATGATTTATTCAGGAGAAAGAAGGAGAAAGAGCTTCACAAATCCAGCCACTCAATAACGCGTCGGTCTACCTCTGGCCCTTATGCAAGCAGTTATTCGGCTTGGCACTGATTTATAGATTTGTTGGATGCCTCAAGAGGGATACCGTCGGCTTGGCACTGATTTATAGATTTGTTGGATGTCCTCATGAGGGATACCGTCGGCTTGGCACTGATTTATAGATTTGTTGGATGTCCTCATGGCTCATGAGGAATACCGTCGGCTTGGCACTGATTTGTAGATTTGTTCGACGTCCTCATGAGGGACATTGTGCCAAATTCTGTCCAACTGGTGAGGCTTTTTTTTTTTTTTTTTTTTTTCATCAGTCTACTGACTGGTTTGATGCGGCCCGCCACGAATTCATTTCCTGTGCTAACCTCTTCATCTCAGAGTAGCACTTGCAACCTACGTCCTCAATTATTTGCTTGACGTATTCCAATCTCTGTCTTCCTCTACAGTTTTTGCCCTCTACCGCTCCCTCTAGTACCATGGAAGTCATTTCCTCATGTCATAGCAGATGTCCTATCATCCTGTCCCGTCTCCTTATCAGTGTTTTCCACATATTCGTTTCCTCTCGTATTCTGCTAGATCCTCCTCATTCCTTACCTTATCAGTCCACCTAATTTTCAACATAGCACCACATCTCAAATGCTTCGATTCTCTTCTGTTCCGGTTTTCCCACAGTCCATGTTTCACTACCATACAATGCTGTACTCCAGACGTACATCCTTAGAAATTTCTTCCTCATATTAAGGCCGGTATTTGATATTAGTAGCCTTCTCTTGGCCAGAAATGCCTTTTTTGCCATAGCGAGTCTGCTTTTGATGTCCTCCTTGCTCCGTCCGTCATTGGTTATTTTACCGCCTAGGTAGCAGAATTCCTTAACTTCATTGACTTTGTGACCACCAATCCTGATGTTAAGTTTCTCGCTGTTCTCATTTCTACTACTTCTCATTACCTTCGTCTTTCTCCGATTTACTCTCAAACCATACTGTGTACTCATTAGACTGTTCATTCCGTTCAGTAGATCATTTAATTCTTCTTCACTTTCACTCAGGATAGCAATGTCATCAGCGAATCGTAGCATTGATATCCTTTCACCTTATATTTTAATTCCACTCCTGAACCTTTCTTTTATTTCCATCATTGCTTCCTCGATGTACAGATTGAAGAGTAGGGGCGAAAGGCTACAGCCTTGTCTTACACCCTTCTTAATAAGAGCACTTCGTTCTTGATCGTCCACTCTTATTATTCCCTCTTGGTTGTTGTACATATTGTATATGACCCGTCTCTCCCTATAGATTACCCCTACTTTTTTCAGAATCTCGAACAGCTTGCACCATTTTATATTGTTGAACGCTTTTTCCAGGTCGACAAATCCTATGAAAGTGTCTTGATTTTTCTTTAGCCTTGCTTCCATTATTAGCCGTAACGTCAGAATTGCCTCTCTCGTCCCTTTACTTTTCCTAAAGCCAAACTGATCGTCACCTAGCGCATTCTCAATTTTCTTTTCCATTCTTCTGTATATTATTCTTGTAAGCAGCTTCGATGCATGAGCTGTTAAGCTGATTGTGCGATAATTCTCGCACTTTTCAGCTCTTGCCATCTTCGGAATTGTGTGGATAATGCTGTTCCGAAAGTCAGATGGTACATCGCCAGGCTCATATATTCTACACACCAACGTGAATAGTCGTTTTGTTGCCACTTCCCTCAATGATTTTAGAAATTCTGATGGAATGTTATCTATCCCTTCTGCCTTATTTGACCGTAGGTCCTCCAAAGCTCTTTTAAATTCCGATTCTAATACTGGATCCCCTATCTCTTCTAAATCGACTCCTGTTTCTTCTTCTATCACATCAGACAAATCTTCACCCTCATAGAGGCTTTCAATGTATTCTTTCCACCTATCTGCTCTCTGCTCTGCATTTAACAGTGGAATTCCCGTTGCACTCTTAATGTTACCACCGTTGCTTTTAATGTCACCAAAGGCTGTTTTGACTTTCCTGTATGCTGAGTCTGTCCTTCCGACAATCATATCTTTTTCGATGTCTTCACATTTTTCCTGCAGCCATTTCGTCTTAGCTTCCCTGCACTTCTTATTTATTTCATTCCTCAGCGACTTGTATTTCTGTATTCCTGATTTTCCCGGAACATGTTTGTAATTCCACTGGTGAGTTAGGTCATCAAAATCCCGAGATGGTTGCAGGGCCCTGCCCATAATGCTACAAACGTTCTCAGTTGGAGAGATATCCGGCGACTTTGCTGGCGAAGGTAGGTTTTGGCGAGCTGAAGACTCTCAGTATAAACTCTCGCCGTGAGCGGACGGGAATTATCTTGCTGAAATGTAAGCCGAGATAGGGTTGCCATGAAGTGCAATAAAACAGAGCGTAGAACTCGTCCACTTACCGCTGTGGTGTCAGGATGCCGCGGGTGACGACCCAAAAGCGTCCTGCTACGAGAGGAAACGGCACCCTGGACCTCAACTCTGGTTGTCAGGCCGTATGACGGCTGCCAGTCAGCTTGATATCCCACTGCCGTCCAGAGCGTCTCCAAATACATTTTCGCTCGCCATCGGGTCTCATTTCCAAGGCGGACTCTAATCAGTCATTGAGGCCTTCCCAATAAACCATTATCTTTTCCAGCTACGTTTTTGCCATTTTATGTGTCACAATGTCTTCAGACTGAGCACGAACTTCGTCAGCTAATCCGTCATCACTATCGTCATTGCCTTCCAGACGAAAAGACGAGCACAATTTCACCATCAAAAATCACACCGTAACCAGTGCCACTGTCATTTCGCAGGAAGGCGTTTAGTGTTCATGGTCCAAGTTAATGGTTTGTTTTCAACTCTTCTTAAATGTCTACGATGTCCATTTTGTGAAGTTTAATGCAAAAATTCCATAGAAGTTAGATCTTCGCACCTCCGAGATATTTTCTGTAAACCTGAAGCACATCGCGAGTCGTTAACAGCTAACATTTTTCCTGTCGTAATTTTTAACACAACAATTTCAAATGTGCCTTATTAAAGATTGAACTTGCGACCTCATACCCAAGGGTTTCCTTGTATGTCCGCGGTGATGGACTTAGAACAGTGAGCTGGTCTGGAGATAGCTGGCCAGACCGGCGGCATGAACTTCCATTTACAGAAGTGGTGACCATTGGTATCATTGCAGTGCTGCAATCATGGATTAAGTGGAATTCCTTATCACATCAGCACTTATCGAAGCGCATTCCTTGTCACCTTCGTTGCTTTGTCACCTTCGTTGATCTTCAAAAATGGCTCAAATGGCTCTGAGCACTATGGGACTTAACTTCTGAGGTCATCAGTCCCCTAGAACTTAGAACTATTTAAACCTAACTAACCTAAGGACATCACACACATCCATGCCTGAGGCAGGATTCGAACCTGCGACCGTAGCGGTCGCGCGGCTCCGGACTGTAGCGCCTAGAAACGCTCGGCCACTCCGGCCGGCCGTTGATCTTCAAAGACCTTACTGCTACACATCATTGGATTCGTCTCGGTGGCCGCTGTCACAAAATAAGTACCCCGCTATAGCTTCCCATTTGAAAAAAACAAAGTTGACCTTCGTATCTCTGAAGCGATCCCACCTAGCAACGAAAAAACCAACGTCATATTATGGCTCCCGTTGTCCCATGCAACTTCTGTCCCACAAACTTTTCATTTCCTATCATACTTTCAGAGTTATTATTGCTGGTAATAGTGAGTCGCCCTGTAGATAACGTGCAGACGTCACGGTGCACCCTGACAGATCCTATGGGTTATTCTCTTCAGAGAATAACGGACTGAGAATAGAGGTGCTTGTGAATCCAAACAATACAGGCACATACGGCGAGCGAAGTGTCTCTTCCTGCGCAACACGCATCTTAGCAGTACTCCAAATTCCGAAGTTCTGAGTAACAACTGCACCCTGTAGTGTAAAATGTGCCTCTTCATTCCATAGTACATTCCACTAGGTTTCAGTTGCTGCGACGTCTGGATCTTCTATGGGTAGCAGTTAAAACAGACCGCAAAATAATTGTAAATTTGTGGTAAGATCTTATGGGACCGACTCCATAGGTCATGGTTGGTTGGTTTGTTTGGGGAAGGAGACCAGACAGCGTGGTCATCGGTCTCATCGGATTAGGGAAGGATGGGGAAGGAAGTCGGCCGTGTCCTTTCAGAGGAACCATCCCGGCATTTGCCTGGACTTATTTAGGGAAATCACGGAAAACCTAAATCAGGATGGCCGGACGCGGGATTGAACCGTCGTCCTTCCGAATGCGAGTCCAGTGTCTAACCACTGCGCCACCTCGCTCGGTCATAGGTCATGGGTTCCTAAGCTTACACACTACTTAATCCAACTTAAACTAACTTAGGCTATGGACAATACACACACCCATGCCCAAGGGAGGACTCGAACCTTCGACGGGGGATAGACCGCAAAACTTTCCGTACTGTTGACCACGGGATGGACAATTCTCGTTACACTGCACGAGCACTAGGCACTACGAGGAGCACATGTTGCATGGTCAGTTACAGCAACAGCGACCTCGTCAATAACTTCCGCCGACACAGGACGCCTTCCTCTTTTAGATGCCCCGCCCAGTTCATCCCTGCACTCGAATTTCGTCATCATCTTTTTCAAACCATTTAAACTCATGGACCTGTCCTCAGACATTTCCGTCAGTGATGCTCTCTCAACACAGCACTTTAATTGCAGCTCAAATAAAATAGTTTCACTAATAGTGCACAGCCCCTCTTCTCGATGGCCATCCTCTTCACTCGCGCTATGACTTATCAAGTTAACAGCATAGGTGTCACAGCGTCATATAAACAGTGTTCAGCACCAGATGTGCTCTCGGTGGTCACATTTGGAACTAATTGTTTTGACTGCATATTTACCATGTGTCGCTGTTCAAAATGGCTCTGAGCACTTTGGGACTTAACATCTGAGGTCATCAGTCCCCTAGAACGTGGAAATATTTAAACCTAACTAACCTAAGGACATCACACACATCCATGCCCGAGGCAGGATTCGAACCTCCGACCGTAGCGATCGCGCGGTTCCAGATTGAAGCGCCTTTAACCGCACGGCCACACCGGCCAGCTTGTTTCGCTGTCATACGACAATTACAGTCCACACTGGATCTCCGTGAGTAGCTACACCTCATTTAGAAGCACCCAGTGTCCATTGCTTATGTCAGCACGATCTGTAATTCCACAAGTATACACGTTCAAAGTCAACAGTTTCCCACTAGAGTACTAAAACAAATGCTCAACCACAGCAATACAAATTCGTCCGCACACAAAGGAAATCTCACAAAAGAAAAGCGGGTAAATAATGTGGCCAGGGGAAAAAAAAGTCACTCGCTACGATACTGACAATGTAAAATGAAGAACACTTGCTTCATGGAAATTATGTCTCAGTCCCCTGACAACTTGTTGAGTAGTATTACCTGCCTATAAATTTCTCTTTTTTCAGTGTCTTTCGTTAAGCAATGACGCCCTGAGAAGTGCTTGTATTAACTCCTTTTCCTCTATTCTCTTTACTGAGCAACTAGAAAAGCTAGCAATTGCTGTAACGTGCCCAGTTACGAAGAACTTTTCCTGCAGTGTTTGTAGAACTGCGATGCTGTGCTGTGTGATCGATAGATGTCGCAAGGATAACGTTCAAACTGCGTAGGTTGGCAGGCGACAGTTAACGAAGGCAGTCATTATTTGGAACATAGAATGGAGGCGTCCTGTGCTCACGGCAGGAGGTATGCGTCTTTCCTGTGCAGAGGGCCACGTTATTTTGTGCGAGCTGTACCTACATGTCTGTTTTCTACTACCATGCCTACAACCCTCCAATTTTGCCTTCTATATTTCGCTGTGGAGCTGGACACTACGTTATATAGACAATGGGAATGCCTGCGACGTCACAAGCTCTCAGAAAAACGTGCGAGATCGTTAGACGCTAACGAGATTACTAATCAGTGACCTCTTCGGCTCTTACTTTTAATACATGCATGCATTCCCGTCCCGTGTCCGTGGCACACGGTAAATGTCGAGGCGTTATGCAAACATACGGCGACAGGGGACGGGGGGGGGGGGGGGGGAGGTGGGCGGGGGCAGGGGGGGGGGGCAAGATAGTCACATTTAATCCTTTTCGCCAATACAGATTGGGCCGTGGCAGCAGCAAATATTTACAGAGCGCAATCAGAGCGTGGACGACACGGTAAGCCCCAGGGACAATACGCAGTGGCATAGCGCTTTGTGTGACCGGCCAGCGCGGGTGTAAATATTGTACAACGCTTCAGTAATAGTGGAGCTGTACTGTTGTGTGTGTGTGTGTGTTAATCAGGTCACAGTTGGGAAGAATAACGAATCGACAGGCCGCGAAGGCACAAATGGAAATATTTCACTGTGCGGACAGCGAACTGTGCTAGTGTATCTGGCGCGGAAATTCATCTGCGCTGCCGACTGTTACACAGTGTGATAAATCGTGTTTTGCACTAATTCTCTGCCATGTTATTTAGAATTTTGAGTTATGAACGATAATCAGCAGCACTAACGGATAATAAATAACATGCTATTTGATATGGTTTTTTTTGTACTCCCAATCCCTCTTTTTTCTTTCACCGTTGTCATCATGTCACAACAATATTACATATATACCAGCTGACTACCCGGCATTTTTCACTTCGCCCTCTATCTGTCCATGTAGTCCTCTCTGTCCATCTCCTTCTCCTCCCTCTCTCTGTCCAATTCCTCCACCACCACTCTCTGTCCATCTTCTGTTGCTCCTCTCTCTATACAGCTGCTATTTCTCCATCTGTTTGTCCATCTGTTTCTCCCCACTCTGTTCATCTATTCCTTCGCACTCCCTCTGTCCATTTCCTCTTCCCCTTGTTTATCCATTTTCTCCTCGCCATCTCTCTGTCCATCTCCGGCCGGCCGGTGTGACCGAGCGGTTCTAGACGCTTCAGTCCGGAACCGCACGACTGCTACGGTCGCAGGTTCGAATCCTGCCTCGGCCATGGATGTGTGTGGTGTCCTTAGGTTAGTTAGGTTTAAGTAGTTCTAAGTTCTAGGAGAATGATGACCTCAAGATGTTAAGTCCCATAGTGATCATAGCCATTTGAACCATTTTGTCCATCTCCACCGCTCCCATCTCTCAATGCAGTTCCTCTTTCACCCTCTCTGCCTGTGCGTCTCATCCTCTCCACGTTATCATCACAGCAGGGTGATGGTTCTTACCACCACAGTATTTCTTTCCTGATAATGAGTGATATATGTGTCAAGTTTGGCTAAAATCGATGCACGAATTTAGGAGAAGTTCTTTACACCCGGCTTTAGCCGCGTATGCACATGTCATATTTCACGTATGTCTGATATATTTCACCGTATTTGTCCACATATTTTACCTGTATCTTCAGCGAATTTCGCTCTGCAGTTTCGTTGCTACCCAGCTCAATGTTTATGACGTCATGCAGCCACAATGATATGATTTTGCAGATATATTCAGAGGTATATGTGAATACTGCCAACGGCCCTGCTGCAATGGTAACACCTTCATGATCTGTTCGGGCGGAGTTTAGTTTAGTTTTTATATGTGAATATTTCATCCGAAATGTGTTGCGAAAGAAGTAATAAATCTAAAAGTCATGCATGATGTGGAACTTTTTCGCGCGTCTCATTGTTTATAACGCTATGTCTCCTGAACTACGTGTCGCAGAATGACATAATTATGCAGATTCATTCTATGGTGTGAATGAATATTGACTGAAAATTGTGTAGCGAATACAGTTAGTAGTAAACTAAACTCCGCCCGAACAGGCCATAGAGGCCCAACGCTAACGACCGGCCGCCGTGTCATCCTCAGACACAGGCGTTACTGGATGCGGATATGGAGGGGCATGTGTCAGCACACCGCTCTCCCGGCCGTATGTCAGTTTACGTGACCGGAGCCGCTATTTCCCAATCAAGTAGCTCCTCAGTTCGCTTCACAAGGGCTGAGTGCATCCCACGTGCCAACAGCGCTCGGCAGACCGGATGGTCACCCATCCAAGTTCTAGCCCAGCCCGACAGCGCTTAACTTCGGTGGTCTGACGGGAACCGGTGTTACCAATGTGGCAAGGCCGTTGGCACAATTAGTAGTAAAGAAGTAATAAATTAAAACCTAATGACTGATTCGGCAATTTTCTGCATGGACAACGTAAATGTAGTGGGTGTTGTCAGTGCATGTTTCGTAAATGTTTGAAATTATGGGTAAAGTCACTAAGTGCTTTCGTCCTTTATTACTGCAAGAATAAAGTCTGAGTATTCGCGCTTCGTGGACTGTAGTTTCTCACCCTCCCCCTCGCACCTTGGATAGATAGTTTACAAACGTAGCCGTATCGGAAATCCTTACATACTTGGCACGAAAGCCACTGATGATGCCATTTTTGGACGTCAGATAAATCGCTCCGTTTCCGCATTGCGACAACTACTGCACTGTTTCCCGAGTTCCCCCCGACACGCTTTATATACCCTCCACTGCTAGTGCTTGTAATGTCCCCACAGCAAATACCCTCTACCACGCACCAATTAATCATTTTCAATCAAACCATCCACATTCATTCACTTTGGAAAAGTTATCTGAACTGATTTTCTCGTAATATATGCGCCGACAGCTTGTCGACGCCAAAGTATTTTCTAATGCATTTATTCTTTGAAATAACAGAGGTGCATATATGCATTCTTCATGGTTGTTAGAGTGGTAACTGGTTCAGCTTCTGGAGTATCTGTTGAGGGATCGACGTGTTTCTGAGAGATACATATTCTGCTTTTGTTCTCGCAAAAGCGAGCCAAGTAACATTTGTGCCGCTAGCGGTTTGTTTTGAAGAGAAAGAGATTGTAAGAGGAAAATAATGTAGGCGTGGAATCACCAGAGATGTGGACATGTAATGGAGATGGATTTAATACACGATTTCCTCCATAAATAAGGTTTGTGACTCTTTTGTTCTGGAGTGAATGGACGAATGAGTTTTTCCTGAATCATTTGTTGATCACGTTGGCCCTGTAATTAGTGGGGAAGTTTCAGCTGAGTCGAAGAGATCCTGCAATCATTGAGTCTGTGTTAATTCGTCCAAAAAGGCTTCGTACACATCTGGAATTCGCAATCTTTCGTAAAAGGAACAAATTGTCCAAACGATTGATTCTCCCGACTGACTGCAGTGTTTAATAATAATAAAAAATGTAAAGATCTCTTACAGCAAGCCAGCCGCTGATTACCAAGACGAAGGACTCCACCAAAGATTCTATTTGGCTGATTTTTTTTACCACTATACACGTAATGAAATCTTATATTAAAAACTATACATAGATAAAGGAGAGAAAGAGGGAGAGCGAATGAAAGTAGAGATAATACTAGTAATCCTCCATTAGTCTAATTTTTCGCCTGTCTTATCACGGATCAGCCAAGAACTGGGAGGGCCTTACTTTACTGTATAGACTTATGGGTGAAGGTGAAGGGATCTTAAAGGCAACAGATACACGTCTATACGGACAAGACATTACACAGAGATAGCGGCTAGCTGCATTGATCATCTATTCTTAGATAAAGAGACGGCAACTAATTATCCGAACATTTAAAATGTTAAATGCTGCAAACCGCCGTCTGGGAGTGGTTACTCCACTTTGACGGACATATTAGTTCGTCACATTAAGCTGAATGGACCGCTAGCACTGGTCACTCAACATATATTTTCTTTAATGTCCTTTGTTGTTAATAACATGAGCTTATTCCGAAGAATGATCACCTTTAGCCAAGTTAATACTGGGCAGAAATCCAATCTACATTTGTATAGGACCTTCTCTTGTGCGGTAGGGCAAACAAGGTACAGCAAAAATTTTAAAAATCGCAGCACTAACACTCGTATTTCGAAGTCCAACTAAGGAATTTCCTCACGGCTCACTTCTTCTACTCTGTCGGGCAACTTCTGAAGACAAGCAAATTCTTATGTTAGCAGCTGGTTGCCTGCATTGCATTGGTGTAAGTTTTAGT
The DNA here is from genome assembly GCF_021461395.2 of Schistocerca americana. Classification (NCBI taxonomy): domain Eukaryota; kingdom Metazoa; phylum Arthropoda; class Insecta; order Orthoptera; family Acrididae; genus Schistocerca; species Schistocerca americana. The sequence continues at coordinate 157,319,683 of NC_060128.1, read as the reverse complement.
TTATTTATTATTACTTTTTCTGATATCGTACACAGAATATGTCTGGAACTAACTGTAACGCCAGGTGAAACTAGCAATCAACATCCCCGAAAATTAGCACCTGTACGAGATGTAACCAGATTTTAAACGGTACGAAATTTCCAGGGGCACGCGTGGACTCTGACGACAATTTATTGGTTATGAACAGTAGATTGAAACTGAAGAAACTGCAGAAAGGTAGGAAATTAAGGATAAGTTCTAAAAGCCTGAAGTTGATTAGAGTTTCAGAGGCAACGTTACAACGACTGGCAAGAACAGGGAAAAAGAATACAGTAGAAGACGAACAGACAGCTATCAGAGAAGAGATATTGAAGGCAGCAGAGGATCAAATCGGTAAAAAGACAAGCCCTACTAGAAATTCTTGGATAACACAGGAGGTATTGAATTTAACTGATGAAAGGAAAAAAATAAAAATGCAATGAAGAAAGGAAGTGAAACTGAATACAAGCGTCTAAAAAACGGGATTGACAGGTAGTGCAAAATGGCTAAGCAGGAATTGCTACAGGAAAAATGTAAGGATTTAGAAGCGTATATCAGTAGGAGAAAGATGGGTAAGGCCTATAGGAAAATTAAAGAATACTTTTGTGAAAAGAGAAGCAGCTATATGGATCTCAAGAGCTCAGATGAAATACCAGAAGGGAAGGCTGAAATGTGAAAGTAGTACATGGAGGGTCCACGCAAGGGGGATGTTAAGTATAATATAATAGAAATGGAAGAGGACAAAAATGAAGATGACATGGGAGATATGATATTCGAGAATTTGACAGAGCACTGAGATACGAAAGTCAAAACAAGGCCCTGGGAGTAGACAACATTCCGTCGTAACTACTAATAGCTTGGGAGAACGAGAGATGACAAAATTCTTCCACCTGGTAAGCAAGATGTATCAGACACGCGATATTCCCTTGGATTTTAAGAAGAATATAATAATTCCAGTTTTATAGAAAACAACTGGTGACAGGTGTGAATATTACTATCAACTTAATAAGTCATGATTGCAAAATACTAACACAAATATTTACAGAAGAATGGTGGAATCCGACGCCTGAGAATATCAGTTTGGCTTATAGAGAAACATGGGCACGTACGAGGCAATACTGACCCTACGACTTATCTTAGAAGACAGGTTAAAGAAAGTAAACCTATGTTTAAAGCATTTGCAGACTTAGAGAAAGCCTTTTGACAACGTTGATTGGAGCATTCTTTTTCAAATTTTAAAAAGAGCAGGGATAAACCGCTGGGAGCGAAAGGCAGTTTACAACTTGTACAGAAACCAGATGGCAGCGTTAACAGTCGACGAGCATGCATGGAAGCAACCGTTGAGAAAGGGCAGAGACGGGAGCCTATCGCCGACGTTATTCACTCTGCCAAGCACTAAACGAATTAAGGTCTAGAAATAAAAACTTTGAAGTTTGTCGATGAGAGTACCAGAGCAGTAAAGGACATGGAGGTGCAGTTGAACAGTATCTTGAAAGGAGGATATAAGGTGAATATCAGGAAAAGCATAACAAGATAATGGAATACAGTCGAATTAAATTAGATGATGCTGAGGGAATTAGATTAAGAAAACACGCACATAAAGTAGTAGAGTTTTTCTATTTGAGCAGAAAAATAACTGAAGATGATTGAAGAAAACAGGATATAAAATGCACATTGGAAACGGCAAGAAAGGCGTTTCCGAAGAAGAGAAATTTGTTAACATCGAATATTGATCAAGTGTCAGGAAGTCTTTTCTGGTAGTATTTGTGTGGAGTGGAAGTGGCACGTGATGATAAAAAGTTTAGACAGAAAAAGAGAGTAGAAACTTTTTGAAATGTGGTGCCACAGAAGACTGCTGACAGAAGATTGCAAATGATTAAGTGGGTAGATTAAGTAGCTAATGAGGAGGTACTAAATAGAATTGGCGATAAAAGAAATTTGTGGCAAAACCTCACTAAATGAAAGGATCGGTTGATATGACACATTCAAGACATCAAGGGATCTCCAATTTAGCACTGGAGGGTAGTTTGGGGGTAAAAATCGCACAAGGAGACCAAGAGATGGATACAGTAAACATATTCAGAAGGAAGTAGGTTGCAGTCGTTACTCGGATAGAGTAGCGTGGAAAGCTGTATCAAATCAGACACGGACTGAAGACCACAGCAACAACAACGAGTTGTAAACGTCAATGAGTGGCTCCAGCTGGGATGGAAAACGCGAAGTAATTTGTGGACTGTCTTCCTTTCCAAATCAAGGCTGGAGGCGTTGTTACACGGTATTTACGGGATGTTTCTTGGGATGTGTATTTTTTCCCACAATTCATATATCAGAAATACCACGAATAAACGAAATTTTGATTGCTAGTAAACAGTCACTGACAAAACGAACTAATAGCACTCATGAATTCAGCGCCAGAAGGAAAACAACGTATTTATGCAAAAAATGAAAGAGCGGAGCAAATCTCTTTCATCAGCGGGGGTTAGAACCAACTAGTTGGTAATCAAGCACAATCATCATCTTTGTTCGAGCCTTGACTGTCGGGTGATCCGTATCGCGATGTTGGCAACGCCCGGTGCGTAGGCTGCCCGCAGAGCAGGTCGTGGAGTGAGGTCAGCAGGCAGTGCGCGTGCACACAGTGTTACGTTAATGCAGCAGGCTGTGCAGTGCGCCGAACATGCACGGCGTAGGATTTATCGCGCAAACATGCGCTACGGTGGACACACCTACTCTACAGGGGGCAGCAATAAGCGAGGCGGATCTGATCGCAACCCGACCGAGAATTATGCGAAGTGAAATATCGGGACCTTTACACTCCACCTGTAATCTCACTCACACGCACCTTACACTTCGTAATTATCAGGCCAGTTTCCATAAGTAAAGCGAAATATTCAACCTGGCGATACAACCATTATGCTTTCACCCGTGACATAATCAAAATGGTGGACACACAGTCAAATAATCGAAATTCAATAAGCGTTATGCCAAATTGCTGGAATTACAGGTATTTCCATAAATCATAATCGAACTATTACTTTACAGTTTAGCCTTAGACTGCTATCCTATTATAAGCAACAATACGGAAATATCAACCAGGTATTTGAACAGATATTTTAACGACGTGACTGTGTCAAGCAGCACATTACTAATACTGTATCCGAACAATTACGAATTGAATTTTTGTTCCTACTCATCCGCATTAACTTACACTTTTCTACATTTAGAGCTGGCCATCATTAATCACGCCAGATAGAAATTTCGTCTATGTCATCATGTATTCTCCTACAGTCACTCAACTCCGACACCTCACCGTACACCACAGCATCATCAGCAAACAACCACCCTGTCCGCCAGATCATTTATGCACACAGAGAATAATAGCGGTGCTATCACGATTCCCTGTGACACTCTTGACTATAATGTTGTCTCTAATGAACACTTGTCATCGAGAACAACATACTGAGTTATGTTACTTAAGAAGCCTTCGAGCCGCTCACGTACAAGGGTTTGGCAACTGGTTTTTTACAGCTCTTACAAAATAGATAAGTGTTCCAAAGTTTTACTGACCTTCAAAGTAGTCATCAGTATTGTGTATAACCCGCTGCCAGCGATGTGGAAGTCGCAGGATACTCTTAGCAGTGCCAGTTGTGTTGACAGTTCGAGAGGCGCGGTCTGTTGGCCGACGAATTTGTAGCAGTTCTGAAGCGAATGCCGTGAAGTGTTTTCTTCAGTTTGGAAATCGAGTTGAACTCACCAGGGCTTAAGTTAGGGGAGTGCAGTAGGTGGTCGTAGATTGTGTTCCAAAAATGAACAGCATAGAGACATAAGTGATGACACATTCTGCAGGACCTGACCATCATTTTGCAGGACAATGCTCAAGCACGTACAGTGCAAGCTGTTACTGATTTGTTTGACTGATGGGGCGCTAAGTGCTATAGCACAGAGGTGCAACCCTTCGGCAAAAATGCTGCAGATTTCCATGCTGGGCCATCAACAAGTTTCAGCTTGGGAACCATTGAACGAAACATCATCGATATGGGCTTTCAGAACCGAAGGCCCACTCGTGTATCCTTGATGACTACACGACAGAAAGCTTTATGCCTCGCCTGGGCCGGTCAACACCGATGCTGGATTGTTGAAGACTGGAAACATGTTGCCTGGTCACACGAGTCTCAAATTGTATCGAGCGGATGAATGTGTACGGGTGTGGAGACAGCCTCATGAATCCATGGACCCTGCTTGTCAGTAGGGGACTGTTCAAGCTGGTGGAGGGTCTGTAATGATGTGGGGCGTGTGCAGTTGGAGTGATACGGGACCCCTGATACGTGCAGATACGACTCTGACAACGTCAAATCTCACCAGGGTATCTGAGTCTTTCAGCTTGAAGTTGTCGAGACGTTTTACGAAATCCACAGAAATACGATCGTGATGAGGGTTGTTTCATTATTCATCAGGGTGCCACTTCGAGAGTGAATTGAGGTTATTGCAAAGAAATTTGATGAGAAGACGACCGACCTTTTCAAGCACGTTCTGACCCCCACGTATTTTCTCTTTAATGGAGAATGCTATGAACAAACAGAAGGAGTCGCAATGGGCAGCCCACTCTCGCCTGTGGTCGCGAATTTCTATATGGAGTACTTCGAGGAGAAAGCTTTGGCGTCATCCAAATGGAAACCTACTTGTTTTCTACGTTATGTGGATGACACGTTCGTCATCTGGCCCTACGGAAGGGATAAGCTCCTAGACTTCCTTACACGCACGAACTCCATACAAGGGAACATCAAATTCACTATGGAGACCAAAGCAGAAGGAAGATTACCATTCTTGGACGTATTGGTCAAAAGAAGAGCACATGGCAGCCTGGGCCATGGGATGTACAGAAAGAAAACGCACACCGACCTGTATTTGCCAGCGGATAGCTGCCACCACCCCGCGCAGAGGAATGGGGTGCTAAAAACGCTGATGCACAGGGCGCGCACTATCTCTGACGCTGAGAGTCTGCCCCAAGAGCTCGAACGCCTCAAAACTGTATTCCGGAAAAACGGGTACTCGAAATGGCAGATCAGACGCGCTGTCCACCCCACCTCTACAGTACAGTGTGTGGAGACGGAAGAAGTTACGGAGAACGAGAGAGCCACTGCCTGTACACCGTATACTGGCGCACTATCGGGGAAAGTAGGACGAATATTGAGTAAAACGAATAGGAACTGTCTTTTGCCCACCAAATAAAATGCGAACATTATTGGGAAGTGTCAAAGACGATCTCGGTTTGCGGAAGGCTGGCATATACCATATTCCGTGTCAATGTGGGAAGACTTATACTGGACAGACAGTGCGCACCATCGAAGATCATTGCCAAGAACATCAGAGGCACACTCGGCTTGGGCACCCCAAAAAGTCTGCCGTCGCAGAGCACTATTTGTTCGAAAATCACGAAATGGACTACCAACATACCAGGGTCTTGGCACAGACCTCTAAATACTGGGACAACGTCGTTATAGAGGCTATCGAAATTTGTGCCATGGACGGACTCATCAACGGAGATTGCGGTTACAACCTCAACAGGGCATGGGAACCACCATTGAGTCTAATCAAAAAGACGCTCAGCAAAGGAAACGTACGGTTAAATAGGGTGGACGAGGCAATTACACCGACGCCACCAAAGACTCCGACGGCAGCGTCTCACCGACCGCTGATGCGCGGGCGCGGACCGCGGAGAGAACGCCTCGCGAAGGATAGGATTTAAGACGGCCACCAGCCCTCAGGAGCTCAGTTTGTCAGCGCACCTGTCGATGCCGACATGTCTGATAGCCGAAATATTGTGCCCGTTGGAAAAAAAAGGGTTCAAATGGCTCTGAGCACTATGCGACTTAACTTCTGAGGTCATCAGTCACCTAGAACTTAGAACTAATTAAACGTAATTAACCTAAGGACATCACACACATCCATGCCCGAGGCAGGATTCGAACCTGCGACCGTAGCGGTCGCTCGGTTCCAGACTGTAGCGCCTATAACCGCACGGCCACTCCGGCCGGCTGCCCGTTGGACACTATGGTCCGGCAGTACAACCGTGGACTGTTTGAGCATTATTGAGAGTGTTTGGGATGCCTTGTAACGTGTTGTTCAAAAGAGATCTCCACCCCTTCAGGTGCCAATTCCCTCGAGGACTACTTCAGACATTAGTCCGGTCTATTCCACGTCGTGATGCGGCATTTCTGCGTGCTCGCGGAGGCCTACATGATGTTAGGCAGGTATACCAGTTTTGTGGCTCTTGTGTGTATGACGTAATTCATTTTTCATTGAGAAATTCAGCCACTATTTTCAATAGTTGTTGTGGTCTTTAGTCCTGAGACTGGTTTGATGCAGCTCTCCATGCTACTCTATCCTGTGCAAGCTTCTTCATCACCCAGTACCTACTGCAGCCTACATCCTTCTGAATCTGCTTAGTGTATTCATCTCTTGGTCTCCCTCGACGAATTTTACTCTCCACGCTGCCCTCCAGTACTAAATTGGTGATCCCTTGATGCCTCAGAACATGTCCTACCAACCGGTCCCTTCTTCTAGTCAAGTTGTGCCACAAACTCCTCTTCTCCCCAATTCTATTCAATAACTCCTCATTAGTTATGTGATCTACCCTTCTAATCTTTAGGATTCTTCTATAGCACCACATTTCGAAAGCTTCTATTCTCTTACTATTTATCCTTCATGTTTCACTTCCATACATGGCTACACTCCATGCAAATACTTTCAGAAACGACTTCCTGACACTTAAATCTATACTCGATGTTAACAAATCTCTCTTCTTCAGAAACGCTTTCCTTGCCATTGCCAGTCTACATTTTATATCGTCTCTACTTAGACCATCAGTTATTTTTCTCCCCAAATAGCAAAACTCCTTTAGTACTTTAAGTGTCTCATTTCCTAATCTAATTCCCTCAGCGTCACCCGACTTAATTCGACTACATTCCATTATCCTCGTTTTGCTTTTGTTGATGTTCATCCTACATCCTCCTTTCAAGACACCGTCCATTCCGTTCAACTGCTCTTCCAAGTCCTCCGCTGTCTTTGACAGAATTACAATGTCATCGGCGAACCTCAAAGTTTTTATTTCTTCCCCATGAATTTTAATTCCTACTCCGTTCTTTTGTTTCCTTTACTGCTTGCTCAATATACAGATTGAATAGCATCGGGGCTACAACCCTGTCTCACTCCCTTCTCAACCACTGCTTCCCTAGACTCTCTATTTTCAATAGAGGAACTGGTTATAGCGTAATATGCAGCCTATAAAGTAAATTGTTGATTAAGTTAGAGCTGGCGGTTTTTTTTAAATATTTCTTTCCTCCGTTTGAGTGCTGCCCCGCCATCCAACATAGTAAGAACGAATGTACCTAAGTTGCACTACGCAGCGCATTGAGCCATGCGGCGCGTACTGGTCATAGTATTTTGGTTCACGAGCGTACGGCTCAGTTGATAGTAGCAAATAGTACAGAATGGAATGGGGAAACCGATACGCGCAGCTTCTGCCAGTACTTGCACTGCCGCACGCCCACCTTCAGCCAGACTCGCCCGCGGGGTGTGTACAGCGCACAGAAGCTGCCTCCCGCCTAGGTCGCGGGCTGCGGAGCGTAAACAGTGCGTCGACCTGAGACGGGCGCGCGCTGTTTGCTGGCGCTGTGTACCCGCGTCTGATGCACGCCCGTGTTTGCAGAGGGCCGCTTCCTCCAATCAGTGCCGCGACTGGCAGTACACGCCCCGCAGCGCCTCTGTGATGCTGCAGTGTTGAGAAGCCAAGCCGCTACTCGCACGACACGACTGTACCAAAGTCACGCTGCTGTGGGGGGCGCGTCTCACGCCTCTACAGACCACCAGTACATGGCGCTACTCAGGTGTCATATTCGCTGTCTCTCTCTCTGTCTCTGTCTCTCTCTCTCTCTCTCTCTCTCTCTCTCTCTCTCTCTCTCTCTGATCGTTCAGACTGTTGTAACTGCGACCGGGACGGTCGCGGTGTTGACATGACGGAAAGCCCGGCGGGTCCCACGGAGAGGCCCGCGAACAACAACACAACGGGAGAGGACGGACACGACCGACGAAGGACAGAACGAACAGCAACAAGATCGAACAACAGAGTCTAAAGGAAACCTAACAAACACGTCCACTCGTACACAAAACAAGAAAGTAAGTGAGCTGTCTAACGCGAGGCGATGTGTCCACAGACGTACGCGAGATTGGAGTGGCTGGCTGAGCTTTTTTGTCCGTTATTGTGTTTCAATTCCCCATCGAGGCTGGCTGGCAGCAGCATCTGCACTGCTCTTTAGCCAAAATACATAGAATAATAGAAGACATTTAAAAAAAATAAGGAAGGAGAAAACATCGTGAACATAGATGCAAAAAAGGGGGAACATCGTGGAAGACAATACACAAAAAAGGGAGCGACTGTAAAATGGAGATAAAAACTGTAAAAAAGTAGCACACACAAAAAACCACACACTGGGACAACTAAAAGAAACACGGGGCTGTATGACCGGAGCATAAAAGTATCAATGGATGGCGTAGCACATAATAAACACTGACAGAACACTAAGTACACAGCCAGCACAATTAAAATCACACCTTTCAACAAACAGGAGAAACAGCACTAAACACGACACTGACGTCGCATGATGATCAAAACGGAGGATCTGCCAGGCGTAAGGAGATGAGGCAGATGGGAAAAACAGAGGGATGGGAATTGAGGGGGGGGGATAGGTGGGGGTGCGCTGGAGAGGGCCAGGTAGGGAGGGATGTGGGAGGGAAAGAGGCAAGGATGGTGGCAGGGTCTCAGGGGGGGGGGGGGTGGAAAATCTGCTCGAGGGAGAAGGTGGCCCTGGGGGGAGGGGGACGCCAGGCCAGGTTATAGTTGGAACGAAGGGTACATGTCACGGCGATGTTCATCATCCGGGAGGGGTCACCTGGCTGAGCTTTTTTTTTCCTTTATTGAATTTCGATTCCTCCCGAAGGGGTTGGGCTGGCAGCAGCATATTACGCTGCTCTGCAGCCTACAGACTTTTTAAAACGTAAGAAGAAGATAAGAAACAATAAAAAGGCGATAAAATGGTGACTTAAATTGTAAAATGGCGGAAAAATTGGGGAAAGTTAAAACATAAAGCAAAATGTGGCAATGCTAATAAAATTCAGAGGAATCAGACAAGTAACATAGTAGATAGACAATTAAAGAAACATGGCGACAGTCTGGTTTCTGTTTGCAAGAGATATAAAATGCACATTCAGCAACAGTGTGATGTCCGTTCGCAACACTTCCGAAAATACGCACAACACTGAACACTCACTGTAAACACTGCACGAAAATGTCGGCACAAAGATGACACACCCTAGCCAAGGGCGGATGGGGGGGGGGGGGGGACCTGGACAGATGAGAGAGAAAACAAGGAGGGAGGAGAGGAAAAACGAAAGGGGGGGAACCAAAGGAGGGAGAGGACTCATAAGGGGGGGTAGGGCAGACACGAGAGGGAATGGGAAAAGGTGGAGGGGGAAATGCAAAAGGACTTTTGGGAGAGAAGGGGGGCAGAAGAGGGTAGGTGGGGAAAAAAGAGGATGGAAGGGGGAGAGGGAGCCCAAGAAAAGGATGGAGGAAAGGAGGGGAGTGAGGATCAGAGTTGATAGGAAGGATAAATGGAGGGAGAGAGGGCATCATCCAGGAGGGGGAGTTGATGGAAGCCACCTCGGAAAAGGAGATGAAGGGTGTAGAGATGGAGGGTAGGGGGGACACAACAGTGAAGATGTGGTAGGGGGCAGGGATGGGAGAGGAGAGGAGCAACCAGGGGGTGGGGGGGATCAACGCGGCGGGAGGTGTAGAGTACGCAGATATGTTCAAGGAATAGGAGCAGATGGGGGAAAGGAATGAGGTCATAGAGGATCCGCATGGGGGACAGGAGGCGTATATGGAAGGCGAAGCGAAGTGCATGACACTCAAGGATCTGGAGGGACTTATAGAATTTAGGGGGGGGGGGCAGATATCCAAGCGGGACTGGCATAACAGAGGATGGGACGGATTAAGGATTTGTAGGCGTGGAGGATGCTAGAGGGGTGCAACCCCCATGTCCGGTCAGAGAGGAGTTTGAGGAGTCGGAGGCGGTTGTGGGCTTTGGATTGGATGGAGCGGAGATGAGGGATCCAGGTGAGGTGACAGTCAATGGTGAGGCCTAGGTAGGTGACGGTGGGAGTGAGGCGGCTGGCTGAGTGAGAGGGAGGCGCTTAAGTACTCCATCGGGGGCGTTGCTATTGGCCGCTGGAACCACGTGTTCCGCTGTGGCGCCCTCACACTAAAAGCGTGCCAGGGGGCGCGCGCCGCCACTGCTTACGACGAGATGGCGCAGAGACCTCTACGTCCATGACGTCTGGCAGGGATTCAAATTCCGCGGCGCACGGTACCAGACAGAAGATTCCGACTCTCAGTGACCACACGAATTTAAGCACGACAATTTTTTCTGTTCTTCACTCTCTCCCATGGGCTTCCCACAGTGGAATCCATTACTTCTGCGATGCCACCGGTCCGTCTCATCCTTTGCCGCCCTCTTCTGCTTCTGTCTTCCATCCTTCCCAGCGTTAAGGTCTTTTCCACTAAATCGTGTCTTCTTATGATGTGCCAAAAGTAGATCAGTTTTTCTTCAAGTATCTGACGTTCCAGGGAGCAATATGATTTTATTTCCTGTTTAGTTCTCTTTGGGGTCCATGGAACGCTGAGGAGTTTCTCCCAACACCACAATTCAAAGGAGTTTATTCTACGCCGTTCAGCCTTTCTTACGATTCAGCTTTCCCATCCGTGCTGTAACGTAGCGAACTATTACGAGTTGTCATCTTGCACTGAAAGCCTAGCTTGCGTGGAGCAGGGAGGAGAGCAGATTTTGGTTCTCACGCTGACACAGCTGACGCTGGCTCCTGGGCCGAGCGAGCCCTGTACTTGCTTAAGGCAGAGTGCAATACGTTACACATACTTACTATGGATCTGCAGAAGTATTATTAAATACTAATCTATCTTTTTCATACTGAGTATACCAAATTCAATGGATTCACAGATAAATTTTTACCTAAAACTCATAGTAACTGGCAGTGTGAAACAGAGTCAGGGACTACAACGTATTTATCTATAGTATCAATTGAAACTACAACCATGAGGATACGTTCATATAATCTAATTTTATGGAATTTTCTTTAGTTTAATAACCACAGGTCTCTGAAGTAATTAAAAGTGCATTAGAAAGTTATTATTTCATCGTGTTTCGCTTGTGTGAGTGTTTTGGAGAGACTGGTAGAGTGAACGGAGCATATACGTAAAGTGCGAATGTAATATTTTATTAAAACTGTATAAATGTATGCGTGAGAAAGTTGTTGTGCGTTGGGGGAATTTGTGACGTATGTCCGAGTGAGCTTGATTTCGTAAAAGACAGTCAGAAGGGCCGTTGAGTATTAAATTTATTAGTAATTTATTTTTCGGAAAAGAATCGTATTTTGTTTTCATTAAATTTTATTTAGTTTCGGAATCTAGTCTAAATTACTTGTGGTAATATGAGTGGCTGACATTAGAAATATCGCGAGTATAGAAGTCCTCGAGGTGATCTGATTGGCTGCTTAACATGCAAGCCAATAAGAATTCTGAATTCCTCGCGCGTCTGAGAAGGGCTTTGTGCCTCAGCTCTATGAGTCGAGATAGTCTCTCGGGAGGCACCTTCTGGTATACATGTATGTTAAACCGCATTGATCAGATTTGAACCAAAAGAAGAAATTCACGCGTTTGATCGATTCTCGTGTCACTGACGAAGAGTGTCTACAGTATTGAGTATTTTGTGAAAATGTGAACCTTGTGAGTGGTTTATTTTAGGAAATATTCGCGTGTGAACTTTTCATAAATAAACTCCACGTGGCGTGTTTCGTGCAGATTATGAGACATTATGACGAGCATTTCTTTACAAGAAGTCTACTGAACGACTTAATGTGGTAACTCGCAAGTGGTCGTGGGTGACTGATTGTTTACGGCGTTCAAAATATCGGGTCGGAGTAAATATCTTCTGGCTGTTTTCGGGTGCGAACTCGTAACAGAGACAGTGGGTAACATTGCATAGTTGATGTCGAGATATTAAATACGGACTTGACAGCCATTTTACGTGTTTTAAAGACAATAACCCAACTTCAAGGAAATTTTAGACATTTTTTCAAACGTTCACGCAAGAAATCCGAACGTTCGATGGTTGATAACTTTCAGCTACTGCCCATGGGCGGGATTGTCTAATTTTCGTCAACACTGCATTTGTCAGCTAAACCAATATGTACCATCCCACCACAGAGTGAAAGGGGGGGGGGGCGGGGCGACAACCTGAAACGTATTCACGTAGGTGGACTGTTTGTTTAAAGGATACTGAGAGACCAACCCACCCCGAGGCAATGCATCACAGCTGGAAAGACCGTAGCCTATACAACACGGATTTTTGTTGTCAGAGTTATGTCCTACTCCTTAAACATTGTAAGGTTGGACAATGCCTTTCTACCAAGTAACAAGAGTCTCTTGGTTTCATGGCTGCAGTCAGCATCAGCAGAAATCTGGGAGCCGAGATGACTGAAGATAGATACTGTCTCTGTTGTTTCTCCTTCTGTATGCCATGAAATTGTCGATGTAGTTGCCATAATTTTTGTTTCCTTGACATTCAGCAGTAGAGCAGCCTTTTCACTTTCTGCTTCCACCTTCAGTAAGAGGATCTTTAACTTTGAGTCAGTTTGTACCGTCAAGATCGTATCATCGGCATAACTAATACTATATACGCTTATCCTAGCTATTTTAATTGCGGTTTCGTCTTCATCCAACCCGACATTCCTCATAATTTGCTCTGCATTCAGATTGAATAAATATTCAGCATTCCTAGTGCCTTCTTGGTCGGCGTATAAATTTCGTGTGAGGTAAGAGAGATAATACTCCTATGTTCTTGAGAACTTCCTATAATTTATTGTGGTTGACACGGTCAAACAGATAATGTGAAAATACTGTTGTTTTAAAACTTATCATTTGTTGCTGTTAAGGTAATGGCTCTGAGCACTATGGGACTTAACATCTATGGTCATCAGTCCCCTAGAACTTAGAACTACTTAACCTAACTAACCTAAGAACATCAAACAACACCCAGTCATCACGAGGCAGAGAAAATCCCTGACCCCGCCGGGAATCGAACCCGGAAAGCGAGAACGCTACCGCACGACCACGAGCTGCGGACATTGTTAAGGAAATGGCAGCTCGGAAACTGGCGGAGCAGTTTTGTCGTGTCAGCAAGGCAAAACCAAGTACTGGAAACTATAGACAAAGTACCCAGAGACCGAGCTTTGCGCGAGCGAAGAGGGGAGTCTGTGGAGAAAGTAATGTGACAGAATTGATGGAGGAAGGCCCTTAAACGATAAAAGAACCTTACGTTACGGAATCAATGAGGCCAGATCCTTAGGAAACAAGGAAGTATGTGATGAGACAGAACTAATACAGCAAGGACCTTAGGTAATAAAGGGGTAAGAACTGAAACAGAGTGTGGGAGCAACGAGGGGAAAAGAAATAGCGCTCGTCGTGGAGAATACACTACGTCATGAGAATACATAGGATGCATTTCGAGACTGTATAGGAAGAGGCTCCTCTACTCCTAGACTCAACCTCTGCTTCTACCTGAAGTGCAACTCAAAAGGTTTACCAGAAGGCGAAGGGAAGCCCTTCCGATAATGTCATTATTCAATCTGTATATTGAGCAAGCAGTAAAGGAAGCAAAAGAAAAATTCGGAGTAGGTATTAAAATCCATGGAGAAGAAACAAAAACTTTGAGGTTCGCCGATGACATTGTAATTCTGTCAGACAGCAAAGGGCTTGGAAGAGTAGTTGAACTGAATGGACGGTGTCTTGAAAGGAGGATATAAGATGAACATCGTCAAAAGCAAAACGAGGATAATGGAATGTAGTCGAATTAAGTCGGGTGATGCTGAGGGAGTTAGGTTACAAAATGATACACTTAAAGTAGTAAAGGAGTATTGCTATTTGGGAAGCAAAATAACTGACGATGGTCGAAGTAGAGAGGATATAAAATATAGACTGGCAATGGCAAGGAAAACGTTTCTGAAGAAGAGAAATTTGTTAACATTGAGTATAGATTTAAGTGTCATAAGTCGTTTCTGGAAGTATTTGTATGGAGTGTAGCCATGCTGAAGATTAGATGGGTAGATCACATAACTAATGAGGAGGTATTGAATAGAATTGGGGAGGAGAGGAGTTTGTGGCACAACTTGACAAGAAGAAGGGACCGGTTGGTAGGACATGTTATGAGGCATCGAGGGATCCCAAATATAGCATTAGAGGGCAGCGTGGAGGGTAAAAATCGTAGAGGGAGACCAAGAGATGAATGCACTAAGCAGATTCAGAAGGATGTAGGTTGCAGTAAGTACTGGGAGATGAAGAAGCTTGCACAGGATAGAGTAGCATGGACAGCTGCATCAAACCAGTCTCTGGACTGAAGACCACAACAACAACAACAGGGACGGCCAGGTGGGTGGAAGGAGAAAGCGAGACAAAACTGTAGGACAGACCCTACAGATGACGAAGAAGCTGTTCAGACGTTAGCGCAGAACTGGGAGTCGGCGAGAAACGCACGCGGACAGACGCTACAAGTTTGGAGGCGCTGGGGAGCGCTCTGAGTCCATTACCTACAGGACGCTCTTGGTCTAAGAGTGTGTACGAAGGTTCAGTAGGAAGACGGAACGGCGACAAACAGTTACTGTCTCTGTGGAAGGACTTGTCAACACGGAAGATAAGTTTGTAACTGACATTCTGAATAAAAGTTGGAAGTGTGTGATGTCATAGTTACAACAGGGACAGACTCCTATCTACTCTGTGCGGTGCCGCTGAAATCATAAACATCTCCACATCCACACACGAAGTGCACTTCATTACAGCTGGACTTTTGCTGCAGGCCCCCATCATGTGGCTGCAATTTTAATTGCCAGCAGCGTAATGAAACGCCCTGCACGTGAATGTGAAGTAATGTACGTAAATAAAAATCAACTGCCGTTAATTGCCGCATGTATGGAAAATCGTCGCTTGAGAACGGCTCGATCGATTTGGCTGTTTTTTTTTTTTTTTGTTTTTTTTTTTTTTTTTTTTTTTTGTAATTGTCATGACGAGGTTTGATGGCAGAAAATTTTAGAAAATCCAGCGGGAAAATCGGAAATTTGTATGGTATTTTTGTATTAAAATATCAATGAAAGAAATGTGACGGTCGGTTTCAAAGTTCACTTGGGACATGTTTCCATAAAAAAGATAATGTGGCGTTCACTTTGACAGTTCTGCTGTCGCATGTTTTGGTAACAAATTCCTCACTGAATATTGATACTTTCCGAAAAAGAATACAATTGAATGTGGTATTTCAGCGTGTTATCTGTGGTGATCACATCTTTGGAGTGCTGAAAAGATCGAATTGATGTCAGTTCCTGGTAATTTGTCGTGTTGCAAACATTCAACTGATTTTAGTTTGTGATTTATTTCCTTGGAAAAAAAAATGCCACAAGTGATGCGTCGAAATATCCGTCAGTGTACGCGCAATGCACGTAACTTATATGATCATCGAGTCAGTGCGAGAGACGAAAAGTGTAGACAGCGTTGGAGGCAAATCGAATAAAAATTATAGAATAAAAGCTTTCATTTAAACCGGCTGCGAGAATGAACAAGATAAGCTTTGCTGCGGAAATGTGCGACTGCCTTTTCCTTCTCGCAGTAATTTTCAACAGAAAACCGGAAAGTTGTGTTAGGCTAACTTTATATAGACCTACCTTTTCGTAGATCAAAACCATGGGAAATGCTGTCATGAAAGCTAATATCCTCACAGATCCAACAGATGGAAATGTCTCTCTCACACCCCGTGTACTAAAGATCCCAAATGATTTACCCATTCCTTTTGACTTCTGTTCCCAATAAACCTTCCGTTCACAGTAACAATAAATAAGATGAAAGAAAGGGGGAGGAGGAGACTGATATAAAGAAGGAGAAGGGCAGAGAGATGAGGGACGAGGGGATAGATACACAGATTATCAGATAAGAGATGTACATGGAGAGAGGGAAAAGTGATGGGCAGAGATAGGGGGTAGGAGGATATGTATATATGTATAGGGTTGAAACTTTAATAGTGCCAACTATTTATTTATAGCTCGTACAAAATAGATACGTTTTTCAGAGTTTTACTAACCTTCAAAGTAGTCACCACCATTGTGTATAACCCGTTGCCAGCGATGTGGAAGTCGTAGGATACTCTTAGCAGTGCCAGTTGTTTTGACAGTTCGAGCGGCGCGGTATATTGCCGGACGAATTTGTAGCAGTTCTAAAACGAATGCCGTGAAGTGTTTCCTTTAGTTTAGGAATGGAGTTGAAGTCACGAGGGCTTGAGTCAGGGGAGTGCAGTAGGTGGTACAGCACTTAGCAGCCCCATCAGTCAAACAACTCAGTAACAGCTTGCACTGTACGTGCTTGAGCATCGTCCTGCAAAATGATGGTCAGGTCCTGCAGAACGTGTCATCACTTCTGTCCCTATGCTGTTCATTCTTGGAGCACAACCTACGGCCAGCTTAGAGACAGAAGGCGCGGTTGAACTACAGAAACACGAGCCGTGTACCTCGTTCCTGGTGGAATGACTAGAACTGATCGGCTGTCGAACTCCCTGCGTCTAATAGGCGCTGCTCATGCATGGTTGTCTACATCTTTGGGCGGGTTTAGTGACATCTAAATGGTTCAAATGGCTCTGAGTACTATGGGACTTTACATCAGAGGTCATCCGTCCCCTAGAACTTAGAACTACTTAAACCTAACTAACCTAAGGACATCACACACATCCATGCCCGAGGCAGGATTCGAACCTGCGCCCGTAGCGGTCGCGCAGTTCCAGACTGAAGCGCCTAGAACCACCCGGCCACAGCGGCGGGCTGGTGACATCTCCGATCAGTCAAAGGGACTGTGTCTGTGATGCAATATCCACAGTCACGTCTATCTTCAGGAGTTCTGGGAACCGGGGTGGTGCAAAACTATATATGAGAGGGAGAGAGAGAGAGAGAGAGAGAGAGAGAGAGAGAGAGATAGAGAGAGAGTGAGAGAGGGGGGGGGCGTGGAGGGAGGGAGGTGATTAGGACCTATGTCAATACATATTTAGCAACAGTGAAGCATTCTCAGGTTCGCTAGTTAAATCATAAATAGGACATGCACTTAGACACAGTTTTCTGCTAAATGCATTCTTTCCAAAAACAAAACAAATGTGTTTTTTCCAGCAATTTGAATACTCATGTATAAAATAATTAATTGCTTCATAAACAGTCAAAATGCTTATGACTTTCTCCTTGTTGAAAGAGCGCTGGTGTTTCTCATCTCCATGCTCAGTTCATAAAAAGCCGCTCCAGTTAATGATATATTCGTTATTTAAGTCCACTACCGCTTTCTCTTCACATTCTTGCATTTTCAAGTGCACCTGAAGCTGCCATTGTTAATCCATAATAGAATGGATGTATCGTTATTTTACATAAAAAAGATACGAAAAACTAACTTTATACATGTACCGTTATAAACTTAGTTTTCTCACTGTATTACGTAAAATACATACATGCCCATTACACAATGCATTAACAATGGTAGTTTCAGATTCACTTAAATGTACCTGGATGTGAAGGCAAACCAACAGTGGACATAAATAAACAATATATAAGCTACTGCAGCGATCTTTGATAAATAATAGTCAAACTATTGCCACGAATTATGTCCAAAAGAATGGAATAAATTAAGGAAGGCGACCTCAGGAAAGATCAGTTTGGGTTCCAGGGGAATGCAGGAAAACGCGAAGCAATACTGAGCCTACGACTTCTCTCGTAAGATCGATTGAAGAAAGCCAAACCTACGTTTATACCAGTTGTAGACTTCGAGAAAGTTTTTGACAGTGTTGATTTAAATACTCTCTTTCAAATTCTGAGGACAGCAGGGATAAATAAACTCTAGGGAACTAAAGGAGAAAGCAGTTATAATAGTGGAGGCTCATGAAGGGAAGCAGTGGTTGAGAAGCGATTGAGACAGGGCTGTAGCCTCAACTCGCCCTCTATTCAATCTGTGCACTGGGGCAAGCAGTCGAGGAAATCAAAGAGAAGCTTGTAAAGGGAATTAAAGTACAGGAACTAGAATAAAAACTTAGATGCTTGCAAAATGACATTAATTCTTCCGGACACTCAAAAATAGATTAAAAGAGCATCTGAACGAAACGGACTGCGCCTTGAAAACAGACTGAGATGAATACCAACAAAAGTGAAAGAAAGGTGATGGTATATTTTAGAATAAATTCAGGCGATGTTGAGGGAATTAATTAGAAGATAAGACAATAATGTAAGTAGGCTGTTTAGATTTTCTTATTGGTAACGCCACGTAGCGCTCTGTAAGAAAATCACTGGCTGTGCTGTGTGCAGTCTGTGGCTAGTTTGCATTGTTGTCTGCCATTGTAGTGTTGGGCAGCTGGATGTGAACAGCGCGTAGCGTTGCGCAGTTTGAGGTGAGCCATCAGCAGTGGTGGATGTGGGGAAGTGAGATGGCGGATTTTTGAGAGCGGATGATCTGGACAGAGACAGTAAATTTGTAAGACTGGATGTCATGAACTGCTATATGTATTATGACCTTTGAACACTATTAAGGTAAATACATTGTTTGTTCTCTATCAAAATCTTTTATTTGCTAACTATGCCTATCAGTAGTTAGTGCCTTCAGTAGTTTGAATCTTTTATTTAGCTGGCAGTAGTGGCGCTCGCTGTATTGCAGTAGTTCGAGTAACGAAGATTTTTGTGAGGTAAGTGATTTGTGAAAGGTATAGCTTATTGTTAGTCAGGGCCATTCTTTTGTAGGGATTATTGAAAGTCAGATTCCGTTGCGCTAAAAATATTGTGTCAGTTTGAACACAGTCATGTATAATTTTTCTAAGGGGACGTTTCAATAAAAGTAGTAGATGAGTTTTGCCGTTTGAGTGGGACGATAAATGATGATGGCTCAGGTAGACAGGATGTAAAACGCCGACTAGCCACAACACGAAAAGCGTAAAAAGATGAATTTGTTAACAAGTAGTATAAACTGAAGTGTTTGGAAGTCATTACTGAAGGTATTTGCCTGGAGCATAGCCTCATACGGAAGTGAATAGAAGCTTTTGAAATGTGGTGAGAAAGAAGACTACTGAAGATTAGATGAAAAGACCGAATAAATAATGAAGGGAAACTGAGTAGAGTTGGGGAGGTGATTGATTTAAGACATATTCTAAAAGAAGGGATCGGTTGATAGCGTACATCACAAGGCATGAAGAAATCGCCAGTTACGTAATGGCGGGTAGTTTTGGAGGTGGGGGGAGGGATAAAAATTTTAGAGAGACCAAGTAACCAGGTTCAAATGGATGTACGTTGCAGAAATGCAGAAATGACGAAGCTTGTAATGGGTATATGAGAGGGGAGAAATACATCAAACCAATGTCCGATCTGGAGACAACAACAAGCATGCACAGTGCTATGTCCTTCGCTACCAGTGGCCGATGTTAGTTTCCGTCCAGCATCTTCGACAGGCAGCTGCTCCCGTCCGTATAAAAATATAAATGAGCCGGAGAGAGAATGTGACGTCGCTATTGGCTCTGAGCGCGCGCCGTAATTACCAACAAAAGCCTTCTGAGGCGCGCGCTTCCCCTTTAAACGAACAGCCGCCGCGCGGCGATGCGAATCGACGTAACACAATGCCGCCACCAAGAACAAAGGCGGTTTCCGAACACAAAAGGAAACAAGACGAGAACAGCACAGCCCTTTCGCTTCAAGCCTGCTTGTGTGTAGTGCTGTCGCTACTTCCCTTTTCACACTTCCGTCTGTTTGCCGATCGGAACACAGCTGACAAAAGGTGGCTAATTTGAAAAAAAAAAAAAAATCGAGTGCTGACTGTCAGGACAATGGGGAAATTGCTAACAATCAGCGACGGAGTTTACTGGTTACTTTCTCCGATTTCAGATCTTGCTTGTACTGTTCCGCTCGTTTACATTAAGAGTTACTGTGGTATTCCTGGCTGTGGCCACCAGCATTTTATTTTGCTAGAAGCTCGCATTTATGCAGCTTGATGGACGTGAAGCAGCATATGGTACGAAACTGGAGTGAGGTATAAGCGACAGATGGTACAGTGTGTACCATTCCCGTGGGAGAGTCCGCCAATTGTACTGAACTTGCTTCTGATTGGCCGGCACATTCGGTTGTTAGACGTCAAAACCCTCTTATGAATTATTATTTATATGCTTTTCATTGTATTTAACCTAGTTTTCAGTATGACAAACCCTCATGGTACCCTACGAGTCTACCAATTTTGTTTATTAAATTTCAGAAACAAACGAGTATCGCTATTGCAACCGAAGTGCTTCGGACACCTTTGCATCGCTTTGGCGCGCCTGGGCGACGAATTACTTCAGCTGTGCTAGTCAGACTGTTTCGGCCGTTCTTCAGAGTTGGCCGCGTAAGACTGTTTCGGACGTTCTAGAGCGATGGACGCGTAACATTGTTTCGGGTGGTCATGTCGTACTCTATGCCGGAAGTTGCTAGAAAAGTTGCCGTACTATTAAGAAATCTATGTCGAGTGTTATAAAAGACAGTGTAAAATGTATGAAGATTTAAATAATAATGAAACAGGATACAGCAATGAGAACTGTCGCCTACATCATTGTCAGTACTACAGGTTTTGCCCTCCGTAGATACGGAGACTAGCCTGGGAAGTGGCATACCACAAAAAAAGCACAAACACAGGTTCAAGTTCGAGATGACAGCATAGCAGCCTCCGCCGAAGAAGATCCCACGACCGACGAGCTGCCTTCTGCGCTGGGGACACAACTTTAGAAGACGACAGGTTGGTGGAAAGAACCACATCTCTCCAGCTTCCAGATCTGACTTCTAATACGACAACGTATAATTTTATATTACGCTCCTGTGTAATGAATTAGACAATGTTTGTTCATATACTGAACAAACACAGAAGGATAAGAAAGATTTGGGGGCAATGAACCGTTGACGATTAGATCAGTACGGACGGAGTGAAAAATTGGAGTGGTCGTGGGTGGAGGGGCGGTTGAAAACCATACTTCTCTTTCTCAAGGGAGAAAACATTTGTGGAAACCAGGGAAACCCTAATCAAGACCGGCAGGCGAATAGTTGAACGCAGCCCCACTCGACTACATGTCCAGACGGGGTGTAGCGAGAAACACCACCACACCCTACAGTACCGCCTGCGTACTTCACTACTGACATTACACACGATGGCAGTTAATGCTCTACAGGCATTCGTCAAACCCAAACCCTTCCACTGGATTGCCACAGGACTCGTCACTCCAAATCCCTCACGTCTCCAGCTATCCATGTCAAGTGGCATTGGTCTTTCCATCACTTCAAGCGTCGCTTAGCATTCACTATAGAAGTGAGTCGTCTATGAAGAGCTGCTCGACCGCTGTACCACACTGTTTTTGACTCCCCACTCGCAGTCATTATGCTAGCAGGACTTCGGACCTCAAGAGTGGTACCTTCTGCTGATTTCATGCGATTTTTTACGACCACCCTCCGCATCGTTCGATGATCGCTATCCGTCAGTACATGAGGTCTGCCTGACCTTCACTTAGTTGTGGTTGTTTCTTAGTGGTTCCACTTCTCAGTTACATCACCAACAACCGAACTGGACAGCTTTGGAAGGGGTGACACGACCCTGGTTCCTTTGTTACTCAGCTGACACCCAACGACCAGTCCACGTTCAAAGTCACTGAGCCTTTCTGATCGATCCAGCTTGTCTGCTGACAACACTATGCAACCCGCCTCCTTTCATAGCCTACTGGCAGATTCACCTCTCGCGACATCTGCTGTAGATGTGTCAGGATACTTTTGATCAGATAATGTATAAGGCCAGCAGGCAGCCAAACACAGAGTCGGAATAATGCACACATGTAATATAAACTAACTCTTTATTTTAATACAAATGGTCATAATGCTCTACTGAGCATGTAAGTAACTGACCAACGAACATACACTGTGTGATCAAAAGTATCCAAACACCCCAAAAGACATACTTTTTCACATTAGGTGCATTGTGCTGCCACCTATTGCTAGTCACGACCTCAGCAGTCACTAGACATCGTGGGAGAGCGGAATGGAGCGCTCCGTGGAACTCATGGACTTCGAAGGTGGTCAGGTGATTGGGTGTCACTTGTGTCATACGTCTTTACGCGATATTTCCACACTCCTAAACATCCCTAGTTCCACTCCGATGTGATAATGAAGTGGAAACGCGAAGGGACACGTACAGCACAAAAGCGTACAGACCGACCTCGTCTGTCGTCTGCCGACAGTTGAAGACGCTCGTAATGTGTAATAGGCAGACATCTATTCAGACCATCGCACAGGAATTCCAAATTGCATCAGGATCCACTGCAAGTACTAGGCGAGAGGTCGGAAAACTTGGATTTCATGGTCGCTCATAAGCCACACATCATGCTGGTAAATGCCGAACGGCACCTCGGTTGGTGTAAGGAGCGTAAACATTGGACGATTGAACAGTGGAAAAACGTTGTGTGGAGTGACGAATCACGGTACATAGTGTGGCTATCCGATGGCGGGGTGTGGGCATGGCGATTGCCCGGGGAAAATCATCTGCCGGCGTGTGTAGTGCCAACAGTAAATTTTGGAGGCGGTGGTGTTATGGTGTGGTCGTGTTTTTCTTGGAGGGGGCTTGCACCCCTTGTTGTTTTGCGTGGCACACTCACAGCACAGACCTACATTGATGTTTTGTGCACCTTCTTGCTTCCCACTGTTCAAGAGCAATTCGGGAATGGCGATTGCATCTTTCAACACGGTCGAGTACCTGTCCATAATGGACGGCCTGTGGTGGAGCGGTTACACGACAATAACATTCCTGTAATGCACTGGCCTGCACAGAGTCCTGACCGGAATCCTATAGAACACCTTTGGGATGTTTTAGAAATCCGGCTTCGTGCCAGGTCTGACTGGCCGACATCGATACCTCTCCTCAGTGCAGCACTCCGTGAAGAATGGGCTGCCATTCGCCAAGGAAAATTCCAACACGTGATTGAACGTATGCCTGCGAGAGTGGATGCTGTCGTCAAGGCTAAGGGTGGGCCAACACCATATTGAATTCCAGCATTACCGATGGAGGGCGCCACGAACTTGGCAGTCATTTTCAGTCTAAAGTCCGGATACTTTTGATTGCATAGTGTAATACAGAAATCATTTTCGATAGTACCTTTCCTCTTTGCTTCTTCTGTTGCTTACCGCCGGCCGCGGTGGTCTCGCGGTTCTAGGCGCTCAGTCCGGAACCGCGCGACTGCTACGGTTGTAGGTTCGAATCCTGCCTCGGGCATGAATGTGTGTGATGTCCTTAGGTTAGTTAGGTTTAAGTAGTTCTAAGTTGTAGGGGACTGATGACCACAGATGTTAAGTCCCATAGTGCTCGGAGCCATTTGAACCATTTGTTGCTTACCGTATTTTCTTTTTCTGCCAGGGCCCCAGACTATTTAACTACCACAAGGATATAATAAAGCACATTTTAAACGTTCAGCCAGTAATTTTCAGGCAGCACATAGCGGCCGAGCGAGCACGCGGCAAGGGAAAGTTTAGCCAGCGGTAAACAGTACGGACGGGTAAACACCACAGAGGTCTCGAACAGTGAAGCTGCCGGATCTCGTAGGGCGAGTAGGAATGTTCCACCCTGGATCTTTACAAAAGAGAGGAAGCCATTGAAGTCCAGCGCGATGGAATATTCTGGAAGACGGAAAAACAAGCTGGTGGAAAGAGGATGCGAGGTACTGTGTCAGAGCTGTGCAGGTCTTCAAAGTGCGTACATAAAAGGCATCTAGGAGCAGCAAAAACCAGAGTCGGCACAGGAGTTGAATAGAGCACAAGTGGTTGGAACACCGAGCCTTTGAGGGGGAAGCAGCCGCTACGGATGGGACGATGGACTTCAGCCACGAGAAGTCGGCAGTACTCGGATAGCGGCAACTGCCACTGTTAAGATATGCAGCAGCTTTACCTTTCCATCTGAATAGTATTTAACAGAGACAGCCTGTCTCAAGTAGCTGTCGTATAGAGTTTCACTTGTTAGTAGGAAGGAGTCACTGTTTAGTACTTTCCTCCTAGTTTTTTACGAATTACGCCAAGGGGTCAGCGATTGAATAGTTAGGGCAACGGACCAGCGATTCAGTAGTTAGCAGAACAAGTTGTAATCAAGATACTTGTCTCTGTCGATAGTGATAGAGTGTGAGACGCACATTGCGAAGATGTTTTTGGGTGAACCTGTAGGGACTTGTAGGAAACTGTATACAGGAGAAAGGGTAAAGCGCCTGACATCTCACATACCTTTTATGTTAATAGTCAAATAAAGTGATTTAAGAGAGAAGTTGTACGCTACTACTTCGGCAGACCAGCGCTGCCTAAATTCCGTCTTCTCCCCCACGTTACAAGAACTTGTCAGTTGTACCCACAGAGCCTTAAGTGGCCAAGGCGATTATACTCCCTCTCATCACAGTTATAAAGTTTCATTGAACTAGATCACAGACACACAGTGTCGTTAATGTCCTGACTGCGCCACGCAAGCCATACCAACACTATATTGGTAACCTCGTCCTGTGTTGCGTTGCGACACTTTTTCTTGAGCCTTTACAACATCTACTTTGGATCGGCATGGTTATGATCTGGCTTGACTTGGTTAAGTGGTGTCCAGACACATTTATTCTCGATAATCCCCCACCCCATGAAAGGTAATATGGTACCAAACACGTGAAACTGTGCGAATATTTTCTAAATGTTTGTGTGCCGTGGGACTTGGGTACCAGTCCGGTATTCACCTCGTTGGATTTAGGAAACCGCCTAAAACCTCATCAAGGCTGGCCTCGTCCTTAATCCGCTAGGGCCAACGCCTCTGCCCGAATTACGGAAGCGACGCGCAGCTATCCGGACGGGTACTGCCTCTCATGTTTTGTTTTCGATTATATCTCGCACAGTAGAGAATGAGATGACGAGGTCCCTGCCGTATGTTGGTTCTTGTGCCTCTTCGTGATTTTACATTACTGGCCATAAAAATTGCTACACCAAGAAGAAATGCAGATGATAAAAGGCTATTCATTGGACAAATATATTATAATAGAACTGACATGTGATTACATTTTCACGCAATTTGGTTGCATAGATCCTGAGAAAGCAGTACCCAGAACAATCACCTTTGGCCGTAATAACGGCCTTCATACGCCTGGGCATTGAGTCAGACAGAGCTTGGATGACGTGTACAGATACAGGTTCCCATGCAGCTTCAACACGATACCACAGTTCATCAAGAGTAGTGACTGGCGTGTTGTGACGAGCCACTTGCTCGGCCACCATTGACCAGACGTTTTCAGTTGGTGAGAGATCTGGAGAATGTGCTGGCCAGGCCAGCAGTCGAACATTTTCTGTATCCAGAAAGGCCCGTACAGGACCTGGAACATGTGGTCGTGCATTATCCTGCTGAAATGTAGGATTTCGCAGGGATCGAATGAAGGGTAGATCCACGGGTCGTAACAAATCTGAAATGTAACGTTCACTGTTCAAAGTGCCGTCAATGAGAACAAGAGGTGACGTGTAACCCCATACCATCACGCCAGGTGATATGCCAGTATGGTGATGACAAATACACGCTTCCGATGTGCGTTCACCGCGTTCTCGCCAAACACGGATGCGACTGTCATGATGCTGTAAACAGAACCTGGATTCATCCGAAAAAATTACGTTTTGCCATTAGTGCACCCAGGTTCGTCGTTGAGTACACCATCGCAAGCGCTCCTGTCTGTGATGCAGCGTCAAGGGTGACCGCAGCCATGGTCTCCGAGCTGGTAGTCCATGCTGCTGCAAACGTCGTCGAGCTGTTGGTTCAGATGGTTGTTGTCTTGCAAACGTCCCCATCTGTTGACTCGGGGATCGAGACGTGGCTGCACGATCCGTTACAGCCATGCGGATAAGATGCCTGTCATCTCGACTGCTAGCGATACGATGCCGTTGGGATACAGCACAGCGTTCCGTATTACCCTCCTGAACCCACCGATTCCATATTCTGCTGACAGTCATTGGATCTCGTCCAACGGGAGCAGCAATGTCGCGATACGATAAAACGCAATCGCGATAGGCTACAATCCGAACTTTATCAAAGTCGGAAACGTGATGGTACGCATTTCTCCTCCTTACACGAGGCATCACAACAACGTTTCATCAGGCAACGCCGGTCAGATGCTGTTTGTGTATGAGAAATCGGTTGGAAACTTTCCTCATGTCAGCTCGTTGTGGGTGTCGTCACCGGCGCCAATCTTGTTTGAATGCTCTGAAAAGCTAATCACTTGCATATCACAGCATCTTCTTCCTGTCGGTTAAATGTCGCGTCTGTAGCACGTCATCTTCGTGGTGTAGCAATTTTAATGGCCAGTAGTGTACATTAAATGGTGAGGTGTGGAAAGAGCGTCCTTCGGACACGAGAGAGAATGGCCGCCCACATGCGACGACAGATGTGCAGGATAGCTGCATCGAGTGATGGTGCACCACTGCCAGCATATTCGCCTGACGCGTCACCGTGGAACATGTCTCTGAGACGCGAGTGGTCGGCAGCTGGCCCTCCACCGCCCTGGAACAACCACTACTGGCGCACAAGTGTAGCAGCAGTGGGTGACTCCAAGGCGGACACACCACAGGCCTGTTCCATTCCGTGCCTCGTCGTTTGGTGCGGCTTACGGCACCGAGTGGGCTGCTTAGCATCGTCGTTATGTGTGGGAATCACACACATACAATGAGGTGACAGAAACGGAACAGCGATATGCACATACACAGACGGCGGCACAAAAGTATCAAAGGGCACTGCATTGGCAGTGCTGACATTTGTAATCAGGTGATTCATGTGAAAAAGTGTTTTTGGCGTGATTATGGCGGCACGATGGCAATTAACAGACTCTGAACGTGGAATGGTGGTTGGAGCTAGATGCAAGAGGTATTCCATTCCGAAAATCGTTATATAATTTAATATTTCAAGGTTTACTGTGTCAAGGGCGTGTCGAGAATACAAAATTTCAGGCATTGCCTTTGACCACGGACAACGCAGTAGAGCAGCGGCGCTTACTTAGCGTCGTCAGTGCTAACAGACAAGCAACACTACGTGAAATCACAGCAGAAATCAAGGGGGGCGGTGGCGAATGTGTCCATCAGGACAGTGCAGCGAAATCTGACGTTAATGGGCTATGGCAGCAGACGACCGACACTAATGCCTTTGCTAGCAGCACGACTCCACCTGCAGCGCCTCTCTTGGGCTCTTGACCATATCGGTTGGACCCTAGACAACTGGAAAGCTGTGGCGTGGTCAGATGAGTCCCGGTTTCGGCTGGTAAGACCTGATGGTAGGGTGAGAGTGTGGCGCAGACCTCACTAAGCCATGGACAGAAGTTGTCAACAGAGTACTGTGCAAGTTGGTGGCGGTTTCATAATAATTTCGGCTGTGTTTACGTGGAATGGAGTGGGTCCTCCGGTGCAAATGAACCGACTGTCGACTGAAAATGGAAAACAACATGCAATGTCACCGGGCCACAACTGTTCGCGACTGATTGGAAGAACATTCTGGACAATTCGAGTGAATGAGTTAGCCACCCAGGTCGCCGACATAAATGCCATCGTACATGTATGGAACATACATTTCGAGTCATCAAAAAATACTGCACCAGCAATACTTTCGCGATTATGGAGGGCTACAGAGGCAGTATGGCCCTATATTTCTGCAGGGGACTTTCGACTTCTTCAGTCCACGCCACGTCGAGTTCCTGAACAACGCCAGGAATAAGGAGGTCCGACAAGATATTACGAGATATCCCATGATTTTTGTCAACGCAGTGTACATCTTGAAGGCGTCTCTTTAAGTAGCTAAGAATATTAACCACAGCCCCACAGCTCATTTATTCACTTATGAAGTTTGTTATCAACAAGTAGTCTAAGTTTGAGAGTAACAGAGGAATTTACAAGTACAGCACAAGACGGAAAAATGATCTGCATTGAGCTTTGATGAATCTAACTTTGGCACAGAAAGGGATGAAGTATGCAGCTATATAATTCTTTGACGCTTTACTCATGGAAATTAAATGTCTGACAACCAGAAGTGTTTTAGTATGTAGATTAAAGATGTTCCTTCTTAACCACTCCTCCTCAACCTTAGATGAATTCTTGAATAAAAATCGTCACTCATTTATACCAAAAAAATCTTGCAAAACTTCATCGTATAGCCATTTACTTTTCATTACTTTATTTCTCATTTTTTGTTTGTTCCGTGTCTTTTAATACGTTCCATATTACAACGTTAATAGTGAATATGATCTTGGAACAGGTAACTATTTGACTATATGGCTAACTAACTTAGAGACCGAATCACCCACAGTTCTGTGACCTTAGTCCTATGTGTTTAGTTTCGTTCCTAGACTGTGGTATTAAGCAAGTAGGTAAATAGACTAAAGAACAAAAATGATGTAGTCGGTTGTATTTCCTCCTAGTCATAACACACATTGCAGAAATGATTCGTGAGAAGAAAAACTGTCTTACCTTCCTCAGCTCCGAGATATCTTAAAGATGATCTCTTACCTGTAACGAAAAGAAACGGGTTTCATTAACATCACAACGTTTTATTTTTCCGGAAATCAAATTTAATGCTAGTGAGGTGCAAACCTGCATTAATAGAGAAATTACGGGTTTTTATTTAATGTGGATTTATTGTGCAACGAAAAATAGAATACAGATCAGCAGCTTATGCAGGTATTTTTCGCCATTTTCTCAAATACGTCCTAGCTATCGCTGATACAGTCACATCAGTCTCTTTCAGTCAATCCATTCACAGTAAAACAGTGAAGATAACGCGCCAAAAGCGGAATATGGGACACTGGAAATGAAATTATTAATTACATGGTTTGCAAGTTCTACATCATGGTTTCCTGTGGCAGAATCCGTAGCATGCAGTAATTGTAACAACAAAACTTGTAATCCTGTTTTTACTAACACATTGACAACGGCATTTAGGCACAACACAACGAACTAATCCCTGGAGGCGAGGAGGGGAGAAATTTCAAGGGAAGAAGAGGAAGAGAGAGGGACGAAATGATGGAGAGAACAAGCGAGAGAAGGGGGTGGTTTGAGAAGGGAGGAATGGAAAGGGCGAGAGTAGAGGAAAGGGAGAGGGAAGATAGATAGATAGAGAGGGAGAGACAGAGAGAGAGAGAGAGAGAGAGAGAGAGAGAGAGAGAGAGAGACGAAACTAGAGAGAAAGCAAGGGAAGAGGAAGCAAGAGAAGGGGGGAGCTTGAGAAGGGGTGACAGTCAGTGGAAGAAAAGAAGAGAGACTCGCAGAGGGCAAATGCAGCTTTGGAAGAAGGAATGATTAGTGGGAGGAGGTAGGCGAGTGAGAGGGGGTAGCAGAGTGGGAGGAGGTAGAAAAGTGGGAGAGGACAGGAGAGTGGAAGATGGGACAGAGAGAGAGAGAGAGAGAGAGAGAGAGAGAGAGAGAGAGAGAGGGTAGGAGGGTAGGAGGGTGGGAGAAGCGGGGAGAAGAGGGGGGTGGATTGAAGAAAAAAGTGAGAGAAGGAGGAAATGTGAGAGCGGAAGGGACAGAGTTGGAGAAAGCAGGGAAGACGTTGAGTAGGAGACAGCGAGAGGGACTGAGCATGAAACGGATTAACTTGTGATCAGCCGTTGTGCTATTGCGGCTTGAGCAGTGTTACTCTTGCAGATCTTTCAGCTGCACTGCTAATCGACATTCGAGATGTGAGGTTTGCGGTGTTCCTTTTGAGTAAGACCGTACATTGGCTGTAAACTGCTTACTTAAACACGCATGAGAAAATAATTCACGGCCGTACAGCAGTATCTCTTTGTTTAACAGGCGCAACACTTCCACAGAACTAACAACAGGTGACCTCCACGGGGCGGACGCGGGCTGTCTCTGCCTGCCCATACCCCTACAACTCGCTGCTCCGTACTGAGTTCGAACCTGCGACGCTCGCTGAGACCTGTCCGCTGGTGGTCTATCCGTTTCCTGCGTCAGTTCCTTGTGGTTGCAACTTATCTGCTTCATCTTCTTATTCAGAAGAAGTGCTTGTTACCGTAAAATTGACCAGCCGGTGTGTTCATTCGACCCTCGATGGGTTCTTTAACGATATGGTCCACCCACAGTAACAACTCGCGGAAACGGAAAATCAGCTACTGAATTTCTCTGCAATGGTATTCAAGGTAGCTACGTGACGTGTTTCTATGTCGTTGTGGGATAGTTTGTTCTGCATAGTGTAGCAATGACGGATTTTCTTTTTGGGGTCTTAATGATCCCTCAACTTATAGACATGATTGTGAACTGTGTGGCGCGTGTTATGTGGGGAACAACTCTCATTTAATAAAGAGAACGTTCTAACCTCATGTCCGTCTCTCTAAGCTTTCATCTCAAAGTAAAAATTTGATGACGCCCGTCGATGTGACTTTGTGACTATGTCAGGTAATAAATGAACCACTAATCACACTAACAGAAATGTAGATTCGATCACATCCTTTTTTTAAAAAAAATGAGAAACATACAACGATTATTATGCCTAACATACCTTCACGTGTGATAAATTGTATTTCGCGTCAGAATACTGTAAAAATTATCGTACACGACACAGTAAAAATAGCTGGATCATCCTTCATTTATGGCGATTTACGGCGATCAGGTCGAAGATCTGACTTATGTAGTAAAGATATGAAACTGTATATAGCCTAATTTATAAGAATGTGCAATGCAATTCTTTTTAGGTTTGTGCGACATGAACCCAACTGCAACGTATAAGGCCCATTCAAATGAAAAAGACACAGATGGGAAAAACTAAGTGAACTGTTTATTATTTCAAATGCGATCGCCATGAATGTTAATGCATTTATGCCACTGTGAGGGAAAACGGCCAGTGGCTTCGCAAAAAATATTTGCGGTTGTCCACCGTGCCATGATTGAACGTAGGCGTGCAGCTCTTCTGGTCTTAATTCGAATGTAAATTGGCTGAGAGCATTATACAATGACATTAACACGCTAAAGATAGAAAATATTATTGGACCAAATTTTTTTTTTGACTACAACTAACTGTAATTTCATGTACAACCTGGCTGAAGTACAAGAACATTAATTTGATCTTATCACCAGTAGGTTTCACAACTTGTGAATTACACTGTTCAGGCAATGCTGCTATGTTCTACATGCACCGCTGGAATGCAATTACTGCAAAATTTAGCTGTATGAATAGGTGCATCTGAAGTTGGGGCTGGGAGTCTCCAAATAGTTTATCTTCTATACTACTATATAAAACTCCATGTTGGTAGCACACTACGTCTTGTACACATCCACCACGGCGCTCGGGGTCACAGCACTAAGTTACGACACCTGAAGATGGGCGTATGAGAGTCCGAAATCGGTTGTGTGTTAAATAAAAGAATCTTACAACTGCAGCGGTATTTTCAACCTCTGGTATAATGCTCAGTTGCGGATGTTCCTCCGACAGGATTGATTGTAAAGACAAGTAGTCGTTTAACATCGCTAGCAACAATCTCGTAGAGTTCGCCGGCCAGGGTGGCCGAGCGGTTATAGGCGCTACAGTCTGGAACCGCGAGACCGCTACGGTCGCAGGTTCGAATCCTGCTTCGGGCATGGATGTGTGTGATGTCCTTAGGTTAGTTACGTTTAAGTAGTTCTAAGTTCTTGGGGACTGATGACCTCAGAAGTTAAGTCCCATAGTGCTCAGAGCCAATCTCGTAAAGTTCTTGATCGATTTACTTCAGAGTTTTACAGATTACTCCAATAAATATTTTGAGGGACAGAGGGTTCATGTCCGAAAGATCAGACACCACATGTATGATTAAGGAGAGGCTGGCCAATGATCCCTTCAGTGCTTATGCACGCCATGCTCGAACTACTACAGGAATTGGCGAAACGCCGCGAGTAATGAGGATAATGAGCAAGGAGCATTTCATTAATAGTGTGTGGATAACTTGAGAATTTGGGTCTGGCTGGATGGTTTAGGGGTCAGAGCATCTGTCTAGTGAACAAGAGACCTGGGTTTGAATCCCAACCCGGCTCAAATTTCAACTTTCTCCATTGATTAAAACAATGCCCAGTCAAATGTCATTAATTTCCTTGTGTCTTCTTTCATTAGGCTGCACCATCAAAATGGTTTCCGAACGTTTATTAAAATAAATATGTCGTGTCTGTTCTTTCGGACATGTGCAAAAGTACAGACACAACATACATACTTTAATAAATATTTGGACATTATACATGGCAAAAATTACATAGAATTTTTAGACGATACTCTACTAAAAATTCAGACAGACCTAGTCTGCACACTTTTTGAACAAAAATGTGCAGGTTTTCTGTTGAAGCCAACTGTGAGAAAAAAAGTGCTGTGCTGTGTTGTGAGAATGTGAGGTTTCATTAAATTCCTCGCAGTGTTTTTGGTAGGATTCTAGAGTATTTACGCACTAGACAAGTGGTTGCTCTGATATATATTCTTCCTGTTTATATATAATTTTAAACAAAAATTGTGTACACAACAACTTTCCGTTTTGTTTCATTTCTCGCTGTCGGTTTTAACAGAAAATGGGTAAGTAGGCCAGCCGGTGTGGCCGCTACAATCTGGAACCGCGCGACCGGTACGGCCGCAGGTTCGAATCCTGCCTCGGGGATGTATATGTGTGGTGTCGTTAGGTTAGTTAGGTTTAAGTAGTCTAAGTTCTAGGGGACTGATGACCTCAGATGTTAAGTCCCATAGTGGTCAGAGCTATTTGAACCATCTGGGTAAGTAGTATTTATGGGCTATTGGCTTATCATTAGAGTAGTAGAACAGTAACTGCATCATAAGAAACTTCTTAATCGTACCCGTCTGCAAACTGTGCCGAATACTGTCTCCGATGCTATTATCCTCACATATCCAAGAGCTGGAGATGTCTCTCTCACACCAAGTATACCAGTGATCCCAGCTGGTTTGCCCATTCATTTTAAGCGACGTCAACTTCCAGTCAATAAAAATAAAGAAAAAATGAAGATCATTATGGATCGTGGGACGACGGCTGGAATGAAGTTCTTGATGCAATAATTTACCAACAGCCGTATGTATTGTAGAAATTTGTTTTATTTTATGAACTTCTATGTGCTACCAGTTTCGGCAATACATTGATGCCATCTTCAGG
The DNA here is from genome assembly GCF_021461395.2 of Schistocerca americana. Taxonomy (NCBI): domain Eukaryota; kingdom Metazoa; phylum Arthropoda; class Insecta; order Orthoptera; family Acrididae; genus Schistocerca; species Schistocerca americana. Next base: position 157,286,345 of record NC_060128.1, on the reverse strand, counting down.
CCCTACTCGTCATAGTCGTAAAATCTCTATACACAGAAGGAGCCGTATAACTGGATCCGTGAATCAATCGTCCTGCAACAGCTCTTGGAGGCCAGGCGACACAGTCTGTGTCCAGTTATATGGCTCCTTCCGTGGATAGCGGTTTCGCGACTATGACGTGTGGGGCCTGAAGATGGCATCGACGTAATGCCAAAACTGATAACACTGAGAAGTTCATAAAATAAAATAAATTTCTACGATACATACGTCTATTGGTAAATTATTGCATCAAGAAGAAAATAAATGAAGAAGGTTCTAGATCATGATGAAAGTGGAAGAGGAGGTGGGCAGTGAGGGAGGGGGATGGAAGGAATGGACATGGGGAGGGGGACGGAGAATATGGACAGGAAGAAGGGGGAGAATGAGATTGACAAAGTGAGGGGAAGGGGGAGATGGAGAGAGAGAGAGAGAGAGAGAGAGAGAGAGAGAGAGAGAGAGATAGGAGGAGATTTGAATGAATATTCGATTCCCATACACGTTTAGCAGTTACTAAGCACTGCCGGGTTCGCAAGTTTATTTTCAGTTGCAAGTCATCACACGGCTCCATTCACGCCATCCACTACGAAGGAAAGCCAAGATAATCATTTAGATTTGTCGAAGTGTTCAGGAAATAAAAGGGGTACAAGTTTCAGGTTGACCCCCCTGTGTTCATTGCCGATCTTTCAGCACTATGCTGAATTACTGTATATAAAACTTGCTCGATTTTAGCTGAGGGTGCAGAGTTCGGACTCCTTTATGTCGGTATTCCTCGAAAGACGTACAAAGAAGTTGGAATTCAACGCCACTTTCAGTCACTGTCGTGAATGAAGGTTCATGGTCGTAAACTACCGCGAACTTCAACAAATTTCTTTTGACTGCACATTTCGAAAATCGGTGCAAACAAAATTATTCCCTAGATTATGTTGACGTACGTCGTTGCGTCTCGTGTACCAGCATAACAGAAACAAGATCTCGCCGCACTCTTTTCCACCTCGGATCTTTGCGACGTCCGGACAGCGGCTTCGGTGGCGACTGGTGCCGTGACGTCAGAGACGGCGCTTCTGGCGGCGACAGGCGGCCGCTGCGCCGTGGCGGCACTGCTGGCTGCGAAGGCGCTCCCCGGCCCGGTGGCCGTCCCTCACTCGGCACAGCAGGGGACGAAGCTGTTGTTCCGACACTGTCCCACTGGGGACTCGTCAGGGCTACTACGTGGACAAGTGAAGTGAGATATTCACTTCACGGTTGAATGTCTAACAACAGCAACGGCACGGTCTTAACTCGTGCAGTCGTGACACTTCCGCTCGCTTCAATAGCAGAGCGCGAGGCGGCCAGCAGGCTTAACCATTGAGTACAGTGGATGATGAATCCAGGCTAAGTCTATATTGGCTTAGATGAGGTTTTTTTTCCAAACAGAGGCGTATTCCTATTCCGCCAGGGAGCGTACTGGCCAATCGCCGTGACCATCGGGATCCGTCGCGTCCAGTATTAGGGGAAGGGTGTGAACCTACCGATTATAGACACCGTGTAAGGTGTCAGGCAAATCCAACACCTTCCATGAAAACCCTGACATGATAAGCAATTCCAGTAGTATGTCACATAGCTCCGAATAAATCGTGACATTAAATTAACCAAAGTAATACGAGTAACGAGTGAGCAAATGCAATACCACAGACTAACACAAGAATGCCTAAATGCATGTCATACCTTCCCACCGTGAGACAGACGCAGTTCCGAGGGGAGAAACGAGAACAGAAGCCGAGAGCAGAACCGTGTTAAGTTGGAAGGCTCTACGATAAGGGACGGACACCCACGTCGCCAGCTAACCGCTAGGACCACCCCCCAGCCCATGTTAAAAGCTAGAGCCCTCCAGAAGAACAATATAGACCTTACGATAACACTAAAAGGACCACACCAGCCGCAAGTTTTAGCGTGAGACTTTTTCGCGTCTCTGTTACGTCAGGACCACCCCCCAGCCCATGTTAAAAGATAGAGCCCCCCAGAAGAACAGTATAGATCTTACGATAACACTAAAAGGACCACACCAGCTGCAAGTTTTAGCGTGAGACTTTTTCGCGTCTCTGTTACGTTGCAAACTTTAAAAACATTGCCCCACCACGAAAAGTATAACGTTTCTCATTGGATGGACAGAATTTTTGTAGGCGGAGCTTAAGGTTAACATTGAGACCCTGATTGGTCAGATGAAAACACAGCCAGATAGTTTTTTTTAAACCAACTTCGGTAAATTGTAGTAAGGAGAAGTTAGGAGAGAATTGCTTCCGAGACGGCGAGGTGAGCGAGCTGTGCTGCCCGCCGCCCCCGACGAACACCGACAAGGTAATGAACGCGCGCGATGCCGCATAACAGCGCATGAAGCTTCACTCAGAACTGCAGAAGTCTCATCTGTTACACCCCCGTTTTGCGTAATACTAGTGTCGATCGTTAATTAAAGCTCATGGTTTTCACATTTGCTACGTAAGTTAAAATCTGAAACGCGATGATTTTTCTGTTATATAATTACTGAGAAGCCACATCAGCCACTGTAATTTACGACAAGTTAGATAAGTAATTAAAGATAATTGAGGGTCACTGTAGACCATTTTGATAGTTTTCTCTTTTGTGAAACAATTTAAACCTAGATTGTAGATGTGATATGGCATAGGTCATCCTTTGATCCATTGTAGAACTTGGAAATCCATTCAGGGAATATTTGTTCACATTTTTGGTGAACGCAGTTGGTTTTTATCATCCTGTATTAAAACATTTCCTTTTCTCAATTTATAAACAATGTTTTGTGAGTAGAAAAAAATTTCCAATGGTAAACTTAACTGCTTTTTCGACGTTAGTTTACCTGCTAACTAAAAATAGGAAAGCCTTGAATCCCTTCCACTAAATTTAGTTAGTATTAAGATTCTTTACAGGGAGTGCAGTGGAGCTGGCGCTGAAATCATTAAGTATTTGGTTATATCATCGCTAGTCTCACTGAACTCTTCTGAACTCTACATGTCATGTGTGGTCTGGCGTCTCCTTACCAGCAACAGGTCCCAGGTTCAAACTAGTCAATTCCCTAAAAAACACGCTCAGAGCGTCGTTGCGCGAAAGTCGTAGGGAGACACGACATAGAACAAACAGACACCACACAGAATGTTAGAACCGCACACCAATTATGACTCAGTAGTTAAAATTTATTAGTAGAAAATAGATTCTAGGATATTCTTAAAAGACCTGCAGCGATTTTCCTTTAAGACCAGACGAGTGCCAGGGGCACGCCCACTGGGATTCGCTCGGTGGGCACAGCCAAGAGATAGTAGGTTTGTATTTTGCTGGCACACTTGTAACGCTGCAGGATGTAGCTTAGTAGAGTAGATAGTGTAGTAGGTTAAATAGTAGGTCAAACAGTAGGCATGCCCATAGAGTAGCTAACCTTCCATCCTGTAGTTAATACTAACAATAAGTAGATAAAGGTTTGCTAAATGCTGCTTCATAATTATGACTTTTTGTATGTTGCTTCGACCCACTAATGTTTCAGGTGATGGGTTACTATGTACAATATTTGTGGCGGCCAGATGGATCGCCAAAATATCGTTTCCGCCTCTCGCGTAGGCGCAGAGGCCTGGACCCTGGTTATGAAGCAGCCGCCAGGTTCATTGAGCTCTGGCGTGATTGAATACCTAGCGATCGCAACTGAAGATGGCGGCCAGATGGATAGCAGAAATATCGTTTAGTGAAGACGATCATATCCGGCACCATATCCCTGAAGAGCATAAACACGTGAGACGCCGGGAAAATCTACGGTATCACATCAGAAGTGTGTATAACTAAAGATGTTAACGATATCAAAAATATCGATATTACCTAAAAACTATCGACCTAAATAGTTTCCCAATGTTGATACACTACTGGTCATTAAAACTGCTACACCACGAAGATGACGCGAAATTTAACCGACAGAAAGAAGATGCTGTGATATGCAAATGATTAGCTTTTCAGAGCATTCGCACAAGGTTGGCGTCGGTGGCGACTCCTACAACATGCTGACATGAGGAAATTTTCCAACCGATTTCTCATACACAAAACAGCAGTTGACCGGCGTTGCCTGGTGAAACGTTGTTGTGATGCCTAGAGTAAGGAGGAGAAATGCGTATCATTACGTTTCCGACTTTGATAAAGGTCGGATTGTAGCCTATCGCGATTGCGGATTGTAGTATCGTGACATTGCTGCTCGCGTTGGTCGAGATCCAATGACTGTTAGCAGAATATGGAATCGTTGGGTTCAGGAGGGTAATACGGAAAGCCGTGCTGGATCCCAATGGCCTCGTATCCCGACAGGTCGAGATGACAGGCACCTTATCCGCATGGCTGTAACGGATCGTGCAGCCACGTCTCGATCCCTGAGTCAACAGATGGGGACGTTTGCAAGACAACAACCATCTGCACGAACAGTTCGACGACGTTTGCAGCAGCGTGGACTATCAGCTCGGAGACCGTGGCTGCGGTCACCCTTGACGATGCATCACAGACAGGAGTGCCTGCGATGGTGTACTCAACGACGAACCTGAGTGCACGAATGGCACAACGTCACTTTTTCGGATGAATCCAGGTTCTGTTTACAGCATCATGATGGTGGCATCCGTGTTTGGCGACATCGCGGTGAAAGCACACTGGAAGCGTGTATTCGTCATTTCCATACTGGCGTATCACCCGGAGTGATGGTATGGGGTGCTATTGGTTACACGTCTCGGTCACCTCTTATTCGCATTGACGGCACTTTGAACAGTGGACGTTACATTTCAGATGTGTTACGATCCGTGGCTCTACCCTTGATTCGATCCCTGTGACACCCTACATTTCAGCAGCATAATGCACGACTGCATGTTGCAGGTCCCGTACGGGCCTTTCTGGATACAGAAAATGTTTAACTGCTGCCCTGGCGAGCACATTCTCCAGATCTCTCACCAATTGAAAACGTCTGGTCAATGGTGGCCGAGCAACTGGCTCGTCACAATACGCCAGTCACTACTCTTGATGAACTGTGGTATCGTGTTGAAGCTGCATGAGCAGCTGTACCTGTACACGTCATCCAAGCTCTGTTTGACTCAATGCCCAGGCGTATCAAGGCCGTTATTACGGCCAGAGGTGGTTGTTCTGGGTTCTGATTTCTCAGGACCTATGCACCCAAATTGCGTGATAATGTAATCACATGTCAGTTCTAGTATAATATATTTGTCCAATGAATACCCGTTTATCATCTGCATTTCTTCTTGGTGTAGCAATTTTAATGGCCAGTAGTGTATATCGACAATATTGAAACATTCGTCGGAGACGTTGGGATTGCGCAATTTTGTTTTCTTTAATGGGTGTTCCCCAATTCCAGTAAAAGGGGTTGCAGAGCTGACGAAGCGGTTACAGTTTCGATAAGCAATCCTAGTCCGAAAATGTGCTGTTCGGGTGTAAAACCTCCCACTTCACGGCACGTACGCAGTGAGACCATGCGCTGTGACCTGTGTGCTGCGCATGAGCCCACGGCTTGATCAGTGTGTCCGATACTCGTCGTCGTGTTGTCTTCAATGTGACGTTTGAAGTCGAGAGTCCAATGAACACACAGTCAACTCTCCCAACTACCGACACACTGCTTCCCCGCAGCCGTTACCGTAGTCGCACGAAAACGGTATGTGACGTTGTAATTACAACAGGGACTTGCGACGGCGCCGCGTTCCGCTGTGAGGGAGTAGCGTGAAGGGACAGACTCGAAAGTGGTCCGATCTCCAAATTTATTTTACGCTCAAACGGTCATTTCTGGATATGGATTCCTCTTAAAAACTTTATCTAGTGAGTACCCCTACGCTTAATACATCAATGTCAAATGCAGTATCGTAAGCAGCAAACCCCAGCAGATTAACGCACAGGATGGTCAGATGAACACGTTAGGCACACAACAGACTCACGAAAAAGGCAGCACGTGAAGCGATCTGATAACAACGCAAGAGCGTCAGAGACGAATCCACAAAGAGTTATTGTTATGGGGTAACCGCATCTGTGCAAGTCCATTTGGTCGGCTGCTTAATCTACAATCTTTTATTAGGTAGACGATCTGTTTCGGAACACTTCAATTTCAATCATCTGGTGTAAACACTGTAATAATAAAAATATTCTGTGGCACGCGAATGCGAGGGGATCTTCAAGTGTGAAACAGCATATAAGAAACTATGCGCCTAATACTTCAAAAGTAAAACAAATAAAAAGAGAGAACAGGATGTTACTTATAAATAAAATCACTTAATGATCTGTGGCCATCCTTACTCCAATATGGCCATGGAAGCAGTGGCTCCTGTGAAAGGAGTAAAAGGGATCTAAAAAATCCGTAAAATAATTTGCACCACGTCCGGACTCCGAAAGTTACCAAAATAATGAAACATGTAAAACGCAATAAAAATGGGGGCTGGAGAATTCACATATTGCGGGGTACAGTAGGGCATCGATTATCCGAAATAATTGGGGGACAGGAGTGTTCGGAAAACTGGTTTGTTCGGATAATCGAACTGTATATGTATATTTGCCGAAAAGAAGTACTGTACACTAAATTTATTCATAAAAACAAGCATCTCTTTTAGTATTACAAAGTAACATACAAAGGAAACTTCAGTAGGAATATATAGTATGTGGCACAGTTTATTAAACAAAAATATATACATATTGCATACGCATTTTGCATGAACCATACACACAGTATACAAAATTAAAATTGGATAAAGTGGTTGCAGATTCACCTTCTTCTAATCTTTTAATAATATCGTACTTGTCCCTCATAGAAAGGACAACACGTTTACGTATAAGCATTTTATATCGTCAAGTTCACTTCTTCACGCAGCAGCACAGCGGCACGCCTCAACTCTAAGGTGGCACAGCTGTTGCTGGGAACAGCTTTGATACTGCCGCTACTTCTACTGCCAGTGCCAAGCCGACAGAAGTGTGATGATTGTTGACACACAGCGACTGGCGGCCGGTCAGCAGAGCCTTGTGAAGGCCCCATTAGAAGCAATGTTCTGCCAGCTGTGGGCCAGTGCGGCGACGACTGTGGGAAACTTGGTTTGGGAGTGAGGGGGATGATGGACGGTAGGGAGGGAGAGTAACAGGTGCGAGCGAGTACACAGTTCGGTTAAGCGGTCGTTCGGTTGACCGACTTTCGAATAATCGACGCTCTCCTCTACTACTTAAGAAAATTACATAACAGCCGTTCCCCGTACTGCGCGACCGGGAACAAAAAAAAAGGAAACTGTGCATTAGCAAATACTTGGCATGAGTGCTGTAGCACATGACACAAGTGCAGGCGTGGTACGAAACTGTCGTGAGGCTGGTGACGTGTTTAAAGAGGTAAAGCGGAAAGTAGTAGCCGAAAGAAAAGGAACCACCACAACATTAAGAAGGAATCAGACATGTACATTTAAAAAAAAAACAAAAAACACAAAGAAAATATATTACATTATATGACTACCTTACTCTGCTGGATAGTACTTAAGTAAACAATTTTTATGATGTAGGTCTGTTCGTTCATTAACTATATCGCGAGGATCGCTATTGCGGCAGGTTGAAAAAGATAGACTGTGAGAGGGAGCGGTACCTGCGTATGATAAACCTGTTCCCTCGAAAACTCTTCTTCATACCACCTCTGTGTCGTTGGTCTCATTTGTACTGAGATTGCAGTACACGCGAGGTGCCTAGTTGCTTCCTCCGCCCTGAGTGGAATGCATAGGTTCTAATTAATGTTCACCAACCTGCAGTGTTCTGCAGTTGTTGTAGCCTGCGCAGAAAATAGCACGTAGGTCGTGAATGCTTTATCTTGAGGTTGAGGAGTTGATTTTATGTGAATAATTAAATTTCCAATTAGTTTGTTTGTACGAGATGTCACTCGCTTTTTATTAGCAGAATACGAGAAACTACACGATTACATTCCACTTTGCCGGCCGCGGTGGTCTAGCGGTTCTGGCGCTGCAGTCCGGAACCGCGGAACTGCTACGGTCGCAGGTTCGAATCCTGCCACGGGCATGGATGTGTGTGATGTCCTTAGGTTGGTTAGGTTTAAGTAATTCTAAGTTCTAGGGGACTTATGACCTAAGATGTTGAGTCCCATAGTGCTCAGAGCCATTTGAACCATTCCACTTTATGAGTCACAAATAATCTCCAATCTCCACATTTTCATAAAAACGAAACAATAAACTGCGTGTTTGCGCAATTACTACCAGACGGTTCTCCATGACATGTCTACATAACGAGAAATTGCCAATAAAGTCTTACCTGGCACCGACCGCGGCAGACAACATGTCTGTCCTCCGACACTGCCGATCCACATCTGATCTTACAGCCGAATCACTTCGCCCACCATCCAAGTTAAGCGCAATCCGAAAATCTCCGAAGCGCTTCGTCTGCCTTTTCGTTTAGAAGTTGTTTATTATTCTCCTGATTATTAACACTTTTGAAGTAATGGAATGATGGCCTGCTACTGAGACATTCTTTAATATGAAAGTAAATACGCTGTTTAGTTTTTTCTAATATTTGTAGCAGGAGTAAACCGTTTTGGCGCGCTACTTCCGAACGCAGCAAGCAATCGCGGAAAGGACCACAATTTAGGCTGTCTTTCTCACGATACCCGTACCGAATAAACTATCTATCGGCGGTACCCCACATCACGTTTCGTCAGCTTGCCACTACTGCCTTCTCAACTGCTCCAAACAGAGGTCCTAGTAGCTGTCAGGCCAGAAATATTGCAGAATAAAGACTTTTCAAGAGTTCTATTTCTCCCCGAACACTGGGTGTCAGACCTTTCTCTGTAGTGTGTAAGACAGTTAAGTTATCGCTAACCTGCTGCAGCTGATGCTGGTTGTCAGTGAAACGCATTGTCACAGCTGATCTGGAATTATATAGTTCTATAAATCTCGTGTAAAAATTCATGTCTGTTGAACCAATGTATCTGATTTTTCACAGTCGGCTTGAGGGGTAATAATCGCTATATTGACAAGAAGACGGTTCCATATTATATCCTGGATGTTGTCAAGCCCACATATAGATTTTTGGCCGATCCTGAACTTATAATATATGTTCATGACAAAACCGAGAATCCAAATGAAATTCACTCTTATGGAAACGACACCCTAAAACCACATTTTCATCTGTTACAGTTGTCAGAATTGCAAAGTATGGTGCAATTCTTGTATTTAAAGAGGGGAACGTAGGGAGGATGGAGGAATTAGAGAAAATGGGTTTTACGGTAGGAAAATGTAAAAAAAAAACAAAAAACAAAAAAAAACAATGGACTTAACATCTGAGGTCATCAGTCCCCTAGAACGTAGAACTTGTGGTGTCACCGCCAGACACCACACTTGCTAGGTCGTAGCCTTTAAATCGGCCGCGGTCCGTTAGTATACGTCGGACCCGCGTGTCGCCACTGTCAGTGATTGCAGACCGAGCGCCGCCACACGGCAGGTCTAGAGAGACATCCTAGCACTCGCCTCAGTTGTACAGCCTACTTTGCCAGAGATGGATCACTGACAAATACGCTCTCTTTTGCCGAGACGATAGTTAGCATAGCCTTCAGCTACGTCATTTGCTACGACCTAGCAAGGCGCCATTACCAGTTTATATTGAGATTGTAGTTATGTATCATCAAGAGCGATGTTCTCCAATTATGGATTAAAGTTAAGTATTCCAGAACGTATGTACTATTTTTGGCTACTATAATTACTTTACCTTGTTCCAGACCTCACGCCAGTCTGCGTGAGCTTAAACGCGTGCATTTCGGCCTCTTCTATCAACACGGTGTTGGCTCTTCTACCAACACATCAGAACTACTGAAACCTAACTAACCTAAGGACATCGCACACATCTATGCCCGAGGCAGGATTCGAATCTGCGACCGTAGCAGTCACGCGGTTGCGGACTGAAGCGCCTAAAACCTCTCGGTCACCGCGGCAGGCAGGAAAATACCACTCAAGACATTTAGGCAGCTTAAAAGTCAGTTGAAGACCTGGGGAAAAAAAGAAGGCAGAAAACAGGAACTAGAAGAGAAGCCTTGAAGGGAAAAAGGACGCTTTGTACAGATCTGGAGCCTCCTGAAGAGGTGAGATAAAGAAAAATTTTCGGTCGGCATGGCAGCACGCAAAGGGGCAGTGAGGCTAGAATATGCGCGGGGCCGACGGGAAATATGCGCCACCCACCTCAGGCAACGGATTGTGACGTCACACTAGTCGCCTTGTTCGCCACACTTTGCAAACGCACAGCTCTGTGCAGGGCTCACACGAAATCTATTCGTAGCTCAATAGGTTCCCACTAAAGGTCTTATATTGTGTGCTATCAAGTGCTTGCATGCATTTAAATGGGTACTCAGGGATTATTAACTCGTTTGAAGTAGTTACTGGCTCCTCGCCAGAGATGGCTGCTGGCACTCGTAACATCTGAAGTGTCACGTGCTGTGACGTACGCGTAACTGCCTGACGGGCTTCGGGAGCTGTGGTCGTTAAGTCCTGCCCGGAGGCGAGCACAAAGGGTAGACTTGTACGGTCGACATTTGCGCACGTGCACCACAAACCGTTTCGACAGAGAAAAGGCCAATACGCCATGTTGAAGAGGAAGTAAAAGCTATTCTGGTGAGAGGCAGACATTCTCAGGAGATAATGTCTGTGGGAAGGTATAGCACTGAGCAGATTTGTTTAACTGCAACCCAGTAAATAAGTAATAACTTTTAGAATTTTTTACTACTCAAAGGAGATCGAGCTATGAATTTGCAGTACTCATTGATGCCCATCGATTGAGCGATTCACATGTTTCGTTATGTAATTAACTAAGCTGCGAGAAACACGATGATTAAACTTTCGGTTAAAACCAGCATTTCATTTTATCCAAGACAGCTATGGCAGTAACAAGCTAGTATCTGTTGGCAGACGTTATTACACGCAACCTGCGGCTTCTACATTGTAAGATTTATATTTGTAATTATCGATTTCAGTTAACTGTTTATAAATTTGCAAAGTTTTGTCTGTAATTCGAAACTGATGAGAGCTGCGAAAATTCTGATTGCAACAGAGCAAAGGCCACGCAAATTCCTATAAGATACGAGTGTCATACACGCCTGTGCTGTAATTAAGGCACAGAGATCAAACACTATTTTTATTATTGTTGCTACAATTTGCAACTATATGAAATTAATTTGTGGGTGAACTACAGCACATAGAATTAAGTATAAGGTATCAGTTTTATTAAAAATTTTAGCGCACGTCTAATGGAACATTCAGATTATTAGTTGCATTTGTATATAAAAAAATTGTTAGAGGGGCTGCTGCCAGCATGAAGTCATTAAGCGACGCAGAACCTTGGATTTTCCGGTGATGGGTTCAAATGGTTCAAGTGGCTCTGAGCACTATGGGACTTAACCTCTGAGGTCATCAGTCTCCTAGAACTTAGAACTACTTAAACTTAACTAACCTTAGGACATCACACACATCCATGCCCGAGGCAGGATTCGAACCTGCGACCGGAGCGGTCGCGCGGTTCCAGACAGTAGCGCCTAGAACCGCTCTGCCACTCAGACCGGCTCCGGTGATGGGGTGCACCTTAGACTTAGAACGGCGTCTGCCACATTTACCTTTCGCATTGTTTCGGATGGACTGATACAAGCAAGACCTATGCTGCTCTGACCAGTGATACAGTCACACACTTTTCGGTGATAAAATCTTTCGCGCCTTGAGTGGCGAAGTTTTCAAATATTTTGCTTCATTTCAGAACGGACGTAGAAGACATTCTGCAGTGGTCGGGACTCTGTTTCATATCTGCTGGTTGCTCGGAACTTGTGTTTTTGCGACAAGCCGATTTTGGAGTCTGAGTTACTTGCAATGAGTCCGATTTTTAACTCAGATTGCCAGTTGGCACTTTACTTTCGTCACTGATCGGCACTGCATCACGTCTCGATTAGACTAGCATTTATTTTTGTGTGTGTGAAATCTTGTGGGACTTAAGTGCTAAGGTCATCAGTCCCTAAGCTTACATACTACTTAACCTAAATTATCCTAAGGACAAACACATACACCCACGCCCGAGGGAGGACTCGAACCTCCACCGGGACCAGCCGCACAGTCCATGACTGCAGCGCCCCAGACCGCCTGGCTAATCCCGCGCGGCGTTTATATTTGGTTAGTGTAGAGAGCGTCCTAACATTAATATTAGCAGTGAACACTGCCCCGGTGTTTTCCAGTCATTCTGTTTATCATGCTTATATACCGTGTTTGCCAACCTCTCTATTGGGGTCTCGAACTAAACTTCAGACTACTTAATTATGTACAGTTTGTCACCAGCCTACGAAATTGAGTGTGGTATTAAGAACAATAAAATTTATTTGTTGAATTTAACTGTCTGTAGTTGGGCTATATTACGTAGATTTGCTGCAGCTATGACCAACATAATGTTATTTTATATCTAATCGGTAAGCCAGAGTCAGTTTTCTAATTTTAATTTCATAAAGCGACAATAATTGGAGGGAAATAATTATCCTCTAAGGCAAAGTATTATCAGCTCTCTCTTCCTACTGTCGAATGCGCCATTTTGTTTTGGCTCATTTAGCGTTGTGTTTCAGTATTCAATGTATAACACGACTGCAAGTTTCTGTTTGGAAAAGAAGCGAATAATTAATTACGTGAATGTATTTTTTCGAGGAGGTGATAAAAAATTTTTACACCTCTATCTGAACTGCTGTGTTTGGCACCGTAGGTCGCCTGATCTGATATCTTTGATCAGCCGAATAGCCGGAGAACGTCTTCTTTTAATCTGGCGGTGAAGCAGCAATTTCCTACAGACAGAAGGGCCGCCAGAGCAGCAGAGCGACTAATTAAATCGTTGGCCGGCCGCTATCCGACAGATACATCGGCCGATAGCGCGAGTCATCTGGTGGAACGGCTGGCGCTCTTAAAAATACTCCGCTGTGACGTCGCTCGTAGAAAGACAAGCAGAGAGAGAGAGAGAGAGAGAGAGAGAGAGAGAGAGATTGGAGGGGACGAGAGAGGGACGGGGAGAGAGAAGGCGTGGGAGAATGGAGAGAGGGGCGTGAAGGGGGCCAGTGCAGCAAGTGGTGTTATCAAGTGGCGGAGTAACGGGCTGGTCATCATACGAGTTAACCAGCGCGTGGTGAGAGGACGCTTCCACGTTATGCCTCACTCGGCGTCACGTACAGTGTGCTCACACAAAGCTGACCGATGGAGTTCATCTGGAACTGACCAGCAACAGGATTCGTCAGCTCACTGGTACCAGCTACGGAATCTGAGCGACATTACAATTGTCCGCGGTACGCCTCTCCCGCCACTTCTGCACAAGGTCGTTTTATGCAGACCTCAATATTATATCAGACCTTCAAAAACCACGGGCGGTCATTTTCATATTCTCTCGTTCGCTAAGCGCAAACTATTAGTCCTACAGAAAAAACGAACAGGACCTTTTCTGTAGGAAATATAATGCAGCTAAATTTTTTCAAGAAAAAAGTACAAAGGCCGTCAAACGCACTACCAATCCCACCTTTAGCTCCCATCGCTCTGGCCTTCGAATATAGCACCGCCACTGTACAAATATTCGCGACTGCACGAATTGCTTTTCAAATTCGACCTTTCTGGTTTTCACTAGCTGGCCTAATTGTGCTACCGTCTATAAAGACGTTTGTGTAAATTGTACCTAACAGTCTTATGAATTTTAACGGCATAAACTAAAAAATTACATCGCTGTACCCGTCAGGGCCTCTGGTGAAGAAACTACTGTGCTTCTAAGGGTTAAGTTTGCACTGAACTGTCAATGCAATTAATTTCAGCGTATCGTTTACACAAGTCGCTTTCCTTTCATTACCCTCACGGGCACTTTTAATAATGAAACTTCCTGGAAGATTAAAACTGTATGCCCGACCGAGACTCGAACTCGGGACCTTTGCCTTTCGCTGGCAAGTGCTCAACCAACTGAGCTACCCAAGCACTACTCACGTCCCGTCCTCACAGCTTTACTTCTGGCAGTACCTCGTCTCCTACCTTCCAAACTTTACAGAAGCTCTCCTGCGAACCTTGCAGAACTAGCACTCCTGAACGAAAGGAGACGAGGTACTGGCAGAAGTAAAGCTGTGAGGACGGGCTTTGAGTCGTGCCTGGGTAGCTCAGTTGGTAGAGCACTTGCCCGCGAAAGGCAAAGGTCCCGAGTTCGAGTCTCGGTCCGGCACACAGTTTTAATCTGCCAGGAAGTTTCATGTCAGCGCACACTCCGCTGCAGAGTGAAAATCTCATTCTGGAAACTTTTAATAATGTTAACCAAGTAGCCCAATCAATAGAGACGAAAACATTTGAATATCGGGAACTGTTCGTGTAGTTGGAAATTTTTGTACAGTGGTAGCAGGGAGTGCCACGAACAACTTACTAAAAATCGTGACCGGAGATGGGTTCACTTTGGGAATGGGGCTGCGTTTTGTAAAGGGACGTCCTCCTCTAGCATTACTTTTCCTCAACACCAGCAGTCGATACCAGTAACATTTTTCGAATTTTTGACAGAACAATATTATCTCCGATGTTTACCAGAAAAAAATTAATATAATTTTACATGAGATACGGTATGTTTCAAGCTAAAATTTAAAAAAAGGAATTACTTTGTTTTCATTGTTACAGTCGATATGTACTAGCTCTGAATATACAGTTAAAATATTTTCAGTTATTACTATTATCAATTAGGCAAACTAGTACTGTTTATGATGTTTATTTCTGGATTCATATAGGAAATAATAATCGAACTTAACAGAAATTCATTTATCAAGTAATATTGTAAACCCTTCGGTATATTGTTACTACCGCAGAGTGAAGTAGGGGTAAGCATGCCTCTGATGTGATCGGACATATTGTTGTATTTTGGGCGAACAACGTAGTTTCGCTGTTGTTAATGTGAAAATTCAAAGATGTGATATATTAATATTAACGTAAAAACGACAATTGCGCAACGACGTTCTTTAAAATTATGAAGATCAATTGAACTATGAGAACCTAAAACGTGAGAATTTCACAAGAAAAGATAAGTACAATAAATAGTTTATTGTAATCTTGCTCCTGTCAAATCTTCAAATAATACGTTACCACAGTGGACAATAGCAGCAACAACGAAGGAAAGGGGGGGGGGGGGGGGTTGAATAAGTTTGAAGGAATAATAGTGTTGTGATGAATTGTCTGGAAAGAAGCAACGTGGGGGTAATGACCACCTGCCTCACATAGGGATGGGGTGAAAAAGGGATGACGTAGAAGCAGAACTCAGCAACTTGTGGAGCAGGGTCAACAAAATTTTGTATGCACATGACCTATTATTCTTGATATTTCAGTACAAACACTGTGTTGTTACTATTGCAGTAGTTGCAATTAGGCGTGGGTGAGAGAAGCCGTGAAATGTAAAAATATTAGTTAAGGATACTTTAGAAACCAGAATTTTGTAAGTCGCTGGGCGCATTAGTGATACTGCCGATGACTTTTCATCACTGGCGGGGAGATGAGGGATGTCTGTGCATAGACAGTGACGTATCAGCAAATCTCTGTGAAACTGTTTCTTCATGAATCATTATTTGTTTAAAAATATTGTGGGAGTAATATGCCCCTACTACCCATAGCGGTTTGAGTGTAGACGAGAAAGGATGACATGTAAAAATGTTCGAAGTCGACCTCTTGATTTTTCTTTCCTGTATTTAGTTGATTTGGAATAAAGTACAAAAGCGCAATCAGTGTGTTAACGCAAAGCGTCGACCCCGCCGCGAGAATGACCAATGAAGCAAGTCATCGCGCTTCGGAGCCGAAGGTCATACCACAACGGTGAATGCGAAAGGCATAGTTGAGGATCTGTTTGAAGCCGCGTGGTCTGAAACGGCGGAGAATCGTACGGTTGCCAACGGTAGCCCTTTTTCTCGAAACGACAATTACTTACAGTCGTATATATGCCTCAAACGAAAAGGACTTCTGTCTCTCAGATCTGCAGAAAGGACGAAAACGAAACTAATATCGAGCGAACGCGGCCGAAGACGTGGACAACAAGGTAGTTCTCGATACAACCTGAGATAAGTCGTTGGCAGCAGAAAAAGAGAGCAGCACACAAGAACTACAGGAAGAAAACTTTCTGACATCCAACAGACAGGTTTGCATAAAGTAGAATTTTTAAAGAAGTGCAACTACATAAGTTTAGTTTAGGAGTATACCTATTATCATACATCAGGATCACTAGGCAGGTTTCGGGGGCAATCTCTACCAGCGATCGGTACGGATAGCTAATATTCGGCGGGCTGTAGTGGCCGAGCAGTTCTAGGCGTTCAGTCTGGGAGCGCGCGACCGCTACTGTTGCAGGTTCGAATCCTGCCTCGGGCATGGATGTGTGTGATGTCCTTAGCTTAGTTAGGTTTAAGTAGTTCTAAGTTCTAGGGGACTGATGAAGTCAGATGTTAAGTCCCATAGTGCTCAGAGCCATTTGAACCATTTTGAGCTAAATTCCTCCGAAACTGGAAGATACCGCGGTGTTTTCCTAAACATAATGCAATATTGGTTCCAAAAGTAGAATGTGATGAAATGTAGCCAGTGGCAACAACAATTACACGGTATTAAAACATCGGTAATAATAATAATAATTATTATTATTATTACTATTATTATTATAATTATTAGGTGTAGCCTTGTATGTCATTGGAACGTTGACGAAAGGTAATTCGGACAAGAAGAAGATATAAACTAATTATTATTATTATACGAAGAGATGTTATTAGACATATCTATGCCGTAATAAGAACCGAGAGCTCTGTGGCGATAACAACTTTTTTTGGTGTTTAGCAGTCTAGTATAGCAAAGCTTTTTTCCGACATGATCAATTTCCAGCGTATCCTTTGTCTTTATTACGAAGTAATTGACCAGTTAAGGAGGAAAAAGGTTGCTAAGGACGTCAAATTGTTTTGATATCATCTCCTCATCTACGTTAGACAAATCGTATTCCACTGAGACCGCGGGAAGAGGTATCTGGGGCACAGAAAGAAGTTACGGATGTACCTTTAGTTGCAACACAGTGAAACAGCTTAACGTTGTGAAGTATTATTGTATTACAGTGCTAATATTACTTATAATGTAATCTAATATATTAATCCTAATTACTGTGATCCTAGGGAGAGTCAGCTATGACAAAACTCTTCCACCTGGTGTGTAAGATATATGTTGCAGGTGAAATACCCTAAGACTTCAAGAAGAACGAAATAAAATGGCTCTGAGCACTATGGGACTCAACTGCTGAGGTCATTAGTCCCCTAGAACTAGTTAAACCTAACTAACCTAAGGACATCACAAGCATCCATGCCCGAGGCAGGATTCGAACTTGCGACCGTAGCGGTCTTGCGGTTCCAGACTGCAGCGCCTTTAACCGCACGGCCACTTCCGCCGGCCTAGAACGAAATAATTCCAATTGCGAAGAAAGCAGCTGCTGACAGATGTGAATATTATCGCATTATCAGTTTAATAAGTCACGGTTGCAAAATAATTCTTTCCAAAATAATGGAAAAACTGGTAGAAGCCGACCGGGATAAGATTAGCTTTGATTCTGAATAAATGTAGGAACACGCGAGGCAGTAGTGAGCCTATGACCCACGTTTATACCATTTGTGGATTTAGACAAAGCTTTTGACAGTGTTGACAGAACAACACTCTTTGTAAATTTGAAGGTAGGAAGTATAAGATACAGGGAGCGAACGGACTTGTGTAGAAGCCTGAGTCCAGATACATGAAAGGGCACCCATACTTGAGGAAGCAGTGTGACACATTAGTAGCGTATTGCCGATTTTATTCAATCGGTACACTGGGTAAGCAATAAAAGAAACAAGGAGAGCGAATAAAAGTCTAAGGAGAAGAACTAAAAACTTTACGGTTTAACGATGACACTGTAACTTTGTTGGAGACAGCTAAGAACCTGGAAGAGCAGTTGAATGGAATGTTTAGAGTCTTGAACAGATTACAAAATGAACGCAAACAAAAGTGAAATAAGGGCACTGGAATGTAGTCGAAGAAAATCAGGCAATGCAGAGTGAGATATATCGGGAAATGAGACACTAGAAGCAGTAGAGGAGTTTTGTTAATTGCGCAGTAAAATAAATGATGATAGCCGGAGTAGGGAATGTATAAAATATAAAAAATGGCTCTGAGCACTATGGGACTCAACTGCTGAGGTCATTAGTCCCCTAGAACTTAGAACTAGTTAAACCTAACTAACCTAAGGACATCACAAACATCCATGCCCGAGGCAGGATTCGAACCTGCGACCGTAGCGGTCTTGCGGTTCCAGACTGCAGCGCCTTTAACCGCACGGCCACTTCGGCCGGCGTATAAAATATAGACCAGTTATAGAGACAAAAGCGTTTCTCAAAAAAGAGGAATTTTTTAACGTCTAATATAAATGTAAATGTTAGGAAGTCTATTTAAAGATATTTGTCTAGTGTGTAGCCTTGTATGCCAGTGGAACTAGGTAATTCGGAGAAGAAGAAGATAGAACCGTTCGAAATGCGGTGCTGTAGAAGAATGCTGAAGATTATTATAACAAATGAGAAGTTAGTAAATCGAAGTGCACGGGGGAGGTGGGGGGGGGGGGGGGAGAAAGTAATTTAAGGCACCATTTGAGTAAAAGAAGAGATCGGTTGATAGGACACATTCTGACACATCAAGGAATTTTCAATTCGGCAGTCGAGGGAAGTGTGGGGTGCAAAAATTCGAAAGGGAGACCAAAGTTTGAATACAGCACGCAGGTTCAAATGGATGTAGGCTGCATTAGTTATTCAGATATGAAGAAGCTTACATAGAAACCAGTCTTAGAACTGAAGTCGACGTCGTCGCCACCACTACCACCACCACCACCACCACAAAAACAACAACAAGAGTTTCTGTGAATACGATCTTCTTTAAATGGAGCAGAAGAAATGATCCAACACGAAGATTATTTAATTCATACTCCACCACGTGACCCACACGACACTTACTCTCTCTGGAGGGTTGTTGTACCCACGTATCTGACGCCTCCTTGTTACAAAGTAAGTCGTCAGTTGAGCAGCAAAGTTGCTTCAATGTGTGAAGGGAGCTTGACACATGTACGCTACTTTGCTACTACGGTTGATGTCTTACGTCCAACGAATTGTTTGACGCAGCTGTCCACGCTACTCAGCCCTGCGTAAGCCTCTTCATTCTACGTATCTACTGTAGGTTACATCCCCTTGACTCTGTTTACTGCACTTAAGTTAGATCTCCATCTACAAATTCTTTCCTTCTCCGTTCCGCATACGGCCCTGTATTTTCAACTTAACTATTCTTTGATGCGTGACTGTGTCCCATCAAATGAGCCTTCTTTTTTTAGTCAAGTTGTGCCATTTACTTCTTTCCTTCTCGATTCCATAACTTTCCATTAGTTAGCCGATCGGCCCACCTAATATTCAGTTTCTAGTCTCTTCTTGTCATTACTGTTTATGATTCAATGTCATCTTGTATATACATGGACACTCCAGACAAATACGTTCAAAGAATTGCTAACTCAATTTTGTTATATGCTAAAATATTGCTATTTTTTTAGAAAACCTTTTCTTGGTATTGCCAGTTTCCATTCTACAATATATTCGGCCATTGTCAGTCATCTAGCTACTCAAATGACAAACAAGTCAACTAGCCTACTTTTAGCGTCTCATTTCCTAACCTAGTTCGTACGAGAATATCCCCACTTCACCGCTACCTCGGAGATGTTGTGTCCCATCACTCATGTGCCTATTACAACACCATGTTCAAACTCACTTAAATCATGATAACCTGCCACTGTAGCAGAAGTAACCGATCTATCAACTGCGGGACCACTCCCGCCTGAGGCTCGAGACTTCCCTCGGGCATGGGTGTGTTGTTCTTAGCACAAGTTAGTTTAAATTAGTTTAAGTAGCGTGTAAGTCTAAGGACCGATGAGCTCAGCAGTTTGGTCCCTTAGGAATTCACACACATTTGAACATTAGTCCCATATAGGCGTTGCCGATCGCAGCGCCGTATTCTGCCTGTTCACATACCTCTGAATTTGAACACGCATGCCTATATCTGTATCTTTGGCGCATCAGTGTATATAGTAATATCTATATGCAAAAATGGCACACGGTGATTTCAGGTTCAATCCCGGGTCCGGCCATCCTGATTTAGGTTTTCCGTGATTTCCCTAAATCACTCCAAGCAAATGCCGGGATGGTTCCTCTGAAAGGGCACGGCCGACTTCCTTCCCCATCCTTCCCTAATCCGATGAGACCGATGACTACGCTGTCTGGTCTCCTTCCCCAAACAACCAACCAACCGGTGATTTCAGTGCAGATGCACACTACGTCCGATCTCTTCCGGAACTAAGGCACATCCTGCGAGCAAAGGGCTTAATGAACACTGGACGGTAGTAGCGTGTGCCAAGTTGACACTTTGGATCGCATTGGAAATGTCTTCGGATGGCGGACCGGTCGCGTAAAGCGGGAACTCTGGATTCCAGTTCCGATCCGGCACAAATTTTCATTTGTTACCGTTGAATTTATTTCAATGCCCAATTGCGGCCGATATTTTAGTTTCTCTTAAAATACTGATCAACTTACATAATTTGACCACACTCCATTACTCTTGTTTTTTACTTTTTTCCCTATTCATATTACCTGTCTTCAACACGCTATCTATTCCATTAATCCCTCCTTCCACACATACGAGTGAGCGTACCTGCAAAATTATATCACCATACGACACATAGTTTTGAGATGCTTTTACAGTTAGAAACTGTGTTACTTGGTGCAAGTAGCCTGACTATATTCATCCAATATTTGAGAATGTGAGCACTTAGTGACTTCCAGGGAACTTTAAGCATAATGTCAGACGTTTTCTAAACTTTTTTTCTGGTGTACATCCCTAACGTCAAATAATGAACACAGTAACTCATCTTTAAAGCAAACAGAAGCAATTTTATACGTGAGAGTTTGATTCTTTAAATAAGCGGGGATTTGCTGGTGAAGGAGGCCTGCGGCTCAAATATAAATAATAGTTGACCATACACTGGATAGAGAGGCAGAGTCAACATTAATAGGCCGCGCGGGGTAACCGTGCGGTCATTGGCGCCTTGTCACGGTTCGCTCGGCTCCGCCGTTGGAGGTTCGAGTCCTCTCTCGGCCATGGGTGTGTGTGTTGTCCGTAGTGTAAGATAGTTTAAGTTAGATTAAGTAGTGTGTAAGGTTAAGGAAGCATGACCTTTGTAGTTTGGTCCCATAAGATCTTACCACAAATTTCAAAAAAATTTGAAAATTTATAAGACCGACAAATTGTTGTGACGCATTCCTGATTGGAAATGGAGCAAGAAAGGTCCTATGAACATGTGTCTAGAAATGGACGGTGTGTGCGCAACGACAACAGATCGACCCGGAAGACAGTGCAGAGCTGCATCACAATAGATGTCCAAAGTGGCCCCCATGGGATGCAATGCACGCCTTCACACTTCGCATCAGGACTGCCTCGCTCTTTCGCACATTCGAGCCTCCCTCCGAATAGCGTCACAGGGTCAAAACACGCTGTAGGAAGGTCTGTACATCAGGAACTGATTCAGCATACACACCGCTTGTCAGGCGCCCCCAGAAATCCAGGAGGTTTAAGTCGATGCTCTAGCAGGTCACCCTACAGGGCGTCCGCGTCCTATTCAACATCTGAGGAAGATGATGTTGAGGTGTCGGGGACCTGTAATGCGGGATGGGGTGGTGCTTCGTCTTGCAGAAACCACATAACCTGCCGTATTGCCAGAGGCACATTCCCAAGCAGCCCAGGCATAGCATTCCGCAGGAAGTTCAAATACGCTCTTCCGTCAAGGCGTTGTGGAATAATGGTATGGTCACCAAGAATCCTTGCCCACATATTGATGGTGAACCGATGCTGATGAGATACCTCAACCATTCCCCCATGGGTGGTCTGTAGGCCACAGATGATGATTATGCAGATTCATGATGCCGTCCTCGTAAAGGTAGCTTCGTCGGTGATGAGGATTGGTGACAGAAATCCCATAACTGAGATAGTCTGGTGCAAAAGTCATCGACAAAATCCTTCCCGTACAGGCATATGGGCTACTGATAACCCTTGCACTCGTTACACGTGATAGGGATAGTAGCGGTTCTCACGCAGGATGCGCTTTATCGTACTACGGCTTACATAATGTTGGCGGGAGCTTGTTCATGACCGAGCAAGTAAAAGTTGGCTGGACGAGTGGTTGCAGCTGGACGTGAATGTACGCATACAACTACCTACAGTTACTTCCATACAGCCGGCCGAACCTTGGAGCATATTTACACAATCTTCACGTCTGACGAGTTGTTAGCATATGTCAATCTGGTCGCGGCCCTAGCTGGGCAGGCAGGTCACCTGATCTGGAAGTGTGCCATTACTTTGTGTCGGGAGGCCTAAAATCTGATATGTATCACAATAACACTCGTAGTCTTAAAGAACTGCAGCAGAACTTTTCGTATGAGATTGCAACAGTTCCAGTAGTCCAGCTTAGATCCCTTAGCAGTTTGCTGACCATTGCGCAAAAGTGCCAAGAGATGATGGTGGTCACTTTCAACATCTGCTATAGTCAGTAATGTATTTCCTTTTCTCTGCTGCTTTGTATCGTGGAACTGTACTCTCCGGGCCACTTGTATCTGCCCCACCCTGTAGTATGCTGTACAACCCGATGCTCCAAATCTGATGTACGCACAGTCCACCGCCTCTCTGCATTTTTGTCTGTCTGAAAGGACCCATGATCACACAAACTCCCAAAAAGGGTTTGAAATGTCGTGTGATGTGGTAGATGTCTGTGACCGTACTTGTTTTGGTGTAGCCGTGCTCTTGACCGTTTCCATCTGCTCGGCCGAACAGAAACACAATCCCGGCTTGATCTCGACATGAATACCGGACCATTCTGCTACTAATGCTGCATTAATCACACAGCCTGCAAGAAAGAAAAAACATACCGCACTTGGTCAGAGGAACTTCCATGCGTCATCGCCATCTATCGTGCGAGCGATGCATTACTAGAAACATGTTTGTAGGACTTTTTTTCCCTCCTTTTCCAGGCAGTATTCCGTCCCTAAAGCATCTCGCTTTCATTAATGTTCGCCCCGTATACTCAGTGGAACAGCTCGTGATGAGAAGGACCCTGCCTTGTCAGTGACTGCAAAGAAACTTCTAAAGAAGGCGATTGGGTTTAACGTCCCGCCGACGTCGAAGTCATTAGACATGGGGCACAAGCTCGGATTGTTTACTTCACGTGGTAAACTTCTAAAGAATCAGCCACTTCTGCATAATAAGTGTATAATAAAACATATTTCCATAGGAAGGTGCTCACTGAAAAACGTTCGTCTGTCAAAGAGTGCAATGAGTGAGGCGTCCAACGAATACCGCGAGGGAGAATTACTGAAAGATGTTTCGCAATACCCGAAGAAATTCTGATGACGCATCGGTACCGGGGATGTGGGTGTCAAGCTGTACAGTCGAACTAACAAAGGGAGAGCACCGCTGTTTATCGTATCCGTACAAACAGAGGGTAATCCATGGCGAGAGAGGACTTGGAGCCAGTTTCCGAGCTTCGCTGAGGAAGCAGGGGCTCTTCCGCCAAGCTAGTTCCTGAAGGCACAACACTACTGGTGCCAGGGAGGAGGGGCCGTGGCAGAGCGCCGTCGCGACACGGGAGTCGGCGTCGTGACCCGCTGCGGCTGGACGCCCGGCCTTCACAGGGCGCAGCCGGACTAGAACTGTTGATATTTTTAAAAATATCGGGAATCCGATACATCAATATTAAAAAAAAAATCATTATCGGCCGTCGATGTATCAAAAAAAATATCGACGTACCGCAAAAACAAATATCGGCAGCACATTGTACACTGCTGGCCATTAAAATTGCTACACCACGAAGATGTGCCACAGATGCGAAATTTAACTGACAGGAAGAAGATGCTGTGATATGCAAATGATTAGCTTTTCAGACAATTCACACAACGTTGGCGCCGGTGGCGACACCTACAACGTGCTGACATGAGGAAAGTTTCCAACCGATTTCTCATACACAAACAGCAGTTGACCTGCGTTTCCTGGTGAAACGTTGTTGTGATACCTCGTGTAAGGAGGAGAAATGCGTACCATCACGTTTCCGACTTTGATAAAGGTCGGATTATAGCCTATCGCGATTGCGATTTATCGTATCGCGAAACTGCTACTCGCGTTGGTTGAGATCCAATGACTGTTAGCAGAATATGGAATCTGTGGGTTCAGGAGGGTAATACGGAACGCCGTGCTGGATCCCAACGGCCTCGTATCACTAGCAGTCGAGAGGACAGGCATCTTATCCGCATGGCTGTAATGGATCGTGCAGCCACGTCTCGATCCCTGAGTCAACAGATGGGGACGTTTGCAAGGCGACAAACATCTGCACGAACAGTTCGACGACGTTTGCAGCAGCAGGGACTATCAGCTCGGAGACCGACGCTGCATCACGGACAGGAGCGCCTGCGATGGTGTACTCAACGACGAACCTGGGTGCACGAATGGCAAAACGTCATTTTTTTCGGATGAATCCTGGTTCTGTTTACAGCATCATGATGGTCGCATCCGTGTTTGGTGACATCGCGGTGAACGCTCATTGGAAACGTGCATTCGTCATCGCCATACTCGCTTATCAGCCGGCGTGATGTTATGGGATGCCATTGGTTACACATCTCGGTCACCTCTTGTTCGCATTGACGGCACTTTGAACAGTGGACGTTACATTTCAGATGTGTTACGACCTGTTGCTCTATCCTACATTCGATCCCTGCGAAACCATACATTTCAGGACGACCGCATGTTGCAGGTCTTGTACGGGCCTTTCTGGATACAGAATGTTCGACTGGTGTCCTGGCCAGCACATATTCCAGATCTCTCATCAATTGAAAACGTCTGGTCAATGGTGGCCGAGCAACTGGCTCGTCACAATAAGCGAGTCACTACTCTTGATGAACTGTGGTATCGTGTTGAAGCTGCATGGGCAGCTGTACCTGTACACTCCATCCGAGCTCTGACTCAATGCCCAGGCGTATCAAGGCCGTTATTACGGCCAGAGGTGGTTGTTCTGGGTACTGATTTCTCACGATCTATGCACCCAAATTGTGTGAAAATGTAATCACATGTCAGTTCTAGTAAAATATATTTGTCCAATGAATACTCGTTTATCATCCGCATTTCTTCTTGGTGTAGCAATTTTAATGGCCAGTAGTGTACATACACTGCCAGCTTTAGAATTGTATATTTAACTATTGTCTTATTATTAGATATTCTGTACACCAACAAGCTAGCAGTCTGCTTATCCCTCTTAAAGCGGGCAGGAAGTCAAAAATTTAAGAAAAAGAACCAATTTTTTTTAAAAATGTGGCTATTTTGTAGCGCACATCTTCCTGAATACTTGATGTATAAAACATATATATTTGAGAGCTTATACGCATGTTATTTGGTCTTAAGTGTACCAAGATGCAGCGCCACACCCCTTTGCACAGAATTCTGCCATACGTATTTCACTGTGTAGAATTCGAATGTTTACATTTGCGCCAGAGATTGTCGTACGCGAAACCAACGACTATTGATATCGATACTTCCTCTGCTGCTATCGACGTGGACTGTTTTGATCGCTGATTTTGTTTTGCTCTCTCCTTGCAGTGTACTGTTGAGAATTTCGAAACGATTTATATTATGGCTTGGCAATAAGAAGGAACGCAGGGGACATGAAAAATATGAAGCAAGCGGTTTGGGACTTATACTTCCACAAAATGTCCACAGACAACAATCCTATCCACAACTTGTTCCCAAATGGAAGTGAATCATGGTGTGGCTACTAAAGGTTAATTGCTGGGGGTGAAGAATATCATCACAGGAATTCTCTACCCACTGCTGTAATGGAAGCCACCAAACCCATATTCAGGGACCTTGGAAATGAAAACTTATTGAAGAAATGTCTTCATAGCGGTACTCTAAATCCAAAAGAAAGTTTTCACCAATGAGTGTGGGAAAGATTGCCAAAAACCATTTTATGACGCATTTTCATGTTTTAATGACGGTACAAAGTAGGAAATATCTCTTTAAGAAAATGGGAATGAAGCCCGGAGTGAACTCCATCAAAGCCTTGTATGCGATAGACAGAGAGCGTGTAGTGAAAGCAGATAAATCATTTTTGGATTAAATCGTAGGAATGTGAAAAGGAAGAAAACTCATTTAGAAAATGAAAAAGGACCAGCTTTTGGTGCTGGACAGTTCTAAAAGAATGCCAAATACAAGGAAAAATTTTAATAGCCATTTTCTGGAAAACACAAAGGTACGGTGCATTTCACGAGTGCACGTCGTAATAGTGACATATGGAGATAAACTGTATAAAACTGAAATACAGACGTGGAAACGATAACAGGTGTGCAACTAAGTGGAAAAACTGTCACCACAGCGTAATTATAATAATGATGCTTCATCTTTATTGATCTCCAGCAATATAATTATGTACATTAACGTATAAACACCTGAGGATGGGCACCAGCTAGAAACCGGTCGTGTGACAAATAAATAACCTTTTATTGTCGCTGGTAGCGGAAACCTTTTTATACACCCTACAAAGGAACAGTCACGGAGTTCAACAGCATTCACTATGGATAAAATTTAAAAAATATCGGCGCTCGATATTGCCGTTTCTATATCGATATAACAGTGAAAAAATATCGCGTACACATATCGGTAATTTATTGGAAAAGATATCTATATATCGATATTTTATTAACAGCCCTAATCCGAACCGAAGGGGAGGACGACAGCTCCGACAGAAAAGACGTACCGGAGAAGGAGGAGCACGGCAGACTAGCAGTCACATATGAGCTTCGCATACTCGCTTTAAACTCGCCACTGGGTCTTACGGTTTCATCTCCGAACCTGCTGTCTCCCTGCACTCGTGCACTAGACTCGCCAGTCTTACCGGCTGCCTACTCAACTGAAAACTGTTGGGTGAAGTGGACTGTGCCGGCATAGAAAGAAGAGCGAGTACACCAGAATGGGTGTATAACCGACGACTCGCGGCATGCCACTAAGTAGACAACTGTTGAACATAACAATTATTGCTCGAACAGTCAATGTGTATACTTCCGGATCGTAGTGTCCAACGGGCACAATACTTCGGCGATCACACATGTCGCCATCGTCAGGTGCGCTGACGAACTGACGCACCTGACGATGGCGACATGTGTGATCGCCGAAATATTGTGCTCGTTGGACACTACGAACCGGCAGTATACACTTTGACTGTTCGAGCAACAAATACGCCGGGAGAAACTGAAGAATCACATAACGATTGTTATTTACCAATACACTGATCGACTGGTAAGCAGTGATCACTTGGTTGCCCTCAGCTTAATTACAAAAATTTAACTTTTCCCCTGACTTAAATCAATGCCCACCTACAGCTAACGTGATTGAGTTCTTTGAGTCGATTCGTAATGGCTGCAGGGTCAAAATCTATCTGTTCTTTCAGACACCACACATATAAGAAATTATGTTTCAAAAAACTTAATTTCTTTCAAATTCTGGAGGAGGCAGGGGTAAAATACAGGGAGCGAAAGCCTATTTGCAATTTGTACAGAAACCAGATGGCAGTTATAAGAGTCGAGGGGCATGAAAGGGAAGCAGCGGTTGGGAAGGGAGTGAGACAGGGTTGTAGCCTGTCCCCGATGTTATTCAATCTGTATATTGAACAAGCAGTAAAGGAAACAAAAGAAAAGTTCGGAGTAGGTATTAAAATCCATGGAGAACAAATAAAAACTTTGAGGTTCACTGATGACATTGTAATTCTATCAGAGACAGCAAAGGACTTGGAAGAGCAGTTGAATGCAATGGACAGTGTCTTGAAAGGAGGAAGTAAGGTGAACATCAACAAAAGCAAAACTAGGATAATGGAATGTAGTCGAATTAAGTCGGGTGATGCTGAGGGAATTAGATTAGGAAATGAGACACTTAAAGTAGTAAAGGAGTTTTGCTATTCGGGGAGCAAAATATTTGATGATGGTCGAAGTAGAGAGGATATAAAATGTAGACTGGCAATGGCAAGGAAAGCGTTTCTGAAGAAGAGAAATTTGTTAACATTGAGTATAGATTTAAGTGTCAGGAAGTCGTTTATGAAAGTATTTGTATGGAGTGTAGCCATGTATGGAAGTGAAACATGAACGATAAATAGTTTGGACAAGGAGAGAATAGAAGCTTTCGAAATGTGGTGCTACAGAATAATGTTGAAGATTAGATGGGTAGATCACATAACTAATGAGGAGGTATTGAATAGAATTGGGGAGAAGAGGAGCTTGTGGCAGAACTTGACTAGAAGAAGTGATCGGTTGGTAGGACATGTTCTGAGGCATCAAGGGATCAACTATTTACTATTGGAGGGCAGCGTGGAGGGTAAAAATCGTAGAGGGAGACCAAGAGATGAATACACTGAGCAGATTCAGAAGGATGTAGGCTGCCGTACTGCACAGGATAGAGTAGCATGGAGAGCTGCATCAAACCACTCTCAGGACTGAAGACCACAACAACAACAACAACAACAACAACAATTTCACAGCTCTATTAGGTAAAAAATGATTCCTCGTTGTTTCATCACAAGTTTAAAAAAAAAACCAAGTGTCTTTTTTTGGCTAGAGAAGGGAGGAGGGAGGGTAGGGAGAGCGGTTCTGTGGTTCAAGAGATCCGTTCCGTCACTTAAAATTTTAGAAATGAAGAGGCGGGGGGGTTGACCCCTGGACTGCTTTAAACGCTTAAGAGGGTTTTGCTGTATTCTAGACCCCGCCGTCATAGACTTCAGCAACGGCCCGTTTCTTTCTCCGGCCTCTACTCTGCGTATCGCTAGTGCGAGTGATCATAAGTGTGTTCTGCCTACATAGAACACGGTACGAAAATCCCAAAAAACGGAAGATGACTATTCACCTTCCCTCGTTCATTTCATATCGCTTTGCAAAGTTCCGCCTACATATATCTCCGACACGACTGTGTCAAGGAGCACACCACTAATATTGAATTCAAACGATCCGGGACTGTTTTCCCTACAAATCTTCACCAGTCTGAAAACGCTGCTATCGGAGCTCAAAAATGCGAACGAGTTCGTGTTTATGTGAAAGGCCCTGACTGAAAGGTGGTGCACTAGCTGCCTCATTCTATCTTCTTCAGCACCTTAAACATTTTTCTCAAAAATTTTGGCATGCGAACATATTTGTGCTGTTTTCAATGTGCAATTCACTTCTGACTCCCACAATCTTCCCTAACTTTAACTCCCTCAAACCCACTAATCCATCGTTGTAAGTCGCTCATACACGTCTATTCCCAGTTGCCCATTCTCACTCATTCAGCCCAACTCATTACCATTTTCTCTTTGTGTCTCTCTGTCACTGATCCTTGCCACAGCCACAGTCACCCTCTTCTGTCCTGCTACTACCCTCTCTTCCTCTCACACGGTCATCGTCTCCTTCGCTGTTTCTATAACGCAACCTCTGTCTACTACCTTCCAGCACTTCCGTGTCTTTGAACTGCGCCTATCATCTTCTCACTCAGCATAAAAAAGCCCGAATATGTTTGCACGCCAAAGTTTTTGGGACAAATTTTGAAAGATGCTGAGAAAAGTAGAGTCAGGCAAATAATGCCCCATTTATCAGTCTGACTCTTTTAAATAAACAGGACAATATGCGCATTTTTTGTGCTCAGATAGATTTTTCCGCTTGTTCCCCTGCTGCAGCAGTGCATCTAACATATAAAAAGAAATGTATTCCTCAGTAAAATTTAAATAGTTTACGTAGATTAGACTGAAATAACGCAAAATTAATCTTACCCCTCAAATCTTACTTTACATGCGTGTGTTTCAGTTCTACAACTTGGGTTTCCTAGATGATAACAGGGGCTCTTTACACCGTATTTTTCAGTTCTACGTTGCTTTATAAACTACGATTTCTCCTCACACGGGATTTTAACTGCGTATTTTGCGAGTACAAGTAAGGTAAGTGTGAACCTCTGTATTCTGGGAACGTTCCGCGGTGGGTTTTTGGAAGACATTGTAAAAATTACAGCCATTCGCTGTACGTAGCCGTCTCGGAATGCGTGGCTGGGGTGTTTCTCGATAACGGATAAAGACTTTTGAAAACATGAAGATGGCTTTTCTAGATAAATGCCTAGAGGACACATCGTTCAAATTTGAGCAATTTTCTGCAGTTATTTATTATTTAGATTTCGCCTCATAGCGGGTTTTACGTGTAGAAATAGGTTGGTTCAAATGGCTCTGAGCTCTATGGGACTCAACTTCTGGGGTCATTAGTCCCCTAGAACTTAGAACTAGTTGAACCTAACTAACCTAAGGACATCACACACATCCATGCCCGAGGCAGGATTCGAACCTGCGACCGTTGCGGTCTCGCGGTTCCAGACTGCAGCGCCTAGAAGCGCACGGCCATTTCGGCCGGCGTAGAAATAGGGTAACTTTGAACGTCTGTATCTTAGAAGAAAATAATAATATCACGAGAAATTTCGAGGTTGTTCCAGATAGGGATCTTAAAAACATATGTAGTAAAAATTTCAGGCATTTGGTGTGGATAGCCGTCTTGGAACCCTCGGCCGGATTTTGGTCCGCTGGTGACCGTGAAAACATAGTAAAAAAAAAATCTTTTTGTGGAAAATTCCAAGAAACCTTCAATGAACTAATGGTGCCTCTGAATGTCCCATCAGGCAAAAAGAAGAAGTAGTGCGATCCTTAGTATCTTGGAAATGGTTATAGATGTAAAGAGAATTTTAACGGTTGTTCGAGATCAGGATCTTAGGGACGTATCGATAAAATTTCAGCCATTTGCCGTGCATAGCCGTTATGCAGTCCTCGACTGGGTTTTTATCCACTGTTGACAGCGAAAATAAAGTGAATTTCTTTTGTGGTTTTCCACAGAAATCACCCATGAACTAATGATGCCTCAATAACTAATGTTGCCTCCATAGGTCCCATCAAGCTCGACGTTGACCACATCAAATGCAAAAAGACCCAAGTGATTTGCTCCATTTGCCTAAGCAGGAGGAATGTGTAATAGTCATACCTTACCCTGTACTGTAGGATAGTGACAATAAGACGATCCTTCTGTTGCGTATGCAAATCGTCCATAGCCCAAGGGCTATCCAAAACACTTGACCCTACCTTCTAACACCTATAGAAGCCGAGATACGAACACCGGAAAATCCGTTTTTTATGTGCGGTGCTTTGGAAAATATTAGGTACGCATGTTGTGGCATGCGTACTGATTGGGTTACATTTCTCCAAATTTCGAGCAGACCGCCATTCACCTGACCACACATAACCAGCGTACAGGTGACCCTGTACCCTGCTACAGTCAGTCAACATTAAAGAGGTAGCTGTTTCGGGGGTCCCCCTTGGGCGGCGCTTTGCCAGAGCCACAGACTCCTTTGCGGCGCACCGCCGGTGATTTCCCAGGCGATAGCCTGCCGCGCCTCCCTGTAGGCCTGCGTTTTGCACAGAGCGAGCAATTAGCGCGCCGCCGCCACGCGGGACTCTGCCGCCCGTAACTCAGTCTAGCCGTTAACTCTGCCGGTGTTCACTGGGCATTCGCCACGTCACGGGCCTCAAGCCAGGACTTGCAGCGCGGTTGCTGCAGAGCGAGTCACCGAACAAATAATGTTCATCCCCTAAAGAAAGGGCACAACGGTCGGTTGCCCACCTGTAGATAAGGGCTGGCCACGGCGTGACAAACTGCACGCGAGCCAGATGCACGGGCAGGGTGTTGGACGAAGCTCGGCCTGACGCGGCGTCGCTCGCTCCTTCTCACAAGTAAACCTATTCCACGGATACACTTTGATTTTGATCGGCTTTGGAAATGTTGTACAGTTTACGCCGGCCGGAGTGACCAAGCGGTTCTAGGCGCTTCAGTCTGGAACTGCAAGACCGCTACGGTCGCAGGTTCGAATCCTGCCTTGCGCATGAATGTGTGTGATGTCGTTAGGTTAGTTTGGTTTAAGTAGTTCTAAGTTCTAGGGGACTGATGACCTTAGATGTTAAGTCCCATAGTGCTCAGAGCCATTTGAACCATTTTTTGTGCAGTTTTCTAAGGACTAGAAACCTACTCCGTAGGAATCAGCTTGGGTTTCGAAGAAAAAGACGATCGTGTGAAACCCAGCTCGCGCTATTCGTCCACGAGATTTAGAGGGCCACAGACACGGGTTCCCAGGTAGATGCCGTGTTTCTTGACTTCCGCAAGGCATTCGATTCAGTCCCCCACAGTCGTTTAATGAACAAAGTAAGAGCACATGGACTATCAGACCAATTCTGTGATTGGATTGAAGAGTTCCTAGATAACAGAACGCAGCATGTCATTCTCAATGGAGAGGAGTCTTCCGAAGTAAGAGTGATTTCAGGTGTGCCGCAGGGGAGTGTCGTGGGACCGTTGCTATTCACAATATACATAAATGACCTTGTGGATAACATCGGAAGTTCACTGAGGCGTTCTGCGGACGATGCTCTAGTATATCGAGAGATTGCAACAATGGAAAATTGTGCAGGAGGATCTGCAACGAATTGACGCATGCTGCAGGGAATGGCAATTGAATCTCAATGTAGACAAGTGTAATGTGCTGCGAATACGTAGAAAGAAAGATTCTTTATCATTCAGCTACAATATAACAGGTCAGCAACTGGAAGCAGTAAATTCCATAAATTATCTGGGAGTTGGCATTAGGAGTGATTTAAAATGGAATGATCATATAAAGTTGATCGTCGGTAAAGCAGATGCCAGACTGACATTCATTGGAAGAATCCTAAGGAAATGCAATCCGAAAACAAAGGAAGTAGGTCACAGTACACTTGTTCGCCCACTGCTTGAATGCTGCTCACTGGTGTGGGATCCGTACCAGATAGGCTTGATAGAAGAGAGAGAGAAGATCCAACGGAGAGCAGCGCGCTTCGTTATAGGATTATTTAGTAATCGCGAAAGCGTTACGGAGATGGCAGATAAACGCGAAGACTCTGCAGGAGAGACGCTCAGTAGCTCGGTACGGGCTTTTGTTGAAGTTTCGAGGAGTCAAGCACTATATTGCTCCCTCCTACGTATATCTCGCGAAGAGACCGTGAGGATAAAATCAGAGAGATTAGAGCCCACACAGAGGCATACCGAGAATCTTTCTTTCCACGTACAATACGAGACTGGAATAGACAGAGGTAGTCAAAGTACCCTCCGCCACACACCGTCAGGTGTCTTGCGCAGTATAGATGTAGATGTAGGTGTAGATGTAGAGCAAAATAATAGACACAATTTTTTTTTGTATGTGCCCATATGGAAACACCCCTTGAAAAAAAATTAGTTTAATACTCATGAATGAATACTGTTGAAACAGTAACACATATGAAAAAAAGAAAACTTCAAATAAACACTCTGTGGTTTATAATGTATGTTACGATGGTGCATCGAGATTTATCGAAAAAGTCATTTTTTCGAAATACCCTCTCGACCATTATTTTGTTTTAAATTTTTAAATTTGACTAACAGCAAGAGGTGTTGCATCGTTAATACTAAATTCTGTCATATGAACTGATGGTATTCCATAGATGCATTTATCGGAACTAAGCTAGAAATTCTATACATAAAACTCCATTCACAATTTTCTTCACCTGGACAGTCCTGCGCTTTTCTCGTTGTTGTACAACAAAATTAAATCTGTAAGGATTGCAACTTGAAAATAAAAAATACACTAAGTGTAAAAATAAAACACAAATTCAGATATTTCGTAAAATTAAAACAACACACACACAAACACACACACACACATATATATATAACAGCCAAAGAAACTGGTATAGCCATACAGGCAGGCTCCGGTCGCAACGCCTATATAAGACAAAAAATGTCTGGAGCAGTTGTTACATCGGTTGCTGCAATGGCAGGTTATCAAGATTTAATTGAGTTTGAACGTGGTGTTATAGTAATCGCACGAGCGATGCGACGCAGCATCTCCGAGGTAGCAATGAAGTGGGGATTTTCCCGTAAGACGATTTCAGGAGTATAGTGTGAATATCAGGAATTCGCTAAATAATGAAATCTCCGACATCGCTGCGGCCGAAAAAAGATCCTGCAAGAACGGGACCAAACTACGACTGAAGAGAATAGTTCAACGCGACAGAAGTGCAACCTTTCCGCATATTGCTGCAGATTTCATTGTTAGGCCACAAGAAGTGTCAGCGTGCGAACCATTCGACGAAACATCTTCGATATGGGCTTTGGGAGCCGAAGGCCAACTCGTGTACCATTGACGATTGCACGACAAAGTTTTACGCCTCTCCTGGGTCCGTCACGACGGACATTGGACTGTGATGACTGGAAACATGTTGCTCGGTCGGACGAGTCTCGTTTCAAATTGTATGGAGCGGATGGGCGTGTACGGGTATGGAGACAACCTCATGAATCCATGGACCCTCCGTGTCAGCAGGGGACTGTTTAGCTGGTGGAGGGTCTGTAATGGTGTCGGGCGTGTGCAGTTGGAGTGATATGGGACCCCTGATACGTCTAGATACGAGTGTCACAGGTGACACTTGTATGCACCTAAGCATCCTGTCTGATCACCTGCGTGCATTCATGTCCACTGTGCATTCCGACGGACTTGGGCAATTCCAGCAGGACACTGCGACACCCTACGCGTCCAGAGTTGCTACGGAGTGGCTCCAGGAACACTCATCTGAATTTAGACACTTTCGCTGGGCACCAAACTGCCCTGACATGAACATTATTGAGCAAATCAGGGATATCTTGCAACGTGCTGTTCAGAGGAGATTTCCATCCTGTCGTACTCTTACAGATGTATGGACAGTCCTGCAGGATTCATGGCGCCAATTCCCTCTAACACTACTTCAGACATTAGTTGAGTCCCCTTCTCGTGGTGTTGCGGCACTTCTACGTGCTCGCTTGGACCCTACACGATATCAGGCAGGTATACGAGTTTCTTTGGATCTTCAGTATATAATTACAGACACACACACACACACACATATATATATACAACCCAATATGACAGTGACACTGAAGTGGATTTGTATCAGGGGTGCATGCAGTGAGGCACATTTCTAGCTTCTTTCTGACCACTGCGTCTTTAAAATGGCATTTCATCATACACGATTGAATTTGCTATTAACATTGCTATTACGCATTAAAAACAATAGAACTTTTATTTCAAGTTTTCTTTTGTCTATTACCATTTCAAGATTATTCACCCAGAAATATGAAACTCAGTTAATTTAATGGGGTGTTTCTCCCTCTTAATGGCTGTATGGGCACATATTGAAAAAAAGCATGTGCCTTAAAAATTGCTCTTGAAGTGTATTCTTTCGGTACATTTGCTCGTTAGAAATAGCGTGCACAGATAGATACCTCTTCGTCAGTGCAGCACTCCGTGAAGAATGGGTTGCCATTCCACAAAAAAACTACGAGCAGCTGATTGAACGTATACCTGCGTGAGTGGCATCAAGGCCAACGGTGGGCCAACGCCATAGTTAATTCCAGCATTACCGATGGAGGGCGCCACGAACTGTAAGTAATTTTCAGTCAGGTGTCCGGATACTTTTGGTCACATAGTGTATATGTACCAAATTTGATTAAAATCTTTCCAGGGGTTTCGGACGACTTTTCTGAACGTGTTTTTGCTCGCATACGCACATGTTAAATATATTTTTCACATATTTATCATATTTCACGCGTATTTGTTCGCAAATTCCACCTCTTGTGTCACGAATTTGATACTGCAGTTTCATTTTCACGCAGGTTAATGTTAATGACGTCGTATCTTCTGAACTGTGTGCTGTACAATGATATAACTTCGGAGATACAGCCGGTGGTATACGTGCCCAATGTCTGCGAAATGTGTTGCGAATACAGTTGGTAGTGAAAAAGTATAAATTAAAATATCATGCATGATGCGGCAGTTCGTCTCACTATTTAAAACGTCGTATATCTTAAACTCTGTGTCGTAAAATGATATATTTTTGTAGGCTCATTCAGCAGAAAATATAGACACTGTTTGCCAAAAGTGTTGCGGACAGAGTTAGGAGCTACGAAGTAATAAATTTAAACGTCTTGTATGATGCACTTTTTTTTCACACATTCAGTGTCTATTGCGCTGTATCTCCTGAACTAACTGTCGCAGAATGATGTAATTTTTCTGGTATATTCAGTGGTATATGTGAATATTGTCTGCAGAGACAGTAATAAAGACGTATTTAAATTAAAACTTCATGCTTCATGTGGTAGTTTTACTGCATGAACAGCGAAACTCTAGTGAGCGACAAACATTTTTCCTTCCATAATTTTGCAGGAGCCGTCAACGAGAAAGAGTTTCGTAAGGGATTTAAATTATGTTCAAAAAATGGCTCTGAGCACTATGGGACTTAACATCTGAGGTTATCAGTACCCTAGAACTTAGAACTACTTCAACCTAACCAACCTAAGGACATCACACACACCATGCCCGAGGCAGGATTCGAACCTGCGACCGTAGCGGTGTTGCGGTTCCAGACTGAAGCGCCTACAACTACTCGGCCACACCGTCCGGCTTTAAATTACACTCCTGGAAATGGAAAAAAGAACACATTGACACCGGTGTGTCAGACCCCCCATACTTGCTCCGGACACTGCGAGAGGGCTGTACAAGCAATGATCACACGCACGGCACAGCGGACACACCAGGAACCGCGGTGTTGGCCGTCGAATGGCGCTAGCTGCGCAGCATTTGTGCACCGCCGCCGTCAGTGTCAGCCAGTTTGCCGTGGCATACGGAGCTCCATCGCAGTCTTTAACACTGGTAGCATGCCGCGACAGCGTGGACGTGAACCGTATGTGCAGTTGACGGACTTTGAGCGAGGGCGTATAGTGGGCATGCGGGAGGCCGGGTGGACGTACCGCCGAATTGCTCAACACGTGGGGCGTGAGGTCTCCACAGTACATCGATGTTGTCGCCAGTGGTCGGCGGAAGGTGCACGTGCCCGTCGACCTGGGACCGGACCGCAGCGACGCACGGATGCACGCCAAGACCGTAGGATCCTACGCAGTGCCGTAGGGGACCGCACCGCCACTTCCCAGCAAATTAGAGACACTGTTGGTCCTGGGGTATCGGCGAGGACCATTCGCAACCGTCTCCATGAAGCTGGGCTACGGTCCCGCACACCGTTAGGCCGTCTTCCGCTCACGCCCCAACATCGTGCAGCCCGCCTCCAGTGGTGTCGCGACAGGCGTGAATGGAGGGACGAATGGAGACGTGTCGTCTTCAGCGATGAGAGTCGCTTCTGCCTTGGTGCCAATGATGGTCGTATGCGTGTTTGGCGCCGTGCAGGTGAGCGCCACAATCAGGACTGCATACGACCGAGGCACACACGGCCAACACCTGGCATCATGGTGTGGGGAGCGATCTCCTACACTGGCCGTACACCACTGGTGATCGTCGGGGGGACACTGAATAGTGCACGGTACATCCAAACCGTCATTGAACCCATCGTTCTACCATTCCTAGACCGGCAAGGGAACTTGCTGTTCCAACAGGACAATGCACGTCCGCATGATCCCGTGCCACCAACGTGCTCTAGAAGGTGTAAGTCAACTACCCTGGCCAGCAAGATCTCCGGATCTGTCCCCCATTGAGCATGTTTGGGACTGGATGAAGCGTCGTCTCACGCGGTCTGCACGTCCAGCACGAACGCTGGTCCAACTGAGGCGCCAGGTGGAAATGGCATGGCAAGCCGTTCCACAGGACTACATCCAGCATCTCTACGATCGTCTCCATGGGAGAATAGCAGCCTGCATTGCTGCGAAAGGTGGATATACACTGTACTAGTGCCGACATTGTGCATGCTCTGTTGCCTGTGTCTATGTGCCTGTGGTTCTGTCAGTGTGATCATGTGATGTATCTGACCCCAGGAATGTGTCAATAAAGTTTCCCCTTCCTGGGACAATGAATTCACGGTGTTCTTATTTCAATTTCCAGGAGTGTATGTGTAAAGTTTGTTGCAAGTATCTATAAATGCTCTCATTCTGAAATACTGGATAACTAAAGTATGAGTGTACTCGCGTCATGGGCTACACTGCTTTTTCACCCCAACCCCTTATCTTTGATAGGGGGATAGTTCTTACCCTCACAGCGATTCTTTCCAGACAGCAGACAGTAAATGATATGTTAACCGAGTATGGTTGAAATCGGTCTAGTGGTTGGAGGAGATGTTGACCATACATACACACATAACTACATACATACATCCATTTTTATAATTTGTATGGATTACTTTTTTTTAAGTACATTTCACTTGACAAAGGTCTTCATATAAACGGCGCACTTAACTGAAGTTATAGGAATGGTACATAAAGATGCTTGCTGGAGGAAGAATGTTTTGGAAAGGATGTGGGATAGAAGGGAGGAGGTCCCCGAAGCAAGCGTTTAGCAAGAGAGGAAGCAAAGGGGACGGCGACCAGGAGCCCCGATATTGGGAGAAAGATGAGCGGCCTATTAAAGCTGGAAACACGGGAGGATTTCCTCGCCTGGTAGGGGGATTTATTTATTTATTTCATTAACAGTACAGAGTAACTCACCGCCTTGAAATGTAAGGTGGGTCGATGCTTCTGAAACTAATAGCAAAGACTTCTCATTGTTACAGTCTTATTGATATACAGTTGTTAATGCTTTTTTAAATAATATAAAGAACATAATAATAAAGATTTCTCTGAGGTTACAATGAATTGAATGCTTAACAATTGTTAAAATGGTTCCACATATTTTGTTATTACCTAGTTGTGAGAATGTAATTTATACAATGCAAATGTCAAAGAAAGAAGAAAAAGAAATGTAACAGAATGAGCGTGGTTAAGAATAGTTTGTAATATATAGAGTGAAGTGATATGCTGTTTTTGGATGAGTAATTCAGTCTAAGTAGCATGTTGGTTAGTAACGGCCTATTTCTATTTCAGATGAGAAGGTCTCGGTACAACCTCGAGCTGTTCTCATCTGAAATGGCTTGCTCTAATGTATGTTTATACAGATCATGCAGATTAAATGCTGATTGAGCTCTTCATACATGGAATACATGAATTTTTGCTTCACATGAGAAATACACTTATGTTTGTAACTTGTTAGTTGAAATAGAATATAGTTCATTGCTACTTGAATGCATTATTCCTTAAATAAGTTAATACATTTCTGATATATGAAATTAATTGATTATAGCTTTGAATAGAGAAGAGAATATACTTCTGTCTGCACACAATACGACGAACAACACATGAGTGCTTGTGTGCAGTATACTTTAAACACTATGCAGGACGCCATTGGGGAGGAGGAGCCTCGGAATAAAAGTTCTTCGAGCCTTCTCCTCCCAAGCGACATTACCTTATTACTACTGTCTTAGTATGTGGTGCCGGTGTTTATTTGTTGTATGGTTGTTGTGTTGTTTGTGACTGTGTTGTGGCATGCAGTGTCATTCATTGTTGGTTTTGGTCCCTTTCATGTTGATCCCTACTGAGCATGTTCACTTAGTGTTCCTTTCTCGGTTTCGGAACCTGTGGTCGTGTTTGTGTCCTCCCATGTGGTTTGTCGTGTTAATTGTGCTTGTCCACGCCTCCTTCCAAATGAGTTTTGGCGCTTGTATTCTTCGTGCAGAGTGTTCGATACAATATCGGCTACACTATTTATTTTGTTCCAGTCACCCAGATTACATATTATTCTGGCGATGTCATTGTCATACTGTATAGGTCTCACTTGTGCTAGCGCGTTGCACAGCAGTGTGACATGTCATGGTGTCCCAGTTTCTCCGCATACGGATACTTCATCGTTAGTTAGTCCCATACGGTTTACATGTGAGGGGAGACGGTTACAGTGTTTCCTGAACGAAATTTTCACTTTTCAGCGGAATGCGCTGATACGAAACTTACTGGCACATTAAAACTGTGTGCCGGACAGAAACTCGGGACCTTTGCCTTTCACGGACAAGCGCTCTTCAACTAAGCTACCCAAGTTTAGAAAGTGGACATAAGATACTTGTGGTGTCACCGCCAGACACCACACTTCCTAGGTGGTAGCCTTTAAATCGGCCGCGATCCGTTAGTATACGTCGGACCCGCGTGTCGCCACTATCAGTGATTGCAAACCGAGCGCCGCCACACGGCAGGTCTAGAGAGACTTCCTAGCACTCGCCCCAGTTGTACAGCCGACTTTGCTAGCGATGGTTCACTGACAAAATACGCTCTCATTTGCCGAGACGATAGTTAGCATAGCCTTCAGCTACGTCATTTGCTACGACCTAGCAAGGCGCCATTACCAGTTACTATTGATACTGAGTCATGTACAGTCAAGAGCGACGCTCATCATTAATTGATTAAAGTTAAGTATTCCACTAGCTACGTCCGTTTTTCTAAAGTCTAATTTCCTTGTCCTGTTCCAGACCTCACGCCAGCCTGCGTGAGCTAAAACGCGTGCCTTTCGGTTTCCTCTAATAATACGTTGTTGGCTCTCCTGCCAACCCACAACAATACTGGAGGACGTAAACCTGTGAGGGCCGATCGTGAGTCGTGCTTGGTAGCTCCGTCCGTATAGCACTTGTTCGCAAAAGGCAAAAGTTGCGAGTTCGAGTCTCAGTCCGCCACACAGTTGTAAGATGCCAGGAAGTTCTGGTTACAGTGTTGTTGGAACGGTATGTGGAACGTATGGGGTTGGGAACACGTGTTTCTATCCTCAGCAAGCCCGCCCGGGTTAGCCGTGCGGTCGGTCTAACGCACTGCTTTCCGGGCGGGAAGGCGGATTACTGTCGAGGTCCTGTGTGCCGGCCAGTCTTGAATGGTTTTTTAGGCGGTTTTCCATCTGCCTCAGCGAATGCGCGGTCGTTCCCTCGTTTCTCCACGTACGCGTACACGATAATTGCTCTACCA
Source organism: Schistocerca americana (assembly GCF_021461395.2). Lineage (NCBI taxonomy): Eukaryota > Metazoa > Arthropoda > Insecta > Orthoptera > Acrididae > Schistocerca > Schistocerca americana. Next base: position 157,245,301 of record NC_060128.1, on the reverse strand, counting down.
CGCAAACATAGGGGTTCACTCGTCTGGAATGAGACATTCCCGAGGGCCGAACCGCACAATAACCCTGGGTTCGGTGTGGGGCGGCAATGGGTGAGTGGACTGCTGCAGTCTGCTGTGGGATTGTGTACCACTGAGGACTACGGCGGGGACGAATCCTCTCCGTCGTTTCTAGTTATCCAGTTCCATACAATACAGTGGAAAATGCTCAACAACCTCCGACATTCTGTAGCTACAGTTCCGGTCCGCTAAGTATAAGGTGAACACTTGATGATGTAGGGGAAAGCAGATGTGCTGAAATGAGAGCTGTCAGGCGACAGGAATAGAGAGCTGTAGCACAAATCAAACTTCTGGACTGGCGACCGAATCGAGAATGACGTACAAGAGCGGCGGGGAAGTTGCGCAATGCATACATTAGCTTTCAGTCCTCAGAGAGCCGCGGTTGTTCGCCCAGATGCAGGCGGAATGAGGCTCGGTGAGAACCGAGCAGCTACAGCGGGTTCAAGCGGCGGCTCTCGGTTTTCGCTATTAATGTCAGGCAACTGCCAGTCGGGCTGCCGTGCATATTTCATGCGCCCGCCGCCGCTCGCGAGGTTGCGCCCTGCACCTCGCGTGATCTCCAGGTTCCCGCATACCCTATGCTCAGACGGCGGAAGTTGACCACGCAACACCGGCCAGCGTAGCCTGGCGTTCAATACAGCGGCACCGCTCTAGGATGACGTAAACGACACGCCACCACTGCGGCTCGTACAACTGGCTGGCTGTGGCGACGTTGTGTTCTACACCTACGAGCAATAACTAAGGCAACACATTTTTTTTCTGAAAGCAGTTTGGTTTTATTCAGGATGCCAATACGCAATATTATTGCCTACTCTGTTGGCTACAAAACCCTTTTTTCAGCATATTATCCGTTCAGTGCGACAGTCTTAAGCCACCTCGCTGGGAGGGCCGGTATGCGCACATGGTACCACTCTACTGGTCGGCGGTGGAGCCAACGCCCTGCTGCGTCAACAACCTCCCCACCATCCACATACTGCTGTCCGCGGAGCGCATCTTTCATTGGGCCAAAAAGATGGAAGGTGCGAGATCCGGTCTATAAGGTGAACGGGGAAGTACAGTCCAGTGAAATTTTGGGAAATCCTCTCGGTTGCGCAGACGTCTGTCATCCCTTGCGCTGTCATGAAGAAGGAACACTTGGTCTGCATTTTCGTGGCGATCAACAGGCCGGAGTCGTTTCTTTAATTTCTTGGCAGTAGCACAGCACACATACCGTTGAGTACCCCAGCTGGCGGACGAGTGTGTCAGCACTACCTACAGATGCGTCCAGTTGTGCAACTAGGTGTTTGACTGGGATCCGCCGACCACCTGCAATCAGGCTGTCCGCACATTCCAACATTGCAGGCGTCACAGCTGTATGCGGCCGGCCGGCGACCTTGATGACGGACCCCTCTCCCAACGACTCACCGTGCTTTTGTTCACTGCCAGCCATCCTGCAAGCGCCTACGAATATCTGCACTGCTCTAGTTTTCCATCAAGCGGAAGTCAATGGCAGCTATCTACTTGGAACCCACCTCCATTACAGATGCCTTTTTAAAGGCAACGTATAGTGAGTGCTGCCACCTATCGGAACTTCATGAAACTATAGGGGCTGAAGCGGTAATATCCCTCGATGGCGTACGACAAATTCAGTGCTTTTTTAGGTGAAATTTGGGAAAGAAGAAAAATTATGTTGCATTATTTACTCCACGTCCACTCGTATATCTCCAGTACATCGCATGACAAAAAAAATTAAGCACCCAGAAGATGGTCAGATGTCAATGGAATTTCATAAATATATCCACCAAGAACAGAATTTGAGAAAGATCAACCTGTTATTGACACAATTGAACAAGTTAAACAAGGAATCGAAGGATTAGGTGATAGTCTTTTAAAAGTAATTGAAGAAAATACAGAAGCTGAAAAACAAATGATTCCATATCATCATCATATAGAAGATTTTGGAGACTTATCACCAATTAAACCATTAACAGATTGGTCTGATGATATTCCTGGAAAATATGATTATACGTCAACTGAATCAGAAATTCAAGATGTATTAAATAATACCAAGAAAATGAAAATAAAAAGTTAAATGAAAGTAAAAAGATAATTGAAACTAAAAAGATAAATGTCAGTGAAAGAATGTTACAGTATATTAACCATAGTGAAGATAAAGTATTTGGTTTAAAACCTGTTGATATGTTTAAATGTGTTGGTAATTTACCTGGTGAATTCAGTGGAGATAAATTAAAAATTGGTGAAAAAACATATGAAAGTACAGATGGATTAATGAGACTTTTAACTAAGAAACAAATTACTATATATGATTTAAATGGCAAGTTTAATTCTGTTGATTTATAAAATTATGCAGATATATTATATAATTCAGGAGCATTGTATTCTGATAACAATCCAAATAAAATAAGATCAAGTAAAGGTAATGAATATAAATACTTAATAAAGCAAATTGTTGATGATTATTTTCCAAACTTAAGAAGACAAACTATAGATGATTCAGAACCAAGTTCTCCTGAAAAAATATGTGAAGGTTTAATTTAAAAATATATAGATAAATCAATTGAATATGTTTGGATGAATGATGTTAGACAATTAATTGATAGATTAGCAGTAATTCATGGTGAAGAACTAGCTGGAAATAAGAATTATCATAATGAAAAAGTTAGTAAAGCAGAAATGTTAACAAATAAATATAGTGATTTTATAACTGACAATCCAAAAGGAATTCCATATTTAATTAGATTTTTGAATAATCGTCCATATACATTTTGGAAAAGTGATAAGTATGGAAAAGGATTAGTAAATACTTTAATTAACAAACTACCGTTTGAAATGCATCTTCCAGGTTATAATTAATATGGTCCAGGAACGAAATTAGAAGAAAGATTAGCTAAAGGTGACAAAGGAATAAATCCATTAGATGAAGATTGTAAAAAATATGATATTGCTTATAGAGATAATAAAGATTTACAAAGAAGACATATAGCTGATAAAGAACTTGAATTAGGTGCTAAAGGAAGAATGTATGCAGATGATGCTTCATTTGGTGACAAAGTTGTAGCAACAGCAGTTAGAGGAATAATGCGTGGAACACGAAAATTAAGTATGGGAATTAATGTTGATGAGAATGGTTGGGATTATAAATTTTTAAGCTATATAAATTTTTTTATTCATTTTTTAACTATATAAAAACATCTTTATTAATTTTTAACTATATAAATGAATAACTTTACAATTTATTATACTTTGCTACCTAGTGGCAAAACTAAACCGAAGTCGATTAAATTAAAGATATATAATGAACAATTAATTGCAATTGAACCATTTTTAATGATGTTCAAGAATGATAAAAAAAAGGTTGGTGGAAATTTACTTGTAACATTATCTATTCCTGTTGTAAAAAAATTATTGAATATTTAACAGAAAAGAAAGATGGTAAAGGATTAACACAACATAAAGCCCGATTTGTACCATTATTAGTAGCTACATTACCTTATTTAGCAACAATTGGTTCTTTACCTGGTGGATCTGCAGCAATTGGAAATGCAGTACTAAATAAAAATAATGCTGATAAAGAATTAGAAGAACAAAAAAGACATAACTTAGAAATGGAAAAGAAAGCAGGAACTGGAATAAAGAAAACAAAAAAATTTCCAAAAAGTAATTCATAAATATCCTAATGCATTAAGTAATTTTGATATAGAAGGACTTACTAAACAATTTTGTGGTGTATATTTGATTGATAAATTACTAAATAAACCATTAAAAATTGAATGTAGTGTAGTTAATTTAGATACATCTGATAATCCTGGTACACATTGGATTTATTATTATAAAAATAATTCTAAAAAAGTGGTTTTTGATTCATTTGCTGGTAATATACCTAAACAACTAGTTAACTATTTAGGAAAAAATGACTATGTTACAATACAGAAATAATAAAAAGTTTTGATGAAGTAATTTGTGGTCATTTATGTTTACTCATTTTAAAATTACTATGTGATAGTTATAATTTTAATGATATTTTAAATTTAATAAATGGTCATTTTTGGAAATAAGATAATTTATTTAAACAAAATGAATATGTAGTTAATAGATCTACATTAAATTCAGAAAATATTGGAAATATTATTAAACAACCAAAATCATGAATAGAGCCAAAAATTATTAATGAAATTAAACAATTTCAAAAAGAATTTAATGCTATTTTTAAAATAACTAAAAGTTATATTGCTTTTAAAAATAGAAGACTTGCTAATGTAAATGATCCAATTGATGCAAAAGATGTAGTTAACAAACATTATTTTGTTAATGAACTACTAAATTTTGTTACATAATCAGAATATACAAGCATTTTAACACAATTTAGTAACTGCGTTAATAAAGAAGATTATAACTAGATTTAAATAATATTCTTTCATATTTAAAGCAAAGAAATGCTATTATCGAAGGTGTTTTTAACAATATAATAATAAAATAATTCAAATGCAAAATTTCTCATTGAAATATTAAATTTAGTTAATTCACAACTAAGTAAATTTAAAACATTAGAATCTCAAATTAAGGCTTACACAAGAAAGAAGGTGATTATTTAGAAGGAACAGAAGATATGAGATTGTTAGGTAATCACAATTTTTATTTTATAAAATTTTTAAAATTTAATAAATTTTTTATCTATGAAATGGAAAATATACTTCACATGACTATCATATTTACTGATTAAAGTGTAAAACGTTTACTGATACACATAATCTAACGAGAGTAACAACTGAAAATGAAAGACCAAGTCTTTGTACAGTTTGTAAATCTAAAAAGAGCAAATTCATTAAAAAAATTTCTAAGTGCTGGTGAGAGTTTAAATAATATTCGTGAAGACATAATTAATGAATTACATAAACCAACGAGAAAGAATTTTAAAAAAAGGAATGTTGTTTCTTTAAGTATAGATGATTTATGGCAAGCTGATTTAGTTGAAATGGATTCAGGTAATTTAAAACGAATATACATAGGTTATAAATATTTATTAACAGTAATCGACGTTTTTTCAAAATATGCTGTTCCCATTAAAGATAAAACAGATAAAAAGTTGATGTTTTCCAAAAAAATTTTAAAGATAAAAACCCAAATAATTTACAAACTGATAATGGTAAAGGATTCTATGACAAAGCATTAAAAGAATTAATGAAAAAATATAGCATTAATCATTACTCACCTTTTTCAGAATTTAAAGCACCTGTTGAACGATTTTACAGAACACTTAAAGAAAATATGTGGAAGAAATTTGCTTTACAAGGAAATTATAAATGGATAAACTTAGTTAAAGATCTAGTTGATGAATACAATAATACAAAATATTCTACAATGAAAATGAAACCAATGGAAGTAAATGAAAAAATTTAAAAACAACTAATATTGTCTCTAACGAAGTAGCTAAATTTAATAAAGGTGATAAAGGTCAGAATTAGTAAACTTAAAGGTCTTTATGAAAACGGATATACAGTTAATTGGTGACAGAAATATTTCTAATTGAATTACGAATAAATTAAAAGATGTGAAAGGAAATTTTTATGAACAAGAACTACAGAAAACGAAAAATCCAGATGTATACTTAGTTGAAAATTTTTAAGAAAGAAAAGAATTAAAGTTTATGGTAAATGGTTAGGTTTTGATAATTCACACAACCAGTCGATACATACAGCTAAAGTAATTTTATAAAGATAAATTAATTTTATAAAGACACAGTCTGAAGACAGATTTTTGCTGTCACAAAGAAATAGTTTACTATTTTAGTTTAACAATCAATTACTTTTTAAATGAGATTTAACTATTTACATAAATTTTTGAATTTGATCATTTTGTACTTTGATTATTTCATCTTTTACTTGAATTGTTTCATCTTTTACTTAAATACTTTAATCTTTCATTTTAATTGTATCATCTTTTAAGTGAATTATTTCTGTTTTTAATTTATTGATTTCTTCTAGTTTTTGTAAACAAAAATTTTGATGTTTTATTAGATCTTTGTAAAATGTTTCCATTTATATAGAAAAATTTTATATATCAAAAATTTTTTATTTAGAAATAATTTTATTAATTTAATAACTTATAATGGACATATGGTAATGTATCTATTCTATTTTCTAAATCATATCGTTTATTATCATGATGACTTAGTCCTTTTTTTCACTTTAATTGTATATATTTCATTTTTTCACTTTTAATCAAATTAAATTATCTGTATTGTTCTATATTGTTATATAAACAATCTTTATAATCTTCTAAACTTATTTTGTTTTTAACGATGTATTTTTTAATTCTTTTGTATTTCTTTTCTAATTTGTCATCAACTTTATAAGCATACATTTCTGCTCTTAAACCAAAGAAATTTTACCATTATTTTTCCATTACATTCATCTCTCATTTTAGCAACAACTTTTTTGTTTACTCATGGACTATTATATATATTATCTCCTGGATAATCACCTGTATTAGAATAATCAATAAATACAAATCTTCTGTTTTAATATTATAAATATAACTATCTGTATGTTTATACCATAATTCAATATTTTCTTCATATTTAAGTTCCATAACTCTATAAAGAAAATCATACATTAATTCTTTAGATATTCAAGTATACCTAATCCAAGGTAAATTGGTTTATTAATTATTATTTTAGTTTAATTCATATAAATAGCAGCTAGATTTTCATTAACTACAGTTCTATGTTTAAAGTTTGGTTTAGCTACAAGTTTATCACATACTTTACTATTTGTGATTAATTTTATATCTCATTTCTTATATTCTCCATTGTTTTACCAAACACAGAATTATTCATTAATTTATAGAAATCTTTTTCAAAATCATTTGTAGCTTTAATTCTAAACTGCTTGTTTAAATCTGTATATTTATTTAACCAATTAGATTGTTTACATTTTAAAACTGTATGTATTTTTGTAAGTTTCATTCCTAAAGATAAATTTTGTTTAAGATTTCTATAATGTACTACATAAATACACTTTTCATCTAAAGTAGTTATTAATTTACTTTCATTTGTACCTTTAACAAGTTTTGATTCAGGAGCTGGCGGTAAATCTTTATGTAAATCACGTAATTCTTTTCGATATTCTAAATCTACTTCAAATACATACCCATCTTGACCATTGTTTAACATTATGCTTATTTTTGTACAATTAAATTATTTGGTTCTTCCCATTTAAATACGACATATGGTAAATATTAGTTCATAGCATAACCATATAAATTATTTGCATCTAGATACATTTTATAGCTTGACATTTCTTTATTATTATAATATTTTAAATATTTATTATATTCTATTACATTTCTTTCACAATATTGTGAAATTCCACCTCTTATTCCTTTTTCAACCATTTGAAGCATATCATAATCATATAATAATTGAAGTTTTTAATTTTTAATTTTTAACATTGCATCCCAAAATAAACCTGGTGCTGTAAAATACCAAGAAGGATCTAAATCATATGTATTTATAGATGTTTTTCTAAAATTTTCAAATACATCTCTTAATGAAAATACCTTAGTTTTGAGATAAAAATCATGATATTAATCATGATTTTTGATAATGAATTTTTCCAAAATTAATTTTGCAAGTTTATAATCTTCATCACTTATGTTGCAATCATTTAATTCACTATAAAATTTATCTTTTGTTGGTAATTGTGGTTCTTCAATTGTTTTCCAAGAATTTACTAAGGTACATAATCCTGGAGAAATATTCTTTTTAATATTTTTAATTGACTTTTCTTTAAATTTGATGAAAGTTAATCAAGTGAAGAAGTCATAAATCTAAATGTATCAAACATTTATTTTCATTGATCAGTATTAATTCCTTTACGAAAAAATGTGATTCATAACCAGATAAATTATGTAAATGAATAGGTACAAAATCAGGTTGCTGCACTTTTTAATTACACATATTATATAATGGAGCAATATATTTTCCAGTTAAATGATCATGATGACATACATTTTTATTCTTTTTCGTATAAGGACATTTACATAGTGAATAAACTGTAGATTTAAGACACATTTTGTATTCATTAACATCAAGTGATTTCATTTCTTCAATTACAGAATATTTTCTTCCTATTTATTCAACTTCTTGTTCCAAACATTCCATAAAATTTTATAAAAATTTGGTCCTTTTTAAAATAACAGGATCTTTATAATTTTCATATATATATATTTAATATAATAACAAAATCCACTCAGTTAATGTTTTTGATATTTCATTGTATTTGTGTTTTGGGATTTGGTTCACAATTATCCATTTTTAAAAGTAAACTTTCCAAATAAGCATAAATAACAAATGGAACTTTTTGTGTAAATCGATAATTCTGAAAATATATAACTTCTCCTGCACCTGCCATTTCAACTCTTAATGGTTTATTAGTTAAACAATTTTTGTGTGTTTATCAAATTTTTCTTTACTATTAAAATGTAGTAAACATAAATCACAAATATATTTTACTGTTTGATGCTTGGTAATTTGACTTGATACAGGTCTAGATAAATTTTTTATATAACAAAAACGTGAATTATTATCTTTCTTGAAATAAAGTAGATTTATATGCTTTTTTCTTTTTAGGTTTTGTTATTTTTTATGGATTAATTTGACAATTTTCTTCTTCATAATCAAATGAATAAAGATTAATAGATATGTTATTATTTTTTCTATTTCTGGAATATGATCAACTATTACAGGAAATCAATATAAGATGACTGTCTTAGAGGAACATATTTATTAATTGCTAATTGTAAACCAATTATTCTATTTAATGACCATCCAGATCTCTATGGTTGAAAGTAGATATTTTTTCTAAAATACGTCTTTTACCATATCAGAATTTTTTATTAAAATCTTTTTCTTATAAAATAGTATAGTTTGGTGTTTGTTGTCCAAATGCTTGAACTTTTTCATTTGTTTCATCTGTTTGTATCTTATATTCATAATATAAATTAAAATTTATTTTTACACCATGGTGTACTTTCAAATAGTCTTTAACAATTTTTTAGTTTTTACTGCATTTAAGAAATGATTAGGATCTAGGATATCCATATAATTTTGTAAATTTATAATTTGTAATCTGTTTATAAATGCCTTTTCAACTAAGTAATCTTTAATTGTTTTTCTATCTTTTGGTTTTGCAACTGTAATTGTAGAAAATGGAAATATTCCTTTTAATGGCTTATCTTCTTTAGTTAGAAAAACGTCATAAATATAACAAAATGGGAACTTTTTCCAAAGATTATCACTTACTTTGACTCTATGATTTTTAACAATATTTGTTTGATTATCACTTACTTCTTCAGGTATACAAATATTAACAGTATTTTTATATTTTTTACTTACTTCAGTTGTATAAATTTTATGAAAATTTGATTTACTTCAGCTGTATTATTTTCAACAATATTTGTATTATTTTCAGAAGTATTATTTTCATTTCAGATGTTTTATTTTAACTTACCACAGGTGTATTATTTCAAAAAGTATTTGGATGTTTGCTAATAATAATTGGACGATTACTAATAATTAATCTAATTAAGTCAGCTTTACATAAATTTGAATATCCTCATGAATTATTTATTCTACAAAATTCACGAAACCTTGCAACAGTATATCGTTGTAGTCAATAAGAAATTTGTTCTAGTTGAACAGCAGTGTATCTTTCTAATTTGCTATTCTATTTATTACAAAAAAAATTTATTAGATTTAAAAAAAACACCTTTTTAACAGAATGATAATTGTTTAATAGATGAACAAGGATTATTATTTAATAAATAATTAATTTAAAAAAGAGAATTAGTGTAACTAGTAATTAGTTTTTAAAAGAGTTAGTTGACTATTTAGTTTAACAATCAATTAGTTTGCTTTGCTATTTATTACAAAAATAATTCATTACATTTGTAAAAATTATTTTTATCAATAAAATGATAATTATTTAGTAGATGGCAAGATAATTAATCATAATGGATTATTATTTAAAGTTAAAGCTTTCTTATTCTTGCTATGTTATTAGGTACATTTCTTACATTTATTATTATGTTCATCTTTCTGTGATGGACTTATGCAGAAACAATTTGAATTTTTAATTTCTCTACAAATTTTACATTTCTTTTTTCTTCAGTTATAACTTCCTCATTATTCAGTGTAGATCCATTTTTGTATGTTCCTTGAGATAATATATAGCAACCCATACCCACATACACAAGGAATTCGATTTTTATTATAATTTTCTACATGATATTTACTTAAACATGGCCTATATATAGTTCTACAACCATCTTTTGTGTATTTTTGTAAGTTTAAATTATCAAATGCTTTCTCACAAAACCTAGTTTTCACAGAACAATCTTGTTGAACTTGAAATTGCTCAATTGATATAGAAGAAAATTAATTAGAATTATAAAAAATAATTTTTAATGTTTTTTATAATTTTTAATTTTTTTAAATTATTGATATTAATTATTTTAAAAAATAATCATCATCATAATCACCACAATAAGCCACTTCATCTTGAGTATCAAATATAGCATAAGTATCAGTTAATTCAATTTTTTCTGGTACTTTATTTTTAATAATAGTTCTACAATGTGGACAATTTTCTTTTTCCTTTAATCATTCATCAATACATTCTTTATGAAAAATATGTTTGCAGCTTGTTTAACAAAATGATTATTATTTTCATCACTTAAACAAATAGGGCAATCAATAACTTTTTCACCTCAATTAGTTCATAAGTATCTTTCTCTTTAGCTTGCATTTCGGTTTGGTTATCCATTTATAAGAAATAATTATTATTAGATTTACAAAAAATAAAAAATGAAACATTTGCTATAATTTCAAAATTATATAATCACATTGCGAAATCTATATCATGAAATTCATTATTTCTGCTTTTAAGTTTCTTCATCCCCTTGCATTTTAATTTCATTTGCCCTCTTTTAATTATATCAAAATCCAAATTGTCAATTAATTTAGAAAACCTATTTGGTAAAATAACTTTAAAATCCTTATTAAGGTCTAGATAAAGTTGTTCGCCAAATCTAGTATTTAAATATTCACAGTCCATAATATTATATAAAACATTTATCTCTAGCTGATTTACTTTCCTAATTTCTCTAGAAATACTTAAATTATTTAGCTTCCTGATTAAAGTAGTTTGCATTTATATAGAAAAAATTTTTATTAGTTTTTATAAAAATAAATTTGTACTTTACACTAAAAATATTTACATAAAATGTACTTTCTTAACTAACACAATTTAATTATTTACTTATGTTCACAATATGATTTTTAAGTAATGTCCTTTATTGAATAAATCATTTTATTTATTTTATTGCATTCACCTATGAGAAATGCATGTAAAAAGAATGATTTTTTATTATAGCTGTCATTATATTATTTTATTATATTATATTATTATTAGGTAAAATGGATAGTGGGATGATTTTGTAGGTTCTGGATAATTAGATAAATCTTATGGAAAATAAGAAATGCGAGTGTTAGCGAGCAATTTTTTATTTTTTATAAGATTGAGCTAGTGAGCCAGAACCTACAAAATCATCCTAGCAAGGATCAGTGTAGGTGGCTTTCAGGTCTCTAGTCGCCTAGACATAGTGCACCTGCTGAGGAAATAACAAGCAAGGCATTTTCTTGGGTACCACTAAAGTGTTTGTGGCTCGAACCAGATTGTATCACAAGACTACAATGAAATAATTCAGGTGTGACGCTATATTAGTAACTGACTGCTCCCATCACTACCAGAATATCACAGAGATGGTGAGACCCTCATGTACGAGGATTGAAACTTTAACAGCAGCAACTCTTTATTTACAGCTTACACCAAATACCTACATATTTCAAAGTTGTACTGCCCTTCAGAGTAGTCATCAGGATTGTGTATAACCCCTTGCAACGCCAGATGGATATCGCAGGGTACTTGTGCTGGCAGTTCGATTGGAGCTGTCCATTCCCCGACGAACCTCTGCAACAGTTGTGCAGCGAATGCAAAGAAGCGCTTCCTGCAATTCAGGAATCAAGTTGAAGTCACTAGTTCGAGAAGTGTTGTGGGTTGTACAACTTTTCGCAGCCCCCATCGACTGAACAAAATAATAACAACTTGCGCAGTATGCACCCGAGCGTTCTCCTGCAAAATGGTGGGCGAGTCCTGCAGAAAGTTCGTCGCCTCTTTTCCTGAGCTGGTCGCGAATTGTGCCTCAAATATGGGCAGCTTAGAAAAAGAGCCAGTAACAAAAAAAAAAAAAAAAAAAAAAAATGGTTCGAGTGGCTCTGAGCACAATGGAACTTAACATCTGAGGTCATCAGTCCCCTAGAACTTAGAACTACTCAAACCTAACTAACCTAAGGACATCACACACATCCATGCCTGTGGCAGGATTCGAACCTGCGACCGTAGTGGTCCCGCAGTGCCAGACTGAAGCGCTAGAAGCACTCGGCCACACTGGCCAGCGAGCTGGTAACACATTCTGCATGTCCCGCCCACCATTTTTCAGGACGATGCTCGGACGCATTTGGCGCAACGTGCGACAGTTTCGTGCGACAGATGCGACTGGAAAGTGCTCTACCATCCATTCACTACACTTCCCGCACTTAAGCCCTTGAGACTTCGATTCCCAAGATGAAGGAAGCACTTTAAAGTACTCGCCTGAGAGTTGTTACAGAGATTCGTCGAGCAATAGATAGCTCCACTCGAAGTAACAACACATCTGCCGCTACTAAGCATATTCTATGACTTCCACATCGCAGGCGACGGGTTACGTACAACACTGGTGACGATTCTGAAGGATAGTAAAAGTGTAAAACATGTATCTCTTTGGTATAAGTTGTAATTAACTAGTTGCCACTATTTAAGTTCCAGCTCCGGTAAATGTGAATGGTTGGATATTATTCTACCTGGGTTACTTTTCGAGCAGGCCAATATTTGGCAATGAAAAACTGCTACATTATCGACTTAATATATTATACATAACACCAACACCGACACAAGAGAGCTTACAACAAGGAAAAGCAGTGTTTCATTCACTTACAGACTTCTTGGAATGAATGTACATTCACTGACAGCTTCAGTCCCGGAGAGATTTGAAGCTAATTGTCGCTAGTATGAGCTGGTTATTCCGTTTTTATGACCACTATTCTAACACCGTGTTACATGCCTGGAAGTGGTACACTGTTCCTGGTAAACAAGTTGCACAGTCTACGACTATACACCAACAAAAAGGACAAATTTGACTCTCGGTGACGTCATGGGCACGTCCAAAGAAGGTAGCTCGTTCCTGTCTTTCGGTCACATCTCAGCGTAGTGTCATCTTATTGTTGTTGTTGCCTACAGCCGACTGCTATGCCTACACATTACTTCAATGGTCAGCGATGGACGCACACACTATTGCCTGGCAGCATATGTACAGTGTCGCAAAGTATCGACTCTTTTCTTACGGGTGAGACTAATTTTTGTTGGTGAGATATTTTGCTGAAGAAACGCGCAATTTCAACTGTGGGTGGCACTTTAAGCAACAGCATTTGTTGCCAGACGTAGCATATGGTTGTGGACAGTTAACGCGTTTACAGCACTCATCGCGAACACTGGTAACTGTAGGAGGCCCGTGGGATGTCTGTCACCACGTGCAGTAGCTCATCCAGCATATCGATACTCGCCAGGGTGTCGTTGCACTGAGCCGCGCATTCGATTTAACTCGATTCTCGCGTGTACGGCGGTGTAGACCCGTATACTGTAAGGCCTAGCAACTATTTTACTCACCGTCGTAATTAATTCGGTGTGAGTGTGTTAGCCTGTAGCATTATCAATTTCTGAATCCCGTTACTGGAACAAATTTTCACCAGTGCTAACATCATGACGAGACGAATAATTTACAAGGAGAGAATCACCTTCATCGTTATTGTTGGAATCAACTGAAAATATTGCCACCTTACTCTTCTTTACAGTTCTAATCATGTCAACGTTAGAGGAATCGTTCTCAAAACCATAAAAAACATTCATTCACACAGTTATCCGGGTCATTCCCACCAGGGTCATATGAATAACAATCGTCAGAAACCTACGAAAGTACTTCAGATCAGTTTATTTCATTTCGTGCTCTGAGCAGGGCCATCGATAAAAGCAGGAGAAACTTCGAGACGGAAACAGTAACTGTCTGAAAGTACAATAAGAACGCTTAATAAACGAAAAGCATACGAAGTCAGTCACTTTGATACACTGACTACGGGTGTAAAAACCTAAAGAGACGAAGTAGCTAATATACACTGAAGCGCCAAAGAAACTGTTATAAGCATGCGTATTCAAATACAGAGATATGTAAACAGGCAGAATACGGCGCTACAGTCGGCAACACCTACACTTGTGTAAGACAACAATTATCTGGCGCGGTTGTTGGATCGGCTACTGCTGCTGCAATGGCAGATTATCGAAATGTAAGTGAGTTTGAATGTGGTGTTGTAGTCGGTGCACGAGTATGGGACACAGCGTCTCCGAGGTAGCGACGAAATGGGATTTTCCCGTACGACCATTACACTAGTGTACCATGAATACCAGGAACCCGGTGAAACATCAAATCTCCGACATCGCTGCGACCGGAAAAATATCCTGCAAGAACGGACATCTGAAGAGAATCGTTAAACGTGACAGAAGAGCAACCCTTCCTCAGAGTGCTGCGGATTTCAGTGCTGGGCCATCAACAAGTGTCAGCATGTGAGAAGTATTCAACGAAACGTCATCGATATGGGCTTTCGGAGACGAAGGCTCATTCGTGTACCCTTGATGACTGCACGACACAAAGTTTTACGCCTCGCCTGGGCCCTTAGATACGGACATTGGACTGCTGATAACTGTAAACATGTTTCCTGGTCGGACGAGTCACGTTTCAAATTGTATCGACCGAATGGACGTGTACGGGTATGAAGACAACCTCATGAATCCATGGACCCTGCATGTCAGCAGAGGAGCTGGTGGAGCCTCTGTAATGGTGTGGGACGTGTGCAGTTGACGTGATATGGGACCCCTGATACGTCCAGATACGACTCTGACAGGTGAGATATACGTAAACCTCCTCATCTTGTCTGATCACCTGCATGCATTCATGTCCATTGTGCATTCCAATGGACTTGGACAATTCCAGCAGAATAATGCGACACCCCACACGTCCAGAATTGCTACAGAGTGGCTCCAGGAACGCTCTTCTGAATTTAAACACTTCCGCTGGGCACCGAACTCCCCAGAAATAAACATTATTGCGGTTATCTAGGATGCCTTGCAACGTGCTTTTCAGAAGAGTCTCACCCCGACGTACTCTTACGGAATTATGGACAGCTCTGCGGGATTCATGGAGTCAGTTCCCTCCAGCACTAATTCAGACACTGGGCGAGTCAATGCCACGTCGTGTTGTGGAGCTTGTGCGTCGTCACGGAGCCCTACACGATATTAGGCAGGTGCATCAGTTTCCTTTGGCTCTTCGTTGTATATATCGCAGCAGATGGCATCTACAGACAGCGAGTATAAAACACCAGTTATCTCGAGATTCGTCCGTAACGGATGGCGTGCGAACCACTAGTAAACTTGGAATCCGTCCGCAATGTGTTTAATGGAAAAACATGAAAAAATAGTACATTAGCCATGCGAGTCACTGTGAGAGATTGCTAATGTATGAGTAGTGCACGTCAACTGCACATCAGTATTTCAGTATTTGAGAAACACGCCGGCCGGAGTGGGCGTGCCGTTCTAGGCGCTACAGTCTGGAGCCGAGCGACCGATTCGGTCGCAGGTTCGAATCCTGCCTCGAGCATGGATTTGTGTGATGTCCTTAGGTTAGTTAAGTTTAATTAGTTCTAAGTTCTAGGCGACTGATGACCATAAAAGTTAAGTCGCATAGTGCTCAGAGCCATTAGAACCATTTTGAGAAACGCGTCTCAGAGGTACTGCTTCCCATATGTGTAATGGCAGTCTTTGAGTTGATATGAACAAGAATAATGCTTCAACGCGCACTCAGCGGCTGGTGTTACATTACCTGTTACATGACTGCTGGTACTTTGAAAAGAAATTTTGTTGGGTCGCACTGGGCAACGTCCTCGTTTCTGCTACTACATTTAAACCGATTGTTACACCAGTTGTACGCAAGGCTATGTGTCCTGCGCTGTATGTCTGCCCGCTATATGCTGGCGGATGGGCAACTTGATGCTCTGTCCTCACGCCTGATAGCGGCGCTACAGCCCAAACTGGCCAGAAGTGGAAAAGAAACTAGTAAAGACAGTCCACGGCAGAAATATTGTCATTTAAGAAGTTCTGAACGACAGTGGTGCCCTCGTCAAGGTACATAATTAAAAGAATGAAAGATCTCCAACATAGTGTACCATGATATTCGCTTGAGATTATCCATCATGAAATGTGGTCATATCGGTTATAGAAGCGTCTCCTGTGACACGTAATTTCTGTTAAAGAGTTGCCTGAAGGCCACAAAACGTGACTGTAGCCAGTAACTCAGACGCTATGTCGCCAGTAAAATTTTACTGCAGATCCCATTCAGATCAACGACTTGAATGAGACATTTGCTTATCAGAGCAGAAAGTCGTAAAGAATGGAAGAGGACGGGTCATTCAAGCAGAGAGCAAGGAAATTCACGGTCTGGAGACGAAACGATTCTTGGAAGTGTTACGAGCGATTGCCGGAAGAAAAGAGGGCATTAGGTGAAATACACCGTTGCTAAGGAATCAGGAAGGCGGAATATTCATGCAGGACTCTTAAGAAGCGCTAACAAGAGGGAATTCACTTTACGTCTTGCTAGTGGGAGAGAAACGGACTGCTATCTTAATGCGGGGATCCCTCAAGGGCTTCCCAGTGTGGCTGAACTACATCTACATCTACATTCATACTCCGCAAGCCACCCAACGGTTTATGGCAGAGTGCACTTTTCGTGCCACTGTCGTTACCGCCCTTCCCTGTTCCAGTCGCGTATGGTTCGCGGAAAGGACGACTGCCGGAAAGCCTCCGTGAGCTCTCGAATCTCTCTAATTTTGCATTCGTGATCTCCGCGGGAGCTATAAGTAGGGGGAAGCAATATATTCGATACCTCATCCAGAAACGCACCCTCTCGAAACCTGGACAGCAAGCTACACTGCGATGCAGAGCGCCTCCCTTGCAGAGTCTGCCACTTGAGTTTGCTAAACATCTCCGTAACGCTCTCACGCTTACCGAATAACCCTGTGACGAAACGCTCCGATCTCCTCTGGATCTTCTCTGTCTCCTCCGACAGCCCGACCTGGTACGGATCCCACACTGACGAGCAATACTCAAGTATAGGTCAAACGAGTGTTTTGTAAGCCACCCCCTTTGTTGATGGACTACATTTTCTTAGGACTCTCCCAATGAATCTCAACCTGGCACCCGCCTTACCAACAATTAATTTGATATGATGATTCCACTTCAGATCGTTCGCATACTCCCAGATATTTTACAGAAGTAACTGCTACCACTGTTTGTTCCGCTATCATATAATCATACAATAAAGGATCCTTCTTTCTATGTATTCGCAATACATTACATTTGTCTATGTTAAGGGTCAGTTGCCACTCCCTGCACCAAGTGCCTATCCGCTGCAGATCTTCCTGCATTTCGCTGCAATTTTCTAATGCTGCAACTTCTCTGTATAATACAGCATCATCCGCAAAAAGCCGCATGGAACTTCCGACATTATCTACTGGGTCATTTATAGATATTTTAAAAAGCAATGGTCCCATAACACTCCACTGTGGCACGCCAGAGGTTACCTTAACGTCTGTAGACGTCTCTCCATTGAGAACAACATGCTGTGTTCTGTTTGCTAAAAACTCTTCAATCCAGCCACACAGCTGGTCTGATATTCTGTACCCTCTTACTTTGTTTATCAGGCGACAGTGCGGAACCGTATCGAACGCCTTCCGGAAGTCAAGGAAAATGGCATCTACCTGCGAGCCTGTATCTAATATTTTCTGGGTCTCATGAACAAACAAAGCGAGTTGGGTCTCACACGATCGCTGTTTCCGGAATCCATGTTGATTCCTACACAGTAGATTCTGGGTTTCCAAAAATGACATGATACGCGAGCAAAAAACATGTTCTAAAATTCTACAACAGATCGACGTCAGAGATATAGGGCTATAGTTTTGCGCATCTGCTCCGCGACCATTCTTGAAAACTGGAACTACCTGTCCTCTTTTGCAATCATTTGGAACCTTCCTTCCTCTAGAGACTTGCGGTACCCGGCTGTCAGAAGGGGGGCAAGTTCTTTCGCGTACTCTGTGTAGAATCGAATTGGTATCCCGTCAGGTTCAGTGGACTTTCCTCTGTTGAGTGATTTCAGTTGCTTTTCTATTCCTTGGACACTTATTTCGATGTTAGCCATTTTTTCGATCGTGCGAGGATTTAGAGAAGGAACTGCACTGCGGTCTTCCTCTGTGAAACAGCTTTGGAAAAAGGTGTCGAGTATTTCAGCTTTACGCGTGTCATCCTCTGTTTCAGTGCCATTATCGCCCCAGAGTGTTACACAGAGTGCCCCATGGAAGGCGGAAACCAGAGTACAGTGGGCGCTGCGAACGCTTTGCGGAGACGCATTCACCATGCCAGTAGCTCCAAAACGTGCGACCTTTACCAGTTTTATACGCATGTCAACCAGAAAGTAAAGTACTGTTTGTGGCGCTTAGTTCGTAATGTACCTGTAGCATTCCTCCCTAACCCCCATCCTTCCAGCTTCACTCACAAATGTTGCACAGAAAAACAGCTGTCAGTCAGCCTCCGTACACGCTCTAGTTTATCAGCGTTCTAGCTCAGTACCCAGAGTCACCCAGTTACTTGTTTCAATGAAGCCCCTCTTTCGTAGTATAGTAATTGAAATATTTATTTTTATTTAATTTTAGTTATTTAGATGAGTTATTACGTCAATTTTTGTTTGAAATTTATAGGTTTACTTAACATAATAGAATAATATAGATTTTTAACTATATATGACGGTAGTATCTATTCCCGAAAGGACAGTTACCGTTGATGACCATGCAGCTTTGCTAGAATGAAATGATAATTAAATGGACACCCTAGCTGCGAAGAGGCGTTGATGTACTTCATTGGGGACATGTTGAAAACGTGTGCCCCGACCGGGACTCGAACCCGGGATCTCCTGCTTACATGGCAGCCGCTCTATCCATCTGAGCCACCGAGGGCACAGAGGATGGTGCGTCTGCAGGGACTTATCCCTTTCACGCTCCCCGTGAGACCCACATTTCCAACATGTCCACACCACTACATCCGTAGTGCGGCTTATAGATGTTTGCCCATCATACTCATCTAACCATGAAGTATATCAACGCCCCTTTGCAGCTAGGGTGTCAATTTAATTATCATTTCATTTCTAGCAAAGCTGCATGGTCATCCACGCTAACTGTTCTTTCGGGAACAGATACTACCGTCATATATAGTTAAAATATGGCTTCCCGGCCAGTGACCTTCTTGTGCGAACGCATACGCTATGCCCGAACTCGTACGGGACTTGGTAGATTAATCTGCCACGGGTAATGAGTATGATGGGCAAACATCTATTAGGCGCACTACGAATGTAGTGGTGTGGACATGTTGGGAATGTGGGTCTCACGGGGAGCGTGCAAGGGATAAGTCCCTGCAGGCGCACCATCCTCCGAGCCCTCGGTGGCTCAGATGGATAGAGCGTCTGCCATGTAAGCAGGAGATCCCGCGTTCGAGTCCTGGTCGGGGCACACACTTTCAACATGTCCCCGTTGATGTATATCAACGCCTCTTTGCAGCTAGAGTGTCCATTTAATTATCATTTCATACAGATTTTTCAAGGAAACTAAAGGCTTCAGAATAGGAAGTAGATGTTACATTGTTCATTGTATTGTTTTTAGTAGTAAGACCGTAGCGATTTATTCTTCTGTTCTGTTAGCTCTCTATCAGTTAGAACCTCTGTTACTTTTGCGTTTGTTGTTGAAAAGTTTTATTTGTCAAAGTGTCGTGTCGTACGAGTTACGAATAAAACAGAATCAAAAGTAATCTCTGGTTCAGTTTCGTTATTTATGGATTTTAATATGTGCAATTATTGAAGTGTTACTATTTTACGTCTGAGGCTTATTGGTTTAAAAATACTAGATTGCGCTTCCTATAATTTTGAAGTCAGTCTCAATTCAACAGCAGTTAAACAAATTTCATGAAAAAAGATAACTTGTTATCGCAGGACGGAGCGATCGGCTGGAAGAATTTCACCAAGTACATTGCAGCAACCTCTCTGACTTACAGCGTGCAATCTGATGTGAAAACTTAATTACGACGAATATAAGGTATGAAGACATTTATTTTCATTTCTAAGTGCTTGAAATTAATTCTAATTAAAAACAACTAGTATTTGTTCACCGAATTAGACTGAGCTTGCTTAATAACAGGGCTTGTGAATACACAATTTACAACGATGTCAACGTACGTTACGTCCGCTATTACTGTTTCAAGAGATTTTAATGAAGTCTGTGACTCGTCCTCCCAGCTTTAAATAAAAATAAACTGAACACGACCCTGGTTCAAATGGTTCAAACGGCTCTGAGCTCCATGGGACTTAACATCTGAGGTCATCAGTCGCCTAGAACTCGGAACTACTCAAAACCGAACTAACCTAAGGACATCATTCACATCCATGCCCGAGGCAGGATTCGAACCTGCGACCGGAGCGGCTCCAGGCTGAAGCGCCTAGAACTGCTCGGCCACACTGGCCGGCAACGACCCTGGAGATCGAAGACATCGTCAACCGCCAACTGAACAAACTAAAATTTAGCACCCACAAAAGAGTACAAAAAGGAGGAGGAGCCAGATCTTGCACTCGTCTACTAGTCCATCTCCTGCTTCCCCCCTTCTTTCACCGCCTCTCTGTCCACTCCTCCTGCCCTCTCTCTGTCCCTCTCCCCTCTCTCACCATCTCCTCTTTCTCTATCCATCTCCTCCTGTCTCTCTCTGCCTATCACTTCCTCCCCTGTTCGTGTCCATCTCCTCCTTTTTCCTTTCTCTGTTCATCGCTTCCTCTACCCTCACACTGTCCGTCTCTCTGTTCATTTCCTCCTCTCCCATACCCATCTCTTCCCTCCCCCTCGCTGTCTGTCCACCTTCTCCTCCTCAGCTCCCCACGTTGCCACGCTCACCCCAACAAGAGGCTGGTATTTCTTCAATCTAGATTGACACGGAAGTGGAGGAAGTTCAGAGGAACATACCAGCACCATTACGTCTAAGCACTAACCGTAAAGAGGTTTACACCGATTGAAACATCTTCTCAAAGTAAGTATATTCAACAAACAATGAACCGAACTGTGCACTTGGAGGACCAAGTCACATATTTTAAGCGTTCCAAATCGAAATGAAATCACGAAATATATACGATCAATGACGGAACACGACTCTAAGAACGAATACATCATGAATCACCGCGAGTTGATACCAATACCAGCAGGATGGAAGACTGCAATGGTTCCAGGAACACGTGGTCCCCGTTTAACAAAAACGGTTATCGAAGGTTTCCACAAAACACGAAAATTCGGTAATTCAGTCAAAGCAGCCGGCACTGATCAATTAATCTCGAACGGACAACGTACAGAGATGGAATAACGTAGCTGAAGGCTTACAGAATGAAGCACGTATGTGACAATACAAGGCAGACAGTTTAAGAGGTGAACGAAAAGAAATATCGCACGCACACCAAGTCACAATTACTCTCACATACATATGAGATTAGAAGTACTCTACTTCAGCCTAACCGTGGACTCGCATTCGGGAGGATGACGGTTCAGTCCACGTCTGGCCATCCTGATTTAGGTTTTCCTTGATTTCCAAAAACCGCTGCAGGCAAATGCCGGGATGGTTCCTTTCAAAGCCCACGGTCGACGTCCTTCCTCGTCCTTCCCTAATCCCGATCCTCACCCAAAACAACCCAACCCAACCCTAGCCGTATTCCATGGGGCGCACTCCTCATCACAGTGTTCGACCACGCATGAAAGTATAAACTCAGCAATGCGTACCACACATCGAAGAATTGATCGGAACACTTCAGTTAGGCTGAAGAGCTTAACTATTCTCAACTATACTACTGGCCATTAAAATTGCTACACCAAGAAGAAATGCAGATCATAAACGGGTATTAATTGGACATATATATTATACTAGAACTGACATGTGATTACGTTTTCACGCAATCTGAGTGCATAGATCCTGAGATATCAGTATCCAGAACAACCACCTCTGGCCGTAATAACGGCCTTGATACGCCTGGGAATTGGGTCAAACAGAGCTTGGATGGCGTGTACAGGTACAGCTGCCCATGCAGCTTTAACACGATATCAGAGATCATCAACAGAGTGCCTGGCGTATTGTGACGAGCCAGTTGCTCGGCCACCATTGACCAGACGTTTTCAATTGGTGATAGATCTGGAGAATGTGCTGGCCAAGACAGCAGTAGAACATTTCCTGTATCCAGAAAGGCCCGTACAAGACTTGCAACATGCGGTCATGCATTATCCTGCTGAAATGTAGGGTTTCGCAGGGATCGAATGAACGGTAGAGCTACGGGTCGTAACACATCTGAAATGCAGCGTCCACTGTTCAAAGTGTCGTCAATGTGAAGAAGAGGTGACCGAGACGTGTAAGCAATGGCACCCCATACCATCACGCCGGGTGATACGCCAGTATGGCGATGACGAATGCTCGCTTCCAAAGTGCGTTCACCGCGATCTCGCCGAACACGGATGCGACCATCATGATGCTGTAAACAGAACCTGGATTCATCCGAAAAAATGACGTTTTGCCATTCGTGCACGCAGATTCGTCGTTGAGTACACCATCGCAGGCGCTCCAGTCTGTGATGCAGCGTCGGTAACCGCAGCCATGGTCTCCGAAGTGATAATCCATGCTGCTGCAAATGTCGTCAAACTGTTCGTGCAGATGATTGTTGTCTTGCAAACGTCCCCATCTGTTGACTAGGGGATCGAGACGTGGCTGCACGATCTTTTACAGCCATGCGGATAAGATGCCTGCCATCTCGACTGCTAGTGGTACGAGGCCATTGGGATCCAGCACGGCGTTCCGTATTACCCTACTGAAGCCACCGATTCCATATTCTGCTAATAGTCATTGGATCTCGACCAACGAGCAGCAGTGTCGCGATACGATAAACCGCAATCGGGATAGGCTACAATCCGACCTTTATCAAAGTCGGAAACGTGATGGTACGCATTTCTCCTCCTTACTCGAGGCATCGCAACAACGTTTCACCAGACAACGCCGGTCAACCGCTATTTGTGTATGAGAAATCGATTGGAAACTTTTCTCATGTCAGCACGTTGTAGGTGTCGCCACCGGTGCCAAGCTTGTGTGAATGCTCTGAAAAGCTAATCATTTGCGTATCACAGCATCATCTTCCTGTCGGTTAGAATTCGCCTCTCTAGCACGTCATCTTCGTGGTGTAGCAATTTTAATGGCCAGTAGTGTAGATGTGGAGTGGTTAGGTTAAACGAATCGGGTAACCGAAGCGGAACTTGGCTAGTAGCCCGATATTCACGTAGTCAGATGTGGGGAATTGCCAAAAACCACATCCAGGCTGGCCGGCACAAGCACCCTCGCCGTTTATCCGCCGGACAGATGGGGTTCGCAATCGGCGAATCAGGCCCAATCCCGAAAGCGGCGATCAAGCATGCAGGGCTATCCGAGTGAGTAAACAGGCTGTATAATATGTTACAGCAAAAAAGGCGTGACACCAGCAGGTCACAGCGCGGCGTAGTAAAGGGATTTAGTAAGAAATATGAGGTTAGCAACTGCGGGGCGTGCAGTTCCACGTCAGCGCAGTAACAGGTGGATGCTTGCCAGTACGAGACGGTGACAAAGGTCTTTGTGCGTGAGCCGTCGGCCGCGCCTGACCTTCACACCTGAACAGCCGCGTGCGCAGTGCGTGACGGCATTAGCGGCGGCGCCGGCAGGCGCGTCGCTGAGCCGTGCGGTGCGGTGCGGTGCGTGCTGCGCGCTCAGAGCGCTGTGCGTGAAAGGTGAGCGCGCTGCGCAAACACTGTGCCGCTGCGCCTCCTGGTGAGAGCCGGCCCGCAGCTGCGGCGCCACAGTAGCCACCCCCTTGCTGCCGTCCGTGCAGGCGAGCAGCTTGGTCCAACCGGGTCTTTCCACTGGACGCCTCTTCGGCCAGTTGCGTTTCCCTAAACCGTCCAAATAATCATACTGGTCAAAGGCGACCCACAGTTTAACGTGGAATCCAGACGATCTACCGTGCCTGTCTAATCTTCTCTTTATCGATAGATGAAGGCTAGCTTAAAGACAGACTGAAATATAGCGTTGTCCGACCGTGATTCGATCCTGCGACCTTCCGGTTTCTATGCGCACAGCCTGCCGGGGTGGCCAAGCGGTT
Organism: Schistocerca americana; assembly: GCF_021461395.2. Taxonomy (NCBI): domain Eukaryota; kingdom Metazoa; phylum Arthropoda; class Insecta; order Orthoptera; family Acrididae; genus Schistocerca; species Schistocerca americana. The sequence continues at coordinate 157,220,752 of NC_060128.1, read as the reverse complement.
CTAAGCGCTATCCTGCCTCTGACATGCATGTGTGTGATGTCCTTAGGTTAGTTAGGTTTACGTAGTTCTAAGTTCCTTAAGTCCCATAGTGCTCAGAGCCATTTTAACCATTTTTTTTTTTTTGTAAACTCACACGTCACCACTAGACCACCACACCCGTCTATTGTCCCCACACGTCAGAAAGCATTGGGGCCTTCAGAGAAAGGCACAGTGCCCTAGAAGGTAGGATTTTGACAGGTGACAGTCTATGACGGAGGCGTTGCATATGGGAATCCACTGGGGTACCTACCGAATGCATGGTGCTTCATCACACTAGTATCGTACAATCGATCTTCCGTAGCTTACAACGGAGCTTAGGAACTTCATTTTTTATGGGTATTTTGTAGACGTCGGCTGGATAGGATTCAATTGAAACTTACTATACCGGACCAGTTCCGGATTATGATCGTTAATTTTACGATAGTAATAGAATCTCAAGAAATAAATTACAATTTGTGCGATGGCTAGGACTTGCAACCAGATCTCATTGCTTACCAGGCACAGCATTATAGCTAACGAAGTTGCACAGAGTATCATAGTTCAATGACCTCCCAAAGACAAACTTCAACGCACATTTTGGGCTGGAATGAACCGAAGATTTGAAGTTTGTGTTGTGGAGGGCACTGGACTAGGGTAGTCAGTGCAGCTATGTTAGCTACACTACTGGCCATTAAAATTGCTGCACCACGAAGATGACGTGCTGCAGACGCGAAATTTAACTGACAGGAAGAAGATGCTATGATATGCAAATGATTAAATTTTCAGAGCATTCACACAAGGTTGGCGCCGGTGGTGACACCTAGAACGTGCTGACATAAGGAAAGTTTGCAATCGATTTCTCATACACAAACAGCAGTTGACTGGCGTTGCCTGGTGAAACGTTGTTGTGATGCCTCGTGTAAGGAGGAGAAATGCGTACCATCACGTTTCCGACTTTGATAAAGGTCGGATTGTAGCCGATCGCGATTGCGGTTTATCGTATCGTGAAATTGCTGCTCGCGTTGGTTGAGATCCAATGACTGTTAGCAGAATATGGAATCGGTGGGTTCAGGAGGGTAATACGGAACGCCGTGCTGGATCCCAACGGCCTCGTATCACTAGCAGTCGAGATGACAGGCATCTTATCCGCATGGCTGTAACGGATCGTGCAGCCACGTCTCGATCCCTGAGTCAACAGATGGGGACGTTTGCAAGACAACAACCTTCTGCACGAACAGTTTGACGACGTTCGCACCAGCATGGACTATCAGCTCGGAGACCATGGCTACGGTTAGTCTTGACGCTGCATCACAGACAGGAGCACCTGCGATGGTGTACTCAACGACGAATCTGGGTGCACGAATGGCATTTTTTCGGATGAATCCAGGTTCTGTTTACAGCATCATGATAGCCGCATGCCTGTTTGGCGACATCGCGGTGTACGCACATTGGAAGCGTGTATTCGTCATCGCCATACTGCCGTATCACCCGGCGAGATGGAATGAGGTGCCATTGGTTACACGTCTCGGTCACCTCTTGTTCGCATTGACGGCACTTTAAACAGTGGACGTTACATGTGTTACGAACCGTGGCTATACCCTTCATTCGATCCCTGCGAAACTCTACATTTCAGCAGGATAAGCACGACCGTATGTTGCAGGTTCTGTACGGGCCTTTCTGGATACAGAAAGTGTTCGACTGCTACCCTGGCCAACACATTCTGCAGATCCCTCAGTAATTGAAAACGTCTGGTTAATGGTGGCCGAACAACTGGCTCGTCACAATATGCCAGACACTACTCTTGATGAACTGTGGTATCGTGTTGAAGCTGCAGGGGCAGCTGTGCCTGTACACGCCATCAAAGCTCTGATTGACTCACTGCCCAGGCGTATCAAGGCCGTTATTACGGCCAGAGGTGGTTGTTCTGGGTACTGATTTCTCAGGGTGCATGCACTCAAATTGCGTGAAAATGTAATCACATGTCAGTTCTAGTATAATATATTTATCCAATGAATACCCGTTTGTCATCTGCATTTCTACTTGATGTATCAATTTTAATGGCCAGTCGTGTATGTTGGTGCGAAAGCTAGCCTGCCTGCCTGACCAGAGTCGGTTTTCGGGCGTGGTCGCGTGCGGACCGGCTCCACGCGCCGGGCAGCGCATCACAGTTGTTTACTTCAGCGTCGCGTTATTTCGCGTTGTGTAGCGTCCATTACTGCTGCACCTCATGGCGCACTGTTACCGCCGACTGACACTCAAAGTAGCATTCCAAGACGAAAACGTACGTCCACGCGCTTATGAAACCGAACAATTCATTCCAGAATTCGCCGGGTAGTGATAGGTATTCACTTCTGACATTCACTAACATTTCCAAATCGAAGGTTCTGCTCATTGTTGAGGGCCCGCCTGAGAGACATATCGCTCCTGTAAGTGTGGCCACCAGCGTCCGCTGTTTGGGCACTGATTTTATGAATGACCTCCGTCGTTCAGCGACAACCAACAGTCGACGTCTCCTCCAAACGGTCAGGGCTGGCTGGCCTTGTGGACCGCAGGCACAGATCCGTCAACATATTACAGCGTGCGCAATATGTGAATGTTTACCAAGCCTCACGCATCCCCCATGTGGCACAAGTGTTCCCGGTTCCGACTACCCTCGATTACCTTCTATTAACTCTCAATCCATATTCTGACTCCTTAGACAGTTCATTTCATTGTGCGGATCATGTAATTCTTCTTCACTTTCACTCAGGATAACAATGTTACTTGGAAAAGGCCGGAAGATACGGGAAGATTTCAATTAGATTACATCATGGTCAGACAGAGATTCCGAAATCAGATACTGGATTGTAAGGCGTACCCAGGAGAAGATATAGACTCAGATCACAATATAGTAGTGATGAAGAGTAGGCTGAAGTTCAAGACATTAGTCAGGAAGAATCAATACGCAAAGAAGTGGGATACGGAAGTACTAAGGAATGACGAGATACGTTTGAAGTTCTCTAACGCTATAGATACAGCAATAAGGAATAGCGCAGTAGGCAGTACAGTTGAAGAAGAATGGACATCTCTAAGAAGGGCCATCACCGAAGTTGGGAAGGAAAACATAGGTACAAAGAAGGTAGCTGTGACGAAACCATGGGCAACAGAAGAAATACTTCAGTTGATTCATGAAAGGAGGAAGAACAAACATGTTCCGGAAAATCAGGAATACAGAAACACAAGTCGCTGAGGAATGAAATAAATAGGAATTGCAGGGAAGCTAAGACGAAATGGCTGCAGGAAAAATGTGAAGACATCGAAAAAGATATGATTGTCGGAAGGACAGACTCAGCATACAAGAAAGTCAAAACAACCTTTGGTGACATTAAAAGCAACGGTGGTAACATTAAGAGAGCAACGGGAATTCCACTGTTAAATGCAGAGGAGAGAGCAGATAGGTGGAAAGAATACATTGAAAGCCTCTATGAGGGTGAAGATGTGTCTGATGTGATAGAAGAAGAAACAGGAGTCGATTTAGAAGAGATAGGGGATCCAGTTTAGAATCGGAATTTAAAAGAGCTTTGGAGGACTTACGGCAGAAGGGATAAATGACATTCCATCAGATTTCTAAAATCATTGGGGGAAGTGGCAACAAAACGACTATTCACGTTGGTGTGAAGAATATATGAGTATGGCGATATACCATCTGACTTTCGGAAAAGCATCATCCACACAATTCCGAAGACGGCAAGGGCTGACAAGTGCGAGAATTATCGCACAATCAGCTTAACAGCTCATGCATCGAAGCTGCTTACAGGAATAAGATACAGAAGAATGGAAAAGAAAATTGAGAATGCGCTAGGTGACGATCAGTTTGGCTTTAGGAAAAGTAAAGGGACGAGAGAGGCAATTCTGACGTTACGGCTAATAATGGAAGCAAGGCTAAAGAAAAATCAAGACACTTTCATAGGATTTGTCGACCTGGAAACTGTTCGAGATTCTAAAAAAAGTAGGGCTAAGCTATAGGGAGAGACGGGTCATATACAATATGTACAACAACCAAGAGGGAATAATAAGACTGGACGATCAAGAGCGAAGTGCTCGTATTAAGAAGGGTGTAAGACAAGGCTGTAGCCTTTCGCCCCTACTCTTCAATCTGTACATCGAGGAAGCAATGATGGAAATAAAAGAAAGGTTCAGGAGTGGAATTAAAATACAAGGTGAAAGGATATCAATGATACGATTCGCTGATGACATTGCTATCCTGAGTGAAAGTGAAGAAGAATTAAATGATCTGCTGAACGGAATGAACAGTCTAATGAGTACACAGTATGGTTTGACAGTAAATCGGAGAAAGACGAAGGTAATGAAAAGTAGTAGAAATGAGAACAGCGAGAAACTTAACATCAGGATTGATGGTCACGAAATCAATGAAGTTAAGGAATTCTGCTACCTAGGCAGTAAAATAATCAATGACGGACGGAGCAAGGAGGACATCAAAAGCAGACTCGCTATGGCAAAAAAGGCATTTCTGGCCAAGAGAAGTCTACTAATATCAGATACCGGCCTTAATTTGAGGAAGAAATTTCTGAGGATGTACGTCTGGAGTACAGCATTGTATGGTAGTGAAACATGGTCTGTGGGAAAACCGGAACAGAAGAGAATCGAAGCATTTGAGATGTGGTGCTATAGACGAATGTTGAAAATTAGGTGGACTGATAAGGTAAGGAATGAGGAGGTTCTACGCAGAATTGGAGAGAAAAGGAATATGTGGAAAACACTGATAAGGCGACGGGACAGGTTGATAGGACATCTGCTAAGACATGAGGGAATGACTTCCATGGTACTAGAGGGAGCGGTAGAGGGCAAAAACTGTAGAGGAAGACAGAGATTAGAATACGTCAAGCAAATAATTGAGGACGTATGTTGCAAGTGCTGCTCTGAGATGAAGAGGTTAGCACAGGAAAGGAATTCGTGGCGGGCCGCATCAAACCAGTCAGTAGACTAATGACCAAAAAAAAAAAAAAAAAACAATGTTATTAGCGAATCTTATCCTTGATATCCTTTCAACTTGAATTTTAATTGCCCTCCTCAACCTTCCTTTTATTTCCATCATTGCTTCTTCAATTTACATACTGAACAGTAGGGGCAAAAAACTATATCATTCTCTTACACTCTTTTTTTGTTAATGTGTGTGATATCTTATGGCGCTTAACTGCTAAGGTCATCAGTCCCTAAGCTTACACACTACTTAACCTAAATTATCCTAAGGACAAACACAGACACCCATTCCGGAGGGAGGACTCGAACCTGCACTGGGGTTCACTCTTTTTAATCAGAGTACCTCGTTCTTGGTCGTCGCCTCTTGTTACACCCTCTTGACTCTCGTATATACTGTATCCTCTGTCTCCCTATAGTTTACCCATATTTTTTTCAGAATTTCGTACATCTTGCACCATTTGGTACTGTCGAACACTTTTTCCTACGAACGTGTTTTGTTTTTTGTTTAGTCTTGCTTCCATTACCTACCGCAACGTCAGAATTGCTCCTCTCCTCCCTTTATTTTTCCTAAAGCCAAATTGATTGTCATCTAACACACTCTCAATTTCCATTCTTCTGTATATTCTTGCAAGCAACTTGGATGCATGAGCTGTTAAACTAATTGTGAGATAATTATCGCGCTTGTGAGCCCTTGTAATCTTCGGAATTGCGCGGATGATGTCGTCATAACTATACTGGATACTATAACACATAAAATATTAGTTCACTTTTTTAGCGCATGGATAAGAAGAATTACTCAACTTTACACGATCCATTTCCACAGGGATGTCATGAGTATTTATAGCGCTCTCTCAACATTAATGTCTCACTTGATACCCAAAAAATACTGGTCTCTCTCACTTGGAGTACATCTAACAAGAAGTTCCACACTTTCTGCCTAATACATTGGTCAGACTGCTGCGGACTAGAGACTAGAAGACGATGCTTTCGAGTTAGTCGATGACCACGTCCTGGCCTCAGCCGTTCTGTGCTCGGCCGTTGGTAGAAGAGCCGATGGGGCGACGTAGCGAAACGTTAGTTGTGGCCGTGGCTACGCCGGGGTCGCTCATTCACTGTTGCGGCTTGCCCCCAACTCTCCTTTGGCACCTTGCTCTTCGGACAACACCACAGTTTCCTGGTGTGTAAACCAGCATATTTTCCGTATTACTAACTTCTTCTGCGTCTTCTTTTTGAATGCTACTTTAGCTGTTGCAATTCTGCATTTAATTCCTGGCTCGATCGACCATCCTCTATTATTCTGCTGCCCAGGTTCTTAAAGCTAGTGACTTGCTTAATATTCTCTGCAGCCAGACCTAGGTTTGCTAGTATTGGAACTTAACTACAGACGAGGATTTCGGTTTTCTTCTTATTTATTTTCGTATTATATTTTTTCAAAAGGCCAAAGCGCATGAGACATTTCACTGTCAATCTCATCTAATCAATACACGTTATTCCTAGCCTTGTGAGTGCATTCAGTATTGTCTTGGGGTACAGGGAAACTTACCGACAACAATTTCTGTCCCTTAAAATTAGAATTCTTGGCGTAATCTAAGAACCAGCCTTGCCGGTCGCGCCTTGTTAAAAAGGTTGTCGAACTTCTGCTGGCAATTTAGCTGCGATTCCGCAAGCTTTTTCAGGAGGTAGTGATTACTGACACATTCGGAGTCACAAACGCTCCGTCTGGTCAATGGAAGGAACGTCGCGAATTCCCTGACAGGCAATTCCGTTTGCTACCTTGACTGTACATCACAGTGATTGATTTCACAGCCTCAGCTGATTTCGGCCTTCCGAAGTGCGTAATCATAGTTTCATAATTTGGCGCTATCGTCCTGCGTGGCTGTACGCAAAAGTGCTCCTGTCATTTTAATATGTCACCGCTGTCGTAGTAGACTCGAGCGAGAACAACGTTCAGTGCATCTCAGTGATTTGAAATAACACGACTATCGTAGTACCGTACATGTCTACACGTACAAATTCATGGAACATCGCAAAGGGCATCACTTTAAATTTTAAAGATGTTGAATAACGATAAGAGTAAGGGCTGTGTGTGTGTGTGTGTGTGTGTGTGTGTGTGTGTGTGTGTGTGACAGCGTACTGCGTCGACGCAGTGTGAGAATAGACGGGAGCGGCGATCGAAGCCATCACATCCGCTTCGCTTCTCCTTCATAGTTACTCTGATGAGCTGATCACCGGGCTTCCATACAGCCGACACGCAGCGTACACTCTCACACGCTAGTCTAACGTTCTATTTTGCTGCAGGCGCACTCATAAAGGGAATGAATTTTCGCGACGACAGTCAAAGTAAATAAGTGGTAAGAGAATTGGCAACCAATGCTGTACAATCGCAATAAAGTCATGAGATGTTCAATTGACACTTTTATTAGAACATGTTACGCGTTTCGGGATTACACCCATCTTCAGACATCACAAACTTCAACTCTTTCCTAACCAACCAGGCGTACAACCTTGGCAACTCAAAGAAAGTGTCGAATAACATATGACTGTCACACTTTCTTTGAGTGTCAAGGCTGTACGCCTGGTTGGTTAGCAAGGAGTTGAAGTTTGTGATGTCTGAAGATGGGTGTAATCCCGAAACGCGTAACATGTTCTAATAAAAGAGTCAATTGAACATCTCATGACTTTATTGCGATTGTACAGTATTGGGTGCCAATTATTAACATAAAACTGATCACAGGCCTCAGACGGGATTTTATGTCCTGTATATCAAGTGGGAAGGTCACACATATTTTTATTGTACTATCTGAAATTTGTGTGAGCGGGCACCACTCCCAAGTACCCACCTATAATCTACCTCGAGCAGTTTAAAACGGAACTACCAATTAGATAGAGAAAGTATATAAGGATACTGAAAGGATAATAAAGTACGTAAAGGGACATAAAAATTGTGGATTGCAGTTGTAGGGAAGGAATAGAAGCAAAGGTTACAGGGGAATATGGGCTTAGAACAAGGAATGAGAGAGGAGAAAGACTAAATGAGTTCTGTAATAAATTTCAGCTACTAATAGCGAATACTCTATACCATTCTGGCCAAGGTAGGTTTTGGCAAACACGAAGACAAGCAGTAGAAACTCTGTAAGCCCACGACGGTTTGCCATGAAGGGCAGCAGAAGGGGATATAGAATATCGTCGACTTACCGCTGTTCAGTATGGGTGCTATGGATGACAACCAAAGAGGTCCTTCTATGAAATGTAACGACACTCCAGACCATCACTGTTGGCCAGCGACAAGCAGGTTGCAATCCCACCGCTATTCGGGGTATATCTAGCGACGTCTTGGCTGGCCACCAGGGCTCATTTCGAAGCGGGTCTCGTTACTGAAGAATTTTATTGAAGAAGACAACGGCCGCGGAAGCCTACGCTTACATTTAACCAACCTGTATGGGCAGGAAATCCACGGAAACATCAAGAAGTTAGAAGCACTGCGTTTAAAAAGATGTAAACTGCTGAATGACCTTGCTTTTTTGAAGAGATGCAGAGACACGAGTGTTGTGCCGTATTCTTTGCGGTTGACGTCTCACATAAAAACGAACAAGGCGAGGAATATCTGTGTTAAAGCCAGTAAAGCATTGCTACGGGAAAGGATCCGCCACATCCGCATAAGTCTCGATGCTCACAACAGGAATTTGTGTGATCTGCACCTATTTCTGGCCGGAAAACTTCAGATGGAAGGCTGAGATAAAGTCGACAGGTTAACCTTTCAGCAAGCATCAAGGACCAGCAATAGTATTACTAACCGCCAGATGAGAAAGTACGACAAACTACAACAGAAAGCCACGGACGAAACATTGACGCTGGACACGCGACGGACAGTGGTCAACCTCTCCAGCCACACCTTGAGCGAAGCAACCACAGCAATTCTGGCCAAGGGGGATGGATTTCGCAGTCGCACCTAAGCGAGTTCCAAAAGAAGATATCATAGAATCCGTAGAGGCTTCGGTACGTCATCTGCCACAGGCCGAGGCGGAGAAGATCCGGCAGAAAACGGTCAGAGTTCTGAATAAAGCAAAGCCACCGAAGCAAAACATCAACGCTGAGGAATACCATGCCATCAAGGAACTCAGGGACAACACTTAGTAGTGGTACAGGCAGATAAGGGCAACGCCACTGTAGTCTTGGACACAACTGATTACAACAAACGAATGGAAGATATTCTCGCAGAACCTATCTACAAGAAACTTCAGGGAGATCCGACGGCCAAGGTAATCAAAACGACGCAGGCACTGCTCAAGCACTCTAGAATCAACTTCGACAAGGCCAGAAGATTCATCCCGCAAGTGACACAGGCACCAAGGATATATGGTGTACCGAAGGTACACAAAACCGACTTCCCCTTAAGGCCCATAGTAAACAGTGTAAATTCGCCGACCTACTACCTAGCGAAAGAACTGGCACCCAGGCTCCGACACCTAGTGCATCAAACCGAGTCCTACGTTAAGGATTCCACTCACTTCGTGTCTCTCCTGAAGGAAATGCGTGTTACGGACCAAGATCTGATGGTTAGTTTCGACGTCCAATCCCTATTCACGAATGTCCCAGTGTCAGATACTGTGAACATCCTAGAAGAACGCGTGGCACCTGATATATGTGAGCTTGTGCGCCACTGTCTGACGACCACTTATTTCAAGTGGAGAGGTCAATTTTATGAACAAACTGATGGTGTAGCTATGGGCTCACCCCTATCGCCTATCGCAGCAGAAATTTTCATGGAGGCATTTGAGGAAACAGCCTCCAGTCCGCACCATTACGTCCAAATTGTTGGCTTCGCTATGTCGATGATACTTTCGTCATCTGGCCCCACGGAGAAGAGGAGTTACAGAACTTCCACAAGCACCTTAACCAACAGCATAGGAAAATTCAGTTTACAATGGAAACAGAGAAGAATGGGGTGCTGCCTTTTCTCGACGTGGAAGTTTATCGAAAACCTGATGGTAAACTTGGCCACAAAGTGTACAGGAAACCAACCAATACGGACAGGTACCTTCACGCCTCCTCCCACCATCACCCCACGCAGAAGAAGTCCGCCCTGCACACGCTAACGAAGAGAGCGTACAGGATAAGCGACGAAGAACATCTGAAGACAGAACTTGAACGCCTCAGGTCCATTTTCGGAACTAATGGCTATGGGAAGCAGATGATAGACAGCACCATGTCGACAAGGGAGAAGACTAATAGGGAAGAGGAGAAGGAGGCACAGAGCATTGCTGTGTTACCATATGTACAAGGGGTCACCGAACGTATTGGCAAAATTCTACGAAAAGCCGACATCACACCAATTTTCCGAAGCAGAAACAAAATATCAGACATGCTCGGTTCTACCAAGGATGCAGTTGACAAACTACACACAGCTGGCGTGTATGAAAGTGGTTGTGCGTGTGGATTAGTCTACATAGGTGAGACGGGACGTCCGATTAGCACAAGGCTCTCTGAACATGAAAGATATATCCGCCTGAAACAACACACTAAGTCAGCAGTGGCGGAACACCGAGACGAGTGCGGGAAACCAATATTTTTTCAAGAAGCCCGCGTCCTGGCGAAACAGCCTCTCACTTTCAAAAGAAAGATTAGAGAGGCGATAGAAATAGCCAAAAGACCCGTCAACATGAATAGATAGGACGGGTACAAGCTTCCGAGGTCTTGGCTGCCTGCAATAGCAGGGCTACGGAGCGGCGGCAGAGCCGTGGCGGCCCATGCAGACACGCGGAGAGCCGCAGTAGTGGTCGTGAGCACACAAAGCAATGGCACGCCGCAGCCGGCTTCTGGACAGCATGGAAACAGTGTGACGTCACAGCCATCACCTGTTCGCTATTCGTCCGTCTCCTCCAATGGGGTGGATTAATACAAAGACCAATAGAAAACAGCTATTTCAGCCAATGACAGATAATAAAGGTAACACCAATAAAGCATACCTTTCACCCCTCCTCCTCCTCCTTTTACAGCCAATCAAGTAACGACACGGTTTTCTCGTGCAGCTATTTAAGGAACCAAGTGTGTTCATTCAGCAGTTAACGTAAGGCCCTGATGAAGGCTAGCTGCAACGCTGGCCGAAACGTTGGCGCATTTTAAATTATGACGATGCGGTCTGATACCCTGAAGAATTTTATTGAAGAAGACAACGGCCGCGGAAGCCTACGCTTACATTTAACAAAATTCTACTCTAGGCCGAAGAATTGTCTGGAAACGCCCTGGACAGCGGTGGGATAGCAACGTGCCTGTCGCCCGCCAAGTGGCTCAGCAACTGGGACTTTCGTCTGGGGCGCCATCTCGTTTCAAATGGTTCAAATTGCTCTGAGCACTATGGGACTTAACATCTGAGGTCATCAGTCCCCTAGAACTTAAACCTAACTAACATAAGGACATCACACATATCCATGCCCGAGGCAGGATTCGAACCTGCGACTTCTTGGGCATACATTTCAGCAAGATAATGCCCGCCCTCACGCAGCGAGGGTTTCTGTTGCTTGTCTTCGAGTTTGCCAAAGCCTGCCTCTTTCCAATTGAGAACGTATGGACCATTACCGGGAGCGCCATCCAACCATCTCGGGGTTCTGACGATCTAACGCGGCAATTGGAGAGGGTTTGGTATGCTATACCCCGGGGAAAGATTAACAGCTCTTTCAATAAATGCCAAGTCGAACAACTGCTTGCATGAGGGCCAGTGGTGGATTGACGCTTTATTGACTTTCCCCTTTCTCTTTAATAAATCATCTAATATTCCCGTAATGGTTATTTGTTTGTCTGTACATGTAGGTTGCCCTGACAAAATTGTTCCATCTGATGAGCAAAATGTATGAGACAGGCGAAATACCCTCAGACTTCAAGAAGAATATAATAATTCCAATCGCAACGAAAGCAGGTGTTGACAGATGTGAAAATTACCGAACTATCAGTTTAGTAAGTCACGGCTGCAAAGTACTAACGCGAATTCTTTACAGACGAATGGAAAAAATGGTAGGAGCGACCTCGGGATAGATCAGTTCGGATTCCGTAGAAGTGTTGGAACACGTGAGGCAATAATGACCCTACGACTTATTTTAGGAGCTAGATTAAGAAAAGGCAAACCTACGTTTCTAGCATTTGTACACTTAGGGAAAGCTTTTGACAATGTTGACTGAAATGCTCTCTTTCAAATTCTGAAGGTGGCAGGGGTAAAACACAGGGAGCGACGGACTATTTACAATTTGTATAGAAGCCAGATGGCAGTTATAAGAGTCGAGGGACTTGAAAGGGAAGCAGTGGTTGGGAAGGGAGTGAGACAGGGTTGTAGCCTATCCCCGATGTTATTCGATCTGTATATTGAGCAAGCAGTAAAGGAAACAAAAGAAAAGTTCGGAGTAGGTATCAAAATCCATGGAGAAGAAATAAAAACTTTAAGGTTCGCCGATGACATTGTAATTCTCTCAGAGACAGCAAAGGACTTGGAAGAACAGTTTACGGAATGGACAGTGTGTTGAAAGGAGGGTATAAGATGAACATCAACAAAAGCAAACCGAGGGTAATGGAATGTAGTCGAATGAAGTCGGGTGATGCTGAGAGATTTAGATTAGGAAATGAGACACTTAAAGTAGTAAAGGAGTTTTGCTATTTGGGGAGAAAAATAACTGATGATGGTCGAAGTAGAGAGGATATAAAATGTAGACTGGCAGTGGCAAGGAAAGCGTTTCTGAACAAGAAAAATTAGTTAAATCGAGTATTGATTTAAATGTCAGGAAGTCGTTTCTGAAAGTATTTGTATGGAGTGTAGCCATGTATGTAAGTGAAACGTGGACGATAAATAGTTTAGAAAAGAAGAGAATAGAAGCTTTCGAAATGTGGTGCTACAGAAGAATGCTGAAGATTAGATGGGTAGATCAGATAACTAATGAGGAGGCATCGAATAGAGTTGGGGAGAAGAGGAGTTTGTGGCACAGCTTGACAAGAAGAAGTGATCGGTTGGTAGGACATGTTCTGAGGCACCAAGGGATCACCTATTTAGTATTGGAGGGCAGCGTGGAGGGTAAAAATCGTAGAGGGAGACCAAGAGATGAATACACTGAGCAGATTCAGAAGGATGTAGGCTGCCGTACGTACTGGGAGATGAAGGAGCTTGCACAGGATAGAGTAGCATGGAGACCTGCATCAAACCAGTCTCAGGACTGAAGACCACAAGAACAACAACAACAACAACATGTACATTACATCTATCGATTTCTATCACATTCGGATGATTCCTTCCTGACACAACTTCTTGTTTTATTTTGTGCAGCTTTTCCAGACACTACTACATTATAGGTAATTGTATCATATGCAAAAAGGCTAATATTATGTCTCAGGTCAGTACTATACAGCAGTAACAGACTGTCATGGGGGAACCCAAAGTTACCCCTACATCTTTTGATGACCGTCCACCGTAACATCCAGCGTCTTCCCTAAAAAGATATTCTCAATTCAGACTCAAATTTTGTTCCGTTAATAACCGTCGGTGTGGTGCTGGGTCTAATGCATTTAAGAAGTGGAGAAATGCTGGCTGTCTTGATCCGTGGCTTCCAGGACGCCATGTGAGGAAACTGCGTGCTGGGTTTCGCATGGACGATCTTTTCGGAACGCCTGGCATGGAGAATTACGTTCTTCTTGAGTTGTCTCATTACGTGATTCCACGTGCACTCTCATCACGTCAGTCTTGTGGCGTCACTTTAGTTGCACGGGGGCCTTCATTCACGGAGTTCTGCCAGAGTTTCCGACGGCAGTTACAGACTCCGTCCTCCATCCGGCCATCGTGGGGAGACAGAAACTTTTAAGCAATTCGTGCAACCTCCGATTTCCAACCATCTCAGAAGACTAGAGAAAGAGGCACCCCTCGTCTCGGGACTGGAGAAAACTTTCTTACCCTCATATCGGAAACTGGCCCTGGGAGTACATTACGGACACGTGAAGAGCACGGGGGGAGAGAACGGCAGATCATCGATACGTTGCAACACAACTGACTACCGTATCTACAGCCCATTCTGTCACTCATTATCAGCAGGATACCGCAAAGCTTGACACACTTCTTCAGTATCGTTGATAGCCGACCTGGGTGGCCGAGCGGTTCTAGGCGCTACAGTCTGGAACCACGTGACCACTACGGTCGCAGGTTCGAATCCTGCCTCGGGCATGGATGTGTGTGCTGTCCTTGGTTAGGTTTAAGTAGTTCTAAGTTCTAGGGGACTCAGAAGTTAAGTCCCTTAGTGCTCAGAGCCATTTTAGCCAGTATCGTTGATATGCCGACTTCCATTTGCTATTAAGATTATATTAATGATATCTATGTTATGACCGTCTGTCTGCAACTGAATGAAGATTATATGCGCTTTGTCAGGCATATTTCGGCTCACTTTACTAACGCATTATCAGTAACCTGAAATACACGTGCTTTCTCAACCTGTACAGCGTATCCGAGGAGGAATTGTCAATATAAAAAGGATATAACAGTAACGATCATTCAGATCAAAAAAAGTCTAGTAAATATGGGCTCTAAAACTCATTTTTCAGTAGAAGACATGTGTTTCACAGTAGTGGAGATGAAAAGTGCCTGTAGCACTCAAGGTATACCCTTTAGAACCCATGTTTACCGAAATTTTTTTTTCTTGTAAACTACCACCGCTCAAAATACGGAAGGCGAAAAGTAGTAGCACTGCAAGAGATTTGTTTCCCAGTATGAAGACAAAAAAGTGCTCATAGCTCTCAAGATGTGCAATTTACAGCCCATGTTTACTAGAGGTTTTTGCTTCGAATGACCATTACTGTCATATCCCTGAATATTGATCACTCCTCCTGGGACACCCTGTATGTAGTGACGTACTCCTGAGTTACAAAACAATACTGACATTGGCACCTGTTGTCCAATATATGGTCTTTACGGACCGAAACCGGTTATAGTCTAAAGAGTTGATATTGTGATCAAAGACTGGAATAAAAAAAAAATTGACAGTATTGGATCACTGTTTGTATACGCGACTATGTCGCAGTTAGTGAAAATATGTTTCATTATCTAGTTTGTGATACAAAAAAACCTATCAGATTTTGGAAGTGTAGCACTAATCACTGCACATTTGCAGATAATTTAAAACAACAGAACAATAGCCAGACGAGTATAGAGCAAGATACAAAAACTATCAAAATAAATGATCATAATTAATATCTCATCCCAACGCAAGGAAATAACATTCGAATAGCCGTAGCAATTGCCAAGTGATCAGGTTAATATAAACAACAGCACACTACAAAACCTGGCCAAAGAGCCGACACACACACACACACACACACACACACACACACACACACACACACAAAACATGACATTCGACCTTAGTCCTCACAAACTACATTCCACAGCTAGCAACATTACATTCCAATAAACAGGCTAAGAAGTTAACGTGGTAGAAATGTGTCTCTGTGCAGTTTGTGTTGTGAGCTGAAAATTGTTTCAGTGCTACAGGCAGAATAACAGTTTCACCAGCAGTCCGGCGTACACACGTCTAGAACAACATCACAGCACAGAATGAGTAATAAGACATATATTTAGCAGAACTTGCGTAGGCCAGAACGATTTGTAACTTACGAGCAGAACAACAGTATATGTAACTAAAAGTGCTGCAGGCAAATAAAAAGCCATATTTATTTCAGGCGACTGATGATGTCTTAAACAGATTTAGGCGATACGCGTCTGGTAAAACAAATATTGCCTTTGTTCGTTGCATTGAGACGGCCACCTTAAAATCACTCATTTTCCAGGGTGGTTTAAATGAATAATTCTGTTATCTATTACTATGCAAATAAGGTAACACACAAGAATGATATTGTATCATTTTTGACATTGATCGCATGACATGTGAAGCACCCATTGCACTGCGTCCGAAGTCGGTGGATACTTGGAGAGAAGAAGTCTTTCGTTTGTGAATGGAGCCATTCGTGTACTGCGGTTTTGGCCCCTCCGAGCTGTCCGAACAAACGAAAGTCACTTAAGGCGAGGTCTAGAAGTCAGTTGGGTGTTCCAGATACTCGTAATTCATACCCTGCATTGCTGACACGTTTCAACAGGCAGTACGAAGACGAGAATTGCCGTGTTGCAACAAAACATCTGCAGTCAGAAATTGTAAATTAGTGGCAATGTCTTATGGGACCAAACTGCGGAGGTCATCCGTCCCTAAGCTTACAAACTAATTAATCTTACTTAAACTAACTTACGCTAAGGACAACACACACACACCAATGCCCGAGGGAGGACGAACCTCAGACGGAGGAGTGGGGGGGAGGGGGGGGGGGAGAGCCTCGCGAACCGCGACAAGGTGCCTTAGACCTTCAGCTACCCCACACGGCTGCAGTCAGAAGTCCTGATTATTTACTCCTGACTAATACACAAGTACGATTTCGTAGCGGATCTGAATTAGTAGTCACTGTCAATCTCCTTTTCAAGTAGTCCTCCAAAAGCACCCCTTTTGCAACGAAAAGAGAGCGCACATGACTTTTCCCGCCTACAAATGAGTGCGCAATTTGTTTAGTTTTGGCCGGGAGTTCGGTGTTGTCGTTTCAGATGCACCCAGGTTTCAGCTCCTAAAGAGATTCCGCCCAGAAGTGCATCACGACACAGTAGTTCCTCACAGGCATCGACGTGACGTTGCCTCAATTCAGTGCGAAGCGACATCAGAGCACGTCATGGACAACCTTTGGATGCTGAATCAACGTTAATATCCAAAACAGCGGCTATTTCGTTTACAATAATAAGCCTGTTTCCTGTCACGAGCTCTCGTACAGTGACAATGCTTTTGTTCGCCACTATACGATGTGCAAGACCCAAGCGCGGAGCGCTTTCCACTTACGTCACGCCACATTCACATTCCATTCGTACCTTTGCTGCACGGACACACACGAATCACCGTACCCTTCCGTCACCCCGCGACGCAATCCGCCATGTTTAACAGCTACACTACTCAAAAAAAAAAGCATCACACATCGTTGATCAAAGGCATTTTAAGTCGACTCTGAAGCATCCCTGTTTGCACTGCCAGTTTTTTTTTTCTTTGATGCAACAACAGTGTGCCAAAATTATTGGTTTTACTTCCGAGTGGAGCCACAGTCAAATAAAACTTTTTGAGGATAAGGTACATAAGTAAGACTGAAAAATAAGTAACTAAGTTCTCTAACTTACGTATCAAAAATCATTAGACTTGAGTAGAACACAATTAATTGTCAAAACATGTATCTTCGCTTACGTAAACCAATTTTGTCAATAGCAAATGCGAGATCATTTCTGTAATAGGCTAATTTACTGGCAGTTAGCATGCTTTCTTCATTTAACATGGTTCTGGAATAAAATAAGTAACCAAATCTTAGGTTTCATACGTCACTACACTATGTTTAAGCAGCCACTAACATAAACATAAGTGAAACGATAGCCAAAGACCATCAAAAAGGCAGTCCAGTTTGCACGATGGATCTGTGGTATGTCATAGGAATGGGTAGTGGGACTCTTTATTATACAAGTTCGTTACATCATCTTTGAAGTGGGCAGAAGATGCCTGTGTTTACATTATACAGCGTGAAGAGCCAACTTCCCAGTGTGAATGTAAAAATGCGACTTACACCACCGTAATCAAAGATACACGGAAGTACAATCTTTCAAGATAGTGAAATATTTGATCTATGGTCAATTATACGAGGGTTGTTCGGAAAGTAAGGAACGATCGGTCGCGAAATAGAAACCACATTGAAAATCAAAACTGTTTTCTTTGCACATTTAGCTACACCCTCCAGGTACTTCTCTCGCTGCTCCGACTTAGACATTCGTCAGAGCGCTATACCAAAGTTCCAACACCATCGTCACAGAAGGCAGCCGCCTGTGCTTTCCGATAATTCTCCACGCTGGTCTACAGCGCGTAGACTGTGCCCAAGTGTTGTCCTCGTATCCAGCGTTTCAAGTGAACAGAGATGATAGGATGAGCCAATTAGGGCTATGTTGTGGGTGATCGAGGACTTCCCATTGAAAAGGCTGCAGAAGCGTCTTGACTGCCCCTGCAGAGTGGGGCTGAGAATTGCCATGAAGAAGTGAGTGGCAATCGTGTTAGGTGGGCACATTCATTAAGGCGAAGTCTCTCAGCGGACCCTCCTACTTGACGGGAGACGTCGTTGTTCTAGACACCTTTACTCGCTCACAGTGCGCTCACAACTGAAAAGAGCGTCTTGATGTGATCGACAGGCACTTTAGAGACACTGCCCATAAAGTTCTGTGAAAAGCCTCCTCGGTTTTTCACAGTAGTTTCCATTTCGCGACCGATCGTTCCTCACTTTCCGAATAGCCCTCCTAAAATAAGCAGTTATACATTGTTATGAATTACAATCATGTGTAAGAACTGATCAGTTATGTAAAGTAAATGCTCACAAACATCGTTAGAATTTAAAACTCTTTACATAAAAGTGACAAAGATTGTTATAAAAGACCAAGTGTACAATGATAAAAAGATGGTGGAAAAATGGCGGGGGGGGGGGGGGCAGGGGAGGGTGGGCAGGAAGACGGGTGTACAGTGAATGAGGAAATGGTGCACATTGCGATTACAAGGAATGGATCAGAGGCGTTAAGAAAAGGTAAGGGATGGACGGGTATTGATACAAGAGGGAGGTAAGCTGGGGTAATGAGATACAGTAGATAAAGTGAATGGGGGGGGGGGCACCTATTGAAACGAAAATGCACGAGATGTGATGAAAAAATACTGTGAATGAGTTTCTTCAGCAGCAATTGCTGACGCTACAACTATTTCACGCATTTCTCTACTAGTCTGACCCGTCAAGATGTAACACGTTCTCACTTGTCGGTCAGCGTACAGAGGCTAGAGTGAGGCTGTGTTTACCATGTTTGTCGCGCATCGTGGATTTCAAACAATGCGCGAAAATTAAGTTCTGTTTCAGGTTGTGTAAAAGTGCCGAGCACACTTACGAAATGTTGAAATTGGAATATTCTAGGCGCTCAGTCCGGAACCGCGCGAATGCTACGGTCGCAGGTTCGAATCCTGCCTCGGGCATGGGTTGGGTTGGGTTGTGTTGGGGGAGGAGACCAAACTGCGAGGTCATCGGTCTCACCGGATTAGGGAAGGAAGTTGGCCGTGCCCTTTTCAAAGGAACCATCCCGGCATTTGCCTGAAGAGATCTAGGGAAATCACGGAAAACCTAAATCAGGATGGCCGGACGCGTGATTGAACCGTCGTCCATCCGAATGCGAGTCCAGTGTGCCTCGGGCATGGATGTGTGTGATGTCCTTAGGTTAGTTAGGTTTAAGTAGTTCTAAGTTCTAGGGGTACTGATGACCACAGATGTTAAGTCCCATAGTGCTCAGAGCCATTTTTGAAATTGGAATATGGTGATAATGCTGTAACTCTGAAGACTGTTTACAAGTGTAATGAACGACTTAAAGCCAGCTGCTGTGACCGAACGGTTCTGGGCGCTTCAGTCCAGAACCGCGCGACTGCTACTGTCGCAGGTTCGAATTCTGCCTCGGGCATGGATGTGTGATGTTCTTAGGTTAGTTAGGTTTGAGTAGTTCTAGGTTCTAGGGGACTGATGACCTCAGATGTTAAGTCCCATAGTGCTCAGAGCCATTTGAACCATTTGAACGATTTACAAGTGGAATCGGTAGAAGACGAATAACGTTCGTGACGTCCATTAATCTCAAATACGAAATAAATCGTCCGAGAAGTGGCAAAAATGTTCTTTCAAACAGGTGAATAGCAATTCCAGAAGTTACCGAAGATTTTAGCATCTAGTACGGGTCCAGGTGAAGCATTTTAAGCGACAATTCAGAAATGAGACGAGTGTGTGCATAATTTCTTCCCAGACTTTCGAGTGATGTGTTAATTTATAGGGAGTTGAAGGATCTTCTTCATGCAGACTGGATTTCATGTCGAAAACTGTAACTGGAGATGAAAGTTCGGTCTATAGGTATGACCATAAGACGAAAATTCAAGGTTCCCATTGAAGAACAAAGTGAAACTCCTCGCCCTAAAAAGGCACGTCTGTAAAATTCGTGTATCAAATTCATGCCCATTGTTTTTTTTTCGATATTGAGGGCACAGTGCGATCAGAACTCGTTCCAAGTGGAACAGCTGTAATCGCCGAATTTTAGAAGTGCGTCTGCAGCGTTTGCAAAACGACGTACGAAAAAAGAGACAAAAAATTGGCCCAATGGCTTCGTTCTTCATAACGACGACGCGACGTGTCCCAGCTCGGTTTTGATTCGCGAGTATTGACCGCAAAACTCATTCCTCTCTGTGCGCTATACGACTTGTGACTCTTTCCAAAAGTTAAAGCCGTGGTTGAAGGGAAGCGTTTTACCACCATTCTTGACATTAAAAGGACCGTGACAGAGCAGCTAAATACCCTTCCAAAAGATTCCTTCCAGCAACGCTTCTAGTCATGGATTCAACGCCGGGGTAAATGCATTGCTAGGCAATGACAGTACTTTATAGGAATTAAATCAAATTCCATGTAAGCTGATCAATTTGTTCCTGATAAAATGATTCGTCGTATTTTTTGATCTCACTTCGTATTTCCTAGCAACTGCCAAACTGATAATACAATTTTGAGAAGTATTATTGCACTTTTAACAATGAAACTTCTTGGCAGATTAAAACTGTTTGCCGGACCGAGACTCGGGACCTTTGCCTTTCGAGGGCAAGTGCTCTACCAACTGAGCTACCCAAGCACGACTCACGCCCCGTCCTCACAATTTTACTTCCGCCAGTACCTCATCTTCTACCTTCCAAACTTCACAGAAGTTCTCCTGCGAAACTTGCAGGACTAGCATTCCTGAAAGAAAGGATATTGCGGAGACATGGCTTAGCCACAGCCTGGGGGACGCTCCCAGAATGAAATTTTCACTCTGCAGCGGAGTGTACGCAGATTATGAAACTTCCTGGCACATTATAACTGTGTGCCAGACCGAGACTCGAACTCGGGACCTTTGCCTTTCGCGGGCAAGTGCCTTTCGCGGGCAAGTGCTCTACCAGCTGAGCTACCCAAGCACAACTCACGAACCGTGCCCTCCGACAAAGGTAGGAGACGAGGTACTGGCGGAAGTAAAATTGTGAAGACGGGTCGTGAGTCGTGCTTGGGTAGCTCAGTTGGTAGAGCACTTGCCCGTGAAAAGCAAAGCTCCTGAGTCAGAGTCTCGGTCCGGCACACAGTTTTAATCTGCCAGGAAGTTTCATAACCATCGCGCATTCCGCTGCAGTATGAAAATTTCATTCTGGACTTTTAACAATGTTTCGTCTTGAATCACCCTCGTAACGTCACACACCTGTCTGGACCGGAGTATTTTGTACGTGGGCACTGTACCGACAACAGACATGTAGCAGACCAACACAAACAGCTACGCCACTTCGCACCACCACCCAGCCCAGAAGCAAGCAGTGCTCAACACACTGTCTTCGTGTGCCTTCCGTATCAGCGATGACGACAACCTGGAATCGGAGTTGGATTTTTTAAGGAGGATAAGGAAGGCAAATGGCTGTGATGGTTGTTCAATCGACAGGGCTTTTGGTGGCATGTTAATCACGCTAATAAGAATGACGAGGAACCGCCTTCTCACTCCGTTATGTTATCGTTCCTTTCTGGGGTCGCTGACCACATTAGCAGAATTCTAAAGAAAAATGGTATCCAAACATCTTTCTTCAGTCAAAACAAAAAAAAAGATTTTTCCGACGAAAGACGTGTGCACGTGATTGCCTCCACAATGCAGGCGTCTATCAAGTGACATGTGGCTGCGGCAAAGTGTTTATAGGCGAAACGAGAGAAATTTTAAAGAGCGCATTAAGGAACACGAACGGCACAAGCAATTTAAAACAAAGTGTAAAATCGGCAGTGGCGGAACATCATGAGAACTGTGGCTCTAACATCAACTTTAATAACGTACGTGTGCTGCCTAAGGAAACTAACATTTATAGAAGACAGCTCCGAGAAGCTGCTGAAATTTCTCACAATGCATGTAATTTCAATAGAGAGGACGGTTATAAGCTTCCGCCATCAAAGAAGTAAATAAGCGGCCGCGGTATGAGAGGAATATAACAGCGTGCTGCAAGTCAGCTCGGCGGAACCGATACTCCCACTCGTCCAGCACAAACGCGGGAAAAATTCCCTTTGTAAGAGAACGCGACACTGACAGTGTTGTAGCAATAGTGGACACTGATACATCCTGCAGAAGATCCCAGCTGAGGGGTCGAAACGTCGATTAATTACACTACTGGCCATTAAAATTGCTACGCCACGAAGATGACGTGCTACAGACGCGAAATTTAACCGACAGGAAGAGGATGCTGTGATATGCAAATGATTAGCTTTTCAGAGCATTCACACAAGGGTGGCGCCGGTGGCGACACCTACAACGTGCTGACATGAAGAAAAACTTTCCAACCGATTTCTCATACACAAACAGCAGTTGGCCGGCGTTGCCTGGTCAAACGTTGTTGTGATGCCTCGTGTAAGGAGGAGAAATGCGTACCATCACGTTTCCGACTTTGATAAAGGTCGGATTGTAGCCTATCGCGATTGCAGTTTATCGTATCGCGACATTGCTGCTCGCGTTGGTCGATATCCAATGACTGTTAGCCGAATATGGAATCGGTGGGTTCAGGAGGGTAATACAGAACGCCGTGCTGAATCCCAACGGCCTCGTATCACTAGAGATGACAGGCATCTTATCCGCATGGTTGTAACGGATCGTGCAGCCACATCTCGATCCCTGAGTCAACAGATGGGGACGTTTGCAAGACAACAACCATCTGCACGAACAGTTCGACGACGACGTTTGCAGCAGCATGGACTATCATCAGCTCGGAGCCATGGCTGCGGTTACCCTTGACGCTGCATCACAGACGGGAGCGCCTGCGATGGTGTACTCAACGACGAACCTGGGTGCGCGAATGGCGGATGAATGCAGGTTCTGTTTGCAGCATCATGACGGCCACACCCGTGTTAGGCGACATCGCGGTGAACGCACATTGGAAGCGTGTATTCGTCATCGCCATACTGGCGTATCACCCGGTGTGATGGTATGGGGTGCCATTGGTTACACGTCTTGGTCACCTCTTGTTCGCATTGACGGCACTTTGAACAGTGGACGCTACATTTCTGATGTGTTACGACCCGTGGCTCTAGCCTTCATTCGATCGCTGCGAAACCCTACATTTCAGTAGGATAATGCACGGCCGCATGTTGCAGGTCCTGTACGGGCCTTTCTGGATACAGAAAATGTTCGACTGCTGCCCTGCCAGCACATTCTCCAGCTCTCTCACCAATTGAAAACGTCTGGTCAATGGTGGCCGAGCAACTGGCTCGTCACAATACGCCATTCACTACTCTTGATGAACTGTGGTATCGTGTTGAAGCTGCATGGGCAGGTGTACTTGTACACGCCATCCAAGCTCTGTTTGACTCAGTGCCCAGGTGTTAGGTTAGGTTAGTGGTGTTTAACGTCCCGTCGACAACGTGGTCATTAGAGACGGAGCGCAAGCTCGGGTTAGGGAAAGATGGGGGAGGAAATCGGCCGTGCCCTTTCAAAGGAACCATCTCGGCATTTGCCTGAAACGATTTAGGGAAATCACGGAAATCCTAAATCAGGATGGCCGGAGACGGGATTGAACCGTCGTCCTCCCGAATGCGAGTCCAGTGTGCTAACCGCTGCGCCACCTCGCTCGGTGCCCAGGAGTATCAAGGCCGTTATTACGGCCAGATGTGGTTGTTCAGGGTACTGATTTCTCAGGAGCTACGCACCCAAATTGCCAGTTCTAGTATAATATATTTGTCCAATGAATACCCGTTTATCATCTGCATTTCTTCTTGGTGTAACAATTTTAATGGCCAGCAGTGTAGAAGGAGCTACGACGCGGCCTAACAAAAATGGTTCAAATGGCTCTGAGCACTATGGGACTCAACATCTTAGGCCATCAGTCCCCGAGAACTTAGAACTACTTAAACCTAACTAACCTAAGGACATCACACACACCCATGCCCGAGGCAGGATTCTAACCTGCGACCGTAGCAGCCTCGCGGTTCCGGACTGCAGCACCAGAACCGCACGGCCACCGCGGCCGGCGCGGCCTAACATCCCAGAAGATTTTATCTTTAGTGACAACGGCCACGAAAGCCAGCAGACGTACATAACAGACGTGTAGTTGTTTGTAGGTAGACCTGTGCTTGCACCCCGGCACGGTCCAGCGGTGCAGATGAAGAGGACGACTGTGCCAGCGTGCCGTCGGCTGAGGCCAGCTGAGGACGGAACCAATCAGCAGCTGGCTGCCTCGGGAGCGCTAATCCACTGTGCAGGCCCGTGTACACAACAGCAGCGGCTGGCGTGCCCGGCTTGCGCGGCTTACTGGCTGCTCTGCCACTCTCCTTTCCTACACACACGGCTACGAAAATCGGCATTGCGAGGCCGTGCTGGCGGCAGGTGAGACCTTGATGCCATAACTGCGATGTGTAACGGTACCTGACGGTTTCCGTAGGATTAAATGCGAGAACCTATCGACGCCAGAAATTAATGAAAAATCTTTGTTAAACTGCAGGACATACAAAACTCAGTAGCAGAAAGGATAGCAAGTGACGAAATTTTACTGACTGTGTGTTTGCTGTACAGTAACAGGAATACAAGGTTAAATGTCTAGGTGATTCTGTGTATACACGATGTGAAATTTAGTACAAAGAGTTGTCACATTTGGCAGTATCAATTGCTCTAATCCAACTGCGTATTAGCGAGGTGCTGCTAATAAAATAAAGGGACCACTACCCCAAAAGATTTTAATAAAAGCGTACATATTTACACCCTTAATATGCTCCCTCCCTCTATCAAATGGTTCAAATGGCTCTGAGCACTATGGGACTTAACAGCTGAGGTCATCAGTCCCCTAAAACTTAGAACTACTTATACCTAACTAACCTAAGGACATCACACACATCCATGCCCGAGGCAGGATTCGAACCTGCGATCGCAGCGGTCGCGTGGTTCCAGACTGAAGCGCCTAGAACCGCTCGGCCACAGCGGCCGGCCTACCTCTATCACTTGAACGCGCCATACGATTTTTCCATTGTTGGAAACAGTGTTGCAACCGTTCCTCTGTAAGCTCCATGATGACGCGTGCCGCTTTTTATTTCAGTGCTTCAACAGACTGAAATCTTGCTCTTTTTAATGCACAGCTGGCCTTTGAAAATAGACGAATGTCACATTGTGTTAGGGCGGACGAATAATGTGCGTGGTCTAACACTGGGATGTCGTACTTCGCTTTAAACCTCTTGAACAGACAATACGCTACGAGTCGGTGCCTTGTTTTGACACAGAACCCATAACATATTATTCCACAATTCGGGTGGTTTTCTCTTATTTGCTTAGGGAGGTGAGCAGTAATTTTAAGGCACTAATGTCGAAAAAAATGGTTCAAATGGTTCTAAGCACTGTAGACTTAACATCTGAGGTCATCAGTCCCCTAGACTTAGAATTACTTAAATCTAACTAACCTAAAGACATGACACACATCCATGCCCGAGGTAGGATTCGAACCAGCACAGTAGCAGCAGCGCGGTTCCGGACTGAAGTGCTTGGAACCTCTCGGTCACAGCGACTGGCCAGTAATGTTGATTGATAGTCTGACCTTCAGGAACCTAGTGTAGATAAGCCCATAAATATTAAAAAAGTCATCTGTTTGAATCTTGGTTTGCACATTCGAGCTTTTTTCGCTCTCTGTGAATTTGAGCTATTTCAGTGCGTGGATTGGCGCTTAGTTTCTGGATCGTCAGTGAAAAACCAAGATGCGTCACACGTCACTAGTCTTTCCAAGAAGTTAGCAGCAATTTTACTGGTATTCGTAATGTGAGCACAAACATTTTCGCAAGCTCCTTGCTGTTCGATCGTGAGTCTTTTCGGCCCCAGTTTCGTAAAAAGATTTTATGTTAAAATCGTTATGTAAAATTCGTTTTACGCATTGTTTGTAAATTGCTACAGTTTCAACAACCTATTGAGTGCTCAACCGATGGCCAGGCCGAACCAGATTAGGCCTACCTACTTTTTTGATATTATCATCTGTTTTTTATGCTGAAAGGCGTCCCAGGCGTGAGTCATCTTCAACGTCTTTTCATCCATTTTGGAAACGCTCGAACCACTCAAACACTCGCGTACGCGGTTTTCGGTAACCCTGCAGTCAGACTTCCTACGAGGAATAAGGCACTTTTTTTTGTGATCAGTCTGCTGACTGGCTTGATGCGGCCCGCCACGAATTCCTTTCCTGTGCTAACCTCTTCATCTCAGAGCAGCACTTGCAACCTACGTCCTCAGTTATTTGCTTGACGTATTCCAATCTCTGTCTTCCTCTACTGTTTTTGCCCTCTACAGCTCCCTCTAGTACCATGGAAGTCATTCCCTCATGTCTTAGCAGATGTCCTATCATCCTGTCCCTTCTCCTTATCAGTGTTTTCCACATATTCATTTCCTCTCCGATTCTGCGTAGAACCTCCTCATTCCTTACCTTATCAGTCCACCTAATTTTCAACATTCGTCTATAGCACCACATCTCAAATGCTTCGATTCTCTTCTGTTCCGGTTTTCTCACAGTCCATGTTTCACTACCATACAATGCTGTACTCCAGACGTACATCCTCAGAAATTTCTTCCTCAAATTAGGCCGGTATTTGATATTAGTAGACTCCTCTTGGCCAGAAATGCCTTTTTTCCCATAGCGAGTCTGCTTTTGATGTCCTCCTTGCTCCATCCGTCATTTGTTATTTTACTGCCTAGGTAGCAGAGTTTCTTAACTTCATTGACTTCGTGACCACCAATCCTGATGTTAAGTTTTTCGTTGTTCTCATTTCTACTACTCCTCATTACCTTCGTCTTTCTCCGATTTACTCTCAAACCATACTGTGTACTCATTAGACTGTTCATTCCGTTCAGCAGATCATTTAATTCTTCTTCTTTCACTCAGGATAGCAATGTCATCAGGGAATCGTATCACTGATATCCTTTCACATTGTATTTTAATTCTACTCCTGAACCTTTCTTTTATTTCCATCATTGCTTCCTCGATGTTCAGATTGAAGAGTAGGGGCGAAAGGCTACAGCCTTGTCTTACACCCTTCTTAATACGAGCACTTCGTTCTTGATCGTTCACTCTTATTATTCCCTCTTGGTTGTTGTACATATTGTATACGACACGTCTCTCCCTATAGCTTTCCCCTACTTTCTTCAGAATCTCGAACAGCTTGCACCATTTTATATTGTCGAACGATTTTTCCAGGTCGACAAATCCTATGAAAATGTCTTGATTTTTCTTTAGCCTTGCTTCCATTATTAGCCGTAACGTCAGAATTGCCTCTCTCGTTCCTTTACTTTTCCTAAAGCCAAACTGATCGTCACCTAGCGCATTCTCAATTTTCTTTTCCATTCTTCTGTATATTATTCTTGTAAGCAGCTTCGATGAATGAGCTGTTAAGCTGATTGTGCGATAATTCTCGCACTTGTCAGCCCTTGCCGTCTTCGGAATTGTGTGGATGATGCTTTTCCGAAAGTCAGATGGTATATCGCCAGGCTCATATATTCTACACACCAACATGAATAGTCGTTTTGTTACCACTTCCCCCAATAATTTTAGAAATTCTGATGGAATGTTATTTATCCCTTCTGCTTTATTTGACCGTAAGTCGTCCAAAGCTCTTTTAAATTCCGATTCTAATACTGGATCCCGTATCTCTTCTAAACCGACTTCTGTTTCTTCTTCTATCACATCAGACAAATCTTCACCCTCATAGAGGCTTTCAATGTATTCTTTCCACCTATCTGCTCTCTCCTCTGCATTGAACAGTGGAATTCCCGTTGAACTCTTAATGTTACCACCGTTGCTTTTAATGTCACCAAAGGTTGTTTTGATTTTCCTGTATGCTGAGTCTGTCCTTCCGACAATCATATCTTTTTCGATGTCTTCACATTTTTCCTGCAGCCATTTCGTCTTAGCTTCCCTGCACTTCCTATTTATTTCATTCCTCAGCGACTTGTATTTCTGTATTCCTGATTTTCCCGGAACATGTTTGTACTTCCTCCTTTCATCAATCAACTGAAGTATTTCTTCTGTTACCCATGGTTTCTTCGCAGCTACCTTCTTTGTACCTATGTTTTCCATCCCAACTTCTGTGATGGTCCTTTTTAGAGATGTCCATTCCTCTTCAACTGTACTGCCTACTGCGCTATTCCTTATTGCTGTATCTAAAACGTTAGAGAACTTCAAACGTATTCGTCATTCCTTAGTACTTCCGTATCCCACTTCTTTGCATATTGATTCTTCCTGACTAATGTCTTGAACTTCAGCCTACTCTTCATCACTACTATATTGTGATCTGAGTCTATATCTGCTCCTGGGTACGCCTTACAATCCAGTATCTGATTTCGGAATCTTTGTCTGACCATGATGTAATCTAATTGAAATCTTCCCGTATCTCCCGGCCTTTTCCAAGTATACCTCCTCCTCTTGTACGCTAACATTTTATTACGTGTATGGAAAGGTCTGTTATGTAATAATTTCTGTTTGTTATTTCAGAATATAATTATTATTCATTAACATGAAATAACTGATTTTATTTAATATTCATATGTGTGTAAATCACCTTTCCTCCGAGTTATTGACATTTTCAATGCAGCAGATGTAGTTTAATTGTTGGCCGCGATTGCTGCAACATTCTCTAAATTCGCCTAAAACTGAGTATGGCGCCCACATATTTGCCAAAAATTGGCTCCGTTAATCAAGAAAGCAGTACAAGACCATAAGGCCAGAATTTTAAATTATTTCAAGTACACTACGTCGCAGCCAGTCACGTATGTTGAACAACGACGCAGCTTATTTTCTTTTACTATTTCCAGCTACTTATAAATGTGTTCCAGCTCATCAGCAATCGTACATACAGAAACCACATTTACCGTGAAAATAAGGTAGCTCATGTTCTGTTTAACCTGCTGTTTAAGGGAACAGCCGTCTTCACTCTCTTATGTAGCTAGCCACATCTTTAAGCAAATAGTAATTATTGTGAAACGTTCGACTTTAACTACGTGTACTGTTACGTGAAATGGACATCATTCTCCTGATTGTGTTGAATAATCCACTTCATATGAACTTCGTATGAACTTAATGAACTTTCACAGCAAAGATTCAAAGAATAACAATAATCATTTTCCTTTTATATTTTTCATCAAGATTAGGGAAAATGAAAGTGCAACATTTTCAAAAATGGTTCAAATGGCTCTGAGCAGGGACTTAACATCTGAGGTCATCAGTCCCCTAGAACTTAGAACTACTTAAACCTAACTAACCTAAGGACATCACACACATCCCTGCCCGTGGCAGGATTCGAACCTGTTACCGTAGAGGTCGCGCAGTTCCAGACTGAAGCGTGGCCACACTGGCCGGCCGCAACATTTTCCCCCTTTATTCATCACATACGTTTTTTACAAGTTAGGATTTATTACAAGTGCCGTCCCACATCAACCCATGATGAGATGCTTTCAGCGGGTGACAGGTCTGGAGAATGCGATGAGCAGGGCAACAGGTAATAGTCGAACGCCTTCTGTAGCGAGGTACTACAAGACAAACACGCAATACGCTGTCTTCCATTAGCCTATTGAAATACTGTATAACGTTACGGAGATCTTGAAGGTTGAACTCAGCCCTTGGTCTTAATACGTCAAAAATGTAGTGGCTGTGGTCCGGCTAAACGAACCAAAGGTGACCGTGTTGTGTACCCAAGCGCATTCCATACCTGCTGCTGACCCTATGTGACGATGATGTATGAAATGTGACAACGTTAGTTTTAGTCGGAGCCTCCATACATGGAATCAGAATCGTGTTGTTGTATTTGAAAGCGGGACTCGTCTTAAAAGATGCCATGGCGCCTCTCCCGTGTCCGGAGCTGTCTCTGGCTGCTAGGATATATTTATGCGCAGTATCCAATGTACCTATCGTTACCAAATATCAGTAAGTTCTTTTATATTTTCTTGGTAAGCCCATCTCACTAAATGGGGTCACGCCACTGCTCTGGAATTTTGTATTTCTCCCGTAGACCAATTCGAAAATGTCTAAATAAAGGCGAAACGCGTCATTGGGAAATAATAAAAAATTAGCACAGCAACCAAGACTACTTGTTCCCTCATATCACACATACTGGTTACCATACTAACCAAACCACGAGCTGGAAAAAGTTTTTCCATGCGTATCGTTTTCATTGACTGAGGAAAGCTTTTTTTCAAGAAGAATAGTAAATATTTTAGAAGATAGTAGTATAGACTAACTCGGATAAAATATTGTATGTAATATGCGTCCAGTTTTTATTGGTTAATGAAAAAAATGGTTCAAATGGCTCTGAGCACTATGGGACTTAACTTCTGAGGTCATCAGTCCCCTAGACTTAGAACTACTTAAACCTAACTAACCTAAGGACATCACGCTCATCCATGTCCGAGGCGGGATTCGAACCTGCGACTGTAGCAGCAGCGCGGCTCCGAACTGAAGCGCCTAGAACCGCTCGGTCACAGCAGCCGGTTATCCGATTTATAAGTGTTTTCACTAAACTTCGTGAGACAGATGTTATGCCAAGCAGTCGCATCTCACCTAAGCGTGCACTTGAACAGATTGTGGATGAAGTGGAAGACATTGTTCAGTCGCCAGAATTTTCTCCTTTAACAAGCGCACCCACAATCTCCACATGTACCGGTGTTCCAAGCATAAAATGGTGAGCATTACGTGTGCACGGGCTCTGTTCACTTCATTTACAGCAAAATTCAACAGTTTCGAGAAGGAGATGGAGGTAGACGATTGGAATATTGTCCCCGGCTAATTGCTAATCGCCGATTAATTTCCTGAACACAGTTTGCTGATGAAGCCAATTTCACTCCTGACAGTATCAGTTAAGCTCTTAACACCCATCTGTGTTCCGACGAAAGCCCACAGGCCTTTATGGAGACACATTTGAAGAACACTGAATTACCTTTGTGGAACACATGTGCCACATCGACCACGAAATGGTGAATTGTCTTTAGAGTGCGTAAGCTAACGTCAGAGAAGTTCTGAATATTCAGTTGACGATTCTCTACCAATTCTACGAATTTATCGCCATGCGTGTTGTATGGTACTGACTTTTCCACAAAGTACTTGTCAAATAATAGCTTTCCAGTACGTTTGATTCTTGTCTGGTGACGGTGAGTACGTAATAAAGGGCACATACATCTCGTCAGAGTCAGTCCGTCGAATTCCAGCAATTCCCGGCGGTGGCCATTTTGGCAGAGGACGTGACTGGAAACTTAACCATTTTATTAAGTCCTCTTTCCGCATTCTCGCTAATTTCCTTTCCTTTTTCACTTCTGCTCTGCCCGAGCCCGTAATTAAATATTTCGCTGAGAATTGATTCCACCGCTTCCTCTGGCGTTTCCTCCGTCATCGCAAAGAGGGCGTGACACTGCGTGCCACCTGTGTCCAGCAAGAGTTTACACTACGCCACAGCTGGAGACTGGAGAGCAGAAGCGCAGCGAGTATACGAGGCTTATGTTGCGGGATGCATACTTCACAAATCAAGGCGGCGCTGTAAGTCTCCTTTCGCTCTGGCGACTTCGTCGCGGCGATTCGGCTGCACAATTCAGCCGCTGCAATGCGCAAAAATAAAGCGCTTTCGAAGCGCAAGGCAGAGGCTCTGTAGCTAGTCTGTTTTTGTGCGAGCTAGCTACGAAATGCGTTCTGAAAAGTAACTGTCGGTTACAGCTCTGTTAATTAACGAAAAATACAGAGGCCAGAAACATCAACAAAAGTATTCGATTCACCTATCAACATAGGAATCACACAGCCAGCTGACCGCAAATAACTTTTTGGAAGATTGACCTAGGTTTCGACACCTCTAAGGATGCCTTCATCAGAATGAAATTTCGAGAAAATGTAAAGTTACATTGCTGGAAGGCATTGGTCAGAAGATATGCTCAAGTCAAAAAATAAAATAAAACACGTTCCAGCCTTTGGCACGTATGCCTGGCAACAAACAACAACAGACAGTTTCTCAAAATTTCATTCTGGTGAAGAAATCCTTAGAGGTGTCGAAACCTAGGTCAATGTACCAATAAGTTACACTACTGGCCATTAAAATTGCTAAACAGGTATTCATTGGACAAATATATTATACTAGAACTGACACGTGATTACATTTTCACGCAGTTAGGGTGCATAGATCCTGTGAAATCAGTACCCAGAACAACCACCTCTGTCTGTAATAACGGCATTGATACGCCTGGGCATTAAGTCAGGCAGAGATTGGATATCGTGTACAGGTACAGCTGCTCATGCAGTATCAACACGATACCACAGTTCACCAAGAGTAGTGACTGGCGTATTATGACGAGCCAGTTGCTCGGCCACCATTGACCAGACGTCTTCATTTGGTGAGAGATCTGGAGAATGTGCTGGCCAGGGCAGCAGTCGAACATTTTCTGTATCCAGAAAGGCCCGTACAGGACCTGCAACATGCGGTCGTGCATTATCCTGCTGAAATGTAGGGTTTCGCAGGGATCGAGTGAAGTAGAGCCACGGGTCGTAACACATCTGAAATGTAACGTCCACTGTTCAAAGTGCCGTCAATGCGAACAAGAGGTGACTGAGGCATGTAACCAATGGCACCCCATACCATCACGCCAGGTGATACGCCAGTATGGCGATGACGAATACACGCTTCCGATGTGCGTACACCGCGATGTCACCAAATACGGATGCGACCATCATGATGTTGTAAACAGTACCGCGATTCATCCGAAAAAATGACGTATTGCCATTCCTGCACCCAGATTCATCGTTGAGTACACCACCGCAAGCGCTCCTGTCTGTGACGCAGCGTCAAGGGTACCGCAGCCACGGTCTCCGAGCTGATAGTCCATACTGCTGCAAACGTCGTCGAACTGTTCGTGCAGATGGTTGTTCTCTTGCAAACGTCCCCATCGACTCAGGGATCGAGATGTGGCTGCACGCTCCGTTACAGCCATGCGGATAAGATGCCTGTCATCTCGACTGCTAGTGATACGAAGCCGTTGGAACCCAGCACGGCGTTCCGTATTACCCTACTGAAGCCATCGATTCCATATTCTGCTAACAGTCATTGGATCTCGACCAACGCGAGCAGCAATGTCGCGATACGATAAGCCGCAAACGCTATAGGCTACAATCCGACCTTTATCAAAGTCGGAAACGTGATGGTACGCATTTCTCCTCGTTACACGAGGCATCACAACAACGTTTCACGAGGCAACGCCGGTAACTGCTTTTTGTGTATGAGAAATCGGTTGGAAACTTTCCTCATGTCAGCACGTTGTAGGTGTCGCCACCGGCGCCAACCTTGTGTTAATGCTTTGAAAAGCTAATTTGCATATCACAGCATCTTCTTCCTGTCGGTTAAATTTCGCGCCTGTAGCACGTCATGTTCGTGGTGTAGCAATTTTAATGGCCAGTAGTGTATTTGCAGTCTGAGAGGAGGGTTACGGGAAGTGGACACCATAAGATCCTGAGGAAGATCCCAGCAGAGGGGTCGAAACGTCGATCATATTAGTAGAAATATGACGAAGCCTAATAACCCAGAAGAATTTAACTTCAGTTACGGGAAGATGCTTGAAAATTAAGCGCAATAGAAAAGTAAGAAATGAGGAGATCTGCGAGGACAAAAACATGAGGAGTGTTGAGAAGAAAAGGTATGAAACAACACTGTTCCTATAAAGTCTTTATTCAGAAATGATCACTAGAGGCCTGAGAACAGCTCTGCCAGTGTTTCACGAGTCGAAGGATTGGCTCTTGCCGGAATTTCTGTCCTAGTTGAAACGCTTCCCTCTTCTCTTTGAGAAAAAAGGTGGTGTGAATCACCTTCCCTGCTAAGGACACAGCTTTGAATTTCTTACGGGGTGACGACACATGTTCGCAACCACGCAGGACACTACACTCGTGTCCCTAGACATGCCGTATGCAACTTTCAGCCGATTTTGTTATTAGGACGTTTCGTACCTTGCCGTTTGAACTCCCGTCTTATATCCAAAAGCGCAAAAAGAAGAAGGGATATGATGACCGGACTTGTGTTAAGATCTTTCATGGCATTAAAGGGAACAGCAGAGGGAAATATGGGAAGACAGATTTTAGAGTATGCAATGTGAACATTAATAAAACCGACGAACTGCAGGGATGGATTCCTGATTAGAAATGGAGGAAAAAAGTTCCTATGAATATGTATCTGGAAATTGACAGTGTGCGTGCAACAACAAAAAAATTATCCCGAAACACAGTACTGAGCTGCACCGCCCTTCACGTCACAGCAGATGTTCAAAGTGGCCTTTATCGGATGCAATGCACGCAGAGTAAATATAGCCGTGCTTTGGCTTACACCACGTTAGCGGGCCATTTGCCTGGAGATTGTATCAGAGTTCGTCTCGATATCCTGTAGATCCCCGTCCTCCAAATCAGTTGTACGCGCAGTCCGCCGCCTCCCTGCGCTCTCGTCAGTGTGAAGGGTCCATAATCGCACAAACGCCCAAAAAGAGCTTGAAATGTTGTGTGATGTGGTTGGTGTCTGTGAAGGTACTTGTTTTGGTATACCAGTGACGCCTTTCGACCGTTTCCATCTGCTTGGCCGTACACAAACACATTTCGGCTTGTTCCCGACATGAATATTGGACCATTCTCCTGCTTACAGTACGCTACGTCACTCACACAGCCCGCAACATACAAGGAACTTTCATTCTTCGCCGGCCGGGGTGGACGAGCGGTTCTAGGCGCTACAGTCTGGAACCGCGTATCCGCTACGGTCGCAGGTTCGAATCCTGCCTCGGGCACGGATGTGTGTGATGTATTTAGGTTAGTTAGGTTTAAGTAGTTCTAATTCTAGGGGACTGATGACCTCAGATGTTAAGTCCCATAGTGCTCAGAGCCATTTGAACCATTTTTTTGAACGATGTTTTTCATTGTTCAGCACCATCTACAGTGACAACGATACTTTTCCGGGCACATGTTCGTAGGAACTGTTTTCCTGCATTTTCACTCAGGAATCCATCCCTATCGTTAGTCGGTTTTACTAATGTTCACCGTGTATAGAACAGACAACTGAGAATGTCGAGTGTTACTGAGGTTTGCTTGAGTACATTGGTATAGTGGACACGTGGTCTTCGGTGGTTAGTTACAGACTCATGATGTAAATGTGACTAATGCAATTTGTTATCTCAGTCACCTTTCGATCTGTGAAAATCAAAATTCCTCCTTGCCCCAGACGTAAATCTGAGGAGGTACCGGAAATCGAACCCGTGAGCTTTCATAACGTCGGCGGCCCCCTCGGTGTGCCAAAACCGGGTTTCACCCTTTTCCACTGAACTCAACAAGATCACCTTCACTCCTCAGTAGATGCACTTAAAAATGGGAAGATATTGCATGACATGAAACGATTGCGAGTGTGCTTGGTCCATCAGAAAACTTGCAATTTCCACATGGGATATATCAGCTCGGTATTATGGTAACTTTAAAAATGTATTAATTGTATATTTGTCTCCGGTATTGTATACTAATGTACCAGCATTATCTATTAGTTACAACATACAATGTAATCACTGAAAGGTAAAGTACATATGTGTCTCAAAGACGTACTTTTATTTGATATCACATTTTCTCTGGGTAGCGACCTACAGTGTCGTTTGGCGTCCGGACTGTTTTCTTATGGGGCACTGTTTCCCCAATGCTATCAGTCTGCAGTTATGATTTGAACGGACAACATTGACGAGATACTTAATATCATCTATGTCATCGTCTGTCTAAAATTTTAATTGTTAACATTGTCTACATAAATGTTTTCCTGTACAGTATAATCATTTTTGAAGCTGAGCAGTGGCCGAAATATGTGAGGAAATCAGCAGAATATTTGTATTCCAGAAAACATAAACAGAAACTATACAGGGTGATTTTTTCCACCGTGTACAAACTCTGGGGACCGATAGATGAGAGGATACGGAACAAAAAAGATATAATAAACTTACGTTGGTCATGGTAGGAGAGGGCGCTAGGGGATGACGTACGAGGAACAGTATCACCCTCTTGGAGGATGCATACGGCAAATGTGACTGCAAGGTACAGCGAGTATTAGACCGCAGCCTCTGTAACAATCTGTGATTGAATAAATGGTCTCCAGCATGGAAACCTTCCATTTCCGGACGTAAGTTTATTACACCATGTGGTTCCGTATCCTCTCATCGATCAATCCCTAGAGGTTGTACGCGGTCGAAAAAAATCATCCTTTATAAGGTACGATTCATCAATATAATTTAATGTACAGCTGTAACAATTCTCCGTGGAAGATGACCATTCGGCCAAATGCTATAGAATTTTGCCAGTTAATCAGCTGAAGATATCCCTAGCCCAAAATGTCATGCAACAGAACAACTTACCTCCACAGGAAAGAATCGCATTTTGAAGTTCAGATACCGAGTTACACATAGGGAAGAACAGTAACTTACCTGCAACAAAAGAAAAAAGTGCGTTAATAGCGGCGTCTTAACAGTACACACACACACACACACACACACACACACACACACACACACACATACCACCCCCCCCCCCCCCCCCCCCCACACACACACACACAAATTTGGCCCTTTGTGTCCCATTTTCTAAACAAATTGTGAACAGTGAAAGTTGGTTTTGCTGTCAGGTCTATATTCACGAACATCACTGTTCTTTTCAAATTCTGAGAGGTTGTCGAGGTCATACTTCATAAGCCTGTAGGCTTAAGTGTGTTGTGAAGCTGTTATCACTGCATCTTTCTGCAGCAGGTTGAATGAAGTGCACCACTTACTGCCCCTACTTTTTACGAGCCCTCGAGGTGTGAAAATTTAGGATTGCCCCAAAATATTATTTCAAATGACATTAACAAACTGCAGTATGATATGTAAACTAACTTTCCGACGTTTTGACCACTACATTGCAAGATAACATGGGAACATAAAATTCCTAAAACGTATAAAAAGAAATGATGCATGATTTCCAGTTCCAGTCCTTGTCATGATGTCGAGTCATAAATTTTGAACATTCTTTCAAATACTGCTACTATTGCCCAAAGTGCATTATTTCTTGAGCAGAAAACTGTTTTGTTTGGCGCATCCTACACGTAGTGCGATGTTCACTGATGTTGTCGCTTATAATCTAAGCCGAACTCAAGAACATCCTGTAAAGAGCGTTTACTTTACATTAATGAGTCAAGCTACTTAGTTATCTAATTGCGGTAGGATACGAGATATTCTTAGTTTATACGTTGCATTAAATTAATCTGAAGCGACAAGTAAGCAGAGAATGTTTTATACAAGGCTGTCGTAAGCATAAAGTTGGATGTCATGCATAGTTATAGGTTCCATAGGGCACCCGTAGGAATTTTGATGAAATTGTGGGAAACGAGTCAGTTTATAGGCAATGTATACATGATTCATGTGTGTATGTGTGTGTGTGTGGGGGGGGGGGGGGGGGGGGTGAGGGGTCTGTCTGTTTACTGACCATTTACCTGTATCTGCACCCATATTGTTCAAACCAATGCGAGGTGCGTGGCAGAGGTTACTTCACATTAAATCATTTATTAGGTCTTCTCCTTGTACCATTCACGTACGGAGCAAGAGAGGAATGATCGACTAACCGCCTCTGCGCGCGTTGTAATTGGTCTGATATTTTTCTAGCGATTCCTCCAGTTCGAGATGACGGATGTTGTAGTATTGTCCTAGATTAATCGCTTCAGCTGGTTAATAAAACTTTGTGAGTAGGCTTTCTGGGGACAGTTTGCGTCCATCTTATGAATTGTTTCCCACTTCAGTTTCTTCTGCATCTCTCTGACACTCTCCTATCAGACAAACCTGTGACCCAACTTTGAAATATAGAAAAGTCTTTTATCGCACACACTTCCATTAAGAGTACTCGTTTCATCATTCTGAAATTGTGGAATGAAGTGTACAAGGAAATTAACGATAGCAAATACGTACATAATAACGGACACTGAGCTGACAGAAATCATACGATACCTCCTGATATCGTGCCGGACCTCTTTTTGCTCGGCGTAGTGTACAAACTCGTCATAGCATTGACTCAACGAGTCGTTTACACAGGGGCCGGAAAATGGCGTAACATAGCGCTGAAACTGGTCGCTCAAATAAAATAACAACTGTAAATTTAGAGCGCTGAAGCTGTTTTGATTCTACATTGAACAGTAAGGATCCCAACATAATTCTCAGGGGTGTACCCGCGGTTACTTCAACATTTGCCGGTGACCCTCCATCCAAGATAACATGCTGTGTCCATCGTACCACGAAACCTT
This sequence comes from Schistocerca americana, assembly GCF_021461395.2. Lineage (NCBI taxonomy): Eukaryota > Metazoa > Arthropoda > Insecta > Orthoptera > Acrididae > Schistocerca > Schistocerca americana. Next base: position 157,182,325 of record NC_060128.1, on the reverse strand, counting down.
CCATCCAGTCACAAATTTCGCTTGTGCTCCATACGATCGTAGTTTCGGTAATATGTGCAGGTGTGCTAAAGAATAAAATCCTTTATTTTGTCCGGACTGACTCCGTCGTCCTTGTCTAAGTATCGACGTATGTGCACCATTTCACGTCTTGGAAGTTGCTTCCTCCGAGCAGACGTCGCAACTTTTCGCTGTGGAACCACGTGAGTAACGTCAGACGACAAGTCGTTTCTACCAGCGTGCAGGCAATGACCAGACTATACTCTTTTAAATTCTGAAGCTAGCAAGGTTTGCCTATAGGTAACGAAAGCTTATTCACAACTAGTACGGGAGCCAGACTGCAGCTGTAGGAATCGACAGGCATGAAAAGGGAGCAATCGTCGAGAAGGGACTGAGACAGGGTTGTAGCTCATCCCCTGCGCTATTCTAGCAGTACAATAAGCAAAGTTCAGGAATAGCACATCAAAACTCCCAGGTTGTCGATAGCGTTATAGGCCTAATACCATCGGACAGGGCAAAGTTCTTCGACTATCAAGTGAACGAAACGGGTAGTGTCTTAAGAAAGAATTATAACACGAACATCAACAAAAGTAAAACGAGGTTAATGGAATGTTTTCGAATTACGTGAGGTGATAGTGAAGGAATTCGATTCGGAAAGGAGACACCACAATGTGCTGAAGAAAGTCGTGCGATACGTCCTAATATCGTGTCGGACCTACGTTTGCCCTGTCTAGTGCAGCAAGTCGACGTGGCGTGTACTCGACAAGCCCGATGCAGAAATATTGAGCCATGCTGCCTCTATCTCCGTCGATAATTGCCGGAGCAGAATTTTGTGCACGAACTCACCTCATGGTTACGTCCTACAAATTTTCGATAGGATTCATGTCGAGCTACCTGGGTGCCCAAATAATCCCCCGAAATTACTACAATGTTCTTCCAAACAGACAGTGATCAACTGTGGCCCGGTGACATTGTGCATTGACATCCATACAAATTCCATCGTTGTTTGGGAACATAAAATCCATGAATGGCTGTAAATGGTATCCAAACACAACTATTTGCAGTAAATGATCGCTTCAGTTGGACCAGAGGACCCAGTTCATTCCATGTGAACACAGCCCACACCACTGTGGAGCCGACACCAACTTGAACAGTGCCTTGTTGACAAATGGGTCCATTGCTTCGTGCGGTCTGCGTTGCACACTACCATCATCTCATACAACTAAAATCTGGACTCATCTGACCAGGCCACGATTTTCCTGTCGTCTAGGGTCCAGCCGATATGGCCACGAGGGCAGGAGAGGCGCTGCAGGTGATGTCGTGCTGTAAGCAAAGGCACTCGCGTTGGCCGTCTGCTGTTACAGCCCATTAACGTCAGATTTCCCTGCACTATCCTAACGGATACGTCCGAATTACGTCCCACGCTGATTCCTGCTGTTATTTCACGGAGTGTTGCTTGTCTGTTAGCACTGACAGCTCCACGTAAACGTTGCCATCGGTCTTTAAGGGGAGGCTGTCGGTCACTGCGCGGTCCATGGTGACAGGTAATGCGTGAATTTTGGTATTCACGACGCACTCTTTAGAATGAGGATCACTTCGGAAACATCTTCAGATGATTCACCTGGAGTACAAATGACAGCTGCACCACTGTACACTTTGTGTATGAGACACTACCGCCCTCTATATATGTGCATATCGCTATTCCAAGATTTTTGTCATTTAAGTGTATGTAAATAAAGTAGTACACACCATAAAAAAAGTTTTGTATCACCTCGGGTCCGAGAGTTCCGGAACGTATACAGAAAGTTGGAATAGAGATCAACATATACATCATTTCCGCCTTTTCTAATACTCATGAAAACCACATATTGCATGTTGTACCACCATACAGCAAGACCTTCAGACTGCTGTACACACCGGTACCTCTAATACCCAGTAGCACGTCTTCTTGCGTTGATGCATATCGTGGTATACTATCCACAAGTTCATCAAGACTCTATTTGTCCCACTCCTCAACGGCAATTCGGCGTAGATCCCTCAGAGTGGTTGGTGGGTCACGTCGTCCATAAACAGCCCTTTTCAATCTATCCCAGGCATGTTCGGTAGGGTTCATGTCTGGACAACATGCTGGCCACCCCAGTCGAGCGATGTTGTTATCCTGAAGGAAGTCATTCACAAGATGTGCAAGACGGGAGCACGAATTGTCGTCCATGAAGACGAATGCCTCGCCAATACGCGGCCGATATGGTTGCACTGTCGCTGGCCGGGGTGGCCGAGCGGTGCTAGGCGCTACAGTCTGGAACAGCGCGACCGGTACGGTCGCAGGTTCGGATCCTGCCTCGGGCATGGATGTGTGTGATGTCCTTCGGTTAGCTAGGTTTAATTAGTTGTAAGTTCTAGGGGACTGATAACCTCGGAAGTCCCATAGTGGTCAGAGCCATTTGAACCATTTGGTTGGCATTCACGTATCGTGCATTCGTTACGGCCTCTTCCATGACCACCAGCAGCGTATGTCGGCCCCACATAATGCCACCCCAAAACAGCAGGGAACCTCCACTTTACTGCACTCGCTGGACAGTGTGTCTAATGCGTTCAGCCTGACTGGGTTGCCTCCAAACACGTCTCCGACGATTGTATGGTTGAAGGCATATGCGACACTCATCAGTGAAGAGAACGTGATGCCAATCTTGAGCGGCCATTTCGGCATCTTGTTCGGCCGATCTGCGCCGCGCTGCATGGTGTCGTGGTTGCAAGGATGGACGTCGCCGTGGAGGTCGGGAGAGAAGTTACGCATCATGCAGCCTAATGCGCCCAGTCTGAATCGTAACAAGTCGTCCTGTTGTTGCACGAAAACCATTATTGAACATGGTGGCGTTGCTGTCACGGTTCCTTCGAGCCATAGTCCGTAGGTAGAGGTCATCCACTGCAGTAGTATCCCTTGGGCGGCAAAGCGAGGCATGTCATCGACAGTTGCATTCTCTCTGTATCTCCTCCATGTCCGAACAACATCGCTTTGGTTCACTCAGAAACGCCCGGACATTTCCCTCGTTAAGAGCCCTTCCTAGCACAAAGTAACAATGCGGAGGCGATCGAACCGTCGACACATTGTTGAACTACAGACAACACGACTCGTGTACCTCCTTCCTGGTGGAATGACTGGAACTGATCGGCTGTCGGACCTCCTCCGTCTAACAGGCGCTGCTCATGCGTGGTTGCCTACATCTCTGGACGGGTTTAGTGACATATCTGAACAGTCAAATGGACTGTGTCTGTGATTCAATATCCACATTCAACGTCTATGTTCAGAAGTTCTGGGAACCGGGGTGATGCAAAGCATTTTTTTTGGGTGTATGTATATGAGGAGTTTGGTACTGGGACGGTCGCTATCAGGTTTCCAGCTTTGCCTGCATTTGCAGGGACGGCTGTGTTGGTTCTTATCGTGGCAGCGCGACGCTTCTGTCCCACCTGCCGACGCTGTGACGGACCCATCCGAGGCGTCAGTCGTAGCGCCGGTGCGCCCCACGCCGTGTTTTCCATATTTTCGGTAGCAGAGCTGAGAGTGCAGTACAGAGCTGGAAGCTATGCATCACGTCGCCACCCACCCCCGCACTACCTCCCCTTCCCTCCCCCCTCCCTCCAAACAGGGTGGTGCGGCGTCAGCCCGTCCGCCCACACAAACACAGACACACACAGACACACACACAGCGTCCGCTCTCTCATGCTGCGTGATAGATAGTCCACACGGCGCGGCGGGGGTCTCAGTTTCCGGTACGTTGGCAAGCCTGACAGCTCCCCGCGGATGGCCGAGAAGCCGCAGACACACACACACACACACACACACACACACACACACACACACACAGTTTTAGCATCGCCGGAGTGCACGAACAACTGAACGCACTACAGAGGATGATGTCATAAGGAAGAAAGCTAGAATTTTTTCTACCTAAAAAGCGAGTCGTTCCGAAAGGACATTAGAAAAAAAAATGCTTAGGTCTTTTACTCTGACGCTGCAGTAACTTCAATTTTGTATTACACGAGTCATATTCCACAAATCCAGCGAAAAGAGTCTCTGGGGCGTGCAACAGTAAAAGCTGTACATCTCTTCTAAGTGCAATAAACCGATAAAGGAAGTCGACGGTACACAGGAGCAATCAGTCACATTTCAGTTTTGATTTACTTTGCTAAAAATGTTCCGCTTCCGGTATCGAATTTACTCATTCATCTTCAGATGATTTACATTCCTTCATAAAAACGCACGGACGTCGATTTAAAGATGAGCTGTCGCGAAATGACCACCAGTAACATTTGTTTTTACCGTCTTACCCGAACGAATGACACTGGTATTTAATTCATGTTTCCATATATACTTATTTCTCTCTCTATTACTATTCGCCGGCCGAAGTGGCCGTACGGTTAAAGGCGCTGCAGTCTGGAACCGCAAGATCGCTGCGGTCGCAGGTTCGAATCCTGCCTCGGGCGTGGATGTTTGTGATGTCCTTAGGTTAGTTAGGTTTAACTAGTTCTAAGTTCTAGGGGACTAATGACCTCAGCAGTTGAGTCCCATAGTGCTCAGAGCCATTTGAACCATTATTACTATTCAAATTAGCTGAGCGACAAAACAATATATGTAAACACACCACGTGTTTTGACTCGCTCGTTTGAGATGAAAACAAATATTTCTACAAAGTAGTACACTACTTAATTCGTATTTGCAAAGTACATCTTTTTATAATGTTAATCCGAGTATGAATATCACCTTTATGGTTCAATGATCTGAAATTACATGCTTCATGTGATTAAATCCGAGTTATCCAGCTACTTACAAACAATATTATTATTAACATGTATCAAGAAGAATACAGCAAGAAGCTTACCGTGGCATCTAAAAAAGAGTGAAATAAAAAAAAAAAAAAAACAGACAAAATTCTCTTGGACAGTAACTAATATAACCGACAGTAAAAGTTGTGTTAACATCTCTCAAACTGGAGCGACAGGAAGTGAAATTTCAGAAACGTACGTACAACGCCTGAAAAAAAGGCAGTGCCTTCAAAGACAAGATCATTTGATTGAAAAATGAGGTGAGAGGCAGTTTCTCACTATATATATATATATATATATATATATATATATATATATATATATATATATGCCGATAAATTAAGACCAAATGATACCTACATGTCAGAGTACACGATGAAGAAACAGTCACATCAATACACAGTTTAACTCGCTCTGGTGAGAACGCCGGTGTGTGTTCTCGCGTGCAAACGATTGTGAAGTTGCTGAATAGCATACTGCGACAGATTTTCCTAAGCATCCTGTGCCTTTTGTTGCAATTCGGCAATGGTTCCTGCAGCCCCTCTAGAACGAGAAAGTTCCCGATTCATCATGTCCAAGGTGTTTTCAACTGGCGTCGTTTGGCATTTACCGGCATTATGTGTGGCTTATGAGTAACCGGTCGACCATGAAATCCAAGTTTTCTCACCTTCCGCCTAACTGTCATAGTACTTGCAGGGGATCATGATGCAGTTCGGAATTTCTGTGTGATGGTCTGGATAGGTATCTGCGTGCTCTGTCACTCAAAAAACGAGGTCGGCCTTTACGCTTTTGTGATGTAGTTCATATAAACACAAGTCTGCAAATGTTTACTTACGTAGTTACGACTAATAAAAGATTTTCCCTTAAATTTCAATTCCGCTAATGTGAAGCCATGGCAAAACCGCACGAGGTTCAAGTAAAGCACGATTTCCACCTATTTTGTTGTTATTGATCTGGTGAATCTAATAAAACATGTCCCAGACGTGTAGCTGTAGTAGTTTTCCACAACATCCAGAGACTCAAAGACGTAATTTCGTAAAAATTTTAATTTATTAATTACTTGGCCCAATTTGTTTTTTAAATTCAAATCAATTGCACATAGTTTTCGACAGAAGTTGTAGAGAATTTAATTTTGGAAAAATGATGGTAACAACGTTAGTTGAAAGTGTATGAATGTGTCAGATAATCTCCTTTTATTAATACCGTAGCACACGTGAATTCATGTCAAACCGGAAAGAAACAAAGCTCAGTGCTAAGGAAGTTGTACAGTATACATACAATTTCCCAGTACATTCGCAATAAATGTTGGAAAGTGTCTGCACCTTGGCTCAATGCATTTTGTTGCAAGTGCATGAACAGATTTTGTTGCTCGTTTCAGGAAAGTAAGCAAATTTACTTGTACAATAATCCTTGTCTCTCTGGATGTTCTGGAAATCTACTGCAGATACACGTCTGAGACATGTTTTATTAAATTCAACAGACGAATAACAACAAAATAAATGGAAATTGTGCTTTACTTTAACGTCGTACAGTTTTGCGATGGCTTCATATTAGCGAAGTTGCTAAATTTCAGGCTAAATCTTTTATTAGTCGTAACTCCTTAACTAAACATTTGTACACCTATTGTATGAACTTTTTTCTTTAGATTTATTTGTAGAATAACTTATTAAAATATTTGCATATCTTTGTGAATCACCCTTTATATGTTTTGTGGACGTAAACTGTAGTTGCATCAAAAGTAATTACTTTGGTTACATAAAAGAACAGAAGTGACGCGAGCAGTTAATTTTTATTACTTACAAAATACAATTTACATTCTGTAAGGATATAAAATACACAATGGATGAACAGTGAATGATATACCGTTGTAATTATGTACAAAACAACAACAACAAAAAAAGGAGTCGGCTCCCTTTCTCTTTTGCGGATGCATTTACGTTTCTCTCTTTACCAGCGCTGCCAATACTACCGGTAATTCTTTCTTTTACAAAGTCATTTACGTAGTGCAACAAAAGTACCGAACCGTAGTTTTGGTAGAGTGTAACTCTATTTTCAACCGAATGGGAGGTTACTGACGTCGGCACAGGAGCAGTTTCCGGGACTAGTCGGACTTCAGCAGAGGCTGCCGGCCCTGAGCTGAAAGCCTGGCTGGCGTAATTAAAAGTCCAAGCGGCTGTTCTTTGGTCTGCCCGACATCCACCGACCACCACTCTGCTGCGACAGAATTTGAGGCTGGACATTAAGGGACCCCCCTCAACTAATAACAGGCCCATCTAATTGTGTCCGCGTCGGGGGCGGAGCTAAAGCCGTCTTAATAGCTCTGCTCTCTCTCTCTCTGTCTGTCTGTCTGTCTCTCTCTCTCTCTCTCTCTCTCTCTGTGTGTGTGTGTGTGTGCGTGTGTGTGTGTGTGTGTGTGTGGAGACAGACATGCGCGGTAAGGTTCATTCGCATTACGGCGTGTTTCGCTACGCGTGGTGCGTTTCGCTGACAGTATGTGCTTTACAACTCACAAAGGGACGTTTGGCGACTTTCACCCGCGTACGCACGGCACTTTCTCCGTGGTCGCAACTCCTGACAAACCGATTTAGTCTACGCATTCCGCCAGCCGGAGTGGCCGAGCGGTTCTAGGCGCTACAGTCTGGAACCACGCGACCGCTACGGTCGCACGTTCGAATCCTGCCTCGGGCATGGATGTGTGTGATGTCCTTAGGTTAGTTCGGTTAAAGTAGTTCTAAGTTCTAGCGGACTAATGACCTCAGAAGTTCAGTCCCATAGTACTCAGAGTCATTTTCTACGCATTCCTAAAAGGACAGTGCGCGATAAAAGCGGTTGTACCAATTTAAACTGGAGTTTGTCCCGACTTACTGTCCGGAACGAATCGCTATGAAAGTAAGAACCACCCACTTATCAAAGGGGTGGGGTTGAGAAAGCAGTAAAGCTCGCGACGAACGAATACCTATAATTTAGTCAGCCAGTATTTGAGGATGGGAGCACTTAAAGACTTGCAACAGACTTTACACAACATTTTAGACATTTAAATAACCTTTTCTCGCTGACGATTCTCATAAAACGAGGAAAGGAAGAAAAAAATTATCGCTTACTAAATTTATGCTGTTCATGTAGTAAAAACTACCACATGAAGCATGACGTTTAAATTTATTCCTTCCTCACTGCTTACCGCATTTACGACAAATTTCCACACAGTATTACCACTGAATGTACCAGAAAAATTTCATCAGTTAAGGAGATATGACGTCAGAAGCACTGAAATTCCCGGAAACCTACCGTATCATGCACGATGTTTAAATTTATTACTTCTCCAATACTAATTCCATTTACAATACATTCTGCAGGCAGTATCCACATTTGCCACTGAATGTACCTACAAAAATATGTCATTGTACTGTACATAATTCACCAGTATAGCGTCGTAAGCTATGAGCTGCGTGAAAATGAAACTGCAAGACGAAATTCGCTAGAAGTGGAGGTGAAATACTTGTACAAATACGCATGAAATAGGTTAAATGTACGTTGGTTGGTTGGTTGGTTTGGGGGAAGAGACCAAACAGCGAGGTCATCGGTCTCATCGGGTTAGGGAGGGACGGAGAAGGAAGTCGGCCGTGCCCTTTCAAAGGAACCATCCCGGCATTTGCCTGGAGTGATTTAGGGAAATCACGGCAAACCTAAATCAGGATGGCCGGACGCGGGATTGAACCGTCGTCCTCCCGAATGCGAGTCCAGTGTGCTAGCCACTGCGCCACCTCGCTCGGTTAAATGTACGTGAAATATAATTGAAACGGGTGTATGCACACAAAGCCATGGCTAACAAGCTCATCATAATATCCATGGAGCGACTTGAATGGCATTTCGTACACATACTAGTTAAAATCTGGAAAGAAATACTGTAGGGGGAAGAACAACTAGAGGAGGAGATGGACAGATAGCGAGAGGGGAATAGTCACAGTTGAGCAGGAGCAGGTGGAGGAGGAGGAGGCAGAGGAGGAGATGGACAGACAGCGAGGGGGGATAAGCACAGACAGAAGGAGGAGGAGACAGAGATGGACAGATAGAGAGAGGGGGGAATAAGCACAGAAAGGAGGAGTAGGAGGAGATGGGCAGAAAGTGAGTGTGGAATACGTACAGATAGGAGGAAGAGAAGGGAGATGAGATGGACAGACAGTAAGAGGGGGAATAGGCACAGGCAGGAGGAGGAGGAGGAGATGGATATATAGTGAGAGGGGGGCAATAAGCACAGGAGGAGTAGGAGGAGGAGATGGACAGAAAGTGAGGGTAGAATACGCACAGATAGGACGAGGAGGAGGAGGAGGATGAGATGGACAGATAGTAAGAGGGGGAATAGGCACAAGCAGGAGGAGGAGGAGGAGATGGATGTATAGTGAGGGGGGGTAATAAGCACAGACAGGAGGAGTAGGAGGAGGAGATGGACAGAAGGTGAAGGTGGGATATGCACAGACAGGAGGAGGAGGAGGAGGAGGAGGAGGAGGAGGAGGAGAAGGAGGAGGAGGAGATGGACAGGTAGTAAGAGGGGGAATAGCCACAGGCAGGAGGAGGAGGAGACAGATACATAGTGAGAGGGGGCAATAAGCACTGATAGGAGGAGTAGGAGGAGGAGATGGACAGAAAGTGAGGGTAGAATATGCACAGATAGGAGAAGGAGGAGGAGGAGGAGATGGACAGAAAGTGAAGGTGGAATAGGCACAGATAGGAGGAAGAGGAGGAGGATATGGAAAGATAGTAAGAGGGGGAATAGGCACGAGGAGGAGGAGGAGATAGATATATAGTGAGAGGGGGCAATAAGCACAGACAAGAGGAGTAGGAGGAGGAGATGGACAGGAAGTGAGGGTGGAATAGGAACAGATAGGAGGAGGAGGAGGAGGAGATGGACAGATAGTAAGAGGGGGAATAGGCACAGGCAGGAGGAGGAGTGGGAGATGGATATGTAGTGAGAGGGGGCAATAACCACAGACTGGAGGAGTAGGAGGAGGAGATGGACAGAAAGTGAGGGTTGAATAGGCACAGATAGGAGGAGGAGGAGGAGGAGGAGCAGATGGACAGATAGTAAGAGGGGGAATAGGCACAGGCAGGAGGATGAGGAGGAGATGGATATATAGAGAGAAGGGGGGGTAATAAGCACAGACAGGAGGAGTAGGAGGAGGAGATGAACAGAAGGTGAAGGTGGAATAGGCACAGATAGGAGGAGGAGGAGCAGGAGGAGGAGGGAAGGAGGAGGAGGAGGAGGAGATGGACTGTTAGTAAGAGAGGGAATAGTCAGGCAGTAGGAGGAGGAGGAGATGGATATATAGTGAGAGGGTTGCAATAAGACAGGAGGAGAAGGAGGAGGAGATGGACAGAAAGTGAGGGTGGAATATGCACATAAAGGAGGATGAAGAAGAGGAGGAGGATATGGAAAGATAGTAAGAGGGGGAATAGGCAAAGACAGGAATAGGAGGAGGAGATGGATATATAGTGAGAGGGGGTCATAAGCATGGACAGTAGGAGTAGGAGGAGGACATGGACAGAAGGTGAAGGTGGAATAGGCACAGATAGGAGGAAGAGGAGGAGGATGAGATGGACAGATAGTAAGAGGGGGAATAGGCACAGGCAGGAGGAAGAGGGGGAGATGGATGTATAGTGAGAGGGGGGTAATAAGCACAGACAGGGGGAGTAGGAGGAGGAGATGGACAGAAAGTGAGGGTGGAATAGGCACAGATAGGAGGAGGAGGAGGAGGAGGAGGAGATGGACAGATAGTGAGAGGAGGGCGATAGGCGCAGACAGGAGGAGGAAGAGGAAATGGACGTAGTGAGGGTGGAGGGGGATAGGCACAAGCAGGAGGAGAGGCAGAGGAGGAGGAAGAGGCAGAGGAGGAGATGGACAGATAGCGAGGGGGGGGGATAGGCACAGACATGCGGAGGAGGAGATGGAGATGGACAGATAGAGGGGGAATATGGATTGAAATTGCAGGAAGTGATGGCCAGACAAAAGGGGAAGCAATAGATACATGGAGAGGAGGCGATGGACAGAGAAAGGAAAGAGAATGAGATGGAGAGAGACAGTAAGAGGAAGATGTAGAGTGAGGGGCAGCAGAAGTGAACAGACAGAGGACGAAGAGGAAATGGACATAGAATGGAAAGGACATGGACATTGAGAGGGCAGAGGATGGACTAATAGATGACTAGAATATAGACATTCCCGGGCAAGGCCGGGTGTTCAGCTAGAAATAATGACAAGTGCGTGTGGCTCAGTGGCAGAGTACTGGGCACCACAAAGTCGACTTGCAAGTCGCTAATCTACCTCAGTTAAACAACTGGGGGCAGGGGGGTCTACAGCGTGGAATGCTAATTAAGTGTCTTTCCTGCAGACTCTTCATATCGTTGATAAATTGAGGCTACTAAGCGGGTACGGCTCGTTATTTAAATTATTTTTTTGTTTTTGAAACCACTTATAAGTACTATCCGAAATGTCAATATCGAGATCGGATTGTAGTCTCTGGTCGCCGCATATCTTTGGCGAGTTGGCTTACCGCGCACCGCGGGGCGACAGAACGAGGAAAAAGAGGGTTGCTGTGAGTTAGCTCTGGACTGTGCGTGAGGAGGGCGAGGCCGCTAGCCGCTCGGTCGGCGGGCCCCGCGGGGACGGAACGCCGTGGGCTCCAATATCCTAGTGTGGAGGGCCGGTGGTGTCCCGATGGCGGTCATCGTGTGTCACTCAAGGGCTGAGAAGTGATTTCTGGGTTCTGCCCTTGGATTCCGACGGAGAATTACGGCAAGTTTGGTGAACATAAGAATCCTAAAAAGGTGCACGTTGGTGGCGCGTACTTCGGACATGTGTGTGGTGCAAACTTTGCTTCGGTACTGCAGTCTCCAGTTAGAGCGTTGCTTGGGAGGAGAGCGCTGTCGTCTGTTTAGCTGCTTTAAAGTAAATGACTGTTTGGGATCGAAGGTGGATCTAAGTGAGGAACCGAATCACCGCTTGTCTTATTAAGAAACCTAAGTCGGCCCCCAGAGTGTTAAACTGTTATTTACAGTTATAACGAGTAATTTGACACTCTGGTAGTATTCACGAGTGAACTTTGGAGGTACTGTTGAGTGTTTGTAACAAGGGAAAGACGACTCTGGAGTCTTACACTCGGACGCTTATGAATCACGTTAGTTGCAGTTCACTTCTTATGGTATTTTACGCTTCTACTTGTCGTGGCGAAATTGACGATAATATTTTTATAATTTGGACGTCATTCTGTGGTTTGGTATGCCCCCCCCTCCCCCCCGAATCAAATATTTTCTTACTGCCGTTGCCCCCCGATCAAATATTTTCTTAGTGCCGTTGCTGAGGTTGCCTTGCAACAGTTGTTGATTGGTCTCTTGTCTACGCAACCATACTGCTGTTTGGTGCGGAGCGATATAGTCAAGTGTTCAGTAGTACCGCATCTACTCCCCCGCCCGTTTTAACATTTGCGAGCCGCCTCCATATCGACGTATAATCCCAGTATGCAATCTGTGTAAGTTGGTTGCGCCCTGTTAACGTTTTGTACATTGTGGAAAATCTTTTCCGTGCCGCATGTGATCGTGAAGGACAGCACGGTGTACAACAGCGCATGACCACGAACAAATCAAAAGATCTGTATTGTATATTATTTTGTAACGGATGTAGCCACTGAGATTAAGAGTTGATTATTGTGTTTTTTATTATTTTGAAAGGAAAAGATATACATACCTCGTTAGTTATAATATCTATGCTTAATTATTTGTCATAATTCGTTGGGTGTCGTATGCATCACATGTAGGGACGTTTATGGCGTAAAGTGTTTAAAAGGAAGGAAAATATTATTTGGTACGGTACGCATCGTAGAGACTACGGGGTTTGCGTGTACATTGATAGCTACCAGATTTTATTGCATTTAAATTGTTTTAATTAAAATTATGTGATCAATAATTTATTGCCTTTAGAGGTCACAGATGATATCTAGGAAAATTTTTATACTGCCATATGGCGTTAGAATCTTTTATTTAACCATGCATTATGTAATTCAATTTTTCCTTCGTTTAAAAAGGAATTTTGAGTTTTAAGCGTTGTAAATTGATTGTGAGAGCTGTTCTTTGATCTATTATTATTCAAGAGACTGTTAAATAATGCTTCAGGAACTTTAATTAAGAAACTGTATTGAGAATCTCGCTGTTCATGATAACGAATGTTCAGTTACTATTTTAAAATCAAGTTAATAAAGTTGCAAAATTTTAAAGGTAAAATTTAATTAGAGCAACGGTGCCTGCCCGCACTCCCCACAACAACCACGTGTTCATGGTATTTGCCCTCGGGTGTCGTCCGATGTTTTCTATGGTATCTATCACAGCTACTGCCTGCGGGGCCATGTCAGCTACGTTGAAAACAGACTAAATGCTTCGTGGCTCGAACAAACCGAATGAATCATGATCACATCATTGTTCTGTAACGAGCCACTACAGACCACGGGTTCGTTATAGGAGAATACTCAGAAAATATCGCTGAACAAACCGCGAAATTTTGTTATTGGCGTTCTGGTTCAACCTCTTTATGCAGTGGAATGATGGTATGGCATTACTGACGGCAAGAGATGTCCTACTGTGCAAGTCTTTCTATTTGACGCACCTTCATCGATTTGCGCTTCGATTATCATTAGGACAACACAAACACCCAGTACTGGACCGAAGAAAATACAGAACTCAGGCGAGACTCGAACGCAGGACCCCGCTACCATTTACAGCACGAGCTGCGAACATTCTCTGTGTGGTTGTTAGTAATGATGGTTTTATCAAGCATGAGCCCACACACAGGTTTGGAAAATCTTCAACTACAAGTACATACAATGAAGAGCCAAAGAAATTGTAACAGGCATGCGTATTCAAATAGAGAGATACGTAAACAGGCAGAATACGGCGCAGCGATCGGCAACTCCTAAGTAAGACAAGGGTCTGGCGCAGTTGGTACATCGGTTACTGCTGCTACAATGGCAAGTTATCAACATTTAAATGAGTTTGAACGTAGTGTTATAGCCGGCGTACGAGCGATGGAACACAGCATCTCCGCAGTAGCGATGAAGTGGGGATTTTCCCGTATGACCATATCAGGAGTGCACCGTGGATATCAGGAATGCGGAAAATCGAATCTACGACATCGCTGCGGCTGGGAAAAGATGCTGCAAGAATGGGACCAACGACGACTGAAGAGAATCGTTCAACGAGAGAGAAGTGCAGGCCTTTTGCAAATTGCTGCAGATTTCAGTGCTGGACCATCAACAAGCGTGAGCTTCCGAACCATTCAACCAAACATCATCGATATGGGCTTTCGGAGGCGAAGGCCCACTCGTGTATCCTTGATGACTGCACGACACAGAGCTTTACGCCTCGCCTGGGCCCTTCAGCACCGACACTGGACTGTTGATGACTGGAAACATGTAGGCTGATCGGACGAGTCTCGTTTCAGATTGTATCCAGTGAATGGACATGTAAGGGTATGGAGACATCCTCATAAATCCATGGCCGCTGCATGTCATCATGGGACTGTTCAAACTGGGGGAGGCTCAGTAATGGTGTGGGGCGTGTGCAGTTGGAGTGGTATGGTACCCCTGATACGTCTAGATACGAGTCTGACAGGTGACATGTACGTAAACATTCTGTCTGATCACCTGCATCCATTCGTGTCCATTGTGCATCCCGACGGACTTGGTCAATTTCAGCACGACAATATGACACCCTACACGTCCAGAATATATAGAGAGTGGCTCTAGGAACACACTTCCGCTAACCACCAAGCTCCCTAGATATGACATTATCGAGCCTGTCTGGGAAGCCTTGAAACGTGCTGTTCAGAAGAGATCTCCACCCGCTCGTACTGTTACTGATTTATTGAAAGCCTTGCGGGATTCATGCTGTCAGTTCCCTCCAGCACTACGTCAGACATTAGTTGAGTCAATGCCACACTGTGCTGCGACAGTTCTGAGTGGTCGCGGGGGCCCTACAGTACATTAGGCAGGTGTACCAGTTTCTTTGGCTCTTCACTGTAAATACCCGGCAAGCCACCATACATCGTGTGGATGTAGGGTACATTACCCTACTGCCAGTCATTCGCTATCCTGATAGATTCGCAAATTGACTGGGGGTAAATGACTGTCTCTATGCCTGTCTCTTATCCTATACTTGTGATCCTTACACGAAGTGTACGTTGGCAGCCGCAGAACTGTTCTGTAGTGAGCCGCAAATGCCTGCTCTCTAAATGTACTCAATAGTGTTTCGCTAAAAAGGCGTAGTCTTCCCTCCAGAAATTCCTATTTGTTTTCGTGAAGCGTCTTCGTAACATTAGCGAGTTCATCGAACCTCAGGATAAGAAATATAGCAGAACACTTCTGAATTGCTTCGATATCTTCCTTTAATTCGACCTGATGCGGATCCCAAACACTCGAGTAGCACTCAAGAGTTGGTAACACTAGTGTTCTATGTGCCGTCTCCTTTCTAGCTGAGACACCCGCTAAACCCGCTGGGCAGAACAGGTGATTAGGATTGTGGAAAGGGCCAAATAAGGTTGGTGCCAGTTTCACCTTAAAATTGTAATTTACTGTAATTTAATAACACATTTACAACCAAAGCGGCACATAGCCGAATTTTTACAACTGCGAGTTTCAAACTCGCAATCTTTCACGGCTGAAGGTAAATTTTAAGTGACTGAAAACAGGCAGTTACAATTACAAATAAAATAATTAAAATATATATACACGATAGTCCATTGATCGTGACTGGGCGAAATATCTCACGAAATAAGCGTCAAACGAAAATACTACAAAGATCCAAACTTGCGTAGCTTCAAGGAGGAAACCAGATGGCGCTATGGTTGGCCCGCTAGATGGCGCTGCCATAGGTCAAACGGATATCAACTGCGTTTTTTAAATAGGAACCCCCATTTTTAGTACATATGCGTGTAGTACGTAAAATATGAATGTTTTAGTAGGATCACTTTTTTCGCTTCGTAAAATTCTCCCAATAAATCGAAGTCGACCATTCTCTGTCCCTACAACTGACGTTATGCTCTCATTTCGCTTCGTAGCGCTTTCAACGTTATGCCGAGATACTTAAAGGGCACATCCTATCCCCCACGCGGATCCTCTATGACCTCATTCCTTTCCCCCTCTGCTCCTATTCCTCGAACATATCCGCATCCTCTACACCTGCCTTGAACCCCCTCACCCCCTGGTTGCTCCTCTCCTCTCCCATCCCCGCCCCCTGCCACGTCTTCACTGTTGTGTCCCTCCTACCCTCCATCTCTACACCCTTCATCTCCTTTTCCAAGGTGGCTCCCATCAACTCCCCCTCCCAGATGATCCCCTCTCTTCCTCCATTTATCCCTCCTATCAACTCTGATCCTCACCCCCCCTCCTTTCCTCTGTCCTTTTCCCGGGCTCCCTCTCCCCCCCCCTTCCATCCTCTTTTTTACCCACCTACCCTCTCTCTGCCCCCATTCTCTCCCCCGAGTCCTTTTGCACTTCCCTCCTCTGCCTTTTCCCTCTCGCATCTGCCCTGCCCCTACCCCCCGCCTTATGAGCCCATTATGAGTCCTCTCGCTCCTTTGGTCCCCTCCCCACCATTTCGTTTTTTGCTCTCCTCCCTCCGTGTTTGTCCCCCTCATCCAGGTCCCCCTCCCCCCCCCCCCCCCATCGGCCCATGGCTAGGGAGTTTCATCTTTGTGCCGACATTTTCGTGCGGTGTTTTACAGTGAGTGTTTTACAGTGAGTGCTCTGTGTTGTGTCATTTGGGAAGTGTTGCAAACGGCCACCATACTGTCGCTGGGTGTGAAATTTTATCTCTTGCGAACAGAAACCAGACTGTCGGCATATTTTTAAATTGTGTATCTACTATGTTACTTGTCTGATTCCGATGTATTTTATTAACATTGTTGTTGCTGTAGTTGTTGTTGTTGTTGTTGTTGTTGTTGTCTTCAGTCCTGAGACTGGTTTGATGCAGCTCTCCATGCTACTCTATCCTGTGCAAGCATCTTCATCTCCCAGTACTTACTGCAACCTACGTCCTTCTGAATTTGCTTAGTGTATTCATATCTTGGTCTCCCTCTATGATTTTTAACCTCAACACTGCCCTCCAATCCTAAATTGGTGATCCCTTGATGCCTCAGAACATGTCCTACCAACCGGTCCTTTCTTCTTGTCAAGTTGTGCCACAAACTCCTCTTCTCCCCATTTCTATTCAATACCTCCTCATTAGTTATGTGATCTACCCATCTAATCTTCAGCATTCTTCTGTAGCACCACATTTCGAAAGCTTCTAAACTCTTCTTGTCCAAACTATTTATCGTCCATGTTTCACTTCCATACATGGCTACACTCCATACAAATACTTTCAGAAACGACTATCTGACACTTAAATCTATACTCGATGTTAACAAATTTCTCTTCTTCTCTTATTAACATTGCCAACCCCTTTGCTTTCTGTTTTAACTTTCCGCATTTTTTCGCCATTTTACACTTTAAGTCACCGTTTTATCGCCTGTTTTTCTTGTTTCTTTTCTTCTTCCGTTCTTAAAAAAGTCTGTAGGCTGTAGAGCAGCGTACTGAGCTGTTGCCAGCCCTCCCCCTTCGGGGGGAATTGAAAATCAATAAAGAAAAAAAAATGTGTCAAGCAGCACACCACTGACAATCTATACGAACGTTAGAAGATTGTTTCTCCTACTCACCTGCCTTAACTTGCATTTTTCTACATTCAGAGCCAGCTGCCATTCATCGCATCAAATAGAATTCCTGTCTCAGCCATGCCGTATTTTTCTACAGTCAACCAACGACGCACCTTCCCATGACCACAGCATCATCAGCAAACACCCGCAAATTGTTGCTCACTCTATGGGTGAGAACGTTTATGTGTGTGGAGAATAAGGGCGGTCCTACGTCACTCCCTGGGACACTTGTAACTATACCTTTGTCTCTGACAAGGGAACCTCCCCATCGCACCCCCCTCAGATTTAGTTATATGTTGGCATAGTGGATAGGCCTTGAAATACTGAACACAGATCAATCGAGAAAACAGGAAGAAGTTGTGTGGAACTATGAAAAAAATAACCAAAATATTACAAACTGAGTAGTCCAAGCGCAAGATAAGCAACATCCAGGCTAGTGTGAGCTCCGGAGCGCCATGGTCCCGTGGTTAGCGTGAGCAGCTGCCGAATAAGAAGTCCTTGGTTCAAGTCTTCCCTCGAATGAAAAGTTTAATTTCTTATTTTCAGACAATTATCCAAGTTCAGGCACTCACACATAATCAACTTCGCTCTCCAATATC
Source organism: Schistocerca americana (assembly GCF_021461395.2). Classification (NCBI taxonomy): domain Eukaryota; kingdom Metazoa; phylum Arthropoda; class Insecta; order Orthoptera; family Acrididae; genus Schistocerca; species Schistocerca americana. The sequence goes on along the minus strand of NC_060128.1, from coordinate 157,164,181 downwards.
CAGGACATGTTCGGATTTGCTTGGACCTATGCAGGATTTGACGGTCTACACACGGAAAAGTTTCAAAACGTTAAAAACATATGTTTTGACAGAGCACAGGGAAACTGTGCGACTGTGAAACTGTTGCAATCATTTGCTGCAGTTTACGTGCCAAACTCTTATGTTTTCATCACTTTTTTGGGTGTGATTATCACATCCACAAGAAAACCTAAATCGGGCAAGATAGAAGAATCTTGAATGAAATTTTCACTCTACAGCGGAGTGTGCGGTGATATGTAACTTCCTGGCAGGTTAAAACTGTGTGCCGGACCGAGACTCGAACTCGGGACCTTTGCCTTTCGCGGGGAAGTAGAGCACTTGCCCGTGAAAGGCAAAGGTCCCGAGTTCGAGTCTCGGTCCGGCACACAGTTTTAACCTGCCAGGAAGCTTTAGAAGAATCTTTTTAACCATTCGCCAAGTGTACAAGTTAGGCGGGTCGACAACATATTCATGTCATGTGACGCACATGCCGCCACCAGTGTCGTATAGAATATATCAGACGTGTTTTCCTATGGAGGCACGTCCTTTCGTCTACTAATCTCGCGGTTTTGCGGTGCGGTCGCAAAACACAGACACTAAACTTATTACAGTGAACAGAGACGTCAATGAACGAACGGACAGATCATAACTTTGTGATAATAAAGAAAGTAAACTTTTCACTCGAGGAAGACTTGAACCAAGGAGCTCTCGTTCCGCAGCTGCTCACGTTAACCATGGGACCACGGCACTCCTTACACCATCCTTGATGTCGGCTATCTTGCGCACGGACTGCTCAGTTTGTATATTTTGCTTATTTTTTCATAGTTCCACACAACTTCTTCCTGTTTTCACGATTAACCTGTGTTCAGTTCTTTAAGGCCTATCCACTGGGCCAACATGTAACTAAATCTGAGGGGGGTGCGATGGGGAGGTTCCATTGTGAGAAACACTCGCCGTCGAGACCAACACACTCAGTTCTTTTACTTAAGAAGTCTTCCGGCCACTCACATAATTGATACTGGTAGAAATAGAGAAAAACTGGATGAAGTTACCGTTTCCCTGTGTACCGTGCACGGAGGTCGTTCGGTTGATACAGCTGGGGGTAGCTGCGAACCAATGGGCGTGGTTAGAGTGATGGCGGACATTGGCTCGCTGCCGCTCGCCACTGTTCGCAGGTGCTGACTGCAGATTTACGACCGGCCCGACAGCGGTGGTATCGCAATTTCCTTTCCGCTCTCCATTTTTCAAAGCTGAACGATCGCTCAGCGTCGACCGTCACACGCCATTTCCTACGCACCGCGTTCAATCACACAGGTTTCACAAATACGCCGTGTAGAGAGCGCGTCATTTTAGCGGCGGTCACGTAAAACGTCCGTCGTGTTGGCAAATTGTGGCAGCGCCCAGGAAGGCGTAAATAAAATGAAACCAGTGACGTCTGATGGTACAATTAATTAGAGAGGAATTACGACGTACCAGCTAATCTCTAACTGCATATGCTTTCCAAACACATTTCCACGTCGAAATAAAATATGCTCGTTTGTTAAGCCACGTCACTGCTACAGTCCACAACCGAACTTTTTAATGCCACTACAGTTTGTGTTATCACAAGTTCTGCAAACTACACTACTGGCCATTAAAATTGCTACGCCAAGAACAAATGCAGATGATGAACAGGTATTCATTGGACAAATATATTATACTAGAACAGACATGTGATTACAGTTTCACGCAGTTTGGGTGCATAGATCCTGAGAAATCACTACCCAGTACAACCACCTCTGGCCGTAATAATGGCCTTGATATACCTGGGCATTAAGTCAAGCCGGCCGCGGTGGTCTCGCGGTTCTAGGCGCGCAGTCCGGAACCGCGAGACTGCTACGGTCGCAGGTTCGAATCCTGCCTCGGGTATGGATCTGTGTGATGTCCTTAGGTTAGTTAGGTTTAAGTAGTTCTAAGTTCTAGGGGACTGATGACCACAGCTGTTAAGTCCCATAGTGCTCAGAGCCATTTGAACCATTAAGTCAAACAGAGCTTGGATGGCGTGTACAGGTACAGCTCCCCAAGCAGCTTCAACACGATACCACAGTTCATCAAGAGTAGTGACTGGCGTTTTGTGACGAGCCAGTTGCTCGGCCACCATTGACCAGACGTTTTCAAATAGTGAGAGATCTGGAGAATTTGCTGGCCAGGGCAGCAGTCGAACATTTTCTGTATCCAGAAAGGCCCGTACAGGACCTGCAACGTGCAGTCGTGCATTATGCTGCTGAGATGTAGTGTTACGCAGCGATCGAATGAAGGGTAGAGCCACGGGACGTAACACATCTGAAATGTAACGTCCACTGATCAAAGTGCCGTCAATCCGAACAAGAGGTGACCAATACGTGTAACCAATGGCACTCCATACCATCACGATGGGTGATCAGTCAGTATGGCGATGACGAATACACCCTTCCAATGTGCGTTCATCGCGATGTCGCCAAGCACTGATGCGACCATGATGATGCTGTAAACAGAACCTGGATTCATCCGAAAAACTGACATTTTGCCATTCGTGCACCCACGTTCGTCGTTGAGTACACCACCGCAGGCGCTCCTATCTGTGATGTAGCGTCAATGGTAACCGCAGCCATGGTCTTCGAGCTGATAATCTATGCTGCTGCAAACGTCGTCGAACTGTTCGTGCAGGTGGTTGTTGTCTTGCAAACGTTCGCATCTGTTGACTCGTGGATCGAGACGTGTCTGCACGATCCGTTACAGCCATGCGGATAAGATGCCTGTCATCTCGACTGCTAGTGATACGAGGCCGTTGGAACCCAGCACGGAGTTCCTTATTACCCTCCTGAACCCACCGATTCCATATTCTGCTAACAGTCAATGGATCTCGACCCACGCGAGCAGCAGTGTCACCATACGACAAACCGCAATCGCGATAGGAAACAATCCGACCATTATCAAAGTCTAAAACGTGATGGTAGGCATTTCTCCTCCTTACACGCGGCATCACAACAACGTTTCACCAGGCAACGCCGGTCAACTGCTGTTTGTGTATGATAAATCGGTTGGAAACTTTCCTCGTGTCAGCACGTTGTAGGTGTCTCCACCGGCGCCAACCTTGTGTGAATGCTTTTAAATCCTAATCATTTGCATATCACAGCATCGTCTTCCTGTCGGTTAAATTCCAGTTCTGTAGCACGTCATCTCCGTAATTTAGGAATTTTAATGGCCAGTAGTGTAATAACGTTGCAATTCTCAGGGTCATCATAGGGACCCTGCCCAGTCTTCCTCCCCTGCATGGCCGCAACAGCTCGTTCATGTATGCAAACAAAGGTAACCGTCAGAAATACTAAGACTGTATGCTGGTAAGTCTAACAATGTGTTTCCTCAAAACTGAAATATTGGAGGAAATACACTGTTACCTATGGAATATGAAAAACAAATGAGCCGTGCGTGGCTCATGTTCCCGACATCGTGTATTTTACCTCCCTTTTTTTAACGCACTTCCAACTCACTACGTTAATTAAAATTACTACTGTCGCTGAGCTGCTGCTTTGCCTGACCGTGAGCGGCGCTAGCAGCGCATATCAATATATCCCCCCTCTCGTAGTATCTTTGCTAGGCTGCTATTACTTCCCGTTACTTCGCGCTCGTTCTCTGTCGTAAGGGAGTTCGGGTCGCGAGTTCGGGTCTGCCAGTCAGTTGGAACGCGTCTGGAGCGCAGTCCGGACCTGCCAGTCGGGGAGTTGCTATGCGGCACTACTGCAGTCGGGTGGAGCAGTGAGGTCTGCGTCGACGTGGCTCGCCCGACCATTGCCGCCACGCATCACTTGAGCCGGACCACGGTCTTGGTGGATCGTCCTACCGAACGACGCGTTTTGGCTCACCGATCGTTCATCAGTCGGCTGTGTGTGTGTGTGTGTGCATCGACTCCCGATTTGTCTTCGTGCATGCTTAGTTACTGTTGGGTATCGTCCAGGTGTTTGTCAGTTTGCGTCTTGGCGTTATTTCCACTGACGACTATTTTAGATGTTATCGGTTGGTGCGGACCAGGGTGGATCTCCCCGCGCGGTGCAGTCGGCTGGGTCCGCTGGCGGTCCCTGCGCAGTGTCGGAGCGTGTGTGGAGCTGTCCGATCGCTACGAGCTTCGTGGCTCACCGACCCAGGACGTCAAAGTTGAGTGGTGTCTTAAATACCCAAGCCACGTCCATTCATTTTGTGTCGTTCGTTTCGGTGGTTTTGCTGTTGGGGAGCTTTTCCTGTGAGCAACACCATGTGTTTGTAGTGGTGAAATTGAGCTGCCGTGCGGTGCAATTAACTCTATTGGTTCACTACAATTCAAGTGCACCAGCGGAATTGTCTGCCTTGGCGGAATTGTGGCCGTTAGTGTTCTAGTTACCCGCCCTGGCCACTGACGTAAATTCAGGCAGTGTTCCTTTTGGGTGAAAACTATATTACCTCATTTCAAATTCAAGTGTACCAATGGAATTTTGTGCCCTGTGGCCATTAGTGTTCCGGTTACCTGCCGTGGCCACTAACGTAATTTCAGGCAGCGTTCTTTCCTGACCTGTTGTAGCTGACCTTGTGGATGACACCGGAAGTTCACTGAGGCTTTTTGCGGATGTTGCTGTGGTATGCCGAGAAGTTTTAACAATGGAAAATTGTACTGAAATGCTGGAGGATCTGCAGCGAATTGACGCATGGTGCAGGGAATGACAATTTTATCTCAATGTAAGCAAGTGTAATGTGCTGCGAATACATAGAAAGAAAGATCCCATATCATTTAGCTACATTATAGCAGGTCAGCAACTGGAAGCAGTTAATTCCATAAATTGTCTGGGAGTACGCATTAGGAATGATTTAAAATGGAATGATCATATAAGTTGATCGTCGGTAAATCAGATGCCAGACTGAGATTCATTGGAAGACTCCTAAGGAAATACAATCCGAAAACAATGGAAGTAGGTTACAGTACGCTTGTTCGCCCACTGCTTCAATACTGCTCAGCAGTGTGGGATCCGTACCAGATAAGGTTGATAGAAGAGATAGAGAAGATCCAACGGAGAGCAGCGCGCTTCGTTGCAGGATCATTTAGTAATCGCGATAGCGTTACGGAGATGATAGATAAACTCCAGTGGAAGACTCTGCGGGAGAGACGCTCAGTAGCTCGGTACGGGCTTTTGTTAAAGTTTCGACAAGATACCTTCACCGAGGAGTCAAGCAGTATATTGTTCCCTCCTACGTATATCTCGCGAAGAGACCATTAGGATAAAATCAGAGAGATTAGAGCCTACACAGAAGCATACCGACAATCCTTCTTTCCAGGAACAATACGAGACTGGAATAGAAGGGAGAACCGATAGAGGTGCTCAGGGTACCCACCGCCACACACCGTCAGGTGGCTTGCGGAGTATGGATGTAGATGTCCAACATGGTGAGTGGTTTTGACAGATTAATACACATATCATTGTGGATAATTACATCTGTAAGAGTTTGGTCTTTGAGTTTTTATGTACCAATTGGTGGCGAGCAAGCGGTTTGGTCGGTCGGTCTGTGACTGCCTCATGGTTGGGTTACCGACGGATCAACAGTAGCTCGGCTCACCACCTGTCTCACCTAAGTGAACGTTAATGTTTCGAGGGCAGTTCCCCCCCCCCCCCCCCCCCCCTCCCCTGGAGGCGTCTGAGTGCTGTTGCCTGTACTGTCCTTTTCATGGGTGGTTAATGCCAATGTTTTAAAAGAAATGTAAATCAATTGTGGGCCTTCAGCCGGATAAAACCTTATTCTTAAATTTAGTTACTGTCGCTGCGTTGCTTTTTCATTTAGTGTGCGTTCTCCCATTGAAAATTAAAGGTTAAGGTATTTTTGGATTTTTGGAAAATCAACTGTGGGCCTTCAGCCGCTAAAAGCCTTATTCTCAAAATTTCCCCTTAACGATGACATTGCGGCCTTCTGCCTTAAAAGATTATGGTAATATGTTTTAAAATTTTGAAATTTATTTGTGGCCTTCAGCCGTTTGTATTGCACCTTGCATATGTTTGTTCTATCTACTTTTTGCCTTGAGGCTTTCCACCTAGCTGTGATAAAGTATGTTATCACAGCTAGGTGGAAAGCCTCAAGGCAAAAGCAGATAGAGCAAACCAACTTTCCACTACCGTCATCACAGGATCAAGCCACCTGTACTTCCTGCCAATTCTCAACGCTGGTCTACAGCTCGCTGTCCGTGCCAGAACATCGTCTTCATAGCCAGCGGTTCATGTGAGCAGCGATGTATGAGCCGTGTGCGGCTCGCATTGAGGCCGTTGTCAGCTTGGCATCTTGTAATAGCGATAGTGGCGTCTCGTTTTCTTAGTGTGTTCACTGCTCGTTGACGTCGGACATAGGCGGTGGTCACATTAATGCGATTATCATCGCTTCTGTGGTGAAACGCCCGCTAATCCCGCTGGGCAGAACAGGTGATTACGATTGTGGAAAGGGCCAAATAAGGTGTCGGTCAGTTTCACTCAAAATTGTAATTTATTGTAATTTAATAACACCTTTAAACCAAAACGACACATAGCCGAACCTTTACAACTACGAGTTTCAAAATGCAATTCTTTCATGGCTGAAGGCCTCCAAACAAGAAATCTTAAAAATTAACGAGATAAAAATGCAGTTAAAATAGCAAAGAAATACATTTTAGTCTGAAATATAATACATCGTGTACAAAATTAAATGAAATTCTTTCAGTGAAACAGGCGACAATGTTCACCTGTACAAGAATCGATAGTATACATGGTATCGGTTATTTCTATAAGAAAAAATGTAGTGTTAGAGGAGGGTGTCCTTTGTAGTGAGGTAAAAAATCCGTGAAGGGATACTGACAGGTGCAGCTGCAGTGAATACTCGCCGAAATCAATCATCTCTACGGTGAGAGGCAAGGGCAGGCACTGAAATGAAGCACCCCCATGGTGACAGGCAAGGCGACTCACCAAAATCAACCATCCCAATGGGAACAGAAAACGATTACACCCACATCGTTTTTCCTGGATCACGCTAAACGTAGTTTATAACCAGACACTGAAACGGCTAACCATGTTGTACTGTAAATCAAATTTGCAGCACTAAAGTAAACTTACAAGATAAATATCAACCGTTAGAAAAGATGATTTACACTGACAGCGTAAATTAAACGTAGAATAAAATGAGTTGGCTCTTAATTGCAAGCCGGCCGGTGTGGCCGAGCGGTTCTAGGCGCTTCAGTCTGGAACCGCGCGACCGCTACGGTCGCAGGTTCGAATCCTGTCTCGGGGTATGGATGTGTGTGGTGTTCTTAGGTTAGTTAGGTTTAAGTAGTTCTAAGTTCTAGGGGACTGATGACCTCAGCTGTTAAGCCCCATAGTGCTCAGAGCCATTTTTTCTTAATTGCAAAAAACAGGCACACTTGATTTATATTGCTTACAGCACCATCTTGATTTATATTGCTTACAGCACCATCTTCCACGAATGAGAAACAATGTTTTTTTATAGTAAAACGTACGTTTCCTTGCGTAGAAACCTAATATACAATAAAGTAGGGATGGTTAGGAGGTGAGCAGTTGTAGCTCACCTCTACTAATATTAACTTTTCACATAGAACGTTTCTTTTGCACGGTGTGCCCTTTTCAGTAGAGGTCTCAACTGAAAACAAACCACTTGTGTACCACAGTTTGTAACTAATATTTATCTTATCGTATTACATCCGCAACATAAGACCGTATGTCTTAGTGATAGATTATGACAACATTTAAAATTTTTAAATTCAATCAATAGTAATTAGAAGAAATATGTATAAATTTTATTTTTGCGGGAGTTCACCGCCTCAACGTGTTTTAAGAATGAAATTATGGTCCAAGTAGGTTGTAATCTATTTATTAATGGCCCAATTGGCCAATTTAAACCTTGGGTCATTTTCAAGCACCTGTAATGGTGACATTGGTTTATACATCAAATGTCTACAAGCTCTCGCATGTACAGACACTTTATAAACCAAGTTACTGATGTGACCAATGGTAGTTTTACAAGTGCTTGAAAAGGACCCAACGTTGAAACTGGCCAACTGCACGGTTAATAAACAGATTATAGCATACTTGGGCCATGTTTTCATTCTCAAAATTATGCGAAATATTGAAAATTAGATTTTTGATGACCCTGGGAATCATTCGGCAGGAAACCTGCAACTGACATTGTGAACCATAAACCGGCTCAAAATGGCTCTGAGCACTGTGGGACTTAACAGCTGAGGTCATCAGTCCCCTAGAACGTAGATCTATTTAAACCTAACCAACCTAAGGACAGCACACACACCCACGCCCGAGGCAGGATTCGAACCTGCGACCGTAGCAGTCCCGCGGTTCCGGACTGCAGCGCCTAGAACCGCTCGGCCACTCCGGCCGGCCCATAAACCGGGATTGACGTTTAGTGATATGCGTGGCATACGAGAAACTACTTGCGAATTCTCTTCCTTGCACAATTTGACGTCATTATCAGGTTTAGAAGCGACGTTACGCGGTTGCAGCGAGATGTTTCCGTGGGCGACTTGTCTTTTGTCAAATGGCTCTGAGCACTATGGGACTTAACTTCTGAGGTCATCAGTCCCCTAGAACTTAGAACTACTTAAACCTAACTAACCAAAAGACGTCACACACATCCATGCCCGAGGCAGGATTCGAACCTGCGACCGTAGCAGTCCCGCGGTTCCGGACTGCAGTGCCTAGAACCGCACGGTCACCGTGGCCGGCTGTACTTGCTATCACAAGGGCTATTGTTACTGTTGTGATATTACAAGTACTAGTTTATGAGACTTCGAAAAGGTACTAGGGCGGTAAGTAGCGGCGTTAGTACGCAAAATTTTAGACAGCACTTTTTCGTATTTTCTTATTCTGTCAGGTGGTTACAATGGAAGTGCATCTACTCAGAGGTGGACTGTGCGCTGTAATTATCGTGTGCCAGCGAAACTTGGTAAATATTGTAGTGCGTTCATGTGGAACAGAGGTACACTGCAAAAGATTAGTTCAAGTTTTGGCCACCAGGTACCAATCTGGTGCTGTGAATGCAAGAAAGACATATTTAAATGTTTTTGTTGTGGTTGGCAGGAGAGCCAACATCGTGTTACTAGAGGAGGCCGAAAGGCACGCGTTTTAGCTCACGCAGGCTGGCGTGAGGTCTGGAACGGGACAAGGAAATTAGAATTTAGACAAATGGACGTAGCTGGTGGAATACTTAACTTTAATCCATTAATGGTGAACGTCACTCTTGACGGTAAATGATTCATAATATCAATAGTAACTGAATATGGCGCCTTGCTAGGTCGTAGCAAATGACGTAGCTGAAGGCTATGCTAACTATCGTCTCGGCAAATGAGAGCGTATTTAGTCAGTGAACCATCGCTAGCAAAGTCGGCTGTACAACTGGGGCGAGTGTTAGGTAGTCTCTCTAGACTTGCCGCGTGGCGGCGCTCGGTCTGCAATCACTGATAGTGGCGACACGTGGGTACGACGTATACTACCGGACCGCGGCCGATTTAAAGGCAAGTGTGGTGTCTGGCGGTGACACCACAGTTTTCATATGGAATGGATTAAAAAACGGGCGTGATCAGAAATTGTCGGATTAGTGAGAAAGGTACAAATTAATTTTATTGTTAACTGCCACTTATGCAGTTTGTTCAGTATGAACACCGGAGATGACGACGAAATGCTGTAGAGCGCCAAAGTTGCACCTGGTGGCAAAAATTGGAACTAATTATTTTTCCAGCATAAATCGCTTCCGCATTAACACTTTAAAATATCTACCAAATTTCTCTGAGATACTGTAAGTACACCACCTGGTATTTACAACTTCTTATTTTGTGTACACGTTGCTTACCACCTTATAGTTTTTTTTTCGTTTTCTTCGGTCCAGTGCACCGGAAATAGGTTCATATAGCGAGAACCGCCGTGCACCAGTGCGTATTAAAGCAGGCGACAACGCAAGGCCGAGGGATGACAAGCGATACAAAAACAGCACAACCGGTTCGGGCAGGTCGAACCGCCGGCAGTCAGCACGTACGCAGAGCACCGAGATGTCGCCCTTGGTCCGCACTCGTGATACGACGCGAGTGTGTATGTGTGTCAGTGTGTGTGTGTGTGTGTGCGGATGCAAGAGACAAAGGCGGCACTTTGTGCCAATTCTATTCTGGATAGACGCGCGGCCATCGCGATGCGCCATCCCGGCCGCAGGAAGCTGCCGGCTCCGCCGCTCTCAAAGCAAACATCTGCTAGACTCCCAGAATGACTTCTCACCCTGCAGAGGACTGTGCAGTGATATGCAACCTCCGGGGAGATTAAAACTGTGTGCCAGAATGGGACTCGAACCTGAGACCTCTGCCTTTTGCGGGCAAGGTCTCTGCCGACTATCACAGAACTACTCACCGTTTGCCGCTCTCTTACTCACCCTCCTCAATCATTCAGCTTTACTTCCTCAAGCATTTCTTCTCCTACTTCCTAAACTTCACACACAAGTTCTGTCTCGTACCTTGCGGGATTGGCACTCCTGGGAGAAATGAGACGATGTTACGAAGAACTCCGCTGACAGCTGGAGAATTCTTCTTTTATTGATACACAACGGGCTTCTCCGCCTAAAGGCGCATCGTCAGGTGCAACGTACATGATAAGTGCAACTTACATGATAAAGAATAACATACAGGCAAATTTTAAAAATATGGGTCTTCAACAACATGATCCACCCACCAGCAGTTTTTACGAAATTAATGAACCACATCTTTGTCGCAGTTAGCCAATATAAAGAAGACAATATTCACTGGATAATATACCTTGACCAGGAGAGGTGGGTACACCTATGACCATTGAAGACTGTGAGTATATTTTGGATATTGCCTTCATTAATTTTGATATCCACGAAGTTGAGACACTGTATATTACTTTTTACCATCCAGGTTGCACCTGATGATGCGGCTCTAGGCTGCGAAACCAGTTTTGTATCAATGAAACGAGTATTTTATCAGCTGTCGGTGGAATTCTTATTAGCATCAAGAATTTCTACAGCTGCGGATGCCCGGAATATAAAGTAAGTTGTGGCAGAAATGAGTTACTGGCAGAAGCAGAGCTGTCAGGGCTTCGATAGCTTTGTGGGCAAATTGTCCGCGAAAGGGCCGCGCGGAGTGACCGTACGGTCTTGGGCGCCATGTTACGGCTTGCGCGGCCTCTCCCGCCGGAGGCATGAGTGTGTGTTTTTCAAAGAAATTTCCGCACTGACTGTATCAATGTTTTTTATTAAATCTGCGACCGGTTTCACACCACTTATCGGTGCATCCTCAGGCAATATACGCTATTTATAACATGGTAACGTTGAACATTGCCCTGTAGCCACTCCCCACCATTCACGTCCAATATGCCGTCATCTGGTGAAAGCGGTGATCAAAATTTAAAAATCTTTTTAAAAATTTTTTTTAAATGATGGGAGCAGTAACAGGGCAATGTTCAACTTTACCAGGTTATAAATAGCGTATATTGCCTGAGGATGCACCGATAAGTGGTCCGAACCGGTCGCAGATTTAATAAAAAAACATTGATACAGCCAGTGCGGAATTTACTTCGAAAAATGTCGAAGTTTGGCGGTGATTGCCCGCCCTACAAAACAACATGGGTGTGTGTGCTGTTCATAGCAGAAGTTAGTTAAAGTAGTGTGTAAGTCTAGGGACCGATGACCTCAGCAGTTTGGTCCCTTAGTAATTCTTAAACACATTTGAACATTTTTCGCGAAAAGCAAAGGACGTAGGTTCGGTTCCAGGTTCGGAAGACCATTTTGATATGGCAGAAAGCTAAAAAACTTCGTTTGGAAAGTATGTAAAGGGTGGTTCTAATTAAACTTTCCCTTGTTGACAGGATTTACATGGAAAAACGAATGGTCGTAGGACAATGAAACATTATAGAAACACATTTTTAAGGACATACGAAAGAGAAATATCGAATAACTCACTGAAAGAAACATATTTTAGTTTTCACATTAGATTGTAACGTTTGTTAATTACGTACTATGTTTATCTTTCAGGTTACAAACGTTGTTCACATTGAGCAACGACCGCCTGCAACCACGACAGACCGGAACCCCACTACATCTACATCCACATCTACATTTATACTCCGCAAGCCACCCAACGGTGTGTGGCGGACTGCACTTTACGTTCCACTGACATTACCTCCCTTTCCTGTTCCACTCGCTTATGGTTCGCGGGGAAAACGTCTGCCGGAAAGCCTCCGTGAGCGCTCGAATCTCTCTAATTTTACATTCGTGATCTCCTCGGGAGGTATAAGTAGGGGGAAGCAATATATTCGATACCTCATCCAGAAACGCAACCTCTCGAAACCTGGACAGCAAGCTACACCGCGGTGCAGAGCGCCTCTCTTGCAGAGTCTGCCACTTGAGTTTGCTAAAAATCTCCGTAACGCCATCACGCTTACCAAATAACCCTGTGAAGAAACGCGCCGCTCTTCTTTGGATCTTCTCTACCTTCTCTGCCAACTCGACCTGGTACGGATCCCACACTGATGAGCAATACTCAAGTACAGGTCGAACGAGTGTTTTGTAAGCCACCCCCTTTGTTGATGGACTACATTTTCTAAGGACTCTCCCAATGAATCGCAACCTGGCACCCGCCTTACCAACAATTAATTTTATATGATCAATCCAAATCGTTCCGTACGCATACTCCCAGATATTTTACAGAAGTAACTGCTAGCAGTGTTTGTTCCGCTATCATATAATCATACAATAAAGGATTGCTCATGTGGGATGTTGGCTACCTCCCACGCTCTGCTCATCTTCAAATGTTCAAATCTGTGTCAATTCCTAAGGGACCAAGATGCTTAGGTCATCGACCCCTAGACTTTCACACTACTTAACCTATGCTAAGAACAATACATACACCCATGCCCGAGGGAGGACTCGAACCTCCGGCGGGAGGGGCCACGCAGTCCGTGGCAAGGTGCCTCAAACCGCGCGGCCACTCCGCGCGGCGCTCATCTTCAAGCTTCATGTTTCACAGCTATGGCAACAGGAACTTCTTCAACAATTTGTGGCTTAACTGGCAGTCGGACCTTGCCAGTAGCAATTCCCAAATCACCATTTAATTAGAACTTCAGAACATTTTCTGCAAGCACGGTGCACAAACAGGACCTCTCCGTAATCCTTTAAGGCGTCGATACTCGTGAAGAGCGGCTGTTGCTGTTGATCTGATAAAACGGTTTGTCCAGATCCGTGTTGACTACCTATAACCGTAACGCACACTGATGTTTCTGTATCAGTCCTACGTCGCATTACCAGTACCGCCGCCTAACGGCAAGTCATGACGCTAACACTATTATCAACGTAAATCCTGCACCGCATATTCTGATCGTCATTCCTGTATTGTAATGCTGGCTGCCCACACGGTAAATAGTTTTTCGTTTATACTGGCTCAAGTAGAGAAAGTTTAATTATAACCACGCCGTACTATTTTACTACACCAGGGCGGATACGAAAGCGCGATTAATTCCTATTAAACGGCGAGGGAAATTCAGGTGAACTGCAAAGATGTTACTAAGCTTGTGCCCTCTAATACGTGTTCGAAACTTTCAGAAGGGCGCGCACTTGCCCTTTAAGCTGGCGGAGGGCAGCTGAGCATGGTGGATGTATACTTCATTACGTCAACTGACTTTTCATTTGCGGCTTGAGAGACCATTTTCATATGTATACACGAAACCCACAAAATTGGGGATGATGTGCTGCATTAATCTACGCCGCTAGTCACATTTCGGCTTACCGAGACAATCATTAGAGCATAACGGACTACTGTCATCGAAGAGAGTACAGGACTGGTGAACAACACGCAAAAATATTTTACACATTAGTGAGGTACAAACACAGAATAATTGCCCTCTATGACAATACAATAGTGATACTAACGTAAATCTAAATATTAAAGCTAAACATCGGCCGCAGTGGCTGAGCGGTTCTAGGCGCTTCAGTCTGGAACCGCGCTACCGCTACTGTCGCAGGTTCGAATCCTGCCTCGGTCATGGATATGTGTGATGTCCTTAGGTTAGTTAGGTTTAAGTAGTTCAAAGTTCTAGGGGACTGATGCCATCAGAAGTCCCATAGTGCTCAGAGCCATTAAAGCTAAACAGTAAATAGAAATAAAGAGAACAATCAGTTGGAAGCCCTGGAGACGAAAAAACATCTGACGGACCGTCATGATTTATTATGAAATGACCAAACGCAATTGACACATCCCCTCTCTTAATCTTCCCTTAAGCCACCCATTTCTCCAAACCCCCCCCCCCCCCCCCCCCGCCCGTTTTATTCTGATATTCAGTGTTTTCCAAACAGCTATACACACCGTTAATTTTTTTATTGTACATCTTCCCTGCGGTAACTGTAATTCTTCACCATCACCGACACAGTTCAGCTTACTTCCTGTTACAATTTTCATTCATATTGTTTATACTGTTTTGCATCACCTTCGGTAAGTAATAATTCTTCAAGCTTTTCTTCAGCATTATTGTATTTATTTCGTATTATTGAGATTGTTAATTTAAACTGTTATACGGGTTATTATATGGTTTTACTACATGTACATCTTCTCATCTGTCGAGAGTAATTCTTTCCTAATGCTGCCCGCTGCCCCTCTTTCGCCTTGTCATCGCGCCTACACACATGCATGTACGCACACAAACAAACAAACACGCACACACACAGTTTAAGTCTTGCCTTCTGTTTTTTTACCTTTACCTTTTCACTCACGTGACGGTTACACTGTTCCTACGTGTAACATGTTTCAGTATTGTATGTATCCTCCTTAACGACGATAGTTTAAGCGTGGCCTTGTAAGCCATAATCCGGCTATGTACGTCAGTTAATACTGTAAAATACCCACAACTTTGTCCTTGTCATTTATAATATATTTCATTATTTGTTGATTGGAATAGGAAACAAATTCTCTCTGCATTTCCGTGTGATCTCGGCAGCGAAAGCTTGACAGTCGATGAGCCATCACAATATCCTCCAGGCTGTACGTTGCTGATTTAGCCAACATATCCTGTGTTTTGCTTCATGGTGAATTGGCGGAAGCTTTATAAAAGTTTAGGTTTGATAGTTTACTACAGTCTGTATCTCAGGAAGATGTTATGCCGAGATAATACGTATTTATGTACTTACGTTTCTTCTTTTCTGTAGTGGCTTATTCGTTTAATTTGCTGTAATAGACGCTATCTGGCTGTTTACTTCCTTCCATGACGTTTCCACAAATGCGCCATTGTGACTTTATAATTCTCTCTCTCTCCTGTTTTCCCAAAGTCCTGCTTGAATTATTGCACCCCTATTTAAGAAATCGGTTAGCCCCACCGACGCGAGCGTTTGGACTTATTTAACACTTTTTTCATGATTTTCCTCCCTGTATCTGTTCTTTCGTTAACTGCGTTTCTTTTCATATTCTCCTGTCCATCTTGTATGTCGTGAAGTAAATCTTCAGTATTATAAATTATGTTCCTGAATTTCGCTCTATCTACAATAATTTAATTATGATAGCCAGTTTACAGTCAGTTCCTCAAGATGGTATACGCCGTAATGTGAAGTGTGACACCCGCAGCAACATCTCTGGTAGTGGTCTCGAAGCTGTACTCAATGTGCTTTTGCAGAGAGTATCGATGAACAGTGTGAGACTTGAATGTTTTGTTTTTTCGGTTGTAGTTTTGGCTATTTGCACGTATTTACAGCCAATTTAAACGCTGAAAAATGTCCAATATTTATCAAAAATGCCTTCTGAGGTCCTGGTTCGAACGAGGTAAACTGGGTCCTTCAAGAGGATAATGATCCGAAACATCGCAGCCGTTTCTGTACAACGTGGAAACAAGACAATTGGCTGTTCACGATGGATTGACCTGCAATGTCTCCGGGTGCAAATCCGGTCGAAAATGTTTGGTGGTATGTTACGATGAAACTTAAAGGAGAGCCAGCATATACTTTGAAGCAGTTGTCATATAAAATGAGGACGATATGGAGATCGTTACCGAGAGAGCATGCAGAAAATCTTGTGAAAAGGATGGCAAAAAGGTGCCAAGCTATAATCGATAATGGTGGTGATTTGATTAACTATTAGATAACCGTGCAATTAGTAATAAGATTTTCATGTAAACATATGTTTAAAATTGTGTGTTTTATTTCTTACAGGTGATGGCGTTGAAGTGACTGTATATGAGGTATTTGCTAATTTCCATTGGCCACTTGTGGTTTTTCAATCGATAACGCTAAGTATGAAACTTTATTTCATAGCATGTTGTTATCCTCTTTATATAGGTGATTGTAAAATTGTATTTGCAATTCCTGATGGTACCTGTGGCTTCATAATTAATGTGTTTCAAGTACAATTCTTTTTATACGAAGGCCTTTATGTCCAGCTAGAACCATTCCTGTCGTCATTAATTATTCACACAAGGTGATTTGCTTCCGTAGCCTTTACTGTTGTTGTGGTCTTCTGTCCAGAGACTGGTTTGACGCAGCTCAACATGCTGCTCTATCCTGTGCGAGCCTCTCCATCTCCGAGGAACTACTGCAACCTACATCCTTCTGAATCTACTTATTTTATTCATCTCTTGGTCTCCCTCTACGGTTTTTACCATCCACGCTTCCCTTCAGTACTAAATTCGTGATCACTTGATGCCTCAAAACATGTCTTACCAACTGATCCCTTCTTCTAGTCAAGGTGTGCCACAAATTCCTCAGCTCCCCAATGCTATCCAATACCTCCTCATTAGTTATGTGAACTACCCATCTAATCTTCAGCATTCTTCTGTAGCACCACATTTCGAAAGCTTCTATTCTCTTCTTGTCCAAACTATTTATCGTCCATGTTTCACTTCCATACATGGCTACACTCCATACAAATACTTTCAGAAACGACTTCCTGACACTTAAATCTATACTCGATGTTAACAAATTTCTCTTCTTCAGAAACGCTTTTCTTGCCATTGCCAGTCTACATTTTATATCCTCTCTGCTTTGACCATCATCAGTTAGTTTTCTCCCCAAATAGCAAAACTCCTTTATTACCTTAAGCCTCTCATTTACTAATCTAATTCCCGCAGCATCACCGGATTTAATTCGATTACATTCCATTATTCTCGTTTTGCTTCTGTTGATGTTCATCTAAAATCCTCCTTTCAAGACACTGTTCATTCCGTTCAGCTGCTCTTCCAGGTCCTTTGCTGTCTCTGACAGAATTACAATGTCGTCGGCGAACCTCAAAGGTTTGGTTCCTTCACCATGGATTTTAATTCCTACTCCGAATTTTTCTTTTGTTTCCTTTACTGCTTGCCCAATATACAGATTGAATAATATCGGGGATAGGCTACAACCCTGTTTCACTCCCTTCCTAACCACTGCTTCCCTTTCATGCCCCTTGACTCTTATGACTGCCATCTGAGCTGAAACTTCCGTATGACTGGAATTGTCCCGGATCGGGATTAGAACCTGGGATCTTTGCCTTTTGAGAGCAAGTGCTCTAGCGAATGAGCAGTCAAAACACAGCGCACGGCGCACCTTCGCCTGTCTACTTCACTAGAAATCCTACAAGGAAGAATATTCGGAAATAAAGTTGCAGATACTGAGTCGTTCTTGGACAGATCAATCGGTGCTCGCGAATACGAAAGGTCCCACTTCCGTCAGACTTTTCGTCTGACTTTAATCTGCCAGGAAGCTTTTAGTATTGTGGCTGTCAGTTGGAGACTTCATCGTAAATTGTCTCATGTCATTAACCACAAATACCATTATGGAATATGTGTACTGTGTGGTTATAATTAAAGCGCAGCTGATGACGGATGTTCAGTGTGGGCTGTAACTATTAAATGGCAGACAAACTTTGCAGATATTCAAATGCATTCACGCGGAACCAATTTAGGCTGGAAAAAATTAGTTCCAATTTTGGCCACCAGGTGAAAATGTGGCGCTGTACAGTGTCTCGTTGGCGTCTCCAGTACTTAATTTGAACAAACTGTGTAAGGAGCGGCTAGTAACAAAATCAACGTTATGCCCTTCCCGACATTTCCTACCCACGTCCCGTCCCTAATCCATTACATACGGAATCATTTCTAAACGTCTTTCTTGCATTCACAGCGCCAGATTTACAGATTTTCACCCGGTCACCTGGTGGCCACGTTAGAAATAATTCTTTGCAGCATAAATCGCTTGCACATATATCTACCAAGTTTCGCTTCCATTCGATAATTACAGCCCACACTGGACCTCTGTCAGTAGTTGCTCTTTAATTACAACCACCCGATATTGGCATGTCACTGAAGGAATCCGTATATCCCTGAAGTTTCTTCCGCGAGACGTTCAGTTATCAGCTTTGCTGTGACGGCACGTTTCTGTAGAATAACTACTTTCTCCTCTTAGTGGCATGAAGATTATACCATATGACATTACTGCGTGGAAGTATGCAAAGTATGCTACCAATTCTGTCTGGAGAGTAACACACTGAGAGAGATTTATGAGTAATGTCGTTATAAAATGACCTCGTATTGGATAGAGATGAAACATGAGGCGGAAAATACAGACAGCTCGGTGTTCGGAAAATATTAAGAAGATCTCATCAGAAAAGTAATATCAAGAACCATACGAAGGCGTTAATACCGCGGAAGCTAGAATGGTTTTCTCTTTTCTTTTTCAGAGGATCGTAGACAGCTGACACAAGCTCAGCCGCATTCAGATGCCAGCAACCTCTTCCGTCGCAGAGCAGTTTCCACAAATCTCTCCTGAGGTCGTCACAAACGCGTCGTGACGAAACGTCGGAGTCTGTTGACGTGCAAACCGCCGGGAACGCTGCCCAGCCACGCAGTATTTGCCAACATTTGCGTACGATCGCGCATTTCAGAACCGCTGACGGATGAGACGTTCCACGAATTTGTGCCACATCTGTAGATTTATCTCCACTTGATTATTTCCGTCGTGAACTGAAAACAGGGAATGTGGATATAATGTGACTCCAAAAATTATTCGTCTAAGTGTATGTACGAGGGTTGGAACTTAAATAGTGGCAATTATTTAATCACAACATATACAAAAGAGTTACATGTTTGCATCTGTTACCGTCCTTCAAAGTAGCCACCAGCTTTGTGTAGAGCCCGTTGCCAGCGATGTGGAAGGCGCAGTATACCGTTCGCAGAGACTGTTCTGTTGATGGTGCGAATGGAGCGGTCTACTGCCTGTCGCATCTCTGGAACAGTTCTGAAGCGAAAGCCACGAAGTGGTTCCTTCATCTTCGGAATCAAAAAGTCACAAGTCCGGGGAGCATGGTGGATGGTACAGTAAGTCGCAGCCCCATCGACCGAATAGAGCAGCCACAGCTTGCTGTGTGTGCGCCCGCGCATTGTCGTGCGAAATGATGGGTGGGTTGCGCAGAAAGTGTCGCCGCTTCTTTTCAAAAGCTGGTCGCAGCTTATGCTCCAAAAACGAACAGTAATACTGTGCATTGACGGACTGCCGTGATCGAACGTAATGCGTTACGGTAACACCATTACATTCGTATACGAGAATCACCGTAACTTCCACCATACTGGGGCTCTGACGCACTTTCGACTTTCGCGGCGACCCATAACGACGCCATTCGTTGGATTGCCGTTCAGTTGTGGCTCGTACGATGTGGCCCATGTCTCATCCAGTGTTACGATACGGCGTAAGAAAGCCACTCCTTCGCGCTCATAGCGCTCCAAATGCGTCTGAGCAGCGTCGTAACGCATCCATTTCTGCATTTCCGTCAAGTCGTGCGGAACCCATTGTGATGCAATTTATCGCATGCCCAGGCGTTCCTTCAGGATGCGAAGCACAGTCGATACGCTAATCCGGATTCGTGGGCGAGCTCACGAATCGTATGGCGTCGATCACTGTTCACTAACGCGGCAACAGCATGCACTCCATCCTCAGAGACGCTAGGACGACCTGCCCGATGCATGTCTGCCACAGTTTGCCGACCTTCGTTGAAGGCTCTTACCCAACGTGCCACTGTTCTTGAAACCTCCCCTTGGAAATATTTATGAACGTTTGTGCTGATAAACCCCTTACGTTATCTGATTTTCAAACAGCTGAGCAGAACAGAACGTGCACAGACATTTCTCTCTTTACGTAGTCAGATCATCACTAAACTGACACACAATATTTTAAGCGCAACGCAATCTGACTTTCAAAAATTTCTACAAAAGAATGGCTCTGACTAACAATAACCTATACCTTTCATGAATCACTTACCTCACAAAAATGTTCATTACTCGAACTACTGCAATACAGAGAGCGCCACTAATGCCAGCTAAATAAAAGATTCAAACTACTGAAGGCACGTACTACTGATAGGCATAGTTAGCAAATGAAAGATTTTGATCGAGAACAAACAATGTATTTACCTTAATAGTGTTCCATAGTCATAATATATATATATATCAGTTCATGATATCCAGTATTACAAATTTACTCTTTCTGATGGACACACGTCCAGATCGTCCGCACTCAGAATTCTGCCATCTCTCCCCCCACATCCACCACTGCTGGCGGCTCACCTCCAACTGCGCAACGCTACGTGCTGTTAACAGCCAACTGCCCAACACTACAATAGCAAATTCCAACAATGCAAACCAGCGACAGACTTCACACAGCACAGTCTGTGATTTTCATACAGAGCGCTAGGTGACGTTACCAACATAAAAACCTAAACAGCCTACTTACATTCTGTAGGGCAATGCCGATTCCCCGCACGCCTCTTGAAGACCTTGATGACACTGTCGTGCTGCACGACCTCTGGCACATTCACTCTTGATCCAACTCTGTTGTTCCTGTTCCGAAAACATAGTGACACGGTTACGTTAGACCGCTCGCTCGCAAGTGACTGTGTTTCCCCTGACTGTGCGCACGCCGGTGACGTGGGACGGGCGAGTCCATTTTCTCGGAGGTAAGGTAGGTATGTCAACAACGTCTGCTATCGGCGACAATAGTAGATTCCATTGCATAGTGTCTCCGCAGCAGTGTTGCCACTATTTAAGTTCCAACCTACGTATTAAAGAAGTAAGACTGTGACACGTGAAACGAAATGAATACAAAATCTAGAGAGACAATCCTGTGGAAATCATTTTGATTGCAAAGCGGAGAAGGAGGAGGAGGAGGAGGAGATTAGTGTTTTAAGTCCCGTCGACAACGAGGTCATTAGAGACGGAGCGCCACCCGGGGTAACCGCGCGGTCTTAGGCGCCTTGCCACGATTCGCGCGTCTCCCCCCCCCCCCCCCCTCCCCCTCGGAGGTTCGAGTCCTCCCTCCGGCATGTGTGTGTCTGTTGTCCTCCACATAAGTTAGTTTAAGTTAGATTAAGTAGTGTGTAAGCCTAGGGACCGATGATCTCAGCAGTTTGCTCCCACAGCAACTTACCACCACCACCGAACGAAGAACGAAGACTTCTGGAATGAAGTCATTTTTTTCTTATAAAAGTAAATATATTCGGGTCGGATGGCAGGTGAATGGTGTGGCGTATGAAAATCGCGGAGATGGTGCCGCAGAAAATTGTGACAGCGGTGAAACACTATGTCAGTTCAATGATCGTGTGTGTGCGAACGAGTACTGCAGGAGTTCAAAAACTACATTTTATAGAGAGTGTGATGGATCAAAAAATATTTATGAATATCTTAAAGGAATATCTGGCAGTGCCGAAAAATTAGGTCCCTAAGGAAAGTACATCTTTCAACAAGACAACGACATGAAGCATGCAGTTGGAAATACGCCAAAATGATATCCCAAAACGATTCAAAAACAGTAATAACTGCAAAGGCGAACTCATTAAATGTTGATTTCTGTAATCTAAAGCACGTTTTCGGGCTCTGTACCAAAAACATGAATGGACGAGTACTATATGAAGTAACTTTCGCGTGAAATTTTCTATTTTGCTACCCTTGTTATCGCTATGAATGTATTTTGTTTCTTTATTTTTCAATAAAAATGTTTTACTGATGTGCTTTCCACAGGATTCGTTCTAATTCTGTATTATTTTCACGTGCCACAGATTACATTCCCCCCCCGCCCCTTTTTTTTAAAAAAAATACATCTAGGCGAATACTTTTTGGACTCACTGTATTTTGCTGCCGAAGACGATGCGAGCACACGGAAAAGACAGTGGCTTCAGACGTCTGTGAATAGTGAAGGTGTACTTCATGTAGCAAAATCGGAAACCCCACAAATCGATGTGTAACGATGTAGCCTGCATAGGCTGTAATACTTATTTTCTTTTTCCTAACCTAGCATTATTATGTAACGTTTATTGATTGTTTTTGTCATTTTTATATTTCAAAAAGCATCTATTTTATGTTCCCAAATACGTGGTACACTGGAGTAATATTAGTCGAATACAATCCAGATGATGAGGAGATGGTTGAAATTTAAGAGACCTGTCAAGGAAGAAACAATGTGCAAAGAAGCGGGATACGGAAATAGTAAGCAATGGGGAGATACTCTTTAAGTTCTCTGAGCCTATAGACACTGCGATAATGAAAAGCTCAGTGGACAGTTCAGCTGAAGAGAAATGGAAATCTCTGAAAAGGGTCATAACAGAATTTGGAAAGAAAAACGTAGGTACAAGAAAAGTAACTGGAAGAAGCCATGGATGACGGTGGAAATTCTTCAGTTGATCGACGAAAGAAGGAAGTTCAAAAATGTTCAGGGAAATTCAGGGGTACAGAAATACAAGTAACTTAATAACGAGCTAAATAAGAAGTGCAGAGACGGTAAGGAGAAGCCGCCTCATGAAAAATGTGAAGAAATCGAAAAAGAAATGTTTGACGAGAGGGAAAAGTCAAATTCGGTGAAATTAAAAGAAAAGGCAGTAAAATTAGGAAAGTAATGGGAATTACACTGTTAAATGCAGAGGAGAGAGTGGACAGATAGAAAAAGTACACTGAAGCCCTCTGTGAGGTGGAGGAAGACGAAGAACCAGGAGTCTACAGAGAATAAATAAGCGTTGCAAGATTATAATTTAAAAGAGATTTAGAAGACTTAAGATCCAATAAGAGAATCATGATAGATAACATTCCGTCCGAATTTCTAAAATCATTGGGAGAAGTAGCAACAAAATGACTTTTCGCGTTGGTATGTAGAATGTGTGAGAATGGTAATACACAATCACACTTTCGGAAAATATCACTCACATGATCCGAAAGATTACAAGCGCGAGAATTATTGCGCAATCAACTTAACTCATCTTCCAGGTTGCTGGTAAGGATAACATACAGAAGAATGGGGAAGAGTTAAGTATGTGCTAGATCGATGATCAGACTGGCGTAAGAAAGGTAAGGGCACCAAAGAAGCAGTTCTGATTTTAGGGTTGATAATAGTAGCAATGCTGAAGAAAAATCAAGACACGTTCGTAGGATTTGTCGATTTCGAAAAAGCGTGCGTTAAGGTAAAATAGTGCATCATATGCGAAATTCTGAGAAAAATTGGCGTAATCTGTAGGGAAAGAAAGGTAATATACACTACGTACAAGAACCAAGAAGGAGCAATAAAACTGGAAGGACCGGGATTAGCCGAGCGGTCTGGGGCGCTGTAGTTATGGGCTGCGCGGCTGGTCCCGGCGGAGGTTCGAGTCCTCCCTCGGGCATGGGTGTGTGTGTTTGTCCTTAGGATAGTTTAGGTTAAGTAGTGTGTAAGCTTAGGGACTGATGACCTTAGCAGTTAAGTCCCACAAGATTTCACACACATTTTATTATTTTTTTAAACTGAAAGGAAAAGAACGAAGAGCCGCGCGGAGTGGTCGTGTGGTTTGAGGCGTCCATGTCAAGGACAGAGCGGCCCCTCCCGCAGGAGGTTCGAGTCCTCCCTCAGGCATGGGTGTGTGTGTGTTGTTCATAGCGTAAGTTACTTTAATAAGCGGTTTGGTCCCTTAGGAATTCATAAACACATTTGAATATTTTTGAACCAAATGCTCCGATTAAAAAGGGTGTTTGATAGGGACGCAGTCTTTCGTCCGCCTGGTGTTCAGTCCATACACTGCAGAACCAATATTTCAAGACTGCGATCAAAATTCAAGGTGAAAGGATATCAATGATAAGATTCGCTGCTGACATTGCCAACCTCAATGAGAGTGAAGAAGATTTACATGATCTGGAGATTGAAGCCGGCCTGGGTGGCTGAGCGATTCTAGGCGTTACAGTCTGGAGCCGCGTGACCGCTACGGTCGCAGGTTCGAATCCTGCCTCGGGCATGGATGTGTGTGATGTCCTTAGGTTAGTTAGGTTTAAGTAGTTCTGAGTTCTATGGGACTGATGACCTCAGAAGTTAAGTCCCATGGTGCTCAGAGCCATTTTGGAGATTGTAATGCTCTGGTTAGTACAGAAAATGGTTGTAGAGTAAATCGAAGAATGATGAAAGTAGCTGAAACGAGTCCAGGGGGAAACTTAACATCAGAATTGGGTATCACGAAGTAGACGAAGTTACGGTGTTCTGCCACCTAGGGCAAATGACCGGTGATGGACGGAGCAAAGAAGACATCAAAAGCAGACTATCACTGGCAGAAAAAGCATTCCTGGCCAAGAAAAGTCTACTAATATCAAACATAGACACACATTTGAGGAAGAAATTTCTGAGAAAGTACGTTTGGAACACACCATTGTATGGTAGTGAAACATGCACTGTGGGAAACCTGCACGAGCGGGAATCGACGCATTTGAGGTGTGGTGTTGCAGAAGAATGGTGTAAATTAGGTGGAGAGATAAGGCAAGGAATGAGGATGGTCTCCGGAGAAATGGCGAGGAAAAGAATATATGGAAAACACTGACAGAAACAAGGGACAGGATAGTAAAAAATGGTTCAAATGGCTCTGAGCACTATGGGACTTAACTACTGAGGTCATCAGTCCCCTAGAACTTAGAACTACTTAAACCTAACTAACCTAAGGACATCACACACATCCATGCCCGAGGCAGGATTCGAACCTGCGACCGTAGCGGTCACGCGGTTCCAAACTGACGCGCTTACAACCGCACGGCCACACCGGCCGGCGACAGGATAGTAGGACATTTGTTAAGAGATCAGGGAATGACTAGAGGATGCCGAAGAGGGTAAACACTGTAGAGGAAGACAGAGACAGGAATACATCCAAGGAAATAATTGAGAGCGTAGATGTGCTACTCTGAGGAGAAGAGGGTGGCACAGCTGAGAAATTCGTGGCCGGCCGCACAAAACCAGTCATAAGACTAATGAATCCAAAGGACAAGAAAAGCCAGTACATTATACTCGACTGCGAACGTTTTCCAGAAACTAAAGTAATATTAAGTGTGCCCGAAGGAAACCTAACAGGACCTCTAATGGTTTTAGCATTGTCAGAATCAGCAGCACTGGAAGACTGCTCGCAGAAGAGGAATGCGTCGTGGTACGATCGTAATGAAATGCAGAAAGAATTGGACAAACTTTCCACTTGATGTTATGAATGGCAGTTCCCTTTACATGTCGATAAATGCAAGGTAAATCCTACAACTATGAGAAAACATCGTATTAATCTGATTAAGTGTTAGTGGTGAACGTCTTTTGTACATCACATCGAGTATGAATTTAGTGGTAGTACGACCCATAAATTCAGTCGCATCGCAGGCGAATGGGAGACTCAGGTTTTTGTTGTTGGTATCTAGAAAAGTGCAGTGCATCTGTAAAGCGAATCCCATACACAGATGCAGTGCAGGACCGTTCCAGTGTTTGGAGTCTGTATCAAGTAGGCGTGACTGGGGGCATGGAACGAGTTCAGGATCGTAGTAGGTCAAATGCTAGAATAACTTACATCGGAGACCTTGGAAGGCAGACGAAGTTCTCGTGAAGCTCTGTAGGGTAGATTTAGGAAACCTTTAGTGGAAGATGACTGCGGGACTATAACGCTGCTACCAAGGTATATCTCGCATAGGAAAAGACGAGAAAGATCAGGGCGCGTACTGAGGCATACATCTTTCCCTCGCTCAATAGGCTAATTGGATACTGATAAAGCTGGTGCCATGTACCTTCTTATGGGGTAAATCTGTGCTCCGATTACAACCATGCTATGTGCCCCTACCGCAGAAATCTAGATCTGTTATCGAATTTTTCTTGGAAATCGCCTACTCTCGTACAAGAGAAAAAAGCAAAGGATACCTGTATGACTCCATATAGATACATACAAACTTTTGCATCATCTCGGTTCTGAGAGTTCCGGAACCTGTATAGAAAATTGGATTAGAGATCAACATAAACATCATTGAAACATCCTGGCAGATTAAAAAACAGACTGTGACTCGAAATCGGGTCCTTTGCCTCCGCTGCAGTGAAAATCTCATCCTGGAAATATCATCCAGGCTGTGGTTAAGCCACATCTCCGTAATGTCCTCTCTTCCAGGACTGCTAGTTCTGCAAGGTTCGCAGAAGGACTTCTGTGAAGTTTGGAAGGTAGGAGACGAGGTACCGGCAGAACTGAAGCCGTGAGAGAGGGTCGTGAGCCGTGCTTGGGTAGCTCAGTTGGTAGAACACTTGCACGCGAAAGGCAAAGGTCCCGAGTTCAAGTCTCGGTCCGTAACATAGTTTTAATCTGCCCGGAAGTTTCATATCAGCGCACACTCCGCTGCGGGATGAAAATCTCATTCTGATAGACATCACTTCCGACCTTTTTATTGCTTATGAAAATCACACACTGCATGTTGTACCACCATACCGTGAGACCTTCAAACATCATAGTCCAGATTGCTGTACACAGTAGCACGTCCTCTTGCACTGATGCATGCCTGTATTCGTTGTGGCATACTACTCATAAGTTCATCAAGGCACTGTTGGTCCAGATTGTCAGATTCCTCAACGGCGATTCGGCGTAGTTCCCTCAGAGTGGTTGGTGGGCCACGTCGTCCATAAAAAGCCCTTTTCAATCAATTCCAGGCATGTTCGATAGGGTTCATGTCTGGAGAATACGCTGGCCACTCTAGTCGAACGATGTCGTTATCCTGAAGGAAGTCATTCACAAGTTGAGCACGATGGGGGAGCGAATCGTCGTCCATGAAGACGGGTGTTTCTCCAATATGCTGCCGATATGGTTGCACTATCTGTCACAGAATGCCATTCACGTATCGTACAGCCGTTACGGCGCCTTCCATGACCACCGACGGCGTACGTCGGCCACACATAATACCACCTCAAAACAGCATGGAACCTTCACCTCGCTGCACTCGCTGGACAGTGTGTCTAAGGCGTTCAGTCTGATGCGGTTGCCTCCAAACACGTCTTCGACGATTCTCTGATTGAAGGCGTAAGTGACACTCATCGGTGAAGACAACGTGATGCCAATCCTGAGGGTCAGTCAGTAATTAAAGAGACAAATTGGTGTCGAGAACAAAAAACAATACTTTTTCTACTTTTGAACATAATCCCCTTGAACATTTATGCACTTGTCCCAAGGGGCTACAAGCTTTTTTATTCGGGTTGCAAAGAACTCTTTATCGTGATGTTTGAACCAAGTTCCCACAAACTTTTTCACGTCCCCGTTGTCCTGGAACATCTTCCTACGTAATGCCTCCTTCAGTGCACCAAACAAATAGAAATCAGTAGGTGCTAAGTCAGGACTGTAAGGGGGATGAGGCAGTACTTCCCAGCCCATTTTGTCGACGGTTTCACGGGTTAGTTGAGCAATATGAGGGCGTGCTGGAGAATCACAACTCTCCACTGAGATCCACGACGTCTCTCTAATCATGGCTCACTTCACCTTGTTTAAAAGTAAATCCGAGCGGTATTGGCTATTCACTGTACGCTGCTCTTCGAGATAATCACAAAAAAACTGGACCTTCAAAATACCGACAACATGACTTTTCCCGTTGATGCTTGGTTTTGAATTTTTTCTTGACAGATAAGTTGGTGTTCTTTCACTCCCTACTTTGTCTTTTTGATTCTGGCTCATATTAGTGAACCCAAATTTAATCACAAGTTAATTTTTTTTTGTTCAAAATGAAACTCCTCCAGCTCTACTTAAGATTTTACTAGTTTCGACGTTGCATCAACGCCATCTTGAGGCCCGTGCACTTTCATGAAATCAATTGTGTGTGGCTCAGTACTAGAAGTCCTTGGTGAGTCGAAACTAGTAGCCAAATAAATATTAAACCTTAAGTACAGCTGGAGGTGTTTCATTTTGAACAGAAATTTATACCATCTGTGTCCCACCTTCATCCAATTTAAATATGGATGTACGAAGAGTTAAAATTTTGTTGAGAAAGTGCTCACCTTCTTTTTCATAAAGTTCCTTTAGCTCTGTGCACACTCTAAACCTTGTTTCCTTGTGTAGCCGCGTCAACTCCTTTGGGACCAATCTTGCACATGTTTTGCGGTACTTCAGCTTGTTACAGATAATGTTATGAACGGTATCAGTACTAACTTGAATCTCACCAACTATCATTTCCACAGTCAGACGGCGGTCGGCACGGATAATGTCATCAATTCGACTTTCAAGTAAATGAATTGAAACTGCAACTGGCCAGAACGGTGTCCGTCAGTCACTGAGTCGCGGCCGTTTTAGAACTGCTCTACCCACTTGTAAAAAAATTGCACGATTCATACAACCTACACCATATAATTTAGACATTCTGCAGTATATATTCACTGGTTTCTCGCCTTCAGCAAGTAAAAAACTAATAACAGAACGTTGTTCAATTAATCGGGACGTTTCAAGTGGACTCGCCATCTCAAAATGTATTTTTGACGTTATAAACAAACCAATGTTGATACATCAGCTGATCAGGGCTCATCCCAGTGATGCCATCTTAAAGCTAAAAAAGTAACAAACTTGTCCTACTAACAGTTTTATCCGCGGACCAATTTGTCTCTATAATTATTGGATGACCCTCTTAGAAATCTTATTAAGTGGAGATCATCGCATGCTGGTATAATGCTGCTATGTTTTCCACAAAACTGCCGCTTATCGGTAATAAAGAGCCAACATTGGTATTTCAGTGGACAACGAGACGATACCAAAGATAACCGTAAATCAAAGCTGTTAAATTTCAGAGATTTTAATCTACTTCCAACACGGCCGTTGTCTCTCAGGGGCGCTGCTTGCTTACGCCGCTGTGTGTCGGAATGGGTCCGGGCCGTTACCGTTGCGGGCCTAGTTGTGATCTCTCGGCGCGGTCCGGAGAGCCAATCCCTATAGGAGCGGAAAGTTTTCGAGAGGCCCGGCAGACGTGCTCAAGGGCCTTGAGCGCGGCTCCCCGGGCTCGCAGCGAAATTGGAATCCCGCTGGCGCCGGGGCAACATCATTGGCGCCAGCGGTTCGACTGGGTACTGGCCAGGCTGCCAGCGCGAAACAGACTTCTCTGGACCGAGTGGTGGCGCGTGACTTAGCCAGTAAAATGTTCAAATGGTTCAAATGGCTCTGAGCACTATGGGACTTAACATCTGAGGCCATCAGTCCCCTAGAATTTAGAACTACTTAAACGTACCTAACCTAAGGACATCATACACATCCATGACCGAGTCAGGATTCGAACCTGCGACCGTGGCAGCAGCGCCTAGAACCGATCGGCCACAGCGGCTGGTCAGTGAAATGTCTGATGAGCTGCTTCGCTATCTGAGGTAGTTGAAACGCTACGGCATTCTACTCGACGGCGCCCCTTTCGGCTCCTGGTTGTAGAGGAAACTGTCTTCAGACAAGGGAAGAAAAATACTGCCCGGTACTTTGTTGATCGCCAGACTGCTCTCCCAGTGTGCTGGGTTAAGTTGCACACTACTACTCACTGTGTCACAGAGTGGGGCCATGTGATGCTGATATCAGCCCGTTGGGCGAAAGTCTTCCGGTCCTCAGGCCGAGAGGCAGAACAGGAACTGTGCATAGTTGGCCATAAGTAATACAAAAAAATGACACGGCTGAAAATATACGGCAATACGAGCAAAAACGTTCCAGTAAACATTGACCAGCCACTAAATTGAGTATGAAATAGTGCCACAGTTACTAAAATGTATTTTTAATGTTGTTGTTGTTGTTGTTGATGTTGTTGTGGTGATCTTCAGTCCTGAGACTGGTTTGTTGCAGCTCTCCATGCTACCCTATCCTGTGCAAGCTTCTTCATCTCCCAGTACTTACTGCAACCTACATCCTTCTGAATCTGCTTAGTGTATTCCTCTCTTGGTCTCCCTCAACGATTTTTACCCTCCACGCTGCCCTCCAATGCTAAATTTGTGATCCCTTGATGCCTCAGAACATGTCCTACTAACCGGTCCCTTCTTTTTGTCAAGTTGTGCCACAAACTCCTCCACTATTCTATTCAATACTTCATCATTAGTTATGTGATCTACCCATCTAATATTCAGCATTCTTCTGTAGCACCACATTTCAAAAGCTTCTATTATCTTCTTGTCCAAACTATTTATCGTCTATGTTTCACTTCCGTACAAGGTTACACTCCATACAAATACTTTCAGAAACGACTTCCGGACACTTAAATATATACTCGATGTTAACAAATTTCTCTTCTTCAGAAACGCTTTCCTTGAGATTGCCAGGCAACATTTTATATCTTCTCTACTTCGACCATAATCAGTTATTTTGCTCCCAAAATAGCAAAACTCCTTTACTACTTTAAGTGTCTCATTTCCTACTCTAATTCCCTCAGCATCACCCGACTTAATTCGACTACATTCCATTATCCTCGTTTTGCTTTTGTTGATGTTCATCTTATATCCTCCCTTCAAGACACCATCCATTCCGTTCAACTGCTCTTCCAAGTCCTTTGCTGTCTCTGACAGAATCACAATGTCATCGGCGAACGTCAAAGTTTTTATTTCTTCTCCATGGATTTTAGTACCTACTCCGAACTTTTCTTTTGTTTCCTTCACTGCTTGCTCAATATACAGATTGAATAACGTCGGGGAGAGGCTACAACCCTGTCTCACTCCCTTCCCAACCACTGCTTCCCTTTCATGCCCCCTCGATTCTTATAACTGCCATCTGGTTTCTGTACAAATTGTAAATAGCCTTCCGCTCCCTGTATTTACCCCTGCCACCTTTAGAATTTGAGAGTATTCCAGTCAACATTGTCAAAAGCTTTCTCTAAGTCTACAAATGCTAGAAACGTAGGTTTGCCTTTCCTTAACCTTTCTTCTAATATAAATCGTAAGGTCAGTATTGCCTCACGTGTTCCAATATTTCTACGGAATCCAAACTGATCTTCTCCGACGTCGGCTTCTACCAGTTTTTCCATTCGTCTGTAAAGAAATCGTGTTAGTATTTTGCAGCTGTGACTTATTACACTGATAGTTCGGTAATTTTCACATCTGTCAACACCTGCTTTCTTTGGGATTGGAACTATTATATTCTTCTTGATGTCTGAGGGTATTTCGCCTGTCTCATACATCTTGCTCACCAGATGGTAGAGTTTTGTCAGGACTGGCTCTCCCAAGGCTGTCAGTAGTTCCAATGGAATGTTGTCTACTCCCGTGGCCTTGTTCCGACTCAGGTCTTTCAGTGCTCTGTCAAACTCTTCATGCAGTATCATATCTCCCATCTCATCTTCATCTACATCATCTTCCATTTCCATAATATTGCTCTCAAGTACATCGCCCTTGTATAGATCCTCTAATACTCCTTCCACCTTCCTGCTTTCCCTTCTTTGCTTAGAACTGGGTTTCCATCTGAGCTCTTGATATGCATACAAGTGAATCTCTTTTCTCCAAAGGTCTCCTTAGTTTTCCTGAAGGCAGTATCTATCTTACCCCTAGTGATATGCGCCTCTACATCCTTACATTTGTCCTCTAGCCATCCCTGCTTAGCCATTTTGCACTTCCTGTCGATCTCATTTTTGAGACGTTTGTATTCCTTTTTGCCTGCTTCATTTACTGCATTTCTGAATTTTCTCCTTTCATCAATTAAATTCAATATTTCTTCTGTTACCCAAGGATTTCTACTAGCCCTCGTCGTTTTACCTACTTCATCCTCTTCTGCCTTCACTACTTCATTCCTCAGAGCTACTCATTCTTCTTCTACCGTACTTCTTTCCCCCATCCCTTATTCTCCCCGTGAAACTCTGTACAACCTCTGGTTTAGAGAGTTTACCCAGTTCCCATCTCCTTAAATTCCCACCTTTTTGCCGTTTCTACAGTTTTAATCTGCAGTTCATAACCAATAGATTGTGGTCAGAGTCCACATCTGCCCCTCGAAATGTCTTACAATTTAAAACCTGGTTCCTAAATCTCTATCTTACCATTATATAATCTATCCGATATCTTCTAGTATCTCCAGGATTCTTCATGTATACAACCTTCATTCATGATTCTTGAACCAAGTGTTAGCTATAATTAAGTTATGCTCTGTGCAAAACTCTACCAGGCGGCTTCCTCTTTCATTTCTTAGCCCCAGTCCATATTCACCTACTATGTTTCCTTTTTTACCTTTTCCTACTCTCGAATTCCAGTCACCCATGACCATTAAATTTTCGTCTCCCTTCACTACCTGAATAATTTCTTTTATCCCGTCATACATTTCATCAATTTCTTCATCACCTGCAGAGCTAATTGGCATATAAACTTGTACTACTGTAGTAGGCGTGGGCTTTGTGTCTATCTTGGCCACAATAATGCGTTCACTATGCTGTTTGTAGTAGCTTACCCGCACTCCTATTTTTTATTCATTATTAAACCTACTCCTGCATAACCCTGTATTCACCTGACCAAAAGTCTTGTTCCTCCTGCCACCGAACTTCACTGATTCCCACTATATCTAACTTTAACGTATCCATTTCGCTTTTTAAATTTTTTAACCTACCTTAAGGGATCTGACATTCCACGCTCCGATCCGTAGAACGTCAGTTTTGTTTTCCTGATAATGACGTCCTCTTGAGTAGTCCCCACCCGCAGATCCGAATGGGGGACTATTTTACCTGCGGAATATTTTACCCAAGAGGACGCCATCATCATTTAACCATACAGTAAAGCTGATTGCCCTCGGGAAAAATTACGGCTGTAGTTTCCCCTTGCTTTCAGCCATTCAGAGTACCAGCACAGCAAGGCCGTTTTGGTTAGTGTTGCAAGGCCAGGTCAGTCAATCATCCAGACTGTTGCCCTTGCAACTACTGAAACGGCTGCTGCCCCTCTTCAGGAACCACATGTTTGTCTGGCCTCTCAACAGATACCCTTCCGTTGTGGTTGCACCTACGGTACGGCCATCTGTGTCGCTGTGGCTCGCAAGCCTCCCCACCAACGGCAAGGTGCATGGTTCATGGGGGGGGGGGGGGAGGATTTTAAATTTAAACTGTTCTAATAACTTCCCAGCTAATAAGAACCATAATACCGCTTCAGCACTTTGCAATTTAATTGGGTGCAGCACCAATTGCGATTTTATTTTCTAACACAACGATCTATTCCAGCCACCAAGACCATTTTCAATAGGTTACCTAAATTAAATACATAACACTCTTAAGAAAAAGCATGCTCCAAGTGTAATAAGTTTCATGAGCAAAAAAGTAACAACGAACGCCATCAAAACAATACTGCATAGTGAATTATGCAACGTTGTGTAACAACTCGCCAAAAATGTGAGAACGTAGCACACAGAGTGCGCCAGGAAGAAAGGTCAGTATTCAAGGACGTAACATGAAGGCTCATTGGACTAAAAGTCCTCTTAGGGACAAAGGCTCTACTCCAAATAGTTTACGAGATAGTACACGTGTAGTGCAGATTTTGTTTTGCGAGACAACATCTCAAGCGAATTTACCCTAATCGCCGGCCGAAGTGGCCGTGCGGTTAAAGGCGCTGCAGTCTGGAACCGCAAGACCGCTACGGTCGCAGGTTCGAATCCTGCCTCGGGCATGGATGTTTGTGATGCCCTTAGGTTAGTTAGGTTTAACTAGTTCTAAGTTCTAGGGGAGTAATGACCTCAGCAGTTGAGTCCCATAGTGCTCAGAGCCATTTGAACCATTTACCCTAATCCCTGGATTGGTTGCGGAAGTAAAATTAACAGGCCACCAACATCGCTAGACCTTATGCCTTTACACTTTTGTTTATGTAGCTGTATCAAGTTTGAGGTGTACAAACGAAATGTGAGTACCCGAGTTGAACTGCTGGGTCGTACCACGGACGTTACTGCCTTCATTAAGGAAGACAGGTACTCAGTTAAGCAACACATGTTCTCCTAAGAGTACGCAAATGCAATGAAGGTGGGATATTCGAACTGTTATTGTGAACTGTGCATCCGCTGTAATGTGATTTTTTTCAATAATGAAATTGGCCAACTGCTGTGCAGTTGACATGTTATTCTATTTTAATTACCAGTTTGGCATTCCATTATGCCATCTACCGTCCCCTGCATAATAAAAAGGCTATATTTGTAGTACGGATAATATCAGTTGTTGTTGCCCTCAATTTAATACTTGACCAGCCGCTGTCCCATGTCCACAATGGATCAACAGAGACTGAATGTACCATACCAGGTGTTGAGACGAGCCCGTGAATTCATCGCCAACAAAACTGAATTGATGGCAACAACAACTGCTATTGACTATATACAAGTATACTCTTTTTATTATGCAGAAGCCTGAAGATGACGTAATGGAATGGGGAAACTCAAGTGCGCGGCTCTTGGTGAATTTCATTGTTAAATACTTTATCAACCGCTGACCTATGTCCACAATGGATCAATAGAGACTGAATGTACCACACCAAGTGATACGACAAGCTCGTGAATTCATCAGCAACAAAATTAAAATGATGGAAACAACTACTACTGACTACACTTCAAGGATATTCTTTTAATTTTGCAGAGCCCCGAACATGGGATAATGGAATGCCAAAACGGTTGGTTAAAATAAAGCAATATAACATCCTAAATGCACGGCTCTTGGTGAATTTCATTGTTAAATATTTGACCAGCCGCTGTCCCATGTCCACAATGGATCAACAGAGGCTGTAATGTGACGTGTGCGATACTGAATAGGGGGGGGGGGGGAGCAGGAAAGGCCGTGAGCCGAAGCAAATAATACATTGGTTTAAAAGCAAATCAAAATACCGAAAAAAACTGAGTTTAAAAGATTTACATAGACACAGAAAACGTCGCAAAAACCAATACGAAAAAAGTAAGCACGACGCTCAGAAAATCTTGTCGAAAGCGGCGTCCAAGTTGGAAAGGAAGTGATGGCAGACAAATGGGATCAGTAAATACATGTCTGCAAGCATACAAGATGATTAAGTGACATGAAGCCTGAGGTGAATAGAGTGGCCTATTACTTACAGTAAGCAAGCAAACCTCAGGAACTGTGTAGCGTTAAGTAACGGCAGTGCATTCATTTAAACTCCAACATAGCGAACACATTTCGCAGACCATACAAAGTTATTTTATTATTTATTTTTTAAGTTTTCATCACAAACTTTTTCTTATTATAGTGCACATGCTTATAAATTTCTAACTCTTCGAATGCCCTTCTCCATTTTATGTAAAGTAGTAAGGTTGTTGTCAGTATTAGTATAATATATCTTCTGCAATTTTTCTTCCTGCTTGTATATATTCCTTGTATCTGATTTGGAAGTTTCTGCCTGTTTGACCGATGTAAAAAGCGTCGCAGTCAGTACAACAGATTTTATGTATACCTGATATTGCAGACTTGTTGTTTTACTTTCAATACTACGTGTGTTAGTGTTCTTGAAAGCAATTCTAACATTAAACGTGTAGAACAGCGCAACGAGATTATATGAAATATTACCAGAATACGGAAGCAAGATAAATTTCATTCTATCTGCAGGATCGTCACTATATTTGTTGCCTGTAATCTGAAGAACTACAGAAATATATATAATTACTTTTGGATTAGCGAAAGCCATTTCTGAATTAAATATGGCTCAAAACTGGTTTCACTACGATTTAGCTATAATTTGAGTTCTGCTCATCACTGCCTGAAAGAAGATTCATTTCTGTTATCCTGGTGGTATTAATTAATTATTATTGACATCTGTGTACCATTCTTTCGGTAAATACCAAAATAATGATTCTGATTGACATGTGAAACAGAGAAATCTAATTAATCAATCGACGAATGTTGTTGATCTTTTGCAGGATAAAGTTCGTTTACCTTGAGAGCTAACAGATCGATGTCATTTTTAGATACTGATACAACAGAATGATGTAATCTACATGTCATTTATGATAAACTATTTTCTATGCCTCTTGTAGATGTTTATTGAAAAATATGTATTCAAGATAATTAATAAATGTATTAGTAATTGTGCCAGTAAGTGGATAAACCAAGGCTAATTTTTCTTTCGATATAACAACGTTACTTTTGAAAGAGACTTATTTATAATCAAGTGTTATTGTTAATACATCAGTAAGTTCAACTATGGCACCGATTGATAATGTTTTGTGAGTGAGGAGACTGACTGCAATTATATAGGTTGACAGTAACAAATGAAGCTCATATGGTTTCTTGTGGGATGGTAATGGGGCTAAGTGGTTAAGCTACTTTGTAGCAATTTTAAAATTCTCTAAACGTTATCAATAGTGTTTTTCGAAAAGAGTGTCGGTTTCCCTCCAGGGATTCCCATTTGAGTTCCCGAAGCATCTCCGTAACACTTACGTGTTGTTCGAACCTACCGGTAACAAATCTAGCAGCCCTCCTCTGAATTGTTTCTACGTCTTCGTTCAGTCCGACCTGGTATGGATCCCAAACTCTCGAGCAGTACCCAAGAACAGGTTGCACCAGCGTCCTATATGCGGTCTCCTTTACAGGTGAACCACTCTTTCCTAAAATTCTCTCAATAAACCGAAGTTGACGATTCGCCTAATCCTGCCACAGTTCTCACACGCTCGTTCCATCTCATATCGCTTTGCAACGTTACGCCCAGATATGTAAACGACTTAACTGGGTCAAGCTGGAAACAATAATACTGTATCCGAACCTTACATAATTGATCTTCTTACTCTTCCGCATTAATTAACATTTTTGCACATTTAGGCTTAGCTACCATTCAACACACGAACAGGAAATTTTTTCTAAGTCGTCTTGTATCTTCGTACAGTCACTCAATTTCGTCACCTTACCGTACACCTCGGCATCACCAGCAAACAATCGCGGATTGCCGCCCACCCTCTCCGCCAAATCACTCCTGACGATACCATTGTCTCTGATGAACACCCGCCGTCGAGGACAACATACTGGGTTTTATTATTTAAGAAGTATTCGTGCCACTCACATCTCTGTAAACTAATTGCATAAGCTCGTACCTTAGTTAACAGCCTGCAATGGGACACCGTGTCAAATGCTTTCCGGAAATCTAAAAATATGGAATCTACCAGTTGCCCTTCATCCATATGTCATGCGAGAGTAGGGCAAGCTGAGTTTCGCACGAGCTATGCTTTCTAAAACCGTGCTGATTCGTGGACGTATGCTCCTCAGTCTCGAAAAGGTTTACTATATTCGAACTGGCAATATGTTATTCTGCAGCAAACCGACGTTAGGGATATTGGTCTGTAATTTTGCAGATTCGTTCTTTTGCCCTTGTTGTATACTGGGGCAACTTGCGCTTTTTTCCAGTCTCTTGGGACTTTGTGCTGGGCGAGAGATACACGATAAATCCAAGCTAGGTAAGGGGCGATTGCGGTAGAGTACTCATTGTAAAATCGAACTGGGATTTCATCCGGATCTGGTGATTTATTTCCTTTCAAATCTTTCAGTTGTTTCTCTACGCCAGGAATGCTTATTACTAGAGGCCGGATTATATGAATCACAAAAATCTTAAAATATGCATGCAAATATGCATAAAATGGTTAAAAATGCATGAAAAGTGTCGAAATGTCCAAGATCAAATAATAAAAAAAAAATGGTAGTTACTGCGTGTATTATATCTCTAAGTCGAACCTGTGCATATCAGTTACGAGGAAGAGCGCGGACCACGTGAAAAATTCGTACATTTAGAACGCTGATATCATTTTCTGAATACCTTCTGATAGAGGTTAGGAAGGGGATCTTTCTGGGACTATTTTCTAAAAATTTGCAAAATGCGGACGGATATCGTGTTTCAAGAATTGTCCTTTTTTGCTATTGTTGTCGGTAATAGGCGGATGCGATGCAAGTGAGTCGCAGCGAAATAATCGATATATAAAGTAACAATTTCGAGATATATCACATGCAGAGGGGCGAGCTCAAAGAACTCCGTAATATTTTATTTAGAAAACAACATATAATCATGATTTTTTTAACATAATTAACTTTTAATTAATACTAATGGATCAAAGCATCATTTACAATTTATTTTACATTTTTCTGCTATTGTAAATATAAACGACCTAGTACTTTTCCAATTGTTCGGTACTAAGATTGTGTTTTCGGTCACTCAAAACATTTTTATAAGCAGAAAAAGACCGTTCTACATCAACTGACGTAACTGAGCAGTATTCGAATTTGGGTGCTATGTTGGCACTTATTGTTTTTCGTAAAAGTTCACCTGTCCCATTAAAAAACAATCAATTTTGGACAAGGGTTCAAAGCCTGGGTTATTGTATAAAATTTTTTCAAACTTTTATTTAAGTTTTCTTGGTAATACCTCAGGCCCTCTGGGAATGAGGAGTTCACTATAATAATTTTATTCAGCACGGAAGAGGTTCACTCTACGGCAAACCTTGAGTTTCAGGCTTTTTAATACTTGCAGGTATATGGGAAAAATGAATGCTAATCACAGTAATATCTTTTTAATACCGAAATCATTGAAAGCTTCCTTGCACTGGCAATTTGCCAAAGCATCTGCACTATCGAAGCCGTTTACTAGCGCTCTAATGGCCTCGAAATGTTCACTGTAAAACAACAGAGTTTCGACCCACGTACCCGAACGAGCTACCACTGGTTTGGGAGGTAAAGGCACATTTGCTAGTTTTTCATTATAGGTCTTGATGTGAACAGGAGCTTTTAGAAATTCTTTCTTTGTTAATGAAATCAGTTTATTTACATTCACAAGCATCGAACTTACTTCTTCAGCAAGGCGATGAACTGCATTAGCAAAGCACGTCACATGAATCAAATTGGGATAAAATACTCGGAGGGCTTTTCCCGCTTTGATGATATAGGGGGCAGCATCAGAAATAAACACAAACACTCTTTCATCTACAGAAGATTCTGGAAATATTTTTCTAATAATCTGGCGATCGTAGAATCATTTACTTTTTCAAGTTCTTTGCAGGCCGCTAAACAGGAAGGATAAGGCTCTTCTTTTAAAGCATCAACAATTAAATTGGCACTGTAACGCAGACAAGTGTCTAAAGTTTCGTCAGCTGAAATCCAGATAATGCTGTCCTTGAGTTCATTACGTATTTACTCTAGTACATTTACGTAAATTGTCGGCATGTAATTTTTACGCAGTGTTGATTCTTCCGGTATATTTTGATTTAAGTAATATTTTCGCAAGAAGCTTTTGAGGATAGGGTTTGTAAGTTTGTGAAGAGAAATAATGCTCCCAATAAATGCTTCACATAGATCCATGTTAAACCGACTTTTTTGGTTACATTTGGACAAATCTCTGCTACTGCAACTTGCTGTTATCAGAAGTTGTTGTCGTGGTCGTTCCTTCTGCATTCTTGCGATATGAAGACTTGTCTTGACATGTTAGTCTATTT
Organism: Schistocerca americana; assembly: GCF_021461395.2. Taxonomy (NCBI): domain Eukaryota; kingdom Metazoa; phylum Arthropoda; class Insecta; order Orthoptera; family Acrididae; genus Schistocerca; species Schistocerca americana. Next base: position 157,124,517 of record NC_060128.1, on the reverse strand, counting down.
GAACAATTCTTTTTTTTTTTTTGCTCGAAACGTTTTTCTCGCAAACTCGACAACATAAAACAGATCGAGGATGGTCGGGTATGCAGGAAACGACGTTTCTTTTTTCGGGCGGCATGGCGCACAACACGTTACACACTACAGGTCGTAAACACGTTCAACTGTGTACAAGTAAATAGAAAGCTAAACTGAAACAATGGAGGTGCGACTAAAAGCTTGTGTAGTTTAATGTAATTGTAGCCAACGCACACGGTATGCAGCAGAGGGGATTAATAGGGGAGCAGCCGCAGGAACATTGACCCTGTCTGCCTGATCCTGTTCCACTTCTGTAGTGGTTTCTCTGGGCAGTGTTCTGTCGGTTATCGATTGCGCGCAGTTCTAGGTCGCGGTCAATGTGTGAGACATCAAAATTAGACCGAGCTAGAGACCGTCCGTCAAAATTTTTAAATACTGTAAACAGAGAACAAAAATATGCATCGTGACTAGTTTTTAGTTAAAATATTCAATAACCGGTGGAAATGAGCCACATATGCAAACACATATGCAACATGCAAAAGCATATAATACGATCCCTAGTTATTACTATGTCTTCCTTACGGGTGTCTGTCCGATGGTGAAATGACGGTGTGTTTGTACGATTCTCGTGTGTAAACGATTCCTGAACATGAAATTTACACTACTGGCCATTAAAATTGCCACACCACGAAGATGACGTGCTACAGACGCGAAATTTAACCGACAGGAAGAAGATGCTGTGATATGCAAATGATTAGCTTTTCAGAGCATTCACACAAGGTTGACACCGGTGGCGACACTTACAACGTGCTGACATGAGGAAAGTTTCCAACCGGTTTCTCATACACAAACAGCAGTTGACTGGCGTTGCCTGGTGAAACGTTGTTGTGATGCCTCGTGTAAGGAGGAGAAATGCGTACCATCACGTTTCCGAATTTGATAAAGGTCGGATTGTAGCCTATCGCGATTGCGGTTTATCGTATCGCGACATTGCTGCTCGCGTTGGTCGAGATCCAATGACTGTTAGCAGAATATGGAATCGGTGGCTTCAGGAGGGTAATTCGGAAGGCCGTGCTGGATACTAACGTCCTCGTATCACTAGCAGTCGAGATGACAGGTATCTTATCAGCATGGCTGTAACGGATCGTGAAGCCACGTCTCGATCCCTGAGTTAACAGATGGGGACGTTTGCAAGACAACAACCATCTGCACGAACAGTTCGACGACGTTTGCAGCAGCATGGACTACCAGCTCGGAGATCATGGCTGCGGTTACCCTTGACGCTGCATCACACACAGGAGCACCTGCGATGGTGTACTCAACAACGAACCTGGATGAACGAATGGCAAAACGTCATTTTTTCGGATGAATCCAGGTTCTGTTTACAGCATCTTGACGGTCGAATCCGTGTTTGGCGACATCGCGGTGAACGCAATTGCATGTGCGTATTCGTCATCGCCATACTGGCGTATCACCCGGCGTGATTGTGTGGGGTGTCACTGGTTACACGTCTCGGTCACCTCTTGTTCGCATTGACGGCACTTTGTGCAGTGGACGTTACCTTTCAGATGTGTTACGACCTGTGGCTCAACCTTTTATTCGATCCCTGCGAAACCCTACATTTCAGCAGGATAATGAACGACCGCATGTTGCAGGTCCTGTATGGGCCTTTCTGGATACAGAAAATGTTCGACTGCTGCCCTGGACAGCACATTCTCTCACCAATTGAAAACGTCTAGTCAATGGTGGCCGCGCAACTGGCTCGTCACAATACGCCAGTCACTACTCTTGGTGAACTGTGGTATAGTGCTGAAGCTGCATGGGCAGCTTTACCTCTACACGCCATCCAAGCTCTGTTTGACTCAATGCCGAGGCGTATCGAGGCCGTTATTTGAGCCAGAGTTGGTTGTTCTGGGTACTGATTTCTCAGGATCTGCGTCGCCGGGGTGGCCGAGCGGTTCTAGGAGCTACAGTGTGGAACTGCGCGACCGCTACGTTCGCAGGCTCGAATCCTGCCTCGGGCATGCATGTGTGTGATGTCCTTAGGTTAGTTAGGTTTAAGTAGTTCTAAGTTCTAGGGGACTGATGACCTCAGAAGTTAAGTCCCCTAGTCCTCAGAGCCATTTGAAGCCATTTTCTAATCACATGTCTGTTCTAGTATAATATATTTGTCCAATGCATGTATTCTTGGTGTACCAATTTTAATGGCTAGTGGTGTAAAACTTCGGCTTTCGTTCTGCTACCTTCTGTTGCGACGCCATACTGATCAACAAGGACTGAATTGAAGCCTTGGACCCTTGTCAAAGTCTTTGCTGAAGTATAAGGATCGCGTGACAGTCTGAAGTATGATAGTCATCTCATGTGCATCCATGGCAAGCTTCAGGTCATCAGTGACCCTTGTCATGACAAATGTCGGGCTGCGATGTTTATGGAAACCCGGTTTTGCGACCTTGGAAATACACATCTCCGTGGTGCTGAAACCGGCATCACATCCGTGGTGGCTTTCACGGACGACCGCACACGGCCAGAGCCAAACGTGCGACGAGAAGGGGGCGTGGGGCGCCGAGCGGCCGCCCCGACGCCTCCACGGTCAGCTGAGCCGGCCTGGCGCCGCGCCGTGACGAACGGCTCCGCTAAAGATAGCGGCCCGTCCGCCGCAAATAACGGCGCGGGCGACGCCGGGCTCTGAGGAAATAAACGCCCCAGCCCGCGGGGCCGGCGGACGTCTGCTTTAAGTGTCGCCAACCGCGACCTGCAATCCATACATAATAGGAAAATGCATCGACAGCGCGAGCCAAAAATCTGTTAACATTCTGAAATTGAATACTTCACGGAATAATGTTGGTGGCTGTTGCTATTGTGGTCTTCAGGCCAGAGACTGGTTTGATGCAGCTCTCCATGCTACTCTATCCTGTGCAAGTTTCTTCATCTCCCAGGAAGTACTGCAACCTACATCCTTCTGAATCTGCTTAGTGTATTCATCTCTTGGTCTCCCTCTACGATTTTTACCCTCCACACTGCCCTCCAGTACTAAATTGGTGATCCCTTGATGCCTCAGAACATGTCCTACCAAACGATCCCTTCTTCTTGTCAAGCTGTGTAACAAATTCCTCTTTTCCCCAATTCTATTCAGTATCTCCTCATTAGTTACGCGGTCTACCCATCTAATCTTCAGCATTCTTCTGCAGCACCACATTTCGAAAGCGTCTATTCTCTTCTTGTCTAAACTAGTTATCGTTCATGTTTCACTTCCATACGTGGCTACAATCCATGCAAATACTTCCAGAAACGACTTCCTGACATTCAAATCAATACTCGATGTTAACAATTTTTTCTTCTTCAGGAACACGTTCCTTGCCATCGCCAGTCTACATTTTGTATCCTCTCTACCTCGACCATCGTCAGTTATTTTGCTCCCCAAATGGCAAAACTCATCTGCTACTTCAGTGTCTCATTTCCTAATCAAATTCTCTCAGCGTCTCTTGATTTAACACGACTGCATTCCATTATCCTCCTTTTAAACTGTTTATCCACCATGTTTCACTTCCATATATGACTACACACCAAGCTAAAAATTGACACACATGGTTGAAGTGAAACGAGGATTTATTGAAACGAAAAAAAGTAGTCAAAATGACCAATAGATGGCACTTCATATGATTAATAAAGCAACAATTAACATAACAATTGATTTTTAACATAGACAATTTCTTCATAACAATAAACTTGCCGGCAGTCAATCATCAACAATACCTCTAGTCGATGCACAATGTTGTGAACAGCACTTAACAACATAAAACTAGTAGGTATGGTGAAAGATTGCAGTCAGATGTCGTCGTTCAGCATCCCTAATGAGGTCGCACAATCGCGGTAGATCTGCGACCTCTGGTAACTGCACAACCAATAATCGCACGGACTGAGGTCTCGAGACATGGGAGGCCAACAGTGACTGAAGTGGCGGCTCAGCAGGCAATCTTTACCGTAAGATGTGTGCAAGAGATCTTTCACTCGTGTAGCAGTATGGGGTGGAGCGCCATCCTGCATAAAAGTCGTATCTTCCAGCATGTTTCTGTCTGCCAGCCAGGGGGTGATGCGATTCTGTAACGCACCGGCGCATCTCGCACTAGTCACGATGACAGTTTGAAAAGCAGCATCCCATATTTCCTCGAAGAAAAAGCTTCTGATCACAATTGATGTGGCAAATCCACACTACAGAGTGACTTTCTCGTCGGACAGTTCTGCAGTTGTGGGTGTTGACAGATCCTCGGAACGTGAAATGTGCTTCATCGCTCGAGCGCCATTTGCAGATCGTTTTCAGTTTCAATAAAGAACAATGTCATTTCAGGCAGGTGTGTCAAGTTTTACGCCTCGGTCTATATTGCTCCGTGAATTGGTGTATTTTCAAATGTTAACGGACAATTCAGTCAGCCTCTATGTATGTCTCTGTCTGTGTCTGTACCACATCTCCTCCTAAACTACCGGACCGATTTTAACGAAACCTGGTACACATATCCATTACTCTCAAGCAATAATCGCTGTGGAAGTAAGGACCATCTACCCATCATAGTTCTGGAGCTATGACGTCATAAACAACGAGACGTTTAAAAAACTACCGCATTACTACCTCTATTCGCACCATATTTCGTTGCCAGTATCCACATATCAGTTTACGACACATAATTCAAGAGATATGGCGTCATGAACACTGAGATACGTAAAAAAAATAATGCCGCATCGTCCATGATGTTTTAATGCAGTTCATTACGACAACGTTACTCCTAGTCGAATCTACTTAAGGAAACCCCTCACACGTAAATGCGCTTTTGACATCTTTCAACTGCGATTGGCAAACGGCTGTAGTCGAAAACAATAATCCCCAACAGAGCTATGAAGACGAGTCCCACAGACGTGTTTACAAAATCGCGCTATATACACGCGAAGCAGCTGCGCCCTGCGTGCAGAAACAATCCGGAATCATCACATTGAATCTACTGGTAAATTTCTAAGGTATTTTCACGCATACATTGAAATCATATTTTTCTACACTACTGGCCATTAAAATTGCTACACTAAGATGAAATTCAGATGATAAACGGGTATTCATTGGACAGATATATGATACTAGAGCTGATAAGTGATTGCATTTTCAAGCAATTTGGGTGCATAGACCCTGAGAAATCAGTACCCAGAACAACCACCTCTGGCCGTAATAACGGCCTTGATACGCCTGGGCATTGAGTCAAACAGAGCTTGGATGGCGGGGGCAGCTGTACCTGTACACGCCATCCAAGCTCTGTTTGACTCAATGCCCAGATGCCACAGTTCTTAAAAAGTAGTGACTAGCGTATTGTGACGAGCCAGTTGCTCGGCCACGATTGACCAGGCGTTTTCAATTGGTGAGAGGTCTGGAGAATGTGCTGGCCATGGCAGCAGTAGAACATTTTCTGTATCCAGAAAGGCCCGTACAGGACCTGCAACATGCGATTGAGCATTATCCTGCTGAAATGTAGGGTTTCGTAGGGATCGAATGAAGAGTAGAGCCATGGGTCGTAACACATCTGAAATGTAACGTCCACTGTTCAATGTGCCGTCAATGCGAACAAGAGGTGACCGAGAGGTTTAACCAATGGCACCCCATACCATCACGCCAGGTGTTACGCCCGTATGGCGATGACGAATACACGCTTCCAATGTGCGTTCACCGCGATGTCGCCAAACACGGATGCGACCATCATGATGCTGTAAACAGAACCTGGATTCATCCGAAAAAATGACGTTTTGCCATTCGTTCATCCAGGTTCGTCGTTGAGTACACCATCGCAGACACTCCTGTCTGTGATGCAGCGTCAAGGGTACCCGCAGCTATGGTCTCTGAGCTCATACTCAATGCTGCTGCAAACGTCGAACTGTTCGTGCAGATGGTTGTTGTCTTGCAAACGTCCCCATTTGTTGACTCAGGGATCGAGACGTGGCAGCACGATCCGTTACAGCCATGAGGATAAGATGCCTGTCATCTCGACTGCTAGCGATACGAGGTCGTTGGGGTCCAGCACGGCCTTCCGAATTACCCTCCTGAAGCCACCGATTCCATATTCTGCTAACAGTCATTGGATTTCGACCAACGCGAGCAGCAATGTCGCGATACGATAAACCGCAATCGTGATAAGCTACAATCCGACCTTTATCAAAGTCGGAAACGTGATGGTACGCATTTCTCCTCCTTACACGAGGCATCACAACAACATTTCACCAGGCAACGCGGTCAAGTGCTGTTTGTGTACGAGAAATCGGTTGTAAACTTCCCTCTTGTCAGCACGTCGTAGGTGTTGCCACCGGCGTCAACCTTGTGTGAATGCTCTGAAAAGCTAATCATTTGCATATTTCCTGTCGGTTAAATTTCGCGTCTGTAGCACGTCATCTTCGTGGTGTAGCAATTTTAATGGCCAGTAGTGTATATCACGCTACAAACACATTTCATTTTTTGTTTTTGTTCCTAATACAAAATTGGCAATACGAATACGTAGGCAATGCCAGGTTTGTCAACTAGTAACTCTACAAAAGCCACTCCAAACGCTTTCTTCATGAAAAATCACCCGCGCTCATATCGCAAAATTCGTACTTTTAGCATTGCAGTGACCACCGGATGCGTGTCCCAAAGAACTAGAATCTCCAGCCCCCTCCACCTCCTGGTTTGCCCACATTTGTTTCAAAACTTCCGGGCATAGAATATAACTACAGTACAGTATAACACGTACTGTCGCAACACATCAGATCGCTTTTGCTATGCACTGCGACAGCGCTCCAAGTGGACAGTAAATTACACTGCTAAATACGACATCAAGTCAGTAGGAACAGCACCGTTTATATTGATTTGGAACATAGTTTTTTATGCATAAAAGGGAGTGTACGTAGTGGGATGAACAGCAGGAAACTTACCAGAGCGTACCACCCTAGAAAAACCAACAAACATATTGCATCCTCGCATGTGCAAACCGCGGAAAGACTATGGAGCCCACACAGAGACTTACTGGCAATCTTTCTTCCAGCGAACCATTTACCACTGATGCAGGTCACGTAAGGTGGGGAGCGGGGGCGTGGTGGTGGGAGGGGGGGGGGGGGGGAAGGTAGCTATAGATGCAAGTGACGCCACCATTGTCTTCCTTAAGCTTCCTAGGGCCCTGAGCGGCATAAAAGGCACAGTACGAGGTAGTCTACATTATTTAACGACCTATATAAGCAGCCGTAACTGTAACTGAGGAGAAAACCAAGCAGACATGTGATAAAAACTCAAAAGGAATAAAATTCTTTCCCAGCATACAAGCAACCACTCCAACTTGTTTTTGTTACATCTGATCCACCGATATGACAGCCACAAATGGCGAGGATATCCCTTGAAGTTGACTTTTGAAGAAAAAGTGATTACTTTTACAAAAAAAATTGTATACAACAAAGTCAAGCGAAGTATAAGAGCTTGCATAACGTTACACTCCATGCAAAATTGTTATGTGTCAAGTAATGTGCCTGTTATAATAAGAATACATAGCGAGAGAAATACACGCTTCTCATGCATGAAACAGCGTGTTTATATTCTTTTGCTTTGAACGGGAAAAAATTTGCAATTATACACAATTTTGAAAGTATTTCTTCTTGAATACTTTATAGCTTATGTCAATGAATCGGCGGTATTCGATTCTTTTACAGTTTTTTCACGGTCATTCATGTCTCTCGATAATTTACTAATGATTGGGACGCCAAAATATAATATCTACTTGGCCAACTTAGTACACAGCCGATTAGAAGAAAACGAGCTCACTGATGGCTTTCTCACCACTTGGTATGCCACCGTAATTCCTACGGTAAGACGGCCACAACTTCCACAGCAGTGGGTGCGGCGGCTGTATGTACCAGGCCGTGCTAAAACTGTGTACCATACAGTGACTCGGCCCTGAAACGTTGCCTTTCGGGGGAACTGCCCTTTCCGACTTTCTGCTGCAAACTGAGACGTTATTTCTGGAATCATATAATTCAGTATTACAGCTGCTCAGAGTACCATATAAAGACGCCGAACGCACTCATTCCTTGTAAACAGAGGGTCACGTGTTCTACACTTGCCCTTCATTATGACTGCGGCATTTAAATCTATCGTTGGCGTGAGTGTCGTCTACAGTGATACAATCAATCTGAGGAGGAAGAAACGCGCACCAGAGAGAGAGAGAGAGAGAGGGAGAGAGAGAGAGAGAGAGAGAGAGAGAGAGAGTCGATTGCCTTTTAGCTTACTACAGCTAGCAATTCGCCTCTGATCTTGTGTCGACGGAACATTTAACCTTCACTCCCACCAACCTCACTTAGTAACACAGCGCTGCATGAAACACTAATGCACAAGCCGAAGTAAATTAATACATCTCTCATTAGTAGTTTAAGATGAGATTCAAAACACGTCAACATTTACTCTTCAGGGCTATAATCTGTATCTCGATCAGAAAACAGCAACATAAATGGTATAGAAATTGCTTTTTTTTTCTAAAGAACGATGACCACGGTATGGTGGGAAAGTTCTCATAAAGAAGAAGATCGCAAACAAGAAGAATGCCCCAAAGGATAAGAGGAAGATGGTGAAGGAGAATAACATGGAGGAGAAGAACAAGAAGGAGATAATGAAGAACAAAATGAAAAGACGAAATAGGAGATGATGAAAGGAAGAAAACGTCAAAGGAAAAGAAGAAGAATATGATGATGACAGAGATGATGATGATGAAGATGATAACAAAGGAAAAGAAAAAGACGATGATTATGACGATGAATGTGATGATAATTGTGATCAAGAAAAATAATACCAAGAACAAGAAAATGACGAGGATGATGATAAAAGGATGTCATTCCTAAAACCATTAGTTTTTTAAATCCACTTTTATTTGAGTTGTTAGATCTGTTACACACTTAAGATTCATGAAATTGTACGCAGAACGTTTGCAGTTGTCGTTATTTATGATATTTTCTCCTCAGCCTGAGGGCTCAAAGCTCTAGTTCTTGGCAGGGACTCGGACGGAGCCCAATGCAACGCTCTGGCTTTTCCCATACAAACACAGCTACACTGACTGGCCTTGTAACCCGAGCCTCATCCTAAGTTTTACGACGCGCCTGCCGGCCGCCTACAGCTGCTTCCAGCTTTTACCGCCTCCCTCGCAGCCTCCATCTGCGCCTGCGTGGGCAGCGGGCCGTAACCAGCAGCGCGCATCTACCAGCCGACCGCCAGCGTTCGTCTGACAGCTTCTACATCAGGGAAATAAAGTACAGGACTCGGACAAAATAACTGCAACACCGGCCCGATAACGTATAGGCACATGAATTTCCCATGATAGATAATCACTTGCCAACAGTATTCAATTTCTATTCCTACAGCATTATTTACAACACTAACGCACTGTGACAAAATTAATATTTTTGGCATCCATAATTTCTTAATACATACATCAAAAAAGTTTTGCACCACCTCGGTTCCGAAAGTTACGGAACCTGTACAAAAAATTGGAATAGAGATCAACATAAACATTATTTCGGCCCTTTTTATTGCTCATGAGAACCACACATTGCATGTTGTACCACCATACAGCGAGACCTTCAGAGGTGGTCGTCCAGATTGCTGTACACACCGGTACATCTGATACCCAGTAGCACGTCCTCTTGCATTGATACATGCCTGTATTCGTCGAGGCACACTATCCACAAGTTCATCAAGGCACTGTTGGTCCAGATTGCCCCACTCCTCAACGGCGATTTTCGGAGTAGATCCTTCAGAGTGGCTGGTGGGTCACGTCGTCCATAAATAGCCTTTTCAATCTATCTCAGGCATGTTCGAGAGGGTTCATGTCTGGAGAACATGCTGGCCACTCCAGACGCTCGATGTCGTTATCCTGAAGGAAGTCATTCACAAGATGTGCACGACGGGGGAGTGAATTCTTGTCCATGAAGACAAATGCCGCGCCAATATGCTGCCGATATGCTTGCACTATCGGTCGGAGGATGGCATTCACGTATCGTACAGCCGTTACGGAACCTTCCATGACCACCAACGGCGTTCGTCGGCCCCACATAATGCCACCCCAAAACAGCAGGGAACCTCCACCTTGCTGCACTCACTGGACAGTGTATCTAAGACGTTCAGCCTGACCGGGTTGAAGGCACATGCGACAATCACCGGTGAAGAGAGAACGTGATCCCAATCCAGAGCGGTCCATTCGGCATGTTGTTGCGCCCATCTGCACCGCGCTGCATGGTGTCGTTGTTGGAAAGATGTACCTCGCCATGGACGTCGGGAGCCTATTGCGCACAGTTGAGTCGTAACACGACGTACTGTGGCTGCACGAAAAGCATTAATCAACACAGTGGATAACCCTTAGGTCATCCACGGCAGTAGTAGCTCTTGGGCGGCCTGAGCTAGGCATGTCATCGACAGTTCCTGTCTCCTTGTGTCTCCTCCATGTCCGAACGTCGCTTTGGTTCACTCCGGGACGCCAGGACACTTCCCTTGTCGAGAGCCCTTCCTGGCACAGAGTAACTATGCAGACGCGATTTAGTCGGGGTATCGACCGTTTAGGCACGGTTGAACTACAGATAACACGAGCCGTGTACCTCCTTCCTGTTGGAATGACTAGAAGCGATCGGCTGTCGGACTCCCTCCGTCTAATAGGCGCCGCTCATGCATGGCTGTTTACATCTTTGGGCGGGCCGGCCGGAGTGGCCGAGCGGTTCTAGGCGCTTCAGTCTGGAACCGCGCGACCGCTACGGTCGCAGGTTCGAATCCTGCCTCGGTCATGGATGTGTGTGATGTCCTTAGGTTAGTTAGGTTTAAGTAGTTCTAAGTTCTAGGGGACTGATGACCACAGATGTTAAGTCCCATAGTGCTCAGAGCCATTTTTTTTTGTTAAATCACATAGTGCTCAGAGCCATCTTTGGGCGGGTTCAAAAAATGGCTCTGAGCACTATGGGACTTAACTTCTGAGGTCAGCAGTATAGCCTGATTTTCGTACACGCTGCCGACAACCTTTCGCTCGCTGTATTTTGCTCCAATTTCCTTCGAAATTTCAGACTATATTCCAGTCAACATCATCAAAAAGTTTTAGTAACTTAATGGTAGACGACCACACACGCCGTGTAAACGTGCTCCAAGTCCACTACTACAAATTTATCAGCATGGTCAAGGTGCCAATGGCTATTTACAGCATGAAGGATACAGTCTGATGACGTGTCTCGAGAACGTTTACTTGTAGGCGAATTTTCGTAGCTTTATCACAAATAGTTTACATTTTATCGCTGCATAACACATTTCGAGTAGTCACCCCCTCTTACTTTATGCCTTGTACTGTATACTTTGTTCCTTGTTTATTTGCCTCGCTTATCTGATCACGGCTGGCTACCGTATAACGATGAGACATCACGTCGCTGATGTTATTTACGGTCGTCGCTCCCCCCCCGCTATCCATTTTCTACCTCTTTCTGTTGAGCCAGGCTCCTTCTTCGGCCCTCAGACACCTTCCGCCCTCTTTAATGGGGGGCAGCCATTAGGAGTCCATTTCCAAATTCTTTTTCACCGCTTGTCGTCATTCATCCTTTCTAGGTGGCCGAGCACAACAGCTTTTTTTTTTTTTATCTTGCGTCCGCGCCCGATTCTCAGGCTCTGATGCTCTCCTTTACTCCATTATTCTTCACACGATCAATCCTCCATCCTCAAATTGCCACAACTTCTTCTGAGAAAGTCAATTTTCACTTCCAGTAGCCTCTGATTCAGCTCCTACGTCTTTGCACCATACATAGCAACCATCTAAATAACGGCTTCGTAGATCATTTGCTTCGTATCTTTTGCTATTCCGGTGAACACAGTGGCGCTCCTTTATTCCTCTCTTCTCTTGAACTATTTTTTTATTTGTGTCTAATTTGCTTCTCTTACTGTATAACAGAGATACTACGTATTTCCAAGAGCCACATCCTTCGATTTTTGTCATTTCTACGTCTAGGTCTAATGTAAAATATTCAGTTTCCTGCACTTTAATTTTCATTCCCCATTCTTGGAATTCTTTCTTTTGGATCTGAAGCGTGTATCTTTCGTCGTCCTTATCTCCTGCTACGATAACCTGACCATCAGCGACATCAGGTCGGCGTACGAGGATTTATCATCTGTGAGTATTTCCATTCCGCAGTACTTTTTTCCTGTCCATCTGTTAAAAACTAAGTAAATTATAAATAACGCTGGCACCACAGGTGAAACGGTTTGAAAACAATAACTTCCTGTGGTAGTGCACACTGTCAAAGCGGAGCAGTCGGAAACCGCGTGGCCGCTACGGTCGCAGGTTCGAATCCTGCCTCGGGCATGGATGTGTGTGATGTCCTTAGGTTAGTTAGGTTTAGCTAGTTCTAAGTTCTAGGGGATTGATGACCTCAGAAGTTAAGTCCCATAGTGCTCAGAGCCATTTGAACCATTTGGAGTAGTCGGGTGACAACCGTTCCAGTGGACGGTAGGTGAGGCCTCGTACATACATAAGTAAACTGTCAAAACTCCGACCGTATTTTACGTGCACAATAATTTCGTATGAGCTTCGTTATTATAACATGTGGTTGCCAGAACTCTTCTGATGATAACGAAGACACTTCACAGAATATTTCTGCGTCCTACGTCGCTTTATAATCTACGTTTCCGCCTCACACTGGATTTTAGGTGCGTATTTTACGTGTACAAATAGGATAACTTTTTTTGGTAACATTTTTAAGGCGCTGAGGAAGACACAAGGAAGCAGCTTTTACCTCACTTTTCAGTTAGAGTCTTCTGAACAAACAGGAACATATTCGCCTTATTTTTGCTCCGATAGGAGCATCTTTCCGCCGGTACTACCAATGAGCCATTTTCCAAGTTCTTATTACGTAGTGTAATTTTGTAAACTTATTTCAGTTAGTGGTTTAGGTAGCAAAATTATAAACAACATACCCATTTAATGGAGGCATCAGTGCTCGTCTAACTGTGCTATGATCCTATTCTCTGGTTATCTTTATTGGATAAATATTTAGGTACTAAGATGCTGTGAGATGGGCATAAAATGGTGGGGGAACGCCTCAGGCATCCTATGAGAAAGCAGTCAGCGAGGTAGTTGAGTTAGATCAACTAGTGTACTAGGGACGTGGTAAGCGACGGACGGAATGAATTCAGCGGCAAGAAGGCCTTTAGCTTTCTAGTGTAGACTATTACTGAGCTGATGTGATTGATACTGAATTATATTTGTGCGTAGACGTTTATGAGAGACCACTCGGACCTATAACTGAGGCACTCTCGAATGACGGCTCCGTCATTAATGACCTTGGTGTCGACGGGATGTTAAACCATAATTTTCCTTCGTTCCTTCCTTCGAATGATAGAATACTGATCGATCCATGCCACAGCATTTAAAGCTGTTTGGACTTCAATAAAAGGATTTATGTAAATGAACTCTTGTCACTGTAAAATAACTTCAGAAAGTTATTTATTTCTACCACTAGAAATATCAAATGGTTCAAATGGCTCTGAGCACTATGCGACTTAACTTCTGAAGTCATCAGTCGCCTAGAACTTAGAACTAATTAAACCTAACTAACCTAAGGACATCACATACATCCGTGCCCGAGGCAGGATTCGAACCAGCGACCGTAGCGGTCGCTCGGCTCCAGACTGTAGCGCCCAGGACCACACGGACTAGAAATATCAATATTAACATTTCATGTGCAGGGGAAAATTGTTACCCGCGTGGAACATGAAAGTGAACGTGGCCTGATTGAGCCGATCGATTTTATGACGTCATTTGTAGAGCGTTAACAAACGTGATAGGCAGACACGTCAAATTTTTGCTTTGTGGAGAGGACGTGGGCTGCGAGATGCAAGGATCGATTTCTACGACACAAGCAGAACTTAAGGGACGTCATATTGGATTACTTCGTGTGATTTTGAAGACCATGTTTGGTGGTTTTCATATCGTGGCTTTCGGGCTATGAACATGTGCTTCTTAAAAGTACTGGCAAAATATAGGATCCCTCGAAAACGCGTCGATTTGTTATAATAAAATGACTGTAAACGACGTAAGGTGGTTAAAGATTTTTCGTATTTGTTACTTTTCACATTATAACATGCAAACTATGCGAGAATGACGTTTAAAGGTACAGGCACATTCAAGATTTATCAAAATCGAATCGTCTTTCATACGATTTGTTACAATCAATTATCTTCAGGAAATTTTAAGATCAAAGACTGATTCACACTAACATTTGCGAAGGACAGCGTAGAGAATAGCGAAACTGATTGACTTCTTTCAGTATTTTAGTTCCCAATCGAATTCCGTCTACATCGCCTGATTTAATTCGACTACATTCCATTAGCTTCTTTTACTTTTCTTAAATCTCACCTCTTAGCTACCTTGTCCGCAGCTCGTGGTCTCGCGGTCGTGTTCTCGCTTCCCGAGCATGGGGTCCCGGCTTCGATTCCCGGCGGGTTCAGGGACCACCTCTTGTAACTTGTGCCCCTAGTCTAAAGATGAATATTGGCTGGTCGGAACCGGTCAAGCCAATGTGAAGTGCCCATGCGATTTTGCCGAATAAAATATAAAAGTTGCAAAATTCATCAAAATGTTCAAAAATGGTTCAAATGGCTCTGAGAACTATGGGACTTAACTTCTGCGGTCATGTCCCCTAGAACTTAGAGCTACTTAAACCTAACTAACCTAAGGACATCACCCACATCCATGCCCGAGGCAGGATTCGAACCTGCGACCGTAGCGGTCACGCGGTTCCACACTGAAGCGCCTAGAACCGCTCGGCCACTCCGGCCGGCTCATCAACATGTTCTATGATCTCAGTACAAATTTAACCTTTTCGGTTCTCACTTACGAAATATTTCACACACCTCAGTGTGCATGTTTGTTTCTGGAACCAGCAGTGTTACAAGCAGCATAAGGTGCAGAACGTGACTGGTGGTCGTTGTAGGCCTCACCACTTTGCCAATAGACGTCGAGGCAGTTCAAAATGGAGCGTGTGAGCTGTTCCCGCACTGCTGGAAGGAACCAAGGTAAACACAACAGTACTTCTCCAGTTTCGAAAGCGGTTTCCTTTTATTGTGTTTCATTCAAGTACACTAGTCGTACCAGTTGTGTTGGATAACTGAAATACAAATTTACGTGGAATTCGCAGGTCAAAACATGAAAGTATCAGATTTGATACCATTCTTCTTTAACATGCCAAAGTAAACAATATTCACACCGAGACAGGTGTTTTGCGTTCACTTGCAGCATTCACAGACGATGCAATTTTTTTCTCTGGTAACTCACATAGACCCAGAACTCCCTGATTTTAAGTTGGAAGACAGCGAAGACGAATGGGGCTGATTCAGGAAACTTATAACACATCTTGGGAAACTTCAGATGAGGAACCTCCTAATCAGTTACAGTGACATTTTAAGGAAGTAGAGAGAACAAATGAACAGGAAGTTTAGAACTCCGGTAACAAAATTTATTTAATAATGAGGAGCTATATTGCTGAGATTATGATTGTAGAAATTACAGATTGTTTCCTTTCTTTCCTTTCCTCTCAAGCAGATTTTCACCAACACAAATGGTCGCATCACAATTACTGCGTACTTATAATCTTAAGAAGCCACTTGAATACTACCAAGGCAATGTAAATGGCGATATATATATATATTGCCCTTATAGAGCGCATTTGGACTAAACTACAGGGTTATTACAAATGATTGAAGCGATTTCACAGCTCTACAATAACTTTATTATTTGAGATATTTTCACAATGCTTTGCACACACATACAAAAACTCAAAAAGTTTTTTTAGACATTCACAAATGTTCGATATGTGCCCCTTTAGTGATTCGGCAGACATCAAGCCGGTAATCAAGTTCCTCCCACACTCGGCCCAGCATGTCCCCATCAATGAGTTCGAAAGCATCGTTGATGCGAGTCGCAGTTCTGGCACGTTTCTTGGTAGAGGAGGTTTAAACACTGAATCTTTCACATAACCCCACAGAAAGAAATTGCATGGGGTTAAGTCGGGAGAGCGTGGAGGCCATGACTTGAATTGCTGATCATGATCTCCACCACGACCGATCCATCGTTTTTCCAATCTCCTGTTTAAGAAATGCTGAACATCATGATGGAAGTGCGGTGGAGCACCATCCCGTTAAAATATGAAGTCGGCGCTGTCGGTCTCCAGTTGTGGCATGCGCCAATTTTCCAGCATGTCCAGATACACGTGTCCTGTAACGTTTTTTTCGTAGAAGAAAAAGGGGCCGTAAACTTTAAACCGTGAGATTGCACAAAACACATTAACTTTTGGTGAATTGCGAATTTGATGCACGAATGCGTGAGGATTCTCTACCGCCCAGATTCGCACATTGTGTCTGTTCACTTCACCATTAAGAAAAAATGTTGCTTCATCACTGAAAACAAGTTTCGCACTGAACGCATCCTCTTCCATGAGCTGTTGCAACCGCGCGGAAAATTCATAGCGTTTGACTTTGTCATCGGGTGTCAGGGCTTGTAGCAATTGTAAACGGTAAGGCTTCTGCTTTAGCCTTTTCCGTAAGATTTTCCAAACCGTCGGCTGTGGTACGTTTAGCTCCCTTCTTGCTTTATTCGTCGACTTCCGCGGGCTACGCGTGAAACTTGCCCGCACGCGTTCAACCGTTTCTTCGCTCACTGCAGGCCGACCCGTTGATTTCCCCTTACAGAGGCATGCAGAAGCTCTAAACTGCGCATACCAACGCCGAATGGAGTTAGCAGTTGGTGAATCTTTGTTGAACTTCGTCCTGAAGTGTCGTTGCAGTGTTATGACTGACTGATGTGAGTGCATTTCAAGCACGACATTCGCTTTCTCGGCTCCTGTCGCCATTTTGTCTCACTGCGCTCTCGAGCACTCTGGCGGCAGAAACCTGAAGTGCGGCTTCAGCCGAACAAAACTTGAGTTTTTCTACGTATCTGTAGTGTGTCGTGACCATATGTCAATGAATGGAGCTACAGTGAAATTATGAAATCGCTTCAATCATTTGTAATAGCCCTGTACATGGCCAGTTCCTTTTGCTGCCTTCCTTGCTGCCCCAACTTCCGTCATTCGCTCACTGTGTTTCTGTTTCCGGTCCTCTGTCCATGCTTCTTGTCGGCTTTGTGTCTTCGGATTCATCTTGATTTCTTTTTGGTTGCCCATATTTCTTTCATCTTCTGGCCGTGATCTTTCTTGCGTTCTTCGGTCCATTTCACGCCTGTTGTTTCTGAATTTTATTCTGTCGTTTATTGTGTCTGCTGTTATGTTGAGTTGGTTCAGGTCGTTTTTTACCTCTGCCACCCATTTGTTGTTTCTAGTGGTTACCCAGTCAAAGATCTGTTTGATCAGTCTGTGTGATGGCATTCTGTATAGGTGTCCATAGAATTGTAGTCTGCGTTTTCTAATCTTTTCTGTGATTGTCTCCGTATGTTTGTATAGTTCCTCTGTAGGTTTCTTGATCCATATTCCATTGTTGTTAGTTGCGCCAAATATTTTCCTAAGTATATTCCGTTCCACTTTTTCTAGTTGTCTGACACGTGTATGCCCTAGGACTAGTGTGGCCTCTGCTGCATATATATGCAAAAGTAACTGAGTTCACAGAAAAATCATTTTATACCAACAATGATGAACTGAAAACATTCTTTGCATGTTGCATTTACACAAAATTATTTGACTGTCCACGTTTGAGAATGTTTTTGGTTCTAGGAACAATAATTCCAAAGACAAACCTCAAAGTTGTTGAAGATAATAGTGTGCTTCGATAGTACAGACAAACTTATCATTTTTGGAAAGTGAGGCCTATGCTAAATATTGTTCGAGACTCTTGTTCGATGACGCCACGACCTGTAACCGTTAGCCCTGACGAACAAATAGTCTCCTTTATTAACGGTCATGTTGATATGAGACAGTATATCAGAAGCAAATTAAATCCTTTTGGAATAAAACTTTCTGTAATGGTGTTTGAGAGTGGTGCACTCTTGGGCTTCATTATGAGTAGAAAAAAACGTCTCTTGAGAGCACAGTTAATTCTGTTCTCCGACACACAAAGACATGGGAGCGAAGCCAGTGTTGAAGCTATATGGCACGGTTTCTGTAAGGTCGAGCATCTTTAGTGACAAATATTTTATCTTCATTACTTGATGAATTACTGCACGGAAATGTTACAGCAACATGTACTATTATGTACAATCGAATATGAAAATCGATATTATTTTCGACAGATCATGTTATGAAGAGGGCTGAAAGAGGCAGCCACTATCAAGTGGTTCGGTGGGATGGAAAAATTGCCATAATTAAATGGTTTAATATTTGAGGGATATGTCTTGCCTCAACAGAGTTTGGTTTCGAGCCTAAAGATAAATGTACCCGATGGTGCAGAAAAAAAAAGAAATACGTGAAACTGCTTCAGCAAATTTCACACAGTTATTTGAGGTGTGTATGTATGAAATTCTTTAGCTTAAGACCCTAAGTATCATATATTGTGAAGGTGGAAGGGGTGAAATACAGGGAGCGAAAGGCCATTTACAATTTGTACAGAAACCAGATGTCAGTTATAAGAGTCGAGAGGTATGAAAGGGAAGCAGTGGTTGGGAAGGGAGTGAGACAGGGTTGTAGCCTATCCCCAATGTTATTCAATCTGTATATGAAGCAAGCAGGAAAGGAAACAAAAGAAAAATTCGGAGTAGGTATTAAAATCCATGGAGAAGAAATTATAACTTTGAGGTTCGCCGATGACATTGTAATTCTGTCAGAGACAACAAAGGACCTGGAAGAGCAGCTGAACGGAATGGACAGTGTCTTGAAAGGAGGATATAAGATGAACATCAACAAAAGCAAAACGATGATAATGGGATGTAGTCGAATTAAATTGGGTGATGGTGAGGGTATTAGATTAGGAAATGAGACACTTAAAGTAGTAAACGCGTTTTGCTATTTGGGGAGCAAAATACCTAATGGTGATCGAAGTAGAGAGGATATAAAATGTAGAGTGCCGATGGCAAGGAAAGCGTTTCTGAAGAAGAGAAATTTGTTAACATCGAGTATAGATTTAAGTGTCAGGAAGCCTTTTCTAAAAGTATTTGTATGGAGTGTAGCCAGGTATGGAAGTGAAACGTGGACGATAAATAGTTTAGACGAGAAGAGAATTGAAGCTTTTGAAATGTGGTGCTACAGAAGGATACTGAAGATTAGATGGGTAGATCACATAACTAATGAGGAGGTTTTGAATAGAATTGTTGAGAAGAGGAGTTTGGGCATAACTTGACTAGAAGAAGGGATCGGTTGGTAGGACATGTTCTGAGGCATCAAGGGATCACAAATTTAGCATTGGAGGGCAGCGTGGAGGGTAAAAATCGTAGAGGGAGACCAAGAGATGAATACACTAAGCAGATTCAGAAGGATGTAGGTTGCAGTAGGTACTGGGAGATGAAGAATCTTGCACAGGATAGAGTAGCATGGAGAGCTGCATCAAACCATTCTCTGGACTGAAGAGCACAACAACAAAAACTTCCTGTTGGATCCTTCTAGGCACAATGAAAATATATTTCGGGTTTGTATCTCATATGTTTGAACTCTAAGGCGATAAAGAAACCGAGGCATCAGGAAATAACTTCTGTGGTACTAGAGAGAGCTGCAGGAAGTAAAAATTGTAGTGGATAACGGTAACTGAAGACGTTTCCTGCAAGTGCTGTGCCGAGATGGAGGTTGGTACAAGACAGGAATTCGTGGCGGACCGCATTAAACAAGGCAGAAACTGATGACTGGTGACCAAAACAGCACCTGGGGAAACGAAATAAACGTTAAGTATAGGACGAAGGAGGTTACATCACGGGCAGGATGCAATAAAATGTGATGATCATGTCGAAGAAGGAAAAATAATGGACAAACGGAGTGCACTGCATGTGAACAGCAAGCTTATGATGCGCAAGCCGAGTGCAAAAGAGGGGGATAAACCAGATTCGTGTCAACTAGCTCTCGTTAAATGCTTGGCGGTAATGGACTATGATTTTATCCCCAAAGGTACTGACTCACGCCTGAATTACGGCAGCTACAATGTGAGACTGTCGGCTGTTTCGCGGCGACGTCTCGCCCCATGAAGCCCACTCAAACGGCGGGATCTCCACGGAGAACAACCCGGGACAAACGACCGTCATAAGAACGGAGACAGTGCGGCCATTAAACGCTTGATGGGCAGTTCTCCCCAGGCGAAATCTCTGGGCTGAGCAGGCGTCGTTCCGACCAGACCGATGGCGGAGCTGATCGGCGAAGAGGGTGTCGTTCCCTGTTAGTAGTACATCAAAGCTCTACACTGAAACAATTATCGCCACTGTCCACCGCGAGGTGGCGATATAGGCACGTGACGCGTGTGAGAAGTATGTACGCGGAACAGAGACGAATGGGGAACTAATCCAACGACGATATGGGCCGGAAATGAGGAAATCCACTGACATAAGCGTGTTTGCAAAGGGCAGACTGTTATCGCTCGGTTCCTGGAACGAGCATCTCGTGAAACGCGGTCGGCTGTTCGCGTGCTAGGGCAGGGAAGTGTTTGTAGAACAGAGAAACCACGAATAAGAAATAACGTGTTGGACATCAGTGCGTCATCAAGGAACCCAGTGGTCCGAAGGTCACCATAAGCGGCGATCTGTGGCAGGTCTGACGACAGAGCACAGTCGTGCTGCAGACCATTTGTTCGTCAGGGCATACCGTTACAGCTCGTGGCATCTTCGAACAAGAGTCTCGAGCAATATTTAGCATAGGCCTCACTTTCCAGAAATGATAAGTTTGTCTGTACTATCGAAGCACACTATTATCTTCAACAACTTTGAGGTTTGTCTTTGGAATTCTTGTTCCTAGAACCAAAAACATTCTCAAAAGTGGACAATCAAATAATTTTGTGTAAATGCAACATGCAAAGAATGTTTTTAGTTCATCATTGTTGGTAGAAAATGAGTTTCCTGAACGTTCTACAGTCCTTAAATTAGTAAACTCTGTGGTAAGTCTCATCGTGCATTCACGACCTATTGCTTGGACTGTTAGGTGGTAACTGACTACCAAGTAGCAATGCGCTCAAGGAACGCACAAGCACAATGTAAGCAACATACCACATACCTACCAACAACGAAGGTTGAACGCCACAAATAAGTGTCAGTATGCATACTTTCTAAAATGCCATATGTTGTACACGACGTGCAATAGAATCCGGCAACAAACACAGCTGACATTCTACACTGAAGCGCCAGAGAAACCGGTATAGGCAAGCGTATTCAAATACAGGGATATGTAAACAAGCAGAAGACGGCACTGTGGTCGGCAGCGCTTATGTAAGACAACAAGTGTCTGGCGCAGTTCTTAGTCAGTTACTGCTGCTTCAATGACAGGTTATCAAGATTTAAGTGAGTTTGAACGTGGTGTCATAGCCGGCGCACGAGCGATGGAACACAGCATCTAATGGTTCTAATGGTTCTGAGCACTATGCGACTTAACTTCTGAGGTCATCAGTCGCCTAGAACTTAGAACTAATTAAACCTAACTAACCTAAGGACATCACACACATCCATGCCCGAGGCAGGATTCGAACCTGCGACCGTAGCGGTCACGCGGTTCCAGACTGAAGCGCCTTTAACCGCACGGCCACACCGGCCGGCGAACACAGCATCTCGGACGTAGCGATCAAGTTGGGATTTTCCCGTACGACCCTTTCACTAGTGTACCGTGAAAATCAGGAATCCGGTAAAACATCAAATCTCCGACATCGCTGCGGCTGGCAAAAGATCCCGCAAGAACGGGACCAACGACAACTGAAGAGAATCCTTCAACGGGACAGAAGTGCAACCCTTTCGAAGATTGCTGCAGATTTCAATGCTGGGCCATCAACAAGTGTCAGCGTACGAACCATTCAACGAAATACCATCGATATGGGCTTTCGGAGTCGATGGCCGTGTAGTCGTGATGACTGCACAAAGCCTTACGTATCGCCTGGGACGGCAACGCCGACATTGGACTTTTTATGACTGAAACACGTTGCCTGGTCGGACGAGTTTCGTTTCAAATTGTATCGAGCGGATGGATGTTTACGATTATGGAGACAAGCTCATGAGTCCATGGACCTTGCTTGTCAGCAAGGGACTCTTCAAGCTTGTTGAGGCTCTTTAATGGTGTGGGGCTGTGGAGTTGGAGTGGGTTGGAATTCCTGATGCGTTTATATACGAGTCTGACAGGTGACACGTACGTAAGGATCCTGTGTGGTCACCTGCATTCGTGTCCGTTGTGCATTCCGACGGACTTGGTCACCCCGCAGGTGCAACCCCCCCCCCCCCCCCCCCCCACACACACACACACACGTTCAGAATTGGTAGAGTGGCTCCAGCAACACTCTTCTGAGTTTAAACACTTCCGCTGGCCACCAAACTCCATAGACATGAACATTATTGAGCATATCTGAGATGCCTGGTAACGTGCTATTCAGAAGATACCTCCACCCCCTCTTACTGATTTACGGACAGTCCTGCAGGGTTGATGGCGTCAATTCCCTCCAGCACTACTTCAGACATTAGTCGAGTCAATGCCTCGTCGTGATGCGGCACTTCTACCTGCTCGCGGGGGCCCTACACGATATTAGGCACGTGTACCGTTTCTTTGGCTCTTCAATGTAATTTACTCTACTTTTAGTCTTCTGAAGTCGATAGGCATTGTTGCATTTAATAAAGCGTATTTTTTCACAAGACATAAACTTTCTAAGCGTTATTACAATCTGTTTACTGGCTAATCATACGTGACGATGACTATCAATCCATTGCATGAAAACTGCACCTCAATTGTACTTCCCATTTCCGTACTAATAGCGATGAAAGGTTTAGATGATTTACTCTGGCTATATAAATGGTCTGATGGACAGTTAATAAGCTGTCTGCGGTTGTTTGGTGACGATGCTGTCATGTACCGGAACGCGTCTAAGGTGAGTGACTGTAAAAGGATACAAGACGAGATGGACAAAATTTTTAGTTGGTGTGATGAATTGTAGCTGGCTCTAAATGTAGAATAATGTAAGTTAATGCCGCCGAGTAGGAAACACAAACCTGTAATGCGCGGGTTACAAATGGTTCAAATGGCTCTGAGCACTATGGGACTTAACTTCTGAGGTCATCAGTGCCCTAGAACTTAGAACTACATAAACCTAACTAACCTAAGGACATCACGCACATCCATGCCCGAGGCAGGATTCGAACCTGCGACCGCAGCGGTCGCGCGGTTCCAGACTGTAGCGCCTAGAAGCGCTCGGCCACCTCGGCCGGCCGCGGGTTACAGCATCACTAGTGTCACGCGTGACAAACTCACATCGTTAAAATGAGATGAGATAAGGCGAGCGTTTGATAATTATTGTACGGAAGGCGGATAGTTGACTCCGATTTACTGGGGGAATTTTGAAAAAGAGTGGTCATCTGTAAGGGAGAATGGACACAGGACGTTAGTGCGACCCATTCTTGAGTACTGCTGGACTGTTTGGGATCCGGCGCAGGTCGGATGAAAGAAAGATAGCGAAACAATTCAGAGGCGGGGTGCTAGATTGGTTACCGGTAGGCTCGAACAAAGCGCAAGTCCGATGGAGGTGTTTCGGGCTGTCATATGGGAATCCATGTAGGGAAGTCGAGGTTCTTTTTTGAGACACACTACTGAGAAAATTTAGAGAACCGATATTTTAAGCCCACTGCTAGATGACTGTTGAGCCGTGGTAAAAATTTCTGTTGTCAAGAGCGCGCCGCAGCGCGTAATGTGAAGCTGTCGTTCTCCGTTTCTGGCGGTGGCGCCGCTTTGGTGTCTCTCTCTGTTAGGAAAGGGGAAAGTTTGCCTGTTCACGTGGATTTAAGGGGCGCTATGAGCTCGCCAGTTGGTCAGTCTGGGTGAGTCTGGATTTAGTCTGGGGTCAGTCTCTCGTCCCCAGATTGCTAGTCTGACTCTCGTCCGAATTTGTGGCGCAGTGAGAGAACTCAACGAATGGTCGCCCGGTCGCGGGCTTAGTTCCTGCATCTGAGTCTGCGCGTTAGGCCGCCAGTCTGCTCGAGTTGCTCAGGCAACGGTCATTGGTGGTTGGATCGATCTGTTGGCCTGTCGCGCAGTGAGACACAAGATGACTTGTCCGCCTTGAGCGTCGGCGCATGTGAGGTCGCCACGTGAGTCCAGTGGGCCGCGCCGTATAGCGAGGGGTAGTGGCTTCGCGGCCGACACGAGAGCAACAGGAGTCAACATACGACATTGGTCTGGCCGGTGCGAGCTGCGACGCCGTGAGACGGGAGATCGGCGCGCCTTCCTGCGTTCGTTGAAGCGGCTGGTTCGGGAGAGCGGACGGTTCGGGAGAGCGTTTTGGGGGTGCTGCGCCAGGTCTTCGCCAGAAATCGCAGTTTGTTAGAAGTTAAGTGATTGGTGATATGTTGTTTCATTTAATTGTTAAATTGTTATATCCTAGCCAGTAATGCCAACCGAGCCCGCTGCCAAAAGGTTGGCAGCATCAAAGTCCGGACGCCGTCCGCATAAGCAGCGCCAGCGAGACAGGAAATCGCCGCAAGTCTGCGCGCGCCACCGCTGGCTTCTGGCTTCTTAAGCGCTGGAGTCGCGAGCGCTAGGACAGTTCTGTATTCGCCGCTCAGTTGTGTACTCGCCACCGAATTGTGTACTTGCTAGTCAGTTGTGTGTTCATCGCAGCAGAGTTGTTGTTTGTCGTCAGCCGACGCTGACCTAGCCGCTCCGACTCGAACTAGACAGACTTCTGTAGACACGGAGTTCACGACCTTGTTTCTGTATCTTTGTTAATAAAGATAAGTACCGACTTTTATTTAATCTGAGTGTTTGGGATTTCATCTTTCTGTTCACTGTTCCAGCGGACCGGTCGGCCCGCTATTAAAAGTGTGGCGGTGACTTCGTAAGCCGTTTCTACAGCGAATTGCTTGTCGCTACGAACACCGCCACAAAATAAATTCTACTTGTTCTCATGGTGAGGTAACCAGCCGTTTTGTTTTGGGGTCGACCCACCATTCTTCTCCGTTTGCCCACCCGCGGGAAGGTGGTTATCTATGAATTGGTTGGTCCGTTTTTCCCTTGTGGAGTTGGGGAGCATTAGAGCAACCTGCGGTTCGAGTTGTTCGGTAATCTCCCTATCAATCTGCCGTACGTTAATAGCTGCCACTGTCATGTTTGTCGGATTCGGTGTTAACGAATTTATTGCTTGAAGTGTAACGGCCTAATGCCTGAAATATGTTTTTATCTTGCCTATCATCTTGAGAGGCGGTATATGTGTACTGTAGAGCATGTTTGGCCAACCTTGTATAATTTATGTAAGATTGCATTTCATGGGCTTTTATTTAAATGGTCATTTTAGTATATAAAGTTACCACCCTTTTACCGTAAGACTTTTCTTAAAAGTTAAAATCAAGTTGCACCTTCGGTGCAAGTTAATCTTTTAATTTTAGTGTTTTGTACCATTTCCATCCCTCCTATGGGGTGCATAGTCTGTGTGCTTGAATGAATTGTTAAAACGTTTACTTTAAGGTAATCTGGTGTGTTGCAGATTTGCACCAGTGTAGTCTTTCAGAGGTTGTTGTGAGCGGTCGTGACTACAGCTGTGTTAAAAGGGAGCGGCAAGCTTCTCAGCCTGAAAGCTCATACTGTCAAAAAAAAATTGTTATTTCTGCCTCTGAATAAATTGTAGCTCGATATTTAGAGGGTGCTTTCTGCTTATAATTTTAAATCTGTTTGTAAAAAAAAATTGCTAGTAAATAAAGTAAATTCTTAAGAAAAAGTTTGGATTCACAGTTCAATTGTAGTACTGCGAACATACCTGTTGTGTACATAGTTCCGCGTAGTCACCGCGTACACACATTTCCCCCTAGAGCGCGCCCCGCTAAGCACAACAGCGCAGGCGCAGCAGTCGTCCGTCTCTGCACTATGAGATGGCGCTGCCAAAGAGACGGACCAAATTCTGCGTCCGCTGATCCGCATATTAATATGTAACGCAGCCAATGAGATTGCTGCTA
The DNA here is from genome assembly GCF_021461395.2 of Schistocerca americana. Lineage (NCBI taxonomy): Eukaryota > Metazoa > Arthropoda > Insecta > Orthoptera > Acrididae > Schistocerca > Schistocerca americana. The sequence goes on along the minus strand of NC_060128.1, from coordinate 157,098,421 downwards.
ACGCAGAACCGTTTCTCCTCGCGGATTGCACTCACGCAGTGATACATAAACGTGCGAGGTATTGTAATGAGTGTACAGACCCCCGATTAGTGAGTCTGCATTTGTCTGTACCAGTCTGCATTACCCTGTACCAGTCTGTACGAGTTCTACATTTGTCTGTACCAGTCTACAGTCAAGTTTCAGTCTGCGCCTAATAAGATTACCATATTCGTGTAAATAGCCATGAAGATAAATGTATGGACACTTTTGGCAAGTATCAGAGATGTATGTGAGAATAAGATTAACATACCAATACCAAAGGAACTTCAGACTATCAATTGTAAATAGCATCAAGAACCAAGTTAAGTAATTTTTATGCTTGTTATTATTTTAATAAATGTGTGCAAAATTTAATCAAGTTCTGTTTGAAGTTGGTTACCGTGAATCTGCTACTCTAAGCGTGCAAGTGGCATTTCTATCGTCTGACATAACGGCAGAAGATAAACACGCCACGATAAGACCACGAGACATATTGCTGACACTCGCCTACTTCGTTAGAGCGACAAGTCAAATAATCTGATGGGGTGTGTACTGAAGGTCTTACAGTACGCACACCACAATACCTTTCGAGGAATTAGGGCCTCATGTGGAGGCATGTAGACAGTAGTTTTTCGCACGTTGTGTTTGGTACTGGAACAGGAATGGGAATGACTAGTTGTGGTACAGGTACCCACAGCCACGCACCGTCCGGTGGCATGCGGAGTAAGTACGTAGATGAAGATGCAGATGGTGATGCCCTACACTGTCGACACGCCCGGACTGTAAGACGCGCCGCTGCCGCAGTGTGACGCCCGCACGGCGCTGTGGCGGCGTCCTTGGCCGGCCAGCAGCAGCAGCAGCCAGTAGTAGCATGAGGGTGGCGCCTCCAGCGGGGACGACGGCGGGGCGTCGCGGTGCCGTGTCCGCCCGCCGCCTCCTTCCGCGCCATTTGCGCCGTTACCTCCCTCTCCACTCCCTTCCCCCCCCCCCCCCTCCCACACCGCCGTCCTCTCGAGTAGTTCCCTGGCTGTCTTGAGCAGTCTCCAGTGCTGCCGGTGTCGGATGAAAATTCTCCCGCCTGCGCTGCGCCACCACTGCGTGTCCCTCCGGCTAATCTCGCGTCCTCCTGTTTGTAAGCAGGGCGCTTCACCCACCACTCTGTTCCGGCCTCTTCGACTTGTAGCATCTGAAGGTCGGTGCCGCAGTACGGAGCACGTCTCGAAAACACTGAAAAAAACAATCAAGCCGCCGTGCAGTGCGTGGCGGAGGGTACTCTGTACTACTACTAGCCTTTTCCTATCCTGTTCCACTCGCAAATAGAGCGAAGGAAAAACGACTATCTACATGCCTTTGACAAACTGCCTATTGACTCCTGTCTCGGGTTCTTCGGCCGACGTTCATCTAATGACTTTACAGGCGTTTCGCCAGCACAAGTGGCTGGCAATGTCAAAGCTTCACCCTCCATTGCCGATGGTGAACTGGATCCGAGCTCGCGGCCGCAGAATATACAGGATCAAAAGTATTTAAACGAACAAACTCTGGGAGGTTGTAGGGGACATTAAAACAAATATTTTCCCCTAATATCATTTTTGCCCATGAGGAGTTTTTAAACCGGTAGAGGAAGATTTCTCTGTCGGCAAATTAATTAAAACAACAAACACTTGCCCATTTCTCATGACCAAGAGACAACATATTAAGACAACCGAATTTCAATTACAGTAAATTTTCAAAAATGCCTCCATTGACACGTAAGTAAAGGTTACACCGTCGGATCATGTTCTGTCTGACACGGGCAAAAACCCCAGGAGTATCCTGAATTGTTCCTGTTGCTGCTACTATCCGGGCAACCAGATCCTCTTATGATGCACAGGAGATGCGTAAACTAGGTTGCGTATCTCTCCCCACACAAGAAAGTCCAGAGGGGACATATCTGGGGATCCAGCAGGCCATGGTGTAGGACCACCTCTGCCAATCCACGTTTCTCGGAACCGTCGGTCCAGGAATCGACGCACACGATGACTGAAATGTGCCGGCGCCCCGTCATGTTGGAACCACATGCGTTGTGTCGTAGGGAGCGGGACGACTTCCAGCAATTCTGGTAATGCTCTGGAGAGAAAATTGTAATGGTGTCTGCCATTTAATGGCCTAGGTAGCAGATACGGCTCAATTAAAGTCCCCAACAACACCGACCCACACATTAACGAAGAACCGCACTTGATGAGCGTTAGTAACTGTGGCATGTGGGTTATCCTCACTCCAAACATGCGAATTGTGCTTACTGAAGACTCCATCACGCCCGAACGTTGCTTCATCGGCAATGTAGGCTGCGTTTCACAGTCTCCCAGGTACCACTGCGAAAACTGTGCTCTGGAGATAATCAACTGGTTCCAGATCGTCGACACGCTGTAAGTGAAGTGGACGTAACATTTCCTCTCGAAGGACTGTTCTTACATTCGTCTGATTCGCCCCCATGTTAAGTGCAGTTGCACTAGTGCTGACTGAAGGATCCCGCTGCACGTGCTGCAAGACAGCTTCCTCAAATTGCAGCGTTCTTACCATGCGACGGCGTCTCTGTCCAGGTAATTGGATACGGCGATTAGGATATTGGTGTTGATAAACCCGCTGTGCAGCTCGTCCGTTGTGGTGCGCTACGTAGTACGCACCAACCATATCAGTGTACTGAAAAAATGGTTCAAATGGCTCTGAGCACTATGGGACTTAACATCTTAGGTCATCAGTCCCCTAGAACTTAGAACTACTTAAACCTAACTAACCTAAGGACATCACATGCATCCATGCCCGAGGCAGGATTCGAACCTGCGACCGTAGCAGTCCCGCGGTACCGGACTGAAGCGCCTAGAACCGTACGGCCACTGCGGCCGGCTCAGTGTACTCACTCCAGGTATATCGCTCCATTAGTACACAGAGACAGTGCACTACTACACTGGTGGACAGCAGTTGCCTACAACTGAAGAGCGTAATACGCTCTCAAACAACTGAAGATCGTAATACGGCCTCTAACAACTGAAGAGCGTAATACTGCCCCGACTGGTTTAAATAATCCTCATAGGAAAAAATGACATTAGGGAAAAATATTTGTTTTGATGTCCCTACAACCACCCAGAGTTTGTCGGTTTAAATACTTTTCACCCTGTATGTATCTGGTGCGCCAACGTCCGAGGGCTTCTCTGCGGTCATTTCCCGTGCGGTTCTCCTCTTGCTACCTGCGACGGTCGTTCGCTGCAGTGCGGGAAGCCAGGATCCGTTTACCTTAAGGCTTTCCTCTTTCTTGTTGAAACTGTTCGTGTGTTTTTGTATTTCTGTAGCTTCTCTGAACAAGCCCGTGTGATAGAGCTTCTCTCCAGCCAGAACTTTCATGTCGACGAATTTTATTACGTGGTCGGTCTCACTCAGCGCGTGCTCTGCCACGGCCGATTTCTCCACCTGCCCCAACCTGCAATGTCGCTTATGTTCTGTGATCCTGGTGCTGATTGAGCGTCCAGTCATTCCGACATAAACTTTTCCGCATGTGCATGGTATACGGTATATTCCTGAAATTGCAAGGGGTCCCTTTTTTCCTTCGCCGATCTAAGACACTCTTTGATCCTCTTTGTCGGTTTGAAAATCATCTTTACGCCATGTTTGCGCAATATACGGCCGATTCTGTCCGTCACTCTGGGAATGTATGGCAGAACGGCCGTATTCGACATTTCTTTTTCCGATTCCTTACTTCGCGGAGTGCTTGGCTCTGCTACACTTCTCATATAATTTGTGGAGTGCCCATTGCTCCTCAGAACACTTTCCAGGTGTTGCATTTCTCGTCTGAGGTGCTGCGGCTCACATATTCGTCCTGCTCTCGTTACGAGCGTATTAATCATGCCTCTTTTCTGGCATGGGTGATGGTTTGATAGTTTGTGCAGATATCGGTCCGTGTGTGTCGGTTTTCGCTACACGCTGTGTCCCAGGTTTTTGCCATCCCTTGTGACCAGCACGTCTAGAAATGGCAGTTTCTTGTCCTTTTCTAATTCCATCGTAAATGTTATGTTGGCATGGAGGCTGTTCGAGTGTCTTAGGGAGTCACCGAGCTGTTCTTCACCATGGCTCCACACCACGATTCATCGATGTACCTGTACCACAGCTTATGTTTGCAAGTCGCCAAGCTTTGCTCGTATCCTACCTTCATGGTCCTTATGCAGAATGTACAGGTTGAGAGGACAAGTTACTCTCTAACCTATTTTCCGTATACAGAAAATTATTAAAGATTTTATAACATCCTGACGCAGCTTGAGCAGATGTTGATGGAGCCTGGTAGGGCTTTAAAAGCATGAGGTATTTTTATGGTTCTTAACTGAGAGAAATGGCATGTTCGAGTTGAAAGCAACTGTCGAGCCCATCCCTCAGTAAATCTTGCCGGACAGGCCCACAGCTGTATGAGGCAGACAGGGCAGCCCCTTGTCGAGACAGGTCTCCAGCTGAACAATGCCACGATACCTGCATTGGCGCCAGTGTGAAGGCTGGGCTGGGGGGCGACGGACCGAAGGGACGTGTCTAGGCAGTGGAGTCGTAAACTAGTCATTGTGTACAGAGACACACGCAATAAAAATTCACAAGTTTTTGTGTTCGCCGATACTGCAAATAAGCCTGTGACCCACTTCCATGGGCTGAGAAATGTTTAGAGATAGAATCTTTATTACACCTCATACCTAGGACTAACTTAGATAAAGATCTATGTGTCTGTTTGCTTCTTGCTGTGAGAAGTGACGCAACCTCGAAGAAAAACATCTTCCCCTCCGCAAAAAATTTAAAAAAGCCGGTAATAGGCAGTTTCCATTTTTTTCAGAGTTGCAGTTTTCGTAACTCTTACCCTGGTTCGACATGATTTTGTGCTGTCGTGTGGGAAGGGAGATTTAGCGCCTCTAGTGCCCTATGATTGGCTCAAGATGGTGTCAAGGTGGCGTCGTTCATGCACTTTGCAGCAAAACGTAATTTTTTTCTGAAGAGGTGCGAGGCACTCGGGTGCTGGACTTTGTTCTGGTAAGAGGACGTCTGGTCGATGCTCTGGCATGTGTGGGTGGTTGCTCAAAAAAACTCATAGCTGGTTTTGGAGATCATTATTTTTTCCACCTCCACAAAATGTTTCTGCCCCAGGTCATCCTCTAGTGATCTGTCAGTAATTAAAGATTTGGATCACAAAATCTTCTGACAATACAAATACAAGTGTACATAATTGCAAGGTTCACAAACGTAGCCGGCCGCTGTGGCCGAGCGGTTCTCGGCGCTTCAGTCCAGAACCGCGCTGCTGCTGCTGTCGCACGTTCGAATCCTTCCTCGGGCATGGATGCGTGTGATGTCCTTAGCTTAGTTAGGTTTAAGTAGTTCTAAGTTCTAGGGGACTGATGACCTCAAAAGTTAAGTCCCATAGAGCTCAGAGCCATTCACAAACGTACAAAAATAACAAATAAACAAAGATGTAAAAATAGGGCCGGCCGCGGTGGTCTAGTGGTTCTAGGCGCGCAGTCCGGAACCGCAGGGCTGCTACGGTCGCAGGTTCGAATCCTGCCTCGGGCATGGATGTGTGTGATGTCCTTAGGTTAGTTAGGTTTAATTAGTTCTAAGTTCTAGGGGACTTATGACCACAGCAGTTGAGTCCCATAGTGCTCAGAGCCATTTTTTTTGTAAAAATAGGGTATAATAAAATACCACAAACAATTGTGTAAGCTCAAGAGGCAGTTGTAAATGCTTAACATCAAGAAATGCATATGGTTTATCAGATGCAATAACTTCCCACTAGCACAGATAGAAACCAAATGTACCAGCGCCAGAGCTGCAGTTAACGCGCGCTGTTGCCGATAGAGGCCACTTTGGTCTAACACAATGCCAGGTGACGGAGCAGCCAGTATCGTAAGGAAATTTAATTTAAGTTGTACATCCAGATTACTAACAATGACAAAAGTAGAGCCCAAAGTCGTAAAAACGTTTAATATGTGACAACAAATATTACATATGTGACAAATACAGCGTACAAAAATACACTCAAAATTGTGGCAGACGTCACCGCACATTTGGTGTTATAAACAGTGTCCGCAAAGGGAGCACGATTTTTACTTCCAATGGCAATTGAAAACATTATCAAAAATATGAAAAAATAGTCTCTTGTTCCAGTGATCTGCTCATTAATTCCAAGATATCCAAATAAACACCTTTATCCTCACTGTTCCGGCGTAAAGTGAAGCGACGGCACGCCGATCGGGAACGTTAGAGTAGACAGGGTTGTGAAGAAGGCGTCAGCCAATCGCACGCGGACCGACCCCTCTCCAAGACGACAATGCGACACGAAGAGGACATAAGCAGCCCAGTTGAAGACTAGCCGTTCTACGAGCTCTACAGCAGCTGCTTAGGAACTGTATCGTTTCACCTGTATCAGGCATTGTCTATACTGATGAGATTTCTCATTTTATCTGTCGCCCATTGCTTGCGACACATCTCTGTATATTCTCGAAGTTAAATATTGTCATTTATCTTACTGTAATAATAATTCATTAATACGATTTGCCTGAATTGTTGTCTGGCGATCCGAGAAAGCGGGTTTCCTAGGTACTGCATATTCGACGACTAGGTAAGACAACACTCATAATGTAGAATCTGTAAACAGTTTCCGATGTCACGAAGCTGATGACTACACTGACGTAACTGAACTCATAGTACACTACCACAGCTGGAATAACCGTGTTCCCTGTATCGCTTTCTAAACTCCCTCCCAGTCTGTCCGATGTAAAACTTGTCAAAATGGTTCATATGGCTCTGAGCACTATGGGACTTAACTTCTAAGGTCATCAGTCCCCTAGAACTTAGAACTACTTAAACCTAACTAACCTAAGGACATCACACACATCCATGCCCGAGGCAGGATTCGAACCTGCGACCGTAGCGATCGCGCGGTTCCAGACTGTAGCGCCTAGAACAGCTCGGCCATCCCGGCCGGCAAAACTTGTCACAAGCACCACACTTACACGGCGGATCCATGACGATTACTTAATAAGCAGATCAGTAGAACAAAAGAGTGCGTATTTTTGATAATGTATTCGGTTGCCATCGTAAGTAAAAATCGTGCTCCCTTTCCGGCCACTGTTTGTAACACCAAATGTGCGGCGACGTTTGCCGCAATTTTGAGTGTATTTTTCTTTGCTGCATTTTTCACACATGTAATACTCCTTGTCATTTGCCACTGTTAGTACTCTGGATATACAACTTACATTAAATTTCCTTATAATACACGCTTCTCCGTCACCTGGCACTGTGTTAGCCCAAGGCAACCTCTATCGGCCACAGCGCACGTTAACTGCAGCCTTGGCTCTGGTATATTTGGTTTCTGTCTGTGCGAGTGGAAAGTTATTGCACCTGATATACCATATGCATTTCTTGATGTTAGGCATATATAACTGCCTCTTGTACAATTGCTTATGGTATGTACATTTTTGCTTTTTTGGACGTCTTCGGCTTTTTTATTATTTTATACGTTTGTGAATCTTGCAATTGTGTATACTTGCATTTGTATTGAGGGAAGAGTTTATAACCTCAAACTTTAATTGCTGACAGGTCACTAGACGACGAGCTGGCGACGAAATATGTTATGAATGTCTAAATAAAAAAAATCTCCAAAAAGAGGTACGTGATTTTTTTCAGCCCCAATTAGCTTTTCACAGTCGTTTTTAACACACAGGTTACAAGATTACAATGCTAGGAGTCTAGCTACAGCTGAATATGTACAAATGCTCCAAATTTACTTTAGTTAACTACGTTCGGATATTTTCCGATTTTTTGTTATTGTTTTTGCGACTTGTATCATACTGCTGTAGGAAATTGATGTCCAGGCACTGACTCTGAAACTGCGTAATTACGCAGAAAATTGTAGAGAGCCGCTCTGCAACGTCCCTTTTTAACTTCGCCTCCAGTGCTTGACGATTAAACGTACATTTCCCTCGTGTCATCGCGGGATGAAGTTAGCTGGAGCAGTCTGCTCGCGACAGAAGTTGTACGTAGCAAACGATTTCGCTACGTCGCGTAATTAAAAGGCGGCTGGATGGTGGAGTGTGGAGGAAACGTGTGTGCACAGCAGCTCGCTGCACTTTTAGGTGCTTACACAGTGAGGAATGTTAACTTCGATGCAAACATTTCGGCGGTTCAGTTTTTGCACAACGGAGCCATTGTCTTCTGTGCCTCATTACAGGGCCATAATTTATTTGTAATTTACTTGGTTTGTCATCCCCAGTAACTTTGTTCCTGCGAAAACATCTGTAACATGCAATCACCAAAACGTACAAAGGAAAACAAGTCGTCAAGTTTGAGCGGTACTAGGAACACCTCTGAGGATGCGCAGCGCAGCTGTGGCCGAAACAATAGAAGCGAAAAATTTCCTTGAAGCACCGCCACACAGCCTGGAAGATTTACGAGCAGCCAGACGTAACGTGATGAAAGCCTTCACTGTAACTCAAAAGTACTGTGACGCTGTGGCCGTCGCTACAGGACCAGTTCAGAATAGGAAAGTTGCAGCGCCCTCCCATTGCCTTCACTGAACCCACACACGAGGTGCATATCGATCAACTCTCCATCACTAAACCTTTCCACACAACTGCGTGTCACTGTTGACGTACAGCAAACACTGCTGAGAAATAAAAACATCAACAGAAGCGAGCAGTACTAAATGCAGGCTTGAGGGCTGTTGTAGAATTTTGGAACAGGTTTTTTGCTCACGTATCATGTCGCTTCTGGGAACCCAGAATCTAATCTGTAGGAATCAACATGGATTCCGGAAACAGCGATCGTGTGAGACCCAACTCGCTTTATTTGTTCATGAGTCCCAGAAAATATTAGATACAGGCTCCCAGGTAGATGCTGTTTTCCTTGACTTCCGGAAGGCGTTCGATACAGTTCCGCACTGTCGCCTGATAAACAAAGTAAGAGCCTACGGAATATCAGACCAGCTGTGTGGCTGGACTGAAGACATTTTAGCAAACAGAACACAGCATGTTGTTCTCAATGGAGAGACGTCTACAGACGTTAAAGTAACTTCTGGCGTGCCACAGTGGAGTGTTATGGGACCACTGCTTTTCACAATATATATAAATGACCTAGTAGATAGTGTTGGAAGTTACATGCGACTTTTCGCGGATGATGCTGTAGTATACAGAGAAGTTGCAGCATTAGAAGATTGTAGCGAAATGCAGCGGATAGGCACTTTGTGCAGGGAGTGGCAACTGACCCTTAACATGGACAAATGTAACGTATTGCGAATACATAGAAAGAAGGATCCTTTATTGTATGATTATATGATAGCGGAACAAACACTGGTAGCAGTTACTTCTGTAAAATATGTGGGAGTATGTTTACGGAACTATTTGAAGTGGAATGATCATATAAAATTAATTGTTGGTAAGACGGGTACCAGGTTGAGGTTGAATGGGAGAGTCGTTAGAAAATGTAGTCCATCAACAAAGGAGGTGGCTTACAAAACACTCGTTCGACCTATACTTGAGTATTGCTCATCAGTGTGGGATCCGTACCAGGTCGGGTTGACGGAGGAGATAGAGAAGATCCAAAGAAGAGCGGCGCGTTTCGTCACAGGGTTATTTGGTAAGCGTGATAGCGTTACGGAGATGTTTAGCAAACTCAAGTGGCAGACTCAGCAAGAGAGGCGCTCTGCATCGCGGTGTAGCTTGCTGCCCAGGTTTCGAGAGGGTGCGTTTCTGGATGAGGTATCGAATATATCCCTTCCCCTTACTTATACCTCCCGAGGAGATCACGAATGTAGAATTAGAGAGATTCGAGCGCGCACGGAGGCTTTCCGGCAGTCGTTCTTCCCGCGAACCATACGCGACTGGAACAGGAAAGGGAGGTAATGACAGTGGCACGTAAAGTGCCCTCCGCCACACACCGATGGGTGGCTTGCAGAGTATAAATGTAGATGTAGATGTAAGGAGGGCATTACGGCTGTTAACAGGAATTACCGTAGTGAATGGAATTAACTCGTGAGCTTTAATTTGGTTGAACGCCAAATGTGTCAATCCATAATGAAGCGTGCGAGAGTCGGACGCCCGAACTACTGATATTGTGCGACGAGATTGTTCTGGGAACTAACAGCGTAGCACTCTGCGGATCGTTATTAAGTCCTGGTGGGAGACACGGTACTGTTTCCACTTCGGCGTGCTGTTCATGATGTACATTAATGACATAATACACGATATCAACAGTAACCCCAAAAGAAATGTGGAAATTTGTGGTACGGTCTTAGGAGACCAAACTGCTGAGGTCATCGGTCCCCAAGCTCCCAAGCTTACACACTACTTACGCTAAGGACGACACACACACACACACACACACACACGCATACACACACACACACACACACACACACACACACACACACACACACACACACATCTATGCCCGAGGGAGGACTCGAACCTCCGACGGGGGAAGGAGCTAACCTCAAAGTTTTGCGGATGATGCAGTTATCTGTAAGGAAATACCGTGTAAACAAGTTGCACAAGTATTCAGTAAGTTCTTGAAAATACACTCCTGGAAATGGAAAAAAGAACACATTGACACCGGTGTGTCAGACCCACCATACTTGCTCCGGACACTGCGAGAGGGCTGTACAAGCAATGATCACACGCACGGCACAGCGGACACACCAGGAACCGTGGTGTTGGCCGTCGAATGGCGCTAGCTGCGCAGCATTTGTGCACCGCCGCCGTCAGTGTCAGCCAGTTTGCCGTGGCATACGGAGCTCCATCGCAGTCTTTAACACTGGTAGCATGCCGCGACAGCGTGGACGTGAACCGTATGTGCAGTTGACGGACTTTGAGCGAGGGCGTATAGTGGGCATGCGGGAGGCTGGGTGGACGTACCGCCGAATTGCTCAACACGTGGGGCGTGAGGTCTCCACAGTACATCGATGTTGTCGCCAGTGGTCGGCGGAAGGTGCACGTGCCCGTCGACCTGGGACCGGACCGCAGCGACTCACGGATGCACGCCAAGACCGTAGGATCCTACGCAGTGCCGTAGGGGACCGCACCGCCACTTCCCAGCAAATTAGGGACACTGTTGCTCCTGGGGTATCGGCGAGGACCATTCGCAACCGTCTCCATGGAGCTGGGCTACGGTCCCGCACACCGTTAGGCCGTCTTCCGCTCACGCCCCAACATCGTGCAGCCCGCCTCAAGTGGTGTCGCGACAGGCGTGAATGGAGGGACGAATGGAGACGTGTCGTCTTCAGCGATGAGAGTCGCTTCTGCCTTGGTGCCAATGATGGTCGTATGCGTGTTTGGCGCCGTGCAGGTGAGCGCCACAATCAGGACTGCATACGACCGAGGCACACAGGGCCAACACCCGGCATCATGGTGTGGGGAGCGATCTCCTACACTGGCCGTACACCACTGGTGATCGTCGAGGGGACACTGAATAGTGCACGGTACATCCAAACCGTCATCGAACCCATCGTTCTACCATTCCTAGACCGGCAAGGGAACTTGCTGTTCCAACAGGACAATGCACGTCCGCATGTATCCTGTGCCACCCAACGTGCTCTAGAAGGTGTAAGTCAACTACCCTGGCCAGCAAGATCTCCGGATCTGTCCCCCATTGAGCATGTTTGGGACTGGATGAAGCGTCGTCTCACGCGGTCTGCACGTCCAGCACGAACGCTGGTCCAACTGAGGCGCCAGGTGGAAATGGCATGGCAAGCCGTTCCACAGGACTACATCCAGCATCTCTACGATCGTCTCCATGGGAGAATAGCAGCCTGCATTGCTGCGAAAGGTGGATATACACTGTACTAGTGCCGACATTGTGCATGCTCTGTTGCCTGTGTCTATGTGCCTGTGGTTCTGTCAGTGTGATCATGTGATGTATCTGACCCCAGGAATGTGTCAATAAAGTTTCCCCTTCCTGGGACAATGAATTCACGGTGTTCTTATTTCAATTTCCAGGAGTGTACTTGAAATTGAAACAAAGATTGGCAATTCGCTTTAAATATTCAGAAATATAAAATTGCTCACATCGTAAAGCGTGGAATTCTATGTATATGCTATCAATGAGTGTAACTGAAATCAGTCAATTCACACAGGTAATGGTGTTTCATTATTTAAGATCCATAAATATTCCCGCGATTTGATAACCTTTTATCTAAATCTGTATCACAGTGAAAGGTAATGTCAAAACTCAAGTAACTAAAGTAATTATGACTGTGCATCATTTTACAATTAATAGCAATTTTTGTTATTATACAATATTTTCCAGTAACGTGTGTTCTGAAGTTGGCAAATTTTAGCCACCCTCCGGTGGAGTTTAACTGTACTTGGATATTTGAATTGAAGTGCACCAGCGGAATCTTCTGCCTTGTGGCCGTTAACGTTCCGGTTACCTGCCCTGCCGTTGACGTAAATTCAGGCAGTGTGTTTTCCTCATCGTGTTGTCGCTGTCCTGCACAGTGTGTAGTTTGACAGCTCAATGTATAATGGGTTGTGGGCGCCAATAGCTTCTACTTTATTCCATTGAACTCCCTGTTGTGTGCTGGTCGGGTGATGCGGAGGTTATCTTGACGGTGGGTCCGTTGACTGTTAGTTGGGTTGTCGTCGGAACGACAATGGTTGGGCCGACTGCCTGTCTCACCTAAGCGAGCGTTAGTGTTTGAATTCCAGGCCGACCGTCGGAAACTTCTGAGCGCCGTTGGGTGTACTGCCTTTTCTTGTTTGTTCTTGTTGTTTGTACTTGTATGGCTTCTAGCCGATTTTTAGATTAAGGTTGTTTTGCCCTAAAGGCGTCAGATGGTTTGGGTCTTCAGCCTAAGAACTGTTTTACGTAAAGGCTTTGGCATTTTTAAAATTAGTGTTATTGAATATTAAGTTTTGGGCCTTCAGCCGATTTTGAATTTAAGTTGTTTGCTCTTAAAGTGTTAGATTCTTTGGGTCTTCAGCCTAATTAAGGAACTTCTGTTAAACATTTTTGGCATACAGTGACCAATAGATTATTATATTTTAACTAAAGTTCAGACTTGATCACAACACTTATGTCTCAATAACATAGGTGACCGGTTTCGGTTATCTTTGTATAACCATCTTCAGACCCATGACTCCCTTGGAGGATGGTAGGCTACTTCGTAGCAGCTGAAGAGAGCTCCGCCTACCATCGTCCAAGGGAGCCATGGGTCTGAAGACGGTTATATAAATATAACCGAAACCGGTCACCTATGTTATTGAGACATAAGTGTTGTGATCAAGACTGAACTTTAGTTAAAATATAATTAAGGAACTGTTTTAAGATAAGGCCTTGCCTTTTAAATTTCTGATTTTGGTTGAGCTGTAAGTTATTGGCTTTCAGCCGTTTTTAAATTAAACTGGTCTTGTCCTTAAGACATGAGATTGTACGGCGCATTCAGCCGCTAATTAAGTTCCAAAACTAAAGCTGGGCTCTTTTTTTTAAAAAAAAAAAATTCTTGGCTCTTGTGGTGTTTGATAAAATGAAAGATTGTATGTTCGAACGTAAATGACAGCCCCTTATTTTGGCCTCTTTCCACAACTTAAACTACCTGTCGTGTCCTGCGGGCTTAGCAGGGCGTCTTCCATTTCCGAATTGCTCAAAAAATGGTTAAAATGGCTCTGAGCACTATGGGATTTAACTTCTGAGGTCATCAGTTCCCTAGAACTTAGAACTACTTAAACCTAACTAACCTAAGGACATCACATACATCCATGCCCGAGGCAGGATTCGAACCTGCGACCGTAGCGGTCGCGCGGTGCAAGACTGTAGCGCCTAGGACCGCTCGGTCCGAATTGCATCGCGAATACAAATGCTATGGGGGAACGGTATATGTTAGAACGGTATATTAGATGTGTAGGACAACACTTATGTTTCATGATACCATACAGTTTTTCCTCCGCAAACATTGTCCAAAAAATTTGTGGTCAGTAAAAGGCAGGTGAGTTTCCACGTTAAGGACACTCCGATGGATTAGTGGAGGAAGCAGATGGTTAGCCGGGTGCTCCAGTATTCTGCCTTAATGGTGCTATTCGGCTTGGCATTTCACCGACGGAGAGGGGGTCAGTAGAAACTGCTCAGAGCCGATGCTTCACCTTCCCCTCCCACGCATACACACACACTCACACACACATATTAACTCCCGCTTTTGCCCCTGCTCTCGGTGCAGTACCCCTCATAATCGCTGCTCGGCGTATAATCGCCTCGAACGGGCTGGATTAGGACTTATCTCGCTGCGACCAGCTGCGGTCCATTAACCCCACCTGGCCTCTGTCTGCTCGACATCAGGCCAACTGCCCACCCCCCGCTCCCACTTTTCTCGCCACCCGTACGGCACGGCATAATAGATTCAGACTGCATTCACTCGGTGTGCTTGAAATTGGTGACAGCGTATTTCCAGCGGAACGTAATGTAATTCGAGAATAATTAGGCGGACTGACAGAGTAGCCTAATCACTGTCGTACAAACACTATTAAGGGGGCGGAGGGGGTAAGACGTCAAACGGGCCGACTTGGAGCAGGAGAGGCATCACAGGACATTTTAATTTCCAGTGTCTATACTTTTACAAATAAATTCATAAAACCTTGTCAGTATCACTAGGAAGGATTCAGGATTCACACTCATTGCAGTGGAAGTACGAAAACATAACGAAGTAATTTTTTTTCATGTCAAATTTCATCATTTTTTTCACTTACTGATGGCAGCATTTGTTGCTATAGGTACACTTTTCTTCATATGTTAGAGAGATTCTTCGATGAATTTTGCGTAGCATACACACCATACTTACAAGTGCACGAAACTCTAGAATTTATTTAATTTATGAAAAAACGAATGAACTGTTATATTTTAATCTTCATGTTTAGAAAAACCAGAAATTTTATAGTTAATTACCTGAATTTTTACCACAGTTTGTAATAGATTTGGAAAATTCTAGAGTTTCATACACCTTTAAGTATGGTTGTTATGCTGTGCAAAATTCATCGAAGAATCTCTCTTACTTATGAAGAAAAGTGTAGCTACAGCAACAAATACTGCCATTAGTAAGTGAAAAAATGATGAAATTTCACATGTAAAAAAAAATCATTTCGTTATGTTTTCGAACTTCCACTGCTATGAGTGTGAATTGTGAATCCTTCCTGGTCATGCTGACAAAGTTTTATGAATTTATTTGTAAAAGTACAGACAGTGGAAATTAAAATGTCCTGTGGTGCCTCTCCTGCTCCAAGTGGGCCCGTTTGACTTCCTACCCCCCTTAAGGTATGTTGCCACAGCTGCTTCTATGCAAAGCACAATTATTTCTTTTTTTTTCATTTGACTGACCATAGTGTCCACAGTTGGTCTGTAATTACTTGCTCACAGACCACTGAAAGGCAAAAAAACGACGCACCACGATGGAATTACCTGAATGAGACGGAAATCGGTAGATGTGATCTACATATACGGACAAACGAATGATTACAGTTACAGAGAAATCGGATGATTTATTCAAGAGAAACAGCTTCACAAACTCAGTAAGTCAACAACACGTTGGTCCTCTTCTGGCCCTTATGTAATAAATACAATATTGCACCGCCTGTGCGGACATACCTGCATGTTCGAAGGAACAATGCATCGTTCTTCTTAACAACACAGGCACTGAAACATCATAAAATTATCTAGCTTTTGTGGGTAAGTTTTTTTACGGAAATTACCTGTTATGGGACGTTTTGAAGTCACAGCGTTGCTGAATCAACCGCTGCGCCCGGTTTCATGTAGTGACAACAAGTCTCGTGATTTCGGGACTCACTCACCTGTAACAAAAACGAATTTCATTGGTATAGGAAAATGCAATCAGGGTGCAAACTTTCTCTTCTGGAAGTCTGTTCCCAAGATTATATCTTACATTTTTAGTATACTTTATTACAATAGCGCCATCCAAATAATCCGATTTGTCACAGCAGAAATACTCCGATACAATGTTTCAAGTACTTTCAGTACTTCATCTATCAGAATTTCAAAGAGTGTGTTCCAGTCAATTCTGTCAACTGCTTTGTCTCTCTTTAACCTATCTTCTATGGTAAATCATAGGTCAGTACGGTCTAGTGTGTTCCTTCATTCCGTCAGAGTCCAAAGTAATCTTCCCGGATGTTGGATAATTTCCCGTCAGCACTAGCACTTTAGCATTTAGATTGTCTCTAACTAGTAAACTCAATTCTCAAATTAGGAGGAATATTTATTTGCAGAAGCCAAGTGTGTAGATATTTCGTATGGTACGTACATGAAAAAGGAAATTTATCAGCTCACCTCAATAAAATTACCAACAAAATTTGTAAAATAATGCACAAGTCCGCCCCAGTTGGAACAGTGACTTATAAATTAGCGTTGCCAATAAAGAGACTATAGCACAGTGCCATCCTTGTCGCCACTGTTGGATCTGCAACAAACAAATGGGCCATGCAGCTGTGCCACCAGTGCGCGACAGCACACCTAAAGCCGTCGCCACACGGACCGTGCATCCGAACGTTGAGCGTTGAGCGTGCCGAGTTTCTGACGTCACAGCATGGAATAGCATGCTCGGGAGTCTTTCCGAACGTGCAGAGCAATATCTGGCACGTCAGATATTCTGAGCGTGCGTCTGAGCGTTGACCAATGAGATGGCACAACGTCACCTACGTCACAAGCACGCCGTCTCCCTTCAAGTAGAGAGTTGTGAGGCGCCATATTGGCATTCATTTCAAGCCTATATGTATATATGCCGTTCCGAGCACCATCAAATTGAGAATCACTGCAATACCCGTTGTTAACTGTGTGATTCGTTCCAATAAAATAATGAGAAACATCATATTGGTGGCAAAAGAATTATTGTAACTTGCGTATAATGAGAGTAGACTATTTGAAGGCAGCGACACACTGAACATCCACCCAAAACGTATTGTTCTTGGTACAATTTGTTATAATTAAATTTCAGTTAGTAACGTATCTACGATTAAGGTTTTTAGCGAGCGGTAAGATACTATGATTAGACACAAAAGGTGTGATACTGGTTTAGCGTAATGAATAGCGTCACTGTCCTATAACGATTTTCCTTTTTTTTTTTTTTTTGTTGGGGCGGTGGTTCGCGTCCTGACACAACCAATTTTTTCCCCTAACATTCGCGTTTTTATTAGGTTCTGATATTTCATTATTAGTTTAATATAAATATAGACTATATTATTTGATATTATGTAAATAAAAGTTCACCTATTTTTGAAGTGTGACTTTGTTCGATTGGCTTAATCTGAAGGATAGCTTGCGCTACTTGTATAAAGATATTTTGCTCCTTCTTCTTTTACGCTTCGTAATTCACACTTTGCAAAGATTCTGCCACTGGGTAGGAACAGTGATCAAGTAAGACTGACCTTCGGGTTTTACTAAAATGTGGGAATGATGAAATAATGTTTATCCTATGCGGAGAAGTATTCCAAATTTGTAACGCACTGTTTGTAATGGAACTTTCATAAGCCTGTGTCCTCATTGATTGGACATGGTACTTTCCTTTTCGTGGACGATGGAAGAAATGTGCGTTTTAATAGAGCTAACGGGGGAATTTTAGGCGCGCCCGTTGAGTAAACAGTGTGATTTACGAACTAGAAACATCCCTCAACTGTCGCTGGAGTGCGTTGCGATAGCGTATACCACGTTGGGGCCCACGTACCGTGTGCACAAGTCGCATCGTTCCTGAGCGATCAGCAGCACGTTGAACTTGGCACGCTCAGCGTTAACGTTCGACAGCACGGTCCGTGTGCCGACGGCTTAAGAGGTATGCAGCAAAGTGTGGTAAGATTTACGGAACCATCTAGAACAACACCAGTAGAAACATCGTTACTAGATCTGCGAATATATCCAGCCGATAGAATCGCCAAATGTAGAGCTGCCTACTTAAGTCCCTAGGTAAATGGAAAAGCGAGCGTCCCTTGTGGTGGGGGAAGTACCTTGTGATGGGGAAACTTGCTAAAATCTTTCTCTTAGCAAATTAGCTTCTTGGTTCATTTCTTCGATCGTAGGTAGATTACACGTCCTTAGCGTGAGACACAAAGTTCGTGGAACGGAGTACGTGTGTCGATCAACAGATGGCACACAGCACTGAACGTTACATGTTAATTTTTGTTCCTATTTGCTACTTATGATTTCTAGTTGTGCCTGAAATCTCAGTTATGTACAGTAAGCATGCACCGTCATTTATAACAAACACGTGATGTCAACCTCTAACCGACAGGCTACATCGGTCCCGGAAAGGAGAGACTATGAAGGTGGGGCAGGTCACAGGAGAACAAATCAGGAATAAAGTGCAATTAAAGACCTGGAGGCGCAGTACAGGGCAGAAAAATAGTTACTATAGGGGCTCTGGTCGCCTTGTTTACCAACTGCTTCCTGACATTTCAGAAAGGAAAGGAACAGCAGTTTATGAACTAAAGTAGAGGCATGATCCATTTCATAAATGCATACGATCCGTGCCCTGGATATCTGCAAAAAATCAGCAAACGTTAGACAAATTCGGACTGTGAGGGGATGGTACACCTGGTCACATTGTGTTAGTTTACTCTCTAAACAGAGATATCCGGGGCAACATCACTGTAGAAGTCTATCTTCGACTAGCTTTGAGAAAGGCCGTTGCTAACCAGATATCACACGGGGAACTTATAAAGTTCAGGGCACAAAGGAATGTAAACAGGTGACGCGTTAAGCACATAAACGATTCTTGTAGTCTCATAGTCAGGTAACAGCAAAAACGTAAAAACAAGTATTACTACATCATACACTAAAAACGTATGGTGTGATTCAGTTGTCCCTACCAATCGGTTTAATGCAACCTACAACACTTTCAAATACGACGAAGAAGATTTTCATATTCTCTCGTTCACTAAATGCAAACTATTAGTCCTACAGAAAAAAATGGTTAGGAGATTTTTTCAGGAAATTTAATATAGCTAATTTTTGCACAAATTCGTTTCCTATGATTAACTCAAGAAATGTGGCATCCGCAAAAACGTATCCCAGTAAAAAATTTAATTACATTACATTTTCTACAAAAAGTACCTGTTTATTTTTTCTATAGGACTAACAGTAGCAAGTGAGAGAATATGAAAAAGTCACGCATGGTTTTTCAGTGCACTGTGGGTCGCATAAAACCTATCAGCAAGCGCAGCTCAGTCACCATGTGTACCATTAGATGGGTAGGCAAACATAATTCAGTACCTTGGAGGAAACAAGAGCACCTATCCAATACTAGTTAGCAGGCTGAAAATCTAAATTCCATACCGGTTTTCGCCAATTAGTGGACTCCCCCCCCCCCCTCCCCCTGTTTAACATGGTTCTGCAAAAATATTTGAAGACAGAAGAAAAGAAAGCAACCCGGTGTTAAAAAAGAGCAGAGAATCAACGTGAAGTGTTTGGTTTTCGCTGACGACCTCGCAATCCAAAAACAATAGAGAAGAATCCAAATCTCCCCTGGAGAAGCCTCACTGAATATCACGGAAAACTGGCCTACAAATCCTTTCACAAGTTATGCACTTCAAATAGCTAGCAGAGATCACCTAACACCAGAACTGAACAGAATAGCCAATAAAGTACGAATCTCAAAATTACAAAAAAAAACATGTATGCTCACGTGGAGCCACTACAATAAAAAATCTGTCTCCATCAATGCAAAACCAAGACATTACAATGGGAAGCAATAGGGCTGCGTTCTATGCCACTTTGCTAATGCGGTTTGCATACATTCAGCGGCGATTGATTTGTGAGCTACTCAAGCACGACTCACGCCCCGTCCTCACAGATTTACCTCTGCCAGTACCTCGTCTCCTACCTTCCAAATTTTACAGAAGCTCTCCTGTGAACCTTGCAGAACTAGCACTCCTGAAAGAAAGGATATTGCGGTGACATGGCTTAGTCACAGCCTTGGGAATGTTTCAATAATGAGATTTTCACTCTGTAGCGGAGTGTGCGCTGATATGAAACTTCCTGGCAGATTAAAACTGTGTGCTGGACCGAGACTCGAACTCGGGACCTTTGCCTCCGCTGCAGAGTGAAAATCTCATTCTGGAAACATACCCAAGGTTGTGGCTAAGCCATGTCTAGGCAATATCCTTTCTTTCAGGAGTGCTAGTTCTGCAAGGTTCACAGAAGAGCTTCTGTAAAATTTGGAAGGTAGGAGACGAGGTACTGGCAGAAGTAAATCTGTGAGGACGGGACGTGAGT
Organism: Schistocerca americana; assembly: GCF_021461395.2. NCBI lineage: Eukaryota > Metazoa > Arthropoda > Insecta > Orthoptera > Acrididae > Schistocerca > Schistocerca americana. The sequence goes on along the minus strand of NC_060128.1, from coordinate 157,078,153 downwards.
CGTGCTTGGGTAGCTCAGTTGGTAGAGCCCTTGCCAGAGAAAGGCAAAGGTCCCGAGTTTGAGTCTCGGTCCAGCCACAGTTTTAATCTGCCAGGAAGTTTCGTATCAGCGCACACCCCGCTGCAGAGTGAAAATGTCATTCTGGAATTTGTAGGAGGGGCTGGACAGATGCGTGCTTTCAGTACAACTATTGGACACAATAAATTGATCAATCATGAATTTGATGTTTCAGTTGGGTTTTTAAAGCACTACAGAATTCCTAAATTGGTTCTCTATGCTGCATTCGGGAGGAGGAGGAGGATAGAGTCCACTGTATTAAGGAGCACTAAACACGATGCACTTAAACCACCATCCAGTCGATAGCAGTAGTTTTTTGCTGGATGTCAGAGATCGCTCATCTGCTGCGCTCATGTCCCAATGGCCACACGCGGCGTGTCAATTGATATTGAGTAGCTCAGTTTACCACGGAATGCTGAAGATTAGATGGGTAGATCACATAACTAATGAGGAAGTATTGAATAGGATTGGGGAGAGGAGAAGTTTGTGGCACAACTTGACCAGAAGAAGGGATCGGTTGGTAGGACATGTTCTGAGGCATCAAGGGATCACCAATTTAGTATTGGAGGGCAGCGTGGAGGGTAAAAATCGTAGGGGGAGACCAAGAGATGAATACACTAAGCAGATTCAGAAGGATGTAGGTTGCAGTAGGTACTGGGAGATGAAGAAGCTTGCACAGGATAGAGTAGCATGGAGAGCTGCATCAAACCAGTCTCAGGACTGAAGACCACAACAACTACAACAGTTTACCACGGAGAAGACGTGCAACACACGCAATCTCGGAGACAGCATAACGCATGCTAAGTATTACTTTGGTATTCAGCACCCCACAGGGTGCTGCTACCAAGACTTGTCCCTGCAGCTGCGGGCACGAACTAACTAGGCAGCCAGCTGGAACTTTTCTTTCTACTGAAGGGTATCTGTTGGATTCCTTTCATGTTAATTTCTTAAATCTGTTGTCATTTACGGCATAAATTCCACTTCTAAATTTACTGTGGTGTTTCTGACTCAATCTGGGAGGAGACTGAGCAGTGGAACGTGTTACGTTTACACATAAACAAGAACGATCTGTCACACTACTACACTTTAAAACACAGTTTATGTGTAATTCATGTCACACAGTCTCATATGGAACCTACATGCTCTTTCTTTTATATAGTATATATGATAAGATACTGTCATCCCCCTGTGTGAAAGGATGAATGAGGAAATGTATTTCTAGTTGCATGCTTGGTGGTAGCAGACAAGCCTGTCTGCTAGAGAACAGTAGGACCAACGTCGTACCAGGTAGCTATGCTTTCTAAAAGCAGAGAGGTTTCTATTCTTGGTATGGTCCTGTCTGTCCCTTGTGATGTTGGTACAGGAAGCTGCCTCTCTGGTCACTTCCGTTTGTATCTGTGAAGCACCCTCGGTAGGGGCCCAGGTCAGTCTGTCCGCGGCGAGCGTCTGAAGTGGTAAGATCTCCAGCTAAGCGTGTCTCTGCTAAGTCTGTAGGACAATGGATTTCTCAAGTTCAGCCTAACTGAAAATTTAATCACCTTTATTTCAGGTTTAGATCTAAAATATATTATGTTATCTTAAATTGCAACGCAGTGTAATTCGTGTGCGAAGTTCAGAATGTCTTCCAGTAGTTGCTTTTCACTACTCTGTGAGTAAAGTGGAACCACGTGTTGATGACCTGTAACTCTAACTAAGATCATCAATCTTAAATGCGAATGTGCGTGAGATTATAACGTCTCGTCCTGACAATATTTTTCAGTATAGCAACTTTTCTTTATGTTCAACCCATGTAGGGTGTATTTTGTGAGACCAGTACCACGTGCTTATACAATTGTTTGACCCATCAGGTTAATAGTAAGACGATAGTAACCAGTTCGAGGTTTTTCTTTTGTAAATTGCGTTTTGATGTAATTTATTTTAATTATCAAAATTATTGTGGAGTTACACTCTTTGTGTAAACCAAGTTGACCACGTGAAGCATGTACCGTAATCATCAAAGTAGCTCTCAGCTAATCTTTTCAGGAAGATTTCACAGAGAGTCAGTATGAATTTAGTATACCAGTGTGTGGTAATTTCATGACGGACAGGATTGCGCTACGAAAAAAACTTCTTTGGGTGAAAACTGAATCGGTTGGTTGTGGTTAATTTCCTCTTGCATATGTTTTATCGTTGTTCGTGTGTTTTTTATGAATGCAGTGTTGTATGCAGTCTCCCAATCTTGGCTCCATATTCGATGTGTTCCGTAAGATTACAAACTCACATTTTCACAATCCTAAATAAGGCACCAGTTTAGTTGTGAATCAAGATTAATACGCTGAAATTTTAACAGAACAATGATCAATGTTAAAATAAATGTCCAAATATAAACTGATTTATTTCTTTTTATTTAAATTCGCTTATATATATATATATATATATATATATATATATCACCAGTTGTCGTAAGATGACTATTAAAAGATTATAATAAATGTTAGTCTGGTTGGGAATTTGGTAAGCTAGACTGGATACCTGGTGAAACAGTTGCTCAGTAATGCAAGGTTAACTTCCCCATTTAGCTCACAGCTTTTAAGCCGCTTTTAATGTCTTGAATATCAGCACCGCTTTCAGAACAACTTAATGCATCAACATGTCAGTACCTGTCACTCGTGAGAGCCTTAAGCCAGAAATGCCCATTCGTTCCAGCTACAGGCTACCGCTGTCACGCGCCCATCACCGCCAAATGGTGTCGTCCTAGCAAAACAGCCACATATGTGTCAGTGTAACTACAGTCAAATATTACGATTACAACCCCAATCTGATGACATTCGACAATGAGTGAAGTATCAGAAATACCTCCTCCTGATGGCTGTAGCTCTGGACATATTAAAATCTGTATTCCTCTTACATAATGTTGTATGTAAAATCCTTCATTGCCCTTATGGCTATCGGTGCACTGATATCTCAATTTCCCACTCAAATCCGTATGTCCCTTATGACTGGACATGGTCATTTTCTTTGCACAGGTTGGAACATTACACCCAAACACAAAATATATAAGCCTGCCGATCACACCGAGTCTACCACACCCCCCCTACTAAGTACACTATAGGCCTTTAAAATTCCTGCACCACGTAGATGACGTGCTACATACGCGCAATTTCACCGACAGGAAGAAGATGCTGTGATATGCAAATAATTAGCTTCTCAGAGCATTCACACTAGGTTGGCGCCGGTGGCGACACCCTCAACGGGCTGACATGAGGAAAGTTTCCAACCGATTCCTCATACACAAACAGCAGTTGACCGGCGTTGCTTGGAGAAACGTTGTTGTGATGCCTCGTGTAAGGAGGAGAAATGCGTATCATCACGTTTCCGACTTCGATAAAGGTCGGATTGTAGCCTATCGCGATTGCGGTTTATCGTATCGCGACACTGCTGCTCGCGTTGGTCGAGATCCAATGACTGTCAGCGGAATATGGAATCGGTGGGTATAGGATGGTAATACGGAATGCCGGGCTGGACCCAACAGATGGGGACGTTTGCAAGACAACAACCATCTGCACGAACAGTTCGACGACATTTGCAGCAGCATGGACTATCAGCTCGGAGACCATGACTGCGGTGACCTTGACGCTGCATCACAGACAGGAGCGCTTGCGATGGTGTACTCAACGACGAACCTGGGTGCACGAATGGCAAAACGTCATTTTTTCGGATGAATCCAGGTTCTGTTTAGAGCATCATGATGGTCGCATCAGTGGTGAATACACATTGAAAGCGTGTATTCGTCATCGTCATACTGCCGTATCACCCGGCGTGATGGTATGGGGTGCCATTGGTTACACGTCTCGGTCACCTCTTGTTCGCACTGACGGCACTTTGAACAGTGGACGTTACATTTCAGATGTGTTACGACCCGTGGCTCTACCCTTCATTCGATCCCTCCGAAACCCTACATTTAAGCAGGATAACGCACGACCGCATGTTGAAGGTTCTGTACGGGCCTTTTTGCATACAGAAAATGTTCCACTGCTGCCCTGGCCAGCACTCTCTCCTGATCTCTCACCAATTGAAAACGTCTGGTCAATGGTGGCCGAGCAACTGGCTCGTCACAATACGCCAGTCACTACTCTTGATGAACTGTCGTGTCATGTTGAAGCTGCATTGGCAGCTGTACCTGTACACGCCATCCAAGCTCTGACTCAATGCCCAGGCGTATGAAGGCCGTTATTCTGATTTCTGATAGCACAAAACAACACTGAGTGAAAATACGCGATGGATGGATATGCCTCATTTGCTTTCCTTGCGAGAGGTACCAGTGTCTCTTAGGAAGAGTGGCGTAATCGTCTTATAAGTGACCAGATGTTAAAGACAATATCGCAGACCATGTTACTGTCACCCTGCATAAAAGCAGTATTGGTTCTACAGGCACACAAATATCTCTCACGATATCCATGTGAAAAACTAAACCGTACATCTACATGGTAGTAATACATAATTATTTAACAGTGTCCTTTATGAAACTTCCTGGCAGATTAAAACTGTGTGCCGGACTGAGACTCAAACTCGGGACCTTTGCCTTTCGCGGGCAAGTGCTCTACCAACTGAGCTACCCAAGCACGACTCAGGCCCCGTCCTCAGAGCCTTACTTCTGCCAGTACCTCCTCTCCTACCTTCCAAACTTTACAGAAGCTCTCCTGCGAACCTAGTAGAACTAGCACTCCTGAAAGAAAGGATACTACGGAGACATTTCTTAGCCACAGCCTTGGGGATGCTTCCAGAATGAGATTTTCGCTCTGCAGCGGAGTGTGTGCTGATATGAAACTTCCTGGCAGATTAAAACGGGACGTGAGTCGTGCTTGGGCAGCTCAGATGGTAGAGCACTTATTTGCAAAAGGCAAAGTCCCGAGTTCGAGTCTCGGTCCGCCACACAGTTTTAATCTGCCAGGAAGTTTCATATCAGCGCACACTCCGCTGCAGAGTGAAAATATTCTGGAAAGTGTCCTATATATGTCGTGCTACGATTTGTAACTGGGTTACTTCTGTTGATGTAGACAAAGTCATTTCATTGTCAACAAGTCGAGTGTACCTTCACAGTGTTCGTTCATCCTGTGGATTACACAGGGTGAAAATTAATAAAACCGACAGACTGCCGGGATGGGTTCCTGACTAGAAATGGAGGAAAGAAAGTCGTGTCAACATGGTCCAGAAATGCATTGTTGCCGCGGTAGATGGCGCTGACGAATGGAAGTTCCTCTGACCACATGCCGTGTGACCCTTGGGTGTTGAGCGTTGTGTGACTGGAGCAGCGTACTTTAAGCAGCGGAATGCTCCGAGATGGTGTTTGCGTACGGCCAAGCAGATGGAAATTGTTTAGAGGCAGAACCCGGTACTCCAAATCTGGTGTACGCACACGCCTCCCTGCACGTTCATCTGTCTGAAAAGATCAATGATCGCACAAACGCCCAAAAAGGACTTGATGTATTGTGTGATGTGGTTGGTGTCTGTGGGGGTACTCGTTTGGTTACAGCCGTGCTGCCTCTCGAAAGATTCCATCTGCTTGGTCGTACATAAACTCCATCTCGGCTTCTTCCCGATATGAATACCGGGCCATTCTGCTGCTTACAGTACTCTGCGTCAATCATACAGCCTGCAACACACAAAGAACACACGGCACGTGGTCAGAGGAACTTTCATTAGTCAGCGCCCTCTACCGTGGCAACAATGCATTTCTGGACCATTTCGTTTTAAAGTATGTGATCGTCAGAGCCTATTTAAATATGACTTTAACTCATCATTCAAATTTTCTAGTCTTGCTTTCTTAAAAGGCTTTCAGTTAAATGATTTGCTATTTGCCTATTTAAATGTTTGAGTGACTTAAAGGAAAAGAATATTATTTTCTAATTTGTACTGAATGTTCGTTTTGGGTAATGCCTGACTTATGTGTTCAATAAATGAGTGTCTAGTAAATGGTGATGCACTGTTCTATTGCTAGCCTAACCCTTCCACTCCACAGCCTATTGAGCTGCTTTGAGTCGAAATTGTGTTCAGAACGCCCCTCTGACCTGACACCTCACACAGCACAGTGATTTTTCATACAGAGTGATACGTGGCGTTACCAACATAAAAACCTAAAAAACGTACTTACAATGTGATGTTGTGTTCTCAGTAACTGAAATGAAAAATGCGCCTCGTCGCGTCACCAAGGTGGGCATTTCTACTACCAGGTCCACAGTTCGTTTTTTGTCTAGTAGTAACTTCAATGTTACGCGGTTTGTTTACACATAGAGGCTATCGCAGATGCCTTTGCGCAGGTTGTTTACACTGGAGGAAGCGCCCGCGCCGAGGTCAGCGCTATCTCCGCCACGGGCAGCCCCAGGGGGGGAGGGCGTGGGGCAGCTCGGCGCGCCCCCCAGGGCTCCGCCCCCGGCCCTTCGCTACTCGGCACCTCTCGCGTTCGTTGCTGTGACGAGGGCGGGCGAGCCAGTGGCTAACGAGCTGCCAAGGACGCGCGTGCCACACAGAGGCCGGCACGGGGGCGCAAAGTTTATCCCGGGCTCCACGCAGGCGGAGAATTTAATCTCGAGAGAATTGCGTAGTGTTGCCTCTCCCAGACAATATTCTGACAGTCGTCCCAACACGTTGTGCCTCTCCTCATCCTTCAGTCGTGATAGGCCGGCGTCTCACCTCGCAAGCGCAGTACAGATCAGAGGGACGTTCCCCTGTGACCTGGTTACGCAATGCATTTTCCACCATTCACACAGGAAAGTGTATCACACAGGAATAGCTTTTCTTTGTGACCAGTGGTTCCACGCCTCTCCAATATGACAAGTCAGGATTCGGAGAATACTTACATCATGTTTACAAAATGCAGTGTTGTTAAGCACTTTCATCTACACTAGAGATGGGCAAACTCGTTCATCCTTTGGAACTAGTTCACCGCCGATTGTTCTTTTTTGGGAACCGTTCATTTTTACTCGTTCACCGTTCATTTGTGCTTGGTATACCGTTCTTATGAAAATCTGAAAACTAGTAGTGTAGGTGACTGAAGGATGGAGGGCAGCAAGAGGGGGCACTTGCCTCCCCCCTGGAGTATAGAGTTTTTATTCCTTACAAAATTCTTACTCACTTTTAGAAGTAATTTCTGTGATTCTGCAGAACCTCTCGTTTGGCCAATCGTAGCCTTGTGTGGCTGATCGCAGGGAAATAAAATAGGGTGCCGCACGGAAAACCGGCCCCGAGTACAGACTGCTCGCCAATTACAGACGATGTGTTGCCCTTTAAGAGCAGATACAACAAACAGAGAAATATGCAATAATTAGACAGTGAAGAAATAACAAGCTAATGCAAGCAACAATTGCGAAACAATCGATGACGATGTATAGCCCATGTGGCTGTTTCCCAACTTAACAGACCACAAGTGTCTTGTATATAATTCTTCGTTTCGACTTCCACTACATAGCTATGCTACGTTGTAAACGATAATCCTTTACACCCTATATATACTTCATGATGCCTCTGAGTTCTTAGGCGAGGAGATGGACAGAGTTAGGGGAGAGGGAAATGGACAGAGGAAGGGAAGAGGAATGGACAGAGAAAGAGGAGAAATTGGGCAGAGAAAGGGAAGAGGAGATGGGCAGAGAGAGGAGGAGGAGTTTGACAGAGAGAGGGGTGAGGAGTAGATGGACAGAGAGAGGGTGAAAAGGAGATGAATAGAGAGAGGTGGGAACATGAGATGGCCAGAGAAAGGTGGGAGGCGATGGACAGAGAGGGGTGAGGAGATCGATAGAGATGAGAGGAGGAGATGGACAGAGAGAGGGGGAGGGAAAGATCGACAGAGGGAGGGGGGAGGTGGAGAGGGACAGAGACAGGTTGGAAGAGGAGATTAACTGAGAGAGTGGGGGAGATGGACAGAGAGAGGTGGGAGGAGGAGGTCGACAGAGAGAGGGGGCAGATGGACAGGGAGAGGTGGGAGAGAAGAGTGACAGAGGGAGGGATGGGAGGAGGACAGAGAGTGGGGGAAGGACAGAAAGACAGAGAGAGTGGGAGGAGAAGATTGACACAGAGAGGTGGGAGGAGGAGACTGACTGAGAGAGATGGGAGGAGGAGATGGGCAGAGAGAGCTAGGAGGAGGATATGGACAGAGAGAGATGGAAGGAGGAGATTGACAGACAGTGTGGGAGGTGAACATGAAATTAGAGGCGAGATGGAGATGGACAGAGAGGGAAGGAGCAATTGGACAGAGTGTGTGAAAGAGCATTTGGACACAGAAAGAGGAAGAGGTTGACAAAGAGAGGGGGAAGGAGGAGGAACAGTATAAATAAATACACAGGCAACAGGCAATGCAGGGTTTATCGGTTACTCACCGTCCCTCCCTCTCTCTCTCTCTCTCTCTCTCTCTCTATATATATATATATATATATATATATATATATATATATATATATATATATATATTTGTGTGCGTATGTGTGTGTGTGCGTGTGCTCGCATATGTCCGGGATCTCCTTCCAAACCACCTAGCTCCCATACGAGTGGAGGTAATGAAAGCAGTACTTGGGTAATTTCATGTATTATAACGGTTGTGACAGAGGCGAAATACCCCCAGACACGAAGAAATTAATCATTCAAGTTGCAGTTCCACACAAGGCAGTGCTTAGGGGTAGGAATATTATGGAACCATCTGTTTAATGCTTCTTGTTTGCAATTGTAATTACCGGAATGGTAATTTACAGAAGAATGGAAAAAGCAAAGGCCATAAAACCTCAGGAAACTCCATAAGCTTCATCCGTTCGGTGCGTGGAAACGCCGGCCCATATGCAAGCAAACGAGCGCTTATTTCCCGTGTCGTATCTCCGTAGTCTTCACGCGCAGTATATGTTGGCGGCAGTAGTATCGTCCAGCATTAGTTTCACATGCAGGTTCTCTAAATTTTCTCAATACTGTTCCTCGAAAAGAACGTAGGCTTCACTCCAGGGATTTCCACTTGATTTGCCATATACGTAATACCTGCGTCTGGTTCGAACTTACCAGTAACAAATCTAGCGCCAATTCAAGCGACCAGCTAGAGTCAGCGCAGCCAAATTTGTCCTTCGGTTGTTCATCGGTCCCTAAGCCTACACACTACTTAATCTAACTTACGCTAAAAACAACACACACACATATGCCGGAGGGAGGACTCGAACCTCCTACGGGGGAGCTGCACGGAGCGTGACAAGACGCAGCAGACAGCGCGTCTACCCCGCGCGATGCCTAATTGGCTAACTTCAATGCTCATTAACTAGGAAACGGAGCAACATGTCGAATTTTTTTCGTAACAATTATTTTACAACACAACCTACCCTGCAGCACCCGTAGAAGCTTTTCAGACTTTCTGGCCAACTTGCTTATGCGAGCGGCGCTAATACACGCCGTACTGTCATGTACATGGCACCCGTAAATTACTCACCTTGGTCGACGAGCTAGATAAATCAGTTGTCATTCTTATTATAAATCGAGTCTGGCGGTCTCGCTCTAAAGCGCGTGCCTGGAAACTGAGAGATTTCGAAATCGAATCTCGGTCGGATATTTTTCAATCTTCGGTCTAATCAAGCCCTCACCTCTCAACGACCCGATGTGTTGCCACAAACAGCGTGTAGTTCGGATTTCACGTTAATCTGTAGGTCACCTTTCCCCGGGTGGGTAAATGGGGTAGGTTACGAACACGCCGGTACTGGAAGTGGCGTCCAATTGAAAGACCTACACCACGCTATTGAGCCATACCAAATTACTCTACTACTATTTCACTGATGCAATTCAACAAGCTAATATAGGTGTTTATTTTTTGTTTCATGTGGATGTAGTAAGTGTTAGTGCGGTGTAATAACTATGTGTCTACCTGGCGACAGAGCCAGCCGAGGCGCTGAACGCTCAGTCATACCGTACAACATTTCCAGTCTAGTGAGGAACCAGAACAGCTGTTAGCCTGTTAGCATGAGTAACATAAAAGTAGAAATCTTAGGTGTTGCGAAACAACTCAAATCACTTAAGAAAGGCAAGTCTTCCGGTCCAGATGGTATACCAATCCTTTTACAGTATGCAGACACAATAGCGCCTTTCTTAACAATCGTATACAACCGGTCACTTGACGAAAGCTCTGCTCCTAAAGATTGGAAAGTAGCACAGGTCACATCAATATTCAAGGAAGAAAATAGGAGTAACCCATTGAATTACAGACCCATATCACTGACATCAATTTGCAGTAGGGTTTTGGAGCATATACTGTACTCGAACATTATGAGTCACTTTGAAGAAAATGACTTATTGATACATAACCAACTCGGATTCAGAAAAAAATCGTTCTTGTGCAACACAGCTAGCTCTTTATTCTCATGAAGTAATGAGTGCTGTCGACAAGGGATCTCAGGTCGATTCCATATTCCTAGATTTCCAGAAGGCTCTTGATACCGTTCCTCACAAGCGACTATTAACCAAATTGCGTGCGTATGGAGAATCGTCTCAGTTGTAGGCCTGCATTCGTGATTTTCTCTCAGAGAGGTCACAGTTCGTAGTGATAGACGGTAAATCATCGAGTAGAACAGAAGTGATAATCTGGCTTTCCCCAAGGTAGTGTCATGGGCCCTCTGCTTTTCCTGATTTACATAAATGATCTAGGTGATAATCTGAGCAGCCCCGTAGGATTGTTTGCAGATGACGCTGTAATTTACCGTCTAGTAAAATCATCAAGACGATCAATTCCAATTACAAAATGATCTAGAGAGAATTTCTGTATGGTGCGAAAAGTGGTAATTGGCACTACTAAACAAAGAAGTGCGGGGTTATCCACATGGGTACTAAAAGAAATCTGATAAACTTCGGGTATACGATAAATCGCACAAATCTAAGGGATGTCAATTCGACTAAATACCTAGGAATTACAATTACGAGGAACTTAAATTGGAATGACCACACAGGTAATATTGTGGGGAAGGTGGAACAAAGACTGTGCTTTGTTGGCAGAACACTTAGAACACGCGACAAACCCACTTAAGAGACAGCCTACATTACACTTGTCCGTCCTCAACTAGAATATTGTTACGCGTTGTGGGATCCTTACCAGGTAGGATTGACGGAGGACATCGAAAAACTGCAAAGAAGGACAGCTCGTTTCGTGTTATCGCGCAATAGGGGTGAGAGTGTCACTAATATGATACGCGAGTTGGGGTGGCACTCACTGAAACAAAGGCGTTTTCTTTACGACGAGATCTATTTACGAAATTTCTTATTTTCTCTTCCGAATGCGAAAATATTTTGTTGACACCCACCTACTAGGCTGAAATGATCATAATAGTATAGTAAGGGAAATCAGGGCTCGAACGGAAAGATTTAGGTTTTCCTTTTTCCCACGCGCCTTTCGAGAGTGGAATGGTAGAGAAGTAGTACGAATGGTTCGATGAACCCTCTGCCAGTCACTTAAGTGTGAACTGCAGAGTAACTACGTAGATGCAGAGGATCCGCTACCGTGTTGCCAAATCGGCTGTCGGCTAACACTCGGTTACAGGCGACACCACACGAACACGGCGGGTCAGTTCATAAACTGTATGCATGAGTGGTGTCTGTTCTTTCGAACATGTCCGACTGGGACAGCAGACAGGTGGCGCTCGGCGGGAATGTGGATCGGCCGTCAGGCGTGCCGAAACAGTCCGAGCAGTTGCGATAACGCTGCGTCCCGGATGGCGCAGTGGTTCCTGCTTCTGCCTAGTAAGCAGGACATCCCGGGTTAGAATCCCTGTCCAGTACACATTTTTACTCGTCGCCACTAACTCCACGCAATGTCTCGCTGCAATTGACAGCAGGGATCTCCCTCAATGTACAGCCGTGGACAAAACGAGCGAGACCCCTCGCCTTTTCGTTATGCTGACCCGCACAGCTTTAAAGTCTGATACACAGCATAACAGGCAAGCCGACGAAGTGCTACCAACATACTATGCACAGGCGTGAAATTGAAAAACTATCAGAACTTGGTCAGACTGTTTTCCATCATCTGTAAGACTATACTAATGCTGATTAGTGTGTTAAACACAACACGTAAATATAATATGTAACTGAAAGAAGAAACGCTAGTTAGTATGAACTGTACTAATAAAAATGAATTTCAGTTTATCGAGACAACATAACTGTTTTAGTAAGACAAAGTACCTCAGATCGTTACGAATTGGCAAAATATTATGCGCATTCGGCCGCGGAACGGTCTGTGTCAACGTTCAGACCAGTCATACTGGATTACCGTTACTGACCTACCATGAAAATGTGCAAATTTAGCATTGCATGAAGATTCATAACGAAATTCAGTCAAAAATCATTCAGTGCCACACGTAAGTCAATTCAGTTATTGACCGAAGCGGAAAAAGTAATCAGTAAGAAGTATGAAATTCTACAAGATCTTTATATTTACATCCACAGGACGCCGGTACAGAATAAAGGTAGCAATAAAACGTATTGGGGGCGCGAGAGTTTCTTAAAATTGCTTTACTGCCGGTCTATCTGCCTCCATCGAGATTAGAACCGAAAACAAACCAGACCTCCCTTGCAGTAGCAAACACCTTTCACTACACTAACAGACAACACAGGCAAACAGCCCTCTATTATTACCCCAGACTTGAATAAGCCGGCAATTTCGCAATGAAAATGGCAAAATGATCTGCAGTTTCCGGACTCAAAAGCAAGAATTTTCTACCTTTATGCCACCGCTTATATGACAATCACTCGGGATGTTTATCGAAATAACAAAATACTGTTATTAGCGAGTAAATTTAGTAGGATAATTCTGCACCACCCCAGGAAATAAACGGGTATATAGCTGCCAAACGTATTCTACAATGTTTCGAATTCTCCATTAGACTCGCCACAGCCAGAAAACGTTCATTAGCCGAAGTGTTTTTTTTTTTAAGCTACCTAGCAATGGGAATGCTCGCACTTCCAAAATGCGGTGGCATTAATACTGGGATGTGAATTATCACGTGTATAGGCAAATGGATTTTATTTGCATTCCTGTAAACGTGATTTGGATCGAAAGTATAGCTACGAGTAATGTGCTGATGTATCGACTGCAACTAGAAGATTTCCAATAAAGATCAGGGGGGGGGGGGGTTATTTATGCGGCCATCATCTTCAGTAACTGTCGTAGCTATTTTCGTTGTTAGGATTTCGTCACCTAAATCGGTAAAAATGGAACCTCACTTTCTTGACCGTCTGTCTGTCTACCGAGCCCTTAAAACCTGTTTAGCTAATTCGTAAAGAACTGGGGTACTTTGTCTTACGAAAACAGTTGTTATCTCGATAAGCTGAAATTTATTGTCATTAGTACAGTTCATACTGATTACGTTTCATGTTTTATTTATATCTTATATTTATGTGTTGTGTTTAACACACTAATCACCATGATTGAAAACAGTCTGAGAAAATTCGGATGATTTGTCAATTTCACGCCTATCGATAGTATGTTGGTAGCACTTCGTCGCCTTGCCTGTTATGGTGTGTAGCAAACTTTAAAGGTGTGCGGATCAGCATAACGAAAAGGCGAGGGTTCTCGCTCGTTTTGTCCACGACTGTACATGCAGCTCATAGATGCTGTTAATGGGGGACGTTGATTAAATTAACCAAAAATGTCAATTTTCGATTTATATTTTATTTGTTAGGACAACTCATGGACATTAAGTTCCCAAAGTTTCAATGTTGAAATCGAAGCGAAGTGCCTGAAAATTAATTACAAGTGTGACGCGGCCTCCCTGCCACGACCGCGTTTTGAAGCAGCACTTCAATACCAGCTCAGTGAACTACGATTCTGTGTATTACTTTCAACCAAACGTGTATGCTGGATCTCGTCAAGCACACATACAGGTTTCTGGCCGATCCTGCACTTCTCAAAAAGTGTGTTCATGGCAAAACCCAAAATCCAAATGAGTCTCTAAATTCACTCATATGGAAACGATGCCCTAAAAACACATTTGCATCTGGTACAATTGTCAGAATTGCAACTTATGATGCAGTTACTGTATTTAATGATGGGAACGTCAGGAGGATGAAGGTATTAGAAATAATGGGCTTCAAGATAGGAAATTTTACTCAAGACATCCTGAGAAAAATAGATTCACAGCGCGTCTCTGCAGCTGAAAAGTCAGTTGAAGACCTGGTAAAGGAAAGAAGACAGACAACAAGAAACCAGAAGACAAGCCTTGAAGGGAAAGACGAGCCAGAGTACAAATGTGGCGCCTTCTGAAGAAGTGACATAAGGAAAAAAGTTAGGCTGAACTTTAAATTGCGTTTCCTGAAAAGTTTGTTTTTTAAAGTTTATGTACCATTTCCTCAAATTCTATGAATGCTAGATTTATGAAATTTTGTACACATATTTCTGTAAACCTAATAAACGTCTCAAGAGCAAATTTTGAGATTCCGATTGCAAGCTGAGATATGGGGCAAAGTGCTTGGAATTTTGCATGAATTTAAAATTGTACTTGTGGAATAATAATTAAAAAATTATTAAAATTCCCCTATTTGACCTATTCCGAAAACCTCATGAGACAAGCTTAAACATATAAACAGACGGAACAGAGAAATTTTTGTAGAAATCTCTTGAGTACTTTCTGAGGAAAAGGAACATACATTATTTTTTGAAAATAATACTTCAAATTTCATTTAAAAAAGTTGAATATATATAATCAAAGGGTTTTTATATGTAAATGTGTTACTTTCATCTAAAGCGTGGTACAAAACTTCATTGCCATATCTCCAAAACTGTGGATTTGGTTCATTTTTGAAATAGTGTGTGTTTCTCATCAACGTCCCTACTTATGGTGTAACGCAAAACATTGTACGAAACGGCCGGCCGGAGTGGCCGTACGGTTCTAGACGCTACAGTCCGGATCCGAGCGACCGCTACGGTGGCAGGTTCGAATCCTGCCTCGGGCATGGATGTGTGTGTTGTCCTTAGGTTAGTTAGGTTTAATTAGTTCTAAGTTCTAGGTGACCTATGACCTCAGAAGTTAAGTCGCATAGTGCTCAGAGTCATTTGAACCATTTTTTTGTACGAAACGGCTGCTGCGAAGTATGGCGACAATGTTCTGACCAAGGCTGGTATTCAATGACCAATGTCGGTATTGCGGCGGACGAAGCATTTTGTAGCTCTCAATTTAAACTGATGTCCTGAGTCAACCACAGCCTCGTGATGAATGTATCCGAGAAACCGGCGGTCAACAATCTGCGGCGGAACTGAAATCACGACCACTTCGTTCACAACGATTAAAGCTAATCTCTACGAGCAAACCCGACACAGAAAAATTTCAGTTTCAGCGCCAAAAGTAAACTAATTTGACGCTTTCACTGGCTACCTGAAACTATCCTCTCACTGGCTACACGAACTGCCGCGGTACCAGCCGATGAGGAGTCATGGTTAGCACTTCGTCTCGAATCGTAGGCGATACAAGCAGATTTCACACGAAAAAAAGGAATGACAGGAAGGAAAATAAGAGCAAACAAAAAACTCAATACCATTACGTAAACGCTGCGGCATAGTATTAGAAATAAAAAAATTACATTTAAACCAATTAACTGTATAAAAATAATTGAAGTCTTTTGATTAGAAATGGTATATAAATGGACACCCTAACTGCAAACAGGCGTTGATGTACTTCATTGGGGACATGTTGAAAATGTGTGCCCCGACCGGGACTCGAACCCGGGATCTCCTGCTTACATGGCAGACGCTCTATCCATCTGAGCCACCGTGGGCACAGAGGACAGCGCGTCTGCAGGGACTTATCCCTTGCACGCTCCCCGTGAGATCCACATTACCAACATGTCCACACCATGTCCACCCAATGAAGTACATCAACGCCTGTTTGCAGCTAGGGTGTCCATTTAATTATCATTTCATTTCTAGCAAAGCTGCAAGGTCATCCACGCTAACTGTTCTTTCGGGAACAGATACTACCGTCATATATAGTTAAAATATGGCTTCCCGGCCAGTGACCTTCTTGTGCGAACGCACACGCTATGCCCGAACTCGTACGGGACTTGGTAGATTAATCTGCCACGAGTAATGAGTATGATGGGCAAACATCTATAGGCGCACTACGAATGTAGTGGTGTGGACATGTTGGGAATGTGGGTTTCACGGGGAGCGTGCAAGGGATAAGTCCCTGCAGACGCACTATCCTCTGTGCCCACGGTGGCTCACATGGGTAGAGCGTCTGCCATGTAAGCAGGAGATCCCGGGTTCGAGTCCCGGTCGGGGCACACATTTTCAACATGGTCCCCAATGAAGTACATCAACGCCTGTTTGCAGCTAGGGTGTCCATTTAATTATCATTTCATTTCTAGCAAAGCTGCATGGTCATCCACGGTAACTGTTCTTTCGGGAACAGATACTACCGTCATATATTTCTTTTGATTAGGTTTACAGATTTGAAAAAAAAAAAAAAAAATCGGTGCATCTGACTAGATTCGATGAAAGTCAGTGGGAGTATCTCACTAAATTACAGACCCTTGTCGGAAACGTCGATATGCAGCAGGATTTTGGAACATATGTTGTGTTCGAACATTACGAATTACCTCAAAGAAAACGTTCTATTGGCACACAGTCGACACGGATTTGGAAAACATCGTTCTTGTGAAACACAACCAGCACCTTACTTACACGATGTGTGGAGTGCTACTGAGAAGTCTTTTCAAATTGATTTCGTATTTCTGGATTTCCAGAAGACTTTCGACACTGCACCTCAGAAGCGCTTGTAATAAAATTGCGTGCCTTTGGGATTATCGTCTCAGGTATGCGACTGGATTTGTGATTTTCTGTCACAGAGGTCGCAGTTCGTAGCAACTGACGGAAAGTCATCGAGTAAAACAGAAATGATTTCTGGCGTTCCCCAAGGTAGTGTTATAGGCCCTTTGCTGTTCCTTACTGTATAAACGATTTAGGAGACAATCTGAGCCTCCGGCAAAGGTTGTTTGCAGATGACGCTGTCGTTTATCGGCTAGTAAAGTCATCAGAAGATCAAAACAAATTGCAAAGCGATTTGTAAAAGATATCCGTATGGTGTCAAAATTGGCTATTGGCCCTAAATAATGAGAAGTGGGAGGTCATCCACATGAGTGCTAAAAGGAATCCGCTAAACTTCGCTTACACAATAAATAAGTGAAGGCTGTAAATTCAATTAAATACCAACGAACTACGATTACGATCAACTTAAATTGCAAGAAACAAGCCTGTACTTTATTGGCATGACACTTAGATGATGCAACAGATCTACCAACGAGACTGCGTAAGCTACGCTTATCCGCCCTCCTTAGGAATACTGCTGGGCATTATAGGATCCTTACCAGAGAGTATTAACGGAGTATATCGAGAAGTTTCAAACAAGAGCAGCACCTTTTGTGTTATCGATAAACATTGGAGATAGTGTCACTGAAACGATACAGGATTTGGGGTGGACATCATTAAAACAAAGGCGTTTCTCGCTGTGGCGCGAAATTTCAATTACTAACTTCCTCCTCCGATTGCGAAAACATTTTGTTGACGCCGACCTACACAGGGAGAAATGATCATCATAATAAAATAAGGGAAATCAGTGCTCGCACAGGAAATACACTACTGTCCATCAAAATTGCTACACCAAGAAGAAATGCAGATGATAAACGGGTATTCATTGGACAAATATATTATACTAGAACTTACATGTGATTACACTTTCACGCAATTTGGGTGCATAGATCCTCAGAAATCAGTACCCAGAACAACCACCTCTGGCCGTAATTACGGCCTTGATACGCCTGGGTATGGAGTCGAACAGAGCTTGGATGGCGTGTACAAGTACAGCTGCCCATGCAACTTCAACATGATACCACAGTTCATTAAGAGTAGTGACTGGCGTATTGTGACGAGCCAGTTGCTCGGCCACCATTGACCAGACGTTTTCAGTCGGTGAGAGATCTGGAGAATGTGCTGGCCAGGGCAGCAGTCGAACATTTTCTGTATGCAGAAAGGCCCTGAAATGTAGGGTTTCACAGGGATCAAAAAGGGTAGAGCCACAGGTCGTAACACATCTGAAATGTAACGTCCACTGTTCAAAGTGCCGTCAATGCGAGCAAGAGGTGACCGAGACGTGTAACCAATGGCACCCGATACAATCACGCCGGATGATACGCCAGTGTGACGATGACGAATATACGCTTCCAATGTGCGTTCACCGCAGTGTTGCCAAACACGGATGCTACCATCATGATGCTCTAAACAGAACCTGGATTCATGCAAAATAATGACCTTTTGCCATTAGTGCAACCAGGTTCGTCGTTCAGTCACCATCGCAGGCGCTCCTGTCTGAGATGAAGCGTCAAGGGTAACCGCAGCCACGGTCACCGAGCTGATAGTCCATGCTACTGCAAACGTCGTCGAACTGTTCTTTCAGATGGTTGTTGTCTTGCAAACGTCCCCATCTTTTGACTCAGGGATCGAGACGTGGTTGCACGATCCGTTACAGCCATGCGGATAAGATGCCTGTCATCTCGACTGATAGTGATACGAGGCCGTTGGGATCCAGCACGGCGTTCCGTATTACCCTCCCGAACCCACCGAATCCATATTCTGCTAACAGTCATTGGATGTCGACCAACGCGAGCAGCAGTGTCGCGATACGGCAAACCGCAGTCGCCATAGGCTACAATCCGACCTCTATCAAAGTCGGGAACGTGATGGTACGCATTTCTCCTCCTTACACGAGGCATCACAACAACGTTTCACCAGGCAACGCCGGTCAACTGCTGTTTGTTTATGAGAAATCGGTTGGAAACTCTCCTCATGTCAGCACGTTGTAGGTGTCGCCACCGGCGCCAACCTTGTGTGAATGCTCTGAAAAGCTAATCATTTACATATCACAGCATTTTGTTCCTGTCCGTTAAATTTCGCGTCTCTAGCACGTCATCTTCGTGGTGTAGCAATTTTAATGGCCAGTAGTGTACAACTCTGTGCCATTTCCGGGAGTCTTAGCTTTAATGCTACTTTATTCTCCGAAATCTATCTGCGAAATTTGGAAAGTGATACTCTTAGAAATATAAACGCTTTTACTGAAATGATTTCCGTTTTGACGGACATGACCCCTCGTGACCCCATCACATCCGACGCCCCGACACCTCAGCCCCGCGCCTGCGCAGTGCCCGCCTGCCGCCGGCTCCCGAGGGCCGAGTCTCGACGCCAGACGCTGCAGTGCGGCGCCGCCGGCCTTGGCTCCCACCCCCACCCCCCTCCCTCTCCTGGCTTCTCGCCCCCCACCAACAACGGCGCCGCGCAGCGCAAATACCGACGAGAAAGTGCGTGGAGGGTGCGATGCCAACTGACGCACAGATCCCCTTGTAAAGTTCCGGTCCGATTAAAATTACTAGAAGGTTGACAACTCACCGCTGGGGTTGGTCTCTTCCGATCAGAGCGCCCAGCGTCACGCACAAACCGTTCGCCGTTGCCAGACTGCCACAACAGATGGTCAGTTCACTTCACATTCCTTGTCCGGCCTTCTTTCTTGGTGCGTTTGGATCCGGAATCCTCGTCCTGGCCCTTTTATTTCGAAATTCGTGACACGATAACCTCCCCCAAACAACATACATACACAACGATGCTAAAAGCACACTTCTCATACACAGCACTAATCAAACGCCGCCACAAGGCGCGATTCAACGTCACGTAACAGTTACTATAGCCGACAGCGATCGGATTACGTTAGATAAGCTTCGCACGACATAGAGTAAAGTCTGAGTTTTGGAGGCTGCAATTCATCGTTGCAAGTGGTTAACAACAGTCATAATATAATCCACTGTAGAGGCATAGTGCAGTGACTAGCGTGAAGCGTGACGTGTAGAAGGCCGTACATAATTTGCATCTACATCTGCATCTACATCTACGTGGATACACTGCTATAAGTGCCTCGCAGGAGATTCATCGGACCACCTTCGCCACAATTGTCTATACACTACGGGTCATCAAAATTGGTGTCATTCGCGTCATTGGTTAGACGTCTCGGTTACCTCTGGTTCGAATTGACGGCACTTTGAACAGTGGACGTTACATTTCAGATGCGTTAGACCCGTGGCTTTACCCTTAATTCGATCCCTGCGAAACCCTACACTTCAGCAGGATAATGCACGACCGCATGTTCCAGGTCCTGTACGGGCCTTTCTGGATACAGAAAATGTTCGACTGCTGCCCTTGCTAGCAATTCTCCAGATCTCTCACCAATTGAAAACGTCTGGTCAATCGTGGCCGAGCAACTGGCTCGTCACAATAAGCGAGTCACTACTCTTGATGAACTGTGGTATCGTGTTGAAGCTGCATGGGCAACTGTACCTGTACACGCCATCCAAACTCTGTTTGACTCAATGCCCAGGTGGATCGAGGCCGTTATTACGGCCAGATTTCTCAAGATGTATGCACCCAAACTGCGTGAAAATATAATCACATGTCAGTTCCAGTATAATATATTTTTTTCCAATGAATACCCGTTTATCATCTGCATTTCTTCTTGGTGTAGCAATTTTAATGGCCAGTAGTGTACAAGCTACAAGCTCTGTTTAACACAGGATACCTTCTCCTGTTGCTAGCCCACATGGGCAGACCGCCTGCACAGAGTAGTCCAGCCACGTAAAGGCACCCATTCACAGGATAACCCTACCTCCCACTCATAACGAATCCAACACGATTCGTGAGTCCACAGGTGGAGTAGTCAAACAAGAGAAAGTGGAAAAGGAAAGACAGACAAGGAAACACCCATCACAGAGGAAAAAAAGGGCAGAAAAACTGACTTTCAGAACGTAGGGGGAAAAGTCTGAAGGAAGTAGCATCTCCCGACGACAATTTACAGTCCTTACAGTAGCAGCCTGCAGACGTGTGTTGTCAATCCTTTTTTCTTATCATTCTTCTGACTGGTTTGATGTGGCCCGCAACGAATTCCTCTCCTGCTCCAATCTCTTCATTTCAAGTAGCACTTGCAAACTACGTCCTCAATTACTTGCTGGATGTATTCCAGTCACTGTCTTCCTGGACACTTTCTATCCTCACAGCTCCCCTTCTCGTACCGTGGAAGTCATTCCCTGATGTCTTAACAAATGTGCAGTCTTCCTGTCCCTTCTTCTTGTCAGTGGTTTCCTCACATTCCTTTCTTGCCGGTTCTGCACAAAATCTCCCCATTCCTTACCTTATCAGACCATCTAAGTTTCGACATTCTTGTGTAGCACAATATCTCTAATGCTTCGATTCTCTTCTTTTCCGCCTTTCCCACAGTCCAGGTTCCACTACTACACAATGCTCACAAATATCTTTCTCAAATTATGGCCTATGTTATATACTAGTAGAATTCTCTTTGCCAGGAATGCCCTTTTTGCCAGTGCTAGTCTACTTTTGATGTTCTCCTTGCTTCGTCCTCATTGCTTATTTTGCTGCTTAGATAGTAGAATTCCTTAACTTCGTCTACCTCGTGATCATCAATCCTAATTTTCCTCGCACTTCTTATTTCTGCTACTTCTCATTACTTTGTCTTTCTTCCATTTACTCTAAACCCACACTACGTTCTCGTTAGATTGTTCAATCCATTCAGGAGATCATGTAATTCTTTTTCACTTTCAAGCTGGATAGCCACGTCATCAGCAAATCGTATCATTGATAACCTTTTACCTTGAATTTTAATTCCACTCTTGAACCTTTCTTTTATTTCCGTCATTGCTTATTCGATGTACAGTTTGGTCAGTACGGGTGGAAGACTACATCTCTGTCTTACATTCTCACGCTATGTACACTGACAGTTGTACCTTATACGCCGTTTGAAATGGATTTTCACTGTTTAGAATATGTCCAGCTTACGTAAACAAATGTGCTACCGTATATCGTGTGTTTTTGCGATATAAAAGTTTGTAAATTTGTGGTAAGATCTTACGGGACCAAACTGCTTAGATCATAGGCCCCATGTCCGAGGGAGGGCTCGAACCTCCGACGGGGGGAGCCGCGCGGACCGTGAAAAGACACCTCAAACCGCTCGGCTACACGGCGCGGTCTTTTTGTGATATAACAACCATCTGTGATGGATGGATGTATGGACATGACCGTTTGCATAAGGTACTTTACGTTGATAAATACTTTATTTATAACAAACCTTTTATAATGTGCTGATTTTTACCCGCATAACAACTTGGCGTGCGGTCCAACATAAAATTAACACCATGGTAACTGAATCTTCAGTCGGTAGAACAATATTATGATAAATGAAAAGCGGTAGGTTCCCTTTAGTCTACAGTATTACATTTATTTTGTTAACCGGTTACCGGCTTATAAGGCCATCTTCAGATATATACTAACTATTATCGCCAAAGAAGTTACAACGTTAGCTAACAACATTGGGAAAATTTGAAGCAGAAACGTACAGTAAATAAATCCTTGACAGTGTGGTGGTAATGCAGCGTAAAAGGTAAAGAGTTGAACAGTAAATAAATATAAGGGAGTAAACAGAAAAAAAACTTTAACACAAAAGTGGAACAACAAGCTATACAACAGTTTATTTTAATAAACAAAATCAACAAAATAAAATAAAATTAGTACTTGACAAGGCTACTTCAGGAAGTATAAAACATGGACAGTGACACACAAACCAATTTACAGAAAAAATTATCAATGTAACTGCAGAATATATGAGGAACTAAGCAATATCAACAAGATAAACAGAAATGAATAAATACAGGAAAATGGAGGAGTGTGAGGGAACATATATTAAATGCCATCTTTAAGAGTGTGGTGGTACTGTATTTTAAAAAGTAAAAAATTGAACAATATACAAATATAAAAGCAGCAAACAGTAAAAACATTAACACTATACTCAAGACTGTGCCTATATAACAGTTTGCATTAAATAAACGAACCAAGTAAAATAAAAACAGTGTTTGACAAGACAATTTTAAGAGGTATTAAACATGAAAGTAATGCAAGAACCAGTTAAAAGAAATACTTAACAACTATCACTATAGTCTATATGAATTACATAGACCATTTCAATAAAATAAAAGAAACTCGATGAATATGGGGGAATAAGGGGGACCAGATAGTAAGGGAAGTCATGAAAAACAGAGAGGATTATGTGAAGATTAGGAAAAGGGAAGTATTAAGCTGTTTTTTTTTTCATTTAAGATTAGATCAGGACTGTGAGCTAGCTGTTCGTTAATTCCCACGGCTTCCTGCAGGTTGAGTTTTTAACCTAAGCTTACTGAGTGGTGGACATGGGATTCTGTTTAAAAGTTGTGACCCTCACTCAGTACATGCTCAGGAAATGTGGAGTCCGAATTCTGAATCTCCAACTGCGTTTACGTACAGGCAGCCTAGTCGCTGTTTCTCTGCCCGATTGATCAATGTAAAACATGTCACAATCAGAACAGGTAATTTTGTATACTCCACTGTTTTCTCATAACTCGATCTTATCTTTGCTATTGAAAATACACTGAGCTGTAGTGTAATAGGAACCCTATACTTCCAGAATTTCAGTGTTTTTGCTACAGTCTGTGATACCTCTCCTAGATATGGTTATGTACACCACTTCTTGCAGACAGTGGAAGGGATGGGACATAGAGGAGATTTTGTTTGCTATACAAGATCTGGTCAATCAGGACTGGACTGCAGCCACTGGTTGAGGCAATAAACTTGTATCTAATTCTGCTTTGAAATCATCTGTGGAAATGGGGACTGATGTGAGACGGTGTATCACTGAGTGGAAAGCTGCATGTTTGTTAGCAATGCGGTGTCGTGAGCAAGAAGGTTTACTGTGTATGTAGTTGTAGCTTTTTCTATAAATTTTGAAACGAGGAGTCTGTGGACTGATGACAGTGGTGAGAGCTAAGAAGTTTATGGATTTGTTACGAATCTCCATTTCAAACTGAACATTTTTAAGTTGACTGTTTATGTTTTGCAAAAATGTGTTGAGCTGTCTTGTAGTGCCACAGCACATCACCTACATATTACTTATTAAAATGAACATATTGCACAAGAAAAAGATTTTTAAGACCTGAAGATGACAGCAAAGTCTGTCGAAACTGATCTTCTTAAGTAAAGAAATATTTTATGCGATCTAGGCTGTTGAATATTTTTACCAATGGAGAACCTTTGCGGTGACTTAGAATGCCGACTTTGCTCCAGAAGCCATCATCCAGCATCACTACCTGTTTTGAGTTCTTGAAGAAGAGTGGGCTGCCATTCCTCCACAGACGTTCAGACACCTCACTACAAGCGTCCCCTACAGAGTTTAAGCCGTGATGAATGCGAAGGGTGGACACACGCCATATTAATATCCGATAATGGGTGTCCGGATGCATTTTATCAGATAGTGTACAAAAACCATCTGCTATTAGTAGTGCCGCTTAGGCACTTTGCGGTTAGTTTTAGCATAAGTATACCTGTAGCTCCACACTTGCCGATATTTAAATCAGCTATGCGCTGTTCAAGTACAGCAGATTATTAGGTTTTTGTTGATCAAAAATCCTAGAGAGTTTTCTGTGGCCGCGGGCTGTGCGGGGACGAGGAAAGACGATGCAGGCAGCGCGTTGCTGCGTAAAGGAGAGGGAGAGTCCAAGCAGCGAAAGACAGTGCGCGCTATTCAGGTGGGCGATGCGCCCACGATTAACTCAAGTGGACGCAAATTGATTACTTCATCGATTCCCTTCATAGCATTTGCCAGTTAGCTTGGAACGCACCACTGTAGATTAAGCGATATAACTGGACAGAGCATCGGCCACTCGGCTATTCTTTGTTTGCACAGACTAAAGCACGATTAGCTGAGAATAATTAGCGCAACTGCCGTATGAATATCGAGAGCTCAGATGGAAAACCAGTAATGACCACAGAAGAGAAGACTGAAAGGTGGAAGGAATATACAGAGGGGCTATACAGGAGAACTAAAGTTGAACGCAACATTATACACTACTGGCCATTAAAATTGCTACACCACGAAGATGACGTGCTACAGACGCGAAATTTAACCGACAGGAAGAAGATGCTGTGAAATGCAAATTATTAGCTTTTCAGAGCATTCACACAAGGTCGGCGCCGGTGGCGACACGTACAACGTGCTGACAAGAGGAAACTTTCCAACCGATTTCTCATACACAAACAGCAGATGACCGGCGTTGCCTGGTGAAACGTTGCTGTGATGCCTCGTGTAAGGAGGAGAAATGCGTACCATCACGTTTCCAATAAGAAGGAGAAATGCGCATCATCACGTTTCCGACTTTGATAAAAGTCGGATTGGAGCCTATCGCGATTGCGGTTTATCGTATCGCGACATTGCTGCTCGCGTTGGTCGAGATCCAACGACTATTAGCAGAATATGGAATCGGTGGGTTCGGGAGGGTAATACGGAACGCCGTGCTGGAGCCCAACGGCCTCGTATCTCCAGCAGTCGAGATGACAGGCATCTTATCCGCATGGCTGTAACGGATCGTGCAGCCACGTCTCGATCCCTGAGTGAACAGATGGGGTCGTTTGCAAGACAACCATCTGCACGAACAGTTCGACGACGTTTGCAGCAGCATGGACTATCAGGTCGGAGACCATGGCTGCGGTTACTCTTGACGCTGCATCACAGACAGGAGCGACTGCGATGGTGTAGTCAACGACGAACCTGGTTGCACTAATGGCAAAACGTCATTTTTTCGGATGAATCCAGGTTCTGTTTGCAGTATCATGATGGTCGCATCCGTGTTTGCCGACATCGTGGTGAACGTGTGTATTCGTCATTGCCATACTGGCGTATCACCCGGCGTTATGGTATGGAGGGCCATTGCTTACACGTCTCGGTCACCTCTTGTTCGCACTGACGGCACTTTGAACAGTGGACGTTACATTTCAGATGTGTTACGACCCGTGGCTCTACCTTTCTTCGATCCCTGCGAAATCCTACATTTCAGCAGGATAATGCACGACCGCATGTTGCAGGTCCTGCACGGGCCTTTCTGGATACAGAAAATGTTCGACTGCTGCCCTGGCCAGCACATTCTCCAGATCTCTCACCAATTGAAAACGTGTGCTCAATGGTGGCCGAGCAACTGGCTCGTCACAATACGCCAGTCACTAGTCTTGATGCCGGCCGAAGTGGCCGTGCGGTTAAAGGCGCTGCAGTCTGGAACCGCAGGACCGCTTCGATCGCAGGTTCGAATCCTGCCTTGGGCATGGATGTTTGTGATGTCCTTAGGTTAGTTAGGTTTAACTAGTTCTCAGTTCTAGGGGACTAATGACCTCAGCAGTTGAGTCCCATAGTGCTCAGAGCCATTTGAACCATTTGAATTAGTCTTGATGAACTGTGGTATGGTGTTGAAGCTGGATGGGCAACTATACCTGTACACGCCATCCAAGCTCTGTTTGACTCAATGCCCAGGCGTATCAAGGCCTATATTACGGCAAGAGGTGGTTGTTCTGGGTACTGATTTATCAGGATCTATGCACCCAAATTCCGTGAAAATGTAATCACATGTCAGTTCTAGTATAATATATTTGTACAATGAATATCCGTTTATCCCCTCGTCACATGCCACGATTTTTATTATTATCTGCATGTCTTCTTGGTGTAGCAATTTTAATGGCCAATATTGTAGGTAGGTAAGAGGAAGTGGGTGGAGACAAGATGTGTGACGTGATACTGCGAGGAGAAGCTGATAGAGTACTGAAAGACTTACACTAAAGGCGACATTTTTTGCTGAACTGTTTATATCCTTGGAAGGGCCAGCCATGACAGAACTGTTCCACGTGGTGTGCAAGATGCATGGGACAGGCGAAACATCCTCAAACTTCAAGAAGAATACAATAATTCCAATTCCCCAGGAAGCAGGTGCCAACAAGGGTCAATATTATCAGTTTAATGAGTTATGGTTGCAAAATATTGAAACGAATTACTTAAAGAATAATGGAAAAACTCATGGAAATCGATCTCGGGGAAGATCAGTTTGGATTCTGCAAAAATGTAGAAACGCGCGAGGCAATACTGACGCTACGACTTATCTGAGAAGATAAGACAATCATAGTTTTTGTAGACTTAGAGAAATCGTTTGACAGTGTTAACTGGAATGCACACTTTGAAATTCTGAGGGTAACAGGGGTAAAATGTAGGGAGCGATAGGTTGGCTACAACTCGTACAGAGACGAGATGGCAGTTATACGAGCCGAGGGGTATGAAAGGGAAGCAGTGATTGAGAAGCAAGTGAGACAGGTTGGTAACCTGCCGCCGATATTATTCAATCTGTACTCTGAGCAAGAAGTAACGGAAATCAAAGAAAAATTAGGAGAAGGGATTAAAGTTCAGGGAGAAGAACTAAAAACTTTGAGGTTTGAGTAGGACGTTATAATTCTATCAGACACGGCTTAGGACTTGAAAGGGCAATTGAATAGAGAGAGTATTACTTCGAAAGGACAATGCAATATGCAATAATTGCAAAAGAAAAACAAGGGTAAAAGATGTAGTCGAATTACATCAGGCGATGTTCAGGCAATTAGATTAGGAAACGAGACACTTAAAGAGGTTGATAAGTTCTGCTATTTGGAGAGCAAAATAACTTATGATGGTTGAAGTTGAGAGGATATAGACTGGTGGTTTCAAGAAAACGTTATCCAAGAAAAGAAATTTGTTAACATCGACTCTAAATTTAAGTGTTCGGAAGTCTTTTCTGAATATGTTTGCCTGGAGTGTAGCCTTGTACGGAAATGAAACGTGGACGAAAAGCGGTTCAAACAAGAAGAGAATTGAAGCTTTCGAAATGTGGCGGTACAAAACAGTGCTGAAGATTAGGTGGGTAGATAATAATGAGGAGGCACCGAGCAGAATTGCGGAGAAAAGAAACTAGTGGCGTAGCTTGAGTAAAAGAATGGATCAGTTGACTAGACTGATTCTGTCACATCAAGGCATCGCCTGTTTAGTATTGGATGGAAGGGTGGGGAGACGTGAAGGTTATAATTGCAGAGAGAGAGAGACCAAGAAACGAGAAAAATCAGCAAGTTCAAACGGACGTGGACTGCAACAGTTATTCGAAACTGAAGAGGGTTGTTGAGAATAAAGTAGCGTGGAGAACTGCATCAAACCAGTCTTCGGGCTGAAGACAACCACAGTGGCACCGACAACAACAACCGCCAGGTGAGGCCGCAACAAAACTCACCGACTTTCGAGACGTATACGTCTCCATTGCATGGAATCATGGTGCTGGGAGCTTTCGAGTATGACAATAGGAACGATGTGGTAGCCGTTGAAGGGAGGCTGAATACTCGCCAGTACGTGGCAAGAGTGGTAAACCAAGCTGTAATATCCTTCATGACGCGTTACCAAATCCCATATTCCTGCAGGATAATGCAAACACATTAAGTTACGTACGGACCCTTGACTGGCCTGTCGAGTGCCCTGGTTTGTTCTCCGTAGAGCGTGACTGCGATGAGATGGGAAGACGAAATGTTTCATGCCAGCTTCCAAATACACTACTGGCCATTAAACTGATTTTTGTGAATAAAAAAAAGAAGAAGAAATGCGGATGATAAACGGGTATTCATTCGACAAATATATTATACTAGAACTGACGTGTGATATCATTTTCACGCAATTTGGGTGCTTAGATCATGAGAAATCAGTACCCAGAACAACTACCTCTGGCCGTAATAACGGCCTTGATACGCCTGAGCATTGAGTCAAACATAGCTTGGATGGCGTGTACAGGTACAGCTGCCCATGCAGCTTCAACACGATACCACGGTTCATCAAGAGTAGTGACTGGCGTATTGTCACGAGCCAGTTGCTCGGCCACCATTGACCAGACGTTTTCAATTGGTGAGAGATCTAGAGAATGTGCTGGCCAGGGCAGCAGTCGAACATTTTCTATATTCACAAAGGCCCGTACAGGACCTGCAACACGCGGTCGTGAGTTATCCTGCTGAAGCGTAGGGTTTCGCAGGGATCGAATGAAGGGTAGAGCCACGGGTAGTAACACATCTGAAATGTAACGTCCAGTGTACAAAGTGCCATGAATGCGAACAAGAGGTGACCGAGACGTGTAACTAATGGCACCCCATACCATCACGCCGTGTGATACGCTACCATGGCGATGACGAATACATGCTTCCAATGTGCGTTCACGACGATGTCGTCAAACACGGATGCGACCATCATGATGCTGTAAACAGAACCTGGATTCATCCGAAAAAATGACGTTTTGCCATTCGTGCACCCAGGTTCGTCGTCGAGTACACCATCGCAGGCGCTCCTGTCTGTGATGCAGCGTCAAGGGTAACCGCAGCCATGGTCTCCGAGCTGTTAGTCCATCTGCTGCAAACGTCGTCGAACTGTTCGTGCAGGTGGTTGTTGTCTTGCAAAGGTCCCCATCTGTTGATTCAGGGATCGAGGCGTGGCTGCCATGCGGATAAGATGCCTGTCATCTCGACTGTTAGTGATACGAAGCCGTTGGGATCCAGCACGACGTACCGTATTACCCTCCTGAACCCACTGATTCCATATTCTGCTAACAGTCATTGGATCTCGACCAACGCGAGCAGCAATGTCACAATATAATAAACCGCAATCGCGATAGGCTACAATCCGACCTTTATAAAAGTCGGAAACGTGATGGTACGCATTTCTCCTCCTTACACGAGGCATCACAACAACGTTGCACCAGGCAACGCCGGTCAACTGCTGTTTGAGTACGAGAAATCGGTGGGAAACTTTCCTCATCTCAGCACGTTGTAGGTGTGGCCATCTGCTCTGAAATGCTAATCACGCCGGTCGGTGTGGCCGTGCGGTTCTAGGCGCTTCAGTCTGGAACCGCGTGCCCGCTACGGTCGCAGGTTCGAATCCTGCCTCGGGCATGGGTGTATGTGATGTCCTTAGGTTAGTTAGGTTTAAGTAGTTCTAAGTCCTAGGGGACTGATGACCATAGATGTTAAGTCCCATAGTGCTCAGAGCCATTGTAAAAGCTAATCATTTACATATCACAGCATCTTCTTCCTGTCGGTTAAATTTCGAGTCTGTAGCAAGTCGTCTTTGTGGTGTATCAATTTTAATGGACAGTAGTGTAGCAATTCTCAATGGTCTGACACAGCACGTGCTTCAGGCATGGCAATAAACTGCTGTACGGGCAGATCACATTCCGACATGTTCGCTTCCATGTCACAATGAAAACGAAAGTGTATTCGTGGCTATGGAAGTCACGACTGTCATTCATCCTTATGACGCACATCAGTTTCGAATGGAACGAAGCTCTAATCGTATAATACCCTCCACAAAGTTTCATAAATGTCGGACTGGTGCTTCTCATGAAGTGACACGGTACGTACCCCAAACGACGCCCTGCTGTCAGTGCGTGTATGCCCCTCATTTTGTTCTTGAGGCCGGGGTCCAGCCTGACCGACCTAGAAGTGTTACGGTGCTGGCGTGTTTTCCAGTGTGTGTGTGTGACCGGGTCCCGGAGAAACGGGTCAGCGAGCGCCTTGGGAGACGTCTTCGAGCCGCGACCTGGAGGCACTCCAGACGTCCGGCGCTGGCCCCACGCCGCAGCGTTATCCCGCCTTATCCCTCTGCGGTCGGTCGTATGGTCGCTCTGCCTGCCCCCAGGGGCACATTGTGGCGGCTCGTGATCTGGGTCACCGCGTTTCAGCGCGGCCGGGACCTCCCCAGCGGCGTTGAAACTCGCTCTCCGCTGCCGGCCTTTCAGCTCCGGAGTCCTCTCCTCTGTACGTGTCTGCAGGCGCTGCTCAATACGATAGATTCCATAGTGGTGCGCAGGTAGGAAGGTTGGTGTATGATGCTACGGCGAAGTACTTCTTCACTTTCGAAAAGCCTTGGTTCCATACCACAGGGACGATGAAGTGTCAAAAATAATGGGTACTGGATTCAAGCAGGCGGCATGTTAGGTTGGCTAGAGAGGATTGCCAAATGCAGGACCAACTTCACGTATTCCCTGGGAAGTGTGTTGACACTGAAACGTCCCCTTAGAAAAATTTTTGAATGACTGTGCTGATAAACCTCTTACATTATTTGATTTTCAAGCAGATGAGCAGAACTGAACGTACTCCTACATTTCGCTCTTTTCCTATTCTGATCAACACTAAACTGACACACAATATATTTAGCGCAACGCAATCTGGCTTTCAAAAATCCCTACAAAAGAATGGCCCTGACTAACAATAACCTATACCTTTCACGAATCTCTTACCTCACAAAAATCTTCGTTACTCGAACTACTGCAATACAGCGAGCGCCACTAATGCCAGCTAAATAAAACATTCTAACTACTGGAGGCACTAACTACTGATAGGCATAGTCAGCAAATGAAAGATACTGATAGAGAACAAACAATGTATTTACTTTAATAATGTTCCAAAGTCATCATATATATATGTATCAGTTCATGACATCCAATATTACAAATTTACTCTTTCTGATGGACACACGTTCAGATCGTCCGCTCTCAAAATTCTGCCATTTCTCTCCCCACATCCACCACTGCTGGCGACTCACCGCCAACTGCGCAACGCTACGCGCTGTTCACATCCAACTGCCCAACGATACAATGGCCAGAACAAACAATGCCAACCAGCTACAGCCTGCACACAGCACAGCCAGTGATTTTCATACAGAGCGCTAGGTGACGTTACCAACATAAAAACCTAAACAGCCTACTTACATAGCCCCCATGCTCCCCACAAAAAATTTTACAAATTGTTTTGGGCAGTGGCCAATAATGATTTGATAAAATGTTTCATAATTACAATAACAATGATATCAAATGCACAAACTTGTTGATGCAATGTTGGTCAAAAGGAAAAATTGTTCTCATAAAGACAGGCCTGATCATTCATCACAATAGTAATTACAGTTTTCCTTTTTTTTCTCAAAGTTTGAGAAGTAAGAGAAAATGCACACGGAAGTAGTGGCTCTCCATACAGTCTTGAAGAAGTAGTGTTGTCCTTCCAACAGAAAGACAGTGCTGTCTCTTGACATGCAGACAGGTAATGGGCCACAATAGAGCAAACCCACAACAGAGTCAGTCGAAGCTTTGAAGACTATTGGTAGGTAGGTCATCACAGACCAGACCCACTATAGTCCTGATAGAGAGTATGGTATTGGTGGGCCATCAAAGGTGCAGACCCACTGCAGCAACTTAATAATATTCAAAAGTCATAATATATATATCAGTTCATGATATCCAATATTTCAAATTTACTCTTTCTGGTGGACAAACGTCTAGATCGTCCGCTTTCAAAATTCTGCCATTTCTCTCCCCACATCCACCACTGCTGGCGGCTCACCTCCAACTGCGCAACGCTATGCGCTGTTCACATCCAGCTGCCCAACACTACAATAGCGAATATTACAACAATGCCAACCAGCCACAGACTGCACACAGCACAGCCAGTGATTTTCATACAGAGCGCTACATGGCGTTACCAACATAAAAACCTAAACAGCCTACTTACAACACTACTACTGTTTATTTATTTATTTATTTATTTATTGTTCCGTGGGACCATATTTAGGAGAAGTCTCCATGGTCATGGAACGAGTCAATACATGAAATTATAACACGATTGTAGAAACAGATAAAATGAAACAAGTCGTTAGTTTAAATAAAGAAAATCAAGAATGTAACACTGGAATTTGCTTAATTTTTTATCTCTTCCAGGAGCTCCTCGACAGAATAGAAGGAGTGAGCCATGAGGAAACTCTTCAGTTTAGACTTAAAAGTGTTTGGGCTACTGCTAAGATTTTTGAGTTCTTGTGGTAGCTTATTGAAAATGGATGCAGCAGAATACTGGACTCCTTTCTGCACAAGAGTCAAGGAAGTGCATTCCACATGCAGATTTGATTTCTGCCTAGTATTAACTGAGTGAAAGCTGCTAACTCTTGGGAATAAGCTAATATTGCTAACAACAAACGACATTAAAGAAAATACATACTGTGAGGGCAATGTCAAAATTCCCAGACTATTGAATAGGGGTCGACAAGAGGTTTTCGAACTTACACCATACATAGCTCGAACAGCCCGTTTTTGAGCCAAAAATACCCTTTTTGAATCAGAAGAATTACCCCAAAAAATAATACCATATGACATAAGCGTATGAAAATATGCGAAGTATACTACTTTTCGTGTTGAAATGTCACTTATTTCAGATACTGTTCTAATGGTAAATAAAGCGGCATTTAGTTTCTGAACAAGATCCTGAACATGGGCTTTCCACAACAGCTTACTATCTATCCGTACTCCTAGGAACTTGAACTGTTCCGTCTCGCTTATAACATGCCCATTCTGTCTGATTAAAATGTCAGTTCTTGTTGAATTGTGGGTTAGAAACTGTAAAAACTGAGTCTTACTGTGATTTAGCATCAAATTATTTTCCACAAGCCACGAACTTACTTCATGAACTACATTATTTGATAATGTTTCAATATTACACACAAGATCCTTCACTACCAAGGTGGTGTCATCAGCAAACAGAAATATTTTTGAATCACCTGTAATACTAGAAGGCATATCATTTACATAAATAAGGAACAGCAGTGGCCCCAGCACCGACCCTTGGGGAACGCCCCATTTAACAGTGCCCCATTGGGACTGAACATCATTACCACTCTCAATATTGCGGAGGATTACCTTCTGCTTTCTGTTCTTAAAGTAGGAGGCGAACCAATTGTAAGCTACTCCCCTTACACCATAATGTTCCAACTTCTGCAGTAATATTTTGTGGTCAACACAGTCAAAAGCCTTCGTTAAATCAAAGAAAACACCTAACGTTCTCAACCTTTTATTTAATCCGTCCAAAACCTCACAGAGAAAAGAGAATATAGCATTTTCAGTTGTTAAGCCATTTCTAAAACCAAACTGTACATTTGACAGCAAATTATGTGAATTTAAATGCTGCAGTAACCTTGTATATACAAGCCTCTCGATAACTTTAGCAAACACCGATGGCATAGAAATAGGTCTATAATTGTCAACATTATCCCTGTCTCCCTTTTTATAAAGTGGCTTCACTACCGAGTACTTTAATCGGTCAGGAAACCGACCACTGCTAAAGGAAAAGTTACAGATATGGCTAAGTACTGAGCTAATATACGTGGAACAATACTTCAGTATTCTGCTAGATACCCCGTCATATCCATTAGAGTTCTTGGTCTTTAGTGATTTAATTATTAACTCAATCTCCCTCTTGTCAGTATCATGGAGGAGCATTTCAGGTAACAGTCTCGGAACACTTTTTTCTAAGAGCGCTATATGATTCCCTGTTGGGACTAGGTTTCTATTTAGTTCACCTGCTATATTCAGAAAGTGATTATTAAGTACTGTACATATATGCGACTTATCAGCAACACGGACATCCCCACTACGCACTGATTCTGTATCCTCGACCTGTCTCTGCAGACCAGCCACTTCCTTTACGACTGACCATATGGTTTTAATTTTATCCTGAGACTTAGCTATTCTATCTGCATACCACATACTTTTTGCCTTCCTAATAACTTTTTTAAGCACCTTACAATACTGTTTGTAATGGGCTGCTGCATTTAGATTTTGACTGTTTCTAACGTTTTGATATAATTGCCACTTTGTTCTACAAGATATTCTTATCCCTTTAGTCAGCCACCCAGGCTGCCTGTTTGTGCTAGTACCCTGTTTTAAACGTTCTAACGGAAAGCAACTTTCAAAGAGCACGAGAAAAGTCTTGAGGAAAGCATTATATTTATCGTCTACTGTATCAGCACTATAAACATCTTGCCAATCTTGTTCCTTGATAAGGTTTACAAAAGTCTGTACAGCAACTGGATCAGCTTTCCTAAAAAGTTGGTAACTATATTTAACATGTGTTGAAGCACAAAAATCTTTTAGACTTAAAATTTGTGCATCATGATCTGAAAGGCCATTCACTTTTTTGCTAACAGAATGCCCTTCTAATAATGACGAATGAACAAAAATATTGTCTATGGTTGTTCTACTGTTCCCTTGCACTCTCGTTGGAAAGAATACGGTTTGCATAAGATTATATGAATTAAGGAGGTCTACCAGCATCCTTTTCCTTGCACAATCACTTATACAATTAATATTGAAGTCACCACATATAACTAACTTTTTGTATTTCCTATAAAGTGAACCAAGAACCTCCTCTAGCTTTAGCAAAAATGTTGTGAAATCGGAGTCTGGGGATCTATAAATAACAACAGTAAGAAGTTTAGCTCCACTAAATTTAACCACACCTGCACAACATTCAAACACCTTTTCAGTGCAGTACTTTGAAACATCAATTGACTCAAATGGGATACCGTTTTTCACATACATGGCTACTCCCCCACACCGCAAAGAGCTCCTAGAAAAGCTGCCAGCCAACCTGTACCCTGGCCCATTATTTTAATAGAATTTCGGACTTTTTGCTGATGATGCAGTCATCTGAATTCATGTACTATCTGAAAAAGTTCCACAAATATCCAGTCAAATCTTGACCAGCGGAAAAATGCTGCTATGGGAGCACATAAAGTGCAAAAATGTTCCTCTTTATTTAAAAGACTGACTGAAAACTGCGCTACCAGCTATCTCATTCTACCTTCTTCAGCTCCTTTAAAAATCTTCCCAAAAATTTTGGCTTGCGAACGTATTTGCGCTGTTTTTAACATGCAGCTCACCTCTCACTCCCGCAAGCTTCCATAACTGCAACTCGATCAACCTTACCAGTCCAGCGCCATAGGTCGCTCATACACATCCATTCCCAGTTGCCCATTCCCACTCACTCATTCAACCCAACTCATTTGCATTATCTTTTTGTGTCTCTCT
The DNA here is from genome assembly GCF_021461395.2 of Schistocerca americana. Lineage (NCBI taxonomy): Eukaryota > Metazoa > Arthropoda > Insecta > Orthoptera > Acrididae > Schistocerca > Schistocerca americana. The sequence goes on along the minus strand of NC_060128.1, from coordinate 157,042,279 downwards.
GTCACTGTCCCCTATCTCACAGCCACTGTCTGCTTCGTTCTGTCCAACTACTGTTCTCTCCTCTCCGTGTCACGGTCTCCCTGTTGCTCTCTCTATTACTCTCTCTCTGTCTCACTCAACCTTCTCACTTTTGCTGCCTCTTTTCACGAACACTATCTCACTCATCCTCGTTATTATTGTCGTAGATTAGTTCCTACTGCCACTGGGTTTCATCCACTTCCACTTTCTCCGCCTCTCTAATTCTCTCCCACAGGCACTCTCTCCTTCACTCTTTTCCTGGCACTGTTCTTTCACTGTCAATTACGTTCCACTGCCATTGTGTCTCTCTCTTTCTCTCACACTGCTATTCTCCTTCTCTCTTTCTATAACACAACCACTATCTACTATCTTCTCTTTCTCAATACCACTGTCTCCTTCTCACTCAGCATAAAAAAGCGTTGAAGGTAGGTAGAAAGAGGCAGGCGCTACCCTACTTTTCTATCAGGGACCGCCGCGCGGGATTAGCCGAGCGGTCTGGGCGCTGCAGTCATGGACTGTGCGGCTGTTCCCGGCGGAGGTTTGAGTCGTCCCTCGGGCATGGATGTGTGTGTTTGTCCTTAGGATAATTCAGGTTACGTAATGTCTCAGGGACTGATGACCTTAGCAGTTAAGTCCCGTAAGATTTCACACACATTTTTAAAGAGGATCATATTTGTCAATTTTTGTGCTCCGACAGGACCATTTTTCTGCTGGTTTCCTTCTTTTCCCTGTTGCATCACTCCATGTCTCCCATACGAAAAGAAACGTACTTGTCAGTAAAATTTTGATAGTTTACTTATGTGAAACTGAAATAACGCAGGGCCTATTTTAAACCTCAGATCGCATTTTACGTGCAAAAAGATTTTGAATGTGCTTCAGTACCACAACATGAGGTTCCTAGAACCCTTCTGATATAGCATACACCATATTTCTCCGTTCTGTGTCACTTTATGAACTACATTTTCACCTCATATCGGATTTTACTTGCGTATTTTACTTGGACAAGTAGCGTAACTTTGAAGTTCGTTTCTCGGAAACACATAATCAAGAAAATTGTCATGGCTTTTTGACCGCGGGATCTTAACAATATATCGCAAAAAAGTCAGCCATCTGCTGTGCATAACCGTCCTGCAATCCTCAGCTCGGTTTTGGTACGCAAAAACCACGTTTTTGGGGTGTTTCTCGATAACGAATAAAGAGTTCTGAAAACGAGAAGATGGCACTTCTAGATAAATTCCCAGAGGATATTTCGTTAAAAATTGAACAATTTTCTGTTATTATTTATTATTTATATTTAACCTCATACAGGATTTTATTTGCTTATTTCACGTGTGGAAGTACGGTAACTTTGAACCACTGTATTTCAGAAACGGATAAAGTTCACAAGAACATTTTCAAGACTGTTCACGATAAGGATCTCAAGAAAATTTCGTAAAAATTTTAGTCATTTTCTGTGCATAGTCGTCCTGGAATCCGCGGATCGCTTTTAGCAGGAAAAAATTTAAAAAAAGCTTTTCTTTTATGTTGGTTGAATTAAATGGTGCCTCTGTAAACCCCATAAAGCCCACCGTAGGCCATATTAAATGCAAAAAGCACCAATAGATTGGCTTCATCTGGCTGAGCTGTAAGGAGTGTCTAATATTCATACGTAGTGTAGGATAGTGACACTAAGGCGATCCTTCTGTTGAGTATACAAATGGTCCCTATCCCATGGGCTGTGCAAAATACAGGGTTATTACAAATGATTGAAGCGATTTCACAGCTCTACAATAACTTTATTATTTGAGATATTTTCACAATGCTTTGCACACACATACAAAAACTCAAAAAGTTTTTTTAGGCATTCACAAATGTTCGATATGCGCCCCTTTAGTGATTCGGCAGACATCAAGCCGATAATCAAGTTCCTACCACACTCGGCGCAGCATGTCCCCATCAATGAGTTCGAAAGCATCGTTGATGCGAGCTCGCAGTTCTGGCACGTTTCTTGGTGGAGGAGGTTTAAACACTGAATCTTTCACATAACCCCACAGAAAGAAATCGCATGGGGTTAAGTCGGGAGAGCGTGCAGGCCATGACATGAATTGCTGATCATGATCTCCACCACGACCGATCCATCGGTTTTCCAATCTCCTGTTTAAGATATGCCGAACATCATGATGGAAGTGCGGTGGAGCACCATCCTGTTGAAAGATGAAGCCGGCGCTGTCGGTCTCCAGTTGTGGCATGCGCCAATTTTCTAGCATGTCCAGATACACGTGTCCTGTAACGTTTTTTTCGCATAAGAAAAAGGGGCCGTAAACGTTAAACTGTGAGGCATGCAGAAGCTTTAAACTGCGCATACCAACGCCGAATGGAGTTAGCAGTTGGTGGATCTTTGTTGAACTTCGTCCTGAAGTGTCGTTGCACTGTTATGACTGACTGATGTGAGTGCATTTCAAGCACGACATACGCTTTCTCTGCTCCTGTCGCCATTTTGTCTCACTGCGCTCTCGAGCGCTGTGGCGGCAGAAACCTGAAGTGCGGCTTCAGCCGAACAAAACTTTATGAGTTTTTCTACGTATCTGTAGTGTGTCGTGACCATATGTCAATGAATGGAGCTACAGTGAGTTTATGAAATCGCTTCAATCATTTGTAATAGCCCTGTACTTATCTCTACCTCTTCCCGGGATATGAGCTTTGATAAAATCCCAAAACCCCATTTTAATATACAGCGTTTTGGTTTTGTACAGCCTGCGTGAGTTGCGGACACGAAATACGGTGTCACTCCCTGGCCACATGAAAAGTCGTCTTCGCCAATCAAAATAGGATATCTGGGAGATTTTCTTATCTGGAAGCCGAGGAACGAGAGAGCGGGACGAGGAGCTACTGCATTCTGGCGCGGGAAGACAGCAGCGTTCTTTTGCGGGCCATGGAAGTGAAGCGTGGACATACTAGGAGCAACGGATAGCGCGCAGCGGCGGAACGAAATTTATTGCTTGCATCTGCGTTCCTCGGAGGCCAGAAGCGGCCATCAGAAATTTCAGTGCGCCGTTGGGAAACGGCCCGAAGGTAACGGCGACCAATGCCGAATTCCACCAGACACAGAGGGAGGGAGCCACAAGCCAAGGTTTGCAATGCCATCGCGTCTCACCAAAAACTCTCTGGCCATATGAAATGCTGCCCTAGCCTATCGGAGCAGCTCGACGGTGGATTTCATGTCGGACACTCAATTATTCAGTAATTTAATTTAACGGGCAACTGCATTTGTATGCGTCAGATTGTGCGTCTGCTGTGTAAATAAAGTCCCTCGTCAGTTAATATTAGACAGGAAACACTCCGCTACAGAGTGAAAATCTCATTCTGGAAATATCCCCCAGGCTGTGGCTAAGCCTTGACTCCCCAATATCATTTCTTTCAGGAGTGCTAGTTCTGCAAGGTTCGCAGGAGAGCTTGGAAGGTAGGAGACGAGGTAATGGCAGAAGTAAAGTTGTGAGGACGGGGCGTGAGTCGTGATTGAGTTGCTCAGATGGTAGAACACTTGCCCGCGAAAGGCAAAGGTCTCGAATTCGAGTCTCGGTCCGGCACACAGTTTTAATCTGCCAGGACGTTTCGTATGAGCGCACACTCCGCTGCAGAGTGAGAATCTCGTTCTGGAAAGACTTTTGTAATTTTCTGTAAAAGTACATCTATTTGGTCACGAGACGGATTTCAGCTTCTTTGGCCATCGTCAAGTAACAATCGACTGTCGCAGACACAAAAAATAACATAGGACAGACTCAGATATTACCTACATAGAAGATACAAAAATGATTACGTATAGAATGTTTGCAAAGGAAAGTATTACATTTATATCACTCCGAAATATTTACCTTTAACTAAACAGCCGGATAAGTGCGCTCTGAGAGTTCTGCACAATATATATATACACACACCGTGATCAAAATTATTCGAACACCTGGCTGAAAATGACTTACAAGTTCGAGGCACCCTCCATTGGTAATCCTGGAATTCAATACAGTAGTGGCCCAAGCTTAACAGGCATATGTTCAGTCAGCTGCTGGAAGGTTTCTTGGGGAATGGCAGCCCATTCTTCACGGAGTGCTGCACTGAGGAGAGGTATCAATGTCGGTCGGTGATGCCTGGCACGAAGTCGGCGTTCCAAAACATCCCCAAAGGATGGATCCATTACAGGGATGTTATTGTCGTGTAACCACTCCGACACAGATCCGTGGTTTATAAACAGGTGCTCGACCATGTTGAAAGATGCAATCGCCATCGCCGAATTGCTCTTCAACAGTGGGAGGCAATAAGGTGCTTAAAACATCAATGTAGGCCTGTGCTGTGATAGTGCCACTCAAAACAACAAGGGGTGCAAGACCCTTCCATGAAAAACACGACTACACCATAACATCACCGCCTCCGAATTTTACCGTTGGCACTTCACACGCTGGCAGATGACGTTTATCGGGCATTCGCCATACCCACACCCTGCCATCGGTTCGCCACATTGTGTACCGTGATTCGTTACTCCACACAACGTTTTTCCACTGTTCAATCGTCCAATGTTTACGCTCCTTATACCAAGCGAGACGTCGTTTGGCTTTTATCGGCATAGTTCAAATGGCTCTGAGCACTATGGGACTTAACATCTATGGTCATCAGTCCCCTAGAACTTAGAACTACTTAAACCTAACTAACCTAAAGACATCACACACAACCATGCCCGAGGCAGGATTCGAACCTGCGACCGTAGTAGTCGTGCGGTTCCGGACTGAGCGCCTGAACCGCTAGACCACCGTGGCCGGCTTTTATCGGCATGATCTGTGGCTTATGAGCAGCCGCTCGACCATGAAATCTAAGTTTTCTCACCTCCCGCCTAATTGTCATACTACTTGCAGTGGATCCTGATGCAGTTTGGAATTCCTGTGTGACGGTCTGGATAGATGTCCGTCTATTACACATTACGACCCTCTTCAACTATCGGCGGTCTCTGTCAGTCAACAGACGAGGCCGGTCTGTAGTGTTTTTGTGCTGTACGTGTCCCTTGTCGTTTCATTATCATATCGGAAACAGTGGCCCTATGGATGTTTAGGAGTGTGGAAATCTCGCGTACAAACAGATGACGCAAGTGACACCCTCTCACCTGACCACGGTCGAAGTCCATACGTTTTTGGGAGTGTCCGGATACTTTTGATCACATAGTACATATATAGCCATACCTGGGACCGTAGACATTAGAATTTTACGCATGTTTCTCCTACCAGTTCCTGAAAAAAAGATTCTTAAAAAGGGTCTTAACAGACGGATAAAGCGATCTTATTGGGGCTCCGTTTTTACCAATTATGTTATAGAACTCTAAAAATGAGAAATGAGACATTTTATGTTGGTATTGGTACATTTCTAATGTTGAGAGACATATGTCTCCGGGAAAATGTAATTCCATCAGATGAATCGAAAAAATTATTTTTGGAGTGCAGTTGCATGAGTAGGACTGAAATTACTCGTTCCACTGCATTTCGACAAAAGAATTGTTCAAAAGATTTATGGAGTATGTGTGCAACTACGTAACTTTAACAGCAGACGAAAATAAAGTTGACTTGACAGTAGAAAACCACTATTTCTATTACTAAAACAGGGAAAAAGTAAATCATTTTGTCTGATTTTCTTAACAGTGTGTAAGACTTCACAATATACGCCAAATGGGTCGTTAAAAGATTTTCGGCAGGGGCCGAATAAGTCTTCCTAAGGGGGGATGTTGATGAAATTAATTAAAAAATGTCAATTTTCGATTTCTTTTTTATTTGTTAGTTCAACTCGTGTACAATAAGTTCCAAAAGTTTCCATGTCGAAATCGCATCCAAAGTGCTTGAAAATTAATTAAAAGTGTGACGCGACCTCCCTGCCACGCCCACTTTTTGAAGCAGCACTTCAATACCAGCTCAGTGAACACCGATACTGTGCATTACCCTCAACCAAACGTTTGCGGGATACATCGAGAAGGCCGTGATACATTCTCTTTGGTTTTATAGATCACATTTGACTCTGTTCCGTACGTTATAAACAATAACAAACTAGCTGCATCGTTTATGACGAAACAATTTTTTTATTTTTTTAAATTTAAAAAAAAATTTTTTTTTTTTTGCCTTGTGATATTGACGGAGATTTATACAAGTGTTCGATTCTTTCTTCATTCAGTTATGCCACGATCACAAAGAGTGTATAAAAAAATGGAAAAATTGCGTTTGAATAAGTTAGTGGATGAAAGACGCGAGAAACAACGACAAACCAGCAGTGAGGCTACGTCTCTGCAGCTGAAAAGTCAGTTGAAGACCTGGTAAAGGAAAGAAGACAGACAACAAGAAACCAGAAGAGAAGCCTTGATGGGAAAGACGATCCAGAGTACAAATATGGTGCCTTCTGAAGAAGTGACATAAGGAAAAAAGTTAGGCTGAACTTTAAATTGCGTTTCCTGAAAAGTTTGTTTTTTAAAGTTTATGTACCATTTCCTCAAATTCTATGAATGCTAGAATTATGAAATTTTGTATACATATTTCTGTAAACCTAATAAACATCTCAAGAGCAAATTTTGATATTCCGATTGCAAGATGAGATATGGAGCAAAGTGCTTGGAATTTTGCATGAATTTAAAATTGTACTTGTGGAATTACAATTAAAAAATTATGAAAATTTTCCTGTTTGACCTATTCCGAAAACCTCATGAGAGAAACTTACAACATATAGAGAGATGAAACGGAGAAAGTTTTGTAGAAATCTCTTGAATAATTTCTGAGAAAAAGGAACATAAATTATTTTTTGAACATTTTATATGTAAATGTGTTACTTTCATGTAAAGCGTGGCAAAAATTTTGTTGCCATATCTCCAAAACTGTGGATTTGGTGCATTTTTGAAGCAGTGTTGTTTTTCATCAACGTCCCCCCTTAATCTGCAACTCCTCTCATGTCTGGATTACCAAGTTTCCAGAGCTCTGCCTGACCAACACATATGCCACAACTATGAAATTTTGTACATATATTTCTGTAAATCTAATAAACGTCTCAAGAGCTTGCATGCGATTTTGCACACACGACTCTGTGACAAAGGTTGCAATTTGTCTTTACAGCTAAATAAAATTTTTTACATACCGTTGGTATTATGGAACGCAGGTCTGTGGTTGAGAAACGATAATTTCTTTTACGAGGTTATCTGAAAATTTTCCAACGTATGTACCAAATTTTATGAATACTAACCGGTTTCTGTTGGTCAGTTTAGAGAACTGGTTTAATTCTACGTATTCATTTTATTCGTGCAACAATATCAAGTACGGTAGAGCTATACCTATTGCAGTAAATGGAAGTTTAAAAGTCCGTATTTCGGTTTTTACAACAGTTTTACCTCATTTCACTAACAGAAAACGCACAAACCCAGCCCTCCGTACATTTTTGACATTCAAACTAGCGCACGTCCGCATTACCACAATGTAATTTTGAATATCACTTTGCTGCCTCTGTAATCATTTCAGAGTAAGACAAACTTACTGATGGCATTTCAGGGCACCAGATTCTCAGCGTATAACTCTTATTATTAAAACATATCTACAGGGCAGTCAAAATCAGTCTGAAAAACTTATAAGGTGTTGCAGGGGAGGTAGCGCTGCGAAATAATTGTCAAGAAAAAAAATGCGATACGTTGGACCGTTACGAGTTATTTGCTATTGATGTTAGCCTAGCAGATCGTCGCGCGCAAAACTTAGAGCACATGGACCGAATGCTGTAATGCACAGACATCTGTGCGTCCGTGGGTTGAATTGTTCTAATATTCATTACTGGTCAAAATTTGCCTTTTTCGGAAGTGACAAACTTAAGCTAAGTGAGGGAAACACTACGTTTGCTCGGTTTGAGTTTGAGGAAACCAAACAAAGAACACGTTTGGCGACACTGTCTATGGGAAGCTGCTTGAAATTTTGCGGGTGCTGACCTTCAGTGCTAAACAACTCGGAAGCAGCACAAAGTACAGAATTCTTTTTTCTTAAGAATTATTTTTCAGCACAACTTCACCTGCAACACCCTTAGAAGCTTATCAAACTGTTTCCGACAACCCTCTATATGTTTCTGAGCGCTTTATAGGAACGACAGTGCAATGGCGCCCAATATCGGACCTACCTAAACCCATCTATAATTCAGTACTAAACGACAGACCCTTCTTGCAACGTCAGGTCTGTGGGTGTCTTCCACATCAGCAGCTCTCCAGATCAGTGCATTAATCTGCCCCACATGATGGCTCACACTGTGACAAATAAGGACGAGGAACTCAGTTTGCTCCAAGTGTAAGAGTGGCGACAGCATTTTCTCGAACATCGTAAGACAGTAGGTATGCATTTAACACAGAGTCTCATTAAAGAAAAAAAAAAAAAACATAAGAGAGAGAGAGAGAGAGAGAGAGAGAGATTTTCAAGAGTTTATGGGACCATTGCTTTCTTCTTCTTCAGTTTTCAACCCTAAGGTTGGTTTGCAGCAGTACACCATCTCCTCTTCTTCTTGCCTCCCTCTTCATTTCTATAGATGTACCGCATCCCACATTAGTCAATCTGCTGTATGTATGACATCCTTGGTCGTCTCCGGCCACTTATTCCCTCGATAGCTCTTCCTGCTACTATTTCAACGATGTTGTTGTGTCTTAAAATGTGCGTTTTTCTCTTCTTGTTTGGATGTGTCTCAGACGGTCAGCTGCCCTTTCTTCTCTTCTCAGCACCTCTTCATTGGTAACTTAATTTCTCCAGCGGATCTTTATCATCCTCCCGTAGCGCCAAATCTCTAGGGCTTCTAGCCGCCTTGTCTCTTGTTTCCGATTTTTCAAGTTTGAAACCGCACGGATTCACACTCCAGCTAAATACTTTCAATATCCATTTCCTTACTTACATGCAGTTGTTCCTGGTCCGCTATCTTCTGTTCACAGTTTCTTTCCGGCTTCTGCCATACATTGTGATCTTCCTTCCAAAATTGGAGAATTCCTCTATCATTTCTAAATGCTCTTTTCCAATTCTTATTCTTAGAGGTTCATATACATTCAGTAATAAATACTATCACTTCAGTTTTTCCACTGTTTATTCTCACACTATACAGATTACAAAAAAACCTTTCCAAACGTGCTGAGGACGTGTCTAGATTTTCCTTCGTCTCCATGACCACAACAATGTTATCTGTGTAAGGCAGCATGCGTATCTTCTGCCCATTAATTTTGATCCTCACCTCAATAGTTTCGCGAACATAGTCCATAGCTTCCTGGACGTAAGTAGAGAAGAAAGTGCACATCTTTCTCTCACACCTTTTCTAATTTTTGCTTCTTGTTCCTGTCGAAAATTCCTACTCTCACCCACGTCGTTCTTGAAGGAGCTGAGTATCACCCACACGTCTTTGTAATGTAGACTTGCTTTTTTCAGTACTCTGGGCATCTCTTGGCAGACAACATTATCAGATTCCTTTCCCAGCAGTGAAACTTTGTATTTCACACAGGTGAAACACTAGCTCTTAAAAGTTTGAGAAGAGTGTGAGCACGTCGTGGGCTACCGGAAAGCAGCCCACGGAGGGTTAAATAAAGGGATCGGTCGATTGCCCCCACATGGAGGGGCCCACGTGAATAAGTTACCAGCTGGCGGCGCGCGAATCAATACCGCTAACGACGCCTCACTCCGCCTGCCTTGGCGAGAGCTCTCTCTCTCTCTCTCTCTCTCTCTCTCTCTCTCTGTCTCTCCCCCTCACACATACACACGCCTTTAACGGAATTCCATTCATGCTCTCACACTGAGAGGAAACTACAACAGAAGCTGCAGTGTAAGTGTGTGCTGCTCGCTACTAGGGTGGCAATAGTTCGCTCGCATTCCACCTTCTTGGAACACAGAGACGGGAAGAAACGTCTAGCAATCTATATCTGTAACCCGTAAGCGACGTTATGGTGTGTATGGCGGAGGGTACTTCCCTTCCCTTCCTGTTCCACTGACTAATGGTCCGTGGGGAGAACGACGTTTGGTAAGCCTCCGTGTGGGCTCTAAACTCTCAAATTTTACCGTCATCGTCCTTTTCTCGAGATATGCCTACGATGAAGTATTATGTTGAGTTACATTTTCGTATTGGGAAAAGTGACTGGGATGTAGTGTACACTTCTCTTTATTTACTTTAGACCAGAGTTTCCCACCCTTTCTTAGACCATTATCCCCGAGTGCAGTTAAGACATTAGCTAGTACCCCCGCCCTCTCCCTCCCCCATATGCCATCTATTGGTCTCCATCCCTCCCTCATATCATCACCAACTTTAGCGACTTGAAACGTCCCCTTAGAAAAATTAATGAATTACTGTGCTGATAGACCTCTTACATTATTTGATTTTTAAACAGCTCAGCACAACTGAACGTACTCAGACATTTCGCTCTTTACCTATTCTAATCAACAACAGACACACAATATTTTTAGCGCAACGCAATCTGACTTCCAATAATCCCTATAAAAGAATGGCCCTGACTAACATTAACCTACACCTTTCACAAATCACTTACCTCACAAAAATCTTTGTTACTCGAACTACTGCAATACAGCGAGCGCCACTACTGTCAGCTAAATAAAAGATTCAACCTACTGAAGGCACTAACTACTGATAGGCATAGTTATCAAATGAAAGATTTTGATAGAGAACAAACAATGTATTTACTTTAATAGTGTTCAAAAGCCAAAATATATAAAGCAGTTCATGACATCCAGACTTACAAATTTACTGTCTCTGATGGACACACGTACAGATCCGCTCTCAAAACTCCGCCATTTCTCTCCCCACATCCATCAGTGCTGGCGGCTCACCTCCAACTGCGCAACGCTACGCGCTGTTAACATCCAACTGCCCAACACTACAATGGCGAATATTACAACAATGCCAACCAGCCACAGACTGCACACAGCACAGCCAGTGATTTTCATATAGAGCGCTACGTGGCGTTACCTGCATAAAAACCTAAACAGCCTACTTACAGACTAAGTAAACGGCAGAATGAAAGACTTTTCTTGGAACACTTTTATTTTTAAAATGACGAAAGATGAATGATATTTAATCTATGTACAGCACTACAGCAGCCCTCGTGTAGTCACTGCTGTGTCGTGCTGTCAATTAATTCATTCATCTGTCTAGAAGCGAGTAATGAGGCAATTTCTGGACTACTGCAGTTACATCTACAAATTCAAGAAGGCATTTTCTTGAGATATTTAGCATCTGTTACGTATATGTCTCACGTTTATCATCAGCGATGTACGGGACAAAGTACAACATGTGTGTGATGCATCTGGCCCAATGTTGTTTCCATGGTGTAAATGCACTTTGGTAAAATTCTGGGGATTGACTTTCACACCATCGCTTGACACAGGAAATAAGGTCTTTCTCACTATCGAATGTTTTATCGCGCAGGTGGGGCTTCAGACGACCAAAGAGGTAAAAATGAAACGAAGCCAAGTCCGGACTGGCACGTCGCAGCTTGTCCAGTGACAAACAGTAACGGTCCCTGTTTATTGTGGAGCCAGGTTCCGAAAAGTCAATGAAAATGACACCACACTGATCCCAGAAGGAGGAGGCCATCAGCTTTCGGCCTGCTGTTCGTGAAAGTCTTGGTTTCTTCTTCCGAGGGGAACCTGGATGACGCCACTCCATGGACTGGGTTTTACTATCAGGTTCGGACAAAAACAACCATGTTTCATCCTGAGTAATGATGCCGTCACAACACTGTTTCCACTCTTCAGTAAAGGTCTTCATGAGACCCTCGCACACATTCTTCCTCATCGTTTTCATTTCTCTGGTCAATAATCTAGACACCCAACGTGCAGAGATTTTTCTGTACCCTAGTGACTGTACCAGTGATACCACACTACCCAGTGACAAGTGAGTCATTTCAGCAAGCTGTAGTGTCGACACACGTCTGTCATTTTGGATGACTTGATCAATGGTCTCCTTACTCACATCACTCACTGTTGTCGATGCTCTACCGCGTCGTGGATTGTCCAATAGAGAGAAATCACCTTCTTTATACCTCCGCAACCACCCCTTGATACTGCTACGATCCACTGTGTCTTCCACATTAACAGGGAACAGCTTCCTGCGAATCGATGTGGCAGAGTTATCGCCGGTCTTGAAGAGGAACTCCATCAGCGACCGTTGTCGCAAACTGACATCTACTTCACGATCCATTATGGCTCATCTGTAAATAAAAGAAAATACTTTTATATACCAACTTACAGATAAATTTTCCAAGTATCTTCACAAAAAATTTCTTTCTCCTCTTGCGAAATATAAAAGAATTAGATACGACTGTGCAAAACTTTTTGAACGCCCTTTCTATTTTTTATTCGTTTGTTATCTGATATCGATATCAATATGAATAACAGGCAAACATCGTCGACAATCTCGATCCTGGAATAGATGATTTGTCTGTATGTGTGTACATAACTAGGTTTGTGCGGAACCCTCGGTGTTCGAATCGTATTCGTACTTATCCAAGTTTTTTGTGTAACGTTTCACGAGACTCCAGTTTTAGGACCTTTACGGACACACCTCTTTTCTCATCCAGAAGGCGCGACACATCTCGCTCCCTCCACCCTCCCACCCTACTAAATCCAAAACTAAACTCTAGCCGAACAGGCCACGGAAGGCTCAACGGTCCCGACCGAACGCCGTGTCATCTTCAGCCGACACGCGTCATTGAATGCGGATATGGAGGGGCATGTGGTCAGCACACCGCTATCCCGACCGTTGCCAGTTTTCACGATCGGAGCCACCACTTGTCAATCAAATAGCTCTTCAATTGGTCTCACAAGGGCTGAGTGCGCCCCGCTTGCCAACAGTGTTTGGCATCCCCGGACGGTGACCCATCCAAGTGCTAGGCAAACCCGACAGCGCTTAACTTCGGTGTTCTGATTGGAACCGGTGTTACCGCTGTGGTAAGGCCGTTGCTCCTTCCCCCCCCCCCCCCCCTACCCGCCCAAGCATATATATTAAATCAGCCAATATTTCTTTGTTCTCTTAAGCACCTGTGCGTTGTAATACCCTAATTTAAGCTACAGGCATATAGCAAAAAGTAACTGACACGGGAGGTGGACTTTCTCCCTTTTTCCCCTCTGTGGTCTTCAGTTTTCGAGGTCGCACCTCGTAAGTCCGATTGTCTTCCATCTTTCGTCTCTCCTTCCATAGCGCACTACACAGCATCGGTTCGACATACATGGCCGTCTTCTGCGGTGATCCATTCCGGCTGCAAATAATTTGCGGCCGCGTGTTGTGGATCCCTTGCTCTGTTGGCGTCGCGCCGCTATTTATACCAGAGTTCGATTCCCGGCGACGGCCACGCCCTTCGTTCCGCGTTCCCTTTTTATGCTCCTCCCACCAGCGTTCCCCGAAACGTCCACCCTTTCGGTGTTTCCAGTAAACGAGTTACGCTTTTCGAGGCGTGTTACTGCATTGTTTTCCTGATGCGAAGCGCCGCTCAACTTCAGACTCTCGTCCCCGTTTACTGCATCAGTTCGACCAAGTTCAGTCAAATAAACGGCAGCAGTGAAAGGAAAAAATAAAATACAAATAAAAATCTATGATACGGAAAATTCCGTTGAAAAATTCAGAACGAACAAAAAACATAATGAATGTGTCAAGCACGGAGCTCTCCTTAGACAACCAGATGGTTAAAGGGACTGCTCGCACTGAGCAGGTTGTTTGACACCACTCATTGTTATCAAGTCTACTTCAGAATCTTCTCCACTAAATTCTTACTTCAGTAGTTGACGTTTATCAGCATGCTAGCCTTGCACTCAGTACTGCGAATGTGAATATCTGCTTCCTAGTTAATGTCAGGCTAATCTCGTACTAGAATGTACGAAACGTTGTCCAGATTGTAAATACTGTTTCTATGTTTCTTGTTTTGGGCATTGAATATCGCGTCAGTTAAGATCAGTTTCGGTTCCTCTGGTCTTCATCTTTGCCCACCTTCTTCGCTGTTCCGTCCCTGATGTTTTCGTCATGGGTCTAATTCCGTTGTGGAAACTCAGGATACCCAGATTTGCCCGCATCTCGTGGTCGTGCGGTAGCGTTCTCGCTTCCCACGCCCGGGTTCCCGGGTTCGATTCCCGACGGGGTCAGGGATTTTCTCTACCTCGTGATGGCTGGGTGTTGTGTGCTGTCCTTAGGTTAGTTAGGTTTAAGTAGTTCTAAGTTCTAGGGGACTTATGACCACAGCAGTTGAGTCCCATAGTGCTCAGAGCCATTTGAACCATTTTTTTTTTATACCCAGATTTATTTTTATATTGTAATATCTCTTTATATTCGATGAATTATTCAGATACAATTCTACCCTTGAATGACGTTTACTAATTTTCTATCTTCATACTTGCAGAATCCATGCGAAAAGTAGCTCATACAATAGCTATGCCACGACCGCATAAGTATTCTTTGTAGTACTCTCTCTGGTGGTTGTTAGAAAAAAAAGAAAGAGAGTTTCCGAGATTGTCTTCGTGCCGATTAGCCTGTGCTTGGTTTGGAAGAACTGTAATCTGATTATTGAGATTTATTACAGAAGATAACTGATATGAACTGTACGATTAAATGGAAATATATATAGATGGCTCCTTCAAGTAAATGGTGTGTATTTTAAATTTGAGAATTAATGATATTTATCGATATATTGCGTAGTTGTTAATCAGAAGGGACTTCCGAAAGACTGGATACGAACCTGCACTTAATAATCCAAGAGCTCCATTGCTTCTTCGGAAGGTTAAACTTCATCAAAGCCAAATATCCGCTTGATCTGAGGTTTCCCGACTGATTATACAACGCTCCCAAAATTACGAGGCATTTTATTTGTGCAGATTAGCAGACTGCCGCAAAGCACGAGCCTGCAGAGAAGAAGAATCATCGCCTGATTTCATTCTAACAAGTAAAATTTCAGAATCATTTTGAGTGACTGAGCTATGACTGTATTTCCTATCATGAATGATTGATTGCTCGAACGAATTGAGAGCTACATAATCACGTAGATAGGAGAAAAAAAATTACAATATCAGTGTCTGCTTGTAGTAAATCCACGTTTTCTGCATTCCTATTTCTTCCAAATACCCTTTTCCCTTTGATCCAGAGTGTTAGATCCCGCTTAGTCGTCGAATGTGGGGTGTCTAGGAAACCTGCTTTCTCGGATCGCTAGACAAATAGTTCAAATATATCGTATTAATGAGTTTTGTTACGGAAAGTAAGTGATATTACTTTGAGAATTACATAGATGTGTCGCAGGCAAAGGGCGAAATCCGAAATAAACAAGCTTGTACAATATAACGATTCCAAGTTTGAGCTGCATAAAATGTACGAGCAAAGTAATGAGCTTTGACGCTTCTAAGCTTGTCGCTGGTTTTCAGGCTTCTCTTCGACTGGGCTGCGGCCAGTCGGGCGAGTCACATGTCCTCTTCGCATAGAGGCCGTTGCTGCTGCGTTGTCGTCCTGGACAGAGATCGGTCAGCTAGCGATTGGCTGACGTCTTCTTAACAGTACTCTCTGCTCTCTCGTTCCCGACTGGCGTGCCGGCGCTTGACTTTACGCCGCAATACAGAGTACTTTGGTTCTCTTGTTCATAAGGAAGTGATTTCATTGTCTGCAATATCAATCTCCTATGGATGACTCTACGTATATGTCCGGTAAATAAAGAAGAATCGGAATACTCTCACTGTAAATTCAAATTCTCAGCCAAAATAACATGGTAAACTATTTCTTTTTATCTCACAGAACTAACACACGTATCATTTTTATAATTATATTTATATGTATCGGACAACGCGGCTGCTATGGTCGCAGGTTCGAATCCTGCCTCGGGCATGGATGTGTGTGATGTCCTTAGGTTGGTTAGGTTTAAGTAGTTGTAAGTCTAGGGGACTGATGACCTCAGATGTGACACTGGACTCGCATTCGGGAGGACGACGGTTCAATCCCACGTCTGGCCATCCTGATTTAGGTTTTCCGTGATTTCCCTAAATCGCTCCAGGTAAATGCCCGGATGGTTCCTTTTAATGGGCACAGCCGACTTCCTTCCCTCATGCGATGAGACCGATGACCTCGCTGTCTGGTCTCCTTCCCCAAAACAACCAACCAACCTCAAATGTTAAGTCCCATAGTGCTCAGAGCCATTTGCAACATTTGAACCATATGAATATAATTAAAAGCGAAGTTTAACGTATATGAGGCTGTGCTGAAGAGTAATCCTTTTCAATTCTTTATGTGAATACTCTTAAAGTTTTTTAAATAAAAAAATCTTCTTTAACATTCTACATATTTATTCTTCATATACCATCTTCTTATCGTCCTGGCGACAAACACACTTTCCCAAAGAGAAACCAGTTTACTGAAGCTGTCACTGGCTGCATTACTTCATCACTATCAAAGCGAAGTCCTCGAAGGTGTTTCTTAAGTTTTGCAGTTACATTAAAATCGAATAGTGCGAAGGTAAGATCAGTGGTTCAGAGTTGCTGGAAGGTTACAGAGAAGAACCGCAGGAAGACTGAAATTCTGGAAATGTACTTCCTAAGAAGGGCAGAAATTTGACAGCTGAAAATGCACAAAATAGCCTGTGAAGCAGGATGCGTCAGGACCCGTAAGACTCCCGCCAATACATCCAATTTTTAGAAGTCAGCTGCAATATTTTACGATACAATGGGCCCGCTCCGCAGAAGTTTCTCTTAGAGATATTGCGAGGTCTGTACAAAAAAATTCCGGAACTTCGTCCACAAAATTTTTCCACGCCTACCTTTTACTCCTACGAAATACTCTCCTCCACAATTCATACACCTCTTCCAACACCATTCCCACTTCTGGAAGCAGTCTTGGTACGCCTCTTGCTGGATCGCGCGAAGCGCCATCTGCAAATTTTCTTCTATCTCGTCTATCGTTGCAAATCTTCGTCCTTTCAACGGAATTTTCAACTTTGGAAATTAAAAAAAGTCCGCAGGGCCAGGTCTGGGCAGTGCGGAAGATGAGCCACCACAGTGATTTCGTTTTTTGTGCGATAGTGACGCACCAACAGGGATGAATGCGATGGGTGCGTTATCGTGAAGCAAGAGCCACGAGTTGTATCGCCACATTTCAGGCCGTTTCCTTCTCACATTTTCTTGCAGGCTTCACAACACGTCCTGATAGTACCACCGATTAATAGTTCGTATCTGTGGCACGAATTCATGATGAACTTACCCTTCAAAGTCAAAGGACATTCGACTGTAGACGTCGAAGGGCGTTCTAAACGAGAATCATCATTAACTTCCGTCCGGGCATTTTTAAACCGTCTGTTATATTTGGTTAGGAACAAAAGCAACAACAATTGTAAAACGTAAACATTTCATATAGAATTTTACTGAATGCCTATCCAAAGATAACGGATTGACACAAATAACTACCCAAAGAAACATCGATTACAAAGACCATACATAGAGCCCCAACTGATAAAAACAACACACCATAACAAGCGAAACCATACAGTATCTTTGGCCAAGTATCACAAGTGTCAGATCTTACAATAAAATGTAAGATTATAAAAATTTCAATAAAGGACCATCAACAAGAGGAGCAAACCACATAAAACTTTATAGCATAAGACTCCTAAACCTCAGTACACATTGAGAGCGACAAGTGACTACATATGAACGTAAGAACGAAATATGCATATACGAAAGTATGATTAACCAACATCACAATGAGTAAAAAGTGTTATGTGACCTTCGCAGATGGTCCGAAGACGACACTCCAGTTTAACTGGATCCATCTCAATAAATATACCACTAAAGTACACTATTGGCCATTAAAATTGCTACACCACGAAGATGACGTGCTACAGACGCGAAATTTAACCGACAGGAAGAAGATGATGTGATATGCAAACGATCAGCTTTTCAGAGCATTCGCACAAGGTTGGCGCCGGTGGCGACACCTACAACGTGCTGACATGAGGAAAGTTTCCAACCGATTTCTCATACACAAACAGCAGTTGACCGGCGTTGCCTCGTGAAACGTTGTTCTGATGCCTGGTGTAAAAAGGAGAAATGAGTACCATGACGTTTCCGACTTTGATAAAGGTTGGATTGTAGCCTATCGCGACTGCGGTTTATCGCATCGCAACATTGCTATCGCGTTGGTCGAGATCCAATGACTGTTAGCAGAATATGGAAACGGCGGGTTCAGAAGGGTAATACGGAACGCCGTGCTGGATCCCAACGGCCTCGCACCACTAGCAGTCGAGATAACAGGCATCTATCCGCATGGCTGTACCGGATCGTGCAGCCACGTCTCGATCCCTGAGTCAACAGAAGGGGACGTTTGCAAGACAACAACCATCTGCACGAACAATTCGACGACCTTTGCAGCAGCATGGACTATCAGCACGGAGACCGTGGCTGCGGTTACCCTTGACGCTGCATCACAGACAGGAGCGCCTGCGATGGTGTACTCAACGCCGAACCTGGATGCACGAATGGCAAAACGTCATTTTTTCGGATGAATCCAGGCTCTGTTGACTGCATCATGATGGTCGCATCCGTGTTTAGCGACATCGCGGTGAACGCACATTGGAAGCGTGTATTCGTCATCGCCACGCTGGCGTATCACCCGGCGTGATGGTATCGGGTGACATTGGTTACACGTCTCGGTCACCTCTTGTTCGTATTGACGGCACTTTGAACAGTGGACGTTACCTTTCAGATGCGTTACGACCCGTGGCTCTACCCTTCATTCGATCCCTGCGAAACCCTACATTTCAACAGGATAATGCACGACCGCAAGTTGCAGGTCCCGTACGGGCCTTTCTGGATGCAGAAAATGTTTAACTGCTGCTCTGGCGAGCACATTCTCCAGATCTCTCACCAATTCAAAACGTCTGGTCAATGGTGGCCGAGTAACTGGCGCGTCACAATACGTCAGTCACTAATCTTGATGAACTGTGGTATCGCGTTGAAGCTGCGTGGGCAGCTGTACCTGTACACGCCATCCAAGTTGTGTTTGACTCAATCCCCAGGCGTATCAAGGCCGTAATTACGGCCAGAGGTGGTTGTTCTGGGTACTGATTTATCAGGATCTATGCACCCAATCACATGTCAGTTCTAGTATAATGTATTTGTCCAATGAATACCCGTTTATCATCTGAATTTCTTCTTGGTGTAGTAATTTTAATGGCCAGTAGTGTACTCTTGCAGCAATCTGGATTTCTTTACATGAGTACAGTATTTATAAGCATAAATTTTATAAATCTAACCTTTATAAGTGTAACGATTCTTACGTGTAACGTTTCTTAAGTGTAACATTTCTGAAGTGTAACGTTTCTGAAGTGTAACATTTCTTAAGTGTAACGTTTCTTAGTGTAACGTTTCTAAGTGTAACGTTTGTGACTGTAACATTTATAAGTGCATTAGTATTTCCGGCTATTGATAACGCTTTTGGAAAGCAAATGTAAAATGCGTAACGCATAAGTACCCCATTTTGAATACGCACAGGTATCACTAACAGAAGCAGTTGCTGCCTAGTATCACTTGGAGAAAAAGACAAATCAGCGATTACGGAGCACAACATTCACCCTCTTAACGATGTACCAGGGTTGCGTATTTCAGGCGTACCGCGCCGCGCCGCGATTACGCAGGCGGGCTCCGAGCGCTCGCCAGTACGGCAGCGTAGCCGCCCGACGTTCCACTCACACTCAGCCTGAGTTGCAGGAGTTTCGGCCCCTCGGAACGTGCACTGTAATTGCGCCAGGAGCGGAGAGGTTCGCGGGCAGCGAGGCGTTAGCGCGAAGCAGGGGCGCGGCGGATTAAAGCGCGCGGAAGCGAGGGCTGTTTGAGCTCGCTAAATTATGTCTGCCGCGAGGAGTGTCCGCAGCAGCAGTTTAAAACCCTCCCGCCTGCACCAGCTTCAGTATGCACACCAAAAGCGGCCCACTTAGCGCACCTACGAATTAAGATATTTGTAACGTACCCGTCTGCCTTTCGAAATGTAGTGTCGCGGAAGAATGATGAATACCAGACTGATAAATTGGATAGCTAATGAAGTTCATGAAATGTGTGCGCAATTTTCGAATATAGTACTGAAACAACTATACAGCTTACTGGAAACAAATGAAAATTTGTGCTGGATGGGTTTCGAGCCCGGATTGCACCCGTGTCCGAAGGAACATTGTATCGAACTTTGCAGACACAATCAAATAGTGTCTCTGCCCTCATCTTTAATTAAAGAATCGAACTGGGGCTGTAAATCTTGGGCTGTGGTCTTACCCTGACTGCATTTCCTCCTCCTCTCTCAGATAAGTAAGGAATAGAAAAGCATCTGAAATCACTCAACAGAGGAAAGTCCACTGGACCTGACGGGATACCAATTCGATTCTACACAGAGTACGCGAAAGAACTTGCCCCTCTTCTAACAGCCGTGTACCGCAAGTCTCTAGAGTAACGGAAGGTTCCAAATGATTGGAAAAGAGCACAGATAGTTCCAGTTTTCATGAAGGGTCGTCGAGCAGATGCGCAAAACTATAGACCTATATCTCTGACGTCGATCTGTTGTAGAATTTTAGAACATGTTTTTTGCTCGCGTATCATGTCATTTTTGGAAACCCAGAATCTACTCTGTAGGAATCAACATGGATTCCGGAAACAGCGATCGTGTGAAAACCAACTCGCTTTATTTGTTCTAGACGCAGAAAATATAGGATACAGGCTCCCAGGTAGATGTCATTTTCCTTGACTTCCGGAAGGCGTTCGTTACAGTTCCGCACTGTCGCCTGATAAACAAAGTAAGAGCCTACGGAATATCAGACCAGCTGTGTGGCTGGATTGAAGAGTTTTTAACAAACAGAACACAGCATGTTGTTCTCAATGGAGAGAGGTCTACAGACGTTAAAGTAACCTCTGGCGTGCGACAAGGGAGTGTTATGGGACCATTGCTTTTCAAAATATATATAAATGACCTAGTAGATAGTGTCGGAAGTTCCATGCAGCTTTTCGCGGATGATGCTGTAGTATACGGAGAAGTTGCAGCATTAGAAAATTGCAGTCAATGCAGGAAGATCTGCAGCGGGTAGGTACTTGGTGCAGGGAGTGGCAACTGACCCTTAACATAGACAAATGTAATGTATTGCGAATACGTAGAAAGAAGGATCCTTTATTGTATGATTATATGATAGCGGAACAAACACTGGTAGCAGTTACTTCTGTAAAATATCTGGGAGTATGCATGCGGAACGATTTGAAGTGGAATGATCATATAAAATTAATTGTTGGTGAGGCGGGTACCAGGTTGAGATTTATTGGGACTGTCGTTAGAAAATGTAGTCCATCAACAAAGGAGGTGGCTTACAAAACACTCGTTCGACCTATGCTTGAGTATTGCTCATCAGTGTGGGATCCGTACCAGGTCGGGTTGACGGAGGAGATAGAGATGATCCAAAGCCGGCCGGAGTGGCCGAGCAGTTCTATGCGCTACAGTCTGGAACCGCGCGACCGCTACGGTCGCAGGTTCGAATCCTGCCTCGGGCATGGATGTATGTGATGTCCTTAGGTTAGTTAGGTTTAAGTAGTTCTAAGTTCTAGGGGACTGATGGCGTCAGAAGTTAAGTCCCATAGTGTTCAGAGCTATTTGAACCATTTTTGAAGATCCAAAGAAGAGCGGCGCGTTTCGTCACAGGGTTATTTGGTAAGCGTGATAGCGTTACGGAGATGTTTAGCAGACTCAAGTGGCAGACTCTGCAAGAGAGGCGCTCTGTATCACGGTGTAGCTTGCTGTCCAGGTTTCGAGAGGGTGGGTTTCTGGATGAGGTAGCGAATATATTGCTTCCTCCTACTTATACCTCCCATGGAGATCACGGATGTAAAATTAGAGAGATTCGAGCGCGCACGGCGGCTTTCCGGCAGTCGTTCTTCCTGCGAACCATCCGCGGCTGGAACAGGAAAGGGAGGTAATGACAGTGGCACGTAAAGTGCCCTCCGGCACACGCCGTTGGGTGGCTTGCGGAGTATAAATATAGATGTAGATGTAGGTAAGTAATGTCTTTCTTTTAGAAAATTCCTACTGAGAAGGGTGGCGCAGCAGTTGGCACACTGGACTCGCATTCGGGAGGACGACACTTCAAACCCCCGTCCGAATATCCTGATTTAGGTTTTCCGCAATTTTCCCTAAATCGCGTCACGCAAATGCCGGGATGGTTCCTTTGAAGTGCGCGCCCGATTTCCTTCACCACCATTCCCTAAAACCGAGCTCGTGCTCTGTCTCTAATGACATTTTGCAGTAAACACATAGTGCGTAGTGGGGCGATCACTCTGTTGCAGAAATAATTCAAAAGACAAGTTCACTTGAATATTGTTTACTAGATGGCCGGTTTCAACACACTAAAGGTGTCGTCATAGGATCTGTGAAGATATAACATGACAGGTGTGAAGGGGGGGGGGCTCACATGAGTTAATATATACAACATTATTATTACAGTACCACATACCTGAATGTAGCTTAACGTTTATAAACCATTTGGATGTAACGGTACATGAGGCAGACCAGCAGATATAAAATCATTGTCACAAAAAAATAAAAAAACAACTGCTCTCGTGGTCGTTCTTTTCCATCAGATACGTAAAACCGAAGTCACAAGATAAAACTGTTTGGTACATGACCGGTGCTCGACTAACAACGTGTAGCGGGACTTTGAATTTCGCCGCGCTACACTCGTTCCTTCAGATATAAATCATACCGTCGCAGCTGTATGAGCGCTCGACGGCAGAGAAAATCTATAAGAAAATGAACGTACTAAAATTTTAACCCTTTTTGTTTTCTACTCGCTCTTGTCTCTTGAGAACGGAATCTTAACTTAGTTATTAGCTAGTATTGGTCGGGTTAAGACGAAAAAACTTATTGATGTGCAGACGTATTGTGGAAGTTTATATGAAATTTGGAGGATGGAAGCAGCAACGTAAAATACATTGCATTCAATATCAAGACGGTTTTAATTTGTATACATTATTAATTCCTGGACAATGAAATTTATTGCAAGATTTCGGAGCAGCTACGACTTTTCGCGCAGAAATGAAGCAGGAGATTTTTGGAGAACGAGACCTGGACGCCGCACAAGAGAAGACATGTTAACATGGGAAAGAATGAACTCTTATCTACGCCATTTCCCCCTGTTAATCACATTTTGTTATTCTCTGTTCTGTTTCAAACAATTTTTGTAGTGTAAATTGGTTTGACTTTTGCTCAGAAACGCCACAAGGACCACCCCAACAATAGGTTTTCCGAATCACGAAGTCCGATAGCTTTTCTGTAATACGAAGTCCAATTTGCATTTCATTATTTCCCTTTTTCACGGTCATTAACGATTTTAAAACCCCTTTTTATTTACCATTTCTTCTCACATTTTCAACCTTTTCTTTTCTTCTCTTTTATTTTTTATTACCCACTACACACAGTCGGCATCACACTGCTCTATTCCGCGCCGGTTTACCTGCTGCGATTCTAGTGGTTCACAACCGGCCACCAGATAGCGCTCTCCAAGAAGAGCACACACAGTCTCACAGTATAACCGCTCATTACTACTACAATGTCCGGCCCGATAGCTGAGTGGTCAGCGTGACGGATTGCCGTCCTACAAGCCCGTGTTCGATTCCAGGCTGGGTAGGGGACTTTCTCTGTTCAGGGACTGGGTGTTGTGCTGTCTTCATTATCATTTCATCCCCATCCGACCTGCAGGTCGCCCAATGTGGCGTCGAATGCGATACCACCAGCTCCAAGGCGGCCGGACCTCCCCCGCAAGGGGCCTCTCGGCTAATGCCGCCAAACGCTCATTTCCATTTCCACTACTACGACTTTATTATTACTGCTAATCAAATACCCATGCAAAGAACATTTTCGCATACACTTCTGTACATACCGTCCGCAGCCCGGTAGCTGAATGATCAGCTTGACGGACTGTCAATCCTCTGGGCCCGGGTTCGATTCTCAGCTGGGTCGGGGAAATTTCTCCGCCCAGGGACTGGGTGTTGTGCTGTCGTCCTCGTCATCATCCTATCATCCTCATCGACTGCAGGACACCGAAGTGGCGTCAAATTGAAGGACCGGCACCCGGCGAACGGTCTGCCCGACTGGGGGCCCTAGCCATACTATTAAATAAATAAAACTATGCATACTATAAAGTACGTCAGTTACAGAGTAAAAACATGTTAAGCTACATTCAGGTGTGTGGTACTGTACTAATAGTAATGTATATAGTGCAACTCATGTAGGCACTCCCTCCATCCTTTCACGTTACATCTTCACAGATGCGATGTTGGCACCTTTAGTGTGTTGAAACCGGTTATCCAGTAAACAATATTTAAGCGATCTTGGCTTTTGAATTATTTCTCTAATGAAATTGTTGTCGACGGGACGTTGAACGCTAATCTCCTCCTCCTCCAGAGAATTTATCCTGTCAGTATGACCATTTCAGTATCGGACTTCCTATCTTATTGCAAGTGTATGTGAAGAAATTGCTATGTGAATGTCCTGCGGTAGGACAAGAAACAGTTAGTAGAAGATTAAGTTGGTTTAGCTACATTTTTCAGTACGTACGACAAGTAAGACCATATTTTTGGAAGACACTAATCCACAACAATCCTATTGTTACAGGAAATAGCCCTGTCACATACGGTACGTTGTTAGAACATTAAACCAGTATACAAATACAGGAGTTCGCACACTCGAGCTCATAGCAGTTAGAGCGGAACGACAAGGTCACAGCACGCCAGTTGACTGCCATGTACGCGTAAGAAACTAGGGAAATCGTTCGAATTTCAAATGAACACGGACGGAAACCAAGCAGAGAAAGGGAACAGAAGTTACTAGTCATGGGTGTTGTAGTGATTCGTTGAAAGCTGCGGCGTAGCGCATACCAACATCGACAGCAAGTGCACTATGAGATCAAAAGTATCTGGACACCCCAAACGCGTACGTTTTCATATTAGGTGCATTGTCCTGCGACCTACTGCCAGGTACTCCATATCAGCGACCTTAGTAGTTATTAAACATCGTGAGGCAACAGAATGGGACGCTCCACGGAACTCACAAACTTCGAACGAGGTCAGGTGATTGGATGTCACTTGCGTCATACGTCTTTATGCGAGATTTCCACACTCCTAAACATCCCTAGGTCCACTGTTTCCGATGTGATAGTGAAGTGGAAACGTCAAGGGATACGTACAGCACAAAAGCGTACAGCCGACCTCGTTTGTTGACTGACAGAGACAGCCGACAGTTGAAGAGGGTTGTAGCGTGTAATAGGCAGACATCTATCCAGACCATCACACAGGATTTCCAGACTGCATCACGACCCGCTGCAGGTACTATGACAGGTAGGTGGGAGGTGATAAAACTTGGATTTCATGGTCGAGCGGCTGCTCATATGCCACACATCACGCCGGAAAATCCCAGACGACGCCTCGCTTGGTGTAAGGAGCGTAAACATTGGACGATTGAACAGTGGAAAAACGTTGTGTGGAGTTACGAATCACGGTACACGATGTGGCGATCCGATGGCAGGCTGTTGGTATGGCGAATATCCGGTGAACGTCATCTGCCAGCGTGTGTAGTGCCAACAGTAAATTTTGGAGGCGGTGGTGTTATGGTGTGGTCTTGTTTATAATGGAGAGGGCTTGCACCCCTTGTTGTTTTGTGTGGCTCTATCACATTACAGGCCTACATTGATGTTTTAAGCACCTTCTTGCTTCCCATTGTTTAAGAGAAATTCGGGGATGGCGGTTGCATCTTTCAACACGATCGAGCAGCTGTCCATAATACACCTCCTGTGGCCGAGTGGTTACATGACAATAACATCCCTGTAATGGGGTGGCCTGCGCAGAGTCCTGACCTGACTCCTACAGAACTTCTTTCGGATGTTTTGAAACGCCCACTTCGTGCCAGGCCTAACCGACTGACATCGATGCCTCTCCTGAGTCCAGCACTCGGTGAAGGATGGGCTGCCATTCCCCAAGAAACCTTCCAGCACCTGATTGAACGTGTGCCTGTGGAAGCTGTCATCAAGGCTAAGGGTGGGCCAGCAGAATACTGAATTCCAGCGTTACCCATGTAGGGCGCCACGAACTTGTAAGTCATTTTGAGCCAGGCGTCCGGATACTTTTGATCTCATAGTGTAGGTGCACGGAGAATCGCAGAACCGACCCTTGGCGCACGTGGTGTCCACTTCGGCGAGTGTCGAGGTCACGTTCTCGCGAGGCGACAGAATTAATTGTTAAGACTCTGCCGAACTGGCATGCTGTTATCTAGCATGGGAACAGATTTCTGCGCCAGTACAGGCCTACACGTTGGGGCGAATCGAGCGAATGAACTTTGCAAGTAATCCGAATGGGTGCACGAGTTAGACGGAGAGCAGAGTCTCCGTCCGTTCTATAGAATGAACCCTACACGTCAGCTCCATTGCTCTAACCCTGTTATGTCTTTACAGCGGAGGCGAGAACATTTGTAGCTCTGGGAGTGCCCTCTCCACCTGGCGCCAAGGCGTGTCCATGGCTGTAAACATCTACTGCTGCGACCGCATGGGTCTTTTGTGGTGTCACCGCCAGTCACCACACTCGCTAGGTGGTAGCCTTTAAATCGGCCGCGGTCCATTAGTATACGTCGGACCCGCGTGTCGCCACTATCAGTGATTGCAGACCGAGCGCCGCCACACGGCAGGTCTAGAGAGACTTCCTAGCACTCGCCCCAGTTGTACAACCGACTTTGCTAGCGATGGTTCACTGACAAAATACGCTCTCATTTGTCGAGACGATAGTTTAGCATAGTCTTCACCTACGTTATTTGCTACGACCTAGCAAGGCGCCATTACCAGTTACTATTGATACTGAGTCATGTACAGTCAAGAGCGACGCTCATCATTAATGGATTAAAGTTAAGTATTCCACCAGCTACGTCCGTTTTTCTAAAGTCTAAATTCCTGGTCCTGTTCCAGACCTCACGCCAGCCTGCGTGAGCTAAAACGCGTGCCTTTCGGCTTCCTCTAGTACCCGGTGTTGGCTCTCCTGCCAACCCACAACACATTTAAAAAAATTGAATGTAAGCAGCCTCTCCTACCGGCCACGCATGTTGGGAATTTTAAAAACGGTAATTAACGCATGGTAATCACATAAAGATTTCGAAAACAACGATCATATTCCATTCCTTCCGCAACACACTGTCAATTTCCAAACCTGCATACTGATTTTATGGGCTAGACTCGCAAAAAATGTTTATATACGCGCTTAATATACACGGAATCGATCATCCTTGCGGTCATTAGATTTGTAATTGCATCAGCATGTGAGAACTTGTGATTTGAATTTAGATTTATAAAATGCCCTTTCTTCTTATGGGATGGACGTAATGGTTGCCTTAATCTTACCAAAGAGATGGTGAAACACGCTGGGAAAGTCTATGATTTAAGAAAGTGATCTAAGAAAGGGATCGGTTCATAGGCATCTATAATAGAGTGGAGTGTGGGGGGATACAAATTGTAGAGGGACGCCAACACTTGACTAAACAGATTCCTGTGGGTGTATGTTGCAGCTACCAACAGCAATAAATTGTAGAGCTTTTTATCAATACAGCATTTTATGATTTGCACAAATGTGATCTTGCAAAAGGAACAGAGAAAACCAGAGCTGTGTTTACACTATTCTATCCAGCTTCAAACATCTTTCATAAATACAAGTTTCTTTTTCCTAATGCACTGATATCGCGAGTAAATGGCAAAATATATCCGTTGTGCTTTTCAGTACGATGGCGGCTTTGACGCGCTTCTCCATGCACCTCTACACCGTGCAAGCATCTTCATCTCTGCGTAACTACCGCACTCTACATTCATTTCACTCTCCTTTCTGCAGTCCTGACTTGTCTCCCTCTACAATTTTTACCTTCACGATTCTTTCATGCCTCACGGTATTTTCCATCAGTTGATCGCTTCTTTTAGTCAAGTTGAGCCACTTATTTGTTTTTCTCGATTCGACCCAGATCCTCCTCATTAGTTATTCGATCTACGTATCTAATCTTGAACGATCTTCTGTAGCACGGAATTTAAAAAGCCTCTATTCTTTTCTTGTCTAACCTGCTTATCGTCCGCGAACAATACTATACTCCAACGTATATCTTCAGAAAAGAAATTTTAACACTTTAATTTGTATTTTTTTCAGAATTTACAATCGAAATTTTACATCCTCTCTACTTCGGCAATCATCAGTTATTTTGCTGCTCAAATAGCAAAACTCATCGACCACTTCCATTCTATCACTTCGTAATGCAATTCCCTCAGTATCGCTTGATTTACTTCGGTTATATTCCATTACCCTTGTTTTACTTTCCCTAATGCACATCTTACATTCTCCTTTCAAAATTCTAATCTGTTACATTTAATAGCTCTTGGAAGTTCGTTCCACTCAAGTCCTTTGCTGCTGCTATCAGAATTACAGTGTCATCGGCAAGCCGCAAAGTTTTTATTTGTCCTACTTGAACTTTAGTTCCCTTTCCAAATTTTTCCATGTTTTCTTTTGCTGATTGCTCAGTGTGAAGACTAAATAACATAGGGGACAGGCTACAACACTGTCCCACTCTCTTGTCGACTACTGCTTCCTTTTCGTGTCTTTCGACTGGTAACTACGGTCTCGATTCTGTACAGTTTGCAGATAATGTTTCGCTGCCTGCGTTTTATCCCCACTACCTAAATAATTTCGAAGAGTATAGTCAAGTCAATACTGTACTACAAGCTTTCTCTAAATCTGCAAATGCTGTAAACGTAGTTAGCCTTTCTTCAGTCTGACCTCTGAGCCCTGTGGTCAGTATGACCGCGCGTATTCCTACATTTCTCCGGGATCCAAACTGATCCTCTCGCAGGTAGATCTCTACAAGTTTTTCCATTCTTCTGTAAATAATTCGTGTCAGTATTTTGCAACGATGGCTTATTAAACTGACATTTCGGTAACATTTACTTCTATATGATACAACCATAGATAAATCTTTGTGATTCTTACCGTATTAATCCGCGTTGGACGGAGAAAATTCCGGTCGTAAAATAAAACACAACGCCGGGTCAAAAACTGAGTCAGGCCGTGTGAAATGAAATAATCTTTCCTGCTACGCTAAAACAGCTCCCTCTGCAACACGAGATATGGGACTGCTGAGATTAATTTGGCGAGAAATTAAGATCAACCCTCCGGCAGCAGAGCTAGAGAGACGCATGCTCAGAAATGTTTATCTTGTAGCCGCGGCAGGGCTCACCAAGACAGGTCATTAATATCCACTGTGGCGCCTAACTTCAAAGACGTCTCCATGAACTCCCTGGCGCAGAGCCACTCCACCAATGAATCGTGTGTCAAAAACATTTCACGCACCATCATATACACATCACAACTCATTTATTAAGCTATGTAACGTAATTACAGGTATAACTAAGTCAGAGGATGCTGCATTTATGTACATAGCTTATATCGTAATTTAAGAAAGGTATTCTAGTATCTTTCATATATAACAGGAAATTTTATGTATGTAATAAACAAGAAAACTGGCTCCAATGTATAACCCTGTGGGAGATTAGCAGCGATTTTACCTCTAGTGTGAATTAATCAAGCTGGCCAGTGTGGCCGAGCGGTTCTAGGCGCTTCAGTGTGGAACCGCGCTGCTGCTACGGTCGCAGGTTCGAATCCCGCCTCGGGCATGGATGTGTGTGATGTCCTTAGGTTTAAGTAGTTCGAAGTCTAGGGGACTGATGACCTCAGATGTTAAGTCCCATAGTGCTTAGTGCCATTTGAACCATTTTGAATTAATCAAATTAGAGTGGTGCACACACACACACACACACACACACACACACACACACATACACACACACACACGCACACACACACAACATACACACACCCAAAGCCATCACCACCACACATCGCGATGACGTACCATGTTTTAGAATTTGTTCTTGTTTGACAAATATTTCGTTAATCCTTTCAATGCCCAGACCTGTCATATGAGAAGACCAACGACAGCATGGCCTCGCTACGAGTGCCTTAATTCAACGGAAGAATGAAAGCGTGCCTTCAGTACGATACAAAATAACATGTTTAGCTATTCAGTATTATCAACATGCAGTTATGAAATGCAATCGGGCCAAGGTTTCAACTCATCCATTACTTTATTTTTTCACTTTCTGAAAATGTGCTTAAAGTGAAGTAATATGGTTGAAATGGCTCTGAGCACTATGGGACTTAACATCTGACGTCATCAGTCCCCTAGAACTTAGAACTACTTAAACCTAACTAACCTAAGGACATCACTCACATCCATGCCCGAGGCAGGATTCGAACCTGCGACGGCAGCAGTCGCGCGGTTCCGGACTGAAACGCCTAGAACCGGTCGACCACCGCGGCCGGCGAAGTAATATGTAAATAGACCTTCACTTTCCTTATCAATTACCGCCACATTTTTGTTAATGGTTCAAATGGCTCTGAGCACTATGGGACTTCTGAGGTCGTCAGTCGCCTAGAACTTAGAACTAATTAAACCTAACTTACCTAAGGACATCACACACATCCATGCTCGAGGCAGGATTCGAACCTGCGAGCGTAGCGGTCGCTCGGCTCCAGACTGTAGGGCCTAGAAACGCACGGCCACTCCGGCCGGCACATTTCTGTTAATCTCTTCTTCTTCTGAACGCATTACTGTTAACAGAAGTGTGAAGTCTTGGAGGATGATGAATGGTACGATCAATGGTCTACCCTCCTTTATCCTAGGCTGCTTCTATAGATCTCGTTGATGGTGTTTTAAGCAATTCACTTTCCTTAACTTTAACTGAAATATGTCCGTTGAATCAAACTACAGTCGTTGCATCGCCAGTTGAGAAGGCATCTTCGAACTCTGTCAGTGTACACTGAGATGATAAAAGTCATGGGACAGCGATATGCACAATACACATTTCGGTACCACCGCGTACACAAGCTATTAAAGGGCAGTGCGTTAAAGGAGCTGTCACTTTTACTCAGGTGATTCATGAGAAAAGGCTTCCAACATGATTATGGTCCCACAACGGGAATAAAAAGACTTTGAACGCGGAATGGCTGATGGAGCTAGATGTGTTGGACAGTCCATTTTTGAAATCATTAGGGAATTCAGTATTCCGAGATTCCGAGATCCACTGTGTCAAGAAGGTGCCGATAATGACAAATTTCAGGCATTACCTCTCGCCACAGACAACGCAGTGGCCATTCTTCACTTAACGACCGACAGCAGCGGCATCTGCGTTGAGCTGTCAGTGCTAACAGACAAGCAACACTGCGTGAAATAACCGCAGGTATTACTGTGGGACGTACAGCGAACGTATCCGTCCGGACAGTGCAGCGAAACTTGGCGTTAATGAGCTATGGCGGCAGATGACGGACGCGAGTGCCTTTGCTAACAGCACGACATCGCCTGCAGCGCCTACCTTTGACTTGTGACCATACTGGTTGGACTCTAGGCGACTGGAGAACTGTGGCGTCAGCAGGTGAGTCCCTGCAGCTGGTAAGAGATGACGGATGACGGTAGGGTTCGTGAGTGGTGCACACTTCACAAAGCCATGGACACAAATTCTCAACAACGCACTGAGCAAGCTGGTGGTCTCTCCATGATGTAGTGGGCCGTGTTTACATCTACATCTACATCTGCATCTACTTTTGTACTCCGCAAGCCAACCAACGGTGTGTGGCGGAGGGCACTTTACGTGCTACTGTCATTACCTCCCTTTTCTGTTCCAGTCGCGTATGGTTCGCGGGAAGAACGACTGCCGGAAAGCCTCCACGCACGCTCGAATCTCTCTAATTTTACATTCGTGATCTCCTCGGGAGGTATAAGTAGAGGGAAGCAATATATTCGATACCTCATCCAGAAAAGCATTCTCTCGAAACTTGGACAGCAAGCAACACCGCGATGCAGAGCGCCTCTCTTGCAGAGTCTGCCATTTGAGTTTGCTAAACATCTCCGTAACGCTATCACGCTTACCAAATAACCCTGTGAGGAAAGGCGCTGCTCTTCTTTGGAACTTCTCTCTCTCTTCCGTCAACCCGACCTGGTACGGATCCCACACTGATGAGCAATACTCAAGTATAGGTCGAACGAGTGTTTTGTAAGCCACCTCCTTTGTTGATGGACTACATTTTCTAACGACAGTCCCAATTAATCTCAACCTGGCACTCGCCTCACCAACAATTAATTTTATATGATCATTCCACTTCAAATCGTTCCGCATGCATACTCCCAGATATTTTACAGAAGTAACTGCTACCAGTGTTTGTTCCGCTATCATATAATCATACAATAAAGGATCCTTCTTTCTACGTATTCGCAATACATTACATTTGTCTATGTTAAGGGTCGGTTGCCACTCCCTGCACGAAGTTCCTACCCGCTGCAGATCTTCCTGCATTGACTGCAATTTTCTAATGCTGCAACTTCTCTGTATACTACAGCATCATCCGCGAAAAGCTGCATGGAACTTCCGACACTGTCTACTAGGTCATTCATATGTATTGTGAAAAGCAATGGTCCCATAACATTCCCCTGTGGCACGCCAGAGGTTACTTTAACGTCTGTAGACGTCTCTCCATTGAGAACAACATGCTGTGTTCTGTTTGCTAAAAACTATTCAATCCAGCCACACAGCTGGTCTCTTACATGGGATGAAGTGGGTACTGTCATCCAATTGAACGAATCATTGACTGGAAATGGTTATGTTCGGCTACCTGGAGACGATTTTCAGCCATTCATGGATGTTCCTTTCCCAAATAACGATGGAATTTTTCTGGATGACAATGTGCATGGGGGCTTAATTATTTTATAATGCAAATATTTTTTAATTTTTAGTAGCGAACTGTTTGGTTACGCAGTCTCGTAACCGGTTGGCCCTGACTGGTATTAGTACGCAATCTGACTGCATAGAATAACAACAAAGAATGAAAGAAAACTTCCGTTAACACAATTAATTAATTAAGTCCCCAGCAACTATAAAACCTACGAAACAACAAAACACAAGTGTAGCTGTTCTGTGTGTGGAAGTGTGATTCAACGTACACATCTGGCACGGTTCTTCCTCAATAAGACCAGATATTTTAAACACCATTTATACTGAAGTAATAAAAAAACAGAAATACTATAACTGCACATAGAAACCAGAAATACAGTCTAATACAAGAACACGAGCCAGATGCTTTGTTGACTGAACCTGTGTCCAAGAGGCATTATTGTTTAAGACATTGAAATAATAAAAAAAGGATTTTTTTTACCTTCATATATATTGACGAAAAGCACACTCTGATCAATACAGCATCCCCAATCCAACCACATCTGGTGTCTAGCCCATCAAAACAATACTACAAGTTCTGAACAAGCACTCTCCATGGGAACTTCTCAACAACGACTCACCACTGCTACATCTCAATAGCACTCTCCATCACGACTTCTCGATAAGAACTCTCCACTACCACATCTCAACAAGCACTGCCTACTGCTACTTCTCAATAAGCACTCTCCACCACCACATCTCGAGAAGAACTGCCAGTGGAGGCGGCTGAATAAAACTCTTTGCCGCAATCTCTGGCGCTGTGGCTCAGTGTAGCCACCTTTCAAATGTACCATGTCACCGAGCGACAGTTCGAGCGGATGATTTGGCCACCTGGACCGCCCCCTATGAATCCCATCGATGATTTTTGGGACGTAATCGAGAGGTCAGTTCGTGCACAGTCTGCTGCACTGGCACCTCTTTCGTAGTTATGGACGGCTATAGAGATAGAATGGATCAATATTTCTGCAAAGAACATCTAACGATTTGTTGAGTACAGGCCATTGCGAGTTTCTGCGTTACGCCGGGAAACAGGAGGCCCGACATGATATTAGGAGGTGTCACATGACTTTTGTCAGCTTGCATTGTCGCGGGGAACGTTACATACGTAAAACGCAACAGAATCGGGCCCAGCGTACAGTGGTGAACCATTTTCAAATACGGGATGTACCAAAAGGAATCATCCGACTTAAAAAAAGTATTATGTTATTTGAGATATTGAGTCAACAACATACTGTTGGAAGGAGCAAACTCTCGAACTCTTTACATGGTTCCCGCTAGGTAGCAGCAATGTGCGCCCACTTCAGTTCCAGTAAAAATGGTATCGGGACAACAGAAAGCATTTGGTGTTCAACGTTTTGCGCAGTGCGGGTCTGTAATAACAGTTCAGCGTGACTTTTGCACTAGCTATGGTTTGGATCATCCTAAAGCACAGAGCATTAGACGATGGCATGAACAATTCTTAGGAACAGGCTGTTTGTGTAAAGACAAATCGCCGGTCCGTCCCAGAGGGTCTGACACAGATGTCGAAGGCATCGGCCATGGTTTCACAAGGAGTCCGCAGAAATCCGTTCGCGGTGCAGCTTGACAGCTCAATATGTCTGTCCGGCGTGTGTTGCGTCGACGTTTACGCATGAAATCGTACAAAATTCAGCTACTGCAAGCTCTTTATAAAGGTGACCAACAACAATGTGTTGAGTCCTGTAATTTCGTTCTTGGCGAGGTGGAGGATGACAGTGAATAGTGACGAGGCAAAATTATATTTAAAAGGGAAGTTGAAGCGTCGTAATGTGAGAATATGAGGTACGGAACAACCACAAGTTGTACAACATGAGAGGGACTCTCCAAAATTTAATGTGTTTTGCGAAGTTTCACAGGGAAAGATATGTGATCTTCTTTGCCGAGAACACTGTTACAGGAAGCACGTATCTCGATATGCTTGAGAACTTTCTTTTCCCATAGTTGGAGACTGATTGGAAAGACTTCGTTTACTAACAGGTTGGGGCACCGCCACACTTGCATTTGGAAGTGCGGGTTTTTTAAATCAAGGGATTATTGAACGATGGCTGTACCAAATGATTCAGCCTTACATTACTGCCGGCCGGGGTGGCCGAGCGGTTCTAGGCGCTACAGTCTGGAACCGCACGACTGCTACGGTCGCAGGTTCGAATCCTGCCTCGGGCATGGATGTGTGTGACGTCCTTAGCTTTAAGTAGTTCTAAGTTCTAGGGGACTGATGACCTCAGATGTTAAGTCCCATAGTGCTCGGAGCCATTTGAACCATTTTTTTTTTTTTTTTTTTTTTTTTTTGCTTATAAAAGACTCAGTTTATGTGCTTCCCTTACCGAAAACAATGAATGAACTGAAGTATCGCATAACAGCAGCTGTGGAAGTTGCAAGTCAAGACATGCTCTCTGCAGTGTGAGAACAATTTGAATACCGCATTGACATATGCCGTGCACCTCAAGGGAAGCTCACTGAACACCTATGAAGAGTTACAAAAAAAAAAAAGTTTTTTAGTTTCGCGTTCATCAAAAAACAAAGTTTATTGTATATGTCTACTAGTTTCAGAAATATAGACGTGCCAAATCGGATGACACTTTTTGATACCCCCTGTATTTCAGTATTAAAGAGATGTAAAATTGGTTCAAATGGCTCAGAGCACTATGGGACTTAACATCTATGGTCATCAGTCCCCTAGAACTCAGAACTACTTAACCTAACTAACCTAAGGACATCACACAACACCCAGTCATCACGATGCACAGAAAATCCCTCACCCCGCCGGGAATCGAACCCGGGAACCCAGGCGCTGGTAGCGAAACGCTACCGCACGACCACGAGCTGCGGACAAAGAGATGTAGAATACTGCTTAAATTCAGTGGGTAATAGGTAATCAAAAAAACTTAGATGAGATTAACGTGGATACATTCGGGAAAGAAAGATTCAGGACCAAAATAAAAGGAATTCAAGGGTTTTGAAGAAAAAGAGAGTAAATCTCGAAGACTTCAGCCAGGAACTAAAACAACAGCAGGCCGAGGGCACGAAAATAATGGGTGAGACAGGACGAATAAGTCCTCTGAAAGAGTGTCTCACGTCTCCTGAAATGGTGTCGAATGTGAGAATCTGCAGCAGCGCGCCATCGGATAGGACGAACTAAAGACCTACACCGTCGTGTTTACTTCCGGGTTGCGGGGAGCGGATTTACTTAACAGCGTACGCTTCCGTGTCCTCACAAGTGTAGAGACGCCACAAGCTACAATTCTATACGACAAAGCCCGGCGTAGCACAACAATGTAACAGTTAGTGACGCATTTGCTTGACGGTACTCCCGCACACTTCTGTTATAGCTTTTCCTACTTTCCGTACCTGCTAAGAAAAACTGGAGAGCAATTGCGCCTTACGCAGTGCACTGTTTTATTAGTGTCGTTACTATCCAAACATGTTTCAGCACTTTATATAATCTACCACGTGATAATAATTTTTCAGAAAGAAAATGAACGAAAAATCCTAATGGAGATAACTCAAGAAGAGATGAAACATGTCGGGGTAAAAGCGAAACTAATAAAACAGTGTCTTCTTTAAGGCGGAATGTCAAGATTTTCCTGTTGTGATATCATTTATTCACCATATAATATGTATGAACCAATTTTTCAGCTAAATAAATTACTCACCGCTTTAATCCTGACACTTCATTTTTTCGGAAAAATCTAATGCAGTACGCCTTTTCGTAACTACGAGCGTAATGCAATAATTAAAAATAAAAACATATGCAGCCGAGGCAATGCTTGATCCAGGGAACTGAAACTTTTATAACTGTTAGTTGGATCCTTGCGAATAGTGTTGGTCATTTGTTCGATTAATATTTACGTCAACACCTCAGTTAGGATGGCGTGTTCCTTTTAAGATAGTATGTTTGAAGAACAACATTATCTGACCTGATTTGACTTGCGGTAAGTGTACAGCTGTTAGAAATATACTACCAGGTGAACGAGCAATACGGAATTAGTTGCACACACGGTGCGTGTTTTTACGTGTGAGTGGCAAAGTTTAAAAATGGTCGCAAAACCGTAGTCGACAAGCACAGTTGCGGGCGTCCGCCGCAAGTTGCGTTGCGAGTTTGTATCGACTGACTTGTCTGAGAAGACTTACAGTTGAACAAATTGCTGAAAAATACCGAGTGAATATCGGCGTAACTCATTTCATCCACCGGCCGGAGTGGCCGTGCGGTTCTAGGCGCTACAGTCTGGAACCGAGCGACCGCTACGGTCGCAGGTTCGAATCCTGCCTCGGGCATGGATGTGTGTGATGTCCTTAGGTTAGTTAGGTATAATTAGTTCTAAGTTCTATGCGACTGATGACCTCGGAAGTTAAGTCGCATAGTGCTCAGAGCCATTTGAACCATCATTTTATCTATCAAAACGAACTGGATCACCATAAGTTTTGAGTAAGACCAGAGAGCTTACCATTGATCACAAGGAGCAGAAATTTAGAATTTGAAGGTGATGCATTTCTGAATACGACTTTAACCTGTGATTAAATTTGGTTACATCATTTTGAATCTGACTCCAACCGTTAAAGGATGCGGTGAAAATATCCTGAATCTTCCGTCTGTAGGAAACCGAAAACGAAAGTGCCGGTTGGTAAGGTCACGTTAAAAATCTTTTGTAGTGCCTATGGCCCTATTTTATGTGATTTTTTTGGGAAAGTCAACAGGCTATACAACTGAGTCACGAATAAGGACAAAGTCAAACCTGTGCTAAGAGGAAATATCTTGGAAGGCAGACAAAGGCGTGCTTCTCCTTCAAGGCAACTCTTGATCGCACATGGCGCAGCTGACGCTGGAAACTATTGGTGAAGTCCAGTGAGCGACACCACAGACCTTAAGAAGCTTTGGGTTGGCGTTTCCCAATGTTTTTGGACCTTCTACAGAAAGTTTTCTAGCATCAATATGATCACTCAGATTGAAAGAGGAGTTGAAGATGCAGTACTGTAACACCAAACCCTGCTGCATATGAATAAAACCAGTAAATACAGCTGATGGTTTTACACTTACTACATTTGTTTGTCATATATATGCTATAAAGCAGAACCTATATGTACATGTTCGGGATCTCCATCAAAATCTGGATCGATTTCAGTGAAATCTGGCACAGAAACAGCAACAATTGCAACTGGGTTTGTAAACTTCTAGCTCCAATAATGGAGGTACGGGCAAATAAGTGTTTCTTCCCAGCCCCTGGCATGCAGACAGCCCTGCTCGGCAGAATGTTGTGTGGGAACAGTATCAGCCTACCAAATCAACTGGCTTTGCAAGGCAGCCTACATGACAGCGGCAAGAAAACGTTTCTCTTGGCCCCAATATATAGGCTATCCTTCATGCCAGGCTGTATTGTATTGGAGTAGTACTGGCCCACTTTGTTAGTCTGCTTTGCATGGCGTCCTTTGCAACAGGAGCAAATTGACGATTTTCAGGCCCCTGATGTGTCGCCTGCGCTGCATGACAAACATGTTGTGGGAGTAGTCTCTGCCTTAGTGAACTGTATTCCAGAGGCTGTACTTGCTGATGAGAATGGCTGGAGACAGGTCGGATGGATAGAAAAGTGGATGGACAGAGTGGGAAGAGGGTGGAATGGATATTGAGAAAGTGGAGGAGGGAAGATACTTGTCGGAGTTGGAATACGAGTATATAGCAGGTTAGTGGACAAGTAGCGAAAGAAGAGGGGGATGCAAAGATGGAAAGAGAGAGAGAGAGAGGGAGGAGGATATCATCAGAGGGAGGGAGGAATATATTATCAGAGACCTTGGCTTAGCAAATGGACAAGGAGAGGGGGAGAAGGAGATGAAGAAGCAGACAGAGTGCGGAGGATGACATAGACAGGCAGAGCTAGGAGCCTGAGGTAGAGGGACGAAGAGATGGATGCAGAGAGAGGGATGAGGAGGCGTGTTCCAAACATGTGTCGAATGAACATGTGGGCGAAGTCGTGTGGGAATGGCTAGTATATACTAACAGTCGTTGCCGTAATATGCACCAGAAGGTGGATATACAGAGATACTTTACCTGTATCCAATCACTGCAAAGAAAAATGTTTGAAATTAGAATCAACCAAATTATAGCGGGTGGCAGGTCACAGAATCTAGTCACAGCCGTCAAATGTAACGAAAGAGCAAGCAGTGTCTCCTGCTGGGATGGGTACTCAGCTCTGAATGCTCCACAGAACAAGCGATGCGTGAGCGGTACAACGAACTATGTCATACCACTATCAACAGTAGTTCCGCTTACACTACAGGCACCATTTCGAAGTGGAAAGTAGCTATTACTAGTCACGTGACTAATTTCGCATTACGGCTGAGTCTCCGAGTGATTCGTGTATAATCTGTTGCTGTAATCACTGCTCCAGTCTGAGTTAGAGGGTAGCTAAATCAGTAACCTGGGAAGCATTCTG
The DNA here is from genome assembly GCF_021461395.2 of Schistocerca americana. Taxonomy (NCBI): domain Eukaryota; kingdom Metazoa; phylum Arthropoda; class Insecta; order Orthoptera; family Acrididae; genus Schistocerca; species Schistocerca americana. The sequence continues at coordinate 157,002,952 of NC_060128.1, read as the reverse complement.
CAGCGATTTCAGCCCCTCTTTGTGAATGCTAGACTACCGCCAGTCGGAAACAGCAGTAGTTGTGGTAAATTGGTTACGCTTAGGGTTTCCCTCCGCTGCTCCCCTCCCACACAGCGCTAAGTGGCGGTGATTCTGGCCGGCGGAAACTGGCGAGGCGAGGCGCGGCACGCGACTTTGACAGAGCCGAAGCCTGTTTACGGGAAACGCGCGCCGCGGGGCAGTCGTCGGGATTCAGGCTCCCTGCCGGCGCTGCGTACAATTGCCGACCTACGGCGGGCTTCAAGGGCGAACGCTCCACTCTTATTGGATTAGCAGAAGCGTCTTCGCAGAAATTCGCACGAAGCCGTTGCGAAGGACAGAACAAGGGATTACTGTCACAATGGCACGCGGAAAAACACCCACGTGACGCACTAATCTTCCTCAAATCGCCTGAGCCACTCAAAACAAACAAGTTCGTTACGGAGCGAAATCTTGCATTGTCTAAAGTAAAGTTCTATGTACTGACGTGGCAGAAAATCCTAAGAAATTTTGGTCTTATGTCAAAGCGGTACGTGGATCAAAACAAAATGTCCAGACACTCTGTGGCCAAAATGGTATTGAAACAGAGGATGACAGACTAAAGGCCGAAATACTACATGTCTTTTTCCAAAGCTGTTTCACAGAGGAAGACTGCACTGTAGTTCCTTCTCTAGATTGTCGCACAGATGACAAAATGGTAGATATCGAAATAGAGGGATAGAAAAACAGTTAAAATCGCTCAAAAGAGGAAAGGCCGCTGGACCTGATGGGATACCAGTTTGATTTTACACAGAGTACGCGAAGAAACTTGCCCCCCTTCTTGCAGCGGTGTACCGTAGGTCTGTAGAAGAGCGTAGCATTCCAAAGGATTGGAAAAGGGCACAGGTCATCCCCGTTTTCAAGAAGGGACGTAGAACAGATGTGCAGAACTATAGACCTATATCTCTAACGTTGATCAGTTGTAGAATTTTGGAACACGTATTGTGTTTGAGTATAATGACTTTTCTGGAGACTAGAAATCTACTCTGTAAGAATCAGCATGGGATTCGAAAAGACGATCATGTGAAACCCAGCTCGCGCTATTCGTCCACGAGGCTCAGAGGGCCATAGACACGGGTTCACAGGTAGATGCCGTGTTTCTTGACTTCCGCAAGGCGTTCGATACAGTTCCCCACTGTCGTTTAATGAACAAAGTAAGAGCATATGGACTATCGGACCAATTGTGTGATTGGATTGAAGAGTTCCTAGATAACAGCATGTCATTCTCAATGGAGAGAAATCTTCCGAAGTAAGAGTGATTTCAGGTGTGCCGCAGAGGAGTGTCGTGGGACCATTGCTATTCACAATATACATAAATGACCTTGTGGATGACATCGGCAGTTCACTGAGGCTTTTTGCGGATGATGCTGTGGTATATCGAAAGTTCTTACAATGGAAAATTGTACTGAAATGCAGAAGGATCTGCAGCGAATTGACGCATGGTGCAGGGATTGGTAATTGAATCTCAATGTAGAAAAGTGTAATGTGTTGCGTGTTGTGTCTAGATAAGACAGCCTAGACACAATGAGAGGAAGCCGAAAGGCACGCGCTTAAACTCACGCAGGCTGGCGTGAGGTGTGAAACAGGATACGTAATGAATGCTATAAAGAAAAGTACGTAGCTGCTGGAATACTTAACTTTAATCCACAATTGGTGAACATCGGTCTTGTTGATACAGTATTATCATCTCAATATAACTTGGTGATGGCGCCTTGCTAGGTCATAGCAATTGACTTAGCTGAAGGCTATGCTAACTATCGACTCGGCAAATGAGAGCGTAATTGTCAGTGAACCATGGCTAGCAACGTCGGCTGTACAACTGGGGCGAGTGCTAGTACGTCTCTCTAGACCTGCCGTGTGGTGGCGCTCGGTCTGCGATCACTGACAGTGGCGACACGCGGGTCCGACGTATATTAATGGACCGCGGCCGATTTAAAGGCTACCACCTAGCAAGTGTGGTGTCTGGCGGTGACACCACACTGCGAATGCATAGAAAGAAAGATCCCTTATCATTTAGCTACAATATAGCAGGTCAACAACTGGAAGCAGTTAATTCCATAAATCATCTGGGAGTACCCATTAGGAGTAATTTAAAATGGAATGATCATATAAAGTGGATCGTCGGTAAGGCAGATGCCAGACTGAGATTCATGGGAAGAATCCTAAGGAAATGAAATCTGAAAACAAAGGAAGTAGGTTACAGTACGCTTGTTCGCCCACTGCTTGAATACTGCTCAGCAGTGTGGGATCCGTACCAGATAGGGTTGATAGAAGAGGTAGAGAAGATCCAACGGAGAGCAGCGCGCTTCGTTACAGGATCATTTAGTAATCGCGAAAGCGTTACGGAGATGATAGATAAACTCCAGTGGAAGACTCTGCAGGAGAGACGCTCAGTAGCTCGGTATGGGCTTTTGTTGTAATTTCGAGAACATACCTTCACCGAAGAGTCAAGCAGTATATTGCTTCCTCCTACGTATATCTCGCGAAGAGAGCATGAGGATAAAATCAGAGAGATTAGAGCCCACACAGAGGCATACCGACAATCCTTCTTTCCACGAACAATACGAGACTGGAACAGAAGAGAGAACCGATAGAGGTAGTCAGGGTACCCTCCGCCACACAGCCTCAGGTGGCTTGCGGAGTATGGATGTAGATGTAGATGTCACTAGCTCCAAGTGTCGCGTCGGAAATTACCATAACATGCAGATTTAGTCGTGTACGGACGATAGTAATAAAGATTCAGTCACCATCTCGATAAACTAATATTACGTAAGTAATTACTTGTTTGTTTGTAGGTTGGACCAAAATGTGGCAGCAGCAGAAACGCGTTGCCTAATTCGGTGTAGAAAACCTGTGGGCACTCAAAAGAGTTTCCAGTCGTCTCAACAGGGATAAACACAGGTACTGTGTGGTTTTAAAGGTAATCTTACACCATTCTTTCTGAAAATAAAGGGAAATCCAGGGAAAGATGATGGACGTGGGTAGTAATTACGCACCGTCCTCTCCAAAGTAGACCAAAGAGCCTGAATAATATTGAGATCTGTGGTGGCCTTGGGAGATGCGACAGTTGAAGATCGTGCTCAGTCCTGGACGATGCGAGTTGTGTGGACAGGAGCCCTTGGGGAACAAATATTGTACCATGGGATGGACCTTATTGGTGAAATTGGTCACATAATCCATGGCAGTAGTGCGAACTTGTATAGTAAGCATGAGGCCCATTGGATAACACTATATGGGAGCCTAAAACATCACCAAACACACGCCATGTCTCCCTCTTGAGACATAACCTCATCCAGAGGTTGGAAACAGTGAGAGACAGGACTTAACCAACCAAATGATTTTCTTCCACTGCTCCATAGTGAGCCAGTGGGTTTCTGGCGCCAGGCGATATCGATTCTCTCTTCCATCTTCGATCGTTGTCCCTGTGACTTGTTCTCTTTGCGTCTTTGAGGCAGGCTATTTACGGTGGCGCTCGTGCGCAAGTCGCAAGTCGAGGAGAGTGGGTCCGTGCATGAGCCGACGTGCTTTCGATGTTGTCGTTGTAGGGAGTTGGCAACACCATGTCACGTGGCACGGCCGTTGAGTTGGAGCAACGATGAAGCATGAGCTGCTGCCGGAAAGTATTAAAGTTGTATTGACACGGCTGGCCAGTGGCGACCAGGATTTGCTAATACCTCGAGAGCTATGTGGATGGATGGCGTGTGAATTTCACACGAAGAAGAAAACATTAATCCCCAAGCTTTCGTGGTGGGTTCCTCCTTATTTACATAGTGAATATTATTGTGTACTTAAGGACTGTTGACCGTTGCAGTTGCTCGTGCTAGTGTCCAGTAAAACATTTACTGCAGTGGTGGCGAGACGAGTTATGTTCTGGAAAGGCCGTGAAATTATGTTACTAAAGTGGCTAGAAACAGCGCCTTGCATTTGTAAGTTTGGATTTGGTGCTTAGTGGCACGCTGAAGGTAGCTGGTTCACTTGAACGTCATTTCTTAATTTAGTTATAGATTTAGAATTTTCTGTTTTTACGAATTAGTGGTTGTTGTTATTTCGTAATAATTTCTTGTGTGTATGGGAGGCACGTGGCCATGATAAATATAGGTCACATTGTGTTTTATGGTAGGACAGAGGCCGTGTGTATTTTGGTCTGTGGCCATAGGGGCCGTGCTTATTGCATTAGCGACCTATTGAAGTGACATTAGTTTTCTATTGCATTTTCAAATACCTATCTGAAGGTTGATTGTCACGTTAGGTACCGCACGTTTGATTTATGTGGTGTCAGCCATCCAGCAAAGTCAGTATATCTTGTAAGCTGGGCCGGTCGGGGTGGCCGAGCGGTTCTAGGTGCTACAGTCTGGAACCGCGCGACCGCTACGGTCGCAGGTTCGAATCCTGCCTCGGGCATGGATGTGTGTGGCGTCCTTAGGTTAGTAATGCTGAAGTAGTTAAGTTCTAGAACCTCAGAAGTTAAATCCAATAGTGCTCAGAGCCATTTGAACCATTTTGTTAGGTGGACCTTAAGTCATTGGGTGTGGATGACACATCTTGTCACGTAGTATCTAGATTTTTACCGAGCGAGGTGGCGCAGTGGTTAGACACTGGACTCGCATTCGGAAGGACGACGGTTCAATCCCGCATCCGGCCATCCTGATTTAGGTTTTCCGTGATTTCCCTAAATCACTCCAGGCAAATGCCGGGATGGTTCCTCTGAAAGGGCACGGCCGACTTCCTTCCCCATCCTTCCCTATTCCAATGAGACCGATGACCACGCTGTCTGGTCTCCTTCCCCAAACCAACCAACCAACCTATCTAGATTTTTTTTTATCAAAGGAAACTAAGCTTCTTAATTCTGTTCGTTGGTTAACTTGTAATACGTTTATATTAAGGTATTGTATATATATATATATATATATATTTGTGTAACTTGTATATCCTACAGTTTGCCTGACGCTCATGTTTTCCTGTTTTCAGAAACGTGTATAGTGGTCGACGCGAGCAAACCTCGTCCCGCGAGTGTGATGGTAATCTCAGGATTTGAACTCAGGGCCGTCCGGACCCCGTTAACGAGCGATTTCTCTATTCCATTGAACGAGAGGCTTGTTTTAGACACAAGATTTCACACTGCCCAAAGTTGAGTATAAGTTCACCCTTTGTGAAATCGTAATAGATTAACGTTCGCTCTCGTCCTTCACATGTTCATCAAATTGACGTTTTGCCTTAAGCTTGCATAAAGTCTAGAATCTTCCGGACGTTGAGTGTAGTAGAATGCTAAGTATAAACAGAACAATTAATAGTACCATTCAGGTCAGATAGCATCAAATTAATTTTACCTTTTCAGTAAGTGTAAAACTGAGTGAGAAAAGGGATAGCTGACAGTGTAAACATTTGATTATCTATTTCATCTATTATTTTGGTTGTAGATACCGGCACGTAAAGGGGCCGTTGTCACAAGTGTGACGGTTAATATTGCAAATACTAATTGTGGAAAGGGCCTTGATACGCAAATGTAGTTAATTGATTATTACTGCTGATGAATTCATGTGTATGGGTATTAAATAAAGAAATGTTTCAACTACGAACTGGTTGTGTTACTGGTATACAAGGTTAGAGTGTGCAATCGCCGCCGGCCGGAGTGGCCGTGCGGTTCTAGGCGCTACAGTCTGGAGCCGAGCGAGCGCTACGGTCGCAGGTTCGAATCCTGCCTCGGGCATGGATGTGTGTGATGTCCTTAGGTTAGTTAGGTTTAAGTAGTTCTAAGTTATAGGGGACTGATGACCTCAGATGTTTAGTCCCATAGTGCTCAGAGCCATTTGAACCATTTTTTTGCAATCGCCACACCACATAGCTTCGGTACTACGCTTTCCTTTTATGGGCATTTCCATCGCTGATGAATGGTTTTGGAATTGCAGTTCGCCCTGTAATTCCCTGCTTATGGAGCTCCGTTCGTGACAGCCAGTTCTGCAGTGAGTTTTTCAGCTGCCATCTGGTTATTTTTCGTTACAGTCCTGTTCAAAGATCATCTATCACGATTACTCAACACTCAATTTCGTCCGGGTTGTTACTTAGCGGATGAAGTCTTTCGTTTGACGTCGAAAATCAAAGTCAGTCACTACGCACTAGTTCAACCTACGATTCCAACAGTACCACGGTACAACACGGCAAAAACGTCAAGGAGGTCTGTTGGTTCAACATAAGAGGAGAGGAACAATATCCAAACCATATTTTTCTACAGTGTTTGGGAGTGAAACAGGGAGAGAAGATGCGGAGTATGTATGTAGATGTAGATGGACACATATTACATGAACGTCCTTGCAAGTAATCTTGGGGCTCTTGGCCACCTGTTCCCAAGCAGCCTCCAAATCTCGTTGGCATCCAACGATGCAGCAACGCAGAAGCTGACTGTACCTGTTTGCCAACAGTGCCAGTGTCAAGATATAGCTCCCTGCGCTGCTACTCTAGTGCTCCTGGTACTTAGAATGCCAGGAGAAGATCAAAGCGCAGCTAAATGTGTTCCCACTAGCTACAATGCAGAATATGGAACGCTCAGCCTCTAAATATGACACTTATCGACCTAGAAAAATATACAATTCTCTATCTGAAACTTTTGAAACAAATCTGACATAACATAGAAAGAAGATTTTATTAATTATTTTAAATATGTTGTCATTCATGTGGACTGAACTGGGAATATTACAAATGTGTACCAACGGCGATTAATCATTTCTTCTTGTGTTATCAGTAGGATATTTATAGTAAACTATCCCAGTGTCCATTTTCGTCCTAGCTAGTGTTAGTATTGTGTGTATTGTATATTGAACCGTGGACCTAGAAACGACGGGGAGGCTCCGTCCCGCGGTAGCCCTCAGGGGTACAGAACTCCACAACAGGCCAGAGCAGTCTCTAAGGGGAACCAGCTCGCATTCGCCCATACAGATGGAAAACCGCCTTAAAAACCATCCACAGGCTGGCCGACACACCGGACCTCAACACTACTCGGCGCAGCTAGCCGAGAGGGCAGTTGTAGCATACGCTGGTAGTAAAACATCTTTTACGTCGAATCAGTCCTCTGCTGCTTGGTTGAGTTGGAGAAGGGAACCAAACAGCGAGGTCATGGGCCGCATCGGATTAGGGAAGGATGGGGGAGCAAGTCTCCCGTGCCCCCAGTTCTAACAAGAAAATTTAGGACAAATCACGGAAAACCTGAATAAGGATGGCCGGACGCGGGTTTGAACCGTAGTCCCCCCCAATGAGAGTCCAGTGTGCTAACCACCGCACCACCTCGTTCGGTAATCTTTAGTTAATCCTCTTTTTCATCTTATCTGGGTAAGACTTAAATTAATGTCACCATGAAATGTCAAAGCCACTTGTAATATAACATTTCCTGTGTTTGGATGGCTAAATAACGCGTTACTAAAGCCAATAAGTTAAAAAATAGTTTTCTGCTTACGCTATATGCGGTATAAAATCTATCTTCCATACCGTGCCTCTTGAAATGCCAGGCACTTCTGCTAGCTTGATTGCAGAAGCACCCACCATATGAGCAGCAGCAATTTGCCCACGTTCAGCGTCACTTATCTCGTACATAATGCACTCACAACCACACAGCACACTATTGTATGGCAGGCATTTCCGAAAGGATGAGGACGTGAAACGTTTCCTGGACAGCCTTTCAACGAAGGTCTCCGGGAAGTTGGAGAAATGTCTCGCATTCAAAAGTGAATATGTAGAGAAGTACTAATATAAAAAATGGTTCTGAGCGCTATGGGACTTAACATCTGAGGTCATCAGTCCCCTACAACTTAGAACTACTTAAACCTAACTAACCTAAGGAAAACACACACATCCATGCCCGAGGTAGGATTCGAACCTGCGACCGTAGTAGTCGCGCGGTTCCGGACTGAAACGCCTAGAACCGCTCGGCCACAAAGGCCGGCGTACTAATATAGCTAAGTTTGTTGGTCGCTGCTAAATTTTTCGAGGTGACGATTAAAACTTTATCACCGACCTTCGTAGTTGGCGATGCCTGCAGAAACCCATGTCCTGAGGCATATCAGTTCCTCCGGGAACAATCTAAACATCATGTCGGATTACGATTCCTAGCCAGACCTACACTCAAACAGGGAACAATGCTCTTCGAAGGCAGTGTTCTTACCAAATGAGCTATCTACGCCCCACTAATGTCACCCCACTGCTCTTCCCCCCATAACCCCCCCCCCCCCGCCCCTCCCCCCTTACAGCTTCTTTCTGCCCGTCACAAATGGCACTGAATTTCTATTGCACACCTTATTGGAACAAGCCACGCTGCAAGGAAACCGGTTTAGCCATTTTGTTTCCATAACATGCCTTTCAATTTGCAGCGGAATGTGCGCTATGTCCAAACTAAATTACAGGGGAACTGAAATCAGAATTTTTCCTTTCGCGAGCGATGTATGTGCGATAATCGTTGAATATGACAGAGATGATAGGGACATCGACGCAACCTTCCCTTACTACGCTATCCAAATCCTGACATTTGGGTATTGCACATCAGTCTGGGATCCTAAAACCAATAGCGGCTACGGGGAAACAGAGAAGATCCAAAGAAGAGCAGAACGTTTCGTCACAAGTTCGTCTGATAACCGTGCAAGCGCCAGGGACATGCTCAGCCAGCTCCAGTGACAAAAGCTACAAGTGTGGCGTTGTGCTTGAGAGGGTACTTAGGAGGGTCAACCAGCATATTGCTCCCCTTAAGCATATCTCGCAGAAACACAATGAAGTTAGAAGACTTCGAGCTTACACGGAAGCTTACAAACCATCGTTCAAAACGTGCCCCATTCAACACTGGAACAGTAAAGAGGGGGAAGCGTCGTACACAAAGTACCCTCTACCGCAACAAGACTGGCTTGCGAGGTTCAGATGTAGAAGGAAGGGACTGAGAATACCAGCGTTGAGGACCCCATCTGGTAATTCAGAAACAACTTTTTTCCGTTTTTTTCTTCTTCTTTTAACCTTTCTTTTAACGTTTCTTTACAGATGAATGGAAATTTTTTTTGTCTTCTGCTTATTTTTTATTCAGTGACCAGTACTACGAATAGACAGATGGAGCTGCGACAGGAAGGCTGTTGTCACCCGTAATTGCCATTTGGTTTATGGAAGACTTCGAGAAACGTGGCTTAGAGTCGGCGGTTTAAAACCTTCGTGCTTTTTCAGATATGTAGACGATGCTTTAGCTTCTTGGCCTCATGGGAGCGAGGATTAGAATGACCAATAGAACACCTGAATTCAATCCACGCAAATATTTCTTTCACGATGGAGGTGGGAAAGCATGGCTGTCTTCCCTTTCTCGATGTGTTGGTCAGGAGGAAGGTGGATGGTACGTTGGGACATGAAGTTTACAGGAAACCTACTCACAGTCTTGTATCTGCAGGCTGGCAGTTGTCACCATCCTACTCAAAGTGAAAGAATACTTCACAGGGACCACGTCATCTTGAACTATGAGTGTTTGGCAGCTGAGTTAGCCTTCCTCGAAGTCACCTCTCATCAGAATTTTTTGTATGTCCGTCCTTGTGATTCGAAGACTAGGAAACTACGGCCGTTTATGTAAGGAAAATGAAAACAGCTACAGCCGTTCTTATGAAGTCATTTATTGTATGGCTACCAGTTTCGGTGCTTCAGTGCACCATATTCAGGCCTTAGCCGATGTGGAGGGGGTTAACACCATCCGCATACTCAATGCTTCAGTGGCCATCAACTATAACTGGCTTTCGCAGACTACCTGTAGCCGCAATGTTGTCTTTCCAACCATTAACCACAGTTTGCCACTGATGCATCGTGTATACGGATGGTGCTAACCCCCTCTGAACCAGCTAAGACTTGAAGGTGGTGCGCTGAAGTACCGAAACTGGTAGCCATACAATAAATGACATCATAAGGACGGCTGTAGGTGTTTCATTTTTTTACATTTCATCTGAACGGTGTAGTGAAAGACGTTTTGTATCAGACGTGCACTGCGCTATCGACCATCTGTGTAACGTCTGAGTGATAATAAGGTACCAAGGTCTACGGTCTTTTTGCCTAACGCAGGGAGCATTTCGAACACGACTCAGTGTATTTTACGGAAATATAATGTGGCGCGTTTTTCGATCAGTTTCTAAGATCAGCGTCCTTTTTGGTTCCGTAAGGGATGATCATGGTTAGCGTGCAGCGGGTATCTACCGTATTCCTTGCTGTTATGGCAGGTCATAGATTGGTGAGACTATCATGACGGTGAACGACCGGTGAAGTGGGCATAAGCGCCACACACGCTTACAACAGCCGAGAAAATCCGCCATTTCAGAACGTTGTCTTGGCAACGGTCATCCTTTGGAATATAACAATACGAAGAGTCTGCCATGCACTTCCAATATTGGGATAGTGTTATTAAGGAAGCTGTTGAAATTAAATTAGCAAGCAACATTATAAATAGAGATGGTGGTTTTTGCTTAAATTCTGTATGAAATCCTGCTCTCTCCCCCGTCAAGAAAGCTTATGCTACGTCACCAGTTGATTATTGAGTTCACTGTCGATAACTTCTGATGCCGGTCATGTTTGGTTTGTGATGACGCTAGTTTTACAGTGTGTGTGAGTGTTATCTTTCCGGAGTCTTCTGAAAACTGAGGTTTTAAATTCCCTTACATAGAACTTACTTCCTGCAGTTTTGCCGTGAAAATGGCAATGTGCGCTCCTGTCGAAACATCGTCGGTTGTCGCCGATGACACCTAGCTGCATTACCGTAAGTTATTTGTACAGATGAGTGCGAGTGTGTGATGTTTAAGTAGAGGAATGTAACGAATTTGACAGGCAGTATTACAGTCACCAGTACAAGACAGACATGCACTATTTTGAATAGTATGTGTGAATGAAAACTATGAATAAATTATTTACTTTTCATTTCCTAACAAACGCTCACAGAAAATTTCCAATTATAAAACTCCTTTGCACGCGTACTAAGTATTTGTTTTAGCAACATAAAGAATCATTTGTTCATAACAATATATATTTTGTTTAAATCTAAACATTAATTATGCAGTAAATGTTATAATTATTCATGTGAAATTTTGAAATAATTTAACAGAAGTTGTAGCTAACACTTGACAATATGATGCTAGAGTTCAATGAAGCATTCACTCCGTCGTCAGGCCACGAGTGGCCTACCGGGTCCATCCGACCGCCGTGTCATCCTCAGAGGATGATGCGGATAGGAGGGGCGTGGGATCAGCACACCGCTGTCCCGGTCGTTATGATGGTATTCTTGACCGAAGCCGCTACTATTCGGTCGAGTAGCATCTCAATTGGCAACACGAGGCTGAGCGCACCCCGAAAAATGGCAACAGCGCATGGCGGCCATCCAAGTGCCGACCACGCCCGACAGCGCTTAACTTCGGTGATCTCACGGGAACCGGTGTATCCACTGCGGCAAGGCCGTTGCCCTAATGAAGCATTCGGAAAAAGAAATTATCTGAGACATTAATTTATTGTGTAACTCATCACAGAATATTGATTCCAAAAGAACGCTTTTAAAGGCTGACTCATGCATTAGGATACTAAATCAGTACTTTGCTTGCAGGTGGTGAAGTGAAAAGATGGTTCGTGGCTGTCGTCGGCCTTATCAAGGGCATAGTTACAGTGCTTAAACAGCTCACATACCAATCTTCTCAGTATTTGCAGTATGACATGGTGCTTACATTGCCTTTTCCACTTTACGAAACAGGGAACCACTAATTGTCCGAGGTCTTTTCCAGAACTTCTTGCAACTATGTCGGCTCGACAATGTATGTGATTGACTTGGACTCGTTGCGAGCACGCTTTATATTGTCCTTTCAAAATCATCTGCCTCCGTACCACAGAGGGACTTCCCTCCGTGTCTTCCGTATCCTTTCTACCATTGGGTGAGCTGAACCTACCGAGACAGACCTCGGCTTCTTCCCTTACGTAATGACGTGCGGTCTGTCGTCACACTTGGGGCAACAGAAAAAGAACAAAAGACTGACAGACAGTGTTTGTTTTGCGCCTACATTTAGGATTGGGGGAAAGAAATACAGTAGAAGAAGAATGGGTAGCTTTGAGGGCTAAAGCAGTGAAGGCAGCAGAGGATAAAGTAGGTAAAAAGACGAGGGCTGCTAGAAATCCTTGGGTAACAGAAGAAATATTGAACTTAATTGATGAAAGGAGAAAATATAAAAATGGAGTAAATGAAGCAGGCAAAAAGGAATACAGATGTCTCAAAAATGAGGTCGACAAAAAGTGAAAAACGGCTAAGCAGGCATGGCTAGATGACAAATGTAAGGATGTAGAGGCTTGTCTCACCAGGGCTAAGATAGATACTGCCTACAGGAAAATTCAAGAGACCTATGGAGGAAAGAGAACCACTTGTATGAATATGAGGAGCTCAGATGGAAACCCACGTCTAAGCAAAGAAGTGGAAGCAGGAAGGTGGAAGGAGTATTTAGAGTATCTATACAAGGGCGATGCACTTGAGGACATTATTATGCAAATGGAAGAGGATGTAGATGAAGATGAAATGGGAGATACAATATTGCGTGAAGAGTTTGACAGAGCACTGAAAGACCTGAGTCGAAACAAGGTCCCGGGAGTAGACAACATTCCGTTAGGACTACTGACAGCCTTGGGAGAGCCAGTCCTGACAAAACTCTACCATCTGGTGAGCAAGACATATGAGACAGGCGAAATACCCTCAGACTTCAAGAAGAATACAATAATTCCAAACCCAAAGAAAGAAGGTGTTGACAGATGCGAAAATTACCGAACTATCAGTTTAATAAGTCACGGCTGCAAAATACTAACGCGAATTCTGTAGAGACGGATGGAAAAACTAGTAGAATCCGACCTCCGGGAAGATCAGTTAGGATTCCGTAGAAATATTGGAACAAGTGAGGCAATACTGACCCTACGACTTATCTTAGAAGCTAGATTAAGGAAAGGTAAACCTACGTTTCTAGCATTTGTAGACTTAGAGAAAGCTTTTGACAATGTTGACTGGAATACTCTCTTTCAAATTCTGAAGGTGGCAGGGGTAAAATACAGGGAGCGAAAGGCTATTTACAATTTGTACAGAAACCAGATAGCAGTTATAGGACACGAAAGGGAAGCAGTGGTTGGAGAGGGAGCGAGAGAGGGTTGTAGCCTATCCCCAATGTTATTCAAACTGTATACTGAGCAAGCAGTGAAGGAAACAAAAGAAAAATTCGGAGTAGGTATTAAAATCCATGGAGAAGAAATAAAAACTTTGAGGTTCGACGATGACATTGTAATTCTGTCAGAGACAGCAAAGGACTTGGAAGAGCAGTTGACCGGAATGGATAGTGTCTTGAAAGGAGGATATAAGATGATCATCAACAAAAGCAAAACTAGGATAATGGAATGTAGTCGAATTAAGTCGGGTGATGCTGAGGGAATTAGATTAGGAAATGAGACACTTAAAGCAGTAAAGTAGTAAGGGGGTTTTGCTATTTGGGGAGCAAAATAACTGACGATGTTCGAAGTAGGGAGGATATAAAATGTAGACTGGCAATGGCAAGGAAAGCGTTTCTGAAGAAGAGAAATTTGTTAACATCCAGTATTGATTTAAGTGTCAGGAAGTCATTTCTGAAAGTATTTGTATGGAGTGTAGCCATGTATGGAAGTGAAACATGGATGATAAATAGTTTGGACAAGACCAGAATAGAAGCTTTCGAAATGAGGTGCTACAGAAGAATGCTGAAGATTAGATGGGTAGATCACATAACTAATGAGGAGGTATTGAATAAAATTGGGGAGAAGAGGAGTTTGTGGCACAACTTGACTAGAAGAAGGGATCGGTTGGTAGTTCATGTTCTGAGGCATCAAGGGATCACCAATTTAGCATTGGAGGACAGCGTGGGGGGGTAAAAATCGTAGAGGGAGACCAAGAGATGAATACACCAAGCAGATTCAGAAGGATGTAGGTTGCAGTAGGTACTGGGAGATGAAGAAGCTTGCACAGGATTGAGTAGCATGGAGAGCTGCATCAAACCAGTCTCAGGACTGAAGACCACAACAACAACAACCGATGTGTAATGTAACCTGAAGTCTAGGTTAAGTTGAAAAGTAATTGTATGGTTGCGAGTTGGCGAAGCGGTATCGCACACTTCAGTTGCGTTAGTGTTGCGGGTCGCCACACATGCAGCGTCTCACAACTGCAGTGACCCGGCAGGCGCCCAGTTCTTGGAGGGGCAGCTGACCGCCGTGTCGGCGCCCCGCCTTTTACGCGGGGCCGTCCGCTTTGTGCTCTGCTGGAATCGGCCGTCTGCAGCTTTAATGCCGCGATCTGCCGCCCTTTGTTCTGCCGGCAGCGGCGGGGCTGCGCCGAGGCAAGCCGCAGATATCAAACATCCTTTATTCATCCGCCGCGGGGAAAGACTGGCGTCGGTTGGGCGGCTCTGCTAGTTAACTGAGGGCTGGGGACGCGTCTGGGTAACTCCAGGCTACTGCTGTGCTGCGGATTAATGTTTCTATAACTGTAACTACTGGAGGCGGGCTTATTAACTGACACTGTCTGAGAAGATTGCTCTACAAAATTGCTTAATTAAGGTCCCCTAAAGTAAGTCTTCACTTTAACGCAGAATCATTAGTAATGACATTATTACAGGTTGAGCAGTGGCAACCTCCCACAGTGCAATTCTTGGAATCCTAATGATGACAATAGTGTTGATACTGACGAACATGATGACGCCAGCACGCTGACAATAATATCGGTCGCTAGCGTTATAATATTTACGTGTAACGTGCTAAGTTGCTCCCGTCCAAAAGCAATAGTCGCAGGTGAACAGATATGGTCATATCGAGTATCTTCACAAACATGTCATTGGCTCGAGGAGTGTCTGACTCACATAACCCAGTATGCAAACACACTACATAATATTTAAATATCTTCAACATTTCGTGTCAGCAACTGTGTAAATATTAGTTTTAATTTTAATAATTAAGAGCCTCAGTTGCACACTTTGCCTAGAATTTACCTAGGTTTCAGGCGGGACAACCCAACCCTCTCCAGAATAACAGCAACTACTGTTTGTCCATAGTGGACATCGTCAAGCTAAAACTACAAATCAGGCAGACACGAGTGCTGTACTGTAACTCGAGGAGGAAGTGGACCAAAAGAGAGGAAGAGGAATGTGAGCGTTATAGTCTGATGATAATTTATGGATTTGTAGTTTTAGGGTGACGATGTCCACAATGGACAAACAGTAGTTATTGTTATTCTGAAGAAGGTTGGGTTATCCCGACTGAAACCTAGGTAAATTATAGGCCAACGGTGCAACTGAGGCTGTTAATTATTTAAATTAAACTTAACAGTACATTATGCTGATCGGCGAATGGTCTGCAGACAGTGACCGTATCGAACAGAAAGAACTCCATAATACCCGATTATAAGATTAGTTGTGAACATCCTGAGCACATCACATCATTATCAGGTAATACTCACGAAGCGATAATGAAATGGAACTATCATGCAAAACTGGCATTAGAGAATGCGAATGGAAAACTTCACATTTGTTGGAAGGGTTCTGGGAAAATGCGGCACATGCGGTAAAAGAAGTCAATTACAAGACGTTAGAGAAACAATTATAGAGGGGTGGTCCAGTATTTGGCGTGCTTATCGAGTAGGCAGATGACAGACATCAGACGAATTGAGGAACACTGTCTTGGAATAGTAATATGTCTGTATACTCTTCACAGAAATATTCCGAGTTAAACGAGAATCGCTGGAAGAAAGACGACGCAGTTCTCACGGGACCCTGTTGGGTAAATTTAGAGAATCTGTACTCGAAGAAGACTGTGTGGCCATCGTGTAGCCACCTTCGAATATCTCGCGTCGGGTTCTTGAGAATAAGAGATTAGGGCGCATACAGTGGCACGTTGCAATATGAGTGGTACATATCACTTCACGATTTGTATAATTTCGATTACATTTGTTTCTTAAACTAGCCTTTTCTCCATGGCTTCCTCCCCATACATGTTTGACACATAAAATATATTGAACATGTGGTGTCAGCGCCAGACACCACACTTGCTAGGTGGTAGCCTTTAAATCGGCCACGGTCCGTTAGTATAAGTCGGACCCGCGTGTCGCCACTGTGAGTGATCGCAGACCGAGCGCCACCACACGGCAGGTCTAGAGAGACTTACTAGCACTCGCCCCAGTTGTACAGCCGACTTTACTAGGAAAGGTTCACTGACAATTACGCTCTCATTTGCCGAGACGATAGTTAGCATAGCCTTCAGCTAAGTCATTTGCTACGACCTAGCAAGGCGCCATTACCAGTGTATATTGAAATGGAAATCATGTACCGTCAAGAGCGATGTCCATCAATTGTGGATTAAAGTTAAGTATCCCAACAGCTACGTACTTTATTTGCTAGACTCAAATCCTTTAACTGTTCCAGACCTCACGCCAGTCTGCGTGTAATTAAACGCGTGCCTTTCGGCCTCCTTTAGCAACACGGTGTTGGCACTTCTGCCAACACTTCAGAACACATCTCCTCCTCCTCTCTTTTGGTCCACTTCCTCCTCGCCCATCCCTCTGCCCATCTTCTTCTCACCCTCTCCCTGAACATCTGCTCCTTCCCCCATTTCTGTTCTCCTCTCCCCTTTCTCTGTCTCTGTCCATCTCATCCTGCCTTTTTTTGTCCTGCCCCCCCTCTCTCCCCCCATGCATCCCATCATGGCTGCTCTTTCTCTCTCTCTCTCTCTCTCTCTCTCTCTCTGTGTCCCCCTCTATCCATCTCAACCTTCCCCCAACCAAGCTTATCTGTGCATGTAGGCCATGGACAACAGTTCAAAGAAGCAGACTGATACTACCCCTGCAACATACCTGTTGTGGAGGTCATCCTACATGTCAGTGGCTTGAAAACCGTTTATTGTCCCTGACACATAGGCTGCCCTGCAAAGCATGGTGATTTGGGAGGCTGATAATGTTTCCACACAACATGCATGTTGTGCAGCGTCCTGTATCTCTGCTCCTTACAAAACCCACAGTGCAGATACTTATTGGGTTGAAGTAAGTCAAGGAGTTTGGGACGAAATCAGACACACAATGGGCATACACATAAAGTGGGCAGTGCAGACTGTTTTCTTGTGGCTAAAAAAAATGCTCAACCAAAGAAATGGATTCCAGGACTAACCATGGTCACCCTTGCGTATGACAGAAAAGCTTTGCTCTAAAGTTCGGTGGCAAATCATCGGGTGGTTTCCAAGGTCTGCTCAGCAAGCAGTGAAGTTATCATTACTGGGAGTTAATCCCTGACGTGTAGCAACAGCTGCGCTTTTACCCCCCAAGAGTCCACTTGAGATTTAACACGTAACTGTTCAGCATGGATGTCAACATGAATTTTGCCTTTCCATTTCCATGAAACTTGACAAATTTAGCACTTTTTCAACAGTATTCCCTGTCTGACGAATCTTGTGTATTCTCTCACCTTCATCAACCAATAGTAAACGATGGTTCAAATTCGATCCCAATCTAAGAAATTGTCTATGCGTATTTGTACGCCCTATCAGGAAAACCTGTGCAGCTTCCCCTTTATTGAGATTCGTCATTGTGTTTTATCTGTTGTTTATTTGAAAATATCGCTTGTGGAGATGAGTAACTCTGATTTTGTGCTTCCTTCAGTCTTCCTAACGATGTCAATCGAGGTCCCATACAATTGACTTCAATATTCCATGTTACTTTTTCGTGTTTTTGTTTTTCAAGACTCACATTGCAATAAGAGTCCATGTTGTATTTGTATTTGAATACATTATGAAGCCGACTTCCATTTACGAAATCTACTTTCTACTACTTCTCCCATTTGGCGACCGTTATTTAACAGACATTATCTGGAATATAGTAAGGTGTCATTCCAATATGCTAGTATTTCCGTTGCGCATATTGTCCACATTATTAATAAGATGTTGAAGAACATGCAAATCTCTTTAATGTGGTGCTGAATGGGTAGCGCTCACAGGTTTTTGTTTCAGAGCTCAGACTATTACTAATGCAGAATACGTTCAAGATACACAGTCAGTCATTTGTCTCTCAATCAATAAGCGAATGGAACATAAATAAAAGCGATAATAGTGGCATGATGTGCACTGTGTCCCGCACATTACAGTAGCTTGCTGAATACTTTATTTGTATAGGCAGGTTACATACTAAAGAACTAATTCCGAAGGAATTATGTTAATGAAGACTGAGCCCTAAAAACACGAATGTGTAGAGAAACACAAATACCCAAAAAGAATGGCACAATTAACTGATTGTATAGAAAACACAAGGAGTGTATTCGGAATGGACAGCATAGTAATGTTATATGACGGTTGTAGGACTGATTAGGAGAAACAGTGTAAACACTGTAAGTAGGCTGTTTATGTTTTCTTATTGGTAACGCCACGTAGCGCTCTGTATAAAATCACTGGCTGTGCTGTGTGCAGTCTGTGTCTAGTTTGCATTGTTGTCTGCTATTGTAGTGTTGGGCAGCGGCAGCTGGATGTTAACAGCGCGTAGCGTTGCGCAGTTGGAGGTGAGCCGCCAGCAGTGGTGGATGTGGGGAGAGAGATGGCGGAGTTTTGTAATTTGTCATGAACTGCTATATATATATTATGACTATTAAGGTAAATACATTGTTTGTTCTCTATTAAAATCTTTCATTTGCTAACTATGCCTATCAGTAGTTAGTGCGTTCCGTAGTTTGAATCTTTTATTTAGCTGGCAGTAGTGGTGCTCGCTGTATTGCAGTAGTTCAAGAAACCAAGATTTTTGTGAAGTAAGTGATTTGTGAAACGTATAGGTTAATGTTAGTCAGGGCCATTCTTTTGTACGGATTTTTGAAAGTCAGATTGCGTTGCGTTCAAAGGGGACGTTTCAACACACCAAGGAGAACGTTCCTGCACCGTGGGCGTGTCGCGAACAGAAGACCTGTGGCAGCTTCTGTTTTACAGATCTCGCTGTTGGTCCTGGTTTATCCGCAGGACGAAGCCTTGCTGCTGTTGGACTTGCTGCCGCTTTGCCGTCCGCACGTCTCGTACAAATTCATTCGCTTGGCGCTGACAGCGCTAATTCGGATTACTTGTCTTGTCTCCGGCCACTGTCACCTTTCCTTGATGACAAGCTTCAAACACATTGACTATATTGACTTTTGGGCGCTTTAATTTTTCCGGAAATCCTCTATTTTGCCGTATCGTTCCACGAACTGCCCCACGTAAGAAACGCCACATCCACATGGAATGCGGCACACATGGATCTTTTGGAAAGTTTTATGACTTTAAAATTACAAAGACGACTTTTGATCGTCATTGGCGTCCTGTTCCAGCACACATCAAACACAATGCCCGCAAGTTCCAATACTCCCATCTTCGACAGCCGGTTGCCATGTGAGAGCAGAGCGGGCCAAGGGCCTGTTTTGCATAGCAGAGGGCAGGAGGAACGGCCCGCTCTGGCTGCAGACGCCGCAGAGGGGCGCCGAGGTCCGCCGCTCGCTGCCCGGGGCTTCCCCCGGGGATGCTCGCCTTCCATTACGGCCGACACAATGGCGGCTGCTCAAACATGCACAGCAGCCCGCGGCCGGTTGTGACCCTGGAGACGCGCAGGTCTGCTAACTTTTGAGGCGAAAACAGTGCCGACACAGCAACTAGAAGCGCCCACAAGGAGATTTCAAGAATACTTGGGATACAACATTTACCCAGATCAGTAAATTCCTTGATTACGGTGGTAGTATAGTTAATGATTTTGTAAACAAGGCATCAGTTTTGAAATAGACAACCTCACTGTGGGTAGCTCATACAACTTACTACCCTGCCAGTTCTCCCACTCTTAACGATGTTCCTGTAATATTTAATTAATTTTATTATTAATTTAGTTCACTATAAAATCTGCAAATCATTCCCAATGCTTAAAAAATTACAGGTAATCAAAGAAACTGAGTCCTTTATTAATAATGTTCCTCAATGAACAGATTACTACCTTAACGCCAGGTCCTGATGGGATTCCAATTCGGTTTTACAAAGAGTACTCTACTGCATTGGCTCCTTACTTAGCTTCCATTTGTCGCGAATCTCTTGCCCAACGGAAAGTCCCGAGCGACTGGAAAAAAACGCAGGTGACGCCTGTATATAAGAAGGGTAGAAGGACGGATCGTCAAAATTACAGACCAATATCCTTAACATCGGTTTGTTGCAGGATTCTGGAACACATTCTCAGTTCGAGTATAATGAATT
The DNA here is from genome assembly GCF_021461395.2 of Schistocerca americana. Classification (NCBI taxonomy): domain Eukaryota; kingdom Metazoa; phylum Arthropoda; class Insecta; order Orthoptera; family Acrididae; genus Schistocerca; species Schistocerca americana. The sequence continues at coordinate 156,982,648 of NC_060128.1, read as the reverse complement.
TCCTTGAGACAGAGAAGTTGCTGTCCATGCATCAGCACTGCTTTAGAAAGCATCGCTCCTGCGAAAAGCAACTCGCCCTCTTTTCACATGATATCTTGCGAACCACGGATGAAGGGTATCAGACGGATGCCATATTCCTTGACTTACGGAAAGCGTTCGACTCGGTGCCCCACTGCAGACTCCTAACTGAGGTACGAGCATATGGGATTGGTTCCCAAGTATGTGAGTGGCTCGAAGACTTCTTAAGTAATAGAACACAGTACGTTGTCCTCGATGGTGAGTGTTCATCGGAGGTGACGGTATCATCTGGACTGCCCCAGGGAAGTGTGGTAGGTCCGCTGTTGTTTTCTATCTACATAAATGATCTTTTGGATAGGGTGGATAGCAATGTGCGGCTGTTTACTGATGATGCTGTGGTGTACGGGAAGGTGTCGTCGTTGAGTGACTGTAGGAGGATACTAAATAAGCTGGACAGGATTTGTGATTGGTGTAAAGAATGGCAGCTAACCCTAAATATATGGTTCAAATGGCTCTGAGTACTATGGGACTTAACTACTGTGGTCATCAGTCCCCTAGAACTTAGAACTACTTAAACCTAACTAACCTAAGGACATCACACACATCCATGCCCGAGGCAGGATTCGAACTTGCGACCGTAGCAGTCGCGCGGTTCCGGACTGCGCGCCTAGAACCGCTACACCACCGCGGCCGACCCCTAAATATAGATAAAAGTAAATTAATGCAGGTGAATAGGAAAAAGAATCCTGTAATGTTTGAGTACTCCATTAGTAGTGTAGCGCTTGAGACAGTCACGTCGATTGAATATTTGGGCGTAACATTGCACAGCGATATGAGGTGGGACAAGCATGTAATGGCAGTTGTGGGGAAGACGGATAGTCGTCTTCGGTTCATTGGTAAAATTTTGGGAAGATGTGGTTCATCTGTAAAGGAGACCGCTTATAAAACACTAATACGGCCTGTTCTTGAGTACTGCTCGAGCGTTTGGGATCCCTATCGGGTCGGATTGAGGGAGGATATAGAAGCAATTCAGAGGCGGGCTACTAGGTTTGTTACTGGTACGTTTGATCATCACGCGAGTGTTACGGAAATGCTTCAGGAACTCGGGTGGGAGTCTCTAGAGGAAAGGAGGCGTTCTTTTCGGGAATCGCTACTGAGGAAATTTAGAGTACCAGCATTTGAAGCTGACTGCAGTACAATTTTACTGCCGCCAACTTACATTTCGCGGAAAGACCACAAAGATAAGATAAGAGAGATTAGGGCTCGTACAGGGGCATATAGGCAGTCATTTTTCCCTCGTTCTGTTTGGGAGTGGAACAGGGAGAGAAGATGCTAGTTGTGGTACGAGGTACCCTCCGCCACGCACCGTATGGTGGATTGCGGAGTATGTATGTAGATGTAGATGTAACGAACTAACGTCATTTAAATGTCTGCGCGTTATGTTGCAAGGCGATATGAAATGTTAACAGCATGAATGGTTGTGATAGCGAAGCCCGTGATCGGTTTATTGTGAGAACAAACAATAAACAGTGATGGTACTGCCTATCCGGCCTCTTCATCATGGTTTTCTAAACTACATTAATCTGCCACACTGGCAGCGATGAAAAAGGTAAACGGTTATTTATAATAACTTTGAGATCACAACGTTTCATTTTGGTGCGAGCGCAAGGAGCAGGCCGCCGAATAATGAATGGCGGTCACAACAAACTGTATTCCAGGTACCCCAAAGCAGGCCCACCAGGCAGGCGTTGTGCGATATGAACTACGAAGTCGTGCTCCTTATCCACGTCTGGTGTAATGAAGGAACTGGTGAAGAAGCACGTAATCTCCAGGCAGACTGGGCCATGCACGCTGGCTTCGCGGCCACAGTAGTGCCTTTCTGGTTATCGATGGTCGCCGTGGTTGAGTCGTCCGATCAGAGTCGCTAGTCTGAGGCTCTCTGACTGGAAAACTACTTAACCGCGCAAGGCGTATCGGGGATTACATGTATTTGCTGTCGTTATTGAATGTCTTAATTAAGCGCTGTGGCTCCTTGACTATGGCTGGTGCTAACAGGTTTATGTTCTAGGTATTACACTACTCGCCATTAAAATTGCTACACCACAAAGATGACGTGCTACAGACGCGAAATTTAACCGACATGGAGAAGATACTGTGATATGCAAATAATTAGCTTTTCAGAGCATTCACACAAGGTTGGCGCCGGTGGCGACACCTACAGCGTCCTGACATGACTTTTCCGACTTTGATAAAGGTCGGATTGTAGTCTATCGCGATTGCGGTTTATCGTATCGCGACATTGCTGTTCGCGTTGGTCTCGATCCAATGACTGTTAGCAGAATATGGAATCGGTGGGTTCAGGAGGGTAATACGGAATGCCGTGCTGGATCCCAACGGCCTCGTATCACTAGCAGTCGAGATGACAGTCATCTTATCCGAATGGCTGTAACGGATGGTGGAGCCACATCTCGATCCCTGAGTCAACAGATAGTGACGTTTGCAAGACAACAACCATCTGCACGAACAGTTCGACGACGTTTGCAGCAGAATGGACAATCAGCTCGGAGACTATGATTGCGGTTACCCATGGCGCTGCATCAGAGACAGGAGCGCCTGCGATGGTGTACTCAACGACGGACCTGGGTGCACGAATGGCAAAACGTCATATTTTCGGATGATCGAGGTTCTGTTTGCAGCATAATGATGGTCGCATTCGTGTTTGGCGACATCGCGGTGAACGCGCATTGGAAGTGTGTATTCGTCATCGCCATACTGGCGTATCACCCGGAGTGATGGTACGGGGTGCCATTGGTTACACGTCTGGGTCACCTCTTGTTCGCACTGACGGCACTTTGAACAGTGAACGTTACATTTCAGATGTGTTACGACCCGTGGCTCTAAACTTCATTCGATCCCTGCAAAACCCTACATTTCAGCAGGATAATACACGACCGCATGTTGCAGGTCTTGTACGGGCCTTTCTGGATACAGAAAATATTCGGCTGCTGCCCTGCCCAGCACATTCTCCTGATCTCTCACCAACTGAAAACTTCTTGTCAATGGTGGCCGAGCAACTGGCTCGTCACGATACACCAGTCACTACTCTTGATGTACTGTGGTATAGTGTTGAAGCTGAATGGGCAGCTGTACCTGTACACGCCATCCAAGCTCTGTTTGACTCAATGCCCAGGCGTATCGAGGCCGTTATAACGGCCAGAATCGGTTGTACTGATTTCTCAGCATCTATGCACCCAAACAGCGTGAAATGTAGATCTCGTATAATATATTTGTCCAATGAATACCCGTTTATCATCTGCATTTCTTCGCGGTGTAGCAATTTTAATGACCAGTAGTGTATTTTAAATCAAAGAAAAGCAGTCTAAAATATTGGATCAACTACACAATATGGACAAACTGAAAATAGCTTGTGCAGCTTTCGTTTAGTTGACCTGTACCTAGAACTCATTACAATGATCACTAATGACGCTCTGACAAATGCTAAACTTGGTTAGCTCAAACGCACCCGTATTGTACCTGGAGGAGACGCATCTGCAAACATTAAATTGCAGAGGTGATTCTTTGTGACGTTGGACCGCCGGTCCACACGATCGAAAGCTGCACGTTAATACGCGAAGGCGTTAATGGAAGTTTGGAGACAAATGGTGTTTGGCGCCAGCGCATGCCAATATCGCCATAATGGATGTCGGACACGAGGCAATCACCCGCGCGAATGGCGACGCGCTGAGCGCTGCCATTAACGGCGCGAAGCCAGCGGCGGATCGCTATCGAGTGTGGCAGCGCTGGTGATCCCGCCAGCGACGGCGTAAATTCCAGCCGGTCACTCGCCGGACATGTCACCTAATCCCGCCAGCCGTTTGCCCCGTAACTGATTACATCCCTGTGGGGAGGGTTCTGGAACCGTTGGGCGGCAACCTGGTCGAGGTGCCAGCTGTCTGTACACAGAGCACTTGCTTAATGCTGCGCTGCTACTGCTTCCGATGTAAGAGGTGTATTGACCACGTTCTAATTGAAATTGTTTATTATGAAGACCTTGCCCCCTCACATTATAACTAGATCTCATGCGCCAAACTAGTACCTAAACTTCACGCTGTAAGTTGCGAGGACAGTATTCCATTAGAACTACTGATAGCTTTGGGAGAGCCAGCCATGACAAAACTGAGCCATCTGGTGAGCAAGTTGTATGAGACAGGCGAAATACCCTCAGACTTCAAGAAGAAGTTAATAATTCCAATCCCAAAGAAAGCAGGTGTTGACAGATGTGAAAATTACCGAACTATCAGTTTAATAAGTCACAGCTGCAAAATACTAACGCGAATTCTTTACAGACGAATGGAAAAACTGGTAGAAGCGGACCTCGGGGAAGACCAGTTTGGATTCCGTAGAAACGTTGGAACACGTGAGGCAATACTAACCTTACGACTTATCTTAGAAGAAAGATTAAGAAAAGGCAAACCTACGTTTCTAGCATTTGTAGACTTAGAGAAAGCTTTTGACACTGTTAACTGGAATACTCTCTTTCAAATTCTGAAGGTGGCAGGGATAAAATACAGGGAGCGAAAGGCTATTTACAATTTGTACAGAAACCAGCCGGCTGTTGTAAGAGTCGAGGGGCATGAAAGGGAAGCAGTGGTTGGGAAGGAAGTGAGACAGGGTTGTAGCCTATGCCCGATGTTATTCAATCTGTTTATTGAGCAGGCAGTAAAGGAAACAAACGAAAAATTCGGAGTAGGAATTAAAGTCGATGGAGAAGAAATAAATACCTTGAGGTTCGCCAATGACATTGTAATTGTCTAAGAGACAGCAAAGGACCTGGAAGAGCAGCTGAACGGAATGAACAGTGTCTGGAAAGGAGGATATAAGATGAACATCAACAAAAGCAAAATGAGGATAATGGAAAGTAGTCGAATTAAATCGGGTGATGCTGAAGGAATTAGATTACTCACGATAGTCGAAGTAGAGAGGATATAAATGTACACTAGCAATGGCAATGAAAGCGTTTCTGAAGAAGAGAAATTTGTTAACATCGAGTATAGATTTTTGTCAGGAAGTCGTTTCTGAAAGTATTTGTATGGAGTGTAGCCATGTATGGAAGTGAAACGTGGAGATAAATAGTTTAGACAAGAAGAGAATAGAAGCTTTTGAAACGTGGTGCTACAGAAGAATGCTGAATATTACATGGGTAGGTCACGTAACTAATGAGGAGGTATTGAACAGAATTGGGGAGAAGAGAAATTTGTGGCACAACTTGACTATAAGAAGGCACCGGTTGGTAGTGCATATTCTGAGGCATCAAGGGATCACCAATTTAGTATTGGAGGGCATTGTGAAGGGGGAAAATCGTAGAGGGAGAGCAAGAGATGAATACACTAAACAGATTCAGAAGGATGTAGGTTGCAGTAGGTACTGGGAGATGAACAAGCTTGCACAGGATTGAGTAGCATGGAGAGCTGCAGCAAACCAGTCTCTGGACTGAAGATCACAACAACAACATATTCTAAGGTGTTTGTAATGCTTATAGGCCCCACTTTGGAAACTAATGACTACATTACTTTCAGATGTAACAAAGTGGACCGATTTGTGTTCTTTACGGTGTCTGATTAAATTTACCTACACATTGCCCAGAAGCTTTCATTGCACTTATACTGAAGCGACAAAGAACCTGGTATAGCAGCGTGGCATGGCCTTGTGGTTAGAGGCGCAATGTCACGGATTGCGCGGCCCCTCCCGCCTTAGATTCGATTCCTCCCTCGGGCTTGGGTGTGTATTATTCTTAGGATAAGTTAGTCTAAGTAGTGCGTAAGTCTAGGGGCCGATGACCTCAGCAGTTTGATCCCTTACGAATTCACACACATCTGAACATTTGAAACGGGTGTAGCCGGCGTATTCAAATACAGCGATATGTAAACTGTTGTGGACTGGCAAGACAGCCAATCCACAATGAAGGGTAGCCGAAAGGCACGCGTTTAGCTCACGCAGACTGGCGTGAGGTCTGGAACAGTTAAGGGAATTTATAGTAGCAAATAAAGTACGTAGTTGAAGTAATACTTAACTTTAATCCATAATTGGAGAACATCGCTCTTGTTGATACATCAATAATAATCTCAATATAAACTGGTAATGGCGCCTTGCTAGGCCGTAGCAAATGACGTAGCTGAAGGCTATGCTAAGTATCGTCTCGGCAAATGAGAGCGTATTTGTCAGTGAACCTTTCCTACCAAAGTCGGCTGTACAACTGGGGCGAGTGCTAGGACGACTCTCTAGACCTGCCGTGTGGCGGCGCTCGGTCTGCAATCACTGACAGTGGCGACACGCGGGTCCGGCGTATACTAATGGACCGCGGCCGATTCAAAGGCTACCACCTAGCAAGTGTGGTGTCTGGCGGTGACACCACATAAACAGACAGAACACGGCACTGCGGTCGGCAACGCCTGTATAACACAAATGTCTGGTGCAGTTGTTATATCCGCTACTGCTGCTGCAAAGGTAGGTTATCAAGATTTAAGTGAGTCTGAACGTGGTGTAATAGTCTGCGCATGTGTGATGACGAAATGGGGATTTTCCCGTACCGTGAATATTAGGAATCCGATAAAGTATCAAATATCCGACGTCGCTGTGGCTGGAAAAAGATCCTGCAAGATCGGGACCAACGACGAGTGAAGAGAATCGTTCAACGTGACAGAAGTGCAACGCTTCCGCAAACTGCTGCAGATATCAATGCTGGGCCATCAACAAGCATCAGCGTCCGAACCATTCAACGACACACCATCGATATGGTCTTTCGGAGCCGAAGGCCCATTTGTGTACCCTTGATGGCTGCACGACGCAAAGCTTTACGCCTCGCCTAGAACCGTCAACGCCGACAATGAACTATTGAGACTGGAAATATACTGCCTGGTCGAACGAGTCTCGTTTCAAATTGTATCGAGTGGATGGACGTGTACAACCTCATGTATCCATGGACCCTGCAAGGCAGCAGGGGACTGTTCAAGCTCGTGGAGGCTCTGTAATGTTATGGGGCGTGTGCAGTTGGAGTGATGTGAAACCCCTGATGCATCTAGATACGACTGTCACAGCTAACACGTACGCAAGTATCCTGTCTGATCACCTGTAGAATTGGTACCGAGTGTCTCCAAGAACACTCTTCAGAGTTTAAACGCTTCTTGGGATGCCTTGCAACGTGCTGTTCAGAAGAGGTCTCCACCCCCTCTTGCTCTTACCGATATATGGACAGCCCTGCAACATTCATGGTGTCAGTTCCCTGCATCAGTACTACAAACACTAGTCGAGTCCATGTCAGGTCGTGTTGTGGCTCTTCTCCCTGCTCGCGGCGTCCTTAAACGATATTAGGCAGGTGTAGCTGTTTCTTTGGCTCTTCAATGTAGAAGTTCCACTGTAGTGTTGATATTGCATAGTGCAGATTATTTTTATAATGAAATTGAGATTGCAATTGTAAAAACTTTCTGCATTGCCTTTCTATAAATATAATATAACAAATTAAAAAGTGTTTTAGTATGATCTATACTGTATCTTGTTCTCTACACGTATGAGGGCTATTCGGAAAGTAATGTTCTATCAGGCGCGAAATGAAAACCGCAGTGAAAATCCGATGAAGCTTTGCGCAGATGTATTGGTGAGTGTCTTTAGTATGTCCATCGATTGTGTCACTCAGCTCCTCTCAGTTCTGAGTGCATTGTGAGCACGCAAAGATGCCTATAACAATACTGTCTTCCAACAAGTATGACGACCTGCTGAGAGATTACGCCTGATATCGTGCAACCCACATAACACAACTGTCGTGCGGTTCCCTCTTCATGCCAATATTCGGCCGCATACTGCAGGGGCAATGAAGATGCTGCTGCAGCGTTATCGACGGGAAATCACCCACGATATAGCCCGTAATTGGCTCCCCCCTGAGTTTCATCTCTGTTCACAGACATCGAGCTGTAGACGAACGCAGAGAAGTGGCGGAGAGCACAGGTGGCTGTCATGTATGATGAGGGTATTGTAAAGTTGGTACAATCTGAAGATATGTTCTATTAAAGCGATGGTGGCATTTTCGAGTTTGTTACTTTTATTTTCATATCAATTTAGATCGCCCCCAGGGTGTAACAATGCCGGGCATACACAAGTTGTAATTGTCAGCTAGAAAAAACCAAACTGCGACCATGAATCTGTGCGAGGTGGCGCAACGGTTAGCACACTGAACTCGCATACACTAGGACGAAGGTTCAAATCAGCGTCCGGAAAGCTAGATTTAGGTTCTCCTTGTTTTCTCTAAAACGGTCCAAGCTAATGCTGGGATGGTTCTTTCCCCATCCCTGAAACATTCCCCTAGCGCTCGCTCTGTAACTATCTCGGTGTCGACGGGACGTTAATCCCTAATCTTTATTTCTTGATACGAGCATGAAACTTTCTACTAAGCATGATGCGTCCCGTTCTAGGGAGACATCTGCAAAAGAGGGCAGATAGTCACAATAGCACGTACTTGTTGATAAGCACAATTAAAACGCTTCTAGAGATCCTGGTCTGAATAGTACAGAAGTTTCCAAAAGCAAAATAAATGAATTTTCTTCGCCAATTAATTTAAAGTTCCAAGTTCACAAAATAAAGAATTAAGTTCCACAAAGCTGTAAACAGTTGGTTGGTTGGATGATCTGGGAGGAGGGGACGAAACAGCGAGGACGTCAGCCCCATCGGATTAGGGAAGAATGGGGGACAAAGTCGGTCGTATTTTTTCAAAGGAACCACCCGGAATTTGCCTGAAGTGATTTAGGGAAGTCACGGAAAACCTAAATCAGGATAGCCTGACACGTGTCTTGAACCGTCGTACTCGCAAATACGAGTCCAGTGTGCTTCAAATAATCAATTTCAGTACCCAAATAAAGCAACATTGAGAACTTAACGTGAAGAGAAAAAAGCGTTCCTCGGTTCGGTTCTAGTAAACAAGTGCACAGTCAACTTCCGTTTATGGAAACAACATACACTTATACAGATCTTAAAAGACATCATAGTCGCCGTTGACTGTATAAAATATTTATTATTACGATTGCAATTTCGGCCTTAGGGCCATTTTTAAGTAACACAAAAAACACAAAAATTAACACCCTGTGCTTCATATCTGTGTTTCTTGTGTTTAAGTAACTTATGTAGTGTTACTTGAAAATGGCCCTAAGGCCGAAATCGCAATCGTAATAATAAATATTTTATACAGTCAACGGTGACTATGATGTCTTTTAAGAAATATTACACTACAGGCCATTAAAATTGCTACACCAAGAAGAAATGCAGATGATAAACGGGTATCCATTGGACAAATATATTATATTAGAACTGACATGTGATAACATTTTCACGCAATTTGGGTGCATAGATCCTGAGAAATCAGTACCCAGAACCCCGTCCTCTGGCCGTAGTAACGGCCTTGATACGCCTGGGCACTGACTCAAACAGAGGTTGGATGGAGTGTACAGGTACATGCAGCTTCAACACGATACCACAGTTCATCAAGAGTAGTGACTGGCGTATTGTGACGAGCCAGTTTCTCGGCCACCATTGACCAGACGTTTCCAATTGGTGAGAGATCTGGAGAATATGCTGGCCAGGGCAGCAGTCGAACATTTTCTGTACCCAGAAAGGCCCGTACCGGACCATCAACATGCGGTCGTGCATTATCCTGCTGAAATGTAGGGTTTCGCAGGGATCGAATGAAGGGTAGAGGTACGGGTCGTAACACATCTGAAATGTAACGTCCACTATTCAAAGTGCCGTCAATGCGAACAAGAGGTGACCGAGACGTGTAACCAACGGAACCCCATACTATCACGCTGGGTGATACGCCAGTATGGGGGTGACGAATACACGCTTCCAGTGTGCGCTCACCGCGATGTCGCCAAACACGAATGCGACCATCATGATGCTGCAAACAGAACCTGGATTCATCCGAAAAAATGACGTTTTGCCATTGGTGCACCCAGGTTCGTCGAGTACACCATCGCAGGCGCTCCAGTCTGTGAATCAGCGTCAAGGGTAACCGCAGCCATTGTCTCCGAGCTGATAGTCCATGCTGCTACAAACATTGTCGAACTGTTCGTGCAGATGGTTGTCGTCCTGCAAACGTCCCCATCTTTTGACTCAGGGATCGAGACGTGGCTGCACGATCCGTTACAGCCATGCGGATAAGATGCCTGTCATCTCGACTGCTAGTGATGCGAGGTCGTTGGGATGCACCACGGCGTTCCGTATTACCCCCTTGAACCCACCGATTCCATACTCTGCTAACAGTCATTGGATCTCGACCAACGAGGCAAGCAATGTCGCGATACGATAAACCGCAGCCACGATAGGCTACAATCCGACCTTTATCAAAGTCGGAAACGTGATGGTGCGCATTTCTCCTCCTTACACGAGGCATCACAACAACGTTTCACCAGCCAACGCCGGTCAACTGATGTTTGTGTACGAGTAATCGGTTGGAAACTTTCCTCATGTCAGCACGTTGTACGTGTCGCCACCGGCGCCAACCTTGTGTGAATGCTGTGAAAAGCTAATCATTTGCATATCACATCATCTTCTTCCTGTCAGATCAATTTCGCGTCTGTATCACGTCATCTTCGTAGTGTAGCAATTTTAGTGGCCAGTAGTGTATACACTCCTGGAAATGGAAAAAAGAACACATTGACACCGGTGTGTCAGACCCACCATACGTGGGGCGTGAGGTCTCCACAGTACATCGATGTTGTCGCCAGTGGTCGGCGGAAGGTGCACGTGCCCGTCGACCTGGGACGGGACCGCAGCGACGCACGGATGCACGCCAAGACCGTAGGATCCTACGCAGTCACGTAGGGGACCGCACCGCCACTTCCCAGCAAATTAGGGACACTGTTGCTCCTGGGGTATCGGCGAGGACCATTCGCAACCGTCTCCATGAAGCTGGGCTACGATCCCGCACACCGTTAGGCCGTCTTCCGCTCACGCCCCAACATCGTGCAGCCCGCCTCCAGTGGCGTCGCGACAGGCGTGAATGGAGGGACGAATGGAGACGTGTCGTCTTCAGCGATGAGAGTCGCTTCTGCCTTGGTGCCAATGATGGTCGTATGCGTGTTTGGTGCCGTGCAGGTGAGCGCCACAATCAGGACTGCATACGACCGAGGCACACAGGGCCAACACCCGGCATCATGGTGTGGGGAGCGATCTCCTACACTGGCCGTACACCACTGGTGATCGTCGAGGGGACACTGAATAGTGCACGGTACATCCAAACCGTCATCGAACCCATCGTTCTACCATTCCTAGACCGGCAAGGGAACTTGCTGTTCCAACAGGACAATGCACGTCCGCATGTATCCCGTGCCACCCAACGTGCTCTAGAAGGTGTAAGTCAACTACCCTGGCCAGCAAGATCTCCGGATCTGTCCCCCATTGAGCATGTTTGGGACTGGATGAAGCGTCGTCTCACGCGGTCTGCACGTCCAGCACGAACGCTGGTCCAACTGAGGCGCCAGGTGGAAATGGCATGGCAAGCCGTTCCACAGGACTACATCCAGCATCTCTACGATCGTCTCCATGGGAGAATAGCAGCCTGCATTGCTGCGAAAGGTGGATATACACTGTACTAGTGCCGACATTGTGCATGCTCTGTTGCCTGTGTCTATGTGCCTGTGGTTCTGTCAGTGTGATCATGTGATGTATCTGACCCCAGGAATGTGTCAATAAAGTTTCCCCTTCCTGGGACAATGAATTCACGGTGTTCTTATTTCAATTTCCAAGAGTGTATTTCTGTGAATCCCATGAGAAGGTATACAGGTACTTCACTTGCTCAAGCATGAAGTGTCCAACAACAGCGAAAATTTGTAAGCCTTACAAGGATAGAAAACTTTAAATCTGACTCTATCTTGCCACATAGTAGAAAAACAGTACAAATAATACCATGCTCCAGATGGCCCGTCGCTGAATTCTTCATAGTCTCAGGGCCATGGACCACGGCCGCGGCGGCTGAATCTTTGGTGTGGCGCTGAAGATCTTCAGGCCGGTGGCTGTGACGGCCTAAATAGATGACTCATGGACGGACACTTGCGTTTCTTTCTTCGGCACGTGACACGGCGGATGCACGAAGAGGTGCGGCTTCTCTGCGAGCTCTATCGTCCCTGTGGACACCGCCTGGTTTCCTGGCCGCAGAGCGCAGTTGATGCCCTCTGCTGACCTGGCTGCTGAGTTTCTGGTTTGCAAAGTCCCATGCCGCCTGAGCTTTAGGGGCTAAGCTTGCTGCAACCTGCATGGTGTACGATCCAGGTCAAGGAAGTAAGTGTGCAAAATTTTTATACTATTTTTTAAAAAATACGCTTGTTGACTATTTGTCCACATAATCGCCATCCAGTCCAGTGCATTTGGTTAGTCATAACACAAGTTTCTTTATGCCCACCTTGAAGAACTCTCCCACCAGCTTCCTCCCTCCATTTTGGAACCTGTTTCTGCACCTGATTGTCGGTCGAAGCTTTAATTCCACTCATGTGTGTCTTGAGGGAGGTGAAGAGATGATAATTTGAACTGGCCAAAGCAAGGGAATATCGGGGGACGGGGGAGGGTGGCTTGCTTCATAATATATAAACCAAACGAGTTCAACAGCACCTTGGTGGCTAAGGCTGTGTGACAACAGGTGTTGTCGTGCAACAAGCACACTCCTTTAGTCGGTATTTTTGTCATGAATGCTCCTTTTGAGTTTTATTATGTGCCTCATAATATCATTGTAATTTGTTTCCCCTGAGGCAAAAGTCGACAAAATCTATGCCTTTTCTTTCCAAAAACAGATGAGGTATTATTTTTTTGGGCGAAATTGTGGTTTTGAATTTTTTGACACGTGAGGAATTGATGTGACACCACTCTGGCGACTTTATTTTTGCCTCAGGCGTGAAATGAGCCACGCACATTTCATACCAAATCACGATAGACTCGCGGGAGTTATTGATCCAATTTTCCTTGCGTTGTTTTATCAGATGTTTAGAAGCCAATCTTGCGCACGGTTTCAAGTACCCCAGCGTTTCTGGGAATGTCTCGTATAACAGAGATTCTGAAAGTTGTAGAAACCTGGAAAAATTTCATCGACTTTCAATAGGCAGCCTTCACAGACAATTTTCTCATTTTTTTGCAACAACCATCAATCAAAATGGAAGGTCTTCTACTCCTGTTCGTCATGAGCGTTTGTTACGCCCCCCACTAAACTCCCAACACCACCTTAACATACTCGTTCTATTCATAACACCTTCGCCGTAAACAGTTTTGATTCACGAAAAGATTTCGAAAAATGTTATTCTTTCCGTTAATAGGAAGCGGATCTTGGCTCACACCCGGCGGGATTTCTCACCGACATCTTTCATGCAACTGGACACCACAGCCGCTCAGGGTGGCCGAGCGGTTCTAGGTGCTACAATCTGGAACCGCGCGACCGCTACGGTCGCAGGTTCGTATCCTGCCTCGGGCATGGATGTGTGTGGTGTCCTTAGGTTAGTTAGGTTTAAGTAGTTCTAAGTTGTAGGGGACTGATGACCTCAGCACTTAAGTCCCATAGCGCTCAGAGCCATTTGAACCATTCGGACACTATAACGTCAAATGTAAACGTGGACTTCCGCGGCCGTACTCAGTCAATAAAATTCTTCTGGGTTTGAGGCCGCGTTGTCATCTGCAAATTTCCGACGTTTCGGGGACTGTGGCAAGGCGCCTTCCTCAGGGTGTATTGCTAACTGCTGAATGAGCACTAGTATTATGGAGGAGTGCTGTCATTGGATGTGAGGGTGAGGCCTGCGTACTAGGGAAACAGCAGTTTAGTTTGAGGAGGAAGATTAGAGAGGCTATAGAAATAGCCAAGCGGCTCGACAGTATGAATACAGAAGGCGGGTACCCCGACTTGCAGCGTCTTCACTGCCAGCTGTGACGGCTTTGCGGAAGGACAGCTCTCGCAGAGCAACAGGCGCGCGGCAGGCCACAGCGGTGGATGGTACACAGAGCGCTGACGCGGCCCAGTCGATATTAGGCAATCAGTAAACGACGCTACGCATTACTGGTGTACACTTCCAGTAACTCAGCATGGACTGTCGAGCGCTGTTCACCTTCACATATCGGAAACTAATTTCTCTTTATGAATGGGCTGTGCATTTTCTTTTGGCTCCTTTGGTGGTGTGCTGCAGTGCCATCCGACCATGATATTATTGCAATTGGCCGCCCGTGGTCAACCGGAAACACGCAGTGACCTTACAGTAAACAAGTGCAGTGATAGTTAAGGTTCAAATGGTTCAAATGGCTCTGAGCACTATGGGACTTAACATCTGTGGTCATCAGTCCCCTAGAACTTAGAACTAATTAAACCTAACTAACCTAAGGACATCACACACATCCATGCCCGAGGCAGGATTCGAACCTGCGGCCGTAGCAGTCACGCGGTTCCGGACTGCGCGCCTAGAACCGCTAGATCACCGCGGCCGGCGATAGTTAAGGAAAATGCATCACGTTGTGAGTGGTTTCATACTACCAAGTGTTCCGCCTCCTACTGCGGCTCAAAGATTTCTGTGTGTACTAGGACAGCAGAATTGTAAATGCAAACAAAAACAAAATTCATTACATAATTTTATTTTTTTGGAAGTGATGATAAAAACTCTATCATTTCTACTCCTCCAAGTAACAACGCCCCATTGCTTGAAACATTTACAGTTCTTAGTAACGCCGGTCAGAAGAATGTGCTTGAGACACGAAAAGGTCTTCAGCCACCACAACTGTACTCCCCACGATTACAAGGTGACAAATTCTGGGCGGTGTCGCAATCAGCAAGCAACTTAGAGCAAGAGATTAACCACCGTGAAATACTGATCCCCTATTGCTGTCACCATTCTCCTTTCTAGCATTTATCCCTCCGAACAGCGTCCATGGTTTTTCACGATTCGGAACACTTCAAAAATGTTCAAATGTGTGTGAAATGTTATGGGACTTAACTGCTAAGGTCATCAGTCCCTAAGCTTACACACAACCTAAATTATCCTAAAGTGAAACACACACACCCATGCCCGAGGGAGGACTCGAACCTCCGCCGGCACCAGCCGCACAGTCCATGATTGCAGCGCCCAAGACCACTCGGCTAATCCCGCGCGGCTCGGAACACTTTATTTCCTCTCTATTTTATGCTTGGCCGCCCATTTGTCGCCACAATCGTCAGTTAACCAAAAGTCATATGCACCATCTGTCTGCGAATTACGTGAACTATGATATGCGTATTATCGGATTTTAACTTTATGTGTGTCGTATTTTTTTAGGTAAATTTGGGGGCCAACCAAGCATTTAATTAAACGAGCGTGGGAATCCGCCTAAAAAGCACACCAGACTACGATCGTTAATCTGCTGCGCGGATTCGATCCGGGTCTGCCTCCCCCCCCCCCCCCCCCCCTCCACCCCTGTGTCCAAGTCAACAAACTGTGCATTAACATGTACAAGCAAGTAACTATTATCATTGCAAAATAAAGAAAATCCCTGGACATTGATCACGTTAATATTCATGTTCAAAATTTACTTTTTTGTTGCAAGTGTGACTGTACAGTACAACATTGTAAGCTGTTTCAGAGTCGGGTTAGAAAGTACGTTTAGTGTGATACAGGAACAACGAAAAGAATGTAATAGTTTTCTGATCCCATGGGGATGCCTGATATCGGTGAGTCCCATTGCATCTCACCATTGGTGCTCTTGATTTCGGTGAGTTCCCTTGTCTCTCACGTTTATGTGCTCGATTTCGGTGAGCTCTGACCATTGGGATGTTTGATTTCGGTGAGTCCCTTTGCCCCTTACCATTCGGGTGCTTGTCTGTCACTATTCTGGTGCTTGATGCTGGTGAGTATGGTTCAAATGGCTCTGAGACAAATGGCTGAGATCATTAGTCCCCTAGAACTTAGAACTACTTAAACCTAACTAACCTAAGGACATGACACATATCCATGCCAGAGGCGGTTCCAGACTGGAGCGCCTAGAACCGCTCGGCCACTCCGGCCGGCGATGATGGTGAGTATGCTCGCGGCATACCACGGAGGTGCCTGGTTTCGTTCAGTATCCATGGCAGTTGCGCCTGTTACTATCAGTTCATGCACATTTTGTCGTATTATAATTGTTGTTGTTGTTTGTATTACGCCAATAGCCGCGTAGCGGCCAGCGCGAGAGTTACGTTGGCTGTCCACACACCATAGTCGAAGGTGGCCACGGAAAACCAAGCATTCCGATGGTTTGGGGACTCACAAAAACTACGTTACCATACTAGTAGCTTATCTGCCAAGATGCCAGTGTTTAGCCATACTATTTTCTCTGTGGAATCACATTTGAGACACTGAAGTAACGTTTGTACATCAGTATCAAACGTTAGAGCACAAGGGTTTACATTTACATTGTAAATGAAATGCAGAATCAAATGCGTCGATTCTTAATTGCAAAAACAGGCACACTTGATATTTGTCTATTGCAACGCTATCTACCACGAAGGGAAACAATGGTTTCTTGGCGTAGAATCCGAATATGCAACAAAAATCGAAAGGGGGCGGGGGGGCTCACCTTTGAAAATGCAGAATTGACCCCGCCCACGAAGGTGGGTTGATAAGAAGGTGCCCAGTTGTGGTACAGGCAGATGGCCCCTTTATTAATATTAACTTTTCACCTGGGACATTTTATTCGTACGCTACATCGTTTTCCAGATACTTAGTTTGAAATTCAAACAAGCAGCCCATATGCACTACTGGCCATTAAAATTGCTACACCATGAAGATGACGTGCTACAGACGCGAAATTTAACCGACAGGAAGAAGATGCTGTGATATGCAAATGATTAGCTTTTCAGAGCATTCACACAAGGTTCGCGCCGGTGGCGACACCTACAACGTGGTGACATGAGGAAAGTTTCCAACCGATGTCTCATACACAAACAGCAGCTGACCAGCGTTGCCTGGTGAAACGTTGCTGTGATGCCCCGTATAAGGAGGGGAAATGCGTACCATCACGTTTCCGACTTTGATAAAGGTCGGATTGTAGCCTATCGTGACTGCGGTTTATCGTATCGCGACACTGCTGCTCGCGTTGGTCGAGATCCAATGACTGTTACCAGAATATGGAATCGGTGGGTTCAGGAGGTTAATAAAGGGCGCCGTGCTGGATCCCTATGACCTCGTATCACTTGCAGTCGATATGACAGGCATCTTATCTGCATGGCTGTAACGGATCGTGCAGCCACGTCTCGGTCCCTGAGTCAACAGATGAGGACGTTTGCAAGACAACAACCATCTGCACGAACAGTTCGACGACGTTTGCAGCACCATGGACCATCAGCTCGGAGACCATGGCTACGGTTACCGTTGACGCTGCCTCACAGACAGGAGCGCCTGCGATGGTGTACTCAACGACGAACCTGGGCGCACGAATTGCAAAACATTTTTTCCGATGAATACACGTTCTGTTTACAGCATCATGATGGTCGCATCCGTGTTTGGCGACATCGCGGTGAACGCACATTGGAAGCGTGTATTCGTCATCGCCGTACTGGCGTATCACCCGGCGTGATGGTATGGGGTGCCATTGGTTACACGTCTCGGTAACCTCTTGTTGGCATTGACGGCACTTTGAACAGTGGACGTTACATTTCAGAAGTGTTACGACCCGTGGCTCTGCCATTCTTTCGATCCCTGCGAAACCCTTAATTTCAGCAGGATAATGCACGACTTGCATGTCCTGTACGGGCCTTTCTGGATACAGAAGATGTTCGAATGCTGCCCTGGCTTGCACATTCTCCAGATCTCTCACCAATTGAAAACGTCTGGTCAATGGTGGCCGAGCAACTGGCTCGTCACAATACGCCAGTCACTACTCTTGATGAACTGTGGTATCGTGTTGAAGCTGCATGTATCTGTACACTCCATCCAACCTCTGTTTGACTCAATGCCCAGGCGTATCAAGGCCGTTATTACAGCCAGAGGTGGTTGTTCTGGGTACTGATTTCTCAGGATGTATGCACCCAAATTGCGTGAAAATGTAATCACATGTCAGTTCTAGTATTATCTGCATTTCTTCTTGGTTTAGCAATTTTAATGGCCAGTAGTGTATATTTACCCAACCTGATGTACCATTTACGTAATCTGGAGCTTAACGTCTTACACGTGACAGGTAAAATCAGTTGACTTCTTCTGAGTGACAAATTTTGATTACGCTGCCGTTTCTATCAGACTGTTAAATGAGTGACATAAACCCCTTCGCCTGCGACCTCTGCTACCCGCCGAACAGACATGGTCTGCAAGTTGCCTGAGCTCCGGCTCGGCAACAGACAGACCCTTCGGAGAGCGAGACGGCATCACAACGGCAGGCACACTGAATCAGTCACGTAGCAAGCTGGATTGTGTGCAAAATACGCCGGAATCCTCAGCCGGCACCACGGAAACATGTGGCGCTATATTTGCCACGAGTAAGACCCATCTCAAGACCAGCGCCACAGTCGGAAGCACTTCTTTCCCACCATGAATCACATGTCGTCCTCTCATCGAGTAGATATTACTCGACTTTTTTACCTGGCTCCGTCGTCACATTTGTGGTATCTTCAGTAACGCTGACAATTTTAAACTGGTTGAGAGTTTGACTGATCAACCTCTCACACAGGCAACTTACTTCACGTTTTACTTGCGAAGTTATTTGAACTGGGGTTTTCCTGTCTCACTTACCTTAAAAGCTGTGGTGATGAACTGACCAACATAATTTGAACATTTTTGCGACAAAAAAGTTAGAATTTTTCGCTGTCGTAGCAGCGCAAAAGAACTAAAACTCCTCAAAACGCACAAGACGCTTTATAATATGACACAATTTCTTTTATATTATACATCGAAATTGTTATCTCTTCCCAAGGTTATTTTGACCGAGAATGTCCCGTCCAGCAGACAGTTCTGTACCACACGAAGGCCGCAAGTCACATAATTTTTTAAGAATGGTAAGAAAACATCCACATGTTATAGTGAGGTGGAGCGTATTCTGAACTAGAAATTTACAACCGTCCTGGAAGAACACAAATTTCTCGCATAGAGGAAAAGCAGCTAGTGTCGAACAAATCTCTCTTTCTCCACTGACGGTTTCTAACAAAAAGTCGTCTTGGTGAGGACAAATGTAGAAACGAAGCTTACGTACCGGGTCCGTCTGGCTACACGTCTGTCTCCCATCACTTACCTGGAAAGAAAGAAAATAGACTGTCACATATGCCGCATAGTATGTACGTAAGCAAGTAGTACTCGACACAAAAAACTGTGCGTTGTTGTGCTGTTGTAGGGTGAACTATCCACATAATAATCAAGGTGTAGGACAAAGGTAAGACTGGCTTTATAGAGATTACTTATTCAGTTCCACTGTTCCTATCACAACCTACATTAAACGTAGGTGCAACACAACACTAAAACGAAGTTGTAATATGTCTTGACATCATCGATGCCCTTGACTGTTAAAAATATCTACTCAGGAAACACTAAACTGACTCAGATACCATCATGGAGATTATTTGCAGTTTTTGGTGTTACGATTGCAAAAGATGTCAATAATCTTAAGTAGTCAGCATATGGATATGATGACAGCGTATATACATGTTCGCCACTTTTCATATTTTTACATTAGGTGAAGCACGAAACGTTCACTATATTTCACTTGAAAATGGCTAAACCGTTAAAATTGTAATACCGAATTATTAAGAAGTAAATTTAACAGTCAATCACAATGATGATGTTACTCGTACTACCGGCCGGGGTGGCCGAGCGGTTCTAGGCGCTACAGTTTGGACCCGCGCGACTGCTACGGTCGCAGGTTCGAATCCTGCCTCGGGCATTGGATGTGTGTGCTGTCCTTAGGTTAGTTAGTTCTAGGGGACTGATGACCTCAGAAGATAAGTCCCATAGTGCTCAGAGCCATTTGAACCATTTTTACTCGTATTTCAGAACTAAAACCAAGTTCCAGAGTTTGATCTTAAGATAATTCAGTCAGTAAATTCTCCATGCGGAGGAAGCAAGTGCGATTCTCCGCCCGGAAGTTATGATTGAAGCCTATGTGTTTCCCTGAATTATGTACATCAAAAGGCAGGAGAGTTTCCTGAACACGAAGCAGTCCACTACATCCTCTGTCCTTATCGAGCGTTTGCTAACGTGCTCTGCCCCCTTCTGTTTCCTCTTTTTTTTTTCATCTCACTGCTCCTCAAAGGCTTATGATTACAATTTTTTTCAATTTCTTTATCTGTAACTTTCGTGTTGTCTTCTGTCGGTTAAATGTGGGGGCTAATGTAGACAGGCAGAGGCGAAAAGCTATGTTCTGTATGAATATACACAGCACATGTATTGGGAACCCAGTCGGCCCCCTATACGCATAATACATCGTGATGCGTTGCCAGAAATAACATTAGCACACCTGCAAAGACGTAGACAGCATTAGTCCGATGACGTCTTATGCCACCTGAGGAATAGCAGATGTACTGATAATGTTTCCGACGTCGTGTAAAAACAGACAGCATAGTGGCACAGTTACGAGAGCGCCATCTGTGTCTTCACTCTAATAGGGGATGCTCACAGCCAGAAGGCCCAGTGTGGTGCAAACGTGTGAAGCAAGCAGGCAACCATGCCACGGAGACGCACCCGTGCTTCCCACAGCCAACTGAGCGAGGTGGAAAGTAGTCAGATTTTGATCTTCTCAGTGGCGGTATGGTCCTTTCGGAGAAGTGACACACAAGATGTTCTGCGACAGTTGAGCAACGATGCTCTATATGTAGTCACGTGAACATTCTCACATCCGTAGACGCCGTTCTGGACGTCCATTCTGCACAGACGCAGCCAGGATCGTCGTGTTGCGAAGGCAACCAGGGCAGATCGTACAGCTACCACAGCACAGGTGAGAAAGCTTGTGAGCCCAAACCTGTCAACACGAACTGTTCCGAATAGGTTATTAGCAGTGGAACTACTGGTATAGCCTCTAGACCCGTCTTCCACTCACGCCACAGCATCACCTTGCACAGCTCCACATGCCGTCAAGGGATCACTTGAAAGATGGAAAGGCGACTCTTAGTAATCAGTGATAGGAGGAGATTCTGCCTGCTCGCAAGCGATGCGCTCGGTACGTGCGGGGTGTTCTTGCAACAGGAAGATGATACGATTTACCAACGGGATACCGCTCGCCCACACACTGACGGTGAAACTCAACGTGCTCCGCAAGGCGTGCAGCAAATTCTCTGCACAGCACGACCACTTGACATGAATCCAGTCGAGCACGTGTGGTGTATGATGAAACGAGAAGTGGCTGGTGCGACACGTCAACCAACAACTCTTTACAGAACGACGTGAACAGGTCGAGCAGGAGTGGAATGACACATCCAAGGGACAGTATTCGCCATCTGTACCATGGACTCGATATCAGCCGTGGAGGCTAAACCACGTACGAATACAGCTGCCTTAGCATTTGTCGTCACCTGGTACCTCAGAACCGCTTGTGCTGTTGATCTGTAAATGTAATCATTTCATGTACTCCATATGCACTGTTGGAACAATAAATCTTGGATTTTTAGACAACATAGTTGTATGGAGATAAACAGCGATTGATTTACTTATAGTCAATTGTTCAAAATGACAGTCACTATCGCGCTACTTATTTTGCCGCCAACCGGTTTCAACCCGCGATGGGGTCATCTTCAGGGAAATTTACGCTGTAAATTATATTATTAGTAAATAATCACGTACGTAATCTACAAGCAATTAGCCAAAGTTACATAAATAAACAGATTTTTATACCCATTTGGTCGCCCGCTGGAGTCGTCAGCCTGCCTGTGCACGGTTGGTAACTATGCGTGGTTGGCTCTCTGCACGAGCTTAAATAACGGCCAACAACACGTGGGCAGACGGTAACGCCCTCCACGGTCACCAACGGTAGTTACATGCTTAAGCAAGAAATCGTGAATTTTAAAGTTTGTTCCTGTTGTAATATAAAACATAATAAATTATAATAATAAATATAACTAATTAAACCTCGAGAAATTTACAATTATTACCTGAATTTTAAATAATTGTAAATTTCTCGAGGTTTAATTAGTTGTATTTACTATTTATTATGTTTTATGTTACAACAACGTAAATTTACAGTGTAAATTGCCCTGAAGATGACCCCATCGCGGGTTGAAACCGGTTGGCGGCAAAATAAACAATGCGATTATGACTGTCATTTTGAATAAATGAGAATAAATCTTGGACTGGAAACCTCTGCAAGGGTGTACTAATTTTTTTCCGGCGCCGTATGTTAAGACGAAACGAAACAAACTGTAAAGTAATTACAGTAGCTTCACATGTAGTGTGGCAACAAATGCGATTAGACTAAGATTCCACTACTAAAATCGTTGTTCTGTAATCCGTAAATGTCTGTTATAATTCTACTTTCGCTTCCATTGGAAACATGTACAATATAATATTCATGAAAATGTAGCTTGATGGCAAAAGTCTGCAGATTACTGGGGCGGGCAAGTGATTTTTGAGATGGCTGATATTCCCTGGAAAGTCGTTGATACGTCCTTCCGGTATAAGCAGGTAAAGAAAATGAGATTTATGTCTTCCTCTTCACCGCAGTTGACAGTATGATGTCGATGCGATAGAGGCGGTGTCTGAATGGACCGTGACTAAACATCACGTGGGTGTCATACAATGACTGAGACAAGCCGACCGAAGCTGAAGCTTGGGAAACCACGGTCTGGTCTGCATCGTTGTTATCATGGCGTATCTCACTCTCTCGTGACTGGGTTCTTTAACTCGTGGATCCACTCTACGGATGAGGCCTGTCTGAATTATATTTGCCCCCGGAAATAACTTTACTTCCTACAATATCAGCTACGTCTTTCAATGGCTTTTATCCAACAAATTCCGATGTCGTGTCTGTGCATCCAGCTATGAAAAAAGCAATTTCCATTTCCTAAGTTTTTAATCAAGTTGAAAGATTTAGAGTCTGGCAGAATGATGGCATGCTTGTCTGGCCAAACACTGTAACATCCAAGCACTGTTGTCATGAAGGTTGCGTAATTACTCATGTTTGCTTTTGCTTCATTTCGTCGCATTGCGGCTCAGATAGCGCATCCAGGGCCATATGGGATCTTTGACCCATCCGTATATAATGATAAGGTTTGCGAACAGCCTGTTAGTAATTCACTGAACTGAGCTCCGCATTCCGCTACTGTACGAAAAGATACACACACATGTGACTAAACAAAAAGATGCGGTCGCAGAATCCTTGCTCGTTGACTGAATTTGACGGTTACAGCGGCGTTACTTAGAAAAATACTGAAATTACTGAGCAAGTAAAATAAATTCAAGAGGTAAGATAAGACCCTGCCAGCAAACGCGTAAAGCAAAGGCAAACACTACGGAGCTAAACTACCTGCCTGCAGCCGGGCAAAATTTCCGCCTCAGTCAACATTATCGACTGCTAACAGAACACTCCGGCTGCGGCAGTGAAAGCTGCCAGTACATCAGTGCTACCTCAGGCGCCCTAAGGTACAAACAAAACTGGCGAAATAACGCGTTAAATAATACTACACCCAGATGCCGAGGGAGACCAAATATTTGGTTCGCCCTCTGCTAATAACGAACTATATAAATGCATTGCTCATTACTGCTCTGCACCGGACTCGATCAGCAACGAACGATAGGAAGGAGGATAAGCAACATCTCACATTGCACGATGTGGCGTACGAGTCCCACATCACCAGACTGTGCACCAGATTCGTCACGTAAGCTGTTTTCGTAATTACCAAACATACATTTGTTTTGAAGTACTGTAACAAATTTTGAATGGCTTCATATCCGTAGACCATCCATAAGTGACAAGAATATATCGGAAACTACAAATCAATGACAGTTGTTTAAAAGTGTGAAAGCCAACTAAAGCACAGATTCAATAACAACAATGTTTTGCACTTTAAAATTAATGTTGATTGTACATTTGTAATTATCTAAGTCTGTCGTGTGTGTGTGTGTGTGTGTGTGTGTGTGTGTGTGTGTGTGTGTGAGGGGGTGGAAGCAGTGAAGTAACTGATGACAGTGAAAGAGGAAAGTGGAAGCATAAGGAAGCAGGAGCGAAAATAATGCAAAACTGTAAATTTATTATATCCATTGTGAATGACGACTTGGAACTGTGATTTACATTGGCGATTTATGTACGTAAGACATGCAATAAGACCATTCTTGAATTTGCTACCGTTAACTAGTTTTCGAGCCACTGCAGGCTTATCAACAGACGGAGTTATTGGAGGAGGTATTTTATGGACCATGTCCAGCTAGACGTCATGATCCATAAAATAACCTTTGTGTGTATCACCACCTGTTGACAGGCCTGCAATTGCTCGAACATTAATGGTAGCACATAATGGCCAGCGGTAACACCGGTTCCCAGCAGATCACCGAAGATAAGCGCTGTCGGGCTGGGCTAGCACTTCGAAGGGCGACCATCCGGTCTGCCTAGCACTGTTGGAAAACGGGGTGCACTCAGCCACTGTGAGGCAAAATGAGGACTACATGAATGAAAAATAGCGGCTCCGGTCTCGTAAACTGACATAAGGCCGGGAGAATGGTGTGCTGACCACATGCCCCTCCATATCCGCACCCAGTGACACCAGTCGGTACCGTTGAGCCTTCCAAGGCCTGTTGAGACGCAGAGAGTTTTAGCATATCATACGTACATAAACAGCTAATATAAAAAGAAGACAAATCCTCAAATATTGAGGTCAGATAAAAAATACAAGTTACTGACGCGTCTGGCTTTCCATAATAAAAAGATATTTGGTAAATTTATCACGAAACGCCTGGGTAGAAATACAATTCCTATCAAGCAAACAAACACGTAGGTCTTTCGAGTTGACGCCACTTCGGCGACTTTTGTGTCGATGGGGATGAAATGATGATGATGAGGAGAACACAACACCCAGTCCCTGAGCGGAGAGCGACCCAACCTGGAATCGAACCCGGGCCGTTAGGTGTGACATTCCGTCGCGCTGACCACTCAGCTACCAGGGGTGGGCATTTTCAACTTGTAAACATAATTATAGATCAGAGCAATGACTGAGAATCGCCGTTTTACCTGGGATTTATAGATTTATAAGTAGCTTAAAACATCGTGGTGAGTGTTACTAGTTTGTCAAATGCTGACTGCCACCTCGCAGCAGTATCATTTATAAAATGATAAAATGAAGCTTCATATGTCATCGCTACACAGAATGAATACGGAGGTAAATCGGAATAGTGTATGACGATGTTGCTATTAGATGGTGTTAAACTAACCCAGCTGTGAGAAATAAACGTGTTTGGACTATTTTACATCTCTGTTTTTTTCGGTACTTCCATACAGAATTTGGTATTTGTGCCTGCATAGCTGAGTGTTTGATACTAACTTCAGACCAAAACTTACGTTCCTTCAGTTTGTGTGCGAAATACATTTTTTTGCAGAACGATTTAGATATTAACTGACGGAGACAAAAAGTGGTATATCATAAAAACATTGACAGAACGCTACCAAGCAGATGTCCGATGTTCCCACGCATGTAGGATAGGTTGATTAAGATTCCAGTTAGTTGAGTCTCTTTGTGATTTCTCCCCAGTCACTAAAATTTTCTACCCTTCCAACATTGCTGAATTTCGTTTTCTGTTTGTTAAGTACTGGTAGAAGCCGACCTCCGGGAAGATCAGTTTGGATTCCGTACAAATGTTGGAACACGGGAAGCAATACTGACCCTAGGGCTTATCTTAGAAGCTAGATTAAGAAAAGGCAAACCTACGTTTCTAGCATTTGTAGACTTAGAGAAAGCTTTTGACAATGTTGACTGGAATAATCTCTTTCAAATTCTGAAGGTGGCAGGGGTCAAATATGGGTAGCGAAAGGCTGTTTACAATTTGTACAGAAAGCAGATGGCAGTTATAAGAGTTGAGGGACATGAAAGGGAAGCAGTGGTTTGGAAGGGAGTGAGACGGGGTTGTAGCCTCTCCCCGATGCTATTCAATCTGTATATTGAGCAAGCAGTAAAGGAAACAAAAGTTCGGAGTAGGTATTAAAATCCATGGAGAAGAAATAAAAACTTTGAGGTTCGCCGATGACATTGTAATTCTGTCAGAGACAGCAAAGGACGGAAGGGCAGTTGAACGGAATAGACAGTGTCTTGAAAGGGGGATATAAGATGAACATCAACAAAAGCAAAACAAGGATAATGGAATGTAGTCTAATTAAGTCGGGTGATGCTGAGGGAATTAGATTAGGAAATGAGGCACTTAAAGTAGTAAAGGAGTTTTGCTATTTGGGGAGCAAAATAACTAATGATGGTCGAATTATGGAGGATATAAAATGTAGACTGGTAATGGCAAGGAAAGCGTTTCTGAAGAAGAGAAATTTGTTAACATCGAGTATAGATTTAAGTGTCAGGTAGTCGTTTCTGAAAGTATTTCTATGGAATGTAGCCATGTATGGAAGTGAAACATGGACGATAAATAGTTTGGACAAGAAGAGAATAGAAGCTTTGGAAAATGTGGTGCTACAGAAGAATGCTGAAGATGTATTGAAAAGAATTGGGGAGAAGAGGAGTTCGTGGCACAACTGGACAAGAAGAAGGGATAGCTTCGTAGGACATGTTCTGAGGCATCAAGAGATCACAAAATTAGCATTGGAGGGCAGCGCGGAGGGTAAAAATCGTAGAGGGACACCAAGAGATGAATATACTAAGCAGATTCAGAAGGATGTAGGCTGCAGTAGGTACTGGGAGATGAAGCAGCTCGCACAGGATAGAGTAGCATGGAGAGCTGCATCAAACCAGACTCAGGACTGAAGATCACAACAACAACAACAAGTATGATTCAAGTCATCTACGTGTAAGGATCATTAAAAATTACCAACTGACGATACTTTATTATTTAAGTCTTATAATATTTGACGAGTGAATAGCATTGTCAGTGCAATTCAAACTGTGATATGCTAAGTAAATTGTTTATGAGTGCATTGCTTTTCTGGAAAAAGATGTCAGGGAGGGGAGTTGATGATAATTATTTAAGACTTCCTTTTCACCTTTCTTGGGAAATAGTTTAACGATTGCAGATTTTATTCTGTCTGGAAAAATTCAATGTGGCAATATGCATTGCATGTATCACTGAGGACATTACCTATTAACTAATCCACATGCAAGCTTATTTTCAGTACTTGCTGTGCAAGAGGAAGTATTGTTTGAGTGTACGGCGGCTGTTGGGTGGGGGGTGCAACATGCCCGTAGGACGTCCACATGTAGCCTAGTGCGATATTCCCAGCTTTTAATCACATGGGAGAGTCATGCTGACAGATCGCACACGCTGTTGTCTGCAGCGCACTGACTCACAGCGGGTCGTGACGAGATGGGCTCAAGGCAACACTGCGGCAACAAGAGCAGGCAGAAGTCAATCCAGAAGGACTAAACCATGAGGGGATCGCAGGACGAATAGGGGAATAGTCGCCGTGAACTGTTGAGAGCAGATCACTGCAAACTGGGTTCAGATCTCGTGTTGCCGCACTCCGTTTACTGCTGACGACACTCCACAGACAACAGATACCTGCGTCGAGTAGAGTCAGACTCAACTGGGACAATGTAATTGTCTGTTTGTGTCGATCAGATCGACGCCAACGCACCTGTAGATGACCTGGAGACAGGTCACAGCAAGCAGCATTGTTCGAGACATATACCTCTCAAACTGCTGAAATCATGGTTTATGAGGAGCTACTGAATATCACAACAGCACTGAACCGGTAATTGTTGAATGGAGGCTGAATACTTGCCAGTATGCAGAAAGAACGGTAAACCTTGTTGTCGCGCCCTTCATGACCTTAGTACCAAATGGTATATTACAGCAGGATAACACAAGACCTATACATTGCAACTCACACCAGAAACGCCTTGAGGAATTTACGAATCACTGACTGGCCAGTCCGGCATATCTGGGACGCGTTGGGAAGACGTACTCTTTCACACCAGTCCACAGCCAGCAACAGTCATTAAATAACTCAGCATGGCAAGGAATACCTCAAGATGACAATCAGAGGCTGCTTGATTCAATGCCACAATGAATACACGATCGTCTTCGCCCCCACAAGGGTTAAAACTTACGCTCAAAAAATGGTTCAAATGGCTCTGAGCACTATGGGACTTAACATCTGTGGTCATCAGTCCCCTACAACTTAGAACTTCTTAAACCTATCTAACCTAAGGACACCACAGACATCCATGCCCGAGGCAGGATTCGAACCTGCAACCGTAGCAGTCGCGCGGTTCCGGACTGAGCGCCTAGAACCGCTAGACCACCGCGGCCGGCACTTACGCTCATGTTGATAGCGGACATAATTGGCGAATGGAATGAAATGGATTTAATGGATGGAATGAGTGGATTTATCAGTTGTTGTGTGATCAACAACTCCACGAAGTTTGATAAGTATTACACTGATGATCCATGCTATAACACTCTACTTTTACGCTAGTACGTCAACAAAATTTTAGAGTGTTTAAGGAGACAAAAGAAATCCATTTTTATGTGTTAAAAATTTCACAGGTGCATCGTTTCCCGCCGCGCGAGGTAGCCGTGCGGTCTGAGGCGCCTTGTCACAGTCCGTCCGTCGGAGGTTCGAGTCCTCCCTCGGCCATGGATGTGTGTGTGTGTGTGTGTGTGTGTGTGTGTGTGTGTGTGTGTGTGTGTGTGTGTCGTCCATAGCGTAAGTTAGTTTAAGTTAGATTAAGTAGTGTGTAGGCTCGGGGACCGATGACCTCAACAGTTTGGTCCCATAAGACCTTACCAAAAAGTTTCCAATTTTTCCACCATTTTCCGGCTAGGAGCCGATGAAGGTTTTGGCACTAGTGATGTTCAGAGACTTTTTCAAAGTGCCCTGTGATGAAAATATCATTTTAGAAATGTTGGTGAAAATGTCACACGTTTACATTAGTGCACAACTGGTGCCTGCGTGCTAATGATTGTGTGATCCGCTCAAAACAACGAGGTGTTTCACAGATAATGCCTGCAGTGTCAGCCAAACGGCAACCAGATTTTTTGGTGTGTGTTAGTGTCCCGTACACCGAACACCAGTTACGCGTTAGTGAAAAGGGGCGAAATTTTCAGTAACATCTCTAAAAGAATAATCATCACACAGCAGTTTGACCATCGTCACTGAACATCACTATCGTTAAAACATGCATTTACGCCTAGTGGGAAAGCGGTGTACCTGTGACATTTTTGTCACATAAAAATGAAATTCTTTTATCTCCTCTGAGCAGTCAAAAATTTTTAAACTTTTTTTTTTTTTTACATCTTCATTGTAGGTGTCCACATATCACTTCCAGATTTCAAAAATTCCTGTGACAGCATACACCGACAGATACTCCTAAATGCTTGAAATAATGTGTTGCAAACCACCAGCTATACGAATACAACTCTGTTCTTCTACCGGTTTCGATTTACATAAACAACAACGCGATAAACAAAATGTAGGAGACACAGACAAATACAGAAAAATGTACTGAAAACTTATACTTCTAAGGTTACTTACAAAGCCGGCCAGAGTGGCCGAGCGGTTCTAGGCGCTACAGTCTGGAGCCGCGCGACCCCTACGGCCGCAGATTCGAATCCTGCCTCGGGCATGGATGTGTGTGATATCCTTAGGTTAGGTAGGTTTAAGTAGTTCTAAGTTCTAGGGGACTGATGACCTCAGAAATAGAGTCCCATAGTGCTCAGAGCCATTTGAACCAGTTTTGTTACTTAAAAAGCTGGACATCGGTGAATTACATATGCATATCAATAAAATGACACCTCGCTATAAACTTGCATCTGTCTTGGCTCACATAATATTTGCTAATCATTACTGCAACTTATGTCAGAATATCACGGTTACGAACTTGAAATATGGCAATCACAAACGACAGGTTACGTCTTATTTCATGAACAAATGGCAAAGATAGTATAAGTGGAACTCACAAAAACATATCATCAACAAGGTTCAAAGAGTGTGGTCAGAAATAATAATTGACTGTACAGTCTGATACTCAGTGTCAACAGATATGGTGTATACGTATTATCATTAATCAGTATGTCTCCACGCAGTTAAAGAAGACAACAGCAAAAAGTGAGTACAGAGTGTCATTCATATGCAAAATTTAGTGTATGTATGCGCCGATTTGTCAATGACGTACGTACTCGTAAAAACGTATATAACGAGGGAATCTGAAATGCCGTCGAGGTTTGATTAAACTTTACGTTGTGTAAAGACCAATGTAGAAAAAACTAAAAATCTTAACGTGCACACTGGACCGAGAAGAGCACCCCATTTCACCTAGTTTATTTAACCTCGTCTTAGGGGAGACCTATAGACAATAAACTAAAGTCCACAACGGATCCAACTGCAGGACGTGAACATTACTATACTAGCCGACGCAGATACGTTTGCATTGATGAGGAGTTCCAAAGCAGACGTCATCATAATGACGCAAAATTGTTAAAAAATCGCTCAGAAATCAGGATTACATGTTAACGAAGAAAAGAGAAAATATTTGGTCATCAGTAAGAAAATCCGAAAAGACGAACATTTGGCTGCAGATGGATCCACATTCGAGACAGTTGACTGCTTCAAGTACTGAGCGAGTTTTTTTTTGTAATAACAACAACAGAACTGTTATAAAAATACATGCTCCTATATCAAGATCGAACAAAACACTTTCCATTTTTATCAAAATCTTAAAAGATTACTTAGTACTACCTTCAAAATCTGCTTGTAGCAATCGACTGTTATACCGGTAGCATTACACGGATATGAAGCATTAATATTTAGAAAGAACGATGAAGGAAAACTGTAATATTGGAAAGAAAAATACTCAGAAATTTTTTTGCGTCTGTTTATGATGAATATAACAGGGAATGCGGCATTAAAAAAAAAGAAAGAGGAATTACGAGTGTTGTACAATCACTGTTACATCAAACAATACTGTCGGAGGAACATCCGCAACTGAGCATTACATAAGCGGTTGATGACAAAAAAGACCGATCTCTTGTTTATTTTCAGTATAACACCTGATGATGGGCATATAAGAACCCGAAAGCGGTCATGTTCTACATAAAAAGAACCTTACAACTGAAGCGGTATTTGCAGCCTCTACCGTAACATCGTCGAAGTGCTAAAGAAGTGAAGGTTGAACGGTACAGGCTATATAGAAAGAATGACGGAGAACAGAATACCTAGAACAGCATCCAGCAGGACAATTGGCAGAACGAGAGGAAGACGACGGTCCAAATTAGGTGGCGAGATAACGTCCGGAGGACACAGCTAGTATGAACGTCAACTGCAAGTGAACAAACAGCACATTCAGCAGAAACAATTGGCAGAAGCTCGTAGAGCAGGCGTATTGTCGATAACGCTACATGTAAAGAAAAATATTGTTTCTACACCCTGTATAATCCAGTATTGTTATGAAACATAATTGAAAAACGTTGAAATTGTGAAACTTCCAGGCAGATTAAAACTGTACCGGACAGAGACTCGAACTCGGGACCCTTGCCTTTCGCGGGCAAGTGCTCTATCAACTGAGCTACCCAAGCACGACTCACACCCTCTCCTCACAGCTTTACTTCTGCCAGTACCTCGTCTTCTACCTTGAAAACTTTACAGAAGCTCTCCTGCGAACCTTGCATAACTAGCACTCCTGAAAGAAAAGATATTGAGGAGACATGGCTTAGTCACAGCCTGGGGGATGTTTCCAGAATGAGATTTTCACTCTGCAGCAGAGTGTGCGCTGATATGAAACTTCCTGGCAGATTAAAACTGTGTGCCGGACCGAGACTTGGGAACTTTGCCTTCCGCTGTGAGGTCCGGCACACAGTTTTAATCTGCCAGGAAGTTTCATATCAGCGCACACTCCGCTGCAGAGTGAAAATCTCATTCTGGACGTTGAAATTGTGCTGTGGAACTCTGCACAAACACACAAACATACATCATTTTTGTGATCTACACAGGCCAGACGCAAAGTCATTGAATTGGTGACCACACACACACGCACACACACACACAGAGAGAGAGAGAGAGAGAGAGAGAGAGAGAGAGAGAGAGAGAGGGAGGGAGGGAGGGAGATAGGGGGGAAGGGGGGAAAGAGAGAGTAACGTAGACAAAGACAGGAGGAGAGATAGAGACGGGGTAGAGGGAAAGGAGAGAGAGGAACAGGAGAGAGGGGGAGAGGGGGGAGAGAGAGGAGATAGGAGAGGGGAGCAGAGAGAGATGGGGAGAGGGGTAGAGAGAGGGAGAGAGGGGAGCGAGAGAGAGAGAGAGAGAGAGAGGGGGGAGAGAGGGAGCGAGAGAGAGAGGGATGGGGAGAGAGGAATTTGCCACAGGAGTAGTCCTGCTCTCCTGCTGAACAGCCGGCCTGAGTGGTCGAGCGGTTCTAGGCGCTAGAGTCTGGAACCGCGCGACCGCTACGGTTGCAGGTTCGAATTCTCCCTCGGGCATGGATGTGTGTGATGTCCTTAGGTTAGTTAGGTTTAAGTAGTTCTAAGTTCTAGGGGACTGATGTCCTCAAATGTTGTCCCATATTGCTCAGAGCCATTCGAAGCATTTTTTTCTCCTGCTGAAAACTAGTAATGCAATCCCGAAATACCAACTCCGGTTTCTTGTCCGTCACGCCTAACAGCTGCGACCGCCCGTCCGCAGCAAGGAGACACTCGCAACCAGCATCTCGCCCGGAGTCAGCTGTGGCAGTCGCGCTTACGTTCTGTATGCAGGCTACGACATCGGCAGCTGGTTCTCAGGGCCATACATTTCAATCGTGCGGTGCTTGCTACAGTGGTGTGGTAGCAGCGGCCTCGCCGGATTAGAAACAGCTGCGCCAGTACCCTAAAGTTAAAAATAATCAAGAAATCTGTAAACAATTTCCGATGCGTTACAATAACAGGATGTTATCGTATTGAATTTTTACCCTGCAGCGAACTGTACGTTGATTTCAAACTTCCAGCCAAAGGAGAAGCATGTGCCGGACCGGGACTCGAACCCAGAATCTTTGCCTTTCCTAGGCAATAGCCCAGCCGACGGAGCTACTCCAGCACGATTTCCGATCCGCCGACGCAGCTTTAATTCCATCAGTATCTCTTTTGCAGCTTCCAAACTTCTCCATAGTGTTCTTTCTTCGAAGAGTGCTAGATGCACAAGATATGCGCAGAGTTCCTGTGAAGTTGGGAGAGTAAGAGATGAAGGACTGACGGAAGTAAAGCTGTGAGGGCTGATCGATACTCCTGAATAGATAGCTCAATTGGCAGGGTAACGATCCGTGAAAGGCAAAGTTTTAATGTGGCAGAATAATTCATAGTATTACCTGTTTGGGTTACAAAAGTACCGAAACGACTTTCTAAAAGCCTTTGTAGCACATGAAATACACCTCGCCGGATTTGGTAAAAGTCCAAAGCACAGTAAAAGAAAAGAGACGTAAATTCAGTTGGATAATTCTTTCAAATTGTCGAAAGATAAAAGAGAAATTCTTTTTGACATCAATTTCTACTCATCATTCAATAAATTGGGCACCCATCAAGGTTCACACAGCTAACCTATCACGCGAACACGTAATGTGTTCTTTTTCCATTTACTGCTATGACGTCAGCTTGTGAAACAGTTTCACAACTGCAGTACTGAAACAAGCAAAGGCCGATTGTACGGACAAGGTCAGTGCTTGGAAGGCTGTTGCAGACTGTAATGTCTGTCTTTGGTTCGTAATCTGTACTTGCTTCACATTTAAGGTTTTGGATACGTCATACGGCGACGTATTATTGCCAGTAAGAGCCGTTTGATCCCAAACAAGCCATGTTTGTGGGATATTTCTCCATTAACGTACTTCTGCACACTTGAAATAGGGCAGTTTACAAAAGAACCGTTATGTTACTCTCATTACACAGCAACTCAGAAATTTCAAGGTATTTGTCTGGAGTGTAACATTCTACGGAAGTGAAAGTTGAATGATAAGCAGTTCAGACAAGTCGAGAGCACAAGTTTTTGAAATGTGTTTCCGCAGAAGAATCTCGAAGAATAGATTGTTAGATCGGAATCGACCTATGGGAAAAATAAATTTATAGCATTACTTGACTGTAAAAAGGGATCCATTGATAAGACACATGGCGAAGCATCAAGGATTAATCACTTTGTTAATCGAGTGAAGCTTGGGAGGCGACAGTTTTAGTGGGAGACCTAGGCATGAATACGGTAAACTAGCTCAAATGGATGTAGGTTGCAGAAGTCATTCGGAGATGAATACACTCAGAGAGGATAGACTAGAGTGAAAATACCTCACAGCAATCTTCGGAATGAAAATCGCAAGTATGGGAAAATCGCAAGTATGAGAAAATCGCAAGTATGGGAAAATCGCAAGTATGGGAAAATCGCAAGTATGGGAAAATCGCAAGTATGGGAAAATCGCAAGTATGGGAAAATCGCAAGTATGGGAAAATCGCAAGTATGGGAAAATCGCAAGTATGGGAAAATCGCAAGTATGGGAAAATCGCAAGTATGGGAAAATCGCAAGTATGGGAAAATCGCAAGTATGGGAAAATCGCAAGTATGGGAAAATCGCAAGTATGGGAAAATCGCAAGTATGGGAAAATCGCAAGTATGGGAAAATCGCAAGTATGGGAAAATCGCAAGTATGGGAAAATCGCAAGTATGGGAAAATCGCAAGTATGGGAAAATCGCAAGTATGGGAAAATCGCAAGTATGGGAAAATCGCAAGTATGGGAAAATCGCAAGTATGGGAAAATCGCAAGTATGGGAAAATCGCAAGTATGGGAAAATCGCAAATATAGGAATATCGCAAATATGGGAAAAACAGAAATATGTAAAAAATATGGGAAAATCGCACATATAAGAGAAATGCAAATATGGGAAAAACGCAAATATGGGAAAACCGCAAATATGGGAAAAAAGCAAATACGGGAAAAAAGCAAATACGGGAAAAACGCAAATATGGGAAAATCGCAAATATTGGAAAAATGCAAATATTGGAAAAAGGCAAATATTGGAAAAAGGCAAATATGGGAAAACGGCAAACATCGGAAAATCACAAAAATTGGAAAATCGCAAATATGGCAGAAGAGAATCTTGTGGGACAACTTGACTAGAAGAAGGAATCGGTTGGTAGGATGGGTTCATGAGTAATGCGAAAAACGCAAATATGGGGAAAACGCAAATATGGGGAAAACGCAAATATGGGAAAAACGAAAATATGGGAAAATCGCAAATATGGGACAAACGCAAATATGGGACAAACGCAAAAATGGGAAAACCGCAAGGGGAAACCTCAAAAATCGGAAAATCGCAAAAATCGGAAAATCGCAAATATGGCAGAAGAGAATTTTGTGGCACAACTTGACTAGAAGAAGGAATCGATTGGTAGGATGGGTTCATGAGTAATGGGAAAAACGCAAATATGGGAAAAACGCAACAACAACACTGCGGTTTACTCATTTGAACTCATTACTTGTATTGATATTAGTTTTGATTGGCTAGCGTTGCTGTTCTACATGTGGCACCGCCACAGAAGAAAATTTAATAGACATAATTCCTGTCTTTGTGAAAGCATGAAAAACTATCTTCTCGTTATTTTATTTCTCCAGAAATTATTTTCTGACAGAAATAATTAGCAACTGTTAGGAACCCCGCATACACTTGATTCGTAAACGGCATGGGAAATACCATCGTAAAATAGAGACTGGATAATAGCTAGAAAAGTAAAACACTATCGAAACAAGATGTACCGAAGCAATATCTCAACTGGATCTCAAAATTCTCGAATTGGAGCCTAGGGTATCCCACGTAACAGGAAACATTTATCGTAATTACTAAGTACGGAGACACGTGTTAGCCTTCTCTGTACAATACATTACATCAGCAGCACTCCCATGGAGAGAGCCCCCTGGAATGTGGAAACCAGTTACGGATGAACATTTTATTCCAGTACAACGCAGTGAAACGACTGAATATTACGAAATTTTTCTCATTTTCCTGCGACAACCATTACATAGCCATTTCAAAGTACAGGCACCAATTTCGACCAGCCAGTAATCATCACACTGTCTGAATAAAATCACATGCTGCAAGTGGTGATGTAAGTACATCGTAATATATTTATGTTGGCAGCACAAGGGAGGGCAGTTTTACGTCAGCGTCACAGAATGTGTATTTAGTGTGACGATGACCACTGCCTGGTCAAAAACAGTTCCTGCGTTTTCAAATGATTTATTGAGCGTAGACACAAGAAAACAGAGCATAATCATCGAATAACATAATAAGTGCTAATCGATATCCATGTCCACATCCATATCCACACTAATATTATAATCGCGAAAGTAGCTCTGTCTGTTATGCTTCCACGACTAAACTGCTCAATAGATTTTGATGAAATTTGGTACTGAGATACCTCGAACGCTGAAGAAGAACATAGGCTACATTAGAAAGTGTGTAGTGCAAGACATTTACTGATTTGAAGCGTGTAAAGTCAAATGTGGAAAAAATACTCTTTTGAAGTTTATTATAATTGTGAAAGGATTTTTTGTTTGTTTGCAACGTTCTACATAACACCATTCAAAGCAGTGAATACAATACTTGTACGATCCTAAACTTGTTTAATCCATACTCGCATTGTGACCTGATAGTCAAGGGAATGCAGGATTGAGTTACGATTGTGGACGGGATCGTAATCAGTTACTATTGGTTGCCTTTTAGAGTTACACACATTTATTTTTAAAACAGTAATTCCAGACTCAACAATAAGTAAAAAATACCAAACGTTATTAATGAATGAATAAACAGCTGCGTAAATAATAGTGTTTTCAGTGTGTTAAAATTTAACAAATCGCCATAAAATACAGATAATGTTTAAAAAAGAAGCCACTGTGCTCACGGCTGAAGGCCTTACACACCAAGAATGGCGATAACTTAATAATGTTTAAGAAATTGCTGCAATTACGACTTACAGGTACTGAAATATTAAAAAGTAAGAGTAGAAGAAAAGGTTACAGGAGAATATGGGCTTGGGACAAGGAATGAAAGAGGAGAAAGACTAATTGAGTTCTGTAACAAGTTTCAGCTAGAAATAGCGAATACCCTGTTCAAGAATCACAAGAGGAGTTGGTATTGGTATACTTGGAAAAGGCCGGGAGATACGGGAAGATTTCATTTAGATTACATCATGGTCAGACAGAGATTCCGAAATCAGATACTGGATTGTAAGGCGTACCCAGGAGCAGATGTAGACTCAGATCACAATATAGTAGTGATGAAGAGTAGGCTGAAGTTCAAGACTTTAGTCAGGAAGAATCAATACGCAAAGAAGTGGGAGACGGAAGTACTAAGGAATGACGAGATACGTTTGAAGTTCTCTAACGCTATAGATACAGCAATAAGGAATAGCGCAATAGGCAGTACAGTTGAAGAGGAATGGACATCTCTAAAAAGGGCCATCACAGAAGTTGGGAAGGAAAACATAGGTACAAAGAAGGTAGCTGCGAAGAAACCATGGGTAACAGAAGAAGTGGAAATAATACATTGAAAGCCTCTATGAGGGTGAAGATTTGTCTGATGTGATAGAAGAAGAAACAGGAGTCGATTTAGAAGAGATAGGGGATCCACTATTAGAATCGGAATTTAAAAGAGCTTTGGAGGACTTACGGTCAAATAAGGCAGAAGGGATAGATAACATTCCATCAGAATTTCTAAAATCATTGGGGGAAGTGGCAACAAAACGACTATTCACGTTGGTGTGTAAAATATATGAGTCTGGCGATATACCATCTGACTTTCGGAAAAGCATCATCCACACATTTCCGAAGACGGCAAGAGCTGACAAGTGCGAGAATTATCGCACAATCAGCTTAACAGCTCATGCATCGAAGCTGCTTACAAGAATAATGTGCAGAAGAATGGAAAAGAAAATTGAGAATGCGCTAGGTGACGATCAGTTTGGCTTTAGGAAAAGTAAAGGGACGAGAGAGGCAATTCTGACGTTACGGCTAATAATGGAAGCAAGGCTAAAGAAAAATCAAGACACTTTCACAGGATTTGTCGACCTGGAAAAAGCGTTCGACAATATATAATGGTGCAAGCTGTTCGAGATTCTGAAAAAAGTAGGGCTAAGCTATAGGGAGAGACGGGTCATATACAATATGTACAACAACCAAGAGGGAATGATAAGAGTGGACGATCAAGAACGAAGTGCTTGTATTAAGAAGGGTGCGAGACAAGGCTGTAGCCTTTCGCCCCTACTCTTCAATCTGTACATCGAGGAAGCAATGATGGAAATAAAAGAAAGGTTCAGGAGTGGAATTAAAATACAAGGTGAAAGGATATCAATGATACGATTCGCCGATGACATTGCTATCCTGAGTGAAAGTGAAAAAGAATTAAATGAATTGCTCAACGGAATGAACAGTCTAATGAGTACACAGTATGGTTTGAGAGTAAATCGGAGAAAGACGAAGGTAATGAGAAGTAGTAGAAATGAGAACAGCGAGAAACTTAACATCAGGATTGATGGTCACGAAGTCAATGAAGTTAAGGAATTCTGCAACCTAGGCAATAAAATAACCAATGACGGACGGAGCAAGGAGGACATCAAAAGCGGACTCGCTATGGCAAAAAAGGCATTTCTGGCCAAGAGAAGTCTACTAATATCAAATACCGGCCTTAATTTGAGGAAGAAATTTCTGAGGATGTACGTCTGGAGTACAGCATTGTATGGTAGTGAAACATGGATTGTGGGAAAACCGGAACAGAAGAGAATCGAAGCATTTGAGATGTGGTGCTATAGACGAGTGTTGAAAATTAGGTGGACTGATAAGGTAAGGAATGAGGAGGTTCTACGCAGAATCGGAGAGGAAAGGAATATGCGGAAAACACTGATAAGGAGAAGGGACAGGATGATAGGACATCTGCTAAGACATGAAGGAATGACTTCCATGGTACTAGAGGGAGCTGTAGAGGGCAAAAACTGTAGAGGAAGACAGAGATTGGAATACGTCAAGCAAAGAATTGAGGACGTAGGTTGCAAGTGCTACTCTGAGATGAAGAGGTTAGCACAGGAAAGGAATTCGTGGCGGGCCGCATCAAACCAGTCAGTAGACTGATGACCAGAAAAAAAAGTGGCTACAAACACAGGCAGAAGGTATCAGATACCAGGAATGGGAGTAAATAAGGTTTTATGGCTGCTAAAATACAAATAGAATTAGTGTTTCAAAGCAAATGACCACAATCACGGCTGATCGCCTTACACGCCAGGAACAGCAATAATATAAAAAATTTAGAAACCCTCTGTAAAACAGCAAATACAAGCAGAGGATAATTGAAAGAAACAAGCAACTGACCATCGAACGGGTGAAATAAGATGATGGGCAACCTTGTAACACAACCCTTACACTGCTAGATTTATTCCAGAAGGCGACCAGAACTATTAACTAGACATAGATAACCTTTAATGTAGGTATTACTAGGTATGATAATAAATAATATAATAATAAACACAAGGACCAGTCACAGACGGTGGACCGTGAATCGACCTCTGAGAAGATCCGGCAACAAACACTTTCACGAGCGATGAGATATGCAGCCAAGAGTTGCATTCACTTCACAAGAAGGTAACTCAGACTAGTGGTAGTCTAACGTATGACTAATGACAATCTTGCTGAAGCTACATGACGTCCAATAAGTCAAATGCAAGAATGGAACAACATGCCAAAGCCGCAACCGGCAAACTGAACTAGGCCTCAAGAATACTGTGCTTAGAGCACCCGGAACGAGAAACGAATCACTACCACCAGAGTAGAAGAATCACAACCAACCTACAATCAAGAAAGCTGTCAAAACTACACTCCTTAGCGGACAGCAGCGGCAAGGCGAGGAAACGTACACTGCCATTACATACACCAACCCCCAGGGCAGGTAACTGGGGCGTTAGCGGCCACCAGGCAACAAAAATTACCGCTGGTTGAACTTAACAAATTGTAACAACTTGAACGAGGTAAATAGTAATAAGAAGTCGAGGAAAGCCAATCAGATCCGCCTTCGCCAAGTACTCCACTCGCTGCCCTTCGCCTCGGCGACACTACGAGCAACAGCACGGACCCAACTCACTGGAGAATCGCGAGATGTCACAATGGTGGAGGTTTCTCTGCTTGAATTGAAATTCACTCATCTTAAATCCTGCAGGATCTGGTTTATGACGAGGTCGTGCACCCTCGTGACCACAGCCCTTCCATCTGGCAGTCCATGCGTGCCACCAGCGGTCCCGGCGTGTTCGCACAATGCTCCGACCTGGCTCCTCCTGAGTCCCCAACCGAACTGGTCCACTCACACGACACGGAAAAACAACGACGTCGACCCAAACATAGAGCAACAGGTACATATCGATTACCGCCTCTGCTGCCACTAGCGGACAGGCAACGCTTGCGAAACGAGTGGCGCCAGTCAAGACGAGAAGAAGACAAAGAACCGCAACCATGCCAACTAAAGGATGTGGTCTGGCCCCCAGCAGAGGGCGGAAACCTACAAACAGCACCAATGCGAGCCGCAACACGGCTCATGCATCAATAACAAGCACGTCGTATTTTAGCCGAAGCGCCCGCATCTCTTGTTCCTTCTGAGATGCTTCAAGACTCACAACAGCGGCATCATTGAAATGCTGCACGACAAAAAGGGAGACATTGTACCGTTACTTGTCGAACATGTGAGGCTGTTACTCAGGCTGCATTTGTTGATGATATGCGAGCACAGCCGCAGATAACACTCAAACACATGAGGGCGGCTGATATTACTGCATGCACAAATATTATAAAATTTGCGCTGCTCCTAACTACAAACTTTTTATATTATTTCTTCCTGAGTTTAACGCTATTTCTGTTTTAGAAATATCACATTTTATTAGAGTAACGTCACTGTCACTGACCATAACTAGTCTGTTCCTATGCATCAACTGTTCGTGGCATTGTGATTGGTTTTGCTGACCCTCAATCACAAGGTCCCGGGCTCCATTCACGGAAGGTCGGATTTTCTCCATTTGCGACTGTGAATGTGTGTTGTCCTTATCATCGACGTGCAACTTACCAAACTGGTGTCAGATAAAGTTACTTGGACCAAGCGGCCGAACAAGCCAAATAAAGCCAGGCCAATAAAGTCACGCGCACGTTTTATTTCATTTTATGGGCATACAAGTGCAGCTGCGTGTAATACTTACGACACAATGCTCATACAATCCTCAACGTGTTTACTCAATACTTCCACCCTTACGATATTAAATGCCAAATTATGTCTATCGATTACGTTTACGACTTCTATAAAATTTGGTATGGAGACACCTTGATCCCTGAGGAAGAACACAGCCTACTTTTAAAAATAAAAGAAGGACCTCTAATAGAAAGGAACGGAAGTCGACCCCTAAGAGGGTGACGCTGCTTGTGGCCACGTCATGCAACGCGCGCGCGCGCGTTTCTGTGTGTGTGTGTGTGTGTGTGTGTGTGTGTGTGTGTGTGTGAGGGAGAGAGAGGGGAGGGCTGCAGATCAGAGCTGTGCTTACCAAAACAGACAGACACATTAGGTCGCAACAAGGGAAGCCAAGTGTAATAGCTAGTGTTAATTATAAAATAACATAAAATGATACACTCCATAGAATTGCCCATAAGACATTTAAAACGCTATGGCAACTTGTTGAACACATGTGTAACCATGTAAATGAATCTTTCCTGTACCATTCTACTATTAAGCCCTTGAAGTCTTTGCTAATCTGTTGGCTCCCAGTATCAAGTTTGTGTTTGGCACTATTTTTTCCGTGAATGAAAAACATTGGTATTGACGAAGGATATTAATAAATTTACATAGTGTAAAATACTTGCCTAACTACGAAGATTTTTTGAACAGGTTTTCTGGATGTTCTAGAATTATCAAGAGAGATTTATTACAACACCTTTCTGCATACAGAAAATAATATCGCGGCAAGTCGAAATTTTTGGGAATTTTGTGGCAAGGTCTTATGGGACCAAACTGCAGAGGTCATCGGTCCCTAAGCCTACATACTACTGAATGTAACTTAAAGTAACTCACGTTATGGGCAACACACGCACACCCATGCCAGAGGGAGGACTCGAACCTCCGACGGGGGAGCCGCACGGACCGTGACAAGGCGCCTAGACAGAGCGACTACCCCGCGCGGCGCTGCAAGTCAAGTTTTCTCAAAAAATTATTCTTGAACTCATTGGTGGTTGGAATATACACAGTTCAAAACTTTTATCTTTTTTGAATCCCATTTAAATAGTAATACTGTATACTGGAAATGTAGCTGAACTGAAGTCCTCCATTAATTGTAGCGTGTGGGTTTACCAATTAAGGTTGCAATAGATCGGTAGTCCCAAAAATTTCATTGTCTCACTTTCTTTACAGCTTAAGGAGTCCTTTGAAATTAGTGACAC
The DNA here is from genome assembly GCF_021461395.2 of Schistocerca americana. Classification (NCBI taxonomy): domain Eukaryota; kingdom Metazoa; phylum Arthropoda; class Insecta; order Orthoptera; family Acrididae; genus Schistocerca; species Schistocerca americana. Next base: position 156,940,103 of record NC_060128.1, on the reverse strand, counting down.
TTACGTTTTGAGTCTCGGCAAAGCCGGCATTTTTAAAGTTCTTGTGAGATGATTTCTCAAAAATAGGTCTTCTAGAATCAATTTGCTATAATGATTCTGGAAATTATTTCACGTCAGGATTTTTGAGAAATAATGTCTGATATATTAAAATTGCAGTGAAAGACTGCATTTTTATAATTATTGTTTTATTTGTTTAGGCGTATACCAAAAATACAGTTCTCTCAGGAATATTTCATTCTTGAAGTTCCTCTTTTTTTATCTCTCCGCAGATCTTTCTTGTCCCTCTTCAACATAGAACAACAATCGGCCCCCGTACTTTCATTTCATCTTCCTTGGTACCTCTTCACCACATCCTTACTGGCCTGCGGGACATATCCTTGCTCTTCACAAAAGATTTACACGGGAGTAGTCATTACGGGAGTGCAGCAACTGGTACTCCACACCTTGAAATTATTTAAAAAGTTCTCAAAAATTTCCCTGCAAGTTTGATTTTTTGTACACCCGAGAAAGCTTTCATTAACAAATCTGAAGCCAATCCATGCATCTTTTTCTCTAACATTCATTGTATCCTCAATTTTATGTTATTTCAGCAATTCGCGAATTTCAGGACCAACAAAAATACCAGCTTAATTTTTCTTGACTAATGAAGGAAAATTTCATAGAAAGGTACCTAAGCCAGGATGCAGCTTGTGGAAGAGCCCTTACAAACCGCTGTATCAATCGCATCTCAGTGTATTGTGATGGAAGCGATATTTTTTTATGTGTTCTATAAGTGGTTCATGCAACATGTTTTTAGTCCCAGGTACAAAATGTCGCCAATTTGGTCAAGGCTTTACACCCTAATGGTTTGCTTTGCGTGGTTACCCCACTCCGTAAAATGTAGTGCATTTTCAAGTATCGAATGTGCTGACCTAAAAAAACTGCTACAACTAAAAGTAAAAGGAATTTCATTGTACTGTGTCAAAAAATTGTGCGTGATACAAGAAAACTGATAACACTTTTGAAATCAACATGAAAAACACTAGTGAAGAAGAAGTGTTTATTTACAATGATGTGATATCACGCAGCCGGCTGTGATCTATTTGCCTCGAAGCGTCTGTTGACGTTTTAGCTGTGGTGGTGTTCTTGCAGTGGCGGAACAACAGGGTATTTGGAGGTCAACTGTGGTGTTAGTGAGGGAACGCACGGAATGGCTGATCGCTGTGCTGGGTTCGCGAACACTCTGCTTCTACACGACAGAAGCGATCGAGAGGCAGGGACTGCATCCAGCGTAGCCGTAGGGTGGGGTGGCGGCGCACGTAGGGGGGGGGGGGGGGGGCAGGAGGAGAAGTCTCCCGCTGCACCTTTCATCAGCAGCCAAACTTTGATGGGGGAACCTAGTAGTTAATTAATTCGGAAAGGGTCCTCCTGCGCGTGAAATTAAAGCCACAGACTTAAAAGGCGCGGGCGTTGAACTCCCGGTGCGAGAAGTAGAGGACGCCTCTGGGATTAGCGCAAGGGCGACACAGCAGTGGCGCCGGTACAGTGGAGGCAAGGAAGGTTAGACTTAAACCTCCCGTCGAGAACGAGTTCGTTGGAAAAGTAGTGCAAGCTTGGACAAAGAAAGCGTGAGGAAGGAAAACGACCGCGCTCTTCTAAAGAGACAACGAATTAAGCGAGTTAGGAAGATCACGGGAAACCTAAACATGGATGTCCGGACACGGTTTCGAACCGTCGTCCTCTTGAATCCGAGGCCAATGTGATAGCCACTGTGCCATCACGCTCACTTATAGTGTAGTGTGTGCGCTCTGTTATTCATCAACATTTCTGAGACTTCCAATGAAACGCAAGTCGCATGTCAGTGATCAGAGATCCAGCATATACTCATGCCCACCGCTTGATTTCCATTGTTACACGAACGGAAAATTTGTGTCTTTGAAAGAAACGATGTGCTGATACGGAGGTCCACAAACTTTCACTATGTTAATCAACATTTCATGCAGATATTATTAGTGTATCTGTACGTACAGGGTGATCAAAAAGCCAGTATAAATTTGAAATTAACCACGGAATAATGTAGATAGAGAGGTAAAAGTTGACATACATGCTTAGAATGACATGGGGTTTTATTAGAACAAAAAAAAAAAAAAAAAAAAAAAAAACATTCACAAAATGTACGACAGATGGCGCGTGAAAGATCTCTTGCGCGCGTCGTTTGGTGATGATCGTGTGCTCGGCCGCCACTTTCGTCATGCTTGGCCTCCCAGGTCTCCAGACATCAGTCCGTGCCATTATTGGATTTGGGGTTACCTGAAGTCGCAAGTATATCGTGATCGACCGACATCTCTAGGGATGCAGAAAGACAACATCCTACGCCAATGCCTCACCATAACTCCGGACATGCTTTACAGTGCTGTTCACAACATTATTCCTCGACTACAGCTATTGTTGAGGAATGATGGTGGACATATTGAGCATTTCCTGTAAAGAACTTCTTCTTTGTTTTGTCTTGCTTTGTTATGCTAATTATTGCTATTCTGATCAGATGAAACGCCATCTGTCGGACTTTTTTTGGGTCTAATAAAACCCCATGTCTTTCCAAGCATGTGTGTCAATTTGTACTTCTCTATCTACATTATTCCGTGATTTATTCAGTTGTCAAATTTATTCTGACTTTTTGATCACCCGGTAGATCTACATACATACTCCAGAAGCCGTCGCATTATGTGTGTGGCGAAGTGGACCTCGTACATTACTATTCATTACCTGTTCTGTTCCGTGCGCAAATAGTGAGAGGGAAAAAGACTGTCTATATGCCTCTATACCAGCCCTAATCCCTCTAAACTTATGTCCGTGGCCCTCATGCGTAATGCACGTTGGCGGCAGTAGAATCTCTCAAATGCCGGTTCACGTTCTCTAAATTTTCTCAATAGAGCTGCTTGCAAAGAACGTCGCCTCCCTTCAGTGATCCGCATTTGAGTTCTCGGAGCACCTTCGTAATCCTTGCGTGTTGTTCAGTCCTACTGGCAACAAAAATTGGTTCAAATGGCTCTGAGCACTATGCGACTTAACTTCCGAGGTCATCAGTCACATAGAATTTCGAACTACTTAAACCTAACTAACCTAAGGACATCACACACATCCATGCCCGAGGCAGGATTCGACCCTGCGACCGTAGCGGACGCTCGGTTCCAGACTGTAGCGCCTAGAACCGCAACGCCCCCTCCAGCCGGCAACTGACAAGAAATACGAGTACAGCACCTAAAACCTGAACTGCTTCGATGTTTTTCTTTATTGCGTCCTGTTGCGTATTCCAGACATTCGAACAGTACTCAACAATGTATCATATGTGCTGTCTCCTTTACAGATGAACTATACTTTCCCAAAATTCTCCCAATACATCGAAGTCCACCATTCGCCTTCCCTAATGCAGTCCTCACTCACTCATTGCAATTCAAATTGTCTTGCAACATTACGCCCAGATTGTTAAACGATTTGACTGTGTCAAGCAGGACACCACTAACGCTGAAATCGAACATTATGGGTTTCTTTTTGCTACTCATTTGCGTGACCTTGCATTTTCCTACATTTAGAGCCGGTTGCCATGCATCAGACTAAGCACAAATTTTGTCTGTCACCTCGCATCTTCCTACAGTCCCCACCGACGACGCCTACCCGTACAGCATGGCGTTGTCGCAGACTGCTCCTTACCCTGTCTGCCACATCAAGTAACAGCGTTCCTATCACATCTCCATAACGCACCCCTGACGATCCCCTTGTCTCTGATGAACCCTCACCACCTCCCGGTTACAAGTCTTTGAGCCAGATGGTGGGTAGTGAACCATAGAAATCTAGCAGAGTCGACGAAAGAAGTTCTCTGAGAGTTGCACTGAGACCTTCACGCATCTACCTCAACCGATTACGTAACGGGATGTTGCACACGTCTCTATGGTGACACATCAGTGTTGTCGCAGCTCTCTAGACGGTATTGTTTTCGCATTTAAGTCGAAGCCTGGAAACAGCGCTGACAGCTGTCAGGAGCCTTCTTACGTTATTCCCTACAAAATTATCATCTTCATTTTTTCTGTAGCAATAATACACTGAAGAGCCAAAAAAAAAAAAAAAAACTGGAACATAGGCGTAATATCGTGTAGGGCCCCCGTAAGCACGTAGAAGTGCCGCAACACGACGTGGCATGGACTCGACTAATGTCTGGAGTAGTCTTCTTCTTCTTTCTTGGGTCTACAGCTCATGATGAGCTTGGCCTCTTATACAATTTCCTTCTATCTCTGTCGGTCCTTTGCCAATACTCTCCAGTTTCTTTAGCCCATCTTCCTAAGATCTTCGATTACTCCAGCTTCCCATCTGGCTCTTGGTCGACCACGTCCTCTCTGCCCTCCTGGCTTTCCTAGTAATATTCTTCTTGGTACTTCTGTATCATTCATCCGAGCCACATGTCCCGCCCACCTCACTCAGGATGATTTAACTACCCTTCTGATGGGTTGGTCTTTGTGTATGGTATACAACTCATGGTTGTATTTCCTCCTCCTTCTTCCTCTTTCACAGATTTGGCCGATAATTCGTCTGAGTACCTTTCTTTCAAATGCATCCAGTGTTTCAATATCTTTAGCTGTTAATGTCCAGGCTTCAGAGGCATATGTAAGTACTGGTCGCATAAGTGATTTATACATAGTTAATTTCGTGGTACGAGTCAGGAGCCTTGAGGATAGAAGTCTTGTTAGGGCAAAATAGGCTCTGTTGGCCAGTATTAATCTCTGCTTGATTTCAAAGGAGGTACCATTTAGATGTGTAACTGTCGAGCCCAGACACTTGAAATGTTCAAGTCTCTCAAATGTATAATTGCCCACTGTTATTACATTTGGCATATTTCCTCTATGTGCTTTTCCAGCTGCCATAGATTTTGTTTTTTGTTCATTAATAATTAACCTCATGTTCCTACTGGCCTGTTCAAGAGCTGTAAATGTCTCTTCCATTCCTTTTTGGGTTCTTGCTATTATATCTACGTCATCTGCGTAGGCCAGTATCTGCACCGATTTATAGAAGATCGTTCCTCTGTACAGAAGGTTTGCGTTTCTCATCACCTTCTCCAGGGCGGCATTAAAGAGAAGGGATGCCAATGCATCCCCTTGTCGCACTCCATTTTTAATACTCAATGTGTTGGACATAATTCCACCTATTCTTACACCACCTTGTGTTTCGCTCATTGTCATTCTCACCAGCCTTACCAACTTTCTAGAGATTCCCAGTTCATCTACAGCTTGATATAACTGCTCTCCATTTATACTATCATAAGCTGCTTTGAAATCTATAAAGAGGTGATGCGTGCCAACTCCGTATTCGTTTATTTTTCCAGGATTTGTCTTAAGGTGAATATTTGATCTATGGTTGACTTCCCAGGAAGGAATCCGCATTGGTACGGCCCCCTCTCCCTCTGTATGATTGGGAGAATTCTGTCGAATAGTATATTAGAGAGTACTTTATATAGCAAATTAAGCAGTGTGATCCCTCTGTAATTGCCACACTCCAACTTATCTCCTTTCTTATATATGGAGTAATATCGTGTAGGGCCCACGTAAGCACGTAGAAGTGCCGCAACACGACGTGGCATGGACTCGACTAATGTCTGCAGTAGTGCTGGAGGGAAATGACACAACCGGCCGGAGTGACCGAGCGGTTCTAGGCGTTACAGTCCGGGACTGCGCGATCGCTACGGTCGCAGGTTCGAATCCTGCCTCGGGCATGGATGGAGGTGTGTGCTGCCCTTAGGTTAGTTAGGTTTAAGTAGTTCTAAGTTCTAGGGGACTGATGACCTCAGAAATTAAGTCCCATAGTGCTCAGAGCCATTTGAACCATTTTTTGGAATGACATCATGAAGCTGCAGGGCTGTCCATAAATCCATAAAACTACGAATGGGTGGAGATCTCTTCTGAACATCACGTTGACAAGCATCCCAGATACGCTCAATAATGTTCATGTCTGGTAAGTTTGGTAGCCAGCGGAAGTGGTTAAACTCAGAAGTGTGTCCCTGGAGCCACTGTGTAGCAATTTTTGACGTGTGGGGTGTCGCATTGTTCTGCTGGAGTTGCTCTAGTCTGTCGGAATGCACAATCGAAATGAATGGATGCAGATGATCAGACAGGAAGCTTACGTACGTGTCACCTGTCGCAGTCGTATATAGTTGTGTCAGGGGTCCCACATCACTCCAACTGCAAACACGCATTACAGAGCCTACACCAGCTTGAACAGCCCAATGCTGACATGCAGGGTCCATGGATTCATATCTGTACACATCCATCAGCTGCATACAATCTGAAATGAGACTCGTCCGACCAGGCAACATGTTTCCAGTCATCAACAGTCCAATGTCGGTGTTAACAGGCCGAGGCAAGGTGTACACGAGTGGGCCTTCAGCTCCGAAAGCCCATATCGAGATGATTCATTGAATGGTTCGCACGCTGACACTTGTTGATGGCTCAACATTGAAATCTGCAGCAGTTTCCGGAAGGTTTGCACTTTTGTCAGGGTGAACGATGATCTTCAGTTGTCGTTGGTCCCGTTGTTGGAGGATCTTTTTCCGGTCGAAGCGATGTCGGAGATTTCATGGCTTACTGGTTTCCTGATATTCACGGTACACTCGTGAAATGGTCGTACGGGAAAATCCCCTCTTCATCGCTACCTCGGAGATCCTATTTCCCACCGCTCGTGCACCGGCTGTAATACCACGTTCAAACTCACTTAAATCTTGATAATCTGCCATTGTAGCAGCAGTGACAGATCTAACAACTGCGCCGTACCCTTGTTGTAGGAAGGGTTGTCGTATTCTCTTCAATAGTAGCCTTTCGAGGATCTTGAAGGCGGTCGAGAGTTAACTTATTGGACGGTATTTTTCCAGACTTGTTAGGTCCTTCCTGGCAGTGGTATTGTGACCATCCGGACAATCTTCCTAGCAGTCGGGAAATACCCTTGCAGCATATTGTTATTACAGATATGCGTCAGGAGGCCGAGCCTTCTGGCTGTGAGCATTTCCTATTACAAGGCAGATTACAGATGGCACCATGGTAGTTATGCCACAACCCCATCTATTAGCGGACGGCGTTGAAACCACTATCTGTACATCTAATATCCCACAGGTGTCATATGTCATCACCGGATTAACATCGATGTCATCTTTCCATTTTATTGTTCTGACCACAGAAGGAATTCACTCGTGAAGTAGAGGAATGTTATAGGGACTTATGCGAGGAAGATCGAATCGAAAAAACGATCAGATACATTCTAAATATGGATTCCTGCAAAGTGTGCAGGGGCGGGCAAAGGAGAGAAAAAGTTATTTTGCAATGGCTACAAGAAGTGACGTAAGAATTAAAGTGTGGAACATTTTCTTAAATTTAGTGCAAAACGGTTCAAATGGCTGTGAGCACTATGGGACTTAAGTTATGAGGTCATCAGTCCCCTAGAACTTCGAACTACTTAAACCTAACTAACCTAAGGATATCACACACATCCATGCCCGAGGCAGGATTCGAACCTGCGAGCGTAGCGGTCGCCCGGTTCCAGACTGTAGCACCTAGAACCACTCGGCCACCTCCGCCGGCTTAAATTTAGTTTTGAGGGACACAGGTTATGTTGTTGTTGTTGTTGTGGTCTTCAATCCTGAGACTGGTTTGATGCAGCTCTCCATGCTACCCTATCCTGTGCAAGTTTCTTCGTCTCCCAGTACCTACTGCAACCTACATCCTTCTGAATCTGCTTAGTGTATTCATCTCTTGGTCTCCCTCTAGGATTTTTACCCCCCACGCTGCCCTCCAATGCGAAATTTGTGATCCCTTGATGCCTCAGAACCTGTCCTACCAACCGGTCCCTTCTTCTCGTCAAGCTGTGCCACGAACTCCTCTTCTCCCCAATTCTATTCAATATCTCCTCATTAGTTATGTGATCTACCCATCTAATCTTCAACATTCTTCTGTAGCACCACATTTCGAAGTCTCCTATTCTCTTCTTGTCTAAACTATTTATCGTCCATGTTTCACTTCCACACATGGCTACATTCCATACAAATACTTTCAGAAACGACTTCCTGACACTTAAATCAATACTCGATGTTAACAAATTTCTCTTCTTCAGAAACGCTTTCCTTGCCATTGCCAGTCTACATTTTATATCCTCTCTACTCCGACCATCATCAGTTATGAGGGTGCTACAATTTATTCATCCAGTGCTACAGATTAGGAAACCACATTTGTAAATTATACCACTTGCATATATTTAGAAAATTTTAGTGTTCTTCTTTTTCTCAGAATATCAACTCCAAGAACAACATCCTGATGTTGAGGATCGTATTGTTTAAATAATTTTTTAATTCTTTAGGCTATTGTAAATGAAGTTTTAAAAGTGGTACAATTTAGGCAGCTGTCCCTTACTACGGACATCAGGCTAATGAATGGCGTTGCCGACCGCAGTGCCGTTTTCTGCCTGTTTAGATACCTGTATTTGAATTCACATGTCTATACCACTTTATTTGGCGCTTTGCCGTAGTTCGCGCGTGTCGAGCGAGAGAATACGAAAATCTCAAGCATGCTTTTTTAACGGCAGATATAACATTTCGGGTTGCATGAAACGACACAGATAGCGGCAGCTGAAGTTTGTTGCATATGTATCAGAGAGCTCCTAATACGACTTTTTTTTTTTACCGCAGTGCTAGTGCCACAGGCGAAGCCGCACGGCCGCGGCACTGAGGACGCAGTGTGAGCGGCGCAGCTAGCATCGCGCCGTATGACGCAGGGCGGCTTTGTGCTGCCTGTGTGACAGCGGCAGAGATAGCCAGTGACGACTGCAGGTAGCTGCGGCGTGCGGCGCGGGACAGCCGCCAAGCAGGGGCGGCAACACGTCCGCTGCTCGCTGACGGACGTCGCTGCTGGCTGCAGCGGCCGGCACACAGAGCTGAACACTGCACCAGGGTGTCGCGCCGCTCCGAAAGTTTCCACTGGCCTCCAATGCAGCTAGTTACATAAAACTATCAGCTATGCGAAAGAGAACAGGAGTTGTGTGTACCAGATGCTTTGCTTCGAGCAGAAACTGCAGATCTTTATATGTCAATCTTCAAAAGAAATGCAGAGTGCGTAATACAATAACATTATAGCTATCTGGCATTCATTAGCCTGATTTTATTTTATTTTATTTATTTACACGTCAAGTTCCATAGGACCAAATTGAGGAGCAAATCTCCAAGGTCATGCAACGCGTCAGTACATGAAATTACAACATAAAAGTAATAACAGATAAAAATAAATGTTCATGAACCTGAAAAACGTCAGTCCATAAGTTTAAGTAAACGCTATCAGCAGTGCATATCAGATGAAGATGAAATGGGAGATATGATACTGCGTCAAGAGTCTGACAGAGCACTGAAAGACCTGTCGAAACAAGGCCCCAGGAGTAGACAGCATTCCATTAGAACTACTGACAGCCTTGGGAGAGCCAGTCCTGACAAAACTCTACCATCTGGTGAGCAAGATGTATGAGACAGGCGAAATACCCTCAGACTTCAAGAAGAATATAATAATTCCAATCCCAAAGAAAGCAGGTGTTGACAGATGTGAAAATTACCGAACTATCAGTTTAATAAGTCACAGTCGCAAAATACTAACGCGAATTCTTTACAGACGAATGGAAAAACTGGTAGAAGCGGACCTCGGGGAAGATCAGTTTGGATTCCGTAGAAATGTTGGAACACGTGAGGCAATACTGACCCTAGGGCTTATCTTAGAAGAAAGATTAAGGAAAGGCAAACCTACGTTTCTAGCATTTGTAGACTTACAGAAAGCTTTTGACAATGTTGACTGGAATACCCTCTTTCAAATTCTGAAGGTGGCAGGGGTAAAATGCAGGGAGCGAAAGGCTGTTTACAATTTGTACAGAAACCAGATGGCAGTTATAAGAGTCGAAGGACATGAAAGGGAAGCAGTGGTTGGGTAGGGAGTGAGACAGCGTTGTAGCCTCTCCACGATCTTATTCAATCTGTATATTTAGCAAGCAGTAAAGGAAATGAAAGAAAAATTCGGAGTCTTTTTTTTTCTTTCATTTCCTTTACTGCGGAGTCCCGTGTGGGGTTTGCTGGTCTCCCATCGGGCGCCTCCACAGGTGGCGGATAGGGGAATGCTCACCAGATATGGTGGGTACTGGGGAAATAAAATACCAGGGGTGGACCAAAACTAGCAACTGCTGCCTTGTAGTATGATATTGGCTTATCAAAGGCTAAAGGAAGAAAAGCTTGAGTAAAAATTACCTGGTCCTCCAGGTTGGGGGTTGTGCAGTGGGGCAGCTCCTCACTCACATAAAAACATAAAAATGCTAAAAAACTTAATAATATGCCTCGGAAAAATTGGAACTTTGGACGACGAACTGGCAATGAGAAACGGAAAATTATGTTTGGATGCTGGAATGTGCAAGGTATTTCCACTAAAATAAATTTACTCCCCGCAGAACTTGACATGTTCAACATGGATGTTGTCGTACTCTCTGAAACAAAGAAGAAAGGCCAAGGAGAAGAAGAACTGGATAATTATGTACATATCTGGAGTGGAGTATCAAAAGCAGAAAGAGCCAAAGCAGGAGTCTCCATTATGATAAAAAAATCATGGAAAGAAAGAATCACAAATTGGACATTCATCAATCAACGTATAATAACTGTTGAAATGACATTATTTGCTAGGGAAGTTGTGATTATTGGCGTATATGCACCCACGAACGACACAAAAGATAAGGAGAAAGATACATTTTGGGACACCCTCAGGGAGACTATTGAAAAAATTCCAAGAAGAAAGGAACTGATTATCATGGGAGATCTGAATGGAAGGGTAGGAATTAGAGAATCTTGTAGAATAGTAGGAAAACATGGATAGGACGAATATAATGACAATGGAGAACGATTGATTGCAATTTGTGAACAATTTGATCTAAAAATTACCAACACATTTTTCAAACATAAGGACATTCATAAATATACTTGGCAACAGAACACCAAAGAACTTCGTTCTATAATAGATTATATTATCATTAGGCAAACAAGTAGTTTCGAGGCAGTAGACGTCAGATCTTATAGAGGAGCCCAGTGTGGATCAGACTACTATCTAGTTAAAATGAAGTCTTTCTGACCATGGAAGAATGCAAGGAGTGATACAAGTAACATAAATAAAACGAACCAGACTGAGAAAGATGAAAATTTACCTTTTAATATTGACAGCCTACAAGACGAAAGTATCAGAACACTCTTTGCGGCCAGGATGGAAAGGAAACAGGTTGAATCATTTGAAGGAAGTACAGAGGAAATATATGACTATATAAAAGCTAATGTGAAAATCATAGCAACAGAGGTGTTGGGTAAAAAAGATAGCAACCACAACCGTGCAGCAGAGTGGTGGTCAGAGGAACTAGAGGTCCTCATTAGAGAAAAACGAAATGCGTTCCTTCAGTGGTTGAATGATAAATCTGAAGAAACAAGGTCAATATACAAGGAAAAGAAGAATGAAGTGACGAAAAAAATAAGGATGGCAAAAAATGAAGCATGGGAAAGAACATGTGCCAAGGTGAATAGCAAATTAGGATTTGGGAGAGCAAAAGAAGCGTGGTCAGTATTGAAAGGGCTTCGACAGGATACAAAAAGCAAAACTAATCTCCAACTGATAAAACAAAAGGAAAGGGAAGAGTATTTCCAAAAATTATTAAATGAGGACAGAGAAGAATATCTAGAAGAAGGAACAGGGGAAGATAAAGGACATGAAGATGATGAGATCCATGTTTTAGAAAGTGAAGTACTTCAGGTGTTGAGAACAGGAAAGAATGGTAAATCACCGGGACCAGGCAATATCAGTCTGGAGTGTCTGAAATATGGTGGTGACAAAATTGTGAAACTGATAACACAGCTCTTCAACAAAATGATACATGGAGATTCAATACCCAACGAAATGAAGCTAGGTTACATTAATACAATATTTAAGAAACTATCGAGGAATTTGTGTTAATGAGAATTTTTGCGAAAGTAATTAAAAACAAACTGGAAAAAAATTTTAGAACCCAAGAAGAACAATGTGGATTCACGGCTGGGAGATCATGTGTAGACCATATTTTCACATTACGACAGATTTTGGAGAAACATAGGGAAAAATCAAAAAGTATAGGATTAATTTTCATAGATCTAGAAAAAGCGTATGATACTGTTCCAAGAAAATTACTTTGGAGAGCACTACATATGGCAAACATAAACCCTTCCTTGATTAAAATAATACAACAGATGTATAAAGATAACATTTGCCAAGTGAAAGTTGGTAATAAACTTTCACAGAAATTTAGAACAAGCAAAGGCCTTTTACAGGGCTGTCCCATGTCACCATCATTATTTAAAATCTATATAGATATTAGCCTTAGAACATGGTCTCGTAAATGTAATAGTATGGGATTAGAAATAAGAGATGGAGTTTACCTACATCATTTATTACTTGCTGATGATCAAGTAGTCGTAGCACAAGATGGGGAGGATGCTAACTATATGTGCAATCAACTAGCAGTAGCATACAAAACTTGGGGTTTGAAGATTAATTACCAAAAAAACAGAATACTTGACTAATGATTCAGATGAGCTATACATTGAAGGAAAGAAAATCAACAAGATAAACACTTTCTGTTATTTGGGATCCATTTTAGAAATCGAGGGAAAATCAGACTCAGAAATCAATAAAAGAATTAGTAGCGGACGGAGGGTCATTGGGATGCTTAACTCAGTCTTATGGAGCAGGAATGTAATGAGCAGAACTAAAAAATTAATATACAAATCCATATTAGAGAGTGTGGTTCTGTATGGAACGGAGACCTGGACAATTAACGTGAAGCACATTAAAAAATTACAAGCTTTAGAGATGGACTTTTGGAGAAGATCGGCAAGAATCTCCAGGAAAGAAAAGATAAGGAACACCGAAGTAATAAGGAGAATGAAAATAAAAGAAAGAATATATGACGTAATGGATAGGAAGAAATTACAGTGGTACGGGCATGTACGACGAATGGAGGAAGCCAGAATACCAAAATTGATACTGGAGTGGGAACCGGAGGGGAGAAGAAGAAGAGGACGACCTATGACCACCTGGCTCCAAAATGTACAGCACACAATGAGGAGAATGGGCGCAGAGGAAGAGGACACGCAAGATTGAAACACCTGGAGAAATATTTTGAGAGTATAGTTTAAGAATCTTTATTTTGTATTGTCATTTCCAGGTAAATTATTATGTTGGAGATAAGCCTCTGTAATGAGGAAAGCTCAAAATAATAATAAATAAATTCGGAGTAGGTATTAAAATCCATGGAGAAGAAATAAATACTTTGAGGTTCGCCGATGACATTGTAATTCTGTCAGAGACAGCAAAGGACTTGGAAGAGCAGTTGAACGGAATGGGTAGTGTCTTGAAAGGAGGGTATAAGATGAACTTCAACAAAAGCAAGACGAGGCTAATGGAATGTAGTTGTATTAAATCAGGTGTTGCTGTGGGAATTAGATAAGGAAATGAGACGCTTAAAGTAGTAAATGAGCTTTGCTATTTGGGAAGCAAGATAACTGATGATGGTGGAAGTAGGGAGGATATAAAATGTAGACAGGCAATGGCAAGGAAAGCGTTTCTGAAGAAGAGAAATTTGTTAACATCGAGTATAGATTTAAGTGTGAGGAAGTCGTTTATGAAAGTATTTGTATGGAGTGTAGCCATGTATGGAAGTGAAACATGGACGATAAATAGTTTAGACAAGAAGACAATAGAAACTTTCGAAATGTGGTGCTACAGAAGAATGCTGAAGATTAGATGGGTGGATCACATAACTAATGAGGAGGTATTGAATAGAATTGGGGAGAAGAGGAGTTTGTGGTGCAACTTGACTGGAAGAAGGGATCGGTTGGTAGGACATGTTCTGAGGCATCAAGGTATCACCAATTTAGTCTAGAGGGCAGTGGGGAGGGTAAAAATTGTAGAGGGAGACCAAGAGATGAATACACTAACCAGATTCATTAGGATGTAGGTTGCAGTATGTACTGGGAGATGAAGAAACTTGCATAGGATAGGGTAGCATGGAGAGCTGCATCAAACCAGTCTCAGGACTGAGGACCACAACAACAACAACATCAGCAATACAATAAGAATCAGCTTAATTTTTCAAGGAACTCCATGACAGAATAGAAGGAGTGACCCATGAGGAATCTGTTCAGTTTCGATTTGAAAGCGCGTGGATTACTGCTAAGATTTTTGAATTTGAGTGGCAGCTTATTGAAAATGGATGCAGCAGTATACTGCATACTTTTTGCACAAGACTTAAGGAAGTCCTATACAAATACAGGTTTGATATCTGCCGACTATTAACCGAGTGAAAGCTTCTTATCCTGGCGAATAAACTAATACTGGTAACAAGAAATGACAATAAGGAATATACATATTGAGAGGCCAATGTCAAAATACCCAGACTCGTGATCAGAGGTCGACAAGAGGTTCGTGAACTCACACTACTTATTGCCCGAACCGCTCGTTTCGGAGCCAAAAATATCCTTGTAGAATGGGAAGAATTACTCCAAAATATAATACCATACGACATAAGTGAATGAAAATAAGCAATGTAGACTAATTTTCGTGCCGAAGTATCACTCACTTTTGATACCGTTCGAATAGTAAAACTGGCAGTATTAAGTCTTTGAACAAGATCCTGGACGTGGGCTTTCAACGACAGCTTACTATCTATCTGAACACCAAGAAATTTAACTGTTCAGTTTCACTGATCATGTGTCCGTTCTGTGAAATTAACACGTCAGGTTTTGTTGAATTGTGTGTTAGAAACTACAAAAACTGAGTCTTAATGTGATTTAACGTTAGTTTATTTTCTATATGCCATGAACTGAGGTCATGTACTGCACTATTTGAAACCGAGCCAATGTTGCACACAACATCCTTTACTACCAAGCTAGTGCCATCAGCAAGCAGAAATATTTTAGAGTTACCCGTAATATTAGAGGGTATATCATTTATATAAACAAGGAACAGGAGCAGCCCCAACACTGATCCCTGAGGCACCCCCCCCCCCCCCCCCCCCACTTGACAGTACCCCACTCAGATCCTACATCACAACCGTTATCAATGACATTTTCCTGTCTGTTGCTAAAGTAAGAGGTGAACCAATTGTGAGCTACTACCCGTATTCCGTAATGGTCCAACTTCTCGAGCAATATTTTGTGATCAACACAATCAAATGCCTGCCCGTAGTAAGGGACAGCTGCCTAAATTGTAACACTTTTAAAACTTTATTTACAATAGCCTAAAGAGTGAATTGAAAAAGTATTTCAATAATGCGATCCTCAAATTCAGGATGTTGTTCTTGGAGTTGAAATTCTGAGAAAAATAGGAACACTAAAATTTTCTAAACATATGAAAGTGATATAATTTAAAAATCAGGTTTCCTAATCTGTAGCACTGGATGAATAAATTGTAACACTCTCATAACCTATGTCCCTCAAGACTAAATTTAAGAAAATGTTTCACACTTTAATTCTTACATCCCTACTTGTAGGCACTGCAAAATAACTTTTTCTCTCCTTTCCCCACCTCTGCACACTTTGCAGGAATCCACATTTAGAATGTATCTGGTCGTTTCTTCTATTCGATCTTCCTCGCATAAGTCCCTATACCATTCCTATATTTCACGAGTGGATTCCTTCTGTGACCAGAACAAAAAAATGGACAGACGACATCGATGTTAATCTGTTGATGGCATATGACACCTGGGGGATAGTAGATGTACTGATAATGGTTTCAACGTCGTCCGCTAATAGATGGCGTAGTGGTATAACTACCATGGTGCCATCTGTGTCTACCTTGTAACAGGGAATGCTCACAGCCAGAAGGCTCAGTGTCCTGACGCATATAACAACAATATGCTGAAAGGGTGTTTCCAGACTGCGTGGAAGATTGCCCGGATTGTCACAATAACACTGCCAGGAAGGACCTAACAAGTCTGGAAAAATACCGTCCAATAAGTTAACTCTCGACCGTCTCCAAGATCCTCGAAAGGCTACTATTGAAGAGAATACGACAACCCTTCCTCGATTACGAAATTATACCTCCAGACCAATTGGACTCAACGTTCATTGTCTGCACAACTAAAACTCATCCAGGACTCCGAATTTATCGCACACAACCTTAATGTGTCCAGTTGTACAGCGACAGTTTTTTCGTATTTCGGAAAGGCGGGAAAAATAACTACTCAAACTGGCGAACTTGAAACTACTCCCAGACTACAGCTTCAATGTTATCGACAGCGTTTTGCCCAATGGGTGCACACTAGTGAAGATCGAGGGACAGCACTCTAGACTCCTACTCACAGATGCCATCCCTTAGGGTTCTGTGTTGTCTCCACTACTCTTTGTCATCTGTGTCAAAGGCATTCCGCTATTGTCTCTGGTGGTGCTCGCCCAATTCGCGGACAACACCGCCTTGCTCACCAGTAGCCGGAGGATCAATGAGGTCGTCGCTCGTCTACGACGTCAACTCACGACAGTAGAAGATTTGGCCAAGGAAAATACAATTACTATCAATGCACAGAAGACGAGGGCGGTGATATTTACGCTGCCCTGATTTATGAGACAGGCTGATTCCCAGACTAGATGGACGTGTTGAGTGAGCTGTGCAACGATGCTCGTATTGCTGGTCACGTGAACATTCTCACACCCGTAGAGAACATTATGGCCGTCCACGCATCACAGACGCTCGGCAAGGTTGTCGTATTGCAAAGGCAGCAGTGGCAGATCGTACGGCTATCACGCCACGGATAAGAGGGCTTGTGAGCCCAGACGTGTCAACAAGGTTAGCAGTGGGATAGCTGGCACGCGCGCCTACAGCCGGTCTTCCATCGATCCCACAGCATCGACTTGCACGTGTACACTGGTGCCGTCACATCTTCTCTTGCAAGATGGAATGGCGTGCCGTGGTCTTCAGCGATGAAGGTAGAGTCTGTCTGCATGCAAGTGATGTCGTAGACACATACGGTGTCAGCGCTGTTTACACGGCTAGTATTACTCGCAAAAACTCTCGGTGAGTCAAAAACTCTCACACGTACACCTAGGTTTTTCTTAAAACGTTAGCGCACTTCGTTGTTAACAAACTTTTCCTCTCGCGAAACACTTTGCAAATCCTTTTACTTTGATGATAACCTCGTTTATTTTGAAGATTAACAAAATATTGAAAAATCAGAAGCACTTGTTTTATTCCGAGATTACTTCCTATGTAAATCATCAATAATAACAAAGAAATGATAACTTTTTAAAAGCGTAATTAGCATCGTCGAAGTATCAACAGAGAAACGCCATGTTATTGTTTCTCCTGCAGCCCTCATTCACTTCACGCGGAACACCAGAGTTCTGCGGAACACGATTTGGGAAACCCTGGTCTACGGCAGGAGGAGGCAACCTTCTTTTTACATACCGTCTGCTTTTTTATCTCTTTTAGTAGTAGAAATTTCTGTAAAGTAGGGAAATAACTTCATAAAATTTATAAATCAGAGTTAAAATGGTTCAAATGGCTGTGAGCACTCTGGGACTCAACATCTGAGGTCATCAGTCCTCTATAACTTAGAACTACTTAGACCTAACTTACCTAAGGACATCACACACATCCACGCCCGAGGCAGGATTCGAACCTGCAACCGTAGCGGTCGCGCGGTTCCAAACTGAAGCACCTAGAACCGCTCGGCCACAACGAAACCAGAGTTAGAGGAATTTAAAGCACATAATAATAATTACTTACCAAATTCCTTATGACTAAATTTTACGTAAACCTGACGAAACTCTTTTTAAAAATGCTACTGCCTACAGACCACTGTGAAAGCAGGGACGACCGCCAGTGGGCGGTAGGAACCAGGTTGACCACCGCACCACCGCAGGTCTAGGGCAATAACTATTTTCTGTAAACGTCCGGATGTAGAAATTCCTACCTCGTTGGTATATAAACTGCTGACACTATTTCAGCAAATTTTTTTCCTCCCCACATGTTGTTCCATGTTAACAAAAATTGCACATTGCCGCCAACATTGTCAGTATCACAGAACCGACGATAAACTTCAAAACGTCAATAATACGCACTCATCTTCCACACACCCTGTCTAGCAACTATTACTCTGAGACTGGACTTAGTGTGAGATAGAAGGAGTCACTCTTACATATTTGAGTGCTTATTAAATCTGTAACTGTATTTATAATTAACTTGTACCAATAAACTTTTCACACAGTGATATATATGAGCACAAAGTTGAAACTAAAAAATTAAACTCCGCCCGAACAGGCCATGAAGACCCAACGCTACCGACCGGCCAGCGTATCGTCCTCAGCTCACAGGCGTCTCTGGTCAGCATACGGCTCTCCCAGCCGTATGTCAGTTTAAGAAAGCGGTGCCACTACTCAGAGCCGGCCGAGGTGGCCGAGCGGTTCTAGACGCCACAGTCTGGAACCGCAGATTCGAATCCTGCCTCGGGTATGGATGTGTGTGATGTCCTTAGGATAGTTAGGTTTAAGTAGTTCTAAGTTCTAGGGGACTCGAAAGTTGACTCCCATAGTGCTCAGAGCCATTTGAACCACGACTCAGACAAGTGGCTCCCCAGTTTGCCTCACAAGGGCTGAGTGCACCCCGCTTGGCAACAGCGCTCGGCAGAGCAAATGGTCGCCCATCCGAGTGCTAGCCCATCCCAACAGCGCTTTACGTCGTTGATCTCCGACAAGGCCCAGAGATTCTTATTCATTTAATTTTAACATTACAGTCAGAAACTGAAAGGTGTGGTGTCACCGCCAGACACCACACTTCCTAGGTGGTAGCCTTTAAATCGGCCGCGGTCCATTAGTATACGTCGGACCCGCGTGTCGCCACTGTCAGTGATTGCAGACTGAGCGCCGCCACACGGCAGGTCTAGAGAGACGTTCTAGCACTCGCCCCAGTTGTACAGCCGACTTTGCTAGCGATGCTACACTGACAAATACGCTCTCATTTGCCGAGACGATAGCATAGCCTTCAGCTACGTCATTTGCTACGACCTAGCAAGGCGCCATTACCAGTTTATATTGAGATTGTTTTATGTATCATCAAGAGCGATGTACACCAATTATGGATTAAAGTTAAGTATTCCAAGATCTTCGTACTTTATTTGCAATTCTCAAGACATTGTCATGTTCCAGACCTCACGCCAGTCTGCGTGAGCTTAAACGCGTGCCTTTCGGCTACCTCCGAGTGACTTGGCTGTCTTGCCAAGTCACTACAAAAGGCACTGCCAAACCGTGACACACGTCTCCGGTCTCTGCCAGTTAGGATCTTGTTACGGCCACTGTTCGTGCAAGGCTGCGACGGTGGCGGCACACATGTTGGAAGGTCCGCGTTGATACGTCAACAAACGGGTAACCTCATTCACTCGCGCCCCTGCACGACAGCTCTTTGGCGCCATTCTGTCACGCCTGGACGTCGATCCATCTTACTGCGCTGCCACGACTTACTGTAGAGGGTGACATGACCGCCGGGAATGTGTATTTCGTGTCCAATTACCTTTGCTGTTGTGGTGCGACCACCGAAAACTCGGTTTAGGAAATGTAAGTACGACACAAAATAACCAATGATAGGCGGAGCAAGCTTGTCATCAAAAGCAGACTAGCACTATCAAAACCGGCATTCTTGAGCAAGCGAAGTCTCCTAGTATCAAACATAGGCCTTAATTTGAGTAAGAAGTTTCTGAGAACGTACACTGGGAGCACAGCGTTTTATACTAGTGAGATTGGACTGTCGAGAACCCGGAACGGAAGAGAATCGAAGCATTTGAGGTGTGCTGCTACAATCGAATCTTAGAAATTGGGTGCGCTGATAAGGTAAGGAATGAGGAAGTTCTGCGCACAATCGCAAAGGAGTGTGTGGAAAACAGCGACAAGGGACAGGATTATGGGCCACCTGTTCAGACAATGGGGAATGAATTCCATGTCATTAGAGGGAGCTGTAGAGTGCAAAATCAAAGATGTGTGCTGCAAGTGCTACTCTGAGATGAAAAGGTGGCACAGGATATGAATTCGAGGTGAGGGGATACTGAGATTCATTGGAAGGATTCTATGGAAATGTAATGCACGAAAGGGGTAGCTTACAAGACACCTACTCGACCGAATCTCGGAGCCATATACGACTGAAAGAGGAGAGAGATAAAATCCACAGAAGAGCGGCACATTTCGATACGGATACGTTTAGTTATCTGGAGAGCTCCAGTGGCAGACGCTACCCGAGAGCTCTTGTACATCTTGAAGAAGTTTAATAATTTCCCAGAGGGTTCAATTTTGAGTCCACTCCTATTCCTTACATAGACACACCAAAAACGTTTTGCATCCCCCTCGTGCCCAGAACTCTTGAAGATAGACGTTGACAGTGAATATTGTATCACAGACACAGCCCCTTTGACTGTTCGGAGATGTCACTAAACCCGCCGAAAGATGTAAACAACCATGCATGAGCAGCAGTTCCAATCATTCAACCAGAAAGGAGGTACACAGCTCGTGTTGCGTGTAGTTCAACCATGCCTAGACCGTCAACACCGCGGTCCGCAGCTCGTGGTCGTGCGGTAGCGTTCTCGCTTCCCACGCCCGGGTTCCCGGGTTGTATTCCCGGCGAGGTCAGGGATTTTCTCTGCCTCATGATGACTGGGTGTTGTGTGATGTCCTTAGGTTAGTTAGGTTTAAGTAGTTCTAAGTTCTAGGGGACTGATGACCATAGATGTTAAGTCCCTTATTGCTCAGAGCCATTTTTGAACCGTCAACACCGCGGTTCGATGTAGTCTGCATTGTTACTTTGTGGCACGAACGGCTCTCAAAAAGGGATGAGTCCAGGCGACTCGAAGTGAACCAAAGCGATGTTGTTCGGACATGGAGGACATACAGAGCGACAGGCACTGTTGATGAAATGCCTCGCAAAGGTCGCCCAAGGGCTACTGTAGTTGATGACCGCTACCTACTGATTATGGCTCGGAGGAACCCTGATGGCAATGCCACCATGTTGAAAAGTCCTTTTCGTGAAGCCGCAGGACGTCGTGTTATGATTCAAACTGTGCGCAGTGGGCTGCATGATGCGCAACTTCACTTCCGACGTCCATCGCGAGGTCCATCTTTGCAACCACGACACCATAAAGCGGGGTACAGATGGACCTACAACATGCCTAATGTCCCTAATGGACCGCTCAGGACTGGCATCGCATTGCCTGCAACCAAACAATCGTCAGAGACGTGTTTTGGAGGCAACCTGGTCTGGTTGAACGCCTTAGACCCACTGTCCAGTGAATACAGCGAGGTGGAGGTTCCCTGCTATTTTGGGGTGGTATTATGTGGGGCCAACGTACGCCGCTGGTAGTCATGGAAGGCGCCGTAAAGGTTGTATGATACGTGAATGCCATCCTCCGATCGATAGTACAACCATATTGGCAGCATACGGGAGAGGAATTCGTCTTCATGCACGACAATTCGCGTCCCCACCGTGCACATCTTGTGAATGACTTAATTCAGGACAACGACATCGCTCGACTAGAGTGGCCAGCATGTTCTTCACACATGAACCCTATCGAACATGCTTGTGACAGACTAAAAAGGGCTCTTTATGGACGACGTGACCCACCAACCACTCTGAGGGCTCTATGCCGAATTTCCGTTGAGGAGTGGGACAATCTGGACCAACAGTACCTTGATGAACTTGTGGATAGTATGCCACGACGAATACAGGCATGCATCAATGCAAGATGACGCGCTACTGGATATTAGAGGTACCGGGGTACCGGTGTGTACAGCAATCTGAACCACCACCTCTGAAGGTCTCGCTGTGTTGTGGCACAACATGCAATGTGTGTTTTACATGAGCAATAAAAAGGGCGGAAATGATGATTATGTACATATTCCGGAACTCTCGGAACCGAGGTGATAAAAAACTCTTTTTGATGTGTGCATGTGAATGACTTCCCACTTAGCACTCAGCGAGCAGAATTGGTACGCTTTGCTGACGACACTAGTGCTATAATAAAACTCATTAGAGAGGAAGCATCAAAAGAGTCGGTAAATGATATTTCCCAATGAATTATAACGTGTTTCTCTAAAAATACACTCTCCCTAAATGTTAAAAAAACACTCTGTATTCAGTTCAGTACAATAATTGATGTAGTACATGATCATGATGCAGTAAATAGGGTAGAATGGTACAAATTTTTGAATGCACATATTGAAGAAAACTTGAACTGGAAGAATGATATTACTGAGCTTCTAAAATAAATTAAGTGCAGCTATTTTCACTGATCGCATGCTTGCTAATCTTGGAAAGAAATGAATCAGTCTCCTGAAATATTTTACGTATTTCCACTCACTAATGTCATATGTAATTATTTTATGCGCTGTCTCATCACATGGAAAGACATTATTGACTGCACAAAAGCGAACAAGAAGAGTAATATGCGCTGTTCACCCATGGAAGTCATGTAGGAGTTAGATATTTTAATTGTGACGTCATATTACGTCATTTTGGGCAGCGAAATTCACCATAAATTATCCATCACAACATGATACGGATAGTGTTGCCTATATTCACAACACTGGATGGAATAAATGACCTCCATTACCCTTTATTAAGTCTGTCAGTGGCTCAGAAAGGAGTTCAGTATGTGTTGTTGTTGTTGTGGTCTTCAGTCCTGAGACTGGTTTGATGCAGCTCTCCATGCTACTCTATCCTGTGCAAGCTTCTTCATCTCCCAGTACTTACTACAGCCTACATCCTTCTGAATCTGCTTAGTGTATTCATCTCTTGGTGTCTCTCTACGATTTTTACCCTCCACGCTG
The DNA here is from genome assembly GCF_021461395.2 of Schistocerca americana. Classification (NCBI taxonomy): domain Eukaryota; kingdom Metazoa; phylum Arthropoda; class Insecta; order Orthoptera; family Acrididae; genus Schistocerca; species Schistocerca americana. The sequence goes on along the minus strand of NC_060128.1, from coordinate 156,917,203 downwards.
CCCTCCAACGCTAAATTTGTGATCCCTTGATGCCTCAGCATATGCCCTACCAGCCGGACCCTTCTTCTTGTCAAGTTTTGCCACAAACTCCTGTTCTCCCCTACTCCATTCAATACCTCCTCATTAGTTACGTGATCTACCCATCTAATCTTCAGCGTTCTTCTGTAACACCACATTTCGAAAGCTTCTATTCTCTTCTTGTCCAAACTATTTATAGTGTTCAATATGTAGAAAAAAAAAAAAAAAAAAAAAAAAAAAAAAAGCCGCCATCTTATTAACTGTGTATCGTGGAGCAATCATTCACTTCACCCGGAACACCAGTGTTCTGCGGAACACAGTTTGGGAAACCCTGGTCTACGGCAGGAGGAGCAAAATTTTTTGTTCAATATGTAGCAACAAAAAATTTTTAATCGTGTGCTGAATAACATAAAATGTCTGACAGGTAGCGAAGCAAGTTTTAAATCTAACTTCTTCTGTTCTAGTGATCAATTTCTAGTTAAAAACCGGAAGGCAGAAAAAAATCAGAAAAATACAAAAATCTCGTTTTCAAGTACAGTTGCATGACTAGGATTAGAATATGTGTTCTTTAACACCAACAAAATAGTTCAAATGGCTCTGAGCACTATGGGACAACATCTGAGGTCAACAGTCCCCTAGAACTTAGAACTATTTAAACCTAACTAACCTAAGGACATCACACACATCCATAACCGAGGCAGGATTCGAACCTGCGACCGTAGCGGTCGCGCGGTTCCAGACCGAAGCGCCTAGAATCGCTCGGCCACACCGGTCGGCCTTAACATCAACACTAATCATGCATACCTATTCTGTAAACTGACTCTTTCCCGATCATTTCGATAAGAGAATCGTTCAAATGTTGTGTGCAACTAAGTAACTGACTAACATTATAATTTCGAGAGCGTACTTTTCAAGATCAGCCAGCCAGCATGTTACTTTCTCCTACACATAACTAGCTCATACTGAGGCTTAGCCGGCCGAAGTGGCCGTGCGGTTAAAGGCGCCGCAGTCTGGAACCGCAAGACCGCTACGGTCGCAGGTTCGAATCCTGCCTCGGGCATGGATGTTTGTGATGTCCTTAGGTTAGTTAGGTTTAACTAGTTCTAAGTTCTAGGGGACTAATGACCTCAGCAGTTGAGTCCCATAGTGCTCAGAGCCATTTTTACTGAGGCTTACCAACTTGCGTTCATCCCCCGCTTAGTTCGCTACTGTGCCAGTAAAAGGGACGAATCATATTGGCATGAAAAGGGTTCTCCACGCACAGCGAAGGTGTTTCGTGGAATATAGCTGTACGTAGATCACTTTGCAACCCCTTTACCCTAGGCAAAAAGAAGTCTTCAAAAAAACGCCTATTCGCCAAGAGAATTTTATCTCGTGCTGCAAAGTGATCGCCAAGTCTTTTGTGCGGCGGAACCTTTCAGGGGGCACATAGAAGTGGAAAAATAAAAGAGCGTGAGAGAGGAGGGGCGGGGGGGGGGGGGGGCGAGCGCTTGCTCCCGCTTTGAGAGAAGAGACTGCGCCGATTGTCGACTTCTGGGGGCGGCTTTGACAGGAGTGAGTGTATAGGCCGCTCCGTCATTCGGCGGCCTGCCGTGTTTGCAGAGCTCACGCGGACGTGATGGATAAGTCGCCACTTAAACGGGCGTGTGTGGCGACAGAGCGGCCAGATAAGCGGCGGGGTATCAGATCGGCAGCAGAGCCGCTGTCCGCACCGCACAGCTCTGGTCTGTGTAGCAGTGTGAAGCTGCGCTTAAGCCGCCACTCTGTGAAAGGGCCGCCCGTCTGTTTGCGTGGAGAAATGAAAAGCATTGCGGATTTGTCCCACATTCCGTAGCGGGCTGCGCGATGCGATGGAATCCCACGAGAGAATAAAACTGTGTACAGGCCGAGATTGCAGCTCTCGGTCTCTGCTTGTAGGGATATAACGTCTATTTGACCGCTGACAGGATGTGTCCAGACGCCACAGCAGTGCTACGAGCTGTTACTCGAATGAGCACTGTTTATCCGATTACTCAAACTGCGTTCAGTTTAACTATGGGGTTGCGCACAGAGTGTTTACACACCCCAGGGTTCGAGGTTTCATCCTGTTTTAAGCCTCAGTTCCAGAGTTATTAACACTTCATTGAAATTTGTTTACAAATTCGGCTTTGGGTTAAGGACGCGGTGGGTTAAAATTGTGAAAAATTTAGAAATTTATTTATTGCGTAATTTATTAGACTGATTCCTTAAGAATAACATAGCACAGTTTCATAACCAAATTTTGGCTAGAAATGCGTATTAATAATTTTCGGCGTCTACAGCTGCCACGTCCCCTGTTTCTACGCTGTGATCCACACATTTTTTTTGGGGTTAATTTTTCGTTCACACAATCGAAACGAACTACAGACGAGTCTAGACGGTTACGAGACAGGTCATCCTTGCTTGCTCCTTTGTTTACAACGCGGGTTTTTTGAACAGTAACACGAGAGGCAATACAGACGTTACGAGTTATCTCAGAAGAAAGATTAAGGAAAGACAAAACTACGTTTCTAGCATTTGTAGACGTAGAGAAAGCTTTTGACAATGTTGACTGGAATACTCTCTTCCAAATTCTAAAGGTGGCAGGGGTAAAATACAGGGAGCGAAAGGCCATTTACAATTTGTACAGAAACCAGATGGTAGTTACAAGAGTCGAGGGACATCAAAGGCAAGCAGTGGTTCGGAAGGGAGTGAGTCAGGTTTTTAGCCTCTCCCCGATGTTTTCAATCTGTATATTGAGCAAGCAGTAAAGGAAACAAAAGTTCGGAGTAGGTATTAAAATCCATGGATAAGAAATAAAAACTTTGAGGTTCGCCGATGACATTGTAATTCTGTCAGAGACAGCAAAGGACTTGGAAGAGCAGTTGAACGGAATGGACAGTGTCTAGAAAGGAGGGTATAAGATGAACATCAACAAAAGCAAAACGAGGATAATGGAATGTAGTCGAATTAAGTCGGGTGATGCTGAGGGAATTAGATTAGGAAATGAGACGCTTAAGGTAGTAAAGGAGTTATGCTATTTGGGGAGCAAAATAACTGATGATGGTCGAAGTAGAGAGGATATAAAATGTAGACTGGCGAAGGCAAGGAAAGAGTTTCTGAAGAAGAGAAATTTTTTAACATCGAGAATAGATTTAAGTGTTAGGAAGTATTTGTATGGAGTGTAGCCAAGTATAGAAGTGAAAGATGGACGATAAATAGTTTGGACGAGAAGAGAATACAAGCTCTCGAAATGTGGTGCTACAGAAGAATGCTGAAGATTAGATGGGTAGATCACATAACTAATGAGGAGGTACTGAATAGAATTGGGGAGAAGAGGAGTTTGTGGCACAACTTGACAAGAAGAAGGGACCTGTTGGTCGGAATGTTCTGAGGCATCAAGGGATCACAAATTTATACATTGGAGGGCAGCGTGGAGGGTAAAAATCGTAGAGTGACACCAAGAGATGAATACACTAAGCAGATTCAGAAGGATGTAGGTTGCAGTAAGTACTGGGAGATGAAGAAGCTTGCACAGGATAAGGTAGCATGGAGAGCTGCATAAAACCAGTCTCAGGACTGAAGACCATAACTACAACAACAAACATGTGCTACAAACTTATTTAAGATTTTAGTTTTGCATGTATCAATCTGTTTTGCTCCAAAGGGATCATAACAGTGGACGCATATTTAGAAAAGTAAGGAAATGTCGAATTTCAGCGGGCCGGCCGTTTGGCCGAGAGGTTCTAGGCGCTACAGTTTGGAACCGCGGGACCGCTACGGTCGCAGGTTCCAATCCTGCCTCAGGCATGGATGTGTGTGATGTTCTTAGGTTAGTTAGGTTTAAGTAGTTCTAAGTTCTAGGGGACTGATGACCACAGAAGTTAAGCCCCATAGAGCTCAGAGCCATTTGAACCATTTAAGAAACAGTGTTCGAGATGCTGCTCCCAAGTGTGGAGAACAATTTTTTGCAAAGTACGTCATACACCCACAAACACGGTTTGCCAATTGCCGTTTTAGATGTTATGAAAACCAACTTTCAGATACGTAGCCAATCGTGAACTGCTGAAAAAATGAGCACATGGGAAAACGCAGAATACAAATGAGAGCTGTAATCGCCTTATATGGATGTGTTGTCCTAGAACATATTTGTATCCTCATTTCTTGTGAAGATAATTGCGCGTGATGCCTGCCTGGTGTTCAATAGTGGAAATGTAGGTAGGATTAAGTGCCTCCACCCTGGAGATACTCAGAAGCATCGATGAAGTGAGGCTGGACAAAACTAAGGCAGCAGAAGAAAAAAATGCAAAAGTTGGCCGTGCAAAGGAGGCAGGGGAAGACATTACTCCAGGAACACGAAGAAGAGAATGAAGATTGCGGACATGGACAGCATTAGTCACTACACTAAAGCAATATTGTCAATAATTGAAATAAAAACTTTAAGTGCTAATTACAGTAAACTGACATTTTAAGCTATAACATAATTTTTCTCAGGAACTATAGTAAGTAACATCGAAATTTGGTATATTTTTTAAAGAAATACCTACCGAATAAACCTGTGCAGCATTTTCTGTTATGTTTTCTCTGAGAAAAATTCTCCTTCAAAATTTGAAAAAAACTGAGCAATTCTGGGTAATACAAAACTGAAAAATTAATTTCGAAGCAACTATGATCTTAAGCTAAAATCTGTTCCGCGCGTTTTATTGGCCTCTTATGCAGATGTAAACTTGAAATTCGAGTTTTATTGCTTTATCAGTTTACGAAAATAGGAGCATTATAGAAACAGTGGTAATTACAAATTCATATCCTTATAAAATATATGTCGACGGGCATTTTCAAACAGAAACTGCAGAGAATATAGCTGGCCGGGGTGGCACAGCGGTTCTAGGCGCTACAGTCTGGAACCGCGTGACCGCTACGGTCGCAGGTTCGAATCCTGCCTCGGGCATGGATGTGCGTGATGTCCTTAGGTTAGTTAGGTTTAAGTAGTTCTAAGCTCTAGGGGACTGATGATCTTAGAAGTTAAGTCCCATAGTGCTCAGAGCCATTTTGCACAGAATATAAAACATCATTTTGTACATGATAGTATCAGGTTTTACTGTTCTAGCTGTAATATTTTTGGAGATGCATATGTCTAATACAAGAATGCATTTTCCCCTACGTCTGCCTTTAAAACTACGAACGCTAAATTTAATATGAGGGTCAAGTTAGACATTATGTTCATGGAGGTACAGCCGTTTTTGTTTTCGAATTATTCGTGTTTGTTTTTACGTTCTTCAATTACATCATTGTAGATTATGTAGTATAAGTTTTGGTCGGTGCTCGTAGTCACTTGTGCCGTTGTCTGAGGCAGCTGAGATGAGGAGACAGTGCCGAATTTGAGATCCTTCCTATGGCCACAGTTTTGTAATAGGAAGATACGCTCTGCACTGAGAAGGTGCGCGGATCTGAGCACGGGAGGTAGTCGGCAGTGAAGTTACTCCACGTCCAAGAATCACAGATCCGCGGAAAGTGACAGAGATGCCGACTTGGAACGGTTTCCCACAGGCAGCGACCTGATGTGAAAGCACTTTGAAAATACTGAAGGGAGTTTCGGACTCTGCCTCTGGAGAGTTGCACCTCGTGAGGACTTAAATTCTGTGAGGCGAATTACGCCGGCGAACTTCAACTTTCAGGGGTGTGTTGGTCTTTGATTTTGAACATTTCCGTCGAATTGGGGCTTTAAATAATTTTGATTAAACGTTGATGAAGACACACACAGACCTATACCTTCTTGCAACAAGCTGCCACCATCCAGCACAAACAGTACTGACCACCCCGGTACATAGGGCGATCGCCGTCTGCGACAAAGACAGCCTACCATCCGAGCTGAGGGAAGTCTTCCAACAAAATGGCTACAGTGAAACGCAGATCAATAAGGCGCTTAAAAGGAAGAAGGGAGCAGTGAGAACTCCAGAACTTGATTAAACATGTTTAAGTACGACACTCTGAACATTTCCGTTTTGCTGCAGCACTAATGCGTTTCCCACATTTATGAATGTTTACGTTTCAAGGCAGCAAACATTTCATGTACTTTTACTACTTTTCATATTTCAGCTTATGAAAAGTTAGGATTTCGATGGATTTTTATATTGGGTTTTCGCGAGTAAGAAATGGCGTATTTTATAAGAGAGTATATTAACTATTTAACCATAAACTATGTTTTACCACTACAACGCTTCGTCACTATCCGTATCCAGCTTAATAAATTTTAGCGGAAGATTGGAGGTTCTCCTTAGGTACAATGGTTTGCCATCTCCTGCTGTGGCCTTCTAAATTAAGCAGCGTGCATCACGCGCCTATGGGGAGTTGAACGTCCACTGAGAGAATAGCCACTGTTAGAACTTCAGCCCCACATTTCCGTTTTCTAGGAACGACTCAGATTTGTGTCCTGCCCGAAACATGACTTCCACCTGTTTTGAAGTTCTGAAGTTCTGGTACAATCTGTATCCGGCCGCAAAAGGAAAATAGGAAGATGTCCCGTCGACGGCCGGCCGGAGTGGCCGAGTGGTTCTAGGCGCTTCAGTCTGGAACTGCGTGCCCGCTACGGTCGCAGGTTCGAATCCTGCCTCGGGCATGGATGTGTGTGGTGTCCTTATGTTAGTTAGGTTTAAGTAGTTCTAGGTTCTAGGGGACTGATGACCTCAGAAGATAAGTCCCATAGCGCTCAGAGCCATTTTTTGTACCGTCGACGACTAAGTCACTGGAGACGCACCTCTCTCATCCAAATAAAAGAGTATGGTGTGTTGCATTAAGAAAGAGTTCATCTTTTGACGTTTTCACCTCAACATCTGATGTTATCCTAATGCAAATGGTGTAGGGCCTAGATTTTGAAGAGGACCTGTCTCAAATGACTTTCACTTCAGGTTCGTTAAACACTTAATGATTTAGAAGACTGTGTTTCGTTTGTTGATTTGTCCTAATGCACTATTGCTAATGATATGGTCAGACATTGTACTGAATTGCTTGTATTGTGCTTCATCTAATTAAAGTGACAGTTCATTTGCAGAGAAGTAGTTACCAATATTCAAGGAAATGTATTTACATTTTCAAGTGTCGAAGTTTCTTCATTAGGGTTTATTGCAATTTTCGCGTCGTCAGGAAAAAGAGAATCGTTTCGCTCCTTGCATATACGACGTCGGATGATTTCCACGTAAACAAGAACGAGAACTGACGCAATATTTATCACTGCGGCACACCTGTAACGAGTATTCCCCGTTCTGAAGTTGTAGCTTCTGTGTGAAGACACCAGAGAGGCAATCCTGTCGTTGCGGTTGATAATAGAAACAAGACTAAAGAAAAGTCAAGACACGTTTATAGGATTTTTCGATCTGGAAAAAGCGTTCGACAGTGTAAAACGGTGCCAGTTGTTCGAAATTCTGGGAAAAAAAGGGGTAAGCCATAGGGAGAGGTGCGTAAGATACAACATGTACAAGAGCCAAGAGGGAATAATAAGAGTGGACGAACAATGGTGTAATAGGGATGTAGTCTTTCCACCCTACTGTCCAATTTGTCCATCGAAGAAGCAATGATGGAAATAAAAGAAAGGTTCAGGAGTGGGGTTCAAATTCAAGGTGAAAGGATATCAATCACACAATTCGCTGACGACATTGCTATCCTGACTGAAAGTGAAGAAGAGTTACATACTATGTTGAATGGAATGAACAGCCTAATGAGTACAGAATATGGACTGTAAATCGAAGAAAACCGAAAGTAATGAGAAATAGCAGAAAAGAGAACAGTGAGAAACTTAACATCAGAATTGATGGACAAGTAGTAGATGAATTTAAGAATTCTGCTACCTAGGCCGCAAAATTACCAATGACGGACGGAGCAAGGAGGACATCAAAAGCAGACTAGCATTGGCAAAAAGGACATTACTGGCCAAGAGTCCTTAATTTGAGCAGGAAATTTCTGAGAATGTAGGTCTGAAGCACAGCACTGTATGGTAGTGAAACATGGACTCTGGGAAAAGCGGAAAGATTGATATGTGGTGCTACAGACAAAGAGAAGGGACAGGATGATAGAACATGTGTTGAGAAATGAGGAAATGACTTCCATGGTACTAGAGGGAGCTGTAGAGGACAAAAACTGTAGAGCAAGACAGAGATTGCAATATGACTCAAAAAAAAAAAAAAATTGCGTGACCTGCGGATACAGACATGGTGGCATATGCCTGTGCAAACCGACCAAGGACTTGCCGAAACCATGCTGGGCGGAATCTCTGCTTATTGCCTTCCGTAGGTGGATCAAAGTGCTATTTAACAGGAGGCTATGGTCTTTTGGCTCATCAGTGTATTTCACACCTAACACCAGTGATGGGAACTATATTTCACATTTCCTAACTAACGCCATGGTCAAATATTCTTTGCGTTTTTAATATTCACAGAACCCGGGAGTGCTGTGAACACGACGTCTAGCTCATCAAGTGTTCTTTTCATCCCTCCTTCTGGTTGGAGGTTTAAAGGACTTTGGTCGTTCACTTACGTAATAGAATGGAACACCTACAGCCGTCCTTGGGATGTTACTTATTATATGGCTACCAGTTTAGGGGCTTCAGTACACCATCTTTAGTTCTGAACTGACGCTGAGGGGGTTAACTCCAATCCCATGCCCGATCCCGTCAGAGGCCAACTGGTTTTTGCAGACGATCTGTAACAACGATGCTGTGTCTTCAACTACCAACTACGATTGGAGTTATCCCGCTGAGCGTCAGTTAAGTCCTGGAGATGGTGTACTGAAGCACCGAAACTGGTACCCATTTAATAAATAACAACGTAAGGACAGTTTTAGGTGCTCCATTTTATTGCAACTTGCTCATAAGATGCTCCGTGGATATGGAGATTTGACATGCTGAACCTATCACCCGAGATCACATAAAATAATTAATTACCTCCTTGAAGCCAATAGGCTATTTGATGATCAACTGCAGAGCCCATTGGAAAACATTATTTTACAAGTTCCTAAATTCGTCAAGGTCTATTGCTTATGGTTGGAGGACGTGGCCATTTCAGGTAAATAAGTTACTTTAGTGGTTGCTGGATGATAGAGTTTGATATGGTAAAATAATATTTATTCAAACATTGTGTAAAGATCACTCAGAATATATAATCATCGAGGTTGTAAAGTAATTTAAGAATGAATTTACATAATTGAAATAGAACAATGGTAAGGAAATAATGGTTGTTATGGTCGCGACGAGCATGACGCTGTACAGTTACGACGAAGATGGTGCTCAGAAACATAAAGGACAGAAATTATTTTTTCAACTGTGATTGAAAAAATTTGTAATTACGCAAAAAGTTTCGAATTCGAACAAACACACACAACATATCAATGAATAAAGCAAGAATCTGAAAGATACGTCACTACGCGGGTGAGCCTCCAATGTATTAACTCGATTTTCAGTCTGGAACCGCGTGACCGCTACGGTCACAGGTGCGAAACCTGCCTCGGGTATGGATGTGTGTGATGTCCTTAGGTTAGTTAAGCTTCAGTAGTTCTAAGTTCTAGGGGACTGATGACCTCAGAAGTACCATAGTGCTCAGAGCCATTTGAACCAATTTTTTTTTAACTCGATTACGAAGAAAAACGTGAGGCATTACGAAAAGATACCCCTTTGCAGCAAGAATTAGGTGCACAAAAACTTTTATACCGGTGAGTGAGCCCGTAGATCAAGTTGTTGTTGTTGTTGTTGTTGTTGTGATCTTGAGTCCTGAGATTGGTTTGATGCGGCTCTCCATGCTACTCTACCCTGTGCAAGCTTCTTCATCTCCCAGTACGTACTGCACCCTACATCCTTCTGTATCTGTTTAGCGTATTCATCTCTTGGTCTCCCTCTACGATTTTTACCCTCCACGCTGCCCTCCAATACTAAATTGATGATCTCTTGATGCCTAAGGACATGTCCTATCAACCGATCCCTTCTTCTAGTCAATTTGTACCACGAACTTCTCTTCTCCCCAATCCTATTCAATACCTCCTCATTAGTTATATGACCTACCCATCTAATGTTCCGCATTCTTCTGTAGCACCACATTTCGAAAGCTTCTACTCTCTTCTTGTCCAAACTAGTTATCGTTCATGTTTCACTTACATACATGGCTACACCCCAAACAAATACTTTCAGAAACGATTTCCTGACACTTAAATCTATACTCGATGTTCACAAATTTCTCTTCTTCAGAAAAGCTTTCCTTGCCATTGCCAGTCTACATTAGATCAAGTTAAGAAGGCTAAAAATCAGAAACCTGGAGTGAACTGCTCTTCCACCACCGTAATGCTATTTCCGAAGGCGGGAGTGTACACTGCATATGCTGTCTTACTGCGAGTGCCACTGAGGTGGTTACCGACAAGTCGGGTTGCGCCGAACTTCGTCCGCTGTTAACTGTTGCTTGACTGAGCCGATGTGATGTGACTGCATCTGTACCTTCCATTTTTATGGTCTGTTTTCGTGCGCACCAGTGAAACTTGTGAACATTACCCAATTACGCTAATGAGCCAAAACATGATGACCACTGCCCAGAGCGAGGTTGAATGGCTCCTGGTGGGGCAGCGGACACGTGAGGCAGTCAGGAAAGAACGTAAGTGGAAGAGAGACGAGTGGGCAGTGATTATAGCGAAGATATGGGCCGTAAATGCGGAAATGATGTAAGCGGTTGTGACAAAGGACGCAATGTTGTGGCGCTGCGGCTGCGAACCGGAATACCTGAAATGGCGAAGCTGGTCGTCTGTTGGTGTACTACTGTCGCGAGCATCTGTGGAAAGTGGATGAACGATGGCGAAATAACGGGTAGGCCGTGTGGTATTGGACGTCCTCGCCTCGTCACAAAACGTAGAGTTCGGATGGACCCCCACTGTGTAATGCACTCTGTTCCTGTGTTGACCCCACGACATCGTCCGTTGTGGTTGCAGTGGGCACAGCATCACTGAGTCTTCACCGTGGATCAATAGAAACGTGTCACCTGTCGAATGAATCGTTTTTCTTGTTAGACCAGGTCGATGGCTGGGCCCTTACCTGCCGTCTTCCTGGCGAATGGCTCACGAAACATGCACCGCGCCATGGATGCAAGCTTGGGGAGGCAAAGTTGTCCTACTGGGTACAATGAGTTGGGCTTCCACGAGATCTGCGGTGGTAGCCAAAGGCGTCATGACAGCAGTGAACTACGTGAAGATTATTGCGGACCACCTGCATCGCTTCGTGTTCGAAGTTTCCCCTACAGAAATGACATCTTCCAGCAGGATAACTGTCTGTATCTCAAGGTCAGAATCGTGCGACAGTCGTTTAAGATGCATTACATGAACTCACATTGATATCTTGGCCAGCAAAGGTGCCTGATCTGTAAGTACCCACAGTGTGCTCCCTGCCGCCGTTGAATAAGCAGCTGCAGCAGCAAGTATACTCTTAGCTCACTTATTTGTTACGTAGTTTAATTCTTAATTTCTTTGCGTGTTTTTGGTATTTGCGTCGTTTAATTCATAAATTTCGGGCGTATTGTAGTATTTGAGAGTTGTAGCATCGCGTTTTAGTACTTGAACAGTGTAAAATCGCGTAGTCTCCTTCCACCGCCGAGCAGTGTGTCAGCAGTGCGCAAGTAGCAGCATTACTGCATTTACTAGGCAATCTTGTATTTTAATAACCGTTTAAACTTTTTTGTGTCTAATTGTTTGTGCTCTCTGTAGATTAGTTCAGACGTTCTTTGCACAACAGTTTTTAGCATGGATAGGGACTGCAACTGCTGTGTTCGGATGCAGGCTGAGTTGGCATCCCTTCGCTCCCAGCTTCAGGCAGTGTTGGCTTCGGTCACACAGCTTGAGGCTGTTGCCAATGGGCATCACTGTGGGGTTCCGGATGGGGGTTTGACGGGGACGGCCAGCTCGTCCCACGCATCCCCCGATCGGACTGTGACTGCCCTGGATACTGCCCACATTGAGGCTGATCCCTCATCTGTGGTGGAGGTCGTCTCGAGGTGTGACAGGGGGGCGAAAGACATTCCGGAGGGCTGAACGGAAGGCCTCTCCAGTTTGTCTGACGAACCGGTTTCAGGCTCTGTCTCAGGCTGATACTGATCTTCGGCCGGACATGGCTGCTTGTCTTGTTCCAGAGGTTGCCCCTCAGTCTGCAAGATCCGGGCGGTCGCAGAGGGTGGGCTTACTGGTTGTTGGGAGCTCCAACGTCAGGCGCGTAATGGGGCCCCCAGAGGTTGCCCCTCAGTCTGCAAGATCCGGGCGGTCGCAGAGGGTGGGCTTACTGGTTGTTGGGAGCTCCAACGTCAGGCGCGTAATGGGGCCCCTTAGGGATATGGCAGCAAGAGAGGGGAAGAAAACCAATGTGCACTCCGTGTGCATACCGGGGGGAGTCATTCCAGATGTGGAAAGGGTCCTTCCGGATGCCATGAAGGGTACAGGGTGCACCAATCTGCAGGTGGTCGCTCATATCGGCACCAATGATGTGTGTCGCTATGGATCGGAGGAAATCCTCTCTGGCTTCCGGCGGCTATCTGATTTGATGAAGACTGCCAGTCTCGCTAGCGGGATGAAAGCAGAGCTCACCATCTGCAGCATCGTCGACAGGACTGACTGCGGACCTTTGGTACAGAGCCGAGTGGAGGGTCGGAATCAGAGGCTGAGACGGTTCTGCGACCGTGTGGGCTGCAGATTCCTCGACTTGCGTCATAGGGTGGTGGGGTTTCGGGTTCCGCTGGATAGGTCAGGAGTCCACTACACGCAACAAGCGGCTACACGGGTAGCAGGGGTTGTGTGGCGTGGGCTGGGCGGTTTTTTAGGTTAGATGGCCTCGGGCAAGTACAGAAAGGGCAGCAGCCTCAAAGGGTGCGGGGCAAAGTCGGGACATGCGGGGACCAAGCAGCAATCGGTATTGTAATTGTAAACTGTCGAAGCTGCATTGGTAAAGTACCGGAACTTCAAGCGCTGATAGAAAGCACCGAAGTTGAAATCGTTATCGGTACAGAAAGCTGGCTGAAGCCAGAGATAAATTCTGCCGAAATTTTTAGAAAGGATAGATTGCATGCAACCGGTGGTGGCGTGTTTGTCGCTGTTAGTAATAGTTTATCCTGTAGTGAAGTAGAAGTGGACAGTTCCTGTGAATTATTATGGGTGGAGGTTCCACTCAACAACCGAGCTAGGTTAATAGTTGGCTCCTTTTACCGACCTCCCGACTCAGCAGCTTTAGTGGCAGAACAACTGAGAGAAAATTTGGAATACATTTCACATAAATTTTCTCAGCATGTTATAGTCTTAGGTGGAGATTTCAATTTACCAGATATAGACTGGGACACTCAGATGTTTAGGACGGGTGGTAGGGACAGAGCATCGAGTGACATTATACTGAGTGCACTATCCGAAAATTACCTCGAGCAATTAAACAGAGAACCGACTCGTGGAGATAACATCTTGGACCTACTGATAACAAACAGACCCGAACTTTTCGACTCTGTATGTGCAGAACAGGGAATCAGTGATCACAAGGCCGTTGCAGCATCCCTGAATATGGAAGTTAGTAGGAATATAAATAAAGGGAGGAAGGTTTATCTGTTTAGCAAGAGTAATAGAAGGCAGATTTCAGACTACCTAACAGATCAAAACGAAAATTTCTGTTCCGACACTGACAATGTTGAGTGTTTATGGAAAAAGTTCAAGGCAATCGTAAAATGCGTTTTAGACAGGTACGTGCAGAGTAAAACAGTGAGGGACGGGAATAACCCACCGTGGTTCAACAACAAAGTTAGGAAACTACTGCGAAAGCAAAGAGAGCTTCACTCCAAGTGTAAACGCAGACAGAACCTCTCAGACAAACAGAAGCTAAACGATGTCAAAGTTAGCGTAAGGAGGGCTATGCGTGAAGCGTTCAGTGAATTCGAAAGTAAAATTCTATGTACCGACTTGACAGAAAATCCTAGGAAGTTCTGGTCTTACCTTAAATCAATAAGTGGCTCGAAACAGCATATCCAGACACTCAGGGATGATGATGGCATTGAAACATAGGATGACACGCGTAAAGCTGCAATACTAAACACCTTTTTCCAAATCTGTTTCACAGAGGAAGACCGCACTGCAGTTCCATATCTAAATCCTCGCACAAATGAAAAAATGGCTGACATCGAAATAAGTGTCCAAGGAATAGAAAAGCAACTGGAATCACTCAACAGAGGAAAGTCCACTGGACCTGACGAGATACCAATTCGATTCTACACAGAGTACGCGAAAGACCTTGCCCCCTTCTAACAGCCGTGTACCGCAAGTCTCTAGAGGAACGGAAGGTTCCAAATGATTGGAAAAGAGCACAGATAGTTCCAGATTTCAAGAAGGGTCGTCGAGCAGATGCGCAAAACTATAGACCTATATCTCTGACGTCGATCTGTTGTAGAATTTTAGAACATGTTTTTTTGCTCGTGTATCATGTCGTTTTTGGAAACCCACAATCTACTCTGTAGGAATCAACATGGATTCCGGAAACAGCGATCGTGTGAGACCCAACTCGCGTTATTTGTTCATGAGACCCAGAAAATATTAGATACAGGCTCCCAGGTAGATGCTATTTTCCTTGACTTCCGGAAGGCGTTCGATACAGTTCCGCACTGTCGCCTGATAAACAAAGTAAGAGCCTACGGAATATCAGACCAGCTGTGTGGCTGGATTGAAGAGTTTTTAGCAAACAGAACACAGCATGTTGTTATCAATGGGGAGACGTCTACAGACGTTAAAGTAACCTCTGGCGTGCCACAGGGGAGTGTTATGGGACCATTGCTTTTCACAATACATATAAATGACCTAGTAGATAGTGTCGGAAGTTCCATGCGGCTTTTCGCGGATGATGCTGTAGTATACAGAGAAGTTGCACCATTAGAAAATTGTAGCGAAATGGAGGAAGATCTGCAGCGGATAGGCACTTGGTGCAGGGAGTGGCAACTAACCCTTAACATAGGCAAATGTAATGTATTGCGAATACATAGAAAGAAGGATCCTTTATTGCATGATTATATGATAGCGGAACAAACACTGCTAGCAGTTACTTCTGTAAAATATCTGGGAGTATGCGTGCGGAACGATTTGAAGTGGAATGATCATATAAAATTAATTGTTGGTAAGGCGGATGCCAGGTTGAGATTCATTGGGAGAGTCCTTAGAAAATGTAGTCCATCAACAAAGGAGGTAGCTTACAAAACACTCGTACGACCTATACTTGAGTATTGCTAATCAGTGTGGGATCCGTACCAGATTGGGTTGACGGAGGAGATAGAGAAGATCCAAAGAAGAGCGGCGCGTTTCGTCACAGGGTTATTTGGTAACCGCGATAGCGTTACGGAGATGTTTAGCAAACTCAAGTGGCAGACTCTGCAAGAGAGGCGCTCTGCATCGCGGTGTAGCTTGTTCGCCAGGTTTCGAGAGGGTGCGTTGCTGGATGAGGTATCGAATATATTGCTTCCCCCTACTTATACCTCCCGAGGAGACCACGAATGAAAAATTAGAGAGATTAGAGCGCGTACGGAGGCTTTCAGACAGTCGTTCTTCCCGCGAACCATACGCGACTGGAACAGAAAAGGGAGGTAATGACCGTGGCACGTAAAGTGCCCTCTGCCACACACCGCCAGGTGGCTTGCGGACTATTGATGTAGATGTAGATGTAGATGTAGATAAACACATACCGGGCGTCAGCTGTATACCTGTACGCTGCCATCCTGTAATTTGCGGGGATTGCTTGATCTGTTTTTTTTTTTAATGGTTTTTAGGGCACAAAACTGACACGGTCATTAGCGCCCGGTCTGTGACTTAGGAAAAGCTAAAAAAACGAAACTGGAAACCAGCAGCAATGGGAGCAAAACTCAAAAAAGTGGGGAAACCAAAAACAGAAGGGAAGCTTAAAAAAACACTATAGAAGGGGGGTTGTTTGTCCCCAAAAACAGCTTCAAATTACTGACGTCATCTCACTGGCACCAATGAACTCGAGAACGCGATCGGCTGATCGCGTGTCATCTGCTAAAATGGAAGATATATCAGGCGACAGCTGTAAACGGGCGCGTAGCGGAGTAAAATAGGGGCACTCAAGTAAAAGGTGTCTCACCGTCCACAGTTGAGAGCAGTGGGAACAGATTGGGGGAGCATCGCCGCTTAAAAGATGTCGATGGCTAAAAAGACAGTGCCCCATCCGGAGTCTAGTTAAAATTACCTCCTCCCCACGACGAGTTCGGGGGGAAGAGGTCCAAGCACAGGGAAGAGCTTTCACGTCCCGCAATTTATTATTGGGAAGTGTCGACCAATGTGCGTGCCATAAAAGAGCAACACGATGACATAAAACACTCCGTAGATCGGCGAAGGGAATCATGCGAATAGCTGGCTGAAGAAGAGAGACTGCAGCCTTGGCCGCTATATCGGACGCCTCATTTCCACAGATACCAACGTGTCCTGGGATCCAGAGGAACGCCACAGAGACGCCCCCCAAGCGGAGCAACGGGAGGCAGTCCTGAATCCGGTGGACCAGAGGGTGGACAGGGTACAGAGCTTGGAGACTGAGGAGAGAGCTGAGACAGTCTGAGCAGATAACATACTGTATCCTCTTATGGCGACGGATGTATTGGACAGCCTGGAGAACAGCGTAAAGCTCCGCAGTATAAACCGAACACTGGTCGGGAAGCCGAAATCGATTTGGGGTGTCGCCAACAATATAGGCACTCTCAACATCAAACGATGTTTTTGAGCCATCAGTGTAAATAAATGTGGCATCCTTCATTTGTGCGCAGAGAGCAGCAAATGCTTGATCTGTGTGTTGACATCTGGTGCGACATACTTCTGGAATCCTGTCAAGGATTTGTAGAATCCGTGCCAAGCAGAATCGGTGTTGTACTGTGTTTGAGAAGAGGAACAACACACTATTAAACAAGTGGTAATAATGTTTTGGTTCATCGGTGTATCTGTCACATGATGCTGGCGTAATAAGTCGAAAAGTGTTCTTTACGAAAGTGAGTGTAAAAACCCATTTTCGTTGTTGCTCAACCTTACATACCACAACTCATCTAACACAGATTTCATCCTGTCTACTATTTTACTTAATCTCTACAATGAGCAAGCTCTGGAGGAAACCAAAGAGAAAATTAGAAGAGGAATTAAATTTCAGCGACATGCAACTAAATTTTTGACGCTTATTATTTTGTTAGAGACGGAAAAACTCCTGTAACAGCAGTACAACGGACTGGATGGCGCATTGGAAAGAGATTATAGGCTGATCAACAAATAGCTCTGAGCACTATGGGACTTTACATCTGAGGTCATCAGTCCCCTAGAACTTAGAACTACTTAAACCTAACTAACCTAAGGACATCACACACATCCATGCCCGAGGGGCCGATCAACAACAAAAGTAAAACAACGTTAACGGAATGTCGTCGAATTAGATCACGCGATGCTGGGGGAGTTAGATTAAGAAATGAGACACTACAAGTAGAAGATGAGCGTTATCATTTGAGCGTCAAAATGAGTAATGATGGGGGAAATAGTGGAAGTATATTTTATGGAGACCGATAATACGTAGGAAAGCACCTCCGTAAACGGAAATACATTAATGCTGAGTTATAAATTCAAATGTGATGAGGACTTTAGTGAAGGTATTGGTCTGGAGTGTACACTTGTACCGAGGTGAAACGTGCATGAAAAGCAGTTCAGATAAGAAGAGAACATAAGCTTTAGAAGTGCGACGCTGGAGGTGAATGCTGAAGATGAGACAGATAGAGGGGTTAACTAACGAGGAGGTACTGAATGGAACTGGGGAGAAAAGAGATTCTTGGCACAACCCGATTTGGAAACGGGGATTTTTTGGTAGGACACATTGTGAGGCATTTAAGTGATGATCTGTTTGGTAATGGAGGAGAGTGTAGCCGGAGGTAAACAGGTTCATATGGACGATAAGCACAGAGGACGAAGGCTGCACAAGACATACCACAGAGGGGAACTGCATCAAAGCAGTCTTCAGACAGAGGACCACAACGACAACATGATGGTACTCTTCTCAGGTATCGAGCTCTATAATGTAGCCATCTTGAGAAAAAAAAAATTCACCTGATAAATTGGTCACCATATTCAGGTGAGTATGCTGATACACAGTCTCGCCAGAACTGAGTTTCCAACAGAATCGGCATTTTCTTTATACACCCTGGCCGGCCAACCGCCCATGCGTGAGCGGCATTACTGTGAACTAGTATCGGATCGATCGAAGATACGGAGAATGCGCCCGCATAATTGTCATTAAAAGAATCCGCTGGTCTAAAGGAAGACCGTTGTTCTTTAATATCAGATAACATTAAATTCCAAGTTGTACTTACAGGGAAACCCCTACCCCTACTAATAATACTGTCAGATAATCGAATTCGATAGATTCCTTTAAAAGACTTCCCAGTGACAAGAAACAAGAGTGATTATTTTCTTTTGATTTCCCAAAAACTTACGTCCTCCGATAAGACACTGTTCTTATAGTGCGAATTTCTCTGTCTGTAGCAAACGAGTGTGAACATGGCCTTCTACACATCGGTCTTCAAGTATAGATTTGGCCATTATAAGCCATACCACAACTACAAGGAATTTCGTATATTCAGGGTTTCCTCAGTCCCAAATCATCTTTTACTAATCCAACGAGGGCTGTAACTGTAGCCGGAGCCAGGAATACTGGTGTCATATCTTCTTAAGATTCTAGAAATTTTCGAGATTATGTTCCCAGGCCAAGGTAAAAAGCAACAGATCGACGAGAATCCTCTGGTGGTTTAAGGGTGGTCCGAAATGAGGAGCTCGACATATTTGTTGGTCAGTGTAACCATTCTGCTTAGAATCAAGTTTTAGATGGTCCATTTCCTGTATCAAATTTTCTGCACTGGAAAAGGCATAAAATGTTGTAAAATAAGACTCAAAATAATCGCTCCTGCTCCCCACTGCACTACTTGGAATGTCTGCTAAAGGAATCTACTGAAATTCGATTATCTGGTAATATTACTAATAGGGACAAGGGTTTCCCTTTAAGGGGGTAGGACGTGAAACGGGCCGACTTGGAGCACGAGATGCACCACAGAACATTTTAATTTCGACTGTCTATACTTTTGCAAATAAATTCATAAAACTCTGTCAGCATGACCAGGAAGGATTCGGGATTCACATTCATAGCAGTGGAAGTTCACAAACATAACAAAATAAATTTTTTTACATGTGAAATTTCATCATTTTTTCGCTTTCTATTGGCTGCATTTGTTGCTGTAGCTACATTTTTCTTCACAAGTAAGAGAGATTCTTTGATGAATTTTGCACAGCATACAAACCATACTTACAGGTGTATGAAACTCTAGAATTTTCCAAATCTATTAAAAACTGTGGTAAAAATTGAGATACTTAACTACAAAATTTGATTTTTTTCTAAACACAAAGTTTAAAACGTAACAGCTCATTCATTTTTTCATAAATTCAATAGATTCTAGAGTTTCAGACACCTGTAAGTATGGTTTGTATGCTGTGCAAAATTCATCTAGCAGTCTCTCTTACTTATGAGAAAAGTGTGCCTATAGCAACAAATGCAGCCAATAGTAAGTGAAAAAATGATGAAATTCACATGTAAAAAAAATTATTTTGTTATGTTTTTGAACTTCCGCTGCTACGAGTGTGAATTCTGAATCTTTCCTGGTCATGCTGACAAAGTTTTATGAATTTACTTGTAAAAGTATAGACAGTGGAAATTAAAATGTCCTGTGGTGCCTCTCCTGCTCCAAGTCGACCCGTTTGACGTCCTACCTACCTTAAGTAAGACGTGTAATATAATTTTATCTGATATTAAACAACAGTGCTCTTCATTTCAGCCAGCGGATTCTTTTAATTAGTGTTCTGCTAGAGATGTATCGTTTGGCCTATGTCTTCCACCAATGCGCTAGCAACTGACAGCGCTGCTGCTGGCGCACACGTGGTGGGCTGCCTGCGGTGTATGAAGCAGCCGCCGGTTCTGTTCGAAGCTCAGTCCCGCCGAGATCGTGCATCACTGTACTCACCTGAAGTTAGTGACCAGTTGGACGGTTGAAACGCTGTATCAACATCACTACATTATCTGCCTACATACCCGAGAAGAGTATCAGCGGTCATTACGCCCAGAAAGTCTACGTTGTCACAAAAACAATAGTATGTGAATACACTTACAGTTCAAGTAGCAATTTCGGTCACTATTCTAATATGTATATAGTTGACCGTAGATAGAACTAGAAAAAATGGTAACGTACGGTTGACAAATTTGCTTTAAAAAGAGACGACACTGGAATGACGCAGTCGGACTGGTGACGCGTATTAGCCGCTCTTTCGTCTGACCCCCTGCCATGGGGGTATAATTGGGGCACTGTAGGCGGCCGGTCGATATGTAGAGCCGTGTCGAGACATCGACCGCGGGTGACAGCGGCCGCGGCGCTTTCTAATTTGTCGGTGGGACAGCGGGGCGCCGGCGAGCGGCGTCGCCTGCGATGAATAAACTAGGGGCGCCGCCGCCGGCGCTGCATTATTGAAGGCCGGCGTCTGGGAAGGCACTGTGTGTGGGGCACACTGCGGGACCGGACCGCGGTCAGCTGCGAGCGCACTGCAGGCAAAGGGCACAGGTTAGGCACAGCGCGTGTGGCAGTAGGTGAATGGCACTCTCACAGTGCTCACTGCAATGTCCCGGATCAAAGGGTGCGGGCTCCACTGCAGCACTGTGACCGTGGATCGATTACAGAGCTGCAAGGAAACAGCGATGCACTGTCTACTGTTCAGGCTCGTCGTGGGTAAGAATTTATAAACAAACGAGTTCTGGTAGTTGTAGTGCCGGTTTAAGGTCGCTTAGGGGCCGTAGCACTAATGAACTTCGCAGCCCCATTCAGCAAGATGAACTCTTTTTTGCTTCTAATTTTACTTGCATAGAATACGTTAAGATGACATATAATATAATTTCATCTCACTAGCTAGCATTTTCCTCATTCCTTCACTCGTGCTTACAATCGGCATGTATATTGCACATATATTTTTCCCCTCTCCCCCCCCCCCCCCCCCCAACCCATGTGTCCACAATCTCTCCACCTCATCATCCATCTCCTCCAGCCCCCCTGTCTCTTCATCTCCTCTCCTCTCTCTCTTTCAACATATCTTCACCCCCCTCCCTTCCTCTCTCTGGCCCTATTATGCTCACACTCTTCCTGTTCTACCTGCCCACTACACCTCTACACCTTCCACCTTCCTCCTGACCTCTATTGTTGCTCCTATACCTGCCAATTTCCTCTACGTTCTCTGTGTCCATCTCATCCTCTCGTCCCCTCTCTATGCATCTTCTCTTACCTACTCTCACTGTCCATCTCCTCCTCCCTTTCTCACTGTATTGATCCTATCCACTCTCTGTCTCCATCACCTTCTCCCACTCTCTCTGTCCACCTCATCCACTCTCTCTATGCATCGCCTCTCCTCGCCCCTCCTCTCCCTCCTCCCTCTTTACAGCCATGCGCCCGTCTGCAAATGAAGGCTGTGGAAACCACATCGATACAGCAGGTCGACACTAATCACTCAATACACCAGTCATGAAGGAGACCTTATACATCAGGGGCTTGAAAATCAGTTTTTCACCCCCTACCCCGCCCGACGTGAAGGTTGTTATACAAATCATGTTGATAAGGCATGTCTATACTAGTCCAAGACAACACGCCTGTTGTGGAGAGCTGCATGTAAGGCGCGGTTGATAAAACACATTTTTGTCCATACTTCTGACCCTATTGAAGCTAGAAGGTCGTCGACCCTCACAGTGCTGATACTCAGAGGGTTTGATGTTCGTGTACCACATTTATCTGGAATTATTCAGGGACTTAAGATTCCACAAATACACACACAAACGAGCGAGCGCGCACGCACGCGCACACACACACACACACACACACACACACACACACACACACACACACACACACACACACACAGGTACACAAAATCGTCATATGGATGTTGCTTTGTATACACTGATGGAAACAACATCGTAACACCTAGAAATAATTAATGCAGAATAATGAAGTTTCGCAAATACATTTTTCTGAGTGACATACTTAAGTGATAATACTGCAAGGCCACAGGTTAATGTGAAAGCGCGGTAAGCCATTGCAAATACGAAATTATGGCAAATTTATAGCCGTTGTAAGCTCCCTAGAGCACGCTGGATTACAACAGCGGCTTGTGAGCGAGCTTTGTCCTGTTGGAAAATACCCACTAGAATGCCACCAGACTAGTACATAATTTTGCAGCCAGGATTCATGAGAATACCAAGAGAGTGCTGCTGTTGTCATAGAAGATACTACCGCAGACCACAATCCAGGTGTAGCTCATGACTGGCACCGTGCAGAACCAGCTTTCATCGGAAAGAGCTCTATCCGCCCTCCAATGAGCCCTCGCTTAACGCCGCTGGGGTCAGTGGAACACACGTTACAGGGCGACCGGCTCGGAGCTGTCCTTGAAGTAACCGATTTGTAACAGTTCGTTGTGTCAGTGTAGTGCTGACCATCCTCAGACGCACAATACTTTTAGAAGTTACAGGAAAATCTGTGCAGATAATATGACAAAGTACATCAAAATCAAGTGATGTCATCCCATGAGACAAACTCCGTGTCTCACTACCACCTCTGCGGAAACTTCATTGTCAGTGAATATACAGGGTGTTTCAAAAATGACCGGTATATTTGAAACGGCAACAAAAACTAAACGAGCAGCGATAGAAATACACCGTTTGTTGCAATATGCTTGGGATAACAGTACATTTTCAGGCAGACAAACTTTCGAAATTACAGTAGTTACAATTTTCAACAACAGATGGCGCTGCAGTCTGGGAAACTCTATAGTACGATATTTTCCACATATCCACCATGCGTAGCAATAATATGGCGTAGTCTCTGAATGAAATTACCCGAAACCTTTGACAACGTGTCTGGCGGAATGGCTTCACATGCAGTTGAGATGTACTGCTTCAGCTGTTCAATTGTTTCTGGATTCTGGCGGTACACCTGGTCTTTCAAGTGTCCCCACAGAAAGAAGTCACAGGGGTTCATGTCTGGCGAATGGGGAGGCCAATCCACGCCGCCTCCTGTATGTTTCGGATAGCCCAAAGCAATCACACGATCATCGAAATATTCATTCAGGAAATTAAAGACGTCGGCCGTGCGATGTGGCCGGGCACCATCTTGCATAAACCACGAGGTGTTCGCAGTGTCGTCTAAGGCAGTTTGTACCGCCACAAATTCACGAAGAATGTCCAGATAGCGTGATGCAGTAATCGTTTCGGATCTGAAAAATGGGCCAATGATTCCTTTGGAAGAAATGGCGGCCCAGACCAGTACTTTTTGAGGATGCAGGGACGATGGGACTGCAACATTGGGCTTTTCGGTTCCCCATATGCGCCAGTTCTGTTTATTGACGAAGCCGTCCAGGTAAAAATGAGCTTCGTCAGTAAACCAAATGCTGCCCACATGCATATCGCCGTCATCAACCCTGTGCACTATATCGTTAGCGAATGTCTCTCATGCAGCAATGGTAGCGGCGCTGAGGGGTTGCCGCGTTTGAATTTTGTATGGATAGAGGTGTAAACTCTGGCGCATGAGACGATACGTGGACGTTGGCGTCATTTGGACCGCAGCTGCAACACGGCGAACGGAAACCCGAGGCCGCTGTTGGATCACCTGCTGCACTAGCTGCGCGTTGCCCTCTGTGGTCGCCGTATGCGGTCGCCCTACCTTTCCAGCACGTTCATCCGTCACGTTCCCAGTCCGTTGAAATTTTTCAAACAGATCCTTTATTGTATCGCTTTTCGGTCCTTTGGTTACATTAAACCTCCGTTGAAAACTTCGTCTTGTTGCAACAACACTGTGTTCTAGGCGGTGGAATTCCAACACCAGAAAAATCCTCTGTTCTAAGGAATAAACCATGATGTCTACAGCACACTTGCACGTTGTGAACAGCACACGCTTACAGCAGAAAGACGACGTACAGAATGGCGCACCCACAGACTGCGTTGTATTCTATATCTTTCACATCACTTGCAGCGCCATCTGTTGTTGAAAATTGTAACTACTGTAATTTCGAAAGTTTGTCCGCCTGAAAATGTACTGTTGTCCCAAGCATATTGCAACAAACGGTGTATTTCTATCGCTGCTCGTTTAGTTTTTATTGCCGTTTCAAATATACCGGTCATTTTTGAAACACCCTGAACTTCATATACTGCAGATGCAGTACGACGGACCACAGCCATACGACAAACACAATCGTCTGCTCTCTCGGCAGTGCCACGTGGCCGACCGCTGCCCGGTCTTCTCGCGATCATACATTCTGGTGACTGCCTCTGCCAGCAATGACGTACAGTGGCCACATTCCTGCCAAGTCTTTCTGCAGAAGGAACATCCAGTTCCTCGTAGCCCTGTTACACGGCCTCGTTCAAACCCAGTGAGGTGCTGATAAAGGCGTCTTTGTCACCTTAAAGGCACTCTTGACTAACATAGAATCACCACGTCCACTCTCAAAGATAACTAACGCTCACGACCGTTACAGCGTGTAATTAAAGCAAACCTGATTTGCATTCTAATAGTGGCGCTACCAGCGCAACTATTACGCGACTGGAGCGAAATTTTAATAGAGATCATCCTTCAGGTGTAGAAACACGCCAAACAACTTCCGTTCTATCTCGCAATTCGTCCTTGGTGTTGCTATTTTTTTTTTTTTTTTTTTTTTTTTTGTCAGGGTATATACACTGATTGACCACTCCATGCCAACCAGCATAGATTTCGGAAACAGTGGTCATGCGAAACTGAACTCACGCTTTTCTTACATGATGTACTGAAAGCTTTCGATAAAGACAGTCAAGTAGATGCAGCATTTCTTCATTTCCGAAAAGCATTTGACTCACCGAGATACCACAGCTTATTAGCAAAAGTACGATCATATACGGATTTCTTGGTGGAGAGGACGCAACCTGTTATCATGGATGGAAAAGCCTATTATCCTGGACGGAAAATGGCTCTGAGCACTATGGGACTTAACTGCTATGGTCATCAGTCCCCCAGAACTTAGAACTACTTAAACCTAAGTAACCTAAGGACATCACACACATCCATGCCCGAGGCAGGATTCGAACCTGCGACCGTAGCGGTCACGTTGTTCCAGACTGTAGCGCCTTTAACCGCTTGGCCACACCGGCCGGCCTGGACGGAAAGTCAAAGACAGATATAGAAGTAACATCAAGTGTGTTCTGAGAACAGTGTTGGGACCCACATTGCTGCTGCTGTACATTGATGACCTGTGAGATAATATCAATTCTAATCTCAGAATTTTTGCAGATGATCAAGCTATCTACAGCCAGGCACTATCTACAGCCAGGTACTCCATTAAAAGAAGTTGTATAAATACACTCCTGGAAATGGAAAAAAGAACACATTGACACCGATGTGTCAGACCCACCATACTTGCTCCGGACACTGCGAGAGGGCTGTACAAGCAATGATCACACGCACGGCACAGCGGACACACCAGGAACCGCGGTGTTGGCCGTCGAATGGAGCTAGCTGCGCAGCATTTGTGCACCGCCGCCGTCAGTGTCAGTCAGTTTGCCGTGGCATACGGAGCTCCATCGAAGTCTTTAACACTGGTAGCATGCCGCGACAGCGTGGACGTGAACCGTATGCCAGTGTAGGAGATCGCTCCCCACACCATGATGCCGGGTGTTGGCCCTGTGTGCCTCGGTCGTATGCAGTCCTGATTGTGGCGCTCACCTGCACGGCGCCAAACACGCATACGACCATCATTGGCACCAAGGCAGAAGCGACTCTCATCGCTGAAGACGACACGTCTCCATTCGTCCCTCCATTCACGCCTGTCGCGACGCCACTGGAGGCGGGCTGCACGATGTTGGGGCGTGAGCGGAAGACGGCCTAACGGTGTGCGGGACCGTAGCCCAGCTTCATGGAGACGGTTGCGAATGGTCCTCGCCGATACCCCAGGAGCAACAGTGTCCCTAATTTGCTGGGAAGTGGCGGTGCGGTCCCCTACGGCACTGCGTAGGATCCTACGGTCTTGGCGTGCATCCGTGCGTCGCTGCGGTCCGGTCCCAGGTCGACGGGCACGTGCACCTTCCGCCGACCACTGGCGACAACATCGATGTACTGTGGAGACCTCACGCCCCACGTGTTGAGCAATTAGGCGGTACGTCCACCCGGCCTCCCGCATGCCCACTATACGCCCTCGCTCAAAGTCCGTCAACTGCACATACGGTTCACGTCCACGCTGTCGCGGCATGCTACCAGTGTTAAAGACGGCGATGGAGCTCCGTATGCCACGGCAAACTGGCTGACACTGACGGCGGCGGTGCACAAATGCTGCGCAGCTAGCGCCATTCGACGGCCAACACCGCGGTTCCTGGTGTGTCCGCTGTGCCGTGCGTGTGATCATTGCTTGTACAGCCCTCTCGCAGTGTCCGGAGCAAGTATGGTGGGTCTGACACACCGGTGTCAATGTGTTCTTTTTTCCATTTCCAGGAGTGTATACTGCTCTGGAACCGTCACTGTATTTACAATGTGCAGCCGATATTTTTACAGGTCGGTGCGTAGATGGTTTTCCCTTTGATATGTCGATACTTTTTCTCGGTGTATCGAGAGCCTACTATGGTAACTTTGAAATATCGACATATCGGATTTTTAAAAACATCAACAGTCCTACTACACAGCGGTACGGAGGAGCTTGCAGCCAGCATCCGAGCTGGCTGGAGCTCAGCCACTGTCAAACCGCGGAGTAGTTCCCATGGAACCCTCGATACCGTTACTTGGTGATGTCGACCCTTCTCTCTTGAGTTGCAGTGCGGCCTCACAACTTTCACATTCCACCGTCCGCCGGTAGCGGCTTTGTCCCGCCTGCCATTACTCACGGCACTTGGCAATGGTGTCCGAGTCACTGTGCAGTTATGACGTAGTTGGCAGCAGTCTGCACTTCGTTATAAATAACTGCATGGAACTGCCTCCTTGACTGTCGACGTCGGGATTAGTGGCACCACCTGTGTGTAGCATTTCTGCGTGTGGAACACACCGCCCCTTTTGAGTAACTACTTTGGTATCACAAAGTAACAGCTGAAACTACACAATTAGCAACATTTTGATCTGTAGCTATCGCGTCTGCCGTCGGGTGATGTCATGTGTATCCCACAACGTTTCCTCGAGGTAACTGCTCGACATCTTCAGATGGTGGTTGCTGCAAGTAGCACCTGCGGGTGTCTAGAGCCACCATCTGAAGACGGGTATACGACATTGCAGTGCCGGTGTTGTTCGTAAGTACGATGCAATGGCACCGTGACACCTACGGCCATAATGAAATGTATTCGCAGTTGCGGATATGAACAATCGTCAGCTATACAGGGTGGTCCATTGATCGTGACCGGGCCAAATGTCTCACGAAATAAGCGTCAGCCGGCCGGGGTGGCCGTGCGGTTCTAGGCGCTACAGTCTGGACCGCTACGGTCGCAGGTTCGAATCCTGCCTCGGGCATGGATGTGTATGGTGTCCTTAGGTTAGTTATGTTTAACTAGTTTTAAGTTCTAGGCGACTGATGACCTCAGAAGTTAAGTTGCATAGTGCTCAGAGCCATTTGAACCAAATAAGCGTCAAACGAAAAAACTGAAAAGAACGAAACTTGTCTAGCTCGAAGGTGGAAACCAGATGGCGCTATGGTTGCCCCGTTACATGGCGCTGCCATATGTCAAACGGATATCAACTGAGTTTTTTTAAATAGCAACCCCCATTTTTATTACATATTCCTGTAGTACGTAAAGAAATATGAATGTTCTAGTTGGACCAATTTTTTCGCTTTGTGATAGTTGGCGCTGTAATGGTCACAAACATATGGCTCACAATTTTAGACGAACAGTTGGTAACAAGTAGGTTTTTTACATTAAAATACAGAACGTAGGTACGTTTAAACTTTTTTTTTTGTTCTTCCAAAGTGATACATGTACCTTTGTGAACTTATCATTTCTGAGAATGCATGCTGTTACAGTATGATTACATGTAAATACCACATTAATGCAATACATGCAAAAAACCTACCTGTTACCAACTGTTTGTCTAAAATTGTGAAAAATGGCTCTGAGCAGTATAGGACTTAACATCTTAGGTCATTAGTCCCGTAGAACTTAGAACTACTTAAACCTAACTAACCTAAGGACATCACAAACATCCATGCCCGAGGAAGGATTCGAACCTGCGACCGTAGCAGTCCCGCGGTTCCGGACTGAAGCGCCTAGAACCGCTCGGCCACCGCGGCCGGCTAAAATTGTGAGCCATATGTCTGTGACTATTACAGTGCCATCTATCACAAAGCGAAGAAAGTGGTCCAACCAAAACATTCATATTTCTTTTCGTACTACACGAATATGTAATAAAAAATGGGGGTTCCTGTTTTAAGAAAACGCAGTTGATATCCGTTTGACCTATGGCAGCGCCATCTAGCGGGCCAACCATAGCGCCATCTGGTTTAACCCTTCAAGCTAGACGAGTTTCGTTCTTTGTAGTTTTTTCGTTTGACGCTTATTTCGTGAGATATTTGGCCCGATCACTATCAATGGACCAACCTGCATAACTGAACCATGACACCGAGCAAGCGACTTTCTAGTAAAATGTGGCCACTGTTACACAACGGATGTGCAAGTACTGGTTGTAGACACATGGTTGACCACATATGGAAGTTTGAGCCTGGCCATGAGGCATGCTCATATGGCCTAATGGGAAAGCGACCGCTCGAGATAAGACGGAAATCCATGTTCGAGTTCCGGTTCGGCACAAATTTTCATTGTCGTCACACGATCATGTAGCTGATGGCTGTCCATATTAGCAACTGCGAATGCATTTCCTTACGGCTGTTGTCGCTGAAGTGCCTGCTCCTTAGGACATGCAACACTGCGTCGTACACACTAACAACACAGGTATTGCAATATCGTGTTTATACCCCGACACCAGGCACGCGACTTTCAATTAAAGTGCCTGCACTGTACGGGAATATACCGGGTGATCAAAAAGTCAGTATAAATTTGAAAACTGAATAAATCACGGAATAATGTAGATGGAGAGGTACAAATTGACACACATGCTTGGAATGACATGGGGTTTTATTAGAACAACAACAACAAAAATACAAAAGTTCAAAAAATGTCCGACAGATGGCGCTTCATCTGATCAGAATAGCAGTAATTAGCATAACAAAGTAAGACAAAGCAAAGATGATGTTCTTTACAGGAAATGCTCAATATGTCCACCATCATTCCTCAACAATAGCTGTAGTCGAGGAATAATGTTGTGAACAGCACTGTAAAGCATGTCCGGAGTTATGGTGAGGCTTTGGCGTCGGATGTTGTCTTTCAGCATCCCTAGAGATGTCGGTCGTTCACGATACACTTGCGACTTCAGGTAACCTCAAAGCCAATAGTCGCACCGACTGAGGTCTGGGGACCTGGGAGGCCAAGCATGACGAAAGTGGCAGCTGAGCACACGATCATCACCAAACGACGTGCGCAAGAGATCTTTCACGTGTGGAGCGCCATCCTGCATAAACATCGTACGGTCCAGCAGGTTTTTATCAGCCAGGCTGGGGATGATGCGATTCTGTATCATATCGGCGTACCTCTCACCCGTCACGGTAGCAGTTACAAAACCAGAATCATGCATTTCCTCGAAGAAAAAAGGTCCTATAACGGTAGATGTGGTAAATCCAACCTATACCGTGACTTTCTCGTCGTGCAATGGAGTTTCCACGACAGTTCTAGGATTTCAGGTAGCCCAAATTCTGCAGTTGTGGGCGTTGACAGACCCTCGGAGCGTGAAATGGGCTTCGTCGGTCCACAACACGTTACTCAACCAATCGTCATCTTCCGCCATTTTTTGAAATGCCCACACCACAAATGCCCTCCGCTTCACTAAATCGCCAGGTAACAGTTCATGATTCCGATGGATTTTGCACGGATAACATCGGAAGGTACTCCTCAGTGCCAACCAAACAGTAGTGTATGGAATGCCGGTGCGACGTGCCACTGCACGAGCGCTGACTTCCCCGTGCATAGACGAACCCGCTACAGTCGCCATTTCTTCCAGAACTGACTCAGCAGCATTACGCCTTGTGCTCGGTCGGCCACTACGGGGTCTGTCGTCCAAATAACCCGTGGCTTCGAACTTCGAAATCATTCTCGCCACAGCTGTATTTGTCAACGGACCTTTACCCGTTCGAATCCGCTTCCTATGGCGACAGGGTCGTAACGCTGAACTAGCACATTCCCCATTCTGATAATACAGATTCACTAAAAGCACCTTTTCAGGTAACGTCAACATGCTGCGACTGCTGGCGCATCTGATTTTCTCTCTCATTACATCTCCTTTCAAACACGATTGTCATGCGCAGTCACTGACGTTTTGCAGCCCAGCGCCATCTGTCGGACATTTTTTGAACTTTGTTTTTTTTTTTTTTGTTCTAATAAAACCCCACGTCATTCCAAGCATGTGTGTCAATTTTTACCTCTCTATCTACATTATTCTGTGGTTTATTAAGTTTTCAAATTTATACTGACTTTTTGATGTCCGAACGCAGATTGTACACACATCACTGAAGACATGTGGAAGTTTGCATCTGGCCGTGAGGTGTGCTCGGATAGCCTGAAGATAAGGCGGCTGCTCACTATAAGCGGTAAATCAGGGTTCGAGGCCCAGTAGGACACAAATTTTCATTTTCACCATTCCATTGTACAACTCATGTTTGTTTATATTCGCAACTGCGAATAATTTCATGTACCATCTGAAGGTGTCATCTCCGGCAGTCACACACTGAATATAGCCGCTGGGGAAAACCAAGAGACCTACAGCGCAATTTGGCTGCAACAGTGGACATAGCCACAACTGTTCCTCGAAAAAATGGTTCAAATGGCTCTGAGCACTATGGGACTTAACTTCTGAGGTCATCAGTCACATAGAACTTAGAACTACTTAAACCTAACTAACCTAAGGACATCACACACATCCATGCCCGAGGCAGGATTCGAACCTGCGACCGTAGCAGTTGCGCGGTTCCAGACTGTAGCGCCTAGAACCGCTCGACCACTCTTCTCGTATTAATTCTTATATTGACACCTACTACATTTCATTCATATGTTTATTTTTCGGGAAAATTTGGTGCATTCCTTCGGATGACATCTATCGTAGAAGCATTCGAAACACAGATATTCCGAATACGACGTCCATTGCGCGATGGCAGGTTTTTCACAGTGACATTTCTTCGTATGAATCTCACGCGAGAGGAACGTCGTTAACAGTGATGGAGATTTCACGCCTTGGTAATACTTTCACGGCAAACCATGCATAACGTATCACTTTTCCGAAAACTGCCGCTTGCAGTTGACTATGAATTGAGATTCACTACAGGAATTTCTCCGAAAACAGTTTGATATAATTTTTCTGATTCTTTTTTTTTAAATTCATTCATTTGACATACAATTACTAAACGAATAAAGAAAACGTTATATCAGTGTACCCTCAACTACATTGATGTAGTAATCTTCTACAGAATGACTATATAAATGAAAAACAAAAACAAAAGTAATAATCATGTTAACGGCAAAATTAAGAAACCGCTACGCTACCTAGTCTGAGGAGAACTCGCGGTAAAAGGCACATAAAATTGACCATTGTTTTTTTCAGAAACGGTCCTCTATGGATAAACCGAAATACGTTTCGGTTATTTTGACCCTCTTCCATTGAGAGAAGCTTATGCGAAATCGGGTTGTGGCACTTGCTGTATTATAAGTAGGGAAAATGGTTACCTCGCATTATCAGGCTAATGTCACACTTTTCTCTGATAACGTTAAACAATTTTTGCCGTGTCAGAAACTGAGCCAACTGACCCCGACGGAAGATGGCGCACTGGGCTGAAATCGCCGCTCCGTGAAGTTTGCGCCCGCGCTGTCACTGTGAAATGAAGCAGATCCTACTTTTATTCCCGGCAATTGTCTTTGGTGTCGCTGTCACATTAGGCTGTTTTATCGCTATGGACAAACCTAATGCACTCTGGTCACCATTCTACTACCACACAGAAGTGTAACTCTTAATCATCTGCACACCCCGCGGTGGTGTGCACGTGTATCAACTTATAGTGACATGTCTTCTGGATACTTTTCTTAAGCAACGTGTCTCAAAGAGACTTGATAGGGATTTTGACCCGTAATGGTCCAACTTCCACTAATACGCAGAAGCATCCTGATGAGCTATTTCGCATTTGCGTTAGCTAAAGAAATGACTACCAACTGTAAACTACACTTCCTAATAAAAACACGACAGTTAATAAAATCTCACAACCGAAGTGTTAGAGCAACTTTACCGACGCCGGCTACGTCGACATGGACATTGAAGCAAAACCCGACTCCTGAGAGCCCAGTTCAATGTTTTCCATCAGTTACTGGAGGGTGAATGATGAATGATTCTTAGCTTTCGAAGGATATCTTAAAAACGATTAAGCACTTGCCATGAACTTGTAATATAAACTTGTTTATTGCCATCTAGGTTAATGTTACATTCAGTGTACGTTTACGTTAATACACACATCAAATTTTTTTGCATCGCCTCGGTTCCGAGAGTTCCGGAATATGTACAGAAAACTGGAATAGAGATCAACATAAAAATCATTTCCGCCCCTTTTATTGCTCATGAAAACCACACATTGGTGGCGGTCCAGACTGCTGTACACACTGGTACCTCTAATACCAAGTAGGACGTTCTCTTGCACTGATGCATGCGTGTATTCGTCGTGGCAACTATCCACAAGTTCCACTGTTGGTCCAGATTGGCCCACTCCTCAACGACGATGCGCCGTAGGTCCCTCAAAGTGGTTGGTGGGTCACATCGTCCATAAACAGCCCATTTCAATCTATCCCAGGCATGTTCGATAGGATTCATGTCCGGACAACATGCTGGCCACTCTACTCGGCCGGTGTCGTTATCCTGAAGGAAGTCATTCACAAGATGTGCACAATGGGTGCGCGAATTGTCGTGCATGAAGACGAATGCCTCTCCAGTATGCTTCCGATATGGTTGCACTCTCGGTCGGAGGATGGCATTCACGTATCGTACAACCTTTACGGCGCCTTCCATGACTACCAGCGGCGTACGTTGGCCCCACATAATACCACCCCAAAATAGCAGGGAACCTCCACCTTGCTGCATTCGCTGGACAGTGTGTCTAAGACGTTCAGCCTTACCCGGTTGCCTCCAAACACGTCTCCGACGATTTTCAGGTTAAACGGATGTGCGACACTCCTCGGTGAAGAGAACGTGATACCAATCCTGAGCTGCCCATTCGGTATGTTGTTGGGCCCATCCGTACCGCGCTGCATGGTGTCGGCCGGCCGCTGGTGGCCGAGCGGTTCTGGCGCTACAGTCTGGAACCGCGCGACCGCTACGGTCGCAGGTTCGAATCCTGCCTCGGGCATGGATGTGTGTGTTGTCCCTAAGTTAGGTTTAAGTAGTTCTAAGTTCTAGGGGACTTATGACCTCAGCAGTTGAGTCCCATAGTGCTCAGAGCCATTTTTTTTTTTTTTTTTGCATGGTGTCGTGGTTGAAAAGATGGACTCGTCGTGGATTTCGCGGACGAATTTGTGCATCATGTAGCCTATTGCGCACAGTTTGAGTCGTAACGTGACGTCCTGTGGCTGCACGAAAAGCATTATTCAACTTGGTGGCGTTGCTGTCAGGGTTCATCCGAGCCACAATCCGTAGGTAGGGGTCATCCACTGCAGTAGTAGCCCTTGGACGGGCTGAGCGAGGCATGTCATCGACAGTCCCTCTCTCTCTGTATCTCCTTCATGTCCGAACAACATCGCTTAGATTCACTCCGAGATGCCCGAACACTTCCCTTGTTGAGAGCCCTTCCTGGAGCAAAGTAACAATGCGGACGATCGAAACTCGGCATTGACCCTCTAGTCGTGGTTGAACTACAGACAACACAAGCCGTGTACCTCCTTCCTCGTGGAACGACTGGAACGGATGGGCTGTCGGACCCCCTCCGTCTAATAGGCGCTACTCATGCATCGTTGTTTATATCTGGGCCGGTTTAGTGACATCTGGGAACAGCCAAAGGGACTGTGTCTGTGATACAATATCCTCCGTCAATGTCTATGTTCAGGCGATCTAGGAACCGGGGTAAATTACTTAGTGTACTGAATAACAAAATCTTTCGTCAACATTAATACAAGTTCTTCTGCTGCACCAAGATAAACGCAGAACTTACTTTTTTTCCTTTTTAAGTTCATTTTAATATTCGGTCTCAGTAGTTCGAAAGACGGTTAGACATACGTTGATATCAAAGAATTTTTCCGGGTAATCCATAAGTTTATTGCGCAGCAACACACTTGAACGATTCATAATAACTTGATCAACACGCCATTTTCGTAGGCAGCTACTTCTTTTGCGACAACCTGCAACGTATAATGGCACTCCACCTAAAATTTTAAATTTAGCATGACAGCTCATATTTCAAGACGTCTCTCGTAGACTGGTTACAAAACAATTGGAAAAGTCAGAGGTTTTTTCGCACGTGAGACATCCAGTTTCCAGTCTGGGGCGACGTGAACCACCATGATGTTGCTGTTATAATTGTGTCCAGGGTGGCACTCCTCAGCGAATATTTGAACTGCAAATGTTGTAGAATGGATAGGATTGCTTATCGTGGTATCACCCTAAGACGGCCCGCATCTCGTGGCCGTGCGGTAGCGTTCTCGCTTCCTACGCCCGGGTTCCCGGGTTCGATTCCCGGCGGGGTCAGGGATTTTCTCTGCCTCGTGATGGCTGGGTGTTGTGTGCTGTCCTTAGGTTAGTTAGGTTTAAGTAGTTCTAAGTTCTAGGGGACTTATGACCACAGCAGTTGAGTCCCATAGTGCTCAGAGCCATTTGAACCATCACCCTAAGAATGAAAAGAGAACATGGAAAATGTTCTTCCAGGCAGACATGACAACTACCTTTTAGCGCTAGTAAGTTCTTTACGATGTGCAGGACGCCGGAAGATAGGCGACGGAAAGTGGAAGCAAAAAACTGGCAACTAGAAGGAAAAGCAAGGTACGTCGACGGTTTTGAAATTACGTACAGTGGGCACTGTAGGATACAAGTAGCTACCCCGAAAAGGAAACAAAGTGCAGAGGGTAAATATGCTACTAACGGTAAAGATAAATGTGTTATTAGGCAGCAATGTCTGCGATATCGTGGAGAATATACAAAATTTCTACCTTAAATTTTATTGAATAAAGTATCAGACCTAAAGCGGCCAGTGGTTTATTGAGACGAATCGTTGATTCATACGAACTACACAGAGAATAAATCAATCCTTCTATCCAGAATGAAATTTTCACTCTGCAGCGGAGTGTGCGCTAATATGAAGCTTCTTGGCAGATTAAAACTGTGTGCGGAACCGAGACTCGAACAAGTGCTTGTAAGGTGCCTCTTACGTGAGGAAGACATTTTTTACCAGTTTTAATAAATTATTGTCTCTTACTGATGATTCACGATAGTTAGGAAATGCTGTAGTCCGTAGCCGGCCATGAGTCGGAGAGCATTTCCCACGCTGGCTGGCTAGGTGACGAAGCGATCGTATGTCGAGCGTAGTGGGGTGGGGCTTGGCGCTGGACCGTAGCAACAAGCGTCAGCCTGGGAAATCTACGTGACGGAAAGTACCGCCTTCTTGGCGCCAAAGTCACCGATTTTGTTTATTTATACTTAATAATTAAAGTCATTTATGGCAACATGAATACTAGGAGGAGCCTCTGGATGTTTAAAACTATTTATCATAATTTTGCCTCGTTAGAATTCACACCCGTTCATTAACAAATGCATATCTTAGTAAGTACGAACTTGATCGGAAATCCGCGAACTTTGGCGAAACTAGTAGGAGATACGAACTGCGCCCAAAGTCGGCAAGCGGCGTTAAGAGCACTTCCTGTCTTTTTAGATGGTAGCCATGCTCTCGGTTACAAGTAGTTTCTGACATGAGTGTTTCATTATTTATCTAATAGGAATAAAAGTGATATTACGGCACTCTGAATGTTAATTTCGAGTAAATAAATACCCCAAAGTTGATCGACAGTAATTTCAGATAATTATCTTCAGAGACATCCAATGCGCCAATGAAGAATCATTTACGAGAGCTGCACCGCGCACAGGTAAGAGGAAATCCGATGACACGACCCACCAAGGCGGATCAAGGAAGGTCCGACTTACACTCGCAAATTCCGGGTGGACATGCTGACCAGTTATACTGTACGTCACATATACCACCCTCTACGGACTCGCGGCAGAGTAATAACAGTATCAGTTTAGAAGCGAGAGGATCTTCCACGCTCTACCAAGAGCTAGAGCACTTGACCGCGAAAGGCCGTCCCAAGTTCGAGTCTCGGTCCGGTACACAATTTCAATCTGTCAGGAAGCTACTTAACCCTTTACAAGGCGATAGAGAATGGAAGGTCTTCCGGCACTGCAGAAACCTCGCAGCAACATGAGCTCCAGTAACAACAGCAGTCTAGGTCACATGGAAACACTGGTATCCATTTCGCGGCGAATTGTTGCTGAAGGACAAGCTATAGAGACATTGACTCGCAATTAGATCGTGACCGCTGTAGTATTTACGTTCTACCGCTGACAGTCTGGGTTTCGGATTGTGCCTAGTGGCTACCACAAGCCTCTTCGGCACACCGGCCACTTGCAAGCGGTCTCATCTGGGGCAGCTTCGCCTCGTTTTAAGGCCACAGGACATTTGCGTGCCACTCTCAGAATAAGCTTAACAAACCATTCAATCGTGGCAGCGGAAGGCCTTGTGCTCCTCCGTCCACGTTGCGGGATGCACACAGGTATACAATATTCACTATCTGGCCCAAGAAAGAAATAAGTGATGAACTCTCAACACGCAAGCTACATTCTCCTTTACTTCCCTGTCGTGTCTGTCAGTGTACACGAAAAGTCAAACGTCCACTCTACTTCTTCCTTCTTTACTCTTGCATTTGAACAGTCATGTGACAGACGTAATAGTTCGACCTTTTCCTTTCCCCTGTTCAGTTCCCCTGTTATTAGCCTACTGAAGCTGGTAATACTGGAGTATTACATTGCCATTACTTTATTTAAAAGAGGAGGTCGGCTGGTAGAGGCTATCTTGCAGCTCTTCAGTCATTTGCACTACTGGCCATTAAAATTACTACACCAAGAAGAAATGCAGGTAATAAACGGGTATTCATTGTACAAGTTTATTATACTAGAACTGACATGTGATTACATTTTCACGCAATTTGGGTGCATAGATCCTGAGAAATCAGTACCCAGAACAACCACTTCTGGCTGTAATAACGGCCTTGATACGCCTGGGCACTGAGTCAAACAGAGCTCGGATGGCGTGTACAGGTACAGCTGCCCAAGCAGCTTCAACACGATACCACAGTTCATCAAGAGTAGTGACTGGCGTATTGTGTCGAGCCAGTTGCTCGGCCACCATTGACCAGACGTTTTCAATTGGGGAGAGATCTGGAGAATGTGATGGCCAGGGCAGAAGTAGAACATTTTCTGTATTCAGAATGGCCCGTACAGGACCTGCAACATGCGGTCGTGCATTATCCTGCTGAAATGAGGGTTTCGCAGAGATCGAATGAAGAGTAGAGCCACAGGTCGTAACACATCTGAAATGTAACGTCCACTGTTCAAAGTGCCGTCAATGTGAACGTGACCTAGACGTGTAACCAATGGCACCCCACACCATCACGCCGGGTGATACGCCACTGTGGCGATGACGAATACACGCTTCCAATGTGCGTTCACCGCGATGTCGACAAACACGTATGCGACCATCACGGAGCTGTAAACGGAACCTGGATTCATCCGATAAAATGACGTTTTTCCATTCGTGCACTCAGGTTCGTCGTTCAGTACAGCATCGCAGGCGCTCCTGGCTGTGGTGCAGCGTCAAGGGTACCGCAGCCGTGGTCTCCGAGCTGAGAGTCCATGCTGCTGCAAACGTCGCCGAACTGTTTGTGCAGATGGTTGATGTCTTGCAAACGTCCCCATCTGTTGACTCAGGGATCGAGACGTGGCTGCACGACCCGTTACAGCCATGCGGATAAGATGCCTGTCATTTCGACTGCTAGTGATACGAGGCCGTTGGAATCCAGCACGGCGTTCCGTATTACCCTCCTGAACCCACCGATTCCATATTCTGCTAACAGTCATTGGATCTCGACCAACGCGAGCAGCAATGTCGCGATATGATAAACCGCAATCGCGATAGACTACAATCCGACCTTTATCAACGTCGGAAACGTCATGGTACGCATTTCTCTTCCTTACACGAGGAATCACAACAACGTTTCACCAGGCAACGGCGGTCAACTGCTGTTTGTGTATGAGAAATCGGTTGGAAACTTTCCTCATGTCAGCACGTTGTAGGTGTCGCCACCGGCGCGAACCTTGTGTGAATGCTCTGAAAAGCTAATCATTTGCATATCACAGCATCTTCTTCCTGTCGGTTAAATTTCGCATCTGTAGCACGTCATCTTCGGGGTGTAGCAATTTTAATGGCCAGTAGTGTATTTTAATACGAATTATTAAAAAAAATCAAAGAATTATTGAAATTAAAATACAGAAGATGATGTTTATAAGAAAATGATGATGCTCTGACGTATAATCTAAAGCAAAAAGAGGATGTGTAGGCTCCTCGTAATTGTTAATGTGAAATGGGATGTGGGAGGTATTGTGGAGGATATTGTGTGGAAAATGGAGGGCTGGCTCTTTAATAAAGGACTGGCAGTGTGAGACGAGTGTTAGGATAGAAGTGGGAACCACAAGGTCAAGGAATGGAGCCTTCATTTGGGGTGGAATGGGTAGGGTAGGTTATGGTTGCAAAGAGGGTAAGTTTTGAGGATGAGCTCTTAATGTGGGAGAGAAGGCTACTCGAATTACGTTGGGAAAGGACGTGGTGTGCATGAAGGTGGAGGGGAGGTGGAACATGTGGGTGACGCAGCAGCAGGAATGCTGGGTGTGGGGACTCAAGTTTACCGGAGATGTGGGAATTCGATTAACTGGTAAAGGTGACTGGTGGGGAATGGCAGAATGATACGGAAGGCAAAGCGGAGTACATGGCACTCCAGCAGGTGCAAGAAGTGGTAAAATTTAGGAAGAAAGAGGTCCACGCAACACTGGCACGGGTAAGTATTACAGTCTAGTAGGTATGGGGATTGGCAGGGAGATGTAAGTCCATATGTTCGGCCTGTCAGCAGTCTACTGTAGGCTCTCTTTTAGTTGGCCAGTAGATGGGTATCACACGGACATTTCTTTCTCTGCTCTCCTCTTACTTTCCACTGTTTCCAATTCGAGAAGGAGACCAACTTCAAGAAAGCTCAGTGTCTTAACCAGCCGAAAATGTGCTTAAAACAACAATTACGTCGAATACAAGGTGCTTCAAAAAGATTCATCCGTTTTCACAACGTATGGAGACATAAACTGGGAGTGGAGTTCTGTATCAGCATCGAACCTGAAAGTAGCTTGGCACCAGTTATAACTTCAGTATAGTTCTGACTTCTGCTGCTGAATCTGTAGTAAGACGATGCTGCGGTTTTAGGGGTGATAGAAGACTGGGCTGCGCTCTGACGTATTGTTCCAGCAGTGGTGGCGGATGGAATCTCTTGAGGGTGTGTCTATGCTGCCGTCCTTCATTCGTTGCAGCAGTGGGCAGCGTCTGTCCTCACTTGTGGTTACGTCGTGGGGACCAACTTTACGATAGGACCTCGTTTTCCGGAAGACACCACAGGCAGTCCACAACGGCATGTACGAGTACCCCATCGCTGTTTTATGGATATTTTAACTTTTAACAGTCGATACAATGAAGAAAAACTCTTTACTTTCAGTGGAACTATATACTTTATAACGACACCCAAAAGTTCCTGACGAGATAATATTCATATGATGCTTGTCATGATCTTCCGTGACACTTTACACAGATAAACGAAGGAAGAAATGGCGAGTCGTATGATAAAAGTGGCCACCAAAGCAACCAGCCACTCGAGCTTCATCTCCATTGACTCGTAAACATCATGTAACGGAACTTGCATCATGACTGCAGTTTTGGCAACTGTGCTTAAGAGATTGTGCGCTTGGCGGTCATCATATTACGCACAGCGAACCAGATAAGTCAGCTCCAGACACATAAACCTAGTATCGTGAAACATCGCCTCTGACCTCAATAATGGTTTCAGTTCGCAGAGGACAGGAACGACAAGTTTCTTCAGGGATCTCTTATTCAGTTGAATTCACTCACTAATGATTACATCGCGTACAGATATCGAATTGCGTGGATATGGAGCGTTACATTTCAGACACTGTACCAAAGAGTCTCAGAAACTGGCAGCGTGAGAATTAGCGGGCCAGGCCAAGTGCGCTAGCGATTATCAAACTAGGAACGTATGTGTGGAGTCGTGTGAACACAGGTAGCTGTTCTGACCTTGAAAGACGGGAGCGCCCACAGCATCCTCTGGCAACACTTGGCCACCGAATATGTTGAAATCTGCATCCTGGTTGATGTTGGCGGTAACTTGAATGAATCGAGCCAATCATTCAATGAAAAACACCAACCAAAAGTCCGAGAACCGCCCACGCCGGGACTGCACCATCCGCACACAGTGACCTGAATTCAGCGTTACATGATGGAACGCTGGACAGTCCGCGTTGATGTATCAACAGATCTGGACAACTCGATTCACGGTCTGGTCCTGAGCAGCTCCAAATACGGCCACTTCTTTCTGTCACCTTCCACATCTCCAAACTGACTGCCCCTTACTGTGCCACTAGGGTACTCTTTTGCAGCGGGGAAGGACATATACTTTTGTGATATATATATATATATATATATATATATATATATATATATATATATATATATATGGGTGTCGGATGTCGCTAAAGTTTCTTTAATTTCCGTTTTAAATGCCTGTAAGTTCAGTTGGACCAGAGCAAAGGCACTCGCGTCGGTTGTCTTCTGCCGTAACCTATTAATGCCACAACTCGCCACATAGTTGTAACGGACACGTTCGTCGTACGTCCCACATTCATTTCTCCGGTCATTTCACGCAGTGTTGCTTGTCTGTTAGCACTGACAACTCTACGCAATCGCCGGTACCCTCAGTAGTTAAGTGATGAACGTAGGCGACTGAGTTGTCCGTTGTGAGACGTAATGCCTGAAATATGGTATTCTCAGTACACTCTTGACATTGTGGATATTGAATTATACCTGGTGTACGCGATACCACCGCCATCTGTGTACACTAATCAGCCACAAAATTATGACCACCGACCTAGTATCGAAATTAACCCATCCAGGCGATAGCAGCGGTATTTGGCAAGGTATGACTACTAGTAGACACACGCAGGGTGCAGTGGGCGTGCTGTCCGTGTGTGGAATGGAAAGGGCGTGCGATCTAGCTGAGTGTGGCCGAGGATAGATTGTAATTGCCCTGATACTCGGCACGAGCATTTCGGAAACCGTTCGAGGAGTGTCTTCAACACATGGTGAAACCAAAGTGAAACCACGTCGAGACGTCGTGGGGTTTGGCGGCCATCCCTCATTACAGATGTTCGACGTCGTAGGCTAGGGAAACGTGAGCAACTGCAGAACTAACATCAGACTCTAATGTTGGGCAAAGTGTGTCTCAACACACTGTGCATCGAACACTGCTAACGACGGCCCTCCGCAGCCATTGACCCGTGCATGTCACAATGTTAACACCACAAGATCGACAACAACGACTGAAATTGGTACCTGATAATCATCGGCACTGGATGTTGGCGCAGTGTCAGAGAGTTGCACGGTCTGATGAATCCCGATGCCTTCATCGTCATGACGATGGGAGGATACGAATCCTTGACACCTGTGCTGCAGGACGGAAACAAGCTGACGGCGGGTCCATTATGCTCTGGAGAACATTCACATGGACATTCATGGATCCAGTGGAGCTCGTGTGAGGCACGATGACGGCCAAGAAGTTTCGTACTCTGGTTACAGATCACGTACACCCCTTCATGACGATCATTTTTTCCCGACGCCAGTGGCATTTTTCAGCAAGATACTGCGCCATTTCACAAGGCCAGGTGTGTGACAGAGAGATTCGAGGAACACAGTAGCGTGTTCCGATTGATGTACTGTCCCCCCAATTCGCCTGACGTGAATACGATCTAACACATCTGGGATGTGATTGGACGTGGCGAGAGTTCTGATTGCACTCCTCCCTGAGTATACGGGAATTAGGTGACCTGTGTGCCAATGTGGTGCCATCTCCCTCCAGCGATCTAGCAAGGCCTCATTCCTTCCATGCCATGACGTGTCGCCACTGTTATCCGTGCCAGAAATGGACCTACCGGCTTTTAGGCATATGGTCATACTGTTTGTTTCAAAATCATATACAGTATCTTTGTCGCTCAGTAATGGATTACTCTCTGATGAGAGTTTAAACTGTGACTGCTCAGTGATAAGCGTGTTTTGGATGTTATGCAGAGGACCCGGATTCGATTCCTGGTACAGCCAGGGATTTTTCATTGACTCGAGGGAGTGCAACGTCGGGTACTGAGCCCCATGACGCCAACAGGGGAACTGTTTGATTCAGTTATAGCGCCTCCAGTCACGAATCCTCCAAATGACTGGCAGAGCGGTGTGCTGACCCCATGCCCCTCCACACAGCATCCAAATGACGCCAATGACTGAGGAAGACACGGCGGTCGGTCGGTTCCGATTAGAAAGTCTGGTCGTTCAATACGTAATACAACTCACATCCTTTCTCGGCCAGTTGTGGTTGCAAAAATGCGGATTTTTTTTTGTGGGGCATCGTGGAATATAGTCTGATGTTCCGATAGGTGGCGGCGCATTTTTAGCCTTCAAAATGGCGTCTGTAACGGAGAGGCGTTCCAAGAGAGAACTGTCATTTACGAGGGCAGTTCAATAAGTAATGCAACACATTTTTTTTCTCGGCCAGTTTTGGTTGAAAAAACCGGAAATTTCTTGTGGAATATTTTCAAACATTCCCGCTTTGTCTCGTATAGTTTCATTGACTTCCGACAGGTGGCAGCGCTGTACGGAGCTGTTAAAATGGCGTCTGTAACGGATGTGCGACTGGTCGACCAGTCGCACACAGCTGTGACACCTTCAGTGTTGGAACGTGCGGAAACACTCATTCGAGGTGATCGACGGATCACAGTTAAGCATCTCGCTCTTCAACTGGAAGCCTCCTGTTGGTAGCGCTGACATACTTTCCCACTAGTGGAGGTATTCATGTGCTCACCTGGTTCGTGGCCGCCTAATAGAAGAGCATGCAGGACAACGAAGGACTATCTACATCTACATCTAAATCTACATTTATACTCCGCAAGCCACCCAACGGTGTGTGGCGGAGGGCACTTTACGTGCCACTGTCATTACCTCCCTTTTCTGTTTCAGTCGCGTATGGTTCGCGGGAAGAACGACTGCCGGAAAGCCTCCATGCGCGCTCGAATCTCTCTAATTTTGCATTCCTGATCTCCTCGGGAGGTATAAGTAGGGGGAAGCAATATATTCGATACCTCATCCAGAAACGCAGTCTCTCGAAACCTGGACAGCAAGCTACACCGCGATGCAGAGCGCCTCTCTTGCAGAGTCTGCCACTTGAGTTTGCTAAACATCTCTGTAACGCTATCACGCTTACCAAATAACCCTGGATCTTCTCTATCTCCTCCGTCAACCCAATCTGGTACGGATCCTATACTGATGAGCAATACTCAAGTATAGGTCTAACGAGTGTTTTGTAAGCCACCACCTTTGTTGATGGACTACGTTTTCTAAGGACTCTCCCAATGAAACTCAACCTGGTACCCGCCTTACCAACAATTAATTTTATATGATCATTCCACTTCAAATCGTTCCGGACGCATACTCCCAGATATTTTACAGAAGTAACTGCTACCAGTGTTTGTTCTGCTATCATATAATCATACAATAAAGGATCCTTTTTTCTATGTATTGATCTGAAGAAACTAGAACGCTTCAACCAACAGAAGCTAAGATATATCATGAACCTGAAATGGGATCACTTCATATCCAACACAGCTGTTCTTGAGAAAGCAAAAATGTATAGCATGGAAGCTCTTATCATTGGGCATTAACTCAGATCGGTCGGACATGTCCAGCGGATGCAAAATGACAGACTCCACAGGTAAAAGGCCACGAGGTGCCCCTCTCAAACGTTATAAGGATCAGTACAAGAAAAATCTGAAAAACTTGAACATCGATCCGAGTAACTGGTCCACAATAGCAGAAGATCGAAGTCGCTGGCGCTCACTTACCTCAAATGCTCTTCAAAACTTTGAGCTGGAACGTCGAAGAATGGAGGATGACAAACGCCGGAGACGTAAACTCCTCCAGGCTCAGCCACGTTCTCCACCTTCCATCAGCTGTAATGTCTGTGGCCGCCTGTTCCACGCTAGGATTGGATTGCTAAGCCATCAACGACACTTCCACGCCTGAACCGTGACAAAGCTAATCTCAGGATACGAGTATCAGCCAATGACGACGTAGCAAAAAGAGCGAGAAATGGTATACTGGAACGCTGAATAAAGCCAACCTGCTTTTAGGGAAAAAATGTGTTGTATTACTTATTAAATCCTTCTCGTTATTGATGTCGTAATCCCTGCTACCCTTGTAACGTCTTTTGTTGGATGTGTTGGCGACGAGAGTATCCGTGACATTGTT
Organism: Schistocerca americana; assembly: GCF_021461395.2. NCBI lineage: Eukaryota > Metazoa > Arthropoda > Insecta > Orthoptera > Acrididae > Schistocerca > Schistocerca americana. Next base: position 156,872,329 of record NC_060128.1, on the reverse strand, counting down.
TTTGAAATTATACCTTTCATTCAGTCATCTACACACTGATGAGATGCGAGCTTTGTCGGAAACAGAGAATATATGCAACTCATTATTAAAATCGATTGGCAAATTGGGACAAATCGATGTGCGTTACGGAAGTCTACGGTCAATCTAAAATCCTAATTCACATTCGCCATTTAGTTACGGAGTGTTTAGATTAGATTGGATTGACTATTCATTCCATAGACCCATAAAAGAGGGAATCCCCCTGGATGTGGAACATGTCAGATAAACACATTACAAAAATGTAATTAGAAAAACTTGAGTTTCGTTAATTTTAATGATCCTCAGTCAATAAACAGTAAAATTATGTACATGAATTAAATTTAAACTTCTAATATTTACAGGTTTAATACTTACATCACTTCTTCTTCACGCGATCGGGCCCAGAGGACCGCGCGCCACCACAGTTAGAGCTCTCCATCCGTCTCTGTCTTCTGCTATCTGTCTCCAGTTTTCCGTGACTCCCAGCTGCAACAGGTCTTCTCTCACTCCATCGATCCACCTCTTTCTAGGTCTTCCCACTGGTCTGCTGCCTGACGGGATCCAGTCCATTGTGATTTTGGGCCATCTTGTTGCCTCCATTCTAACAACATGTCCAGCCCATTGCAGTCTTTTGCTTCTCATCACTCCCAAGATGTTAGGCTCCTTGTACAGCTCTTCTAATTCAGTGTTATGGCGTCTTCTCCATTCTCCAGTAGTCTGATCTCTGACTGGTCCAAATATTTTCCTGAGGACTTTCGTTTCAAATGTTAGCAGTCGCTTAAGGTCTTGTTTTCGAGTGCTCCAGGTTTGAGAACCATAAAGTACTACTGGCATTATTAATGTCTTATACAACCGTAGCTTTAGTTGTTGCGAGACACTTCTACATTTTAATATAGGGTCTAGAGAGTGATAGTATCTGTTTCCCGCCTGCAGTCGTGCTTTTATCTCTGCTTCAGTTGATGTTACTTCTGTAAAAAATGATCCAAGGTATTTGAACTCTTTCACATGTTTATACCTGGTGTTGTTCACAATTAAACCTTGGGAGTTCTGGATCTTTCTTCCTATGGTCATATACTCAGTCTTTTCAGAGCTAATTTGTAGACCGATCCTAGCTGCCAATAACTCCAAGGCCTGGATACTTCTCTTCAGATCTTCTTGTGTGCATGCTAATAGTGCAATGTCGTCTGCATAGGCCAGATATGTAATGTGTTCATTACCAATTTGAATGCCCTTGATGTTTTCTTTGTTGAAATCCCGCATTACCTTCTCAAGTGCCAGGTTGAAGAGGACAGGTGATAGTCCATCTCCTTGGCGTAATCCTGTTACAACTTGGAAGCTTTCTGTCATTTGATTGCCTACCTTAACCTTACGTTTTGTGTCATTTAGGCATACCTCTACCAGTTTGACCAACTTCTTTGGTATACCAAACTCTGTCATCAGGCTAGGTCTATGTATACTGTCGTAAGCCTTCTTGAAGTCTACAAACAGGAGATGTATCTCTCGTCCGTAGTCGTACATTTTTTCACAGACCTGTTTTAGGACAAAAATCTGGTCCGTGGTTGATCGCCCTGCCTGGAAACCTCCTTGGTATTCTCCAATTATGTCTGTTGCTATAGGTTTTATTCGTTCTAATAGGCAGTTGGAGAAGATCTTATAACAGGTGTTGAGTAGCGCTATGCCCCTGTAGTTGTCACATACGGATTTGTCTTTCTTTTTATATATGGGGCATATCACAGCTACCTTCCATTCCTCTGGTATTTCATGTTTTACCCAAATTTGCTCGATTAGCTTGTGGATTTTGAAACAGAGGATTTCGTCTCCAGCCTTGAGAAGTTCAGCATGAATACCGTCCTCACCTGGACTTTTACCATTCTTAATCCGGTCCGTGGTTGATCGCCCTGCCTGGAAATCTCCTTGGTATCCTCCAATTATGTCTGTTGCTATAGGTTTTATTCGTTCTAATAGGCAGTTGGAGAAGATCTTATAACAGGTGTTAAGTAGCGCTATGCCCCTGTAGTTGTCACATACGGATTTGTCTTTCTTTTTGTATATGGGGCATATCACAGCTACCTTCCATTCCTCTGGTATTTCATGTTTTACCCAAATTTGCTCGATTAGCTTGTGGATTTTGAAACAGAGGATTTCGTCTCCAGCCTTGAGAAGTTCAGCATGAATACCGTCCTCACCTGGACTTTTACCATTCTTAATCCGGTCCGTGGTTGATCGCCCTGCCTGGAAATCTCCTTGGTATCCTCCAATTATGTCTGTTGCTATAGGTTTTATTCGTTCTAATAGGCAGTTGGAGAAGATCTTATAACAGGTGTTGAGTAGCGCTATGCCCCTGTAGTTGTCACATACGGATTTGTCTTTCTTTTTGTATATGGGGCATATCACAGCTACCTTCCATTCCTCTGGTATTTCATGTTTTACCCAAATTTGCTCGATTAGCTTGTGGATTTTGAAACAGAGGATTTCGTCTCCAGCCTTGAGAAGTTCAGCAGGAATACCGTCCTCACCTGGACTTTTACCATTCTTAAGGTTTTTAATCTGGTTCCTTATCTCTTCAATGGTGGGTGGAGGATATTCTGGGTCTACTGTTACTGGTTCATCAAACTCAAGTAGTTCGGTTGGTTCATCAGAGTTTAGTAATTCTCTGAAGTATTCCATCCATCGTCTTCCAATTTTTTGATCTTCTGTTAACATTCTTCCATTGGCATCTTCTATGAATCTGTGTTGATGGTATGTCCCTCCTTTAAAACTTTTCACTTTTCTATAAAGTTCTTTATACCTATTTCCATGAAAGTCTTGTTCAGCTTCTTCCATGATACTTTTAACATATTTTCTCTTTGCTTTCCTCAATGTGGCTTGGGTCTGCCGTCGTGTTTCTTCAAACTTCGATTTTTCTTCTTCTTGCATATTTCTTTGTATCCACAGTAGTTTGGCCCTTTGTCTCTCCCTGATAGCTCCCTCACACTCCTCATTGAACCACACTCTTTTTCCCCTAGTTCGCTTTGGGATTACTTCTTGGGCTGTTTCTTTAATGGTCTCTGCAATCGCCTTCCAGTTCTGATCGACCACAGTATCTCCTTCCTCTTCATTCAAAGCCTCAAAACAGTTTATTAGTGCTATCTTGAAAGTTCTTCTTATATTATCTTCAGTCAGACTCCCATGGTCATATCGAGTGACTCTTTGCATTCTTTTGTGCTTCCTGGCTCTCCATATTGTTTTCATCCTTCCTCTGACAAGGAAGTGGTCTGATCCACATCCCACACCTCTTGCCGTTCTAACATTTTGTATCCACTTCTTTATTCTCTTCTCTACAATTAGGTGGTCAATTTGGTTCACTGTTTTCCCATCTGGAGACACCCAGGTACCCTTATATATTCTCTTCCTGTCGAAATCAGTACTACTTATAAACAAGCCTTTTGCAGTCGCGAAGCTAACCAGCCTAGTGCCGTTATCACTGCTCACATCATGTAAACTGTGCTTCCCGATGGTCCCCATGAAGGCTGCTTCTTTCCCTATTTTCGCATTAAAATCTCCAAGGATAATTTTGTAATGTTCACTTGGTACATTGTCTAAAACCGTTTCTAATTCCTCGTAGAAAATATCTTTTTTGATGTCATCGCTTTCTTTGGTTAGGGCATGACAATTTATAATACTTACTATAATACTTACATCTGCTTTCATTAAATCCATCATTCAGACATTTGCTAGTTTCTTGGCTATTACAACCAAGTATTGTCAAAAATTTAAGTAAATTATTCATTTCAGTGATCCTCAGTTAAGAACAGTCAGATTATGCACAAGATTTAAAATTAAACTTCCACTATTTACAGACTTAAGACTTACATCTGCTTTCCATACATCCATCATTCACACAGTATGTAGTTACTTGGCTGTTACAACCAAGTATTGTCAAAAATTAAAGTATAATAAATTTTCATTAAAATGGTCTACTGCACTAGTTGAGAAATTCATGGATGGAATAGAAGGAGTAGGCCACCAAAAATTCTTTTAAATTATTTTTAAATTGTGCCCTGTCTGAAATTAAACTCTTAATGGTTGCTAGTAACTTATTGAAAATATGCGTTGCTGAATACTGGACTCCTTTCTGGGCAACAGTAAGTGAGTTTAAATCTTTATGTATATTGTTCTTATTCCTAGTATTGATGCTGTGTACCAAGCAGTTAGTTGGAAAAAGAGATGTATTATTTACAACTGTTGTGTACATAGTTCCACGTAGTCACCGCATACACAACTTTCCCACTAGAGTGCGCCCTGCTAAGCACAACAGCACAGGCTCAGCGCTCGTTCGTCTCCACACTACAAGATGGCGCTGCCTTAGAGACGGACCAAATTCTGCTTCCGCCGATCCACGTATTAATATGTAACGCAGCCAATGAGATTGCTGCTAACGTCGAACTTTTTCTCCTCGCGGATCACACTCGTGCAGTGATACCTGAATGCACGAGGTATTTTAACAAGTGTACAGACCTGCGATTAGTCAGTCTGCATCAGTTTGTACGAGTCTGCATTTGTCTGCACCAGTCTGTACCAGTCTGCAGTAGTCTGTACCAGTCTATAGTCAAGTTTCAGTCTGCACCTAAGAAGATTATCATATTCCTGTACATAGGCATAAAGATAAATGTATAGACACTTTGTCACATATCAGAGATATGTGAGATAAGGTTAACGCACCAAGACCAAAGGAACTTCAGACTGTCAATTGTAAATAGCGTCCAGAATCAAGTTAAGTAATTTTATGCTTTTTATTATTTTAATAAATGTGTGTGAAAATTAATCAAGTTCTGTTTAAAGTTGGTCACCGTCAATCTGCTACTCTAAGCGTGGAAGTGGCATTTCTATCATCTGACCTAATGGCAGAAGATAAACACGCCACGATAAGACCACGAGACATATTGCTGACACTCGCCTACTTCGTTAGAGTGACAAGTCAAATAATCTGATGGTGTGTGTACCGAAGGTCTTACAGTACGCACACCACAACAAAAAACTTCATTAAGGAATAATTATATACTGAAAAGCTGTGGTTAATATCCCCAATTCTTTGAATAGGTTTCGACATGATGTTCTTGGATTTACACTACTCATTACTCTTATTATACGCTTCTGTACTCTAAAAATTGTTTCTCTGTTTGTGGAGTGAAAATAAGCAAAATATGCCAGTTTTTTTATATTTATATCTCCTATGTCTGACATCATTCGCATCCCGAATGCGAGTCCAGCGCTTTGTACGCTGCGCCGATGGCTAGCATAGAGGCACGCGAGCGATCAGCCTCCACTAACCCAGTCCGTGACTGGAATAGGAAGGGCCGTTAATCGTCTGACCATCAGAGAAAAGCCTCCAGCACGCCTCTTTAGAGTGACTCGCAGCGTTCAGTTGCCGAACTCTGCCCCTGAATGGAGCGCGGACGGCAGCAGCCTACTGTGTATTACCTACCACTCGGTTAGAGTACGGACGCGGCTAGCTGGCCAGCCCGCGCTCTACTGAGTGAGCGGCTGCAACATTTAGCGCGCTAAATGCGTCCTCTGTCGCCCCCTCCCCTCCCCTTGCCTGGCTGGCCCCTGGCGCCGGCGTGCCGCGTTCGTGCCCCGCCTGCATTATTCCCGCCAGCGCCGCTGCCGCGGCTTCCGGCGCCCCCGCAGGCGAGCCGTGTCGCGGCGCCAGGTCGATAGTCGCAGCGCGAGCGCGGTCGACTGGCGCGGCGCGGTCGATGCTCGCAGCGCGCAACACCGGCGTCCAGAATTAGCCGCGGCGGCCGCTTTGTTTGGGGCGGCAGTCACGGCCAAGGCTGCCCTTCCCTCTGGGCCACCACCCCGCACCTTGCTCTGCTCGCAACTCCTCACTGGTGCCTGACCCGCGCAAGGCGAAGGCCGAGAACTTCGGTGCTACTTACATTGTCCGTCTTCAGTGCTGGTTTAACTGTAGCTTCACCTACTTTGCAGGCGCGCATGCAAGGGCAGCAGATCATGGAAGTTAAACCAAGTTCCCTGACCCAACGAACTGCTTACTCTTCCCTTTTTTTTTCGATCTCTGTGCTAAACTAACAGGGGAAAACTTCCATGTGTCAGTAAACAATGAAACTTCCTGGCAGGTTAAAACTGTGTGCCGGACCGAGACTCGAAGTCGGAACCTTTGCCTTTCGCGGGCAAGTGCTCCACCAACTGAGCTACCCAAGCCCAACTCACGATCCGCCATCACAGCTTCAATTCTGCCACTACCTTCCAAACTTCACAGAAGCTCTTCTGCGAACCTTACAGAACTAGCACTCCTGGAAGAAAGGATATTGTCGGAGACATGGCTTAGCATGGGGCAAAGGTCCCGAGTTCGAGTCTCGGTCCGGCACACAATTTTAATCTGCCAGGAAGTTTCATATCGGAGCACACTCCGCTGCAGAGTGAAAAATCTCATTCTGGAAACACCCCCAGGCTGTGGCTAAGCCAGGTCTCCGCACTATCCTGTCTTTCAGGAGTGCTAGTTCTACAAGGTTCGCAGGAGAGCTTCTATAAAGACTGGAAGGTAGGAGGCGAGGTACTGGCAGTACAGCCGTGAGGAGGGGCCATGAGTCGTGCTTGGGTAGCTCAGTTGGTAGAGCACTTGCCCGCGAAAGGCAAAAGTCCCCAGTTCAAGTCTCGGTCCGGCACACAGTTTTAACTGTCAGGAAGTTTCATACCAGCGCACACTCCGCTGCGGAGTGAAAATCTCATTCTGGATCTAAATGAAACTTGCCGCCTGTAAAAAAAAAAGGGGGAAAATAGCGCAATATGTATCTTTTTGATTGCAGCCAATATCATTTTGAATGGGTAAAATGCGCCCCTGAAGGTAATTTGGCATTTTGGGTTTAGTGGGAATATATTCGAAATGAAGAAACGTTTTCATTTAAAAGTTGATCGCAATTAATGTTTTCTGAAAAGTGTATTATCAGATTTTGCAACATGATCACTATTTATTAATTTTTAAAAATGACACCTTTTGTTATTACGTAAATTAAATAAGTTCTCAACCCACATAGCGCTTCTGTAATAAAGCTGGTTTCTAAAATACCATTTTTTGGAAAATAAGCTGTGTTGTCAGCTGACAGATTATTTTCACCTAATTAAAACATCTAAACATTCATTACCATTCTAATCATTTATTTTACTTATTTTTGTTTTATATTTTAAATTGTTATCTTACATTTTACATTCATGGTTTTTTTGTTTTGTTTTTTAGTTTACTGCTTCACAGGTCTGTATTTCGTTAATTGAAAATGGTTTAACTTATTATTATGATAGAAAATAACTGCAGTAATGATAATCTTAAAGGAAATGCTTAAAACATAAAATTTTTAACACCACGCACGTAAAATAAACGAAATTTCTTCACATAATACACAGACGAAGAAGCTAATTTCTTTCTTTCTTTGGGCCTTGTCCCACTGCAACGTGGCGTCGTCCTTGGTATTATGGATTTGGCAGTGTTAGTTGCAGAGACTCACTAAATGCCCTACCTGCAGGCACAACGAACCTTCCCCCTCCCCCCCCCCCGGACCTTAGTAGTGTAACCCAGCTGTCTGCGTCTAGTGTAAGCCATGAGTCTTCAAATGTCTGTCAGTCGTGTAACTGAGGCGGAACGTGGGGACCAGCCCGGTATTCACGTAGCTGGATGTGGAAAACCGCCTAAAAATCACACCTAAGCCTCCGGCATACCGGCCCTCTTCGTTAACATGCCAGGCGGATTTGATCCGGGGCCGCCGCGCCTATCCGAGTCCAGGAAGCAGCGCGTTAGCGCTCTCGGCTACCCTGGCGGATGCAGACGAAGAAGCCAATATAAAACCAAATTCAGCAGTATTTCAGATTGTCACTGATGTTCCTCTAAATATCCTGATTTGTATGAGATGTTTTTTGTCCTCGCGTAAGACGTACAAAACGGTATTTTTCACACTCGTCATGCACCTTTCATAGTTTCGAATGAAACTAATGGTAAGTTTGGACCGAGAACTCGAGAATCTCTTTTTGAGGCGCCAAATGCCCTTATGACAGCACCGAAATCTGGCAAACAAACGTCTGACCGTGTCAAAAGATATTTCAAAAATATTTTCTTTCACAGTTAAGAAAAAAATTTTCATTATTGTTAAATTATTACGGTGGTCAATCCTGCCGAATTTTCTTTTATACTGGCTACTCCGTCGTGTATATTACGTGAAGAAAATTCGTTTATTTTACGTGCGCGGTGTAGAAAACGTTGTGTTTTAAGCATTTCTTTACAGATTATCATAATTGTAATCATTTTTTATCGTAATAATGAATCACTTATTATTTTCAATTAACAAAATACACGTATGTGAAATGTAAACTAAAAAGAAAACAGAAACCCCTTGCATGCAAAACGTAAAATAACAGCTTAAAACATGAAACAAACACAAGTAAAATAAACAATTAGAATAATAATGATCGTTTAGATATTTTAATTAGGTATGTTGAAAATACTCCGACAGCACACTGTGACAGCTTCTTTTTCAAAAATGATATTGCAGAAACCAATTTTATTACACAGGGATGTATCTGGCTTGAAATTTTCTTTAATTTATGGTTAAAACAGTCTTCAATTTTCATAATTAATTAATGGTGGTGGGGTATTTTGCAAAATTTCAAATTATTACACGAATCAAAATTCATATGAGAAACATTTTTTGTACACACATTCTTTGCATGCATATATATATATATATATATATATATATATATATATATATATATATATATATAAAACACACACACACACACACACATATATATATATATATATATATATATATATATATATATATATATGTGTGTGTGTGTGTGTTTTTTGTATTTTTTTTAAATGCTAAATTTTCTTTCCATGTGTGTTTTACCCCTTAAAAGTAAAATTGGGCAAAAACAAAAAAATACGGACTCGCCAAGCTTCATCAAATCATTTACTGACACTTCAGACTGTTCCCTTGTAAGTAGAACAGCTGAACTTGTGTAGGACTCTCTTCACTCTTGTCCTCCCAGATTAACAGTTGGGATAGACCCAGCAAATACAAACTCATGTAGCAGAATTACCGAGGTTGCCATGACACACACTGCGCACAAGACTGAAAGGATCACTTTTCTGAAAGCCCATAATTGTCTCCGTTTCCAACGCATAATTTCTAAATTCAGCTCAAAGCTGCCTATAACCTTTCTCTTTAACGTTGCAAAAGCGTGGGACCCTGTGACGTCACTCCCGGGCCCGGCGACACTTCAGACAAGAAGGTACCGAGGCCACAGAAGTTCACGTGAAGTGTAAGGGAACTAAATTCCACCACAACTTTTGCTCTCGTATACAGGATGGAACCATTCGTCGAAATCTGAAAGTGATCCTAAGCAGGAAAAGGCATTTTTTTGCTTTTCCAGCCCTCCTGCTTTGCGCTCTAATGTGACATGATGACTGGAGCGGGGGAAGGAGGTACAACATTAATGTGTGCGTGAATAGCAAAGTGTCCCTCTGTGATCTGCGAGTGCGGTAACACCTTCGGTGGTACCCACGCACCTTTTCTGAGCACGTAACAAGTGTACCTGGCAGAAACTTCGACGCAAATTCAGCCTCGCGGATGCTCTAGCGTCTGAAGGCAGACAAACCTCACCCAACGGCTGTCGAAGGGATTGCGTAACTCTCAGGCGCTGCAGTAGTCGCGAGACTGGATGTGTGCCGAAGTGTGTACAGTCTGCTGTTTTCTCGTCGAGACGGAGTTGTTAAGGGGCTCCGGAACGCCCTATACTTGAAATGTTAAAATAACGCTTATAAATTACATCTTTCCTCACAAAGTATTTGAGGTAGGAAGTTGAACTTTTTACAGATTTTTTTATTGGAATATGGGCTACAACTTAACACAGGGATTTTACAAAATTTTAGTTCAGTTATTAAAGATGATTTTTTTTCAATTGTAATGAAAATTCACAACATTTTTTTGCAATTTTTTATTTATATATTCAAAAATATACAGTTTTTTGGAAAAATGCTGTGTTAAATTATGCAGAAGATACTGTGTAACATTTACTGAAAGTTTGAAACAAATATGTTTGGAATATCCTTAGAAAACATGTAATTAGTATGAGAAAATAAAAGTTTTGGTAATCGAGCGACAAAGATTGGATTAACTTTTTAGTGCATTCCAGGTCCATAGGATGGATTATCTTCATCCTCTGCAAACTCCTCCTCCAGCTTCCTCTTGTTCCTCCTCCTGTTTACTCTTGCTTGTATTTCTAGACTCTTTACAGCCCCGTCTGCAGCCCGAAGGCGTTCCTTGTCTAAAGCAAGCATCGCTCGTACCATGTTAGAACCTATCTTCATTCCCATATTTCTAAATACCTTGCACCTTACAATGTTGCCATCATTGAAAGTCGCAACAGCATCATACACACCAAAGTGAAGTGTTTCTATTCCAACAAATACAGTCTTGGGGATTCTCGACCATATAACACTATTTACACTTTCGTTGGGGTTTTGAGTTTTTCCGTGAATACACTTTTTCAACAGTTCAGGTGCTGCTAAGTCTCTGAAAATAGGTTTTATCACCTCCACTATTGCATGAGGCAGACTATGCTTATGAGTGTACACTTCACCAGTTAGCAATCCTTTGTTATATTTACACCAACTGTCTTCTTCTTTGGGACACAAGCTCTGTTGGGGATTTTCATCGGTTGAAGAAGTATGAAAAAAAAAGAGCCCAAACAGCCTTCTTCATTTCGTCGACACTTTGTGTATTTTGCCTAATAGCCATTCCATAATAGTTCTGTATTTTGTCAATTACACTCTCAGTTAACCTTCCCTTCCCATCCAACCGTTTACCATCACTGAGTTTTTGTTTTTTGTACGAAGCTTTCAGTCGCCGAAGTTTTGTTCCCATTCGCTTCTGTACGTGTCCAATACACTCAAATTTCTGCACTACAACAACATCACCATAGGGCTTCAGTCCTTGAACATGTTTGAAACTTTTAGAATCACCGTCACCAACATATCGCACTTTATCACACGCCTCAGAACGCTGGAATATACTGGCAACACCAGCCACTTCCATTCCTCCACTACTGCCACTATAGTTAGCTTTGCAATTATTTTCATGTGTACCTTTATATTTTTGTGGACATCTACAATACTTTGATATTACTGCTACATCTAAAACTTTCCCTGTATACATACTGGTGGCAGATACTACACCATGAAGAGATGCGTGTCCCCGTTTATGCCAGGTACCATCGAACGCTGTAGTCAAATCTCTGTTACCATTATTTTCCATTACTGCCTCTTCCACAGCGTTCTTCATAGATTCTATACAGACATCTTCTACTTTAGACCCTATTAATTTATTATAGGTCGTAAACTTGGTTGGGGGATTTGGAAGATACATGATGCCAGAGAAAACTGCACCTGCAGTAGCACCCTTACCAACTGAACGCAAGGCATAAACAAATCTAATGTTGTGTTCGTAGATTTTGCTACCATTTTCTTCAGTTGCAGTTACTGCAACACTGTTCCAAACGGTGGTCATGTATGAACACTTATCACATTTCAATTGTATTTCACTAGCAAGTCCTACGTGCTTTATTATGGAGAGTTCCAGACCAACTTCACTACAATGAATACATCTCACACAGTTTGAAAAAATTCCTTTGAGAACCGACATATCAAATATTTCATTCACATCCGATTCGCCCATAAAACATTCATAGTTTTCACTCATTGAACCAAGCTTCTTCTGTGAAGTATTTTCTTTCCCACTTTGACTGCTATGGGCAGGTGTACTTGAGAGGTTAGGTTCACTCACTTGGTTATCGTCTTTATTGTTTACAGTAATAACACATACCTTTGGCTTTCCAACATTTCTCCTTTTCTTAAAAGCCTTCAGAGCATTTCTAATAACTTTACTTTTACTCATTATTATACTTCAACAAAACAGAGACTCAAGAAACAGAATTAATTACGAATATTTTCGAGATAACGACAGAGTAAATAAACATGAAGCAATCGACAATCACACCAGCGATATATATTGGACCATCACAGTTTAGCCACAACACATACTTTATCTCACATCACTAAAATGTACCTGATGAACACGGACGTTAATAATAACACCATTTGACAGCAGTTTAACAGCGCCACAGTTGGTCACGCCCATGTAGAACACATTTCAAAAAAAAATATTAAAAATAGTTGTAGTCTTCGGAATTGAATAAATTATATATCTATTAAAAGGTAATAGTCTTCAGATTTAGAAAACACAAAAAAGTAAAAATTGAACTTTTCATGATTTTGAGCCTTTCCGGAGCCCCTTAAATTGAACCCACAAGGGTCACTTAGCCACTCTTTAGTCGCTGACTTGGTGCACTCACACGAAACATCGGGTCCGTGGTACTCTTGGACAGCCGCCAGCCACCGCTGGCACAATACGGAAAGATGCTATGACCTTCAGGCTACATTACGTGACATTATGCTCCACTGTTCTTCCTCCTCACCGCTAGCATTCTCTCTCTCTCTCTCTCTCTCTCTCTCTCTTTCTCTTCTGTCAGGCCTATACAGATGTTTGGCTCCCAGGTGGACTTCATATTAAACAGTAATGCACTCTTTCCTCCTGGTCTCAGTGGTTGACTTTCGTTTTCTGTTGCTTTGTAAATTCTGAATGAAGACTATATCACAGTTAAGGAGTCGAACTTGTGCTCTTCCCTCTCTCATGAAATTGGCACTTCCTTTCCAGCTTACCTACATCACTGCGATTATCTTCGATTAATGAGTGTTCGATGCCATTGCCTGATAAATCACCGATAAACAGCATCGAGTCAAATAATTCCAAGGCCACACGTTATGGAATAACCTTCAATCAGCTCCATTTGTTAGGGGAAGCCGTGTACAGGCGAGACGTAACACCACAAGGTGACATTAAAGGTTTTCGTCCCGTAATGCTTTCTGACAAATGGTTCAAATGGCTCTGAGCACTATGGGACTTAACATCTTAGGTCGTCAGTCCCCTAGAACTTAGAACTACTTAAACCTAACTAACCTAAGGACATCACACACATCCATGCCCGAGGCAGGATTCGAACCTGCAACCGTAGCAGTCCCGCGGTTCCGGACTGCAGCGCCTAGAACCGCACGGCCACCACGGCCGGAGCTTTCTGACAGATATTTATCATACACTATAGCGTAAAGCAAAGGGAGAAGACGCATATTTCGAAAACATCGTCCAAATCCAGTAAAATTGCAAATGTAAAAGTGCAAATGCATGCCAAATGTTGGGTAAATATTTCTCCTCTTTGAGAAAAACATCGTTTCTGTAAATATATCAATGAAACTGGAATTTTAAACAGTATCTAAGAAGAAAATGGTTCAAATGGCTCTGAGCACTATGGGATTTAACTGCTGTGCTCATCGGTCCCCTAGAACTTAGAACTACTTAAACCTAACTAACCTAAGGACATCACACACATCCATGCCCGAAGCAGGATTCGAACCTGCTACCAAAGCGGTCGCGCGGTTCCAGACTGTAGCGCATATAACCGCTCGGCCACTCCGGCCGGCTATCTAAGAAGACTGTATTTTGTCAGCTCTCCTCCTAAGATGGGTAATTTTATGAATTATGGGCAGGAGAGATGACTTTATACTTTTAACTGGGTCTTTTAATCAGGTCCTGCCTAGTGGTTTACAGCTGCCCTAAGAAGCTGTTACTACAATTTCACGCCAATGGAAACAGTGAGGGAGTTGGAATAACACTTAACCCTTATAAATGCGTGTGGTAACTGATACAGACATAAATGCTGAATGAGACTGTTCACAGACAGGCAACTAAACAAAGAAGCTGCTACAAAGGTAGCAAAGTATTTATGGAGAGCACATGTGGGTTTTTAAGGTCAGAGAATTTCCTCTCTAGGCCCGAGAAGAAGCCTCCTGAGACACGACAAGGTAGCAGTACGCAAAACGAAACAAGGAATAACAATATTAATGTAGTAATAGTAAACTGCAGGAGCGTCTATAGAAAGATCCCAGAACTGCTCTCATTAATAAACTGCCACAATGTCCACATATTACTAGGGACGTAAAGTTGGCTGAAACCAGATGCAAACAGTAATGAAATTCTAAACTCAGATTGTAATGTGTACTGCAGAAACCGGCTGGACAGTGAAGGGGGAAGCGTGTTTATAGTGATAAAAAGTGCAATAGTATCGAAGGAAATTGACGGAGATCCGGAATGTGAAATAATTTGGGTGAAGGTCACGGCTGAACCAGGCTCATACATGGTAGTTGGATGTCTCTATAGGCCCCCTGGCTCAGCAGCTATTGTGGCAGAGCACCTGAAGCAAAATTTGGAAAATATTTCGAGTAGATTTCCCCACCATGTTTTAGTTCTGGGTGGAGATTTTAATTTGCCGGATATAGACTGGGAGACTCAAACGTTTATAACGGGAGACAGAGACAAAGAATCCAGTGGCATTTTTTAAGTGCTTTATCTGAAAACTACCTTGAGCAGTTAAACAGAGAACCGACTCGTGGCGATAACATATTAGACCTTCTGGTGACAAACAGACCCGAACTATTTGAAACAGTTAACGCAGAACAGGGAATCAGCGTTCATAAAGCGGTTACTCCATCGATGATTTCAGCCGTAAACAGAAATATTAAAAAAGGTAGGAAGATTTTTCTGTTTAGTAAAAGTGACAAAAAGCAGATTTCAGAGTACCTGACGGCTCAACACAAAAGTTTTATCTCAAGCACAGATAGTGTTGAGGATCAGTGGACGAAGTTCAGAACCATCGTACAATATGCGTTAGGTGAGTATGTGCCAAGCAAGATCGTAAGAGATGGGAAAGAGCCACCACCGTGGTACAACAACCGAGTTAGAAAACTGGTGCGGAAGCAAAGAGAACTTCACGGCAAACATAAACATAGCCAAAGCATTGCAGACAAACAAAAATTACGCGAAGCGAAATGTAGTGTGAGTAGGGCTATGCGAGAGGCGTTCAATGAATTCGAAAGTAAAGTTCTATGTACTGACTTGGCAGAAAATCCTAAGAAATTTTGGTCTTATGTCAAAGCGGTAGGTGGATCAAAACAAAATGTCCAGACACTCTGTGACCAAAATGGTACTGAATTTGAGGATGACAGACTAAAGGCCGAAATATTAAATGTCTTTTTCCAAAGCCGTTTCACAGAGGAAGACTGCACTGTAGTTTCTTCTCTAGATTGTCGCACAGATGACAAATTGGTATATATCGAAACAGATGACAGAGGGATAGAAAAACAATTAAAATCGCTCAAAAGACGAAAGGCCGCTGGACCTGATGGGATACCAGTTCGATTTTACACAGACTACGCGAAGGAACTTGCCCGCCTATTTAGAGCTGTGTACCGTAGTTCTCTAGAAGGGCGTAGCGTTCCATAAGATTGGAAAAGGGCGCAGGTCATCCCCGTTTTCAAGAAGGGACGTCGAGCAGATGTGCAGAGCTATAGACCTATATCTCTAACGTCGATCAGTTGTAGAATTTTGGAACACGTATTATGTTCGAGTATAATGACTTTTCTGGAGACTAGAAATCTACTCTGTAGAAATCAGCATGGGTTTCGAAAAAGACGATCGTGTGAAACTCAGCTCGCGCTATTCGTCCACGACACTCAGAGGGCCATAGACACGGGTTCCCAGGTAGATGCCGTGTTTCTTGACTTCCGCAAGGCGTTCGATACAGTTGCCCACAGTCGTTTAATGAACAAAGTAAGAGCATATGGAGTATCAGACCAATTTTGTGATTGGATTGAAGAGTTCCTAGATAATAGAACGCAGCATGTTATTCTCAATTGAGAGAAGTCTTCCGATGTAAGAGTGATTTCAGGTGTGCCGCAGGGGAGTGTCGTAGGACCGTTATTATTCACAATATACATAAATGACCTTGTGGATGACATCTGAAGTTCACTGAGGCTTTTTGCGGATGATGCTGTGGTATATCGAGAGGTAGTAACAATGGAAAATTGTACTGAAATGCGGTAGGATCTGCAGCAAATTGACGCATGATGCAGGGAACAGCAATTGAATCTCAATGTAGACAAGTGTAATGTGCTGCGAATACACAGGAAGAAAGATCCTTTATCATTTAGCTGCGATATAGCAGGTCAGCAACTGGAAGCAGTTAATTCCATAAATTACCTGGGAGTAGGCATTAGGAGTGATTTAAAATGGAATGACCATATAAAATTAATCGTCGGTAAGGCAGATGCCAGACTGAGATTCATTGGTAGAATCCTAAGGAAATGCAGTCCGAAAACAAAGGAAGTAGGCAACAGTACACTTGTTCGCCCACTACTTGAATACTGCTCATCGATGTGGGATCCGTACCAGATACGGTTGATAGAAGAGATAGAGAAGATCCAACGGAGAGCAGCGCAATTCGTTACAGGATCATTTAGTAATCGCGAAAGCGTTACGGAGATGACAGATAAACTCCAGTGGAAGACTCTGCAAGAGAGACGCTCAGTAACTCGGTACGCGCTTTTGTTGAAGTTTCGAGAACATAACCTTCACCGAGGAGTCAAGCAGTATATTGCTCCTTCCTACGTATATCTCACGAAGAGACCATAAGGACAAAATCAGAGAGATTAGAGCCCACACAGAGGCATACCGACAATCTTTCTTTCCACGAACAATACGAGACTAGAATAGGAGAACCGATAGAGGTACTCAAGGTACCCTCCGCCACACACCGCCAGGTGGCTTGCGGAGTATGGATGAAGATGTAGATGTAGATGTAGAAGAAAAAAGTTACAAGATAGGAAGAACAGGATGTTTCTAAAAGGCCTTTACAACTTTGGAAATTCATATCAATCAATTCATAGTATCTACAGAGGTGGTTGTTGTCTCAATTTGTAGGAACATACATGAAGCTTTGTCCCGCTCAGTTCCTTAGTCCCGAATCACACAGTAAGGTGCGCTAGTGGCAGTTGCGGTATAGATAGCTGCCTCCATTGGACCCGAGCGTGCTAGCTGTGTGGTTCGGTTTGAACAATCGAAGTCGGCGACAGCAGTTCAGCGTAATTTCCGTACCAAGTACGCTAAAGATCCTCCTAGTAGGCCTACAATACATCAGTGGCGCAAATGTTTTGTAGAAACATGCCGCGCGTGGTAACCGCACGCTCTAGGGCGCCTTACCACGGTTCGAGCGACTCTCCCTTCGGAGGTTTGAGTCCTCGCTATGGCATGGGTGTGTGTTGTCCTTAGCGCAAGTTAGTTTAAGTTAGGTTAAGTGGTGTGTTAGCCTAGAGACCGGTGACCTTCCCACAAATTGTTGAAACAGGCTGCTCGGTAAGGCATGGGAAATCATCAGGTCATCCAAGAACATCTGACGACATTGTTGTGCGAATTGCATGGCCCCCACGCTCCCCAGACTCTATTCATCAAGGATATCGTGTTTGTGCCTCCTGTGCCGGCTTTTCTACCGGAACTTTAAGCAAGAATTTACGCCGCCACTGGGCAAGTTACACCTGCAAAGCTACAGCAAGTTTGGGAAGAAATTGACTTCCGATGGGATGTGTGCAGGACAACCAATGGAAGCCACATGTAACATCTTTAGTTTAAGATAAAAAACTTGACTGTTTCCCTAAAAATTAAAAACCCAGCTCTATATCTTCTTTCAATAAATTTATATGAATTTTTAAAGTTGTAAAGTCCTTTTTGAAACAACCTGTATTATTCTACTTTTGTAAAATTGTAATTTTTGCTGCTTTTTCTTTCCATTTGTTCCTTCGTATAGCCACCGTTTGCACACTACACAATGTTAACAGTAATATTTAGATCAAGTTTCAGAGTAAAGTTCGAGACAGTCTACACATTCATCTCCAGCGAAATCCGCTGACAATGAGTCATTACAACGCTGGCCACATTCCTCATATCATCTTCACTCCTAGTAGCTGGATTCGTCATCTCATTATAGGCATTCGGCACGATTTATTTAATCTTCAATCACAACACGGGTGATTTAGACAAACTATACTACACTGTAAGTGTGAGAAAGGCGCACAAGAAATTGATATCTATTTTAGGTTTGCGTCTGCTCTCCTATTCCTTTGGCGAGTCAACTGTCCTAACGGCCGGCCGAAGTGGCCGTGCGGTTAAAGGCGCTGCAGTCTGGAACCGCAAGACCGCTACGGTCGCAGGTTTGAATCCTGCCTCGGGCATGGATGTTTGTGTTGTTCTTAGGTTAGTTAGGTTTAACTCGTTCTAAGTTCTAGGGGACTAATGACCTCAGCAGTTGAGTCCCATAGTGCTCAGAGCCATTTGAACCATTTTTGTCCTAACGCTGTAATGACGAAAAGCTAGCTTGCCCTTCCGGTGCAAAAATATCTGTTGTTGTTATGGTCTTCAGTCCAGAGAATGGTTTGACGCAGCTCTCCATGCTACTCTATCCTGTGCAAGGTTCTTCATCTCCGAGTAACTACTGCAACCTAAATCCTTCTGAATCTGTTAAGTGTATTCATGCCTTGGTCTACGATTTTTACCCTCCGCACTTCCCTCAGATACTAAATTGGTGATCCCTTGATGCCTCGGAATACGTCCTACCAACCGACCTCTTCTAATCATGTTGTGCCAAATTCCTCTTCTCTCCAAATCTGTTCAGTATTTCCTCATTAGTTCCGTGATCTACCCATCTAATCTTCAGCATTCTTCTGTAGCACCACATTTCGAAAGCTTCCATTCTCTTCTTGTCCAAACTATTTATCGTCCATGTTTCACTTCCATACATGGCTGCACTCCAAACAAATACTTTCAGAAAAGACTTCCTGACACTTAAATCTATACTCGATGTTAACAAATTTCTCTTCTTCAGAAACGCTTTCCTTGCCATTGCCAGTCTACATTTCATATCCTCTCTACTTCGACCATAATCATTTTGCTCACCAAATAGCAAAACTTATCTGCGACTTTAAGTGTCTCATTTACTAATCTAATTCCCTCAGTAACACCTGATTTAATACGACTACATTCCATTAGCCTCTTCTTGATTTTGTTGATGTTCATCTCATATCCTCCTTTCAAGACACTGTCCACTCCGTTCAACTGCTCTTCCAGGTCCTTTGCTGCCTCTGACAGAATTAAAACGTCTTCGCAAATCTCAAAGTTTTTATTTCTTCTCCATGAATTTTAATACCTACTCCGAATTTTTCTTTTGTTTCCTTTACTGCTTGCTCAATATACAGATTGAATAACATCGGGGAGAGGCTACAACCCTGTCTTACTCCCTTCCCAACCACTGTTTCCCTTTCATGTCCCTCGACTCTTATAACTGCCATCTGGTTTCTGTACAAATTGTAAATAGCCTTTCGCTCCCTGTATTTTACCACTGCCACCTTCAGAAAATGGTTCAAATGACTCTGAGCACTATGGAACTTAACTTCTCAGGTCATCAGTCCCCTAGAACTTAGAACTACTTAAACCTAACTAACCTAAGGACATCACACACATCCATGCCGAGGCAGGATTCGAACCTGCGACCGTATCGGTTGCGTGGTTCCAGACTGTAGCGCCTAGAACCGCTCGGCCACAGCGGCCGGCCCCACCTTCAGAATTTGAAAGAGAGTATTCCAGTCAACATTGTCAAAAGCTAAGTCTACAAATGCTAGAAACGTAGGTTTGTCTTTCCTTAATGTATTTTGTAAGATAAGTCGTAAGGTCAGTATTGCCTCACGTGTTCCAGAATTTCTACGGAATCCAAACTGTTCTTCCCCGTGGTCGGCTTCTACGAGTTTTTCCAGTCGTCTGTAACGAATTTGTGTTGGTATTTTGCAGCCGTGACTTATTGATAGTTCGGTAATTTTCACACCTGTCAACACTTGCTTTCTTTTGAATTGGAATTATTATATTCTTCTTGAAGTCTGAGGGTATTTCGCCTGCGCCACGCGGGGTAGCCGTGCGGTCAGGGGCGTCTTGTGACGATCCGCGCGGCTCCCCCCGTCGGAGGTTGGAGTCCTCCCTCGGGCATGGGTGTGTGTGTTGTTCTTAGCGTAAGTTAGTTTAATTAGTGTGTAAGCCTAGGGACCTATGACCTCAGCTGTTTGGTCCCATAGTCCTTACCACAAATTTAAATTTTATTTCGCCTGCCTCATACATCTTGCTCACCAGATGGTAGAGTTTTGTCAGGGATGGCTCTTCCCAGGCTATCAGTACTTCTAATGGAATGTTGTCTGCTCCCGGGGGTTTCGCCGTAGGTCTTTCTGCGCTCTGTCAAACTCTTCACACAGTATCATATCTCCCATTTCATCTTCTATTTCCATACCATTGCGCTCAAGTACATCGCCCTTGTATAAACCCTCTATACCCCTTCCACCTTTCTGCCTTCCCTTCTTTGCTTAGAACTGGTTTTCCATCTGAGTTCTTGATATTCATACAAGTGGTTCTCTTTTCTCCAAAGTTCTTTTTAATTTTTCTGTAGGCATTATGTAACTTATTAAATACTGCACATACATCAGTCACCTATTCATCGCTTGAACCATTCGGTTTTTCGTTAATTCCTTTGCATGCCCTTTATATAACAATGTTCGTGAAATTTCAGACACTTAGTTCGGTCAATCAGTGAGAAATTTCCATCTTGAAACTTGCGAATATCAACAAATTTTTTACAGAATATGCAGCACGCCTGTCCTCTACAACTAATAAGTCGCTACTAACAGTCCGGTATTGCCTCATACCAGCATGCAAGAAAACGGAAAGTGTGTCTTTTCTCCTACTGGCGTCAAATACACTAGATTTATCCTATTCTATGTGTGCAGTAACATTATTCCATTTTGTAAAAGAATTTTTGGTGAAACAAAGTATTACGCCGCAGACATAATGGGCACAAAATTAATGGTAACATCTGTACAAATGTATCACCAAAGCACGAAGCATTCGCAGTATCCTTGCCCGATAACCTACGCATTTATACAGCGACTACGGGGTAATTGGTATATACGTCATGGATCTCTTTTCTGACCTTTCTGCAAAAATAACGTCAAGCACACGTACAGTACCCACTATTGGCTACCCCGTACAGCACACAACGAAAAGAATTAATACTGGTCAGCCTTACCACGTTACAGGAGCCTCCGTCAGGCGTCAACGTATCTGCTTACCTGCAAAGCAAGAGAGTGTCATTTTAGTACGGTGGAAATTATGTTTTTAAAGTAGTTCATTTCACTGACAGCATGAAATAGTTTCCACTTGTATATAGTTAATTATGAAACAATCTCGATTCCATGGAGTAGTCTCTAAATAAAGTAAAACTATAACTTTTCACGTTAATATGTTTCCAAACTTAGTCTTACCGAGAAAACATTTAGAATAGTGGGTGCGGCTTAGAGGGGGAGGCGACGACGTTTGGAATGCAGATTTACTGCAAACTTCGTACACTCGTAGTACTCCATTACGTCAACAAAATGCGTAAGCAGTAGGGCGTACTTCTCAAGCGTTATTGAGAAAATCGCAAGATAATTTCGCTCGTCAAATACATACCTGTGCGTGGCCATTTGTTCAAGCCCCGTAATCGTTGGGTCGTTGGATTAAGTCCCGTTCGTCAGTTTTTTTATTTTCAACACAGTCATTCTCTTTACTATTTATATTACAATTGATATAATGGGAAAAATGCACGTAATCGGATGAACTTTTATCAAAGTTACAATGCTATTTGACAGTCTACAAATTTTTATTATCACAAATAATACACTCCTGGGAATGGAAAAAAGAACACATTGACACCGGTGTGTCAGACCCACCATACTTGCTCCGGACACTGCGAGAGGGCTGTACAAGCAATGATCACACGCACGGCACAGCGGACACACCAGGAACCTCGGTGTTGGCCGTCGAATGGCGCTAGCTGCGCAGCATTTGTGCACCGCCGCCGTCAGTGTCAGCCAGTTTGCCGTGGCATACGGAGCTCCATCGCAGTCTTTAACACTGGTAGCATGCCGCGACAGCGTGGACGTGAACCGTATGTGCAGTTGACGGACTTTGAGCGAGGGCGTATAGTGGGCATGCGGGAGGCCGGGCGGACGTACCGCCGAATTGCTCAACACGTGGGGCGTGAGGTCTCCACAGTACATCGATGTTGTCGCCAGTGGTCGGCGGAAGGTGCACGTGCCCGTCGACCTGGGACCGGACCGCAGCGACGCACGGATGCACGCCAAGACCGTAGGATCCTACGCAGTGCCGCAGGGGACCGCACCGCCACTTCCCAGCAAATTAGGGACACTGTTGCTCCTGGGGTATCGGCGAGGACCATTCGCAACCGTCTCCATGAAGCTGGGCTACGGTCCCGCACACCGTTAGGCCGTCTTCCGCTCACGCCCCAACATCGTGCAGCCCGCCTCCAGTGGTGTCGCGACAGGCGTGAATGGAGGGAAGAATTGAGACGTGTCGTCTTCAGCGATGAGAGTCGCTTCTGCCTTGGT
Organism: Schistocerca americana; assembly: GCF_021461395.2. Classification (NCBI taxonomy): domain Eukaryota; kingdom Metazoa; phylum Arthropoda; class Insecta; order Orthoptera; family Acrididae; genus Schistocerca; species Schistocerca americana. The sequence goes on along the minus strand of NC_060128.1, from coordinate 156,849,834 downwards.
GCCAATGATGGTCGTATGCGTGTTTGGCGCCGTGCAGGTGAGCGCCACAAGCAGGACTGCATACGACCGAGGCACACAGGGCCAACACCCGGCATCATGGTGTGGGGAGCGATCTCCTACACTGGCCGTACACCACTGGTGATCGTCGAGGGGACACTGAATAGTGCATGGTACATCCAAACCGTCATCGAACCCATCGTTCTACCATTCCTAGACCGGCAAGGGAACTTGCTGTTCCAACAGGACAATGCACGTCCGCATGTATCCCGTGCCACCCAACGTGCTTTAGAAGGTGTAAGTCAACTACCCTGGCCAGCAAGATCTCCGGATCTGTCCCCCATTGAGCATGTTTGGGACTGGATGAAGCGTCGTCTCACGCGGTCTGCACGTCCAGCACGAACGCTGGTCCAACTGAGGCGCCAGGTGGAAATGGCATGGCAAGCCGTTCCACAGGACTACATCCAGCATCTCTACGATCGTCTCCATGGGAGAATAGCAGCCTGCATTGCTGCGAAAGGTGGATATACACTGTACTAGTGCCGACATTGTGCATGCTCTGTTGCCTGTGTCTAGGTGCCTGTGGTTCTGTCAGTGCGATCATGTGATGTATCTGACCCCAGGAATGTGTCAATAAAGTTTCCCCTTCCTGGGACAATGAATTCACGGTGTTCTTATTTCAATTTCCAGGAGTGTATTATTGCCTTATTTCTGGTTCATTCCATTTAAAGAAAACACGATAGGGTGTGACCATATATATTTAAAGTTCTCAGGCTGAAATTTGATTTTTTTGAATCCCCCGTCTCCGAGTGCACTTATTTAGCAGATGAGGTTTCAAAAAATTTCGAAGCAGTGAGGAGCCATATGGTAAAAATACAGGTGTCACTAAGCAAGAGTGCATAGGCCATGTCCAAAGGCGAATGGTTATAAGGCTGCGACAGGTGAAATCGGATTTATTATAGTATGGCCATCAGACAAGATGTTACTACCATAGATAATATGAGAAAAGCAGCATGGACAGGTTTATTTAACTTCTCTTCAGCAGACGATAAACCTCTCATAGCCTATGTCCTCCAGAAAGTAATTCATGGTACTAATACAACAGTGCTTAGCACAATGGTGAGAAATTTATTCACAAACCAGGTATTATTTTTGCCACAGAAGAGGTCTTGAAACTTTCAAAGATTTGTCAGATGTAAGTCTATTGAAGAAACATATTCATGACTGCAACCAGAAACCTAACAAGTCCATCAGCACCACAATCTGGGCCAGAATTGCCAAGACAGTATTTGGCAATTAGTACAATGCATTTTTGTGTCTCTAATGCAGTGACCGCGTTCAGTGAAGGAAATGAAGCAAGGTTTGGAGTATTAGAAAGGGTGTTAGAAACAGCTGTTAGTTTCACACTAAAACAAATGTTAAATTTAGATAAAGAAAGACTTTTGGCAACAGACAGAGCTTTTGAAGACCTTGAAACAAGGTCAAGACAGCGCAGACAAGCAGCAAAAAGGATACTGCAAGATGAGATGGCAGAGGATAGAGACAGTTCATCGTATGGAACTGAGGTGCGCTCACAACTTTAACGGTTGTTTCCGCAAGTTGCATTTTTTAAGAATAAAAGCGTACTTTTCCTCAGCAAGTAGAAACTTCTACTTGCCAGAGTTTGTTCAAAATTACAAAGTGTATTCACTGGAGCATTGTGCATATTTTGGCTCAGGGATTTTCTTATTTTGCAAATCTCAAAGAAGTTGGAGCCTTATATACACGGAGAAGTGTAGACAGTTTCTTATTTTTATGTCCTCTTTTTACAAAAATAATTATTCTTTTAAAAATAATCAAACATTTCAGAAATCCATTTGTTAAAGTGGTTTTAAATGCGTAACCTACAAGTCATATTTTTTTCAAATTTTTATTCGCAGTAGCGAATAAATTTTACTTTGTTTAACACAGGGATTTACCAACCTTTCCGGAGTCCCTAACGTCAGTGAATTTACAGGCTGAAGCTAAGGCGTGACAGTGGACGTGAACGTTCTGCTATTTGAGAGTATTTACCTAAATATTACAAACTGAATGATAAAGAGCATTACAAACATCTACGTCATAAAAAGTGCGGTGGTCGTCAGATCTAAAACTTATAGAACGTGAGTGCGACAGCCTCGGATACCAACTTCGTTGGAGCGCCAGTATCTAGCATATGAAGGATCGGTTATTACACTTGTAAGCCAGTTTGCCCTTTCCAAACGACTATTCACGCATCCTTTCATCAATTAAATTCAACATTTCTTCTGTTACCCGAGGATTTCTACTAGCCCTCGTCTTTTTACCTACTTGATCGTTGCTGCCTTCACTACTTCATCCCTCAAAGCTACCCATTCTTCTTCTACTGTATTTCTTTCCCCCATTCCTGTCAATTGTTCCCTTATGCTCTCCCTGAAACTCTCTACAACCTCTAGTTTAGTCAGTTTATCCAGGTCCCATCTCCTTAAATTCCCACATTTTTGCAGTTTCTTCAGTTTTCATCTCCAGTTCATAACCAATAGATTGTGGTCAGAGTCCACATCTGCCCCTGTAAATGTCTTACAACTTAAAACTTGGTTCCTAAATCTCTGTCTTACCATTATAGAATCTATGTGATACGTTCTTCCATGTATACAACTTTCTTTTATGATTCTTGAACCAAGTGTTAGCTATGATTAAGTTATGCTCTGTGCAAAATTCCACCAGACGGCTTCCTCTTTCATTTCTTACCCCCAATCCATATTCACCTACATTGTTTCCTTCTCTCCCTTTTCCTACTCTCGAATTCCAGTCACCCATGACTATTAAATCGTCTCCCTTCACTACCTGCATAATTTCTTTTATCTCATCATACATTTCATCAATTTCATCTGACGACCTTGGGAGAGCCAGTCATGACAAAACTCTATCATCTGGTGAGCAAGATGAATGACACAGGCGGAATACCCTCAGACTTCAAGAAGAATATAATAATTCCAATCCCAAAGAAAGCAGGTGTTGACAGATGTGAAAATTACCGAACTATCAGTTTAATAAGTCACAGCTGCAAAATACTAACACGAATTTTTTACAGACGAATAGAAAAACTGGTAGAAGCCGACCTCGGGGAAGATCAGTTTGTATTCCGTAGAAATATGGGAACACGTGAGGCAATACTGACCCTACGACTTATTTTAGAAGCTAGATTAAGGAAAGGCAAACCTAAATTTCTAGCATTTGTAGACTTAGAGAAAGCTTTTGACAATGTTGAGTGGAATACTCTCTTTCAAATTCTGAAGGTGGCAAGGGTAAAATACAGGGAGCGAAAGGCTATTTACAATTTGTACAGAAACCAGATGGCAGTTATAAGAGTCGAGGGGCACGAAAGGGAAGCAGTGGTTGGGAAGGGAGTGAGACAAGGTTGTAGCCCCTCCTCAATGTTATTCAATTTGTATATTGAGCAAGCAATAAAGGAAACAAAAGAAAAATTCGGAGTAGGTACTAAAATCCATGGAGGTGAAATAAAAACTTTGAGGTTCGCCGATGACATTGTAATTCTGTCAGAGACAGAAAAGGACTTGGGAGAACAGTTGAACGGAATGGACAGTGTCTTGAAAGGAGGATATAAGATGAACATCAACGGAAGCAAAACGAGGATAATGGAATGTAGTCGAATTAAGACGGGCGATGCTGAGGGAATTAGATTAGGAAATGAGACGCTTAAAGTAGTAAAGGAGTTTTGCTATTTGGGGAGCAAAATAACTGATGATGGTCGAAGTAGAGACGATATAAAATGTATACTGGCAATGGCAAGGAAAGCGTTTCTGAAGAAGAGAAGTTTGTTAACATCGAGTATAGATTTAAGTGTCAGGAAGACGTTTCTGAAAGTTTTTGAATGGATTTGATTCCCTCCTCCATTTCTTGGTGGTTCATTTGTCATATATCATGCACCTTATATCGATATTTTTCGCTATCTGTAGTGGATTAAGCAAAAATCATAAAACATAAACGTTATTTTGTGGCGAATCCGGACATTATTGATAGAAATGGATACAGTAGCTTTTAAAGTCACAATTGTAGAATGCACAGTTTTGAGGAGGCGTCAAAAAACTAAATGCTTCCCGCCAAACTGAAATTTCGTCTTCTGTTACTCAGCAAGAGGTGAACTAAATGACTCGAGTTTGCAACAAATACAGCAATTCACTGAAGAACTGTATTTCTGTCGTTTGAAAATGACAATAAATGCCAATACGTTATTTCAAACTGTTGGTTACCCTTTCAGCTTGCCGAAAGTAAAAACGATAACCATAGCATTAATATCCTGGTTTTCATAGAACTTGAGTTAACTGTACTACTATATGTGTCATACTGACACAACTAGTAGCTCAAAATAAGTGCGTGATTCTAGCGATAAATGAGAAAGCGATAAATGACTGGCGTACGACGTAGTGACAGAAATACGTCTTTTTGCTCTGCGTCAGCTTACATTCTCGTGGCCTTATCACGTTAGAAACATCGGTTCTCGTCTCATCACCGAAGTTCCGAAGTTAAGCTACACAGAAGAGCCATAGAAACTAATGTCTGAAGTAGTGCTGGAGAGAATTAACACCGTGAACCCTGCAGAGCTGTCCATAAATCCGTAAGAGTACGAGGGAGTGGAGATCTCTTCTCTACAGCACGTTGCAAGGCATCCCTGAAATGCTCAATAATGTTCATGTCTTGGGAGTTTGGTGGCCAGCATAAGTGTTTAACCTCAAAAGAGTGTTCGTGGAGCCACTGTGTAGCAATGTCATGCTGGAATTGCCCAAGTCCTTCCGAATGAACAATCGACATGAATGGATACAGCTGATCGGACAGAATGCTTATGTACCTGTCAGAGTCGTATCTAGACGTATCAGAGGTCCCATATCACTCCAACTGCACTCGCCCCACGGCATTAGAGGTCCTCCACCAACTTCAACAGTCCCCTACTGACATACAGGGTCCATGGATTCATGTGGTTGTCTCCACACCCCACACGTCCATCCGCTCTATACAATTTGAAACGAGAGTGGTCCGACCAGGCAACATGTTTCCAGTCATCAAGAGCCCAATGTCGGTACTGACAGGCCCAGGTGAGGCGTAGAGCATAGTGTGGTGCAGTGATAAAGGGTACACGAGTGGGCCTTCGGCTCCGAAAGCCCGTATCGATGCTGTTTCGTTGAATGGTTTGCACGCTGACACTTGTTGATGGCCCAGAATTGAAGTCTGCAGCAGTTTGCGAAAGGGTTGCACTTCTGTCACGTTGAACGATTCCCTTGAACTGTCGTTGGTCCTGTTCTTGCAGGATCGTTTTACGGCTGCAACGATGTCGGACAGCTGATGTTTTACCGGATTCCTGACATCTATGATACAGTAGTGAAATGGTCTCCACTTCTTCGCTACCTCGGAGATGCTGTACCCCATCGCTCATGAACCGACTATAACGCCACATTCAAAGTCACTTAAATCTTGATAAACTGCCACTGTAGCAGCAGTAACCGCACTAACAACTGCGCCAGACACTTGTTGTCTTATATAGACGCTGCCGACCGCAACGCCGTGTTCTGCCTGTTTTCATATCTCTGTATTTGAATACGCATGCCTATAGCAGTTTCTTTGGCGCTTCAGTGCATATCGGGCCGGTTAATATCTAGACAGATGACAATTTCAGTGTCGCGTCCCGGCACAGGTGCCGGATACCAATATAGAGCCTGCGTGGCGCAATCGGGACGTTGACGACAATTATGGGTTTGTGGTTCCCTTTAACTAGTCTTTATTACAGAGGTGAGAGCGAGTAGTAGAATGTCCTGGACTGTCTAAGGGCGTGTAGGAGGTGTGGATACATTAGACAATACTTTCAGTAGGTAGCGGGTACAAGGGGGGAATTGGCAGCACTGAACTGTCAAAACAGTGAGATTTCTCCTTTAACTCAATTTATTAAACTAATATCACAAAGGACATGTGAGGTGTCATACCATTCCCCTTACTCTTTTCACTTCTATAGATTCAGCCAGAATCTCCACTCTATGTCGAAAACGACTACTCACGAGAACTACCACCTTTGAATTCGCTCTTCGTTTAAATAATGGACCCTTGTCCTAGCTCACAGGAGACAAGCACCATCCAGTGGCTTGTTCCTTCTATTGCTGAAACTAACTGTAGAGGCTACTTGAGAAAGAGACAAACTGTCCCTGTTCAGAACTATTCCAGTGCAACACTTCTACTTAACTGACAGTTGTAGTTGCGGCCACCAGAGCATCACCGTCTTCTCGTAGCTGCAGTTCCTAAAGACTCATCAGTAGCGGCTGATACCTTCTCGATGCTGCCGGGCGTCGGGCGCTGCTTGTGCCCCCCTTCAACTTCTGCGACAACTCTGCTTCTTGCTGCTGGTGGAAGCCCTTAAATACCGATTTTGAAGGTCTGCCCTGCTCGGACACAGTCCTCGCATCCTCTTTCTCATTTTTCGGTCTTCCCGGACATTTAGTCGCTGTGGACCTGTATTGGTTTCGATATGTCCGGCAGAGTCCCGGGGCGGAAAGTTCCTTCTCGCCCTCCAAGGTATCCTCGACGTGTTTACTAACTCAGGCTATTTGTACTGTGTGACGCTTTCCCTTCCGTGTCTGCGGTACTACGCGGCGTCCGCGTAAGAAATACTGGCTGAACCTTTACATTATGAATAGCTATGTCATTTTGTTAATTAAATCCTCTGGGACCTGACATGAGATCGCCGGGTGCCGCTGGGACGCACGAATTGCCCAAGTGGTGTCCACTCGAAAGACGTCAGGCCGTGGGCCATACGGCACTACATCAGGATAGCCTTTCTCTCGCATTGTCGCCTCTCAGGAGTCGGAGGCGTCAGCGGTGGTCCACAGCCCACGGCCAGTGGAAGTTCCCCGAGGACGGGACTGGCAGGCAGTTTATGCAAACTACGGGCCGCCCCGCCGCCCACGCGGACAGACAGTCAGCCTTTCCGCATTCGTCGCATCCATAATTCAAGAGGCGGCGCGTCAGCATCGGGGTGATTAAGCCTCGAGCGTTCGTTCCGCCCGCCTGCCGCCCCTCTGGGACGCCGCCCAACCTCCTCCACAGGGCGCCTCGCGTTCCGGCCGCATCCCATGAGCCACCTTAGACGTCATCTGCAGGCGCGCCTGTGTTTCCGTTACATCCCACCCTACGCTTATTTGTGCAAGCGTAGTCACCTAGCTTCTCAAGATGAAACCCCTAACCCGCTCTGTGACACGTAACACTAGCCACCGGAGTAGAGATGCGTAGTTCGCGAACGAACGGGTCCAAAGGAACGGTTCACCAAGATGAACGAAAGGACCGAGGAACGATTTCCAAGGAACGATCAGTTTATAGTTCACTTCGGTCGCGGCAGTCTACTTATAGTTCCCGGGAACGAGGAACGATCGGTTCATAGTTCACTTCGGTCGCGGCGGTCACTTAAGCAGTTCTTGTTCCAGCCTCGGTCGCGTGCTCGACTCAGTCTCGGTCTCCCTCGGCCGCACTCGTCGTTCTTCGCATGACCACCTGTCTCAGTTCCACTGCCGACTGCTCCTAGTTAGTTCAGTATCCAGATGTTCGTTTCGTTCACTGCGCTCGCCTATTTTACATGTGTTCCAAACTGTTCTTGCACTTGGTTCTGGCTATTCAGCGTCCACGACAGCTAATCACAAAGTATTTTATAGTTACGTAAATTACATAAAAAACTCGTTGTACGTAATAGGTACGTCTTTTCAGGTAACAAAAGGGCGTATCAGCTCACTTCATTATATCGATGAACAGCAGAAGACATAACAAGACAAGTTTTTTTTTGTTATTCATATATTTTTTAGTTTAATCGACTTGATTTTGCAGCTAACATTCAATAATTTGCTTAATTTTTAGTGTAAGAAAATTCATATAAAACGATTTTCGTATATCTTTCATATACAAAACATTACATTTAGGAAGGCTCTAATTATTTTTAAGTTTTGTTGTTTTCAATTTGCATTACCTGCTAGTTTGGTTACTTTGAAAAAGAAAAAAAAAATGCGTTGTCTGTCATTTTGGCTCGGTAGGAAAAGCGGTGCCTCTCCATTTGAAAAGACATAGATTGCCATAAAATCCTATTTACTTATTATCTCAAAAACATTTGTTGAGAAGGTGCTTTCAAACCAAAAGCTTAATTATTATTATTATTATTGCTGCATTAACTTTAATAATGGAACATAAAAACCTAATTTTTACTAAACGTGTGACGCAAGTATGAGAAAACCACATTTTATTTTATGCTCCCATAAAGTCTCTACTTCGCCTACCAACTCAGAGACAACGTGAAGTATACATAGGGTGCAAACGATTATTGTTTACAACGTAGCATAGCTATGTAGTGGAAGTCGAAACGAAGAATTTTATGCAAGACACTTGTGGTCTATTAAGTTGGGAGACAGCCACCAACAGGTTTACAAAACTACATGAGCTATGCCATGCGCGTCGCGTGAGATTTTCATGTTCTCTTCTCCACTTCTCTACACATCGTCATCGATTGTTTCGCAATTGTTGCTTGCATTAGCTTCTTATTTCTTCACTGCCTAATTATTACATGTTTGTCTGTTTGTTGTATCTGCTCGTAACGGGCAACACATCGTCCGTAATTGGCGGGGCCGGTTTTCCGTGCGCCACCCTCTATACTGGGAGATGAAAAAGCTTGCACATGATAGAGTAACATGGAGAGCTGCATCAAACCAGTCTCAGGACTGAAGACCACAACAACAACAACAACAACAAACAACCCTGTATTATTTCCCTGCGATCAGCCACACAAGACTACGGTTGGCTAAACGAGAGGTTCTGCAGAATCACAGAAATTACTTCTAAAAGTGTGGAAGAATTCTGTAATGAATAAAAACTCTGTACTCCAGGGGGGAAGCAAGTGCCCCCTCTTGCTGCCCTCCATCCTTCAGTCACCTAAACCACTAGTTTTCAGTTTTTCATAAGAGCCATATACCAAGCACCAACGAACGGTGAACGAGTAAAAATGAACGGTTCCAAAAAAAGAACGATCAGCAGTGAACTAGTTCCCAAGGATGAACGAGTTTGCCCATCTCTACACCGGAGCGTATATACACGGTCGTTCAATAAATAATGCCCCAGTCATTTTTACAGTCATTAATATATACAGTGCTGTCTAATTAATGTTACCACCTGTCAGAAGCCTGAATTATAATCTTTTGCAAGGCGGACGTGCAGGAAGAGAGTGATGAGATCGTGTAGAGTACCGACAGGGACGTAGACTCCATTACCATGATCAGCTGCGCCGGGTTTGTCGGTTGAGGATCCGTGGCGCGCACAGCCCAATCGAGGTTGTCCCAGAGATTCTCGATTGGTAATAATTCCGGGAAGTCTACATCATCTACATCTACATACATATTCCGCAATCCACCACACGGTGCGTGGCGGAGGGTACCTCGTACCAAAACTAGCATCTTCTCTCCCTGTTCCACTCCCAAACAGAACGAGGGAAAAATGATTGCCTATATGCCTCTGTACGAGCCCTAATCTCTCTTATCTTATCTTTGTGGTCTTTCCGCGAAATGTAAGTCGGCGACAGTAAAGCTGTACTGCAGTCAGCCTCAAATGCTGGTTCTCTAAATTTCCTCAGTAGCGATTCACGAAAAGAACGCCTCCTTTCCTTTAGAGACTCCCACCCGAGTTCCTGAAGCATTTCCGTAACACTCGTGTGATGATCAAACCTACCAGTAACAAATCTAGCAGCCCGCCTCTGAATTGCTTCAATGTTTCCCTCAATCCGACCGGATAGGTATCCCAAACGCTCGAGCAGTACTCAAGAATAGGTCGTATTAGTGTTTTATAAGCGGTCTCCTTTACAGATGAACCACATCTTCCCAAAATTCTACCAATGAACCGAAGACCACTAATCGCCTCCCCACAACTACCATTACATGCCTGTCCCACTTCATATCGCTCTGCAATGTTACGCCCAAATATTCAATCGACGTGACTGTGTCAAGCGCTACATTACTAATGGAGTATTCAAACACTACATGATTCCTTTTCCTATTCATCTGCATTAATTTACATTTATCTATATTTAGAGTTAGCTGCCATTGTTTACACCAATCACAAATCCTGTCCAAGTCATCTTGTATCCTCCTACAGTCACTCAACGACGACATCTTCCCGTACACCACAGCATCATCAGTAAACAGCCCCACATTGCTATCCACCCTATCCAAAAGACCACTTATGTAGATAGAAAACAACAGTGGACTTACAACACTTCCCTGGGGCACTCCAGATGATACCCTCACCTCCGATGAATACTCACCATCGAGGACAACGTACTGGGTTCTATTACTTAAGAAGTCTTCGAGCCACTCACATACTTGGGAACCAATCTCATATGCTCGTACCTTAGTTAGGAGTGTGCAGTGGGGCACCGACTCAAACGCTTTCCGGAAGCCAAGGAATATGGCATCCGTCTGATACCCTTCATCCATGGTCCACAAGATATCATGTGAAAAAAAGGGCGATTTGCGTTTCGCAGGAGCGATGCTTTCTAAAGCAGTGCTGATGCATGGACAGCAACTTCTCTGTCTCAAGGAAATTCATTCTATTCGAACTGAGAATGTGTTCGACAATCCTGCAACAAACCGATGTTATGGATATTGGTCTGTAATTTTGAGGATCCGTCCATCTACCCTTCTTATACAGGGTGTTACAAAAAAGTACGGCCAAACTTTCAGGAAACATTACTCACATACAAAGAGAGAGAAAATATGTTACGTGGACGTGTGTCCGGAAATGCTTACTTTCCATGTTAGAGCTCATTTTAATACTTCTCTTCAAATCACATTAATCATGGAATGGAAACACACAGCAACAGAACGTACCAGCGTGACTTCAAAGACTTTGTTACAGGAAATGTTCAAAATGTCCTCCGTTAGCGAGGATACATGCATCCACCCTCCGTCGCATGGAATCCCTGATGCGCTGTTGCAGCCCTCGAGAATGGCGTATTGTATCACAGCCGTCCACAATACGAGCACGAAGAGTCTCTACATTTGGTACCGGGGTTGCGCAGACAAGAGCTTTCAACTGCCCCCATAAATGAAAGTCAAGAGGGTTGAGGTCAGGAGAGCGTGGAGGCGATGGAGTTGGTCCGCCTCTACCAATCCATCGGTCACCGAATCTGTTGTTGAGAAGCGTACGAACACTTCGACTGAAATGTGCAGGAGCTCCATCGTGCATGAACCACATGTTGTGTCGTACTTGTAAAGGCACATGATCTAGCAGCACAGGTAGAGTTTTCCGTATGAAATCATGATAACGTGCTCCATTGAGCGTAGGTGGAAGAACATCCGTAAAGAGAACATTTGCACTGAAATGAGGATTGACACATTGTTGGATGAACCATTCGCAGAAGTGTACCCGTGGAGGCCAATCAACTGATGATAGTGCATGCACACGCTGTACATGGTACGGAAACAACTGCTTCTCCCGTAGCACTCTTCATACAGTGACGTGGTCAACGTTACCCTGTACAGCAGCAACTTCTCTCACGCTGACATTAGGGTTATCGTCAATTGCACGAAGAATTGCCTCGTCCATTGCAGGCGTCCTCGTCGTTCTAGGTCTTCCCCAGTCGCGAGTCATAGGCTGGAATGTTCCGTGCTCCCTAAGACGCCGATCAATTGCTTCGAACGTCTTCCTGTCGGGACACCTTCGTTCTGGAAATCTGTCTCGATACAAACGTACCGCGCCACGGCTATAGCCTCGTGCTAATCCATACATCAAATGGGCATCTGCCAACTCCGAATTTGTAAACATTGCACTGACTGCAAAACCACGTTCGTGATGAACACTAACCTGTTGATGCTACGTACTGATGTGCTTGATGCTAGTACTGTAGAGCAATGAGTCGCATGTCAACACAAGCACCGAAGTCAACATTACCTTCCTTCAATTGGGCCAACTGGCGGTGAATCGAGGAAGTACAGTACATACTGACGAAACTAAAATGAGCTCTAACATGGAAATTAAGCATTTCCGGACACATGTCCACATAACATCTTTTCTTTATTTGCGTGTGAGGAATGTTTCCTGAAAGTTTGGCCGTACCTTTTTGTAACACCCTGTATACAGGCGTCACCTGCGCTTTTTCCCAGTCGCTCGGGACTTTACGTTGGGCAAGAGATTCGCGATAAATGCAAGCTAAGTAAGGAGCCAATACAGTAGAGTACTCTCTGTAAAACCGAATTGGAATCCCATCAGGACCTGGCGATTTATTTATTTAAGTCTGGTGGCCAGGGCAGCAAGGCAAACTCATCCTGATGTCCCACAAACCACGCACGTACACTGCGAGCTGTGTGACACGATGCACTGTCATGATGGTAAGAGCCACTGCGCCGAGCAAAAGCAGTCTGCATGCACAGCGTGCATCGTCCCCAAAGGACAGATGCATACTTAAGTTGATGCGTTGTGCTTTCCAGAATGACGGTATCAGCTCGGGAAACAGCGATCGTGTGAGACCCAACTCGCTTTATTTGTTCATGAGACCTAGAAAATATCAGATACAGTCTCCCACGTAGATGCCGTTTTCCTTGACTTCGGGAAGGCGTTCGACACCGTTCCGAACTGTCGCCTGATAAACAAAGTAAGAGCCTACGGAATATCAGACCAGCTGCGTGGCTGGATTGAGGAGTTTTTAGCAAACAGAACACAGCATGTTGTTCTCAATGGAGAGATATCTACAGACGTTAAAGTAACCTATGGCGTGCCACAGGGGAGTGTTATGGGACCATTGCTTTTCACAATATATATAAATGACCTAGCACATAGTGTCGGAAGTTCCATGCGGCTTTTCGCGGATGATACTGCAGTATACAGAGAAGTTGCAGCATTAGAAAATTGCAGCGAAATGCAGGAAGATCTGCAGCGGATAGGCACTTGGTGCAGGGAGTGGCAACTGACCCTTAACATAGACAAATGTAATGTACTGCGAATACATAGAAAGAAGGATCCTGTATTTTATGATTATATAACAAACACTGGTAGCAGTTACTTCTGTAAAATATCTGGGAGTCTGCGTACGGTTGGTAAGGCGGGTGCCAGGTTGAGATTCGTTGGGAGAGTCCTTAAAAATGTAGTCCATCAACAAAGGAGGTGGCTTACATAACACTCGTTCGACCTAAACTTGAGTATTGCTCATCATTATGGGATCCGCACCACGTCGTGTTGACAGAGGAGATAGAGAGGATACAAAGAAGAGCTGCACGTTTCGCAACAAGGTTATTCGGTAAGCGTGATAGGGTTACGGAGATGTTTACCAAACTCAACTGGCAGACTCTGCAAACGAGGCGCTCTGCATCGCGGTGTAGCTTGCTGTCCAGGTTTCGAGAGGGTGTGTTTCTGGATGAGGTATCGAATATATTGCTTCCCCCTACTTATACCTCCTGAGGAGATCACTAATGTAAAATCAGAGAGATTCGGACGCGCACAGAGGCTTTCCGGTAGTCGTTCTTCCCGCGAACCATACGCGACTGGAACAGGAAAGGGAGGTAATGACAGTGGCACGTAAAGTGCCCTCCGCCACACACCGTTGGGTGGCTTGCGGAGTATAAATGTACATGTAGATGTAGATGTAGAGGATGGCATGAAAGCATTAAGCAGACCCTCCTCCAGCCCGAACCCTTTCGATGACTGTTGCTGGATGTTTGCTTTCAGATGTTTCGCACCTTTCACGACAACGCTCACATGTCCGACGGAGCATAACACGTGATTCATCTGGAATGGATGCCTGTCACCACTCAGTGGACGTCCAGTTGCGATATTATCGCGTAGATTCCAAACTTCTTTGCCGGTGAACAGCAGTCTATATGGGTGCATGAACGAGGTGCCTGCTACATAGGCCCGTATGCAAACTCCGGTGAATAGTCGTCGAGGAGATACTGTTGGCAGCCCTTCAGTTCATCTGGATGTTCAGCTGCTGAACAGGTGCACATTTCCACAGCCGTCATTCACCCCTGTTATCTATACCCCGTGATGCACCACAGCTGAGGTAGCAAGTTTTCAAAAATGGTTCAAATGGCTCTGAGGACTATGGGACTCAACATCTTAGGTCATAAGTCCCCTAGAACTTAGAACTACTTAAACCTAACTAACCTAAGGGCATCACACACATCCATGCCCGAGGCAGGATTCGAACCTGCGACCGTAGCGGTCCCGCGGTTCCGGACTACAGCGCCAGAACCGCACGGCCACCGCGGCCGGCGCAACAAGTTTTGGACAGCGCTATTTTGCCATTAGCCACGACGGCACTGGAACTGTTGACAAGTTTAGCAGTTTCATGAATGCTTCCACCCTTGGCCGAAAAGCCTATGATCCTGCCCTTTTGGCAGCCTATCGCTCCATTTGCGCATTACGACAACAATTGCACTGTTTTCCGCGTCCCCTCCAAAGCGCTGTGTATACCCTCTGTTGCTAATACTACGACCAGCCACCTTTGAGTGGTTGTTGTACATTGACGTCGAGCATAGTGTGAGACATCGTGGTCTCCTGACCCTCACTGCTTACATATTCCGCCCTCACAATCATATTCTGCACATCAAGACGCTTCATTCGAAACCAAACTCGATAAGATAAAGTCAATATTGTATGAATTCATGTAAACGATATGCAAATAACTAATAAATCGCAAGTGCGCACCGTGGTTGAAATACTCGAGGCTGGCATACACACATACCTTCCAGACACGATGGTTACAGGAGCTTTTAGTTCGAGAGAGGCAAACCACACACTGGGAGGCTGGTCCCTTCAGAGGAAGAGTCAACCTCAGCTGCCCATAGAGCAGACAGCATTTGCCCGAGTGAAAGGATGACCTCGTGTTCAGCTTAAAAGCATATTCCACTACATTGTGTGGGAGCGCCTACCCTACGCATTAATTTACACATAGCACGCAGTTTCAGAGATTTTCACAGGGAGACAGCAAACGCCAAACGCCGATACTACAGATTTCCAGATTGGTCGCCTTAAACGAAACGTCATTCCCCCGTTTTAGAAGAGTAATGCTGATAGGCCGACGATATTTCTGACGCCTTGAGCCGAAGGAGTAATGGAAGAGACCGAAAGATATACCCCTTCACGTCAGGCATGGAGAGGGGCCGTTCCGTTGTCGCTCTTGGAGCGAGGAACAAGTCTCTCCTCAGGACTTCACTGGGAGAGCATCTGTGTCGAGAGCGAATCGAAGTGCGACTCTATATTGAGTCCTTGCGATTAAGCATTGTTCACTGTGTTGGCCGACACACTTATTGTGTGGTGTGAACGGACAGAGCTATAGTTAAACGCCTGTGAGCGAATTTTTGAGTGGCATCGCGGTGGACTGGTTATCTGACCGGTGTACCATGCCAACAGTTAGACTAGAGGCGAATAGGAGTCCTTGACTTCATCAAGGCGTGGGGAGAGTTTGATTGGCGAAGGTCAAACCAGATAGAACGAGAGTTATCTTATTTGTCATCAGCGAGCGGCGCAGACAACAGTCATCGCAGCTTACAGTGTTGTGAGCCACAGCTCTTGCGAGCCCCATATTTCCTCCACAACAGTACACTTCACTGCATTTCACATATGACAGCCTCGACTATACCTAGCAACATTGTAACGGATAATTATTCAAGTTGAGTAGGTGCGGCTCTCAGCCATTCTGCCAAGTCAATAACAATCTTAAACTCTGTATGGAAATTTCATTAGCGAATCCTATCCTTGAGAGGTAATTTCACATTCCGAAAAGAACCCAGAGATAACGTGTTAAGTTCATAACTAAAAGTGCCACGGTGATTCCTCAGAATTTTTGCAAAAATAAATAATAATTTTCGTTAGTTTCATGTTTTTCTTACACTAACTAGCACTACTCCAGTACCCAAGTATCCCACTAGTTATGTAAGAAATTTTGTGAATTTTTATGTCATTTCCTTACAGCGGACGACTCCAGAAGATATTTATCGCTGAAAGTTTTTCAGGCATTTCTCTTTAGAACGGTAGGAGCGTCTGTCTGACTTCTGTAGTAGTGTGGGAGTGGAAATTGCATCTTGCAGGAGCCATAGGGTAATGGTTACATCTCAGATTAATCTGTTGCGCAGAATGACAGAATAGCAACCCACACGCTGGACCGTGTATGTTTGGAAGAAAATCGTAGTTTTCATGTGCTTGAAATCTGATGTAGCACTGTTCATGTGGACAATTGTCTTCCTGCAACCAAGTCCATTACGTGACTGAAACTACATGGTTTGGCTAAACGACCCTGCAAGGATGAGCGCTTCTCGGTCGCTAGTCGCGTGGTGCCGTTTAAATCTTTTATAACGTTGAATGCGGCCTTTGGGAACCGTTGATTCCATATTCGCATGACAGTCGTTGGGTACTAAGCAACACGAGTAGCAGGTTCGCGGAGGGATAAGCCACAATCCCAACAGGTCATGATCCGGTCGAGTTCCGACCTGTGCTGGTAGACGTTTCTGCTTCCTGTACGAGGCATAACGGGATCAATCAGAACATCCTCGATCCCGGGTTCGAATCCCGCCACCGTTTAAATTTTGGTCAATAATCGGCATTGGCGGCCGAAGACTTCAGGCATAGTAAGTCACCCTCGTTCTGCCAACGGCCTTGTCAAACATGTTGGAGGAGCGGACAGAGGTCCAGGACACTCTCTTGCCCTTGGAGTGGGAAACTGCTCCTAAAGGCGCAAGAATCAGCAATGATCAACGGCATGAGGATGCAGAAGGCAGTGGAAACCACTACATTAAAGACACATAACGATTATCCATAGGACATGTGGCATGATGATCTCTCCATTGGCAACAGATTCCGGAATAGTCCCTCAATAGGATCCCCGGGAGGGGACTGCCAAGCGGAAGGTGACAATGACAAAAAGATTGAATAACCAACGAAACGATAACGTTTTACTAGTCGAGGAGTGGAATGTCAGAAGTTTGAACGTGGTATAGCGAAGCAAGGAAATCTCCAAAGAGAAATGCAAAGGCGCAATCTAGATATAGTAGGGTGCAGTGAAGTGAAATGGAAAGAAGCGAAGGATTTCTGGTCAGATGGATATAGGGTATGCCAACAGCAGCAGAAAATAGTGTAACGGGAGTAGCATTCCGTAAGAATAGGATGGCTGGGCAGAGAATGTGCTACTGTGACTAGTTAGAATCGACAGCAAACCAACACCGACAACGATTGTTCAGTTATTCATGCCGCCGTCGCAAGATGAAGATGAAGAGATAGAGAAAATATATGAGGATATTGAAAGGGTAACACAGCATGATAGGGCCATGAAAATGTAATAGTCATGGGGGACTGAAATGCAGTTGTAAGGGAAGGAGTAGAAGAAAAGGTTACAGCAGATTCTCAACTTGGGACGAGGAATGACAGAGCAGGAAGACTACTTGAGTTCCGTAACAATACTCTGTTCAAGAACCGCAAGAGGAGGAGGTATACTTGGAAAAGACCGGGTGATACGGGAAGATTTGAGTTAGATTACATCATGGTCAGACAGAGACTCCTAAATCAGATACTGGATTGTCAGGAATAATTAATGCGCAAAGAAATGGGATACGGAAATACCAAGGAACACCGAGACATGCTTCAAGTACTCTAAGGCTAAAGATACAACAGTAGGAGCTACCTCAGTAGGCGGTACAGTTGAAGAGTAATGGACATCTCTAAAAAGGGTAATCACTTAAGTTGGAAAGAAAAACATAGGTACAAAAATGGTAACTGCGAAGAAAGCATGGGTAACAGAAGAAATACCTCAATTGATCGATGAAAGAAGAAAGTACAAAAATGGTCATGGAAATTCAGGAATACAGAAATACAAGTCGATGAGGAATGAAATAAATATGAAGTGCAGGAAAGCTAAGACGAAATGGCTCCATGAAAAATGTGAAGAAATCGAAAAAGAAATAACTGAGAGAAGGACTGACCGAGCAAATACGAAAGTCAAAATAACCTTCGGTGAAATTAAAAGCAATGATGGTAGGATTAAGAGTGCAACGATAATTCCGCTGTTAAATGCAGCGGATAGGTGGACACAGTACACTGAAGGCCTCCGTGAGAGGAAGATTTGTCGGACGTGATAGGAATCAACATGGAAAAGATAGCAATCCACTATTATAATCAGAATTTAAGAGGAATTTGGAGGACTTAAGCTCAAATAAGGCAGAAGGAATAGATAACATTCCACCAGAATTTCTAAAATCATTGGAAGAAGTGCCAACAAAACGAGTATTCACGTTGGTGTGGAGAACATATGAGTCTAGTGACATTGCATATGACTTTCGGAGAAATATCATCCACACAGTTCCGAAGACTGCAAGAGCTGACGAGTGCGAGAATTATGGCACAGTCATCTTAAGAGCTCATGCAGCCAAGTTACTGTCAAGAATAATATACAGAAGAATGGTAAAGAAAATTGAGGATGTGTTAGACGCCGATCAGGCTGGCTTTAAGAAAGTTAAAGACACCAGAAAGGAAATTTTAATGTTTCGGTTGATGATGGAAGCAAGAGTAAAGAAAAATCATGACACGTTCATAGGATTTGTCGTCCTGGAGAATGCATTCGACAATATAAAATGGTGCAAGATATTCGAAATTCTGAGAAATATAGCAGTAAGCTATGGTGAGAGACGGGTAATATACACTACGTACAAGAGCCAAAAGGGAATAACAAGAAGGAACGACGGAGAACGAAGTGCTCGGATTAAACAGACGATAAGACAAGGTGTAGTCTTTCGCCCCTACATCTAAGAAGGAATGGAATTAAAATTCAGGTTGAAAGGATATCAGTGACACGATTCGCTGATGACACTGCTACCCTTAGTGGGAGCGAAGAAGAATTACAGGATCTGTTGAATGAAATGAACAGCCTACTGAGTAAAGAATATGGATTGAGAGTGAATCGAAGAAAGACGAAAGTAATCAGAAGTAGCAGAAATGAGGACTGCGAGAAACGTAACATCAGGATTGATGGTCACGGCCTAGATGAAGCTAAGGAATTCTGCTATCTGGGCAGCAAAATGACGAATGAAGAAAAGACATCAAGAGCAGTCGAACACTGGGAAAAGGTCATTCCTGGACAAGAGAAATCTTCTAGGACCAAACATTGGTCTTAAATTTAGGACGAAATTTCTGAGAGTGTACGTTTGGAGCACAGCATTGTACGGAAGTGAAACATGGACTGTGGTAAAACCGTACCAGAAGAAAATCGAAGCATTTGAGTTATGGTGGTACAAACGAATGTTGAAAATTGGGTGGACTGATAAGGTAAGCACTGAGGAGGTTCTGCGCAGAATTGGAGAATAAATGAATATGTGAAAAACACTAAGAAGGGACAGAATGATAGGACATCTGTTAAGGCATCAGGAAATGACTTCCATGGTACTAGAGGGAGCTGTAGAGGGCAAACTCTGTAGAGGAAGGCAGAGATTGGAATACATCAAGCAAATAATTGAGAATTGAGGACGTAGATTGACAGTACTACTCTGAGATGCGAGGTAAGCACAGGAGAGGAACTGGCGGTGCGCCGCATCAAAGCAGTCAATGTTTGCTCTTATACAGAATGTAGATGACACGACTCCTATGTAGCTTCCGCAACTGTGCTGAAATGGCTATTGCGTGCCGCCTTCACCGTGTTTCAGCCTGAATCAACAGCGATGTACATACACTACAGGCCATTAAAATTGCTACACCACGAAGATGACGTGCTACAGACGCGAAACTTAACCGACAGGAAGAAGATGCTGTGATATGCAAATGATTAGCTTTTCAGAACATTCGCACAAGATTGGCGCCGGTGGCGACACCTACGACGTGCTGACACGAGGAAAGTTTCCAACTGATATCTCATACACAAACAGCAGTTGACCGGCGTTGCCTGGTGAAACGTTGTTGTGATGCCTCGTGTAAGGAGGAGAAATGGGTAGCATCACGTTTCCGACTTTGATAAAGGTCGGATTGCAGCCTGTCGCGCTTGCGGTTTATCGTATCGCGACACTGCTGCTCGCGTTGGTCGAGATCCAATGACTGCTAGCAGAATATGGAATCGGTGGATTCAGGAGGGTAATACGGAAGGCCGTGCTGGATCCCAACGGCCTCGTATCACTAGCAGTCGAGATGACAGGCATCTTAACCGCATGGCTGTAACGAATCGTGTAGCCACGTCTCGATCCCTGAGCCAGCAGATGGGGACGTTTGCCAGACAACAACCATCTGCACGAACAGTTCGACGACGTTTGCAGCAGCATGGACTATCAGCTCGGAGACTATGGCTGCGGTTATCCTTGACGCTGCATCACAGACAGGAGCGCCTGCGATGGTGTACTCAACGACGAACCTGGGTGCACGAATGGCAAAACGTCATTTTTTCGGATGAATCCAGGTTCTGTTTACAGCATCATGATGGTCGGATCCGCGTTTGGCGACATCGCGGTGAACGCACGTTCGAAGCGTGTATTCGTCATCGCCATACTGGCGTATCACCCGGCGTGATGGTATGGGGTGCCATTCGCTACACGTCTCGGTCGCCATTTGTTCGCATTCACGGCACTTTGAACGGTGAACGTTACATTTAAAATGTCTTACGACCCGCGGCACTACCCTTCATTCGATCCCTGCGAAATCGCACATTTCAGGAGGATAATGCACGATGTTTGAGGTCCTGTACGGGCATTTCTGGATACAGAAAATGTTCGACTGCTGCCCTGGCCAGCGCATTTTGGAGATCTCTCACCAACTGAAAACGTCTGGTCAATAGTGGCCAAGCAACTGGCTCGTCACAATACACCAGTCACTACTCTTGATGAACTGTGGTATCGTGTTGAAGCTGCATGGGCAGCTGTACCTGTACACGCCATCCAAGCTCTGTTTGACTCAGTGCCCAGGCGTATCAAGGCCGTTATTACGGCCAGAGGTGGTTGTTCTGGGTACTGATTTCTCAGGATCTATGCACCCAAATTGTGTGAAAATGTAATCACGTGTCAGTTTTAGTATAATATATTTGTCCAATGAATACCCGTTTATCATCTGCATTTCTGCTTGGTGTAGCGATTTTCATGGCCAGTAGTGTATTAGCGACGCGCAGTCGCTGGCCGATTAACGCAGCACTTTTCAAGTCGACCCGAAACAAGCGCTCGCTTGTGTTCTATGAAGTGGCGCCCAGCTAGTCGGGTCCAAGAGTAGCCGTCGCTTCATCCCATGGCACGACGTCTGGAGGAATTTCTGCCACGGCGGCGCAACAGCCGCAGCCACCAAGTTACTTTAGCGCAGACGTGGTACCTCGCTCCTGTCCAACAGGGGCCTTAACCAGCAGCTTTTGCTAATATATTCATCATCGGTCTGCAGTGGCTGCCTGCGGTCCCTGTCCGGTGAGGCCTACTACCTTCGGCGTTGCCGCAGGAGAACAACCTGCTGGACGTACTCGCCCCCTGGTGGGTAGATGAGAGGCCGGCCTGAGATCACAACTACATCTGCTACCCTCACCTGGGGCTCAGCTGCGCCGAAAGCTACACCTTGTTCAGATTTACTTTAGAACTGACGCTTCGGCAGGAAGAAGTGGAGGCGCGGCGTGAAGTCAGGATTACACCTAATTTTCACCTGTACGTCGCTCAGACCACCTCCGTCACAAATATTCCGAATTTATACGAAACTGAGATGCTCATATGCAATCTCGCTTGATGGGAAGTCAGTCAGAGTTACAGTACAGAGTGTTACGAACCAGTTATTTCAATTGAAGCGCCAGTTAGTATCAACGTGTGAATTTACATTGGGAACCCCAGACTGGCTGTGTGGTCGTGGATGATTCCCTTCCCTGGGCTGCAGTCGGAAGGGCGATGCCGACCAAGCCATCCCATTGCCTTCGGACGCAAAGTGGAAAGAACACACAGAAAAATGTTGTGGGGAAGGCGAACCAAACACTGCGACTTACTGACACAACACTTCGAAGATGCAACAACTGTACTAAACAGACTGGCTACTGCGATTACGCGATAAGTCACACAAATCTGAGGACTGTAAATTCAACTAAATACTTAGGGATTACAATTACAAATAACCTAAATTGGAACGATCACATAGATAAATTGTGGGTAGAGCAAACCAAAGACTGCGATTCATTGGCAGAAAACTTAGAAGGTGCAACAGGTCTACCAAAGAGACTACTTACGCTATGCTTGTCCGCCCTATTCTGGAGTACTGCTGTGCGGTGTGGGATCCGCAACAGGTGGGAGTGACGGATGACATCGAAAAAGTACAAAGAAGGGCAGCTCGTTTTGTATATCGTGAAATAGGGGAGACAGTGTCACAGACATGATACGTGAATTGGAGTCGCAATTGTTAAAAGAAAGGCGTTTTTCGTTGCTGTGGGATCTTCTCATGAAATTTCGTTCTACAGTGCTCTGCTCCGATTGCAAAAACATTCTGTTGGCACTCACCTACATAGGGAGAAATGATCATCACGATAAAATAAGAGAAATCAGGGCTCGCACGGAAAAAATTAAGTGCTCGTTTTTCCCGCGTGCCATTCGAGAGTGGAACGGTAGAGAGACAGCATGGAGGTGCTTCATTGAACTCTCTGCCAGGCACCTTATAGTGAATAGCAGAGTAATCACGTAGATATAGATGTACGATACGCTTGTTCGTCCTCTTTTGGACCACTGCTGCGCGGTGTGGGATCCTTCCCAGATGGGAATAACGGAGAACATCGAGAAAGCTCAGAGAAGAACGCCACGTCTTGTATCAACAAGAGAGTGTCACGAACATGCTGCAGGATTTGGTGTGGACATCGTTAAAACAAAGGCGTTTCTGATAACGGCGGGATCTTCTCACGAAGTTTCAGTCACCAACATTCTCTTCCGAATGCGAAAACATTTTGTTGACCTCGTCCCTCATAGCGGAAAACGATCTTGATAATAAAACAAGGAAAATCGGGGTTCGCACGGAAAGGTACAGGTGTTCGTTTTTCCCGCGTAGTGGTAAAGAGTGGAACAATAGATAATTATTGTGGTGATGTGATTCCATGAATCCCCTGCCAGGTACTTAAGTGTAGATGTAGAGGTAGATGTGTGCCCACTCGGGAAGATGAGCGGAACCGCTCTGGTCCGAAACAAAGCTAGCTACCCAAGCCGGATGTATCAGACGCATAACCTAAGGCCCCTTGAGAGAGCGGGTTGCATCCAAAACACAGGATTTTTGCACTTTTAGATACTTGGAAAGAGAACCAGAATCCGGAGACACGTTCCACTTCAAATGCAAGCTTCCCATTCCTTAAGAGCAACAACTGTCACGTAGAGAGGGATGAAAATAATGGGAAGGAGACGGAAAATAGTTGTAATCAAGGAGACAGGTGGTGGGGAGGAAATTAAATGTTAGAACTTCAAATGGACTCGACCACTGGCTGGAGACGGCGAAATGGGAGTCGAGAGGATGTTTCCACCCTCTGAAAAACTGGTTAACCACGATAGACTAAAGCACAGGAAAGAGAAAATCTATGAAGGTAGTAACAAGTCTGATCCACTATTGTCCACACCATCTCAAAGGTATCTCGCCCGCAGAAACCGAACTGAGAAGGCAAAACACCGACTTCACTTCTTGCGTTAATTATGTTAGTTACTCTGTATTTCACATAGTTTTAAAGCATTTAATGGAAAATAAACTTTCCTTCGGCCTGTCTGCCTGCTGAGTCGCAACTGACTAAAAAGGCGCCCAGCGGAAGGATCGGTATGAGCTTGTGGAACAGCGTGTAGTTGCCGCTTGTGACGTAGCTCGTAGCCGATACTGGGGACTTGCCTGGTAGCTCTCCAATTTAGAGAAAGACTACAGTACGCCGAAATGAAAAGACTAGAAACAGACTGCAATGAAATACAATTTTCAGGAAACAGACGGTTTCAAATGGTTCAAATGGCTCTAAGCACTATGGGACGTAACATCTGAGGTCATCAGTCCCCTGGACTTGGAACTACTTAAACTTAACTAACCGAAGGACATCACACACATCCGTGCCCGAGGCAGGATTCGAACCTGCGACCGTAGCAGCAGCGTGGTTCGGACTGAAAGGCCTAGAATCGCTCGGCCACAGCGGCCGGCTGATGCCAATCCTGAGAAGTCCATTAGGCACGTTGCTGGGCCCATTTATACCGCCAAGCATGGTGTCGTGGTTGCAACATGGTCCTCGCCATGGACGTCGGGAGTGAAGTGGCGCACCATACAGCCTATTGCGCACAGTTTGACTCGTAATACGACGTCCTGTGGCTGCACAAAAAGCGTTGCTGTCACGGTTCCTCGGTGCCATAATACGTAGGTTGCGGTCATCTACTGCAGTAGTAGCCCTTGCGCGGCCCGAGTCAGGTATGTCATCGACAGTTCCTGTCTCTCTTCCTCCTTGTCCAAACAACATCGCTTTGGTTCACTCCGAGACGCCTGCACACTATCCCTGTTGAGAGCTCTTCCTGGCACAAAGTAACAATGCAGACGCGATCGAACCGCTGTGTTGACTGTCTAGGCATGGTTGAACTACAGACATAGCGAGCCGTGTACCTCCTTCCTGGTGGAATGACTGGAACTGATCGGCTGTCGGACCCCTCCGTCTGATAGGTGCTGTTCATGCAAGACGAGGAAAATTACGTAAAATGTTCTAATTTAATAATAATATTTGTTAACAGTAGTGTTTAGTATTAACTTGTATGAAACAAAAATTAAAAATTTGAGAAGCTCATGTGTCACACGTATCATCTAGGTAATATAACACGAACAAACTCTTGCAACTTTGGTTGCTTCAAATGGCTCTGAGCACTATGGGACTTCACTTCTGACGTCATCAGTCCCCTATAACTTAGAACTACGTAAACCTATCTAACCTAAGGACGTCACACACATCCATGCCCGAGGCAGGATTCGAACCTGCGATCGTAGCGGTCGCGCGGTGCCAGCTGTAGCGCCTAGAACCGCTCGGCCAAACCGACCGGCCTGCAACTTTGGGAACGTCTGAATTCATGCAGTATAAAAAAGGAAAATTGCAATCAGTCAGCATTATCAACGTTTCGCTTAGCACAACAATTATGAAAACAAGTCTCCAGACTAAGGGTATGCGAGCGCTAACATCATGAGAATGCAGTCTCTTTGAGTCGTTTCCGCCCACGTTCGGGAAGTCAGTCTTTCGGAAATTTCCCTTTCTGCGTCCTGCCTTACTGAGCCTCCTATGGTCTATCGGTTCCGGCAGAGGACTGATGATCGTGTCACCACCTGGTGAGGGGACGCCATTTTCTGACTGAAATGTCCTCTGCAGGCATGTGAGTGATCTAGGAAAGCAACTGAGAAGTATAAATTTTCCATATTTCCCTGCCATTGACGAGACCCTCAGTTTTCACGTAACATTCTGTCAGAACGTTAGCTGCGTAACTTGGAATTGATATATGCGGCAAGGGCCTCTAGTAAAATGTTCTTTGGGCGGGGGGGGGGGGGGAGGGGGATAAAACCTCCCGTCTACCCACTCCTCACCTTCTATCTCGGATACGAGCCCGCCTGTGAGCTTTTACAGGTGGCTCCTTCTGAAGCGCAGATACCGACACGATTTTCGTGGTAGAGTTATCAAGTCACTCGCAAAAGACTATATGACGCATCGTCATTGACGCTGTTGTAAACACAATTGCCAGTGGCCTGCGAAAGAGTGGAGGCCAGTTTTACAGAGAAATGACTCACAATTGTTTAGTAGTAAGATGGGCAACTACGTGTATCGTAAATTCTTCGTGAATTATGATCTCCAGATTGTTTTGCAAAGAGATTGGAATCCAGTACAGTCGTTTCTGATTTTTTTTTCACGAATGCCTTTCCTGTGATAACCTCTTCATCTCAGAGTAGCACTTGCAACCTACGTCCTCAATTATTTGCTTGACGTATTCCAATCTCTGTCTTCCTCTACAATTTTTGCCCTCTACAGCTCCCTCTAGTACCATGGAAGTCATTCCCTCATGTCTTAGCAGATGTCCTATCATCCTGTCCCTTCTCCTTATCAGTGTTTTCCACATATTCCTATCCTCTCCGATTCTGCGTAGAGCCTCCTCATTCCTTACGTTATCAGTCCACCTAATTTTCAACATTCGTCTATAGCACCACATCTCAAATGCTTCGATTCTCTTCTGTTCCGGTTCTCCCACAGTCCATGTTTCACTACCATACAATGCTGTACTTCAGACGTACATCCTCAGAAATTTCAAATTAAGGCCGGTATTTGATATTAGTAGACTTCTCTTGGCCAGAAATGCCTTTTTTGCCATAGCGAGTCTGCTTTTGATGTCCTCCTTGCTCCGTCCGTCATTGGTTATTTTACTGCCTAGGTAGCAGGATTCCTTAACTTCATTGACTTCGTGACCATCAATCCTGATGTTAAGTTTCTCGCTGTTCTCATTTCTACTACTTCTCATTACCTTCGTCTTTCTCCGATTTACTCTCAAACCATACTGTGTACTCATTAGACTGTTCATTCCGTTCAGCAGTTCATTTAATTCTTCCTCACTTTCACTCGGGATAGCAATGTCATCAGCGAATCGTATCATTGATATCCTTTCACCTTGTATTTTAATTCCACTCCTGAGCCTTTCTTTTATTTTCATCATTGCTTCCTCGATGTACAGATTGAAGAGTAGGGGTGAAAGGCTACAGCCTTGTCTTACACCCTTCTTAATACGAGCACTTCGTTCTTGATCGTCCACTCTTATTATTCCCTCTTGGTTGTTGTACATATTGTATATGACCCGTCTCTCCCTATAGCTTACCCCTACTTTTTTCAGAATCTCGAACAGCTTGCACCATTTTATATTGTCGAACGCTTTTTCCAGGTCGACAAATCCTATGAAAGTGTCTTGATTTTTCTTTAGCCTTGCTTCCATTATTAGCCGTAACGACAGAATTGCCTCTCTCGTCCCTTTACTTTTCCTAAAGCCAAACTGATCGTCACCTAGCGCATTCTCAATTTTCTTTTCCATTCTTCTGTATATTATTCTTAGAAGCAGCTTCGATGCATGAGCTGTTAAGCTGATTGTGCGATAATTC
The DNA here is from genome assembly GCF_021461395.2 of Schistocerca americana. Lineage (NCBI taxonomy): Eukaryota > Metazoa > Arthropoda > Insecta > Orthoptera > Acrididae > Schistocerca > Schistocerca americana. The sequence goes on along the minus strand of NC_060128.1, from coordinate 156,822,729 downwards.
TCGCACTTGTCGGCTCTTGCCGTCTTCGGAATTATGTGGATGATGCTTTTCCGAAAGTCAGATGGTATGTCACCAGACTCATATATTCCACACACCAACGTGAATAGTCGTTTTGTTGCCACTTCCCCCAGTGATTTTAGAAATTCTGATGGAATGTTATCTATACCTTCTGCCTTATTTGACCGTAAGTCCTCCAAAGCTCTTTTAAATTCCGATTCTAATACCGGATCCCCTATCTCTTCTAAATCGACTCCTGTTTCTTCTTCTGTCACATCAGACAAATCTTCACCTTTCAATGTATTCTTTCCACCTATCTGCTCTCTCCTCTGCATTTAACAGTGGAATTCCCGTTGCACTTTTAGCGTTACCACCGCTGCTTTTAATGTCACCAAAGGTTGTTTTGACTTTCCTGTATGCCGAGTCCGTCCTTCCGACAATCATATCTTTTTCGATGTCTTCACATTTTTCCTGCAGCCATTTTGTCTTAGCTTCCCTGCACTTCCTATTTAATTCATTCCTCAGAGACTTGTATTTCTGTATTCGTGATTTTCCCGGAACATGTTTGTACTTCCTCCTTTCATCAATCAACTGAAGTATTTCTTCTGTTACCCATGGTTTCTTCGCAGCTACCTTCTTTGTACCTATGCTTTCCTTCCCAACTTCTGTGATCGCCCTTTTTAGAGATGTCCATTCCTCTTCACCTGTACTGCCTACTGCGCTATTCCTTATTGCTGTATCTATAGCGTTAGAGAACTTCAAACGTATCACGTCATTCCTTAGTACTTCCGTATCCCACTTCTTTGCGGATTGATTCTTCCTGACTAATGTCTTGAACTTCAGCCTACTCTTCATCACTACTATATTGTGATCTGAGTCTATATCTGCTCCTGGGTACGCCTTACAATCCAGTATCTGATTTCGGAATCTCTGTCTGACCATGATGTAATCTAATTGAAATCTTCCCGTATGTCCCGGCCTTTTCCAAGTATACCTCCTCCTCTTGTGATTCTTGAACAGGGTATTCGCTATTGCTAGCTGAAACTTGTTACAGAACTCAATTAGTCTTTCTCCTCTTTCATTCCTAGTCCCAAGCCCATATTCTCCTCTAACCTTTTCCTCTACTCCTTCCCCTACAACTGCATTCCAGTCGCCCATGACTATTAGATTTTCGTCTCCCTTTACATACTGCATTACCCTTTCAATATCCTCATACACTTTCTCTATCTGTTCATCTTCAGCTTGCGACGTCGGCATGTATGCCTGAACTATCGTTGTCGGTGTTGGTCTGCTGTAGATTCTGATTAGAACAACCCGGTCACTGAACTGTTCACAGTAACACACCCTCTGCCCTACCTTCCTATTCATAACAAATCCTACACCTGTTATGCCACTTTCTGCTGCTGTTGATATTACGCGATACTCATCTGACCAGAAATCCTTGTCTTCCTTCCACTTCACTTCACTGACCCCTAGATTGAGCCTTTGCATTTCCCTTTTCAGATTTTCTAGTTCCCCTACCACGTTCAAGCTCCTGACATTCCACGCCCAGACTCGTAGAACGTTATCCTTTCGTAGATTATTCAATCTTTTTCTCATTGTAACCTCCCCCTTGGCAGTCCCCTCCCGGAGATCCGAATGGGGGACTATTCCGGAATCTTTTGCCAATGGAGAGATCATCATGACTCTTCTTCAATTACAGGCCACATGTTCTGCGGATACACGTTACGTGTCTTTAATGCAGTGGTTTCCATTGCTTTCTGCTTCCTCATGTCGTTGATCATTGCTGATTCTTCCGCCTTTAGGGGCAATTTCCCACCCCTAGGACAAGAAAGTGCCCTGAACCTCTATCCGCTCCTCCGCCCTCTTTGACAAGGCCGTTGGCAGAATGAGGCTGACTTCTTATGCCGGAAGTAAACATCGTTAGTGCAAAAAAGTTTGTGACAAAGATTACACTACCACATCATCCACACAATGGTATCGAATCCTTTTTTCTGTGTAAATGTAATGTACCACATTAACAACAAAGTAAGGATCAGTATAGCGTGGTCAGAACTCCCCCCTCCCCCTCCCTCCTCCATCTTACCACGATTAACTTCCGTACTTCGTAGTTTACAAGAGATACACTTCCAGAAAATTGCTATTTCATATAAAGGCCTGTGATTCACACAAGCAGTCAGTCTGTGGACAGTAGAACTCAGCCTGTCTTAGTCTGCTTCTAATTCCCTCCTTACTTCTTCCTTCACCTTTCCATGGTTGCAGAATTCATCCCATGCCCTCCTACATGGTTCTTAATTTTTATGTTAAGCTTGTCTAATTTCTGCGGCTGCTCAGTGTTTTCCTATTCCGCTCTCAGTGGACTGTTCATCGCATTCAGCAAGTCCCGCAATTCTTCATCCAACTCACAAACGACAGCAGTGCAATCAGCGAATGTCACCGTTGCTACCGTCTCATCCTGAATTTTAATCTCACATATGTAGCTTTCTTTAAACTTCCTTCTCTGCTTCTTCGACACACACACACACACACACACACGCGGTTGCAAGGTAGGAACGAAGACTCCATCCCTGCGGCATGGTAGCATTTGTTTACCGATGTGTATTATTTGTAAAAAAAAAGAATATGTGAGAAATCTTATGGAACTTCTCCTAAGGTCATCAGTCCCTAAGCTTACACACTACTTAACCTAAATTACCCTAAGGACTAACACACACACCCATGTCCGAGGGAGGACTCGAACCTCTGCCGGGACCAGCCGCACAGTCCATGACTGCAGCGCCTGAGACCGCTCGGCTAATCCCGCGCGGCGTATTTTTTGTCATAATAATGCCACTGACCATATGGGTCTTTGCCATTCAACAGCTTGAAAAGATGAAAAAAAGATAGCTTCGGCTATTTAAAGAACGTTATTTTAGCTTATCGCTATGCAAGTCATTTTTCTTCTCAGCCATAAGTGGAAAATGTCCTTCTTTAAACAATTCAATTAGGCTGCGCATCCATATTTCAATAATTGAATCTTCGCTCATGTCGCACAAATTCTCCCAAAACCCACCGATTATCCCTCTCCGTACTTCGGAGAAAAGAAGCACGCAGCCATACAGCAGAAAGCCAGTCTAGCGACCGCCGAGATACAGCCAGAGGTGGCCCTCGACCCAAGTGAGGCAGCCCACATCCTCCGTGTCCGGAAATTTGCGGACCCGCCAGCAGAGGTCCGTCCCTTCCCGCTCTCCACCCACACCCCTCCCACAGAGGAAGGATCAGCTGCGTCTGGGTCCGGTGGCCGGTGGCAGCGGGAATTAACCGCGGCAGCAGCACCGTGCCCTCAATCCCGCGCTTCCGAGGAGGCCGTGCGAAATTCATACCGGGAGGAATCGCTCCACACAGTTCTCACTTATGTATCTGTGCAGCCCTTGCCGTCCAGAGGAGAACTCGAAGTGTGGCGACGAGCACCACTAAACGAAGCTCAAACATAATTACACTACTGGGCATTAAAATTGCTACACCAAGAAGAAATGCAGGTGATAAACGGGTATTCATTGGACAAAAATATTATACTAGAACTGACAAATGATTACATTTTCACGCAATTTGGGTACATAGATCCTGAGAAATCATTACCCAGAACAACCACCCCTTGCTGTAATGACGGCCTTGATTCGCCTGGGCATTGAGTCAAACAGAGCTTGGATGGCGTGTACAGGTACAGCTGCCCATGCAGCTTCAACACGATACCACAGTTCATCAAGAGTAGTGACTGGCGTATTGTGACGAGTCAGTTGCTCGGCCACCATTGAACAGACGGTTTCAATTGGTGAGAGATCTGGAGAATGTGCTGGCCAGTGCAGCAGTCGAACATTTACTGTATCCAGAAAGGCCCGTACAGGCTCTGCAACATGCGGTCGTGCATTATCCTGCTGGAATGTAGGGTTTCGCAGGGATCGAATGAAGGGTAGAGCCACGGGTCTGATCTGAAATGTAACGTCCACTGTTCAAAGTGCCGTCAGTGCGAACAAGAGGTGACCGAAACGTGTAACCAATGGCACCCCATACCATCACGCCGGATGATACGCCAGTATGGCGATGACAGATACACGCTTCCAATGTGCGTTCACCGCGATGTGGCCAAACGCGGATGCGACCATCATGATGCTGTAAACAGAACCTGGATTCATCCGAAAAAATTACGTTTTGCCATTCGTGCACCCAGGTTCGTCGTCGAGTACACCATCGCAGGCGCTCCTATCTGTGATGCAGCGTCAAGGGTAACCACAGCCATGGTCTCCGAGCTGATAGTCCATGCTGCTGCAAACGTCGTCGAACTGTTCGTGCAGATGGTTGTTGTCTTGCAAACGTCCCCATCTGTTGACTCAGGGATCGAGACGAGGCTGCATGATCAGTTACAGCCATGCGGATAAGATGCCTGTCATCTCGACTGCTAGTGATACGAGGCCGTTGGGCTCCAGCACGGCGTTCCGTATTACCCTCCTGAACCCACAGATTCAATATTCTGCTAACAGTCATTGGATCTCTACCAACGCCTGCAGCAATGTCGCGATACGATAAACCGCTTTTGATAGACTGCAATCCGACCTTTATCAAAGTCAAAAACGTGATGGTACGCAATTCTCTTCCTTACAAGAGGAATGACAACAACGTTTCACCAGGCAACACCGCTCCACTGCTGTTTGTGTATGAGGAATCGGTTGGAATCTTTCCTCATGTCAGCACGTTGTACGTGTCGCCACCCTTGCGTGAATTCTCTGAAAAGCTAATCATTTGCATATCACAGCATCTTCTTCCTGTCGGTTAAATTTCGCGTCTGTAGCACGTCATCTTCGTGGTGTAGCAATTTTAATGGCCAGTAGTGTACATTGAAATACATAAACTGGAATATTTAAGTTGAGAAATTTAAGAAACCATGGCAAAATAGGGAGAGCAACAGCTGAGTGGTGAGCTGCGTCTAGTTTCAGAGTCAACAAATGGATTCTTGCCTTGTACAACCTCAAGTGGCCCAGCAGCAACATGCCCCAGAAGCTAAAGATGGAATTCAGCTGCTGCCTCAGCCCTTCCGATAGCTCGATGAGACGATGTAAACATAGAAAGAATACATAACACAGCTGCATCATCATTTATAAGCCTACCAATCGCCGGTCAGTCACGTCGAACATTTTTCTTTTCAGTGTTGGCTGTGTATACCTACTACCTCCTAATGAAATCGTTTCCCCTCATTGAGCTCCAAGCCGAGCCCTACGAGACTATAATTGCAAGTTTAGACGAATTTTTTGAGAATCAAATACACGTTGCTGCTGCACGGTATAAATTTCTCCGCACGCAACGTCGTAGTTATCAGTCCCATAAAGAATCAATTACTGAATTGCAGAGCATGACTAGAGACTGTAAATTCAATTGTGCCTGTGGCGCAACTTATCGGGATAAAATGCTCCGAGATGCTATCATTCAGAAACTCTCAGAGGGCCGAAATTCTAAAGCATCACAAATCTAGCCTCAGTGACGCACATAAAAGTAATTGGTGCACGCGAAGTTCAAGATTTAGCCGAGCAAGATTTTTGTCTATCAGTTATCGCTTCACTTGACATAAGCAACTCATGTCCCAGCCCTCGCAAGTCAGCATCGCGATTTCCACGCCGGCGAAAGCTAATTACACTGTCCCCAATTCCGCGCAAAGCGAATTCGTTTGTGTAATGCTGTGTCACCCATGACAGAAAGAACTGCTTCTTCAGACCAGCTGAACGCAATTTTTGTCATCGCCAGGGACATACAAAACCTGTCTGCTTGCAAAAGACTAGAAAAGCCCTCCTCTGTTTCACGCGGGAATAATGCAAAGCGGGAACGGACGGAAATCACTGTCATTTCCTCTTCAGGTTCTGCGCTGCCTTCTGCCGGAGATGCAGAAGACGCTGATACACGCTGTTAACGCGAATGCCACACGCTTCAAAAAGCTCTCCCAGTCTTGAAATTCACGAAAGCGATCTAGTGCGCTGGTCGGAACAGAGAACAACGTTTCACTGCAGGGAATGGACAACTGTATTCAGCGAACAGATCGCAAACTGTGGCTTAACGTTGCAGATTTGTAACCAATCAGTGCCTTCTCAACTAGATACCGGAGCTCTTGTCACGCTGATGAACCTACAGGGTGTTTCAAAAATGACCGGTATATTTGAAACGGCAATAAAAACTAAACGAGCAGCGATAGAAATACACCGTTTGTTGCAATATGCTTGGGACAACAGTACATTTTCAGGCAGACAAACTTTCGAAATTACAGTAGTTACAATTTTCAACAACAGATGGTGCTGCGGTCTGGGAAACTCTATAGTACGATATTTTCCACATATCCACCATGCGTAGGAATAATATGGCGTAGTCTCTGAATGAAATTACCCGAAACCTTTGACAACGTGTCTGGCGGAATGGCTTCACATGCAGATGAGATGTACTGCTTCAGCTGTTCAATTGTTTCTGGATTCTGGCGGTACACCTGGTCTTTCAAGTGTCCCCACAGAAAGAAGTCACAGGGGTTCATGTCTGGCGAATAGGGAGGCCAATCCACGTCGCCTCCTGTATGTTTCGGATAGCCCAAAGCAATCACACGATCATCGAAATATTCATTCAGGAAATTAAAGACGTCGGCCGTGCGATGTGGCCGGGCACCATCTTGCATAAACCACGAGGTGTTCTCAGTGTCGTCTAAGGCAGTTTGTACCGCCACAAATTCACGAAGAATGTCCAGATAGCGTGATGCAGTAATCGTTTCGGATCTGAAAAATGGGCCAATGATTCCTTTGGAAGAAATGGCGGCCCAGACCAGTACTTTTTGAGGATGCAGGGACGATGGGACTGCAACATGGGGCTTTTCGGTTCCCCATATGCGCCAGTTCTGTTTATTGACGAAGCCGTCCAGGTAAAAATAAGCTTCGTCAGTAAATCAAATGCTGCCCACATGCATATCGCCGTCATCAATCCTGTGCACTATATCGTTAGCGAATGTCTCTCGTGCAGCAGCGACGCTGAGGGGTTGCCGCGTTTGGGTTTTGTGTGGATAGAGGTGTAAACTCTGGCGCACGAGACGATACGTGGACGTTGGCGTCATTTGGACCGCAGCTGCAACACGGCAAACGGAAACCCGAGGCTGCTGTTGGATCACTAGCTGCGCGTTGCCCTCTGTGGTTGCCGTACGCGGTCGCCCTACCTTTCCAGCACGTTCATCCGTCTCGTTCCCAGTCCGTTGAAATTTTTAAAACAGACCCTTTATTGTATAGCTTTTCGGTTCTTTGGTTACATTAAACCTCCGTTGAAAACTTCGTCTTGTTGCAACAACACTGTGTTCTAGGCGGTGGAATTCCAACACCAGAAAAATCCTCTGTTCTAAGGAACAAACCATGTTGTCTACAGCACACTTGCACGTTGTGAACAGCACACGCTTACAGCAGAAAGACGACGTACAGAATGGCGCACCCACAGACTGCGTTGTTTTCTATATCTTTCACATCACTTGCAACGCCATCTGTTGTTGAAAATTGTAACTACTGTAATTTCGAAAGTTTGTCCGCCTGGAAATGTAGTGTTGTCCCAAGCATATTAGAACAAACGGTGTATTTCTATCGCTGCTCGTTTAGTTTTTATTGCCGTTTCAAATATACCGGTCATTTTTGGAATACCCTGTAGATACGTATGAAAAAACTGGCCAGCCGCCTTTGCAGACATTAAGTTTACATGCCACCTCCTACAACAGTTCTTGGACCATTGCACTTACCAGCAACATACACAAACGCGACTGACCAAGTCCCCTTCACTGTAGTCCGCTCACGCATGGGCCCAAATATCTTCGGCATGGATGCTTTTTATTCCTTTGGTTTAGACATCTGTGCACGCCATTGACACAAAAGTTTCGTACGCCGCAATTCAACAACTCTGACCCGTATAAACATTTGCTCGATGGTAATCTAGGACGCGCGAAAGATTTTCACGACGCTAACATTGCGCTGAAAGCTAATGCGTAATTCAATTTTTGTCGAGTATGCCTGTGCCGCTTGCGTTAACTAACGCATTTCTGCATAAATTCAGACTGGAATCCGTTGGTGTCTCGAAACCTACTTCAGCATATCAGAGGGCATCATCCTTAGTTGCCATTCGTAAGTCAAATGGGAAGATCCGTTTTTGTGTGGATTTCAAATGCACGGTAAATTCACGGTCGTTGATTCCTATCCGCTCCAGCGTATAGAGGAAATTTTGGATCGCCTAATGGGAGGTCAATTCTTCTCAAAAACTGGTCTTCCGGAAGCTTATTTTCAGTTACCATTGGCCGAAGAGGCAAAGAAATTTTTTGTTGTGAACACTAATGTCGGCTTGTCTGAACAGAAACACCTACCTTTCGGAAGTGCTTCCGTGACTGCATTGATTCAAAATTTTCTCGAACACGGTTCTAAGATGCCGTCTTGTTTCAATTATCTTGACGATACAATCGTCTCCGGACAAACACCGAAACATCACCTTAAAATTTGGACTTTCGTTTTCACGTTTAAACTGAGTCGGCCCTCAAATGTAACTTGCACAAACGTTCTTTTTCAACACAACGATTCAATACTTAGGATATACCTTGCCAATGGTGCTCGTCCTTTGACGAAACATTCTCAAGCAACTCAGAAATTGCCATTTTCTAAGAATTTACGTGAACTGCAAGCTGTTCTTAGAAAATTGAAATACCACATGAAGTTCAAGCTGCAGCGCCTCTGAATCGCCTCAGACAAAAAAATGTTCCATTCCACTGGACAAAAGACTGTGACCAAGCTTTTCAAAGACTGAAAAATGCATTGCTTCGTCAACCTAGCTTTACGCACTACGATCTGCTCAAACCACTTGTGCTTGCAGTCGATGGCACTGGGGTGATGTTGTCCCACAAAACTGGCGAAATAGAACGCCCCATCGTGTTTGCTTCCGAAACTTTGGACACTGCTAAAATTAATTATAGTCAGCTGGAAGCCCTGGCTATAATACATATGGTGTCACCAAATTTCATCTTTAGCTGTATGGCAGAAAATTTTTCCTAGTCACGGACTATAATCCTTTTACTGCATTATTTCATCTATGGAAACAAGTTCCTGAGCGCACGGCGCAAAAGCCTTAACGTTGGTAGCTAGTTTTCTTTTTTCAAATTACCAGTATGAAATTCTATATCGCTCGACGTTGCAGCACGCAAACGCTGACATATCACCTCAGTTACCTCTTGGCACAAATGCAGCATTCAACTCGTTGGAAGCTTCTTGTTTACACACTGATTCCTCTGATTCGCTACCACTGGGTTCTTTGACGAAATAAATCTCTGGTGAACAGCCTGGTATGAGTGTACATAGGACACAATATTTCGGCAATCGACCACGTTGCCATCATCAGGTGCGCTGATGTACTGACCGGCGGTGGGCCGGCGCCGGGTATATATAGGACAATCCCCCTCCTGCTCCTGCCTCAGGCGCTTCCTATGAGTCGGTGCGGTCCGCGCCCCGCCGGTCAGTGCATCAGCGCACCTGATGATCGCAACGTGGTCGATATCTGAAATATTGTGTCTTATGCACTGTTCACCCGAGATTTATTTCGTCATAAAATACGCCTGGAGAAATTGAAGAATCACACTGGGTTCTTTTCCTATTGATTCATAGCGGGCCGCACAAGCCACAGAGCATAACCAATCACTAAGTCTGCTAAAAAGTTACATTCACGTAGGTTAGCCTTGCTCTCAGAAATGTATTCCCCATCCATTAGTGCGGAGATACTTCGTGCTGTGCAACAGGTTACCTCTTCTAAGTGGTGTGATTCTGCTTCAGACGCCTAATGAACAGACGAGAGTGTTAATCCGCGCCTCATCGCAATAATAGGTTTTAAGTCTTCTATTCAGAGGCCATTGGGGAACAGTTCGTACTGTTATGCCAGCGTGGCATGAGGGCGCTGTCCCGAACGATGAGATATTAGCATCCCCTCTCCGGAACTCCAGCTGTGGAATTCGAACATTCATGCACTGAGCCCATTTTGTGTGTTTGCCAGCTGAATAACATTTACAGAATTTCATAGTGGCCATGGCTCGACATCATCCGTAAACACGGACAGATTTAGAAATCTCTGTATCTGTATACAGGGTGGTCCACAGATAGTGACAGGGCCAAATATCTCACGAAATAAGCATCAAACGAAAAGACTACAAAGAACGAAACTCATCTAGCTTGAAGGGGGAAATCAGATGGCGCTATGGCTGGCCCAATAGATGGCGCTGCCATAGGTCAAACGGATATCATCTGTGTTTTTTTAAATAGGAACCTCCATTTTTTATTACATATTCGTGTAGTACGTAAAGAAATGTTAATGTTTTAGTTGGAACACTTTTTTCGGCTTGTGATAGGTGGCCCTGTAATAGTCACAAACGTAGAAGCACGTGGTATCACGTAACATTCCGCCAGTGTGGGCGGTATTTGCTTCGTGACCCGTGTTAAAATGGACCGTTTAACAACTGCGGAAAAGGTCGCTATCGTGTTGATGTATGGCTATTGTGATCAAAATGATCAAAGGGCGTGTGCTATGTATGCTGGTCAGTATCCTGGACGATATCATCCAAGTGTCCGGACCGTTCGCCGGATAGTTACGTTATTTAAGGAAACGGGAAGTGTTCAGCCACATGTGAAACGTCAACCACGACCTGCAACAAATGATGATGCCCAAGTAGGTGTTTTAGCTGCTGTCGCGGCTAATCCGCACATCAGTAGCAGACAAATTGCGCGAGAATCGGGAATCTCAAAAACGTCGGTGTTGAGAATGCTACATCAACATCGATTCCACCCGTACCATATTTCTATGCACCAGGAATTGCATGGCGACTACTTTGAACGTCGTGTACAGATCTGCTACTGGGCACAAGACAAATTACGGGACGACGACAGATTTTTAGCACGCGTTCTATTTAGCGACGAAGCGTCATTCACCAACAGCCGTAACGTAAACCTGCATAATATGCACTGTGGGACAACGGAAAATCCACGATGGCTGCGACAAGTGGAACATCAGCGACCTTGGCTGGTTAATGTATGGTGCGGCATTATGGGAGGAAGGATAATTGGCCTCCATTTTATCGATGGCAATCTAAATGGTGCAGTGTATGCTGATTTCCTACGTAATGCTCTACCGATGTTACTACAAGATGTTTCAATGCATGACAGAATGGCGATGTACTTCCAACATGATGGATATCCGGCACATAGCTCGTGTGCGGTTGAAGCTGTATTGAATAGCATATTTCATGACAGGTGGATTGGTCGTCGAAGCACCATACCATGGCCCGCTCGTTCACCGGATCTGACGTCCCCAGGTGGGGAAAGTTAAAGGATATTTGCTATAGTGATCCACCGACAACGCCTGACATCATGCGTCAGCGCGTTGTCAATGCATGTGCGAACATTACGGAAGGCGAACTACTCGTTGTTGAGAGGAATGTCGTTACACGTATTGCCAAATGCATTGAGGTTGACGAACATCATTTTGAGCAGTTATTGCATTAATGTGGTATTTACAGGTAATCACGCTGTAACAGCATGCGTTCCCAGAAATGATAAGTTCACAAAGGTACATGTATCACATTGGAACAACCGAAATAAAATGTTCAAACGTACCTGCGTTCGGTATTTTAATTTAAAAAACCTACCTGTTACCAAATGTTCGTTTAAAGTTGTGAGCCATATGTTTGTGACTATTACAGTGCCATCTATCACAAATCGAAAAAAGTGGTCCATCTAAAACATTCATATTTCTTTACGTACTACAGGAATACGTAATAAAAATGGGGGTTCCTATTTAAAAAAAACGCAGTTGATATCCGTTTGACCTACGGCAGCGCCATCTAGTGGGCCAACCATAGCGCCATCTGGTTTCCCCCTTCAAGCTAGACAAGTTTCGTTCTTTGTAACTTGTTCGTTTGACGCTTATTTCGTGAGATATTTGGCCCGCCCGGTCACGATCAATGGACCACTATGTATATTTCTACATTCAAATCTACTGTTAGGAACTGGCTCTGCAACTTCAGCAACAAAGTCGTGTATTACTTTTACTATTTGGTATTAGGCGTAGAATAAATTAATATCTGAATTCTCTGTTCATGAACGGCATCTGTTCTTCGCTCCTGTAGCCTCTGGAGAACGACACAGCATACAAAGGAAGTCGTAAAAGCGTAACGGCCAGAGGTGTCCAACACGTTATTCCCTTGCTCAATCTGTGAACGTCTGTCTCTTGAATAAATCATCCGATTTTTCTTAAACTGAAGTCATTTGTTTGTCTGTACATGCATATTTACCCCATTTCCATTGCTTTCGGATAAGAGCAGACCACGACGTTGGCATCACAGGTTTACTTCACACTCCGTACAGCTTTAGTAGGCCATTAAAACAGTGTAATGTGCAAGTAGTAAGGGACACTATATGGGCAATTTCAGGAAAATCGCAAGACAAGTTTTACGCGTCCATTATGTGGCTTATGCATCTTTGAGTAGGTGGCTGATGTTAGAGTTCATGGTAGTCAAGTGGTGAACGTTCGAGCTGCGTATGATGAACGTGTATGATGCTACGGTTCGACTCCCGCCGTAACTTAATTTTTAATCTATACTATCGGGCCGGCCGAAGTGGCCGCGCGGTTCTGGCGCTGCCGTCTGGAACCGCGAGATCGCTACGGTCGCAGGTTCGAATCCTGCCTCGGGCATGGATGTGTGTGATGTCCTTAGGTTAGTTAGGTTTAACTAGTTCTAAGTTCTAGGGGACTAATGACCTCATCAGTTGAGTCCCATAGTGCTCAGAGCCATTTGAACCATTCTATACAATCGGAAGAAAGAGAAATTTTTCAAATTGTCAACGAGATGTGTTTTCCCTTAGAAACTCTGAACATTTCCTGCAAATCTCTGAACGTCAATCACGGTCAGGGGACATCGGCTGGTGAGTACTTGTCAACGTCAATAATCTTCACCAACACTCGTATACTTTATTTTATTATTGAGCCGTGCACGGCTCGTGTTCATGCCATTTATAGTTTGTCATCTTCTATTACAGTACTGCCGCCTCGTTTTCTTATTCCATTTACTGGCGTCACTAACTTCCTGCCTTACTTGCCCGTGAGCGGCAGCAGCAGCGCTTATCGATAAGTGCACTGACCTAACATCTCTATAGCGACCGATAGTATTTCCGGGTCGTCGTGTGTCTGACTAGCCAGTTGGAGACGGACCAGCAGTGCAATTGGGACGCAGCAGCAGTGAAGTCGGGGACGAAGCGGCGGTGAGGTGCGGACAGCCAGTGCTCGCCGACCGCTGGCGACACACATGCACTGTCCGACGGAGGGAGACTGGAGCGGAACGACCGTTGATTGGTAGTTAGGTTGGTCGTCTCATCGTCCGACGTATGTTTGGTCGTTTCACCGTTTCCGGGCCTGTGCAGTCGGTCGGTTGGCGTGGAGCAGCGAGGAAGCCTCTGTCGTGCTTACTCTGGCTGGGGCCGCTGGTGGTCTGCACGCGCGGTTGGAGTGTGAGGTGCTGCTAGCGAGTGCTACGAAGTTCGTCGCCCACCGATCTTGGACATGAAAGTTGACTCCTCACTTAACCTACTATCGAGCCTCAACTGCTTACATTTCCTCGGTTGATCCTAGTTGTCGTTTTTGGGACATTCCCACGAGCAACAACGGGTGTGTATTCAAGTCGGCTAAGATTCCAGCCGTCTTCCTGTGGAGTTTAAGTTAATTTAATTTATTCCCTGTTATTGAAGTTGACCAGCGGCATCTTCTGCCTTGTGGCCGTTGACGTTCCGGTTACCTGCTCTGGTCGGTGTGTTTTCCTTCTCGTGTTGTTGCTGTCCAGTTACCGTAAGAGCGTGCAAAATGTGACAGGACATAGAGAATGTTCCACTGAACAATTTGAGGTAGGGAACCTGTGGTCGCAGAAGTCAGCTTTAGAAGATATGGAAGTAAAGTTACCTATCGCTTTATCTAGCGTTACTGCTTCCCAGCTTATTTACAACTAACATGCGAACAAGTTTACGCGTACAGTTCTGTTTATTTACGTGTACATTCTTTACATGGAGGACGACCATAATGACTAGCATGTCAGGACGCAGGTTTTGTTTACTTGCCCATAAGGCGGATCTGCTGTATCGTATTGACATTGTCCCCTGACAGAAGGTACCATGAATGAACGACAGACCCATTCATTACTCCGGGTTATTCAGAAACGTACAGTGCAACACGAAGGAGCATAGCTGTACAGTTTCGCTAAACTCAATGTCATGCACCTTGTGTATAGGACGTACTTTGCAATGCTCTCGCTGCTGAAAGGCTGTACAGGGAGCGAATTCCTAACAGACATCATACGTCACGAAGGGTGTTTATTTCTCTCGATCGGCGAATGCGGGAAACTGGTTCATGGGAAAGAAGAAATGGGGACCTGGCAACATGAGGACCACTCGCACACCCGAGTTTGAAGAGGAGGTGTTGGTACTTGTTGCACCGGATCCCACTGCAAGTACTCGTCGTATTGCACGTGAAGTGGGCGTTGCACATACCAGCGTGTGGCGAGTGCTCTGCGCTCAACAATTACACCCATATCACCCACAACAAGTTAATGCGATGCTTGTCACTGACTTTGCGCCAAGGGTCACATTGTGTCAGTGGTTGCTCTAACAAAGAATTAATCGACAAGATTTCCTCCAAATCGTGCTGTTTACTGACGAGGCCTCATTTCATCGTGATGGTATTTCGAACAGCAGGAACAGCCATGTATGCGATGAGGAAAAACCTCGCGCTGTAGTAGAGTGACACCATCAAGTACGTTTTGCAGCGAATATCTGGGCTGGAATTGTAGGAGACAATCACATTCGGCCATATGTTCTAACTGAATGGCCAACTGTATTTGACGTTGGTGTAAAGAGTTCCACCTGCGTTGTCGGAGAACGTACGCTTGGTTGTTCGTCAGAGGACGTGGATACAACATGACGGTGCACCGCCTCACTTTAGTGTGGGTGTCCGCAACCATGTTGTTGTTGTTGTTGTTGTTGTGGTCTTCAGTCCAGAGACTGGTTTGATGCAGCTCTCCATGCTATTCTATCCTATGCAAACTTCTTCATCTTCTAGTACCTATTGCAACCTACATCCTTCTGAATCTGTTTAGTGTATGCATCTCTTGGTCTCCCTCTACGATAATTATCCTCCAATCTGCCCTCCAATACTAAATTGGTGTTCCGTTGATGCCTCAGAATATGTCCTACCAAGCGATCCCTTCTCCCAGTCAAGTTGTGCCATAAATTTCTCTTGTCCCCAATTCTATTCAATACCTCCTCATTAGTTATGTGATCTATCCACCTAATCTTCAGCATTCTTCTGTAGCACCACATTTCATAAGATTCAATTCTCTCGTTGTCTAAACTATTTATCGTCCATGTTTCACTTCCATACATGGCTACACTCCATACAAATACTTTCGGAAACGACTTCCTGACACGTAAATCTATACTCGATGTTAACAAATTTCTCTTCATCAGAAACACTTTCCTTGCCATTGCCAGTCTACATTTGATATCTTCTCTACTTCGACCATCATCAGTTATTTTGCTCCCCAAGTAGCAAAACTCATTTACTACTTAAAGCGTCTCATTTCCTAATCTAATTCCCTCAGCATCATCCGATTTAATTCGACTACATTCCATTATCCTCGTTTTGCTTTTGTTGATGATCATCTTATATACTCCTTTCAAGACACTGTCCATTCTGTTCAGATGCTCTCCCAGGTCCTTTGCTGTCTCTGAGAGAATCACAATGTCATCGGCGAACCTCAGAGTTTTTATTTCTTATCCATGGATTTTAATTTCTACTCCGAATTTTTCCGCATCCATATCAGTGCTGTATTTCTTACTCGCCGGACTGGAAGGAAGGTCCTATTGTATGGCCTGCGATTTCACATGACCTGAATCTCCTTGTTTATTTCCTATAGGGATGTCTAACGTCACATGTGTATGAGCGCCAGTGGATTCGGAGATGGAATTAGTTGCTAGAATTGTACCTGCCTGAGATGTGATCCGAGACACACCAGGAATATTTGTCAGGGTGCATCAGAATCTTGTTCGCCTACGTCATGCTTGCATTTAGATTGATGGCCCCCACTTTCAGCACATTTCGTAAGATACAGCAAAAATGTTCATTGTGTCTATGATGGTATTTCCGGTTAACGGTAATTAATGTGAATAAATAGGTACACAGTAATGTGGTTTTATTCCTACTATCTGGCTTCTCCGACCCCAGGTTCCCTACCTCAAATTGTTCAGTAGAACATTTTTGAAGGTTCTTACGAAAATACCGCGTATATTGTGAAAAGTAATTGTCCTATAACACTCTCTTTGGGCAATCCCGAATTTACCTTTGCATTTGAAGATTTCTATTCGTTGAGAATGCCGTGCTGTTTACTGTCTGATAGAAACTCTTCACTCCAGTACGCCCGTATTTCGTTCATTCGCCGACAGTGCAGTCGGTCTTCCGGAGGTAAGGGAGCATAACCCCAGCGTGTACGCCTATACCTGCCTCGTTGATAAACAGAGCGAGTTCTGCGTTCGAAGCTAGACGCCGCACGTCTATTTACAAAACTGCAAGAGATGTCTCTCAGGACAGAAGCTACCGATATTCCCGACACCCCGGCGTTTCTATCCCGTAGACATCGTGCAGATATAATTAGGCACGTAGTGGCCCTGAGAGGGGGCAAGCAGAAATTTTTATCTCCCTCTATATGTGAATGGAACCGCTTAAAAAGTACTCTTTGGCGCGAATTTCACACTGATTCACAAAAGTACAGCTGTAGGTGAAGAGCTCTAGATTTTCAGTAGGAGTAAATCGTGCGTCTAATGGAGGCAGCGGACAGCTGAGTAACGTTAAAGGCATGTACTTAATGCTGTGCGCGCGCCTCACTTGTTTGGGACCGTAATTCCTCATTCGTGTGACATCGCTGTTTAAGTTCGTCGTTCGTACCGGCGGAATTCTTCGGCCTCGCTCCACGTTGCCAGCGCTTGAAATTCCGCTGTCAGGCGGCGGAGCAGCTGTTTGATCTTCGGTCCACTGCCCGCGCGCGACTTTTCGACGGCCGCGCGCCAAGTTGGCCGTTTGCTTTTTCTCAGCGCCGGCGGTTTCTCCCAAAGTTTGTCTGCGGCTCCAACGTTTGGCGAGAGACGGTACCTGTGTTTCATTTGGATATGAAGCGCAAAAGCTGCTCGTGCAACGCTAGGGAGAGAGTCCTTAATATTACAGCAGAGTCGATAGAGATTTTTCTTTTACGTGCAGTACACACTCACAAGAGGAGGTCATGACATTGGGATCACAGATTTGCTTCAGACTTCGTACACCTTTAGTCGGCCATTAAAACATCGT
The DNA here is from genome assembly GCF_021461395.2 of Schistocerca americana. Taxonomy (NCBI): domain Eukaryota; kingdom Metazoa; phylum Arthropoda; class Insecta; order Orthoptera; family Acrididae; genus Schistocerca; species Schistocerca americana. The sequence continues at coordinate 156,805,299 of NC_060128.1, read as the reverse complement.
AATATGCAAGTAGTAAGGTGCACTATTCTGCCAAATTCCGAAAAAATCGCAAGAGAAGATTTACGTATCTGTTATGTACATGATATATTTGTGATAGACAGAGAGGTCGTAACGTTAGAAGTGCATGGAGTTGTGGGAGGACGAATGGCTGGCGGTGACGGCCAATAAACTGCGGTCGGTAAAGTCAACCACTCGGCCGTGGCGCTCCTCCTGCCGGTTGCTCAGGCGGGAAGAGGTGGCCCTCACACGTCTTCGGATCGGGCACTGTCCTCTCACACATGGCTTTTTATTACGGCGGGAGGATTCCCCGTTTTGTGATGCTTGTGGTGTGCACATCTCTGTCCGGCACATTTTAACAGACTGCATTTTATACCGTGATGCACGGGCAGAAGCACAAGTTGATGGGGATCTGCCTTCTGTTTTAGCTAATGATGAGTCGTGTGTGTCTAGGGTTTTTAAGTTTTGTGACGTGTCTGGACTCTGGCCTCAACTTTCAGGCTGGAGGTTTTAGTGTATTGCAGAGTGGCTGTTCCTCCCCTTTTTTCTTTGTGGTCAGCCAGCCACTTCCATCTGCTACATTGTTTTAGCTCCCTCTATCATTTTCTTCCTGTGTTGTCCATGTTTTACTGTTGACACCCTGCTTCATCCCACGCTTCGGTGTGGATGAGCACATATTTTTCAACGATTGTTACCCGTGTTTTATGTTCCGTTTTATATTTCTGTTCTGGGATTTTTCTTGACACCCGTCTCCCTATGTTACTGAACGTGCGCTGAAGACCTTGCTGTCGTGCGCCCAAAAAACCCCTCTACTACTACTACTACGTAACGGTAGAACACTGTAGCGAAATGCACTAAGACCTGCAGAAGACCGACGCTTACTCAGGGTTTGGCAGTCGGCCCTCAACATAAAGCAAATGTAACGTATTCTGCATCAGTAGGCAAAGGACCCAGGCGTGCGGAGTTGCCGCGTGGTTAGAGGCGCTATGTCACGGATTATGCGGAACCCTCACGCCAGAGCTGCGAGTCCTCCCCTCGGGCATGGGTGTGTTTCCAGAATGAGATTTTCACTCTGCAGCGGAGTGTTCGCTGATATGACACTTCCTGGCAGATTAAAACTGTGTGCCGGACCGAGACTCGAACTCGGCACCTTTGCCTTTCGCGGGCAAGTGCTCTACCATCTGAGCTACCCAAACACGACTCACCCCCCGTCCTCACAGCTTTACTTCTGCCAGTGTGGTGTGTGTGTTGTTCTTAGCGTAAGTTAGTAACGTAGTGTGTAAATCTAGGGACCGATGACCTCAGCAGTTTGGTCCCTTACGAATTCACACACACGCACACGCACACGCACGCACCACGTACACACACACACACACACACACACACACACACACACACACACACACACACACACACACACACTACCATCACAAGAGTGCAGAATAATCACTCAAAGTAGTCTCGTCCATAAAATACCAGAGAGAATGCGTAAGGAGCGATTTAAACCGGAACATAAAACGAATCCTGGGTAAGACAGATGCCAGACTGAGATGCATTGAAAGAATCCTCGCGTAATGTAGTCCACGCACAAAGGCAGCAGCTCACAAAACATCCGTTCGATCTGTACTCGAATATTGGTTGTTAGTCTAGGTTCCGTACCAGACAGGACCGATAAAGGAAGTAGAGCCGAACCAAAGAAGAGCGGCGAGCTTCGTTACACCGTGGAAGGCGCCACGAGGATGCTGAGACGACCTCAGCGGCAGACGCTGCAAGAGTGACGTTCTGCATCACGATGTGATTTCCTGTTAAGAGAGATCCGAGCTCACACGGAGGTTTGCAAGCAAAAGTTCCTCCCGCGAACCACTCTCGATTGGAGCAGCGAAGGAGGCAAGAGAGAGATCGCACACAATCTACCCTCCACAGCACACGGTGCGATGGCTTGCCGGGGATAGACGCAGATGTAAATGGAGTGGTCTTCAACTGTCAGAGAGACAGTCAAAAGTTCTGTCGATGGCGATCAATTTAGAATGCATTGAAAGAATCCTCGCGTAATGTAGTCCACGCACAAAGGCAGCAGCTCACAAAACATTCGTTCGATCTATACTCGAATATTGGTTGTTAGTCTAGGTTCCGTACCAGACAGGACCGATAAAGGAAGTGGATGATGATATAAGAGCGCTGTAGCTTAGGGTAAGTATTTATGTAAGCGGCCACGGAAGACTTCATAAGACGAACTATGTGGTTCCCTGAGTAACGGGGATAGCTCTATAGGAAATGTAAGTAATGAAAGAGTCGTATCAGCTGAATTATAGCTACTGATAACAGGTGTCGATGGTGCCAGTTCAGGGCCGCGTGGGATTAGCCGAGCGGTCTAATGGCGCTGCAGTCATGGACTGTGCGGCTGGTCCCGGCGGAGGTTCGAGTCCTCCCTCGGGCATGGGTGTGTGTGTTTGCCCTTAGGATAATTTAGGTTAAGTAGTGTGTAAGCTTAGGGACTGATGACCTTAGCAGTTAAGTCCCATAAGATTTCACACACATTTGAAAACACATAGTACCTGTTCAGAGAGTATTGGCATGTAAATAGCCAATCGCGAGTCCTTTTAAAAACAGTGAATTTCCTAACAATAAGAAAGTACTACAAAGTGTTAATTAATACCTGAATTGGAGAAGCTCCAATGTGCGAAAAATTGAAATATTTTGTGTAGGCAGTCATTGAGAGCTGAAAGCCAGTGGTAACTTTCTCTTTATTTCACAATCTCCTTCAGTCAGTTCGGGACCATAATCTGATCATTCACTGAACGGCCAAAGAAACTGGTGCACCTGTGTAATATCGTGTAGCGCCCGCGCGAGCACGCAGAAGTGCCGCAACACGACGTGGCATAGATTCGACTAATGTCTGAAGTAGTGAAGTGACTCCTTGAATCCTGCAGGGCTGTCCATAAATCCGTAAGAGTACGAGGGGGAGAAGATCTCTTCTGAACAGCACCGTGCAAGGCATCCCTGACATGCTCAATAATATTCATTTCTGGGGAGCTTGGTGGCCAGCGGAAATGTTTAAACTGAAAAGAGCGTTCCTGCAGCCACTATGTAGCAATTCTCGGCGTGTGGTGTGTCGCACTATCCTGCTGGAATTGCGCGAGTCCCTCGGAACGCTCAATGGACATGAATAGATGTAGGTGAACAGTCACATCTACTCGTATCAGAGGACCCATATCACTGCAACTGCACACGCCCCACACCATTACGGAGCCTCCATCAGCTTGAACAGTTCCCTGCTGACAAATGGTTCAAATGGCTCTAAGCACTATGGGACTTAACATCTGAGGTCATCAGTCCCATACACTTAGAACTACTTAAACCTAACCTAAGGACGTCACACACATCCATGCCGGAGGCAGGATTCGAAACTGCAACCGTAGCAGCCGCGTGGTTCCGGACTGAAGCGCCTAGAACCGCTCGATCACAGCGGCCGGCCCCTGCTGACATGCAAGGTCCATGCAAGGTCCATGGAGGCTGTCTCCATACCCGTACCCGTCAATCTGCTAGAAAAAATGTGAAACGAGACTCGTCCGAGCAGGCGACATGTTTCCAGTCATCAACAGTCCAATGTCGGTGTTGACTGCCGTGCAGTCATCAAGGGTACACGAGTGGACCATCGGCTCCGAAAGCCCATATCTAGATGATGCGTTTAATGGTTCGCACTCTAAACTTGTTGATGTCCCAGCATTGAAACCTGCAGCAATTTCCGGAAGGATTGCACTTCCCTCACGTTGAAGGATTCCCTTCATTCGTCGGTGATCCCGTTTTTGCAAGATCTTTTCCGGCTGCAGCGATGTCGGAGATCTTATGTTGTGCCGGATTCCTGATATTCACGGTACACTCGTGAAATGGCCGTACGGGAAAATCACCACTTCATCGCTACCTAGGAGATGCGGTGCCCATCGCTCGTACGTCGACTATTACACCATTTTCAAACTCACATAAATCTTGTTAATCTGCCATTGTAGCAGCAGTAACCGATCTAAAAAGCGCTTCACACTCGTATTATATAGTCGTTACCGACCACAGCGCCATTACTGTCTGTTTTCATATCTATTTTCTCAATACATATGCCCATACCGGTTTCTTCTGCACTTCATTGTGTATAAGACATAATTAGCTAAGCGCCAATCCAACACTTCTTTCAGATATTGTTAACTTTTCCATGGAATTAAAAAAGGAACTTTGTAGAATTAAACAATGCTTCTCACCACACAGAGGAGGTGTCGAGTCGCAAACAGGCACAATCAAAGGACTGCTAAACACTAAAACTTTCGGAAAGAAGGGTCCCTTTTCGGAAACAGAAAACACACACACATATTCGCTCGTTAACACACACACACACACACACACACACACTCACACACACACACACACACACACACACACACACACAACGCACGCGCGAGGTCGGTGTCTCGGTGTCTCTGGCCGCTGTGAGCCAACTGCAGATGGCGACACATCTCGGTGAATCAGGCGTAAACTGTCGGATCTGCTACTCTCGCATTATTGACTTCCTTTTAGTGCATGCAGTCATGAATGAAATAATTTTCTTGCTAGGACAACACAAAATCGGAACTGTTTCTCGTCAGTTGCCCTGCACAGTAGACCCATAGAAATGGCAGGCGATGCAGGGCTGTGCTTAGGTACTATAGCCTCTTGGGCTGAATGTTTGATGCAGTCCCTACTACTTGAAATTTTGTGATAGCTATGGTTCAAATGGCTCTGAGCACTATGGGACTTACCTTCTGAGGTCATCTGTCCCCTAGAACATAGAACCGCTTAAACCTAACTAACCTGACATCATACACATCGATGCCCGAGGCAGGATTCGAACCTGCGACCGTAGCGGTCGCGCGGTTCCAGATTGAAGCGCTTAGAACCGCTCGGCCACTCCGGCCGGCCGAAATTTTGTGATGATTAATCTCAAAAATAGCATTTCATAGAAATTAGTATTAATGCGCCATTTGAGGTTTATTATTTAATCAAATAAAATTTTACTATGTAATTTGATATTTAACGAACACGTAATGCCAAAAGAAAAAGAATTTTAATTGAGCGCTTCCGCTTTTAAATAATTGTTTCTTCTATGGCGAATAGTTTATATTTTATAGCAGTCGATAATTATAAAGTGCAGAGAAAAAAGTAAAGAAGTATTATTCCTGTAAAAGCTCAACTTCGCCTTTTAATCGTCATCAGCTTACACTGAAGGTATCATCGTTAACAGCGGTTCTAGGATTTGCGCTAAAGCCGTTATAATGTTTTAATATGGATTAGAAATACTGTGATTTGTTTCGAAATGGTGGTAGTAAACGAGGGCAAGCTGAAAAGTAATGCCTCAGAATTGTTTATGTGAAAGCTGTTCTAGCTTTTGAAATAAAGGAAACGTCTTTATTGTGCAAGTCTGTATATTTATTTCTGAACATAGTCATCCTGGCGAAGAACACATTTCTCACGACAGACCATTTCGTTGGTACCGCCGCTGTATAATGTTTGACTTTCATGACAGAGTCGCAATCCCACCACTGGTCGCTCCGCTTCATCAGTGTCAAAGTGAAGTCCTCGAAGGTGTTCTTTTATTTTTCCTTTATTGAATTTCAGTTCCCCATCCGGGGCGGGCTGGCAGCAGCATATGCGCTGCTCTTCAGCCAAAAGACAATAATGCTACAAAAGAAAACATTCAAAATTACAAAGGAGAAAATATGGTGGACAAAAATACAGAGAAATGGGGAACAGAATGGGCGAGAACAGACAAAAAGGGGACGACTGTGAAATGGAGACAAAAACCTTAACAAGTATGGAGCACAAAAAACTTCACACTGGGACAATTAAAAGAACACAGGCGAAGTATGGCTACAGCATAAAAGTATCAATGGACGGCGTAGCACAGTAACGCTATGTACAAGTCCAGCACACAATTAAAATCACAGCTCGACACAGGAGAACAGCACCAAACACAACACTGACATAGCACACTGATGATTATGAGCAAAACGGAGGATCTTCCAGGCACAAGGAGGTGAGGGAGAAGGGAAGAAGGGAGAGAGGGGAAGAGAGTTGGGAAGACGGGCGGGGGCCGCGCCGTAGAGGGCTGGGGACGGAAGGACGTGGGAGGGAAAGAGGCGAGGATGGGGTGCATTGACTCAGTGGGGGGTGGGGGGAAGGAGGAGGAAAATCTGCTCTGGGTGAAGGAGAGGGAAAAGCGGGCCTTGACGAGGCGGGGGGGGGGGGGGGGGGGGGGAACAAGGCCAGGTTACAGTTGGAAGGAAGGGTATATGTCAAAGCAAGTTTCAACATCCAGGACGGGGAGGTGCTGGAAAATGCCCTGGTGAAGGAGGGTGTGGAGGTGGAGAGAGGGAGGGATATAGCGATAGAGGCGCGACAATGGGCGGGAGGTGGAGAGGAAGAAGGAAACCAGGGAGGGGGGGGGGGATCAAGCCTGTGGACAGTGTAAAGGATGCGGAGATGTTGGAGGAAAAGAAGGAGTTGGGGGGAAGGGGATGAGGTCGTACAGGAGCCGTGTGGGGGAAGGAAGGCAGATGCAGAAGGCAAGGCGAAATGTGTGGCGTTCTAGGTTTTGGAGGGTCTTGTAAAATCAAGGGGATGCGGAGATCCAGGCAGTGATGGATTTGTAGGTGTTGATGATGGTGGAAGGATGCAATCCCCATGTCCGGCCAGTCAGGAGGCATAGGTGGGAATGGGCTTTCTGCTGGATGGTCATGAGGTGAGGGGCCCAGCTTAGGTGCCGGTTGAGGGTGAGGCCAAGGTATCTCAGGGCGGGAGTGAGCTGGATGGGATGACCATAATAGGTGAGGTAAAATTCATAGAGGTGAAAGGAGCGGGTGGTGCGGCCTATGAAGATTGCCTGGGTTTTAGAGGGGTTGACACGAAGGAACCACTGGTTACACCAAGTGGTGAACTGGCCAAGGTGAGTTTGGAGGGTGCATTGGGACAGTTGACAGGTAGGATAGAGAGTCAGGAAGGCGGTGTCATCAGGATATTGGAGAAGGTGGACAGATGAGGATGGCTTGGGCATATCAGCTGTGCACAAGAGATAAAGGAGAGGGGGACGCCAGCAGTGGGATAAAAGATACGGGAGTTGGTGTTGTGGAGGGTGACACAGGAAGGACGGCGCGCGAGGAACGAAAGGTGTTCAAGTGTGATTCTTGAAGTCTTCCCGGCGCGCTGAACATTCTACGAGTTTTCGCGATTGGACACGGATCATATTGACTTCTTGCCACAACATTTCAGCTGGAAACCGTTCAGCCATCTCCACGTGTCCGCTACTGGAGACTATTAGCACACTGTGTCGACTTTACAGCAAAAATTTCCGCAGAGAAGTATATGCATTTGCGGCCATCACAGGAGCGTCCTCTATCGAAATCCGCGCCCTCTACAAGTACTGTTCCATCTGCGGCGCGCAGTCGCAAGCGTAAAGGTGAAACTGCGTGTCCGCCCTCTGTCGGAACACAGGCGAGTAATGTTTTTCCAAATGTGACAAAATGCTCCGCGCTACAACATGTCATGTGCCTAGGAACAAATATTTTACTGAAATTTAAAACCGTAGAAAATGCCGAACGGCGAAGTCTAGTACACATTGCTTCATGTGATTCTAAAATCGGTCACTGGATAGTAACACAGAGGACTAAACATCACATGTTCTACATCAACCATCCTCAAGTGAATATGGATTTCTTCAACTTCAAAACCTGGAGCATCCATGTCCGGCCACAGGAAGTAATTATTTTATAATCGGTCCTGACTGGGATGGAGTGAGGTACGGAACAAATCTGCTATCCACGAAATGAATAAACTTCAAACTGTCAAAATGTCGTTAGGCGTTATTTTAGAAGTCCTAGCGGTTTTGTCAGGTCAAGTGCCACGAGTCAGAATGGATACCATCGGAAATTTGGTGTGACCTTCGACGTGTCAGTTCTGACAATTTACACTGTCTGTTCACTGAAACCGACGAAAAAGTCCATACAAAATAGTTATGCATACGTAAATTATGATTATAAGAGAATCCGCGTCACACTGTTTAACAAATCTACATCTACCTGATTACTCTGCTATTCACAATAAATTGCCTGGCAGAGGGTTCAATGAACCACCTTCAAGCTGTCTCTCTACCGATCCACTCTCGAACAGCGCGCGGGAAAAACGAGCAGTTAAATTTTTCCGTGCGAGCTCTGATTTCTCTTATTTTATCGTGATGATCATTTCTCCCTATGTAGGTGGGTGTCAACAGAATGTTTTCGCAATCGGAGGAGAAAACTAGTGATTGAAATTTCATGAGAAGATCCCGTCGCAACGATAAATGCTTTTGTTTTAAATGATTGACACTCCAATTCACGTACCATGTTTGTGGCACTATCTCCCCTACGTCGCGATAATACAAAACGAGCTACCCTTCTTTGTCCTTTTTCGATGTCATCCGACAGTCCCATCTGACACAGGTCCCACACCGCACAGCAATACTCCAGAATAGGGCGGACAAGCTTGGTGTAAGCAGTCTCGTTAGTGGACCTGTTGCACCTTCTAAGTGTTCTGCCAATGAAACGAAGTCTTTGGTTGGCTCTACGCACAACATTATCTATGTGAGCGTTCCAATTTAGGGTATTTGTAATTGTAATCCCTAAGTATTTAGTTGAATTTACGGCCCTCAGATTTGTGTGACTTATCGCTTAATCGAAATGTAGCGGATTTCTTGTAGGACTCATGTGAATAACTTCACACTTTTCTTTATTCGGGATCAATTGCCACTTTTCGCACCATACAGATATCTAAATCATTTTGCAATTCGTTTTGGTTATATGATGACTTTACAAGACGGTAAATGACAGCATTATTTGCAAACAATCTAGGATGGCTGCTGAGATTGTCTCCTATGTCGTTAATATAGATCAGGAACAATAGAGGGCCTATAACACTTCCTTGGGGAACACCGGATATTATTTGTGTTTTAATCGATGACTTTCCGTCTATTACTATGAACTGTGACCTTTCTGACAGGAAATCACGAATCCAGTGGCACAACTGAGGCGATATTCCAAGGGCACGCAGTTTGTTTAGAAGACGCTTGTGAGGAACGGTGTCGAAAGCCTTCCAGAAATCTAAAAATATGAACTTTTTACTCTAAAATTTTTGTAGTGCGGTCATAGACTGTGGTCTAGTAGCTTGTGCGTAAATTGTGGCACCGACGAGCGGTTCGTAACAGCACGACACACACACACACACACACACACACACACACACACACACACACACTGTGTTAAGAGAAACGGAAGGAAGTAGGACGAGGAGGAGAGGTAGAGAGAAAGAAAGAGAGAGAGAGAGAAAGATAGAGAGAGAGAGATAGAGAGAGAGAGAAATGACAAAAAGAGGGGGAGAAGCAATGTCAGCGTTAGAGGACAGACCAGTCCACTTTCTCAGCAGGCCAGCTTAACATCGATCCTCAGCGGGATCGATACCTGCGGCGCGTTGTCGACTCCCATGGGAATACCGCCGGTTTCGTGTGGCGTTCCGCAGGTATAAGTAGGGCTAGTTTCACCACGCAGAGACATTCACTTCTCTTCCAGTGTCGTCTCAAGCCACCGAAACTCAGTACTGCTCGTCACAAAGACGACAGTGTTATGAGTGCTAGAAAAAAGCTTTTTTTGGGGTAGGAAATTTACCTCAGACTTGAAGCAGAAATGCCGGCCGCTGTGGTCGAGTGGTTCTAGGCGCTTCTGTCCGGAACCACGCGGCTGCTACGCTCGCAGGTTCGAATCCTGCCTCGGGCATGGATGTGTGTGATGTCCTTAGGTTAGTTAGGTTTAAGTAGTTCTAAGTCTAGGGCACTGATGATCTCAGATGTTAAGTCCCATTGTCCTTAGAGGCATTTGAACCATTTTGGAGCAGAAGTATTAGGTTTACTTTCGAACCTACGACACGGAGTCGATACTCACTCCGAAGATGATGAATGAGGTCCAGTCTAGGAAAGTCACCAGATTTCTTACGATCGAAGCTGCTCTGGTCCTTCATTCGTGGACTCGATAGCACCATTATTCAAAAGGATCGCTTCACAACAATTTCCACGTAGTATGCTGAAATACTTATACATGTATATAAAACGTGCGATGATCAGATCCCGAGACAGAAAAACTGGCCTCATTCCATCACTTTACCTCCACCGCATTTGTCGGTCATGAAAACACAGTCCGCTTCAAGCTTTTCCGCACAGAATAACACCAAGCGGAGACTCATACGCTGCGGTATAAAAGAATTACAACGTAATAATTTTTTAAAAAATCAGATTTCTAGCTGTGATCAGTCACTTATGGATAGCAATGAGTGGTTGTTGTTGTTGTTGTTGTTGTTGTTGTCGTTTGCAAGTTCGAAGACTGACTGGTTTGATGTAACTCTCCACGATAGTCTATGCCGCACAACTCTCTTCATAGCTGCATCCTTCTGAATTTTCTTATTGTATTCAAGCCTTCGTCGCGCTCTCCAATTTTTATCCCTCCCCCCCCCCCCCACCGCCCTCCCCCCCCACCCTCCCCCCGCCCACACACACACTTCCGCCAGTACTAAATTGGTGATCTCTTCATGTTTCAGACCGTGTCTTACCAACCGATTCCTTCTTTTGGTCAAGTTGTGCCACAAATTTCTTTTCTCCCCAATCCTATACAGTACCCCTTCATTAGTTACGTCATCCGCCCATCTAATATTCAACATTCTTCTGTAGCACCACATTTGAGAAGCCTCTATTTTCGTCTTGTCTACTTTATCGCACATGTTTCACTTCCATACATTGCTCCACTCTGTACAAATACTTCCATAAAAGTCTTCCCAACTCTTAAATATATATTCGATGTTAACAAATTCCCCTTTCTTTCAGAAACGCTTTTCTTCCTATTGCCTGTCCACATTTTATATCCTGTTCATCACGGCCATCGTCAGTTATTTTGCTGCCCGAAAAGCAAATCTGATCTACTATTTCTAAAATTTCCTAACGTAATGGCTTAATCACTGCCTGACTAAGTTCGACTACATTCCATAATCCTTGTTTTGCTTTCGTTGATGTTCATTTCATAATCTCTTTTCAAGGCATTGTCCATTCCATTGAACAGCTCTTACAAGTCCTTAGTCGTCTCTGACACAACTGCGATGTCATCAGCAAACTTTAAAGTTATTATTTATTTATTTGTATATTTTTTTGAAATTCCTTCAACAAAATTTTTCCTTCTTTTCCTTCACAACTTGCTCAACGTACTGTTTAAACAACATTTGGGATAGGGTACGACTGTATTGTTACCTTTCATATCTTTCGACTCTTGTAAGGGTCGTTTCGTCTCTTCACTTATTGTAAATAATCTTTCGTCCCCTGCATTTTATCTCCGCTGCCTTCAGAATTTCAAGCAATGTATTTCAGTCAGCAAATTTACATAATCTATAAACGTACGTTTCAATTGCTTCTGTGTATCTTCTAATATAAGTCGCCGGATTAGTACTGCCTTTCGTGTTCCTACAAATCCCCGAGGTCGGCTTATACCAGTTTTTTCATTCTTCTGCAAATAATTTGTGTCAGAATTTTGCATTTCACGGTGTCTTAAACTGATGATTCTGCAAAGTTCAACACCTGTCAGCACATGCCTTATTTGGAATTGGAAGTAAGATTAATATAAGTACTGATTTTGTAAATTAACAGCAGGTCTTCATTAAAAGCTTTATTATGCTTGTAAACCAGTTGACTCGTTCAACACCATAATGAGATTTCGAGAATATAATAACGGATCCACGGTGACGCATGAAATGCTGACATAGTTAATATTTCACGGGTGGTTGAAATTATGAAAAGTAATGATGTAACACGTGTTAGCACGTAAAGGAAAATTATTTGGCATTTGATTAGCAATGTTTAACAGTATTCTCTATTCAGATAATGAAACAGTTTTCGTTTCTTCCAAACTGAACCATGTGGATTGTTAGGATCTTTCCAAGTATACGGAGATCATTTCAGTGACCGAAAGCATACCAAAGTTTGCATTGAAATTTATCTTATAAAGGAGCCACAGAGATTTTGTAAAATTAGGTGGGTTCACCTCCCACCACAGAAAAATATTCGGCATTTTGTGTAATGTCTTCTTTTGATGACTAAAAACGGTGATACAGATTAGATAGCACTTAATTTTTTTAAATTTTTTTCAGTCGTAAGAAGAAAAATTCAGTTTAGATGAGGTGGATGGGATCAGTATTTAAGAAAAAGGCCGAACTGTTTATTGCGTAACTCAAAGATAATATTCAAATAAGCGACAGTTTTTGCCGGCCGGAGCGGCCGAGCGGTTCTAGGTGCTACAGTCTGGAACCGCGCGACCGTTACGGACCGTTACGTTAAGTCCCATAGTGCTCAGAGCCATTTTTCAAGCGACAGTTTTGAGTGGATTTAATTTACCAACTTTTATTTAATAGTTAATGATTTCATTATAAGCATTCCAAATGCCTTTGAGCGTCATGTATTTTCCACCGTGTTTTAAGTGTGACAGGATCTCTAATGTTGTCAGCACCGTGGATGACAGGTCTGAAGCACCACTATAAGAATGACCGCTGACGATGTCGCCGTTGTGGAGGCGTAGTAACTGGAGAACTTCTACCAGAAGCCACATGTGGTGTGGGTGTGCGGATTACACTGATGTTAATTCTATCACTCAGGTCATATAAAACAATAGATTACCCCATTAAGCTAACAGGCTACTTGAGAAATCAGCGGCCGCACACATTGGACGCATTATCTGATAACACCCGGATCTCGTCAGGGGCCTCGAGTACTGCTTATGGTCGGAGGACCCCCGTATTTCAATTGTATAATGCTTGCTGAATGACAGATTTTGGTCTGGTAAACATATGATTTATTGAAACAATATGCAATTTACTCTGAACACTCTGACACCGAGATTACACATGATGAAAAAAATAAATGGGTATTGTGGTCTTCACCAGTACAATGCTGGACAATACTGGTTGAAACGATGTCAAGACACATATAGGTCAAAACGTTTTCAGCGTAAATTGTAAAACTTTATGCGCTACTGGCCATTAAAATTCCGACAACACCAAGATGACGTGCTACAGAGTCGAAATTTAACCGACAGGAAGAAGATGCTATGATATCCAAATTATTAGCTTTTCAGAACATTCACACAAGGTTGGCGCCGGTGGCGACACCTACAACGTGCTGACATGAGTAAAGTTTCCAACCGATTTCTCATACACAAGCAGCAGTTGACCGGCGTTGCCTGGTGAAACGTTGTTGTGAAGCCTCGTGTAAGGAGGAGAAATGCGTACCGTCATGTTTCCGACTTTGCTAAAGGTCGGATTGTAGCCTATCACGATTGCGGTTTATCGTATCGTGACATTGTTGCTCGCGTTGGTCGAGATCCAATGACTGTTAGCAGAATATGGAATCGGTGGGTTCAGGAGGGTAATACGGAACGCCCTAATGGATCGCGACGGCCTCGTATCACTAGCAGTCGAGATGACAGGCATCTTATCCGCATGGCTGTAACGGATCGTGCAGCCACGTCTCGATCCCTGAGTCAGCAGTTTGCAAGACAACAACCGTCTGCACCAACAGTTCGACGACGCTGCATGACAGACAGGAGCGCCTGCGATGGTGTACTCAACGACGAACCTGGATGCACGAATGGCAAAACATCATTTTTTTGGATGAATCAAGGTTCTGTTTACAGCATCATATGGTCACATCCGTGTTTGGCGACATCGCGGTGAATGCACATTGGAAGCGTGTATGCGTCATCGCCATACTGGCGTATCACCTGGCGTGATGGTGTGGGGTGCCACTGGTTACACGTCTCGGTCTCCTCTTGTTCGCATTGACGGCACTTTCAACAGTAGACGTTACATTTCAGACGTGTTACGACCCGTGGCTCTACCCTTCATTCGATCCCTGCGAAACCCTACATTTCTGCAGGATAATGCACGACCACATGTTGCAGGTCCTGTACGGACCTTTCTGGATAGAGAAAATGTTCGACTGCTGCCCTGGCCAGCACATTCTCCGGATCTTTTACGAATTGAAAACGTCTGGTCAATGGTGGTCGAGCAACTGGCTCGTCACAATACGCCAGTCACTACCCTTGATGAACTGTCGTATGGTGTTGAAGCTGCATGGGCAGATGTACCTGTACACGCCATTCAAGCTCTGTTTGACTCAATGCCCAGGCGTATCAAGGCCGTTATTACGACCAGAGGTAGTTGTCCTGGGTACTGATTTCTCAAGATTTATGTACCCCAATTGCGTGAAAATGTAATCGCATGTCAGTTCTAGTATAACATATTTGTCCAATGAATGGCCGTTTATCATCTGCATTTCTTCTTGGTGTAGCAATTTTAATGGACAGTAGTGTAAGTATATGGAAAAGAAGAGTATGAATCCAAACAAGCCACACAACGGATCAATAAATAAAGGAAGGAATAGAAAGCATCGTCACCAGGCGGGGGAACTCCAATGAATTAATTCAGTAATGAAACGAAACGTCAGTGGTTGTGGGAAAAGATCTCCTTTGGAACAAGACTCGGATTATAGAAAACATGCGTACTGGTGTATGAAGCGCGCAGGTGAAATTATGAAAACTGAAAGTCGACAAACGGGAATGAACTACTCTCCCTTCATTATATGTCCATCGTCGGGACGGGAGCGCTCACTGCTGCTGCGGCCTTGCCGTCACTGCGGCTGAGATGTCTGCAGACGAGTCAACGTACGCAGCGCCGCAGTGGCTGCTCACTGCTGCTGGCATGGGCCGATGTGGTGTGACGGCGAGTGGCGGATCTCATCAACTTCCTGACTACAGACCGCCGATGCCAGTATGTTCACAGCAAAATTTCGACAACTTGGCAAAAGGCCGAAGTTAAGAAAAACGCAAGCAAGCGCGGAACCCCAAACATGACGAGCATCTGCATGAGGCTGCGATGTATTAGTGCTGCGTAGATTCGTAGGGTCTTTTTTTGCATGTTAGTATTCCGGTTGCTATAGGAAGCCGCCTGGTAGGATTTTGTGCAGAGCATAACTTAATCATAGCTAACACTTTGTTCAAGAATCATGAAAGAAGGTTGTCTACATGGAAGAACCCTCGAGATACTAAGACGTATCAGATAGATTATATAATGGTAAGACAGAGATTTAGGAACAAGGTTTTAAATTGTAAGACATTTCCAGGGGCAGATGTGGACTCTGACCACAATCTATTGGTTATATACGTTAAAACTGAACAAACTGCAAAAAGTTGAGAATTTAAGGAGATTGGACCTGGATAAACTGAAAGAACCAGAGGTTTTACAGAGTTTCAGGGGGAGCATAAGGGAACGATTGACTGGAATGGGGGAAAGAAATATAGTAGAAGAAGAATGGGTAGCTTTGAGGGATGAAACAGTGAAGGCAGTAGAGGATCAAATAGGTAAAAAGACGAGGGCTAGTAGAAATCCTTGGGTAACAGAAGAAATATTAATTTAATTGATGAAAAGAGAAAATATAAAAATACAGTAAATGAAGCAGGCAAAAAGGAATACAAACGTCTCAAAAATGAGATCGACAGGAAATGCAAAATGACTAAGCAGCGATGGCTAGAGGACAAATGTAAGGATGTAGAGGCATATCTCAGTAGGGGTAAGATAGATACTGCCTACAGGAAAATTAAAGAGACCTTTGGAGTAAAGAGAACCACTTGCATGAATATCGAGAGCTCAGATGGAAACCCAGTTCTAAGCAAAGAAGGGAAAGCAGCAAGGTGGAAGGAGTATAAAGAGGGTCTAGACAAGGGCGATGTACTTGAGAACAATATTATGGAAATGGAAGAGGATGCAGATGAAGGTGAAATGGGACATATGATACTGCGTGAAGAGTTTGACAGAGCAGTGAAAGACCTGAGTCGGAACAAGGCCCCAGAGGTAGACAACATTCCATTAGAACTACTGACAGCCTTGGGAGAGCCAGTCCTGACAAAACTCTACCATCTGGTGAGCAAGATGTATGAGACAGGCGAAATACCCTCAGAAGAATATTATAATTCCAATCCCAAAGAAAGCAGGTGTTGACAGATGTGAAAATTACCGAACTATCAGTTTAATAAGTCACAGCTGCAAAATGCTAACGCGAATTCTTTACAGACGAATGAAAAAACTGGTAGAAGCGGACCTCGGGGAAGATCAGTTTGGATTCCGTAGAAATGTTGGAACACGTGAGGCAATACTGACCCTACGACTTATCTTAGAAAATAGATTAAGGAAAGGCAAACCTACGTTTCTAGCATTTGTTGAGAAAGCTTTTGATAATTTTGAGTGGAATATTCTCTTTCAAATTCTAAAAGGTGGCAGGGGTAAAATACAGGGAGCGAAAGGCTATTTACAATTTGTACAGAAACCAGATGGTAGTTATAAGAGCCGAGGGACATCAAAGGGAAGCAGTGGTTCGGAAGGGAGTGAGACAGGTTTGTAGCCTCTCCCCGATGTTATTCAATCTGTATATTGAGCAAGCAGTAAAGGAAACAAAAGAAAAATTCGGAGTAGGAATTCATATCCATGGAGAAGGAATAAAATCTTTGAGCTTCGCCGATGATATTGTAATTCTGTCAGAGACAGCAAAGGACTTGGAAGAGCAGTTGAATGGAATGGACAGTATCTTGAAAGGAGGATATAAGATGAACATCAACAAAAGCAAAACAAGGATAATGGAATGTAGTCTAATTAAGTCGGGTGATGCGGAGGGAATTAGATTAGGAAATGAGGCACTTAAAGTAGTAAAGAATTTTTGCTATTTGGGGAGCAAAATAACTGATGATGGTCGAAGTAGAGAGGATATAAAATGTAGACTGGCAATGGCAAGGAAAGCGTTTCTGAAGAAGAGAAATTTGTTAACATCGAGTATAGATTTAAGTGTCAGGAAGTCGTTTCTGAAAGTATTTGTATGGAGTGTAGCCATGTATGGAAGTGAAACATGGACAATAAATAGTTCGGACAAGAAGAGGCTAGAAGCTTTCGAAATGTGGTGCTACAGAAGAATGCTGAAGATTAGATGGGTAGATCACATAACTAATGAGGAGGTATTGAACAGAATTGGGGAGGTATTTGTGGCACAACTTGACTAGAAGAAGGGATCGGTTGGTAGGACATGTTCTGAGGCATCAAGGGATCGCATATTTAGCATTGGAGGGCAGCGTGGAGGGTAAAAATCATAGAGGAAGACCAAGAGATGAATACACTAAACAGATTCAGAAGGATGTAGGTTGCAGTAGGTACTGAGAGTTGAAGAAGCTTGCACAGGATAGACTAGCATGGAGAGCTGCATCAAACCAGTCTCTGGACTGAAGACCACAACAACAACAGTCCACTGATGCTATCTGAGCCTACATATCGTCATTCTGTCATTTGGAGATAATGAGTGGAAGTGTGAACGCTAAAAAACGCAGTGCCAAGTGGAGAAATCGGGATATTTCCGACATATTCTTCTGTCTGAGTTTAGTTTAGGGGCGACAGCAGCGGAGACTGCCAGAAACATTTGCGCTGTGTATGGGGACAATGCAGTTGAACAGAGCATGGCAAGGAAATGATTTTCTCAGGAGGATCGTTTTGGCGTTAGCGACTCTCCGCGTTCAGGGAGACATTCGGGGTCTGACGAAGATGATTTAAACGCATCAATCCACAATGATTCAAGTCAGTGTACTCAAGAATAGCGTCCGCAGCTCGTGCTCACGCGGTCGCGTACTCGCTTCCCGAGTACGGGGTCCCGGGTTCGATTCCCGGGGGTCAGGGATTTTTACCTGCCTTGAGATGACTGGATGTTTGTGCTGTCATCATCATTTCATCATCATTCATGAAAGTGGCGGGACTGGGCTCAGAAAAGGTTGGGAATTTGTATGGGCGCTGCTAACGGTGCAGTTGAACTCCCCACAAACCAAACATCATCATCATCATCGAGAATAGCCAAATGTGATGAACTGTCATTATCCCACCATCATCCGACATTTGCATGCAAAGGGTAAGGTTCAAAAATCGGGCGTATGTGTATCGTATGCTCAAATCCAAAATCACAAAAATCAGCGGGTGCTCGTATACGCATCTTTGCTTGCACGTCGTTAATTGGCTCTTGAACAACACCGACCTTTCCTACCCCGTATCGTCATTGGCGACGAGAAACGGTGTCTTTATGCTAACGTAAGGAAAAGAAAGAAATGGCTGAGCCCAAACAAAGCAGCAACTCCACGCACAAAGACTTGCACGAATCTAGAAAAGATAACGTTAAGGTCCTCTGCTTTTTACGATTTACATAAACGATGTGGTTGATGGTATTGACAGTGGCCTTAGACTGTTTGCCGATGATGCTGTAGTGTACAGGAAAGTAGTATCACACGAAAGTTGTGAACAAATCAATGAGGATTTGCAGAAAATAAATGCGTGGTTTAATGACTGGCAGTTATCTCTCAACATTAGTAAGTGTAACCTACTGCGTTTAACAAGGTGAAAATCCTCATTAATGTATGAGTACAAAATAAATGAACAGTCTTTGAAAGCGGTAACATCCGTCAAGTATCTGGATGTGACTGTTCGAAATGATCCCAAATGGAATGATCAGATTACACAAGTAACGGGTAATGCGAACTCTATATTGCGGTATATTGGTGGAATCCAGAAGCGGTGCAGTCCTTCAACAAAGGAAATAGCTTACAATATGTTAGTTCGTCCAGCCTTCGAGTACTGTTCGTCTGTATGGGACCCTTACCAGTTGGGTCTGGTTCAAGAGATGGAGAAGGCCCGAAGAAGAGCGGCAAGATTCGTGACTGGTACATTTAGCCATCTCATAGAAAGTTTGAAGTGAGAAACAATTGCAGATAGACGACGCGCTAAACAGAAGGGGCTGCTCACTAAATTCCGAAATCCCATCTTCACCGAGGATGTAGAACATATATTATTACCAGCAACTTTCAAATCGCGTAATAACCATCATTCAAAGATAAGGTAAATAAGAGCTCGTACTGAGGCGTTCAGACAGTCGTTTCTCCCTCGCGCGATCTGCGAGTGTAACAGAGGGGGGGGGGGGGGGGGGGGGGAATATGACTGTGGCGCGAATTGTGCCCTCCTCCACACACCGCTTGGTGGCTAGCGGAGTATATATGTAGATGTAGGTCTGGTGGAACAGCGACGGTGTGGTGTACTACAGACTGCTTCCCCGAAGTGTAACCATCACTGCTGACATTTGTCAACAACTGAGGAGGCTTGCAGACGCAGTCCAAGAACAACAACCAGAAAGACACCGTGAAGTGACGCTATTCCACGACGTCACCCGCCCGCCCTACTTCTACTAGACTGACGCAAAACCCCATACAGGGGTTGGGTTGGGAAGTCATTCCGCTCTTACCTTATACATCTGATCTTGCGCCCTCAGATTTTCAACTTTTCCGCTCCCTATCGAACAACCTTCAAGGAACTTCCTTGCCGAATGAAAATGCGCTCCGAACGAGGCTCGACGAGTTCTCCGCCCGAAAACCACGTGATCTCTACACTCGAATCGAAATGGTACCCCAACGTTGGCAGCCTGTCGTAAATAGTGAAGGACAATATACGCACATCAAAAATAGTTTTTCATCACCTCGATTCCGAGAGTTCCGGAACTTGTACAGAAAATTTGAATATAGATCAACATAAACATCATTTCCGCCCTTTTTATTGCTCATGAAAACCACACATTGCATGTTGTACCACCATGCAGCGAGACCCACATAGGTGGTACACACCAGTACCTCTAATACCAAGTAACACGTCCTCTTGCATTGATTCATGCATCTATACTATCCACAAGTTCATCAAGGCACTGTTGATCCAGATTGTCCCACTACTCAACGGCGATATGACGTAGGTCCCTCAGAGAGGGTGGTCGTCGTCCACAAACAGCCCTGTTCAATCTATCCCAGGAGAACATGCTGGCCACTCTAGTCAAGCGACGTCGTTATCCTGAAGGAAGTCATTCAGAAGATGTGCACGACGGGGGCGCGAATTGTCGTCCGCGAAGACGAATGCCTCGCCAATATGCTGCCGATATGGTTGCTCTATCGGTCGCAGGATGGCATTCACTAATCGTACAGCCGTTACGCTGCCACCCATGACACCAGCGGCGTACGTCGGCCCCACATAATGCCACCCCAAAACAGCTGGAACCTCCACCTTGCTGCAGTCTCTGGAAAGTGCGTCTAAGGCTTTCGGCCTGACCGGGTTGCCTCCAAACACGTGTACGAAGATTGTCTGTTGGAAGGCATAATCGACACTCATCGGTGATGCCAATCTGGAGTGATCCATTCCGCATGTTGTTGGGCCCATCTGTACCGCACTGCATGGTGTCGTGGTTGCAAAGATGAACCTCGCCATCGACGTCGGGAATGAAGTTGCGCATCATGCAGCCTATTGCGCACGGTTTGAGTCGTAACACGACATCCTGTGGTTGCACGAAAAGCATTATTCAATATGGCGGCGTTGCTGTCAGCGTTTCTCCGAGCCATAATCCGTAGGTAGCTGTCATCCACTGCGGTAGTAGGACTTGGGCGGCCTGAGCGAGGTATGTCATCGACAGTTCCTGTCTCTCTGTTTCTCCTCCACGTCCGAACAACATCGCTTTGGTTCACTCCGAGACGCCTGGACACTTCCCTTGTTGAGTCCTTCCTAGCACAAACTAACAAAGCGGAAGTGATTTAAACGCGTTATTTACCGTGTAGGCATGGTTGAACTACAGAAAACACGAGCAGTGTATCTCCTTCTTCGTGGAATGACTGGAACTGATCGGCTGTCGGACCCTCTCCATCTAAAAGGCGCTCCTCATGCGTAATTGTTTATATCTTTGGGCGGGTTTAGTGACATCTCTGAACAGTCAAAGGGACTGTGATACAACATCCACAGTCAACGTGTATCTTCTGGATTTCTGGGAACCAGGGTGATGCAAAACTTTTTCTGGTGTGTTTATTACTGACGACTGAAGTCTCTGTTATGTGAATCTGTGTTTATAAAACTTTTCAACAAACGCACCGAATTTATGGATCAATATAACAAATTTTGATAGGTTCCCTTCGTACCTCGGAAGGCACCTGGCAGTGAGTTTGCAAGGGCTTAACTAACCCTCCAATAAGGGATCTGGAAGTCCGTTCACTAGCTATCGTCACGTAAATGATGTATCTGCCAGCTACTTTCGCTGACATGAAACTTGCTGGCAGATTAAAACTGTGTGCCGGACCGAGACCCGAACTCGGGACCTTTGCCTTTCGCGGGTTCGCAGAAGACTCTGTGCAGTTTGGAAGGTACTGGCAGAAGTGAAGCTGTGAGGACGGGTTGTGAGTCGTGCTTGGGTAACTCAGATGGTGGAGCACTTGCGCGCGAAAGGAAAAGCTCCCGAGTTCGAGTTGCGGTCCGGCACACAGTTTTAATCTGCCAGGAAGTTTCATATCAGCGCACACTCCGCTGCAGAGTGGAAATCTCATTGTAATGACTTTCGCGTTTGTGGAATCGAGATCCGAGTGTCGCCCTGTTCCTACGGTCAGACTTGTTTGTCGGAAAATTGTGAAAATTTTGTGGAGTTTCGCAAAAAAGGACAGGGTTTGCAAAATCGCAGACCACGTGGTACCTTATACATAGCTTGAGGAAACGGTGTCTGAAGCGGAATAGCGGGGATAGCACAGGACTCCACCAGAAGTTTGGCAACAAGCAGAGTTCTAACCCCTCCCACCACTGGTTTCCCGTTCTGCTGTAGACGACACCAGTCGACCGTTTCCTCGCTCATGTTTGAGGTACCTGCAGGATAATGCCTGAACGGCTTGCTCGGCTGTTTGCTGTCTGCTAGCATGAAACCTGCACTTTGAGTTACAGTGCGATCCCAGAGAGTGTGCGGAACGTTCCATCTGCTTCTGCCCGCAGCAGAGTTCCATTGGCCAGATACATTAGAGAGAGATACTACTACAAGAATGAAATATTGGTTCAGGTACACAGAGATAAGTTATTTGCATTGCTACAAGCTACGCCCTAACGACTCAGGCAATTAGAGCACCAAAGAAGAGAGAAGTCTACAAAGAAAAACCAAATCGGAGAGTAAATGCCGCAAGAGACACTAGCATGCACGTTCAGTATGCAAATAAATTAAAATGTGAGGATAAGACGTGAAAGAAGCCGCCTCTGCCTCACAATTCTTCTCGCCTCTGCACCCACAGTCAACATCTATCTTCAGGAGTTCTGGGAACTGGGGTGATGCTAAAGTTTTTTTGATGCGTGTGTGTTCCAGAATCCTGCTGCATACCGACGTTAACGATATGGGTCTGTAATTTAATGGATGACTCCTACTGCTTTTCTTGAATATTGGTGAGACCTGTGCAGCTTTCCAGTGTTTGGGGACGGATCGTTCGTCGAACTAAGTATGGAGCTATTGTATCAGCATACTCTGAAAGGAATCTAGCTGGTATAAAGTCTGGACCGGAAGACTTACTTTTGTTAAGTGATTTAATTTGCTTCACTACTCCGAGGATATCTCCTTCTACGTTACTCATGTTGGCAGCTTTTCTTGATTCGAATTCTGGAATATTTACTTCGTCTTGGTAGGTGAAGGAATTTCGGAAGTCTGTGCTTAGTAACCCTGCTTTGGCAGCACTGTCCTCTGTAGTATTTCCTTTGCTATCGCGCAAAGAAGGCACTGATTGTGTCTTGCTGCTAGCATACTTCACATACGACCAGAATCTCTTTGGATTTTCTGCTAGGTTTCGAGACAAAGCTTCGTTGTGGATTCTCAAAATAAGTGAAATCAGTTTCCATAAATTAATAATCCCAATCATTATAATATCAGAAGGGCTAACATTTAGTCACTCTCAAGACTGGCAGATTCTGATCAATGAAACAGAAAACATTTCTTTTGGGATTACAGGATCATAAAAAAACGCGTTTGGCAATTGTATACCAGATATCCCTAAGTTATCTGCGCCCTTCACTGCAGATAGTAAGTAAACAGTCCAGATTCCGCTTGCCTCCATGTTCTATGGAGTTTCGGTTGTTGTCTGACCATTGGTGAGCTTGTTACTGGAAGTTATGGACTCCAGTGGATTTTGGCCCCGCTGCACTTGACTTTGTAGGTGCGCATGCTGGCGTAACATGCTTAATAAGTTGCACTGTTCCCGTTTGAAGCCTCCGCTGGCCATTATCATTATGGTTCGTAAGTTTATCGGAGATTACGCTAGGTGCCTGAGGATGACGCTTTTTCGTTTCGAAACTGCTAGCAAGCTTTGAATAAATGACGTACGAATTACAATAAAACTGCTGGTTTCAATTTTCATTATTCGAGTGCTTCATGTCCCGTGCCTTCCCACTATCCTCGATGGATTACAAGAGGACTAAATAAAAATAATATTGCTATACACTAAGCCAGTTAATGCCAAAGCAAATAATTTTATACATTTCCAATCAACAGCATTCAACAACCGCTGAACTATACAGGGTGACCGGGCCAAATATCTCACGAAATAAGCGTCAAACTAAAAAACTATAATGAACGAAACTCGTGTAGTTTGAAGGGGGAAACCAGATGGCGCTATGGTTGGCCCGCTAGATGGCGCTGCCATAGGTCAAACGGATATCAACTGCATTTGCTTTTTTTTTCAAATAGGAACCCCCATTTTTTATTATATATTCGTGTAGTACGTAAAGAAATATGAATGTTTTAGTTGGACCACTTTTTTCCCTTAGTCATAGATGGCGCTGTAATAGTCACAAACATATGGCTCACAATTTTAGACGATCAGTTGGAAACAGGTAGGCTTTTTAAATTAAAATACAGAACGTAGGTACGTTTGAACATTTTATTTCGGTTGTTCCAACGTGATACATGTACCTTTGTGAACTTATCATTTCTAAGAACGCATGCTGTTATCGCGTGATTACCTGTAAACATCACATTAATGCAATAAAAGCTCAAAATGATGTCCGTCAACCTTAATGCGTTTGGCAATACGTGTAACGACATTCCTCTCAAAAGCGAATAGTTCGCCTTCCGTAATGTCCGCACTGCATTGACAATGTCCTGACGCATGTTCTCAGGCGTTGTCGGTGGATCACGATGGCAAATACCCTTCAATTTTCCCCACAGAAAGAAATCCGGGGACGTCACATCCGGTGAACGTGCGGGCCATGGTATGGTGCTTCGGCGACCAATCCACCTGTCATGAAATATGCTGTTCAGTACCGCTTCAACCGCACGCCAGCTATGTGCCGGACATCCATCATGTTGGAAGTACATCGCCATTCTGTCATGCAGTGAAACATCCTGTAGTAACATCGGTAGAACACAACGTAGGAAATCAGCATACATTGCACGATTTAGATTGCCATCGATAAAATGGGGGCCAATTATCCTTCCTCCCTTAATGCCGCACCATACACTAATCCGCCAAGGTCGCTGATATTCCACTTGTCGCAGCCACCGTGGATTTTCCGTTGCCGAATAGTGCATATTATGCCGATTTACGTTACCGCTGTTGGTGAATGACGCTTCGTCGCTAAATAGAACGCGTGCCAAAAATGTGTCATCGTCCCGTAATTTCTCTTGTGCCCAGTGGCAGAACTGTACACGACGTTCAAAGTCGTCGCCATGCAATTCCTGGTGCATAGAAATATGGTACGGGTGCAATCGATGTTGGTGTAGCATTCTCAACACCGACGTTTTTTAGATTCCCGATTCTCGCGCAATTTGTCTGCTACTGATGTGCGGATTAGCCGCGACAGCAGCTGAAACACCTACTTGGGCATCATCATTTGTTGCAGGTCGTGATTGACGTTTCACATGTGGCTGAACACTTCCCGTTTCCTTAAATAACGTAACTATCCGGCGAACGGTCCGGACACTTGGATGATGTCGTCCAGGATAGCGAGCAGCATACATAGCACACGCCCGTTGGGCGTTTTGATCACAATAGCCATGCGTCAACACGATATCCACCTTTTCCGCAATTGGTAAACGGTCCATTTTAACACGGATAATGTATCACGAAGCAAATACCGTCCGCACTGGCGAAACGTTACGTGATACCACGTACTTATACGTTTGTGACTATTACAGCGCCATCTATCACAAAGCAAAAAACGTGGTCCAACTAAAACATTCATATTTATCTACGTACTACACGAATATATAATAAAAATGGGGGTTCCTATTTTAGAAAACGCAGTTGATATCCGTTTGAACTATGGCAGCGCCATCTAGAGGTCCAACCACAGCGCCATCTGGTTGCCCCCTTCAAGCTAGACGAGTTTCGTTCTTTATAGGTTTTTCGTTTGATGCTTATTTCGTGAGATATTTGGCCCGGTCACTATCAATGGACCACCCTGTATATAAGGCATTGGTACCTATTTAATGCGATGCAACAGAAGAAAAGGGCTGCGTAAAAGAAACAGGACCCTGATCATACTTTTTACATGGTGCTCCTCATCAGGTTTTGGTAAAGCGAATTCCCAAAACGGCTTCTCGTTGGTCATATATAAACTCCCATAACGACTCTGGTAATGCGGTTTGTAGTTAGCGGATTTCCTCCGGTAAATGCTATGTCGATTTTGAACCGTGCCTGGTTTCAGGTTCCTTCTTAATTTTAAAAATGTCGACCAATCTGGATGGAGAAGAAGAAATATAGGTCTAACTAAGAAGGTGCACACCTCCTACACAACTGGAAGAAAACAGCTGTCGTGCTGACTATAGCGGAAACGGAAGAGCTGATTTCCATATGTCATACTTACAAAACAAAGTACCAACGCAAGAAATGCCTTTTGACCGGGGTAGCAAAATCGATTCAGGCCTTATCATGTAAATTCGCCATCCGGTAGTTGTAATGCAGGAAAGAATAGCATCAAAAGTGATATTTCGCGTGCGTAGCTAACGGAAGTGGAACCTAGCTACAGTGTTCTTTTTTTTTGCGGTTCAGTGGGAGGGGGTGGCGGGGGTTCGTTATTCTAGCACTATGAACCACACCCACGGTGACTCGTGACATACATATTTAGATCCACAAGGTATTTATGGTTTACAAATCAACGGCCATAGAGCAATTTTCAACTTTTATAAGTGTCAGTTTCATCCCACGCCCCTTTCCCCAATCTTCACCTGACTGTGATTTAAGACTATTCTTCATCAGACGCGTCGTAGGTGTCTTACTGTAGTTTCACCTGTTCCGCACTACAGTAATATTTTTATGACGACAAGTTTTGTGGAGTTTTCCAAAAGTAAAATACAAGAAATCGCAAATACAGAAAAGTCGGTTCAGAACAGCAGAAAAATCGCAAAAAAACGTGAAAGTGCCGCAAAGATTTTTTCGTCTTTATCCTCCCCCATAACGAGGGGAAAAGAAGGGGTCTTCGGAACACGAAAGGAACATGAAAAGTACCGTAAGTAAACGACACGCAAATTTATAAAGAATAACTGTTTCTAATCTATAGACAGCAAAACGTAGCAAAGTTATGAATATCGTATTTGTAGAATGACCACTGAAAGTTCGTCGTAAATGAAAGCTAATCACGTCTGGTAAAAAACTCTCTCACACTGCAGTAAGCCTAAGTGAGGAAAAAAACAATAGTAATATTACTAAATAAACTTCTGTGCAAGATTGCCACTCAAACAATATATAAACAAGATTTTCATAAAACGAAAATAAGTAGGCACGTAGGAAGATAAAGGATTGGTACCATCACGCTACGCAGACAAACGCTCTATTAGCGTGATCTTCATAAAAGGAAAACAATGAAACAAGTAGGAGGATTAAGGATTAGAACCTAACACAGAGGAATTTTATGACTGGGGCGCACAAAAGACTGCGTTTTATTGGCAGGGGAAAGATTGTCATGAACATGACAAGCACGCTATGATGACAATCATTAAAACAAACACAATATTTCTTGCAGCAAGAACTTTTTGCGAAATTTCGATCTCCATCTTCCTACTCTGTATGCGAAAATATTTAAAAAGGGAGAAGTGAGTGTCATAATAAAATAAGAGAAATCAGTACGCCCACATAAACATTTCTGCATGGTGTTACTTATTAACGAAAGGGCTAGATTACATCATGAAAAAGAAAACCAGTTTGAAACCTAAGTTTGGTATCAGAAATTGTATGGCTCTTGTTGATGAAATAAAAGTTATGAAAATGCCACCCAGTTATAAACCACTATCGTTCGATGTCATTACCTTACTTAAAGTAGTTCCTGCTGATGTGTATATAAACATGTGAACAGATCATTTAGACAAGCCTGTGGAATTAAATTACAGAATCGATGCTACGCAAATTTGTGTAGAACAGAATTACTTCCAGTTTCACAATAATATAAGCTATAATCAGTCTGATGGCCTAGCGTGGGTTCAGCGTTTAGTCAAACACCATTGGAAATTTTCATGGATAATTTCGAACAAATTTTCTTATAGTAAAAGCCAATGAATTGTAAAATTAAGTGTAGGTTCAGATAGGTCGATGATATGCTGCTCTTGTGGACCGCTATCACTAGACAACTAGGTAAATTACTACAGCATTTTAACTCACAACGTAAGAAAATTCAGTTTTCATTGGATCTGGAAAGCTCTTCTGAGCTAAGTACATCAGTACAAGAGCACACTTGTTCAGCATTTACAGAAAAAAAAAACATAGCCAGTGATAGGGTCATCCTTGCAAGCTCCCAGCACCACACAGCCGCAAACAAGCAGATTTTCATTCGATGGTGATCGCCTCATATCTGGTCCATTATCTGAGTCAGCCTTTCAAACATAGCTGCAGACTATCAAACATATCTCTTCCCTGATTGATAATACAGAACGAAAAAATAAAATGCATAAAATTACATCACTTCTGTACGCTAGCCAACAGCAATCATTCAATAATTACAAAACTTGGAACATAACTCCATACATCGGAAACATTTCAGGCAACGTTGAAATGAAGTTAAAGTCTTGCAACTACAGACCTGTATTTTACAGTACCAATAGTACGTGGTGTTCAAGAAGTCTCTCCGCAGTGCTGTACGATTGTTAGCCACGCGTGCCGTATGCCGCAATGCATATACCGAAATGAAACTCAGTGAAATTCAAGTTATTAATTTATTGAATATTCATTTTTAGTTACAAATTTTCACATTAAATGTTGAAAGTGTCCTCCCTTTTGTTGAATACTCAATTCAATCATAAGGGACGCGCAGCTAACAATCATACGGCACTGCGGAGAGACTTTTTGAACACCACGTATATCAAAATTTTTATGCGGTTGTGAAGACGAAATGAACCCTTGGCACAGAGTGATGTATACAAAATCACTTGCAAGCAGCGTGAAAAAGTGTGTATTGGTCGGTCGGTCAGTGCTGTGGCAGTTGCAGACTACACAGTGGCGTAGCGGACATAACTGACTCCCAGGCAAAGACTCTTTATTGGGGGTCGGCAGTGAGGAATACTTTCGTAACGGAAATTACGTGAAAAGTTTGTTGAGGTTACTAAGTGCTCTCATTGTCAAATAATGGATTAATCTCCTTTGCCCCTCCTCTCTAACTCCCCCTCCCTCCCCCCCCCCCCCCCCCCAGCCCACCGACACACGTAGAAGCAGAGGCACACTCCTTTCGTAGGTAGGTAATTCTTAATCCCACAGCCATTCTTTCCATGCAGTGGGTGACATGTCTACCACGTTAGGTTGAAATCAGCCCAGTAATTTAAGAGGAGATGTGGAATACACATATATACATTCGTACATCCATTTTTATAGCAGGTGTGGATGGATTTCATCTGGTAACCTCAGGAGCTCCAGATCCTTACATTTAACCAGACAGTCTCCATACTTTACTTTACATGTGTTACGGTAGACATGTTACAAGTTACATCTAATATAGAACTGAACATTTAGAAATTATAAAAGCACAATAAGCACACGGTGACAGAAAGGGACGCGATAAAACACAGTTAAAAAAGATAGGGGAAAATGTGGTGACACAGGTTAGGAAATGAAAAGAGAAAGAAGAGAGACTGGCAGAAGATGGAAGCATATTCATTACTGTTTGACAGAGGGAAATCTGACCATGTACATCAGTTTAGGGGAACGTTATGGAGTGAAAAGAATAAAAGCTCCATTTTCTCCTTAAAAGCAAGAGGAAAGAGCTTGTCCCAATGGTGGAGGACGGCGACGAATAAGGAATTCGTGAATGCTTTTGTTTTGTGAGTGCAGCTACGGTACTAGGTAAGTAGTTACGTGAATGCGTGGTGTGTGGTCCTTCAGACGTGTCAGAAAGAACAGACGTCACGCGGAATCGACAGCTGTGAAACATAGCGGGTGATCAAAAAGTCAGTATTTGAAAACTGAATAAATCACAGAATAATGTAGATAGAGAGGTACAAATTGACACACATGCTTGGAATGACATGGGGTTTTAATTAGAACCAAAAAAAATACAAAAGTTCAAAAAATGTCCGACAGATGGCGCTTCATCAGATCAGAATAGCAATAATTAGCATAACAAAGTAAGACAAAGCAAAGATGATGTTCTTTACAAGAAATGCTCAATATGTCCACCATAATTCCACAACAATAGCTGTAGTCGAGGAATAATGTTGTGAACAGCACTGTAAAGCATGTCCAGAGTTACGGTGAGGCTTTGGCGTCGGATGTTGTCTTTCAGCATCCCTAGAGATGTCGGTCGATCACGATACACTTGCGATTTCAGGTAACCCCAAAGCCAATAATCGCACGGACTGAGGTCTGGGGACCTGGGAGGCCAAGCATGACGAAAGTGGCGGCTGAGCACACGATCATCACCAAACGACGCGTGCCATATAACTTTCACGCGTCTAGCAATATGGGGCGGTTCCAATAAAACCTCATGTCAGTCCAAGCATGTGTGTCAATTTTTACCTCTCTATCTACATTATTCCGCGGTTTATTAAGTTTTCAAATTTGTACTGACTTTTTGATCACCCGGTACTATGCAAAATGAAGGAGAAAGGGGGGGGGGGGGGAGAAAATAAAGGAAATGAAAGGCATTATTGATATCAGCTGCATATCCACTCGTCGCCGTTGAAGCCGTACAAAGTCCTGATCCAACTGATATCAATAATCACTTTCATTTCCTTTATTTTCTCCCCCCCCCCCTCCCTCCCTCCTTCAATTTGCATAACTAGATAAGTAACATAGATGGTAACAGATAGTGAAATTACACACGAAGTGAATTTATAAACAACAAAAGAGAGAATTCAAGGTGACACACACAAAAAAACTGAATGGCCAAAATACGAAGTTATATATAGTTAAATGCACTAGGAATATGGACGGACGAAACAGACAGGGACGTTACATAAACGAGCAACACAATTTCTTGTCTACACAATTAGCAGGAACAAGTAACACTACTCGTATTAATAACCTGCGACAAACCGTAGCTGTAACCACAATGTCATTACAAAAATTAGTGTTCCCAAAGTTCAAGATGCTGTCTTCTTAGAATGGTCTTAAGATTTCTCATGTAGCGCTCTGACATTGATCGCGACTGTAAACTTTTACAAATTCGGTTTCATACGAAACTGTACTACGCTCGCTCTTCCGCCCCATACGTGCAGTCATCAGTTGAGACAAAAGCGGTGTTACTCAAGAAGCATAGAGACGCCAGCTCCCATTAGCAAGACGTCATTTGCCTACAGGAACTAAAAAATACCCTGACACTGGTGATGGTATTTCTGAACGGAAGATGTAAATAGTATTTCACGAGATGACAATTACTAATGATTTGTTATTTTACTTTCAGCCGCACTGTTCTAGGCGATCTTCAAACATTTTTACTTAGCAAACAATAGAAAACGGAACATACGTTTTCATACCGTTTCCTCTTCAGAATGTGTGTGTGTGTGTGTGTGTGTGTGTGTGTGTGTGTGTGTCAGTCAGGGACAAATTGTAAGACAGAGATGAACACTAGAGAAAAATAAATGTATGGTTAGAATATTGGTCAAGTGTGTGGTTGCACTAAAATTTTCTTCTTGGGTTAGAGTGCGGCTCCAATGTACCAAATAAAAAATGTGCCGACACAAAAGTCGCCACTGTTTGGATTCATTCGAATTCCCAAGCGCGCCTCTGACGCCAATTTTATTGACTGTGCTCATAAATGTGGATAGTTGTTTGTGTTAAGGAAGCTGATTTTATTTTTTATGCTATAGAGCCTCCACGTCGCTCATTTCACAACACGTATGAATAATCAGGGATTTATAAATCTGTTAATTCAATTCGTTTTCTTTCATAAATTATTGTATTTGCATTTTCTAATTGCTGAGGAGGTTGGTGAAGTGTATCCCTTTCATTGTTTTAAAATAATATAATTTTCAAATTGAATAAAGGTTTGAATGTTATTTTCTTTTAATGGGAAATAAAACTGTAATGTTTCTTGAAAAAAGAAAAAAAAAGAGTTGTCACGCTCAGCTCACCCTAGCCCATTCCGCTAATCCATTCCGTAACAAAAAAGTATCCAATAAAACATGTACTTCCAACAGAGAATGACGCTGCTTTTAGCTATACTCTGTCAAGCGGCGGTAGTTATCTTACCGCAGCACATTTCAACAGCCATTGCTATCGCTGACGCCAATGCTCGGCTTCCTCCGGTGAAGTTCGGAGTGCCTCGATGACGTACGTCACCTTAGCAGCACGCTCATTTTTCGCTACGTTCATCGTCACGCCTGAAGTCTCTCTACCGTGACAATCTAGCAACGATTCGTCGGTTAGCGCGCCCCATTCGAATGAAGCTCGCAGACACAAACAGCAAACTTCGGGCAACTTCGGGCGTCATCGGTTTGCTCGTGGCCTAGCCTAGCAGTCGCTTGCCTGGTAAGTCGAAATGCTACACAAGCCGCAGTTCTAACGGAGCAGAAATTTTCCGCAAGGCGCACGCGAGTGAATAGAATAAATACTGATTATGGATGCCGAAAACTGTTTGCTCACTGTGTTTTCTTTGTACTGAAACAAGTAGGCAAAGCTACAGTTGTGCGTAATCTAGAGACAAGAAATTTCCTGTGATATTTCACCTTTCATCTCTTATACTAATAAGATGAGAAATAAGTAATTATAATTCAATGAAATTGCTGTAGATAATGCACAAATACGAACGGTCGCTATTCATCTCTAATATGCAACTCGATAGTTATGTTACCGGAAATTATCATCTAAATTCTAGAGTATTTCATGAATGCGCATATGTATATATTAATAATGCGAGACCAATGCTCACAAATTAGTGAGACGAACGACATATTTTATCCGTTAAATACGAGCAAGACACAAAGATCAACATAAGGAACGTATGACATCAATACGGAAAAAAGTTCTGACTTCACGTGAAAGAAGACCTAGAAATTTCTTTTGTCGTGGAAGGTAATATATAGACAAAAAAATGTCGCCGGCGAGAATCTGTTTTACGAAATAACACACACCACGGTTATGTACCGCTACGTTTAATTCCCTAGAAGGGTAGAACGTTTAGTAGAAATAATGTACCGCATATGATATAATACCAATATGACACACAAATAGCAACAGATAATTCATGAAACTCTTAAGAACCTTTTATAAAATGTCTGTAATTAAGGACAGAATAAAAACACAACCAAAGTACTTAAGTGTTAATAAGATGGTATGTAGTGAGTGTACATGTCGCAAATTCTCGAAAATGTACTTACAAAGTTTAGTATTTTGCAAAGCCTTTTGCCTCTATATTGACTGTAAGCATTTTATTTTGCTAAAGGTTCAAACTGCAGATGTGCGATACTTTCACTACATTTCCTAAAATACGGAAGATCTTCAATACTAGCATGATACACTGAAACCAATAATTTGAAGGGGGAAAGACAGTGTTATTACCGGAAAGTAACTGACGTACAGCTAAACAATCTCTTGGTGAAATAGGTCTCTCGTGCAACCTAAACTCCATAATCTGGATGTCGTAGGTCGGCGCATCAATTCTAGAGCAAGGCCAATAAAGGACGAGGTATTCAGCTATCAGGAATTCATGAAAAATTCATTTACCGCATGAGTTATTTTAAAATAGACATTGTTTAGCTCGTAGGAAGGCCTACCTTTCTCTGGAAGCCATCTCCGTCGACGTAACAGGGCTGAGCCGTCGAAGATAGAAGCGAGGATCACGGAAGCGGACACAACACAAGATTCGAACCGCACCCTCCGATCAGAAGCTGTTAAATGAGACGCCGTGAGCCGCCCACATGACGTCACAGCTGCTGTCCGGCCAATATGTTTGCAATATCGCGAGCCCCCGAGAAGCGCTGCACAGTATTAAAGGCCATGTCTTGAGCTGCTAATTCGGTTATCCACACGCATCAGAAATATTTTCACCTTGTAGCTATCACCACTGTCAGTACAGAGACAGAGATTACCGTTCAATACATTATCAACGTTAATATATTCAACAAGAAGTCTAGGAGAATATTTATGCTAAAGTTTTTAGCGTCTTACAAAGGGAGGCCACTACGTTGGGATCACGGATTTCCTTTAAACGTTTTACACCTTTAGCAGGCAATTAAAACAGCGTAATGTGCAAGTAGTGAGCTGCACTACGTTGAAAATTCCGAGAAAATTGCAAGAGTAGTTTTACGCTTATATTATGTGACTTACGTAACTGTGCCAATGTTCTGGTCGTTAGAGTTTATGGTGGTCAAGTGCTTAACCGGCGTGTTCGGTCAGAGGGTTCACAGCCCTCTGTAATAAAACAAGTGAGTCAACGGATCAACTATGATCTTGAACGGGTGTCATAGAACGTCAGTCATGAAAAAAATGCAACGCGCAATAACGAACAAAAAGAAATTTATTTTAAAAATCAAGTGGTTAATGTTAGACGGGTAAAACTCATCTTGCGATTCTCTCAGAATTGCCATACTAGTACACCTTACTACTATTACATTATGTGGTTTTAATGGCCTACTAAAGGCGTACAAAGTTTGAAGTATATGTACGTAGTGGCCTCCCTTTGTTAAAAACGAATATGATGGACGTAGAGGAATTATGGGCAAAATTTGCACTGACTGAATATCAAACTCTGAAGAATTGAGTAAACGGATTAAGGATGGAAAAGGCTCACCATGGTTTAGTAACACAGTTCGGAAAACGCTGGAAAGGAGAGGATGTTGCACCATCGGCTCAAAAAAAGAATGCGGAAATTTTGACAGGCAAAAGTTCGTAGAAACGCGTGCATCTATAAAAAGATCAATGCGTGAAATATACAATAGCTTCCACCGTTATATCTTAGTGAAAGATCTTGTTGAGAAACCAACAAAATTCTGGTCCAGTGCAAAATCACTAAGCGGGTCGTAGGATTCTATCCAGTCACGGCAAATTTAAACACAGCGAAAGCCTCAGAGATAGACAAAAATTGAGCGAAACCAAAAGTAGCGTAAGGAGAGCCACGCGAAGAGCTTTCAGCGAATTCGAAAGTCAAATTCCATTCTCCGACTTTACAGAAAGTCCTAAGTGGTTTTGCTCTTACGTTAAACTTGTAAAAGGATCGAAGCTGTCTGTCTAGACTTTCACTACAATGTCTTCAGACGTAACAGTAACTTCGGTCGTTTCCCAAGGAAGTGTTGTAGGAGGCTTTCTGCCGATGTCGCTGTTGTATACGGAGAAGTTGGAACCGCAGAAAATTGTAGCAAAATGCAGGAACATCTGCAGCGGACCGGCGTTTGCTGCAGGGATAGGCAGCAGACCTGAACATGAAAAAATGTAGCGTATTTTGAATAAATAAGCCGAAAGACATATTACTGAATGACTATACGATTGCAGAACAATCACTGGAGCAGTTACATCCGTGATATGTTTAGAAGGATGCGTACGGGACGATTTAAAGTGGAACGACAACATAGAACTAGTCGCAGGTAAGGCAGATGCCGGACCCAGATTCAGTGGGAGAATCCTCAGGAGTGTAATCCACAACAAAGGGAGTCCCGGGTTCGATTCCCGGCCGGGTTAGGGATTTTCTCTGCCAGGCGACTGAGTGTCTGTGTTGTCCTCATAATTTCATCATCATTCGTGACATTTGCTGGATTGGACTGTGTAACAATTGGGATTTTGTACGGGCGCTGATGAATGCGCAGTTGGGCGCCCCACAAACCAAACAACATCATCAACCATCAACAAAGGAAATAGCTTACAGGCTCTTTATTTGAGGAATTCTTGAATACTCAAACTTTATGGCAGATTAAAAACTGTGTGCTGGACCGAGACTCGAACTCGTGACCTTTGCCTTTCGCGGGCAAGTATCCTACCGACTGACCTACCCAAGTACGACTCACAGCCCCTCTCCACAGTTTCAGTTCTCCTTGAATATTGCCGGCCAGGGTGGCCGAATGGTTCTAGGCGCTACAGACTGGAACCGCGCGACCGCTACGGTCGCAGGTTCGAATCCTGCCTCGGGCATGGATGTGTGTGTTATGTCCATAGGTTAGTTAGGTTTAAGAAGTTCTAAGTTCTAGGGGACTGATGACCTCAGAAGTTAAGTCTCATAGTGCTCAGAGCCATTTGAACCATCCCTGAATATTGGTCGTCAGTCTGGGTCCGTAACTACACAGCTGTTATAGGGGAAGTAGAGAAGATCCAATGAAGAGCAGCACATTTCGTTACAGGTTCACGCCAAAGCATCACAGAGATACTCATCCAACTCCAGTAGCAGCAGCCGCAAGAGAGGCATTCTCCATCACTGTGTGAGGTCAACACATATATTGCTCCCTCCTGCGTACATTTCGTTAAAAGACCGTGAAGGTAAATTAGATATATTCGCGCTCACAAAGAGGCTTCCCAACAATCGTTCTCCCCGCGAACCATTCGCGACTGGAACAGGTGACTCGAAGTGCCCTCCACTAAATACCTTACGGTTGATTGTGAAGTATAGATGTAGATGTAAATGGGCAAATAAAAGACTCTAAATATGTGCCCAACATACTTGGTGTTTGTGAATAGTACAGTCTGTAACATTACGTATGACCTCGCTTAAAAGCCACGCTAAAACAGATTTCATAAATTTCAACTTCTTTTTATTCTTACTTGTAGTGGACATACGTTGTAAGGCGGCTATAATTTCGCACCTTACAAGCACCCATCCTCATACTTTGCCGTGATTTACAACCGGAGTTAGGTATCAGTTGAAAGGTTGTACATCGTATATATGAATATTTAAAGAAGACTGACATTGTCACGTTCACCTTGTAAATAGTTCAAAATGGTTCAAATGGCTCTGAGCACTATGGGACTTAACTGCTGTGGTCATCAGTCCCCTAGAACTTAGAACTACTTAAACCTAACTAACCTAAGGACACCACACACATCCATGCCAGAGGCAGGATTCGAACCTGCGACCGTAGCGGTCGCGCGGTTCCGGACTGTACTGCCTAGAACCGCTCGGCCACTGCCGCCGCCTGTAAATAGTTGTTAACGCATAGTGCATGAAAAGTGACAGAGTGTCTTTATTATCAAAACGGCGTAATGAATGATTGCCTATACTAGTAGAGGTTGGAACGCCAGTGGAAATGAAATAGCAGGCGTATCTCAAGCCCTGGGTGGAAAAGCCCACACAGGTGTGTTGGTCCTGCTGGATTCAGGAAGTAACCCAAGACGGACGGTCGGGGCACCTGACCACTGGAGCCCATTACAGTGCCGGCCAGCCGGTGTAGCGGGGCCGGAAGGATAACTGGGTAATATCTAAATCTACATCTACATCCATACTCCGCAAGCCACCTGACGGTGTGTGGCGGAGGGTACCCTATCGGCTTTCCCTTCTATTCCAGTCTCGTATTCTACGTGGAAAGAAGGCTTGTCGGTATGCTTCTGAGTGGGCTCTAATCTCTGTGATTTTATCCTCATGGTCTCTTCGCGAGATATACGTAGGAGGGAGCAATATACTGCTTGACTCTTCGGTGAAGGTGTGTTCTCGAAACTTAAACAAAAGCCCGTACCGAGTTACTGAGCGTCTCTCAGTAGCTCGGTACTGCGGTAGCGCGCTGCTCTCCGTTGGATCTTCTCTATCTCTTCTATCAACCCTATCTGGTACGGATCCCACACTGCTGAGCAGTATTCAAGCGGTGGGCGAACAAGCGTACTGTAATCTACTTCCTTTGTTTTCGGATTGCATTTCCTTAGGATTTTTCCTATGAATCTGTCTGGCATCTGCTTTACCGACGATCAACTTTATATGATCATTCAATTTTAAATCACTACTGCTTCCAGTTGCTGACCTCCTATATTGTAGCTAAATGGTAAAGCATTCTTTCTATGTATTCGCAGCACATCACACTTGTCTACATTGAGATTCAATTGCCATTCCCTGCACCATGCGTCAATTCACTGCAGATCCTCCTGCATTTCAGTACAATTGTCCATTGTTACAACCTCTCGATACACCGCAGCATCATCCGCAAAAAGCCTCAGTGAACTTCCGATGTCATCCACCAGGTCATTTATGTATATTGTGAATAGCAACTGTCCTATGACACTCCCCTGCGGCACACCCGAAATCACTCTTACTTCGGAAGACTTCTCTCCATTGAGAAAGACATGCTGCGTTCTGTTATCTAGGAACTGCTCAATCCAATCACACTTCGGAAACTCTGAAAATCCTGGACGCAGCAGAGAGAAACTAGGAAGCGTTACATCGGAAATCACGCCGGCTGGTTTATGTCTGAGGATTTTTATTCTGAGAAGCGTACCACTGTATGTATTCGTAATTAATGAGGATAGGTATTTACTCGCGAACATGACGACAAAAGACTAAAATATGGTTGGTCGGCGTTCGGAAGAATCTGTAGAGAGGGAGAATATTCCGTGGTTTCGAGAATATGATTCGCTTTCTGAAGTTAGGGGAGAAGGGGGGGGGGGGATGGGGGGGGAGGTTTCTGGGAAGCCAGCAGTGGAGAGAATGAGTCTTCCGTTTTGAGCGCCTGTGTTTGACGGTCGCTCAGTACTAGCTCTTGTTGGTACAGACGGACTTGATGTCTTTGCTCTCAGGAGATGTTACTGTTAGGACCCTTAGGCACTGTACTGCTGCGAACTTATACGATTCTGGACTTCGCCCCTGGGTAGGGGAGTCATCTTTGAGTACGCAGTGTTCAGTGGTTGAGAGCATTTCTCCTGTCTATACTCACGTTTATCTGAATTCCGTCCTTGTGGCTGGGAGTTCGCGTTTCTTGAAACTTCCTGGCAGATTAAAACTGTGTGCCGGGCCGAGACTCGAACTCGGGACCTTTGCCTTTCGCGGGCAAGTGCTCTACCAACTGAGCCACCCAAGCGCGACTCATGCCCCGCCCTCACAGCCTTACTTCTGCCAGTACCTCGTCTCCTACCTTCCAAACATCACAGACGCTCTCCTGCGAACCTTGCAGAACTAGCACTCCTGCAAGAAAGGATATTGCGGAGACATGGCTTAGCCACAGCCTGGGGGTTGTTTCCAGTCTAGATTCTTGTCTGTAGAACACAGGGAGGAGAAGACAGTATTAGATTATACTAGTCAGAGGACCGTCTTCTGCCATCCTAGTGTTTGAATGAGGTTTTTTTTTTATATTTTTTGGCTGGAGTTCTTCCGTCGTCGCTGAGGTGTACAAGAACCATCACTCCCGTGTATCGGACGCAATACATACGGCTTATTGGGGCTATAAAGCTAAAACAGCTGTGATTACGTAAATTTTATTTCCACTGAAGTTGCACACCACTATAGATCATATTTGAAAGTAGTGTCTTGTAGTGTTTGATACGTAGATGATGTCAGTCATTTCACTTTATTTATATTAGATCGCGTAGCCATAAAAAGGGGCACATTTGGGCAGTTGATCAATTACATTAGTTAGAAAATCGATTTGTATATTTTTATGTCCATTGGACATTGATATAGAAACATTTGTAACATATAAAGGGGTTTTAATCCACAATAATTGTATAAGGAGGAAAATAGTTTATCATTAGTAGTTACTAGTTCCCTTAATTATTCATTTATGTTTATGTTGTAACTTATATATTAAAGAGCAAGAAGGAGGAGATAATATCACCATTAAGAGATCCTAAGGTCTGCTACAGGGGGTAGTCAGACAGGGCCAACTCTTCATTTTCGCGTTCAGTATTTTCCGTTGCGCACATTCATTTTACACCCGCCTCGAGTAGCCTCTTGGAACGTCGATCAACTACGACTACCCCTAGATGTAGCAGTTCATTTTCTATAGTAGAAATTCACGGGGCATTAGTGTCCGAAATAGTGGTTCAAATTGCATGGTAAATAGGACTTGTGAAGCAAGTTCGAAGAGAGCGTCCAAATGTGCAGTTCGCGATACGCGTACAAGTAATATCCTAAGGTTACAAAATCTTGAATCTGGAATCGGTCTGCACATACAAATACTTGGGTATAACGTTTTGTTGGAATATCGAAGAGAATGATAACAGATCTTGGTTCATCCGTAGGGTACTGGGAAAATGCAGTCAGTGTACAAAGGAGACAATTACAAAATACTTACGCGGCTTCTGATATTGTCCAACCTGTGGTTCCCATACCAGTTACGCAACGTACACAGAGAAAGGCAAAATATGGTTCGAATGGCTCTGAGCAGTATGGGACTTAACATCACCTAAGGACATCACACACATCTACGCCCGAGGCAGGATTCGAACCAGCGACCGCAGCAGTCGCGCGGCTCCGGACTGAAGCGCCTAGAACCGCTCGGCCATCGCGGCCGGCGCCAGAGATAGGCAGTACTAATGGTTTGACGTTCGTTTGACCCTTTGTACTGTTGACGCATTATGTGGTTCTGAAAGCGGTGCTAATATTCAAGACAATAAAACCGGGTTAAAAGACGTGAGCTATCTGGGGAAGTTAACCTTGCATTACTGAGCAACTGTTTCACCAGGTATCCAGTCTAGCTTACCAAATTCCCAACCAGACTAACATTAATTATAATCTTTTAAAAGTCATCTTATGATAACCGGTGATATATATATATATATATATATATATATATATATATATATATATATATATATATATATATATAAGAGAATTTAAATAAAAAGAAATAAATCAGTTTATATTTGGACATTTATTTTAACATTGATGATTGTTCTGTTAAAATTTCAGCGTATTAATCTTGATTCACAACTAAACTGGTGCCTTATTTAGGATTGTGAAAATGTGAGTTTGTAATCTTACGGAACACATCAAATATGAACCCAAGATTGGGAAAGTGCATACAACACTGCATTCATAAAATGACACACGAAGAACGTTGAAACATATGCAAGAGGAAATTAACCACAACCAACCGATTCAATTTTCACCCAAAGAAGTTACGTTCGTAGCGCAATCCTGTCCATCATGAAATTACCACACACGGGTATACTAAATTCAAACTAACTCTCTGTGAAATCTTCCCGAAAAGAATAGCTGAGGGCTACTTTGATGATTACACTACATGCTTCACATGGTCACTTGTTTTACACAAAGAGAATAACATCACAATAATTTTGATAATTAAAATAAATTACTTCGAAACGCAATTTACTAAAGAAAAACCTCGAACTG
The DNA here is from genome assembly GCF_021461395.2 of Schistocerca americana. Classification (NCBI taxonomy): domain Eukaryota; kingdom Metazoa; phylum Arthropoda; class Insecta; order Orthoptera; family Acrididae; genus Schistocerca; species Schistocerca americana. The sequence goes on along the minus strand of NC_060128.1, from coordinate 156,764,664 downwards.
GTTACTATCGTCTTACTATTAACCTGATGGGTCAAACAATTGTATAAGCACGTGGTACTGGTCTCACAAAGTACACCCCACATGGGTTGAACATAATGAAAAGTTGCTACATTGAAAAATTTTGTCAAGACAAGACGTTATAATCTCACACACATTCGCATTTAAGATTAATGATGTTAGTTAGAGTTACTGATCAACACATGGTTCCATTTTACTCACAAAGTAGTGACAAAGCAACTACTGGAAGATATTCTGAACTTCCCACTCGAATTACACTGCGTTGCAATTTAAGATAACGTATTTTAGATCTAAACCTGAAATAAAGTTGATTAAATTTTCAGTTAGGCTGAACGTAAGAAATCCATTGTCCTACGGACTTAGCAGAGACTCGCTTAGCCGGAGATCTTACCACTTCAGACGCTCGCTGCGGACAGACTGCTGTGGTCCCTTCCTGAGGGTGGCTCACAAATACAAACGGAAATGGCCAGAGAGGCAGCTTCCTATACCAACATGACAAGGGACGGACAGGACCATACTAAGAATAGAAACCTCACTGCTTTTAGAAAGCGTAGCTACCTGTTCTGACGTTTGTCCTACTGTTCTCTAGCAGACAGGCTTGTCTGCTACCATCAAGCATGCAACTAGAAATACATTTGCCCATTCATCCTTTCACACAGAAGGGAAGGTGGATGACAGTATCTGATCATATACAGTATATAAGAGAAAGCAAATGTAGGTTCCGTATGAGACTGTGTGACATGAATTACATATAAACTGTGTTTTAGAGTGTAGTAGTGCGACAGATCGTTCTTGATTATGTGTAAAAGTAACACGTTCCACTGCTCAGTCTCCTCCCAGATAGTCAGAAACACCACGGCAAATTTAGAAGTGGAATGTATGCCGTAAATGACAACAGTTTTAAAAAATTTACATGAAAGGAATCCAACAGAGACCTTTCACTTTGGAGGAGCATCATGGAGATGCTGAAAAAACGATTTCTGGTATACGCTTGAAAATTAAGTATGCCACCAAAGCCTATTCCTAGAACCAGTATTAAATAAAGAATTTACGAAAATCATACAGCCTCTCTTGCATCGTTCCATCGGCGTTCACTTCGTATTGGTTTGCAGGGTATCAAAGTAGGTTTTGAGTATTTTCTTTTTCGTTTTCTTAGTATGCGAGTAGACAAAACCTGCCTCCGTAGTCGAGATCGCTAATGCACACCTGTGCGGTGGCGTTCTGACCTGCCACACCTAAACTGACTGCCACAGTTTTCGTATCTCAGGCGACATGATTGAAAAGAAATTGCCCCATTTAGTGGGCGAGATAAATACTGACGGCTATCGGAATCTCATGTTATCATTCTATTCAGTATCAGACAGTGGGAAGGCACTGACTACGACGCTACTTGCATGTAGTGACTGATTTGAATGAATACTGAGGGAAGGTGGCAGAAGTGACTACACAAACAAAAAATTCAGAAAGTAGCAAAAGGAGATGTACTCTGAAATTAGCACAGTACAACGTACTCTTTACAGAGGGCAGGCTCCACTGTTATGACATGTAGAAACGGCATTCACCTAAAGCTACACAAGCTGAACTGAGAAGACTTCGGAATGAGAACCTTAACCATGAGAACTGGGATTCGGTATGAGAAAGGGGGTGGAGGGTGTTGAGGTGGCAGAATTCGGTGAACCTTATCTCATGGCTGGCGCTGTTGCTTTCCCGTAGTATCGCGAAATACTCGCAATCGACAAAAGACCAAAACGATCGAAAGCGAACAAGATCATTAGACAGCGCCGATCGAAACTGTACAAGATTATTAGACTGCGCCCGAAGCCATGAAGCGTTAAGTTTCACCGTCGTATGGCGGAGTGTACCTACAGGCAATAAGCAGTCACGGGCGGGACGGCAGCTTGTGGACCTTCCAAGAAGACATTCCAGGACTGGACTGGAGCGGCGATGCCCGACGTTTTTGTTAGCTGATTGGCACCTGACACTAGTGTGCCTACGACTGAAAAAAGTCGTTCCGCCAACTTCCTGGGTGGTCAAACAGCTAGCTGTCGCCTGCTGGGCCACAAAATTGGTTCAAATGACTCTGAGCACTATGGGACTTAACTTCTGAGGTCATCAGTCCCCTAGAACTTAGAACTACTTAAACCTAACTAAGGACATCACACACATCCATGCCCGAGGCAGGATTCGAACCTGCGACCGTAGCGGTCGCGCGGTTCCGGACTGTAGCACCTAGAACCGCTCGGCCACCCCGGCCCGCGCTGGGCCACAGATCACGCCTCTTCCTTTTTGCACCAGAGGCTTCTTGACCTGCTCTAGCCTCTGCAGGCTTTTCTGCGTTCATTCGAGCATCAAGACCAAGAATATGCTCGTCCTGAACATGAATCATTTTAACGGCCGCCACCAAATTGAACAATTTATTAACTCCTCTCAAAATCCATCTGAAGATTTCGGCACTTACTTATGTAGGGAATTCTTTCGTTTGCAAAATTCCTTAGGGTATTTTTGTTCTGGCGTTGCAACTACAAGAAAATGTACTTTTTTTTCTTTCATTCTTTTACCAGACGCGTTGTCTGTAATTAAAGATGTTTATAGTTTGATTTGTTTTTAAGATCGAAAAACAATTCGTTAGCAATATGTTGCTTTTTACTTGCGGTATTTTCGCTTGGTTTCTTGCTCACGTCGGGAAATGCCGTCTTGTGGCACATCTTCGAAGTTTTCCTTCATGAGATACTGAAACATGTAGTCTAATTTTTGTCTGATCTGAAGAACTATGGAGTTCTCACCATTAACACGCGACACTTTTTCGCACACCACTGTCTTCTGTTTATTTTTATATATTATGGTGTACGTTGTGTAGCGTTGTATATTGCAAAATATATGACAAATAGAATCGTTCGGCATTCAGCTTCAAATACCGGTTCACTAAATTTGGGTTTTTCGAAGAAAATGTCGCTTTATCTCCAGGGAAATCCCATTTGAGTTTCCGAGACCTCTCTCTAACACTTACGTGCAGTTCGAACCTATCGGTAGCAAGTCTAGCAACCCGCCTATGAATTGCTTCTATGTCTTCTCTCAATCCGATCTGCTACGAATCCCAAACACTGGAGCAGTACTCAGCAATAGATCGCAGCAGCGTCTTACATGCGGTTTCCTTTACACCTGAACTACTTTTCCCTAAAATTTTCCCAATAAACCGAAGTCGACCATTTGCCTTCCCCACCCCAGCTTTCATATGCTCATTCCGCCTCACATTGCTTTGCAGCGTTACGCCCAGATATTTAAACGACTTGACTGCGTCAACCAGGATACTACACTACTGGGCATTGAAATTGCTACACCAAGAAGAAATGCAGGTGATAAACGGGTATTCATTGGACAAATATATTATACTAGAACTGACATGTGATTACATTTTACACGCAATTTGGGTGCATAGATACTGAGAAATCAGTACCCAGAACAATCACCTCTGGCCGTAATAACGGCCTGCGCATTGAGTCAAACAGAGCTTGGATGGCGTGTACAGGTACAGCTGCCCGTGCAGCTTCAACACGACACCACAGTTCATCAACAGTAGTGACGCTTATTGTGACGAGCCAGTTGCTCGGCCGCCATTAACCAGACGTTTTCAATTGGTGAGAGATCTGGAGAATGTGCAGTCCAGGGCAGCAGTCGAACATTTTCTCTATCCAGAAAGGCCCGTACAGGACCTGCAACATGCAGTCGTGCACTATCCTGCTGAAATGTTGGGTTTCGCAGGGATATAATGAAGGGTAGAGCCACGGATCGTAACACATCTGAAATGTAACGTCCACTGTTCAAAGTGCCGTCAGTGCGAACAACAGGTGACCGAGACGTGAAACACATACCATCACGCCGGGTAATACGGCAGTATGGCGGTGAGGAATACACGCTTCCAATGTGCGTTCACCGCGATGTCGCCAAACACGGATGCGACCATCGTGATGCTGTAAACAAAACTGGATTGATCCGAAAAAATGACGTTTTTCCATTCGTGCACCCAGGTTCGTTATTGAGTACACCATCGCAGGCGGTCCTGTCCGTGATGCAGCGTCAAGGGTAACCGCAGCCATGGTCTCCGGGCTGATAGTCCATGCTGCTGCAAACGTCGTCGAACTATTCGTGCAGATGGTTGTATCTTACAAACGTCCCCATCTGTTGACTCAGGGGTCGAGACGTGGCTGCACGATCCGTTACAGCCATGCGAATAAGATGCGTGTCATCTCGACTGCTAGTGATACGAGGCCGTTGGGATCCGTATTACCCTCGTGAACCCACCAATTCCATATTCTGCTAACAGTCCATGGATCTCGACCGATGCAAGCAGGAATGTCGCGATACGATAAACCACAATCGCGATAGGCTACAATCCGACCTTTATCATTGTCGGAAACGTGATGATACGCATTTCTCCTCCTTACACGAGGCATCACAACAACGTTTCACCAGGCAACGCCGGTCAACTGCTGTTTGTGTGTTGAGAAATCGGTTGGAAACTTTCCTCATGTCAGCACGTTGTAGGTGTCGCCACCAGCGCCAACTTTGCGTGAATGCTCTGAGAAGTTAATCATTTGCATATCACAGCATCTTCTTCCTGTCGGTTAAACTTCGTGTCTGTAGCACGTCATCTTCGTGGTGTAGCTATTTTAATGGCCAGTAGTGTATTAATAGTGTGTCCGAAGAGTACAGGTTTGTTCTTCCTACTCATCCGCATTATCTCACATTTTTTTTCCACTTTTAGAACTAGCTGCCATTCATCACAGCAACTGTAAATTTTGTCTAACTCGTATCTTCCTACAGTCACTCAAGTTCGACATCTTACCGTACACCGCGCAATCATCAGCAAACAACAGCACATTACTGCCCACGCTGTCATCCATATCATTTATGTACATAGAGAACCATTGCGGTCCTAGCACACTTCACCGAGCGAGGTGGCGCAGTGGCTAGCACTCTGGACTCGCATTCGGGAGGTCGTGGTTCAAACCGGCGTACGGCCATTCTGATTTAGGCTTTCCGTGATTTCCCAAAACGGTTTAATGCAAGTGCCGGGATGGGTCCTCTGAAAGGGCATTGCTGAATTCCTTCTCCATCCTTCCCTAATACGAGCGTGTGCTCCGTTCCAATGACCTCGTTGTCGCGGAATGTTAAACACTAGTCTCCTACCAGATAGAAACTATTTGTGCTAGCCGTTCCAATGAACATTTCGCCATTAATGCAATGTGACATTTATACTTTAACTTGGAAAAATGCATATACTTGCTCTAACACGGTGTGCAGCTACTCTCAGAACAGACAGTATTGTAGTCGCTGTGCAAATGACATTTTCGGCCACTAACACACTGCGACGTCTATTCTTTAACTCGCAAGAGATCTCCAGATATATTTACGCCCGCTAACGCACTGCGGCAGTTACTCTCAATACAGATACAGCCTTACGCGGGATATTCAAATAAATTCTCGGGCTCTAACATACTGTGACATCTATTTTTTAACTTGCAGAAAATGTTCAAATATACAAGGTCTGTCCAAAAAATTCCGGAACTTTGTCCACAAAATTATTCTACCATTTTACTTATTGTACATGATCTCCTTCGAAATACTCTCCTCCGCAATTGATACACCACTCACAACGCCGTTTCCACTTCCAGGAGCACTCCTGGTAAGCTTCTTGCTGGATCGCGCGATGCGCCGTGTGTTAATTTTCTTTTATCTCGTGTACCGTTGCAAATATTCGTCCCGAGGTGGCGCAGTATTCGGGAGGACGGCGGTTCAATCCCGCGTCCGGCCATCCTGATTTAGGTTTTCCGTGATTTCCCTAAATCGCCGTCCGCAGCTCGTGGTCGTGCGGTAGCGTTCTCGCTTCCCACGCCCGGGATCCCGGGTTCGATTCCCGGCGGGATCACGGATTTTCTCTGCCTCGTGATGACTGGGTGTTGTGTGCTGTGCTTAGGTTAGTTACGTTTAAGTACTTCTAAGTTCTAGGGGACTGATGACCATAGATGTTAAGTTCTATAGTGCTCACAAGGGAACCTCTCATCGCACCCCCCTCAGATTTAGTTATAAGTTGGCACAGTGGATTGGCCTTGAAAAACTGAACACACATCAATCGAGAAAACAGGAAGAAGTTGTGTGGAACTATGAAAAAAATTAGTAAAATATACAAACTGAGTAGTCCATGCGAAGATAGGCAACATCAAGGACAATGGGAGCCAACGAGGGCCATGGTCCCGTGGTTAGCGAGAGCAGCTACGGAACGAGAAGTCCTAGGTTTAAGTCTTCCATCGAGTGAAAAGTTTAATTTTTTGTTTTCAGTTTATGTGACAAACTCTTATGTTTTCATCACTCTGTTGGGAGTGATTATCACATCCACAAGAAAGCCTAAATCGGGCAAGGTAGAAGAACCTTTTTACCCATTTGCTAAGTGTACAAGTTAGGTGGGTCGACAACATATTCCTGTTATCTGACGCACATGCCGTCACCAGTGTCGTATAGAATGTATCAGACGTGTTTTCCTGTGGAGGAATCGGTTGACCTATGACCTTGCGATCAAATGTTTTCGGTTCCCATTGGAGAGGCACGTCCTTTCGTCTACTAATCGCACGGTTTTGCGGTGCGGTCGCAAAGCACAGACACTAAACTTATTACAGTGAACAGAGACGTCTATGAACGAACGGACAGATCGTAACTTTGCGAAAATAAAGAAAGTAAACGTTTCACTCGAGGGAAGACTTGAACCAACGACCTCTCGTTCCGCAGTTGTTCACGCTAACCACGGGACCACGGCGCTCCTGAGCTCACAATCTCATTAATGTTGCATATCTTACGTATGGACTAAGTTTGTATATTTTACTAATTTTTTCATAGTTCCATACAACTTCTTCCTGTTTTCTCGATTGATCTGTGTTCAGTTTTTCAAGGCCTATCCACTGTGCCAACTTTTAACCAAATTTGAGGGGGGTGCGACGGGGAGGTTCCCTTGTCAGAGCCATTTGAACCGCTTGAACCTAAATCGCCGCAGGCAAATGCCGGGAAGGTTCCTTTGAAAGGGCATGGCCGTCTTCCTTCCCCCCGTCCTTCCCTAACCCGATTAGACCGATGACCTAGCTGTCTGGTCTCTTTCCCCAAAACAATCCTAGCACACTTCCCTGGGGCACTCCTGACGATACCCTTGTCTCTGATGAACACTCACCGTCGGGGACAACATACTGGGTACATGCCGTTGTATTCGAGTCGATGAAATGCCGCCGCAGACGACGGCCCGGCGTTCGTGCCCAGAGCGCCGAGTTGCGTGCGGCACGCAGCTCGCGGCCCGGTCAGCCACGCACCCGCAGCGCCGCAGTGCTGCCAACCCATGCCACCCCCGGCCGCCGGCCCGCTGCCCCGCATAGCGTGCGCCGGTGCTCCCCCTGACCCACAAAAGGGGAGCGGCGGAAGGGGTGGAGCGGCCGTGCTATTCGCAGAGGTCGTCGACCCCGGCGCCGCCGCGCCAGAAGTTGGCCGTAATCGTCTCGTGCCCTGCGGCAGTTCTGCCTCCTCCCCTCACCCCCTCCCTGACCTGGGTCTTCGTTCCCCACCGAGGCGCTACACCGACAGCCTCTTTCCTCGTTCTTAATCTTGATCTTCCGCAATACTGGCATTAAAGCCCGAGAAGGCTAGACTCCCTTCAGACTGCTGCAGTACACGTCCAGCTAAAGACAGACACGTCACAATGTTATACAGGGTGTTACAAAAAGGTACGGCCAAACATTCAGGATACATTCCTCACACACAAAGAAAGAAAATATGTTATGTGGACATGTGTCCGGAAACGCTTACTTTCCATGTTAGAGCTCATTTTATTACTTCTCTTCAAATCACATTATTCGGTCAAATGGCTCTGAGCACTATGGGACTTAACTGCTGTGGTCATCAGTCCCCAAGAACTTAGAACTACTTAAACCTAACTAACCTAAGGACATCACACACATCCATGCCCGAGGCAGGATTCGAACCTGCGACCGTAGCGGTCGCGCGGTTCCAGACTGAAGCGCCTAGAACCGCTCGGCCACTCCGGCCGAAATCACATTATTCATGAAATGGAAACACACAGCAACAGAACGTACCAGCGTGGCTTCAAACACTTTGTTACAGGACATGTTCAAAATGTCCTCCGTTAGCGAGGATACATGCATCCACCCTCCGTCATATGGAATCCCTGATGCGCTGATGCAGCCCTGGAGAATGGCGTATTGTATCACAGCCGTCCACAATACGAGCACGAAGAGTCTCTACATTTGGTACCGGGGTTGCGTAGACAAGAGCTTTCAAATGCCCCCATAAATGAAAGTCAAGAGGATTGAGGTCAGGAGAGCGTGGAGGCCATGGAATTGGTCCGCCTCTACCAATCCATCGGTCAACGAATCTGTTGTTGAGATCCGTACGAACACTTCGACTGAAATGTGCAGGAGCTCCATCGTGCATGAACCGCATGTTGTGTCGTACTTGTAAAGGCACATGTTCTAGCAGCACAGGTAAAGTAACCCGTATGGAATCATGATAACGTGCTCCATTGAGCGTTGGTGGAAGAACATGGGGCCCAATCAAGACATTACCAACAATGCCTGCCCAAATGTTCACAGAAAATCTGTGTTGATGACGTGATTGCACAATTGCGTGTGGATTCTCGTCAGCCCACACATGTTGAGTGTGAAAATTTACAATTTGTTCACGTTGGAATGAAGCCTCATCCGTAAAGAGAACATTTGCACTGAAATGAGGACTGACACATTGTTGGATGAACCATTCGCAGAAGTGTACCCGTGGAGGCCAATCAGCTGCTGATAGTGCCTGCACACGCTGTACATGGTACGGAAACAACTGGTTCTCCCGTAACACTCTCCATACAGTGGTCATCGTTAGGGTTATCGTCAATTGCACGAAGAATTGCCTCGTCCATTGCAGGCGTCCTCGTCGTTCTAGGTCTTCCCCAGTCGCGAGTCATAGGCTGGAATGTTCCGTGCTCCCTAAGACGCCGATCAATTGCTTCGAACGTCTTCCTGTCGGGACACCTTCGTTCTGGAAATCTGTCTCGATACAAACTTACCGCGCCACGGCTATAGCCCCGTGCTAATCCATACATCAAATGGGCATCTGCCAACTCCGAATTTGTAAGCATTGCACTGACTGCAAAACCACGTTCGTGATGAACACTAACCTGTTGATGCTACGTACTGACGTGCTTGATGCTAGTACTGTAGAGCAGTGAGTCGCATGTCAACACAAGCACCGAACTCAACATTACCTTCCTTCAATTGGGCCAACTGGCGGTGAATCGAGTAAGTACAGTACATACTGACGAAACTAAAATGAGCTCTAACATAGAAACTAAGCGATTCCGGACACATGTCCACATAACATCTTTTCTTTATTTGTGTGTGAGGAATGTTTCCTGAAAGTTTGGCCGTACCTTTTTGTAACACCCTGTATATGTACAGTGTTTTACATATTACGCAATTTTTAAATTGATTGGTAATTTTTTTAAGTTCGCAGCACTGTATTTATTTTAATATCGATTGTCATTCCGATTATTCGAAATAGACGACAGAGGGATATAGAAACAATTTAAATCGGTCAAAGAGGAAAGGTCGCTCGACCTGATGGAATACCAGTTCGATTTTACACAGATACGCAAAGGAACTTGCCCCCCTTCTTGCAGCGGTGTACCGTAGGTCTCTAGAAGAGCTTAGCGTTCCAAAGGATTGGAAAAGGGCACAGGTCATCCCCGTTTTCTATAAGGGTCGTCGAACAGATGTGCAGAACTGAAGACCTATATCTCTAACGTCGATCAGTTGTAGAATTTTGGAACACGTATTATGTTCGAGTATAATGACCTTTCTGGAGACTAGAAATCTAGTCTGTAGGAATCAGCATGGGTTTCGAAAAAGACGATCGTGTGAAACCCAGCTCGCGCTATTCGTCCACGAGACTCAGTGGGCCGTAGACACGGGTTCCCAGGTAGATGCCGTGTTTATTGACTTCCGCAAGGCGTTCGATACAGTTCGCCACAGTCGTTTAATGAACAAAGTAAGAGCATATGGACTATCAGACAAATTGTGTGATTGGATCGAAGAGTTCCTAGATAACAGAACGCAGCATGTCATTCTCAATGGAGAGAAGTCTTCCGAAGTAAGAGTAATTTCAGGTGTGCCGCAGGGGAGTGTCGTAGGACCGTTGCTATTCACAATATACATAAATGACCTTGTGGATGACATCGGAAATTCACTGAGGCTTTTTGCGGATGATGCTGTGGTATATCGAGAGGTTGTAACAATGGAAAATTGTACTGAAATGCAGGAGGATCTGCAGCGAATTGACGCATGGTGCAGGGAATGGCAATTGAATCTCAATGGAGACAAGTGTAATGTGCTGCGAATACATAGAAAGATAGATCCCTTATCATTTAGCTACAATATAGGAGGTCAGCAACTGGAAGCAGTAGTGATTTAAAATGGAATGATCATATAAAGTTGATCGTCGGTAAAGCAGATGCCAGACTGAGGTTCATAGGAAAAATCCTAAGGAAGTGCAATCCTAAAACAAAGGAAGTAGATTACAGTACGCTTGTTCGCCCACCGCTTGAATACTGCTCAGCAGTGTGGGATCCGTACCAGATAGGGTTGATAGAAGAGATAGAGAAGATCCAACGGAGAGCAACGCGCTTCGTTACAGGATCATTTAGTAATCGCGAAAGCGTTACGGAGATGATAGATAAACTCCAGTGGAAGACTCTGCAGGAGAGACGCTCAGTAGCTCGGTACGGGCTTTTGTCGAAGTTTCGAGAACATACCTTCACCGAGGAGTCAAGCAGCATATTGCTTCCTCCTACGTATATCTCGCGAAGAGACCCTGAGGATAAAATCAGAGAGATTAGAGCCCACACAGAGGCATACCGACAGTCCTTCTTTCCACGAACAATACGAGACTGGAATAGAAGGGAGAAGCGATGGAGGCACTCAAGGTACCCTCCGAAACATACAGTCAGGTGGCTTGCGGAGTATGGATGTAGATGTAGATCAGTCGTTGCTAATGTATTTTAGGTTCTCAGTTGCCATGGAGCTATTCACAAAGGCGGAACATGTTATAATCGTGAAAACCCATTAGAGAACCGGCGAGTGGCATACAGAGACAATTCGTAGAATGCCCGGGATCTTCGGACGTGACGCCAGGCATGTCCCTGCGAACTTCACTAGGTTTATTCCCTCTGGCCCACAAATATCGAACTACACTTCGCTGCTCTTCACAATCTGACGACAATAACATACACGCAGTGTTTGTTTCGTAGTTTAGACCTCTCTCGCTAGCACTGCACACGAGAACAAAATACCCTCTGCTTCAGACTATATCGTCGTGAAATTTCAACATTCCAGCGGCAATACGGGGGGAGACAAAAATTATTGTGCGTTACTCCCTCGTACGAGTGTACGCTGTTTTTCCTAGCCACTGGAAACAGACTTCTAAGAAGACCTCAGCGGCATAACAGGGGCAGTAACTGATCAAATAGTTCCAACATAACGGTGCCACAAACCACTGTCCCGTCGTTAATAGAGGACACGTCTGCCCATCTGTGCTAGATGTAACCCTGAACACGTGCCTCAAATTTTTAATACGTTCTTATTAGGTCGCTTTCTTGCCCGTTTATCTGTCCGGTACAAATTTTAAACTAACTTATGTACTACACGTTCGGAAAAGAAACATTGCATTGGCGCAGCATAGTACGTCTGTGAGCCGCCACAAGTCGCATCAACGTCGTTGTCGACAATTGGGAATTTCGACAGCCTCATTGCAAAGAATTCTGAAGGAGGATCTCCATGTGCACCCATATAAGATTCAACATTTGAAACGGAGAAATTTTGCCGAGTGGATTCTTACTAACCAAGAAGATGAGAACAATTCTGCAAAAAAAGAATCATTTTCACTCATGAGGCACATTTTCGTCTGTGTGGGTTCGTTAACTGATAAAACTGCCGTATTTGAGGTCAATATAATAACTGTCGTATAGTATAATATAATATATATAATAATATAACATTACAATATAATAATAATGCTTCATCTTTATTGATCTCCAGCAATATAAACATACACATGAATGTCTAAACACCTGAGGATGGGCGCAAGCCCGAAAGCGGTGGTGTGACAAATATATAATCTTTCATAGTGACTGGTAGCGGAAGTTTTTCTACACCCTATACAGGAACAGTCATGGAGTTCAACAGCATCCTCTATGGGTAAAATTCATTCAATATAATCAGATTGTGATTCAAGAGAGCGACATGCATCCACTGCGAAGCACAGTTTGGTGTGGCTTATGGGCAGCTGGTGTGACTGGCACCCGTTTTTTCGAAGATTTCGACGGTAATGCAGTAACAGTTAATGGTGAGCGTTGTCGTGAAATGGTCAGAAACAACTTCTTCCCTGCTCCGGATGAAGTGGATGCAGCCAATATAATTTTTCAGCAAGACGTGGAGACCTGTCACATATTCCGCGAGGTGACAAGCTTTATCCATGAGAAATCCCCTCACGCTGTGATCTCATTTCGTGGCGACTGGCAATAGCATCTCAGATGTTGCACTCTTACTCGGATGGAGGTTTTTTTAGGGGGTTTTCTGAAGTTCAAGGTCTACTAAAACAAACGACAATCACTTCCAGAACTTAAGGAGTAAATTCGACGTGTCTTCAACAACGTCAACAGGGATTTCTGTGAAACGATCATCACGAACTCCATAGACTGCCTTCCGAGGCAGTGGAGGTGGACATATGACTGATAGAATTTTCCACTGTTGAATGGAAGAAGTGTATCTAGATGAAAGTAATCACTACCTGCTTACTAGAAAAATTGTTGTGACTGCGACTGGAATTGTCGCAGAGTGGCCCCGAACGAAAGAGCGGCCTGAATAGTGTAATCTAGAAAAATAAATGGGCATTGTGTAAAGTTTTTATTTTGCCTTTTATTCCATGTTTTAGCTGTTTACAATGCCTTTTTGCTGGCCCATTTTAATTATTTATAAATCTTATACTTCCGGTCTTTGGTTATCAAGAAACGGAGGTGGACCTTGCGATGATAGCTTATGGAAGGGAGGCATCTAAGAGAGGCCACCCAAAATTTATGCTCAATGAGTGAATACATTGGAGGTACCATTTCCGCCGTTCGCCCAAGGGCCCGGGTTCGATTCCCTGCTGGGTCGGAGATTTTCTCCGCTCAGGGACCAGGTGTTGTCGTCGTCATCATCATCATCATCATCATCATCATCATCATTATTCCATGCCCATCAACGCGCAAGTTGCCGAAGTGGCGTCATATCTAAAGACTTGCACACGGTGAACGGTGTACCCGACGAGAGGCGCTAGTAACACGACCATTTCCACCAGCCCATACATTTTCTGACGTATGTGAGCAAGTTTATGGCCGACCAATGATGATGCTAACTTTTTGAAATGGAACTACGAGAGAAGATCGGAAGGTGAGGCACAATAATTTTACTACCGATAAGTTGAATAGGTAACAAAACAAAAAAATCACAAATGAACTTACAACTTTTACCTACTTTTCTACGCGGTCACCAAAGTACTCAACACATTTCTCCAATTGTGGTGTAATTTTCAATATGCCCTTTTCTTAGAAGCCTGTTTGGCTGGAGTACAGCCATCTGCCGACTGCTGATCCCACTTGCGAATTTATCGCAATGCGTTGGCCGGCCAGGAATTTCTTCACGGGACCAAACAGATGAAGTCCTACGGTGCAATGCACGGATTGTTTGGTGGACGCTGGAGCACCTCCCACCCAAATTTGGCAATTTGGCAGGGGCAACAACTTATGCGACCATTGTTATGAAGAAGTGTGACAAGGTCAGCGTCAGTGTTGTGGAGTGTGTCACCAAGGGCACGACGCAAATTAACAATGGTTTTAATATAGGCTGCAGCATTCACAGTGGTCCCGTGTTCAGCAGAGTCCACCAATAACACATCATGCATATCCCACAACACTGTCACAAGCACTTCCCTAGCAGACTGAGTCACTTTTCGTAGGAGGCAGCCAACATGTTCACACTCCATAGAGGCCTACTAGGTTTCGGGCGTGTGGTGGTACACCGACGATTCGTCACCAGTAACGATTCCTTTCAGAAAGTCATACCCTTCATCGGCGTAACGCGTTAAGTGATTGAAGCCAGTCACCATTCACTGGACACTGTGGTTGTCGGTCAGGTTCTGTTGTCAGGTTTTAGGCACCCAACGAGAACTGACTTCAGAAATTTCAGCGTCCCATGAACATTGTCGTACCATAGGAAATGCTGAACTGCTGCCCTAAGGTTCGCAGCTATACACGCCAGTCGTTCAAAATTCCTGCCTCAAAGGCCTCGACATTCTGCGGGTTTGCAGCTATTATCGGCCTCCTGGAGCGTGGCCAATCACTATGGTTCGCCAGGCCCTCGTGGAAGAATGCACACCACCTGGAGACATTCCTACGGTACATACAGTCGTCCACATACACGCGTCGCATGTCCCTGCGAACTTAACTCGGTTTATGCCCTTTAGCCCACAAATATCCAACTAAACTTCGATGCTCTTCAGATGTTCGTGACAGTAACCGCACCCCATGTTGGCTTCGTAATTCAGGCCACTTTCGCTAGAGCTGTACACGAAAAGAAAATACTCTCTGTAACACAAACGCCAAACTACATTCTCGAGTAATTTAAACTGTCCAGCTGTGATATCAGAGGAGGAAAAGAAATTATTATACGATATTTTACGATCTTCCGTCGAACACCATTTTTCCTAGGTGCTGAAAAGAGCCTTTGAAGAGGACTACAAGGGAATAACACGGGCAGGAATTGACGAAATGGTGCCAACGTCTGCCCAGCTGTACCAGATGTAACGCTGTATAATTGTCTCATATTTTGAACATGTTCTTATTACGTCGCTTTCTTGTTCATCTGTCTGTACGGTACAAATTTTGCTGTTGATTTTAAACTAACTCCCCGATGAGCTAGAGACTTGAAACTTTCAAGATGTTTAGAACTAGTTGACACTGTTATATTAACTCAATTTCCCGACGGCTGTCTCGAGGAGATTAGTTTTTGTATCACTGAAATTTCCTGTTCCAGTCGCGAATGTACCTGCGTGTGAGCTGAAGTCTATTTAACTTTTAGATATGCGTAGGAGGTGGCAACATCTCGGTTGACTCATCTGAAGAGAAATGGAAAATATCAACCTGAAATTTATCACATGTTTCTGTTTCACACACGCAAAACAATAAAGCTGAAAATAATTATTTAAATAAAAATCAGTTTTTAATATAACATGTCTTCAAGGCTAACTAGAAAGTATAAAAAAAATTTCTCCCAGACCCATACACACTCGTAGCCTCCGACCGATTTCCTCACAATTTGTCATTGTGAATTTTTAATATCTACATCTACATCTCCCCCCCCCCCCCCCCCCAGAACCATGGACCTTGCCGTTGGTGGGTAGGCTTGTGTTCCTCAACGATACAGACAGCCGTACCGTAGGTGCAACCACAACGGAGGGGTATCTGTTGAGAGGCTAGACAAACGTGTGGTTCCTGAAGAGGGGCAGCAGCCTTTTCAGTAGTTGCAGGGGCAACAGTCTGGATGATTGACTGATCTGGCCTTGTAACACAAACCAAAACGGCCTTGCTGTGCTGGTACTGCGAACGGCTGAAAGCAAGGGGAAACTACGGCCGTAATTTTTCCCGAGGGCATGCAGCTTTACTGTATGATTAAATGATGATGGCGTCCTCTTGGGTAAAATATTCCGGAGGTAAAATAGTCTCTCATTCGGATCTCCGGGCGGGGACTACTCAAGAGGACGTCGTTATCAGGAGAAAGAAAACTGGCGTTCCACGGATCGGAGCGTGGAATGTCACATCCCTTAATCGGGCAGGTAGGTTAGAAAATTTAAAAAGGGAAATGGATAGGTTAAAGTTAGATATAGTGGGAATTAGTGAAGTTCGGTGGCAGGAGGAAAAAGACTTTTGATCAGGTGAATACAGGGTTATAAATACAAAATCAAATACGGGTAATGCAGGAGTACCTTTAATAATGAATAAAGCAATAGGAACGCGGGTAAACTACTACAAACAGCATAGTGAACTCATTATTGTGGCCAAGATAGACACGAAGCCCACGCCTAGTAGAGTAGTACAAGTTTATATGCCAACTAGATCTGCAGATGACGAAGAAATTGAAGAAATGTATGATGAAATAATAGAAATTATTCAGATAGTGAACGGAGACGATAATTTAATAGTCATGGATGACTGGAATTCGGTAGTAGGAAAAGGGAGAGAAGGAAACGTAGTAGGTGAACATGGATTGGGGCTAAGAAATGAAAGAGGAAGCCGCCTGATAGAAGTTTGCACAGAGCACAGTTTAATCATAGCTAAGAAGGTTGTATACATGGAAGAAGCCTGGAGATGCTGAGAGGTTTCAGACAGATTACATAATGGTAAGACAGAGATTTAGGTACCAGGTTTTAAATTGTAAGACATTTCTAGGGGCAGATGTGGACTCTGATCACAATCAATTGGTTATGAACTGTAGATTAAAACTGAAGCCATGCGGCTTTTCGCGGATGATGCTGTAGTATACAGAGAAGTTGCAGCATTAGAAAATTGTAGCGAAATGCAGGAAGATCTGCAGCGGATAGGCACTTGGTGCAGGGAGTGGCAACTGTCCCTTAACATAGACAAATGTAATGTATTGCGAATACATAGAAAGAAGGATACTTTATTGTATGATTATATGATAGCGGAACAAACACTGGTAGCAGTTACTTCTGTAAAATATCTGGGAGTATGCGTGCGGAACGATTTGAAGTGGAATGATCATATAAAATTAATTGTTGGTAAGGCGGGTACCAGGTTGAGATTCATTGGGAGAGAGCTTAGAAAATGTAGTCCATCAACAAAGGAGGTGGCTTACAAAACTCTCGTTCGACCTATACTTGAGTATTGCTCATCAGTGTGGGATCCGTACCAGATCGGTTTGACGGAGGAGATAGAGAAGATCCAAAGAAGAGCGGCGCGTTTCGTCACAGGGTTATTTGGTAACCGTGTTAGCGTTACGGAGATGTTTAATAAACTCAAGTGGCAGACTCTGCAAGAGAGGCGCTCTGCATCGCGGTGTAGATTGCTCGCCAGGTTTCGAGAGGGTGCGTTTCTGGATGAGGTATCGAATATATTGCTTCCACCTACTTATACCCCCCGAGGAGATCACGAATGTAAAATTAGAGAGGTTAGAGCGCGCACGGAGGCTTTCAGACAGTCGTTCTTCCCGCGAACCATACGCGACTGGAACAGGAAACGGAGGTAATGACAGTGGCACGTAAAGTGCCCTCCGCCACACACCGTTGGGTGGCTTGCGGAGTATAAATGTAGATGTAGATGTAGAAACTTCAAAATGGTGGGAATTTCAGGAGATGGGACCTGGATAAACTGACTAAACCAGAGGTTGTACAGAGTGTCAGGGAGAGCATAAGAGAACAATTGGCAGGAATGGGGGAAAGAAATACAGTAGAAGAAGAATGAATAGCTTTGAGAGATGAAGTAGTGAAGGGAGCAGAGGACCTAGTAGGTAAAAAGACGAGGGCTAGTAGAAGTCCTTGGGTAACAGAAGAAATATTGACTTAATTGATTAAAGAAGAAAATATAAAAATGCAGTAAATGAAGCAGGCAAAAAGGAATGCAAACGTCTCAAAAATGAGATCGACAGGAAGTGCAAAATGGCTAAGCAGGGATGGCTAGAGGACAAATGTAAGGGTGTAGAGGCTTATCTCACTAGGCGCAAGATAGATACTGCCTACAGGGAAATTAAAGAGACCTTTGGAGAAAAGAGAACCACTTGTATGAATATCAAGAGCTCAGATGGAAACCCAGTTCTAAGCAAAGAAGGGAAAGCAGAAAGGTGGAGGGAGTATACAGAGGGTCTACACAGGGGCAATGTACTTGAGGACAATATTATGGAAATGGAAGAGGATGTAGATGAAGATGAAATGAGAGATGTGATACTGCGTGAAGAGTTTGACAGAGCAGTGAAATACCTGAGTCGAAACAAGGCCCTGGGAGTAGACAACATTCCATTAGAACTACTGACAGCCTTGGGAGAGCCAGTCCTGACAGAACTCTACCATCTGGTGGGGAAGATGTATGAGACAGGCGAAATACCCTCAGACTTCGAGAAGAATATAATAATTACAATCCCAAAGAAAGCAGGTGCTGCCAGATGTGAAAATTACCAACCAATCAGTTTAATAAGTCACGGATGCAAAATACTACCGCGTACTCTCTACAGACGAATGGAAAAACTGGTAGAAGCTGACCTCGGGGAAGATCAGTTTGGATTCCGTAGAAATATTGGAACACGTGAAGCAATACTGACCCTACAACTTATCTTAGAAGCTAGATTAAGGAAAGGCAAACCTACGTTTCTAGCATTTGTAGACCTAAAGAAAGCTTTTGACAATGTTGACTGGAATACTCTCTTTTAAATTCTGAAGGTGGCAGGGGTAAAATACAGGGAGCGAAAAGCAATTTACAATTTGTACAGAAACAAAATGGCAATTATAAGAGTCGAGGGGCACGAAAGGGAAGCAGTGGTTGGAATGGGAGTGAGACATGGTTGTAGCCTGTCCCCGATGTTATACAATCTGTATATTGAGCAATCAGTGTAGGAAATAAAAGAAAAATTCGGAGTAGGTATTAAAATCCATGGAGAAGAAATGAAAACTTTGAGGTCCGCCGATGACATTGCAATTCTGTCGGAGACAGCAAAGGACTTGGAAGTGCAGTTGAACGGAATGGACAGTGTCATGAAAAGAGAGTGTAAGATGAACATCAACAAAAGCAAACCGAGGATAATGGAATGTAGTCGAATTAAGTCGGGTGATGCTGAGGGAATTAGATTAGACTACTTAAAGTAGTAGAGGAGTATTGCTATTTGGGGAGCAAAATAACTGATGATGGGCGAAGTAGAGAGGATATAAAATGTAGACTGGCAATGGCAAGGAAAGCGTTTCTGAAGAAGAGAAATTTGTTAACATCGAGTATAGATTTAAGCGTCAGGAAGTCGTTTCTGAAAGTATTTGTATGGAGCGTAGCCATGTGTGGAAGTGAAACATGGACGATAACTAGTTTGGAAAAGAAGAGCATATAAGCTTTCGAAATGTGGTGCTACAGAAGAATGCTGAAGATTAGATGGGTAGATCATATAACTAATGAGAGGTATTGAATAGGATTGGGGAGAAGAGAAGTTTGTGGCACAACTTGACCAGAAGAAGGGATCGGTTGGTAGGACATGTTCTGAGGCATCAGGGGATCACCAATTTAGTATTGAAGGGCAGCGTGGAGGGTAAAAATCGTAGAGGGAGACCAAGAGATGAACACACTAAATAGATTCAGAAGGATGTAGGTTGTAATAGGTACTGGGAGATGAAGAAGCTTGCACAGGATAGAGTAGCATGGAGAGCTGCATCAAACCAGTCTCAGGACTGAAGACCACAACAACAACATCTACATCTACATCCATACTCCGCAAGCCACCTGACGGTGTGTGGTGGTGGGTACCTTGGGTATCTCTGTCGGTTCTCCGTTCTATTCCAGTCTCGTATTGTTCGTGGAAAGAAAGATTGTCGGTATGCCTCTGCATGGGCTCTAATTTTTCTGATTTTATCCTCGCGGTCTCTTCGCGAGATATACGTAGGAGGGAGAAATATACTGCTTGACTCCTCGGTGAGGGTATGTTCTCGAAGTTTCAACAAAAGCCCGTACCGAGCTACTGAGCGTATCTCCTGCAGAGTCTTCGAGTTTATCTGCCATCTCCGTAACGCTTTCGCAATTACTAAATGATCCCGTAACGAATCGCGCTGCTCTCCGTTGGATCTTCTCTATCTCTTCTATCAATCCTATCTGGTACGGATCCCACACTGCTCAGCAGTATTCAAGCAGTGGAGGAACAAGCGTACTGTAACCTACTTCCTTTGTGTTCGGATTGCATTTCCTTAGGATTCTTCCAATGAATCTCAATCTGGCATCTGCTTTACCGACGATCAACTTTATATGATCATTCCATTTTAAATCACTCATAATGCGTACTCCCAGATAATTTATGGAATTAACTGCTTGTAGTTCCTGACCTGCGAAAATAGCTGTGAAAATACTGGTAAGTTTGAAAACGAAAAACGTGGGGCGAACGCGATAATAATGCTAATGAGATGAACTATTCATGCATTAATTATACGTACTTCATGCACCCCCTTTTTAAATTTTAAATCTTACGAGTATTTTCGTAGCTATGAAACATTCTAGGGCTATCGGTAGGGGGTTAGGAATCTGTATGAGGCTAGGATAAAATATTTGTAGAACTTTAGTCCGGTTCAGAAACGTGGTTTATTAAAAATCGATTTTTATGTAAATAGTTATTAAATTCCGACATGCGCTAAAGCGCGAGATTGTTGCTGACATCCATTTGAAAATGCGTCAAGACCGAATGTACATTCGGGGGTTTTACAAATAAATAATTTTAACATTCAACGGCGACAATGATGCTTTTAAAAATACAACAGCAAATCCTTAAATTTAGTGCCATTAGTCTGTTTTTCGTACAGTGAACAAACTGAATTTTCCAGCCTACTGTTTCTTTGATAAGAAGGGAAGTAGAAAATCATGGCGCACGATTTCGTATCTGCTATGGGACTGCAGACCGTAACTGTTAGTAGATTTAAGTATTAGACTGAAGGACGAGAAGGGAGGAGTACGCGTAGTGTTCTTCGCTGCATAACAAAGGGCAAAGACACTCGCGTATTCCTTGACAGAATATTAAAGTGAGATATTTAGGCGCGCTATAGTCAATAATCACAAAATATTTAGCTGCACTTGTCAACTCAGGGATTTATGAAACAGCGGAGTTATGTACTCGGAACCGCAGTTTATTTGTGTACTGCCTTTTTATTGTTTAGGTATGTTCTAAATAAATGTTTACCTCCTGTGAACGCTGAATACCAAAGTGTTTGCACACCGTGCGTAGCGTCAGCGGGGTGTGTTACAAGTTCTCTCTCGGGCGCTGTAGCTGCAACATTGCTTCATCAATAACGCACCGCCACTAGCCAAAACCGAACTCTGCCGTGGAACAAGTTCCAACCGGAATGGCGCCCCATGATAAAGTCAAGTCTAACCAAACGCTACTGGGACCGAAAGACTTCAGGATTTCGTGAGCATCAGGTGTTCACGGCTTGGGTGCAGTCACATTCTGAATTAATCCGTCAGTCCAATACATATGAAGTCCATAATGTCTGCACTGCAGGCTTAGAAAATAAAAATATGAAATTCCAGGTACAAAAAACTCTTATTTCCGAACCTGGTTATCCCGATTTGTCTAAAATGCACCGTTCTATTTCCCTTTGTACTACACCCTAGCGAACTGGGGCAGTGGTCAGCACACTGGAGTCGAAATCGAGAGGACGAGGTTCAGATCTCTGTCAGACCATCAAGATTTATATTTTCCGTGATTTCCCCAAATCGGTGCATGGAAATGGCAACATGGTCCCTTTGATAAGACAAAGCCAATTTCCTTCCCCATCCTCGAAGAAAACCGAGCTTACGCTGCGTCTCTAATAACCTCGATGTCGACGGGACGTTAAACAGCAGTCTTCCTGCCTTCCTTCTTGTACTATTCTACGCCTGGAAATACTACGACCTTACTATACGCATGTGATCGATATTTTTAGCGCATCTATTGTAAGTGGGCTGATCAGATTTTTATGTTGGTAACGCCACGTAGCACTCTGTATGAAAATCACTGACTGTGTTGTGTGCAGTCTGTGGCTGGTTTGCATTGTTGGAATATTTGCTATTGTAGTGCTGGGTAGTTGGATGTGAACAGCGCGTAGCGTTGGGCAGTTGGAGGTGAGCCGGTGGATGTGGAGAGAGAGATGCCAGAGTTTCGATAAGTTGCTGTAAGCGGACGATCTGGACGTGTGTCCGCCAGAAAAAGGAAATTTGTAAAGATGGATGTCATGAATTGATATATATATATATATATATATGATTTTTGATTAAGGTAAATACATTGTTTGTTCTCTATCAAAATCTTTCATTTGATAACTATGCCTATCAGTAGTTAGTATCTTTTATTTAGCTGGCAGTATTGGCGCTCGCTATACTGCAGTAGTTCGAGTAACGAAGACTGTGAGGTAAGTGATTCATGAAAGGTATAGGTTATTATTAGTCAGGGCCATTCTTTTGTAGCGATAATTGAGAGTCAGACTGCGTTGCGCTAAAAAAAATATTGTGTGTCGGTTTAGTGATGATCAGAATAAGTAAAGAGAGCAGTGTCTGAGTACGTTCAGTTTTGCTCAGCTGTTTGAAAATCAAATAACGTAAGAGGTTTTCCAGCACTGTCATTTATAATATTTTTAAGGGGACGTGAAACTATATGTACATCACACTAAAGCCACCTAATGGTGTGTGGCGGAGACTACTTTTGGCACCACTAAGTCAAGCCTCTTACCCTGTTCCATTCGCGAACGGCACGAGGGAAGAATGCCTGCCGGAAACCCACTGTATTGTCTCCAATTTCTCGAATTTTCTCGTCTTGGTTATTACGCGAAATGCATATAGCAAGAAGTAATATGTTAACCTACTCTTTCTGGAAACTGCTCCCTCGGTATTTCGTTCCCGTGACGAAACGCGCCGCTCTTCGTTGGATCTTCTCTATCTGTTCTCTCAGTCCCGACTAAACGATCCCGTGACGAAACGCGCCGCTCTTCGTTGGATCTTCTCCATCTTTTGTATCAGTACTATCTTGTAGGGATCCCAGACAAATGAACAATACTCAAGAACCGGTCGAACGAGCACCTTATAAGCCACCTCCCTCGTGGATGAGTTACATTTCCTGAAGATCCTTTCTATGAATCCCAGTCTGGCGTCTTATTACCCCACTATTTGTTTTTATGGTCATTCCATTTAAGGTCGCTCTGGATAGTTACTCCTAGATATTTTACGGTAGATACTGTTTCCAGCGGTTTGCCATCATTAGTGTAGTTGTACAGCAGTGGATTTCTTTTCCTTTGTTTGCGCAATATGTTACATTTATTTACATTCGGAATCAGCTGCCAGGGGGCCTGCGCCATTTCTCAGTTTTCTGGAACTCATTCAACAAATTGTTACTATCTTCTGTCGTTGCTACTTTTGTACAGACAACCGCATCATTTGCGAACAGTCTCAAAGAGCATCAGACGCTATTACATCATTTTTATACACCGCAAACAGCAACGGTTCTACCACAATTATTTGGGGTACTCTGAAAATTACATTTACATCTTTCGATTTTGTTTCCGTAAGAGCGACGTGTTGAGTTCTATCAGCAACGAAGTCTCGAATCCAACCGAAAGTTTGGACAGGTACTCGATAAGCTCGTATTTTTTTCACTAAACGGCAGTGCGGTCGGTGCCAAGCGCCTTCCTGAAATCTAGGAACACGGCATCAACCTGAGTGTCGCTGTCTACAGCGCTTTCGGTTTCATGGAGGAACTGAGTGAGCTAAGTTTTGCAAGATCTATGTTTCCAGAATCTGTGACGATTTTTTATAGAAGAGATTTTCTTCTCAAAAAACATAATTCTTTAGCATACAACAAGTTCCATAATTCTATAACAGATCGATGTCAACGATATAGGTCTATAATTGTGTGCATCTGCCCTGCAGCCCTTCTTGAAAACGAGACTGACCCGCGCTTTTTTCCAGTCGCTAGGAATGCTTCGCTGGTCCAGCAAACTACCTGTAAGGGCTGCTAGAAGGAGAGCAAGTTCCTTCGCATAATCTTGGCAGATATGTCATCTCGTTCTGACGCCTTTCCACTACTAAGCGACTGTAGTTGCTTTTCTATTCAGCGGTCGGTTATCGCAGTATATGCCATTTTTACGTTCGTACGAAGATTGAAAGGAGGGACTGTATTACGATCTTCCGCTGTGAAACAATTTCAGAACACCAAATTCAGTATTTCGGCCTTGTTGGTACTCGTAGTATTCCAACGAGAGCAAACCGTTCAGTTTGTGCAGCCGACGGAAAAATTACAAAAATACTTGGAACACACATAACTACTGCAGTTATCTGTGACTTTTACTGTCAAGGAATTTGATTCACTTGGTTTTATTTTCATTTGTTGTGTTCGATGGAGTCGTTAGACAGTTTATACCGCCAGAATTTATTTATTTATCTATTTGTATTTTGAAAATATATTTTAAAAAAGCTTTGGAAAAGTCCTCGGTAAATTTTACAGTGAAAAATTGTTTAGCATTATGAGGAAAGAGTAGACAAAACATTCACGTTATGGTATAAATGGAGAGCTGTCAGACATTCACAAATAATAGAGCTGACAAGGGTGCAGCATTTCGCACGCGCTTTTTGAGATTAGGTTTTCTAATGAAAATTTTCTATTGGCGGTCTGTGCTTCATTCTGGGACAACGTAAGACTAAAATATTTTTTTTTAAAGAAATGGTGTGATTCACCAATCTTTTAAGAAGTGTACCATTCATATTAAATAGTAATTGAAACATATGCAACACTCAGAAAACTCAGTATTGTACCGCTAAACATTAAGAAAGCAACGACAGTGAAGGTTGTTGCCGAACGAAGATCCTATGATACAGTGAAAAAAATATTGCACCGTATTGTCTTTTCATAAACGACGACTTGCCCGAAAGAAACGAGCAACAGACATGTGGTAGTTTTCCGCTATCGTCGCCGGACGTCGATTGTATTGCAGAATGGAACCAGCCTTAGTATGGATTTATTTTCACAAAGTGACGTAGCAATGAAGTGCAATGATTTATTTACTTTAAAAAAATTCAAGATTCCTGACATTTTTATGAAATAATAAAACAGGAAGGAAATAATGGTAACAGTAATAAATTAAAAACTTAACAAAAATTCATTCACAGTACACAAAAGAAATAGAAAGTAGCTGAGCTGTTTCCTGTGCCTGCATAACATGCCTTAATCTTCTTTTAGCCCTAGAAACCGGACAAATTAACACGAAAAAAAGAGTTCTTCAATCACAGTTTTCACTCTTCAACAGAGACTGCTGGTAATGCCAAAATAGAGGTATGATCCCCAAATTCAACATGATTTTTGAGCAGAGTTCAAAAAATTAGAGTCACCAGTAGAATACTGGTGATATTTGTACTATTCAACCATTTATTATTTTTCGAGAAACTCGTCAGTGTTACGGTATGGACACAGATCATGCGAGAATGACCTATTAAGTATAGGACCTGGGACAAAGCACTACAGAAGGTATAAAAATCAGTCTTACCACATCCACGCCCCCTCCATATGCCTGCAATCCTGCTTACCTGTAAAAGGAAGATAAAAAAGCAGTTTAGTGCCTATATTGCAGCGAGGAGAAACAAATACTCGTATTTTATAACTCAAAATTATTTTCTTCTCTTAAGCTAATACGGCTTAGCAGAAATACAAAGATTGTGATTACTATAGTAATTATTTACTTAAATATCCAGTTTGGAGGTAGAAAGTCCATCCCGCCTATTACTGGTAACTTCCGTGGCGCCGCCAGAATACACGCACTATTCGCGATGCTTGGCGCACGAGAGACAAATTACACGAAGTAGATTTACTCTAGAACTCCAGCCCATTTCTCGACTTCGCCAGCTTCCAGCAGCAACACAGTTTTTGATTTTAATCGAGGCGTTTCAGTAAATCAGGTTCAGGAGTCTAGTGCTGGAAAGCTCATTGGCCATTTGCATCTCGTGTAACTGATCCTTCTCTGGAGAGTGCTACACCTGCTAGTGCTTCTCAAAAACTGATTTGGAACAGACGCTGGGAAACGTCGGGATCATGGGCAAAATCACTGTTCCGTAGAACAGTATAGCAGACGCCGGTCAAGACCATCCAAAAAGTATTACTGGAAGACTGCCCGATCATCTCAACGATCGACAAAGCTCTGTTTCCACGCACGCTGAACCTCGATCGGCTCTAGTATGCGCGATAGCCAAAGTTAGAGGTTCCGGCAGCGGCCGGAAATAATATGTTAAAGTTTAGCCCCTTACTTACATTATCTACACTCCTGGAAATTGAAATAAGAACACCGTGAATTCATTGTCCCAGGAAGGGGAAACTTTATTGACACATTCCTGGGGTCAGATACATCACATGATCACACTGACAGAACCACAGGCACATAGACACAGGCAACAGAGCATGCACAATGTCGGCATTAGTACAGTGTATATCCACCTTTCGCAGCAATGCAGGCTACTATTCTCCCATGGAGACGATCGTAGAGATGCTGGATGTAGTCCTGTGGAACGGCTTGCCATGCCATTTCCACCTGGCGCCTCAGTTGGACCAGCGTTCGTGCTGGACGTGCAGACCGCGTGAGACGACGCTTCATCCAATCCCAAACATGCTCAATGGGGGACAGATCCGGAGATCTTGCTGGCCAGGGTAGTTGACTTACACCTTCTAGAGTACGTTGGGTGGCACGGGGTACATGCGGACGTGCATTGTCCTGTGGGAACAGCAAGTTCCCTTGCCGGTCTAGGAATGGTAGAACGATGGGTTCGATGACGGTTTGGATGTACCGTGCACTATTCAGTGTCCGCTCGACGATCACCAGTGGTGTACGGCCAGTGTAGGAGATCGCTCCCCACACCATGATCCCGGGTGTTGGCCCTGTGTGCCTCGGTCGTATGCAGTCCTGATTGTGGCGCTCACCTGCACGGCGCCAAACACGCATACGACCATCATTGGCACCAAGGCAGAAGCGACTCTCATCGCTGAAGACGACACGTCTCCATTCGTCCCTCCATTCACGCCTGTCGCGACACCACTGGAGGCGGGCTGCACGATGTTGGGGCGTGAGCGGCAGACGACCTAACGGTGTGCGGGACCGTAGCCCAGCTTCATGGAGACGGTTGCGAATGGTCCTCGCCGATACCCCAGGAGCAACAGTGTCCCTAATTTGCTGGGAAGTGGCGGTGCGGTCCCCTACGGCACTGCGTAGGATCCTACGGTCTTGGCGTGCATCCGTGCGTCGCTGCGGTCAGGTCCCAGGTCGACGGGCACGTGCACCTTCCGCCGACCACTGGCGACAACATCGATGTACTGTGGAGACCTCACGCCCCACGTGTTGAGCAATTCGGCGGTACGTCCACCCGGCCTCCCGCATGCCCACTATACGCCCTCGCTCAAAGTCCGTCAACTGCACATACGGTTCACGTCCACGCTGTCGCGGCATGCTACCAGTGTTAAAGGCTGCGATGGAGCTCCGTATGCCACGGCAAACTGGCTGACACTGACGGCGGCGGTGCACAAATGCTGCGCAGCTAGCGCCATTCGACGGCCAACACCGCGGTTCCTGGTGTGTCTGCTGTGCCGTGCGTGTGATCATTGCTTGTACAGCCCTCTCGCAGTGTCCGGAGCAAGTATGGTGGGTCTGACACACCGGTGTCAATGTGTTCTTTTTTCCATTTCCAGGAGTGCATATTACTAAACAACTATTCCGAGGCATGTACCCAAAGCCATTTGGAAGTTGCCTATCTAATTAGGCTTCCAGAGCCAACAAAAATTTTATCATCGATGCTTCATACCATTATTGATCGAATTTAAATATTTAAAACGCAGGCATAATTTACTTATTAAGAGATACAATCTTACGTTAGAGGTATGAGACATCGACACGAGTATTGCAATTACGTCATCTTCGTGGTGTAGCAATTTTAATGGCCTGTAGTGTATATTTTAACCCCGTTACCCAGTCTAGCCTTCCCACCATTCCAAATACTTCCACCCCACGCTTTTTGTAAACAACATATGCCTACCAACTATTTCAACGACGTTTCTCCTTCTCTCTCTCTCTCTCTCTCTCTCTCTCTCACACACACACACACACACACACACACACACACCAGCCTTCAAACAACGAAGTATTTGAACATAATATAGCTATGGTAACCCCTGAGCTGACAACACAAACCTTGTGATATCATTCATAAAGTACGTGTATAACGGTTGAAACATAATGAACACACACCCACACAACGGGAAATAGAACTTCAACAGCAGAAGTCGTGTCGGGGTAAAACCACATGTAGCGATTTTCAGCCTGAAATGGAAGAAAATCGGAAGTAGATAACGTTTTTTGTTGCCTATAGATGACGAGCTGTATAATGCATGCTACATATAAAACGAACAGCAGAAAATAATAGATCTATGTGAGATAAAAAGCCGAATTTGCAGTATCAGTGATCAGCCCTAATTTTCAAATGGTTCAAATGGCTCTGAGCACTATGGGACTTAACATCTATGGCCATCAGTCCCCTACAACTTAGAACTACTTAAGCCTAACTAACCTAAGGACATCACACAACACCCAGTCATCACGAGGCAGGGAAAATCCCTGACCCCGCCGGGAATCGAACCCGGGAACCCGGGCGCGGGAAGCGAGAACGCTACAACACGACCACGAGCTGCGGACCCTTAATTTTCAACGCAGTATAAACATACAACATTTCATGGCTCATTTGTGTAATATCTGTGCGAATGTAAAAAATCAACGTCTGATTATCTCTGGTTTGTGTACAAAAATGGCTCTAAATCGAATTTCATATCAACCTCCCAAGATCAGATCATATCATAACAATAGTCAATAACTAACTGAAAATACTACATAAAAGAAAAAAACTACTTAAGCATGTATGAGCACAGCAAATGTAAACGAACTGTGTCTCGCATAAGGTGTAATTTCTCTCCTGTTTCGTGTCATAAACCTGTAGTTAGAAACACTCAAAAAAGCCAGGCACGGATTTTTCGCTTCAGACGCAAGGCAAGAGTGCAAGTTAATTTCACTATATTGCCACCACACGGCATTTAAATTTAGCCGCTGTGTAAGCGTAAAAATACCTTAGAATGTATGAATGCAAGTTTTTGTCCCTCACTGAGATTAAACATTTCGGCTACCAGTCACCTTTGAAACGCGCATTTATTGCGGTAGGCGCAGCGTGTTTCGAGAACTTGGTCCCATTTCATGCGTTTCATGTTTTACACTTTTAATTAGAGCAGCCAAGTTTGCACCCTTCACGGACAAAGTTCTGCAGTTTATGCGTCCCTTTTTTTTCACTGTCAAGCGATAAAAATACCCAAGTGCACTATATTTAGAAGTAAGTGACTCTCCGGAAATGAATGTGCTAACATCCAGAGCCATCTGCCACTGGAGTAACTGCCTCATGTGTAGGCTACTATCGTTATAGAAATAAGGGGACAAGAACACAAAATGAAGGAATACACACTTGGGTTACGATTTTAAATAGAGCAGCGACGTACTTTTGTTGCTGTTTAACTTTTATGTCGCAAGAGTAATGAAGAAAGTAAAAGAAAATTACAGACCTGGAATAAAAAGTTCAAGAGGGTCACGTGTAAGTCGAATATTTTCTTCAGGTAGTTCTCAAGAGCGCAAATATGTTTCATAAAATTCATAACACATAGCTGTATCTGTTACAAACCATCTCCTGGTACGAAACTTGAACAAAATCACCTTACGTATTACGTAAATGGAAACATAGGAAAGCAGCTATTGACACATTCGTTGACAATAATACGCCGGCCAGGTTCAAACTGAAGCCTACGTCCGTAGACTTCTTTATCGCAGAAATTAAGAAAAGGTACAGGAATATAATGGACAAATCACTCAATACGTAATTTGAGTGAAGAGTAAAGACACAAAAATGAACACGGTGAAGAGCTGTAGGGAAACAGCTAGTCGCTGAACATCGTAAATAGACTAAATACAGAGAAGAAGTGTAATACTTGCTATCCGGAAACCAAGATCGGGTAAGACGATCCAAGAAGGAGAGACTTCAAAAACTGGTTGGAACAAATTAAAAAAAAATTCTTCAACACATGCACCCAGCCGGTATCAAATATTGACCAGCTGGGGCTTGAAATGTAATTGCCACAGTTGGAAAGTATTGTAGCGTCGTATGCAGTGGCTTACTGAAACAACCAATACATATGTATTTTTCGTTCTAATGTTTATCTTTTCCGGATTTTGGCATATCTACGGTTTGGAGTTGATAGTTACAACTTTTAAATGCTGAATAATGGATTTTCTTTATTTTGTAATTAGAAAAATATTGATGACAGATAATAATACGAAAGTACGAGTTACTTCTTTGTTGGCGTTATACAAATTGACATTATTTGTACATATTTCGGTTAGTAAATCAAAACATATACTCCAGAATAGGATTTTCACTCTGCAGCGGAGTGCGCATTAATATGAAACATCCTGGCAAATTAGAAACTGTGTGCTATACCGAGACTCGAACTCGGGACCTATGCATTCCGCGGGTAAGTGCTCTACCATGTGAACTACCCAAGTTTGGAAGGTAGCAGACGAGGTACTGGCAGAATTGAATCTGTGAGGAGGGATCGCGTATCGTGTTTGGGTAGCTCAGTTGGTAGAGCTCTTGTCCGCGAAAGCCGAAGGTTCCCAGTTCGAGTCTCGGTCCGGCACACAGTTTTAATCTGCCAAGAAGTTTCAAAACATACATTGTTTACGAGATTGGTTCGAATATAATTTTATGGATTTATGATGGCGAGTGTTTAAGTGTGATATTAGTGAAATACTTTTAATTCACGTCATTGCAGAAAATAAAAATCAATGTAGCAACCTTAAGTTCTAAGCAGTACTTCTGCAGTTTCATAATATAAAAACTTACGTTTTTAATGTAAAACGGGAACAGAAATGCTTGCAGTGTGATAAACAATGTAAAATTATTTTAATGTGGTAAAATTAATTGTAGACGTACTATGTAAACTTGTCATACTTTTGTGTGTATGCGGCGGAGGGCTCTTTTTTTATGATTATTTTCACTGATATACAGTCCAGCCAGTCGTCACCATACACTACTGGCCATTGAAATTGCTACACCACGAAGATGACGAGCTACAGACGCGAAATTTAACCGACAGGAAGAAGATGTTGTGATATGCAAATGATTAGCTTTTCAGAGCATTCACACAA
Organism: Schistocerca americana; assembly: GCF_021461395.2. NCBI lineage: Eukaryota > Metazoa > Arthropoda > Insecta > Orthoptera > Acrididae > Schistocerca > Schistocerca americana. Next base: position 156,733,530 of record NC_060128.1, on the reverse strand, counting down.
TGTTAACGCCGGTGGCGACACCTACAATGTGATGGCACGAAGGAAGTTTCCAACCGATTTCTCATACACAAACAGCAGTTGAACGGCGTTGTCTGGTGAAGTGTTGTTACGATGCCTCGTGTAAGGAGGAGAAATGCGTACCATCACGTTTCCGAGTTTGATAAAGGTCGGATTGTAGCCTGTCGCAATTGCGGTTTATCGTATCGCGACATTGCTGCTCGCGTTGGTCGAGATCCAATGACTGTTAGAAGAATATGGAATCGGTGGGTTCAGGAGGGTAATACGGAACGCCGTGCTGGATCCCAACGGCCCTGTATCACTAGCAGTCGAGATGACAGGCATCTTATCCGCATGACTGTAACGGATCGTGCAGCCACGTCCTGGGTCAACAGATGGGGACGTTTGGTAGACGACAACCACCTGCACGAACAGTTCGACGACGTTCGCAGCAGCATGGACTATCAGTTCGGACACCACGGCTGCAGTTACCCTTGACGCTGCATCACAGACAGGAGAGCCTGCGATGGTGTATTCAACGACGAACCTGGGAGCACGAATGGCAAAACGTCATATTTTCGGATGAATCCAGGTTCAGTTTACAGCATCATGATGGTCGCATCCATGTTTGGCGACATCGCGGTGAACGCACGTTGGAAACGTGTAATCGTCATCGCCTTACAGGCGTATTGCCCGGCGTGATGGCATGGGGTGCCATAGGTTACACGTCTCGGTCGCCTCTTGTTCACATTCACAGCACTTTGAACGGTGGACGTCACATTTCAGACGTGTTACGACCTGTGGCTCTACCCTTCATTCGATCCTTGCGAAACCCTACATTTCAGCAGGATAATGCACAACCGCATGTTGCAGGTCCTGTGCGGGTCTTTCTGGATACAGAAAATGTTCGACTGCTGCCCTTGCCGGCACATTCTCCAGATATCTCACCAACTGAAATCGTCTGGTCAATGGTGGCCGAGCAATTGGCTCGTCACAATACGCCAGTCACTACTCTTGATGAATTGTGGTATCGTGTTGAAGCTGCATGGCAGCTGTACCTGTACGTATCATCCAAGCTCTGTTGGACTTAATGCCCAGGTGCATGAAGGCCGTTATTACGGCCAGAGGTGGTTGTTCTAGGTACTGATTTCTCAGGATCTATGCACCCAAATTGCGTGGAAATGTAATCACATGTCAGTTCTAGTGTAATATATTTGTCCAGTGAATACCAGTTTATTATCTGCATTTCTTCTTGGTACAGCAGGTTTAATGACCAGTAGTGTATTAGCGACATACGCAGCAAACTGAAGTATTTAGTTTTAAGTTATTCAAGAGGAACCTGTTAACTAACGCAGCTTTTCTGCAAAATTGCTCAATCCATTACTAGTTTGTTGTCTAAGTAATTATTTCTCCAACTTTATAATTTTGGAAAAACTTTTAATTATTTATGCATTTACATGGAGCAGAAATGTTAAAAGCTCAAACTTGTATGGAAGTAAAATGTGGAGTCGCAGACATTTGTGGTTTTTATCGAGTATTTTGAGGCCGGATACTGGTTAGGCGTTTTAGGAAGTTAACCATGATGTACGTTGTACCAGCCAACGACGAACACATCCTGAGTCTTGAAACTACTGTGGCTCACTAAAAGCTCTTGAGATTGCGGTATGTTTTTTCAGTGAGTTCGAGGACTACAGTGTGGCATTTACTTCAGTCCATGTTTTATAACATTTTATCACACAGTGTGTGAAGGCTGACGCTGCTGCAAGTAAACGAGCCGGCAAGAACCGTAGAATAACCCACCTCTCCTACGAAGAAAAAGATGGAAGCCACTCACTCACGAAATGGCGATGATCCTCTGGGACTCTGAAGGAGTTATTCTCTCTGACGTCCTCCCTCTTAGTACAACATTCAACTCTGAAGTGTATTGTGGTATCCTAAAGAAACTGAGGAAACGAGTTCAGCGAGTTCGGTGCCAGAAAAGAGCAAACGAATTTCTCCTTCTCCATGACAACGAAAGCCTAACACAAGTCTGCACATCTGAAAGTGGCTCATGAAACTTCGTTGGACTGCTGTTCCTCATCCCCCAAACAGTCCCAATCTCGCACCTTCCGACTTCCAAATGAAGAATGCTCTGCGTGGGAAGGTGTACTTGGATGATGCGGAGGTTACTTATGCAGCGAGACGTTGGCTTCGACGGCGACCAGTAGAGTGGTTCCATCCGGGCGTCCGTCCCCGGTAGCTGAGTGGTCAGCGCGACAGAATGTCAATCCTAGGGGCCCGGGTTCGATTCCAGGCTGGGTCGGAGATTCTCTCCGCTCAGGGACTGGGTGTTGTGTTGTGCTACTCAGCAGCTTTTCATCTCCAAAGACGCGCAAGTGCCGAAGTGGCGTCAAATCGAAAGACTTGCACCCGGCGAACGGTCTACCCGACGGGAGGCCCCAGTCACATGACCATCCGGCCACGCAGGTCTTCCCAGTAAAATGGGGCAAGGCCATCGCACTGAACGGAAATTCTGTTGAAAAATAGCCAAAAGAAAACGAAAGAATATGGTGTGCTGGATCGTGAATAAAACAACCATGCCTTCAGAAAAAAAGTGTTGCATTATTTGTCGAACGGCACTCGCACTACTATGTTGCTCCATATGTGATAATTAGATTCCGCGACCTTTGATGCTAACTTTACTACTAAATTAGCTATTAGAAAATGTCCATTATAACATTTTTTTCTTATGTTGAGATTAAATAAACGTGGGGATGAAATTATGATAATCAGGACAACACAACATCCAGTCCATGAGCGGAGAAAATCTCCGACCCTCCCGGGCATCGAACCCGGTCCCTTACAATTGACATTCTGTCGCGTTGACCACTCAGCTACCGGGGGCGGACGAGTTTGAGATTGAAGTAACAAAAAACTAGTAATTAGCGACTCCATAGAGTACTGTGTGCACAATGACCATATACGTGAAATTAGAAGGAAGGTCATCGTTGGTTTTAATTTTGATGGTTTATTGACAGCAAAATCGATTTTCAATCACATAGTGATCATCTTCAGTGCTGTAGTGTACAAATTAAACTCATAGGCACTGGTATCAAGTTATTATCAGTAACCAAAGGTATGTAACGATCGTGTGTCCCTGCCAAAGCAGCGAGCCTTCTTCAAGCGCCAAAACTCTCCCGTACTACTAACAAGGGAACCTCCCCATCGCACCCCCCTCAGATTTAGTTATAAGTTGGCACAGTGGATACGCCTTGAAAAACTGAACACAGATCAATCGAGAAAACAGGAAGAAGTTGTGTGAAACTATGAAAAAAATAATCAAAATATACAAACTGAGTAGTCGATGTGCATTATAAGCAACATCAAGGAGAACATGAGCTCAGGAGCGCCGTGGTCCGGTGGTTAGCGTGAGCGGCTGCGGAACGAGTGGTCCTTGGTTCAAGTCTTCCCTCGACTGCAAATTTTACTTTCTTTATTTTCGCAAAGTTATGATCTGTCCGTTGGTTCATTGACGTCTCTGTTCACTGTAATAAGTTTGGTGTCTGTGTTTTGCGACCGCACCGCAAAACCGTGCGATTAGTAGACGAAAGGACGTGCCTCTACAATGGGAACCGAAAACATTTGATCGCATTTTCCTCCACAGGAAAACACGTCTGATATATTCTATACGACACTGGTGACGGCATGTGCGCCACATGACAGGAATATGTTGTCGACCCACCTAAGTTGTACACTTAGCAAATGGGTAAAAAGGTTCTTCTACCTTGCCCGATTTAGGTTTTCTTGTGGATGTGATAATCACTCCCAAAAAAGTGATGAAAACATAAGAGTTTGCCACATAAGCTGAAAATAAAAAAAATTAAACTTTTCAGTCGAGGGAAGACTTGAACCTAGTACCTCTCGTTCCATAGCTGCTCTCGCTAACCACTGGACCACGGCGCTTCTTAACTCTCATTCTCCTTGATGTTGCTCATCTTCGCATGGGCTACTCAGTTTGTATATTTTACTAATTTTTTTCAGAGTTCCACACAACTTCTTCCTGTTTTCTCGACTGATATGTGTTCAGTTTTTCAAGGCTTATCCACTGTGCCAACTTGTAACTAAATCTGAGGGGGATGCGATGGGGAGGTTCGCTTGTAAGAAACCTCTCCGTCAGCTTTGTGCTCGTGACGTCACATGCTAATAAACCAGTCCCACGTCTTCGTAAGCGTGAAGAAGGCTTCACACCAGAGGGCTTCTGGAATTAGGAAATACTACTCACGGCGCTATTCCATAGCTTTGTTCACCTCGTGTTTTCGAAAGCGGCCGACGGCTGTCTCCAAAACAGGGTGCAAAACATGAGAAAACTGCCCTCTGCTGCAGCTCGTGGCAGCTCTCCGCCCCCTGATGCCCCCCTCCCAACCAGCCCGTGACTGTAAGCCGGACAATGCTTAGCGCCCTCTTGGGGTGCCGCTGCAGCCCTTGTTCCAGGAAGCCCCTGTACTTACGGTCGCCGCACAAACTGCCGTTCTCCGTCACATTATCTGTTCACTTACCTCAGCTTCAACACGTTGTGTATTCCCACATACACCAATGCATTCACAACTCATTGTCCTTCACCACGTTAGATGAATGACGTACGGTGTCGCACTACCAGTCACTGTGATCCAACATCTTTAGTAAATATTTTCTTATTGCAGTGCCCACCATTATCACTCTCTAAATTACTAAACTAACACCAGAACTAATGCAGAAGAGATGCAAAATTACTTGCCAAGTTCCAATCGCGCCCTCTTAAATATTCAATGTAATTTTATATTACTTGATGAAGAGATTCCGACAGTATTTCAAATTTGGTAAACAGTTATATCGAACTCTGAAAATCAGACTGCCCTTCCACATGTACACCGTTAGATAGGTAGCTTGTAACTGAGGCCGAGCAATTTCAGCCTTTTACTAATACACACTTTCCTTACACTTCTTACTGAGTGATAGAACCAAATGATATCAATGCAGCCATGTACACTAAGACCTCAACAATTGGGAATCCGTTGTAATAATTATACACCGTACATCACTCACGCCAAGTCATTTAATGCAGAACTTTGAACACATAATATCGCCCTCCATTTGCTTCGCGCATGGTCGATAATGAGTGACGTATGTATCATTCTTGAGCACAACGAAGTTCACTTGCAGAATCTCACACGAACACTTGTCTCACGGCAGCTCAACTGTCTGTAACTGAAGAAGATGAGTGAGTCGATCGTCGAAATACTAGTATTGTGCATGAAATGGAAACAGCAACTCGGCTGAAGATACGGAAGCACATTGCTTAAAATAGTGCTGCCCATTACGCCGTGGTCGGATGACTTTCTTGATGAAACCGAACGATTCCTCTGCGTCTGCAGAGGGCTTCGTCATGGCTGTTTGTACGATCCACACCGAGGGACTCAGTGACATTTTCGTCCGTGAAAGTTTACATTTTACAACAACCGGAAGCATTAATCAGTCACGCCGAGAAAACCTGAAAGATCACAAAATTACAGCTCTTGATAAAATCTAAGACTGTGATTTGGTGCAGAGTGTAATAACTGAGTTTGGCACTCTTAGGTCTACTCTATACGCTATTAAGAAATATTGCAATAAAAGTTCAGACATGGGGTCTATTGAAAAATATCGGTCTATTTAATTCTATAGATGTCGGAATATATCGCTCTACAGAAAAGTAAGGACCTATCGGCAAATATAGATCTACCGAATATGAGCGACATATCTAAAACTTTCGATATGTCGTGAACTATACATCTATCGAAAAACATAGACCATTCGAAAAATATAGATCTATTGAAATATATCGATACATCAGAGACTAAATACACATCGCAAAATACCGAATAGTCGAAAACTATCGATATTGAGAAAGAAAGGCATATAGGAAAGTCGGCCTATAGAAAAAGACGACCTATCGAAAAAATCTATCGAGATAATCGAAATATCGAAAAAATACACCGGAGAAATGGGCCAAAAGAAGAAATCGACCTATCGAAAAATTCGATCGAATACCACTGACAGGTCGAAAATCTCTATTGCAAACTATCGATCTGTCGAAAGTATCGATGCATCGATAATTCCGATATAGAGTAAATACCGATCTACCGAGAAATCGGCCTATCGAAAAATATCATTCTATCGAACAGTATTGATCTTTTCAAACATCGATCTACCGAAAGATATCTATCTCTCGATGAATATTTATCTCGCAAAGAATATCTATCTCTCGAAGAATATCTTTTGAAGAAGATGATGTATCATAGAATATCTTTCTAACACTGGATATCGATCTATTGAATATTATTGATCTATTGAAGAATATCGATACATCGAGAGTTTTCGGTACAACGAAGGATGATGGACCCTCGAAGCATATCGATACGTCAAAGAATGTCGATCCTTCTACGATTATCGATCCCTCTCTAAGAAAATGTGTCTCCCAAAGAATATCAACCTCTACAAGAATTTCGATCTATCGAAGAATTTCGAATTATTGAAGAATATCGATATATCGAAGAATACCGATCCATTAAAGAATACTGATCTTTCGAAGAATACCTGTCTCTCGAAAAATACCTATCTCTCGAAGACTCTCAGTTGGATAATGCAAGACCTCACACTGTAGTTCACACCAAAATCGCCTTGAGGAATGTACAGATTCTTGGCTGACCTGTCTTCTTCAATAATTTGTCATCGAAAGAGCACACACAGGATGCAATGTGAAGGCCTGTATTTCTTACCAGCCTCAAACCAGAAATCTTCATGAAGTGACTCAGGATGAGCTTGAAGCATCCCAAGAAATTCTTCAAGCCAACATTCAGAGGCTGTTCACTTTCGTGCCAGAAAGTTAACAAAGGTGTCTTTGTACCTGTTGGGGCCACACTTTATACTGAGGTTGATGATAGACGTCAGTTGCAACTGAAATGAAAGTTTAAGCGTTTAATACCGGTTATGTGATGAATATGACAGGTTGGGCAACATATTACTTCTTCCCACATACTTCTCGAGAAATGATAACGACGAGAAAGTCACACATTCGGGCTCATTCGGAGTCCTTGTGACATACTTTCACCAGCAGTACGAATAAAAACGTTTGGATGTGAGAGTTTTCCTCTCCACTATTCGCACTAACGTGGATTGCAGATTATATTACTCTGGGAAAAAACAGCCTTAAGGACAAAGTCATTTTACTGAAAAGTAATAAGAGGTGATTCATCATCATAGGAATATACAATAACAAATTCAGCCCAAATGGAACACACGTTACAATTAAGTACGCCTAAACAGTCGCATTAGTACACAGTGTGCCCATCCTGGCATCCTTTAATGCAAACGATCAAAATGGTCCCAAATAGCTTCCTGCAATAGACTGTCCCAAGCACCTTGCACATATTTTGCTGTTCGGCTATGGTTCGTGCAGGCGCTGAAGAACGAGTAGGTTTCCACTTCATCATGTCTCATGCGTGTTTAGCAGGTGAGAGATCTGATGACCACGCTTGCGAGGGCAGTTGTACACCACGAAGAGCACGTTGTGACGCAGCAGCTGTATGCAGACGCACATTGTCCTGCTGAAAAAACTCATCACAAGTTATAACTAATGGACTCTCACACCATAAGGTCTGCGGTGGTATCTGTGTGTCGTGCTGAATGCACTCTGGAATAGGCTGCTTACCACGTCTATGCCATACACGTGAACATTATAACGATATGTTTACGTAATGTGTATACATAAACAAACAGTTATAAATGTCCCCGTTCGTAGTCGCTAATTATAACAATATGTTTACTTTTGTGCTGTAACATCTAGCTATAATCAACGGTGGAAATATATTTGCGAACGCCGACCGTGTGCGGCTGTCTCTTGTTGGATCGCCTGATCAGTCGGAAGTTGCAGTGCAGAGGAGACTAAATACCTATTCAAAATATAATTATTTTTGGAAAGCTCAACATGAATTTCCTAAGGGACCGTAGTTTATCAGGCATTTACCAGTAGAATATGGCGCGGAGAAAATATATCGCCGCATGCAACTTCCGTCCGATCTCGACGAAAGAATTCGTGAACTCTCTATTTGGCAGAAACATAAAGAAAAGCCGGCCGGAGTGGCCGAGCGGTTCTAGGCGCTACAGTTTGGAACCGCGTGACCGCTACGGTCGCAGGTTCGAATCCTGCTTCGGGCATGGATGTGTGTGATGTCCTTAGGTTAGTTAGGGTTAAGTAGTTCTAAGTTCTAGGGGACTGATGACCTCAGAAGTTAAGTCCCATAGTACTGAGAGCCATTTGAACATTTTGAACATAAAGAAAATTAAATAAATTCGTGAAAGAGTGAGACATAGATTCTATAATAAATAACTAGTCCATACACCAGTTCCATTTAACTCTGAATTTATGGCAATTAATTGATGAACTTACACTGCAATGAAGGATTTAACATGGATGCCGTTTTGATTTGCACTTCTCTTCTCGTAATGAAAATAATTCCCTTGACGTTTTCACATACACGTCGCACAATAAATCTACTGCTGTGCAGTATTGCACTTTTACTTTACACTAAAATAATATTATTTTTAACAATAATAATACGGCGGCAAGACATGCGCGTCCGACGCAAGTTACAGGAGACAAGAGAAAAATGAGTAACTGTTCATCCAGAATATCTCGTACATCAAAAGAATGTGTAAAAGCGTTCTTCTCGTGTCCATTTTTCGCGCCGCGGTTTTCAAAGTCAGTAACTCAGTGCATCTCTGACGGCGCTTCGCCAATAAACACGTTACGTCACAGGTCGTTCACCTTTTACATTCTCACAACATTATTTGCTAACTGTAGCTGTTGCCGAGCGACTGCTCGATTAGTGAATGATGTAAAATGATAAGGCAATCACATAATGGTACAACATCCATCACCCGCATACAAACAGAATGTTCTCTCATGACTGAAGATAACAGAGCGCCATTACATTCACCAGTCGACTGCTTCACGATACAAGAGTAGCCGTCCACCGCAGTGTCACGGTGTCAATGGTAGCCTGGCCAGAGGCACACGTGGTCTTAATCCTGCTGCAAGTAGACGGTTCCCAGTATTCTCTGATGACACAGCAGGTGGAACACGTGTCCGGGTTTCGTCCCTGCATTATGTTCGGTCTGCCATGACTGCTCTCACAGTCGGCAGGTTTTGACCTGCGTCTGTGCCACACGGACGTCCAGAACCTGGTCTACGAGTGTAGTACTGTAAGGAGCGACACATTGTGCTCAACATGTGCAGCAGCCCGTTGATACGTCTATTCAGCTTGCTGGGGTCCCACAGTGCGACCCCGTTCAAATGGCTGGAATCGTTCAAACGGAGTACGTGCTCATCGGCGGGCCACTGTAGCACCCCTAGATTGGTGACTGCAATGTGGCGTGTTTCCGAGGTCTCCTGCAACACCGGCAACCCGCAACGTAACACCACTGTGCGAGTCATCGGTCGAGCTCCGCAGGCTGATTCGCAGAAAGCAGTCTACTCCGGAGGGCGCGCACAACAGCATTAGAGGCCGCCACATCTACGGACCCTCCGCAGCATCAGCCACGCCATTTCACATAACCAGCCCGACCTCACATCGTTAGAACAATGGCTGTCGGTGAGTCATCCGTCATGCGGGTATAAGAGCCCCACGAACAGCAGGCAGTTCCGTCTCCGCCATCAGAAGTAGAAGGCCGCCAGCACCGCGCCATCGCCAGGGCTCGACGTCGCCCTCGCCACGCGTGACCACCGTACGTCGCGACACGCTGCTCCGGCTGAGAACTTTAAAGCTGGAATTCATTATAGTGTTCATGGGATGGGACTTTAATTTTCTGCCTCCTGTTGATGATTAAGAAGGTAGCCAGTTTCGTTACTAACAAGGGAACCTCCCCATCGCACCCCCCTCAGATTTAGTTATAAGTTGGCACAGTGGATAGGCCTCGAAAAACTGAACACAGATCAATTGAGAAGTTGTGTGGAACTGTGAAGAAATAAGCAAAAATACAAACTGAGTAGTTCATGTGCATGATAAGCAACATCAAGGACACTGGGACCGCAGGAGCGCCGTGGTCTCGTGGTAACGTGAGTAGCTGCGGAACGAAAGGTCCTTGCTTCAAATCTTCCATCGAGTGAAAAGTTTAGTTTTTTATTTTCAGTTTATGTGACAAACTCTTATGTTTTCATCACTTTTTTGGGAGTGATTATCACATCCACAAGAAAACCTAAATCGGGCAAGATAGAAGAATCTTTTTACCCATTCACCAAGTGTACAAGTTAGGTGGTTCGACAACATATTCCTGTCATGTGACGCACATGCCGTCACCAGTGTTGTATAGAATATATCAGATGTGTTTTCCTGTGGAGGAATCGGTTGCCCTATGGCCTTGCGATCAAATGTTTTCGGTTCCCATTGGAGAGGCACGTCCTTTCGTCTACTAATCGCACGGTTTTGCGATGCGGTCGCAAAACACAGGCACTAAACTTATTACAGTGAACAGAGACATCAATGAACGAACGGACAGATAATAACTATGCAAAAATAAAGAAAGTAAAATTTTCACTCGAGGGAAGACTTGAACCAAGGACCTCTCGTTCTGCAGCTGCTCACGCTACCACGGGACCACGGCGCTCCTGAGCTCACATTGTCCACGATGTTGCCTATGTCGCCCATGGACTACTCAGTTTGTATATTTTGCTTATTTTTTCACAGTTCCACACAACTTCTTCCTGTTTTCTCAATTGATCTGTGTTCAGTTTATCAAGGCCTATCCACTTTGCCAACTTATAACTAAATCTGAGGGGGGTGCGATGGGGAGGTTCCCTTGTAAGACCATTTTCAGAAGAAAGTCTCACACAGAGATTTACTTGAATTACAATGAAATCAATACCCCTAACTGCATACAGGCGTTGATATACAACGGGGACAGTTGAAAATGTGTGCCCCTACCGGGACTCGAACCCGGGATCTCCTGCTTACATGGCAGACGCTCAATCCATCATTTTTTTTCTTTTTATGCCGGACCGATACTCGAACTCGGAACCTTTGCCTTTCGTGGGCAAGTGCTCTACCGATCTTTTTTTTTTTTTTTTTTTTTTTTTTTTTTTTTTTTAATCCAATGTCAGGCTTACCACCTTTGCTGACATACATGTTGTTGTACTATCGCATAAATAGTGTCTACAAAGTCCATATGTTGACAAATAGTGGCTAATTAGAAACTTAATTAATTAAGGAGATGAATAAAACTGAAAATTCTCAAATGAAAGACATGAAGACAATTGCGGATAGTACAAATACAAAAGAAACATGCTCCTGTAGCAATGAAATGAAATTCGTGTCGGGGGCGACACCTGGACACCTGCTCACGACCCGACGTTCGATAGAGCAAGAGAGCCATCTATCGACTCGTTCTCCAGACGTTGGTGTAAGACTGGGTCGTCTTCTCGAAATTAACTAAGGGTCCGTAAGTGTGATCGATGTCTATCTCGGCTTCTTCGTCTATCTCATCTCTCACCCGTCACACCCCATCTGGCCGGCGGGTCGGTAAATGTAAGTCGCAAGTAATTAGCGAAGTCTTGCCTATATTTCTTATGCTGTTGCAGCTTCGTGTGTCCATCCAGGAGAAAATGCCAAAAATCAAGTTTGTCCTTTTCCGATTCGTTATACACGTAGCCCACCACCATTCCCCGTACCCATGTCACTGCATTGGTTTTTTGGACCGGGAAATAAGATTCTTGGGGGGAAAAAAGTGTGTCTGATGAAATTGTGTGAGGGGCGGAGCGTAACAGGAACGCCAATATCTGTTGTGCCAAGTGCCACACTGGAGCCGTCCCACTACATGCTAAACGATGTTCATCAGTGTCCACTGTTGCGCAGCCTAAACATAGTGGAGTGTCTGCCAAATGAATCGCGTGCCGCCGTTGATTCGTTGCGAACTTCCTATTTATCACCACATACCATGTTGAGCGTACCGACGTTGGGAGGTAAACGTTCCGTATAACGCGCCATATCTGTCTCCAGTTCTTGTCTGGGTACTTCTTTTCCAGGGTATTCCTGGGGCACCGGCGCAGTAAGAGTTGGTATACGTCTCGCGTCGTCGGTAGTCGTGTTGTTGGGAAGGAATCTCTGACATAGCTAAGCTCCAAAAAAAAAGGACTTGAAATGTGACAGCTTCGATGAAATATGGCCCACATCGACTGGGGGCAGCATTGAAGTGGGCGCTAGTACATCGGCCAACGCACCCGAGATATTGCGAAATTGACCGCGCCACTGTCGGAAAATCGTACTGACGAATAACGCCCGTGCCTTTTCATATACGTTCACTAGACCAAGTCCACCCTCTCCAGGTGGTAGCGTAAGCGTTGTGTATCGGATCTTAAACAGGTGTCCCACACTCACGTAGGTTCCGAAAGTTGCTTGTATCCGTGATGCCATTGTGTGCGTTAAAGGCAGGACATGCGCTACGTGAGTGAGTCTCGGTGCTAGATATACGTTAACGTAGGTCACCCTCTGAATCATATCCAACGCTCTTAATTTCTGTAACAGCACCATTGTCCGCATCAGCTTCAATATGCGTCGGTAGTTATCCGCTGCTGTCCGCTGCACATCCGTGTGGAACGTAATACCTAGGCATTTTATGGTCTTAACTAAGATGAGCGGGCCTTCCTCCCCCGGTTGTAATCCTCGACCGACATTCATGCAGCGTGATTTTTGTAGATTAAGCACGCTTCCTGCCACCATCCCGTATCGCTGTATCCATGCCAACGCCGTACGTACTTCTCCGCCTGTCCGTGCCACCAGCATCACATCGTCAGCATAAGTGCGGCAATGAAAGGTCAGTTGTGGCAACGGCACGCCCTCCAACCGTCTTCGGAGACCATATAGACAGGGTTCCAAAGCCATTGCATACAAAAATATCGAAAGGGGGCAACCTTGACGAACTGACCTTGAAATAACAATGTAGTCAGTGCCCCGCCCATTCATCAAGACCTTTGATCGTACGCCGTGTAACAGTCGCATGATCACTAGGATGAAGGCCTGTGGGATTCCCAATCTGCCCATCACCGCATGCAAAAAGGTATGATCCACTCTGTCGAATGCATGATCGAAGTCAATAGCGACGAGTGCCCCACGCACTCGGCATGCCGCTGCTAATGCGATGATATCTCGGTAGTCACTGAGCGCCGTATGTACGTTGCTCTTACCGCCGAGGCAAGTTTGATCTATGAGGAGTCTATCAGAAAGTGAAGAGCGCAGGCGAGCCCCAAGGATGCGCGCGAAAATCTTATAGTCGCAGTTCAAGAGAGTGAGTGGTCTATAATCTCCTGGATTTCTGCCACCACGTGGTTTGGGTATTGGGATGATGATACCCTCCGTGAATTCGGCAGGTATCTCAGTCTGCGGTAACAGGAGGTCGTTGTACATCTGAATCCAGGTCCGTCCCATGAGGTATGTAAAGGCGCGGTAAAATTCAGTTGGGAAGCCGTCCTGTCCTGGGGACTTGTTCGGAGCCCCCCTGGCAATTGCGTCTGTCAGCTCGTCCTCTGTTATCGCTGTGATGAAAGTCTCTGCATCCAGTGGTGGTCCTCTATCTGGCATTTCCGAGATGACATCATGTAGTGTCTCGTGGTTCACATGTACAGGTCCATATAACTGGCGGAAATAGTCGGTAAACACATGCGCAATATCACGCTGGTGCACAACTTGCTGGCCAGTTTCAGAGATTAGTTCCCTGATCAATGTCCTGCGTCGTCGTTGGCGTTCACGTACCACGTGGTGCATGGAGGGGGTTTCGGCAGCAACTGTGTCCGCCAATCTCGCCCGGACCATTATACCTTCCATTCTTAGTCTCGTCAGCTGTAATAACTTGGCTTTTATCCTGCGCATGGCCGTGTGCCTTTCCTGCGATGGTTGTTGGGTCATCAGCTCCCTCAGGGCTGTAAAATAAAAATCAGCCGTTGTGCGGTTCCACTGCGATTTGTCCTGCCCGTATCGTATCAACGTTCTCCGTAACGTTGGTTTTGCGCATTTAATCCACCACTGGAGAACCGAGGTGTATGCTCGTTGGCGGCGAACGCAGGTCTCCCAGGCCGCCTCTATCGACCGGTGACATTCAGTGTCACGTAAAAGTGCACAATTCATTTTCCAGTGACCCTTACTCCGCCATATCTTCTGACGCGTTAGTGACATCGTACAGACGTACGCCATATGATCCGTAAAAGCCGCTAGCCAGATTTCGGCATCCAGTATCGTCGTCCGTAGAGCTCGTGTCACGTACACTCTGTCAAGTCTACTCGCCGAGTGTCCCGTGACAAACGTATAACCCGGTCTGTCACCATGCTGCAGTTCCCAGGTATCCAGAAGCGCCATTTCGGTAATCAACGCACGCAGTTCCATGCATGGCACATAATGAGGTACTTGGTCCTTTTTGTCGACGACACAATTAAAGTCGCCGCCCACTATATAGTTATCAAAGCGTCCAGCGAACAACGGTGCTATCTCTTCGGTGTAAAAAGTCGCCCTTTCTCTTCGTTTTGTGGAGCCAGATGGTGCGTATAAATTGATGAAACGAACGCCGTCGACAGTGATCGCTATGCCGCGTGCCGAAGGGAGAGACCTGACGTCCTCCACTTCTATTCCTTCCCTGGTGAGAATCGCCACACCGCATCCACTTTCAGCGTTCACTGAATAATGTGCCTCGTAACCGTAGAACTCCGGCGGCGATGTGAAACGCACTTCTTGTAGGAGTACAATATCCACGTCCGCAGCGCGTAACATATCTTTCAGCATTTGAATTTTAAGCGGTGTCCGTATGCCATTAATGTTTATCGTGGCAATGCGGTACGCCTGGCTTGTGTTCATCAGTTGTAGGGCGGTGTCATTAAGCTACCATCTGCACCCCCGGCGCTCCTCAACACACCTAAGTTGGTCAACATTTCCCGACCCCTCCCGGCCTCTGGCCAGGACTGTCCTCAATCGTCGCGTTCGTATTTTCATCCTGTTCCTGTTGGTCTATTTCTTGCGCCCAGTCCCCCAGCATATTTCCGGAACTGGTCGAAGGATGGGAGGTAACGGTGTCATCGCTCTGATGTTGGACAGTTGTCATCTCCACTGCTGCCTTCCGGTCACCAGAAGGAGAGTTGAAGTTATCGTCGCTGTGTAGTTCCTGCATCGTCATCTCGGTATCCGTTGGATCCACTGGTCTCAGGTCGATACTGTCGTTGTCGTCCACTGTCCCCTCGGGACTATGGCTATCGTCAGCAGAAGTCAGTCGACGCTTCTTTCTTCTCTTCGGCGAACGCTGTTTCCGTTGCCTTGCTTCCGCATCGGCTGTCGGGGTTGCGTATCCTCCGTCTTGGGCCTGGCCTATCACGCTCTCGGTGGAAGTACTGGCAGCCACCACGGATGAGCCTGGAGCGGCCGTCAGCTGCATCTCTTGTGTGGTGTCCTGTGTCTGCTGTGGTGGAACCGGTGGTCGGAGTTCCAGTCCGTTGGCGTCCATGTTCTCTATAGGGGGCAGCTGCTGGTGCCCATCGGAAGTCTCCCTCACGTCGCCTCTCAGGGCTTCCACAAAGGTCAACGGTAAGACAGTCGTTGGTTGTGGTGACTGAACGTCATTCCGTGGAGTTTGCACTAAACGTCGCTGGAGGCATTCCGAGCGGACGTGACCTTCTTTCCCGCACCCCGAGCAAGTGCGAGGTTGCCCATCATAGATTATAATCGCTCGACAACTCCTATGTGCAAATAAGAGGGAACGTGCTTGCGCAGTTCTATCCGTATTTGTCTCACCCCATTTAAAACGGGGTACGTTGTAAAACTCGTCCATTTTTCGGCCACATGGGATAGAACTGTACCGTATGGTCGAAAGGCGTCTGTAACAAGTTCAGGCGGGACCTCAAACGGAAGTTCGAAGACTCGTATAGTGCGGATCCCCATTCCCGCGTGATCGACTGTAACCGCACCAACATTCCCGTCGGCATGACAGAAACGATACCCGTTCGGTGATCGTTGTAGAAGTCTTTCGCAAGCAGCCTCGTCAACAAGCTTGACATAGACGACGCTTGGAACGAGCGATAAATTGATTCCCACGATTTCCTGTGGATCGATTTTTACCTCTTCTCTGAAGAAACGTTCAATTTCGTGTGCCTTTGGTCGTGTATAGTCGTTCGCAAAACTGAACTTCAAAGTCGTTTTTCTGTACGAGTGTGCCATCTCGTTCTAGACTCACAACACCGCACACGCGAAGCTGCTCCGGCGTAAACAAACAGGCGCTCGCACCCCAGCGCGGCCGGCAGGCAACACGGTCCGCACTGTGTCACTGCCGAAGGCAGACTGAGCCACCGAGAACACAGTACGACTGCAGATACTTATCTCTGGCACGCCTCCCGTGAGACCCGCATTGCCAACTTATTGTCCCGCACTATATTCATAGTGCCCCTGCCCATTATACTCATTACTCGCAGATATTGCCGATTCCCGTGAGAGTTCGGGCACTGTTTGTGTATCCGAACAGAAGAAGATGACCAAATGGCTCATATATAACAGAATTAGAATTGTTCAAGGTGATCCCAGTTGAACAGGCAGGCTTTCGGCCAGGAAGAAGTTGTACTGACCAGGTGTTGTCAAAACGGGTCCGTAACAGGCCCGTCACAGGAGAAGCGGGTGCAGTTGGTGTGTTAGCTGCTGTTGCCATGAACCCACACATGAGTACACGGGACATTGCGAGAGCCGGTGGACTGAGTCAAGGTAGTGTCATGCGCGTACTGCATCGTCACCGCTTTCACCCGATTCATGTGTCGCTACATCAGCAATTACATGGTGATGACTTTAATCATCGAGTGCAATTCTGTCAATGGGCATTAACAGAGAATGCGTTGCAATTCTACCCGTTTACCGATGAAGCGGGTTTCACAAACCACGGAGCAGTGAATCTACGGAACATGCATTACTGGTCCGTGGACAATCCTCGCTGGCTCAGACAGGTAGAGCGACCGTGATGGCCACCGCATTGAACATCTATAGGCCTGACATGTCGGGACACACTCTATTCCACTGCGTAATTGAAAACGGAAACCATGTGTGTACGTGTACCCCACCCCTCATAGTAATGTACATGTGCGTCAGTGGAAAAGACCAATAAAAAGGTGTTAGCATGTGGACGTAATGTACTGTTCAAGTCTCTTCTGTACCTAAGGTCTATCACCGCTCCCTTTGGATCCCTACGTAATTCGGTGCTCTCCGAAGCGGAGGAGTGGCACTCAAGCGTCAACTTTAGGTTACAATATCTCCGGATGTAATTAACATTTTACAATGCAACAAACGGCACTGATTACGTATTTGTTTTTATGTTCAGTTGTGCTAACAAAACTAACGGGGTTCCATTTAAAAAAACGTAGGTTTGTGTTAAAAAACATACTTGTGCATTTTTTTATGGTTTGTATTAACCAATTACACTAGCCCCTCTCCTCACGTTCGGTCTGTGGAATCGATTCGTCAGTATTTGATGTGGTTTACGAAATATATCCAGCGGTAACGTTAGGTGACTCACGCTGTATATATGTATATATGAAGATGGTATCTTTTCTTTCTGTTGTTTTGGACATGTCGGACATGTCCGAAAGAACAGATACCATCTTCATACGAATATATTTACTTGAATTGTTTTTGAAGAACTTAAGCTTGTCAAAAAAGTAATTCCATTATTTAAGATGGGCTTTTCTTATTAAATTTAAACTGCTAACGGATCGCAGAACTTACTTTTCTGAACAAAAACTGATTGTTTCAATAAATTGACTTTTAAATGTAATCAACTGACTTACTGTGAACTTGCCCAGAGCCGGTACACTTCACACACACTCTTCCCGTCTGAACTCAGCACACCTACTACGTGCAGAACCACAGCAGAGGACGCACAGACAGGACTCCCGAACGCCATCCTATTGCCGATAATCGAGACAAACGAATTACTAGACTATAATCCCTCAGTATGCACATATTATACACTGGTGCCGTTGAACACAGTCCTTCACGTATTACTTTTCTCTTTCTTTTTTTTTTTTTTTAGTGTAGGTATAGATTTTGAAGAATTTTTAGAATTGAGATGTAGGTCTGGTATGCACCTACTCTGCGGCGAAGCGTATTCATAGCGACGGTACCATTTAATTTAATTTGTCACGCAATTTTTTGGCGTGTTCTCTTCGACTTACGTGAGCGGCGCTGCCCGAGCGTGTCCGCCGCGGGCAGGTCAGGCCGGGTCACGCTTCAGCGTTCCGCGGCACGCAAGAGGGCGGTCGCGATATTGCGGCCCAAATCTGCGCCGCACACGGCCGAAAATCGAAGCGACGCGGAGACGCCAACTCTGCCTGCCTGCACCAACGTGCGGCGCGGTGGTCCCGCCAACAGAGGCGGCCGGCGGCACGGAGTTTCCGTCGAAGTTGGGCTGCGTAGGGGCTAGGACGTCCTCTTGACACGCGCCGATGGTTCATTATGGCCGCCGGAACGTTACCCACAGATTTACTTCTCCAAGATCTCGACGATAAAGCTAGGCTCTCCTCTCTCTCTTCCCCACTCACTCCTCCTGCTACCCATTACCCGGGAAAGACGCTTTGTACAAACAATTCAGAGGTGGCATGAGCCCCCTCTCATATTTCTATCTTAGAGTAATTCGATTTTCCTCTCTTATTGCATGCGGTGAAAAGTTGCTATTCCTTCACACACGGACTTCCCACGCAGCGTCTCTCGTCACCCGAGTAGTCCGGTGACGGGCGGGTTCTGCTGATCTTGAAAGGGTTAAGCCGACGTGTGTGAGGGAGTCGAGTGGATGCTTTCCAGATGCCGACATTGTCATAAGAGCGTGGGTGACACGCACACATGGGCCTGACGGAACGGCTGGGCTAGAGATTCCGTTACTTCGCAGAAACTTAGTGAAAACATAATTGCGTAGACTTCCGCGGCCAGAGTCAGTTGACATAAAAGTTTTCTGGGTATGGTACCGCGTCATAATGGAAAAACTACTGCTGCTGAAGGAGAAACACTTTCTGGCAGGCTACCAGCGAGGCGTGGGAATGACTTCTGTTCCCAGGCAGCCTTGGCGGGCAAATTCCCGCGTTTTCTGTAAAATCATAACTGTGATTGGCTTCTTCAGGCGATAGCTCCGTGTGTAAGTAGGCTGTTTAGGTTTTTGTGTTGGTAACGTCACCTAGCGCTCTGTATGAAAATCACTGGCTGTGCTGTGTGCAGTCTGTGGCTGGTTGGCATTGTTGGAATATTCACCATTGTAATGTTGGGCAGCTGGATGTGAACAGCGCGTAGCGTTGCGCAGTTGTAGGTGAGCCGCCAACAGTGGTGGATGTGGGGGGAGAAATCGCAGAATTTTGAGAGCGGACGATCTGGACGTGTGTCCATCAGAAAGAGTAAATTCGTAATATTGGATATCATGAACTGATATATATATATATATATATATATATATATATATATATATCATGAACTGATATATATATGATGACTTTGGAACATTATTAAGGTAAATACATTGTTTGTTCTCTATCAAAATCTTTCATTTGCTGACTATGCCTATCAGTAGTTAGTGCCTTCAGTAATTAGAATCTTTTATATAGCTGGCAGTAGTGGCGCTCGCTGTATTGCAGTAATTGAGTAACCAAGATTTCTGTGAGGTAAGTGATTCATGAAAGGTATAGATTATTGTTAGTCAGGGCCATTCTTTTGTAGGGATTTTTGAAAGTCAGATTGCGTTGCGCTAAAAATATTGTGTGTCAGTTTAGTATTGATCAGAATAAGTAAAGAAAGAAATGTCTGAGTACGTTCAGTTCTGCTCAGCTGTTTGAAAGTCAAATAAGGTAAGAGGTTTACCAGCACAGTAATTCATCAATTTTTCTAAGGGGACGTTTCACGTGACGTAGCAAAATCGGCGCAGAAATTGGCACCAAGTATCTCCATTGGCGGAATATTAGTGCTTCGGCAATAGAGTGGAATTTTTCGTTTTCGATATGCTGATTGGCATGTTTAACCACGGCCACTGTCGTGCGGGTGGGAATGTTCTGTGTTCGCCTTTTACGGGTGTTCTTGAGTAGAGTCGGCTCTCGCCTTTCGGTCGGAGTAGGTTACTAGACTGAGCTCTCGTTGCTCTGGACAGCCTGCCTTCCGTTGGCTGTCTAATATACTTTAATTTAATTGTAACTGTTTGACGAAGTTGCTGAAGTTTCGACTTCAACGTAACTTTCCGAGTACAGTTGGCAGTTGCGCGTTCTGCGTACAAGCGGTCTATGTTGTCCGCCTTGAGCAGTTTTGGCTAAAGTTGACTGTATCGGAGTTACTGTGTGACTTCGCTTGTTAAAATCAATCACTGTACCGTCAGTGATTGTGTGGCGAGGCTTTTTCGTCTCCCTCAGAGGCGCATTTGTGTTGATAGGAAGTCTTTAGTCTGGAACAACCAGACAGGATAATTTGTTTCGGGCTATACTCGCGACATTATCATCACCACGACCGGACGTCGAAACAACCAGCCATCGCCTCCGGTATGCCAGATCGTGTCCTTGCAGTTAAGAAGACAGCTTGGTAATGTATGTCCGCAGCACCGCAGATTAGGGAATTTGCTCTGTGATAGTCAGAGCTCAGCAGAGCGCGCCTGTTCCTGTCTTTTCCTACGTGGTTCTGTCTTGGATGTTCATTGCCTGAGTTCTCACTACTGTAACAGCAATTAATGTTGGGTTGGCCGGGTGTTTCTCTTAAGATTTGAGTTGCAAGGAATTGGCTCCGCATACCACTTGGTCATAAATGTCACAATCTATTTTATGGACAACCTCACCTTCACAGCATTTATTTGAGTATCCAATTTGATGTATTGTAAATGCTTCATGTGTTTGTTTACTATTTTGAGTTTAGTCATAATAAATCAAATTGTTATTCTGGACAGAACTTTCATTCTGTAGATCGGTAGAGCAACCCTTTCATTCCTCACCACGTTAATGAAACTTATTTATCAAATTTATTTCTATCAAATTAAATTATTGCTGGTGCCAAACTCTTTTCTACTCCACTTGCAGGGTCGATTAGAGTCGGTTCGCGTTTCTTCTTAATCCATGTGCAATGGAGTTAGGAAAGGGAGGGCTTAGAGCATAATTTCCATATGAAGATTCTAGAAGAATTTAGTGTTAAATACACTGCTAGCCCCGGCACCTCGCACATTAACGGAAAAGATAACTATGTTAGATGACGATCAGTTTGGCTTTAGACAAGGTAAAGGTACGAGAGAGCCGCTTATTACCTGACGATGATGCACTTCCCGTCGAAACATGTATTAGTGGCTGAAACTGTATGCCAGAGGCTGTTTGTATCTAACTAGTCGCAGCCGTTAACAAGCAGTCCATTATGGAAAAGTATTTTTCTCTTCTCATTTATAATTCCTCATTCTACTGCCCATACGTTTTTCAGTTTAAAATTTTTTCTCTAAGTTGTTTGATGACAACCTATGGGAGTCGATCATCCGTCTCTACGCCGTCCGTGTAGTTAGCAGTGGTTCAACAGAAATATCCTTGAGATCGTTTCGTGTGTCACTAAGCCACGGTACTTCGGTTTTTCAAGTTCTGCTTATAACGTTTAAGATTTCTTGTTTTATCGTGAGTCTTCATTTCTTATTTATGCTGGAAAGACTCTGTTAGTCCCGTTGGCGTAACTTGAAGCCAACCCGCTGCTACAACGGGTATCCCCAGTGTTGCTTTCATGCGGTTTTCCAAACTCGCTTAGGTAAATTCTGCGTTGATTCCAAATCTTCGCCTCAGTAAAAACACATACAGACCTCAGTTTACGCGATTCACAGACAGATATCGCAAACGACTTCTGTCCCTCAGGTTTCCTGATGACTGTGACTACAGGAAGGGATCCCAGCCACAGAATTGCAATGAAATAGCTAGACCACGAACAACAACAGGCCCCGTAGGAACGGGAAAGCTGGAGGGGTAGGGAAATCTGGCGCAAATGCATACAACATGACAGAAAACGTTGCGAGACTGCTATTCTAGGCTGCACTTCTGTAGTCGGGATTTACTGTAGAATAACCATAGGTGCGCGCATCTTCATCTACACTCTGCAAGCGACTTTTCAGTGTGTGGCGGAGGGTACTTTGTGTATTACTGTCTCGTCTCCTCCTCTCCTGTTTCAGTCGCGAATGGAAGAACGACGACTCCTGGTAAGTCTCGAATCTCTCTGATTTTGTCTTCTTGGTCTTTTTTTGCGAGACATACGTAGTAGGAAGCAATATCTCGGTTGACGATTCCAGCAATGCTTTATCCCGGATTTCAACAGTGAGCCACATAGTGATGGGCAATGCTTTTCATGATAGCGCAGCATCTACATCACCATTCCGTGCTTATTAAATGGACCTGTAACGAAACGCGCTGCTCTTCTTTGGATCTTCTCTGTTTCCTCTATCAATCCTATCTGGCACGGATCCCGTACTGACGAGCAGTATTCAAGTATTGGTCGAGCTACTGTTTTGTAAGCTACTTCTTTGTTGATAGGCTACATTTCCTGAGGACTCTTCCAGTGAATCTGTCTGGCATCTTCCTCACTCCCAATTATTTTTATGTGCTCGATGCACTTTAAATCACACTGTACTCATACTCCTAGATATTTTGTGGAAGTATCTCGTTCCAGTGATCCTTCCGCAGCTTTTCAGTAATACAGTGAAGGGTCTTTATGCATTCGCAGCTCGTTATATTTTTTGATGTTGAGGGTCAACAGCCAGTCCGTGCACCAACCATCGAAAATTAGTGGCTGTGTAACGCTCCCCTGGGGCATACCCGAAGTTACATTTACGTCTGAAGACTTCTCTCCGTTCAGAATGACGTATTTGTTTTGTTAGCAAGAAACTCTTCAATCCAGCCATACAGTTAGTCTGGCATTCCATACGTTCTTATTTTGTGCATCTGATGGCAGTGCGGAACTTCACCGAATGCCTTCCGGAAGTCAAGGAAGAAGGCATCTACCTGTATCTACTGCCTTCTGGGTCTCGCAGAAAAACAGAGCGAGCTGGGCCTCACACGATCGTTGCTTTCGGAACCATGTTGGTTCCTACAGAGAAGATTTCTGGTCTCCAGAAATGTCATAATACGCTACCATAAAACATTCTGTCAGAGATTAAGGCCTATAGTTCTGTGCGTCTGTTCGACGACCATTCTAGAAAATCGGAATGACCTGTGCGTTTTTCCAATCATTAGCAATGCTTAGCTCCTCAAGAGAATCTGCGCAGAACCGAAGTCGTATCCCGTCAGGTTCAAAAATGGTTCAAATGGCTCTAAGCACTATGGGACTTAACATCTGAGGTCATCAGACTTAGAACCACTTAAACCTAACCAACCTAAGAACATCACACACATCCATGCCCGAGGTAGGATTCGAACCTGCGTCCGTAGCGGTCGCGCGGATCCAGACTGTAGTGCATAGAACTGCTCGGCCACACCGGCCGGCATCCCGTCAGGTCCAGTGACCGTTCCTCTGTCCTGTCCCTTGGTCACTTACTTCGATATCGGTTATTTTGTCGTTCGAACGACGATTTAAAAGAGGGACTACAGTGTCATTTTCCTCTGTGAAACAGTTCTGGAGAAGGACGTTCGGTATTTCGGCCTTTCCTCTGTCATTCTTTGTTTCAATGCCATTAAGGTACCAGAAGCGTTTCCTCGCCATTATGGTCTCAACAGATGGTTTTGATCCGAATGCTGATGTAACATCAGTAAAAACTTTTTAGGACTTTTTGAAAAGTTAGTAGGTGGATAGGTAGATTTTTATCTTCATACCCTTTAAACAATTCACAAATAGCCCTAAAAAAACTAATTTTGGCATCCTTAAAATTCTGTTTGTATGGGGCTTTGGCTAAGTTTAAATTTGTAGAGAGGTTCTCTTTGGTTTCGTAGTAGCTTCCTAAAATGGTAGTCATGACACGGTCCGTCTCTTCTGTCCCTCAATTCCGTACGGTACATACTTGTGATCAGCGTGTTGAACGATGCTCTTTAACTCTGTCCATTGGTGCTCAACACTGTCAGTGCTTGACATAAAATTTTCGCGATGACCTGTCTGATGTTCTGGAATCTCTGTCTTGTCGCTTTTATTAAGTAGGAAGATTTTTCTGCCTTTTGTTTGTATTCCTATTTACAGCAGTATTCAGTAATGCTCTAACGGCTTTATGATCACTGATTGCCTGAGGTGTAAGATGTTATCTTTCCGAATCGGATCTCTGATTAACTGCTCTGGGATAAAACACTTAGAACAGTTTCAAATAGTTGTGTTCCTACTACCCGTTCTAATCACTCGAGTCTGCCAGTCTCTAACTGGTAAGTTAAAATCTCCACCTAAAACTATAAAGTGACAAAGAAATTCTGCGCGAAATATCCTCCAAGTTTCCCCTCAACTGATCCATCACTACCGTTGCTGAGGGAGGGGTCTACAGAAACATCCGATTGCCATGTTTGCCGCACCTTCAATATTTATCTTCATCCAAATTTAATTTGAAATAATTATTTCAAATTCCAAGTCTAAACTAATATCACTGGATATCATTGTATTTTTATTGTTATTAAAAACGCCTCCCCCACAAGCGTTCAACCTATCTAACACTCCAGTCGCAGCTTAGAATTTCATTGCTGTGAATGTCCGGGTTCGGCCAGCCTTCTGTTCCTAGTACTATGTGGGCACTGCTACCGTTTACAAGCGAGATCAGTTCTGGGATCTTCCCATAAAAACTGCTGCAGGTAGTAACACAGTATTAATATTTTCTTTCTCTTGTCTACTCTGTCTGGACTCAGAAGGCATCTGTTTGGGCCTGTGGAGCGATTTGGTTGGAAGGGAGCGCAGTTCAGATGAGGTATCTCTCCCACGTCAACAAACACGGATTCCGAAAACATCGAACGTGCGAAACCAAACACTCTTTTATCAGTTGATAGTCTAAAAGCCAGAATCAAAGCCTCCAGGTAGATACAGCACTTCTCTGTTTCTGACAAAACATTTGACTCCGCATGACAGTTCCACTTATTAACCAAAGTACGATCTTATGCGATCTCGAGCGAAATTTGTGAGTGTATTAAAAATTTCTTGAAAGGAAGGACTCAGCACATTATCTTGGACAGTTATAGACAGATGTAAAAGTAACTTCAAGAGTGCCCCCCGGAATTATATTAATTATCTTGTAGAAAATCGTTGTAGTAAGTAGACTCTTCATAGACACAATCAGTTATCTCTAATGAAGCACTGTCTGAAAAAAGTGCGTAAATATTGCGCCAGCTAATTTTATATTGAAACTCTTTCACTGGTCTACGTTTGCATATAAGCTCTTCATGCGATTTTAAAATGGTGTGAATACTGGTAACTTGCTTTTGTTCAGAAACATAAAACTGTGCACTTCACAAAAAGAAAAAAACATAGTGTCCTATAATTATAATATTAATGAATCATGGCTGGACTCGTCAACTCAACAAATACTGGACGTAACAACTTGTAGGGATATGAAGTTGAAATTACATAGGCGCACTGTTGCAAGTCATAGGTCAAGCAGGTGGTACACTGCGGTTCATTGGCAGACTAATAGGGAAATCTCAGGCGAGTCAGTTGCCCCTAGCGTTCGGGAGGACGACGGTTCAATCCCGTGTCCTGCCATCCTGATTTACGTTTTCCGTGATTTCCCTAAATCGCTCCAGGCAAATACCGGGATGGTTCCTCCGAAAGGGCACGGCCGACTTCCTTTCCTAATCCGATGAGACCGATGACTTCGCTGTCTGGTCTCCTCCCCCAAAACAACCCAACTCAGCTGCCCCTACCTGTAGGTTTTATGCAACCCGCAATGCCTTCAAAAACCGCGTGCGAGGTTGTCATATTCTCTCGCTCGCTACGCGCAAACTGTTGGTCCTACAGAAAAAATGAGCAGGACTTTTTTGCTGGTAATTCAATATTCTTAAATTTTGTACTGTGATATGTCCAATAGTGGCCATCAAACGCGCTGTTTTTAATAACTCTAAAAATGGCCTGCAGCAAAAATGTATCCCAGTACAAAATTTAACTACATTAAATTTCCTACAGAAAGGCACTGTTCATTTTTTTCTGCTGGAGTGATAGTTCGCACATAGGATTTGAAAATCTCGCCGTGGTTTTCGAAGGCGTTGTGGGTTGCATGAAAACCATAGGGAGCAGCAGCTGTATCATCCAGTGCATATATACTGTAGATGTATAAGTTAAGAATAGCTTGAGCACAGCATCGTAGAATATTGTTCAAGTACATGGGACCCACACGTAACACGACTAGCAGACGGCTGGAGTGACTGAGCGGTTCTAGGCGCTACAGTCTGGAACAGCGCGGCCACTGTGGCCGCAGGTTCGAATCCTGCCTCGGGCATGGATGTGTCTGATGTCCTTAGGTTAGTTAGGTTTAAGTAGTTCTCTCAGTTCTAAGGGACTGATGACCTCAGACGTTGAGTCCCATAGTGCTCAGAGCCAACCAAGACTAGCAGGAGTCGCTGAACGTATACAGTAAAGAGCAGCACGTGTGGTCACAGATTTGTTCGACCCATAAGAGTCACTAGGATGCTAAAGAAAGTGAGCATATAGAAGGTAGATGTAAACCGTCCTGTGAAAGCGTATTTACAACCAAAACTCTAAGAACATACTGCAGAATCGCCCACATATCGTGAGCACAAGATTAGATTAATTACAGAGTGCGTACAGGCATTTCAACAATCAATGTTCCGGCACTCCCTACGTGAATTAGATGGGAAGAAGTCCTGATAACTTCTGCAATAGGAGGTACCATCTACCACCAACTTCACCGTGGTTTGCAGAGTATAGATATACAGGGTGAAAAGTATTTAAACCGGAAAACTCTGGGAGGATGTAGGGGACATCAAAACAAATACTTTTCCCTAATATCATTTTTTCCTATGGGGATTATTTAAACCGGTAGAGGCCGTATTACGATCTTCAGTTGTTATAGGGCGTAGTACGCTGTTCAGTTGTAAACAACTGTTGTCCACCAGTGTAGTAGCGCATTGTCTCTGTTTACTAATGGAGCGATACACCTGGAGTGAGTACACTGATATGGTTGGTGTGTACTATGTAGCGCACCACAACAGACGAGCTGCACAGCGGGTTTATCAACAACAATATCCTAATCGCCGTAACCCGCATCATACGACGTTTGCTGCTATGTACCAACGTCCGCGTGAGACCGGGTCATTCAGCAGATCACCTGGACAGGGACGCCGTCGCACGGTAAAACGCTGCAATTTGAGGAAGCTGTCTTGCAGCATGTGGAGCGGGATCCTTCAGTCAGCACTCGTGCAGTTGCACGTAACATGGGGACGAATCAGACGAATGTAAGAACAGTCCTTCGAGAGTCATTTTTACGTCCATTTCTCTTACAGCGCGTCCACAACCTGGAAACAGTTGAATATCCACGCAGGACACAGTTTTCGCAGTGGTACCTGGAACAGTGTGAAATGCATCCTACATTTCCATCCTCTGTGTTGTTTACCAATGAATCAACGTTCGGGCGTGATGGAGTCTTCAACATGCGCAGTTCGCATGTTTGGAGTGAGGATAACCCACAGGCCACAGTTACTAGCGCTCATCAAGTGCGGTTCTTCGTTAATGTGTGGGTCGGTGTTTCTGGGGACTGTTTAATTGGACCGTATCTGCTACCTAGGCCATTAAATGCCAGGCACTGTTACAATTTTCTCGCCAGAGAATTGCTGGAAGACGTCCCACTCCCCACAAGACAACGCATGTGGTTCCAACATGACGGGGCGCCGGCACATTTCATCCATCGTGTGCGTCTATTCCTGGACCGACTGTTCCCAGAAACGTGGATTGGCAAAGGTGGTCCTGTACATGGCCTGCTCGATCCCCAGAAATGTCTCCTCTGGACTTTTTTGTGTGGGGAGAGATGCGCAACCTTGTTTACGCAACTCCTGTTGCATCAGAAGAGGATCTGGTTGCCCGGATAGTAACAGCAGCAGGAACAATTCAGGATACTCCTGGGGTTTTTGCCCACGTCAGACAGAACATGATCCGACGGAGTAGCCTCTGTTTACGTGGCAATGTGTTGTCACTTGGTCATAAAAAGAACTGTTCCCTTATAACAGGGCGTAGTCATTTTCTTTGCACAAGCTGGAACATAAGCCACAGTAACTATTACATTCAAACAGCATAACATTTCCGATTATATTTATAGGTATGTAGCACACAAAAAATAAATTATGATATGTCCATACTCACACCAGCTGGTATCATTTCACACTGTCTGGTAACAAAAACCTCCTCCAGATCATCATCATTATCATATATTTGTCGAGGAATATGTGCCTTGGCCCTTGAAAATCAACCCCAAATGGGCGTACTCTAGTATACTGCATTTGCAGTGATGTCTTACTCGCAAATTTTTATGATCTGGGTATTATGTCTAAAACAGTTTTGTGTATAAATATGGCATCAGGCTGAAATGCATTAACATAAACTCCAACTTGAAGGTCCGAACATATGGAATGCCACGATGTTGGCAGGATTTACAAGTATCAAAAAGACCAAAAGTTTTCGTGGAAATGGCGAAATCGAGATAATAAAAAGGGTGATAGGGCTTTTTAATTGTAATTACACCCTCCATTCCTCCATAAATATGTGTCTGGACTGAGTAAGAACTCAGCCGCTCGTGTACTAAAATATTCTCGTCTCGGCATCACAGCCTGCACCATGAGCGCGTGACACGCAGAGCGACATCCTGGAATGCAGTACAGGAAAGGGGATGTGCTGGACTTTGTGGAAGAGCTTGGGAATCTGGCTGAGATGTAAGGTTGTTCTGATAAGGAATTATGGAGTGTTGCAACACTGAGTCTAACACGTGAAGCTAAAACTTATGTACGATATACGGCAGATCTTAAGGAAGCCACAACATCCAAAGAATTTAAAAAATGGTCAGTTCAGAGATATACGAAACGAAACAGTGCCAGACACTGTAGGGAACTATTAGGGGTGATAGCTAAGAGAAACTGTGCAACAATTAGTGGATAGGATAAGGAAAGTTGATGGATGAGCCTATGAATTACTTCAATACTAGTGTGACTTACGCAACTTTCCAATCTTTAGGTGCGAATCTTTCCACGAGCGAGGGGTTGGATGTGATTGCTAACTACGGAGCTAATGTATAAGCATACTCTGAAAGGAACCTAAGTGGCATACATAATTAATTTGTCGCCAGAGAAAGCTTCCTCTACCGGTTTAAACACTCCTCGTAGGAAAAAATGACATTCTGAAAAAAAATTTGTTTTGATGTCCCCTACAACCTCCCAGAGTTGGTCGGTTTAAATACTTTTCACCCTGTAGATGTATAAATTGCAGAAGTAGCGCTAGGGTTACAGAGACTGAGCTGATTGTGTTTCCTGGAGATGCGATGTCAGCGCGGGTACAGCGCGCGCCCGTTGGCCAGCTGTCAGCGACAAAGCGAGCGTGGCTGGCAGCGACGGACGCCAGCTGGCAGCTGCAGGCGGCAGCTGCAGCTACGTGTCACCCTGAGTGTGACACAAAGTCTGGCCGCGCCGCGCCGAAACACCCTCAGCCGCGCACCGCTGGCGGCGCAGAATCCCGACGACGCGTCAAGCGCTACGCGTTCACCTGCTCCTCCAGTACTCCACTTTCCTCCGTCTCTTCACATTTTGTGAAGCAATATCAGGAGCGTCCCACAGAACTGTGACAGGACAGTTTTTTTTTTTTTTTTTTTTCATCAGGGTGATTCAAAAGTTGTGCACATACTAAAGGAGTTGAGAATGCAGTCGAAATGTAAGGGGCGATCACAAAGTTTGCGTTCGAGGGGGTTGCCGTGGCGTAAATGGAACGTAGTGCGTGACACACACAGTGGTTACGGTTACTACAAGCCACACCACAAGTTGGGAAACGGGGCCAAATTTCTAGTAGTTCACTGTCCAGTTGAGATTTTCAAAAATGTTTTATTCGTATCTTACAGAAACTAGCAGTACGGCAATAAGCAGCCTTTTAAACACGCCGCTAACGGCAATCTAGTAATTTATAGCAATACAATTTTAAGAAAAGTAAAAAAAAAACCACAGAAACTAGCAGTACAGCAATAAACTACCTTTTAAAACACGCCGCTAACGCCAATCAAAGTAATTTATAGCAATACAACAATTAAAAAAAAATTAAAGACCATTACTAAACAGGCTACTAAAGTAAATACAGAACTTATCATTAGAACATAGCAGGTATGACGGACCCGTGTAAGGTGGCCACAAATCAGCCACTCAGGGATGCTCAGGCTAGGCAGAATACTGACCAATTTGAATACGCCCGTAAACACAATTGCCACTCTCAGGCTGGTCACTGCACCGACTTTTGGAAAGCGAGAACTTGTTACAAGATGGCTTAACTTGCTGACACAATTAAAGCTAACCTCGTGCAAGGAAACATTGCACCACGCAGTCCTGAATGAGCGACCACATGATCAACTAACAAGAAGCATGAATTTACTCATAACACACGACAGAAAAGCGAAACAAACTGCCAAAACAACACCTCCCATCGGGCAGTAACGAGAGGAGGAGGAAAGATCACTGTCTTCAATTACACCGGTGCCAGGGACAGGAACCCGATCGCCGGAGGCCACAAGGCAGAAGAGACGCTGGTTACACAAAATTATTACTTAATGATTGAACCTTCCACTAACTTAACTTGCAATTATGCTCGAACAGGCAGTACACGGCCTCCGATGGCAAGGATCCACAGATCCGACCGCGCACGCGTCGCCAGTGTACCCTACACGCCACGGTCACGCGACAACACTCTCTGTCACCGGAGTTCACGTCTTCTCTGCAAAGTTGACGGGTAGTGACCGCTCCTTCACGTTAGATGTCTTCTTTTTAAACTCCAGTGTTGAAACGGAGGACTTAAAGATGCTTGTTAACGTCCCACCAAGGTGAAATGAACAGCAACTACTCGTGGGGCGAATCTGTATACACCAACAGCTCTTCCGTCAACTCCACCCGCTCGTTCCAACAACCGACATACATCACGTGGCGACTCGGTACAACCCACCACGCCTGCTTCGCGCTGGAGAGCCACACTGGCCTCCCGTGTCCACCACACACTCTGCGCGTAACGCCCCTACTTCCGCGCCACCACACGAAGTTACTACCGGTCAAAAATTTCACTTCCTCCATAGCAGTTTCCCGGAAGCAAAACGCAGATATCGATACCAGAGGGAAAAGACAATCAAGCAGCCACTTAATGGCAGACAACATATCAAACAAACATGTCAGGGGAAGAAAAGGAAAATCAATGCAATCTAAACACAAGGTGTAGCACGAGTCGATACACGGCTCACAAGGGGAGGCCGCCAATTGTGAAATTCAGATTCGATTCATACTGCGCATAATAAAAGCTCATGGCCAGAGGTGTAATGTGGCAAAGCACCAAGACGCACTTCTCAGTCGTTGTCGAGAAAATCGACAGTTAAAAGAAACCGTTGCGGTGAAATACTCTCTACGATTAACTGTTTCCCACAGCGTCGTGGCGCAGCGGTAAGCGCTCGGGTTCGTAATCCGAAGGTTGCCGGATCGAATCTCGCCCCATGCAATTTTTTTATTATTAGTTTTTTGTAATTCAAATATATATATATATATATATATATATATATATATATATATATATTATTAATGAATTGCTTATGCATGTTGGTGAAGGCTGATCGCTCTCCAATTGTACCGCCTCCATTTTTCCGTTTTTTTTTAACGGGGTGTACCAAAGCTCTCCCGTCCGCACTGATTTTCGACTATGTTATAAGTTGCGCTAGGGACCGCATCTACCTTCTTTCGAAGTTAGCAGGGAACTACGCTGTTATGCGGCGGCTCGTTTCGGCCCATTCAACATCTGTCCATCAAGTGTAACGAGCGAGTAACGGAGTTTATATTTCATACCTGCCACAGCGAATTTGTGTTCGTGGGGTCTCTATTCTAATTCGAGCGTTTGACTTACGCTATACGTATTCGTTTCGGAATATCGTTTCTACGTCTTCCGTTAACTATACGTGGTTAACATTATGAAGACAATTAATAACATTTGTGAAATACAACTTTGTTTGCGGAAAACATAATGATGTTCGAAGTCGCCAGTTTTTCCACGACAAACGACTTTCAACAACTTATTATATGCATAATTGATGCAACTGATTGCCGGGAATTATATATATATATATATATATATATATATATATATATATATATATATATATATATATATATATATGAATTACAAAAAACAAATACTAAAAAAAAATTGCATGGTGGGAGATTCGCTCCGGTGACCTTCGGATTACAAACCACAGCGCTTACCGCTGCGCCACGACGCTGTAGAAAACTGTTAATCGTAGAGAGTATTTCACCGCAACGGTTTCTTTTAACTGTCGATTTTCTCGACAACGGCTGAGAAGAGCGTCTTGGTGCTTTGCGACATTACACCTCTGGCCATGAGCTTTTATTATGCGCAGTATGAATCGAATCTGAATTTCACAATTGGCGGCCTCCCCTTGTCAGTGCTACTCTGATGCGGCATTCGTGTCTTCCCGACGTGCGTGCGGTAAATACGGAAATGCGAACTGTGGCGGTGTTATTACCAAATTCGTCCAAACAGGACCGGCGCACTGTTACTCTTTTCTCGGCACTCAGAGGACACACTCCAGTTCGAGATCCATCGGAGAATGAAGAAGTGTCTGTGGAAAGCCACCGTTGTGGAGCGGTGCGCCAAGTTCCGTGGCGGTAGCGACCCGACGAAACACGTCAGTCGATACGGGAGGCCAGCCTACACAGGGAGATAGCCGAGCGCCCCCCTCCCCCCCCCCCCCCCCTCTAGTTCTGATCTCTGCCTATGCAGCTACAGCACCTCCTTTCTTTAAAAACGCTGAACGATTGCTGTTCGAAGAGTATGTGCAGCAGGCAGTTAGGGACTTCTTCGCGCAGTACGATACGGTGTTTCAGATACTCGTATATTCAACCTGGTGCGTCGGTGGAATGATGGTCTCAGCGCTCAAGGTGATTTTGCCCGATTGGATAACCGATTCTTCACTCTACAGCCTTGGAATGAAAAATTTTCTATCGCCCGTTATACAAAAACTTGGGAATAAGAACTAAAGCCTTGCAAGTAATTCTGAGCCAGTGACAGTTCTGCAACCACGGGAACAACAAGGACGAGCAATATATACGCACCTTTCATTCATTAGTCACAATGTATTATTTACTCGGCCATATTGTACATCACACAAAATGCTCCAAATGGGGACCACCACATTCAATACGGGTGAACCGTGATTTATTTTCAAAGAATATTCTTAAGAATTTATTTTATTTACTAGCGATTCTTCAAGAACATTAACACATTTAATCACACTATGTAGGCTTGGAAGTAGTTGCCAGTGAGTAACTGATGAAATCAAAACCAAATTCCTTTTAACAAATGGGAATTTTATTCACTTTAATAGTATCTAAAAGCATTTTTTAAAAGAAACAGATTCAAAATTATTATCAGAAAGCACTCTCTAAATATCAAAGTTACAATTTATTCAGAGGCAGAAAGAAACAAGTTTTAACTGTATGAACTTTCGGGCAGAGAACCTTGCTGCTCCCTTTTGACACGGCCGCAGTTACTACCACTCATAACAGTCTCTGAAAGACTACACTGGTGCAAATCTGCAACACACCAGATAACTTTAAACGAAGAGTTTTAACAATATACACAACCACACAAACTATGCACCCCCGTAGGAGGGATGGAAATGGTACAAAACACTAACAATTAAAATATTGACCTTGCCACCGAAGGTGCAACTTGATTTTAACTCCTAAGAAAAGTCTTATGGTGAAAGGGTGGCAACTTTATATACTAATATGATCATTTATATAAAAGCTCATGAAATGCATTCTTATATAAAATTCTACAAGGTTGGGCAAACAACAGTTAAGATGCTCTACAGTACACAGATACCGCCTCTCAAGATCATAGGCAATAATATCAAAGTTTCCAAAGATCAAAACATATTTCAGGTATTAGGCCGTTACACTCCAAGTAATAAATTCGTTAACACACCAAATCCGACAAACATGACAGAGGCAGCTACTAACGTAGGGTAGATTGATAGGGAGATTTCCGAACAACCTGAACCGCAGGTTGCTCTAATTCGCCCCTACTCCACAAGGGAAAACGGACCACCCAGTTTATAACAACCACCTTCCCGCAGGTGGGCAAACGGAGAAGAATGGTGGGACGACCCCAAAGCAAAACGGCTGATGACCTCACCTAGAAAACAAGTAGAATTTAACAAAAGTAAATCAAACAACATATCACCAATCACTTAACTTCTAACAAACTGCGATTTCTCGAGAAGACCTGGCGCAGCATCCCCAAATCGCTCTCCCGAACCGTCCACTGCCAGCCGCTTCAACGGACGCAGGAAGGCGCGCCGATCTCCCGTCTCACGGCGTCGCAGCTCGCACCGGCCAGACCGATGTGGTGGTTTCACTCCTGTTGCTCTCGTGTCGGCCGCCAAGCCACTACCCCTCGCTATACGCCGCGGCCCACTGGACTCACGTGGCGACCTCACATGCGCCGACGCTCAAGACGGACAAGTCATCTAGTGTCTCAGTGCACGACCGACCAACCGATCGATGCAACCGCCAATGACCACTGCCTGAGCAAACTCGAGCAGACTGGCGGCCTAACGCGCAGACTCAGATGCAGGAACTAAGCCCCGACCGGGCGACCACTCGCTCTCTTACTGGTGAAGTGGAAAGACTCTCATTTTGCCGGCTTTAAAGGTTGATCCGAACGACAGACATACTAGCACTCAGAACGACAGACTGACACTAACTGCCTAACAAATGCGGACGAGATACAGATTAGCAAGCTAGGGACGAGAGACTGACCCAGACTGACCGATTGGCGAGCTCATAGCGCCCCTTAAATCCACGTGAACAGGTAACCTTTCCCCTTTCCCACCAGAGGGAGACACCAAAGCTGCGATTTCCACAGCGGCGCCACCGCCAGAAATGGAGGGCGACTGCTTCACACTATGCGCTACGGCGAGCTCTTCAAAACAGCAATTTTTACCACGGGTCAATGGGCATAACATCGTGGGAGAAAAACCTGGCGCTCCCTACCAAGCTTACAAAATGTGGCACGACCGTGGTCAGACGCTGCAAGTATTCTGGCGGGAATTGTTTCTCCATCAGGAATTGGCATCACGTACACGAGGTTTTTGATATTCACCTACAAAAAAATGAAAGGAAAAGACTCGAGAGTGCAATTCGACCTCCCTTTCTGATCCAAGGCCGACGTCTGTGGCACTGAGTACGTCACGTATTTCCACAGAAGAGGTATTCCGTCAAGCTGCATCCAACAATACATGTTCTTTGGAATTAAGGCCCGTGTGTATTCCTTGTCCTTGTTGTTTCTGACATTCCAAAGGTTTCATCGGCTCAAAACTACTCCCAAGACTGTACGTTCCTATTCGAAAGTTGTACGCAACTTTTTGAATCAGCCAGTACACACATAAACAGTCTGACAGTTAGGCTAAGCAGCAATCTGCGACTCTTTGTAGACAGCGTTATAATGTACGAGTGACTATTGTCTTCCACTGCCTCTGGAGGAATACAGAATCCGGCCGCAGTGGCCGTGCAGTTCTGGCGCTGCATTCCGGAACCGCGAGGCTGCTACGGTCGCAGGTTCGAATTCTGCCTCGGGCATGGGTGTGTGTGATGTCCTTAGGTTAGTTAGGTTTAAGTAGTTCTGAGTTCTAGGGGACTTATGACCTAAGATGTAGAGTCCCATAGTGCTCAGAGCCATTTGAACCATTTTTGAATACAGAAGACTTGGACACAATTTATAACTAGTGTGATGAATTGTAGCTTTCTCTTCATATGGAAAAGGTACGTTAACGACAACGAGTCAGAGAAACAATCCACTAATGCTCCAGTACAGTATTAGTGGCGTGCTGCTTGATACAATCGCGCAGATTAAGTATGTAGCAGTAAAGTTGCAAAGTGACATGAGAACTAGCACGTAAGGTCGGTTGCAGGGGAGCCGAATGATCTACAGACTTTGGTTTATTGGGAGAATTTCAGGAAAGTGCAGCTCATCCGTAAAGCAGACCGCGTAAGGAGTTTTGAGGCTCATTCCTGACGAGTACTGCTCGACTGTTTGGGATCCTCACCGGATGTAATTAAAGTATCATATTCAGCAATTCAAAGGCGTGCTACCAATTTTGTTACTGGTACTTTCGATCAACACGCCAGTATCACGGAGATGCTTCGGGAACTCGAATGAGAATCCCTGGAGGGAAGGTGACAATATTTTCGCCAAACGCCATTGAGAAAAGTTAGACAACACGTATTTGCCGCTAGCTGCAGAAAGATTCTACCACCGCCAATATACATTTCCCCTAAGGAGCGCGAAGACAAGAAAGCAAAAATCAGAGCGCACACGGAAGCATACAGACAGTCATATTTCTCTTTCTATTTGCGAGTGTAACGCGAAAGGAAATCACTAGCCGTGGTGCCAGGTACCGTCGGACACATAAGGTTGCGAAGAATCTACATACACTACTGGCCATTAAAACTGCTATACCACGAAGATGACGTGCTACAGACCCGAAATTTAACCGACAGGAAGAAGATGCTGTGATATGCTAATGATTAGGTTTTCAGAGCATTCACACAAGGTTGGGGCTGGTGGCGACACCTACAACGTGCTGACAAGAGGAAAGTGTCCAACCGATTTCCCATACACAAACAGCAGTTGACCGGCGTTGCCTGGTCAAACGTTGTTGTGATGCCTCGTGTAAGGAGGAGAAATGCGTACCATCGCGTTTCCGACTTTGATGAAGGTCGGATTATAGCCTATCGCGATTGCGGTTTATCGTATCGCGACATTGCTCCTCGCGTTGGTCGAGATCCAATAACTGTTAGCAGAATATGGAATCGGTGGGTTCAGGAGGGTAATGCGGAACGCCGTGCTGGATCCCAACGGCCTCGTATCACTAGCAGTCGAGATGACAGGCATCTTATCCGCATGGCTGTAACGGATTGTGCAGCCACGTCTCGATCCCTGAGTCAGCAGATGGGGACGTTTGCAAGACAACAACCATCTGCACGAACAGTTCGACGACGTTTGCAGCGGCACGGACTACCAGCTCGGAGAGCATGGCTGCGTTTACCCTTGGCGCTGCATCACAGACAGGAGCTCCTACGATGCTGTACTCAACGACGAACCTGGGTGAACGAATGGCAAGACGTCATGTTTTCGGATGAATCCAGGTTCTGTTTACAGCATCATGATGGTCGCATCCCTGTTTGGCGACATCGCGGTGAACTCACATTGGAAGCGTGTATTCGTCATCACCATACTGCCGTATCACCCGGTGTGATGGTATGGGGTGCCA
Organism: Schistocerca americana; assembly: GCF_021461395.2. NCBI lineage: Eukaryota > Metazoa > Arthropoda > Insecta > Orthoptera > Acrididae > Schistocerca > Schistocerca americana. Next base: position 156,696,018 of record NC_060128.1, on the reverse strand, counting down.
TTGGTTACACGTCTCGGTCACCTCTTGTTCACATCGACGGCACTCTGAACAGTGTACATTTCAGATGTGTTACGACTCGTGGCTCTAACCTGCAATACCCTACATTTCAGCAGGATAATGCACGACCGCATGTTGCAGGTGCTGTACGGGCCTTTCTGGATACAGTAAATGTTCGACTGCTGTCCTGGCCAGCACATTCTCCAGATCTCTCATCAATTGAAAATGTCTGGTCAATGGCGGCCGAGCAACTGGCTCGGCACAATACGCCAGTCACTACTCTTAATGAAATGTGGTATCGTGTTGAAGCTGCATGGGCAGCTGTGCCTGTACACGCCATCGAAGCTCTCTTTGATTCAATGCCCAGGCGTATGAAGGCCGTTATTACGGCCAGAGGTGGTTGTTCCGGGTAGTGATTTCTCAGGCTCTATGCACTCAAATTGCGTGAAAATGTAATCACATGTCAGTTCTAGTATATTGTATTTTTAGGAAACAAATATTCACAATCATAAATAAATTAAATCACTTGAAAGGTAAGTAATGCAATGGGAAGTAGGCCAATCCATTTTAGAATAAGCGAACATGAAGCGCCTCATCTCCAAAAGAACTCCGTTTACATGGCGAACTAACTTTAGATTGGCCGGATGGCTGGCCCCACCCGTCCATGCCATGCCCCCCCTCTGTCGTTGTTAGTTTGGCGTCACATCAGCACAGTTCCTGCACGTAATAATAACAGCTCTGCAACACAACTGTTAAGCACCGTTAATAAAATACCTTGGACCTTAATGAGATCAGAGCTTGTCATAGTTAGCCGATTTAAAGACACGGTTTTTATTTTAGCCAAAAATGTTACTTAATTGAAGCAGCAGCTAGACAAGTTAATTGCTAAACCAATCGGCAAATTTAAACATTAAATCGAACAAAGTACCTCAGTTACTGGGTGTAATTTAGAGCAAAATTTAAGTTACCCAAAAATTTACTTAACAAGAAAAGAAGCTTTTACGCTGCACAAACCAACATCAATCTGTCCGATGGAGCATAAAACGTGATTCATCTGGAAAGGCCACCTGTCCAGTTGCGGTACTGGCGTGCAAATTCCAGCCTTCGTCGTATATGAACAGCGGTCAGCAAGCATGCATGAACCCGGCGCTGGCTGCGGAGACTCATACGCAGCAACACTCGCCGAATAGTCCTTGAGGTGACACTGTCAGTTGCTCAACAGTTGGACGTGTTCGACCGTTCACATCTCCGCAGCCGTAGTTGACCCCTGTCACCTACAGCCCGCAGTGCGCCACAGTTGCCCCGACGCCGACTTTGCATAGCCCCATTTTGCCACACACCGTGTGCTTTAACCAAAAAAATGGCTCTAAGCACTATGGGACTTAACAGCTATGGTCATCAGTCCCCTAGAACTTAGAACTACTTAAACCTAACTAACCTAAGGACATCACACACATCCACGCCCGAGGCAGGATTCGAACCTGCGACCGCAGCAGTCGCGCGGTTCCGGACTGAGCGCCTAGAACCGCTAGACCACCGCAGCCGGCTGTGCTTTAACCACAGTGCTATGTGAACTGTTTACAAACTCAGCCGTTTCGGAAATGCTTCCACCCTTGGCCCGAAGGCTAATGATCATGCCCGTCTGGAAGTCAGATAAATCGCTCCGTTTCTGCATTACGAGAACGACTACACTGTTTGACGCGTCTCCCAAACAGCCATGGCGGTGGTCACGTAAATCTGATTGGAACGCAACATACTGGATGTTGACAAATTTCGCTTTTCCCGAAACGCTTTATCAGTTCATCATGTCATAGAGTGGCCACCATCAATCATTTTGCTACCGAAGTAGAATGAATTTCCTTGAGACAGAGAAGTTGCTGTCCATGCATCAGCACGGCTTTAGAAAGCATCGCTCCTGCGAAACGCAACTCGCCCTTTTTTCACATGATATCTTGCGAACTGTGGATGAAGGGTATCAGACGGATGCCATATTCCTTGACTTCAGCAAAGTGCTTGACTCGGTGCCCCACTGCAGACTCCTAAGGTACCAGCATATGGGATTGGTTCCCAAGTATGTGAGTGGCTCTCGAAGACTTCTTAAGTAATAGAACACAGTACGTTGCCCTCGATGGTGAGTGTTCATCGGAGGCGAGGGTATCATCTGGAGTGCCCCAGGGAAGTGTGGTAGGTCCGCTGTTGTTTTCTATCTACATAAATGATCTTTTGGATAGGGTGGATAGCAATGTGCGACTGTTTGCTGATGATGCTGTGATGTACAGGAAGGTGTCGTCGTTGAGTGACTGTAGGAGGATACAAGATGACTTCGACAGGATTTGTGATTGGTGTAAAGAATGGCAGCTAACTCTAAATATAGATAAATGTAAATTAAATCAGATGAATAGGAAAAAGAATCCTGTAATGTTTGAATACTCCATTAGTAGTGTAGGGCTTGACACAGCCACGTCGATTAAATATTTGGGCGTAACATTGCAGAGCGATATGAAGTGGGACAAGCATGTAATGGCAATTGTGGGAAAGGCACATAGTCGTCTTCGGTTCATTGGTAGAACTTTGGGAAGATGTGGTTCATCTGTAAAGGAGACCGCTTATAGAACGCTGGTGCGACGTATTCTTGAGTACTGCTCGAGCATTTGGGATCCCTATCTGGTCGGATTGAGGGAGGACATAGAAGCAATTCAGAGGCGGTCTGCTAGATTTGTTACTGGTAGGTTTGATCATCACGCGAGTGTTACGGAAATGCTTCGGGAACTCGGGTGGGAGTCTCTAGAGGAAAGGAGGCGTTCTTTTCGGGAATCGCTACTGAGGAAATTTAGAGAACCAGCATTTGAGGCCGACTGCAGTACAATTTTACTGCCGCCAACTTACATTTCGCGGAAAGACCAGAAAGATAAGAGAGATTAGTGCTCGTACAGAGGCATATAGGCAGTCATTTTTCCCTCGTTCTGTTTGAGAGTGCAACAGGGGGAGAAGATGCTAGTTGTGGTACGAGGTACCCTCCGCCACGCACCGTATGGTGGATTGCGGTGTTTGTATGTAGATGTAGATGTAGAAAAACTGATCTAGTACTCGTTATCTTGTTGAAATTTGACATTTTGAGAAACGTGTGTGTAGCAAAATAACGAAATTTATAATTTGAACGGTGAGCCGTGCGTGGCTCGTGTTCCCGCCCTCATGTAGTTTACACCCTGTTTTTAATGTACTTCCACCTGACGACGTTAATTTAAATTACTACTGTCACTCAGTTGTTGCTTTGCCTGACTCTGAGCGGCGCTAGCAGCGCGTATCGGTGTGTCCCCTCTCGTAGTATCTTTGCTCGACTATTACTTCCCGGTCGTTGTCTGTCGTAAGCCAGTTCGGTTCGCGAATTCGGGCTGGCAGTCAGTTGGAACGTGTCTGGAGCGCAGTCCGGACCTGCCAGTCGGGGAGTTGCAATGCGGCACTGGTGCAGTCGGGTTGGAGCAGCAGTGAGGTCTGCGTCGACATCGCTCGCCCGACCATTGCCGCCACGCATCACTCGTTAGTTAGGTTAGTGTTTAACGTCCCTTCGACAACGAGGTCATTAGAGACGGAGCGCAAGCTCGGGGTTGGGGAAGGATGGGGAAGGAAATCGGCCGCGCCCTTTCAAAGGAACCATCCCGGCATTTGCCTGAAACGATTTAGGGAAATCACGGAAAACCTAAATCAGGATGGCTGGAGACGGGATTGAACCGTCGTCCTTCCGAATGCGAGTCCAGTGTGCTAACCACTGCGCCACCTCGCTCGGTGCATCACTCGTGCCGGGCCATGGTCGTGGTTGATCATGGGTCGGTCGTCTAAAGGACGACGCGTTTTGGCTCGCCGATCTTTCATGAATAGGCTGTGTGTGTGCGCGCGCGCGCGCGCATCGACTCCCGATTTTTCTTGGTGTGTGCTTAGTTACTGTTGGGTATCGTTCAGGTCTTCCTGCAAGAGTTTGTCAGATTGTGTGTGTAGTTGGCGCTATTTCCACTGACGACTATTTTAGATGTTGTCGGCATTCTGAGAGGAGTCGGTCGGTTGATGCGGACCAGGGAAGTTATCTCCGCACGGTGCAGTCGGCTGGGTCCGCTGGCGGTCCCTGCGCAGTGTCGGAGCGTGTGTGGAGCTGTCGGATTGCAACGAGCTTCGTGGTTCGCCGACCCAGGATGTCAAAGTTGAGTAGTTCAGGTGTATTTGAAATCTTATGGGATTAAACTGCTAAGGTCATCAGTCCCTAAGCTTACACACTACTTGTCCGAAGGACAAACACACACACACCCATGCACAAGGGAGGATTCGAACCTCCGCCGGTACGAGCCGCAAGAGTTGAGTAGTGTTTTCAAGTACCCAAGCCACGTCCATTCATGTTGTGTGGTCCGTTTCGGTGGTTCGCTGTTGGGGAGGTTTTCCTGTGAGCAACACCGATTGTTTGTATTGATGAAATTTTGTGTTCGAGTTCTCATGTACCGATTGGTGGCAAGCAAGTCGTTTTGTCGGCCGGTCCGTGGCTGTCCCCTGGTTGTGTTCCGACGGATCAAGTATAGTTGGGCTCACCACCTGTCTCAACTAACTGAACGAGGGCAGACCGAACTCCATGGAGGCTTCTGAGTGCCACCGGTGTTTAATTATCTGTTTTCAGCTGCTTAAAATTTAAGGCTTATGGTTATTTTTTTCTTTTCTTAAAGATTTTGCAAAATTAATTCTTAAATTTATCTTTCAAGCTTAGACATTGTGACCTTCTGCCTTTAAAAGATTATTTTAATATATTTTAAAATTTTGAATCTTAATTGTGGCCTTCAGCCATTGGTATTGCACCTTCCATATATTTGTTCTATCTGCTTTGCCTTGAGGTTTTCCACTTAGCCATGATATGTTTTTTTATATTTATTTTATTTGCCTCTTTAATTTCATTTTTCCTGTTGATTTTTATGATTTCTTGTTTTTAAACATTGTGGCCTTCTGCCTTTAAAAGTCTATGGTAATATATTCTAAAATTTTGAAATTTAATTGTGGCCTTCAGCCATTTGTATTGCACCTTGCATATGTTTGTTCTATCTACTTTGCTGTGATGTTTTTTAATTGTTTTATTGCTATCTTAATTGGATTTTTATCTTATTGATTCGTTAAGATTTCTTGTTTGGAGGCGAAGAGCCGTGAAAGAGTTGCATTCGCTAAAGGTCCGGCTATGTGCCGCTTTGGTTATAAAAGTGTTATTAAATTCCAATAAATTAAAATTGGAAGATGAAACTGACCCCAACCTATTTGGCCCTTTCCACAATCGTTAATTACCTGTTCTGCCCAGCGGGTTTTGCGGGCGTTTCAAACGGCAAGAGCCATCTCGTTATTGATTAAATCATACACCTTATCATCTACTACGTTTAGTCTCCCATTTCCTATCGGCATCACCTGATGTAATTCGAATACATCTATTAGCCTTGTTTTATTTCTGTTCATATTCGTTTTTTAACCTTTTTCCAAGGGATCCTTCAGTCGCTCTTCCAAGTAAATTAGCGTCTCTGTCAGGTTGACAAGCCGGCCGAAGTGGCCGTGCGGTTAAAGGCGCTGCAGTCTGGAACCGCAAGACCGCTACGGTCGCAGGTTCGAATCCTGCCTCGGGCATTGATGTTTGTGATGTCCTTAGGTTAGTTAGGTTTCACTAGTTCTAAGTTCTAGGGGACTAATGACCTCAGCAGTTGAGTCCCATAGTGCTCAGAGCCATTTGAACCATCAGAATGACAATCTCAACGGCAAACTGCGAAGTTTACGTAAAAAAAGAAAGAAAGGTGACCCTGCTTACGCCCCATTGCTTAGAAGGTACGGCACTGTCTGATGTTACAAAATGCAGAGAAACTAGGGTCTGGTAACTTCTCCAACATCTGAACTAAGACCCAGGTTGCTGGATTATTAGTAAATTATTTCTGATTTGATAACTAAGCTACGGACGGAAATAGGCGCAGCGTGGGTCCCATCACGTGGCGTGTCGCATTTTCTCATAATCTTTGAATTACCGCTGCCCGGCATACCGCAGGGCGAAACTGTTTATCGGGCCCGAGATTGATCCGTGGGGAGCACGCGATTCGACCGCTATAATAACAGGGCCCTCCCAAAGGTGACGCAGCGCCAGGAAAACTCGCCCGTTCTTTTACATCTGGACACGACGCGTTTCGGTGTATTCATAGCTGCCATCGCGCGGGAGGTAGCGACTGATTACGTCTCAGCCGACCTCCAGGGTGAAATGATTGCTTCGATTAAATTATTTCTGTGAAGGCTGGATATATAAGGGCGTCTAATGTCGGGTGTGTTCGACTAGGAGACCTAATGGGTACCTGTATTCGTCGGTTTCCAACGTTATTCACTTATGCTAGAAGAGGACGTGGAATTATTGCTATTGCTGATGAGGTGATTTTGGAAATGAGCACCCAGAGAACGTCCCGAATCAGTGTAAGAGGTGGAGGGTTAACTCTTTCAGCGCTGGGTGCGTCATACTACACTCCTGGAAATTGAAATAAGAACACCGTGAATTCATTGTCCCAGGAAGGGGAAACTTTATTGACACATTCCTGGGGTCAGATACATCACATGATCACACCGACAGAACCACAGGCACATAGACACAGGCAACAGAGCATGCACAATGTCGGCACTAGTACAGTGTATATCCACCTTTCGCAGCAATGCAGGCTGCTATTCTCCCATGGAGACGATCGTAGAGATGCTGGATGTAGTCCTGTGGAACGGCTTGCCATGCCATTTCCACCTGGCGCCTCAGTTGGACCAGCGTTCGTGCTGGACGTGCAGACCGCGTGAGACGACGCTTCATCCAGTCCCAAACATGCTCAATGGGGGACAGATCCGGAGATCTTGCTGGCCAGGGTAGTTGACTTACACCTTCTAGAGCACGTTGGGTGGCACGGGATACATGCGGACGTGCATTGTCCTGTTGGAACAGCAAGTTCCCTTGCCGGTCTAGGAATGGTAGAACGATGGGTTCGATGACGGTTTGGATGTACCGTGCACTATTCAGTGTCCCCTCGACGATCACCAGTGGTGTACGGCCAGTGTAGGAGATCGCTCCCCACACCATGATGCCGGGTGTTGGCCCTGTTTGCCTCGGTCGTATGCAGTCCTCATTGTGGCGCTCACCTGCACGGCGCCAAACACGCATACGACCATCATTGGCACCAAGGCAGAAGCGACTCTCATCGCTGAAGACGACACGTCTCCATTCGTCCCTCCATTCACGCCTGTCGCGACACCACTGGAGGCGGGCTGCACGATGTTGGGGCGTGAGCGGAAGACGGCCTAACGGTGTGCGGGACCGTAGCCCAGCTTCATGGAGACGGTTGCGAATGGTCCTCGCCGATACCCCAGGAGCAACAGTGTCCCTAATTTGCTGGGAAGTGGCGGTGCGGTCCCCTACGGCACTGCGTAGGATCCTACGGTCTTGGCGTGCATCCGTGCGTCGCTGCGGTCCGGTCCCAGGTCGACGGGCACGTGCACCTTCCGCCGACCACTGGCGACAACATCGATGTACTGTGGAGACCTCACGCCCCACGTGTTGAGCAATCCGGCGGTACGTCCACCCGGCCTCCCGCATGCCCACTATACGCCCTCGCTCAAAGTCCGTCAACTGCACATACGGTTCACGTCCACGCTGTCGCGGCATGCTACCAGTGTTAAAGACTGCGATGGAGCTCCGTATGCCACGGCAAACTGGCTGACACTGTCGGCGGCGGTGCAGAAATGCTGCGCAGCTAGCGCCATTCGACGGCCAACGCCGCGGTTCCTGGTGTGTCCGCTGTGCCGTGCGTGTGATCATTGCTTGTACAGCCCTCTCGCAGTGTCCGGAGCAAGTATGGTGGGTCTGACACACCGGTGTCAATGTGTTCTTTTTTCCATTTCCAGGAGTGTAGTAACAGAGCGCACGTCCCCGTGCGGTCCGGCCACTCCATGCGGCAGTGTTAGCCGTGCTGGGCACGATATGGTGCTGAGTCATCAGTCAAGGTTCTTCTGTATTTATCATCTTCTTCTCCTTTGTACAGAGTGTTTCAAAAAAAGACTTCACAATTTAATATTCATACAAATTTATTGAAAGAAGATATACAGTTGAGTTTAGTGTTATTTTGTAGGGAAACACATAAAGTGTTTTACCTTAAACTAAAAGTGTATGTGCCTTCCGTTGGTTATCCTGCACACATCCCGTTGGAAGTCAACTTCTTCCCAAACTCGCTGCAGCATTCCAGGTGTATCTTCCTCAGTGGCGGCGTAAATTCTAAGTTCAGGTAGAGAAGCCGGCACACGAGGTACAAACACGATATCCTTGATGAATCCCTATAAAAAAAAAATTTAAAAAAAACGGGTGGTGCCGGGTCTGGGGAACGTGGGCGTCATGCAATTGGCACATCACTGCCAATCCATTGACCTGGAAAGCAGTCACTGAGGAAACCGTCGGACTTCAGCCAGGTAGTGGGGTGATGCATGAAATAAACATTTCGTACATCGTCATCCTCATCGGTCTGTCGTATCAAAAATTATTGTAATCTCTCCAGGTACACTATCCCGATGATGTTTCTCTCACGGAAAAAAAGGGGCCGTACACAATGTTCTTGCTCAATCCACAAAAAACGTTCAATTTAGGGCTATCACGAACATATTGCAATGTTTGATGTGAATTTTCATTGCCCCAAATCCTATAGGTAGGTGTGTTAACCTTGCCACGTAAGTGAAAAGTCGACTCGTCAGAAAAGATTATTTTGTCCAAGAAATGTTCATTCTCATGTAATCGATTTAACATATCCGCACAGAAGTTATTGCGATCAGTTTTGTCAGTGTCTTTTATTGCTTACACGATCCTCAATATGTGCGGTTTCAAATGCGAACAGTTTCTCAACACACGCGAAACTGTAGTATGTGGGATTTGCAGTTCGCGAGATGCACGCCGGGTCCCTTTCGTAGGGCTGTTGACGAAACTTTGTCTCACTCGCTCAACGATGTCTTCAGATGTACTTGGACGACCTGATGATTTCCCATGTCTTACCGAGCAACCTGTTTCTACAAAACATTTATGACACTCGTAAATTGCCGGCCTACTAGGAGGATCTTTAGCATACTCTGTACGGAAATTACGCTGAACTGTTGACGCCGACTTCGATTCTTCAAACCAAACACACAGCTAGTACGCTCGGGTGCAGTGAAGGCAGCTATCTTTAACGCAACTGCCGCTAGAGCCCCTTACGGTGCGTTTCGGCACTAGCGAACTGTGCGAGACAAAACTGGATGTATTTCCCTACAAATTGACACTACAATCACCTCTCTAGGTACTATAAATTAATTTATATCAATTTTCAAATTTGCAAAGTCCTTTTTGAAACACCCTGTATATCAAAAGCAATGTCCAGACTGACTCATCACCGCCCAACCCAAATCGCTAAGGTGGCGTCCTACGTGAGGGAACCGTTCGAACGCTCCGCGGTGAAGCGACCGCGCGGAAATATCAAACAATGGCCAACGGTCAAATTGCGAGGCAGTGTGAGACGCGAGTTGTGGCGAAGTGGACGCGGTCAAATTGAAATTTTGATCAGTGCTGTTCAAGAACGGCGCGTATTGTGGGGCAAGGGAAATAGAAATTATCATAACCGTTAAATATCATACCGTGAATGTGAGGAAGTTGCGCAAAATAATTGGTACTACAAGTAAGTACATGTGTAACATACATTTATTAAGCAGTGTTATTTACTTTCTGTGCGTAGGATTTTGTTCAACTTACAGTTTAAAATTTTTCTTCATTGCCAACAAAAAGATACTACAAGTAAGTGCACGTAACACGTTTTTAAGAGGTGTACTTTAGATTGTTTGTACAGGATTTTCTTCAAAATACAATTTAAAATTATCCCTCACTTGCACAGCTGCTCGTGATGATGCATTGTATCTCTTTCGTAAATTGTCTTTTGCTGTGCTGTATTTGGTATATTTCGGTATACATCTTGGAAAAATGTCACCTCTGGCTAGTTTACTGATTCAAGATCACGGATGATGTTGTGCAATAAAGTTAAAGCTTTAGCTATATGTACTACATTTTCCACACTAGTTTCGATAGGTTTATGAAAAATTCTAAATTTAGATGTTATAGAAGCAAATGAACAATCTACCACCATTCTTGCCCGAGGTAACCGATAGTTATACATCTCTTCACCGTTATCTGCAGTCGTTCTTCTTTCCGGAAAAGGCCTGATTAAATATTCCTTTAGAGGAAATCCTGCATCACCTAGAAAAACATATGGTCACTTGATACTGAGTCCTGGCAAAAATTCTTCTTCAGGTAGTTTTAGTCTTCCCTTTTCTATTTCATGTCGGAAGGGGCATTCATCAAACACACCTGCGTCGTTGTCTTTGCCGCAGGAACCTAGATTCACCATGACAAACCTATAATTTGCGTCGGTGGCGGCTAATAATCCAATGTAAAAGAAGGATTTGTATCAGTAATACATGGAACCAGGTTTACTGGTTTTTTTTATGCGAATGTGTTTCGCTTCTATACTTCCAAGACAGTTAGGGAATTGCCATCTGTCCCAAAAACATTTTCCTATTTTTTTTAAAGTCGTCTTCTATTTGCTCAGGCATGTGTTTCATTACGAGTGTTGTCGAGATAGCTTTACCAACCTCTGCAACGGTTGTGGAAATAGCCGTTTTAGAAATTCTGAACGAAAAAGCGAGTTTGCGGAACGGTATACCCGTGGCTAAGTACCTGGAATGATGAAAAATCTGTGTTAATTTCTTATATTTTTTAAATTTGTTTAAAATACCTAAGCCTCGTTCTGGAGCTGACGCCGACAGTGAACCGGTACATGGAGGCACTTGGGCATATTTTGAGTCCATGCTATTTTTAAAAGATATTTTGACACAACGAAAAACAGAGGACACATTCAGCCAGAAAACTCGGCAGCGAGCACGTCTTTGGATTTTTCGGACTACTCTGGAAGACGAAATGGGTGTGAGGGACACAGAAAATGCCTCTGAAAGTGCTACTGTCAGTATCGGTTATGAGGCTCTCAATGACAGTAGTGTTGACGTCAACGATGAGCCTGAACTTCAGGTACCTGTAGTTGAATAGCCAGAGTAGGCCATGGTGCTGATTTCCCAAGCAACAGAAGCTACCTGCAGTGATAGCATCCCTTCCGGCTCGATAAATCCACCGGCTGCAACTAGAAACGTAAGCAAAAAGAAGATTTGCTATACGCATTTCTCCGATTAGAGAGAGAGAAAATTAAAATAATGCGTCAGGACCAAGAAGATAACAATGATGGAGACCTTCTGTGGTTCAAGACAATAGTGCCATGTATGAAACAGTTGCCACCATGAAATAAATTACATTTTAGAAAACAAATGCAGGAGTTTTTACTAAAGGAGTTTTCGAAGCTAAATACGGCACAGGTGCCACAAGTTGATGATTCAGATCTTGCTAATGTTTGAGAAATGTAAAAGATTAAGTACATACTGTAATGTGAATAAAGAAGTAAAAGGACTGATTTATTGTTTGTTTGTGTTCTTACCCTAAAGTCATCATCAACCGTTCTTCAACTGAAACAGGTCGCAGGAAATTAGTTGAATTCAATGGCAGAACAGATTTTATAGCGTCCACGATATAATCAAACGTTACAGGCAACATTCGAGCATACTCCTTGAATACCAAAGGTTGACATTTCAATTCTTCATACAAATGGTGAAATTCTCCATGAATATGCCTTTCCAAATACACTCCTGGAAATGGAAAAAAGAACACATTGACACCGGTGTGTCAGACCCACCATACTTGCTCCGGACACTGCGAGAGGGCTGTACAAGCAATGATCACACGCACGGCACAGCGGACACACCAGGAACCGCGGTGTTGGCCGTCGAATGGCGCTAGCTGCGCAGCATTTGTGCACCGCCGCCGTCAGTGTCAGCCAGTTTGCCGTGGCATACGGAGCTCCATCGCAGTCTTTAACACTGGTAGCATGCCGCGACAGCGTGGACGTGAACCGTATGTGCAGTTGACGGACTTTGAGCGAGGGCGTATAGTGGGCATGCGGGAGGCCGGGTGGACGTACCGCCGAATTGCTCAACACGTGGGGCGTGAGGTCTCCACAGTACATCGATGTTGTCGCCAGTGGTCGGCGGAAGGTGCACGTGCCCGTCGACCTGGGACCGGACCGCAGCGACGCACGGATGCACGCCAAGACCGTAGGATCCTACGCAGTGCCGTAGGGGACCGCACCGCCACTTCCCAGCAAATTAGGGACACTGTTGCTCCTGGGGTATCGGCGAGGACCATTCGCAACCGTCTCCATGAAGCTGGGCTACGGTCCCGCACACCGTTAGGCCGTCTTCCGCTCACGCCCCAACATCGTGCAGCCCGCCTCCAGTGGTGTCGCGACAGGCGTGAATGGAGGGACGAATGGAGACGTGTCGTCTTCAGCGATGAGAGTCGCTTCTGCCTTGGTGCCAATGATGGTCGTATGCGTGTTTGGCGCCGTGCAGGTGAGCGCCACAATCAGGACTGCATACGACCGAGGCACACAGGGCCAACACCCGGCATCATGGTGTGGGGAGCGATCTCCTACACTGGCCGTACACCACTGGTGATCGTCGAGGGGACACTGAATAGTGCACGGTACATCCAAACCGTCATCGAACCCATCGTTCTACCATTCCTAGACCGGCAAGGGAACTTGCTGTTCCAACAGGACAATGCACGTCCGCATGTATCCCGTGCCACCCAACGTGCTCTAAAAGGTGTAAGTCAACTACCCTGGCCAGCAAGATCTCCGGATCTGTCCCCCATTGAGCATGTTTGGGACTGGATGAAGCGTCGTCTCACGCGGTCTGCACGTCCAGCACGAACGCTGGTCCAACTGAGGCGCCAGGTGGAAATGGCATGGCAAGCCGTTCCACAGGACTACATCCAGCATCTCTACGATCGTCTCCATGGGAGAATAGCAGCCTGCATTGCTGCGAAAGGTGGATATACACTGTACTAGTGCCGACATTGTGCATGCTGTATTGCCTGTGTCTATGTGCCTGTGGTTCTATCAGTGTGATCATGTGATGTATCTGACCCCAGGAATGTGTCAATAAAGTTTCCCCTTCCTGGGACAATGAATTCACGGTGTTCTTATTTCAATTTCCAGGAGTGTACTTCAGTACCTTTCTCCATTCGGTAGTGAGGTACTGCTTTTGTTTCAGCTTTAAAAACAATTTCGATATGTCAGCTACATTTTATACCCACGAACATATCATCTAAAATTAACCAAACGTAAAGTAGCCAGCAACCACATTTTCCACTGTAAACACTCTAAATTTGATGCGATAGCTTACTTAGAAATTCATTATCACAATGACTATGACAATTATCGGAAAAATTGACACTTCATGATCAAGCCGCGATATGGTGCTGTAAGATACGGAAAAATCAGTTGTTTGCAACAATTAGTTTTCTAATAATCGAATGAGAAGTTTTATGTAGTGAAGGAAACTCCCAAAACCGAAAGAAGCGGTTTTTAATTTTTTAAAGGAAAAAGAGAATCTCTGCCGAAACACTAACTTACACTAGCATTTCTTGGAACATACAATTGCATGTAGTTTCCTGACGGATTGGGGGGGGGGGGCGCATATTTGTATACCGTGTATTGTATCATTTGTGGTACAGCGCTATTAGAGTGATTGTGCTATTTTAGATGATTCGGAGAGTCAAACTTCAACACATGCAGTCGAGTGCAAGTAAAATGCTATATTTTAATTAATATTTACAGTAGTTAATATATCAACATTAAAACGTTCGTTACTTCACGGACATTCATCGGAGGAAGATTTTAAAGGCAGAAAATACTTTTAAACACAAAAGAAGAGTCGGCTGACTATTTTACCGATTTTGAATCATGTTGGGGAAGCAGTTATTGATTGATCATTTGATTTTAAAACTCTTTCAGAAGCCGTTTTTGCCGACTAAATTATTGGAATTCTGCTCTGCCGATTTGCGAATACAACTATCCTTTTTGCTCTTCGTACATGTATCACCACATTTTGCTCAGGTCTTATTCTCTAGAATTATAATTTCTGAAGGAATTTCGTCCGCCCCGACGCCAAGGGGCCCGCCGGGTTCGATTCCCGGCTGGGTCGGAGATTTTCTCCGCTCAGGGACTGGGTGTTATGCTGTCCTCTTTATCATTTCATCAGTGGAAGGCATCGGGAAACCACCACTGGAATCACATCCCTAGACGATCATGCGTTGTACCTCTCTGACGAGGCTTCCCCCATGACAAGACCTGCCGTAAGGCAGAACACAAAGTAAGTTAAAGAAGGAATTTCCCTCGACAGGGACCACGCACACGAGAAACATAAACATTGCGCCTCGCGAAGTTTGACTTTTAACTTGCGAGTGGTGTTCATCAGAAACATGTACCGTGCTCCTGCACGTATTTGAGCAACAGGCGAGTCTGCAGTTCAGGACAACACCCATGAGAAAAACTATGCCAAGCTATTTAACAACGTAAATAAGGTCTTACAGAACCTAAAATTCTACTTGGTAAGACCTCAATAATAGCACCCACTTACTACGATATATTTGCTCTGAAATATGTTTCAGTATTAAAAGAATAGTTGTTTACATGACAGGCGTGCTCGAAAAAATATGGGACGTGTCTGAGTGTTGTCTGGATGGTTGTCGTGCGTCCGGTGGAGTGTATATTAAACATTTGTGAATTGTAACTGAAAATTTTGATCTGTAATTGCTGAAAGCACCCGAAAGTTACATGTTCATGTATGGGAGAGGCATGTTCTACTGAAAATTAGAATCTCGCATTCCTATGCAAAAGTTAAAATATAGTCCATGTTTCTGTCTTCGTTCGTGTGGGGAGATACAGTGTTGTGAAATCGAATGAATCTTTTTGAAACGCCCTACCACAGGTAGCATCCACTTGGACAAAGTAATTCTCTTTGTTCACACGAAGTAATGAGTGCTGTCGATAGGGGATCTCAGATTGATACTATATTTCTAATTTTCCAGAAGGTTTTTGACACTTCTTCACAAGCGGCTTCTAATCAACCTACGTGCCTATGGAGTATCGTCTCAGTTGTGGGACTGGATTCGCAATTTCATGTCAGAAAGGTCACACATTTCGCAGTGCTTGACGGAAAATAATCGTGCAAAACAGAAGTGATGTGTCATTCGACAAGAAAGTGTTACAGGCCGTCTGCTGTTCCTATTGTGTATAAACTATTTAGGAGACAATCTTAGATTGTTTTCCGTGATGTTGTCGTTTACCGTTTAGGAAAATCATAAGAAGATCAAAACCAATTGCAAAATGAGGTAGAAAAAATATTTTATGCTGCGAAAAGTGGCAACTGACTCGAAACAAGGAAAATTTGAGGATCATCTACTAAGTAATAAAAAGAATTCCGTTAAATTTCCATTACACAATAAATCACACAAATCTAAAGGGAGTCAATTCACGGAAATACCTAGGTATTATAAAAAAATGGTTCAAATGGCTCTGAGTGTGTGATGTCCTTAGGTTAGTTAGGTTTAATTAGTTCTAAATTCCAGGCGACTGATGACCTCAGAAGTTAAGTCGCATAGTGCTCAGAGCCATTTGAACTACGCTTGTACGCCCTTTCTGGAGTATTGCTGTGCGGTATTGGAACGTACCAGATACGATTGACAGAGACCATCCAGGAAGTTCAAAGAACAACACTCTTTTAATATTATCGCGAAATACGCAGCTGAGGTCACAATCATCAAAACAAAGGTGATTTACGCTGCGGCGAGGTCTTTCCATAAAATTTCAACCACCAACGGCCTCCTGCAACTGCGAAAATATTTTTTTGGCGCCCAGTTACACAGAAACAATTTATCGTAGTAATAAAATAAGAGAAATTAGAGATTGCACTGAAAGATTTAAGTGTTCTTTTTTCCGGCAGTGAAACGGTAGAGAAATAGTCTCATGGTTGTTCGATGATCCTTTTGCCAGGCACTTAATTGTGAATTGTAGAGATTTAGATGTAACTGGTCATCGATACACTGTGGACGCGCGCCCGTACGGTCACAGGTTCGAATCCTGCCTCGGGAATGGATGTGTGTGTTGTTCTTAGGTTAGTTAGGTTTAAGTAGTTCTAAGTTCTAGGGGACTGATGACCTCAGATGTTAGGTCCCATAGTGCTCAGAGCCATTTGCACCATTTGAACCACTGTGGAGGGTAATCGGTATTTTTATGAAATAATCATTTACCGTGCACGTGTGAAAGAAAGTAAAAGTAGGTGTTCACAATCTACATGAGAGATGCACAGAGTACATACCGAGAGAAGGCAGTGGATTGTCGGACCATATACCACGTGTCAATGACTCACCTGGAACAAAAAGAAAATACGCACGTCACACATTTGGTTTCCAAGTTATCTGCTTAAAATCTGGTTCATTTATGAGTAACTTCTTATTCGACAGTTAATGAACCGTCTCCTGTTGTGCAGTTCTGACCCATATTAGTATTAGGTTTGAAAACAGCGCACTCACCACTGCAGAGTGAAAGACTGATTCTGTAATGAAACGGAATGGCAGCGGATAAAGACATGAAGAGAACGTTCAAGGTAGTTTGAGATCGGGTTCATAGGAACGCATCGTACAAATTACAGTCATTTGTTGGAATCATCGGCTGGGTTTTGATCCACTGATGACGGTGCAAGTAGAGTTAAAATTCTGTTTGGAATCTGCCATAGATTTCAAAAAAATTGTTCAGACGGCTTTGAGCACTGTGGGACTTAACATCTATGGTCATCAGTCTCCTACAACTTAGAACTACTTAAACCTAGCTAACCTAAGGACAGCACACAACACCCAGCCATCACGGGAATCGAACCCGGAAACCCGGGCGTGGGAAGCGAGAACGCTACCGCACGACCACGAGATGCGGGCCCATAGATTTCATCGAGCCGTGGGGCCTTGTTCAGTTTTTGCGATTCCAGCTGGTATTGGTCCTGAAATCATCTGGAAAGAAAAACCTGAGTAACTATTTCAAATACCACATGCAGTTTATGGTTCCATATTCAGAGTTACACCTTGCACTACGTGTTAACAGCATTTTTAGTGAGTAGGTGTAGCTGCTGGGGATCTGGCAACAGTAGCGACTCTAGAATGAAATTTTCAACTTGCAGCGGAGTGGGCGCTGACATGAAACTTCCTGGCAGATTAAAATTGTGTGCCAGACCGAGACTCGAACTCGGGACCTTTGCCTTTCGCGGGCAAGTGCTCTACCAACTGAGCAACCCAAGCACGACTCACGCCCCATCCTCACAGCTTTACTTTTTCCAGTATCTCGTCTCATACCTTCCAAACTTTACAGACGCTCTCCTGCGAAACTTGCAGAACTAGCACTCCTGAAAGAAAGGATATTGCGGAGACATGGCTTAGCCACAGCCTGGGGGATGATTCCAGAATGAGATTTTCACTCTGCAGCGGAGTGGGCGCTGGTATGAAACTTCGTGGCAGATTAAAACTGTGTGCCGGACCGAGACTCGAACTCTGGACCTTTGCCTTTTGCGGGCAATTTCTGCAAGGTTCGCAGGAGAGCTTTTGTAAAGTTTGGAAGGAGACGAGGTACTGGCAAAGCTGTGAGGACGGTGCGTGAGTCGTGCTTGGGTCCCTCAGTTGGTAGAGCACTTGTCCGCGAAAGGCAATGGTCCCGAGTTCGAGTCTCGGTCCAGCACACAGTTTCATACCAGTAGCGACTCTATCAGACAGTTCCACGTATCTCTTCGTTGATGATTCTCCTCCACGATAGTTGGAACTGCCTCTTTCCCTATTTCTGGATTATCTTTTTATGACGTTACCTCGACATTTCATTAACACTTCTTTTGTTTCAGTTTGTGACCTTTCTGCTCCCGCCTATCTCTGAAATTTGTTTTGGCAGTGTCGTTTCCACGGCGACCGCGAGACCCCGCCGTTATTTCTGCCGCCCCTGACCGCCCCACTGCGTCCACGTAGCACCACTCGCCACAGAACTGCTCGCAATAACGCCACACCGGGGTCGGCACGCGACGCCGGCGGCCAAAAGAACACGCCGCGTATTTCTGGCAGCGCCTCTTCTCCTTCTCCTTCGCCTTTCTCTTCCTCTTTCTCCGCAACGCCGTTTCGGCACCGTGGTGTGCGTCTTCGGGAAGTGGGTCAGTGGAGGGGCAGGACGCCGGCCAGGGTTTTGGCGGTCACAGCGTGCCGCAACGGCGGGCACCGAGCGAGCTGTCACGGCGAGACGCGAGTTCCGCAGGGTTCCACTCGCGGACCGAAATTACCTTCGCTGTCGTGACAGCGTCGTGTGGCTCTCCCTGGTCGAGACACTATTTATTCAGCGGGCGCTGACGGGGTCTGTCCAGGAGGATGACAGCTTTCATCACTGGCCCCTACACACCAAGAATGGCAGTTCGCTGATGCTTGACATTCATTGTTGCAATTAATGAATAACGTGTTGTTCTGCATCTATGAAGGATAGGCAAAAAGCTTTGACTATCACCTCTGAGACGCCTGCTAAACCCATAGGGCAGAACAGGTGATTTTTGTTGTCATCAGTCTACTGACTGGTTTGATGCGACCCGCCACGAATTCCTTTCCTGTGCTAACCTCTTCATCTCAGAGTAGCACTTGCAACCTACGTCCTCAATTATTTGCTTGACGTATTCCAATCTCTGCCTTCCTCTACAGTTTTTGCCCTCTACAGCTCCCTCTAGTACCATGGAAGTCATTCCCTCATGTC
This sequence comes from Schistocerca americana, assembly GCF_021461395.2. Taxonomy (NCBI): domain Eukaryota; kingdom Metazoa; phylum Arthropoda; class Insecta; order Orthoptera; family Acrididae; genus Schistocerca; species Schistocerca americana. Next base: position 156,677,227 of record NC_060128.1, on the reverse strand, counting down.
TTAGCAGATGTCCTATCATCCTGTCCCTTCTCCTTATCAATTGTTTTCCACATATTCCTTTCCTCTCCGATTCTGCGTAGAACCTCCTCATTCCTAACCTTATCAGTCCACCTAATTTTCAACATTCGTCTATAGCACCAAATCTCAAATGCCTCGATTCTCTTCTGTTGCGGTTTTCCCACAGTCCATGTTTCACTACCATACAATGCTGTACTCCAGACGTACATCCTCAGTAATTTCTTCCTCAAATTAAGGCCGGTATTTGATATTAGTAGACTTCTCTTGGCCAGAAATGCCTTTTTTGCCATAGCGAGTCTGCTTTTGATGTCCTCCTTGCTCCGTCCGTCATTGGTTATTTTACTGCCTAGGTAGCAGAATTCCTTAACTTCATTGACTTCGTGACCATCAATGCTGATGTTAAGTTTCTCGCTGTTCTCATTTCTACTACTTCTCATTACCTTCGTCTTTCTCCGATTTACTCTCAAACCATACTGTGTACTCATTAGACTGTTCATTCCGTTCAGCAGATCATTTAATTCTTCTTCACTTTCACTCAGGATAGCAATGTCATCAGCGAATCGTATAATTGATATCCTTTCACCTTGTATTTTAATTCCACTCCTGAACCTTTCTTTTATTTCCATCATTGCTTCCTCGATGTACAGATTGAAGAGTAGGGGCGAAAGGCTACAGCCTTGTCTTACACCCTTCTTAATACGAGCACTTCGTTCTTGATCGTCCACTCTTATTATTCCCTCTTGGTTGTTGTACATATTGTATATGACCCGCCTGTCCCTATAGCTTACCCCTACTTTTTTCAGAATCTCGAACAGCTTGCACCATTTTATATTGTCGAACGCTTTTTCCAGGTCGACAAATCCTATGCAAGTGTCTTGATTTTTCTTTAGCCTTGCTTCCATTATTAGCCGTAACGACAGAATTGCCTCTCTCGTCCCTTTACTTTTCCTAAAGCCAAACTGATCGTCACCTAGCGCATTCTCAATTTTGTTTTCCATTCTTCTGTATATTATTCTTGTAAGCAGCTTCGATGCATGAGCTGTTAAGCTGATTGTGCGATAATTCTCGCACTTGTCAGCTCTTGCCGTCTTCGGAATTGTGTGGATGATGCTTTTCCGAAAGTCAGATGGTATATCGCCAGACTCATATATTCTACACACCAACGTGAATAGTCGTTTTGTTGCCACTTCGCCCAATGATTTTAGGAATTCTGATGGAATGTTATCTATCCCTTCTGCCTTATTTGACCGTAATTCCTCCAAAGCTCTTTTAAATTCCGATTCAAATACGAGATCCCCGATCTCTTCTAAATCGACTTCTGTTTCTTCTTCTATCATCAGACAAATCTTCACCCTCATAGAGGCTTTCAATGTATTCTTTCCACCTATCTGCTCTCTCCTCTGCATTTAACAGTGGAATTCCCGTTGCACTTTTAATGTTACCACCGCTGCTTTTAATGTCAGCAAAGGTTGTTTTGACTTTCCTGCATGCCGAGTCCGTCCTTCCGACAATCATATCTTTTTCGATGTCTTCACATTTTTCCTGCAGCCATTTCGTCTTAGCTTCTCTGCACTTCCTATTTATTTATTTCCTCAGCGACTTGTATTTCTGTATTTCTGATTTTCCCGGAACATGTTTGTACTTCCTCCTTTCATCAATCAACTGAAGTATTTCTTCTGTTACCCATGGTTTCTTCGCAGCTACCTTCTTTGTACCTATGTTTTCCTTCCCAACTTCTGTGATGGCCCTTTTTAGAGATGTCCATTCCTCTTCAACTGTACTGCCTACTGCGCTATTCCTTATTGCTGTATCTATAGCGTTAGAGAACTTCAAACGTATCTCGTCATTCCTTAGTACTTCCGTATCCCACTTCTTTGCGTATTCTTCCTGACTAATGTCTTGAACTTCAGCCTAATCTTCATCACTACTATATTGTGATCTGAGTCTATATCTGCTCCTGGGTACGCCTTACAATCCAGTATCTGATTTCGGAATCTCTGTCTGACCATGATGTAATCTAATTGAAATCCTCCCGTATCTCCCGGCCATTTCCAAGTATACCTCCTCCTCTTGTGATTCTTGAACAGGGTATTCGCTATTACTAGCTGAAACCTGTTACAGAATTCAATTAGTCTCTCTCCTCTTTCATTCCTTGTCCCAAGCCCATATTCTCCGGTAACCTTTTCTTCTACTCCTTCCCCTACAACTGCATTCCAGTCGCCCATGACTATTAGATTTTCGTCCCCCTTTACATACTGCATTACCCTTTCAATATCCTCATACACTTTCACTATCTGTTCATCTTCAGCTTGCGACGTCGGCATGTATACCTGAACTATCGTTGTCGGTGTTGGTCTGCTGTCGATTCTGATTAGAACAACCCGGTCACTGAACTGTTCACAGTAACACACCTTCTGCCCTACCTTCCTATTCATAACAATCCTACACCTGTTATACCATTTTCTGCTGCTGTTGATATTACCCGATACTCATCTGACAAGAAATCCTTGTCTTCCTTCCACTTCAATTCACTGATCCCTACTATATCTAGATTGAGCCTTTGCATTTCCCTCTTCAGATTTTCTAGTTTCCCTACCACGTTCAAGCTTCTGACATTCCACGCCCCGACTCGTAGAACGTTATCCTTTCGTTGATTATTCAACCTTTTTCTCATGGTAACCTCCCCTTTGGCAGTCCCCTCCCGGAGATCCGAATGGGGGACTATTCCGGAATCTTTTGCCAATGGAGAGGTCATCATGACACTTCTTCATTTACAGGCCACAAGTCCTGTGGATACACGTTACGTGTCTTTAATGCAGTGGTTTCCATTGCCTTCTGCATCCTCATGTCGTTCATCATTGCTGATTCTTCCGCCTTTAGGGGCAATTTCCCACCCCTAGGACAAGAGAGTGCCCTGAACCTCTATCCGCTCCTCCGCCCTCTTTGACAAGGCCGTTGGCAGAATGAGGCTGACTTCTTATGCCGGAAGCCTTCGGCCGCCAATGCTGATTATTTATCAAAATTTAGGCAGTGGCGGGGATCGAACCCGGGACCGAAGACGTTTTGATTATGAATCAAAGACGCTACCCCCTTTTTTTTTTTTTTTTTTTTTTTTAAATAAAGCTCATTTTGTTCGTTATAGTTCGTTGCAATTGTTCGTGCCGGACGTCCCCTAACGCCCATTGAAATTTATTATTGATCCATTCACTAAGTTTTTTTTATTACAAAGGGCAGTTAATCCTCTGACCGAACACGCTGACCTACCGTGCCGGCCCCCCAGGACCACCGGTACTGGCGTTAAGTTAGTAAATAGTAAAGCCACTTCCGACCGTTATTTCCATAAACCAAATATTCTCCATTTAAGATTCTCAGCAGTATTCGCCAAAGCGTAAAGAATAATACCTATTCAGTGAAACAACATGAACCACTCCACCTCAATTAATTGCCGAATTGCTGCGACATCCTCATTAATGACCTGTGTTAAAGGACCTTCACATCAGAGTATTTCTCGTTTATCTTCTTTTATTTTTATTTATTTCCTAACATGGGCTAAAACTAAGAACGTGGTTATACGTTTTTGGACGTATGACATGTTTCCTTTAGTATTTACTCTATTCTTATGTACGACAACTCTGGTTATTTGTAAATGAATAGAACAATCTTCACTCGTGAAAGGTAAAAAATCAGTTTGAATTGTGTGTTACGGCCACTAGTCTTTCACCAGTTTGTGCAGCTGACCTGGTATTGTTACTCGAGCTGTACAAACAGCGATGCACAAATATTTGCTGCTTTCCCGTCTGAAATTTGCCACATATTTAGCGGCTTCAAATAAACACCGAATAACAGTTTTTTGTGTCAGTACCACCGAGTACTATGATTAATGCTGCATGTGTGCATAATTAATATCACACCAGCCGTACGTATTTGTACTGATCAAACAAGAGCAGCGGAGAAAAGTAAACACTGCTCCATTTTCCCACGTTTTGGCCTGGTGACGCGTGTTTATTGTTCGCTTTCTCATCGGCATTACTCAAGCCGGAAAGGCACATTTTTGCCACGCACTCGCAACCAGCGACACGCTAGTTTAACGTTGTTCTCCTTCCATCTATCGCACGAGTGCTGAAATGGCAGATACTGAGAGAACAGCTTGCAAAACAGAAAATTAATAACATTAATTTCATACCTATATCAGTGACGTCAGTCTGCTGTAGAATTATGGAACACGTTTGATCGTCAAGCGTAATGGCGGTTTTGAAGAACAAAAATGTTTTTCTATAAGAATCAACATGGATACTGCGAACAGAGGTCTCGCGAAATTCAGTTCTCTCAGTACGTTCACGATGTCGAGAGTTCCACAGACAAAGGCGCCCAAGTTGGTCGTTGTTTTTCCTATTCGATACATTTCTGCACTGTCCATTACTGACCAAAATACGTCTCACTGACTCACTGCCAAATTTGCTATTGAATGCAGGACTTCCTTGCAGAAAAAACTGAACACATCTTTCTTGTTGTTGTTGTTGTTGTTGTTGTTGTGGTGGTCTTCAGTCCTGAGACTGGTTTGATGCAGCTCTCCATGCTACTCTATCCTGCGCAAGCTTCATCTCCCAGTACCTACTGCAACCTACATCCTTCTGAATCTGCTTGATGTATTCATCTCTTGGTCGCCCTCTACGATTTTTACCCTCCACGCTGCCCTCCAATACTAAATTGATGATCCCTTCATGCCTCAGAACATGTCCTACCAACCGATCCCTTCTTCTAGTCAAGTTGTGCCACAAACTTCTCTTCTCCCCAATCCTATTCAACACCTCCTCGTTAGTTACGTGATCTACCCATCTAATCTTCAGCATTCTTCTGTAGCACAACATTTCGAAAGCTTCTATTCTCTTCTTGTCTAAACTATTTATCGTCCATGTTTCACTTCCATACATGGCTACACTCCATATAAATACTTTCAGAAACGACTTCCTGACACTTAAATCTATACTCGATGTTAACAAATTTTTCTTCTTCAGAAGCGCTTTCCTTCCCATTGCCAGTCTACATTTTATATCCTCTCTACTTCGACCATCATCAGTTATTTTGCTCCCCAAATAGCAAAACTCCTTTACTACTTTAAGTGTCTCATTTCCTAATCTAATACCCTCAGCATCACCCGACTTAATTCGACTACATTCCATTATCCTCGTTTTGCTTTTGTTGATGTTCATCTTATACCCTCCTTTCAAAACACTATCCATTCCGTTCAACTGCTCTTCCAAGTCCTTTGCTGTCTCTGACAGAATAACAACGTCATCGGCGAACCTCAAAATTTTTATTACTTCTCCATGGATTTTAATATCTAGTCCGAATTTTTCTTTTGTTTCCTTTACTGCTTGCTCAATATACAGATTGAATAACATCGGGGATAGGCTACAACCCTGTCTCACTCCCTTCCCAACCACTGCTTCCTTTTCGTGCCCCTCGACTCTTATAATTGCCATTTGCTTTCTATACAAATTGTAAATAGCCTTTCGCTCCCTATATTTTAGCCCTGCCACCTTCAGAATTTGAAAGAGAGTATTCCAGTCGACATTGTCAAAAGCTTTCTCTAAGTCTACAAATGCTAGAAACGTAGCTTTGCCTTTCCTTAATCTAGCTTCTAAGGTAAGTCGTAGGGTCAGCATTGCCTCACGTGTTCCAATATTTCTACGGAATACAAACTGATCTTCCCCTACGTCGGCTTCTACTAGTTTTTCCATTCGTCTGTAAAGAATTTGTGTCAGTATTTTGCAGCTGTGACTTATTAAACTGATAGTTCGGTAATTTTCACATCTGTCAGCACCTGCTTTCTTTGGGATTGGAATTATTATATTCTTCTTGAAGTCTGAGGGTATTTCGCCTGTCTCATACATCTTGCTCACCAGATGGCAGAGTTTTGTCAGGACTGGCTCTCCCAAGGCTGTCAGTAGTTCTAATGGAATGTTGTCTACTCCCGGGGCCTTGTTTCGACTCAGGTCTTTCAGTGCTCTGTCAAACTCTTCACGCAGTATCGTATCTCCCATTTCATCTTCATCTACATCCTCTTCCATTTCCATAATATTGTCCTCAAGTACATCGCCCTTGTATAGACCCTCTATATACTCCTTCCACCTTTCTGCTTTCCCTTCTTTGCTTAGAACTGGGTTTCCATCTGAGCTCTTGATATTCATACAAGTGGTTCTCTTTTCTCCAAAGACCTCTTTAAATTTCCTGTAGGCAGTATCTATCTTACCCCTAGTGAGATAAGCCTCTATATCCTTACATTTATCCTCTAGCTATCCCTGCTTAGCCATTTTGCACTTCCTGTCGATCTCATTTCTGAGACGTTTGTATTCCTTTTTGCCTGCTTCATTTACTGCATTTTTATATTTTCTCCTTTCATCAATTAAATTCAATATTTCTTCTGTTACCCAAGGATTTCTACTAGCCCTCGTCTTTTTACCTACTTGATCCTCTGCTGCCTTCACTACTTCATCCCTCAAAGCTACCCACTCTTCTTCTACTGTATTTCTTTCCCCCATTCCTGCCATTTGTTCCCTTACGCTCTCCCTGAAACTGTGCAACCTCTGGTTTAGTCAGCTTATCCAGGTCCCATCTCCTTAAATTCCCACCTTTTTGCAGTTTCTTCAGTTTTAATCTACAGTTCATAACCAACAGATTGTGGTCTGAGTCCACATCTGCCCCTGGAAATGTCTTACAATTTAAAACTTGGTTCCTAAATCTCTGTCTTACCATTATATAATCTATCTGAAATCTGTCAGTATCTCCAGGCTTCTTCCATGTATACAACCTTTTTTTATGATTCTTGAACCAAGTGTTAGCTATGATTAAGTTGTGCTCTGTGCAAAATTCTACCAGGCGGCTTCCTCTTTCATTTCTTAGCCTCAATCCATATTCACCTACTACGTTCCCTTCTCTCCCTTTTCCTACTACCGAATTCCAGTCACCCATGACTATTAAATTTTCTTCACTATCTGAATAATTTCTTTTATTTCGTCATACATTTCTTCAATTTCTTCGTCATCTGCAGAGCTAGTTGGCATATAAACTTGTACTACTGTAGTAGGCGTGGGCTTCGTGTCTATCTTGACCACATTAATGTGTTCACTATGCTGTTTGTAGTAGCTTACCCGCATTCCTATTTTTTTATTTTTTATTTTTTTTATTACCTACTCCTGCATTACCCCTATTTTACTTTGTATTTATAACCCTGTATTCGCCTGACCAAAAGTGTTGTTTTTCCTGCCACTGAACTTCACTAATTCCCACTATATCTAACATTAACCTATCCATTTCCCTTTTTAAATTTTCTAACCTACTTGCCCGATTAAGGGATCTGAGATTCCACGCTCCGATCCGTAGAACGCCAGTTTTCTTTCTCCTGAGCCGGCCGAAGGTGCTGCAGTCTGGAACTGCAAGACCGCTACGGTCGCAGGTTCGAATCCTGCCTCGGGCATGGATGTTTGTGATGTCCTTAGGTTAGTTAGGTTTAACTAGTTCTAAGTTCTAGGGGACTAATGACCTCAGCAGTTGAGTCCCATAGTGCTCAGAGCCATTTGAACCATTCTTTCTCCTGATAACGACGTCCTCTTGAGTAGTCCTCGCCCGGAGATCCGAATGGGGGACTATTTTACCTCCGGAGTATTTTACCCAAGAGGACGCCATCATCATTAACCATACAGTAGAGCTGCATGCCCTCGGGAAAAATTACGGCGCTGTAGTTTCCCCTTACTTTCAACCGTTCGCAGTACCAGCACAGCAAGGCTGTTTTGGTTAATGTTACAAGGCCGGATCAGTCAATCATCCAGACTGTTGCCCCTGCAACTACTGAAAAGGCTGCTGCCCCTCTTCAGGAACCACGCGTTTGTCTGGCCTCTCAACAGATACCCCCCCCGCTGTGGTTGCACCTACGTTACGGCTATCTGTATCGCTGAGGCAAGCAAGCCTCCCCACCAACGGCAAGGTCCATGGTTCATGGGGTGGACATCGTTCTTAACAGAACAAAACTGATAAATACCGAGCGAGTTGGCTTAGTCGCATTCGAGAGGACGACGATTCAAACCCTCTTCCGGCCATCCTGATCTAGGTCTTCCGTGAGTTCCCTAAAGCGCTTCAGGCAAATTCCGGGATGACTCCTTAGAAAGTGCGCGGCCGATTTCCTTCCCCATATTTCCGTAATCGGATGGGACGAATGACCTCACTGTTTGGTCCCCTCCCTCAAATCGACCAACCAACCAAAAATGATAAATGTAAACGTTTTAGCTATCTAAAAGCTGTAGCCTCTTAATTAGAAAGGGTGTGTGTCAAAACCTCTCGCTAGCAATGTGGAAGGAAGCATTTTTAAATTCCGATTACATCGTCCCTCATGTAGTCTCATCTGGAACAGCCTTAGCTACCCTAATTTTGAACACGAACATACATGTGCAGGTTATATTCGATGTGTTATACCAATTAATTTAACCTACATCTGACTATTTGTAAATGAGATTGAATGTAAAGAACGGTTATGAATATTACTCAGAATACCTTTCTCGTGAAACATTCAGACATAATGGTTAACTGTTGTGTAACAGACAAATGCATTTACTGAAATAATGTAAAAACTTTCCAAATGAAAATTGTTCCTGATTTAATCTCAGACAGTTGGTTGAGATCATACGACAGATTCATACCTTGTGACAGACAAGTCGGCTGCACCCTGTCTGTATACTGCAAGAATATGAAGTGGCAAACTGAGTTTACGTAATCACTGCGCGGCAAACTGCCTTATCTTGTTTTATTTTAAGCACTTTTCGTAAATTAAACTTTCGTTACCTTTTTCAAAAAGAAATGCAGCTCACTTTCCACACAATAGTGCACCGGATTTACTTTTTATTGAACCATGAGTATTAGCTGCAGTGAAATGCTTCTAAAAGGGTGTTCTGAAATTGCATTGACGCCCTTTTAATGACATAAAAGTAACTCAGCTAATATGAGCCGCAAAAATGACAATTCCCATACATTTTTGAAGACAGTTCATACACCCTTCAAGATAACAACAGGACTCCCTCATAGGAGTGTTATAAGGCCGCTACCACTAACAGTTTATATAAATGATGTAGTGGATAAATTTGAAAGCAACGTGAGCCTATTCGGGGATGATGCTATTATGTGTAGGAAGTTTGCACTGCCAGAAGCCGGGTGAAATGCAGGAAATCCTACAGAGTATCGACGACTGGTTCAGGGTCTGAGTGTTGACTCTGAACGCGAACGAGTGTAACGTACTGGACACAGACAGGAGAAAAGGTCCACCATTGTTCCATTACACTGTTGGCAACCAATCACCGGAAGTGAAATGCCTAGGAGTAAGCCATCGGCAGCCACCTTCACCGGAATGACCACATAAACAAACGGGAGGAAAAGCTGATGCCAGCCTGAGACTACCCGTTGACTTATATGCAGCTAGGGGTATTCATTTCATTGTAATTTCATTCTAACGAGATGAATGCTCACCGATGGTATCGGTTCTTTCGGACATGTCCGAAAGAGCAGACACCATAAGGCTCACCGGCCATTTGACCATTTTCTGTGCGGATGCACAAACAGTGCCCGAACAGAGGTGTACAAATTCCCATTGCAGCCTGCTTGCCCCTAGCTCCTCTGCAACCATTCATGCACGTCAGCCTACCGCGACGTAAACACAAGAGTACGCATGTACTGAGGCATAGTGGGTAATGCGACCGACTTGGGCTCCCGCAAGCCCGGGCTACCTGGGTTCCCGCAGGCCTGCCAAGCTTCACGGGACCCGCTCAGCTTGCTGCGCCTGACAACAGGTTCCGCTGTCAAGCTACCGTGACTAGAGTAGCCAGGTAGTTAGCCCGCAGTACATTTATCGCAACGGTGTGGGCAGCACAATGAATAGGTCGGACTTTAGTGAGACTGAAAAAAAAATTGACAACTGGCGAATACATGCTGGTAACGAAACAGAGCACAAGTGCCCCATAGGAAACGTTTTCGTGTGTTTATGAGGCCGCTTCAAATAAATCGGTAGGTGTGTCTCAATGCAAACTATGGTTCAAATGGCTCTGAGCACTATGGGACTCAACTGCTGTGGTCATCAGTCCCCTAGATCTTAGAACTACTTAAACCTAACTATCCTAAGGACATCACACACATCCATGCCTGAGGCAGGATTCGAACCTGCGACCGTAGCAGTCGCACGGTTCAGGACTGCGCGCCTAGAACCGCGAGACGCAAACTATGTAAAAAGCTCTTAAGTACTTATTTAGGAACCTCAAGTATGTTACGACATGTGTGCAAATTTGACAAGCAGTTCCCTCACTCCGGAAATTTCGTGAAAGAGGACAAAGATTTAGTGGCCGAAAATGGCGTCGAAATGTGTGCTAAGGACCTGAGACCATTTAGCAGTATAGAGGGAGAAGGATTTCATGGTAACCCGCAAACGATGTCAAAATCTTTTGTAAGGTACTCTTTTCCATGCACTGTCCGAAATATTATGTAGACAGTAATGTTCCTCTGTTCAAGTGTGCAAAATTTCTTCAAGATCGGAATAAAACTGTAGGTTGGTGTAGAAGTGTGTAAGTAAAGTATCCTCCGCCATGTACCATTCAGAATTTTAAGCAGACAGCCCCCTTCATCCTCTTTGAATATCAAGTATGCCAAATTTCATCAAGATCGGAATAAAAACGTACAATTTGTCGAATTCCGTTAGGTAAAGTAACCTCTGCCATGCACCCTACGAAATTTTAAGTAGACTGTGACCTTCCTCTTGGTTTCAAGATATAGTATGCAAAATTTCATCAAGATTGTATGCAATACAAACACACGGACACAATGAAAACACACTTTCAGTTTTTCTCAAATTTTCCAATTTTTCGGTCGATTTTCGAAAAATTTTATTTCATAAAAACCTTGTCCTGAGAATTACGAACACAGCAAAAAATAAAAAAATTGCCGAATTGGTCCAGCCGTTCTCGAGTTTTACGCTTATCAACGCATTTGGCAATTCATTTTTATTTACATAGATAATAAGCCCGAAATATACGCGTAAAGGAAGAATGTACAAATAAAACCCAATATTTTTTGACCTGAAATTAATATATATATAATGTTAGGGTTTGTCTTTTGGTGCTCAGGTAAAATAAAAACTTTTAATTAACGTTCATAGTACGACAATGAAGCGCGCAGACTAAACGGCTGCGTAGCGCAGCTCGGCAGTAACATGGGAAGGCAAGCAAGTTTCCCGCAGCCTGCCCGGGTTGGGTTGTGCTTGGCTTGGCTGGGAGTGAAGCAGCCTGCCCGTTCTGTTGACAACGTGCGGCGGCCTGCCCGCCTGGCCACCGGGCAAGCATGGGCGGGTTAAAAGCGGAACATGTACACCTCTATGCCCGAACTCTTACAGGAATCGGCAACAAGCCGCGAGTAATGAGTATAATGGCAGAGGCACTATGAATATAGTGCGGGACAATAAGTAGGGAGTGTGGGTCTCACGGGAGGTGTGCCAGATAGAAGTCCCTGCAGTCACACTATCCTCTGTGCCCTCGGTGGCTCAGATGCAGTCGGCTCTCAGCCGTGATACCGTGCAGACGGGGTCGGTGCGCCGGGCAGCGCTCCTCAGGTATTGTTGTTTACCCGCTGGCGGGCGGTTGCGTCGTTGTATTGCCTCACAGTACCTGTACCGACCCGCCATGGCGTTCTCATACCGACAAGCTACAATTAAACTAGCGTTCAACGCATCGTACACGAGACCGAAGGCCCACGAAATTGAACGGTTTCTTCGAGACATCATGCACATAGAACCACAAGAACTGATAGGCATTCATTTGTCTATTGTATCCAGCACAGTGTACCTCAAACTGATTGACGAAGCGGCCTGCGACAGACTCCTCCAGCGATCTGCAAACGGCTTTCGCTTCTGCCACGCAGACGGTAATGTCAGCGTGGTAGGAGTTGACCGTGGTGGTTTGGGGGTGCGTACGGTACGCATCTTTGAACTACCGTTCGAAGTTCCTGCCAACCTTGTCGTAGATGCGCTGCGGCCATACGGCACTGTTCTGAGCCACACAGAGGAGAAATGGAACACATTCGAAACGTACCCTGTCCTTACGGGGTACGACAAGTGCGCATAGAACGTAAGAAGCGCGTTCCATCATATATTTTCGTTGGTGGCTGCCGCGCTATTGTTATATATGATGGCCAACCGAGAACCTGCTCGGGCTGCGGCCAGGAGGGCCATGTTAGAACTGAGTGTCTGCAGCGACGCCTCGTTCAGGTGCCCCGCAATGAACTTCCCCAACGATCCACGATGACCTTGAAACGTCCCCTTACAAAAATTAGTGAATTACTGTGCTGGTAAATCCCTTACGTTATTTGATTTTCAAACAGCTGAGCAAAACTGAACGTACTCAGACGTTTCGCTCTTTACCTATTCTGATCAACACTAAACTGACACACAATATTTTTAGCGCAACGCAATCTGACGTTCAATAATCCCTACAAAAGAATGGCCTTGACTAACAATAACCTATACCTTTCACAAACCACTTACCTCACACAAATCTTCGTTACTCGAACTACTGCAATACAGCGAGCGCCACTACTGCCAGCTAAATAAAAGATTCAAACTACTGAAGGCACTAACTACTCATAGGCATAGTTAGCAAATGAAAGATTTTGATAGAGAACAAACAATGTATTTACCTTAATAGTGTTCAAAAGTCATTATATATATATATATATATATATATATATATATATATATATATATATATATATATATATATATATATCAGTTCATGACATCCATTCTTACAAACGTACTGTTTCTGATGGACACACGTCCAGATCATCCCCTCTCAAAAATCCGCCATCTCACTTCCCCACATCCACCACTGCTGGCGGCTCACCTCCAACTGCGCAACGCTACGCGCTGCTAACAGCCAACAGCCCAACACTACAATAGCGAATATTACAACAATGCCACCCAGCCACAGACTGCACACAGTACAGCCAGTGATTTTCATACAGAGCGCTACGTGGCGTTACCAATATAAAAACCTAAACAGCCTACTTACAACCTCTCTCCCGCTAACCTACGTGGAAGCGGCGCGACATGATGTGATGGATGATCAAAACCTGCTACCTCCTCAAGCCGCTGCGAACTCCGTTGGAGACTCAGCGCCGTGACGCCGCAGCCAAACGGTGCAGAGGTTCCTAAAGCCTCTGTCCACCGCAGTGTCGTGGGCACCCAGCCGCCGTTACTGTCGGGATCGGACGCAGGGGTTCCTGGTGACAGAGACCGTGTCGAGCCCCGCCCTCCAGTGGATGTCGAATCTCGGACCCGCAAGCTAAAAAATCACCCAAGTGACGCAAGGAGAGGCGATTGTCAGTCGGAGAACGGAACAAGGATGTGAAGCCGGCGGAAGACATAGACTTCGTTGCCTCGTCCACAGTTGCAACGGACTCCAGTGGCATCATTCACCAGAAGGCGCCTGAAGACAAGGGACATTCTCCTACATCTGGTGGCCCAGAAAACGAGGCGCATTGCGTCGACTCCCACAATGTGGGCTCCTGTAAAAGCGACCAGCCACCACTGACATCACAATCCTCTCTTGGTCATTGGGCAGACGATAAGGAGGCCGATGACGCACAGCAAACATCGATATCGCCACCAGAGCGCATGGCTGACATTGAGCCCCGAGGGCTCTGCCAGTCAGGGGATCATACGACACAGTAATGCACAGCATGCGGCTGGATGGTTGCGTGGTGTGTGAGATCACTGTGGGCTTGCACCGGCACACTGCCTCCGCCACTTGATATGTGTCAGGCACACCGTGTGGGAAAAGTCAATGTCAATGGTGTCCACTCCACTGTCTCGTCGCTTTAATATTTAGGATTAACGATGCAAAGCGATTTGAAATGGAACTACCTCGTAACGACTGTAGTAGGGAAGACGAATGGTCGAATTCGGTCTATGGGGAGAATTTTAGAAAAGAGTGGTTCACTTGTAAAGGAGGCGCCGTATAGGACGCTGGTGCGACCTATTCTTGAGTACTACCCGAGCATTTGGGATCCGCTCCAGGTTGGATCACTTCGAAGCAGTTCAGGAGCGGGCTGCTATGTTTGTTACCAGTAGGTTCAATCGACACGGAAGTGTTACGTCGATTCTTAGGGGAACGCAAATGCGAATACCTGGAGGGAAGGCGATGTTTTTTTCGAAGAACGTTGTTGAGAAAGTTCAGAAAACCAGCATCTGCAGCTGACTGCAGAACGATTCTTCTGCCACCAACGTACAGTTCGCGTAGGGACCACGAAAATAAGAGGAATTGGGCCTCATACGGAGGCATATAGGTCGTCGTTTTTCCCTCGTTCTTTTTGCAGATGCCGATCGGTTCTAGGCGCTACAGTGTGGAACCGCGCGACCGCAACGGTCGCAGGTTCGAATCCTGCTACGGGCATGGATGTGTGTGATGTCCTTAGGTTAGTTAGGTATAAGTAGTTCTAAGTTCTAGGGGACTGACGACCTCAGAAGTTTAGTCCCATAGTGCTCAGAGCCACTTGAACCATTTTGTATAATCTTATGGGAGTTACCTGCTATGGTCATCAGTCCCTAACCTCCCACACTACTTAACCTAAATTATCCTAAGGACAAACACACACACACACACACACACACACACACACACACACACACACACACACACCCATGCCCGAAGGAGCACTCTGCACACACACACACACACACACACACACACACACACACACACACACCCATGCCCGAAGGAGCACTCGAACCTCCGCCGGGACCAGCCACATAGTCCATGACTGCAGCGCCTCAGACGGCTCGGCTAATCCCGCGCGGGTGTTGGCTGTTAATTACGCGGCAAGTTGTATTGCTGCGGGCAATAGCGATCGTTTCAACGCCAGACGCCCTCCCCTGTGTTTTGGACGACTGTTAAGTTGCTCGATAATTGCGGCACTCATTTTCGGCAGTAACAAACTGCTTAAAAGTTTGGTTGACTAAAATCCACTCAGCACTGTTCTGATAAGGTGAAATTGATCTAAATTTCTGTTACCCTTCTGGCCGTTTTATTACGAGTGATAGTCTGTAGACCAGTTAATTGTGTTAAAATCACGTCACATCTTTCTTATACTGGAATTCGTTTAATATTTGAAGCGACTACTGCCCAGCAGCTATTTACTGGTTTTCCTATATTAAGTGTTTTTAGTCAGTAACAATTAAAAGGGGATATCACCCACTTTATCTTTTCCGTATTGAAATTTCTTTAATATTTCAGAGGGCCTATTACGCGACACCTGTATTTAAATTTTCTTTAACATCTTGCAGGGTATAATGAAATAATAAGCAACCAGTTGCATAAAAGAAATTTAATTTTTTTACTAGTTTCGGACACTTAGTGCCCCTCTTCAGAAGGATAAGCCTATTACATTTTTTTGCGAGTGTCAATAATAAAGTGCATACAGCAAAACGCCATGGTCCTACAAAATATGCAGCAACAAGTAACACAATACTGAATCCATTAATACAATAAGACCTCTCAGATTCCCACATGTAGTTTACAGTATCTGCACAAAAGGACTGCACAAAACTATTTTGTGTAGATACTGTGAATTACATGTGGGCAACTCTATTAACGGATTCAGTATTGTGTTACTTATTGCTCCTGCATAGTTTTTAGAACTATGGCATATTTCCGTATGCACTTGATTGTTGACACTGGCAAATAATGCGATAGGCATAAGCTCCTGAAGAGAGGAACTAAGTGCCCGAAACCTGTAAAGAAATTAAATTTCTTTTAAGCAAGTGGTTGATTATTATTTCATTATATACTACTACAATTTCTGAAGATCGAGAAAAATACTAATCTTGCAGGGACTAGAGTCTGTTTACCTTTGCTAAATTCAAATCATTTTTGACATAGTAAGGTCCTAGTTTTCGATCTTTATTGATTACGTTTCCTGTCTTGGGTTTCAATGTAAGAAAAGACTATTGGTTCTAACTTGTCTTAGGGAATCTTACGACCCATTAAATAAATGAACTGAAAGAGACTTCGAGCATTAATTCCCAGGATTCTAAAGAGCGTAAGTGGCAAGAGTTGTTTACTGATAGTTGAAATTGTATATCGCTCATTTTGTTTAGTACATGTGGCTAAAATGGCTCTGAGCACTATGGGACTTAACATCTGAGGTCATCAGGGCCCTAGAACTTAGAACTACTTAACCCTAACTAACCTAAGGAAATCACACACATCCATGCCCAAGGCAGGATTCGAACCTGCGACCGCAGCGGTCGCGCTTTTCCAGACTGAAGCGCCTAGAACCGATCGGCCACCAGCGGCCGGTTTAATACATGTCGTTAAACATTAAAATTAGTTAATCGCCCGACTGCTTGCCACACAGGATCCCTGTAACCCACTTGGAAAAAAATGTACAAGATAGCGTAGCAGTACCAACTTCAACTCTTCAGGAAGCCATGCTCAACAATGGCGCAGGTCATTCCTTATGCCGCACCCTATATTACCAATGCGGATGTTAAAACACCATACCACGCATTGTTTTGTTCAGATGGAACACATACCTTTAGGTATTTTATGCTTTTTGGACGTAATTTCTGGTTAGAGATAAATGGCGCTATGAAGTCAGAATGGTAGTAACACATATTTCGTGTACACTAAGTCCTTTCTGTGCACATTTACTAATGTACTGGTTGTATAGTGATTAATAGCGAAAACTGAGAGGGTGAGAACATTCGCTAACGGAAGCGAAGGTGCCCGAAAACGTGAATCCGGAAACGAGCCGATTACGAAGTAATAGGAGCATTGCATATTGGTTAGGAAGTGATAATTCGGAGATAGGAATCAATTGTATTTATCTGAGAGTACATGTCGACCAGAGAAATGTGACCGTTTTTGTCCTACACACGACGTTTCGACCCATAACACGTGCCGCTTCTTCAGGGCGACCCGTCCTTGACCACAGACCGGTATGTAGGTCGGCCCCACCACTGCTGCGCTCAGCCACGCGATGGGGCAGACCCAGTCGATAGGAGAAATACGGCGCCCACACGGATTGCATTCCAGGAGTTGTATATTTGTTTACACGGTAGGGCACCACACCTGAAAACGCGACAGAAGTTATGAGGTCGGCTACGACTTCGGCACCGCTACGGTTGGTGGAACTCGTTAGAAACGTCTGAAGGTGTTAAAATAAAATACTTCTATATCCAGTCTTCAGTACTGACCAATGACGCAAAAAACTCGTCTTGGGGTGATTAGAGCATTGCATCGTCGCGATTGTAACCACACAAGCAGTCCGCACATTTTAAACTTCCCACAGTATTATCTGACCGACATGTTCAACGCCCAGTAGAGTTGTTCCAATAGTAATTTCTAATGAAGCACTTATTAGGCAGATGTTACGTGGCCAAAGGTACGAGCATTTGGGATTGGTTCCCAAGTATGTGAGTGGCTCGAAGACTTCTTAAATAATAGAACCCAGTACGTTGTCCTCGATGGTGAGTGTTCATCGGAGGTGAAAGTATCATCTGGAGTGCCCCAGGGAAGTGTGGTAGATCCGCTGTTGTTTTCTATCTACATAAATGATATTTTGGATAGGGTGGGTAGCAATGTGCGACTGTTTGCTGATGATGCTGTGGTGTTCGGGAAGGTGCAGTCGTTGAGTGACTGTAGGAGGATACAAGATGACTTGGACAGGAATTGTGACTGGTGTAAAGAATGGCAGCTAACTCTAAATATAGATAAATGTAAATTAATGCAGATGAATAGGAAAAAGAATCCTGTAATGTTTGAATACTCCATTAGTAGTGTAGCGCTTGACACAGTCACGTCGATTAAATATTTGGGTGTAACATTGCACAGCGATATGAAGTGGGACAAGCATGTAATGGCAGTTGTGGGGAAGGCGGTTCATTGGTAGAATTTTGGGAAGATGTGGTTCATCTGTAAAGGATACCGCTTATAAAACACTAATACGACCGATTCTTGAGTACTGCTCGAGTGTTTGGGATCACTATCGGGTCGGATTGAGGGAGGACATTGAAGCAATTCAGAGGCAGGCTGCTAGATTTGTTACTGGTAGGTTTGATCATCACGCGAGTGTTACGGAAATGCTTCAGGAACTCGGGTGGGAGTCTCTGGAGGAAAGGAGGCGTTCTTTTCGTGAATCGTTACTGAGGAAATTTAGAGAACCAGCATTTGAGGCTGACTGCAGTACAATTTTACTGCCGCCAACATACATTTTGCGGAAAGACCACAAAGATAAGATAAGAGAGATTAGGGCTCGTACAGAGGCATATAGGCAGTCATTTTTCCCTCGTTCTGTTTGGGAGGGAAACAACAGGGAGAGAAGATGCTAGTTGTGGTACGAGGTACCCTCCGCCACGCACCGTACGGTGGATTGCGGAGTATGTATGTAGACGTAGATGTAGAAAGTTGAAATGAGTAGATCGGACAACCAATCAAGTTTGAATTGGGGAGAAAATAGCTTTATGATAGAACTTAACTAAAAGAAGGGATCCGTTGATGGGAGATACCATGAAGTATGAAGGAATCGTCAGTTTAGTAATGGAGCGAAGTGTAGGGGCCAAAAATTGTAGAGGGATACCAAGGGACGAGTACAGTAAGCAGGTTCACTGCTCGAAAACCGAAGTGGAAAGCTCTGTGATATTTGGCGAGTCGTGGAATGTATATCGGAAAGGCAGACTGGAGGCCATAGGAGAGAGTGTGTTCTTAGCAGCTGACAAAAATGTTTCCACTGAGGCCGAAGCTGTGTGTGACAGTGAAGTTATCTAGTCATGGATAGCAGGCATAGATGAGCCTAGTTTATTGTTGGAAGTTTTTATCGGTAGTCCGACTCCGTTGTGACAGTTTATCATCCAAAGAACTTCTACGATCGGTAACGCGGAAATACCCAATTCGTGCATTTTTAGTTCGTGACTTTAACCTGCCGAGTACAGACTGGAATGTCTATGGATTCATTGAAGGGGGTACAGACACAGTCCTGCGATGTTCTGTTGAACACATTTTCTGAAAACTGTCTTGAGCAGCTAGTTCGGCAGCCCACACACAATGGAAATATCTTAGATCTTGTAGCTACGAACAGTCCGGACCTTATCGACTATGTGATTATAGATATGGGGATTAGGTATCATGAAGTCACTTCAACACCTGTGGTTACGAAATTAAATAAATGAGTTAAGAAGGCTAGAAACAGCAGATAAGCAGTTCTTAGCGTCTCACTTAGACAATGAGCGACAGTATTTAGTTCCAGTATGATGGACATAGAGAAATTATGGGGCAAAGTTGAAACAGATTGTAAATCGCGCTCTAGATAACTATGTGTCGAAAAGGACCCGCCGAGGTTTAACAACGAAATTCGGAAAACGCTGAAGAAGCAAAGGCTGTTGCACTCTCCATTCAAAAAAGGAACCTACAATTGACGACAAGCAAATGTTAGTAGAGATTCCTGGGTCTGTGCAAAGATCTACGCGGGAAGCATACGACGACTACCATCGTCATACCTTAGCAAAAGGCCTGGCAGAGAGAATACTGATTCTACGCAAAATCGCTAAGCGGGTCTACGACTTCTATGCAGTCCCTCGTTGACCAGTCTGGTGTGGCAGTTGAAGATAGCAAAACGAAAGCCAAATTTTTAAATTTCGCGTTCATCAAATAGTTGACACAAGAGAATCGTACAAGCCTACCGTCGTCTGAACGTCGAACAAACTACCGTGTGTACGACATAGTAATAAGCATACCTGGCACAGAGAAACAACTGAAAGATTTGAAAGCAAATAAGTAACCAGGTCGGGATGGAATTCCAGTTTGTTTTACAAAGAGTACTGTACGACATTGGTCCCATTGCACTCATCGCGACTCTCTCGTCCAGCGTAAACTCCTAAGCGACTGGGAAAAAACGCAGGTGACTCCAGTATACGAGAAGGGTAAAAGAACGGACAAGCAAAATTACAGATCAATATTGTTAAATACGGCTTGCTGTAGAATCCTTTAACATATTCTCAGTTCCAATACAAGACATTTTCTAGAAACGGAGAAGCTTATGTCCACGAATCGGCATGGTTTTAGAAAACATCGCTAGTGTGAAACCCAGCTTGCCCTTTCCTCACACGATATACTGCGAACTACGGATGAACGGCAACAGGCAGAGTCCATGATTCTAGATTTCCGTAAAGCATTTCATACGTAGCCCAAATTCAGGCTCAGGGTTCAGAAGTTATCTATACTGATGGTTCCATGGTTGCTGGCCGCACTGGTTTTGCTTACACCTATGCGCGGAGCACGGAACTTCGCTCCTTGCCAGATGGCTGTAGTGTTTTTACTGCAGAATTGGTAGCCATCTTGCGCGCACCGGACCATATCCGCTCTTGCTCAGGACTATCCTTCACTCTCTGTAGTGACTCACTGAGGGGTTTGCAAGCTATCGGCCAGTGCTCCCCTCGCCACCCGTTGGTCATCGCTATCCAGGACTCCCTTTCTCTCCTCGCTCATCTTGGATGCTCGGTGGTTTTCATTTGGACCCCAGGCCATGTTGGGATTCCTGGCAATGATCTTGCCGATCGACTGGCTTAATTACACTACTGGCCATTAAAATTGCTACACCAAGAAGAAATGAAGATGATAAACGGGTATTCATTGGACAAATATATAATACTAGAACGGACATGTGATTACATTTTCAGGCAATTTGGGTGCATACATCCTGAGAAATCAGTACCCAGAACAACCACCTATGACCGTAATAACGGCCTTGATACGCTTGGGCATTGAGTCAAACAGAGCTTTGAATTGCGGGTACAGGTACATCTGCCCATGCAGCTTCAACACGATACCACAGTTCATCATGAGTAATGACTGGCGTATTGTGACCAGCCAGTTGCTCGACCACCATTGACCAGACGTTTTCAATTGGTGAGAGATTTGTAGAACGTGCTGGACAGGGCAGCAGTCGAACATTTTCTGTATACGGAAAGGCCTGTACAGGACCTGCAACATGCGGCCGTGCATTATCCTGCTGGAATGTACGGTTTCACAGGGATCGAATTAAGGGTAGAGCGACGGGTGGTAACGAATCTGAAATGTAACGTACAATGTTCAAAGTGCCGTCAGTGCGAACAAGAGGTGACCGACACGTGTAACCAATGGCATCCCCAACCATACGCCTGGTGATACGCCAGTATGACGATGACGAATACACGCATCCAATGTGCGTTCACCGCGATGTCGACAAACACGGATGCGACCATCATGATGCTGTAAACAGAACCTGGATTAATCCGAAAAAATGACGTTTTGCCATTCGTGCACCCAGGTTCGTCGTTGAGTACACCATCGCAGGCGCTCCTGTTTGTGATGCAGCGTCAAGGGTAAACGCAGCCATGGTCTTCGAGCTGATAGTCCATGCTGCTGCAAACGTCGTCGAACTTCGTGCAGATGGTTGTCTTGCAAACGTCCCCATATGTTGACTCAGGGATCGAGACGTGGCTGCAAGATCTGTTACAGCCATGCGGATAAGATGCCCGTCATCTAGACTGCTAGTGATACGAGGCCGTTGGGATCCAGCACGGCGTTCCGTATTAAACTCCTGAACCCACCGATTCCATATTCTGCTAACAGTCATTGGATCTCGACCAACGTGAGGAGCAATGTCGCGATACGATAAACCGCAATCGCAACAGGCCACAATCCGACCTTTATCAAAGTCGGAAACGTGATGGTACGCATTTCTCCTCCTTACACGAGGCATCACAACAACGTTCCACCAAGCAACTTTTTATTTGTGATGGGGTTTTTATCACTTTATTTAAAGTAGGGGCCTTCCATATTATCGGTGAGGAGGGGTATGGCAGGCTATCGTACTCCCCCCTTCTCCCCGACTGGATCAACTAGGCTTCGTGGTTCACCCCGGCCATCTGCCTTCCCACTCCTTTCCGAATGGGGTCTGTTATGTCCTGAGCATCTCTCTTGTCTCCCTGTGCTTTGCTTCTTCCTTCATGCGCCGGCCGGAGTGTCCGAGCGGTTCTAGGCGCAACAGTTTGGAACCGCGCGACGGCTGCGGTCGCAGGTTCGAATCCTGCCTCGGGCATGGATGTGTGTGATGTCCTTAGGCATAAGTAGTTCTAAGTTCTAGGGCACTGATGACCTCAGAAGTTAAGTCCCATAGTGCTCAGAGCCATTTGAACCATTTTCTTTCATGCCCCTGTCATTAGTCACTTTCTTTCCCTCACCTCGTCTTCTGTCCTTTTCCTTCCTTCCCTGTCAATAGTTCATCATTTTATGGATGTTGTAGTTCCTTCTTTTAATGTAGGATTTTATCGGTTGTAGTTAATCTCGGGTCGCAGGGACTGATGACCGCGTACCGTGTACCGCAAATCTCTAGAGTAGCGGAAGGTTCCAAATGATTGGAAAAGAGCGCAGGTAGTCCCAGTCTTCAAGAAGGGTCGTCGAGCAGATGCGCAAATCTATAGACCTATATCTCTGACATCGATCTGTTTTAGAATTTTTAGAACATGTTTTTTGCTCGCGTATCATGTCGTTTCTGGAAACCCAGAATCTACTCTGTAGGAATCAACATGGATTCCGGAAACAGCGATCGTGTGAGACCCAACTCGCTTTATTTGTTCATGAGACCCAGAAAATATTAGATACAGGCTCCCAGGTAGATGCCATTTTCCTTGACTTCCGGAAGGCGTTCGATACAGTTCCGCAGTGTCGCCTGATAAACAAAGTAAGAGACCACGAAATATCAGACCAGCTGTGTGGCTGGATTGAAGAGTTTTCAACAAACAGAGCATGTTGTTCTCAATGGAGAGACGTCTACAGACGTTAAAGTAACCTCTGGCGTGCCACAGGGGAGTGTTATGGGACTATTGCTTTTCACAATATATATAAATGACCTAGTAGATAGTGTCGGTAGTTCCATGCGGCTTTTCGCGGATGATGCTGTAGTATATAGAGAAGTTGCAGCATTAGAAAACTGCAGTGAAATGCAGGAAGATCTGCAGCGGATAGGCACTAGGTGCAGGGAGTGGCAACTGACCCTTAACACAGACAAATGTTATTGCGCATACATAGAAAGAAGGATCTTTTATTGTATGATTATATGAAAGCGGAACAAACACTGGTAGCAGTTACTTCTGTAAAATGTCTGGGAGTATGCGTACAGAACGATTTGAAGTGGAATGATCATATAAAATTAATTGTTGGTAAGGCGGGTACCAGATTGAGATTCATTGGGAGAGTCCTTAGAAAATGTAGTCCATCAACAAAGGAGGTGGCTTACAAAACACTCGTTCGACCTATACTTGAGTATTGCTCAACAGTGTGGGTCCGTACCAGGTTATTTGGTAAGCGTGATAGCGCTACGGGGATGTTTAGCAAACTCAAGTGGCAGACTCTGCAAGAGAGGCGCTCTGCATCGCGGTGTAGCTTGCTGTCCAGGTTTCGAGAGGGTGCGTTTCTGGATGAGGTATCGAATATATTGCTTCCCCCTACTTATACCTCCCGAGGAGATCACGAATGTAAAATCAGAGAGATTCGAGTGTGCACGGAGGCTTTCCGTCAGTCGTTCTTCCCGCGAACCGCACGCGACTGGAACAGGAAAAGGAGGTAATGACAGTGGCACATAAAGTGCCCTCCACTACACACCGTTGGGTGGCTTGCGGAGTATAAATGTAGATGTAGATGTAGTCTGGTCCCTTTCCAACCAACCAACCAGATTCAGACTACTAACAAAGGTACGAGCGTATGCAATAGCTTCACAGATATGTGAGTGGCTCGGAGACTTTTCAAGTCACAGAAACCACTAACTTGCCGTCGATGGTGATTGTTCATCAGAGGCAAGAGTATCGTCAGGAGTGGCCCATGGAGGTGTGGTTGGTTGGTTGACTTTGGGCAGGGACTAAACAGCGAGGTCATCGACCCCATCGGATTACGGAAGGATGCAGGAGGAAATCGACAGTGGCCTTTCAAAGGAACCATCCCGGCATTTGCCTGAAATTTAGGGAACTCACGGAAAACTCAAATCAGGATGGCCGGACGCAGGTTTGAACAGTCGTCTTCCCGAATGCGAGTCTAGTGTGCTAACCACCTCACTCGGTATGGAAGTGTGATAGGACGTCTGTTCCCTATATAAATAAATGATGTGGCGGACAGGGTGGCAGCAGTCTGTGGCTGCTTGCTGGTGATGCCGTGGTGTACGGTACAGGATACGAGTACTTAGACAAAATTTCTAGTTGTTGTCTTCAATGCCAACTAGCTCTAAATATACAGGGTGGTCCATTGATAGTGACCGGGCCAAATATCTCACGAAATAAGCATCAAATGAAAAAACTACAAAGAACGAAACTCGTCTAGCTTGAAGGGTTAGCCCGCTAGTTAGCTCTGCCATAGGTCAAACGAATATCAACTGCGTTTTTTAAAATAGGACCCCCATTTTTTATTACATATTCATGTAGTACGTAAAGAAATATGAATGTTTTAGTTGGACCACTTTTTTTCGCGTTGTGATAGCTGCCGCTGTAATAGTCACAAACGTATGAGTACCTGGTATCACGTAACATTCCGCCAGTGTGGACGGTATTTGCTTCGTGATACATTACCCGTGTTTACCAATTGCGGAAAAGGTCGATATCGTGTTGATGTATGGATATTGTGATCAAAGTGCCCAACGGACGTGTGCTATGTATGCTGCTCGATATCCTGGCCGACATCATCCAAGCGTCAGGACTGTTCGCCGGACCTGCAACAAATGATGATGCTCAAGTAGGTGTTTTAGCTGCTGTCGCGGCTAATCCGCACATCAGTAGCAGACAAATTTCGCGAGAGTCGGGAATCTCAAAAACGTCAGTGTTGAGAATGCTACATCAACATCGATTGCACCTGTACCATATTGCATGGCGACGACTTTGAACGTCGGGACAATGACAGACTTTTTGCACGCGTTCTATTTAGCGATGAAGAGTCATTCACCAACAGCGGTAAACCTAAACCGGCATAATATGCACTATTGGGCAACGTAAATTCCGCGATGGCTGCAACAAGTGGAACATCAGCGACCTTGACGGGTTAATGTATGGTGCGGCATTATGGGAGAAAGGGTAATTGGCCCCCATTTTATCGATGGCAGTTTAAATGGTGCAATGTATGCTGATTTCCTACGTAATGTTCTAGCGGTGTTACTACAAGATGTTTCACTGCATGACAGAATGGCGATGTACTTCCAGCATGATGGATGTCCGGCACATAACTCGCGTGCTGTTGAAGCGGTACTGAATAGCATATTTCATGACAGGTGGATTGGTCGTTCACCGGATCTGAAGTCCCCGAATTTCTTTCTGTGGGGAAAGCTGAAGGATATTCGCTATCGTGATCCACCGACAACACCTGACAACATGCGTCAGCGCATTGTCAATTCATGTGCGAACATTACGGAAGGCGAACTACTCGTTGTTGAGAGGAATGCCGTTACACGTATTGCCAAATGCATTGAACAGTTATTCAAAATGACAGTCAAAATCGCATTATTTATTTTGCCGCCAACCGGTTTCAACCCGCGATGCGGTCATCTTCAGGGCAATTTACACCTTTTGGTCGCTCGCAGGAGTCGTCACCCTGCCTGTGCACGGTTGGTGTTGTTGTCTCGTCTTCATCATCATCATTCATCGCCATTACAGTCGGTGGAATGCAAAGGCAAACCACTTCCTCAATGACCTTGCCTAGTATAGCAGTGCTGGTCTCCCGCGTCGTCCTCTACGCTCTTCGGAGTATGCGACCTCATCACCATCATGTACGAGGTGCGACAGTAACGTAATGAGAATGATGTGAAAAAGTGTTGCTTACCGTTTTAGTCAAGTTTAGTGTTGTCTCCTTCAAAGTAGTTCCCTTCTGATTGCACACACTTTTTCCAGCGCTTCTGCCATTGATGGTAACATTCCTGGACTCATCTTCTGTAATATCCTCGAAGACCCTCGTCACAGCTTTTTGGACATCTTGTGTTGTTTGAAAATGTTGTCACTTGACCGCCGTTTTGGAAGTAGAAATAAGAGTCGCGATATCTGGTGAATAAGGTGGCTGTGGTAGTACTGAAATTTGTTTTGAGGTTAAAAACTGCTGTACTGACAGAGCAGTATGGGATGGCGCATTATCGTAATGCAGAATGCAGTTATCAAAAAAATGGTTCAAATGGCTCTGAGCACTATGGGACTCAACTACTGTGGTCATAAGTCCCCTAGAACTTAGAACTAATTAAACCTAACTAACCTAAGGACATCACACACATCCATGCCCGAGACAGGATTCGAACCTGCGACCGTAGCGGTCGTGCTGTTCCAGACTGTAGCGCCTTTAACCGCTCGGCCATTCCGGCCGGCTGCAATTATCAGCAATGTTGGCACGGACACGAAGAACCAGTGATAACACAGCTCAAAAATTCTGGATCGAATTCCGTTTTCTCTAACAGATCGGCTGCCACATTTTTCCGTGTTTCTCGCTGTTAAGATGTGAGATTATTGGGACCATTTTCGCACAAATCTTTCTCATACCAAGATCTTCAGTTATTATTAAACGAACCGTTTCTCGATTGATGTTCAGTTCTTCTGCAATCATTTTCACGGATAATCTTCGATTAGATCGTACGAGTTCATGCACCCTGGCCAAGTTGACTTCCGTCGGTGAGGTTGATGGTCGTCCACTGCGGTCTTCATCTTCAACATTCGTTTTGCCTTCACTAAACATTTTATTCCAACGAAAAACTTGAGCTCATGACATAACCTGCTCTGCAAAAGCTTTCTGAAGCTTACCGTAAGTTTTCGTCGCGTTTTCACCCAATTTAACGTAAAAAGAAATGGCATACCGATGCACAATATTATGCGGTTCCATTTCTGTGACGAGGGACACAAACACGTGTTGACTTGTTATAGCACAACTCACGACTGAGCAGTTGCATCGATGTGCCGCTTGGACTAGAAGCAGCTTATAGACCAAGGTCAAAGATATTGTACCTACGCAAGCCTGCAGGGGTGCCACGTCTTGCAAAGAAAATCACTCTCATTATTTCATTGTCGCACCTCGTGTAACATAGACCGCGCATGTCTCCATATCTGCCGTGTTAACACTTGAAACCAACATCTAAGTCACGTGAGTCAGAGCAGAGAGTCGAGTTCGTGTCATTACGTGCTGTGGAAGTGGAGCTGACAGTTACAGTTCCTGTCATTTATAGCTGAAATCAAGCACTGAGTTTGAGAAGTCTACGAACTGTAGTACTACTCTTACGCATGTAGCAGTGCAGTTAACTCAGTTTCTCCGAAATTCCTGATGATAAAGCAATGGTTATCGTTTCTACATGTGGTCAACTTGAAACCTATTGACAGTTCTTCTAACAATTACTGTTCTTGAGTGAATACTTTTTTTTTTTCACTGTGCATTCTTGTAGTTCGCCGCTTCGACAAAAGTGTTATACATATGGCACAAAATTGAAATGATACGTCATTTTGTTCCAAGCATGTTAACTATCAGAGAGTGTCTACATTTTCATGGACCCATTTACCAATGTCATTTAAAAATTTAAACGTATGATGAACAGAATAGGCCTATAGCAGCGCCTCTCTGACACTCGCCATAACCTCATGCGTGGAGGAGGCAAGCGCCCTCCAATGAAGACGCGTCGCTGGCAGTTTTGAAAAGTAAATACCGGATTATCAAAAAGACAGTATAAATTTGAAAACTGAATAAATCACGGAATATTGTATATAGAGAGGTACAAATTGACACACATACTTGGAATGACGTGTGGTTTTATTACAACCAAAAAAATACAAAAGTTCAGAAAATGTCCGACAGATGGCGCTTCATCTGATCAGAATAGCAATAATTAGCATAACAAAGTAAGACAAAGTAAAGATGATGATCTTTACAGGAAATGCTCAATATGTCCACCATCATTCCTCAACAATAGCTGTAGTCGAGGAATAATGTTGCGAACAGCACTGTAAAGCATGTCCGGAGTTATGGTGAGGCATTGGCGTCGGAAGTTGTCTTTCAGCATCCCTAGAGATATCGGTCGATCACGATGCACCTGCGACTTCACTTAACCCCAAAGCCAATAATCGCACGGACTGAGGTCTGGGGACCTGGGAGGCCAAGCATGACGAAAGTGGCGGCTGAGCACACGATCATCACCAAACGACGCGCGCAAGAGATCTTTCACGCATCTAGCAATATGTGGTGGAACGCCATCGTGCATAAACATCATACGTTCCAGCAGGTCTTTATCAGCCAGGCTGAGGATGATGCGATTCTCTAACATATCGGCGTACCTCTCACACGTCACGGTAGCAGTTACAAAACCAGAACAACGCATTTCCTCGAAGAAAAAAGGCCCGATAACGGTAGATGTGGTAAACCTAACCCATACCGTGACTTTCTCGTCGTGCAGTGGAGTTTCCACGACAGTTCTAGGATTTTCGGTAGCGCAAATTCTGCAGTTGTGGTCACTGACAGACCCTCGGAGCGTGAAATGAGCTTCGTCAGTCCACAACACGTTACTCAACCAATCGTCATCTTCCGCCATCTTTTGAAACGCGCGCACCGCAAATGCCCTCCGCTTCACTAAATCGCCAGGTAACAGTTCATGATGCCGATGGATTTTGTACGGATAGCATCGGAGGGTACGCCTAAGTGCCAACCAAGCAGTAGTAGCACACCGGACTCGCATTCGAGAGGACAGCGGTTCAGTCCCGCGTCCGGCCATCCTGATTCAGGTTTTCCGTGATTACCCTAAATCGCTCCAGGCAAAAGCCGGGATGGTTCCTTTGAAAGGGCACGACCGACTTCTCTCCACGTCCTTCCCTAATCCGATGAGACCGATGACCACGCAGTTTAGTCTCTTCCCCCAAACAACCACCAACCACCAAACAGTAGTGTATGGAATGTCGGTGCGACGTGAGACTGCACGAGCGCTTACTTCCCCGTGCGTAGACGAACCCACTACAGTCTCCATTTCTTCCTGAACTGTCTCAGCAGCATTATGCCTTGTGCTCGGTCGACCACTATGGGGTCTATCGTCTAAACAACCCGTGGCTTCGAAATCATTCTCGCCACAGCTGCATTTGTCAACGGACCTTTACCCGTTCGAATACCCTTCGTATGGCGATAGTATCGTGAAGCTGAACTAGCACATTCCCCGTTCTGATTATACAGCTTCACTAAAAGCGCCTTTTCAGGTAACGTCAACATGCTCCGACTGCTGGCGCATCTGATTCTCTCTCTCATTACAGCTCCTTTTATACACGAATGTCACGCGCAGTCACTGACGTTTTGCTGTCCAGCGCCATCTGTCGGACATTTTGTGAACTTTGTTTTTTGTTCTAATAAAACCCCATGTCATTCCAAGCATGTGTGTCAGTTTTTACCTCTCTATCTACATTATTCCGTGGCTTATTAAGTTTTCAAATTTAGACTGACTTTTTCATCACCCGGTATTTTCTCTCGGTCCACTATAGTTTTCCCAGCATTGAACGCGTCGCTGAAGTCACGATACTGTGACTGGATTTCGAAACCAGGGCGAAACGCACACGGTTGTGGGGTAGTGAAGTATTCAGCTCATTCTACGACCGAGATGGGCTGAGAGCCGTGGAGCAAACAGGCGAAGTCGTGGAGCCGCCGCCGGCTGCCAGAAACGCCGGGACACGCGCCAGGAAGTCGGGTTTCCACACCTTTAGAGAATTCCGCGTTAGCAGACCGGCGGAGGCGTCCGCGCGACGACGGTTTGTCGTGGCCGACCACCTTACTGGCCGCGTTTACACGAGAACGGTTGTCAATAACCTGCAGCGACATTTAAATACAGCATCTGGCTTAAGGTGCAGAGCAAGGTAACTGAAGCATTTGCAAATTGGTTACTACACTGTTTAGCGTCCCATCCCATCACATTGAAGTTGAATTATTACAACTGAATAATATCTACTTGCTTGAATGGAAACTTTTGGACGAGAGAAGTCGCTTCCCCAGCATTTTTACACAATTATCTCCCACATTTCCATGTACAAATCCTGTTACTAATTTGAATTCTGGAATACATAAAACAAAATGATTAGAAGTTACAGTTGTAAGTAAGCTGTTTAGGCTTTTTTATTGGTAACGCCACGTAGCGCTCTGTATGAAAATCAGTGACTGTGCTGTGTGCAGTCTGTGGCTGGTTTGCATTGTTGGAATTTGCTATTGTAGTGTTGGGCAGTTGGCTGTTAACAGCGCGTAGCATTGCGCAGTTGGAGGTGAGCCGCCAGCAGTGGTGGATGTGGGGAGAGAGATGGCAGAGTTTTGGGAGCGGATGATCTGGACGTGTGTCCATCAGAGACAGTAAATTTGTAAGACTGGATGTTATGAACTGATATATATGATGACTTTTGAACACTATTAAGGTAAATACATTGTTTGTTCTCTATCAAAATCTTTCATTTGATAACTAT
This sequence comes from Schistocerca americana, assembly GCF_021461395.2. Classification (NCBI taxonomy): domain Eukaryota; kingdom Metazoa; phylum Arthropoda; class Insecta; order Orthoptera; family Acrididae; genus Schistocerca; species Schistocerca americana. The sequence continues at coordinate 156,646,671 of NC_060128.1, read as the reverse complement.
GCCTGTCATTAGTTAGTGCCTTCAGTAGTTATAATCTTTTATTTAGCTGGCAGTATTGGCGCTCGCTGTATTGCAGTAGTTCGAGTAACGAAGATTTTTGTGAGGTAAGTGATTTGAAAGGTATAGGTTATTGTTGGTCAAGGCCATTCTTTTGTAGGGATTATTAAAAGTCAGATTGCGTTGCGCTAAAACTATTGTGTGTCAGTTTAGTGTTGATCAGAATAGGTAAAGAGCGAAATGTCTGAGGACGTTCAGTTCTGCTCAGCTGTTTGAAATGCAAATAACGTAAGAGGTTCTCCAGCACAGTAATTCATAAATTTTTCTAAGGGGATGTTTCATATGGAGTGATTTTCATACAGAGCGCTACTTGGCGTTACCAATAAAAAATCCTAAACAGCCTACTTAATCAGTTCATGATCATACTCTCTCTGGCCCTCGTTCTCGAATTCAACACCTGCAGTAAAATCTCTGAGGCCCTGCAGAATTCTGGCGATCATCGACTCTAAAATTCTTAAAATAATCAGACGCAGATTCGTTTGCTTTGGCAATCTGTGTCCAATCTGTGTATCACTTTCGATGAAGCCCAGAATTTAATCTCTTAAAACAGAGCATAAATGACCTTGGTGCAAGCTCTATTGATTTTCCAGAATACAAAGTTGTCTGTGATTATTCCTGTCCGACAACGTCTCTGTTCCCTAGCAACTGTCAAGTAGAGTATATACTCCGCGGTATAGGGACTAATGTTACAGTTTCATCAGTCTGTCCCTCGCTTCCCAGACCCTGACTAGAAGACTTCAGTAGCTGGTGATGGACAAATCATTGCGCGAAATCAGTCAAATGGTTTGAAGTGATGCAGATGGATCGATGTGGACTGAATCGATAAAGATGCAGTAAAATGGAATCATACCAGTGCAAAGTGCTGAGATACACCGAACCAACAGGATAATGAATGTCGTGACAACTAAAAAACTATGCCAGACCTGGACTGGAACCCACCACACAGGAAGCAGTCACATCCTGGGATATGCGTAAGGAACGCTTTAGAGTGCAGAGGCCAAATAAAACTGACCGCTGGTAAGGTAAACGTCAGACGTCACCGAAACTTCCATTGTCTCTCGGATGTTTGCACCTATGATATACGAGCACTACTATCACAGGTTGTCCCATCGTGAGGTATGCAGGGATAGAATTAAAACAGTACCACTGAAGGCGCGGAATCGGCGGAGGAGTGTGGCCTACCCAAAGACACTGGATAAACAGGGTAATTCAAAAGCTTTCGCATAAACTGAAGAGCTGAGTCGCAATATAACAAGAATATCAGCTTACGGTCTTGGAAGTAAACCTGGGCCTGTAAAAGCTTTGGAATGTTGGGAACAACAAGGATAACCAATGTACACGAGCCTTAATTTCAGGAAATACAAGGTGGTTATAGTTTCTTTCCCTACTTTGTAAGGAGTGTGTCAGAACTCTCCATCACATTGATTAAACACTACATTGAGTATCAAAAACAAGATAGCCTACTTCAGGCTATCCTTCGCATTTGTAAGAATGTGCGATTCTCAATGGAAATAAACAAGCACTTAGACATCAGTAGTAACAATCTGAGGGTGAAGCATGGGAGCGCGATTCTAAGCATTGTTGTGAGACGAAGTCTGTCTGCGAGAGTAAAATTTCAGTAGTGTTCGTCGAGAGCTTGGAGACAGTAGACGTGTCACGCTGCCCTCACGTCGGTGATGGCAGATCTTACCACACTCGAGGTCTGATTCCATTTACACTCCTGGAAATGGAAAAAAGAACACATTGACACCGGTGTGTCAGACCCACCATACTTGCTCCGGACACTGCGAGAGGGCTGTACAAGCAATGATCACACGCACGGCACAGCGGACACACCAGGAACCGCGGTGTTGGCCGTCGAATGGCGCTAGCTGCGCAGCATTTGTGCACCGCCGCCGTCAGTGTCAGCCAGTTTGCCGTGGCATACGGAGCTCCATCGCAGTCTTTAACACTAGTAGCATGCCGCTACAGCGTGGACGTGAACCGTATGTGCAGTTGACGGACTTTGAGCGAGGGCGTATAGTGGGCATGCGGGCGGCCGGGTGGACGTACCGCCGAATTGCTCAACACGGGGGGCGTGAGGTCTCCACAGTACATCGATGTTGTCGCCAGTGGTCGGCGGAAGGTGCACGTGCCCGTCGACCTGGGACCGGACCGCAGCGACGCACGGATGCACGCCAAGACCGTAGGATCCTACGCAGTGTCGTAGGGGACCGCACCGCCACTTCCCAGCAAATTAGGGACACTGTTGTTCCTGGGGTATCGGCGAGGACCATTCGCAACCGTCTCCATGAAGCTGGGCTACGGTCCCGCACACCGTTAGGCCGTCTTCCGCTCACGCCCCAACATCGTGCAGCCCGCCTCCAGTGGTGTCGCGACAGGCGTGAATGGAGGGACGAATGGAGACGTGTCGTCTTCAGCGATGCGAGTCGCTTCTGCCTTGGTGCCAATGATGGTCGTATGCGTGTTTGGCGCCGTGCAGGTGAGCGCCACAATCAGGACTGCATACGACCGAGGCACACAGGGCCAACACCCGGCATCATGGTGTGGGGAGCGATCTCCTACACTGGCCGTACACCACTGGTGATCGTCGAGGGGACACTGAATAGTGCACGGTACATCCAAACCGTCATCGAACCCATCGTTCTACCATTCCTAGACCGGCAAGGGAACTTGCTGTTCCAACAGGACAATGCACGTCCGCATGTATCCCGTGCCACCCAACGTGCTCTAGAAGGTGTAAGTCAACTACCCTGGCCAGCAAGATCTCCGGATCTCTCCCCCATTGAGCATGTTTGGGACTGGATGAAGCGTCGTCTCACGCGGTCTGCACGTCCAGCACGAACGCTGGTCCAACTGAGGCGCCAGGTGGAAATGGCATGGCAAGCCGTTCCACAGGACTACATCCAGCATCTCGTCGATCGTCTCCATGGGAGAATAGCAGCCTGCATTGCTCCGAAAGGTGGATATACACTGTACTAGTGCCGACATTGTGCATGCTCTGTTGCCTGTGTCTATGTGCCTGTGGTTCTGTCAGTGTGATCATGTGATGTATCTGACCCCAGGAATATGTCAATAAAGTTTCCCCTTCCTGGGACAATGAATTCACGGTGTTCTTATTTCAATTTCCAGGAGTGTATATGGCCAGGAGAGATGTAGATGGCTTAACCACAACTGAAGATGCAATTAATGGTGATTATTAGTCAGACTTTGCAACAATCCCGTTTTTTTTGTCAGTTAAAGATGCCTCCTTATCCTCCAAATAATAATTATAATAATTGTTATCCTCCACATCTAATTCATAAACATTCTGTGGTTATTAAACGTTAATATAGCTTTGAAATTGAAATAATTTCTTAATCTGGCACTCACCCATTATTAATACTTTTAAGGTCATTGTCAGGCATTTCGCCATTATTAATACTTGTCAAACTATTATTAGTCATGATGGTTTCTCAAGTTTTTCAATAGACTTAATTTACGAAATCCCTTCTTACACGTTATTTAGTAGTTAAGAGGTCCCAAGCAAACTCTTTTTCATTAAATTCATTCTTAGTAACAATAAGCTTTAGCCGCTGAAGCTACGAATTGCTGTAAACCACCTGGAACAAGCCAGTCATTAAATGAGTGTGAAAGCTGAGTGTGAGAGGTGAGTGCAAAACGTAGGGCCAAAACAGAGACACTGACCCACCACAACACGTCATGTACTCTAATCCCGTAAATTCCGTTGCACAAGCCAGATTCTGTATCACTTGTAAATTCTTACTCAAATACGCAGTCAGATAGCTTATCCCAATGTTAGTTTTAAGTTTTTCGTGTAACGATCTGTCGAGGACTTAAATGACAGTGAAACTGACACTCATACAACACGCACACAGTGTTATGCTGGTTAGATTCCGATTACTGATAGCTCAGGTTGCTTATCGAGTCCATTTTTACAGACGAACATAGGCTCTATTTGTTGTAGGTACGTTATATATGGGTCACCATTGGTTTCGATTGTTCACTCTAGTAATTTTCATATCTTGTTCCATCGTGGATGGTTCATGTCCATGTTTTGTCAGGTATTCAGCAAAAGTTGAATCGCTACTATCATATTTCCAGCTTCTTATATGTTATTTATACCTAGTTTTGAAATTCCTGGCTGTCATGCCCAGATATACTGATTCACATTCTAGGCGTTCTAAGTGGTACATACCTGGTGCTACGTCTCTATCTGGTTTGTCTGTTGTTGCTGGTAAATGTGACTGGAGTGTGTTTCTTGTTCTGTAAGCAAGATGTAATCCCTGTTTCTTCAGCATATTTGTTACCCTGTGTGTCGATTTGTGTTTGTATGTTAGAGTGTGTCATTTCTTTCTGTTACCGATGTCATGGATGTTATTGTTTGTGTTTCCATGTGTGCTGCATTGGTATTTGCGTTCTCTGCTTGTTTTCATTTTTCTTTAGCTGTCTTTTGACTTTTTGGTTGACTCTTTTACTATATGGGTGTTGCAACCATTGTTTGTGGCTTTGAGTTGTGTTGTTTGCAATTCTTTTTCATAGTTTTCTTTGCTGAGTGGGATATTATTTAGTCTGTGTAACATGTGTCGTAAGGCTGCTAATTTTTGATTTTGCGGATGGTCAGATGAAGCATATATACACTCCTGGAAATGGAAAAAAGAACACATTGACACCGGTGTGTCAGACCCACCATACTTGCTCCGGACACTGCGAGAGGGCTGTACAAGCAATGATCGCACGCACGGCACAGCGGACACACCAGGAACCGCGGTGTTGGCCGTCGAATGGCGCTAGCTGCGCAGCATTTGTGCACCGCCGCCGTCAGTGTCAGCCAGTTTGCCGTGGCATACGGAGCTCCATCGCAGTCTTTAACACTGGTAGCATGCCGCGACAGCGTGGACGTGAACCGTATGTGCAGTTGACGGACTTTGAGCGAGGGCGTATAGTGGGAATGCGGGAGGCCGGGTGGACGTACCGCCGAATTGCTCAACACGTGGGGCGTGAGGTCCCTACAGTACATCGATGTTGTCGCCAGTGGTCGGCGGAAGGTGCACGTGCCCGTCGACCTGGGACCGGACCGCAGCGACGCACGGATGCACGCCAAGACCGTAGGATCCTACGCAGTGCCGTAGGGGACCGCACCGCCACTTCCCAGCAAATTAGGGACACTGTTGCTCCTGGGGTATCGGCGAGGACCATTCGCAACCGTCTCCATGAAGCTGGGCTACGGTCCCGCACACCGTTAGGGCGTCTTCCGCTCACGCCCCAACATCGTGCAGCCCGCCTCCAGTGGTGTCGCGACAGGCGTGAATGGAGGGACGAATGGAGACGTGTCGTCTTCAGCGATGAGAGTCGCTTCTGCCTTGGTGCCAATGATGGTCGTATGCGTGTTTGGCGCCGTGCAGGTGAGCGCCACAATCAGGACTGCATACGACCGAGGCACACAGGGCCAACACCCGGCATCATGGTGTGGGGAGCGATCTCCTACACTGGCCGTACACCACTGGTGATCGTCGAGGGGACACTGAATAGTGCACGGTACATCCAAACCGTCATCGAACCCATCGTTCTACCATTCCTAGACCGGCAAGGGAACTTGCTGTTCCAACAGAACAATGCACGTCCGCGTGTATCCCGTGCCACCCAACGTGCTCTAGAAGGTGTAAGTCAACTACCCTGGCCAGCAAGATCTCCGGATCTGTCCCCCATTGAGCATGTTTGGGACTGGATGAAGCGTCGTCTCACGCGGTCTGCACGTCCAGCACGAACGCTGGTCCAACTGAGGCGCCAGGTGGAAATGGCGTGGCAAGCCGTTCCACAGGACTACATCCAGCATCTCTACGATCGTCTCCATGGGAGAATAGCAGCCTGCATTGCTGCGAAAGGTGGATATACACTGTACTAGTGCCGACATTGTGCATGCTCTGTTGCCTGTGTGTATGTGCCTGTGGTTCTGTCAGTGTGATCATGTGATGTATCTGACCCCAGGAATGTGTCAATAAAGTTTCCCCTTCCTGGGACAATGAATTCACGGTGTTCTTATTTCAATTTCCAGGAGTGTAATTAGATCTGTGACTATTGGTTTTCTGAAGACGTCAAATGCTTACTGCTATTTCTGTTTATTGTTATATCCAAGAAATGTATATCCTATCGTGTTTCTTTCTCCATGGTGAATTGAATATTTTTATACATACTGGTTGTCTATATGAAGCTTATCTATTTTCTCTGTTGGTTCATATACCATACAGATTAGGTCATCCACATACCTGTATCATTAAACAAGTTTGTATCCTTCATTTGTGATGACTGTATCGAAGACTGTGTTTTTCTAAGTGGTTGATGACTCTGTTTGCCAGTGTTCCCGGTATTCAAATGGCTCTGAGCACTATGGGACTCTTAAACTACTTAAAACTAACTAACCTAAGGACATCACACACATCCATGCCCGAGGCAGGATTCGAACCTGCGACCGTAGTAGTCGCACGGTTCCGGACTGCGCGCCTAGAACCGCGAGACCACCGCGGCCGGCTGTTCCCGGTATTGGAGGTCCTATTGTATGCCTAGCTTTTTCCTGGTAAAATTGCTTTTCAAATTGGAAGTAATTCTGGAATGTGATTGCCTTGAGGATTTTGATTATTTTGTAGCTCTCGTTTTGGTAGAAAAATAGCTGAAATGATACGATCAAACAATTCTAATAACACTTTCCTTAACTGCACTGAAACTACATTATCCCAACCATTCCTACCATGCTTTCTCTTCCAAATACTATTAATTTTTTTAGTGTGAACAGAATTTCAATATATAACAGAGCGCCCTAAATATTTTTTTCATTGTTAATCTGGTTTCGTTTTGTGAATTACAGTATTTAGAGGATATTACGTTAGCCAATAGCATAGCAAGCTGACGGCGTGATAAACTGAGTTGTTACTGGTTTCAAATACTATAATTACAAAATATATGGTATCTCTTTTGTGACTCTGTTGTTAGTAATTGGAAAGCCCTATTTGCAACCGAACAAATCGACAATATACACTACTGGCCATTAAAATTGCTACACCAAGAAGACTACAGATGATAAACGGGTATTCATTGGACAAATATATTATACTAGAACTGACATGTGATTACATTTTCACGCAATTTGGGTGCATAGACCCAGAGAAATCTGTACCCGACTGCCGTATTGTGACGAGCCAGTTCCTCGGCCACCATTGACCAGACGTTTTCAATTGGTGAGAGAGACGGAGAATGTGCTGGCCAGGGCAGCAGTGGAACATTTTCTGTATCCAGAAAGGCCCGTACAGGTCCTGCAACATGCGGTCGTGCATTATCCTGCTGAAATGTAAGGTTTCGGACGGATCGAATGAAGGGTAGAGCCACGGGTCGTAACACATCTGAAATGTAACGTCCACTGTTCAAAGTGCCGTCAATGCGAACTAGAGGTGACCGAGACGTGTAACCAGTGGCACCCCATACCATCACGCCGGGTGATACGCCATTATGGCGATGACGAATACACGCTTCCAATGTGCCTTCACCGCGATGTCGCCAAACACGGATGCGACCATCATGATACTGTAAACAGAAACTGGAGTCATCCGAAAAAATGACGTTTTCCCATTCGTGCACTCAGGTTCGTCGTTGAGTACACCAACGCAGGCGATCCTGTCTGTGACGCAGCGTCAGGGGTAACCGCAGCCACGGTCACCGAGCTGATAGTCCATACTGCTGCAAACGTCGTTAAACTGTTCGTGCAGATGGTTGTTGTCTTTCAAACGTCCTCATCTGTTTACTCAGGGATCGAGACGTGGCTGCACGATCCGTTACAGCCATGCGGATAAGATGCCTGTCATCTCGACTGCTAGTGATACGAGGCCGTTGGGTTCCAGCACGGCGTTCCGTATTACCCTCCTGAACCCACCGATTCCATATTCTGCTAACAGTCATTGGATCTCGACCAACGCGAGCAACAATGTCGCGATGCGATAAACCGTAATCGCGATAGGCTACAATCCGACCTTCATCAAAAGTCGGAAACGTGATGGTACGCATTTCTCCTCCCTACATGAGGCATCACAACAACGTTTCACCAGGCAACGCCGGTCAACTGCTGTTTGTGTATGAGAAATCGGTTAGAAAGCTTCCTCATGGCAGCACGTTGTAGGTGTCGCCACGGCGCCAACCTTGCGTGAATGCTGTGAAAAGCTAATCATTTGCATATGACAGCATCGTCTTCCTGTCGGTTAAATGTCGCGTCTGTAGGACGTCATCTTCGTGGTGTAGCAATTTTAATGGCCAGTAGTGTATGTTGCTAATAACGGATGGAAGGAATATTAGTGAGTACTTAGACACGGAATTGTTAAAAATTACGTTACAGAGCTCAAAAGGCGAAACTGACTGTAAGGGTTCTACCTTATAATCATGCTACACAAATTAGCTTCGAAATTGTATGAAAAATCAGCTGCTACATTTCACCTCCCAGTCTAGTACTGCTCGAGCTTATCACTGCGATGTGGCCGTGAGTAAACTGAAACGATTTGTGACGCTGCCAACTCGGTGCGAGGACGTGCGGTCGTTACTTGCTGATGTGCGTCGCGCCTGATGCGTAGTATCAGGGGAAGCGACCGCTGCCTTTCGACGTTGCAGACGTGGGCGGCTCCAGCTCTCGTGTCAGCGCGACCCCCCCCCTCCCTCCCCCCTCCGCCGCAACGGCAGCAAGTGTGTCGCTCACGGTGCAGTTGCTCGCGCCGCACCGCACCACAGCGCAGCACAGAACAGAGCGCCCGAAATAGCACACCTCCGCCGCCCTGACCCTCACAGCACAACACGCCCCAGAGCGGAGACAACTGCCGCCTTCCAGCCTCACGCGCACGTCCCCGCTCTCTGGCCCAGCCTATGCAGTACACAGCAGAGCCTACCCCAACTGACAAGTAGTCGGTATGACGTCACCAAGTCTGTGCCGCGCCACGGCAAGTGCTGCGTGAAATCCCTTACGTTACGGCCGAGTCTTAATAGCAAAAGCTGCCGTCACGGGCACCGTGCTTTCAGTAAGCGTATAACATTTCTCCAAGCACCATCCGATTTGTTTGAGTCCCATCGTAGATTATTTTGTTTCGCTATTGTCTCGTGTGTTCTTACATTTATCTGGAACGCAAATCGATTTTCTCTGAAGTTGGTCTCTACAAGTTGTTCCTCTCTTCAATAAATAATTCGTTTCAGTGTTCTGGAACCAAGACTTATTAAATTGTGGTTCGGTAGTATTTACAACTGGCTTCTTTGGAATTGGAATTGTTACACTGACCCTACGACTTATCTTGGAAAATAGATTAAGGAAAGGCAAATCTACGTTCCTAGCGTTTGTAGACTTAGATAAAGCTTTTGACAATGTTGACTGGAATACTGTCTTTCAAATTTTGAAGGCGGCAGGGGTAAAATATAGGGAGCAAAAGGCTGTTTACAATTTGTACAGAAACCAGATGGAAGTTACAAGAGTCGAGGGGCATGAAAGGTTCAAATGGTTCAAATGGCTCTGAGCACTATGGGACTCAACATCTGTGGTTATCAGTCCCCTAGAACTTAGAACTACTTAAACCTAACCAACCTAAGGACATCACACACATCCATGCCCCATTCAGGATTCGAACCTGCGAGCGTAGCGGTCACGCGGTTCCAGACTGAAGCGCCCAGAACCGCACGGCCACACCGGCCGGCGGGCATGAAAGGGAAGCAGTGAATGGATAGAGAATGAGACAGGGTTGTAGCCTCTCCCCGATGCTATTCAATCTGTATATTGAGCAAGCACTAAAGGAAACAAAAGAAAAATTCGGAGTAGGTATTAAAATCCACGGAGAAGAAATAAAAACTTTGAGGTTCGCCGATGACATTGTAATACTGCCAGAGGCAGCAAAGGACTTGGAAGAGCAGTTGAACGGAATGAACAGTGTCTTGAAAGGAGGATATAAAATGAACATCAACAAAAGCAAAACGACGATAATGGAATGTAGTCGAATTAAGTCGGGTGATGCTGAGGGAATTAGATTAGGAAATGAGACACTTAAAGTGGTAAAGGAGTTTTGCTATTTGGGGAGCAAAATAACTGATGATGGTCGAAGTAGAGAGGATATAAAATGTAGACTGGCAATGGCAAGGAAAGCGTTTCTGAAGAAGAGAAATTTGTTAACATCGAGTATAAATTTAAGTGTGAGGAAGTCGTTTCTGAAAGTATTTGTGTGGAATGTAGCCATGTATGGAAGTCAAACATGGACGATAAATAGTTTGGACAAGAAGAGAATAGAAGCTTTCGAAATGTGGTGGTACAGAAGAATGCTGAAGATTAGATGGGTAGATCACATAACTAATGAGGAGGTATTGAATACAATTGGAGAGTAGAGAAACTTGTGGCACAACTTGACTAGAAGAAGGGATCGGTTGGTAGGGCATATTCTGAGGCATCAAGGGATCACCAATTTAGTATTGGAGGGCAGCGTGGAGGGTAAAAATCGTAGAGGGAGACTAAGAGATGAATACACTAAGCGGATTCAGAAGGATGTAGGCTGCAGTAGGTACTGGGAGATGAAGAAGCTTGCACAGGATAGAGTAGCATGGAGAGCTGCATCAAACCAGTCTCTGGACTGAGGACCACAACAACAACAACAACTATTTTGAGGTGTCGGGATATATTATCAGTCTCTCATCCACTTTTTCCTTCTTTCAGTAAATCTATCCTCAGACAGGTATCAACTGGACGTTCTTCTTATTTCTCTGTCCAGAGCATCCTCCGTTATCATTTGCTCATAACTTAATTCCTCTCTTCACATCTGTTAGCATTCTATAACTTATTCTTCCTTTCCCTCCTTCTCCATCTACTTCTCCTCTCAATGATTATCTGTAATAGATAATTCCTATGTAATGTGTCCCATCCAAAATGTTTTCTGTATCCCACCCATGAAGTTCGTGTCTTCTCCTACCCTGCTCAGCTCTTACTAGGAGTAAGAAAACCTTCGAAAGTTCTCTTTCCCGTAGAGATCCTGCGTCTCCCCTCTGTACGAATTCCGCTGATAATTACCAAGCTTCCCAAATACTGGAACGACTGAAATGGCTCTACCACCATTCAGCCTAGTATTATATTAATCGTGTCGCCTTCTTTTCCGAGTCTCGTCAGTTTGGTCTCGCCAGTCTCAAGTTTAATTCCAAACTCTTTACCCACACTTACCATATCCTCCGTCGTTAGCCTGCAGCTCTTCCTCCTTTTCTCTTAGAACAGTCATATCATCAGAGTAGCTGTTTGTTTTATTTTTCCTCCTCCCTTTACACGTCCTTTTGATATTTCCAAGACCATTTTGATTAGCTTTTCAGCATATACACTGCCGAAAAAATAGTGCACCCGGAAAGACGGTGTCGATCTTGATCCGATGACGGCATATGTCACCTGGGGATTGAAGATGTACTGATAAGTGGTTCATAACGTCGTCTGCCAACAGATAGTACAATGGCAAGGCCACCAGAGCGTCATTTGCGTCTACCCTTAAATACTGTTGAGTGGTACTTAAGATAGGAAAATAAATTAGTGAAATCAATGTGAAGCAGAAATTAGAAAATAAATGAAAAACTTAGTTTAGTTTAGAAGAGTTACACACTGGCAAACAGCAGGCAGAGCAGAAGAGGCAATGACCATGAAGTCAGCACTTTCAAGAGAAGCCATCGCCCTCCCCACATAAGCGGACGCGGTCGATTCAGCCGTCAGGGCATCGCCCGACCGGCTCTTGTGTTTCTCCATTGTCACATGTGATCAAAGACGCTCACCTACATTCCAAGAGTCAATGACCGACGTTAAGAAGATTCTTTGAGAAGCTTTTCAACGTGACAGAAGAGGCTATGCAGTGGGCCCGACAGTAGTTTTCAGTTCAGTTCCAGTACAGTTCAGTCTGTGCTAAAGACCGTCATGCAGGAAGAGACTACATCGTACACAGAAGCACCAAATCCGCCGCTGTAACGGAATAGCAAGCAGGAGCCTGACCGCCAGAAGACAGAAGTTAAAAGGTATTTGAAGACTGATTTTTACGTACCCGGGTGACTCGTGAGGATGGGAAGGAGACGGCCTCACATCAGCAGTCACCTGTGAGCTGGTGATGAAGACCTGACAGCCGAAGACTGGCAAGCTGGAGTCCAGTGTTCGAGTCCGGGACACTGGCCTTCCCCCGCCGCGCTGCTCCGCTGGCCGACGCACAACAGATGCGGCCGCATAGAGAAGAGAAACACTGGGACGCCACATCCAAGGTATCACCATCCGATTCACGGCTTCGTTGTCATTAATTATACGGGTTGCCTCACGATGCGCGTCTCCAGTCAACTGGGCGGGACGGCGACACGAGATACACACCGCCAGGCGTAATCAGACGACGCCGCTGCAGCAGCAGAAGGCTTTGCAAACTACACAGCTGCCGCTCTCCCAGCCAGAACAATCCAGTAAGGAAACCACTGTACAAAACTTTCAATAAAAGTTATCTTATGTAAAGATGCTGTTTCATTCTACCTCATGCCCGAGCCAAGGAAGAACCCACCCTGCCACATGTTGTTAAGAGAGACAAAGTAATTTATTTAGTGTTTTTCACCCTGTCATAGTGCTGTAGAATCAAACGCCCTTTGCAGTAATGCTCATCCCTACAATTGACTAGCATCAAAAGAGAGCACCCAGTTACAATACGGACTGGTCATGGCTTGAAGGCTCAGTGTGAAGTAGGCTGGTAATCATGCCACAGAAATGCACTCGTGCTCCATACAGCCAGCTGAGCGAGTTGGAAACTGGTCGAATTGTGGCAGGATGGTCCTATTGGAGAACTGCCCCACAAGTTGGACCTGCTACGTCATTTGTGCAACGATGTTAGTATCAGCGGTCACGTGAACATTCACACACAGATAAACAACATTCTGGACGACCACACAGCACAGACGCCCACCAGGAGGGTCGTCTTGCAAGGGCAGCAGTGATAGATCATACAGGTGCCACAGCACAGGTAAGAGAGCTTGTGATAGCAGGCACAGCAACACGAACTGTTGCGAACCAGTTATTAGCAGTGGGACTACTGTCACGCACACATCTACCCCGTATTGCACTCCCGCCACAACATTGATGTGCGCAGCTTGACTGGTGCCGTCAGAGGATCACGTGCAAGACTGAATGGCGCGCCGTGGTCTTCAGCGATGAAAGCAGATTCTGCCTGCATGTAAGTGATGTTTGTGCGTACGACGTTGACCTGGTGAGCGCTATCTCTTAGAGAGCATTTGTCTAAGACATACTGGCCCCTCCCCAGGCCTGATGGTCTGGGGTGCGATAAGCTACAGCACCGTTCACCTTTGCTGGCTCTGCAGGGGACGCTAACCGGTATTCGGCACATGCAGAACGTTGTTAGACTGTTTCTTTTGTCGTTCTTGCAACAGGAAGATGATGTGTTATTCCAACAGGATAATGCTCGCCCACACACTCCCGTGAAACAAAACGTGCCCTGCAAGACAAGCAGCAGCTTTCCTGGCAGGCACGGTTTCCCCACTCGTCTCCAATCAAACATGTGTGGGATATGATTGGACGAGAAGTGCAACTCGACATCCAACAACTTCCCAGAGATATGTGAACAGGTCGAGCGGGCGTGGCAGAACGTATCCCAGGAGAGGAGAGTATTCACCATCTGTACGATCGACTAGATACTATAGTTAGCGCCTGCACTGGCGCCCGTAATAAGGGTGTTTCAGCCACCTCAGAACTGCTTTTGCTATTGATCTGTAAATTTAATCACTTCACCTGCTCCATATGCACTGTTGCAACAACGTTGTGTGAGCTTGAAAACTCTAGAAGGGTGTACTAATTTTTTTTCGGGCAATCTACACTCCTGGAAATGGAAAAAAGAACACATTGACACCGGTGTGTCAGACCCACCATACTTGCTCCGGACACTGCGAGAGGGCTGTACAAGCAATGATCACACGCACGGCACAGCGGACACACCAGCAACCGCGGTGTTGACCGTCGAATGGCGCTAGCTGCGCAGCATTTGTGCACCGCCGCCGTCAGTGTCAGCCAGTTTGCCGTGGCATACGGAGCTCCATCGCAGCCTTTAACACTGGTAGCATGCCGCGACAGCGTGGACGTGAACCGTATGTGCAGTTGACGGACTTTGAGCGAGGGCGTATAGTGGGCATGCGGGAGGCCGGGTGGACGTACCGCCGAATTGCTCAACACGTGGGGCGTGAGGTCTCCACAGTACATCGATGTTGTCGCCAGTGGTCGGCGGAAGGTGCACGTGCCCGTCGACCTGGGACCGGACCGCAGCGACGCACGGATGCACGCCAAGACCGTAGGATCCTACGCAGTGCCGTAGGGGACCGCACCGCCACTTCCCAGCAAATTAGGGACACTGTTGCTCCTGGGGTATCGGCGAGGACCATTCGCAACCGTCTCCATGAAGCTGGGCTACGGTCCCGCACACCGTTAGGCCGTCTTCCGCTCACGCCCCAACATCGTGCAGCCCGCCTCCAGTGGTGTCGCGACAGGCGTGAATGGAGGGACGAATGGAGACGTGTCGTCTTCAGCGATGAAAGTCGCTTCTGCCTTGGTGCCAATGATGGTCGTATGCGTGGCGCCGTGCAGGTGAGCGCCACAATCAGGACTGCATACGACCGAGGCACACAGGGCCAACACCCGGCATCATGGTGTGGGGAGCGATCTCCTACACTGGCCGTACACCACTGGTGATCGTCGAGGGGACACTGAATAGTGCACGGTACATCCAAACCGTCATCGAACCCATCGTTCTACCATTCCTAGACCGGCAAGGGAACTTGCTGTTCCAACAGGACAATGCACGTCCGCATGTATCCCGTGCCACCCAACGTGCTCTAGAAGGTGTAAGTCAACTACCCTGGCCAGCAAGATCTCCGGATCTGTCCCCCATTGAGCATGTTTGGGACTGGATGAAGCGTCGTCTCACGCGGTCTGCACGTCCAGCACGAACGCTGGTCCAACTGAGGCGCCAGGTGGAAATGGCATGGCAAGCCGTTCCACAGTACTACATCCAGCATCTCTACGATCGTCTCCATGGGAGAATAGCAGCCTGCATTGCTGCGAAAGGTGGATATACACTGTACTAGTGCCGACATTGTGCATGCTCTGTTGCCTGTGTCTATGTGCCTGTGGTTCTGTCAGTGTGATCATGTGATGTATCTGACCCCAGGAATGTGTCAATAAAGTTTCCCCTCCTGGGACAATGAATTCACGGTGTTCTTATTTCAATTTCCAGGAGTGTATATTAAAAGGTGCTGGCAACACACAGCAACCCTGTCTCACTCCTAATACCCACCTCTTCATCATAGCGTGTAGGCTTTCACGGCCGGCGTCTTCAGTAATTAAAACTTCCGGGCTAAGAGGCCGTGGTCCAATAGTAGAAATACTTCTCCCTGACGTTTCGTTGCCAGCTGCGGGCAACATCATCTGAGGTGAGTCTACGACTGGTTGCTAGGCCGTGGAGGTCCTGTTTATATAGAGCGCGTAGAGGGCGCCACCACTCGTCACGTGTTGTCAACAGTAAAACCATCATCCCAGGCAGAAGAGAGGCATCATCAAGACATTGGTGGACAGGGCTAATAAAATCTGTGAGCCAGCTTATTTGCAAGAGGAACTAAACCACTTGCGAACCGCTTTCCAGAAAAATGGGTACGCTGACAAGGAGATAGATAGAGCACTCCATCCCAGAAGAAAAATGTCCGAAAACGTGCAACAACAACAACCATCGGTGGGGAAAGTTTTTCTTCCATTCATCCACAATATTACGGACCGTATCGGGAAAGTGCTGGCCAAGTTCAGAGTTGATACAATCTTCAGACCCACCAAGAAAATTAGTGAATGCTTAAGATCGGCGAAAGATGCACGACACCCTTTAGCTACTCCTGGTGTCTATAAGATTCCCTGTAGTTGTGGGAAGGTTTACATTGGAACCACAAAAAGAAGTATCAATACTCGCCTAACTGAACATAAAAGGAACTGTCGACTGGGACACACGGACAAATCGGCTGTAGCGGAACATGTTTTTGAAACGGGTGACCATGAAATAAAATTTAGTGAGACGAGCGTGCTAGCTAAGACATCGCATTATTATGCACGTATGTATAGAGTGGCTGTAGAGATTTTTAAACACCACAATAATTTTAACAGGAAAGAAGAAGGCTTGAAGCTAGATAAGATATGGCGATCGACTCTGTACCAAAGATGTGACAATCGATTACCTTCGATCGAGAGTAATGACGCCAGCCAGAGATAGTTTTACTGTTGACAACACGTGACGAGTGGTGGCGCCCTCTACGCGCTCTATATAAACAGGACCTTCACGGCCTAGCAGCCAGTCGTAGACTCACCTCAGATGATGTTGCCCGCAGCTGGCAACGAAACGTCAGGGAGAAGTATTTCTACTATTGGACCACGGCCTCTTAGCCCGGAAGTTTTAATTACTGACCCACATCTTCAGTTCCATCTACTCGAACTACCACTTTTTTCCCCATGTAGAGTTGCTTTATTGACCATGAATCCTTCTAGTCTATACCACTATCTTTCAGAATCTTTAACACCAAAGACCAGTCAATTCAATCATATTCTTTTTCCCAATCGACAAAAGAAATATACATTTCTCTACTCACTTTCAAAAATCTTGCTGCCATCATCTTCAGACACTCAATTGCATGTCTGGTCCCTCTGTACTGAAGTCTCTTATGTTCTTCTCTGTTTTCCTTTCTATTCTTCTCATCACTATTTATCTTCTCCAAGTTTTCTCCCACACTATTTGTAAAGAGCTCGGCATGTTCATTTTTCAGTTTTGCCAGATTCCACTTATTTACAAGTTGTTTCTTTTGTACATTACGTGTTTTAGCCTAGTTCCTATACCTGCAACAAGCAAGTTGTGGTCTGTATAGGCATCTGCTCCAGGGATAGTTTTAGGCATCTTGATGCTGTTTTTCGATCGATTTAAATGCAGTCTATATGGTACCTGGCTTTATCACCAGCAGTTTTCCATGTATGCAGTCTTCCTTGGTGATTCCGGAACCAGATGTTGGCAATCCAAAACCCAACACTCTCACAAAACCATATTAACTTATCTCCTCTTTCATTCGGTTGTCCGAGTCCGTAATCTCCAACATTTCCATACCTCTACACGCTGTTGCAGTCTCCTATCATCACTGTTCTTATTTTACCTTTTCCATCTTCTTCAGATACGTCTTCCATCTGTTCATATGCCTTGTCCACTTCTTCCTCGTCTGCTTCCGATATAGGCATGTACACTTGAACAAATAATGTGTCTACAGAGACATTCAATATCCTCATTTCTATCATCCTGTCACTGACTGGCATTATCAAAATTCTTCTTACACAGGAAGACACCTCCTTCTCTGTTGTCTCCTCCCTTGTAAGTCATACGCTCCAGAATCCAACTCTCCTCCTCACTCCCAACCCACTTCACAAGGTCCTAAAACACTGATGTTAAACAACATGTGATCATAATTATTCGGTTATCCCCAAAAACATACGTTTTTCGTATTAGGTGCATTTTGCTGTCACTTACTCCCAGGTACTCCATATCAGCGACCTCTGTAGTCATTAGACATCGTGAGAGAGCAGAATGGGGCTCAGCGCGGAACTCACGGACTTCGAACGTGGTCAGGTCATTGGTTGTCACTTGTGTCATACGTCTGTACGCGAGATTTCCACACTCCTAAAAATTCCTGGGTCCACTGTCATACGTCTGTACGCGAGATTTCCACACTTCTAAAAATTCCTGGGCCCACTGTTTCAAATGTGGGACACGTACAGCACAAAAGCTTCTGTTGACTGACAGTGACCGCCGACAGTGGAAGAGGATCGTAATAAGTAACAGGCAGACATCTATCCAGACCATTACACAGGATTTCAAAACTGCGTCAGGATCTTTACGAGCTTCCTTAATCCATGTTGTTGTTGTCTTTTTCCACAGGTAGTCGAATATGCTTTTGCTTAGTCTGGTTTTGTCCATTCTGTGCAGGTGTCCTAGAAACGATAACCACCTCTTTTACAAGGTCTCCGAAATTTTCATTACCTTCTAGTAGATTCCATTGTTGCTCCCACGTTTCCAGCCAGTTTCAACCTGGATTGGACCCATGATTTTCCGTAATTTTATTCTTTCTAGTATCTCCAGCTTTTCCAACTTGTAATTAATTGAGAGGCATTCGATGACATTCAGGCACTCTGTGTTTACCACAGCATTCCAGTCCTTTATTTTGGCATTCCAAGAGCTGCACTTTTTGTTGTAAATGTTTTAGTTAATCCTTAAGCTCTCCCCCACAGCCGGCCGAAGTGACCGAGTGGTTCTAGGCGCTACAGTCTGGAACCGCGCGACCTCTACGGTCGCAGGTTCGAATCCTGCCTCGGGCATGGATGTGTGTTATGTCATTAGGTTGGTTAGGTTTAAGTAGTTCTAAGTTCTAGGGGACTGATGACCTCAGATGTTAAGTCCCGTAATGCTCAGAGCCATTTGAACCATCTTCCCCACAGCAGCTTTCTCTAGTCCGTTGTCTTGTATGGCTTCACCGAGGTATTTGAATTTTTTCACCCTCTCAATCCATCCCATTTTTGTTTCAAGGAATTCTGGTCCATGTTTGTCACTTGTCATGAATTTGGTGTTCTCTTTCGAGATGCTGTCTTGCCAGCGATCCTTTCTGGTAGGTTGATCTGTACGGCCGCGTCTTCTAAGTTTCCTGAAAGTATTGCAAAATCTTCAGCGAAAGCCAAACAATTGACTTTAATTCCTTCCGATTTTCTTCCTAGACAGATTGGGCTCACACCTTGATTTTCAAGTTCGGAATTCCAAATTCTCACTTTCTTCTCCAGGAGGCATTCTGATAATCCACCGCCCTGTCACACACCTGTCTTGATTTCAAATGGTTGGGACAATTCTCCCATGAACTTCACTTTGGAAGTTGTGCCTGTTAAGATTTCTCTGATAATGTTTGCCAGCTTGTTTTTGACTCCAAATTCTCTGATGATGCTATCTAGGATCCCTATCCACTTTTTTGAAGTCAACGAAAGAAACCACTATATTTTTGCATTCTGTGTCGGATTATTGATTTCAAATTGAAAATTTGTTCGGCACAGGAGTGGTCTTTCCGGAACCCACCCTGGTATTCTCCAAGTTGTTTATCTAGGAATCCTTCAGTTCTATTCAGCAGTATCTTTTTTAATACATTGTTATTTCAGATAACGGAGTTGAGTTGTTTTAATGCTGTCTTCCCTTTAACTGTCGTGTTACTTCTCTCTACAATGCGTCCGCTACTGGATGACAGCAGTATCTGAAACGGTCACATTCTTTGCTTTTTATCAGTTCGACGTCAACTGCTAAATATTCCTTTCTCTGCAAGTTAACGTCAAATGGTTCAAATGGCTCTGAGCACTATGGGACTAAACTTCTGAGGTCGTCACTCCCCTAGAACTTAGATCTACTTAAACCTAACTAACCTAAGGACATCACATACATCCATGCCCGAGGCAGGATTCGAACCTGCGACCGTAGCGGTCGCGCGGTTCCAGACTGTAGCGCCTAGAACCGCTCGGCCACCCCGACCGGCTGCAAGTTAACTGTCAGTCCCCATACATCCTATTTTCGCTTCAACTTTCGCAGCATAACCGTTTGATAGTCACCGAAGACAAAAGTATAAGAAGTTTTATTACCAGTACCTTTCGAAATTTCATTACCATTTCTGCTGATATCAGAGGGATTTCAAGGTCTAGCGAGAGAGGACTGTGGGAAGTCTGCAAGTAGGACAGGGGAAAACCCCCTAGTTAAATGAAAGGACTGGCTTGCGATAGTCCATCTCTTGAAGAGGGGGCGGACGAAAATATGGGAACACTGCGTGGAATGCGTGCCTGAACATAAATGCGGATGCTAGAGAAGCCTCCAAGTTGCGTTGTTATGTTTGACCAGGAAGTGTACCTGTGCAGAGTCCTCAGTCATAGTCAAAACAGTGTGGGTGCGTTATGTCGGAACTAAGTGAATTCGAACGTGGGCAAACTGCTAGCGCTCGTAAGATGGGTGCTTCCGTAACCGAGGAAGCCGAAATGCTTGGTGTTTCAAGAGGCACCGTATCGAAGATTTATACCGCATACAGGGAAAGGGGAAATCGTAACGTCACAACGCGGACTAAGGTGTGTGCAGAGAGATGATGACAGACCGTTAATGAATAGGATTGTGACGAAAAATAAAGCCGGCTGGGGTAGCCGAACGGTTCTAGGCGCTTCAGTCTGGAACCGCGCGACCGCTACGGTCGCAGGTTCGAATCCTGCCTCGGGCATGGATGTGTGTGATGCCCTTAGGTTAGTTAGGTTTAAGTAGTTCTAAGTTCTAGGGAACTGATGACCTCAGAAATTAAGTCCCATAGTGCTTAGAGCCATTTGAACGAAAAATAAGAGGAAGACAACTGCGGCAGTCGCTACTGAACTGAATGTCGCACTAGTGAACCACTTGAGCGCCAGAACAACACAAAGGGAGCTCCATAAGCAGGGAACTACAGGATGACCTGGAATTCCAAAACTGCTCATCGTTGGTGCCAATGTATGTAACAGGAAAACTTGTTTCCGAAGCCATAAAACGTGGATTATGGTCGGATGACCGATTTTACGTCCCAAGAGGGAAACATGGGGGCGGTTCGGTGACGATTTGGGCAGTCGCGACACTTTAACCTAAGGGCCCCACAAACACTCTCCAAGGTCGCATTACTGCCAAGCAGTTTAGCTGATCAGGTCCCTCCTACAATACCATGTTTGCTCCCCAATGGTGAATCCGTCTTCCAATACGACGGGGGTCGCTGTTCACATGGTTCGCATTATCCAGCACTGGTTTCTCGAACGCGAGGATGAATTGTTGGATCTCCCGTGGCCACCAAAGTCCCCAGATCTCAGTATTATTGTGCCCTTTTCGTCTGTTTTGGAGAGAATGGTGCATGATCGCCATTCACTTCCATATTCGTTGTCTCAGCTTGCCACTGTTCTGCGCGAAGAATGTTATAAGAATAAATTTCCTTTGCTTTATGTCTATGCTCACAAACTTTTTCGTCATCAGACTACCGGTTCCGGTCAATAATGACCATCTTCAGATCTGTTTTATAAAATCATGTCCTAATGTACTGAAGCCCTAGTGGCATCGTCAAATGGTGGTCATTATAGACCGAAACCATAGACGTAAAGCAAAGGAAATTTATTCTATATTCAGGTCAAAATTTTATTCCCGACCGTTTAGCAGCTTGTGTAATTATATAAGATTCCACGGGGTCATCTTCTGGTCGTGGTCGACTGCTGGTGGTGTCACTCCTGTCTGTGATAGTTTCCTGCCGTTATGTAGACAGGAGTGACACCACCAGCAGTCGACCAATGGTGTAAACGACCAGAAGATGATCCCTAAGTCGGGTTGAAACTGGTTGGCGGTATTATAGCAATAATAAATGCGATTAAGGCTGTTCTTGATTTATTGATTAATCATACTAATCGCTGCTTCTCTCCACAACCATGTTGTCCAAAAATCTGTATAAGATTCCCTTGAAAACCATACAAGAGCCGTGTTACCTGTTATGAAACGACTCGAAGTTATTTTGAATGCCAACAGTTTTCGTACGCCATATTATGCCACGGAAATGTGTTCAATATTTTGTAATTTTGTATTTCCATAATTGTGTCCACCCATATACTAAATGTGGCTGGAAGCGGAGGAGTATAAGAGCTGTCCCAAAGCTGCAGAGTCAAAATTACTCAGGCGATAGAGCTCTCAAAACCCAGTATTTTGTGACAGGGTACTAACTGTCGGAAACGAATGTTTGACGCGGTAGGAGGTCTTCAACGAGCTATTCGTGGAAGTCACGTGTTGGTAAACTTCAGGTGTTACCCAGTACAAAATGATTATTTCGTAGACGACTCGGGGAAATAATTCAAGCGCATTTATCCTGTATTATGGCATTTACGCGTAATATTTTCGTTGCGTTATTGTACTGAAAACACTGCGCTTCTCAACATTAGTAAAACAACTAAACATAGAGTGAGCCTGGTATAGGTCTTCATATCCTTTTTAGTTACTTGAGCCGTGGCTGGCTCATGCTATGTGCTGGATTAAACCTTCGTTGAATGGTTCAAATGGCTCTGAGCACTATGCGACTTAACTTCTGAGGTCATCAGTCGCCTAGAACTTAGAACTAATTAAACCTAACTAACCTAAGGACATCACACACATCCATGCCCGAGGCAGGATTCGAACCTGCGACCGTAGCGGTCACGCAGTTCCAGACTGAAGCGCCTTTAACCGCACGGCCACACCAGCCGGCACCTTCGTTGAGATTTTGTGTTTAGTCTCCCGCGGTTATCGCGATTATGCTTTATCCTTTTCTTCCGCGGGTGGCAGCAGCAGCGGTGTGTATCCATATTCGCATCTTGGACTATCTTTGACCTGGATAAGCAGTATGTGACGAGTCGGTTGGCGTGGAGCAGCGAGAAGTTCTCTACGGGACGTTGTTTGGCCGGGCCTGCTGGCGGCCTCTGAGGTGTCGGAGAGTGTGGTGCTGTTCCCATTGCTACGAGGTCCGTGGCTCACCGACCCTGGACACGAAAGTTGAGTTTTGATTTAATCTACCAGCAAGTCAAGACTGTTCACAGCGTGTCGTTTGGAGTTCGTTGTCGGCTGTTGCGATATTCCCGCGAGCAACAACGTGTGTTTTCAAGTTGGCAAGTTTTAGCCAATTTCCGGTGGAGTTCCACTGTTTTTAGTTATTTGAATTGAAGTGCACCAGCGGAATCTTCTGTCTTGTGGTCAATAACGTTCCGGTTACCTGCCATGGCCGTTGACGTAAATTTCAGGAAGTACAGTTTCCTAATCGTGTTGTTGCTGTCCAGGACGGTGTGTACTTTGACAGGTCCGTGTATGATTGGTTGTGGGTGCCAGTATCTTCTACGTTGTTCCGTTGAACTCCCTGTTGTGCCCTGGTCGTGTGAAGTGGAAGTTATCTTGTCGGTGGGTCCGTTGACTGACTGTCGGTCGGTTTGGTTCTCGTCGGGTCGTGAATGGTTGGCCCGACTGCCTGTCTCACATAAGCGAGCGTTAGTGTTTGAATTCCAGGCCGACCTTCGAACATCTGAGCGGCCTTGGGTGTACTGCCTTTTTTTTATTTGTTCTTGTTGTTTGTACTTGTATGGCTTCTAGCCGATTTTTTTTTAAGTAAGGTTGTTTTGCCCTTAAAGCATAAGATTCTTTCGGCCTTCAGCCTAATTTAAAGAACTGTTTCATGTAAGACCTTTGGCATTTTAAAGGTTTTGAGGTTGTTGAATTTTAAGTGTTGGGTCTTCAGCCGATTTTGGGTTTGAGTTGATTCGCTCTTAAGGCCTTCAGCCTAAATTAAAGAACTGTTTCACGTAAGGCCTTTCGTATTTTATTTTTTTTATTTTTTATTATTTTTTGGAGTTCTAAGTGTTAGGCCTTCAACCGATTTCAATTTAACTGGTTTTCTCTTGAAGTGTCTGATTCTTTGGGCCTTCAGCCTAACTAAGGAACTGTTTTAAGATAAGGCTTTGCCTTTTAAATGTCTGTTTTGCTTGAGTTTTGCCTAATTAAGAACTGTTTTATGTAAGGCCTTGTCTTTTTTAAAAAAAAAAATTAATATTGTTTAGCCTTAAGTGTTGGGCTTTCAGCCGATTTTGAATTCAAATTGTTTGATCTGATCATCTCAGATTCTTTGGGCCTTCAGCCTAAATAAAGAAGTGTTGTACGATAAGGTTTGCCTTTTAAATTTCTGATTATGCTTTCGTTTTAAGTTATTAGCCTTCCGCCGTTTCTAATTAAAGTGGCTTTCAGCCGGTAATCAAGTCCCAAAAAAATGTTTTTGGGATCTTGTAATGTTTGGTCAAATAATAAAGTTTTATCTTAGAGTGTAACTGACAGCCGCTTATTTTGGTCCCTTTCCACAATTTAAACTACCTGTCCGGTCCTGCGGGTTATGGTTCAAAATGGCTCTGAGCACTATGGGACTCAACTGCTGAGGTTATTAGTCCCCTAGAACTTAGAACTAGTTAAACCTAACTAACCTAAGGACATCACACACATCCATGCCCGAGGCAGGATTCGAACCTGCGACCGTAGCGGTCTCGCGGTTCCAGACTGCAGCGCCAGAACCGCGCGGCCACTTCGGCCGGCTAAGTGCGGGTTAAGCAGAGCGTCTCCTTACTTTGTTTTAGACACATTAACTACTTGAAAATGACATAAAAGTCGAAATTTCCACTGTGGAAATTATATTAAAGAATACAGTCGATGGTGAGCACGACGTCATTTAAAAAAGTTGTTAGATGATTAGCACCTATCTGTACGTTTGAGTCCATAATACTGTTCACAATGGTGAGTGCCTGCGGTATCGGCTATAGGCTGTACCGCAGAGCTCAGCTGCGTCCGGCACTGCAGCCGCTGTCTAGCGCAGGCGCAGTGAAAACAACCAACCGGTCATGCCAGACCTGTCCAGTTAGCCCAGTTATACGAGTACATACAACGTTCAATGGGACCATGTGAGGCAAAGTTTCAAGGCCGTGTGCCAAGGAAACCTTTCAATTCAGATTCGAATACTTGTAGTCCATCACTCTTTTTTTTTTAATTTTTTAGACGTCTACTGAAAATTAAATCCGCTGAACAGTGCACACCTTTCTGTACAATACTTACCGAAGTATTGTCCAGATGCATATCGTATTTCCGGCTAGTATTCTTCTGAATGAGTCAATACTGCCAACAACAAGTCCCATGACAGACTATATGTAGAAGGAGGGGGAGATAGCGAACAGACACCTTAGGTCAGCCTGACCGCCCTTCTCTCGAGTGAGAATGTTGCTGGAGAGAGCACAGAGTTTCCCCGAAATCTGACAACACACAGGTAATAGAGTGAATGTAAGCAAAGTGAACAAGCAATTGCGTTTCTGTGCCAGAGACAGTCGAGACCATTCTTACATTTATTTTTGGCCAAGATATTGATTAAAATCCACTACCATCACATCTGAAGCTGTTACATTTACGTATGGTTTTGGGCCTATGCCCTACTTCTAGAGATTACACGTTCAGTTTTATATTTACAAATTCGTTGCTGGAATTCACTGTTAGCATAAAGATGGAGTATCCAAATAGTAACTGCGCGTTTCTTAACAAAGTAATCATTCATTAATATTTCTGTTCCGGAATATGGTGGTTCAAATGATTACTTTGGTGACAAATGTGGAAATGCGATTTGGATACGCCAAGAGTATACTGACCAGCAAACTCCAACAATAAATTTGGAAACATAAAATTTAAAGTGTAACCACTTGGAGAAGGGCATAGACCCGAAACCAGTTCTGAGTTAAATAAGTCAGCTTCAGTTACGACTTGAAGTGGATCTCATTCAACATTACCCTTTAAAGGAACGGTCAAGGAGTTCCATTGCCTCTCAAAAATAGTGAAGCAATCACAAGCAGATCAGAAAACGAAATGAAGCTTCACGGGTTGAGAATGTATGTGATATTACTTCAGTGTTCCCATAGTCGAGTCAAACTTACGAAGAGGTCAGCAGTACGAACCCACTTTACCACTATGATGCTGCACAGCTTCTGTCGTGGATGCACGAACTGATCCGGTTAGGAGGGTTTTAGGGTAAGAAATTTTCTAGATATTTTGCAGCCAAATTTTGGAAACAATTTGATTGAGTGGAAGAGAAATGTGGTATTAATTTTGAACGTCAATGAACAATCCAGAATAATCGTTCGGAAATAACGTTCTAATTATTATGTAAGATGATTTGTTAGGGGACAAGTCCTGTTTCGTGTATTTTATTATTTGTGTGAGGTGTTCTGTCTGGTCTCCGTGCCGTTAGTAGAGTGTCGAAGACGTACTTGAATCTTGACGGGAAAAGTAGTCAAAGGTCGCAAAGAGTCTTCTGCGCCTGCTCCGCTGTCACGGAATACCAATGACCAGAATTTTTTCAATAATGAATATATGTATGTATCGAAAAAACGGTTGTTACTCTTTACCGAGAAGGTTTCCTGTACCTAGATCCTCATCGTCTAATATGTGTCGTTTTTAAAGGCGCAATAAAAGCCTTAACAGAGCAGTTACCATGTCCTGATTTTTAGTAAACATTAAGTTAGTCTACAGATAAGAAGAGTATTGCACAAGTGTGGGCTTTGCAGACCACTCTGAGCTCAAGACCACAATGAGATGATTTAAAATATGAACGAACCCTTGCAAAAGGTGTAATAAACTAGCTGGACCCTCTGCTGAGGCAAGGTGGTCCGCAACCCTGTGACATTTTGGATTCACGCACTGTCCAAGACAGATCTCGGCATCTTACTGGAAACGGGGATAGCTCAATATTATGGTGATACACTGTGTGATCAAAAGTATTCAGGCGCTCCAAAAAACCATACTTTTTGATAAGAGGATTGTGCTGCCACCTGCTGCAAGGTACTCCATATCAGCGACCTCAGTAGCCGTTAGACATCATGAGGGAGCAGAATGGAGTGCTCTGCGGAACTTACTGACTTCAAACGTGGTCAGGTGATTGGGTGTCACTTGCGTAATACGTCTCTACGCGAGATTTCCACATTCCTAAACATCGCTAGGTCCACTGTTTCCGATGTGATGATGAAATGGAAACATGAAGGGACACGTAGAGCACTAAAGTGTACAGGCCGACCTCGTCTGTTGACCGCCGACAGTAGAATAGGGCCGTGATGAGTAATAGGCAGACATCTGTCCAGACGAATACACAGGAATTCCAAACTGCATCACGATCTACTACAAGTACTATGACAGTTAGGCGAGAGGACTGAAAACTTGGATTTCACGGTCGATCGGCTGCTCATAAGCCACACATCACGCCGGTAAATTCCAAACGACGCCTCGCTTGGTGTAAGGAGCGGAAACATTGTACGATTTAACAGTGGAAAAACGTTTTGTGGAGTGACGAATCACGCTACACAGTGCAGCGATCCGATGGCATGGTGTGGGTATGGCGAATGCCCGGTGAACGTCATCAGCCAGCGTGCGTAATGCCAACACTAAAATTGCTCTTCTTATGTGTAGACTAACTTAATTTTTACTAAAAATCAGGACTTGACAACTGATGTTTTAAGGCTTTTATTGCGCCTTTAAAAACAACACATATTTTAGATAATTATCTATTACAAAAAACCTTCTCGGTAAAGAATAACAATGGTGTTATAGTGTGGTCGTGTTTTTCATGGAAGGGCTTGCACCCCTTGTTGTTTGGCGTGACACTATTAGAGCACAGGTTTACATTGATGTTTTAAGCACATTCTCGCTTTTCACTGTTGAAAAGCAATTCGGGAATGGCGATTGCATCTTTCAACACGTTTGAGCACCTGTTCATAATGCGCGGCATGTGGTGGAGTGGTTACACGACAATAACATGCCTGTAATGGACTGGCCTGCACAGAATCATGATCTGAATCCAATAGAACACCTTTGGGATGTTTTGGAACGCCGACTTCGTGCTAGGCTTCACCGACCGACATCGATACCTCTCCTCAGTATAGCACTGCGTGAAGAATGGGCTGCCATTCCCCAAGAAATCTTCCAGCCCCTGATTGAACGTATGCCTGCGAAGGGGGAAGCTGTCATCAAGGCTGTGGGCCAACACCATATTGAATTCCAGCGTTACGGTATTAACGTTTTTCCTCGAAATTCGTGTACTCTTAGAACTGCGTTTTCTTGCATGCATTTTATAGTTCTCATCATGTAGATATGTACCAGGGTGAAGAACGTTCGATTTGCTAAATCCTGGTATCTTTAATCGATTTTTGAATTCAAGACCGTTGGGAGGGCGCCACGAACTTGTAAGTCATTTTCAGCCGGGTGTCTGGATACTTTTGATCACATACTGTAGTTCATAGAGGCACATACCACATTTTGACGAG
This sequence comes from Schistocerca americana, assembly GCF_021461395.2. Lineage (NCBI taxonomy): Eukaryota > Metazoa > Arthropoda > Insecta > Orthoptera > Acrididae > Schistocerca > Schistocerca americana. Next base: position 156,618,626 of record NC_060128.1, on the reverse strand, counting down.
CATTATCTTGATGAAAAGTAACACCATGATGCTGTTGCGTTAGAGGTAACACATAGGGACGCAGGATGTCCATAACCTACTGCTATGCCATCATAGTTCGCTCGTTCACTACCACCCGTCACCTGGAGTCGTACCCGATGGCTTCCCGCACCATAACACTGGAAATAACTCCTCCATGGTTCTGCAAAACACTGCAAGAATTGGACCTCTCCCGTCGCCACCGTACCGACGATGGTCTTCCGGAGTCATTCAGAACCGAGATCCATCGCTGAACATAGTGTGACGCCCTTCCTCAGCAGTACATGCTTCCCGGCCACAGCGCCAGCCCTATGTGTTGTGGTGTTAACGGCACCCTACGCATAGAACGGTAATTAGCTAGTCCGTCTGCTGCCGGCCGGGGAGGCCGAGCAGTTCTAGGCGCTACAGTCTGGAACCGCGCGACCACTACAGTCGCAAGTTCGAATCCTGCCTCGGGCATGGGTGTGTGTGATGTACTTAGGTTAGTTAGGTTTAAGTAGTTCTAAGTTCTAGCGGACTGGTGACCTCAGAAGTTAAGTCCCATAGTGCTCAGAACCATTTGAACCTTTTTTTGAAATGTCGCGTATCTTTTTATAAAAAAGCCTATTGGAAACTAAGCAGTAACGCTGGCTGCTAAGAAGAACTTCAACCTTGGGTGCGCTCAATTGCATTACGGACAGGCCACGCATTATTTTATAATCAATAATTTAGTCTTTTTGGAGCCAAGAAGACAGTAATTAAGATCCACAGCACTAAATATTTTATTCTTGATGAAAAAGTCAGTTTCAGTTTTCATATTCAAAAGAAACGCCAAAGGACAACTAGGAAGGAAAGAGGACCCGGTAAGGCTAGGGAACACACAATCAATTTTGCAGCGCAAAGTTTCGAGGCGACCTGTCTGTTTGTTCTTTTTGGTCTTATCAGGAATACTTCATAATTTATCTAGTGGCAAAGGGAGTGCCATTAGAACCTATTACAGAAAGTTGCAGTTCTCATGATTTTCATACCCGCTGATGTTTTGTACTTGTTACGACGTTAGACTGACATTCGACCATGTTTTCTGTGTGCTTCATTTTGTTTTGTAAGGCAGTGTACGTTAGTCGGTGATATACCCAAACACTCCAAGAGGGATGTATTAATTCAAATTCAGCATCTACGTCTACGTGGATACTCTGCTAATCATATTTGAGCACCTGGCAGAGGGTCCATTGAACAACTTTCACAATAACTCTCTCTTAATCCAATCTCGCACAGCTATCGGAAAAAACGAACGCCTACATCTTTCCCTGCGAGCTCTGATTTCCCAGATTTTATTATGATGAGCGTTTCTCCCTATGTAGGTCGTCGTCAACAAAATATTTTCGCATTCAGAGGAGAATGTTGGTCATCGGAATTTAGCGAGGAGATCCCGTCGCAACGGAAACCGCCTTTGTTTTAATGATGTCCAGCCCAAATCCTGTATCATTTCTGTGACACTCTCTCCCATATTTCGCGATAATACGAAACGTGCTGTCCTTCTTTGAACTTTCTCGATGTACTCCGTCAGTCCTGTCAGGTAAGGATCCCACACCGCGCAGCAGTATTCGAAACGAGGATGGACAAGCGTAGTGTACGCAGTCTTTTTAGCAAATGTGTTACATTTTCTAAGTGTCCTGCCAATAAAACGCAGTCTTTGGTTAGCCTTCCGCACAACATTTTCTATGTGTTTCTTCCGATTTACATTGCTCGTAACTGTAATTCCTAGGTATTTATTTGACTTTACGGCCTTCAGTTTTGAGTGATTTATCGTGTAATTCAAGTTTAACAGATTCCTTTTAGCACTCATGTGGATGACCTCACACCTACCGTTATTTAGGGCCAATTGCCAATTTTTGCACGATGCAGATATCTTTTCTAAACTGTTTTGCAATTTGATCTTCTGATGACTTTACTACTTAATTCCAAAGAAGGCATGTGCTACAGGTATAATGGTACGAAACCACCCGTTTAGTACGTAATGGCAGGAAAGTACTGACAGGAATTATTCACATAAGACTGAGAGAACTTCTAGAGTCCGTCCTCGGAGAAGATCAGTTTGGATTCCCAAGAAATGTAGGAACACAAGATGCATTACTGGCCCTACGACTTTTCTTAGTAGATGGGTTGAAGAAAGGCATTTATATCATTAATGAAGTCTTCTCGGGTCACCAATCGCGTGTTGGTGGCGTCGTCTTGTCGCAACGTTTCGATGAGTTTCGTGCCCATCATCTTCTAGCGTTCACTTCTCTTGAAGAAGGTGGGTGCGAAACTCACCGAAACGTTGCGACAAGACGACGCCACCGACACCCGAGAAGATTTCATCATTGGAATACGCCAAGGGAGCCTACAATCACATACGCTAACATCATTATTTTGCGGATTTAGAGAAAGCTTTTTACAATAGTGGCTGGAAGGTAAGTTTTGAGAGTAGCAGGGACAAAATTCAGAAAGCGGAAAATTATTCAAAACTGTATGGAAACCACATTACAGTTATATGAAAGGAACGAAATGGAGTGAGACAGGGTTGTAGGATAGCTCCGATGTAATGCACTCTGTATATTGAGCAAGAAGTAAAGGAAAACAAGGAGAAATTTGGAACAAGAATCAGAGGTCAAGGAAAAGAAATAAAAACTCTGAGGATCTGCTGACATTGTAATTCTGTGAGAGGCGGTTAAGGATTTGGGTGAGCAGTTGAACGGAATGGATGGTATCTTGAAAATAGGTTATAGGATGAACATCGAAAAAGTAATACAAGGGTAACGGAATCACCTCAGGTGACGCTGAGAGACTTAGATCATGAAATGAGACACTAAAAGTCATGCTATTTGGAAGAGGAAATAATTAATTATGTTAGAAGTAAAGAGGATATAAAATTCAGTCTGGCTACAGCAAGGAAATCATTTCCGAAAGACAGGAATTTGTTAAGATCTAATATAAATTTAAATATTAGGAAGACTTTCCTTACCGTATTTTAGTGGAAAAAATTTTGGAAATTTTTGGTAAGTTCCTATGGGACCAAACTGGTGAGGTCATCGGTCCCTAGGCTTACACACTACTTAAACTAACTTACGCTAAGGATAACACACACACTCATGCCCGAGGGAGGACCCGAACCGTGGCTAGGCTCCTAATACCACGCGGCTATTTGTGTGGAGAGTAGCCTTGTACGAGAGAGAGAGAGAGAGACGTGAACGATAAGGAGGTCACACAAGAAGAGAATAAAAGCTTTCGAAATGTGGTGGTACAGAAGAATGCTGAAGCTTAGATCATTAGGACGAGTAATTAATGAATAAGTGATGAGTAACTGACAACCTCAGCTGCCGACAGGTGTTGTTGATATACCTCGATGTGGAGAGCTGAAAATGTATGCCCCGACCGGGACTCGAACCCGGGATCTCCTGCTTACATGGCAGACGCTCTGTCCATCTGAGTGGGTGGGCAAATGTCTATAAGTACAATACATAAGTAGAATTGTGGACAGTTGGGAGTGTGAGTCTCACGGGAGGCGTGCAAGGGATAAGTCCCTGCAGTCGCGCTATTCATCTGTGTCCTCGGTTGCTCAGATGGATAGAGCGTCTGCCATGTAAGCAGGAGATCCCGGGTTCGAGTCCCGGTTGGGGCACTCATTTTCAGCTGTCCACATCGAGGTATATCAACAACACCTGTCGGCAGTTGAGGTTGTCAGTTAGTCATCATTTATTCCAGGGAAAAGCTGCACGGTCATCAACAGTAACTGTTCTTTCGAGAACAAGTTACTGTCTTCGTATATATAATGAATAAGTATTGAACAGAATTGGGGAGAAAAACAATATATGTAACAACTTGGGTAAAAGAAGATATCACTTGATGAGCGACAGCCTGAGGAATCAAGTAACAGTTAATCAGGGGGAAGGGAGGTGTGGAGGGCAAAAATTGCAGAGGGAAACATAGACATGGAGCAGGTTCTAACGTATGTGGGTTGCAGCAGTTATTCAGAAATGAATAGCGATGCACAGAATAGTCTAGCGTAGAGAGCTGTATCAAATCAGTCTTCAGACTGGACAACAATAACAACATTCGAATGTGTTCTGATAGATGCACACAGCCATTGCAAATGAACATTCAGCCAGTATCCCACTGTAGTGAGTGAACGCTCCGCCACTCTTGGCAGTGCGAGATAATCGAAGCGCCCTCGCAGTCACAATAGAACTAATCGCACGCTTGTGCGAGGCGTCTTCTGGGTCACTGAGCTTGCTGCAGCCACTCCAGTGAGTAACTTCCCACTCGCTCTCACAGCATAGCTTCTATCTCTCTGCTGTTTGAACCATGATCCCAAAACAACAGTGACACACGCAAAAACATTATACCTATACCATACCATGTCATGCTCAAACAATTGCGGAATTTTTTATTTTTTGAAAAGAATATAATTTATTCGTCTACGTCAATGTTCCCTATTCAAAATTATCCCAATTAAACATCACACACTTAACTTAGCGCTTTTTTCAATTTCCAATCGCTTCCGGAAATCTGTGGGATAGCTTTTGTCTCTCTCATCAATGCGTTATAAAAATCATGTACGACTGTGACCCGTCTGTGCTTTGTTTTCTTTATTTTTAGAAACAGGTAATAGTAGCATCGGGCATTTCTGGTGAATATGGTGGCTAGAGGATCATTACATTACTGCTTCTGGCCAAAAGAGTGACACGGTGAATTATCGTCGCAAAAAAATTCGTGCATTGTTGCGCCACAACTCCGACCGGGCGTTTTTCTCGAACTGCCTCACGCAAACAGCGTTTACCTTGTAAGTAGCAGTACTTGCTGACCGTTCGGCCGTGTGGCAAAAACTCGTAGCGCACTATGCCGAAAAACGAATATGTTGTTATTGTTGTTGTGGTCTTCAGTCCTGAGACTGGTTTGATGCAGCTCTCCATGCTCCTCTTCCTGTGCAAGCTTCATCATCTCCCAGTACCTACTGCAACCTACATCCTTCTGAATCTGTTTAATGTATTCATCTCTTGGTCTCCCTATACGATTTTTACCCTCCACGCTGCCCTCCAATACTAAATTGGTGATTCCTTGATGCCTCAGAACATGTCCTACCAACCGATCCCTTCTTCTGGTGAAGTTGTGCCACAAACTCCTCTTCTCCCCTCTTCATTAGTTATGTGATCTACCCATCTTATCTTCATCTTTCTTCTGTAGCACCACATTTCGAAAGCTTCTATTCTCTTCTTGTCCAAACTATTTATCGTCCACGTTTCACTTCCATACATGACTACAATCCATACAAATACTTTCAGAAACGACTTCCTGACACTTAAATCAATACTCGATGTTAACAAATTTCTCTTCTTCAGAAACGCTTTCCTTGCCATTGCCAGTCTACGTTTTATATCCTCTCTACTTCGACCATCATCAGTTATTTTGCTTCCCAAATAGCAAAACTCATTTACTACTTTAAGCGTCTCATGTCCTAATGTAATTCCCGCGGCATCACCAGATTTAATTAGACTACATTCCATTATCCTCGTTTTGCTTTTATTGATGTTCATCTTATACCCTCCTTTCAAGACACTTTCCATTCCGTTCAACTGCTCTTCCAAGTCCTTTGCTGTCTCTGACAGAATTACAATGTCATCGGCCAACCTCAAAGTTTTTATTTCTTCTCCATGGATTTTAATTCCAACTCCGAATTTTTCTTTTGTTTCCTTTACTGGTTGCTCAATATACAGATTGAATAACATCGGGGACAGGCTACAACCCTGTCTCACTCCCTTCCCAAACACTGCTTCCCTCTCGTGTCCCTCGACTCTTATAACTGCCATCTGGTTTCTGTACAAATTGTAAATAGCCTTTCGTTCCCTGTATTTTACCCCTGCCAATTTCACAATTTTAAAGAGAGTATCCCAGTCAACGTTGTCAAAAGCTTTCTCTATACAAATGCTACAAATGTAGGTTTGCCTTTCCATAATCTAGCTTCTAAGATAAGTCGCAGGGTCAGTATTGCCTCACGTGTTCCAATATCACTACGGAATCCAAACTGATCTTCCCCGATGTCGGCTTCTACCAGTTTTTCCATTCGTCTGTAAAGAATTCGCGTTAGTATTTTGCAGCTGTGACTTATTAAATTGATAGTTCCGTAATTTTCACATCTCTCAACACCTGCTTTCTTTGGGATTGGAATTATTATATTCTGCTTGAAGTCTGAGGGTATTTCGCCTGTCTCATACATCTTGCTCACCAGATGATAGAGTTTTGTCAGGACTGGCTCTCCCAAGGCCGTCAGTAGTTCTAATGGAATGTTGTCTACTCCTGGGGCCTTGTATCGACTCAGGTGAAAGATGTCATAGCAGTAACGTAAAGTTCGTTAGAAGTATTTGTGGCTGGCTGCGTTCTCTGTCAACGACCTTCAATTGAATAACATGCCCGGTGTTCATAAGATCCAGCGCAGATATATTCTGCGTGGCTCGTCTTAGATAATTCATCGGGACTGGAGAACTGGAGAACACGACGGCGGCCTCCAGGCGGCGGCAACCTGTCCGGTGGCGACGTCTCCGGCAGTAGCGTCGTGAGGGCGGGCGGCTGCGTGGGTGTGCTCGGTCGCCGGGTGACCTCAAGGTCGGGCGAGCGGCTCTGCTGGCTGTGTGACTTACGGCCCGTCACCGCGGCGGGTGGGGCTGTCCCCAGAGTTACGGCCTATTGGCGTCTGCTTGGGGTAGGGAGGGAGAGGGGGAGGGGGAGGGAGAGCCTCTGCGCGGTGCTGCCTACAGCCTGACTCAACTTCACAGCCCAGTGCAGGTGGGGGAAACAGCGCGGCTGTGACATGGACTCATTCCTCCTGTCTGCGTGCGGGCAAATTTAGACATGTCCGCGGCATTTTCTTGCCAGTCGTTATAAACTACTCACTTCCTGACTTTGTACTTGATTGATATTCCGGCCTGAATATTCTCCAGTTTCTCAACTTTCGCACTCGTCATTATGTGAGATTAATCCTCGATAAAGTAACATCATTCTTACCTCATTCTCTAATGTCAGCTTTCGGAATAATGAGAACAAGCCTTTCTCTGCTGTGGTCCAAGCTGCATTCTCTGGGAAGGGGGATCGATACGAGAAGTCCAGTCTAGCAATCATCCATCTACATCTACATCCACTGTGCAGTGTCTATTCAGTTATGGTTCGCAGGAAGAAAAGCTCTCGATATGCCCCCGAACTTATTGTCCTCCACTGAGGAATGGGGACGCAAAGGGAGACTCGGAGAGAAAGAGGTGAAAGACCAAGGAAGAGTGTGGGATAACAAAGAATAACGTTGCAATACAAGGGATAATGTGAGATTATGGAGGAGAATGTGGGAGATTAATGTAGAACGAGGAACAATGTGGGAGACTAGCGGAGACTGAAAATGCAGAAAAAAAGTACCATGTGAGAAAATGACAGAGCATGTAAGAATGAGAGAGGACATGAAAGGAAGGAGCAGACCAAGGCACAGAGAGGGAAAAGATGAGAATGGGGGAGGAATTGGATGATAGAAAGTGGGACAACGAAGCAGGCCATGGAAGAACTAAGTACACTATGGAGGAATGGAAGGGAAATTGGGAATACAAGGCAGACTGTGGAAGAACGAAAGAGAATGCAGAAGAACTTTGGAAAACAAGGTAAAACATGTAAACCTGAGAGAGAATGTGGGGGAATGAACAATAACGTGGAAGTTAAAGGGATAATGTGGGACAAAAACGGAGTTCAATGGAGACAGTAAATGTGGGGAAAAAAGTAGCATTTAAGAAAATGAGGTGGAACATGGGAGAACTTTGCAGAAGAAGGGAGGACGGTTGATGAAGACGGAGATCAAAGGAGAAACGGGGGAGAAGAGGAGAATATTGGTAAAAGAGCGTGAAACTGAGAGAATAAAGCAGAACATAGGAGGACAAGGTCTAGCTTCAGACTAGATGGAATGACCTAGAATGTGGAAGAAGGAGGGAGAATGTCAGAGAATGAAACAAAAAGTGACAAACCGAGAGAAGAAGAGGGAAACTGAGGGAGAATGAGTGAGAACGAAATAAAATGTAGAAAATCAATTGACAATATGTGAGAATATGTAAAGCCATTGAAGAAAGAGGATGAACATGGGAGAACGGGGAACGAGGAACTAAACAGGCTCGCGGAATTCGACTTTCCCTTCTAACTCTCTCGCCATTAATAAGAGTGTTGTGAGCTACGTTCACTACTATACGCACAGCGTAATGCAGTTAGTACCCACATTCACAAACTGGACAAAAGTATGGAAACACTGCCAGAAATAAATGCTATACCGCATACAGATAAAGTGGAAAAACCTCATCCGATAAGTCACAGCTCGGACGAAAATGTCTGAGTGATCATGACGGACGGTCATTGAAGAGGATTATGACAAAAAATAAGAAGACGACAGCTGCAAAAGTCAATACAGAGAACTGCAGGGCGAGCTAGAATTCCAAAACCGCTGTTCTATAATGTAAATTCCCTTAACAGGAAAATGTGGTGCTGAAACCATAAACCTGGACTGCGGAGCAATGGAAGTCTGTCATTTAGTCCGGTAAGACGCTGAAACGTCCCTTTAGAAAAATTTATGAGTGATTGTGCTTGTAAACCCCTTACGTTATTTGATTTTCAAACAGCTGAGCAAAACTGAACGTACTCAGACATTTCGCTCTTTACTTATTCTGATCATCACTAAACTTACACTCAATATTTTTAGCGCAACACAATCTGACTTTCAAAAATCCCTACAAAAGAATGGCCCTGACTAACAATAACCTATACCTTTCATGAATCCCTTACCTCACAAAAATCTTCGTTAATCGAACTACTGCAGTACAGCGAGGGCCAAAACTGCCAGTTAAATAAAAGATTCTAATTACTGAAAGCACTAAATACTGATAGGTATAGTTAGCAAATGAAAGATTTTGATAAAGAACAAACAATGTATTTACCTTAATAGTGTTCAAAAGTCATTATATATATTATAAATTCATGACATGCAGTCTTACAAATTTACTGTCTCTGATGGACATACGTCCAGATCATCCGCTCTCAAAACTCCGCCATTTCTCTCCCCACATCCACCACTGCTGGCGGCTCACCTCCAACTGCGCAATGCTACGCGCTGTTGACAGCCAACTGCCCAATACTACAATAGCAAATTCCAACAATGCAAACCAGCCACAGACTGCACACAGCACAGTCAGTGATTTTCATACAGAGCGCTACGTGGTGTTACCAACATAAAAACCTAAACAGCCTACTTACATAGCCCCTACGCTCCCCACAAAAAATTTTACAAATTGGTTTGGGCAGTGGCCAATACAGATCTGAAAAAAATTTTCATAATTACAATAACAACTGTTGGTCAAAAGCAAAGATTTTCTCACAGTCCATGAAGACAGTCCTGATCATTCATCACAGTAAAATTGCAGTGTTTTTCTCAAAGTCTGAGTAGTAAAAGAAAATACACACAGAAGTAGTGGATTTCCATGCAGTCTTGAAGACTCTTGACATGCAGGATGATGAGAGGACCCCTGTGGACACAGCTCGGTTTGTCCAGCACTGGTTTTGTGAGCACAAGGATGAATCTCGCATCACCCCCCCCCCCCCCCCTTCCTGCCTTCTGATTCATAAGATCTCAGTATTATTGAGCCATGGTGGTCTATTTTGGAGAGTAACACGCGCGACAGCTATCCACCTCCGCCATACCTGAAATTTCCACTATTTTCCAGGAAAAATGGTATACACTGAGGTGACAAAAGTCATGGAATACCCACTGATACCGTGTCGTGCCTCCCTTTGCCCGGCGTAGTGCGGCAACTGGATGTTGCATGGATTCAACAGGATGTTGGAAGTCCCCCGCAGAAACAGCCAAGCTGCCTCTATAGCTGACCATAAGTGGGTTCAAAATGGTTCAAATGGCTCTGAGCACTATGGGACCTAACAGCTGAGGTCATCAGTCCCCTAGAACTTAGAACTATTTAAACCTAACTAACCTAAGGACATCACACACATTCATGCCCGAAGCAGGATTCGAACTTGCGACCGTAGCGATCGCTCGGTTCCAGATTGAAGCGCCTAGAACCGCTCGCCCACCCCGGCCGGCGACCATACGTGGGAAAGTGTTGCTGGCGCAGGATTTTATCCAAATACCTCTCCATTATATCCCACAAATGTTAGAAGGGATTCATATCAGGTGGTTTGGGTTGCCAAATCGCTCCCAAGAATTGTCGAGAATGTACTTCAAACCGATGACATTGGGCATTGTCACCCAGAAGCCGAGCTTGGGGAAGATCAGTTTGGATTTCGTAGAAATGTTGGAACACGAGAGGCAATACTGACCCTACGACATACCTTAGAAGAAAGACTAAGGAAAGACAAACCTACATTTCTAGCATTTGTAGACTTAGAGAAAGCTTTTGACAATGTTGACTGGAATACTCTCTTTCAAATTCTGAAGGTGGCAGGGGTAAAATACAGGGAGCGAAAGGCTATTTACAATTTGTACAGAAACCAGATGCCAGTTATGAGAGTCGAGGGGCTTGAAAGGGAAGCAGTGGTTGGGAAGGTAGTGAGACGGGGTTGTAGCCTGTCCCCGATGTTATTCAATCTGTATATTGAGCAAGCAGTAAAGGAAACAAAAGAAAAATTCGGAGTGGGTATTAAAATCCATGGTGAAGAAATAAAAACTTTGAAGTTCGCCGATGACATTGTAATTCTGTCAGAGACAGCAAAGGAATTGGAAGAGTAGCTGAACGGAATGGACAGAGTCTTGAAAGGAGGGTATAAGATGAACATCAATAAAAGCAAAACGAGGATAATGGAATGTAGTCGAATTAAGTCGGGTGATGCTGAGGGAATTAGATTAGGAAATGAGACACTTAAAGTAGTAAACGAGTGTTGCTATGTGGAGAGCAAAATAACTAATGATGGTCGAAGTAGAGAGGATATAAAATGTAGACTGGCAATGGCAAGGAAAGCGTTTCTGAAGAAGAGAAATTTGTTAACATTGAGTATAGATTTAAGTGTCAGGAAGTCGTTTCTGAAAGTATTTGTATGGAGTGTAGTCATGTATGGAAGTGAAACATGGACGATAAATAGTTTAGACAAGAAGAGAATAGAAGCTTTCGAAATGTGGTGGTACAGAAGAAAGATGAAGATAAGATGGGTAGATCACATAACTAATGAGGAGGTATTGAATAGAATTGGGGAGAAGAGGAGTTTGTGGCACAACTTCACCAAACGAAGGGATCGGTTGGTAGGACATGTTCTGAGGCATCAAGGGATCACCAATTTAGTACTGGAGGGCAGCGTGGAGGGTAAAAATCGTAGAGGGAGTCCGAGATGAATACACTAAGCAGATTCTGAAGGATGTAGGCTGCAGTAGGTACTGGGAGATGAAGAAGCTTGCACAGGATAGAGTTGCATGGAGAACTGCAACAAACCAGTCTCAGGACTGAAGACCACAACAACAACACCCAGAAGAATTTCATGGTTGAAGTCTACGAACGGCTGCGAATCCTCTCCTAGTAGCTTCCAGTCAATGAACGGTTCAGTTGGACTAGAGGACCCAGTCCAATCCATATGAACACAGCCCACACAATTATGCAGCTACCAATAGTTTGGACAGTTTGTAGACAACTTGGGTCCACACTCGAACCCCACGATCAGCTCTTACCAACTAAAATCTGTACTTATCTGACCAGACCACTGTTATCCAGTCACCTAGGGTTCAACCGATATAGTCACGAGCTCAGGAGAGGCACTGCAGGCGACCTCGTGCTGTTCGCAAAAGCACTCGCATCGGTCGTCCGCTTCCACTGCCCATTAACGCAAAATTTCGCTGCGCTATTCTAACGGGCACGTTCGTCGTGCGCCCCACACTGATTTCTGTTGTTGTTTTTACATCTACATTTATACTCCGCAAGTCAGCCAACGGTGTGTGGTGGAGGGCACTTTATGTGCCACTTGAGTTTGCTAAACATCTCCATAATGCTATCACGCTTACCAAATAACCCTGTGACGAAACGCGCCGCTCTTCTTTGGATCTTCTCTATCTTCTCTGCTAACCCGACCTGGTATAGATCCCACACTGTTGAGCAATACTCAAGTATAGGTCGAACGAGTGTTTTGTAAGCCACCTCCTTTGTTGATGGACTACATTTTCTAAGGACTCTCCCAATGAATCTCAACCTGGCACCCGCATTACCAGCAATTAATTTTATATGATCATTCCACTTCAGATCGTTCCGTACGCATACACCCAGACATTTTACAGAAGTAACTGCTACCAGTGTTTTTTCGGCTATCATATAATCATGCAATAAAGGATTCTTCTTTCTATGTATTCGCAATACATTACATTTGTCTATGTTAAGGGTCAGTTGCCACTCCCTGCACCAAGTGCCTATACGCTGCAGATCTTCCTGAATTTCGCTGCAATTTTCTAATGCTGCAACTTCTCTGTATACTACAGCATCATCCGCGAAAAGCCGCTCTCGGACGTTAAGTGTCAGCTGTCGGCCATTGCACTGCCCGTAGTGAGAGGTAATGACCGAAATTTAGTATTCACTGCACAATCTTGATAGTGTGGATCTCTAACGGTTTCCGAAATGGAATGACCCATCCGTCTAGCTCCAACTATCATCCACGTTAAAAGTCCGTTATTTCCCGTCGTACAGCCATTATGAGGTCGGACACCTTTTCACATCAATCATCCCGAATACAGTTGACAGCTCTACCAATGGACTACCTTGTGTACACGATCCTACTGCCATCTTATCATCATCATCATCATCATCACCAGTCAATTCAATCATTAAATGATGTGGCCTCTTCGAGTCGTGGATTCAGCTAGGCTTTCAGCAGTCTTCTCCAAGTGGGACGGTCTTGGGCAGTTCTCTGCCAGGTGTTAGCAGCGATCTTCTTGATGTCTTTTTCCCATCTGTCTGGTGGTCTTCTTCTAGGCCTCTGGTGCTGTCTCGGACTTCACTCCAGTACCAGCTTCGTCCATCTGTTGTCTTTTCTTCTTGCGATGTGGCCAGCCCACTGCCATTTCAAGGAACCTACTGTCTCTAAAATGTCATTAACCTTCGTCACAGACTGGATGTCATCTGCTCTTTTCCTATCCTTTCTTGTATAGCCCAGCATTGATCTCTCCATGCTTCTCTGTGCTGTCCTAAGTTTCCTTTTGTAAATCAGTTCAGTGTCCATGTCTCGCAGCCATACGTCATCACATTGATCAAATACTGCTTTCTTCAGATTTACTGGCATTTTCTATCTGAAAACTGTTGAATTCTTCCCAGATGCTTGCCAGCCGAGCTTGATGCGTCGATAGATTTCTAGCCTTATGTCTCCCTTCATATTTATAACCTGGCCATGGTAGACATGTTCACTGACCTCTTCTAGTAGACTGTCCTTGACTTTCACATCTCCAGCTGGGACCCATTCGTTGGACATTACTTTTGTTTTGGAAAGGTTCATGTTCAAGCCAACCAGCTGACATTCCGATGCAAGATCTGCGAAGTCTTTGGCCTGTATGGCAATATCATCAGCAAATCTCAAGTTGGTAAGCCTTCTTCCATTAATTCTAATTCCCTTACCTTCCCAGCTCAGCTTTGACATAGCCATTTCCAATACAGCAGAGAACAGTTTTGCGGAGATGGGATCGCCTAGCTTGACACCCCTCACGATGCGGAATTCTCGAGTTGATTCGCCGATGTTAGCATAAGCTGAAGAATTTTCGTAGATATTCCTGAGCACTTCAATGTATGCTCCTCCCACTCCTTGCTCACTCAAAGCTTGGAGGACAGCTACACGGCTAACGGAGCCAAATGCCTTTTCAGAGTCAACAAAGGCAATGCAGAGAGGCACTTGGTATTCATTCGCTCTGCTTATCGCTTCACTAACGGTCAGAATGTGGTCAATAGTGCTAAAATTGCTTCGGAATCCTGCTCGTTCTATAGGTTGTACGAGTGCATATCGCTATCCCTCGGAAACGATGCAGGACCCGCGTTCATCCATTCCGAGACGAAGCTGTTTTGAATGCCAACCGCCTGTATTTAGCGGACGGCCTTGCCGAGCGCACGCCGGCGCAGAAGACAGCAGTGTGTGCGCTCGCGCGACAAGTAGGCCGGCGGCAGCTGCTTGCGCTGCCAGGTGTCCGCGCCTGACCCCTGGCTCGCAGCAGCTATATTTACCTGCGCTGCGCCGCGCCGCTCCCTGTCTTTGCCAGCGGCCCGGCCCGCGGCCCGCCTCTGACAACTGCCTGTAGCTGTCTGCTGTCACGACCCACCTCAGCCAACACCACCTAGACTACAGGCCTGTGTCACGTCACATACTGATGGCCAAGTCTGAATCGGGACGCTCCTGTAAACCACTCTGCAGCTGTACGAACTTTACGAGTTTTAGAGCTGAGACCGCATAGAGATACTCGTGCTTTCCTGTGCTACATGTCCTTGTAATGAAAGTACGGAAATTTATATCATTGCGTAAAGTAACTGAACAAAACTGCCCCATGTTACTTCAAGATGTAAAATCATTTTGACGATTAAATGCGCGTTTCTAGGCTTGAATACGAACTGTAATTTTAAGTTCTGTCTTTTACCTCAGGAAATACGCTTTCTTGCAGTAAAAAATCGGCAATATGCAACAACAAGCAGACGTCTCTGGTTTTAAAGAAAGCAGCTGGAGCTCCTACAGAATTTAAGAATTTGTTTCCCTGGTTATTTTCGTAAATTTTCCTCTCCACTTCAAAATTTGCTGATGCCACACGATACTCAAATCATTCCACGAAATGGACACCTCCTGACATAATGTTTAATAAATCAAAAGACCCAAAGAAATATTTTATTTCCCTGTTTCTCTAGAAATTTAGAACCTTAAACATGAATAGATTGTCTCTCCTATATCCTTGATTGAAATTCGTGTCACAGCGTGATGTTAATTTAATCATAATGCACTTAGCTCGAAATTACGCTTTCTATACTGCCTAATCTGTCGAACATTGAATTCATTAAAGCAATTTTCTAAGGTAGTTTGCTCAAATTGAAATTATTTCCGAATAGCTATATATGTAAAACTGAACGAAATCATTCTGCAGCTCTTCCAAATAAAAGTACTGGAAACTCAATAATCTGGTAGGACTGATAAGGAATACTAAACATTTTCGAGTCACAATAATTAATATAACTATTCTGTGTGACAATAGTTGCAAATATGAGAGACATTTCACAGCCAGCTTCGTATTAACCTCGCAGCAATGGTCCAGACTTAAGAAACAAAAGATACTGGTACATGATACATAACTGCTTTTAAAAACAATTGGCAAATGTGGTGCAATGGAAACAAATAACACGCTACAAATTTTTTGTCATTTACTTACCCTTGAATGACGCGTAGACACAAATTCCTGTCTGGGAATAGCTTCAATCCAGCGATTTCTCAACTTCACACATTTGGGAAATCAAAACATGTGCACGTTTTTGCCTTTTTGGGATTTATAATTTCCCTGGCAAAAGGGAACGCAGCACTTGTATCCCATACTTCGAAGAAATGTAGGCGAATACTGTATGAAACGTATGTCACTTTCACGTGAGACACACTTTCAACACAACATACACGCCAACAGGACTACCGACTGAAGATAAGGTGGCCATCAGTTTGTGACGTCACGTCCCACTATGGCCGCTGTGCGTAGGCCTTGTATCTAGAAGGCTTTGCCTCAGCTCGCCACAGCTGCTAGAGTGGTGCGCGGGTAAGAAGGCCCCGAGAGACACGAAGAACATTTACAAGGGGAGGCCACGACGTCTGGAACGCGGATTTACTTCAAATTCGTACACTCGTAGTACTCCCTTAGAACAACAAAATGTGTAAGCAGTAGCGCGTACTTCTCAAGCGTTATTGAGAAAATCGCAAGATAATTTCGTTCGTCAAATATACAGGGTGAAAAGTATTTAAACCGACAAATTCTGGGAGGCTGTAGGGGACGTCAAAACAAATATTTTTCCCTAATGTCATTTTTTCCTATGAGGAGTATTTAAACCGGTAGAGGAAGATTTCTACATCTACATGATTACTCTGCAATTGACATTTAAGTGCTTGGCAGAGGGTTCATCGAACTACAATCATACTATCTCTCTACCATTCCACACCCGAACAGCGCGCGGGAAAAACGAACACCTAAACCTTTCTGTTCGAGCTCTGATTTCTCTTATTTTATTTTGATGATCAATCCTACCTATGTAGGTTGGGCTCAACAAAATATTTTCGCATTCGGAAGAGAAAGTTGGTGACTGAAATACCGTAAATAGATCTCGCCGCGACGAAAAACGTCTTTGCTTTAATGACTTCCATCCCAACTCACGCATCATATCTGCCACACTCTCTCCCCTATTAAGTGATAATACAAAACGAGCTGCCCTTTTTTGCACCCTTTAGATGTCCTCCGTCAATCCCACCCGGTAAGGACCCCACACCGCGCAGCAATATTCTAACCGAGGAGGAACGAGTGTAGTGTAAGCTGTCTCTTTAGTGGACTTGTTGCATCTTCTAATTGTCTTGCCAATGAAACGCAACCTTTGGCTCGCCTTCCCCACAATATTATCTATTTGGTCTTTCCAACTGAAGTTGTTCGTAATTTTAACACCTAGGTACTTAGTTGAATTGACTGCCTTGAGACCGAGTGAGGTGGCGCAGTGGTTAGACACTGGACTCGCATTCTGGAGGACGACGGTTCAATCCCGCGTCCGGCCATCCTGATTTAGGTTTTCCGTGATTCCCCTAAATCGCTCCAGGCAAATGCCGGGATGGTTCCTTTCAAAGGGCACGGCCGACTTCCTTCCCCGTCCTTCCCTAATCCGATGAGACCGATGACCTCGCTGTCTGGTCTCCTTCCCCAAAACAACCAACCAACTGCCTTGAGAATTGTACTATTTATCTAGTAATCGAATTCCAACGGATTTCTTTTGGAACTCATGTGCATCACCTCACACTTTTCGTTATTTAGCGTCAACTGCCACCTGCCACACCATACAGCAATCTTTTCTAAATCGCTTTGCAACTGATACTGGTCTTCGGATGACCTTACTAGACGCCAAATTACAGCACCGTCTGCGAACAACCTAAGAGAACTGCTCAGATTGTCACCCAGGTGATTTATATAGATCAGGAACAGCAGAGGTCCCAGGACGCTTCCCTGGGGAACACCTGATACCACTTCAGTTTTACTGGACAAGTTAATTACACCAACAAAAAAGTCCAGAGGGGACATATCTGGGGATCGAGCAGGCCATGGTACAGGACCACGTTTGCCAATCCACTTTTCTGGGAACCGTCGGTCCAGGAATCGACCCACGCGACGACTATAATATGCCGGCGCCCCGTCATGTTAAAACCACATGTGTTGTCTTGTAGGGAGCGGGACGTTTTCAGCAATTCTGGCAATGCTCTGGCAAGAAAATTGTAATAGTGCCCGCCATTTCATGGCCTAGGTAGCAGATACGGCCCAGTTAGACAGTCCCCAACAACACCGACTCACATATTAACGAAGAGCGCTAGTAACTATGGCATGTGGGTTATCCTCACTCCAAACATGCGAATTGTGCATGTTGAAGACTCCATCACGCCCGAACGTTGCTTCATCGGTAAACAACACAGAGGATGGAAATGTAAGATGCATTTCACACTGTTCCAGGTACCACTGCGAAAACTGTGCTCTGGGTAGATAATCAACTGGTTCCAGGTTGTGGACACGCTGTAAGTGAAATGGACGTAACAATTGCTCTGGAAGGACTGTTCTTACATAGATATGATTCGTTCCCATGTTACGTACAGTCGCAACAGTGCTGATTGAAGGTTCCCGCTCCACATCCTGCAAGACAGCTTCCTCAAATTGCAGCGTTATTACCGTGCGACAGCGTCCCTGTTCAGGTAATCTGGTAAATGACCCGGTCTCACGCAGACGTTGGTACACAGCAGCAAAGGTCGTATGAAGCGGGATACGGCGATTAGGATATTTTTGTTGATAAACCCACTGTGCACCTCGTCTGTTGTGGTACGGTATGTAGTACGCACCAACCATATCAGTGTACTCACTCTAGGTGTATCGCTCCATTAGTAAACAGAGACAATGCACTACTACACTGGTGGACAGCAGTTGCCTATAACTGAAGAGCGTAATACGGCCTCCACCGGTTCAAATAATCCTCGTAGGAAAAAATGACATTAGGGAAAAACATTTGCTTTGATGTCCTCAGAGTTCGTCGGTTTAAATACTTTTCACCCTGTATACCTGCGTGTGGCCATTTTTACCATGAAGCGGCGGCAGCCGAGTGGGTAGCGTTCAAGCCCCGTAATCGCTGGATCGAGTCCCGTTCGTCAGTTTTTTTTATTATTATTTCTAGCACAGTCATTTTCTTCACTATTTACATTACAATTCACATAATGGGAAAAATACGTGTATTTGGATGAACTTTTATTAAATTTGCAATGTTATTTGGCAGTCTACAAATTTTTATCGTCACAAATAATATAATATTCATAACTATCGACTAGTAAACGACCAAAATCATAAAGTGATACTGAATATGTATGCTTGTCTGTGTCTTCAAAATTGTTCGTATTTGATCGAAAAAGAACGAGAAATTGCTTCTCGTGAAGACGCTATTAAAATACACTCGATACTGCATGATCAGTTATCAGCACCGATATTTGAGGAAATGCTGCGTTATGCATGGTTCGCTTCCAAATTATCGGCTGAAAGAGAGGTTTTTGAACATGTTAACGAGGTTTGTTTTTCCACGGAAAACCTCAAAAGACTTTTCGTATGCGGAAACAGCATTTATTCAATGCAGCTGGTGCCGTTTAACTTTATGTTTTCCATGTTTCTTCGAAAAATACCATCCTGCCATTACACTCGTAATGTCGAAAGCGACGATTAATTGTACATCTTTCGAAAGCCGTCTGTGCTGGTCAAAACTTGGAGGTAACAAGTAGTTTCGGGCTCCTTCCTGGTATAAGGGATTTCTCAAATCACGGACAAGCATACATTTTCAGTATCACTTTACGCGTTTGGTCGTTTACTAGTCGATAGTTATGAATATTATATTATTTGTGATAATAAAAATTTATATAGACTACCAAATAACATTGTAAATTTAATAAAAGTTAATCCGATTACACGTATTTTTTGCAATTATATCAACCGTAATTTAAATAGTAAAGAAAGCGATCCAGCGATTACGAGGCTTGAACATTACCCACTCGGCTGTCGCTGCTTCCTCGCAAGAACGGCCACGCACAGGTATGCAGGGTGTTACAAAAAGGTACGGCCAGACTTTCAGGAAACATTCCTCACATACAAATAAAGAAAAGATGTTATGTGGACATGTGTCCGGAAACGCTTAATTTCCATGTTAGAGCTCATTTTAGTTTCGTCAGTATGTACTGTACTTCCTCGATTCACCGCCAGTTGGCCCAATTGAAGGAAGGTAATGTTGACTTCGGTGCTTGTGTTGACATGCGACTCATTGCTCTACAGTACTAGCATCAAGCACATCAGTACGTAACATCAACAGGTTAGTGTTCATCACGAACGTGGTTTTGCAGCCAGTGCAATGTTTACAAATGCGGAGTTGGCAGATGCCCATTTGATGTATGGATTACCACGGGGCAATAGCCGTGGCGCGATACGTTTGTATCGAGACAGATTTCCAGAACGAAGGTGTCCCGACAGGAAGACGTTCGAAGCAATTGATCGGCGTCTTAGGGAGCACGGAACATTCCAGCCTACGACTCGCGACTGGGGAAGACCTAGAACGATGAGGACACCTGCAATGGACGAGGCAATTCTTCGTGCAGTTGACGATAACCCTAATGCCAGCGTCAGAGAAGTTGCTGCTGTACAAGGTAACGTTGACCACGTCACTGTATGGAGAGTGCTACGGGAGAACCAGTTGTTTCCGTACTATGTAAAGCGTGTGCAGGTACTATCAGCAGCTGATTGGCCTCCACGGGTACACTTCTGCGAATGGTTCACCCAAAAATGTGACAATCCTCATTTCAGTGCAAATGTTCTCTTTACGGATGAGGCTTCATTCCAACGTGATGAAATTGTAAATTTTCGCAATCAACATGTGTGGACTGACGAGGATCCGCACGCAATTGTGCAATCACGTCATCAACACAGATTTTCTGTAAACGTTTGGGCAGGCATTGTTGGTGATGTCTTGATTGGGCCCCATGTTCTTCCACCTACGCTCAATGGAGCACGTTATCACGATTTCATACGAGATACTCTACCTGTGCTGCTAGAACATATGCCTTTACAAGTACGACACAACATGTTCATGCACGATGGAGCTCCTGCACATTCCAGTCGAAGTGTTCGTACGCTTCTCAACAACAGACTCGGTAACCGATGGGTTGGTAGAGGCGGACCAATTCCGTGGCCTCCACGCTCTCCTGACCTCAACCCTCTTGACTTTCATTTATGGGGGCATTTGAAAGCTCTTGTCTACGCAACCCCGGTACCAAATGTAGAGACTCTTCGTGCTCGTATTGTGGACGATACAATACGCCATTCTCCAGGGCTGCATCAGCGCATCAGGGATTCCATGCGACGGAGGGTGGATGGATGCATGTATCCTCGCTAACGGAGGACATTTTGAACATTTCCTGTAACAAAGTGTTTGAAGTCACGCTGGTACGTTCTGTTGCTGTGTGTTTCCATTCCATGATTAATGTGATTTGAAGAGAAGTAATAAAATGAGCTCTAACATGGAAAGTAAGCGTTTCCGGACACATGTCCACATAACATATTTTCTTTATTTGTGTGTGAGGAATGTTTCCTGAAAGTTTGGCCGTAGCTTTTTGTAACACCCTGTATATCTTGCGATTTTCTCATTAATTCTTGAGAAGTGTGCGCTACCTCTTACACATTTTGTTGTCCTAAGGGAGTACTACGAGTGCACGAAGTTTGAAGTAAATCCGCCTTCCAAACGGCGTGGCCTCCCCTTGTTAGTGACGTCGTCATTGCGTCTACTGCCGCCCGCCACTCTCCAGCTGTTGGCTTTGTAACTGGCGACGGTGTGGCGAGGGTCACATCGGACAACTCTTTCTGCTTCCGACTCTTCGTAGAAGACTTCTACTTACCCGGGAATCTGTCGTTGTCGCTTCTACAACGTAATACTTGACGTGTTTGCTTCATACCACTGAGCCGTGTGTCGACTCGTGCTACACCTTGTATTTAGATTGCATTGGTTTTCCTTTTTTTCCCCTGACATGTTTGTTTGATATGTTGTCTGTCATTAAGTGGCTGCTTGGTTGTCTTTTCCCTCTGGTATCGATATCTGCGTTTTTTGCTTCCGGGAAACTGCTATGGAGGAAGTGAGATCTTGGATCGGTTGTAACCTCGTGTGGTGGCGCGGAAGTAGGAGCGTTACGCGCAGAGGGGGTGGTGGACACGGGAGGGCAGTGTGCCTCTCCAGCGCGAAGCACGCGTGGTGGCTTGTACCGAGTCGCCACGT
Organism: Schistocerca americana; assembly: GCF_021461395.2. Classification (NCBI taxonomy): domain Eukaryota; kingdom Metazoa; phylum Arthropoda; class Insecta; order Orthoptera; family Acrididae; genus Schistocerca; species Schistocerca americana. Next base: position 156,597,066 of record NC_060128.1, on the reverse strand, counting down.
GATGTATGTCGGTTGTGTGTAACGAGCGGGTCGAGTTGACGGAAGAGCTCCCCGCGTGTTGCTTGTACACACAATCGCCCCACGAGTAGTTGCTGTTCATTTCGCCTTGGTGCGACGTTAACAAGCTTCTTTAAATCCTCCGTTTCAACACTGGAGTTTAAAAAGGAGACACCTAACATGAAGGAGCGGTCACTACCCGTCAACGTTGCAGGGAAGACGTGACCTCTGGTGACAGAGCGTGTTGTCGCGTGACCGTGGCGTGTTGGGTACACTGGCGACGCGTGCGCGGTCGGATGTGTGGAGGTCGTGTACTGCCTGTTAGAGCATAATTGCAAGTTAAGTTAGTGGAAAGTTTAACCATTAAGTAATAATTTTGTGTAACCAGCGTCTCTTCTGCCTTGTGGCCTCTGGCGACCGGGTTTCCTGTCCCCGGCACCGGTGGAATTGAAGACAGTGATCTTTCCTCCTTCTCTCGTTACTGCCCGATGGGAGGTGTAGTTTTGGCAGTTTAATTGTTTCGCTATTCTGTCGTGGGTTATGAGTAAATTCATGCTTCTTGTTGGTTGATCACGTGGTCGCTCATTCAGGACTGCGTGGTGTAATGTCTCCTTGCACGAGGTTAGCTCTAATTATGTCAGCAAGTTAAGCCATCTTGTAACAAGTTTTCGCTGGCTACAAGTCGCTGCAGTGACCAGCCTGAGAGTGGCAATTGTGTTTACGGGCGTATTTAAATTGCTCAGTATTCTGCCTAGCCTGAGCATCCCTGAGTGGGTGATTTGTGGCCGCCTTACACGGGTCCGTCATATCTGTTATGGTCTACTGATATTCAAGGACACTTTTGTTTAAATTTTTTTTAAATTCCACCAAGTTTGTAAATTGCTTTTATTGTCATTAATCGTGTGTTTCCTGAGCCCTGTTTAATTGTTTTTAATTGCGGTGTTGGTAGCTTCACTACCTCACCGTACTTTATTAACGCCGGCCGGAGTGGCCGACTGGTTCTAGGCGCTACAGTCTGGAACCGCGCGACTGCTACGGTCGCAGGTTCGAATCCTGCCTCGGCCATGGATGTGTGTGATGTCCTTAGGTTAGTTAGGTTTAATTAGTTCTAAGTTCTAGGCGACTGATGACCTCAGAAGTTAAGCCGCATAGTGCTCAGAGCCATTTTTGAAACTTTGTTAATAAAGTTCTGTGTTTACTTTAGTAGCCTGTTTACTAATGTTCTTTAAATTTTTTAAATTGTGGTATAGATATAAATTACTTGATTTCTGTTAGCGTCGTGTTTTGAAAGGCTGTTATTGCCGTACTGCTAGTTTCTGTAAGATATCAATAAAACATTTGTTTGTGAAAATCTCAACTCGACAGGAAACTACTAGAAATTTGGCCCTGTTTCACAACTTCTGGTGTGGCTTGTAGTAACCGTAACCACTGTGTGTCTCAACCACCAATAATGTGAACTACAGTGGCTAAATATTTTTATCACCTACAGAGTCCAATAACCTACTACGTTCGAAGTCAATCTACAATAACCACTCCCAGACAGCAGGTGGCAGCATAGCAGCGGAGAATACATCTACATCTATATTTATACTCCGCAAGCCACCCAACGGTGTGTGGCGGAGGGCACTTTACGTGCCACTGTCATTACTTCCGTTTCCTGTTCCAGTCGCGTATGGTTCGCGGGAAGAACGACTGCCGGAAAGCCTCCGTGCGCGCTCGAATATCTCTAATTTTACATTCGTAATCTCCTCGGAAGGTATAAGTAGGAGGGAACAATATATTCGATACCTCATCCAGAAACGCACTCTCTCGAAACGTGGACAGCAAGCTACACCACGATGCAGAGCGCCTCTCTTGCAGAGTCTGCCACTTGAGTTTGCTAAACATCCCCGTAGCGCTATCACGCTTACCAAATTACCCTGTGACAAAAAGCGCCGCTCTTCTTTGGATCTTCTCTACGTCCTCTGTCAATCCGACCTGGTACGGATCCCACACTGATGACTAATACTCAAGTACAGGTCGAACGAGTGTTATGTAAACCACCTCCTTTGTTGATGGACTACATTTTCTAAGGACTCTCCCAATGAATCTCAACCAGGTACCCCCCTTAGCAACAATTAATTTTATATGATCATTCCACTTCAAATCATTCCGCACGCATACTCCCAGATATTTTACAGAAGTAACTGCTACCAGTGTTTGTTCTGCTATCATATAATCATACAATAAAGGGTCCGTCTTTCTATGTATTCGCAATACATTACATTTGTCTATGTTAAGGGTCAGTTCCCACTCCCTGCACCAAGTGCCTATCCGCTGCAGATCTTCCTGCATTTCGCTGCAATTTTCTAATGCTGAAACGTCTCTGTATAGTACAGCATCATCCGCGAAAAGCCGCATGGAACTTACGACACTATCTACTAGGTCATTTATATACATTGTGAAAAGCAATGGTCCCATAACACTCCCCTGTGGCCCGCCAGAGGTTACTTTAACGTCTGTAGACGTCTCTCCATATGCTGTGTTCTGTTTGCTAAAAACTCTTGAATCTAGTCACACAGCTGGTCTGATATTCCGTAGTCTCTTACTTTGTTTATCAGGCGACAGTGCGGAACTGTATCGAACGCCTTCCGGAAGTCAAGGAAAATGGCATCTACCTGGGAGCACATACATAAGGGGGACGGGGTGGCGCGGAGTTGCGGAAGACAATGCAGACATTGTCGTAATGCGGAAACGGACCGATTTAGGTGACGTCCAAAAGGGCAAGAGTGGAAGAATTTTTTAAACGGCTCAGTCTGTAACTGTTTGTGTGGCGCTTTTGTTAAAGTATACTGTGCGTGGCAAAATGGCACTTTCCAAAACCGGCGCCGTGGCAGCTCTGGCTGCTGAGACGTGTACAGGGGAAACAGTCGTGCAACTGTTTAGCGATGGATCGCCTACCTGAACCAATGGGCTAAAAACAGTGTCTCCTCAACGACCGTTCAGCGAACAGTGCTGAGTATGGACCACCGCATCAGGCATCTGATTCAAAATGGCTCTGAGCACTATGGGACTTAACTCCTCAGGCCATCAGTCCCCTAGAACGTAGAACTACTTAAACCTAAACAACCTAAGGACATCACACACATCCATGCCCGAGGCAGGATTCAAACCTGCGACCGTAGCGGTCGCGCGGCTCCAGACTGTAGCGCCTAGAACCGCTCGGTAACTCTGGCCGGCCACGTCAGGCATCTGGTTCCTGCAACAGTGATGACTGGTCATCATTGGTGACTAAAGGCTGGAATATGCACACCAATACAGTTATTGGACGTCCGTTTTATGCTCCATCGGCGGGAAACGTCTGGAAGCGTACACCATGCAGCAGCTGTCGTATAAGGGTCCAGGTCCGAGGAGGGAGTGCTACGGCCTCGAGAATGGTTTTCGTGGAAGGCACAATGGATCAACACATATATGCGTCTGTCCTTGGGGACCACGTTCACTCCAATGTGCAGTTTGTTCTTCCACGGAACGATGGCGTCTGCCAGCAAGACAATGCAATGTGTCACACTGCCCTCAGTGTACGTGAGTGGTTCGAAAAGTACCTGAACTAGCTTACCGTACTCTCCTGACCAAGAACTCCCCGGGTTTAAACCCAGTCGAGAATCTGTGGGACCACCTCCGTCGTGTTGTTCGTGCCTTGGATCCTCAACTGAGAAACCTAGCGCAGCTGGCCACAGTACTGTATGGCTCAACACCCTGTCAGTACCTTTCAGAACTTCACTGACACTTCCTGCACGACAGCCCTGCAAAAGGTGCCATTCAACATTTTGACAGACGGTAACATCGACGTGACTGGACAGCGTGCATTACTGAATGGCTAACACGATGCATGGTGCTCGGCCCCAGTTTCTGGGCCGGCCGTAATGACCGAGTGGTTCTAGGCGCTACAGTTTGGAGCCGCGCGACTGCTACTGCCGCAGGTTCGAATCCTGCCTCGGGCATGGATGTGTCTGATGTCCTTACGTTAGTTAGGTTTAAGTAGTTCTATGTTCTAGGGGACTGATGACCTCAGAAGTTAAGTCCCATAGTGCTCAGAAACATTTGAACCCAGTTTCTGGTTGCCTATACGGGGTGTTACAAGAAGGTACGGCCAAACTTTCAGGAAACATTCCTCACACACAAATAAAGAAAATATGTTATGTGGACATGTGTCCGGAAACGCTTACTTTCCATGTTAGAGGTCAGTTTATTACTTCTCTTCAAATCACATTAATCATGGAGTGGAAACACAGCAACAGAACGTACCAGCGTGACTTCAAACACTTTGTTACAGGAAATGTTCAAAATGTCCTCCGTTAGCGAGGATCCATGCATCCACCCTCCGTCGCATGGAATCCCTGATGCGCCGATGCAGCCCTGGAGAATGGCGTATTGTATCACAGCCGTCCACAATACGAGCACGAAGAGTCTCTACATTTGGTACCGGGGTTGCGTAGACAAGAGCTTTCAAATGCCCCCGTAAATGAAAGTCAAGAGGGTTGAGGTCAGGAGAGCGTGGAGGTCATGGAATTGGTCCGCCTCTACCAACCCATCGGTCACCGAATCTGTTGTTGAGAAGCGTACGAACACTGATGTGCTTGATGCTAGTACTGTAGAGCAATGAGTCGTGTGTCAGCACAAGCACAGAAGTCAGCATTACCTTCCTTCAATTGGGTCAACTGGCGGCGAATCGAGGAAGTACAGTACATACTGACGACACTAAAATGAGCTCTAACATGGAAATTAAGCGTTTCCGGACACATGTCCACATAACATCTATTCTTTATTTGTGAGTGAGGAATGTTTCCTAAAAGTTTGGCCGTACCTTTTTGTAACACCCTGTATAACGACTTCCAGGTGCATCATTGGATTCTCAGTGTTTGACGCAGCCTAATTATTGAAGGAACATTTTAAAATGCTGTCATAATGTACATACTAAGAGGTACAATCTTATTAAAGACTGAACACAATAAGAGTAAGTTAGAAAGCCGAGTATACATCTCGGCCGGCCGCGGTGGCCGACTGGTTCTAGGCGCTTCAGTCCGGAACCGCTCGACTGCTACGGTCGCAGGTTCGAATCCTGCCTCGGGAAAGATTGTGTGTGATGTCCTTACGTTAGTTACGTTTAATTAGTTCTAAGTCTAGGGGTCTGATGGCCTCAGAAGTTGTCCCATAGTGCTTAGAGCCATTTGAACGATTTGAAGCATGGTCACCGGACCACTCTATTGCTTACAGTGTGCTGAGTCAATCACACAGCGTGCAACACACAAAGAACACATGGCACGTGGTCAGAAGCGGTTTCATTCGCCAGCACCATCCAACGCGGCAACGATACATTTCTGGACACAGGTTCATAAGACGTTTCTTCTTCCATTTGCTGTCAGGATTCCGTACCTCGTTTTTCGGTTTTATTAATGGCCACCCCGTATGCTTCAACAGCGTTCGGGAGATCCTGCGTCTTTGTGACGTTTGCAGCGGTAGGTGGTAGCTGGGTCGCATGGGTCGCTTTTGCACAAGCAGGACCGCCACTGCCGCCCTCGCTAGTTACAAGGGGGCAGGGACCGTGACGGGCTGCAAACAGATCGATCATAATCTCATTGCCTTAATGGGAAACTTCCCTCTGGCAACTTTGTTTGATAAACAAACAAACACGCTATGCTTTCACGTTTCAAAATAACCTGCAGGTTCGTAGGTAACGTTAACAGAATATGTTAACAGAATATGCTACAGACCAAGACATCTCTTCGTGCTTATTTTGAAGGCGTCAAACTCCTGTCGACATCGAAGTTTCATTGAGGTGCACATTATTTCAGATATAAACCAACATTCTGATAGCTCTCTTCATATTAAAAAAAAAGCAATATTTCACCGTAAAATTTGTGGCCTCTTTCTGAAAGCTTCGTCCAGCATTGACATTAAGCTCAACGCTATCCGCTAAGAGTAAGACTTTGCGTCTGAAACGATAACCTTGTGGCAGCTAGATACATGGCTCTACAGGCGTACTCCGTCACATTCTTTTCGCAGTGATAATTTTAGACATGTGTGAAATACTTAGTCTGCGACCATTTACTTTTGTTCTACGTAAGGTTTCAGTTTCACAAAACAAAACGTCAAACATTTATTGCACAATTGTTTCCCTAGGTGAATAATTGACGACCAGTCTCAGTGTTAAAAATCCATGCATTATCGTAAAGTGGAAACTTTCTATTGTTGCGCCGAGCGCGAAGTTATTGTAACCGTAATTGCCGGTGCGCTCAGTAGCTAACAGCGTTGGTACCATTTCTGTAAAAGTTTGTCGAGTTTCTTGTACAAGGTTATAAAATAACGACGGTTTTTGTAAAACTGTGTACTGTGTGGGTTGATTTCGGACAACGCCAAGAACGTATAAGAGCAGGAGAGGTGCTACAGTACGGTGTAATTATGACCCGGAACTTTTAGATAAAGCTGTTTGTGATTTTCAGAGTGGCAAATAATCGTACAGAAATAAAGTGCAAGAAGCACATCCGAAAAAAATGGGAGGACAGCCAGTGATAAATAAAGAAGAAGAAGAAGAAGAAATGTTGAAGCAAAGTATCTTGAGGGCTGCAAATTGGGGAATTCCCTTCACTAAATTAGATATTAGATATTTAGTTAAAGGCTACCTTGATAAATCTGTCCGAAAAGAGAAGAAATTTCGTAATAGTTTTCCAGGAGAAGAATGGGTGCATTTATTCCTCAAACGACAGTCAGAAGATCTTTCTGTTCGCTTAAGCTAAAATATTAAATGAGCTCGTGTAGAACTTATCTGTAATATATAAAATTCATTATATCATTCCATATCACTTATTCGTAACAAAGAGCTACCTTAAAACGTGTAAAATGTCACCAAAATCAAATAAAAAGCATGTAGAATTAAAAAAAAAGCAGTAACTGTCCGAATTCGCCATCTATATACTGTAACTTCGGACAGAGATTTAAAAAACACATGTGTCCGAAATCACCCTAATCCATGGGGTGTCTACTTTAACTACCTCAGATAAATATACCTACACATACACTTTCTGGTTCTGGGATATTTTACATATATACCCTACCACTTCCATAAGCGTCAACTGAATCTAACAATATATACGAAAGTTACAATCAAAATAACGACAAAACCGTCCGAAATCACCCCGTTTGACGGCATTACATTTCTGCATATGAATTTGCTGGATATTGTATCGAGAATTAGTGCAGGGACTGGTAGCTGTCGCTAAATGTAGCGTATTGTATGTAAATAGCGAAATCCGCAGCTGTTCTGTCGTTCTATTGGAAACCAACCGCTGTGAACAACTACTGCGGTCAAGTACCTAGGATTAATCACCGAAGAATATCAAATGAGGGTAGTTAAACTACGAAATAAGTGGCTTTCAATCACTTGCACGACCGATTTTTTAAATTGCTCATGAGTCTGAGACGCTTATCAGGCCGTATTAATAAAAGAAAAAAAACTCCTCCCGAACAGGCCATGAAGGCTCAACGGTACCTACCGGCCGCCGTGTCATCCTCAGCCCACAGGCGTCACTGGATGCGGATACGGAGGGGCATGTGGTCAGCACACCGCTCTCCTGGCCGTATGTCAGTTTACAAGACCGGAGCCGCTACTTCTCAACCGAGTAGCTCCTCAGTTCGCCTCATAAGGGCTGAGTGCATCCCGCTTGCCAACAGCGATCGGTACAACGGATGGTCACCCATCCAGGTGCTAGCCCACCCCGTTAGCGCTTGACTTCGGTGATCTGACGGGAACCGGTGTTACCACTGCGGCAAGGCCGCTGGCGTACTAACAGAAGAGATGGAGAATATAGAGGAAGACCGGCGTGTTTTGTCATAGGGTCATTCAGTCGGCGCGACAGCGTTGCAGAGGTGGTCGACAAACATCCGTGGCAAGATGGTTCACGAGAGGCGTTGTGCATCACGGAGAGGTTTACAGCTGAAATTCTGAGGAAGGACTTCCCGGGAAAAGTCGGACAACATATTACTTCCTCCCTCATACATCAGGCGAAATGACCACAACGAGAAAATTCGAGAAATTACAGAAGCTTACCGACAATCTTCATTCTCCCCCCCCCCCCCCCGGCCACCCGGCCCCCCCTCCCTCCCCACCTTTCGTGAGTGGAGGGAGGAAGGGAGAAAAATGACGGTGGCATCAGTTCTCTGAGGCTGACGTATTTGAGGAACGCGGAAACTACTGGCTAAGGAGATAATTCTAAGCGTTACTGCTTAGAATCTGTCCATTCAGTTCTTTATACAATTTGCTTGAATCTGTCCCGCAAGACCGAGTAAACTTTACGTAGTGGATCCTCTTTTTTTTTCCTTCTTATGTTCTATATATGAAGGGCATATTTCAATAGTGGTACAAGTCCATTTTTGTTCATTTTGAGATGCACAGTCCTAAAGTTAAATGAGCACTGAAAAATCTGCAGTTGAGATACGAGAAATAGCCAAGCATATGGGTTCTTGCTAGAGATGAACCTTTCTTTCTATTTGTTTGCATCATTAAGTTCAGAAGTATTATAGTCAGAAAAGTGGAGGTAATGGACTTGTACCACCATTGAAATAAGCCCTTCATATATACATCATATGCATCAATATGTCGAAGATCGGTCTACCATATAATATGTTTTTTTAATTTACCTCGCAGTTGGTTGGTTGGTTTAAAGGTTAAAGGGACCAAACTGCAATGGTCATCGGTCCCTTGTTTCATAAACACACACAGCATATTGAAACTGTGGTGTCACCGCCGGACACCACACTTGCTAGGTGGTAGCTTTAAATCGGCCGCGGTCCATTAGTACATGTCGGACCCGCGTGTCGCCACTGTGTGATCGCAGGCCGAGCGCCACCACAAGGCAGGTCTCGAGATACGGGATAGCACTCGCCCCAGTTGTACGGACGACGTAGCTAGCGATGCACACTGACGAAGCCTCGCTCATTTGCAGAGCAGATAGTTAGAATAGCCTTCAGCTAAGTCAATGGCTACGACCTAGCAAGGCGCCATTAGTAACATTGCATGTATCTAAAGAGTCTCACTTGTATCGCCACAATCTCCAGATGTACCAAAAGGATGGATTAAAGTTAAGTATTCCAGAAGCTACGTACTTTTCTTTATAGCATTCATTACGCATCCTGTTTCAGACCTCACGCCATCCTGCTTTAGCTTAGCGCGTGCTTTTCGGCTTCCTCTCATTGTGTCTAGGCTGTCTTGTCTAGACACAACAGAAACCATCCGCCTGTCAGGCTAAGCACTAAAACAAAAATTCCGGGGGAAGAAAAGCCCCAAGGTCAATGGTAAGGCAACATGGAAAACGGAGCACAGCAACAAAAACAACATATAGAATATAGGCAGAAAGAATTAAAACTGTACAGCAGAGGACCGTGGCTGGCTGATCACGAAAATAAAAGGATGATCCAGTCACTCTGCAACACGTTAAGACCTCCAGCCTAAAAGATTAGGGTAGAGTCGAATTAAACACAAAACTAAGTAAAAGATACAGCACAAAAGAGGATGACGCAATAAAATTAGATGGACCTATAAAAGCCGCTTGCGCGAATAAAACTTCAAACCCGATCTGCCATAGACATTGTCACCTAAAAGAGATGATAAATCACCCAGGAGATTAAAAGTTCGCCTGAGGGCCGTTAAAATAGGACATTCCAACAACATGTGGGCCACCAGCATGTTTGCACCACAGCGACAATTAGGGGGGTCGTCTCGACGCAGCAGATGACCATGCGTCAGCCAAGAGTGACCACTGTAGAGCCTACAGAGAACAACAGAATCTCTGCGAGACGCCCGCATGGAGGAACCCCTCACAGTCGTGGTCTCTTTTACTCGCCGCAGCTTGTCGGGTGCAGACAGAGTGCGCCATTCGTCTCCCCACATCCCAAAGACCCGACGGCGCAACACCGATCGGAGATCAGTTGCCGGTAGGCTGATCTCCAACGTCAGTTTGCGGGTAGCCTCTCGTCGGCGAGTTCGTTTCCCGCTATCCCAACGTGTCCCGGGGTCCATATGAACACCACCGATCGTCCACGCTGTTCAAGAGCGTGAACGGACTCCTGGATGGCAACGACAATGGAATGGCCTGGGTAGCACTGGTCAAGAGCCTGTAGACCACTGAGAGAGTCACTGCAAATGACGAAGGACTCTCCAGTGCTGGTTCGAATACGCTCAAGGGCACGAAAAATGAATGGCTGTGAGCTCTGCGGTGTAAACACTGCAGCCTTCCGGCAAGGAGCGCTGGTCTACATAGTCCGCATGAGCATAAGCGTACCCCACATGGCCATCAACCATCGAGCCATCGGTATAGATAAACCTCCGAGTCGCGGGATGCGTCTTAGAGAGCAAGAAATTGGCGGCGCACAGTTTCAGTCTCCATAACGAAAAGTGTGTAAATACGATAAAGTGGCTTAAATATGGCGCGGACGTAAATATTAGTCTATGGTACAGTTCGGTGTATTAGCACAACCTTTTCTTCTCGTTCACATTACTTCGATTCGCCAACTCACAACCAAATTGACACCTGCCCTAATCTAAACTTCGAGCTACGCTACACTTCAGTCTGTCACTACAGTAGCTGTAAAAGTAACGGATAAATTTAGTGAAGTACGTATTCGATATTGCTGACGCACATATCCGTTATAAACTATTCGTTACTCTTCACTGTCGTTACTAAATGTCGTTATGTTTAAACCCCCTAAAACACGCCATTACCGCTGGGAAATACGTGCAGTGGTATTTGTTTTTCGATAACCGAATGGCACGATGTATGAAATAGCGGAAATTCCAAATAGATATGGCCCAAAGTGTTATTCTGACATACCAGATAGAGCAGCTAAATTATTTATTTTTGTCCGATTTTATTTCACAGTTCTCAAGGTAAAATGTCGTCTATGGCTGTCGATGGATATAACACTTTGGCCTGTTTCATGACTGTTTACAAAGCATAATAATAATAGTAATATCAAAAAGTTTACTTCTTTTCAGCTCTACGCAGTTTGACACCAATAATGTGAGCTCATACATACAGTGTAACAACTCGTTGTAAAGTAGGACTAATCTCATCACTCATCTCAGATTTCAGGTTAATTTAGTAATCGAACTGAACACTTCGTAATATATATAATCTCCCCGTCGGTAGCCTCAACTGAGAAATTTCGAAGGCACACAGTTCTCACACAAGTCGTTCACGCCTTGTATCACAAGCGCGAAATATGTCTGGGAGGAAGAAATTGGGGGATTTGCCCGAGTCGGACAAGAATTGCGTGCGTGAAAGAAGAGATGGCGAGCGATAATACGTATTGGTTACTTCGAGTCACCAACACTTTGCTCCTCAGATAATAAGAAATTGGAAGAATCAGGAAACTATCCTGTCAGCTCGATGTGTGCGGAGAATAATTCAGGCGAGTCCGTTGAAGGTAACGAATTGTAGTAGTACCGACACAACCGAATCGGGACCGAATTGCGTGCGAGTAACTAAACGTTTTCAGTGAGCAACGAAAGTCTCGTACAGTCATTCGTTAATCGGAAACGAATACATACGTTCTGCGTCACAGCCGTAGTCACCACAACCAAGCCTTCATGGTGGGAATACTATCACATTATATCCCGAGACTGTCGCTGTTGTACATGATTTCTTTATCTACACAAGTCGAGATGGATAGGTGCCGCAGTTGCAATTCGAAGCTGTCGATGAGTTCAAAAAGAGTGACAGGACGACAGACAATGCCAACAGCTCCGTCGACGCAACTGATGTCAATGAAAGATAGCGGTGAGATAAACGCTTCGACTCCCCTTTCGAGCGGTGCAGCCGTTTAGACGTCCCGCTTCACGAACACAGAGGATGTTTACTTTGTCTGTACATTCACGCCACGTGTGTTTACTGCGCCAAAGATGCCTTCCGCATCGTTGCCATTTCCATTTCCCGAAAAATGCAGCAATTTTTTTGGAGGAGTAGGGAGGGAATATTATTATCCACAGGCAACAACAGCGCTGCCGATGTCCCGGTTCAGAGAGGAAAGTAAAAAAGAAAAACAGAAAAAAAAGAAAAAAACAGACGAGTTTTTGTGTAACGAGTTTACTGCAATCAGCCAGCTGGAAGCGGAACCTCTATGGAGGTGGGAGAGGGGGGGGGGGGGGGGGGGAGCGACTGAAAGGCGGCGAGGGAATAGCGAGCAAACGCAGGCGCTGCTGGTCTAGCTACGGCCGCAACACACACAGTGCCTGCCTAGACCACGGGGGAAATCACGCACGACACGCTATCCCGTGGAAAACACGCTGGCGCACCTTCCCCCTGTGTGTGTGTGTGTGTGTGTGTGTGTGTGTGGGCGCGCTCTCGCGTGTGCGTGTTTGCTGCGCCTTCATTCCATTATACTTAAATACTGTTAACAACTATTCTTCCACCGAAAGGTTTTACTCATCACGTACAAAACGCAATTTGATTTTAGGCGGAATATAAGCGTAAGAGATGCAATAGGACTCCTGCGAATCTAGAAAACCAGGTTTACTGCAAATGCAAGAGACCTATATACGAGGGTGGATCAATGGTAATGCCTTCTTTGTCATAAAAATTTTAATAATGAATATGTTGTTGTTGTCACGGACTTCAGTCCAGAGACTGGTTTGATGCAGCTCTACATGCTACTCTATCCTGTGCGAGCCTGTTCATCTGCAGTTAACTTCTGCAACCTACATCCTTCTGAATGTGTTTACTGTATTCGTCTCTTAGTCTCCAATTTTTACACGTCACACTTCCCTCCAACACCAAATTTCTGATCCATTGATGGCTCATAATGTGTCCTATCAGTCGATCCCTTCTTTTGGTCAAGTTGCGCCACAAGTTTCTTTTCTCCCCAATTCCATTCAGTACCTTCTCATGAGTACGTGATCTACCCACCTAATCTTCAACATTCTTCTGTAGCATTAAGTTTCAAAAGCTTCTATTCTCTTCTTGTCTGAACTGTTTATCGTCGATCTTTCATTAGCATATATGGCTACACTCCATACAAATACTTTCCGAAAAGACCTCCTAACACTTAAATACACAGGGTGTAAACGGTATATTATACAGATGGCACATCTCGCAAAGCTTGACAAAAAAGTATAGTAACATGTTTACGTATTTCCTACGGTTGACCCAGAAAAAAACAGTTCGTCTCAAGATAACGGTTTTGGAAAAGTAGTTACTTGGCCGTGCACGTACGTAAGCAATCGGTTCCTCTTATTGCCCACTGTGCGTATTGACATCGCGAGCGTAAATTGTGAACACATAGGCAACTGCTGAAACTTCCCCTTTGAACAATTTATACAGGACTGTGCTTAAACTGACACACAATATTTTGTTAGCGCAACGCAATCTGACTTTCAAAATTCCCTACAAAAGAATGGCCCTGACTAACATTAAACTATACCTTTCACAAATCACTTACCTCACAAAAATCTTCGCTGCTCAAGCTACTGCAATACAGCGAGCGCCACTACTGCCAGCTAAATAAAAGATTCAAACTACTGAAGGCACTAACTACTGATAGGGATAGTTAGCAAATGAAAGATATTAATAGAGAACAAACAATGTATTTACCTTGATATCATCATATATAAATATAGCAGTTCATGACAAATTTCAAAACTCCGCCATTTCTCTCCCCATATCCACCACTGCTGGCGGCTCACCTCCAACTGCGCAACGCTACGCGCTGTTCACAGCCAGCTGCCTAACACTACAATGGCGAGTATTACAACAATGCAAAGCAGCCACAGACTGCACACAGCACAGCCAGTGATTTTCATACAGAGGTGGCGTTACCAATAAAAAAAACTTAAACAGCCTACTTACACTGCGGCCTGAGTGGCTGCGTCATCGTAATACACCGAGCGACGACAGTGGGCGAGTAACCTGTGCTGATGTTATTGCAACTCTGTTAACTGTTAGGATGGAAAGGAGATTTACTGTAGCTGAACTATGGGATATGCATTTAATTAAGGCGAGGCAAAAGGTGTTGCGAGGGCAGCTGTACGAATTTATCGAGAACGCTTCCCACAACGACGACTTCCTGCACGAAAGACATTTGCTGCTGTGCACCAAAGGTTTGTGTCATTGTAATTCTCTACTTGTATGCGATTATTATGCATTTACATCTTAATAAAGTACAGTAGTTATCTGCACCTTTGTAAATTTTCGTCCGTATGCGAAACGTATCTTCTGTTCTGATATGCTTTCCGTTTTTGTTACATCATGACAGAATCCAACTGACGACTGCGTATTTAATTTCCTTAGATTGAGAGATACTTTCTCTTTACTGCCCCGCGCAGAAGGCAGAGGCCCACAACCCGCCGATCGTACATTGGAAGCTGAGGAAAGAATTCTGGACCGTATCCAGGAGGATCCTTCTCAGAGTACTAGAAGCATCGCCCGCCGCGTGGGTATATCGCACACTGTCGTTCATCGCACTTTGCAAGAGGAGCGTCTGCGGCATTACCACATTCAACGCGTACAAGCATTGGAAGAACAAGATTTCCCTCCACGACTTGAATTCTCAGAGTGGTTTTTGTTACACAGTGCGCAGCACGATTTTGTCAACAAAATACTCGTCACAGATGAAGCGTGTTTCAATCGCGACGGAATAACTAATTTCCATAACATGCACACGTGGAGTGTACACAATCCTCGCCACGTAGTGGCAACACATTTTCAGCGACGATTTTCCGTAAATGTGTGGGCGGGTATGCTCGATAATTACATTATTGGGCCCTATGTTTTACCTGCACTGTTCAGAAAGTAAGCTCCGATTGATTGCCAAATTGAAACCACAGTGAACATCAGAAATGTTTTACTTGTAACAATTAGCTACACCTTTCAGCTACTTCTCTACGTAGTCGCCGTTCTGACGTAGACTTTTGTCATAGCGTTGTACCAACTTTTCAATAGCCTCATCATAGAAGGCAGCCGCCAGTGCTTTCCGCCAATTCTCCACGCTGGCCTACACCTCGTTGTCTGTGTCAAAATGTTGTCTTCAAAGACAGCGGTTCATGTGACCAGAGATGAAACTCAGGGGGAGACAATTGCGGACTGTATTGTGGGTAATCTAACATCTCCATTTGAAAACGATGCAGGAGCATCTTCATTGCCCCTGCAGAATGCGGCTGAGAATTGTCGTGAAGACGAAACAGCACGACAGTTATGTAATGTTAGCTGCATAGCTTCAGGCGAAATTTCTCACCAGGCCCTCGTACTTGGCGGCAGACACTATTTTCTAGACATCTTTACGCACTCACTGCGATCTCAGAAATGAGAAGAGCGACGTGATGCTAACTGGGGTTATACTACAGACACTACCCAACACATCTGTGCAAAGCTTTTATCGGATTTTCATAGTCGTTTCCATTTCGCGACCGATGGGAGCTTACTTTCTGAACGCCCCTCGTATTATCGAACGTTTCCTCTAGGAACATTGTTACCAACATTGTTAGAAGAAATTCCGTTAGGCCTACGTCATAACATGTGGTTCCTCCACGGTGGTGCTCCACCCCACATTGGTCACAGAGAACGCAGATTTTTGGATAGTCTATTTCCAGGACGATGGATCGGGCGTTCGGGTCCACGTCGATGGCCAGCACGCAGCCCTGATTTAAATCCACTGGATGTTTACTTTTGGGTCCATATGAAGGAACTTGTTTATGCTGAGCCAGTAAATAATGTGGACGAATTGACACAGATGATTTTAGATGCTGCCAATACCATAAATGCCAATGTGCATGTGTGTGAACGAGTGCGACGAATCTGGGTTCGCCGTAATGAAGCATGTGTAGAAACGAATGGTGGTCATTTCGAACATTTTTTGTAGTATTGGTGTAAGAGGAAACGAAGTAATGGGTTTTCTATTCGTTACGATGTTGTTGTACAGAAGGAAAATAATGTGAATTTAGTATTCGTTATGGCATTGCCGTAAAAAGGTGGAACAGTTGATTGTAATGAATGCACAACTATCTACTTGGTGGTTGATTGAATTTGTACTAATGGAAATACATTGTGTTTGATATTAGCTTGTCATTACTACTACGACCTTCGTTATCGATTTGTTGAGAAACAGACTGGTTCTATTGGTTCAAAATGGTTCAAATGGCTCTGAGCACTATGGGACTCAACTGCTGTGGTCATCAGTCTCCTAGAACTTAGAACTACTTAAACCTAACTAACCTAAGGACATCACACACATCCATGCCCGAGGCAGGATTCGAACCTGCGACCGTAGCAGTCGCACGGTTCCGGACTGCGCGCCTAGAACCGCGAGACCACCGCGGCCGGCTAGACTGGTTGTATTCAATTCACGTAAAGCGAATTACACATTCTTGACAACCCAAAAACCATTTACATTCCTTTTTTCGGTACCACCTGATTATCACACCACGTTGTTGTACACGCCTAATGATTTCAATCCTCTGGTCGGCTAGTTGCCTTTCTCTGGCCGCCCCGTCATTGTAGGCAATAAGCTCGGTACGCCGTGTGCTGTCGGTTGACTACGTAAACAGAAATGCGTATACTAGCTATCCTACGAACATAAGGTTTTAATAATACAAAAATAAAGTACATGATACAAGAAAATGTCATAAGACTTTTTTGTCAAGCACACCGAGATGTACCATCTGTATAATTTTGGCGCCTTATACCGTTTACACCCTGTCTATTCGATGTTAATAAATAATGAACAACAGCTGGAGAATTGGAACAGATCATAGCCTGATCTGTCCTACACAATACTACACGGCGTAAGATCGTAACGTAGTCCTTCCATTCAATCAACGTACAAACATTGAAATGGCAGATACTGAGACAATCGAACGTGAAATACAAAAGCAACTACAATCGCTTAGTAGGTTGGTTGGATGATTTGGGGGAGGGGACCAAACAGTCAGGTCATCGGTCCCATTGGATGAAGGATGGATGGGAAAGGAAATTGGCCGTGTCCTTTCAAGGGAACCATCCCGGCATTTGCCTGAAGCGATTTAGGGAAATCACGGTAAACTTAAATCAGGATGGCCGGACGCGGGTTCGAACTGTCGTCCTCCCGAATGCAAGTCCAGTGTGCTAACCACTGCACCACCTCGCTCGGTGAGTCTTTTAGAAGTGGAACGGCAGCAGCATCCGATGAGATTCCTTAAAGCTTCTAAAAAGTTGATGGAGCAACGAAGGGTACCTAGCGACTGGGTAACAGCGCGTTTCATTTCCGTATCCATGAACGGCCGTAGGACAGATGAGCATAACTATGGGGCTACATCGTTGGCGTCAGTCTCTCGTTGAAGTATGGAACTTGTTGTACGCTCAAGAATTGCGACTTTTTTTGAGAACAAAAATCTCCACCACTAAAATCAACATGCAAATCCTAAAACAGAGACCTTGCAAAACTCAGCTCGCTCTGTTCCTCCATGAGATCCACAGCGCTCAGATCGATGCCGCGTGCATTCACCTCAAGAAGGCATTTGACAGCGTCCCTCATTGCTGTTTAATGAAAAAGCATCGACCACATTTGCAACTGTATTCAAGACATCCTTGCAGATAGACCTCGGCACGTCTCTCCACACCAACAAAATAGACAGACGTATAGGTACCTTCCTGGCAGATTAAAACTGTGTGCCGGACCGAGACTCGAACTCGGGACCTTTGCCTTTCGCGGGCAGGTGCTCTACCATCTGAGCTACCCAAGCACGACTCACGCCCCGTCTTCACAGCTTTAATTCTGCCAGTACCTCGTCATCTACCTTGGAAGATAGGACTACTGATACGTGCAAAACAGTACTCTTGCCACTAATTTACTATTATTTAAGCTTGAATAAACATCAGGATACTCAGAATAACTTCGTTTAGGTAAGGACCCTACTGAGGTACATGAAATAGGAAAATCACGGTTAAACACAAAGGTACATTTAACACTTATATTCCACTGATTGAAGATGCATGGTTCACACTGTGATACACTTCTAAATAAAGTACTTTGTCTGTCAGTGATGTCGAAGGTGGCGTGAGGCGGTGCTGCGTAGTGACATTGCGCAGGTACGGCTCTTGATGTACATAGCTCTGTCTTCCTCTTGGTGGCGACGATAAAATTGCAAATTTCTGAGCTATTAATTTATTTCCGTACTGCGCCAATCATGTAGAACACGTCCGAGGCCAAAACCCAGTCTTGCAGGTAAATTCGGGGCCTCTAGTGCTTGACCAACGTAATGCGTGATCATCACTTGCAGGGCATCTACCGACTGTATGAGCCACTTGCGCGCCAAAATCTCACTCGCGCGCCCCACCACCTTTTCCATTCCACCACAGAACGGAGTTCTACCTATGATCCCTACATCTTTCCAATTTACACTTCTCCTTACAAAAACCCTAAGTATGAACCATCTACAATTGAATGACAGCATATACATACAAAATTGACATAATTAATTACTGTTGTATTTGAAATATTACATAATTATTTACAAAATATGTTTTAATACATTTATTCCACCTACGTCAAAGAGGTTATTTTAAACAGATAAATTACACTTAACAAAAGCTTACTCTCGTTATAGTATTTGCTTAATTTTTCTAAATTATTACGGAACAAAAAAATTTAATATATACAGATTAATGGCAGTATTATATTAGAATAGCATTACAAGGTATAATGAAAAATGACACATACCATTAAATAATGCCCATCCGCCAGTCGTATGTCCCAATAAGAGGAGAATAACACAGGATTTACCTGACGGCATTGCCTGCATTCGTCAGAGGAGAGAGATAGGGTTGAACTTCTTTATTTGTGGTATGGCAGCAGGGTATGCGGGATTATAAAAAGTGAATCATAGGGACGGAGCTTCAAGCAGCGTCCGCTTAGTGCACTCCTGGTTTCTCATCTGTCGAGGAGTGCAACAGGCCGCTGATAGCGGTCGCGAACATCTTGAGGAGCACCAATGTCTCGAATGAGGGGATTGGCAGAGGCATGCGACCGTCGGTAAAAACGGCCGGCAGTCTGCTGGATGCGGAGCATCACGTCCAATTCATCAGCTGCTTGGTGTAGGTAGCGATGCGGGAACTGCGGGTGGACATGGAAGACCCGCCGAAGAATCTTATTCTGTTGCGCCTGTAGACGCTGGATATGCGTGGGGGCTGCATTGCCCCAAGCCTCACATGCATAGTCAACAATCGGCCGAATAAATAATCGGAAGATGAGGAGGCCATTCCGGATGGAGAGGTCAGACCCCTCATTAAGGAATGGGTACAGTGCGCCCATCCGCTGGTGGACTTTTGCACGGACGGCGTCGATATGCGGCTTCCAGAGTAGGCGATCGTCCATGATGACGCCCAGGTACCGGACAGTCTTCTGCCAGGGGAGAGCGGTCCCGTAAAGGTGAAGTGGCGGGGCCGGCATCGTTGTATTCCTCGTAAAGACGATGGCCTGTGTCTTCAGGGGGTTGAACCGGATGCGCCAGCGAGCTGCCCAGATCTCCAGATCGTCGCCCGCCCGCTGCAACCGGGAATGCATGGCTGCATGCCACCGGCTCCTGGTGTAGAGCATCGTATCATCGGCATAGACGGCTTTCTCCACACGGGGCGACGTCGGAAGGTCCGATGTAAAGATAGTGTAAAGGACGGGGCCCAGGACAGAGCCCTGCGGCACCCCAGCGACGATGGGCCTGGCAGTGGAGAGGGCTGCTTCAACGCGGACAGCGAAAGTGCGGTGCCGCAGGTACGACGCAATGAGGCGCACGTATGCCCGGGGAAGCCCAAGGTGGGCCATCTTCCCAAGAAGGCCAGTGTGCCAAACACTGTCAAAGGCCTTGGTGACATCAAGAAGAACCGCTCCACAGTATTCCCGGTTATTGAAGGCGCGAGTGATGTACTCCACAACACGTACAATCTGCTGGGTCGTGGAGTGGCCGCGGCGAAAGCCGAACTGTTCCGGGGGGAGGATTTCCCGAATATCCAGGATGGCCCGGAGTCGCTGAAGAAGTAGCCGCTCGAACAGCTTGCTGATGTGTGGAAGCAAACTGATAGGCCGGTAGGATTTTGGGTCTTTCCGATCCTTGCCCGGCTTGGGAACAGCAATAACGATGGAGTGCTTCCACGCTGCAGGGTAGGTGCGAGTCCGCAGAACCCAATTGAAGATGGCAGTGAGACGAACAACTGCCAGGAGCGGCAGGTTCTTAAGGACCCGGCCAGTAATGTTATCAACACCTGGAGCCTTGGACGCCGGGAGAGCCCTGATGCCCGCACGGACTTCAGCCACGGAAATAGGCGGGATGTCGTCGTGGTCCTCCTCCTCGTCCCCATGGAGGATGGTCTGCACCTCGGCGTCAACCTGGGCGACGTGCAACTGGTCCACACCATCTTGAAGGGGGGTAAAATTCTCCTGAAAGATGTCCGCAAGGAGATTCGCCTTATCCGCATGTAGATAGGCCGTCCCAGTCGGTGTTGCAAGAGGGGGTATCCGTGTCCTGCGTTTCGTAAAAAAGCGGACCGCATTCCAGTGCATGGGGTCGGGGGTGAACGCCTGCAATTTCGCAGCCCAGCGTCGATTCTTATGCTGGACAATCGCCGCCTTGATGTCACGGCGCAGGCTGTTGATTTGGCGCTTCAGCTGTGGGTCCCGGGTCACACGCCAAACCTTGCAGAGGCGGTTACGAGTGCGGATGTCCTGGAGGATTTCCGCCGGGAGAGCGGAAGATGCGATTGTGCTGGGGCGCGGGCGGGGTGTCGCTCCCTCCAGAGCGGCGGTGAGAGTATCAGCAAACTGGTCGACAGAGGCCTCGTGAACGCCGACGCCATCCACTTGTTGCTGCAGGGCTGCAGTAACTCGTCGCTGGAAGCAGGGCCAATCCGTGTGGTTGAAATTGAGGTGGCCCGGACTCTGCGCCGGGGCGACGTCCAGTTGAAAGAGAACGGGCAGATGGTCGGAGTTCAGTTCGTGAAGGACTTCAGCAGTCAGGAACTGATTAAGTCCCCGAGTAATGGCGATGTCAAGAATGTCGGGCCTCCCTCTGCTAGGATAACACGTCGGCTCCACGGGCCCACAGACATACGCATTCACCTCTTCAGTGGCCTGGAGAAGAAGCCGCCCATTAAGATTGGTGACCAAGGAATTCCAGGCGGCGTGTTTGCAGTTGAGGTCACCAGCGATAAAGTATTTGCCAGGAGTCCGGAGAAGGAGACGGGCATCATCGATGAGGAGCTGGCGACGAGGGCTCCGGTAAACAGCCATAAATGTGACCGGTCCAGTGGCTGTTTCAACCTGGACAGCAGTGACTTCTATAGACCCGATGGCAGGCGGTTGAATTTCACAATGCGGGATGGAGGAGCGGATGAAGATCGCCGTTCCACCCCCCTGCGTCGGCCTGTCGTTCCGAAAGCATCGGTAATTTGCGATGTTGGAGCGGATGCCTGGTTTGAGAAACGTCTCATTCACCAGGCAAATGTCCACGTCATGTTCAAACAAGAACTGCCGGAGCTCCTCAAGGTCGTAGGTGAGGTTGGCGGCGTTATAAGCCACGATGCGGAAATCATCCAAGCGGCGGCGTCTAGGCATGCTGGGCTACTGAAGTGTCGGCAGTAGAAGCCTGAAGGCTGCGTGAGATCGTCGCCTCCACTGTGGCGGCGATGGTTGCAGGCAGGTTGACGATGGCATTGGTCAACTCGGTCACCATCGTGGTCAGATGCTGCAGCAGCTGGAAAACGTCGTGGAGCCCAACAGTAGGCACCGCAGTGGGTGAAGGAGAAGCTGGCTGGCGGTCCTGGCGTGGAAGAGGCGGCGGGACGCTTGGCACCTCGGCAGCTTCAGGAGCCCGTGGGTGGGAGACGCCCTTCAGTGCATCGGCCACTGTGACACCGAGCTGGATCCTCGCGGACCGGCGTTCCATGAGGGAGGGCCACGTACGCTTGTCATTGGCCGGCCGTGTGGGCAGCGGTTGGCGCCGCCGGCGGCTATCAGCACGTCGGGAGGGCGGGACGGGCGGAAGACCCCGCTGCCGACGGCTAGCCTCCTTATGCTTCGCGCAGGAACGAAAATTGGCAGGATGGCTGCCTTCACACAGGCCACAGACGGGCGGCTCATCCTTGCTTCGTGGACAAAGGCGGCTGTCGTGGCCAGCACCACACTTGACGCACATAGGCGGCATAGTGCAGTGACGGGCCACGTGGTTGAACCCTTGGCACCGGAAGCATTGGACCGGGCCACGGGACTTCCGCAGACGTTCCACGGTGATGGAGAGATCGTAAATCCTGGTTAGCTGGAATATTTCCCGATGTCGAGGAGTGTCCTGCAGGACGACGACGCGGTGGCCAGTAAGCTGATTGGTCCCGGGCATACGGTGGTAATCCACCACCGTCGCGACGAAGCCGAGGTCCTCCAGTTCTTCCTTCAGGTCGTCATGTGTGAGAGACGCCGGAATGTGCTTCAACAGCGCCTTCAGAGTCGGCGGACGGACCGCGGGATAGGTATACATGGGGATACCCTCTCGCCCAACCATATCCATTACAGTCACATAATCCTCAGTACAGGAGAGGCTGAGTTTGAGGGTATCACCCCCTGTCTGCTTGGCAGTAAACGACTGCGTACAATGTTCCTTTAACCACGTGTGCAGTTGCTTGTAGGAGTTCTTAAACTGCAACACAATGGGCGGCACCTTCCGCTGCAGCTGAGGCTGGGACGGTTGCTGCTGCGCCCCCTGCTGTTGCTGTTGCTGCTGGGGCGGTGGAACGTCGTCCGCGCCATCCCGGATGACGTCGTAGCGGTTAGACGTTGGCACCGCGTCCGCGTCAGGCCGCCGCTGCGGCTGCTTCGAGACCTTCTTCTTTGGTGGCTTCCGGAAACCGTCATCTGCCCCGGTGGCGGCGTCGCCGGTGCGCTTACGACTATGCTGCTGGTGGCCGTCGTCATCTTCACCCGAAGAATCAGGAGTGCAATCCATACCGAGATCCAAAGTCCTTGCACAGGTCGTCAACAGATCGTTCTCACGGAGGCGTTGCCTGGTCATCATAGGTGGGGGGCCGGATGAGGCCGCCGACGAAGTATTCTCCGCCGGACGGCGATCCGCCACACCCTCAGCCGGAGTAGCGTCCGTAGACATAACGAGCTCTCGCGCGACACGTCCGCTCTCGTCGGAAGACTAACTCCGAATTAAATAATGCGACATGGTTAGTTGTAGAGCACACCACTAGAGTACAAGTGGGTCATGTGATGGACTATGACAGTGGAGAGCTAATTTTGCAGTATGAAGGTGCTACGTCATGTTTTCTTTCAGACGTTCGTATTAGCTCACTGCCGAACTGCCTCAGTGTCGGATCGAGCGTCTTTCTTACCATGATTCTCCTCTTCTTCAGTGGTCCCTACGGTCACGTGACTCAACTCCGTGTGATTTCGTCTTATGGGGTTATCTCAAATATCGTGCGTTCCTGCCTCCACTGCCATTCAATTATGAAGCACTGCAAGGACGGATAATTAAAGCGATCGCTGATATCGACCATCAAGGTTTGGGACATGAATGGCAAGTGTGCGGCTATTGTATTGAAATTCTCCGCGTCACAAACGGAACACGTAGTTATCAACTGAAAAGCACGTTAAAACCTAGGAGAGATGCTAAATTCACTGATACACGTCTAGTTTGTGTATGTGTTGTAATTATCGCGTTTTCTGAAACCGGTGCTATAATCCCGTATAAGCTAGCGCAAAGGTTGTCCCTACCCGTCTCGCTGAAAGGTCGTTAATTCTGAAAGCGGTTCACAGAGAGAAAATCAGCCATGCAGCTTATCTCCAAAATACCCCACAAAGGGTCATTTATCTTCAGATCAGGGGACCGAGTAGTGTACAGGAGGCGTACGTCATTGTCGGCTTCATTACATCAGTCTCCGGGCAATTCCAGATGTGTGAATGGGAGCATCATCGTCTAGATTAACGTGTCATTATCCAGGGAACACAGCTTGTCGCACTGGAAGAAGCTGGTCGCCCAGACTGCAGACGTTACCCCGCTCACACAGCACAAGTGGACAAACTCAACGGTGTGACTCCGCTCCCCTCAGCGCCAACGGGCTCCTTCACAGTGGGGCGGAGTCGGTAAACACGGTAGGCTTCTACTGGCGCTCTACAGATGTAAACATGTCCTCCTCATCGCGAGTGATGGGGTCGTCCATTCGTGTGGCCTGTTGACACACTCCCGTAGCCATCGTGATCAATTTGCGTATTTGAGACACCAATTCCATGTCTCAATAAATTGCTTTGTGTTTTCTACGATTTCGGGACATACGCTGTGCCGTGGATTTCTGCCGGATACGGTTCACTCCGGACAGTTTTTCGATGATACGTTTTCCTGTAATGTTTGTCCATTTCAGATGTTATCTGGCATGCTGTTGTTAGTCTGTGGCCGTAATCCACAGCCAAGTCCTTCCGTATCTCCAGGAATCTTCGACAGCTTCTGTTACTACTGTTATGCTTGTCAGATTGTTCCCCCACCCTCACCACCCCCTCCCAGTCTGACGTATACTGACGTGACAAAAGTCATGGGATACCTCCTATAATCGTGTCGGACCTACTTTTGCCCGGCTTAGTACACCAGCTCGACATGGTTTGAACTCAACAAGTCGTTCGAAATCCACTGCAGTAATACTGAACCATGCTGCCTCCATAGCCGTCCGTAACTGCGAAAGTGTTGCTGGCATAGGATTTTGTGCACGAACTGACCTCCCGATTATGTTAGATGGGATTCATGACGGGCCATCTGATCTGCCGAATCATTCCCTCGAATTGTCCAGAATAAATCAGTGGCGAACAATTGCGGATTGGTGACATGGCGCACTGTAATCCATAAAAATTCGATTCTGATGTTGGGACATGAGGTCCACGAATGATCTCCATGTAGCTGAACAAAACCATTTGCAGTCCATGATCGATGTAGTTGGACCAGAGGACCCAGTCGATATCATCTAAACGCAGCCCAAAACATTATGGAGCCACTACCAGCTTGCACAGTGCCTTGTTGACAACTTGGTCCATGGATCTGTATGGTCTGCGCCACACTGGGGCCTAACCAACAGCTATTAACAACTCAAATGGGGACTCATCTGACCAGGCCCCGGATTTCCAGTCGTCTAGGGTCCAAACCGATATGGTGACGAGCCCAGGAGAGGCGTTGCAGAAGATTTTGTTACTTGTCGATTAGCACTGACAACCCTAAGCAAACACCGTTGCTCTCGGTCGTTAAGTGAAGGCTCCGTAGTGAAAGATAGTGCCTGAAATTTACTTTTCTCGGCAGACTCTTGACGCCGTGGATCTCGTAACACTGAATTCCCTAACGCTTCCCGAAATGGAATTCTCCATGCGTCTAGCTCCAACTACCATTCCGCACTCAAAGTCTGTTAATTCCCGTCGTGCGGCCATAATCAGGCCGAAAACCTTCCCACACGAATCATCTGACTACAAATGAGAACTCCACCAATACACTGCTCTTTCGTATCTAGTGTATGCTGTACCACCGCCATCTCTATACGTGCATATACAGGGTGGTCCATTGATAGTGACTGGGCCAAATATCTCACGAAATAAGCATCAAATGAGAAAACTACAAAGAACGAAATTCGTCTAGCTTTAAGGGGGCAACCAGGTGGCGCTATGGTTGGCCCGCTAGATGCCGCTGCCATAGGTCAAACGGATATAAATTCCGTTTTATAAATAGGAACCCCCATTTTTTATTCCATATTTGTGCACTACGTAAAGAAATACGAATGTTCTAGTTGGACCACTTTTTTCGCTTTGTGATAGATGGCGACGTATAAGTATGTCGTATCACGTAACATTCCACCAGTGCGGACTGTATTTGCATCGTGATACATTACCTGTGTTAAAATGGACCGTTTACCAGTTGCGGAAAAGGTCGATATCGTTTTGATGTATGGCTATTGTGATCAAAATGCCCAACGGGCGTGTGCTATGAACGCTGCTCGGTATCCTGGACGACATCATTCAAGTTTCCGGACCGTTCGCCGGATAGTTACGTTATTTAAGGAAACAGGAAGTGTTCAACCACATGTGAAACGTCAACCACAACCTGCAACAAGTGATGATGCCCAAGTAGGTGTTTTAGCTGCTGTGGCGGCTAACCCGCACATCAGTAGCAGACAAATTGCGCGAGAATCGGGAATCTCGAAAACGTCGGTGTTGAGAATGCTACATCAACATCGATTGCACCCGAACCTTATTTCTATGCACCAGGAATTGGATGGCGACGACTTTGAACGTCGTGTACAGTTCTGCCACAGGCCACAAGAGAAATTGCGGGACGATGACAGATTTTTTGCACGCATTCTATTTAGCGACGAAGCGTCATTCACCAACAGCGGTAACGTAAACCGGCATAATATGCACTATTGGGCAACGGAAAATCCACAATGGCTGCGACAAGTGAAACATCAGCGACCTTGGCGGGTTAATGTGTGGTGCGGCATTATGGTAGGAAGGATAATTGGCTCCCATTTTATCGATGGCAATCTAAATTGTGGAATGTATGCTGATTTCCTACGTAATGTTCTACCGATGTTACTACAAGATGTTTCACTGAATGACAGAATGGCGATGTACTTCCAACATGATGGATGTCCGGCACATAGCTCGCGTGCAGCTGAAGGGGTATTGAATAGCATATTTCATGACGGGTGGATTTGTCGTCGAAGCACCATACAATGACCCGCAAGTTCACCGGGTCTGACGTCCCCGGATTTCTTTCTGTGTGGAAAGTTGAAGGATATTTGCTATCGTGATCCACCGACAATGCCTGACAACATGCGTCAGCGCATTGTAAATGCATGTGCGGGCCTTGTCACGATCAATGGACCACCCTGTTGATGTCGGATCACTTTCCTCACTCAGACTAACTCTTATTGGGATAAACAACTTGACCATATTTCCCGACGAGTAGTGTGGCCACTTTTCCAGATCGGATGTCACTCCGCTGTTAGCGAATTACAGATGAAATTATTGCACCGAATGAAATAACAAGGAACTACATTTGTATGACAAAATGCTTTGTTTAAACAATCATATTGTAAAAAAGTGTAATCCTTCGTACAAGTGACGTGTGACATGAATAATGTAACTGACTTACCTGACACCAAACTACTGAAAATCAGAGAAGCTCTTACTAAAAACAATGGAACAAGCTTCCACTGTCAGAGTCACTGACAACAAAGATGGTATCTATCACAACTAGTTTGACCACTTCTCGGGTCACAGCAGAACTGATCAGCGCGAAAAATATGCGATGTCCACTTTTCCCGCCCTGGCTATTTCACCTCACCTTCCTCTACCGCATTCTGCCACTAGGAGCGTATAGAGATACCATTCCCTACAGGCTGTCTACCGAATCACAGAATTAGTAAGCCACTCTTCGTCCCTAAAGATGGTTCCGTTCGGCTTGTCTGAATCTGATAGCGACAGTTGTTTTATGTGTTCGTCGTTTCTTTACTGGCTGATTCTCGTGAACAGCGGGGGGCCGTAAAGTTTTGCTGCTCGCACGGAAAAAGCGGCACAGAAATTCTTCAAATGTTGAAAACTGCGTAAAAGGATGATGAAACGGGAAAAGCTCAAGTCCTTGAACGGTTTTCCCGTTTCAAAAGAGGTGAAATCCCAACTGATGACGAATTATACTCTAGTCAACGTACCACGACCGCAACCGATGAAAATATTTAAAAAATTCGGTAAATCCTCGAGAAAGAACGAGTTATTTAGAATTTAAAAAAAATTTTACGGGAAGATTTGGGGATGAAAATTGTAGCTGCCATATGCGTGTGTCGACTGCTTAACATAAACAGTGTTGCGTCGTAATTTAATGTGCTTCAAACTTTTCTCCGAGGTCGTCAGCTGACGAATCACGGTGCTCCGTGTACGATCCTGAAATGAAGCAGCAATGAAGTCTGTGGAAGACTTAAAGTTCGCCTCGCCCAAAAAAGACTCATCAAGTGCAATAAAAAGTGAAAACAATGCTGATTACTTTTTTCTGTGTGGGGGTGGTGGACATTCCTCGTAGCCTCTACGTCTTGAGGACGACTTTAAGTAAGAAGATCTTTATTGGAAAATACCTTATGATTATCGTAGTATGTTTCACAAAGGCGCCTTATAGACTTGCCCAGACATGAATTTCGTTAAGCGGTACTATGCAGTCCCCAGAAAAAGTCGAAAAAAATCCTTTTGAACAGTCCCGGGTGCTACTGGATACAAAACATTTCAAGGTGCATAAGGCAATCGTCGCTAGCTGAGCTCATAGCATAAAAGTTCGGTAATCGTGAGGAGGAGGAAGATGAGTGTTTCACGTCCCGTCGACAACGAGGTCATTAGAGACGGAGCACGAGCTCGAATTAGGAAACGATGGGAAAGGAAATTGGCTGTGCCCTTTCAAAGGAAACACCCCGGCATTTGCCTGAAGCGGTTTAGGAAAATTACGTAATCCTCCCGAAAGCGAGAACAGTGTGCTGACCACAGCGCCAGCTCTCTCGGTTCGGTAATCGTATGGTCGCTGGTTCGAATCTTGCTAGTATCATCCTTTTTTGTTGAAATTCTACATATATTTACAAGTGAAGATTTAATTAACAAATACTAAATGATAATGTTAATAAAAATTTAAATTACTAATCGCTTGAAAAGGGAGTATTCACAATAAATTCAAATTTGGCACAAGAGAGCGAAACATCAAATAGTAAATAAAGAGTTTTATATCTTTAGAATTTAAACTGTACTATTGATGTATGTATTTTTTCTGTTTAACAATAATGCATATCACATGTCTGTGTTTATTTTTGGACGACCAATAATTAAAAATAGCAAGATGGTATTTACATTGAAAATGACTGAATATTTGTTAATAAACATTTACATTTCTTAATAAATATGGAATTCAAATAAAAGTACAATAATAATTAAGTGGAGATTCGAACCGGGGTGACTATTACTAAACTTCTAGGCTAGGCTGTCAGCAACCAGCAGTTTAGGTAATAACCTGAAAATGTTTATTAATTAACAGCGGTCGAAAAACTTTTAGAATGTTTTTTAATTTTATTAATTTCGTTATGTTTCATGAATTGCAGCGTACTGCTTTGCGAAGTCGATGACCTGGCGCTGCATATTCTACCGGTTTCTCGGGTTTTGCTAGACGCCATAGGTTATTGTGAAAATTGGTGAAGAAACACAAAATAGGAGAACTCTTAAGTGATTATCGAAGCACTTGTGGAAGAAAGTCACTTCGTTTAGATGCGGCAAATGTTCCGAAAGACGGAAACCGAATTTCGGAAATCGTTTTCCGCTGTCGCGTTTACATGTGAAGGCCTGAAGCCCAGTTAAATATGGCGCCTGGAAAACCATAGTTTCTAATTTAGTCAGCACAGTCGCTATTTATCTTCAATTAGACGAGGTGCAAACAGCTTCAGCCTAACATTTCTCCCTATCCTTCACTGTACAAAAAGCCACTCCGTTCATATTAGCCGAAAATTTGTAAAAATAAGACGAAACCTAAGAGCCCAAGCACGTTTAAAAACCGGTTGCGCTTACATGGGAACGAAAATAGATTGCAGAACAGGAAATTAAGTAACCAGAAGCGGATTTCCAGAACCGATTTTGAAGTCTTTACATGACCACCCAGAAGCGGTATTGGGATATTGGTTTACGTAATCCAGTTTTGGGGGGGGAGGGGGGGGCTGTAAACGGGTTGAGTGTTAGACTGTCGGCCACGCAGCACAAAAACTTGCCTGGAATTGAATAAATGGACGTCAAGCTATTTTGTAACAGTTCACGATCCTTTCGTGTCCTTTATTGTCTGCTGGAGGCAGTCCTTGGAAAAGCAATGTCGGACGTACATACGAGTTTATTGGACAGCATGCAAGGTACCCAGGATTTGTGTGTGTGTGTGGGTGGGAGGGTGGGTGTGTGTGTGTGTGTGTGGGTGGGTGGTTGGTGGGGGGCGGCACTTCGGCGCTATCAGCGATCGATGACGGCAGATGAGCGGCGCAGACACTTCAGCGGTGACAACAGTAGCCATACCCGCCTACGCTCGCTGGAAGCCTCAGGGCTCACAACAACTCGTCCACAATCTATGGCACGCCACGTTCTCAACAATAACACTATCACTTTTTATCACGTTTTGGACGGAAATATTTTATTTTATTTTTTACTTTTATACATATTTTCAACGTTTTCCTTTCATACATCTGCATCTCCTATAAATCGGCGGTTTATGCACATACAGGGTGTCCGAAAAGTCTTTCCCTGATTACATAAATTGATAACTCGGGCTAGAAGTAAGATACAAATATGAAACTTGTGTCGAATTCTTTACAGCTATCAAAGTTTTTTTTCTGTTTTCGGTTCGCAGTAAGTAAGTAGTGGATGAGGTGCAGTGCCCAAGAAGCCATGTTCACCAAGCAGGAGAAGGCACAGTGTGTCCTGTGGTACCATGAGACACGATCACCTACCACAGTGCAGAGACACTTCCAGACAACATTTGGAAGGAATCCACCTGATGTCAACAGCATTAAAGCCTGGTGTGAGAAGTTCAAGAACACAGGATCGGTTGCTGACCATCCGAGGTCTGGTCGACCAAGAGCCGCAGCAGACAGGGTGGAAGCTGTAAGGCAGTCACGTGAATTACAGATGCCAAAAACCTCTCTCCATGACATTTTACACAAACGTTTATTGTTTCGTGCATACAAAGTGCAAATCGTTCAGGTCTTGTTGCCCAATGACAGTACACGTCGATATGACTTTGCGGTCGAAATGCTACCACGTATTGAGGACGACGATGGTTATCTCAGACGAATTGCCTTTTCCGACGAAGCGACCTTTTTTGTCAGTGGAGTAGTGAATCGCCATAATGTGCGCATTTGGGGTTCAGAACCCCCTGGCGAGGTCATGGAGTGCACCAGAGGTGAATGTTTGGTGAGCGCTATTGCACGATCGAATTATCGGGCCATTCTTCTTCGCTGAGGCTACCATCACATCTGCAATGTATCTGGACATGCTGCTGTTCCGCAGCTGCTTCAGTATCACCCCGATGTCTTGTTTCAGCAAGACGGTGCACCGCCTCATTGGGGTTTGGACGTCCGTGCCTATCTCGATATGACCTTTCCTGGGCGATGGATTGGTCGTGATGGGATAAACGGTTTGTCCTCCACGCTCTCCTGACATATTCCCATTAGACTTCTTTTTATGGGGTTATGTCAAGGACGAGGTCTACCGAACACGTGTACCAGATCTTGAAACCCTGCGGCAACGGATAACCACAGTCGTTGGAGCGATCCCTCCAGTGATGTTGGCTAATGTGTGGACGGAAACTGAATATCGCCTAGATATGCTACGTGCTACCAAGGGTGCTCATGTGGAGGTTTACTGATGTGTGAAAAAAAACTTTGATAGTTTGTAAACAATTAGACACCAGTCTCATATTTGTATCTTACTTCTAGCCTGAGTTATCACTTTATGTAATCAGGAAAAGACTTTTCGGACACCCTGTATAATATGCAACCAGTCACAGTCTGAATCTGATACGATTTACTATAGGGGAGCTTGCTGTACCTGGAGCATGATGCACCTGGGGACACAGGGTGTTTCCACGTTGGTGTTTCGGTATAGTGACCGATTTCAGATCCGCACGAAGAAACGCGCACTACAAGAGTGCCATAAGCACTTTCCGGTATTTTCTACTGTTTTTGTTCTTGCGAGACATGAGGCTCTGTTTAGCCCAGTGTTTGTAAGTATTACGGACTCTGCATATCAATGTTTTGATTAATGTATCACAGCTATTTGGAAGATACTGTAGTTACAGAGTTTTACGGTGAGTAAAGCTCTATATATTCTTATAACCAGTTATATTGAAGGGTGTTGTTGTTGTTGTGGTCTTCAGTCCTGAGACTGGTTTGATGCAGCTCTCCATGCTACTCTATCCTGTGCAAGCTTTTTCATCTCCCAGTACCTACTGCAACCTACATCCTTCTGAATCTGCTTAGTGTATTCATCTCTTGGTCTCCCTCTACGATTTTTACCCTCCACGCTGCCCTCCAATACTAAATTGGTGATCCCTTGATGCCTCAGAACATGTCCTACCAACCGATCCCTTCTTCTGGTCAAGTTGTGCCACAAACTTCTCTTCTCCCCAATCCTATTCAATACTTCCTCATTAGTTATGTGATCTACCCATCTAATCTTCAGCATTCTTCTGTAGCACCACATTTCGAAAGCTTCTATTCTCTTCTTGTCCAAACTATTTATCGTCCATGTTTCACTTCCATACATGGCTACACTCCATACGAATACTTTCAGAAATGACTTCCTGACACTTAAATCTATACTGGATGGTAACAAATTTCTCTTCTTCAGAAACGCTTTCCTTGCCATTGCCAGCCTACATTTTATATCCTCTCTACTTCGACCATCATCAGTTATTTTGCTCCCCAAATAGCAAAACTCCTTTACTACTTTAAGTGCCTCATTTCCTAATCTAATTCCCTCAGCATCACCCGACTTAATTAGACTACATTCCATTATCCTTGTTTTGCTTTTGTTGATGTTCATCTTATATCCTCCTTTCAAGACACTGTCCATTCCATTCAACTGCTCTTCCAAGTCCTTTGCTGTCTCTGACAGAATTACAATGTCATCGGCGAATCTCAAAGTTTTTATTTCTTCTCCATGAATTTTAATACCTACTCCGAATTTTTCTTTTGTTTCCTTTACTGCTTGCTCAATATACAGATTGAACAACATCGGGGAGAGGCTACAACCCTGTCTTAGTCCCTTCCCAACCACTGCTTCCCTTTCATGTCCCTCGACTCTTATAACTGCCATCTGGTTTCTGTACAAATTGTAAATAGCCTTTCGCTCCCTGTATTTTACCCCTGACACCTTTAGAATTTGAAAGAGAGTATTCCAGTCAACATTGTCAAAAGCTTTCTCTAAGTCTACAAATGCTAGAAACATAGGTTTGCCTTTCCTTAATCTTTCTTCTAAGATAAGTCGTAAGGTCAGTAATGCCTCACGTGTTCCAGTGTTTCTACGGAATCCAAACTTATCTTCCCCGAGGTTGGCTTCTACTAGTTTTTCCATTCGTCTGTAAAGAATTCGTGTTAGTATTTTGCAGCTGTGACTTATTAAGCTGATAGTTCGGTAATTTTCACATCTGTCAACACCTGCTTTCTTTGGGATTGGAATTATTATATTCTTCTTGAAGTCTGAGGGTATTTCGCCTGTTTAATACATCTTGCTCACCAGATGGTAGAGTTTTGTCAGGACTGGCTCTCCCACGGCCGTCAGTAGTTCCAATGGAATATTGTCTACTCCGGGGGCCTTGTTTCGACTCAGGTCTTTCAGTGCTCTGTCAAACTCTTCACGCAGTATCATATCTCCCATTTCATCTTCATCTACATCCTCTTCCATTTCCATAATATTGTCCTCAAGTACATCGCCCTTGTATAGACCCTCTATATACTCCTTCCACCTTTCTGCTTTCCCTTCTTTGCTTAGAACTGGGTTTCCATCTGAGGTCTTGATATTCATACGAGTCGTTCTCTTATCTCCAAAGGTCTCTTAATTTTCCTGTAGGCGGTATCTATCTTACCCCTAGTGGGATAGGCCTCTACATCCTTACATTTGTCCTCTAGCCATCCCTGCTTAGCCATTTTGCACTTCCTGTCGATCTCATTTTTGAGACGGTATGTTTATAATATTGCAGGTATTTTCTTACTTTTCGGTATCGTATGACGCGCATGTAATATTTGTATCGTTTAGTTATCAGAGACGTTGCACTGCCAGGAGACTAGTTATGTTATCTTCACTCTGCGAGCATGCGCAGGTGTTAAGTGTTGATCGTGACGAGATGTGTAGCCGGGTGTGGTGGTAGTAGTGAGCTTGTACAGGAAGGACGCAGAACATGGAGCTCCTGGGAATTATTTTATTGATCCGATGGAAGACATTACTATTACAAAAGGAATATCATAATTGTGCACAGAGTGAGGTGCATTTACTGAGGCAGATACTATTTTGAGAAAAATTGGGATTGCAGCAGTATTTAGTTAGGCATTCTTTCTTCAAAACACACAGGTAAATTTAGAATTTCTTGTTATTTTTAAAAAAAGTTTGGCGTAGTCAGTTCATGGATTTGAAAAGACGAAAAGAATTTAAGCATTAGTATAAAGACATTTGTGCTTGAGTAAATTTTCGTGTTGAGCTACATTTTCGTATTCCTCCAGTGTTGCTCTTGCTTGGTTGTAATTTGTAATGAAATATGTTTCTACTGCTTACTAAGCCCCTAATCGTGAAATTCTGTAAATGGAATAGCGACAAGAATTTTTTTTATACATTTTCTTGAGAAGAACAGTTTTTTCTGTAGAGTAACTTAGATTATCCTAAGTCATTACCCAGTTCCCATTACTTGATGAACATTCGTTTTTTTATGAGAGATAAATGTGATGACAACAAAGTTTGCATTGCATCTATTTAAGAGATACCATGGCACTACCACAGTTCTCTGTGGTTAGTAGCAGCGTGAGAAACTGAGAAGAGCCTTTTCTCCTTTTTCTACGAGTGCAGAAATCGAAATACAGAAGATACGAGTTTTTTTTGTATTGCATTTACCTTCTCGCAATGAGATTCGCTTGTCATTCTCACACTCAAATTTCGTTCTTAACTGTAAACAAGTGGTTACCTTATGTACATATTTCCTTTCTATGAATGGAACGTTTTGGTATGCAATAGCTTACATTCATGAAAAAAGACTATACATTCAGAAAGAGACAGTCCAGAAGTAAAGCAAACAGGTGCACAATAACATAATCTTCTTTATCTTCGTTATTTATTAAGATAAATTTCAGTATAAGGTGTGAGCGGTTAAGTCATACTTTGTCGGTCGCTCATCATCTTGCACATTGCCGCAATGATCCTTTGAAGAAAAAAGTGAAAAGACGACACTCTTGTCTGTGGCTGAATGTCTGAACCTCCCACATGCACCTCGCACTGTTCTTTCACACTTTTGAAATCAAAATAAATTATTGCTCTTCATTTTAGAAAATGAGTTGGTGTACTTAGACTGACAGTTTTAACCTAGACAATCATAAGTCATTAATACAGCAAATTCGCAAAATTGTGGGAACTGATAAACTACTACTACTACCACAAATAATACAAATAATATAATAATAACAATGAGCAGAAACTAGCAAAATACACAAAGCAATCACTCATATAAATACATCGGCTACACCATTGCAATTTCATAACCACTTCTACAACCCTTTAGATCACATAACAGCAACAGATACGAAGAAAGTAAATTGATAAAAGAAAACACTACATGGCAAGCACCCGTATCATCTAACACACCCACACATCGATCAAGACGCATCCAACACATGGCTAAGAAAAGTCAATGTATACAGTGAGACGGAAGGGTTCATGATTGCAATACAGGATCAAACAATAAACACCAGATATTACAGCAAGCAGATTATTAAAGATCCCAATACCACAACAGACAAATGCAGACTTTGCAAACAACAAATAGAAACAGTGGATCACATCACAAGCGGATGTACAATACTAGCAAATACAGAATACACCAGAAGACAAGAGAATGTAGCAAAAATAATACATCAACAACTTGCCATACAACATAAACTAATAAAACAACACGTTCCCACATACAAGTATGCACCACAAAATGTACTGGAGAATGATGAATACAAATTATACTGGAAAAGAACCATTACAACAGATAGAACAACGCCACATAACAAACCTGACATCATACCCACCAATAAAGAGAAGAAATTAACACAACTAATCGAAAAATCCATACCCAATACAACAAATATACAGAAGATAACAGGAGAAAAAATTGAAACATACATCCAACTGGCTGAGGAAGTCAAGGACATGTGGCACCAGGATAAAGTTCACATTATACCAATTATACTATCAACTACAGGAGTCATACCACACAATATTCACCAGTACATCAACGCAATACAGCTACATCCAAACGTATACATACAACTACAGAATTCTGTAATTATTGATACATGCTCAATTACCTGAAAGTTCCTAAATGCAATGTGACATACACCGTACAGTTAAAAGGAAGTCACGCTTGATCAAGGTCGGCGTCACTTTCCATTTTTAACCAGACATAACGTCTGAGAAAGGAAAAAAATAATAATAATAATAGCTATTGCTTTAGCTCTAATGATAGCACACAAACATGAGGCCCTGAGGGCGAAGAACTACAAAAAATTTATCATAAAAACCACTCAAGACGATAGATGTCGATTTTCTAGAGTTCACTCTTAGACCATGCGCCACATGAGACCTCCCTCCCAGTCTAGAATATCTGACGAAACTCAGTGAGGCCTGCTCATACCTTCACTGGCAAATACGCCGAGCTCTACGAATATCATATCCCTCCATACAGCTAAAGCGGTGGCGGTTGCTGGACTTAACGCTATCCTGCAAGATCATGGAAACACACACCGTCGGAGCGGTCGGGGGTGACAAGCGTGACATTGTCATACGTCAGTCTGATAACAGACCATTCCTGTTATTCGCTATATCAGTCCTGTACGATAGGACTTTTAATGATAAGGCTATTCAAAAGGAACCGATAGATATTATAAAATTGGATGTACATGTGTATGTACGTATGTTCCACATTTCCTGCTGAGCCACTGGACCGATTTCAACCGAACTTGGTACACGTATCACATACAGTCTGGAGGGAATTGCTCTGGGGTGTAAGAAGCACCCACCTATCAAAGGGCTGGTGATGGTAAAGAAGTGTAGCCCACGACGAGTGAATTGGTTCAAATGGCTCTGAGCACTATGGGACTTAACATCTTAGGTCATCAGTCCCGTAGAACTTAGAAATACTTAAACCTAACTAACCTAAGGACATCACACACATCCATGCCCGAGGCAGGATTCGAACCTGCGACCGTAGCAGTCCCGCGGTTCCGCACTGCAGCGCCTAGAACCGCACGGCCACCGCGCCCGGCCACGCGTGAATTGCCAGACATTATTCAACAGTATTTGACAACGAGTCCCCTCAACGGTAATGGAATTCCGGTCCGGTACAAGTTTTCAGCTTTCCCCATGAAGTCAATGCCCACTCCCAGTCAGTGTTTGTAAGTCCTTTTTTCCTAATTACATTATAATAGTGATGCAAGTATATTCATGAGTCAGAGGGCAAAGCTGTATGATGTGAAGTAGAACGTTCTATGAGCGAGAAATGTAGGTAGATGACCTCAGGAAGTGATGGGAATAGGAGAATCTTCTTTACGGAAAAGGAAGGTACTTGTAATTGAGTTACGGATTCGTAGAAACATATGCTTTATTTTGGTTTTAGGATATAAGTCATTAGCTGTTGTAACGTTTGCACTGTTTAGAGACGTGCTATTTCTGTACGATGAAGTACTGATTCTCTTTTAAATAATAAAACACTACGCAGTATACGTTTTATCGTGAATAGCCGTATCGTTTCAGGAATTTATTCCGATTTTGAGGCTCTACTATGGACGAGGGTTGGAACTTTAATAGTGGTAACTATTTATTTACACCTCGTACAAAATAGATAAGGGTTTCAAACTTTTACTGATCTTCAAAGTAATCACCAGCATTGTGTATAACCCGTTGCCAGCGACGTGAAAGTCGTAGGATACTTTTAGCAGTGCCAGTTGTATTCACAGTTCGAGCGGCGCGGTCTGTTGTAGCAGTTCCGAAGCGAATGCCGTAAAGTGTTTCCCTCAGTTTAGAATTCGAGTTGAAATCACGAGGGCTTACGTCAGGGGAGCACAGTAGGTGGTATAGCACTTAGCAGCCCCATCAGTCAAACAAATCAGTAACAGAATGAGATTTTCACTCTGCAGCGGAGTGTGCGCTGATATGAAACTTCCTGGCAGATTAAAACTGTCTGCCGGGCCGAGACTCGAACTCGGGACCTTTGCCTTTCGCGGGCAAGTGCTCTACCTCCTGAGCTACCCAAGCACGACTCACGCCCCGTCCTCACAGCTTTACTTCTGCCAGTATCTCGTCTCCTACCTTCCAAACTTTACAGAAGCCCTCCTGCGATCCTTGCAGAACTAGCACTCCTAAAAGAAAGGATATTGCGGAGACATGGATTTCTTTTAGGAGTGCTAGTTCTGCAAGGTTCGCAGGAGAGCTTCTGTAAAGTTTGGAAGGTAGGAGACGAGGTACTGGCAGAAGTAAAGCTGTGAGGACGGGACGTGAGTCGTGCTTGGGTAGCTCAGGTGGTAGAGCACTTGCCCGCGAAAGGCAAAGGTCCCGAGTTCGAGTCTCGGTCCGGCACACAGTTTTAATCTGCCAGGAAGTTTCAAATCAGTAACAGCTTGCACTGTACGTGCTTGAGCATTGTCCTGCAAAATGATGGTCAGGTCCTGCAGAAAGTGTTATCACTTGTCTCTATGCTGTTCATTTTTGGAACACAACCTACGACCAGCCTAGAGACAGAAGTGATGACACTTGCTGCCGGACCTGACCATCATTTTGCAGGACAATGCTCAAGCACGTACAGTGCAAGCTGTTACTGGTTTGTTTAACTGATGGGGCTGCTAAGTGCTATACCACCTACTGCAGTCCCCTCACTTAAGCCCTCGTAAGGTCAACTCGATTTCTAAGCTGAAGGAAACACTTCATGGCATGCGCTTCAGAACTGCTACAAATCCGTCGGGCAATAGACCGTGCCTCTCGAACTGTCAAACCACTGGCACTGCTAAGAGTATCCTGCGACTCCCACATTGCTGGCAACGGTTATGCACAATGCTGGTGACTACTTTGAGATCAGTAAAACTTTGAAACACGTATCTATATTGTACGAGCTGAAATAAATAGTTGCCACTATTAAATTTCCAGTCCTTGTACATTAGTATTGAATGTGATATCTGCGTGTGTGCGTTGTTCTGTTTCTACTGATCTGCAACACAACTAGCTCTTTACTCACACGAAGGCTTTTTACACCGTACTACACACGCGACTTGTAGTGAAATTGCGTGCTTATGGAATATCGTCTCAGTTATGTGACTGGATTAGGGATTTCCTGTCAGAGTGATCACAGTTCGTCGTAACTGACGGAAAGCCATCGAGTAAAACAGAAGTTATATATGGCTTTCCCCAGGGTAGTGTTATAGGCCCTCTGCTGTTCTCTATCCATACAGACGAATTAGGTGACAATCTGAGCAGCCGTCTTAGGTCGTTTGCAGATGACTGTCGTTTAGTGTCCAGTACAGTCATCAGAAGATCAAGGCAAATCGCAAAAAGGTTCAAAATGGTTCAAATGGCTCTGAGCACTATGCGACTCAACTTCTGAGGTCATCAGTCGCCTAGAACTTAGAACTAATTAAACCTAACTAACCTAAAGACATCACACACATCCATGCCCGAGGCAGGATTCGAACCTGCGACCGTAGCAGTCGCTCGATTCCAGACTGTAGCGTCTAGAACCGCACGGCCACTCCGGCCGGTGCAAGACTTTAACAGTGCATTTTCGACGTAAATGTGTTGCTCAGTTTTGAGTCGTAGGTGTTAAAAGAACTAGATTTTGTAGGCAATGTAAAAACATTTTTTCCCTAAGAACTGATGGTTATCCACTCAATATCTGGTACAAGTGCTTTAGATCTATACTTAAAACAACAAACAACTATATAGCAAATGGTAAAGGCACAGTATTGTCTCAATGCGGTCACCACATAGTGCTATATTTGCCTAGACGAGAAATTTAATGGAACCATGGAAAATCACTTGAGGTAGTATAGAAGAATTTTGTAATGAATAAGAACACCGAACTCCAGGCTCCAGGGCTGATTGGGGGGGGGGGAGGGGGGGGGGAGGACGCCTTGTATGTTGATAACGATTTCCAGTAATCTGTCAGATGTAGGACCATCAACACATAAAAGGTTCCAGAGGCTGAAAATACCGCTACAGTTGTAAGGTTCTTTTATTTAACACACGGCCGGTTTCGGGCTCTTATACGCCCCTCTTCAGGTGTGCTGTGACGGCGAGCGCCGCGGTGGACGTGTACACAGCACCAAGTTACGACACCTGAAGATGGGCGTATAAGAGCCCGAAACCGGTCGTGTGTTAAATAAAAGAACCTTACAACTGTAGCGGTGTTTTCAACTTCTGGCACAATGCTCAGTTGCGGATGTTCCTCCGACAGGATTGTTTAACGTAAAAAGTTATCATAATCATTTTTTCCGTTTAACCTCAATTTGCTCAACAAGTTTTCGTGAGTGACCTTCGAGGTGTCTTGACCCAGTTTTTCATCCACCTTCCTTCTGTTGCAACAAAGCCGAGCAGTTATATTGAAATCATGAAAAACTTTTAAAATACTGAATTTAATCCGAACCACTGTTCAATAGAACAATATCACTCGGCAGTCTAGGGAGAACATTAATTATATTGAACAATATTACTGTGCAGTATTATTGGTCGGATAGAGGCCGGTTTTGTCATGCCTGTGTCGTCATCTTACTGGTGTATAGAGATGCGCGTTATTGTTACGACGCAGTGTTATGTAAAGTTATAAATTCGTGAAACATGGAAACGTGTTTAGCTAGGATATTGATTCGGGTGCCGTTGCGAAGAACTTGAGACAGTAAAAATGTTCACCAGAATATACACCGACGGAAGAAAAATCAAAATACGAAGAAGCAGTTGTGTGACATAAACGAAAGTTGGTAGGCTATTTCTACGTCTAAAAGATGTTGTCTATTTAAATTTCGCGCTATTAGCGTCAATATGATGATGCAAATAATGTTTGCTTAAATACACGCTGCAACGGTAGTGAGTGTTAGCTACCTTTGAAACTGGACGTTGTGAGTTATTAGCCAAGAATGACATTGTCAACACCTCACTGAGTTGGAACGAGGTCGTATAATAAGGCTAAGAGAATCTGAACGTTTCTTGTGCTACAATGCAGAAAAACTTGGCAGCGATGGAGTCTACATCTATATTTATACTCCGCAAGCCACCCAACGGTGTGTGGCGGAGGGCACTTTACAAGCCACTGTCATTACCTCCCTTTCCTGTTCCAGTCGCGTATGATTCTCGGAAAGAACGACTGCAGGAAAGCCTCCGTGCGCTCTCGAATCTCTCTAATTTTACATTCGTGATCTCCTCGGGAGGTATAAGTAGGGGGAAGCAATATATTCGATACCTCATCCAGAAACGCACCATCTCGAAACCTGGACAGCAAGCTACACGGCGATGCAGAGCACCTCTCTTGCAGAGTCTGCCACTTGAGTTTGCTAAACATCTTCGTAACGCTATCACGCTTACCAAATAACCCTGTGACGAAACGCGCCGCTCTTCTTTGGATCTTCTCTATCTCCTCCGTCAACCCGATCTGGTACGGATCCCACACTGATGAGCAATACTCAAGCATAGGTGGAACAAGTGTCTTGTAAGCCACCTCCTTTGTTGATGTACTACATTTTCTAAGGACTCTCCCAATGAATCTCAACCCGGTACCCGCCTTACTAACAATTAATTTTATATGATCATTCCACTTCTAATTGTTCCGCACGCGTACT
This sequence comes from Schistocerca americana, assembly GCF_021461395.2. Lineage (NCBI taxonomy): Eukaryota > Metazoa > Arthropoda > Insecta > Orthoptera > Acrididae > Schistocerca > Schistocerca americana. Next base: position 156,555,436 of record NC_060128.1, on the reverse strand, counting down.
CCCAGATATTTTACAGAAGTAACTGCTACCAGTGTTTGTTCCGCTATCATATAATCATACAATAAAGGATCCTTCTTTCTATGTATTCGCAATACATTACATTTGTCTATTTTAAGGGTCAGTTGCCACTCCCTGCACCAATTGCCTAACCGCTGCAGATCTCCCTGCATTTCGCTACAATTTTCTAATGCTGCAGCTTCTCTGTATACTACAGCATGTTACTGGCAGCGGTGGTTACGACGATGTACGATTGCAAGAGGATAGTCTCTGAACGGCCACGTGGCACAACCGTGAGGAAGGGCCATCATGTTAGGCGGATAGCTCTCGCGCATCGTACTGCATTTGCAGCAGTAATCTGAGCAGCAGTTGCCACCACAGTGACAACTAACTGTTGCAAATCGGGTCCTTCAAGAACAGTTCCGAGCTAGCAGCACTGTAGTGTGCGTTCCACTGACCCCAATTTGCCGCCATTTGTGATTTAAGTGGTGGTGAACGAGAGCTCATTGGAGGGCAGAGTGTAGGTCTGGTATGTTTTCTGATGAAAGCTGGTTCTGTCTCGGTGCCAGTCATCGCGGTGTGTCGGTTAGAAGCAGGCAGCTCAGGGCCTGCAACCAATCTTTATGTATGCTACAGACATTAGACCTACACATAAGGGTCATGGTCCGGGGTACGAATTTGCATGACATTAGGAGCACTCTCGTGGTTATCGGACACATCCTAAATGCAAATTTGTACGTCAGTCAGCTGTGCTTCCATTCATGAACGGCATTTCAGGGGTTGTTTTCCAACAGGACAACGCTTGCCCACATACCGCTGTTGTAACCCAACAAGGACTACAGAGTGTTGACATGTTGCCTTGGCCTGATCGATCACCAGATCTGTATCTAATCGAGCTTGTCAGACGAAGACTCCAGCGTCATCCACAACCAGCATTAACCGTCCCTGTACTGACTGACCAAGTGCTACAGGCACGCTTCTCCATCCCACAAACTGACATCCGGCACCCGTAAAAGACAATTCGTGCACTTTCGAACGCTCGAATTCAATACTCTGGCGGTTCAAAACGGTTCAAATGGCTCTGAGCACTATGGGACTTAACTTCTGAGGTCATCAGTCCCCTAGAACTTAGAACTACTTAAACCTAACTAACCTAAGGACATCACACACATCCATGCCCGAGGCAGGATTCGAACCTGCGACCGTAGCTCCTAGAACCGCTCGGTCACCCCGGCCGGCATTCTGGCGGTTGCACTAATTATTAATGTACCAGCATTTCACATGTGCAATAGCTAATCTCGCTCTTCCATTCACCTGTGATCTTGCAATGTTAATCACCTACAGATGTTACCTAGATAAATGTGTTCCCAAAATTTCATTACTCTGCATTAATTTTTTTCCTTGTGCTACTAATTTTTTTTCCGTCGCTATAATATTAGTATCAAATTAAAAATTAGAAAATAATGAACGATGTCGTCTCATATGGCTAGTAAATATGCTCTGAATTGTAAAAAACGCAAATCGGACGAATTTCCTCGTCAAACGGAAAACAAACAGCGTAGAAGCTCCAGTGCCGAGCGAATGCGAGAGCTACGGCAGTGACGAAAAGGAAATGAAGGGACGCCACAGAGCGACAACGTAGCTGGAACATTGGGCGTACAGCGGTCAGTGACAGTCCACACTTGTGATTTACCTATTCTGTAACCATGATACTCTGTGTAACTGTCGTGCTACAGAGATTGATGATTAACTCACATATTAATATGAAAAAAATGGTTCAAATGGCTCTGAGCACTGTGGGATTTAACCATCTGAAGCCATCAGTCCCCCAGAACTTGGAACTACTTAAACCTAACTAACCTAAGGACATCACACACATCCATGCCCGAGGCAGGATTCGAGCCTGCGACCGTAGCGGTCGCACGGTTCTAGACTGAAGCGCCTAGAACCGCTCGGCCACACCGGCCGGCTACTAACATGAAGCACATATTGTAATTTTATTTCGTCGTACTCGCGAAAAATGTACGACGCGCACCCGAAACGCGTACACAGAATTTTTGTTTGATATTGCTATTGGGCAGAATCTTTGAGTGGATAGCTGATATGAAAGATGTCAACATTCACCTCTCTCGCACTCCCTAGTAACACCCAATCAACAGCGTGGCACTTCAGTTGGAAAGACTTCCAAGGATTTTTAAAATAATGGTAAATGGAATTCAGTGAGTTTGAAATGAGTTGGATTTCGCAGGAGGCTTATTCCATAACTTAGTTCATACGAATCAGCATTGTTTTCGTTATTTCAAGGCCTCCCCTAAGAATCTACGTCACATACGATCGCTAACAGTTGTGTAAAAGATCATTTTGAAAACTGAAGACTTCGGAGCTCTATATTGGAAGACGCACTAAACGTTTTGGTTTCGCTCGTGATTAAATGCGATATTTTAGGACACTCAAATTACGAATATATTACAAGAAGCTTCTTTATATGATGTATACCCGTAAAAGCCGGTATGTAAAACTTCCATCTTAAGGCTGATCATTGGATGTCAGTTTAATGTAGGTAAAATCTGTTTGGCTACTACATTCCTTTTGTTATCTTGCATTTACATAAGAAATATGTTTGTTTACAGTTACAGTGTTATTATTATTTTTTTCGAGAACTGAAGATGCTAGAAAAGCAAATGGATATGCCAGTAAGGTCATACTTTCTCAACAAAGTACGAAAATGTAAACAAAATTTTTAAAAAAGCGGTCATCTGTTTTGCGAAATGATTTTTCTGAAAGGGGCGTGAAAGGGAAGGGAGTGAGACAGGGTTGTAGTTTATCTCCCATGTTATTCAATATATTTATTGAACAAGCAGTATAGCAAACCAAAGAAAAATTTATAGTAAGAATTAAAGTTAAGGCAGAAAAATAAAAGCTTTTAGTTTTACCGATGACCCTGTAATTCTGTCAGAAACAGTAATTAACTTGGAAGAGCAATTGAACGGAATGGACACTGCTTTGAAAGGAGGATATAAGATGAACATCAACAAAAGCAAAACGAGGATAATAGAATGTACTCGAATTAAACCAGGTGATGCTAAGGGAACCAGATTAGGAAACGAGATACATAGAGTAGTAGATGATTTTTGCTGTTTGGGTAGCAAAATAACTAATGACGCTCGAGGTCGAGAGGATATAAAATGTAGATTGGCATTTCTGAAGAAGAGAAATCTGTTAACATCGAATATAGATTTGTTAGGAAGGTATTTGCCTGGAGTGTAGCCATGTATGGAAGTGATACATGGACGATAAACAGTTTAGTTAGGAAGAGAATATAAGCTTTCGAAATGTGGTACTATAGAAGAATGTTGAAGATTAGGTAGGCCGATCACATTACTAATGATGAGATACAGAATAGAATTGGAGAGACAAGGAATTTGTGGCACAACCTGACCAAAATAAAGGATCGGTCGATATGATGTATCCTGAGACATCAAGGGATCACCAATTTTTAGTATTGGAGAGAAGCGTGGGCGGTAAAAATCGTAGAGGGAGAGCAAAAGATGAAGACACTAAGTAGATTCAGAAGGATGTAGGTCGCAGTAGTTATTCGGAGATAAAGCTCTCACTAGATAGAGTAGCATGGAGAGCCGCATCAGATCTGTGTTCAGACTGTAGAACACAACAGTCACAACAAGTGAAATGTATATGAGAAACATTCGGCGCGGCTTTGACTGCCGCTCGAAATCATGTACAGCGAATGAGGTGCGTCAAATGTCTCTCTAACTTTTTTTTAGACATGCATTTTACACAACACTTGACCGGTAACTTTTATGTAGACAGTGTATTTTATGGGAGCTTTGATTGTGCTGCAGACAGCACCACGCGAGAACATAACGTCTTCACCCTTCAGCTGTCAGACAGCCGTGTGACGCGACAGGACTTCATCGCAGCACCGCCGGTTCCGCGAAGAATGTCGCGAACAAAGGACAGTCCGTTGTGCCTTTTCTTACGTACACCGCTCACCGTTCACTTCCTCTCTTCTTCCGCGAACTGCTTGAAGAGAATAAGGGGAGGACGCGGGATAATCCCATTTAGCGCCCGGCGCTCACAGACGCTCGGCATTCTTCGCCTCCCCCCCCCCCCCCCCAACTCCGCACATCATGCCAAGACCTAGCGACGCAGAGACTAGAAGGGCAGCCAATCAATAAGCAGTGTGGCTACATGCGGAATGTTAGCGACAAAGCCAAGAACCGCGTCCAACGACTGTCACCACCGAAACGCTATTTTATTTTATCGTTCTATTTTACTTTCACGGTCGCCCTCCGACCACTGTCGAAGCTAGCAAATTGTAACTTTTTTTTTTACGTAACAATTGGGCAATATCAAATCATGGTATTGGAAATCGTCAACTGGCAAGGGACTAATTAATTTTGAATGCGTATCTAATACAGAAGCTTGACAGATATAGTTATTGAACTTTATGCCAGGGCATAATTCGAACCCAGGACGGTCCAATTGTAATTTTTCATTGAGCTTCCTCAGGAAAAAAGTACAATTCATTCAGCAATTTTAAAACGTTTTAAAGTGAACTAATACACTGCCATCAAATATTAAATAAAAATTGCATAACGTCACGAATTACATTTCAATAAGTATTACAAAAAAAAAATCAATAAATTATTCCATTTTTTTTTTTCAAGCCCTCATCTGGTTTTTACTACATTTTGTTTCCTGCTAATGTACAGAAATACTATTTACGGGGAAATATACAAATGTAATATTTCACTATCTTGGTTGAACTTCGTAAACCACGCAAAAGTGTGCAAGGACAATAGCTTTCAGATCAAGGATCAAAATACACGGGAAAGACTTTGCTTTTAGTGGTTAACCTAAATCAAATAGAAGGAAAATTAGAAATGGTGGTACGTCCATCATATGAAACGCTCAGAACCTTTAATATTAGGCGGCGACAATGAATATGTTAAAAAAGCAAAGATAAAATGAAAAACTATGACGGCAAATACATCTGCAGTCATGAGAATGATTTAGCTTTGTAAAACAGTTATGCAGAGAGTATAGAAAACAAGTGAAATCGAACAGCACAGCTGCGCAAATTTGCCAACACAATTAATCTGAATGTAAAATACTAGAATTTTCGGAGTCGCTTAAAACATCGATTACAATAACCAGCTTAGTCAACAGAAAAAAATACGCACGACATTGTGAGCGCTAGTGATGTATCGAATATGGAATGACATCGAAAGTCGTATTATTAAAGCGAATAGCCAATTGCGTTAGCCACGCCAACGATCTTAATCGCTTTGTACCGGTTCTTCTGTTTCCAATGGGACCAACGAAATAAACAGATTACGTAAAGACCCGCTCGGCTACAGCTCTTTCGCAATCGCCGCTACTAATAATGCACTCTAGGCCGACGCACGTCTTAAACGCCTGTACCCTGAAGAAGTAGCGGAACAATGGATTCTCCTTACTGTGAGTGAGCCACCAGTTTGATCAAGATTTTCAGAAGATTCTTTTCCAATGTTGAAAAAAATAAGGTGGTCTTCGTGTGTATTTGCAGTCTGTGTGAAACACGCAAGGGCAACCCGCATAAATTTCATCATGGTCAAATCTTTTGCCAATTTTTTACAGTCAAATTTTAACTGCGCTCTAACAACACTGTGTGTATTTAGATGTGTGTCTCAAAAGTCTAGCTTCATGTCGAGAAAACAGGAAGAGAAAATATGCCTTCATTCCATTTACAGCTCTCCATCTTCCGCATAGAATAGGTTTCGTTGTAGAAAAGAACATTCGAATGACGGTCTTTAATTAAGAATTTTATTTCTTACCTGTTTGGTCATCTGTGTTTTGGTGACAACTCCATCGCGAACAGGAATCATCAAAGGCGAAATAGGCGTCCACGTGCTGCTTTTGTTCCGTCCGGGAGGGAAATTCCGAGCGAGCTTTTGCGCGAGCGATTGTAGGTGCAGGAGCGGGGGAGAGAGACTCGTTACGACGGAAAAAAAAGAGACGACCCCTCACCCCCGCACGAGCTGTCGCACTTGAGCTGTCGCAGCCTACCGACTGACTGCCAGCGCGAGTCCAAAGCGGCGCGGCGTCAAATGGGGCCGGCGCCGCCACCGCCATCTCTGTGCCGCCCCGCCAACTAGCACAATTACGTCGCGAGCTCTCGATTGTTCAAGAATTAACCGATAGCAAAAGAAAAAAGAAAAAGCCAGCTCTAGATTGTTCGATATGGCCGACAGCAAACAAACCGCTCATCTTATTTTCACTCACCCTTACTTTTTACTACCTTGGGTACAAAAGAATTTATTCATATTACTAGTGTGTTGTGATCTGTCAGACGTAAGGTCACATTTAGAGCCTCGCTGATAAAATTCTCAATATTTATGAAGATGTTGTCTAATGAGGAAGATCGCAACTCTGCTGTTCGTGTGGACTGCATCGATACTGGTTTCAGGTGAAACTGCTTAAGATATTCATAGCTTTTTTTGTCAGTTTAAAGTAACAGATTAATAAAAAAAGAGAAAATCTCGTTCTGGAAACAAATTGATATAAAATCCCCACATAATTAATATCTTACTTCGTCACTGTAAGAAGTGTTTAACGCAATCTCCTTTTTTAAAAAAGAAATAAGTTTTTATCACCCAGAGATGATCTATATGTAATAAAACTATTGTTTCTTACACAGCGCCTATGGTTTTGTCTCTATGGTACCTGCTTCAAAGACTCTAATTGAAAATTACTAATATTTATAAGTCTTAATTCACTAACCTTGCACCACTTTGAAGTTCCCATAAATATGCAGACAATATAAATGAATTTTTTGAGAATTTCATGTCATATTGACATCTCTGAAAATAAACAATACACAGTTCAGCTAACCAAACAATAAAATAAAGCTAAGTCTTAACTGAAAGATGCTAAATGAAACACGTGACACTGGTGTTTATTTTTATTTTGTTTATTTATCTCTTGTACCCGTGATCCATATTGTGACACTATCACAGGATATGGAACGTGTCAAGCTTTTGGCCAGAATTTATGGTAATACATAAAACAAAACAAAAACAGTAAACAGTAACTTAGGTCCCACTACAAAAATACATTTTAAAGATAGATAAAGATTACCAGATAATAAGTGTTACAGAGAAATAAATATTGCAAAATATATGTTTACAATAAAATTATTCGGTATTACAAATACAAATTTGGGCATACATTTGTAATTTAAAATACAAGAGATGTTAAACAACTGTAGTTCAGGAACTCTTCTATTGTATAAAATGATCCTTGCCAAAGGAACTGCTTTAAGGTTTTTTTAAACAAGAGATCATCTACCAAACACTTATTTCTTGAAGGCATGGCATAAAAAATCTTACAGCCACTGAAATGGACTCCTTTCTGCACCATACTCAGATTTGGCTGTTCATAGTGGATATCATGTTTCCTTCTAGTATTGTGACTGTGAAATGCACTATTCAGCTTAAAGATGGATTTTTCTTTCCTTATTAAGCATCAAAGAGAATATATATTGCGGAGTGGATGTAAGTATTTCAAGCTTCTTAAAAAGATTCCTGCATGTGGCTCTAGGATGATCCTTATGGCTCTTTTTTGTACACACAGTACTTTTTTAGCCAGTGGCTGATGTCCCCAAAATACAATTCCAAATGCTAAAACTGCATGAAAGTAACCATAATACGCTGACTTCATGGTTTCCATATTTCAATAAGAAGAAACAATGCACAATGCGTATGTTGCTGAAATTAGTCTCTTGCATAGATCCAGGATGTGGTTTTGACCAATTCAGTTTGATATCATTATGCAAGCCTAGGTATTTTGAGAAATCTACCCTTGTTATTGTCTGCTCACCTATTTTTACTACTATTTCCTCATCTTTGGATGTTTTGTGGAACTCAATGTAGTTTGTTTTACAGTAATTTAAAGAGAGACCATTAATGTTAAACCAATTCACCATTTTATTTAAAACCTTATTTGCTGTTACCTCATGTTTATCTACTGAATTATCAATAAGTAGTGTAGTGTCATCAGCGAAAATGGTGAATCTACAATATTCTGTACATAGAGGGAGATCATTTATAAATATAATAAAAAGTAGAGGGCCCAGAACTGAGCCCTGAGGCACTCCACATGCGATGGTACCCCATTCTGAAGATAATGGGACACCATCTTGACTATCTACTACAACTTTTTGTTTCCTGTTTGACAGATATTAGTCGAGCCATTTCCCTGCTGCACCACTTATACCGAGATGTGCAGCTTTTTGTAAAAGAATATTCTACAACACTTATTGTTTTACAAACTGGTTTTCGGTCTGTTGCACCATCATCAGTTACAAAGATAAATACAGTATGTGTGACTGTGAATTTTGTAGCACCAAAGATTTTAAACTAGTGCATAACGCACAACGAGTTTAAATTTCATAGAGTGGCTATCACACGAGTTACAGCTCTCCCTATGGTTACCAACGTTAACTCGGCCGCCATGTTGAAAGTGGTCAGAACACTGAAAGGAGCCAGTGTATCGTTTGTCTGCGTGGAAAGCAAACTGCATTATCTAGTGAATCGTGTAATGTTTCTTTCCAATTTGTTTATCGAAATTTAAAATACACATGTCTAAATCGTGTTTAGCGTTCAGTTGCGCAAATCGAAGTGACAGGAACTAACATAGAGATGCGCAGTAAATATCAAACGGGACAAATTGTTTCGAACTACAATACGCTACATCTGATCAAAGCACATTGAAGAGAAAAGTATATACTACTTAAATGATCAGAGACTCCTTTTGTCCAAGACAATCTCAATTGCCTTTATTTTTCCACAACATTTACAAAACAAAGGATAAAATCGCACAACTAGGGCCCAGAATACGAGCTTCCGACATTTCGATTGATAGTACTCTAAATGAGACATCATAGGCACATAACGAGTCTGTAATTTAAGAAATACGAGTATATTGCTTCTTCATATTTTCATACAAACAAAAATACCGCTTATATTAGCTAATCAAAACGCATTTCGAAGTGTTCTTCATAATCTTCAGTGAAATCTGATCATTTTACATTGATTTATATATAGTTTGAGAGCAACAAGAAGTTATCGTGGGTGTGCGAAAATGTTTCCAGTCGTCTGGCGGTTATATCTACATCGAAAAGTTTAGCAGTATTTCGCCTAAAGCTTTCCTTGTTGTTGCCAGAAAAAAATCGCTGTTTAATGTTCCCTGAGGAAAAAAAAACCAAAGCTTGCATGAGCTATTAACAGAATGAGATTTTCACTCTGCAGCGGAGTGTGCGCTGATATGAAACTTCCTGGCAGATTAGAACTGTGTGCCCGACCGAGACTCGAACTCGGGACCTTTGCCTTTCGCGGGCAAGTGCTCTACCCCCAGGCTGTGGCTAAGCCATGTCTCCGCAATATCCTTCCTTTCAGGAGTGCTGGTTCTGCAAGGTTCGCAGGAGAGCTTCTGTAAAGTTTGGAAGGTAGGAGACGAGATATTGGAAGAAGTAAAGCTGTGAGACCGGGCGTGAGTCGTCCTTCGGTAGCTCAGATGGTAAAGCACTTGCCCGCGAAAGGCAAAGGTCCCGAGTTCGAATCTCGGTCGGGCACACAGTTTTAATCTGCCAGGAAGTTTCATATCAGCGCACACTCCGCTGCAGAGTGAAAATCTCATTCTGGAAACATCCCCCAGGCTGTGGCTACGCCATGTCTCCGCAATATCCTTTCTTTCAGGAGTGCTAGTTCTGCAAGGTTCGCAGGAGAGCTTCTGTAAAGTTTGGAAGGTAGGAGACGAGATAGTGGCAGAAGTAAAGCTGTGAGACCGGGTGTGAGTCGTGCTTGGGTACCTCAGTTGGTAGAGCACTTGCCCGCGAAAGGCAAAGGTCCCGAGTTCGAGTCTCGGTCGGGCACACAGTTTTAATCTGCCAGGAAGTTTCATGAGCTATTAAGCTAGTCAAAATCAGTTTCGGGGGAGATGACAAAAAAATGGTTCAAATGGCTCTGAGCACTATGGGACTCAACTGCTGAGGTCATTAGTCCCCTATAACTTAGAACTAGTTAAACCTAACTAACCTAAGGACATCACAAACATCCATGCCCGAGGCAGGATTCGAACCTGCGACCGTAGCGGTCTTGCGGTTCCAGACTGCAGCGCCTTTAACCGCACGGCCACTTCGGCCGGCCGGGAGATGACACAGTAGACGATTCCCTTCACTACACATAAAAGACTGACGGGTATTCAGATTCCTTCAAACGTGACGGAAGTGTAGCCACGCTATGATACTTAAACTCTTTGGTTTGAGACTAATAAGGAGAGGAGTCATTTCAGTGAAACTGAGATACTCTGTAATGAACTAGTTTAAAATCTTTGATCCTATAAAATTTCACAGGGATAGATCATTGTACCTGATGAAGGGTACAGTTGAAACCCGGCTTGTAAAATAATAAATATTGTAGAATATTTACACCACTGTTGTGTATGTTTCATTCATAGTGTATAAAATATTATACTAAAAATCGACAGGACAGTCAGTCAACGCTGATTGATAGTTTTTCTTATCAGTAAATGCCGAAATTAATAGAAACGGTAATACAGCCAAGAATGACTGACTGGTGTAATGGGATTCAACCAGTGTGATGAGGAGAGTACATCATGGTCGGCTAAAATCAAAACCAGCATCATCCGCTCGGTTCAACATTTACAATGGAAACAGATGTTGCATAGCAGCGATTGAGTACATATTATTAAATCACGGCAAGTTCGTATCTGCTGGGGAGAGCCTAAGGAACTTCTAGTATACTGTTTGTGTAGTTTTCGTGAAACTGGTAAACAAAGAAAAAGAAAAAATAAGTATTGGTTAACGCAGAGGATGTCCTTTCGACAATACGTTTCTAGTAATTATAGGATAATACAAAAAATAAGAGATAGTCGACATGGGCCTACAATCACTGCGAAATTCTGAATTATAATCTGTCGCTCCAATTGTATGGTACTGAAACATACCTTCAGGCGAAAGAAAGGAGGCGGAGGGAAAAGGAGGGAAGGAGAATCAAAAGGGGAAACGGCCAAATCTGTATTACACACATCAAAAAATGATTTGCAACACATCATCTACATCTACATCTACATCTATACTCCGCGAGCCACCTTACGGTGTGTGGCGGAGGGTACTTATTGTACCACTATCTGATCCCCCCTTCCCTGTTCCATTCACGAATTGTGCGTGGGAAGAACGACTGCTTGTAAGTCTCCGTATTTGCTCTAATTTCTCGGATCTTTTCGTTGTGATCATTACGCGAGATATATGTGGGCGGTAGTAATATGTTTCCCATCTCTTCCCGGAATGTGCTCTCTCGTAATTTCGATAATAAACCTCTCCGTATTGCGTAACGCCTTTCTTGAAGTGTCCGCCACTGGAGCTTGTTCAGCATCTCCGTAACGCTCTCGCGCTGACTAAATGTCCCCATGACGAATCGCGCTGCTTTTCGCTGGATCATGTCTATCTCTTCTATTAATCCAACCTGGTAAGGGTCCCATACTGATGAGCAATACTCAAGAATCGGACGAACAAGCGTTTTGTAAGCTACTTCTTTCGTCGATGAGTCACATTTTCTTAGAATTCTTCCTATGAATCTCAACCTGGCGCCTGCTTTTCCCACTATTTGTTTTATGTGATCATTCCACTTCAGATCGCTACGGATAGTAACTCCTAAGTATTTTACGGTCGTTACCGCTTCCAATGATTTACCACCTATGGCATAATCGTACTGGAATGGATTTCTGCCCCTATGTATGCGCATTATATTACATTTATCTACGTTTAGGGAAAGCTGCCAGCTGTCGCACCATGCATTAATCCTCTGCAGGTCCTCCTGGAGTACGTACGAGTCTTCTGATGTTGCTACTTTCTTGTAGACAACCGTGTCATCTGCAAATAGCCTCACGGAGCTACCGATGTTGTCAACTAAGTCATTTATGTATATTGTAAACAATAAAGGTCCTATCACGCTTCCCTGCGGTACTCCCGAAATTACCTCTACATCTGCAGATTTTGAACCGTTAAGAATGACATGTTGTGTTCTTTCTTCTAGGAAATCCTGAATCCAATCACAAACCTGGTCCGATATTCCGTAAGCTCGTATTTTTTTCACTAAACGTAAGTGCGGAACCGTATCAAATGCCTTCCTGAAGTCCAGGAATCAATCTGCTCGCCAGTGTCTACTCAATTCCTAGAGTTCCGGAACCGTACAGAAAATTGGAATAGAGGTCATCATAAACATCATTTCCGCCCTTTTTATTGTTCATGAAAACCACACGTTGCATGTTGTACCACCATACAGCGAGACCTTCAGAGGTGGTGGTCCAGACTACTGTACCTCTAATACTCAGTAGCACGTCCTCTTGCATTGATGCATGACTGTAATCGTCGTGGCATACTATCGACAAGTTTATCAAGGCACCGTTGGTCCCACTCCTCAACGGCGATTCGGCGTAGATCCCTCAGAGTGGTCGGTGGGTCACGTTTTCCATAAACAGCCCTTTTCAGTCTCTCCCAGGCATGTTAGAGAGGGTTCATGTCTGGAGAACATGCTGGCCACTCTAGTCGATAGATGTAGTTATCCTGAAGGAAATCATTCGCAAGATGTGCACGATGGGGGGCGCGAATTGTCGTCCATGAAGACAAATGCCTCGCCAATATGCTGCCGACACGGTTGCACTATCGGTCTGAGGATGGCATTCACGTATCTTACAGCCGTTACGGCGCCTTCCAGCGGCGTTCGTCGGCCCCACATAATACCACCCCAAAACAGCAGCCAACCTCCACCTTGCTGCAGTCGCTGGACAGTGTGTCTAAGGCGTTCAGCCTGATCGGTTTGCCTCCAAACACGTGTCTGACGATTGTCTGGCTGAAGGCATATGCGACACTCATCGGTGAGGAGAACGTGATGCCAATCCTGAGCGGTCCATTCGGCATGTTGTTGGGCCCATCTGTAACGCGCTGCATGGTGTGGTGGTTGCAAAGATGGACCTCGCCATGGACGTCGGGGGTGAAGTTTCGCATCAGGCAGCCTATTGCGCACAGTTTGAGTCGTAACACGACGTCCAGTGGCTGCACGGAAAGCATTATTCAACGTGGTGGCGTCAATATCAGGGTTCTTCCGAGCCGTAATCCGTAGCTAGTGGTCATCCACTGCAGTAGTAGCGCTTGGGCGGCCTGAGCGAGGCATGTCATCGTCAGTTCCTGTCTCTCTGTATCTCCTCCATGGCCGACCAACATCGCTTAGGTTCAGTCAGAGAAGCCTGGACACTTCCTTTGTCGACCGAGCGAGGTGGCGCAGTGGTTAGCACACTGGACTCGCATTCGTGAGGACGACGGTTCAATCCCGTCTCCGGCCATCCTGATTTAGGTTTTCCGTGATTTCCCTAAATCGTTTCAGGCGAATGCCGAGATGGTTCCTTTGAAAGGGCACGGCCGATTTCCTTCACAATCCTTCCCTAACCCGAGCTTGCGCTCCGTCTCTAATGAACTCGTTGTCGACGGGACGTTAAACACTAACCACCACCACCACTTCCTTTGTTGAGAGCCCTTCCTGGCACAAAGTAACAATTCGGACGCGATCGAAAGGCGATATTGGCAGTCTAGGCATGGTTGAACTACAGACAACACGAGCAGTGTAGCTCCTTCATGGTGGAATGACTGGAACTGTCGAACCCCGTCCCTCTAATAGGCCCTGTTCCTGCATGCTTGTTTACATATTTGGTCGGGTCTAGTGACATCTCTGAACAGTCAAAGGGACTGTGTCTGTGATATAATATCCACAGTCAACGTCTATCTTCAGGAGTGTTGGGAACCGGGATGATGCAAAACTTTTTTTGATGTGTGTACTAAACGGCGAACTCAATGTGTGGTGCACAACTGCTGTTGCTGGTTTCCTGTCTACCTGTTTGCAGAGGCAATATCAATTTATTTTCCGGTATTTCATATAATTATCGACTGAATTTAAAAGTTTAAAATGCTGACTTAATCTACTCATTAAGAGTTATAATCATATTTGGGGTTTATCACAGTAAGTCAAGTACTACAGTTATAAACTGAGGCAGCGTGACGCAGCATACCTAACAACTTACTGACAGGCGATAATCGCTGTGGGGGCAAGAACCAGCTACCTATCACAGGGGTTAGTTTGAGGCTGAAAAAAAAAAAGGCTAGCCTGAGATGCATGAAGTCATAGAGTATATTTTCCTGTATTTGCGAATGAGAACGCTTACTAACTTGCAAGAAACGGAACACATAATTTCAAAGCCTTACGAAACTTTTTCTCTCCGCTCCCTCCACAAAATGATAAAGGGAAAGAAGGTTTATCTCTTGTATATTATCGTACACATCAAGGATGGTGCTTTAATTTAGTAGTTCTATACTACTAACTCCATTCGCAATACATTTTACAGACGGAACCACATATATCACTCACGGTACCTGCAAAATTATATCATTGTACGACACACAGCCGTGAAATAATTGGATTTTTGAAACTCGTAGTTCTAAAGGTTTGGCTATGTGCCGTTTTGGTTTAAAGGTGTCATTAAATTATAATAAATTACAATTCTGAGTGAAACTGACCACAATGCTAATCACTGTTCTGCCCTGCGGGTTAGCGGGCGTATCAACTTTTATCACGTACAGCAGGCATTAAACATTACATGATTTTTAAAATGTATTAGTTTAAAAATAGGTCTTTTTAACACAATCACCTCTAAGCATTATCGTACACATATCATGACAGTTCTACAGTTCATAATACTTGTACGAAAATCCTAACGTCAACTTGAGTGCATTTGTGCAGTATTGGGAGAACATGTGTTGCTTGTCCGCTATCCAAAAGCAACATCCTCACGATGTTCAACAGAATTATTTTCCAAAAAACGCAAGTAATTCTGTATCGTCATTCGCTCTTCTAACGTGACTGGATCTATCAACGAGTTATCGATCACGTTGCGTCAAACTACGATAGGAGCACGAACTTGTAAATCGGTTTCCATCGTAGCGTATGGATTTTCTTGTGGTCATTGATGATTATTACGTGTGTTGTTGAATCCATCCTGTGTAAACTTGGCTTCATCAGTGAATAGCATTAATGGAAGCAAATGACGACTGTCATTCAACTAGTAACAAAATTTGTGTGGCATTGTCGCCAGTGTGAAGATTATGGATGCCGTGTATGCGAAATAGGTACAAGTCTCCCGCATATAATGTTCGCCATACACGTGTTTGCGGTACATTTATCCACGAAAAAAGTTGCTGTGTGCTGGTAACGCGACTACGATGCACCATTTCAACAACTTCTGGCTGTTCTTGTACAGGTTGTTGAACTACACGTTCTGAAGAAAAATGGGAACTTGAAAGAATACTACGAGGCCTATTCGGAAAGTAAGGTCCGGTCGGTAGCAAAATGGAAACCACTGTGAATATCAAAAATGTGTTACTTGAAACAGTCAGCTGCACCTTCCCTCTACTTGTCTACATAGTCGCCGCTCCAATTTAGACATTTTTCGTAGTGTTGTACCAACTTTCGAATACCCTCGTCACAGAAACAAGCCGCCTGTGATTCCTGCCAATTCTCTACGCTGGTCTAAAGCTCGTTGACTGTGCCAAAGTGTTGTCGTCAAAGCCAGCGGTTCATGTAAGTAGAATTGGTACTTGAGAGAAGCCAATTGGGGCCTGTGCTGTGGATGATCAAACACTTCCCATCGAAAGCGTCTTCATTGCCCCTGCGGAGTGTGGCCGACAATTGTCATGCAGAAGGAAACGCATGACAGTTATGTTATGTGGGCTGCATGGCATCAGGTGATATGTCACACCAGGCCCTCGTACTTGGCGAGAGGCTATTCTTCTATGCATCTTCACGTGCTCACTGTGCGCTCAGAACTTAAAAGGGCGACGCGATCGACGGGCATACTAGGGACATCTGTGCAAAGCTTCATCGGATTTTCACTGTGGTTCCCATTTCACAACTATCGGACCTTACTTTCCGAATATCCTTGGTAGTCTCAGGAAGTGCGCTGAAAGCTCTAGCGAACACTTTATGCTCAGGAATTCGACGTGTCGGAAAATACCAAGGATATCTTTCGACAGCAGCAGGAGCACTACCGTCGCAGAAGCCGTAAACATACACCATATCTGCATATTCCTCATTATTGTAAATGTGCGGCATATTAGCCAGCACGTGTACAAACACAGTTAGCTGATGCTTCTCTCTGATGCACTCTCAATTCTTTGCATTAATTCACTCACAGTACATCATTGCACAACTGCGCATTCAACAGGCTAGTTTAATGGCAGAAAGACATCAAGAACGAAGAGGTCGAAAGCAACGTGGTAGGCTGGGCTCGAATAAAACTTCAAAGTGGATGGGTGCCATTAGCCCAAAAACAAATGTACATTGAATGTGTTCTACCTGTAGGCGCCCCGGTGGTCCCAGTCGCCTACGGTAGACTGGAAGCCGAGCGGTGATCTCTCCAGTTGTCAAGATGCTAGGAAATGACTGTGGACACGTCAGAAATGCCAAAGAAACATTATTAATTCCTGCCGAGTACAATGTGGGCTGCGTAACACAGGCTGGCTGAGCTTGGTGATATCAACAACCTTCCTCGAGTCCTCGCTGATTCGGAGCGATGACACAAGCTCCGGGCCGCACTAGTTGTGCTAGCGCAGCACCGCATGCTGTGACGTAGTGGTGGAATGCCCTTACTTGGGCCACGCATGGCTGGCGGCACCCGGCTGGCCGGCCGGCTCAGCGGCTGAAAGCAGGACGCTGCACGTACGAGGCTCCGGGTTGGAGTCCCGGCGCTGTCGGCACGAGAAGCATTCTCGTAGTGCGGAATGGAATCTGTCCCACCCCGTCTTCTTCCCTGCTCATCCTGGTGGCTCACCCGTGGTGGACGGGTGGAACGGGCCGCAGTCCCCCAGTGTCGTCGGCTCACCCTATTGTGACGGCAGATGCACAGGGCCTAGGCCTCGCACAATCTCGACGACGGCTCACTGATGTGGTCAGCATTGGCGGCGAGCCAGTCTGCCGCAAGTTTGCTATTCCTGGGTTGATGATTGACAGCGGTAGCAGAGAGGACCAGAGCCGGTACTGTCCCCACACGCCTGCTGCTGGGTGGGATGCCCTTACTGCAACATCTCCTTAATAAAGATTAACATGTTGATCACCGAGCTGAGCGCTACGCAGCGACCCAGTACACATCTAACTGCAAGTATAACTGCGAGTGCCTTGTTGCTATCAAAGCTGGCGTATTTAAAGGTAGCACGACCGACGTCCTGACGTCATGCTCGTTTGTAACGAACGCATTCGTTCCACTTACACTGCTGATTTCTGCCTTACTCGCCCTTTAGGTGTTCTTGTGACAGAGTTACATGTTGTTACGGCAGACTTACGCGAAGTTACGAAATGCAGTACAGCTGACGCTATACCTCTGTCTTACACTCTAAGAAAGTCTCTGTTAAATACGAGGGCAGTTCAATAAGTAATGCAACACATTTTTTTTCTCGGCCAATTTTGGTTGAAAAAACCGGAAATTTCTTGTGGAATATTTTCAAACATTCCCGCTTCGTCTCGTATAGTTTCATTGACTTCCGACAGGTGGCAGCGCTGTACGGAGCTGTTAAAATGGCGTCTGTAACGGATGTGCGTTGCAAACAACGGGCAGTGATCGAGTTTCTTTTGGCGGAAAACCAGGGCATCTCAGATATTCATAGGCGCTTGCAGAATGTCTACGGTGATCTGGCAGTGGACAAAAGCACGGTGAGTCGTTGGGCAAAGCGTGTGTCATCATCGCCGCAAGGTCAAGCAAGACTGTCTGATCTCCCGCGTGCGGGCCGGCCGTGCACAGCTGTGACTCCTGCAATGGCGGAGCGTGCGAACACACTCTCTCGAGATGATCGACGGGTCACCATCAAACAACTCAGTGCTCAACTTGACATCTCTGTTGGTAGTGCTGTCACAATTGTTCACCAGTTGGGATATTCAAAGGTTTGTTCCCGCTGGGTCCCTCGTTGTCTAACCGAACACCATAAAGAGCAAAGGAGAACCATCTGTGCGGAATTGCTTGCTCGTCATGTGGCTGAGGGTGACAATTTCTTGTCAAAGATTGTTACAGGCGATGAAACATGGGTTCATCACTTCTAACCTGAAACAAAACGGCAATCAATGGAGTGGCGCCACACCCACTCCCCTACCAAGAAAAAGTTTAATGCCATACCCTCAGCCGGTAAAGTCATGGTTACAGTGTTCTGGGACGCTGAAGGGGTTATTCTGTTCGATGTCCTTCCCCATGGTCAAACGATCAACTCTGAAGTGTATTGTGCTACTCTTCAGAAATTGAAGAAACGACTTCAGCTTGTTCGTAGGCACAAAAATCTGAACGAACTTCTCCTTCTTCATGACAGCGCAAGACCTCACACAAGTCTTCGCACCCGAGAGGAGCTCACAAAACTTCAGTGGACTGTTCTTCCTCATGCACCCTACAGCCCCGATCTCGCACCGTCGGATTTCCATATGTTTGGCCCAATGAAGGACGCAATCCGTGGGAGGCACTACGCGGATGATGAAGTTATTGATGCAGTACGACGCTGGCTCCGACATTGACCAGTGGAATGGTACCGTGCAGGCATACAGGCCCTCATTTCAAGGTGGCGTAAGGCCGTAGCATTGAATGGAGAATACGTTGAAAAATAGTGTTGTGTAGCTAAAAGATTGGGGAATAACCTGGTGTATTTCAATGCTGAATAAAACAACCCCTGTTTCAGAAAAAAAAGTGTTGCATTACTTATTGAACTGCCCTCGTACAAACCCGCGTGCTAAGCAATTCTCTCTCTCCTGTTGTATGTAACCAGGCCACTGCCCCCGCGTGACGACACATTCCGATACATGTGCAATCCTCTTACCTCTTGGCTAACCGACTGCCTCTGGCTCTCGGCGTAGGCAACGAAACTTTGACACTATTCCACGTTTACAACTGTTTACTATTCCGCGACACTACATATCTCAGAAACCATTCGGAGTAGTATGTCCATTTGAAGATTTTGCTTCAAATGAGCGGTTCTGTCATATCCCTGAATACCACATGTAGTGTAGTATTTCTTCGTTTCTTTAGCTTTGGATATGTGAAATTTCTTGAAGTAAAAGTGTGTTATTTTTTTCTCCTTTCATGTTTATAGGACGTTGGATTTGGCAGACGTTTCAGGAGCATATTTAAAGTTCGATTAGAGTATTTGTCACCCTTCTACGAGCGCTGAAATAGTTTTCTGGTTCTTAAACCTTGATTTTCGAGGGATAATCTTGAAGCCAAAAAATTGGTGGTAAAATATTTATGCATTTGATTTTGTTAAATGTTTCTGTATGAATTCCTGAAGCTCGCTCTTCTTGTTATAGCGGAAATATTCGCAAGGGCGATCGGCAACTCTTCGGGCACCTCCGGGCAAGCGTGCAGCCTTCACCGCCGCTGCGTAACGCGCTCGCCCTGTCGCAGTAATGGACGGGCTCCAGGCGGCGGTAGCAGCGCTAGCAGAGGGCGCCACTTCCAGGACAGCGATTCGCGTCCGCCACGCACGTGACCAGGAAAATTGTTGCTATGAAGGTTGGCGCCAAGGCTGCACAGGTAAGATCAGCAAGTTATGACTGAAGAACTTGCCACGTATACCATTGGTGCTCTTGACAAGAACTTACAATGGCTCTCTCTTGACAAAGTATTGCCCCATTGCGTGGAAGATCGCCAAGATAGTTCCTATTACCAAACCCACAGAAGGACGTTTCCCTGGCCACAAATTGCCGACCCATTAGTCTTCTCATTGGTTTGGGCAAAACCTTCGAGAGCCCAAGATAGAAAGTGCTATAGAGATACAACAACTTTGGTGCCGAAGCCCAAAGATGAAAATTTCACCAGGCAAGTCCACCTACCTTCTTCTGAAAGGACAGTTAATTCGTAACCCGACAGTCAGGATTGATGGCTCACCAGTTCTACGGCGACGAGAGACTCGATACCTTGGAATGATCTTTGATGAAAGGTGGTCCTTCGGAAAGCACATTGACACCGTAACTCAGAGAGCCCTTCAAATACTCAATAACCTCATTTCCATTGGACACAAAAGATTTCGTCTCCAACCACATCTCATCAAATTATAC
Organism: Schistocerca americana; assembly: GCF_021461395.2. Taxonomy (NCBI): domain Eukaryota; kingdom Metazoa; phylum Arthropoda; class Insecta; order Orthoptera; family Acrididae; genus Schistocerca; species Schistocerca americana. Next base: position 156,535,229 of record NC_060128.1, on the reverse strand, counting down.
CACAATAGTATACTCACATCAATAGTGGGTTACAGCTCGGGAGTCTGGGCACACAGACTCACGAGGGTGGTGCCTGCCATGACAGTGAGAAGAGTCCAGAGGAACATGATGGTGAGATCAGTGGGGGCATACAGGACTACGCCGGGAAGAGCCCTGTTAGTCATAATGGGGCTCTGCCCCCTGGGCATCAAAATTCGGGAACAGGCCGCTTGGTACTGGGCCAAGAAGGGGAACACAGAGAAAACAGAAGAGATTTTAGGCAGCAGGGCTGGGAATAGGGTTGAGATCAGATTAAGAGGAGACCAGTTATGGCAAAAATCCTCGGAAGCTGAAGAATCCAACCCGGGGACTATCCCACTTTCTCACTGGTCATGGACCCTACACGACATATTTATGTCGATTCGGGAAAAAGGCTACACCCGCGTGTGACTGTGGTGTTCTGGAGGGTACTCGTGGCCATGTCGTTTACGAGTGCCCCCTTTTCAATGATGTAGCTTCAATGTTACGTGACCAACTGCCACACCACGACACATACAGCTTGCTTAGACAGCACGACACCTTTCAGACCATCAACAGATTGGCAAACGTGGTATCGCAAGAAGTTTTAAAGGAATACCTGAGAGACTTGAATGAGCAAGAATATGAGAAATATTTAAACACCTATAGAGTCTGGTACCCTATTCCCAAACCGCCTGAGCGCGGACAAGGCCGACCTCTACAGTCTGGAAATCCGCCGCGTTCGGAACTTAAGGGGGAGGGGGGGGGGGGTGCAACATTACCGATCATGGACAAGGACCGAACTTGACTTTAGGATGGGATTAGTTGTAGGACTTAGATTTAGGTACTATTTCTAGGAACCTGCAGCGACTAACATCTTGGCCTGCCCAGTGTCAGGGGCACGCTTATTGGGTTTAGCTCAATGAGCAAGGCTCTATAAGTAGGTTTATACTTTTGACTGACACATATGTAACGCTGTAGGCATTAGTAACTAGTTAATAGATAGGTTAATTAAGTAATTCACATACAATCAAATCAGCTAACTTTGCCCATTGAAATTATCCTGTAGCTCACTTACTAACTAGTTACTTAAATCTAACTTAAGATTTAGCTGCAGTTGTAACCATTGTATCATCATCTGGGCCCACTAATCATATAAGGTAGTGGGTTAAAATTGTATAATTATTAAGTTTTGGAAATAAAGACGTTTTTTAAAGAAAAAAAAACCTTCGAGGGAGGCATCCTGGCCCAAATTTTGGAGCCACTGACGGTACAATCATGGCAGAACAGTGTAGCTTCTAACGTGAACTATCCACAGAGCTGCAACTCTTCGTCTCGCGGAACATGTTACCAGAAATTCCAATCTGTCTAGTGCTACTGTAGCGGTCTTCTTAGATACTGAAAGGACCTGTGATAAGCTATGAAGGGAACAACTAATTCGGAAACTGGATGACCTGCCCTCAGTACCTGACACACACAGTGGTTACGGTTACTACAAGCCACACCACAAGTTGGGAAACGGGGCCAAATTTCTAGTAGTTTACTGTAGAGTTGAGATTTTCACAAATGTTTTATTCGTATTTTACAGAAACTAGCAGCAGGGCAATAAACAGCCTTTTAAACACGCCGCTAACGGCAATCAAGTAATTTATAGCAATACAACAATTTAAAAAATTAAAAAAACACAGAAGCTAGCAGTACGGCAATAAACAACCTTTTAAAACACGCCGCTAACGCCAATCAAAGTAATTTATAGCAATACAACAATTTAAAAAAATTAAAGAACATTAGTAAACAGGCCACTAAAGTAAATACAGAACTTTGTTAATAAAGTACGGTGAAGTAGTGAAGCTACCAACACCGCCATTAAAAAAATTAAACAGGTCTCAGCAAACACACGATTAATGGCAATAAAAGGACTTTACAAACTTGGAGGAATTTAAAAAATTTAAATAAAAGTGTCCTGCAATATCAGTATACCATAACAGATATGACGGACCCGTGTAAGGCGGCCACAAATCACCCACTCAGGGATGCTCAGGCTAGGCAGAATACTGACCAATTTAAATACGCCCGTGAACACAATTTCCACTCTCAGGCTGGTCACTGCAGCGAAAACTTGTTACAAGATGGCTTAACTTGCTGACAGAATTAAAGTTAACCTCGTGCAAAGAAACATTGTACCACACAGCCCTGAATGAGCGACCACATGATCAACCAACAAGAAGCATGAATTTACTCATAACCGACGACAGAATAGCGAAACAATTACACGGCAAAACTACACCTCCCATCAGACAGTAACGAGAGGAGGAGGAAAGATCACTATCTTCAATTACACCGATGCCAGGGACAGGAAACCCGGTCGCCGGAGGCCACAAGGCAGAAGAGACGCTAGTTACACAAAAGTATTACTTAATGGTTAAACCTTCCACTATCTTAACTTGCAATTATGCTCAAACCGGCAGTACACGACCTCCGATGGCAAGGATCCACAGATCCGACCGCGCACGCGTCGCCAGCGTACCCAACACGCCACGGTCACGCGACAACACGCTCTGTCACCGGAGTTCCCGTCTTCTCTGCCACGTTGAGGGGTAGTGACCGCTCCTTCATGTTAGGTGTCTCCTTTTAAACTCCAGTGTTGAAACGGAGGATTTAAAGAAGCTTGTTAGCGTCCCACCAAGACGAAATGAACAGTAACTACTCGTGTGGCGATTCTATATAGAACCAACACGCGGGGAGCTCTTCCGTCAACTCCACCCGCTCGTTACACACAACCGACATACATCACGTGGCGACTCGGTACAACCGACCACGCCTACTTCGCGCTGGAGAGCCACACTCCCTCCCGTGTCCACCACACTCTCTGCGTGCAACGCCCCTACTTACCGCCACCACACGAGGTCACAACCGGTCCAAGATCTCACTTCCTCCATAGCAGTTTCCCGGAAGCAAAAACGCAGATATCGATACCAGAGGGAAAAGACAACCAAGCAGCCACTTAATGACAGAAAATATATCAAACAAACATGTCAGGGGAAGAAAAGGAAAACCAATGCAATCTAAACACAAAGTGTAGCACGATTCGATACACGGCTCAATACCCAATTGTGATGTGAAACTTACAGCAGACAGAAAGATGACTAATACAGCAGAGGGCCAATCGTCTGATACACGACTAGCGCAGTTGGGGCTGCCTCAAGGATCCGTTTCATCCCCGCTACTATTTAATCTCTATGTCAAGGCATGCTAACTGTCACATGAGTCCAAATAGAGCAATTTGCCGATAATACGGCTTTTCTCGCTAGCGGCAGAAATATTCACGAAAAAATTCGACACCTTCAATGTCAACTAGATGCCACAACCGCTTGGCGTAAGACTAATAAAGTGCAACTAAATCCTGATAAGACGAGAGCCACTTGTTTCAACAAGATACGCTCCTCGATGCCTATCAACTTGGGACTGCAAGCGCGGGATATCCTCTGGGGGGGGGGGGGCAACGGTGACTTACCTGGGGGTCACTTTGGACAAACACGTCGTTCACCTTAAACATGTTGACCTTCTCAGAAATAAAGCTTTTGGTATGGCCAAGAAACTCCTCCCTTTTTTCAATAATACTGACCTCAGTACCGCAGCAAAGCTTATATAAGGCGATGGTGCCTCCAAGACACTGTATGGCTGCTCGGTCTAGCATCTTGCCAGTCCGACACAAATTGGCCGTCTAAAAGTTTTAAGAAATATGGCAGTCAGATGGATACTTCGTGCCAGCCCCTATACTCGCATCGTTGACTTGCACGCTACCCTCCGCCGCCCAGAGTGGCAGAGCGTTTCTAGGCGCTTCAGTCTGGAACCGCGCGACCGCTATGGTCACAGGTTCGAATCCTGCCTCGGGCATGGATGTGTGTGATGTCTTTAGGTTAGTTAGGTTTAAGTAGTTCTAAGTTCTATGGGACTGATGACCTCAGATGTTGAGTCCCATAGTGCTCAGAGCCATTTGAACCATTTGAACCAACGCTGTCCTCCGTATAGATACAGTACTAGAGGCAGTTCGCAAACGGACGACCACCTTGCGCAACAAAGTAGACACTTTGCGTAACTCGGTATACCACATAAGAACTCCGGTCAGGACAATATCCCTTCCATGTCATCGGTATAAGGTACCACGTTCCTTGGTTCAAATGGCTCTGAGCACTATGGGACTTAACATCTATGGTCATCAGTCCCCTAGAACTTAGAACTACTTAAACCTAACTAACCTAAGGACATCACACACATCCATGCCCGAGGCAGGATTCGAACCTGCGACCGTAGCAGTCGCGCGGCTCCGGACTGATCGCCTAGAATCGCTAGACCACCGCGGCCGGCTACCACGTTCCTTGGTTCTATGACATCCTAACCCATTCCACCAACTGGCGGTATCTTGCGGACCGATATAGGGGTCCTAAGAAGTTGACCCCAAACGTTTATTCATAATAAAGTGAACTCAAGCCACTAATTACCTTCCACCATGACGTCTGGATCGTCTCAACGATGGAATTTGGATTTACAGCGTGAAAAAAAGGTGCACATGTCAGTTCCTCCGGCTTCGAGATCCTCTCATTGCCTCCGGGCGGGTGCGACTTACCCCATCGTCGTAGGCCGCCCATTGTAGGGATCGACCCGGCTTTATTCAGCTCTCGTCGTTTTCCCTTGATGCAGTCAGACTTTATCCAGGATAGGCTTCTCTGTTCCCACGCACACAAATGTATTTGTCTGCGAAGATCGCAACTGTGTTACTTTGACAGACTATGGATCGCCATAGCTGTGAGACTCCGTAAGTGTGATTTTGCTTTTGTCGCCGAAGCAGAAGTCTCTTTCCTTGGTCAGAAAACTTTCGTTGACTTTCATCAGTGTTGTCCCTGTGTCGGTGTGAACGGCACATCACTCATCTCCATCCTCCGACCGCGCCTTTCCCCCTCCCTCCACAACCAGATGGCAAAATGTCATAGGCACGGTTCTGTTAAGATCGCACAGTTTTGTGCAGGCCGATCTGTGAGATCTTCATCTTCGAGAAAGCAGCGACTATTTGATCAAAGTGGTTCAAATGGCTCAGAGCACTATGGGACTTAATATCTCATCAGTCTCCTAGAACTCAGAGCTACTTAAACCTAACTAACCTAAGGGCATCACACACATCAATGCCCGAGGCAGGATTCGAACCTGCCACCGTGGCGGTCGCGCGGTTCCAGACAGAAGCGCCTAGAACCGCTCGGCCACATCGGCCTGCGACTATTTGATCATGCTGGTTAGTTTTGATAACATGTACACCAAGTAAGACTGTTCCCTGACAGGTTCAAAAATATTTCTATTACTACCAGTACATAATGCGTTGAGGCACACTCTCTTACTTCAGACCTGACTAGAATTTTTCAGGAGTAATTCCCAAGCCTTTCACGAAATTAACACAGACAAAAGCTTCGTTTCTTCAGTATGTACTTGAAACCATACTTTCCATCAGATGCTGCTCAGGAAGTACTCGTGCGTATTACACGGCAAACACGTGATCTGTCGAATACGGCACTACGTTATCTTGGAGCGACGGGAACAAAGCCTATAAAAAAAGGGTATCAATTATTGCTTGAAAGACAAAGCATTAACTTACAAATACCTTAGCAAATATCAACTTACATACACTGAAGCTACAAAGAAATTGGTATAGGCATGCTTATTCAAGTACAGAGATATGTACAAATACCTTAGCAAATATCAACTTATACACTGAAGCTCCAAAGAAATTGGTATAGGCATGCTTATTCAAATACAGAGATATGTACAAATACCTTAGCAAATATCAACTTACATACACTGAAGCTCCAAAGAAATTGGTATAGGCATGCTTATTCAAATACAGAGATATGTACAAATACCTTAGCAAATATCAACTTACATACACTGAAGCTACAAAGAAATTCGTATAGGCATGCTTATTCAAATACAGAGATATGTACAAATACCTTAGCAAATATCAACTAACATACACTGAAGCTCCAAAGAAATTGGTATAGGCATGCTTATTCAAATACAGAGATATGTACAAATACCTTAGCAAATATCAACTTACATACACTGAAGCTCCAAAGAAATTGGTATAGGAATGCTTATTCAAGTACAGAGATATGTACAAATACCTTAGCAAATATCAACTAACATACACTGAAGCTCCAAAGAAATTGGTATAGGCATGGTTATTCAAATACAGAGATATGTACAAATACCTTAGCAAATATCAACTTACATACACTGAAGCTCCAAAGAAATTGGTATAGGCATGCTTATTCAAATACAGAGATATGTACAAATACCTTAGCAAATATCAACTTACATACACTGAAGCTCCAAAGAAATTGGTATAGGCATGCTTATTCAAATACAGATATGTGTACAAATACCTTAGCAAATATCAACTTACATACACTGAAGCTCCAAAGAAATTGGTATAGGCATGCTTATTCAAATACAGAGATATGTACAAATACCTTAGCAAATATCAACTTACATACACTGAAGCTACAAAGAAATTGGTATAGGCATGCTTATTCAAATACAGAGATATGTACAAATACCTTAGCAAATATCAACTAACATACACTGAAGCTCCAAAGAAATTGGTATAGGCATGCTTATTCAAATACAGAGATATGTACAAATACCTTAGCAAATATCAACTTACATACACTGAAGCTCCAAAGAAATTGGTATAGTCATGCTTATTCAAATACAGAGATGTGTACAAATACCTTAGCAAATATCAACTTACATCCTTGAAGCTCCAAAGAAATTGGTATAGGCATGCTTATTCAAATACAGAGGTATGTACAAATACCTTAGCAAATATTAACTTACATACACTGAAGCTCCAAAGAAATTGGTATAGGCATGCTTATTCAAATACAGAGATGTGTACAAATACCTTATCAAATATCAACTAACATACACTGAAGCTCCAAAGAAATTGGTATAGGCATGCTTATTCAAATACAGAGATATGTACAAATACCTTAGCAAATATCAACTTACATACACTGAAGCTCCAAAGAAATTGGTATAGGAATGCTTATTCAAGTACAGAGATATGTACAAATACCTTAGCAAATATCAACTTACATACACTGAAGCTCCAAAGAAATTGGTATAGGCATGCTTATTCAAATACAGAGATATGTACAAATACCTTAGCAAATATCAACTTACATACACTGAAGCTCCAAAGAAATTGGTATAGGCATGCTTATCCAAATACAGAGATATGTACAAATACCTTAGCAAATATCAACGTACATACACTGAAGCTACAAAGAAATTGGTATAGGCGTGCTTATTCAAATACAGAGATATGTAAACACGCAGAATACGGCGCTGTGGTCGGCGTAGCTGTTAGGTCGATTACTGCTGCGACAGTGGCAGATTATCAAGATGAACGTGAGTCTGAACGTGGTCTTACAGTCGGCCGATGAGCAGTGGGGCACAGCATCTCCGAGGTAGCGGTAAAGTGGGGATTTTCCCGTAAGACCAATTCACGAGTGTCCCGTGAATGTCAGTAATCCGGTAAAACATCAAATCTCCAACATTGCTGCGGCCGGAAAAAAATGTTGCTAGAACGGGACCAAAGACGACTGAAGAGAAACATTCGACGTGACAAAAGTGCAATCCTTCCACATATTTGCTACAGATTTCAGTGTTGGGACATCAACAATTCTCAGCCATTCAGCGTTATGGTAATTCGCAGCCGAAGGTCCACTCGTATACCCTTGATAACTAATAACTCCACTACACAAAGCCTCGACTGGGCGCGTCAACACCGACGTTGGACTGTTGATGACTGGAAACATGTTGCGCGGTCGGGCGAGTCTCTCTTCAAAGTGTATCGAGCGGATGGATGTGTACGGGTATGGAGAAACCCTCATGAATCCATGAATCCTGCATTCCAGTAGGGGACTGTCCAAACTGTTGGAGGATCTGTAATGGTGTGGGGCGTTCTCACGTCCGTCGCCCGTCGTAATTTAATATATCATTTATTGGTAATGTTGATTGTTGCCGACTTACGTGGTGGGCCTTAATGAAACTGATATTTCATTTAATTTTGATTTACAATTAAATGCTTTTGTGAAGTTCTTTTTTCTTACCAGTATTAATCTTCAGTATAAATTATTTGTTCCGTTAATGAACGTTGGACTCGCTGAATCTTAAAACATGGGCATATAAGTTGAACAATGGAAAAACTTTTCATATTAATTTCCTGGGATAGTCAGTTCACTTTAAAGCAAAAAATCTTTAGTTATTAATTGAAATTGCGGCCCACACACGCGCGAGAGTATTTTTTCTTACCTCCGTTAACCATTGCATTGTAGCCGGAGTCCTGGCTCTGGTTCTCGGCTGTTGTACTGAAAGTAAGAATCTTAAAGCTACGTATTTTCTGCAACGTCGGGCGGCTGTGGAGAAAAATGTATATTATGTTAATAGCGGGCGAGTTTTCCGCTTCCGCTAATTTTTTATAGTTAATATCGCCACGTAATGGCGTCGTTGGCTGCATCGGCCACTGCGATTGTTGAACTGTAAATTACTCGAATGCAGGTTAATTCAAGGAAGGCGGACATGAAATCGGGATCACCTGTTACAAATTAAAAGTGAACAATAACATTAAATCAATATATTATCTGCTTAATTAGTACAAATATGCTTACATTTGCCAGCACTCGCAAGATGTCCGTCAACACGCAACCAAGACAAGAGAAGAAGTGAAGACGACTAAAAAATTAACAAAAGAGCGTATCTTGTCGTCTCTTTAGATCATTTTGTTATATTTCTTTGCCCTCGAAACGTACACAGAGAAATTACTATAATACGGGTACATGATAAAATGTATATTATTCAATTTTTAAATGTCTCTTCTTTATAAATACTGTTTTAAGTCTTTTCGTATTATTTCACTGGGGACGCTATAGCGTGTGCATTAGGAGTAATATGGGATCCCTGATACGTCTAGACACGACTCTAACTGTGACACGTATGAAAGCATCCTGTCTGATCACTTGCATCCATTCATATCAATTGAGCATTGCGACGGACTTGGGCAGTACCAGCAGGATAATGCGACACCCGACACCCCACATGTCCAGAATTGCTGCAGAGTGGCTTGAGGTACTCTTTTAAGTGTAAACACTCCCGCTGGCCACCCAGCTACCCCTCCCACCCCCCACCCCCCCTCCCCACCCAGACATGAACATTATTCGGCATATCTGAGATGCAACGTGCTGTTCAGAAGAGATCTCCCCCCCCCCCCCCACCCCCCTCGTACTATTACGGATTTATGGACACTCCTGAAGGATTCGTGGTGTCACTTCCCTCCAACACTACTTCAGACCTATTGTCGAGTACATGCCAAGTCGTGTTGCATCACTTCTGCGAGCTCGCGGGGGCCCTACGCGATATTAGGCGGGTGTACCAGTTTCTTTGGTTCTTTAGTGTAATTAGGATAGTGTTCGTCCGCTTCAGTGGTCATTATTTGGAAGCGTAATGGGTGTAACTCTCCCGCGTTCCCCAGACACCGATCACATGGTTGTAGTTACAGTGATGTGCAGCGTAACATGATGTCTATGTTCGGGTTGGTTTTTAAAACTGTTATAAAATGAAAACCGCAAGCAAAATTAAGAAAAGTTTATCACATGAAACAAATACGACACATCTGTAAGTAGGCTGTTTAGGTTTTTATTGGTAACGCCACCTCTGTATGAAAATCACTGGCTGTGCTGTGGGCAGTCTGTGTCTGCTTTGCATTGTTGTAATACTCGCCATTGTAGTGTTAGGCAGCTGGCTGTGAACAGCGCGTAGCGTTGCGCAGTTGGAGGTGAGCCGCCAGCAGTGGTGGATGTGGGGAGAGAGATGGCGGAGTTTTGAAATTTGTCATGAACTGCTATATTTATATATGATGATATCAAGGTAAATACATTGTTTGTTCTCTATTAATATCTTTCATTTGCTAACTATCCCTATCAGTAGTTAGTGCCTTCCATAGTTTGAATCTTTTATTTAGCTGGCAGTAGTGGCGCTCGCTGTATTGCAGTAGCTTGAGCAGCGAAGATTTTTGTGAGGTAAGTGATTTGTGAAAGGTATAGTTTAATGTTAGTCAGGGCCATTCTTTTGTAGGGAATTTTGAAAGTCAGATTGCGTTGCGCTAACAAAATATTGTGTGTCAGTTTAAGCACAGTCATGTAGAATTGTTCAAAGGGGACGTTTCACATCTACATGTACTTCAGTGGTGGAGATACTGCATAGCGCTTTAAATTGACAGTTTGTCGGAAGGTTATGTCGAGTATAGAGAAGAGAATGTGTTCAGGATAACGTAGAAACAAATTGTAACATTACATGCCTCATTAGTGTGAGATTACCTGTTTTCGTGTTAAGTATATAAAAGATAGGGCTTTAGTTTAAGTATGGTAGCTGTTTGCTCGGTAGATGGAAGTTTTATGAGTGACTAACCGTAATAAATGGTTTTGATCCCGCTCAATGGTACACCATACGCAGTATTATTCGTCAGCAACTTTCTTTTAGATTTCTAAAAAATTATCCTCGAGAGCACTTCTTAGAAAGTTATAGAGGCTAGAGAGTTTATTCTGAAGAGTCTGCCCGTGCACCAAGTGATATGGTGAAATACCGCCCTATTGCCATCCGTCAGACTGACGCAGTAGGAATCTGCATTACAAAAACGTTATCCCGGAAACCGGTAAGGTTGGCAAAAATTAGATTTTTAGGATTTCACATAATTACTAACCGAATTTAAAAATTTAAAATGCTATCATAATCTACCCATTAAGGGGTATTTACATCTACAGCTGCATCTACATGGATACTCTGCAAATCACACTCAAGCGCCTGGCAGGCGGTTCATCAAAAGTCAACAAAATACTTTCGCATTCGGATGAGAAAGTTGGTGATCGAAACATAGTGATAAGATCCCGCCGCAACGAGAAACGCCTTTATTTTAACCATGTCCACCCCACGAGCGTAGTGTAGGCAGTCTCTTTACTAAATCTGTAACGTTTCTAAGTGTTCTGTCAAAAATCGCAGTCTCTGGTTCGCCTTCCCCACCACATTTTCAGTGTGTTTTTTCCAAGTTAATTTGCTCGTAATTGTAATTCCTAGCCATTTAGTTTAATTTACGGGCTTTAGATTTGATTTATTTATCGTGTAACCGAAGTTTAACGGATTCCTTTTAGCACTCATGTGGATGACCTCACACTTTTCGTTATTTAGGGTCAACTGCCAATTTTCGCACCATTCAGATGTCTTTTCTAAATCGTTTTGCAATTTGTTTTGATCTTCTGATGACTGTACTGGATGATAAATTACAGCTTCATCTGTAAATAACCTAAGACGGCTGCTCAGATTGTCTCCAAAATCGCCTGTTTAGGTAGGAATAGCAGAGGGCCTATAACACTACCTTGGGGGACACCAGAAATCATTCTGATTTACTCGATAACTTTCCGCCAATTACTACTAACTGTGACCTTTCTGACAGGTAATCACGAATCCTGTTGCATAACTAAGACGATATTCCATAAGCACGCAATTTGATACAAGCCGCATATGAGGTACATCTGGATATCCAGAAATGCGGAACCAATCTGAAATCCCTTATCAATAATGCTCAACACTTCGTGTGAGTAAAGAGCTAGTTGTGTTCCGCAAGAAATATGTTTGCTAAATCCGTGTTGACTGTGAGTCAATAGATCGTTCTCTTCACGGTAATTTATAGTATTCGAACACAGTATATGTTCGAAAAACCTGCTGCATATCGACTTTAATGATATGGGCCTGTAATTTAGCTGATTACTCCTACTACCTTTCTTGAATATTGGTGTGACCTGTGCAACTTTCCAGTCTTTGGGTACTGATCTTTCGTCGAGCGAGTGGTTGTATATGATTGTTAAGTATGGAGCTATTGTATCAGCGTAATCTGAAAAGAACCTAACTGGTATACAGTCGGGATCGGAAGATTTGCTTTTATTAAGTGATTCAAGTTCGCTACTCCGAGGAAATCTACTTAGAAGTTCCTCGTGTTGGCAGCTGTTTTTGATTTTAAGTCTGGAATATTTACTTCGTCTTCTTTGGTGAAGGAATTTCGGAGGGCTGTGTTTAATAAGTCTGATTTAACAGCACTGTATTCCCATTGCCATAGCACAGAGAAGGTAAATGTTAATTAGTGATTTGCAGACGGAAACTGAGGGTAATTATGCAATTTGTTACTCTGCAGTCTCTGTAAGTTTCGTGTGCCACAAAATTTTTCTAGATCGCCACCCGATTTAATGAAAAATGGGAAAATCTAACATAAGAACTATTAATCACTGAACTGGTAAGTATAACTAACGCGGTAATATTAATAAACAGATCCAAGTGAACATATTGAATAAGCATATGGAACAGTTTATGTGAAAACGTCAAATCATACAATTCAGAGGAAGTAGGAGTTTTAGACCCAACAGAAAGATAATAACTCAAAATTCTACAATTATAAGGCCTGCCTTTTGCGCTTCAGAAAGGCCAAGTTGAATGTATTAAAAATAATGTTACAATAGATGTTCGGTTGGTCTGAGAAAGAGTCATCACAGTTTATTAAAATAAAACATCGTATTAAAAATTCTAAACTTTGCTCTGTTACTGCCCGTTATTTAATTAACTGACTCACTTATGTTGTTATTATATTGAATGCTGAGGTACATGGCGGAGATAAATGAAAGAGAAATCTTAGGCGCGCATGTGATAAGTTCACACAAACATACCCGATTCACACACACATAAATAGAAAAAGAGAGAATTTTGCTTGTCACAACAAGTCGAAGGCTCACTGGTTCATCCCTATCGCAGTGGCCCAATTTTTCTGAATAACAATACTATGGTATACATTTCGACAAAGAAATTTATCTGCATCACCTCGCACATGAAACTAACGTACGCTGCCGTGAAACGCCCGCGAATTCCGTAGATACTCATGAACAAAGCAAAATTACTGAGATCCATGAGACCTTAAAGAACACAGATGTAAATCGCATAGACACAAGAACCAGTAAAATATCAAGCGGAAATAAGAATAAAACATATTTAAGATGGTACCGAAATTACGCACGGCGAAAGCACCACCACGTGGTATGAAAAAAACTACGTGATCTTAAAACTGAACGAAATGAAAGGTAAAAGAAATAGGATACATATGAGTAAAGTTCACACCCACATTCCAGATAAAAGAGATGTCAGACAACTGAATTTTAAACGTGTGTTGAAGAAACGAACTTTCTACACCACGTGTTCTGCTTACACAAAACGAGGGCCGGGAAAGCTTACTATAACACAGAAATACCGGTGACTACACCCTGAAAAAATATGACGATTCAACTACCGAACTTAAAAACGAACTATGATATCAAACGTGTACATCAGTTGGAATAGGTACACACCACCGCAACTGACGGCCTTGGGAGAGCCAGTCCTGACAAAACTCTACCATCTGGTGAGCAAGATGTATGAGACAGGCGAAATACCCTCAGATTTCAAGAAGAATATAATAATTCCAATCCCAAAGAAAGCAGGTGTTGACAGATGTGCAAAATAGCGAACTATCAATTTAATAAGTCACAGCTGCAAAATACTAACACGAATTCTATACAGACGAATGGAAAAAACTGGTAGAAGCCGACCTCGGGGAAGATCAGTTTGGATTCCGTAGAAATATTGGAACACGTGAGGCAATACTGACCTTACGACTTACCTTGGAAGAAAGATTAAGTAAAGGCAAACCCACGTTTCTAGCTTTTGTAGACTTAGAGAAAGCTTTTGACAATGTTGACTGGATACTCTCTTTCAAATTCTGAAGGTGGCAGGGGTAAAATAAAGGGAGCGAAACGCTATTTACAATTCGTACAGAAACCAGATGGCAGTTATAAGAGTCGAGGGGCATGAAAGGGAAGCAGTGGTTGGGAAGGGAGTGAGACAGGGTTGTAGCCTCTCCCCGATGTTATTCAATCTGTATATTGAGCAAGCAGTAAAGGAAACAAAAGAAAAATTCGGAGTAGGTATTAAAATCCATGGAGAAGAAATAAAAACTTTGAGGTTCGCCGATGACATTGTAATTCTGTCAGAGACAGCAAAGGACTTCGAAGAGCAGTTGAACGAAATGGACAGTGTCTTGAAAGGAGAGTATAAGATGAACATCAACAAAAACAAAACGAGGATAATAGAATGTAGTCGAATTAAGTCGGGTGATGCTGAGGGAATTAGATTAGGGTGGTTGGTTTGGGGAAGGAGACCAGACAGCGTGGTCATCGGTCTCATCGGATTAGGGAAGGATGGGGAAGGAAGTCGGCCGTGCCCTTTCAGAGGAACCATCCCGGCATTTGCCAGGAGTGATTTAGGGAAATCACGGAAAACCTAAATCAGGATGGCCGGACGCGGGATTGAACCGTCGTCCTTCCGAATGCGAGTCCAGTGTGTAACCACTGCGCCACCTCGCTCGGTTAGATTAGGAAATGAGACATTTAAAGTAGTAAAGGAGTTTTGCTATTTGGGGAGGAAAATAACTAATGATGGTTCAAGTAGAGAGGATATAAAATGTAGACTGGCAATGGCAAGGAAAGCGTTTCTGAAGAAGAGAACAAACATCGAGTATAGATTTAAGTGTCAGTAAGTCGTTTCTGGAACTATTTGTATGGAGTGTAACCATGTATGGAAGTGAAACATGGACGATAAATAGTTTGGACAAGAAGAGAATAGAAGCTTTCGAAATGTGGTGCTACAGAAGAATGCTGAAGATTAGATGGGTAGATCACATAACTAATGAGGAGGTATTGAATAGAATTGGGGAGAAGAGGAGTTTGTGGCACAACTTCACAAGAAGAAGGGACCCGTTGGTAGGTCATGTTCTGAGTCATCAAGAGATCACAAATTTAGCATTGGAGGGCAGCGTGGAGAGTAAAAATCGTAGAGGGAGACCAAGAGATGAATACACTAAGCAGATTCAGAAGGATGTAGGTTGCAGTATGTACTGGGAGATGAAGAAGCTTGCACATGATAGGGTAGCAGGAAGAGCTGCATCAAAGCAGTCTCAGGACTGAAGACCACAACCACAACGACAACAACAACCGCACACTAACACATTCGCGAGCGCCAAGTCACTCCTGAGAGTACCGTCTTCGCTCACCAAAGGTCCAGTGCTGCGTGCCGAGAACACGCTCTCCCTGCAACGCACATCCCCCACGTAGCCGAAAGAGACCAGAATGGTCCTTTCCGCAACCAACTACTGACTACAGAAAGGATACAAATCTCTTTTCCTCGACTGAGAAAGATACGTTGGCTACACTGGTGTTACCACAGCAGACAGCCAGACGCTGTACTGCCACCACATACACTGAAGAGTCAAAGAAACTGGTACAGTTGCCTAAAATCTTGTAGGGCCCCAGCGAGCACGCAGAAGTGCCGCAGCACGACGTGGCATTGACTCGACTAATGTCTGAAACAATGGTGGAGGGAATCGACACCATGAATCTTTCAAGGCTGTCCATAAATCCTTAATAGTATGAGGGGAACGGTACGTTGCAAGGCAACCCAGATACGCTAATTAATCTTCATGTCTGGGGAGTTCGGTGGCCAGCGGAAGTGTTTAAACTCAGAAGTGTGTTTCTGGGGCCACTCCGTAGCAATTAATGACGTGTGGGTGTCGCATCGTCCTGCTGGAATTGCCCAAGTCCCTGGAATGCACAATAGACATGAATGGATGAAGGTGATCAGACAGGATGTTTACGCACGTGTCATGCGTCAGAGTCGTATCTAGACGTATCACGCCCCACACCGTTACAGACGCTCTAGCAGCTTGAACATTCCCCTGCTGACATGCAGCGTCCATGCATTCATGAGGTTGTCTCCATACCTGTACACGTCCAACCCCCCCCCCCCCCCCCCCCGATACAATTTGAAAGATGACTCGTCCGACCAGGCATCACGTTCCCAGTGGTCAACAGTTCTACGTCGGTGTTGAAGGGCCCAGTTTATTGCTAAAGCTTTGTGTCGTGCAGTCATGAAGGGTACAAGAGTGGACCTTCGGCACCGAAAGCTCGTATCGATGATATTTCGTTGAGTGGTTTGCACGCTGAAACTTGTTGATGGCTCAGCCTTGAAATATGCAGTAATTTGAGTAAGGGCTGCACTTCTGCTACGTTGAACGATTCTCTTCAGTCGTCGTTGGTCCCATTTTTGCAGGATCTTTTTCTGGCGACAGCGATGTCTGAGATTTGATGTTTTACCGGATTACTGACGGTACACTCGCGAAATGATCATACGGGAAAATTCCCACTTTATCGCTACCGCGGAGATGCTGTGTCCCATCGCTCGTGCGATGACCTTGAGATCTTAAGACTCACTTAAATCTTGAT
Source organism: Schistocerca americana (assembly GCF_021461395.2). Taxonomy (NCBI): domain Eukaryota; kingdom Metazoa; phylum Arthropoda; class Insecta; order Orthoptera; family Acrididae; genus Schistocerca; species Schistocerca americana. Next base: position 156,518,775 of record NC_060128.1, on the reverse strand, counting down.
AATCTGCCATTGTATGGCTCTGACCACTATGGGACTTAACATCTATGGTCATCAGTCCCCTAGAACTTAGAACTACTTAAACATAACTAACCTAAGGACAGCACACAACACCCAGCCATCACGAGGCAGAGAAAATCCCTGACCCCGCCGGGAATCGAACCCGGGAACCCGGGCGTGGGAAGCGAGAACGCTACCGCACGACCACGAGATGCGGGCTCTGCCATTGTAGCAGCAGTAACCAATCTAACACATGCGCCAGAGACTCGTTGTCTTATATAGGCGATGCTGACTGTAGCGCTGTATTCTGTTTGTTTACATATCTCTGAATATGCATGCCTATACCAGTTTCTTTGGCATTTCAGTGTATTAACGATTGAAATGTTGTTCTCTCACTGAGTATCGCCATGGCGAAAATGTATGCGCAGCCCGCTGTCTCAAAGATATAACTCACTTAAAAACAGCTTGAGCCGTGGTAAAAACTGCTGTTTTGAAGTGCGCGCCTCAGCGTGTAGTGTGAAGCAGTCGCCCTCCGTTTCTGGCGGTGGCGCCGCTGTGGCAATCGCAGCTTTGGTGTCTCCCTCTGGTGGGAAAGGGGAAAGGTTGCCTGTTCACGTGCATTTAAGGGGCGCTATGAGCTCGCCAGTCGGTCAGTCTGGGCAGTCTCTAGTCCCCAGCTTGCTAGTCTGTCTCTCGTCCGCATTTGTTAAGCAGTTAGTGTCTGTCTGTCGTTCGGAGTGCTAGTATGTCTGTCGTTCGGATAAACCTTTAAAGCCTGCAGAATGAGAGTCTTTCCACTCCGCCAGTAAGAGAACTCAGCGAGTGGTCGCCCGTCGGCGCTTAGTTCCTGCATCTGAGTCTGCGCGTTAGGTCACCAGTCTGCTCGAGTTGCTCAGACAGTGGTCATTGGCGGTTGCATCGATCGGTTGGTCGGTCGCGCGCTGAGACACAAGATGACTTGTCCGCCTTGAGCGTCGGCGCATGTGAGGTCGCCACGTGAGTCCAGTGGGCCGCGCCGTATAGCGAGGGGTAGTGACTTCGCGGTCGACACGAGACAACAGGAGTCAATACACGACATCATTCTGGCCGGTGCGAGCTGCGACGCCGTAAGATGGGAGATCGGAGCGCCTTCTTGTGTCCATTAAGCGTCTGGCAGCGGACGGTTCGGGAGAGCGATTTGGGGGTGCTGCGCCAGGTCTTCTCGAGAAATCGCAGTTTATTAGAAGTTAAGTGATTGGTGATATGTTGTTTGATTTTTTTTTTAAATTCTTTATTAACCATCAATAATAATTATACAACATAACACACTTCCTTGTATGATTAGTGGGTCTTACTTTCTAAGTTTGTTACATACAATTTGCAGCTAATTACAATGTAGTGGATTGTGAGCTACAGCTATAATTACAATGGGCAGCTATTGTTAATCGTATTAGTATTTAATTCCTAAGATCTTAACTAACTCTACTACCTTCAGCGTCACAAATGTGTCAGATATATATATAAACCTATTTTATTTCCTTGCCCATCGAGCTAATCCCTAAGGGCGTGCCCCTGACACTGGGAAGGCCAGGATGTTATTCGCTGCAGGTTCCTAATACTAATTTCCTAATCTAATTTCTACTAACTAGTTCTAACCTAAGTCAATTCCGGTGCATCGTCTAGTCCGTGATGTTATTCCCCACTCCCCCTAGTCCCGCTCGTGGCGGATTCCAGACTATTAAGGTCGGCCTATCCACGCGCAGGCGGTATAGGAGTAGGGCGCGTGTTTATTCTATTGTAGTTAATTTATTTCCCTCATGTATTCCTTTAGCACTTTTCGTGATACCTCGTCTGCTAGTTTGTTAAGAGTTTGAAAAGTGACTCGTTGTCTAATGAGGTGGTATGTGTCATGGTCAGGTAGTTGGTCACGTAGTATGGAAGCAATATCATTGAAGAGGGGGCACAATAACATCACAATAGTTGTGCAGTGCTTACTGCCTGCACACCTACCTATCATTTGGAGAAAAGACGTGTAAGTGGACAATGAATGGTGCAACCACAGAATAAAAAATTAAAATGTTCCTGATTTACAAAGAATATAGGAGAAATGCTGAGGCTGCTGTTGCCTTGTACACTGAGCGTTTTCCAGAGAAAACTCGCTCTCGTTCGTTCTTTTACCAGTTTGTGAATGCCTTCTCATCTGATGGCAGTGTACAGACTGGCAAAAGGAAATGAACCAAACGTGTTACAGGAGAAGCTAACGAAATAGCTTTGCTTGCGGCAGTGCACCACAACCCACGCATAAGCACCCGACAGTTACACCACGATTCTGATATGTCTGTAGGTAGTATTGACATAAAACTGCATCGTCATACATGTCTTCCATACCATGTTTCATTGAATCAAGAACTTCATGGCGCCCGTTTTCATAACCAGGCAGTGTTTTGTGCATGGGCACATTAACAAATGTTCTTTGCCGACATACTCTATCCGATGAGGCTACATGCACAAGCCATGGTAGCGTTAACTGGCACAACATGCATTTCTGGAGTGTAGACAGTCCCAACTGGTTACAGCAAGTTGTCCATCAACGTCCTTCGTTGGTTAAAGTATTATGTGGTATAATGGAGAACAAATTCGTAATGGGGTTTCCAACTAGAAGCTACGAAATGTTGGTCTGTCATACCCTTACAGCATGTAAGTGGGGTCCCACAAGCCATTGGATAATCAAGGGCCATTGAGTAGCATGTCATAAATAACGACTGTGTACCCATTTCTGTTCCTCCAATTATGACGCCATCTGTGGTGAAACGAAGAACATGCTTCACACCAAACTTGATCACATGATCGGGAGTGCCCTCCGGTTCACCTCATTCATACGCGGGTGTGGCCCTTTTCCCGAACCGACATAAGTATGTCGGGTAAGGCCCGTGTCCAGTGAGAAAATGCATTAGTCCTCTAGTGGGTTCAAAGTATTTCATTTTTAATGGTTCCCTAATTTTTGGAATGAGTTCGTATGTCCTACGCCCTGTTTCGTCCGTCTCCCATAGTTCTTGCCATAGTTGTTCCCCCCTTTGCCGAATCTCACCCTTGTCCCTAGCCCCAGTGCCTAAAAACTCTTCTATTTTTGTTGCATTTCCCTTCTTAACCCAGAACCACGCGGCCTGCTCTCTGATTTTGATGTCCAGGGCGCAGAGCCCCATTATGTCCAATAGCACTCCCCCTGGTGACGTTCTATAAGCCCCCATAGATCTAAGTATCATGTTCCTTTGAACCCTTCTCACTGTCATGGCGGGAACAACCCTCGTGAGCCTGTGTGCCCAGATGCCCGAGCCGTAATCCACTATTGATGTTAATATGCTATTGTGGTAGAGTTTTATGAGATGAGGGGGGAGATGAAATCTTTTATGTCCGATGGATATGAGATTGTTCGATGTTTGAAGGGCTTTCTGAGTTACGGTTTCAATTTTTTCCCGAAGTTTCATTTCTCATCAATGATGATGCCCAGGTATCGTGTGTCAAGTCGCCGAAGGACCGGCGAGCGCTCGATTCGTACAGTCGGGTTTCGGATTAATTGTCCCTTTAATAGCAAGTTGGTAGACTTACTTTGTGATATCGTCATTTTAGTGTTTTGGCACCATAGCTGTAGTTTGTTTAGGGCACTTTCTATTTTGGGTTCTATGTCTTCGTGGCTACGGCCGCCGACCAATAGGAGGAGGTCATCTGCATAGGCTATCACCTCTAGCACTTCTTCACTTTGTTGTAAGGTGTCTAGTAAAGGTTCCATGTGGATGTCCCAAAACAGGGGCCCTAACACAGAACCCTGGGGACAGCCATTTGTTATTGATTTTCCAATTCTCCCGCTAGGGGATGATAGCCAGACCTCCCGCTCCTCGCAATAGCTCCTCAGACAGCCATAAAGCGGCCCTGGACACTCCTTCTCGTGCAAGCAGGGGAAGAGTGAAGGCCACCACAGGTTGTCGAAGGCGCCACTGATGTCAACCATGATGCCCACCACGTACTTGTGCGGGGTAGAGCCACAGACCTCAGCCGCCAGGGCGACTGCATCAGATGCCGATCGCCCAGGCCTGGAGCCGATCTGCCTGTCGCTCATCCCACACAGCACTCGGTGTGCGGCCAGTCTGTCAGATAGTAGCTTTTCTAGTATTTTCCCTAGTATGTTAAGCAAGCAGACTGGTCTGTAGAATTTTGTGTTTGTTGGGTCTTTATCTGGACCTTTTCGAATAATAACTACGTTCGCTGTCTTCCACACCCTTGGAAATTTTCGTTGTCTAAGACACTCTTTGTACAAGTGAGTGAGTGGTGCAGTTAGATGGGGAGCTAGAAACTGCACCACCTCGGGTACAATGCCATCTGGCCCGGGAGCTTTACCCCTTTTAAGTGACTTTATGTGGGCAGCCACCTCTTCCTCTGAGAAAAGGGTAGACTGCCGTATTGTTGTTGTATTCATTGAGGCTATCAAGTCTTAGTTGTTGTTGTTGTTCGGATTCCCCATCCGCGCTATCATCAGGCAGCAGGGCCCGGAGGAGGACCTCGGCAGTCTCCTGCCAGGATTCCGTCATCCTGTCCCCGTGCCTGACTGTTGATAGTTCCAGTGGAGAGCGGATCTTCTCTCTTACTAGTTTATACGGTGTGCCCCAGGGGTCCAATGCCAATTGGCTCTGGACGAAGTTTTCCCAGCTTTGTGTTCTGACAGCTTGGAGTTCCTTCTGAAATCGGAGTGTAGCCTCCCGATATTGCAGCAGCCATCTTTGCCGTTCTGGCCAGACGACACTGCGCTGGTAGTATCTTCTCAACCTTCTGACAGACCGGCGCATATCCTCGAGTTCAGGCGACCATGGTGATGGAGAGGCTGTCATGGCCTTCCTCCTGGTCGGTAAGGCAGCTTTCACCGCGCTAGTTATTGCACTGATCAGTTCCTCCGCTCTGTCATTTATGTCTATGTCCAGGTCTGCGTCACCTTCTGGTAAGGCAGGAATGACGCACTCCCTCGCTAGACGTTCCCAATCAGCCCTTTTGTGGTTGAATTGCGTTTCCCACCCCATGGCCCAGCGGGACACCCTACTCCTATGATGAATGTAATTAAGTTGTGGTCGCTGGTGGTGGCGTTTTCTTCGTCGTATTATGTTGATTGCGTTGGGAGTGGCTAAAGTTACGTCGATGTTTGTGCCTGGCCCTCCTCCCCCAGCGTAGGTTGCAGGGTTGCCAGGCTTGTTAGCCACCACTAGTTGCGAGGCCGTGATGAATTCTTTGACTTTATCTCCGTTTGTGTCCCTTGTGCCGCTGTACCACAGGGGGGGATTTTGCGTTGATATCAGCAGTAATTATCATTTTTCGTCCTTGCAATGCCGTGGTTACTATAGCTAGATGGTCAATATGAATTTCAATGTTGTCACCGCACTGGACGTACATATGGACTAGTGTAATTGCTCTGCCGGGAGATAACAGCTCCACGATATTACAGTAACTGTTAGTATATTCCGATAGTGTCGTTACTTTCAGGGTTTTATTTGCGATTATTAACGTCGCTTTTGGATTTTCTCATTGGATGATGACCTGCCAGGTCGCGGCTACAAATGCTATTTTTCCAGCTTGGGAGTACGGCTCTTGTAGACAGAGCACATCCAGCCTCCTTTCCTCCACTTCCTTGCGCAGCTCCTGCATTACAAGTCGACTGTTATGTGTGTTGAGTTGGCCAATGACAATTTTTGTCATTTAAGGAAAGTAAGTATGTATGTGGTCATCTGGCCTTGTCTTACTCCAGTCAAACGTAATGCGTCCATTAGCCAAGACAGACTGTTCGTAAATGTCATCTAGGTCAAAATTTTCGCCTCGTCTCTCGAATGCTTTCTTTAGTAAGTCTCGCAGGGCTTCGAAGTCGGTGGGGAGATTCACTGGCTTTAGCTGTATCCTGCCTACAGCTTCCATTACCGAGAAGGTGACTTTTCTGCTGTTTTCGTGTCCCACGCGAACCACATGTCGTAAGGGAGTGGTCAGGGTAGCCGGCTGCTCCAACCTTGCCAGTTGCATCGTGAATTCTAAATTTGGTTATATCCGAACCGGGTCTACTGGCGGTAGCCTTACTACCGGGGTGTCTTGTGAGCTCGTTATGGTGCTTTCTTGTACGGGTATTTGTTCTTTACGATTACTTCCATCTTTAAGGACCTCAGACACAGGATGCCCTTGCCGTTGATGGTGTTTAATCGGCTTCGCTCCCAGGCTGAGGGAGGAGGGAGTTGTGGCCACAGGGGTGAATTCCGTCTGGATACTTTTATCGATCTTCGGCGGATCTGTTTGGACACTTTTGTCAGCTGTCTCAGCTTTCGGGTCTCTCGAGAGAGACTTTATTTATTCTTTAAACCTATTTGCCCTGATGGCATCCCTCCTCCTTTTGCTTGGGGATTTTCGCTTTGGCATCCTGTTTTGTTTGACGCACTCAGCCATAGTCCGTTTTGGAAATCAGTCTCTGCTCCAGCGTGCGGTACGTTGGGTAATTGCGTCCTGAGGTTCCGCAGCTTTTCTTCCCGCGTCTCTTGCAGGGTATGTAGATACTTGCAGCTTTGCAGTCTTTCCGGGTGTGACCATCTTCGCCGCACTTGGAGCACGCCGACCCCCTGGTGGAATGACTCAGAATGTGGTCCAAGTCTCCACAGTTGTGGCAGCGAGGTACCACGGGATAGTTTCTAACATTTATGGCATGGAAGCCAACATATAGTCTGCCCATTGTTACTATCTGCTTCCACATTTGTGCTGTGACCTCGGCAACGTGGTGTACGACATCACGATCCCGAGGCCCCGTTTTAAATCTCACCTTGAAAGAGACTTTGAAATCGTTGTTATTCTTCTGGTCAAAGTTCTGGTCCTTAATGGTTTGGTACAGTTCTTCGTTTGTCATTGTTGTAGGTACATCGTATAAAATGACCAAAGGGTTCCTTTTTCTCGGTGGATCACACTTGACCACCGAGTTCAGCTTAGGGTTATTTAATAGTTTTTCTTTGTCTTCCTCAGTGGCCACCTCCACGATCACCGAGTTCCTACTAGGTTTGACTTTATTTATTCTAATTTTATCTTTTGCCGGATCGATAGTTTTGGTGAGCAGGTGTTGTATTTTTTTCACACTCCTTTCTTGGCCAGGTAGAGTTCTGAGGAAGACCGCCGTGTCTGACCGCTTGGTCATCTTGGCGATCGTTTCTTTTGTGGTTTGTGGCTTGGGTGGCGCTTGCGTAAGCACTCCAGCCCAGGTCTTCGTAGGTTGCCTTCTTAATCTTTCATTTTCCTTTTCTAATTCCTCCACGCGGCCTTCGAGTTTGGCGTGGGCGATGGCCCATGCAGCCAGCTCGTTCTTGATAATGGACAGTGTCGCCTGACTTATCTTTCCATTTTTAATGTTCTGCTCCAGGAGCAGCGTAACTCGTGCGTCTCTTTGAGTTACGGTTTCGTCTTCTGCCAGTCCCATCTCGTCCTGAGGAGAGGGATCAAGCATCGTAGATGCTCGCTTGAGCGCACTCGATTCACTCGTCTCTATTGCAGCCATGTTTAGTTAACGAGTGAAAAAAGGTGGGAGCGCGTCTCTTACCCCGGACCGGCTCCTCTGGCATGGGGGGGGGGGGGGAGGGGTGACAGGCAGCTCACCCACCGGCCTCGCCCCAAGGCCAAGGGCATTCTGGACCTGCAGGGTTCAGCGCGCCGTTGCCAGCGCACTGGTCCCCTTCGGTGGCTCCGTCATCGTCGATTTCACCCGACGCTCCTCGGCAACTGTACCCCGCACTCCGGAGAGGCGGATGCACCTCTCGCCCTTCGCCGCTTACTAGCCCTAGCTTCCACCTCTCGGCCAAGGACCCACTCATACTCAGGTGGTGGGCCGATCACCCAGTCGTTCGGCGGTCTGGACCCAGAACACGCCCCGGTTACCCAGGGGCGCGGCGAAGCACCCTTGCCGAATCTCGCCGCGATCCCACGCCGACAAACGAGGACGCCGACATGCAGACCACCAGCTGGTCTGTGCCCTGCGAACAGAAAGGGACTGGTGTTCGGTCCCTCGACACAGCTCCCCCTGTGCCACGCACCCTTCACTTTCGCATCGGGTTGGGTCGCAGCTTCTTTTGCCGCAAGGTAAAATGCCGAGCTTAACGTCTGGCACCACGGGAAGGGGGAAAGAGCCACTTGGGAAGGAGAGGCTATGAGAGACGCATCACTTCCCCTGTGACGGCCGCGGCACGCCCGACTAGAAGCGGCACGCCCGACTAGGAGCGGCACGCCCAACTAGGAGCGGCACGCCCCAGTGCGAACCTCCGTGCCTTACGGCGCGCCGGCAACGGGCAGCGCCGCGCCAAACGCGCCGTCAAGCGACCGACCTCACGCCAGACTGTTTGATTTACTTGTTAAATACTACTAGTTTTCTTGGTGAGGTCACCAGCCGTTTTGCTTTGGGGTCGTCCCACCATTCTTCTCCGTTTAGCCACCCGCGGGAAGGTGGTTGTTCATAAATTGGGTAGTCCGTTTTTCTCTTTGTGGAGCAGGGGCGGGTTAGAGTAACCTGCGGTCGGGTTGTTCGGTAATCTCCCTATCAATCTACCCTACGTTAGTAGCTGCCTCTCTCATGTTTGTTGGATTTGGTGTGTTAACGAATTTATTGCTTGGAGTGTAACGGCCTAATACCTGAAATATGTTTTGATCTTTGGAAACTTTTATATTATTGCCTATGATCTTGAGGGGCAGTATCCGTGTACTGTAGCGCATCTTAACTATTGTTTGGCCAACCTTGTAGAATTTTATATAAGATTGCATTTCATGGGCTTTTATATAAATGATCATTTTAGTATAAAAAGTTGCCCTTCCACTGTAAGATTTTTCTTAGAAGTTCAAATCAAGTTGCAATTGTTAGTGTTTAGTACCAATACCATCCCTCCTACGGGGGGGGGGGGGGGGGGGGGGGAGGGAGGGGGGGGGGTGCAGCAAGGGTCTCTGCCCGAAAGCTCATACAGTCAAAACTTGTTTCTTTCTGCCTCTGAATAAATTGTAACTTTGATATTTAGAGGGTGCTTTGTGAGTATAGTTTTAAATTTGTTTCTTTTAAAAAATGCTTTTAGGCACTATTAAAGTGAATAAAATCTCCATTTGTTAAAAGGAATTCGGTTATGATTTCATCAGTTACTCCCTGGCAACTACTTCCATGCTTACATAGTGTGATTAAATGTGTTAATGTTCTTGACGAATTGCTAGTAAATAAAATAAATTCTTAAGAATATTCTTTGAAAATAAATCACGGTTCACACCTTAAAGGTAAAATTTCGAAAATATTGTTATATATGACACAACTGGAAAAAATTTTCTGTGAATAGAATCTCTCTGGACTACGTATCCATAGTGTTCAAAGCAAGTAAAGAAATTTGTGTCAACCTTATTCGTAACTTGTAATTCAATTTTGGATGTAACTGCCATGTGGTCGGCTTTAGCAGTTAGTTGCCTACAGGTGCATATTAACAGAAATTAATCGATGCACTGGTATTCTGTCTGGACCTTGTTACGTACATTTCAACTGTTTTAGCAGTTCCTCAGTTCCAGGGATGCCTATTTTTATGCCCTCCATGGGAGTCTATTCGATGGTACGTCTGTACGATTCTTCTCGTAAGGTGGCAGAATAAATGGTAAGATTCACACCTTACATGAGAACTTTATACATCGCAACAAGAAGATGAATATGACCCCTAGCGTAATTCGGCGGTTATGAGAACATTTGCCTATCAGTATGTAATGCAAAAATGGATGACAGTCAATCGACAGTAATTGATACACCATTCCTATACAATACATGTCTTTGAGCATAAGGTGGAACAGGTACACGAGTCGCTTTTAGTTTGAAAAGCCAGGCGGACAACGACGTAGCGAGAGTGCGCTGCAGGTGTTACGATGGAAGCCACTTAAGGGCCTCCGGAACGCCCTATACTTGCAATGTTAAAATAACGCTTATAAATTACATCTTTCCTCACAAAGTATTTGAGGTAGGAAGTTGAACTTTTTACAGATTATTTATTGGAATATGGGCTACAACTTAACACAGGGATTTTACAAAATTTTAGTTCCGTTAAAGATGATTTTTTTTCAATTGTAATGAAAATTCACAACATTTTTTGCAATTTTTTATTTATATATTCAAAAATATACAGTTTTTTGGAAAAGGGCTGTGTTAAATTATGCAGAAGGTACTGTGTAACATTTACTGAAAGTTTGAAACAAATATGTTTGGAAGATCCTTAGAAAACATGTAATTAGTATGAGAAAATAAAAGTTTTGGGAATCGAGCGACAAAGATTGGATTAACTTTTAATGCATTCCAGGTCCATAGGATGGATTATCTTCATCCTCTGCAAACTCCTCCTCCAGCTTCCTCTTGTTCCTCCTCCTGTTTACTCTTGCTTGAATTTCTAGACTCTTTACAGCCCTGTCTGCAGCCCGAAGGCGTTCCTTGTCTAAAGCAAGCATCCCTCATTGTTGTGTTCGTAGATTTTGCTACCATTTTCTTCAGTTGCAGTTACTGCAACACTGTTCCAAAAGATGGTCATGTATGAACACTTATCACATTTCAGTTGTATTTCACTAGCAAGTCCTACGTGCTTTATTATGGAGAGTTCCAGACCAACTTCACTACAATGAATACATCTTACACAGTTTGAAAAAATTCCTTTGAGAACCGACATATCAAATATTTCATTCACATCCGATTCGCCCATAAAACATTCATAGTTTTCACTCATTGAACCAAGCTTCTTCTGTGAAGTATTTTCTTTGCCACTTTGACTGCTATGGGCAGGTGTACTTGAGAGGTTAGGTTCACTCACTTGGTTATCGTCTTTATTGTTTACAGTAATAACACATACCTTTGGCTTTCCAACATTTCTCCTTTTCTTAAAAGCCTTCAGAGGATTTCTAATAACTTTACTTTTACTCATTATTATACTTCAACAAAACAGAGACTCAAGAAACAGAATTAATTACGAATATTTTCGAGATAACGACAGAGTAAATAAACATGAAACAATCGACAATCACACCAGCGATATATATTGAACCATCACAGGTTAGCCACAACACATACTTTATCTCACATCACTGAAATGTACCTGATGAACACGGACGTTAATAATAACACCATTTGACAGCAGTTTAACAGTGCCACAGTGGGTCACGCCCATGTAGAACACATTTCAAAAAAAATTTAAAAATAGTTGTAGTCTTCGGAATTGAATAAATTATATATCTATTAAAAGGTAATAGTCTGCAGATTCAGAAAACGCAAAAAAGTAAAAATTGAACTTTTCATGATTTTGAGCCTTTCCGGACCCCCTTAAAGGGGTGGCATGAGGAAGGTCAGTGACCCCGACCAGGAGATTCAGGAGGGAGGTCCACGTGTAGTGGCACATTATGCAAGGGACAGAGCAAAATCTTTAGAAAGCTGCATTTCGGAATTCCAACGGGATACGAACTAGAACTAGTAACGCATTTCGATCACGTGTCCAGCGAGTGCGATACAGGGAAAGGTCAATGTACTTTTCAGGTCTAGAATGGGCACAAAAAGTCCGATTGTCGGAAACGCACTAGGAAGGAGAAAAATACTGAAGTTTCGACACAGTTTGATAGAAAGGACATTGCGATTGGTAGAGTGAGTTTCCACAAAATAAGAGGAACACTCCTGTTGGTCGAAAAATGCCGTGACGTGAAGAACGAATGAACCCAAGTGGAGGAGGAAGTTCTGCCATGAGGAGGACAAGAGAGAAATTTTCGTGGGGGGGGGGGGGGGGGTCTCTTCTCTGAACTGGCGTCAAGTGCAGAACGGAGTGCTTAACGCTCTGCATGACGCAAAGAAAAAAATTGTGTGGACCCTGCCTTCACAGCGGCTGCAATCCAGCTAGAGATTAGCTGTAGCAACGTTTAGCTCCAACTGTGGAGAAACGAACCAGCCAGATTAGTTAATTGTTCTTGCGAGAACTGAGAGGGTACTGTATCGCCACATACTAAGACTAGGGCTGAGTGCATGTCTTCTCACATAGCGAGAAACAAAGGGAAAGCTTCTGCTGGAAAGTTTAGCAAAGGCCTGATTAGTTTTGTAGGAATTTCAGTGGGAGAGAGCGACCTCGCAGTTAGCTCGTCACAGCTTAAGGTAAATACCGCGTGCAGAGGCGTAAACTTTTTTGGTTCACCAGCTTGCGCCCACTGTAAACGAGAGCGGTCTTGGGTAATCTTGCGCTCAAATTTGTCACATAACTAACTATTCACCGTAGATTTCGTTGTCATCCTAAATAATACCGAACTTTGAACCGGAATAGGACGATTTTCGTAGTACTGACCAACATCATAACGTATGTGTATGAGCATTTCTATAAAGAAACTTCCAATTAAACTTTCATATTATTGTGCTTAGGATTAATGTTCTTTCAGAGAGTTAATATTTAATAGTGTTGTATATAGGATCATTTCACTTTATTGGCGAGATGCGTTAACCATTGCGCTGTTTTTATCTCGTCGAGTTGAAAACTGTATAAAATCTGTAATTTTTGTGCTAAAATTTGAGACGTCAAACTTGTCATTTCAACTTGCACAGTTGTTCTCAGTTCTAGAAAACGCATCCGCATTACATTCTTCATTAGTGATTTTTTAAAATGTGAAATTTAAAACTCCAGCTTTCCTTTTGGTGTCTCCTATTGCTGAACCAGGCTGTTCAACGAGTGACTGACTAGAAGACTTCGACCCGCTGAGTAATTTTATGTAGGACGAGAACTTTCACGGGTTTTTGGAAGAATCCTTCACTATAGTGTGACGTTGGAAGAACTTATCTAAACTGAAATTTAGCCTTCTGTCGTTAGCTCAGAATGGGAGGAATCAACAAAAAAATTATTTTTGGAAAGGGCTACTGATATGTGGAACATTTTTCAGTTATACGACCAGTGTTTCTAGAACTAATCAAATTGCTATTCCCGATCACTACAGTAATTTGAAACAGAAAAATCAGCATATTTCTTTCTCCTCCAGCGTCGTTTTTATGGAATTTATAACCTATTTTCACTTCAGATCACGAATTAAGGCACGTCATAAAATTTAGGCGTTTAAAACATAAAATAAAGGTGACTCGATGAAGTTAATTTTTTAAATGTAATTTTCAAGTAGCTTATTACTTTACACTAGCTGAAATAGGTTTTGCCAACTAATTAAGGTGATTTCTTCAGAACATAATTATACTCAATTTCTTCCGATAAATGTAAATTTTCTGTTCTTTGCTTTGCTAAGACAACCTCGTTACGAAAACTATAACTGTCCAGTACCGTAATATGTAGGACCATTATGGAATGGACTAAGCGAAATAGGATATTTTCTTGTTTCATTAAGTTGATAGTTTTTTGGCAAGGAACTATAGCGTGGTGCTTGTTGATGTGAAGTAAATGCCTCCCTTAACTCTTGGTTGTGATGACCCTGATCTGTAGCATACCGGGAGTTCTAGGTTAGGTTGGAAGGTGATAATTTGCTTGTGAGAAGGCGAAGCCGCGGTTTATGAATGCCAAGTAATTTGTGGTAACACACTGACCTTTAGCGTAGTTCTTAATGTATTTTGCCATATTTGATGCACCTCTAGTCACAAAAACAAAAACTGCAAAGTAAATTCAGAAAACCTGTACTACATTATGTACAAGTCTGCAGCCAGTATGTCGAAGCATATTATTTACATTCAGGTAGATAATACACAATCTACGAAAAATGGAAGAGGTGGTCCGATACGTAACTGTTACCGGAGAGATTATGGTTTCAAAGTTTGTGAAAGAGCATAAGTGAGAGAGTGAAGACTTCTCCCACTTTGCTGCTTTCATAGGTGTAAGCGTCAGCAGTTGAACAAAAAAATGGTTCAAATGGCTCTGAGCACTATGGGACTTAACTTCTGAGGTCATCAGTCGCCTAGACTTAGAACTTCTTAAACCTAACTAACCTAAGGACGTCACACGCATCCATGCCCGAGGCACGATTCGAACCTGCGACCGTAGCGCTCGCTCGGTTCCAGATTGTAGCGCCTAGAACCGCACGGCCACTCCGGCCGTCAGCAGTTGAACACTGTGAATAACATAGTAATCAGTAATAACTGAAAAGTTTAATAATCGTCGTGGTTTTCCAGATGTAGTTACCACACCGATTACTGATATCGCTAAGTATCCATCCACATCTAAGAGAGAGAATCGTGAAGATTCAAGACATACGTCGAGGATACGAGACACGTGGTTCTTAGAGCGAAGTACGAACGTCGGTCCACAGTGACACTGTAAAGAGTGTAGACGATGACTACTTACGATATACCACAGTGATGCGGGGCAAGTCGGTACGGACATTTCGGTACAGGACACTTGTAGTTCAACAAGTCGGGTAAACCCGTATTGGCCTACAGAAACGATGGAAGCTACAGCGCACGCACGGTGAGCGAGATTTTCCTTCCTCTCTCGCTCTCTTCGCACAAACTACGAGGAGCATCCAATAAGTAACGCAACACATTTTTTTATCGGCCAGTTTCGCATGAAGAAACGAGGAATTTGTTGCGGGATATCGTAGAATATTCCCTCTTCGGTTCCTGAATTTCCGATTGAGGGCGGCTCTATACGCAGCCCTCAAAATGGCGTCTCTAGTGGAGGTGCGTTTGAAGCAGTGAGCTGAATTTCTTTTGATGGAATACCAGAGCACCGCAGATATTCATAGGTGTCTTTAGAACGTCTACGGAGACCTGGCAATGAACAAAAGCACGGTGAATCGTTGGGCGAGGCGTCTGTCGCCATCGCAACAGGATCGCGCAAATCTGCACCATCTCCCGCGTGCCAGACGGCGGCTTACAGCCGTGACTCCTGCAGTGTTGGAACGTGCGGACACTCTCAGTCGAGGTGATCGACGGCACACAAACACACACCTCACTGGGCAACTGGACATCTCTGTTGGGGGTGCTGACACTCTCGCCCACCAGTTGGGGTACTCAAGGAATGTCTGCCCGCTAGGCTTCTCTCCGGCTAACAGGAGCCCATAAAGACGACGGAGGACCATTTGTGCGGAATTCCTTGAGCGTTACGAGGCCCAATAAAGAATGCACTCCGCGGGAAAAAGTACGTGGATGGTGGGGAGACTGTTGATGCGGCAAGAGTTTGGCTCCGACGACGTTGATCAGTAGAGTGGTAGCACGCGGGTGTGCAGGCACTCCCTCTAAGGTGGCGCAAGGCGGTCGCATTTTACGGTTTGGAACCCTGTATAAAACCAAAGTATTGCAGGACTCGTAGAACGCCCCTCGAATTAATCCTATTTAAAAAATGAATTGGAATTTTTGTGGGAAATTTAATGTGGTTTAATTTTGTAGTGGGATTCGTTTACGCTAGATGCCACAACTTGAGAGTTACTCAAGAAAAACGTACAAAAGTGACCACCGGTCAGGATTTTTAGGAGACTGTTCGTGGCACCCTCTACTACCACTGTACGAACATTTGTGACTGTTTCAATTATTTCCCATATTCAACTCTTTTTGTCTTCACTCTTACGCCACCGGCTTAGTCGTGCACTTACAAACTTTGAAATTTATGTTTATCTAAATTTTGCTTCACAATTTTTTGAATTTTAGCACCATAAAATTGTTTTGTTTGTCTGGCCTTCTTGCTACGAAATTACTATTGATGTAAGGGCTATGTTTTGATCAAATTGTAAGCGTACTTAGTTTCTGCATTTCGTTTGCAGTAATCTTTTTTTTTTCTCCTTCCGTTAGGCTCATGAGAGAATTCGAATCAGCAATGTTAACGAAACAGTCGACTAAGCCGGTGGCGTAATAGCTCTGTCAATGAAGATCAAAGAAGGTCAAATGTGGGAAGTAATATGTATAGTAGCAATTTTTTGTGCAGTAGCAGGAAGGAGTTTCATGCAAAACATGTTAAAAATCCTTGTCGGTGAGAGGGTTGAGACGGAACATCTAGGACCTTTACGCTTATTTAAAGTTTGTTGCTAACAGATTCTTTCTCACATTTATTAATCATAAAGCTGATAACACGTCAACGGCAATCCTAATCATAGCCAAATATGGGCAGCGTAATTAGCGCTATACTTTTGGATCTGTTATGATGAAATAAACATGTACATTGTATTCCTTATACCTCAAGTAGACACTGTAATTGTTAGGAATCATTTAGCCGGCCGAAGTGGCCGTGCGGATAAAGGCGCTGCAGTCTGGAACCGCAAGACCGCTACGGTCGCAGGTTCGAATCCTGCCTCGGGCATGGTTGTTTGTGATGTCCTTAGGTTAGTTAGGTTTAACTAGTTCTAAGTTCTAGGGGACTAATGACCTCCGCAGTTGAGTCCCATAGTGCTCAGAGCCATTTGAACCATTTGTTAGGAATCTTTGAAACCATACCATTTTCTTAAAATCACTAAAATACATTTTCGGTCATTGTATATGACACATACTTTAAATATATTATTTGAAAGTAGAGAAAATAATTTAAAAAAATGTGAACCTTACCATGAAACTGTAAGACATTATCCTGTCAGCCAGCTCATTTTCGAAAGGCTATTATTATTATCGATATGAAGAACATTTTTATTAAAGCTAGGAAACATGCTAGGAAGAAGTTACCTACGATATTTTACGAATAAGCCACTAAAATGTAAATATGTATTGTTATAATTACATATCTATTCTCATTGTGAATGAGACTGGTTTGTTACGAGATTCATATTTTATTTTTCGATTCATACAATGTCATTTACTGTTCAGACATCTGTCAAAATTCATTGTATTTCTTGTCATTGTAGCAAAAATTGTGCGCCTAGTTTTGCTCAAATTTTCGAGAGGGTCTCTGTGTCGACCTGTCTTGAGATTATGAATCGATTCTTAAAGGTACATACTGTGCCAACTTTGTACAGTTGCACCATGGCTTGTCTTATCGCTGGATTGACTTCAACACAGAAATTAACAACGTTGAGACTCAAAATAATGCATGGAACGATTAATGTGGGCATTATTAGCCACCTGGCCCGTCTTTGTTATACCAGGACTTCAACTTAAGTATCTGATGGCCAGTTCAGGGTGGAGATGGGTCTGAAGGTCACTAAGCCACTTTTGTACGTTTCTCTGGAATAGCTCGAAAGCCACTGCCTGCAGCGAAAACTTATCCCCGTACAAAATTAAACTGCTTTAAATTTCCCTCAATGAAGGCCTAGTTAATTTTTTTCTCTAAGACCAATAGTTCGCGCGCAGAGCGAGAGAATACTGTAATCCTCGAGCAGTGCCCATGGGCCGTAGCTTAGGTGGTTTCGTAGGCCAATTTGAGATTGTTTCCCGACTTGATTGAACACAAATGTCGTATCTCAAATTGTTCGTCTCGACTTCCTCTATACCGCTATCGTTTAGATCTTGTATAGAGAGATGAAGGCTATCGAAACGTATTGTGGCCAAATACAGGGCGTTTCACAGTATTTTGACGATATCAAATTTGAATAACGCGCGCTAAAAGTAAGATACAGTGACGGTGGCTCGTCTGTTAGTAGCGCGGAGTGTGTTTTCATTCAGTATATACACTCCTGGAAACTGAAATAAGAACACCGGGAATTCATTGTCCCAGGAAGGGGAAACTTTATTGACACATTCCTGGGGTCAGATACATCACATGATCACACTGACAGAACCACAGGCACATAGACACAGGCAACAGAGCATGCACAATGTCAGCACTAGTACAGTGTATATCCACCTTTCGCAGCAATGCAGGCTGCTATTCTCCCATGGAGATGATCGTAGAGATGCTGGATGTAGTCCTGTGGAACGGCTTGCCATGCCATTTCCACCTGGCGCCTCAGTTGGACCAGCGTTCGTGCTGGACGTGCAGACCGCGTGAGACGACGCTTCATCCAGTCCCAAACATGCTCAATGGGGGACAGATCCGGAGATCTTGCTGGCCAGGGTAGTTGACTTACACCTTCTAGAGCAAGTTCCCTTGCCGGTCTAGGAATGGTAGAACGATGGGTTCGATGACGGTTTGGATGTACCGTGCACTATTCAGTGTCCCCTCGACGATCACCAGTGGTGTGCGGCCAGTGTAGGAGATCGCTCCCCACACCATGATGCCGGGTGTTGGCCCTGTGTGCCTCGGTCGTATGCAGTCCTGATTGTGGCGCTCACCTGCACGGCGCCAAACACGCATACGACCATTATTGGCATCAAGGCAGAAGCGACTCTCATCGCTGAAGACGACACGTCTTCATTCGTCCCTCCATTCACGCCTGTCGCGACACCACTGGAGGCGGGCTGCACGATGTTGGGGCGTGAGTGGAAGACGGCCTAACGGTGTGCGGGACCGTAGCCCAGCTTCATGGAGACGGTTGCGAATGGTCCTCGCCGATACCCCAGGAGCAACAGTGTCCCTAATTTGCTGGGAAGTGGCGGTGCGGTCCCCTACGGCACTGCGTAGGATCCTACGGTCTTGGCGTGCATCCGTGCGTCGCTGCGGTCCGGTCCCAGGTCGACGGGCACGTGCACCTTCCGCCGACCACTGGCGACAACATCGATGTACTGTGGAGACCTCACGCCCCACGTGTTGAGCAATTCGGCGGTACGTCCACCCGGCCTCCCGCATGCCCACTATACGCCCTCGCTCAAAGTCCGTCAACTGCACATACGGTTCACGTCCACGCTGTCGCGGCATGATACCAGTGTTAAAGACTGCGATGGAGCTCCGTATGCCACGGCAAACTGGCTGACACTGACGGCGGCGGTGCACAAATGCTGCGCAGCTAGCGCCATTCGACGGCCAACACCGCGGTTCCTGGTGTGTCCGCTGTGCCGTGCGTGTGATCATTGCTTGTACAGCCCTCTCGCAGTGTCCGGAGCAAGTATGGTGGGTGTGACACACCGGTGTCAATGTGTTCTTTTTTCCATTTCCAGGAGTGTAGATCAGTAACCATGTCGCATCGGTAGAGGCAACACCGTGCGTTCGCAGCGAAATGCTACTTTCGCTACGGCAGATCTGTCGTGAGCGTGCAACGTGCCTTTCAAAAGCATTTCAGTATTCAGTCGCGATATCCAATTCCTGCTCACGGAACAATATTTTAATTGGGTAAGAAACGTCCGTAAAATTGCCAGTGCATCAAATCGAAAGCCAACCGGTCCTCGGAACAACGTTGAGACTCAAAATAATGCATGGAACGATTAATGTCCATCCATTAATCCGAGCTCCCGAGAACATCCAACATGTTGCAGTCAAGTCCCAGTTGTTCGCTACGAAAACTTGGTTCCAACAAGAAGGCGCTGCGTGCGGCACATGCAATAAGCCCTTGCCAAGTTCTACGCGAAGCGTTTGATGATCGCATAATTTCCAAACGCGCTTGCTTCGAATAGCGGCTCGCTCGTCTGACTTAACCGTACCAGATTATTATCTCGGGGTTATTCAAAGACGAGAGTTAACTCCGACCGCGCGAGAAGTTTGCAACAGTTAAAAGATCGAATTCACGATTAAATTTCCAGAATTCCTTCAGCAGCTAGGAAAGGTGTGTTCAAAAAGTGGGTGAAACGCGCCGCGAATGATCGTCAATTGTTCAAATGGCTCTAAGCACTATGGGACTTAACATCTGAGGTCATCAGTCCCCTAGACTTAGAACTACTTAAACCTAACTAACCTAAGGACATCACGCACATCTATGCCCTTGGCAGGATTCGAACTTGCGACCGTTACAGCAGCGCGGTTCCGGACTGAAGCGCCTAGAACCGCTCGGCCACAGCGGCCGGCGGTTGTCCGTTGTCCGATGTACCATTTCGTAAGCAAACTTGAATGAATTCTGTGTAAAATGTTCAATTTTTTTTTCGCCTTTAGTTTGAATAATACACAAATTACGAATCGTCAAAGCATTGTGGAAAACCCTGTAGTAGTCGACCTCTTACCCTCCCCTCCCCCCTCTATTAGAATATAGGATTTATATGACTCCCTAATTGTGTCTTAACGACGTAAAGGTAAAATAACGCTGTACCACAAGAGTTAATTGACCGTTAGTTATTTATGAGTTGCACTCGATAACTTCAAATACGATAATTCGTTATTTTATTCCTTTAGTTACAGATGTCAACTGGTGAGTTTAATATTCATGGAGACGAGGAGCAACGAACGCTTTTTGGGCTAAACTAGTACAGGAAGATCATATAGGTGGGAATCATAGACCTGAAATGGCCCTTGCAGTGAGCAAGGTGAGGTAGAATTTTTTTGAATGAAGTAATTCACTTTAGTATGTCAAACCATTACTTATTGTGACTGCAGTTTCGACACTTGGTCACTTCTAAGCGTCCTGAAAGCCGTCAGTCACCAAATAAAATAGACGTAATCACAAAACAGACCAACTTTGGAAAATGAAGGTTTGAAGGCTACTTACGTGGGACGTTGCAACCCACTTAATAAAATAAAGCTAAGACATGCTGGAACATAGTTGTCACTAGTGTAAAAGCAAACTAACACATGTTCCATTCACCGTGCAAGCCTACGTTAGAACGCTGGTGAAATAATACCTGATATGATAAAGACTTAAGTCAATATCTCGTGTAGCAGGCATGGTAGACGTCTGACAATAGCAGCAAAGATGCAAACATACAAAGCTCATGATCCATACAGCGCAAAGACGCTAGGGTCTAATATACAGAGCCGATACGTTTGTAAAACGTGTGCGCAGAAATGAAGAAAGTGACAGAAATATGTGCCAAATGATACCGAGTGTGTAAATTCAAAGTAGCTAAAAATATGAAGTGGCTATCAGGTCAAAGCAATACCCATAAAATAAAAGTATAGAATAGGGTGTAAAATCTCAAGTATAGACGAAAGCAGCGGATCACACACGCAAAACAGACGCAAGCAGTCAGAGTGTGGTGAAATGCAAGGAACACACAAATGCAGGAAAAAAAGGATGTTAATTAGTAATAAGCGTAGCATGGTCAAGAATATTTGGCAGAATTAACACTCTTAAAGCCAGTCATAAGAAAAAAACACTGTATTGTAGAATGTTCCTGAAGCAGTCTAGTAACCTCCTACTTTTAAGATAGGTTTCATTCAAAACGTATTCTGCTTGGTCTATAAAAGCCGTATGAACTTACGTCTCTTCTAAACAATCAAGCTGTCTTACTTTTCCAATTTTGTGAAGAATTTCTAAATAGCTTTCCATGTTATCTAACCTGTGTTTAGTCGTCCGAATATGGTTCGCAGACAGCGATCTAAAACTGTCACTGGTGTACTGTTCTCTAGAACGAATGTTCTGTCCTGTATTAAACTTAGTTCATTCCTACAGTTAATGTTATAAAGCCGAGACTTTGATTTTATAAGGAACGTCCAGACTCGCTGCTTTATGACATTAATTTTTATTTCTTTCGCTTTCACTACAGATCTGTTTCGGTTAAATCGTCATTATCAAATGACGTATATATTGTCTAGATAAACTGACGTACATTGTGGATTTAAAATAGTAATTAATTTGTTACGACAGTAACAGCTTTGGAGCCACAATCTCATATGTTTACGTCGTAGCTCCAAAACTGTGAAATTACTGTTATAACTTTTTAATTACTGCCTTATTTCAACAAATAGGGAACGACAGTCAAAATACTGTTACCAAAGATGTTATTTATACGTTAGCCCATCTAGACGTTATATAATCGATGATGGCAGTTTAGCCCAAATAAATCTATAATGAAAGTGAAAGAAATGAAAATTAGTATCACATAGCTGTGAATCTGGACACTCCTTATAAATATGTGACATGCTGACTTTACCACGCTACAGGCCCTATAGAACCCAGAGTGTGTGGAAGGTTTATTGTGTCGTAGGCTGTGACGTACGCTCAGGCCTAACGTGTCGCCGGTACGGAAGCCTGTTCTTACTTCGCTGTTACGAAACTCTTCAGCTATTCTGCCAGAAACAGGTCCACTTTATGGTAGGGACAAATAGTGTTAGCTTCTTCCTCTTTCTGCAACGTAATCTCATCAGTAGTATTGCTACTGAGTAATTTTGCAGCGAACGTTTTACCAGTTATTTGTGCAATGAAAACGTCGTTCAGTGCTACATCTCTAAGGATTCCTAGTTCATTGTAATTTCGTTCTGCTCTAGGGGAAGACTGACTAATCTGTGAATCATAGAAAGGAAAAATGCGTTCTTCAGGGTTCGTGGGGGGCTGAAATTATTGTAGATATCATTATCTGTGTAAGTGGGATTTAAATAATTGCCAAATACCATTATCACTCTTTATAGTCACATTCAGTCAGTCAGTTGGATGTTGTTGTTCTAATTCCATGGTGAAAATTAATGCTAGTGTATATACTATTCAGTTATGTCAGTGTAGTGTCAGTGTCACTGAGTGATCTTGTAAATGACAAAGGTTTCGTCCATGTACATACTATAATATTGAATTTTATTAGCTCTGGTGGGGAATTTCTTAAAGTACTGCCTTTTGTGATGTTTAACGAAACTGTTAGCAAGCGTACTTGCTATACAAATGCGCATGGCAAAGGCGTCCAGTCGTAAAAAAAAATTCAGCGTTAAACTTGAAATAGTTATAGGAGAGTATCAGAAGTAATAACCTAATGACATCTTTAATTTCTTGTACATTAGGTTTTTGTGTTGGAGAAGATTCTCTTCAGTAATTTTAATAGTCTCATAAATGTGAATGTTAGTAAGTCAATTAACTACGTTAAAGGATACGAAGTTACCATCATCCGGAATGGAAAATTTTTTAATTTTAGCTGTTAGTTAAAGGGAATTTTTGACAGTGTAGTTTTCTTCAAAAACGTAATATTCTCTAAATGGTGTATCTAATTTTTTGCCGATTCCATAGAAGCGCCGTCTGTATAGTTAACACTGTCTACTAGAAGCGAAGGCGGCATGCAGTCGGAGGCGGTGCTGGGTTCGTAGCGGTGGGCATCAACTGTTGGCTACGACGGAACTGCCCAGGAGGCACACTTACATTCGAGTGGCCGCACGTGTCACGGTGGATGCAGCAGAAGGTCCGAAGCAGGAGTGACCCTGTCGCGGTTGTGTGCACCACCTGTTCTAGTGTCTGGTGTACACGAAGGACCTCTGCGGACCGAGCTGAAAATTTCTTACAAGGGAATCGTCAGACTTGTCATACCGAAACATGTATTGCTTTTTTTAGTACTGTTATTTAACTGTGCAAAAGGTCCGTATGCAAAATTGTAGCTGCTGACATGAACTGGAAGTCACCTAAAAAAATTCACGAACATGGCTGTTTTTCCTGCTTGGCGCTTGCAGTGACGGCTGGCCACCCCTGGAAATGGCGAGTCGCGAGCGTTGTGCGCATGGTCGGGAAGTGCGGCCGTCTTACCGCGGCGTTCACTAAAAGGAATATCGCTGCACGGTTTTGGTGGAAAGGGGAAACGAATATTCGTTTCTGTGGCATGCACAGCCTTTTAATTTCTTGTACGTATTTCGAAACATACCGTCCTGAAACTGGTTAGAGATGTGAAAGATGTTCCGTCCATGTTCATCTATACTCCGCAAGTCACTTTAGGGTGAACACTCAATCTCCCCTCACAGGTGATGGCGAACCCTGTAAATGTTTTGCTGCTTGCCACGGAGATATCCCACAGACGCCAAATGAAGCAATCAACAGAAAATACGCGTGAAGACTATGTGTTGTGCGACATGGTTGTTAAACTTCTAGACGAGCGTGTAAATGGCGCAGACATGTGGCTAGAAACAACTGAAACACTCGATATTGCAGACTGTGAATCTACAGACGGCGAGGACACCGACGAAAGTTGCACTCATGAAGACTCTTCGAGTGATATTGCCAAGTACCATCATCAATTATCTCCGAAAGTAACACCAGCAACTACAATTACCTTATCAGACAATGAAAAAGAGGTGACGTATTGGTTGAACGAAAGTGGTAAGAAACGCCTACGTGTAAATACTGTTCAAAATAAGTATCGCTTTGTCCGTTCTGAACGTGAATTGTATAGATGGAAAAAGGATGTCGCTGGACGACGTAAGAGTCGACTGGAAGTTGCGACGGAGATAAATGCGCGACTTTTTGAGCTATTTAGCGATGCCAGACAACAGTCATTTAGTGTCAGCGATACAACTTTGCGTGATTGGGCTTTAGAGATTGCCAACGCGATAGGCGCTAAAGAATTTACAGCTTCTCAAAGTTGGATTAGTCGCTTCAAAATATCACATAAAATTGTGGCAAGAAAAATAACAAAATTTGTATCGAGAAACAGGTCGGAAAATGAAGTGACACAAATCGAAATGATAGAAGCTATTCTTACGAATGCAAAAAATAAGATCGCTAGTTTTAGTGAATCGTACGTGTACGATGCAGATCAGTCAGGTTTTCAAAAATAAATGCGTGCCAAAAGAACACTGTCAATCAAAGGGGTAAAACATATTGAGGCGATTGCGCAGTCAACGACTGCACTCACCATCCATACACTATAATGCCCATAATTAGTCTGGGTGGTTCATTGCTACCTAAACTATACGTGTCTTCAAGAACCAACTGGACGTTTTGGACCACGTGTCAAAAGAACAATGTTCTACGCAAACAATCTTGCGGTACACGCATCGAAGTCTGGAGAAATGGGAAATGAAAACGTTACACTTTTCATGCGTCATGCTTTTCTTCCGTTCTGCGGGAACAAATCTCTTCTCCTTCTAGATTCGTGGTCAGGTCATAAAAGGTCTGATTCATTGAAAGCTGTATTTCGACCCCAGCCTGACAAAGAAGTAGAGATACTTCAGATTCCACCCGGCACGACGAACGTGATTCAACCTTTAGAAAGAGAATTTTTCCGTCAGTGGAAGGCATTTTATATAAAACTAACTGAGAAAATTATTGTGTGCAGATCACTGTAATTTCCTGTTTATCACCGTAACAATATTCTCAAGCTGCAATCAGTAGTACATTATCAATTTTCCTCCCCACGGTTTCAGAATTTGATTAAATATGCTTGGCACTCCTCGAAATACACCGATACTACGCCTGATTCATACTTAACACCAGCCCAGTTTTGTCTACGGACATCTAACAACGTCTGTGATTCGCAGGGCTGTCATATGTCGGCTCTGAGCACTATGGGACTTAACATCTATGGTCATCAGTCCCCTAGAACTTAGAACTACTTGAACCTAACAAACCTAAGGACATCACACAACACCCAGTCACCACGAGGCAGAGAATGTCATATGTCGTCTTTGCTTGTATGTTCTTGGTGCACAAAAAACGTATGTTTTGAACATTGTATCAATATTTCGCATTTTTTGCGGTAATTACAAGATATAAAATTTGGACGTGTTCTAAACCGTATATTTATTTGTGTCTATTTCGTAGTTGTTTGAAAAGAATGTTGTAGACAGCATATCAGCCATATTTGTCAACGATTGTTTAATTATCATACGATCGCTTTTACTGGGAGAATCAGCTCTCTCACAGCTGTGGCAAGAAAGCGGCGCGTAGCTTTGTCCATAGATGGCGTTGATATAACGTAGCGAGAGAGGTCAGGGTTGTACAAGGGGCAGTTATAAGCGCAGAAACCATGCGACAATAATGTCTTACTTCATAAAATTGTTTACAGACTTCCAGGTCATGTCAGCAGCTAAAATTCTGCATACAGACTTCTTGCAATGTTAACTCACAGTGGTAAAAAAAGCAACACAGGTTTCGACATGACAAGTCTGACCATTCCCTTGTTAGCTCGCTGGACTGTGCAGTTAATGATTTACAGGGGCTGTGCTTGATGCAGCCTGCCTGGCGGAGGTGTGTTGCAGGGTGGCGTCAGCGCCTGACGGCTCCTGCGACTGGACAAATGAACTGGCGGCAAAAAAATCAAAGCAACAAAAAAAAATAATCATGTAGAGTAATGAAATTTCTGGAATACGTCCGTCTATGTAGCATATTTAAGTGATTAACATTGCAGCATCACAGGCCAACGTAAGCGCGAAATAAGCCGTTGCAAAAGTGACATGCTGGTAAATTAATAACAGATGTAACGATCAGAATGTCGAATACAAGCATTGAAACGGGCATGCATTGCGTTGTAAAGGTGTGAGATGTCAGTTTTTGTCGCAAATGGCGGTGGTTTGGGGTCAGTAAAATGCATTTTTAACAAAATGTCAGTTTGGTTTCCAAAAAGGTTTTTTCAAAGGAAAATGCTATATATACTTTCACTAATGAAATATTAAATGCTCTGAGTAACCGGAAGTCACCCATTGGGATTTTTTGTGATCTATCAAAGGCTTTTGATTGTGTAAATCATGGAATACTTCTAGATAAGCTCAAGTACTGTGGTATGAATGGTACAGTGCTCCAATGGTTTAAAGAGTACGGAAAGTTGAAATAAGGAGTTCACATAATATGCAAAAAACTGGTGAATTCTCAAACTGGGGAACAATCAAGAATGGGGTGCCGCAAGGATCGGTCTTGGGTCCTCTGCTGTTCTTAATATATATTAATGACTTCTCATTCTACATTCACGAAGATGCAAAGCTGGTCCTTTTTGCCGATGATACAAGTCTAGCTATCACACCCAACAGACAAGAATTAACTGGTGAAATTGTAAATGATGTTTTTCAGAAAATCATTAAGTGGTTCTCTGCAAATGGGCTCTCATTAAACTTTGACAAATCACAGTATATACAGTTCCACACAGTAAATGGAATGACACACTTGATAAATATAGACTTCGATCAGAAATCGGTAGCAAAGGTAGAATATTCAAAATTTCTAGGTGCATGCATTTATGAGGGGTTGAACTGGAACAAACACACTGAGGATCTGTTGAAACGTTTGAGTTCAGCTACTTATGGTATTAGGGTCATTGCAAATTTTGGCGATATACTTCTGAGTAAATTAGCTTACCATGCCTATTTTCATTCTCTACTTTCGAATGGCATCATATTCTGGGGTAACTCATCATTGAGTAAAAGAGTGTTCGTTGCGCAAAAGCGTGTAATCAGAATAATTGCTGGAGCTCATCCAAGATCATCCTGCAGACACTTATTTAAAGAGCTAGAAGTCTTCACTGTAGCCTCGCAATATATATATTCACTTATGAAATTTGGTGTTAACAATCCGAACGAATTCAAAAGTAACACTAGGAGAAAGGATGATCTTCGCTAGTCAAGGTTAAATCTAACTTTGGCTCAGAAGGTTTTAAATTATGCTCCCACGTAAGTCTTTGATCACTTACCTAATAGCACCAAAAGTCTGACAGATAGCCATGTAGCATTTAAAAGGAAATTAAAAGAATTTCTTAATGGCAACTCCTTCTACTCATTAGATGAATTTTTGGATATAATAAGCGGGGAATTTCCCCAACGCCCACAAAAAAATTATTAAGTGTCATGTAATATTTTGCGTAATGTAATATCTTGTATACACACCTTTTATTAAACTGACACGTTCCACATCATTACTAAGTGTCGTATCCATGATCTATGGAACAAGTACTGATCTAATGTAATCCATGCCACTGGGCGTCCGGCTCGGGGCTGTTCCTGAAGTAATCGATTTTTAACATTTCGTTACGTCGCCAACTGCTGTTCAAGTTGCTGCTGCAGAAGAAATGTGATGCGCCACAGCCATACGCCAGACACGACTGCCTTCCCTCTCGGTAGCGCCACGTGACCGGTCGGAGCCCGGGCTTTCTGCAACCGTGCATTCTCGCGGTCACCGCTGCCAGTAATCGTGTACAGGGATACATTTCTGCCGAGTCTTCCTGCGATATCACTGGAGGAATATCCAGCTTCCCGTGGCCCTATTACACGACCTCGTTCAAACTCAGTAAGATGATCATAATGGCGTCTCTGTCGCCTCAAAGGCATTCTTGACTAAGATCAAATCACCAACTCCAATCTAGTAGGTAACTAACGCCCACAACCGTCACGGCGTGTATTTAAAGCAAACCTGATTTGCACCCTCATAGTGCCGCTACTAACACCACTCTTATGCGCCTGGCGCGAAATTTAAATAGACATTATTTTTCAAATATAAAAACACGCCTACCAACTTTCGTTTATGCCGCACAACTGCTTGTAGTGTTGCGATTTTTTCCGTCGGTGTATGTTCAAGAATTCTGCAGTAAACGGATGTTAACGATATTGGTCTGTAATTTTGCAGGTCCGTCCTATTACTGTTCTTATACACTACTGGCCATTAAAATTGCTACACCAAGAAGAAATGCAGATGATAAATGGGTATTCATTAGAGAAATATATTATACTAGAACTGACATGTGATTACAATTTCACCCAATTTGGGTGCATAGATCCTGAGAAATCAGTACCCAGAACAACCGCCTCTGGCCGTAATAACGGCCTTGATACTCCTGGGCATTGAGTCAAACAGAGCTCGGATGGCGTGTACAGGTGCAACTGCCCATGCAGCTTCAACACGATACCACAGTTCATCAAGAGTAGTGACTGGCGTATTGTGACGAGCCAGTTGCTCGGCCACCATTGACCAGGCCTTTTCAGTTGGTGAGAGATCTGGAGAATGTGCTGGCCAGGGCAGCCGTCGAAAATTTTCTGTATCCAGAAAGGCCCGTACAGGACCTACAACATGCGGTCTTGCATTATCCTGCTGAAATTTAGGGTAGAGCCACGGGTCGTAACACATCTGAAATGTAACGTCCACTGTTCAAAGTGCCGTCAATGCGAACAAGAGGTGACCAAGACGTGTAACCAATGGCACCCCATACCATCAGGCCGGGTGATACGCCAGTATGGCGATGACGAATACACGCTTTCAGTGTGCATTCACCGCGATGTCGCCAAACACGGATGCGACCATCATGATGCTGTAAACAGAGCCTGCATTCATCCGAAAAAATGACGTTTTCCCATTCGTGCACCCAGGTTCGTCGTAGAGTACACCATAGCACGCGCTCTTGACTGTGATGCAGCGTCAAGGGTAACCGAGCTGATAGTCCATGCTGCTGCAAACGTCGCCGAACTGTTCGTGCAGATGGTTGTTGTCTTGCAAACGTCCCCACCTGTTGACTCAGTGATCGAGATGTGGCTGCACGATCCGTTTCAGCCATGCGGATAAGATGCCTGTCATCTAGACTGCTAGTGATACGAGGTCGTTGGGATCCAGCACGGCGTACCGTATTACCCTCCCGAACCCACCGATTCCATATTCTGCTGACAGTCATTGGATCTCGACCAACGCGAGCAGCAATGTCGCGATACGATAAACCGCAATCGCGAAGGCTACAATCCGACCTTTATCAAAGTCGGAAACGTGATGGTACGCATTTCTCCTCCTTACACGAGGCATCACAACAACGTTTCACCAGGCAACGCCGGTCAACTAGTGTTTGTGTATAAGAAATCGGTTGGAAACTTCCCTCATGTCAGCACGTTGTAGGTGTCGCCACCGGCGCCGACCTTTGAAAAGCTAATCATTTGCATATCACAGCATCTTCTTCCTGTCGGTTAAATTTCGCGTTTGTAGCACGTCATCTTCGTAGTGAGCAATCTTAATAGCCAATAGTGTAGTGTATATAGGAGTCACGTGGGACTTTGCGTTAGGCGAGAGAGTCACGATAAATGTAATCCAAGTAAGGGGCCAATGCCGTAGAGTACTGTTTGTGAAACCGAATCGGTATTCCGTCAGGACCTGGCGACTTATTTGTTACCAAATCTCCCAGCTGCTTCTCTAGGCCAGGGATGTCTATTACCATGGTGTCGACATGAGAGTTGAACGACTGTATGTTTCTACGATCCTCCTGCGTGAAATACACTCCTGGAAATTGAAATAAGAACACCGTGAATTCATTGTCCCAGGAAGGGGAAACTTTATTGACACATTCCTGGGGTCAGATACATCACATGATCACACTGACAGAACCACAGGCACATAGACACAGGCAACAGAGCATGCACAATGTCGGCACTAGTACAGTGTATATCCACCTTTCGCAGCAATGCAGGCTGCTATTCTCCCATGGAGACGATCGTAGAGATGCTGGATGTAGTCCTGTGGAACGGCTTGCCATGCCATTTCCACCTGGCGCCTCAGTTGGACCAGCGTTCGAGCTGGACGAGCAGACCGCGTGAGACGACGCTTCATCCAGTCCCAAACATGCTCAATGGGGGACAGATCCGGAGATCTTGCTGGCCAGGGTAGTTGACGTACACCTTCTAGAGCACGTTGGGTGGCACGGGATACATGCGAACGTGCATTGTCCTGTTGGAACAGCAAGTTCCCTTGCCGGTCTAGGAATGGTAGAACGATGGGTTCGATGACGGTTTGGATGTACCGTGCACTATTCAGTGTCCCCTCGACGATCACCAGTGGTGTACGGCCAGTGTAGGAGATCGCTCCCCACACCATGATGCCGGGTGTTGGCCCTGTGTGCCTCGGTCGTATGCAGTCCTGATTGTGGCGCTCACCTGCACGGCGCCAAACACGCATACGACCATCATTGGCACCAAGGCAGAAGCGACTCTCATCGCTGAAGACGACACGTCTCCATTCGTCCCTCCATTCACGCCTGTCGCGACACCACTGGAGGCGGGCTGCACGATGTTGGGGCGTGAGCGGAAGACGGCCTAACGGTGTGCGGGACCGTAGCCCAGCTTCATGGAGACGGTTGCGAATGGTCCTCGCCGATACCCCAGGAGCAACAGTGTCCCTAATTTGCTGGGAAGTGGCGGTGCGGTCCCCTACGGCACTGCGTAGGATCCTACGGTCTTGGCGTGCATCCGTGCGTCGCTGCGGTCCGGTCCCAGGTCGACGGGCACGTGCACCTTCCGCCGACCACTGGCGACAACATCGATGTACTGTGGAGACCTCACGCCCCACGTGTTGAGCAATTCGGCGGTACGTCCACCCGGCCTCCCGCATGCCCACTATACGCCCTCGCTCAAAGTCCGTCAACTGCACATACGGTTCACGTCCACGCTGTCGCAGCATGCTACCAGTGATAAAGACTGCGGTGGAGCTCCGTATGCCACGGCAAACTGGCTGACACTGACGGCGGCGGTGCACAAATGCTGCGCAGCTAGCGCCATTCGACGGCCAACACCGCGGTTCCTGGTGTGTCCGCTGTGCCGTGCGTGTGATCATTGCTTGTACAGCCCTCTCGCAGTGTCCGGAGCAAGTATGGTGGGTCTGACACACCGGTGTCAATGTGTTCTTTTTTTCATTTCCAGGAGTGTATTTCTTAAACACGAAATTTAAAACTTCAGCATTCCTTTTGTTGTTTTCTACTAGCACACCAGGCTGGTCAACGACTGGGCACAAGCTTCGCCCTACTTAGCGGTTTTACGTAGGACCAGAATAGTCTGGCGAGCTCTTCAAGATAATTTGTTAAGGTATGACGGTGACACCTGTATGCTCGAGCATCGATCTTTCCTCAGACGCACGAATCTCTACTGACCTTTACTTGTCGTTAGCCTGCTCTCTGTTGAACTGAGAGTGCAACAGTCTCTGCTTCCTCATCATTTTCCGCAATGTATCTTTTCCATCCTTCATTCACTTACTAGGCACATACTTTTCCACAGCACGATTTACAATCTGTTCAAACTTCGCCTGTAATTACTCTACATCCATCATACTGTAACTAAATAATGTCCATTCACTGTCTGAGATTTTAACAACCGCTTTTCTGCTCTATCTAGCAAAGTTACTCTCCTAGCTTTCTTGATTGATTTAATAACTTAAGTAACCATCGTCGCTACGACGACGTCATTATCACTAACGCCTGTCTCTGTAGTGACACCGTCGGTGAGTCCAGGCATCTTTGTAGCTACATGCTCTAAAATACATCAAAAAAAGTTTTGCATCTCCTCGTTTCCTAGAGTTCCGGAACCTGTACAGAAAATTGGAACAGAGATCAACATAAACATCGTTTCCGCCCTTTTTATTGCTCATAAAAACTACACATTGCATGTTGTACCACCATACAGCGAGACCTTCAGAGTTGGTTGCCCAGATTGGTGTACACACCGGAACCTCTAATACCCACTACCACGTCCTCTTGAATTAATGCACGTCTGTTTTCGTCGTGGAATAATATCCGCAAGTTCATCAAGGCAGATCGTCCCACTCCTAACGGCGATTCGGCGTAGATCACTCAGTGTGGTTGGAGGGTCACGTCGACCATGAACAGCCCTCTTCAGTCTATCCCAGGTATGTTCGATAGGGTACATGTTTGGAGAAAAATGGTTCAAATGGCTCTGAGCACTATTCGACTTGACTTCTGAGGTCATGAGTCGCCTAGAACCTAGAACTAATTAAACCTAACTAACCTAAGGACATCACACACATCCATGCCCGAGGCAGGATTCGAACCTGCGACCGTAGCGGTCGCCCGGCTCCAGACTATAGCGCCTAGAACCGGACGGCCACTCCGGCCGGCACATGTCTGGAGAACATGCTGGCCACACTAGTCGGGCGATGTCATTATCCTGAAGGAAGTCAGCCACAAGATGTGCACGATGGGGCCGCGAATTGTCGTCCATGAAGACTTATGCCTCGGCAATATACTGCCGATATCGTTGCACTAAAACAAATTTTTTTAAAAAAATCGGTCGGAGGATGGCATTCACATATCGTACAGTCGTTACGGCGCCTTCCATGACCACCAGAGAGTACATTGGCCCCACATAATGCCACCCCAAAACAGCAGTGAACCTCCACCTTGCCGCACTCGCTGGACAGTGTGTTTAAAGCGTTCAGCTTGACCTGGTTGCCTCCAAACACGTCTCCGACGATTGTCTGGTTGAAGGTATATACGACACTCATCGGTGAAGAGAACGTGATGCCAATGCTGAGAGGTCCATCCGGCATGTTGTTGGGCCCATCTGTACCGCGCTGCACGGTGTCGTGGTTGCAAAGATGGACCTCGCCACGGACGTCGGGAGTGAAGACGTGCATCGTGCAGGCTACTGTGCACAGTTTGAGTCGTAACACGACGTCCTGTGGCTGCACGAAAAGCATTATTCAACATGTTGGCGTTGCTGTCGGGGTTCCTCCGAGCCATAATCCGTAGGCAGCGGTCATCCATTGTCGTAGTAGCCCCCGGGCAGCTTGAGCGAGATATATCATCGACAGTTCCCGTGTCTCTGTATCTATGTCCGAACAACATCGCTTTCGTTTACTCCGAGTCGCCTCGACACTTCCCTTGTTGAGAGCCCTTCCTGGCACAAACTAACAATGCGGACCGCTGTATTGATGGTCTAGGCACGGTTGAACTACAGACAACACGAGCCGGGTACCTCCTTCGTGGTGGAATGACTGGAACGGATCGGCTGTCGGACCCCGTCTGTCTAATAGGCGCTGTTCATACACGGTTGCTTACATCTTTGGTCGGGTTTAGTGACATCTTTAAACAGTCAAAGGGACTGTGTATGTGATACGATATCCACAGTCAACGTTTATCTTCAGGAGTTTTGGGAACTGGGGTCATGCAATTTTCTTTTTTTTTCTTATTGTGTATTTCCATTGTATGTGCGTTCTCGAACTAACTGCCTAAGACAGTTTTCGAAAAAAACGTGTTCAATAGTACTTCGCCAGGTTATGTGGAAACCTTGTAATGAATCCATAGGTGTCGTAGTCTACGCTCGGAATTTTCACCTAGACCTGTTATACGTTACCAGATAACTTCACAGCCACACTCAAATCCGACTTCAGTAGAGACAACATTTTTGTCGCCCTCGGTAAACGCTTCCCCTTCAGTGGCGTTTAATATGTCTTTTCGATAGACGTTTCGTGAATCGCTAAACATTTCAGAGCTTCATACTTCGAGTTCCAGACAGCTCTCGGTCCCGAGAATAATTTGAGTGCGACGAATTTCCGAGAGGGCAGTGAAGGCGAATTATTAGGGATACGCGATGTCTGTTCTTTCTGACATGTTTGAATAAACAGTCAACACGGTTTCATATAACTGATTCGCCTCTATGAGCAGTGAATCTACCATACTGAGTGCGGACGCTCAGTTGCGTTCGACCTGCCGCGGGAATCTCAGAGTAGGGA
This sequence comes from Schistocerca americana, assembly GCF_021461395.2. Taxonomy (NCBI): domain Eukaryota; kingdom Metazoa; phylum Arthropoda; class Insecta; order Orthoptera; family Acrididae; genus Schistocerca; species Schistocerca americana. The sequence continues at coordinate 156,484,755 of NC_060128.1, read as the reverse complement.
GAATGGAAGGCACGGGCGGGGACTGCCGGTAGGTGGCGCTGAGTGGTGGTGTGGGCGGGCTGGGGGGCGTGCCGAGGCAGGATTCGCAGTTACGGTATACGCCGCGTCCGGGTGCCACAGTGGTTAACGCAACGGCTAGTAAGGAGGAGACCCCGGGTGCGAGTCCCAGTGTGGCATACATTTTCCCTCATCGCCGCTGATTCCGCATAAGGTCCCAGTGCAACTTACCTTAATAGTTCCTTCCGTTTCCTTTCTCCTCGCTTCACCTTCAGTCTACATAAAAAGGCGAAATAGCGTGCGGCTGTTTGGCGTAACGAAGATGAGCCGGAAGACACAGACAACCTCCTTATACAGGTTCATGAGAAATATTAGGCATTGACATAGGTATGAGTTATTGGATGGTACGTAGATTATAAAGTGCTTCGAAATCTCGTCCAATAATTGTTAAGTTTGTCTCACACCGAAAAAGGACGCAGATCTTCAGCCACAAGAAAAAAAAAATTGGCAAGGACAGGGCTTACAATAAGACAAGATCTTACAAAGGACCATCTAAGACTTTAAAACAGCGCCACACCCCATTCGGCCTTCAGAATGTATGGACTCAGGACGGCAGCGTAATTAACACCGCCCCTGAAAAGAATACATTTACAAACATGTCAGAACGGAACAGCATTAAGAGAAACTATGCGAGCCAAAGCGAAAACTTAACACCTCTCACCTTAATTTAATACTAATCTTTTGCAACATCTCTCCTTGTATCTTGAAATTGTATCAACTCTGCAACTATCTCTGTTTCTGTGCCTTTACCTATTGTTCTTGTAACTGTAACTCCGTAATTATCTTCCTGCTAGTGTCTTCGACTGTTACAGTTAACTGTAGTATTACTTAATCTAACACTATTTGCCTGAAATTCTTTACATTGTACGCTATAGCACAACTGTAGTTATTCTTATTTTCCTGGTTACCTTACTCGCTCACCTACTTGGTGTAATGCCACTTCCTCGGACGAGAATTGAAAATCAAAAATTAGCTCCCAATACCTCAAAGATTTCCCCCCAAGTTCCAAATTCCCAGAAAAGTGAATAAGCGATTGGCCGGCCGGAGTGGCCGAGCGGTTAAAGGCGCTACAGTCTGGAACCGCACGACCGCTACGGTCGCAGGTTCGAATCCTGCCTCGGGCATAGATGTGTGTGATGTCCTTAGGTTAGTTAGGTTTAAGTAGTTCTAAGTTCTAGGGGACTTATGACCACAGCAGTTGAGTCCCATAGTGCTCAGAGCCATTTGAACCATTTTGAATAAGCGATCGAAGTTCCATTTATCACTATTATTAGGACAATAACAAGTAATTAAATCAGGAATCTAAGACTTGACAATTTAGCAATCTACGAAAGAAAGATTAAATTTCAGTAAAATTAAAATCATAATAAATTACAAAATTAGCAGAAATTAACGTTCTCAAAGTAGAACCAACGATCCCAAAGAATAATCCGTGTGAGTACTCTTTATGAATCGTGAGTAATGACTAAGTATGGTTCAATGCATTGTCACTACGTTACGAGAGTTAGCCGAGGCAGGTCATATATTTGAATGCTCGAACATGTAGGCGCGCTTACATTGTTGTTGAGATTGAATAATTGCGATGTATTGTGACGCAGTAATACGATCTTCTGACTTCAAATATCACTGCATTAGAATTCGAACGTAGAACTTTTACCTGCTAGAATAAAGTGAACTTTTAACTAGATGATTGAACTAAACATTACTTAGACAGTGATTTGGGCAACGAACACTGATAGACAATTTTCATTCATAATAGCCAGTGGTTTATGGAACTTCAGTGATAGGTCCGAAGCATATAATTTAAATCCCCCCAACACCTGGGAAAATTTTCTTCTCAAGGCTCGGTTAGGAAGTGACTGATATTGTGCAATAAAACACCCTCTCGTGCCAAGTCGTGCATTTGTTAGTTAAAATTGTATCAAATTATTGACATGAAACTCCCGAGTAATAATTACGCGCAGCGATAATATCTGACTGTAGCGCTTGTGTAGAATCTTTGACTCAAATAACAAGCCCACTGTTACGATTTCTTAGATACCTGAAATTGTAGGGAATTTGTTGTGGATGTGACTGCATTGGTTTTATCATTAATATTTCATCATTAATCAGTTAAACATCCATTACGAGCGATTAATTACGATTCTTGGTGAAGTAAATTTCTCACGCACGTCGACATTTCGGTTCAGCACTGTTATTTTGTGTAACGTCGTCTTCGTAACTTGATAACGATCTCAACACTCTACCGACTGTCGCCGAGTTTTAGCCGAGGCCAAGTACAAATCAAACCAAATCATCAACAAAAAGAGCCGTTATATTGGTTTAAACTGCCAACAGAAATATCGCGATCACTATTATTGTAGTAATTTGTAACTTGTTAGCATTCTTCGTTAATTTTATAGAGAACTGCTTTTCATCCTCTGACATAGAGGATACATTGTATCTACAGTCGTCGTTATTCTCAATGTTACCCCTTCACAACGAATATTCTCTGCTCCCCGCTACTCCGTATTTGCGCCGATCTCCGCGCATTGTTCTAGGGAAGCGTAATGCCCCCACCACGCGGACGGTGTTGCGAACGCCAATGTTGAGCGTGCCAAGTTCAAAGTGCTGCTGAACGCCCTGAAACGATGTGACTCGTGCATACAGCACGTGCGTCTCAATGTGGTACACGCGATCGCAGCGCTCGCCAGCGGCAGCCGTCGGCTGCATCTGGGTCACACATCATCCGGTTGTCCGCCCCCGGTAGCTGAGTGGTAAGCGTGACAGACTGTCAATCCTAAGGGCCCGGGATCGATTCCCGGCTGGGTCGGAGATTTTCTCCGCTCAGGGACTGGGTGTCGTGTTGTCCTAATCGTCATCATTTCGTCCCCATCGATGCGCAAGTCGCCGAAGTGGCGTCAAATCGAAAGACTTGCACCAGGCGAGCGGTCGGGAGGCCTTCGTCACACGTTTCTCTCTATCACCCACTTTACAAAATGGATGGGTGTAAAATTCTTAAGCTAGCGCTATTAAAACGCGCCTTTGCTCTCTTGTCCATGTGAGAGTCACTTTGTTCTGCCTGTAGTATCTGTGGACATGTTATAAGGCAGAAAGAGAAGTGTCAAGTCCAGTCAGAAAGGACATCAGCTTCTAAAAGTTCCGTGACATATAGCGCGATTCAAAGTCTTATTTTATAACCGTTCCTATTAAGCAGCAGGATCTTCACAACATGTAAAATAAGAAAACTTATAACAAGAAAGTGTGAAATATCTTACTGCAAGTAGTGCAATCTGTCTTGTAGATAAAACCATTCGAACAAACTCCTTCCTCAGATGGAACGTACTTATAATTATGTAACATCGAATATTAGAGAATATACTTTTATTGCACTGAAAAGAAAGTATCAGATCCTAATAGAAAACATGAAGACTAGTAATAAAAATATTCGGTTCCGCTGAGGCGCAAACAAGAATCACATTACCAGTTACCTCGGCGCGCGCTTTAAATCGGTGGCGATTCCGTGTACAGTCGTGGACAAAACTAGCTAGACCCCTCGCCTTTTCGTTATGCTGATCCGCACAGCTTTAAAGGCTGCTACACAGCATAAATGGCAAGGCGACGAAGTGTTACCAACATACTATGCGCAGGCGTGAAATTGAAAAACTATCCGAACTTTGTCAGACTGTTTTCAATCATGTGTAAGACTACATTAATGCTGATTAGTTCAAATAGTTCAAAGTCGCTCGGTTCCGGACTGAAGCGCCTGGAACCGCTCGGTCACAGTGACCGGCAATGCTGATTAGTGTGCTATGCACAACACGTAAATATAAGATATAAGTGAAAGAATAAACGCTAGTTAGTATGAACTGTATTAATAAAAATGAATTTCAGCTTATCGTGATAACCTAACTGTTTTAGTAAGACAAAGTACCCCAGATCGTTACCAATTAGCAAAATATTATGAGCATTCGGCCACGGAACGGTCTGTGTCAACGTTCAGACTAGTTATACTGGATTACTGTAGCTGACCTATCATAAAAGTGTGCAAATTTGGCAATGCGTGAAGATTCATAACGAAATTCAGTTAAGACTATTTCTGTGCCACACTTAAGTCAATTCAACTAAAGCGGAAATAGTAGGCAGTAACAAGTATGAAATTCTAGAAGAGTTTCATATTGATATCAACAGGGAGCTGGTACAGACTAAAGGTAGCAATAAAACGTATTGGGGGCTCAAGAATTTCTTAAAATTGCTTTACTGATAGCCTATCCGCCTCCATCGAGATTAGAACAGAAAACAAACCAGACCTCCCTTGCAGTATCAAACACCTTTCACTACACTAGCAGACATCCCAGGCAAACAGCCCTTTATTATTACCCTAGACATGAATAAGCTAGCAATTTCGCAATGAAAATGGCAAAATGATTTGCAGCTTCTTTTGCATAGAGCTTTCTGGACAAAAAAACACGAATTTTCTACCTTTATGTCGCCGCTCATGTGACAATCATTTTGAATGTTCATCGAAATAACAAAATACCGTTACTAGCGAGTAAATTTAGTAGGATAATTATGCACCACCCCAGGAAATAAACGGCGATATAGTTGCCAAACGTATTCTACAATGTTTCGAATTCTCCATTAGACTCGCCACAGCGAGAAAACGATCATTAGCCGAAGTGTTTCTTAAGCTAGCTAGCAGTGGCAATGCTCGCACTTCTAAAAAGCATTGGCATTAATACTGGGATCTGAATTATCACGTGTATAGGCAAATGGACTTTATTTGCTTTCCTGTAAACGGGTTTTGGTTCCAAAGTAGCTACGATTAATATGCTGATGTATCGACTGCAACTAGAACATTTCGAATAACGAGTAGGGAGAATTATTTATGCAGCCCTCATCCTCAGTAACTGTCGTAGCTATTTTCTTTGTTAGGATTTCGTCACCTAAATCGGTAAAAATGGAACCCTACTAGTCTCATTTTCTTGACCGTCTGTCTGTCTACCCGACTCTTAAAACCCGTTTACCTTGAGTAGACATAATAAGCGGAAATGTATCGCACTTCCTGCGGTATACGGTCCCTTGGTGGTGTAAAAAAGTGAGCTTCTATGTTAGGATCCAGTATGACTGGTCTGAACGATGGCGGTCTGTTTCGCGGCGAATTCGTAACCATCTGGGGTACTTTGTCTTACTAAAACAGCTATGTTATCTCGATAAGCTGACATTCTGTATTAATACAGTTCAAACTAATTAGCGTTTCATGTTTCATTTATATCTTATATTTACGTGTTGTGTTTCACACACTAATCAGCAATAGTATAGTCTTACAGATGACTGAAAACAGTCTGACCAATTTCGGATAGTTTTTCAATTTCACGCCTGTGCATAGTATGTTAGTAGCACTTCGTCGCCTTGCCTGTTATGCTGTGTAGCAGACTTTAAAGCTGTGCGGATCAGCATAACGGAAAGGCGAGGGGTCTCGCTCGTTTTGTCCACGACTGTACATTTACGTCCCGGCAGCGTTTATTTTTAGACAAATGTTTTAATACCGTAAGGAATACAAAAGACGATAGCTTCTTCGGAAACACAACTCTATAGAGTAAATAATATTAAATATGAACGTAAGTCAAGATTGTACTACGAACATGGAACCGAATGCCTGTTCATGCGAATGTATGTTCCTCTACTGCTACCCCACAAAGTGCAATGAATCTGTAGAATTTAAGAATTGTTCTCACTTTGTGTTTCTACTAAAGGATCAACATGATGAGTGTTTAAAAAGTAACAAGAAATTTATAATTTCGTGTGTTGTACTACTCCGATTCGCACTACATTTTTTGCCACTGCCTTCGTAAACGTGTCTGAAAAGTATGTGTACAATGTTATGCACATTGGCTATTTGCTCTATTGTCAGCTGTCAAAAGGGATACATGTGTTTTGGTAGTATCAACGATTATTTCTTTGTGTAAAAACAGATTAGATAATCTATATTAAATTTTGTTTTAAGAGTAAAGTGTACGGAATTTTAGAAAAGTTAAATAGTCCTTTTGGTGAGACTGTTATGAGTAAAACTGGTATAAACATGGAAAATGGATTTTTTTGTTTCACGGCAATAAGGAGTTTCCGTAATGTCGGCATTATATTTTGGTTTATGTAAAAGTCCTCCATCGTTTGTGGAAGGATCGATTTTATGAAATTGTCTACGACGACGGGTTTCCTCCCAAAATTACTAGTTTTCCTTCGTGGCGATCCCTGTAAACCACGCGGTTTATTTTCGCGTTCCGTCCTTGAGCGTCCTATTGTGGCGAGGCTGACGTTTCCATAAATTGGAGCCCTTTGCTTGGAACGGTTAACAGTAGCCAACAGTTCTCTTCATGTCACCTCCTTAACACACGTTATAACATAACATTACAGACGATCGAACGCTCGTTACATCTACATCTACATCCATGCTCCGCAAGCAACCTGACGGTGTGTGGCGGAGGGTACCTTGAGTACCTCTAGCAGTTCTCCCTTCTATTCCAGTCTCGTATAGTTCGTAGAAAGAAGGATTGTCGGTATGCCTCTGTGTGGGCTCTAATCTCTCTGATTTTATCCTCATGGTCTCTTCGCGAGATATACGTGGGAGGGAGCAATATACTGCTTGACTCTTTGGTGAAGGTATGTTCTCGAAACTTCAACAAAAGCCCGCCGAGCTACTGAGCGTCTCTCCTGCAGAGTCTTCCACTGGAGTTTATCTATCATCTCCGTAACGCTTTCGCGATTACTAAATGATCCTGTAACGAAGCGCGTTGCTCTCCGCTGCATCTTCTCTATCTCTTCTATCAACCCTATCTGGTACGGATCCCACACTGCTGAGGAGTATTCAAGCAGTGCGCGAACAAGCGTACTGTAACCTACTTCCTTCGTGTTCGGATTGCATTTCCTTAGGTTTCTTCCAATGAATCTCAGTCTGGCATCTGCTTTACCGACGATCATCTTTATATGATCATTCCATTTTAAATCACTCCTAATGCCTACTCCCAAATAATTTATGGAATTAACTGCTGCCGGCCGCGGTCGTCTAGCGGTTCTAGGCGCTCAGTCCGGAACCGCGCGACCGCTACGGTCGCAGGTTCGAATCCTGCCTCGGGCATGGATGTGTGTGATGTTCTTAGGTTAGTTAGATTTAAGTAGTTCTAAGTTCTAGGGGACTTATGACCACAGATGTTGAGTCCCATAGTGCTCAGAGCCATTTGAACCATTTGAATTAACTGCTTCCAGTTGCTGACCTGCTATATCGTAGCTAAATGATAAGGGATCTTTCATTCTATGTATTCGCAGCACATTACACTTGTCTTACATTGAGATTCAATTGATATTCCCTGCACCATGCGTCAATTCGCTGCAGATCCTCCTGCATTTCAGTACAATTTTCCATTGCTACAACCTCTCGATACAGCACAGCATCATCCGCAAAAAGCCTCAGTGAACTTCCGATGTTATCCACAAGGTCATTTATGTATATTGCGAATAGCAACGGTCCTACGACACTCCCCTGCAGCACACTTGAAATCACTCTTATCTCGGAAGACTTCTCTCCATTGAGAATGACATGCTGCGTTCTATTATCTAGGAACTCTTCAATCCAATCACAAAATTGGTCTGATACTCCATATGCTCTTACTTTGTTCATTAAACGACTGTGGGGAACTGTATCGAACGCCTTGCGGAATTCAAGAAACACGGCATCTACCTGGGAACCCGTGTCTATGGCCCTCTGAGTCTCGTGGACGAATAGCGCGAGCTGGGTTTCCCACGATCGTCTTTTTCGAAACCCATGCTGATTCCTACAGAGTAGATTTCTAGTCTCCAGAAAAGTCATTATACTCGAACATAATACGTGTTCCAAAATTCGACAACTGATCGACGTTAGAGATATAGGTCTATAGTTCTGCACATCTGTTCGACGTCCCTTCTTGAAAACGGGGATGACCTGTGCCCTTTTCCAATCCTTTGGAACGCTACGCTCTTCTAGAGAACTACGGTACATTGCTGAAAGAAGGGGGGCAAGTTCCTTCGCGGAGTCTGTGTAAAATCGAACTGGTATCCCATCAGGTCCAGCGGCCTTTCCTCTTTTGAGCGATTTTAATTGTTTCTCTATCCCTCTGTCGTCTATTTCGATGTCTACCATTTCGTCATCCGTGCGACAATCTAGAGAAGGAACTACAGTGCAGTCTTCCTCTGTGAAACAGTTTTGGGAAAAGACATTTAGTATTTCGGCCTTTAGTCTGTCATCCTCTGTTTCAGTACCAATTTGGTCACAGTGTCTGGGCATTTTGTTTTGATCCACCTTCCGCTTTGACATAAGACCAAAATTTCTTAGGATTTTCTGCCAAGTCAGTACATAGAACTTTAATTTCGAATTCATTGAAAACCTCTCGCATAGCCCTCCTCACGGTACATTTCGCTTCGCGTAATTTTTGTTTGTCTGCAAGGCTTTGGCTATGTTTATGTTTGCTGTGAAGTTCCCTTTGCTTCCGCACCAGTTTTCTAACTCGGTTGTTGTACCACGGTGGCTCTTTTCCATCTCTTACGATCTTGCTTGGCACATACTCACCTAACGCATATTGTACGATGGTTTTGAACTTTTTCCACTGATCGTCAACACTATCTGTACTTGAGAGAAAACTTTTGTGTTGAGCCGTCAGGTACTCTGAAATCTGCTTTTTGTCACTTTTGCTAAACAGAAAAATCTTCCTACCTTTTTTAATATTTCTATTTACGGCTGAAATCATCGATGCAGTAACCGCTTTATGATAGCTGATTCCCTGTTCTGCGTTAACTGTTTCAAATAGTTCGGGTCCGTTTGTCCCCAGAAGGTCTAATATGTTATCGCCACGAGTCGGTTCTCTGTTTAACTGCTCAAGGTAGTTCTCAGATAAAGCACTTAAAAAAAATTCACTGGATTCTTTGTTCCTGGCACCCGTTATAAACGTTTGAGTGTCCCAGCCTATGTCCGGCAAATTAAAATCTCCACCCAGAACTATAACATGGTGGGGAAATCTACTCCGCAAATAGCTCCTCTTCGTTTTCTGCAATTTTTTCGCAATGCAAGGCGGTTATCCAGTACTTCCGGATACCGAAGTATATCAGTGAGTAGGGCCTACACAAAGTTAACTGACTGACACTGGCAACTAAGACCTCACGAACAGAAACGACGTATCGTACATCAGTGCACGCCGATCTACGCCGCTAGACAGGTAACGGGCAACTGATTTTGGATGCCCCTTTAGGCCAGTGGCAGGGTTCTTCCGGAAAAGGCCACTTCCACCACCAAAAGCGCTGTTCGCTCTCGAGTTTACAGGCAGACTATACCTTGAAACCGACATCAACTGAAAGCCACTATGGCGTATGGCGAGTCTGTACTGAAGAAAGATGGCGTGCGTGTGATGTACGCGGCGTTCTTCCATCTCGTTGGACAACGTTCAAACACACTTTCATAATATCTGTATTGCTATATATTGCTCCGCACGTTTGGAAAGACTCCCCAGCGTGCGTTTTCCATGCTATGACGATAGAAACTCGGCATTCTGAATGCTCTACGTTCGAATGAACAGTCCGTGTGCCGACGGCATAACCGACACGTGCCCTTAGCGCCATGATTTCACCCGGATTAAGTCCGGCCCAAAGGGCCTCCCCTAAACAGCCGCCAGTTCCGCAAACTGGAAGCTGTATCAAAGTTGTTACCGCATCGTCCCAGTCCAACACATGTTAGACTGTGTTGATATTCAGTAATGATAAGAAATTCAATATTAATATAATATGAATGTGCTTGAAGGCCTCTCGGGCATGCAGTTGGGTTGACTGATCATTGTAGAACGAATTTTCCTCGGCGTAACGTGCCATCATCATCAGGTTACTCCTGTTGACTGACGTCCTAGGCTCGCGGGTGGTGTGGTATATATACCTGTCGCCTCTCCCCTCCGCTGACTCCGCATGTGGACTGAGGGGTGTGCAGGCCGCGGTGGTCTTTCAAATTTCAAAGGTTTTTGGTTCAGCTTTCATCAAAAGTGCAACAATGAAAACCGCTATTAAAGGTTTCGAAGCTACTGGAATATGGCCCACGGACCCGTCCGTATTCACCGACGCAGATTTCCTCCCGGCAGACAAAACTGACATCGGACTTGATAAGCCATCAGATAAAGAGGTTATTATATCTGGAGCTGAATGATTGGAATTGCCTTCACCTAGCACACCAGCTAAAAAAGACGACGCCAACAGGTTGGATGATCAAACTGGCAGGTTTCAGCAAATTGTAACAATGAACTGCCGCCTAAGAATGACAAAGTTACTGAGGCTAATTGTTCTAGTCCTGGGTGCTCTTGGATGACAACTGACAATACGGTCTTCTCACTTCATATTTCACCTGAAATTCTGATGCCCTTGTCAAAAGTTAATGAAAGCATGAAAAGGGCGAAACGGAAGAGGGGGAAGACCCTTGTTTTAACTGATTTGCTGTACAAAAAGGAGCCATTATTAAGAAAAAGAGGAAAAGAACTTTGCCAAAGACCCCCTAGTGATATAAGCCTCTATATCCTTACATTTGCTTAGCCATTTTGCACTTCCTGTCGATCTCATTTTTGAGACGTTTGTGTTCCTTTTTGCCTGCTTCATTTACTACATTTTTATATTTTCTCCTTTCATCAATTAAATTCAATATCTCTTCTGTTACCCAAGGATTTCTAATAGCCCTCGTCTTTTTACCTATTTCATCCTCTGCTGCCTTCACTACTTCATCCCTCAAAGCTACCCATTCTTCTTCTACTGTATTTCTTTCCCCCATTCTTGTCAATTGTTCCCCTACGCTCTCCCTAAAACTCTGTACAACCTCAGGTTTAGTCAATTTATCCAGGTCCCATCTCCTTAAATTCTCACCGTTTTGCAGTTTCTTCAGTTTTAATCTGCAGGTCATAACCAATAGACTGTGGTCAGAGTCCACATTTGCCCCTGGAAATGTCTTACAGTTTCGAACCTGGTTCCTAAATCTCTGTCTTACCATTATATAATATATCTGATACCTACTAGTATCTCCAAGATTCTTCCATGTATACAACCTTCTTTCATGATTCTTGAACCAACTGTTAGCTATGATTAAGTTAGGCTGTGTGCAAAATTTTACCAGCGTCTTCCTCTTTCATTTCTTAACCTCAACCCATATTCACCTACTACGTTTCCTTCTCTCCCTTTTCCTACTACTGAATTCCAGTCACCCATGACTATTAAATTTTCGTCTCTCTTCACTATCTGAATAATTTCTTTTATCTCATCATATATTTCTTCAATTTCTTCGTCATCTGCAGAGCTATTTGGCATATGAACTAGTACTACTGTAGTAGTCGTGGGCTTCATGTCTATCTTGGCCACAATAATGAGTTCACTGTGCTCTTTGTAGTAGCTTACCCACACTCCTATTTTTTATTCATTATTAAACTTACTCCTGCATTACCCCTATGGGATTTTGTATTTATAACCCTGTATTCACCTGACCAAAAGTCTTCTTCCTCCTGCCACTGAACTTCACGAATTCCCACTATATCTAACTTTAACCTATCCATTTCCCTTTTTAAATTTTCTAACCTACCTGCCCAATTAAGGGATTTGACGTTCCACACTCCGATCCGTAGAACGCTAGTTTTCTTTCTCCTGATAACGACGTCCTCTTGAGTAGTCCCTGCCCAGAGATCCGAATGGGGGACTATTTAACCTCCAGAATATTTTATGCAAGGGGACGCCATCATCATTTAACCATACAGTAAAGCTGCATGCCCTCGGGAAAAATTACGGCTGTAGTTTCCCCTTGCTTTCAGCCGTTCGCAGTACCAGCACAGCAAGGCCGTTTTGGTTAGTCTTACAAGGCCAGATCAGTCAATGATGCAGACTGTTGCCCCTGCAACTACTGAAAAGGCTGCTGCCCCTCTTCAGGAACCACTCATTTGTCTGGCCTCTCAACAGATACCCCTCCGTTGTGGTTGCACCTGCGGTATGGCTATTTGTATCACTGAGACACGCAAGCCTCCCCACCAATGAAAAGGTCTATGGTTCATGGAGGGGGAGGGGGGGAGAATAAAGGGAAGGGCCTGAAGATAAATGGAAAAAAGAAGGGGAGAGCACCCACTACTAACGATAGTGATTATGAGGAAAGTTCTGACTGTGAATGTTTATATTGTGGTGAGTCTTATTCAAAATCAGTTGAAGGTGGGTCGCTTGTTCCGCGTGCAAAAAATGGACACACGATTCTTGTGCAGGAATAGATAGCGAAGATGATGAGTGTCTCCTCGAGTGTGAATTTTGTAAACAGCCTTAAGAAAAGGATACAGTACATGAAAACTGTAGTTTGACATTAACATAATGCATTAGCAATAAGCTATCAGCTTACTGCCTATTAATATACATGTGTGCCCAGCTGCATGTAAGCTGGTAATTAGAGGGAAAGCTGCTGGTTTGGAAAAAAAACTTGTTGCCTCCTCATTTATATTAAAAGGCTGCTGTTTATCTTCTGTCAGTTGCTCAATATTTAGTTCACTACACCGGTGTTGGTCAAAGAAAATAGAAACAACATCTGCAATGAGATATGCTTGTTTATAATACACTACTCTTGCCATAAGGTTTTACAAAGAACACTTCAACCTGTGAGAAGCTGGAGTATGTGGCAGAAACCCATGACTGAGCAGTCGACCTGACTGCATGGGCATCGACAGAAATTTATGTGAGAGGAGGGAAGAATCCAAAATTACCATTTTTGATATTCAACCTGAGCACTTTCTGTTGGTTATTAACAAAAATAAAAAGATGCTTCGTTCAACTTACATCACATATAGCACTGCCTGCTTACATAACACATCTCACCATATTAGTGGATTTATTGTGTTTTTTTCATGCTTTCTGTTTTTTAAAGTTGATAGCCGTAATAACAATTCAATAAAACATGTTCCACTTCTGAGAAACTGTTGATAACATTTGCAAATATCCCGGTAAAATTGATTATTATCAGCCTCAGATTAAACCAAGATAAGCCTTTTCCCCCCATGAACTCCTCCCCCTTCTCCACACTTTGGCACATTACTGAGCAGTCATACCAACTAAGCTGCTGAACTTGTAGTCCATGACTGCATGTTGTGCTGTGTTGCACCTCATGGAATTTGGGTATATCCCATTTCTTGAAGTAGAGATCTTTTTGACCTTTATTTCTGAAAACTTTTTCCCTCTCTTCTAGCAATGAAAAAGGTGTTTTCTCTTTTTGATAGATGAGTTACAGATGAACACAGCTACAGTATAACAAGAAGATGTTCTTCAAAGACTACTACAATCGTAAAACTGGATGTACTCTGTGGGGACTACGCCAAGTGTCAACTCAGTTTGCGTGGACAGGAATATCGGCAAGCTGTGGTGGTCTTCTTTGGCCATGCAGACAAATAGTAAACCACTTATGTAAAGTTAAAGTGGAGGGGGGAGAAATGAAAGGAAAGGGAAGGACTAGTAATATCAGCTGCAATGGACTTGATGCAGAGTGAATGGGGATAAATGCACAGACAATCTCAGCACATCTCCAGACCGACCCACATTCCCACCTAGCACCAACTACCCATAGTCCCCAACCATACCCTCCACGCTTGCAAATTTTCATTGCCTGTCGAGGTGCATCAATTATATGAATCCACAGCTGTGATACGTAGGCAAGAGTGTGGGTTGGCCAGGGAGTATGCCGAGATAGTCAGCACATTTGCTAAAACAGTGTGTCTGCATGGTGCAGCCGGCCGCGGTGGTCTAGCGGTTCTAGGCGCTCAGTCTGGAACCGTGCAACTGCTGCAGTCGCAGGTTCGAATCCTGCATTGGGCATGGATGTGTGTGCTGTCCTTAGGTTACTTAGGTTTAAGTAGTTCTAAGTTCTAGGGGACTGATGACCACAGCAGTTGAGTCCCATAGTGTTCAGAGCCATTTGAACCATTTGCATGGTGCAGTGGTTAATATAACTGCCTTGTCAGCAGGAGATCCTGGGTTCGACTCCTGGTTCAGCAGGTATTTCCACTTGTTGCTGCTGATTTCACATTAAGTCCTCACGCATCTTATACTGTATGTTCTGTCAGAACTTTCCTTATAAATGTGTGTGTCACATTAAAGTCTTGTGAAGCAAGTGTGGCAGTACGTTCCAGAGAATGTCAGTATACAAATAAGGAATTTGACGGATGTGTCCCACAAACATCCTAATCCCAGAAATTGCAGTGGACCATTCAGTGACAAGAGGCGTTGACTGGTGGCCTGCTGAGCCAGAGCAGTGCTTGCTAGGCACAGTTCAGCATGCAACGCAGTTTGTGATCGAGGTATTCTGTGAAGGTGTTTCAAAGCCAGCTGGTACTTCTGTTCTTTCTCTTACCGTTTTTTATCTTAAACCACAAATATGTGGTATGATGTTTCTCAATTCTAATCAAAAAATTGTAGTAGTAGCTTAATGGTTCTTTTAAACAGTTGTGATAATTATTTCTTTCTCTTTGTGGCCCTAAGGAAATTTGCTTTGTGGATAATTCTGTGTCCATAATCCTTTCTCAAAGTGTTCCTGCATTGGCATCTGGTTAATAGATGCTTCTCGTCCATCAGAAATATTATTAATATTCTTTTGGTATTTCAATTTTGAATAGAAAAGGTAATTTGTTTCCTTTTGCATGCAGGTTGCTAAATGCCCCTCTAGAAGGCAAGATCATGAGGGTTCAGGATGCGTTAACAATCTGGAGGGCTGTTCCGAAAAACTCTGTAGCTCGTGCTATAGCTTTTGATTATGTAAGGGAACACTGGACTAACCTTACAAAAAGGTAGGCTGAAAAATTTCATATAGTATCATTATTTGAAAAATTTTCTCTGTTTATTGGTCAGACATTTGCTCAATGAAAGTAAAGTATGAGCACTGTATGTGGAGAAAAAACAATTGTAATTAAAAACAGCTTCGTTTGGTTTTCCTTTTATCTTTTAAAATATCATAGATATTTTCTGATGCATAAGTTCATTTTTTCCTTGGCAGACAGCTCTTTGGAATCTAATGGAAAGAATTCAGAAGATTACAATAAGGTAAGGTGTATGTTCAGCATTTACGTGTCTTAACAGTCTCAGATTACTCTAGAACAGAAGCACCCATTAGTGGAAACTCTCTATATTCAGTTTTTTTTCTTTGATCATTCTGATACACTCTGACAACATTTGCATTGTGCTCTTGTTACAATGTGTAAAGAAATTTCAGCTACTTGTTTTAATGTACACTGGAGTGCTGTACTGAGCACAAGCGCCATATAAAACAAAGGGAGCTTGACAAGTCGGCCATAACGGAGCATTGCCTAGAAAACGGACAAAAAATAACGTTCGAAAATACAAAAGTGTTGGCGCATGCATCTACATTTGGGACTCAGTTATTAAGGAAGCAGCCGAGATCCGTTTCAACAACAACATTTTCAACAGAGACCAGGGGTACACACTCAGTAGGGCATGGGGGCGGCGTTGGGCATCGAAAGAAAGCAGAGACAGATGCGCGACGCGGGAGCGGCAGTTTCAAACGTGGCGCCTGCCCCTGGCGCCACCCGACGTCACCGGTGCTGCCACGGGCAATAGCTCCGCTAGCTGCCCGGGTCGACATACGCGCGCGCCACATTGCTGATGACGTCATCATGCATATATAAACGAGAAACCGTATTAGCCATGGTCCCCCTCCCAGATGATGCCCTCTCTCCCTCCATTTATCCCTCCTATCAACTCTGATCCTCACTCTCCCTCCTTTCCTCTGTCCTTTTCCCGGGCTCCGTCTCTCCCCCCCCCCCCTTCCATCCTCTTTCTTCCCCACCTCCCCTCTCTTTGCCCCCTTCTCTCCCCCGTGTCCTTTTCCATTTCCCTCCTCTGCCTCCTCTCATTCCCTCTCGCGTCTGCCCTTCACCCCCTTTATTAGTCCTCTCCCTCCTTGGTTCCCCCCCTTTTCGTTTTTTCCTCTCCTCCCTCCTTGTTTTCCCCCTCCTGCAGGTCCCCCCCCCCCCCCCCAATCTGCCTTTGGCTCGGGAGTGTCGCCTTTGTGCTGCCACTTTCGTGCAGTGTTCTACAGTGCGTGTTTTACAGTGAGTGTTGCGTGTTGTGTTTTTTGGGACTTGTTGCGAACGGCCATCATACTGTCGCTGGGTGTGCCTTTTATCTCTTGCGAACAGAAACCAGACTGTCGCCATGTTTTTTAATTGTGTGTCTACTATGTTACTTGTCTGATTCCTGTGTATTTTATCTACATTGCCAACCCCTTTTGCTTTCTGTTTTAACTTTCCGCAATTTTACGCCATTTTACACTTTAAATCACCATTTTATCGCCTGTTTTTCCTTGTTTCTTTCTTCTTCCTTTATTTAAAAAAAGTCTGTAGGCTGTAGAGCAGCGTAGTAAGCTGCTGCCAGCCCGCCCCCTTCGGGGGGAATTGAAAATCAATAAAGAGGAAAAAAAAATTTAGCCATGGCAGTCAGTGCACTTCTAACGACGGTGGCAGAGATGGTGATCGAAAGCTCAAGGTTTTTATTCGAATTGACGTGACATGAAAACCAAGAGCGTGTTATTCAATCCTACTTTTCTAGTTAAACCTCCATCTTCAGATGCGTTTTCCACGTTGTCCTATATCTCGTTTGCTAACGTAGCCTTTTCTATATGAACATAATTTACTGGATCGATCGAAACGCTGAATTTTAATTTGGTCTTCCGATCCTTAGCAGAAAAACTTGATTCCGTAGGCTTCAACGTACGACGTCCAAATACAAATACACCTCAACGTCAAATTTCGAGCTTGCATAATTCTTGCGATCTCAGTCACTTTTATTTACCTTATAAACAATGCAGCTTCGTATGAAGTTCTGTGAACTTTTGCGCAAATACAAGTCGCTGTGAAATCCATTATTTCACTTTAATTCAGTACTGGGTCTGTAATCTGTTGGATTCTTCGCTTAGCTCAGCGAAATGACATGGAAAAAATGTTTAGGGAAAAAATAAAACTCATTTTTTACTGACACTCGAAAAGATTTTAAGCATTGGCTATGCACAAGATCTCGGTGCCAACCAATAACCATAACATGTCCTTCGACAGAGGTCTAATGCACTCAGCAATATAATATACACACGGGAAGAATACTTTTTTCACATAGATCCAACAATTCGTCGTAAATAATCCATCACTACTTGAAAAGAATATTGATACTGACACGTACAACAATAGAGGAAAAAGTGGCCTATATTACCCACTATTAAAGCTACCAGTGGCTCAAAAAAGTGTTCAATAAGAAGCAACAAACATTTTTGATTATTTGCCGAATAACACTGACGGATAGCAAAGCAAGTTTTAAACCTGACTTAAAATCATTCCTAGTCGACAAATCATTCTATTCCATTAACGAATTATTATTCAAAAACTGATTGCTTGTAGAAAAAGGTTAGTTTTTAAATGTAGCTGTACGAGTAGAACTAAAAATGTGAGCAAGTATACATAACATGTAAACTGACGCGTTTCAGAATATTTCGATAAAAGAATCGTTTAAATGACCTACGTAATATGTAACGCTAGGGAGATGCAAGTGAAACTCTAAATAAGAAAAACGTTGGAGCCCATGGAGAGATTTACTGTTCAAAATCTGAGGCGATCGCGGTGTGTTAAAGAAGCACCACATTACTCCCTCTCACAGACGTCCACAACATGAGAACAACCACAAAACCAGGTAAGTTGGGGTTCATACAGTTGACTGACAGCTGCTCTTCCCAGACACCATTACGAAAGAGCAGTGGAGGTGACGGCTGTGGTCCATACCAGAAGTACCCCCCGCCATAAGCCGTAAGGTGGCTTGTGCAGTAGAGCTGCAGCTACGTGTAGCACACAACAGCGCGAAGCGTCTTTACCTGCCAGTCACCAAAACTGAAGCAAAAATTCCGATAGGAGATATCGAAACATCTCGTGGGGTGGTCTACTGAATATCTTGAAATGGGCTCTATCCAGTGTACCTTACAACGAATAAGAGACAAAGCAATGATGCATGTGACCATGGACAGTTGTGATCGTAAAATAATATCGTGCAGAGTCCACTTTGTGACTATCACAAAGAAGGAGAACGGTGCACATTGAAAAATAAAAAAATGTATATAGGATATAGTTAAAATGAATCGGAGCCCTGGAATTAACTATCAGAATTGCTGTACTTCGGGAAACCGTCTTAATACGGGTCGTCGGCTTCGCTTGTATCAGCGAGACAGAGTTAAAATTGTTGCTGCTTCAACAGCAAGCATAATAAACGCCGTGGAACATTCTAACTGTATTCGGAAAGTAGTAATATTCAAGATTTCGGTTAACTTTCAATCGCCTGATCACTCTCAAATACAAATGACACGATTTTGGATGCTGGGAAATAATGGCGTTCATTTAAGTGGGTATTATGTTTTCTGTCCACTTTCGTCCGCTTGTGTCAGTACTTCACTTCTGTAATTCGTGTCCTTGGTACCGACGTTTTCTTGAACAGGTCACGGCTACTAGTTTTCTACGTGCTAAACGCTAATGAGATTTCCACTCATTTCTCCTTCCATTTAATCGTCATTTAGTGAATTGAAGGAAAAATCTAACTACAGCAATTCCATAAAAGGACACTCGGAACATCAGTATATTTTAAGCTGTTTATTCGATTACGATATATTTAGAAGTAAGGACGAAAAGATTATCTTATGTTAACTTCGATTACATTTTTTGACAAATGGTACAAAGAACACCTTTTTGTTGCCTCAGCGTGCAATAACAATGGTACGACTCTCTTACTCATTGGTTCCGTTGCTAGGTTTCTGCACATACGTCGCGTCCTTTCAACTGTTTCGTGACGTGGTGTTGGAAGCGTCAGTGCTAGCGAGGTCTGCCGATTAGCGAAGCAGAACGAACTATGGTGGGTGTCTTGCGAGAGGTTGAGCCGAGTAGACGCCTTGGGCTGGAAGGCGGAGCTGATGGTGAGATCATTAACACGATGAGACTGCAGCAGCTGCGGCTGGAGGCTGCGAACAGTCAGTGCAGGCGTGTAGACGCACTGCTGGAGAAACTGGACGCAGCTACAGAGACGCTGATACGCTATTGTGGAGCGGACTGCTCCGGAATGCGTCCCCAGCTGGAACGTAAGCTGGATCAGGATAAGCAGCTGGAGAAAGAGCAGTGTCAGCTCCTGCAGAGGCGAGGCCAGGGTGATTACTCTGAGGTGGTGGGCGAGATATACGAGCAGATGGAGGAGGAGCTGTATCAGAAACTCCTAATCAAATTAGAAAAGGACGAGAAAGAGGAGAAACAGCTCGAGGACGAGCCGCAGCAGCCTCTGCAGACAGAACAGCAGCAGCAGGCGGCAGAGGAACCTGGCCAGCAGCAGCAGCAGGAGCAGGAGGAGGAGCAGCGACGACAGCTGCATCTCCAGCAGCTCGAGGAAACGCTGGAGAGAGATATGGAGCTGTGGTGGTATACCGACCCGCCTGCGACCGAGTCGCGGTGGCGCATCGCCGCTCTCTGCCTGTGTGGCGTTTCTCTGCTAGTTTGCGGGCTCCTTCCGTGTCTCTGGTCCGCTGTTGGGGATTTGCAGCTGATTCACCACAGCCCACCGCCGATCTGAGAAAGTGTGCCGACAGTGTGTCTTTGTGTACGGGTCTGGCGTTATCGTGCTTTTGACAGACATTGGCTGGAGTACTCCTCCTGTTATAGGAGTCTGAGAAACTCGCCACCCAAATCTACAGTGCTCTGCCGTCTTACAAAATACAGTGCTCTTCTCATTTCTTATTTAGCAAGTAAGAAAGTCATTTGGACAGAACATGGCTGCAGTACTCCTCCTGTTATAGGAGTCTGAGAAACTCGCCAACCAGATCGACAGTGCTCTGCCGTCTTACAGAATACAGTGCTAATGTCAGTACTTGTTTATCAAGTTACAAAGTCATTTGGACCGAATATGGCTGCAGTACTCCTCCAGCTTCTGGAGTCTGAGTTGTCTGCCCGCAAAATTTACAAGTGCCTGAGGCTCTATGCTCGCATAATCCATAGTGTATTTCACTGATTGTGGTATACCGCATTACTTGTGTAACAAGTAATTTCCTGATTTGGGAAAAATATCGCTGCTGCTCTACTCCCGTTTCTCGAGCCAAGGGATGAGTGCAACGAAACCTATAGTGCATGACATGCTTACCATATACAATGGTTATCTCATTACTTGTTTAACAAGTTATATCTTGATTGGGACAGAAAGTGAATGCTGTACTCCTCCAGCTTTAGAATTGAGTAGTTTGCTCGCTCAACTTGCAGAGTATGGTGGTCTCGTGATAACAGTGTTGACTTCATGACTTGCACAGCAAGTAGTATCTTCATTTGGAAAGAAAATAACTGCAGTGCTACTTCTGTTCAGGAGTCTAGTGTATCTGCTCGCGTGAATGGAAGTGCAGGGAAGTGCCACGCAATTCAGTGTTTATCTCATTATTTGTGAAACGAGTAATATCTTGTTTTGGACAGTGCTCTTCATAACTAAAGTGCCTCAGGATGCCTACAACACATGGTACGCTTACAATACACAGTTCTTATCTCATTACTGGTGTAACATGTAATTACCTTACTCTGGACAGAATATTGTTACAGCGGAGCTTCTGTTTCAGGTGTCCGTGGTTGATTGCTCGCATAACCCACCGCTTGTATAACAAGCAGTTGCTTGATTTTCGGAGAATATGGCTGCAGTTCTGTTCCTGTTTCTAGAGTCCAAAGACGGCTGCAGCGAAATCTACTGCGCATGGTATGCTTCCAGTACACACTGCTCGTCTCATTACTTGTGTAACAAGTAACGCCTTAGTTTGGACAGACTTTTGTTACAGTACCATTCTTTTTCCAGGAACTTGATGCTGTCTCCTTGCGTATTCTACAGTGCATACATTGACTGTGCTCTGTATAATTACTACACAACAACTATTACCTATAACTGAGAACAATATCGCTGCATTTTTCCGCCTGTTTCTGGATCCGAAGGATATATTCTGCGAGTAAGTAATGTGTTCATTTCATTATTTTAAATTTGAATGACGCAGTTGTAGGCTTTCCAAATACGTAGGTTATGATAAACGAAACTAAATTTATTTTGCATTTCTCCTCCTTTTGCAGGAATCTACAGCGGAGTGCCGGCCAGGATTGTACAGTGCTTCTGTCAGTAGTTGCGAAACTGGTTTATCGTAGTGTGCACGTAAAACTGCCGCAGCTGATGCTCTTGCTTCGTGTCGTGCGTCAGTGCCAAAAAAACACCAGCACGTTGTCCATCGTCAGTGTACAGTACTCTGATCGCGCTTTGGGCGGACAATTGCTGCAGACCATCACATCTTCAATGACTCTGAGGAAGTTCACTCTTGCTCAAAAATCAGTTGTTTTTTCATCAACAATCAAGTGTTTACAGACTGGCAAATTGAAGCACATGTCATATTCATTCTTTTGTGTTATTTCACGATTTATGTTATTAAAATTACTTGAATATTAGCAACACTAATATGTGTCACTTATATAGAGGTTTAGAATGATGTGTCAAACAATTCATTTGGTTAAATATCTAATATAACATGCTTGTAGGGATCTGTACCATAATATTTTCAAAATCATCCAGCGCTTGTAACTGTGTAATTCGTAGCATACATCTTACAATCAAGTTTCCTGATGCCTGACTACAGTTTCTCTTTCACCGGAATGTTATTTAGCTGCCAAATCTTGGTATTATTCATCTGTAACCTATGCAAGACCGAACCGTATTCTACTATCAGGTTCATGGTTGGAATCCGTCGTCACGGTTTTTCGTAGGTTTGTTAAAATAATAATACTGAAATTTTGCATTACATTGAAAAACACAGTTGCTTTTTCTGGTACTAATCTGGACGGTCAGTATGACAGTGCTTCCATGTTCGGATCAACGTAAAGAACGGTCTGTCTGTAATCATCTATAAAATTAAACATGCTTTCTTTGGAGTCAACAGGCATTATTGCGCGTAATTTGCTTCACAGCACAGCCTCAACACTTTATACAATCAAACACGAGCGTCAGCTGCCTGTCGTCTGCTAAGAGACGCAAAGATTCCCACCGAAGGCAGGTAGCAATGCACTTCACGCATGGCCTCCATTTTCACGAAATTACGCATGGCTGACTGGCTGAATTGGGAGAGGGGACCAAACAGTGACATCATCGGTCCGAAAATTACGCGTGCACAAATGCGTATTTGCGCTGTTATAAATTTACGCACATGCCCAAAGTTGAACAATTAAAAGGCATCGTGTGAACGCACCTTTAGACTGCATTCACAGTGGCTCCAAAAGGTCACCAGACGCAGTCGCCAGAGGTCGCCCGATAACATCGGCCGACAGAATATCCGATCTCCTTTGTCAGTTAGCGGGGTTAAGGAGAAGTTAGGTTAGTGTACGTTAGAATCTATTCTGTGTATGAAGTAGGTTAGATTTTGATCTCCTGTAGACCCCTCCGTCTTGGAGACGACTGTTGTACTATGGCTTTTATTTTTAAAAAGAGACAAACTGCATGAAAGGAGCTACATCTGTCTCGCAAAGAACGGGGTGAGATTGTACACTCTGAACAGAATTATTAGAAAAATTTTATGAACATTTGAGATGAAGGGGGAAACGTTCTGCTGTATCTTCAATATAATTCGCAGCAACGTTGAAAAGCAAGACTACAAACACACTGTTTTATTCTATATACACTCCTGGAAATTGAAATAAGAGCACCGTGAATTCATCGTCCCAGGAAGGGGAAACTTTATTGACACATTCCTGGGGTCAGATACATCACATGATCACACTGACAGAACCACAGGCACATAGACACAGGCAACAGAGCATGCACAATGTCGGCACTAGTACAGTGTATATCACCTTTCGCAGCAATGCAGGCTGCTATTCTCCCATGGAGACGATCGTAGAGATGCTGGATGTAGTCCTGTGGAACGGCTTGCCATGCCATTTCCACCTGGCGCCTCAGTTGGACCAGCGTTCGTGCTGGACGTGCAGACCGCGTGAGACGACGCTTCATCCAGTCCCAAACATGCTCAATGGGGGACAGATCCGGAGATCTTGCTGGCCAGGGTAGTTGACTTACACCTTCTAGAGCACGTTGGGTGGCACGGGATACATGCGGACGTGCATTGTCCTGTTGGAACAGCAAGTTCCCTTGCCGGTCTAGGAATGGTAGAACGGTGGGTTCGATGACGGTTTGGATGTACCGTGCACTATTCAGTGTCCCCTCGACGATCACCAGTGGTGTACGGCCAGTGTAGGAGATCGCTCCCCACACCATGATGCCGGGTGTTGGCCCTGTGTGCCTCGGTCGTATGCAGTCCTGATTGTGGCGCTCACCTGCACGGCGCCAAACACGCATACGACCATCATTGGCACCAAGGCAGAAGCGACTCTCATCGCTGAAGACGACACGTCTCCATTCGTCCCTCCATTCACGCCTGTCGCGACGCCACTGGAGGCGGGCTGCACGATGTTGGAGCGTGAGCGGAAGACGGCCTAACGGTGTGCGGGACCGTAGCCCAGCTTCATGGAGACGGTTGCGAATGGTCCTCGCCGATACCCCAGGAGCAACAGTGTCCCTAATTTGCTGGGAAGTGGCGGTGCAGTCCCCTACGGCACTGCGTAGGATCCTACGGTCTTGGCGTGCATCCGTGCGTCGCTGCGGTCCGGTCCCAGGTCGACGGGCACGTGCACCTTCCACCGACCACTGGCGACAACATCGATGTACTGTGGAGACCTCACGCCCCACGTGTTGAGCAATTCGGCGGTACGTCCACCCGGCCTCCCGCATGCCCACTATACGCCCTCGCTCAAAGTCCGTCAACTGCACATACGGTTCACGTCCACGCTGTCGCGGCATGCTACCAGTGTTAAAGACTGCGATGGAGCTCCGTATGCCACGGCAAACTGGCTGACACTGACGGCGGCGGTGCACAAATGCTGCGCAGCTAGCGCCATTCGACGACCAACACCGCGGTTCCTGGTGTGTCCGCTGTGCCGTGCGTGTGATCATTGCTTGTACAGCCCTCTCGCAGTGTCCGGAGCAAGTATGGTGGGTCTGACACACCGGTGTCAATGTGTTCTTTTTTCCATTTCCAGGAGTGTATTTGAAGTTGTACAGACATATGTCAATTAACGCCTGTTAGGGAAACAAAGAGCTCAGGTGGACATCTGGATTAACAGTGCACCATCATGTCACAAACATTCTTAATTTATATGGAGTAGCATGAACAGTAGATAAGATAAGAGGAATTCGTCTATGGCGGTACAGCCATGTTCTACAAAGCAAATGCAACAACAGTGACAAAGACTAGTTTCATTTGGACAGTAAATGGCTAGTCGGACGATCCAGGCAGCGGATGCTTGACACTCTGCACGAAGATCCCAAGACCTCAGGACTACAGCCCGATCAGGTACTAGATCGGATAGAATGGTGAAGAAGGCCAAAATACCAGATCCCGGCTGCAAGTAGGGCAAGTGCCTCATTGTCTTTGGTTTACCGGGAGAATTTTAGGAAAGTATGGTTCGTCTGTAAATATGACTACATATAGAACACCAGTGCGACCCATTTTTGAGTACTGCTGCGGTGTTTGGGATCTCCACCAGACGAGATTAAAGTAAAACTTCTAAGCAATTCAGATGTACGCTGCTACGTTTACTAGCAGTAGGTTGCATCAACACAAAATTATTAACGGCGATGATTCGTGAATAGAAGCGGTATTCCCTGGAAGGAAGATGACATTCTTCTCGTAGAACACTATTAAGAAAACGTAGGGAACCGGCATTTGATGCTGACTGCAGAACAATTCGATTGCTGCCAACATAACTTTCTCGTAAAAGGGTTGGGTTGTTGTGGGGAAGGAGAGGTCATCGGTCTCCTCGGAATAGGGAAGGACGGAGAAGGAAGTCGGCCGTGCCCTTTCAAAGGAACCATCCCGGCATTTACCTGGAGCGATTTAGGGAAATCAAGGAAAACCTAAATCAGGATGGCCGGACGCAGGATTGAACCGTCGTCCTCCCGAATGCGAGTCCAGTGTGCTAACCTTTACGCCACGTCACTCGGTCGCGTAAGAACCACGAAGATAAGATACGAGAAATTTGGTCTCATACGTAGTCATACAGACAGCCTTTTCCCTTGCTCTATTTGTGAGGTGAACAGGAAAGGAAATGACTAGTACTGGTACAAGGTACCCTCCGCCACACACCATACGTTGGTTTGTGGGGCCCCTATGTAGATATAGAAGAAGAAATCGAAGCTACAGTAGCATCGGACGACATGCTTTAGCTGTACAGCGCAAGTGGAAATCGCCATACCCATTTATTAATGTACGAGGGTTATTCCAAAAGTAAGGTCCGGTTATAAAAAAAAATCAAAACTAAAATGTTTTTTCAAAACAATTGTTTTATTTACATTCCTTACATCTTTATCTATTTTTCCACATAACTTCCATACTTATTTAAACATTTGTCACATCGTTCAACAAGCTTTTGAATGCCCATGTTATAGAAATCGGCCGCCTGTGACGATAACCAGTCCTTAACTGCTTCTTTCACTTCATCATCTGTGTCGAAGCGCTTGCCGCCGAGAAACTCCTTTAAGTAACGGAACAGGTGGAAATCACTTGGCGCCAGGTCTGGACTGTAAGGAGGATGGTCCATCTGTTCCCATCCAAATTTCTTGATCAGAGCTTGCGTTTCATTTGCAGTGTGGGGTCTGGCATTGTCATGCAACAACAAGATTCCAGACGACAAAAGACCACGTCGCTTATTCTGGATTGCACGTCGAAGTTTAGTCAGGGTAGCGCAGTAGGCGGCTTTATTAATCGTTGTTCCTCTCTCCATAAAGTCGACTAACAATACTCCACGTCTATCCCAGAACACAGTCGCCATAACCTTACGTGTTGAGATTGTCTGCTTTGCCTTGACCTTGACTGGCGATGACGTGTGACGCCATTGCATTGACTGACGTTTAGACTCTGGAGTGATGTGAGAAACCCATGTCTCATCCCCTGTGACAACATTGTCTAAAAGACTGTCACCTTCCTTATGATATCGCTCCAAAAAATCAAGAGCAAAAGCCATTCTTTTCATTCGTTGGGGCTCAGTAAGCAGCCTGGGAACCCAACGGGCACACAATTTGTGAAACTTCAAATGTTCAGACACAATTCTGTACAAAGTTGTTCTACTCACATTCGGAAAATGCATGTCTACGTCTGTAATAGTGAATCGGCGATCTTCACGAATTTTTTTGTCAACCGCATTGACCAAATCGTCTGAAATCACTGATGGTCGGCCACACCGTGGTTCATCGTGCACATTATCCCGTCCTTCATTAAAAGCTCGCACCCACTTGCGCACTTTACTGTCGCTCATTATGTTAGGACCGTACACTTCAGTAATCTGCCGATGGATTTCCGCCGCTGAATTGTTTCTTGCAGACAAAAACCGTATCACTGCCCTTACTTCACAATCGGCGGGCTGATGAATTGTCTTAAACATTGTAAAGTGACACTGTGAACTACACTCAGCAACAGTAACACAGCGAATGGCGGCGTTTGACGCGCAAGGCTTGCCGGGAGTCGGCGCGCATGCGTGTTTTGTCATTGGCGCCAAATTTCAATAGTTACGGCGAATCGGACCTTACTTTTGGAATAACCCTCGTATATATCAGGATTAAATCGAAACGATTATGAGGAGAAGAACTTTAACTATGTGTCGTAAAGAAAAAGAATAGAGAGAGAGGCACAGCAAGAAGTAAAAAACAGTAATTATATAGAAACCAAAGCCAGTGTTCGAAAATACACTTCAGCTCTGTAGCTCAAGTGGAAATTGCGATACCTAAGTTCAGTTACAACATGAATCTTGAATCTGTTTCACACAAATCACACAAGCAGTTGTTATATTCCCAGAAACCAGGTTAGGCAGCGGTAGAGTAACCTATCACAGTCGGCACAGTATTCAGCTTAAAGATACTCTAACGCACAGATCAGAAACACCACAAACAAACTCTACTCCACAAATAATAATTACAATTGGAGGATGTGACTACGTAGGCTGGCAACGATATATCGAAATCAAGGCCGCACCGAAGAATGTTCAGATTTGATGCGAGATAATACAGGATTCCACGTTTTGCTAAGAGGAAACCCATTGTCTCTGTTGATTAAATTATCAGCCATCCTAATTTCAATCGCCTCTTCATAGACACTATTCCAAAAACCGGAAATGTTGGCAATCACAACAGTTTCCTCAAATTTCATTTTGTGTCCCTCATTTAGGCAGTGTACTGCTACGACCGATTTTTCCGGCTGGTGTAGCCTTGTGTGACGGCGATGTTCCACACACCTGTCATTCACTGTGCGAATAGAACGGCCAACGTAAGCTTTCCCACATTGACACGGGATTTTGTACACCCCGGTCGAATTGCAGCCTGGCGTCAGTTCTCAGAGGGACTCATCAGCAGAAGCAGCATTTCCTGAAGATGGCGAACAGTTGGATCGCCGAAATATCGAGTCAAGTTGATTTTAGGATCCGGCAGCAAACCCGAAGAGACTTTCAAGACAATTGGAGGATATTCATCAGCACCTACCAATACTAGCTGAGTATTTCCACATAGTCACCAAAATCAAATATAGCTGACTGTGAAGGTGCAATATTTCAACAAAAAAATCGTTAACAATTGTACTGCTAGGATCCCTTTCACCCAATTTTGGCACTGGGAAATGCACATGAGGATTCCATTTTCAAGATTCCCGCTCTCTTCAAAAATACCTTTGAAATATGTATCTTTGCTATGCCGATAATAGGCAGACAGTATTCCGTAGGGCTGAGCAAAAGATACTCCTCTTGGAACGAACTCGAAAATTTCTTGATACGCCAGAAAGCTCGATATGATATCACCGCTACTCGAACCCTGTGATGTCAGATCTATTGTTTTTGCAGGAAATTTCCTGCGTTGTTAAAAAAATCCATTCCTCTACTGCTGAAATTCACATAAAAGAGCAAATCCCCTTTTTTTGTCGCATTCTTTTCTATTCCTACGAAGTAATTTTTATGTTGGCAAATTTCTGTACATCACTCGATTAACTCTTTATTTCTTGAGATATTAATGAAATTTAGGACACCCCCTTTGTGAATTCCCGAACCCAGAGACGTTTCTCTTACTAGCTCGAAGTGTTGAGTCGAGTTCCGCTAAGTTTATTACTCGCTGGGATATTACTTAAAGCCTCCGTTTATCTGTTTGTAATACGTGTCAGGCAATGATACCCGCACAATGCCTGACTGCGAGAAGCTAGACAGTCTTACAGTATAGCGTAACAACTCATACTAGGCTATGCTGAAAAATAAAATGTCTGTCATTTATTTTCCTACGAAGTTATTGAAATAAGTCTGCAGTAGCCCCCTCGTTATTCATTCCAAGAAAGTAAAGCTGTTCACAAGGCATCTACTGTATATTTTCAGAGGCAAAATTATGTGAAAAGTTCGGGTAACATGACTAATACGCTTGCAAAGCTGTGGTCTCAATGCATTATAGAGGAATGCTGTCCGCCTCCGTTAGCTGAGGGGTCAGCATGGCGTAATGCCACGCCGAGGGACCCGGGTTCGATTCCCGGCTGGGGCAGTAGATTTTCTCCGGTCAGGGTTGTGTTGTCTTCACCATCATTTCATCCCCATCTCCGACGCGCAAGTCGCCCAATGTGGCGTCAAATGCAAAAAGTACTTGCTCTCGGCGGCCGAACTTCCCCGAATGGGGGACTCCCGGCCCACAATGCCATACGCTCATTTCCAGAGGAATGGTGATGGTAAAATTTGTCACATGTTGTCAACTGTCTTAAGTTATTGGAATGGTGTGAATGAAAGGTTTGTAAATGTTAATAATGTAATCGGTTATAGCGGTGGTTACTGCTAAGAATGTTATTGGCGTGAAGTTAACATGCCTGAATTCGTTGTTAGTTGTGCGAGGTGCCATATTTCAAATATGTATACGAATAACAGTGAACGAGGTGTCTAGTATCTACTGCTATCTCCTCATTTCAAGACCGTTGCTTCCGGTAACACTGCTCAAACAATCACACGGCACGGGGCGAGAGCATGCAGTCGAGAAAAACTAAAAACTACGACATGAATAAACTGTTTCAGTGATGCGTTTTTAGATTTGGTACCGACAGAGTTAGAATAAATGGACGACTTTTTTTTTTTAAATTGGTCTGAAGTATTTTCTATTTAATTGACCTGCATTAAAGTTTACAGGAAGTCCGGGTTACGTATGATCTTTACAATGAAATGTTAAATGTGTCTGTATTACTTTCAATTATTACGAAATCTGAAATAAATAATTCATTCATTAAGTGATAATTTAACCTAGCTGGTACGGTTAACTGGTCCAGTTAGTGAAATAAGTGGAAATGCATAAAATAAATCTCATTTTAACTTCAAACCACTGTGAAAGTGGACCGCAAGACATTTAGCTGAATGTCTTTGATGCATCAAAAATACCTAGTTAAGTTTTAAATAAAACCAGTCTTAAGTGAATACTGCATTTATATAAATCAACACTTATATAAACCATGTCCACAGATCTTTAACGTAAGTCCTTGAGGAGGAAGTATTGTAATAATATTAGCAGTGTCAACAAATGTATTTCCATCGTAAATCAACTGGAGGCGATGTGCCACTTCCAGAAAGTTGCTTGAATGTCAGAACGAGGTAACTCCACAACAGCAACAACCTGAATCTCGCTGACATCTGAAGATAAATCCGGTTATTATGGAGCAGGTTTTCTTCATTTTATTTTTCGCTGACTCTCTGGCACAGGCTTTCGGAGGTGAATTTGTAATATTAAGAGATTCTCCTTTCATTCCGACAAACCACATCTCTTCCTCAGGGGCCACTGAGGGTATTGATGCAGCACTTCAGGAGACACAAATGATTCAGACTGGAGTTCTTGGTCGTGAGGACATGGAGGAATGAGATAACTGGTGGAGGTACTGGATCAGTAGAAGATGCAGGAGAAAATGGACGAAAAGAACCTGGAACTGCAGTAGGAACGTTATCTTCTGAAACTAGTCTCTCATTCTCAGATGGCTCAAAACGCCGGACAGTGACAGATGAACAAAGAAAACATGCTTCAGCAAATTTTTCATTATTGCCAATAGTATGATGTAACAGAAGTTTTAAATTAGGAAGATCCGTAAATTGCAAAAGTGTTGTTATATTTTCTCAGAATAAGCTTTCTATTTGTGCAGTAAATAATACGTAAAAACCGATGTATTTCAGCAGTACAACTTTGTAACTGCACAGATACAATGTTATTCGTCCAGGAAAATTAAAATAGTGCTAGTTTTTCAAGGATGGCACAAGCAATACAAATACAGTAGATGAGGATGAATAAAACGCTAACTAAGAAATTTTGTAATGACTATTACAAAAATATGGCTTTTTAACTCATGTACATCAAGGGGGCCTAAATAGGTACGCATTAAAAACTTTTTTTTTGTTCTCTTGTAAAATTTTCATTTTGTTAGTTACATTTTTCGTGCGAGCCACTCATTTATTGAGAATACTAGTTTGCCAAACCTTCTATAAATCTCAGACTCTATCATCGATAATACTGTCAGCTGGCAATACAGTTTTGCAAGGTTAAGATGTCGGACACCCGAAAGATGGCGTGTACCATGCGTGAAGTATTTATACCTGTCTTGCGATGATATTATTATATTTTTATTATAATTAACGTAATACACATCTTAGTTTTGTGATTATGTGGTTTGGTGGCACTTGAACTTTGCTGACCTCTTACTAGTCATTATACACTCCTGGAAATTGAAATAAGAACACCGTGAATTCATTGTCCCAGGAAGGGGAAACTTTATTGACACATTCCTGGGGTCAGATACATCACATGATCACACTGACAGAACGACAGGCACATAGACACAGGCAACAGAGCATGCACAATGTCGGCACTAGTACAGTGTATATCCACCTTTCGCAGCAATGCAGGCTGCTATTCTCCCATGGAGACGATCGTAGAGATGCTGGATGTAGTCCTGTGGAACGGCTTGCCATGCCATTTCCACCTGGCGCCTCAGTTGGACCAGCGTTCGTGCTGGACGTGCAGACCGCGTGAGACGACGCTTCATCCAGTCCCAAACATGCTCAATGGGGGACAGATCCGGAGATCTTGGTGGCCAGGGTAGTTGACTTACACCTTCTAGAGCACGTTGGGTGGCACGGGATACATGCGGACGTGCATTGTCCTGTTGGAACAGCAAGTTCCCTTGCCGGTCTAGGAATGGTAGAACGATGGGTTCGATGACGGTTTGGATGTACCGTGCACTATTCAGTGTCCCCTCGACGATCACCAGTGGTGCACGGCCAGTGTAGGAGATCGCTCCCCACACCATGATGCCGGGTGTTGGCCCTGTGTGCCTCGGTCGTATGCAGTCCTGATTGTGGCGCTCACCTGCACGGCGCCAAACACGCATACGACCATCATTGGCACCAAGGCAGAAGCGACTCTCATCGCTGAAGACGACACGTCTCCATTCGTCCCTCCATTCACGCCTGTCGCGACACCACTGGAGGCGGGCTGCACGATGTTGGGGCGTGAGCGGAAGACGGCCTAACGGTGTGCGGGACCGTAGCCCAGCTTCATGGAGACGGTTGCGAATGGTCCTCGCCGATACCCCAGGAGCAACAGTGTCCCTAATTTTCTGGGAAGTGGCGGTGCGGTCCCCTACGGCACTGCGTAGAATCCTACGGTCTTGGCGTGCATCCGTGCGTCGCTGCGGTCCGGTCCCAGGTCGACGGGCACGTGCACCTTCCGCCGACCACTGGCGACAACATCGATGTACTGTGGACACCTCACGCCCCACGTGTTGAGCAATTCGGCGGTACGTCCACCCGGCCTCCCGCATGCCCACTATACGCCCTCGCTCAAAGTCCGTCAACTGCACATACGGTTCACGTCCACGCTGTCGCGGCATGCTACCAGTGTTAAAGACTGCGATGGAGCTCCGTATGCCACGGCAAACTGGCTGACACTGACGGCGGCGGTGCACAAATGCCATTCGACGGCCAACACCGCGGTTCCTGGTGTGTCCGCTGTGCCGTGCGTGTGATCATTGCTTGTACAGCCCTCTCGCAGTGTCCAGAGCAAGTATGGTGGGTCTGACACACCGGTGTCAATGTGTTCTTTTTTCCATTTCCAGGAGTGTATATACAGAGTGCAACATAAGGAAATGCAGAGATTTTAACTAGTGACTGAGGACGGTGTAGTGAACAATATTACCCCACAGTATTTATATCGTGTGCAGACTAATAATTATAGCTATTACAATTCTATATTTTTAAGTTGGGTTGTACCTTGAAGTACATGTGGCAAGAGCAAACTATTAATGCTATTTTCCATGGGCAGCAGGCAGACGTTGAAGTAAGGACGCAAAATGCTTAGTCTATAGTACAAACTCTATAATGACAGGCGTATTCCACTTAGGTGTGCAATTACAACCAAGCAGAAAAGATCGGGAAGTAAATGATGGGTGTGTTTGTGGGAAGACTGTTGGATGCAGAGAAAAAACAAGCGACACTCTGATGTGTGAACATATTATGGCACCACATATAAAAGAGCCGTTTATACCATTAGGCAAGACTAGGGGGGCGCCTAAGGCGTAATTTTAAGGTCGTCAAAGGGCGGAAAAAATTGATTTGAAAGTAAACAGTGGAAAAATTGAGCAAATGAGGAGAGAGAGAGTGGAAAAGAGGAAAAATTAAGGTACCGGACGTTTTCTCTAAAGCATACAGGACACTTACTAAATAAGTCTTTACTTAGTTTGACAAAAGTAAACACATATCCTCCACCTACTTCAGAACTAAAGCAGCCACTGCTCAGTACGGAACGGAAACAAACATGACGATTCACCTCTGTCGAGCACTGGAGCGGGGCGCGTGCGCTGGCTTGGTATCTGTCGCGACTTGATACCAGACCTCCCTCAGTCCCTGTTTTTGCTTTGGCTCTGCAGATCATTTGTGGAGTGTCAGTTGTATTGAGTGGTTCTGTTGATGTTTTTAGTTCTGCTATTATATCTGTGGATAATCGATCACGTGCTCACAAGCTAGGTCTTGTGCTTCTCTTTCAGCATATCTAAAAGGAGTAAAAGAAGTGCAATTCATCGTACACATAAATAAAAATGATTTGGTGTCTGTTCGTTTCCTTAAAAATTGACATACATGCAAATAATAACTGGGAAGAGAATGTCATGACTTTTTTTTATGGAAGGGACGTAATTGCATAAATTGTATGCCCTGTGTTTGTAAGCTGTTGTCTCAGCATAATTTACAAATTAGTACATACTGCAATCTCTATGTTGCCTACTGCACTTCGTCGACCGTTGTGTTTACATAAGTATAGAGATTAAGCTTTTTGCATCAAGAACATCAAGAAGCATTCGCAATTTGAACACTGAAACAGATATCTTTGATGTTGGGTCTCATGCTAATACTTCCACACTTTCATTAGTCTCATTTCTTGCAATTAGTAGAATGAGTAATTGGTGCCAAATTTCTTCGCACTGCTATATTCAGCTGAGTTCTAGGTTAAAATGTTCAGCACATTCTTTCGATTTCAATTATTTTGGGAACTTTCAGTAATTGAGGACAAAAAATAAAAAATTGGCAACATATGTTATCCCCAAACAGTTTTAAAGGGCTTGGAGACAAATCGTGAAAACTGAGAATTGTCCCCAGAAGATGAGGGCCTGGTCAACCTAAGTTTAATAATTAAAAGTATAAAGGAAATTTTCATTGTTGTGCCGTTGGATATTGGTAGTTGTGGAGGGGAGGGGACGTCAGGGAAACTGATGGTAAAAGAGGAGGCGGCGTTTGTCAATTCTCGCCTAGCAAAGGCCCCGATGTTCATTGGTTTCGATAAACAAGTGTGGGTGATACGTGTATGGCTGAGTGTCGAAGCGTGCTTGCCACTGGATTTTTTTTTATGTAAAACTAACGAAACTACCTACATGCCAATCCTCTGTTACTGAATTTCAAGTAAAATTTATTAAAACCTATTTAGTCCAATTAAATCGAATTTCTCCAGACACAAAATAGGGTCAGGTTTACCCTGACAGTTGTATAAAGACACTCTCAGGCCTGAAAACTAGAAAAAACTCGGAAGTTTTCGGACGTATGGCAGCCCTAGACACAGAGTGCAATCTACATCTACATGCAGATATAGATGAACTGAGAGTGCTGACCATTTGACAGTGTTCACCATTCAGAGATGCATGAACCAGCCACACGGCGACATTGCGCACTATTTATGGTCTCATTTCGTCGTTGTGCATATCATTCCTCAGATTCCATTTGTCAACTACTCTTCTAACTCTTTTTAATAGGGCTAGGTAGGGTAGTCATTATATTTACCACTTTAGAGATATCAGTAGAGGATACACTGTGGCATTGCTTCCTTTATTAATATGACGATACTCGGAAAAATTTTGAGGCCGTCAATACTGCTCACATCAACGATTATATCAGTTGTAATGGCTATATTACTTGCCACAAAAAGCTAATTAAATTAATTTGAAAATCAATGCTTCTAGTATCGACAGAACGTCAATACGCACCCTTAGACGGTCAGTATACTGCGTGTTTAAGAATAAAATTGATCGTTTGAGGGCTGCTTTAACCTGATACCCGAATTGCACTGATAACAAATGAGACCCGGAATTGGGGCGCTTTTTTTCTTCTGTGTTTCCTGTAGTAATGGTCTTCCAACTGCGGCACGCCGTATTTCATAAAGATACGCTAACAGTTGAATCTAAAAACGTCAATTAACGCAAGAGCTTCTTAAGAGTGTTGTTTTCCTGCTCAGTTACAAACAAATATCCTTCCAGAGACAGTAATATGTAAAGATGTGCTTAACCTTAGTTGACATAGATGAATTCGGTCATGAGCTACATGAAGTGTGTCGCTTACTTCAGGAGTAGAGAGGTAAATGGTGTGGCTATTGCGTTTGTCGTCCAGTACTGACAACTCATGAGCATGTGTGACTCATACTGTTCAGCTGCTATGGTATACATTTTGACATAGTGTGAATGCAGATTATAGAGACAGTCATTGTCAAATGCGGTACCTATTGTAGCAAGGAATATGAAATTTAATTAAGGCTGCTGCAATACAATGCAGTGAGTAGATGAAAAATGATGTTCAGAACATTTATTAAACGTTTGTGATCGTAGCTCATGTTGCATAATGCATTTATACATGTACAATTGCTGTTATTAATTAATTACTCATCCGCTTATCAAACAACACAAGAACAGTTCCACAGGCAATTACTGTGTCACAAGTTGTGGATCACTGAGGATGGAAAAATCTTGAACAAAGAACAGTGAACACGAAGTGTTCCGAATGGTTTTGACTTTTAATGATGTGTGCTTCGGACTGGTGGCCAACTTTTCACAGTTGCTACAGCTAGAGGGGGAGTTGTAACTAATTTATGTACATTACTAATTAACAGTAAGATCAGTAGATATGTGGCCCGAAGTGCCGCCCCACAATGTCAGTACTGGTACAGTCTCTTCACCAAAAGTGGTTTTCGACACTGGCCTTTATTTTAGAGTTTGGTGATAGAACAAAAATTCTAGAGTTACATGAATTTTTTCATTCAAAACTCAATTTCAATAAATGTGAATATATTTAGGAATTTTAATTTAACACAACAAAAGTACAGTTTTTATTCTTTAAATTAAATTGTAATTTATGGTGTAAACTTAGAGAGCTGAAAGGTTTGTTTAGATTATGATTTTTAATTATGTTTCTTTAAATAAAATGTGTTCGATAAAGCTAATTTTGTAGCTACACTGAGGCATGGAAAATGGAAATGAAGTCCCATGCTTCTTGACAGAGCATAGAGGAATAACGCGGAAGACCTGCACTGCAGTACTAGATAAGGTCCTAATGGAGGTGGTTTGCCGGTTTCTTCCTCCAACACTCAGGAATAGGTAATAAAATTAAGCTGGGAGCCTTCTACATGTAACTGTCACAATCTCGTAATTGGTACGTTCCTTATTAAGTGTCTATCACAAAGTACAAAAGAAAAACCGGCTGAACTGCGGTTACGGTTTACCCGGTTCTTTCGTTGCGTCATGCAGCCGGTAGCTGCGCGACGACATTGGGTACTGACAGGATGATTTGTAAGGAAGCGAGAGGGCAAGGTTAAGGTTGGAATGTGACAATTTGATTGAGATTTGGCGAAGCTAACGAATGTGAATGGATGAAAACCAGATGTGCTGGCAGACTGTCCTGTGAAGTCCATGGCCTAGGTTAGGTTTCAAAGTAACAATTTCGTTGTGAGTCCGCGAATGTAACTCAGCACAAAAATCCGATTTCCATAATAGATTGGTCTGGGCTAACGGTTAGATAGGGGCAACGGCAGTCACGCCGGTGCTTATTTACTGCTCATAGGTTGGCAACGCGTCAGTATCACGTAGTCAATTGGATAATTCTTTGATATAACCAATGAGAGAAGAGAACAGAGGCTATGTATTTCTAGCGCTGAAATTGAAATCGTTGTCGTCTTTGTTGGTTTTCGATGTGTGAGTGAGTTTCGAGAGAAATATTTTGTCTTTCTGTAGGCGAATGCTATAAAATAAACTGATTTAAGTGATAATTTACTGGGCGTTGACGTCCACCTGTGCAAGTCTCATAAATTAATTGCATATACGAAAATATATGCAATGTGGTGGTGAAATTTCGGAAATACAGAAGCGTCCGATCTTACCCGTCGGCTTTGACCCATGACGTCACAAATACCGCGGAAACGACTATAAACAATTCCAATATGGCGGATATAAAAACATCGCATACGTATTGTAAACACTGAAATACACAAGTTTCACAAAAAGCCTAATGACTGTAACGGGACAAGCGTGGGAAATTAGGGGTTTTTGGGTGCGGAGAAACTAAATATACAGAAATGTAGCCACCGACCGCCATTCAAAACCACGCAAAACAACGAAATAAATCAACATCACAAAACTGACCAAATACCAAAAAACACATTCCTATCCATAATCGGACACTTCCCTTAACCTATATAGCTCAACAGAACCTACCGATCACATCCCCCAATAGAAAACTAAGAAACGAAAGCTTCCCTTACACCTACATACATCGGCACTTATGCAGTTTAGCAGGTACGGAAAAAAATTTTCATTTTTTTTCAAAATTTGATCATCATGTGTCGTTATGCGGTGGGAGGAGTCTGCAGTGCCCCCCCATCCCCCCACAGGCTTCATTAGTGTCAAATCAATATTTTCGAATCATAGGCGGCCGCTGCCGCGGCCGCATTCCAAAAAAAAAAACTCCCAACCTAACCTCAAGTGGGCTACGCTACAGATCAATATGTTCATCAAATTGCTTCATATTACGTATACATGTTCATTAGTGTCAAATCAATATTTTCGAATCATAGGCGGCCGCTGCCGCGGCCGCATTCCAAAAAAAAAACTCCCAACCTAACCTCGTATTCAGGGCTACGCTACAGATCAATGTGTAGGTCCCTTACCCCACCACACGAAACAAACGAAACAAACGAAAACCATGAACACACCACCAGAGAGCACGACAAACAAAAACAAGACATCTACAAACACGCCACAATCGCAAATCAAACTCCGCGCCGTAATGACGTCACACACCACAACACGCTTACGTCACGGGTCAAAGCCGACGGGTAAGATCGGACGCTTCTGTTGACCCGAAATTTCTTAGAGTCAAAGGTTTGTGTGGATGGAATCATCTGGAAGTACAGCAAATGCCGTCACTTAAGAGTACGTGCATCATTGTTTTTTTAATTCAGTCACAGGAGAAGGTAACAGGATCAGTGACCACTAATAAGAGTCGTAGGTTCGCTGTAGTAATAAATATTTAGCCACCTACCTACTTCTCGTGAAGTAATTAAAAACCAATGATCCACCTACCTTCTCCCATGAATATATTAAAAAAATAACATTAATGCATTTACTCATTGTGGTCGCGCAGATCGATTGTGTAGCAGCAAAGAACAGGGAAATGTTTCACAGCTTTTTCGAATATATTATGGGTTGCGACGGTGCCCTTGCTTTGCTGAAACTTGCACTATTTAAATACCTGTTACCCAAACAAGGAGCAATTAAAATTATAATCCACGTTTACAGCAATGTTACAGCCTGTCTTCCGAATGTATTATTTCAAAACACTTTTTCTGCCTGCTGCTCTCTGGCTGCGTACATAAACAACTGTGAAGCCTTCATTTGTACCCATCATACATCATGGCAAGCGCTGACAACACTCTTGCACGAACATGGAAGGACACCACTGGCTGTACTCTTAGACTTTTCCGCTAACTTCATTTACGAATCATTGGGAATTACGAAGGAGCTTTCTGGTTGACTACAGACAACCCACTGGTCATTTGTCGTGTTCACTTTCCATCATTCATTGAGCAGACAAACTGCAACACGTATAGGAAACAGTATCAGCTACGGTAAACTTAACACACTATCGCGAACTATTCATTATCCGAAGCTGAGAGCCTTAAGTCAGTCGTGCTGGGTACAGCCCAGGGAACAATATGAACTTCTCAAAGTTGGGCCATTTAATTCGTAATTCAAAGGAAAGACTAAAAAATTCTGAACACGCATTCAGTTACAGTTTTCAGAACAGAAATTAAAGTTTGAACAGTAAATAAAGTTTTTTCACCTTCTGATTAAAAACAGCTTGCAATAAAATACAGTGGAAAATCCGGGATGGAATAACAATAATATTAGGAAAAGGATAGATTGCTACTCAGCATGTAGAGGAGACACTGAGTCACAGGTAGGTGGCTGAGGCTCAGTGTCTCCACTATATGGTAAAAAAAATGACTCTATTCTTCTCATAATATTATACTTAAAATAAAATACAAATTTATATAAGTCTGTTAATTTAGAACTACACTTTAATTTGTTTTGAGCAGAAAAACTCCTGCTGTATTGGCTCACAAACACACACATGTTTGCAGCTCCATTAGTCATATGGGATAATCTTTTGTGACTACATTAAAAAACAAGAGGTTTCAGTATATATATTTTACAAACTTGACTGAAAGGCATATAGAGTGACAATAAGAAAAATTATACCTAGATAGGTATATTTAAGGGCTTTTGAGCTGCTACACCACTTGGTGTAATAAGTGTTGTATTTCGTACTCATAAATAAATTTAAGAGAAATGCTGATACATCCACAGACCTGCATCTACATTTATACTCTGCAGACCACTGTGAAGTGTATGGCAGTTTGTGTGTCCCATTGAACCAGTTGTTAGCCTATGGTTTCTTCCCAATCCATTGACATATGGAGTGCAGGGAGAACAATTATTTGAATGCCTCAATGGATCCTGTAATTATTCTAATCTTATCCCCACAATCCCTATCTGAGCGATACATGACAGTTGTAGTATATAACTAGAGTCATCACTCAAAGCTGGTTCTTGAAACTTCAGTAGTAGACTTTCTTGGGACAGTTTATGACTATCTTGAAGAACCTGCCGGTTCAGTTTCTCCAGTATCTCTGTAACACTTTCCCACAGATCAAAAAAATGTGACCAGTTGTGCTGCCCTTCTCTGTATGCTTTCTATACCCCCTGTTAGTCATGTTTGGTATGGGTCTACCCACTTGAGAAATGTACTGGAACTGGCTGAACAAGTGATTTGTAAACAATCTCCTTTGTAGGATGCTTGCATTTCCACAGGATTCTGCCAATAAACTGAAGTAACCTGCTTTATGCACAACTGAGCCTATGTTATCATTCTATTTCATATCCCAACAAGGTGTTACACACAGGTACTTGTATGAATTGCCTGATTCCAACAGTAACTCATTGACATTATAGTCATAGGATACCACGTTTTTTCATTTTGGGAAGTGCACAATTTTGCATTTCTGAACATTTAAAGCAATTTGCCAGTCTTTGCACCAATTCGACAACTTATCAAGATCTGACTGAATATTTATGCAGCTTCTCTCAGACAATCCTTCATTACAAATAATGGCATCATCTGTAAAATGTCTATGGTTAGTATTAATATTTTCTGCAAGGCCATTAACACACAACATGAACTGCAGAGATTCCATCACACTTCCCTGGGGCACACCCTAAGTTACTTCTACACTTGACAATGATTCTCCATCCAAGATAACGTTCTGCATTCAGCCTACCAAAACATCCTCAGTCCACTCACAAATTTCCCTTGATACCCAATATGACTGTACTTTTGATAATAAGCATAGGTGTGGTACTGAGTTGTATGCTTTTCTGAAATCAAGAAATACTGCACCTACCTGATTGTCTTGATCCAAAACTTTCAGAATGTCATGCGAGAAAAGAGTGAGTTGGGTTTCACATGATTGATGCTTTTGGAATCCATGCAGATTGGTATGGAGGAGGTCATTCTGTTCAATATACCTCAATATGTTTGACGTCAGAATATGTTCTAAAATTCTACAACAAATGGATGTTAGGGATATTGGATGGTAGTTTTGTGGAGCACTTCTACTACCTTGCTTGTAGAAAGATGTGAACTGGGCTTTTACCAAGAACTTGACATGGTATTTTATTTGAATAATCTATTTATTATAGATTATTGCTAGAGGAGGGGTTAACTTAGCTACAACAGTATAGAATCTGATAGGGGTTCTATCAGACCCAGGAACTTTGTTCAGCTTAAACTATTTCAGCTGTTTCTCAACACCTCTGGTACTAATACTTCTTTCATTCATCTTTTCAGAAGTGTGAGGATTAAATTGGGACAATTCTCATGGGTTTTCCTTTGTAAAGGAACTTATAGAACCAGAGTTAAGCATTTGAGCTTTTGCTTTGCTACCCTCAGTTTCAGTTTTTACCTCATTTGTTAGGGGCTGGACACTAACTTTGCTACCACTTACAGTTTTTACACATTACCAGAATTTCTTTGGGTTCTGTGAAAGATCATTTGACCAAATTCTGGTACAGTAGTTATTGAAGGCACTACGCGTTGCTCTGACAGACCAACACGTCTGATTCAGCTTCTCTCTATCTATAGCCCTATGCACCCATTATGCAGTAATCTCGGTTTCTTTGGAAATTTCGTTGCAGTGACTGTATACCAAGGAGGTCTCCTCCTATTATGGACTGCTCTGATGTGTACATATCTATCCAGTGTGTGGTCAAATATTCTTTTAAACTTGAGCCATACTTCCTCTCCATGCTCCTGCTGCAAGTTTCAGTTTCCTCATAGAGATATGGTACTCAAAAGTCTAGTTAACTGAATTGCTTGGTTTAGTTGTCCTTTGTGTTTTGGCAATCATTGTTGCCACAACCATGTCTTGATCACTGATATCAGTTTCAATGTGGACATCCTCAAAGAGATCGGGTCTGTTTGTTGGCATTAGATCTGGTATGTTTCCATCATGAGTGGGGTTCCTAGCTATGTGTTCTGGGTAATTTTCAGATAAGACATTTGGTACTGTTTCATATGATGTCTTATCATTCCAACCACTAACAAAACTGTAATTTTCCCAATTAATTGTTGGATGATTAAAGTCTCCACTGATGATTGCAGTATGACTGGGGAACATACATACAGGTGGACTGAGGTTTGCTCTAGAGTTTTTTGTTACATCAAGAGATGAGCCTAGTGGGTGACAGAAGGATCTAATTATTTTATGCCCACCCTTGATACTGAGTCTTACCCATATGATTTCACATGTAGCTTCAACTTATGTCTCTATGGATTTGAGTTTCTTGTCTACTGTGACAAACACACCACCTCTTTTTCCCTGTCCTTTTGATAGACAGTTAAATTTTCCTCAAAAATCTTGTGCTATCTATTTTAAGTTTCAACCAGCTTTCTGTACCTAGTATTATGTGAGCCTCACTGCTTTTCAGGAGTCCTTTGGCAGCTAACCATTTGAATTTTAATACTCTCATCTGTGGGAGGCACTTATTTTGATTGTACATGATACTTCTGGGTTTCCTATAGCTGTTGTTATCTGGATTGGATGGAGAGTCCCATTTAAGGGGACCCTACATAATTGACCCTATGGCACAAGTCTAGGAAGTCGCAGCTAACTTGCCACAGACCCTTCAAAGTCTTTGTTCAGTCCTTCCAGCCGACTCAGTACCAGAGAGCCACGATTATTTCTGGGGCCAATGTTGCAAATTGTGAGATTCACTGAAACTCTGTCAACAAGGCTGGTCTTTTCAACCTTCTCCACCAGTTGGTGGAATGACCCAGGTGCAACCTCTAAGCCCAGATGACGGGCATCATTTACTCTAATGTGCACTGCAATCTGCAGTTGGTTGTGCCCTGCTCCCTCGATGGCTGCTGGAATAGATTTTATACCAAACATTATTTGTGTCATATGTACCACATAAACAGAGACAGAACATGAGGCAAAGATTCCAGTGAATGGAGTGTCCTGGGACAGTTTTTGTATTGCTTTGTACCACTTTTGTATAATTGCAGAAGTGACCTCTGTTACTTCAAAGAAATCAATGATGGCATAGATGTCATAGCTAGCTTCTGGTATAGACCTTTGATAATCCATGTTTTGAATATATCACAGGTTAGTTTGTTTGTTATGGTTATTACAACCCATTCTACTGTAAATAGTACTAATTAATTTCATGTTAAGGTCTGTACAACTTACACCCTTTTACAGAAAAATAAAATACTTAAATATCATTAAAATCATAAATAAAAGTGCACAGGAAAGAACTGGAAAAGTCTCTGCGCATGACAGGTAATATCCATTATGATTCAGAAACTCTTTTATATCGTAGGACATCCTGTGCAATAGCAAGTCTTAAGCTTTTTAAGTGAGAGCTCATCACCCAATAGCTCTCTTAAATGGAAAAGGGAGGGCACTAAAAAGCCTACAGCCACTGAAATGGATGTTCTTCTGTACCGTATTTTGATTTGCATGCTCATAGCAGATGTCCTCTTTGCTTTTAGCATCTTCACTGTAATAAACACAATTGGATTTTATTTTAAAAGCCCATTTGGCATTACGAAAGACAACAGGGAGAATATGTATTGTGCAGTAGATATGAAAATTTCAAGGTGCTTCAAAAGATTTCCATATGTAATTGCAGGGTGGACTTTTCTCTTGATGCATAGAACTAGTTCCTGTGCATGTAGCATTTTCTAGCCAGTGGCCAATTTCCCCAAAAGAAGATTCCATTTGCGATAATGGCATGAAAATAACTGTAATAAGCTGATTTAAT
Source organism: Schistocerca americana (assembly GCF_021461395.2). Classification (NCBI taxonomy): domain Eukaryota; kingdom Metazoa; phylum Arthropoda; class Insecta; order Orthoptera; family Acrididae; genus Schistocerca; species Schistocerca americana. Next base: position 156,441,344 of record NC_060128.1, on the reverse strand, counting down.
ACTCATAGTTTCTATATTTGTGTGATAGCAAACATTGTATGAAGTATAAGGTGCAGAACACAATCTTTTGCACAGATCCATGACACAGTTTGACCAGTTTAGTTTGCTAGCAGTATATGAAGCATGATATTTTGTAGTATTATTCTAGCTATCTACCTGTCATTCCAATTTCTTCTGTCTCTTCATGTTTGTAGGTTGTGTAATACTGACTGGAGCTTATTTTTCTGTAATTAAAAGAAAGACCATTTATTTTACACCTGTTTATAACATTCCACTCATTTACAAATCTGAAACAGTTTCTATAAGTAAGGTGAAGGTATAAGTGCAGTGTTTCTATATTAAAAAAGGACTCTCTCCTGTGCTGGCTGGCAAAGCTACAGGCATGTCCAATACCACTCACACTCGCACACATCTGTTTTGTCAGTCGAGTCTCTGAGCTCAGCGACCCTGCAATTTGTAAAACTCAAGTGCTTGAGCTGCTCCTCCATCTGGTGACACATTCATCTGCTTTGAACTAAATAATAGCTGAGGAAAGAGGTTGTTGATGAGCAAATAAATACAGAACTCACATGGTAAAAACAGAATATGTTGCTGAGCCTCTGTGTCCTGCTATTCACTTGATAGACGTAAGTAACATGATTTGATCGAAAGAGTATATATGTAACATCAGAATTTGAAGAACCATGACAGGAGGTAATATGCAGAGCAATCATTTCCCAATGTGTTCTGTATGAACTTGCAAAACCTATGGGAAATTAAACACACAGGTGAACTTTAAATAACACACATTTAACAAAGCCTATTTAAATACTCTGACACGCAGGACTTCACTCGGTAAATGCCACAATACTCAAATACTGCTTGTCACTATGAACAAAGGAGTCTCCATTTCTGTGTTGTTTGCAATTTCAAATGGTTCAAATGGCTCTAAGTACTATAGGACTTAACATCTGAGGTCATCAGTCCCATAAGACTTGGAACTACTTAAACCTAACTAACCTAAGGGCAGCACACACATCCATGCCTGAGGCAGGATTTGAAACTGTGAATGTAGCAGCAGCACAGTTCTGGACTGAAGCGCCTAGAACTGCTCGGCCACAGCGGCCTGCTTTTACAGTTTCAATTGTGACCATAAGGGTGTCTGTTATCGAAACAGTGCTGACTCACACTGTCAGTGTCAATATTTTGCAGCCATGATTTATTAAAATGATAGTTTGGTTAACACTCACACCTGTCAGCACCTGCTTTCTTTGGAACTGTGGTTATTACATTCTTCATGCAATTTGAGGATATTTTGCCTGTCTCATACGTATTGCACACCATGTGGAACAGCTTTGCCCCAGATGGCTCTCCAAAGGATATCAGTAGTCCTGATGGAATGTAAGCTACTCAAGGGGCCTTGTTTAGATTTATGAAAAGAAATTCAGAATGTATAAAAATAAAGTAAATAACAACTGAAACAGTTTATTTTATATCTAAAATGGTTAAATTATAGAAATTATGTGACTAATGTAAAGCTAATTAACATCTGTTTATCATACCTGTAGTAACCACAGAGTGATCCATTAATACAGAACTAAAACATATGTATGCATCTTTTTCAATTACATTGTTTCTATCCAAATCTTTCCCACCCTCTTGAATCCAGGCTACTACTGACTTCTTGTTGAAGAGACATTTAAAGATCAGTTTGGTTAATCAATTGTCATTCATTCTGTATAAATGTCCAATTAATGGCAGCAAGAGAGGGGAAGAAAACCAATGTGCACTCCGTGTGCATACCGGGGGGAGTCATTCCAGATGTGGAAAGGGTCCTTCCGGATGCCATGAAGGGTACAGGGTGCACCCATCTGCAGGTGGTCGCTCATGTCGGCACCAATGATGTGTGTCGCTATGGATCGGAGGAAATCCTCTCTGGCTTCCGGCGGCTATCTGATTTGGTGAAGACTGCCAGTCTCGCTAGCGGGATGAAAGCAGAGCTCACCATCTGCAGCATCGTCGACAGGACTGACTGCGGACCTTTGGTACAGAGCCGAGTGGAGGGTCTGAATCAGAGGCTGAGACGGTTCTGCGACCGTGTGGGCTGCAGATTCCTCGACTTGCGCCATAGGGTGGTGGGGTTTCGGGTTCCGCTGGATAGGTCAGGAGTCCACTACACGCAACAAGCGGCTACACGGGTAGCAGGGGTTGTGTGGCGTGGGCTGGGCGGTTTTTTAGGTTAGATGGCCTTGGGCAAGTACAGAAAGGGCAACAGCCTCAACGGGTGCGGGGCAAAGTCAGGACATGCGGGGACCGAGCAGCAATCGGTATCGTAATTGTCAACTGTCGAAGCTGCGTTGGTAAAGTACCGGAACTTCAAGCGCTGATAGAAGGCACCGAAGCTGAAATCGTTATAGGTACAGAAAGCTGGCTTAAGCCAGAGATAGATTCTGCCGAAATTTTTACAAAGGTACAGACGGTGTTTAGAAAGGATAGATTGCATGCAACCGGTGGTGGAGTGTTCATCGCTGTTAGTAGTAGTTTATCCTGTAGTGAAGTAGAAGTGGATAGTTCCTGTGAATTATTATGGGTGGAGGTTACACTAAACAACCGAACTAGGTTAATAATTGGCTCCTTTTACCGACCTCCCGACTCAGCAGCATTAGTGGCAGAACAACTGAGAGAAAATTTGGAATACATTTCACATAAATTTTCTCAGCATGTTATAGTCTTAGGTGGAGATTTCAATTTACCAGATATAGACTGGGACACTCAGATGTTTAGGACGGGTGGTAGGGACAGAGCATCGAGTGACATTATACTGAGTGCGCTATCCGAAAATTACCTCGAGCAATTAAACAGAGAACCGACTCGTGGAGATAACATATTGGACCTACTGATAACAAACAGACCCGAACTTTTCGAATCTGTATGTACAGAACAGGGAATCAGTGATCATAAGGCCGTTGCAGCATCCCTGAATATGGAAGTTAATAGGAATATAAAAAAAGGGAGGAAGGTTTATCTGTTTAGCAAGAGTAATAGAAGGCAGATTTCAGACTACCTAGCAGATCAAAACGAAAATTTCTGTTCCGACGCTGACAATGTTGAGTGTTTATGGAAAAAGTTCAAGGCAATCGTAAAATGCGTTTTAGACAGGTACGTGCCGAGTAAAACTGTGAGGGACGGGAAAAACCCACCGTGGTACAACAACAAAGTTAGGAAACTACTGCGAAAGCAAAGAGAGCTTCACTCCAAGTTTAAACGCAGCCAAAACCTCTCAGACAAACAGAAGCTAAACGATGTCAAAGTTAGCGTAAGGAGGGCTATGCGTGAAGCGTTCATTGAATTCGAAAGTAAAATTCTATGTACCGACTTGACAGAAAATCCTAGGAAGTTCTGGTCTTACGTTAAATCAGTAAGTGGCTCGAAACAGCATATCCAGACACTACGCGATGATGATGGCATTGAAACAGAGGATGACACGCGTAAAGCTGAAATACTAAACACCTTTTTCCAAAGCTGTTTCACAGAGGAAGACCGCACTGCAGTTCCTTCTCTAAATCCTCGCACAAACGAAAAAATGGCTGACATCGAAATAAGTGTCCAAGGAATAGAAAAGCAACTGGAATCACTCAATAGAGGAAAGTCCACTGGACCTGACGGGATACCAATTCGATTCTACACAGAGTACGCGAAAGAACTTGCCCCCCTTCTAACAGCCGTGTACCGCAAGTCTCTAGAGGAACGGAGGGTTCCAAATGATTGGAAAAGAGCACAGATAGTCCCAGTCTTCAAGAAGGGTCGTCGAGCAGATGCGCAAAACTATAGACCTATATCTCTTACGTCGATCTCTTGTAGAATTTTAGAACATGTTTTTTGCTCGCGTATCATGTCATTTCTGGAAACCCAGAATCTACTATGTAGGAATCAACATGGATTCCGGAAACAGCGATCGTGTGAGACCCAACTCGCCTTATTTGTTCATGAGACCCAGAAAATATTAGATACAGGCTCCCAGGTAGATGCTATTTTTCTTGACTTCCGGAAGGCGTTCGATACAGTTCCGCACTGTCGCCTGATAAGCAAAGTAAGAGCCTATGGAATATCAGACCAGCTGTGTGGCTGGATTGAGGAGTTTTTGGCAAACAGAACACAGCATGTTGTTATCAATGGAGAGACGTCTACAGACGTTAAAGTAACCTCTGGCGTGCCACAGGGGAGTGTTATGGGACCATTGCTTTTCACAATATATATAAATGACTTAGTAGATAGTGTCGGAAGTTCCATGCGGCTTTTCGCGGATGATGCTGTAGTATACAGAGAAGTTGCTGCATTAGAAAATTGTAGCGAAATACAGGAAGATCTGCAGCGGATAGGCACTTGGTGCAGGGAGTGGCAACTGACCCTTAACATAGACAAATGTAATGTATTGCGAATACATAGAAAGAAGGATCCTTTATTGTATGATTATATGATAGCGGAACAAACACTGGTAGCAGTTACTTCTGTAAAATATCTGGGAGTATGCGTACGGAACGATTTGAAGTGGAATGATCATATAAAACTAATTGTTGGTAAGGCGGGTACCAGGTTGAGATTCATTGGGAGAGTGCTTAGAAAATGTAGTCCATCAACAAAGGAGGTGGCTTACAAAACACTCGTTCGACCTATACTTGAGTATTGCTCATCAGTGTGGGATCCGTACCAGGTCGGGTTGACGGAGGAGATAGAGAAGATCCAAAGAAGAGCGGCGCGTTTCGTCACTGGGTTATTTGGTAACCGTGATAGCGTTACGGAGATGTTTAATAAACTCAAGTGGCAGACTCTGCAAGAGAGGCGCTCTGCATCGCGGTGTAGCTTGCTCGCCAGGTTTCGAGAGGATGCGTTTCTGGATGAGGTATCGAATATATTGCTTCCCCCTACTTATACTTCCCGAGGAGATCACGAATGTAAAATTAGAGAGATTAGAGCGCGCACGGAGGCTTTCAGACAGTCGTTCTTCCCGCGAACCATACGCGACTGGAACAGGAAAGGGAGGTAATGACAGTGGCACGTAAGGTGCCCTCCGCCACACACCGTTGGGTGGCTTGCGGAGTATCAATGTAGATGTAGATGAAAATAGCAGTCTTCTCTTCCATAGCATTTCAGTTATATTTTCTATGTTGCAATATATTTCTTCATTATTTCTTAATTTCCATACCTTTGTACTTCTCAGCAGACTGCGTATTTTTTGAATGGTTCTTCTTTCTAGGAATTCAAGTTTGTGTAATTTGTAATTCAATACTAAACATTCACTTGTGTAAAGACATTCTGGTTTTACTATTGTGTCATAGTGCTGTATTTTCAAATTTTTATACAGAGACCCTTGTTGTAAATGTTCCTTGTTATACCATATTCCATCTCTATTTTGCATACTCTCTTCTACAGTGAATTTTTCTAAGCTATTTTCTTGAAGCATTTCTCCCAAATATTTAGATTTATTAACCCTCTTTATTTTTCCAATATCTGTTATTAGGATTTCTGGAGCATTTTTTTTGTTTGGCATAAATTTTGTTTTTTTCTGCAGTAATTCTTAAACGTGCTTTGTTAGATATTTCTTCTAAGAAATTGATTTGTATTCCTGCATATGTTATGTTTTCAGAAAGAAATTTAAAATCATTAGCAAATGCTAAAAAGTGAATTGTAATACCTTTTTTCTTAGTCCTTAGTCTTAATGGGGGGTCTTTTGGTTTACTTGCCATGCACTTACTATTTTCTCTAGGATGCAGTTGAAGAGGAATGGAGACAGGCTGCCACCTTGCCTCAAACCTGTTTTTATTTTGAATGCATTACATATTTCATCCCGAAGCTTTGGTGTCTGTGAATGTTTTGTGAATAAGGTTTGCTGTTTTCCTGTCAGTTCAGTCAAATGCCTTGTTGAAATCTATAGTTGTTACAACTATGTCTTTCGAGTTTGTAAGTCTGCAACGGTTTATGTATGGACTTTAGGTTGGAAAACTGTACTGAGCAAGATCTGGCCTTCTTAAATCCACTCTGAAATTCTCCCAAATGGCTATCAAGTGTTGCTTCTACCTTGTTCAGTAACATTGTTGAAAATATTTTATAATCCACTGGCAGCAGAGATATACCTATGTAGTTGTTTATATCATGCTTATAACCTTCCTTGTGCAAAGAGCCACTTTCCAGTCTTCTGGCTCCAGCTGCTAGAGACTTTGGTTATGTGTATTATGTGAGTTGCATTTGCGCCAGAGAGAGAGAGGGAGAGAGAGAGTGCGAGAGAGAGAGAGAGAGATAGAGAGAGAGAGAGAGAGAGAGAGAGAGAAGAGAGAGAGAGAGAGAGTGAGAGAGTGTAAGTTGTCTAATTTGAAAAGGCCTTGTTGGCCCAAAGATAGTTGTGTGACAGTTGTTTTGTTGTGTCTTTCTGCAACTCAGTGACTCCGCTATATGATGAGTAGCAGTATCCTTCTCATTACAAATGTTACATTCCATACTGGATTTTCCACTGTCTAATACAGTGATCTCTGTTTCTGTTTCTGTAGAAGTTTCTTTGCATTGAGTGTATACCATGGAGGTTCCCTCCCATTATGGATTCTTATACTGCATATGTATCTCTACAGTGCATGATCAAATATTCTTTTAAATTTGAGCCATGTTTGTGATGTTGAGCCTGCCTCTGTCATAGTTAATCAACTTTTGCTGTCTCTTTTGGTTTTTATTGGGAGAGCTTAAATTTAATTTTAGTCATGTAATGACCAGAGGCCATGTTCCCTGTTTCTTGTTACTTTTACCTTCATGGTTTCTTTAATATTGCTTTGAGAAATAGCCATGGAATCTAATTGGAACCACCCTGCTATTATATTTGGAGGCATCCTTGCTTTTCTTGACTATTTTCTGGAGAAGGTTGACATGAACATCTATTGAAATGTTTTCCAAAGATTAATTAGTCTTGTGCCATTTTTGTTCATTCTTTTATGGGCAGGATACTCACCTACTACTTTACAAAACGTTTTCCCCTCTCTATTTGTGTGTTAAAATCCCCCAGTAGTATCACAACATTTGATTGGTGACTTTTTGATATTGTGTCTTCCAAAAGTGCCCAAAATGCTTCTACTTTACTTGGATTTTTCTTATGTCATCATTAATTGGAGCAAGGCAATTAACAAAAGTATACTGTTTATTTTTGCATTTCACTGTGAGAACAGTCTTTCTGAACTGGATTTGAATTGTGTAACATTCTCTACTAAATTTTCATGAATCCAGAAGGCACTACAAAGTATTGACATACCTTGTATAATTTTTATTTGTGGTTTACCTTTGCAAATTCTGTGGTTTTTCATTTTTGTAACATTTCATTGAAAAATCTTGTTTCTTGTTCTACTAAAACTTGTATTTCATGCTTTCTAAGAGTGAAAGTTCTTTCTGTTTACCAACTTTTTGCATGAGTTTACATTCAAGGTGCCTGCAAAGAATTTCCTTTTGAACTTGAGTTTGGAGGGATATTAAGGATGCTCTGACTCATCCTTACTGCAGATGTTGGATCTTTATGCATTGCATAAAGCATATTATTGTTTAGTCAACTGCAGCCCAGTTGGTGTCAGGGTTGCATGAGGTGAAGCAGACGAAAGGAGCAAGGAGATGGGAAAGGATGATCGACAGATGGGAGGGGCAAAACAGTGAAAGAGATGACAATTTGTGAATTTTTGATAAATTGTCTGCATGATATTGAAGCTGGTGATATAAATTGGATTGACAGAATCAATGATTTTGATGTACATATTGTCAATATATTTATAAGAGAGAATCTTATTAAACTTTTGAGACAGAAGTATGGTACCGGTATTATCTAAATGACTGTATTAAAAATCTGTGACAGTTGATTTACAAACATGTTCTTTGAATAGCTGTTGCTTTATTTTTATAAGTAGAAACTTAAAAATTTCCATCATTTATATAATTTGGAGGATATTTCTAGAGCCAGTTAATTATATGGAACTTAATCAATTTAGGTTCTGAGAGAAAATAGTTTTTCTATATCGTAAACAGTATTGAGAAATCATCATCACAATGTATATTGTATCTTGATTTACACTAACAAGGGAACAGTGCTATTTTTGAGAAAGTCAATTCAAAAATTTGCCAAATGACCTATTTCTTTTTTCAGTGACAGTGTTGCCAACCTTTGAAAATAGACTTCTACTTGATACAGAAGTTGGAATACCATTCAAATACAATTTTTTTAAACACTCTAAAGGATTCACTCTGGGATTGACAACTACTGGATTTAACAAGAGGAGGGGTATTTCTGCTAACTCAAGGTTTCCTGCACAGGGCCTCATTCATGTTCAGTACTAGTGACTTGTGACGTAATCATATGTCTGACAAATCTGTTATTGTGTCCATTTCAGTCTGTGACTTTTATGATGATACCTTTCCTGACAGAGCAGAAGCAAGAGTTTTAATCTATTGTAGAGCTCTCAATGATAAAAAAAGGTTATTTTTGAACCTTAGATCCAAAAACCTATATATCTAGCAAATTAATACTTCTCCTCACTGTTCATAAACCTCCTATGAAATTACTTCAGAACAATAGCTTCCAGACTGGTGTTCAAACTAATTGTGAAGGTTATACCAATACTGACTGGCAGAAACAATCTAATCATGGAATTATCATCTTTGTATGTCATCAGTATCTGCTGATTATTTTCCTGTCAAACATTCCAATTATGGTAAGTTCTGTTACTTACTAGTTCCACCTTCAGATGGTTCAAATGGCTCTGAGCACTATGCGACTTAACTTCTGAGGTCATCAGTCGCCTAGAACTTAGAACTAATTTAACCTAACTAACCTAAGGACATCACACAAATCCATGCCCGAGGCAGGATTCGAACCTGCGACTGTAGCGGTCACGCGGTTCCAGACTGAAGCACCTAGAACTGCGCGGCCACACTGGCCAGCAGTTCCACCTTCACAGCAGTCAGCACATCTAGAAGTACGAATTGTACAGGCAGTCTTTGCCAAAACTAAAACTCATTCAGTTATGTAGAAAGACGAGGTCCAATGTACACTCTCAAGAGAAATTTTTTATTTATAGAAAGACAGTGATTACTTACAACCAATTCCCAGCACAAGCATATAAAAAGTAGAATTAACAAAGCTCAATATATATGAGAAATGTATCAATGTTGCCAATGTATTTGCAGTATAATATCACTGTGTAAATACCTACTGTTGCCATTTCTAGGCAGAAAGGGGACAGGATAGGCATGTTCCACCATTTGCTTCAGTCTAAGATTGAGGGAATTCTATATACCTCACACTGCACAAGACAAGTGGACAGATGAGGAGAAGCAGATACAGCAGGTCAAGAGGAGACTGTGAAGAGCAAACTGTGGTGTCACCGCCAGACACCACACTTGCTAGGTGGTAGCTTAAATCGGCCGCGGTCCATTTAGTACATGTCGGACCCGCGTGTCGCCACTGTGTGATCGCAGACCTAGCGCCACCACAAGGCAGGTCTCGATATACGATAGAGCTCTCGCCCCAGTTGTACGATGACATTACTAGCGACAATACGGAAGAAGCCTTCCTCTCATTTGCCGAGAGACAGTTAGAATCGCCTTCTGCTAAGTCCATGGCTACGACCTAGCAAGGCGCCAATTGTAACAGTGCATGTATCTTACGAGTCGCATTTGTATAGTCAAGAGAGATGTATCACAAGGATTATTAAAGTTAAGTATAAAGCAGCTACGTACTTTTCTTGCTACCATTCAATAGTTATCCTGTTCCAGACTTGACGCCCGTCGGCGTGTGTGTACGCGTGCCTTTCAATCGGCTACTTCAAGTGGCGTAACCGTCTTGTTACGTCACTACAGATTGGCGACGAGGCTTCAAGGAAACTTGTTTTTTCTGATTGCTCTGATTTATTTGTGTCATGGCTTTGCCAGATGTACTGTCCAAATTTTATCGCTTGCAGAATCAGCAGACGCAGGCGTTATTGGATGCCCTTGGACAGCTCGTCCAGGGTCAACGTGCCATTCAAACCGATGCGGCCGCCGCCGCTTCACCGGTACCGCAGCCACAACCTGCCGTTGCACCACTGTTTTGCAGTTTTAATGAAACCCACGAGACTTGGCGGGAATGGTCCCGCCAGTTTGCGTTTCACCTCGCCGCCTACAGAATTCAAGGTAATGAGCGGCAGCCGTTTTTGCTTTCTTGTGTCGGTGTGTCCACCTACCGTGTGATAGTGAAATTGTTTCCCCGACGCAACGTAGCAACTCTGTCCTACGAGGAAATTTTGTCTGCTTTAGATGCCTATTTCAAAGAAACAGTTAAAGTGGTTGCAAAACGGTATACGTTTTTTCGTACGAAACGTACGGCCGGTCAAACTAATAGGGAGTGGGTAGCAACATTGCAAGGACTTACTAGGGACTGTGCCTTTGACTGTGACTGTGGCCTTTCTTATTCAGATACAATGGTGCGTGATGCAATTGCACAGAACGTTTCTGATGTTCGCATACGAGAGCAAATTTTGAAACTAGTTAATGCCTCCCTTCAACAAGTGATAGACATATTAGATAGACAAGACACACTTGACTGTGCTCAGGAATCTTTTGAAACTTCGCCAGCAGTGTGTAACATTAACCGGCCCGCCGGGCGAGCTGCGCGGCCCGGTCAACTGCCCTCGCGCAAACAAACGCAGCTGCCGCCGCGCTCTAAACCAGGTGTGCCGCGCCAGCCCACAAGTGCAGTGAAATCATGCCCGCGGTGTGCTACTAGACATTCGCGTGAACATTGCCCGTCACGCCAAGCTATTTGCTTTTTCTGCAATAGGAAGGGACATGTTCAAAGTGTTTGCCAGAAAAAGCTCAGTTCAGACAATCACAACCATTCCAGGCCCTTTGCTTCGCGCCGGACTCGATCCAAGGACACTCAGGCTCGGGGACCTTCGCCCATGGACATTCATGTAGTTAATTCCGATTCGTCCGGTGCCACTTTCTCTAACAGTGACTGTGTTCGTCCCACAAAAACTGTGCGTCGACGTCGTCGGAAATCACGTCAATTTGCAAGTGATTCTGTACAAGTGTCTGTTCCACTTGCACAAAACAGTCGCTCTTGTCGTCAGCAGGACAATAAACTTTTTGTGGACTTAGACTTTGAAGGCAAAGTGATACCATTCCAGCTCGATACAGGAGCTGCAGTTTCATTGCTCAATCACGACACGTACAAACAACTGGGCGCACCTCCGTTGCGTGCCGCAAATGTTCAGTTAAACAGTTATTCCGGACAGCTTATCCCTGTGTTAGGACAGTGCACCCTTCTTGCAACATATAAGGGACAAACAAAACTTGTGTCATTTTACGTTCTTCGTTCTTCTACTGCAGTGAACTTGTTTGGCTTAGATTTATTTCAGTTGTTTAACATGTCTATTGTAAATCAGGTCCTATCAGTGAATCAGAGTGTGCCTTCAGACAGTGTTTCTCGTCTGTGTGAAGAATTTGCAGACATTTTTGCACCGGGCTTAGGTTGCACTAAAAACTATGAAGCACATTTGGAACTGAAAGTAAACGCGCAACCGAAATTTTTCAGAGCGTGCAATGTTCCCCACGCATTGCGTGATGAGGTCGCAAGAACATTGAACGATCTAGAATCACAGGGTGTAATTGAACGTGTGCAAGCTTCTCTCTGGGCCTCACCCTTAGTAATTTTGCCAAAACCTTCCGGAAAATTGAGACTTTGCGTGGACTTCAAGGCCACAGTGAATCCACAACTAGTGACTGCTACTTTTCCTTTGCCCCGCCCGGAAGATCTTTTTGCTAAACTGTGCCCGGGAAAATATTTTTCAAAGTTGGATCTCGCCGATGCGTACTTGCAAATACCTGTGGACGACGAATCCCAGTGCGTATTGGTGGTTACCACGCATCTTGGATTGTACAGGTTCAAAAGACTGCCGTTCGGGTGTGCATCCGCCCCTGCATTGTTTCAGCAATATTTACAAACTATTTGTGCGTCGGTCCCTACTGCAGCAAACTATCTGGACGATATAGTGATCTCCGGACAGACAGAAGATCATCTTGCGAACCTACGAACGTTATTTCAGGTCTTGCGACAAAATGGTCTTCGCTTGAGGAAGGACAAATGTGTGTTTTTTGCTCGTGACTTACCACACCTGGGCCATGTCATCAATGCCCAAGGCATACATCCGAGTCCAGAGCACCTCCGTGCCATACAAGATTTACCTTCCCCTCGCAATGTGAAACAGCTACAGAGTGTGTTGGGTAAAATTACCTACTATCATAAATATGTGCGCAATGCCTCTTCCATTTCAGCTCCGCTTCATCGCTTACGCCGTAAAGGTGTTCCGTTCGTCTGGACGACGGAATGCGAACGCGCCTTTCGCCAGTTGAAATCGGCGTTGCTTTCTAATACTTGCCTCACGCCTTTCGATCCCCAGAAACCCCTTTTGTTGATGGTAGACGCATCGGATTTCGGGATCGGTGCTGTCCTTGCGCACAAAGTTGGCTCGCATGATCGCCCTATTGCCTTTGCGTCCAAATTGCTCTCGTCTGTGCAAAGAAATTATTCCCAGATAGAGAAAGAAGCTTTGGCTCTCGTGTTTGGTGTTACTAAGCTCCATGATTTCTTGTATGGTCGTCATTTTACCATCATCACAGACCACAAACCTTTGACGTCGCTTTTTCATCCGAACAAGCCTGTACCTCCACGTACGGCGCAGAAATTCATTCGCTGGTCTATTTTCCTCTCGCAGTACCGCTACGATATCTTGTATCGGTCCACTGCTAAGCACGGAAACGCTGATGCGTTGTCCCGTTTGCCTGTTGCTGAGGATCAAGCATTCGATTCTTCCGAACTTGCTTGCATGTTCATTGATTCGGAAACCGATGACGTGGTCGAATCGTTTCCGATTGATTTTCGTCGTGTAGCTACAGCCACAACTGCTGACCCTGTCCTTGCTACTGTTTTACGTTTTGTTGCTACGCAATGGCCTTTGTCAAAGTCTCGGATCGAGGATCCGTTGGTTCGCCGATTTTTTGCTCACAGGGAGAGACTTTTTGTTCGACAAGGTGTTTTGTTGTTGCGTTCTGATAATGATCAGTCCCGAGTCGTGGTCCCACGTTCGTTACAGTCCTCTGTCTTACGGCTTCTCCACCAAGGCCATTGGGGTATAGTGCGAACGAAACAACTAGCTCGTCAGCACTGTACTTGGTTCGGAATCGATGCTGCGATTACGAATATGTGTTCTTCTTGCATGGCGTGTGCCGAACAACAATCCGCACCGCCGCGGAAAGTCTTTGCATGGCCAAAAGCCACTTCCCCTTGGCAACGCTTGCACATTGATTTTGCTGGTCCATTCTGGAATGCTCGATGGTTGGTTCTGGTCGACGCCTTCAGTAATTTTCCTTTTGTTGTCCGGATGTCTTCCACGACGTCCTCCGCCACCATCCAAGCGTTGTCTGCTATCTTTTGCATTGAAGGTCTTCCGCAGACTATTGTTTCCGACAATGGCCCACAATTCATGTCCGCAGAATTTCAGTCATTCTGCCAGGCCAATGGTATTCAACATCTGACATCCGCACCGTTTTCGCCTCAGTCAAACGGTGCCGCTGAACGATTGGTCCGGACTTTCAAGTCACAGATGTTGAAGTTGAAAGAGTCGCATTCTCGGGAGGACGCATTGTTGCTCTTTTTGTCCTCGTATCGCTCTCAGCCCCGAGATGGTCGCTTGCCGGCTGAGTTGCTCCATGGTCGTCCTCATCGAACCTTGATGTCTTTGCTGCATCCGCCGCATCAGGTTCCTGTGCAGCGGCAGACTTCTGCTTTTGCTCCAGGCGACGTTGTATTCTATCGCAACTATCGAGGTTCACGGCGTTGGCTCGCAGGGTGCATTCTTCGCTGCCTCGGCCGCGCGATGTATTTGGTTTTGGGGGCCTCTGGTGAGGTGCGTCGGCATCTCAATCAGCTGCGCCTCTGTCGTCGCACGGGTTCTGCCGCTCCCCGTCTGCTTTCAGCGACGGTGCCGTCCGGTCAGCGCCCTGGGGACCCATCTACTGGCTCGCCTCATCCCCAAGTGTTACCGACGATGCCTTCCATTTTGCACCATGGCGACGAGCCGCCGCAGCTGCCGCCGCCGCCGCCTGTTCTCCCGCCGGCCCCGCCCGCATTCGACGCTTCGCTGCAGCCGCCAAGCGCCTCCCTGGGTCACGCACCGCCGATCGCTTCCCGTGACCAGCTGTCCTCCGCCATGGAACTCTTGCCCGCTCCGGACCACATGACGTCATCGCGCATCGGCTACCCCGACGCAATGGAGGTCGACCCTTCGGCCCCTCCTATCTCTTTACGGGCGTATACCCCGCATGTTGACGTGCACCCTGGACTAGGTTTTCAGGCGTTTCCTAGCTCCCCTCGGACCAAATGGCCGGGTGCGGGTGGCACAGCCTCGCCTGTTGTTAGGCTCCCCACCTCATCGCATACGTCAACATGGGGTCCTAACCACGGCGGACGGAAGCCTTATCTCACGACCGTTCGCCGATTTGCGGGGGAGGAATGTGGTGTCACCGCCAGACACCACACTTGCTAGGTGGTAGCTTAAATCGGCCGCGGTCCATTTAGTACATGTCGGACCCGCGTGTCGCCACTGTGTGATCGCAGACCTAGCGCCACCACAAGGCAGGTCTCGATATACGATAGAGCTCTCGCCCCAGTTGTACGACGACATTACTAGCGACAATACGGAAGAAGCCTTCCTCTCATTTGCCAAGAGACAGTTAGAATCGCCTTCTGCTAAGTCCATGGCTACGACCTAGCAAGGCGCCAATTGTAACAGTGCATGTATCTTACGAGTCGCATTTGTATAGTCAAGAGAGATGTATCACAAGGATTATTAAAGTTAACTATAAAGCAGCTACGTACTTTTCTTGCTACCATTCGATAGTTATCCTGTTCCAGACTTGACGCCCGTCGGCGTGTGTGTACGCGTGCCTTTCAATCGGCTACTTCAAGTGGCGTAACCGTCTTGTTACGTCACTACACAAACTATGGGTGAATATTTATGTGGTGAAGTGGGGAGCATTTGGATATGATAGAGGTGTGTGTGTGTGTGTGTGTCAGGGGGTTAATGGAAATTGAGACCAAAAGAGTTGTGGGAGCAAAGGATATTTTCCATCCACGCAGTTCATTGAAAAGGGGGGGCGGTTCAAATAGCATGTGGCACAGGGTGAAGATGCAGCCAATGAAGCAGAGTATTTCACACTCAGCAGCATGTTCTATCACTTGATCGTTAGCTATACTCACAGCCACAGTTTGGTGGCAGCCATTCATTTGAGTGGACAGCTGGTTGGTGGTTATGTCCACATAAAATGCTGTGCAATAGTTAGAGTGGAGTTGGAATGTATGGCTGTTTTGACAGGTGGCTCTGCCTCCAATAAGGTAGGATGTGCTTGTGGTGGGGCTGGAATAAGATGTACCTGGTGGGTGCACTGTTGCACTAAGGTCATTCATAGTTATATGTGCCATGTGGATACAAAAGGTTAAGGGAATTTGTGTTATCAGGTTGGACCATGATATTTCGTTGATCCAGTAGGTAACAGAACACCACATTGTGAGATGTGGCAGGGAAGTAATTTACATAATTGTCCATTAAACATAGTAAACTCAACTTTTTGATAATAACAGTGATTATCCATTAATTCAGTCTGTGCAAAAAGTTTTTATTTATTTCTGTACATTCATGTATCTTCAGAGAATAACAAAATATCAAACAAATATTTATAACCAACAGCCAAACAAAATTAAGACAGACAGGAAAAAAATAGGCAAAGTGTTTACAGTTTCAAATGTAATCACAATAGCTGTTAATATATTTATCCCACTGTGAGCCAAAATGGTCAGTTCCTTTATGAAAAAGAACTCTGACTGTAACCACGTGTGCAACTCTTTGTCTGAAGCACGTCAGCAGCTGTGAATGTCTTTCTTCAGGGCACCACAAATATGTAAATTGCAATGGCTTCCCAGCAAACCTACAGCAGCATACTTGATACAACATTGGTGACATGTGGGTGGACATTTTGGTGGCAGGTTGTTTCGACTACACAACAAAAGTTTTGCAAGGAAGCCCTTACCCATCCTCCATACAATCCCGATCTCTCCCCATGTGATGCCAAATTTTTGGAGCCATGAAGAAAGACATTCATGGCCATTGATTTGCTTGCTTACATTTTCCTTCATCAGTCTTATTTTCATTTGACTGCTTCGAATATTTCAGTTATATTTGAATAAATATTTGCTGCCTGTTGTGATTTTTTTAAAGTCAAACCTACTTTACTGTCTTTTCAAAAAGGGATAAAAATTTAACACCAAAGTGTATGTCCATCACTGAAAAGTTATGTTCATAATACAGTTTATCTTGTAATGAAAGAGAGAGCTTTATAACTAAATATCTGAGGTAATATATCATGTACTGTTGCTTGCCTGTGTGCGCAGAAGAGGAATATAAGTTTATAAGCTAAGACACCATGTAGTTGTCCATGTTTATGAAACTATGTGCTGCTCAATGTGCTCGGTCTGTGGTGACAATAACATTTTACCAACTTCTCATTTTGGTGTCCGGATCTACACAGATCTCACAAACTTGGATCTGGTAAAACTAAACAAGAGAAATTAGCCTACCTGTAATTATCTTTCTTTTCTTTTGTGACCTTGCCAAGGCCATCAGTTGTATAGATCATAAACTTTTACAAGGGAAAGTAAAACATTGTGGCCTCTCCTTACATGGGTGTATCACAACAACTAAGAAGAGAAGTTCACATTAACAGATTATGCTGCAGGAATAAAACTAAAAATCAGAGTAGGGACACATTAAACATGGTGTCTCAAAACATACATTACCTGACACACTTATGTTTTTGATATACATGGACTCTTTAAAAAATTTACATTTGCAGATAATACAAGTATACTGATAACATGTCCAAACACATCTCTACCACACACAACCAGAAACAAGTAGTGAATAAGGTTAGTAATGTATCCTCCATTTAAAAAACATAACTCATATTATGTAATTTCAAACAAATAACTTATATCTATCAGCAGTAGAGATCAAGAGGCACACACTAACTGAAATGCTGTGTGTGGGCTTCCTAGTAATGAGAAAGACACTATCAATCAAAACGTACAACAGTGCAAAGATGAAAGTAATGTATTATTTTTAACGGACAGTCACGGTAGAAAAATGACGAGACTATTCAAAGAAAACATGAAATACGACGCAACAGGTTTTGTGAAGCCAGGAACAACAGCAAAAACCATTATTGGTGTTGATTTACAAGACAAAATGTCGGGAAAAAATGACTATGTCGTGTGTATAGCGGGTGCAAATGATGTTGCGAAAAATGAAGCAAATAACTGTCTCACTGAACTAAAGAAATTCCTGGAACGCAGTAAACAAAAAAATACGATAGTTGCAACATTACCACACAGATATGATCTAATGTATCACTCGTGTGTAAATAAAGAAATTCGTAAAACTAACATTAGAATAAAACAGATGTGTTCTTTGTTTGGAAAATGTAGCGTCCTTGATGTAGGCAAATTGGACAGATGCCAGCATACCATACACGGAATGCATCTAAATTATGAAGGAAAAAACTTTGTATGTAAAATGATAAATGAAATCATTGCGAACAGAGAGAGAGCGAACAGAAAAATTCCATGTACCGGTATGGGACCAGTCTCAGCAAAAGAAAAAGAAGCATCCTCAAAAGCAGCAGAATCGTCAGTGGTGGACCAACAGCTAAAACAACATATTCAACAGTAACTATTGCCCGTCCTTCACGCAACAGAAAACAAACTCAGCGTTTTTTATGGTAACACGAGAGATGAGGATTCAATGTTGCGTGAAGCATCTCCATCGTGTGTTCAATATGAGTTTTCCACACCCCAAGCAATACTATCAACTAATGTACTGAAAAAAGCCACACCTAGCAAACATCACGCAAATGCAGAGGTGAGAAAAAATCAAACTTTGTCTTTATTCCACCAAAATACACTCCTGGAAATTGAAATAAGAACACCGTGAATTCATTGTCCCAGGAAGGGGAAACTTTATTGACGCATTCCTGGGGTCAGATACATCACATGATCACACTGACAGAACCACAGGCACATAGACACAGGCAACAGAGAATGCACAATGTCGGCACTAGTACAGTGTATATCCACCTTTCGCAGCAATGCAGGCTGCTATTCTCCCATGGAGACGATCGTAGAGATGCTGGATGTAGTCCTGTGGAACGGCTTGCCATGCCATTTCCACCTGGCGCCTCAGTTGGACCAGCGTTCGTGCTGGACGTGCAGACCGCGTGAGACGACGCTTCATCCAGTCCCAAACATGCTCAATGGGGGACAGATCCGGAGATCTTGCTGGCCAGGGTAGTTGACTTACACCTTCTAGAGCACGTTGGGTGGCACGGGATACATGCGGACGTGCATTGTCCTGTTGGAACAGCAAGTTCCCTTGCCGGTCGAGGAATGGTAGAACGATGGGTTCGATGACGGTTTGGATGTACCGTGCACTGTTCAGTGTCCCCTCAACGATCACCAGTGGTGTACGGCCAGTGTAGGAGATCGCTCCCCACACCATGATGCCGGGTGTTGGCCCTGTGTGCCTCGGTCGTATGCAGTCCTGATTGTGGCGCTCACCTGCACAGCGCCAAACATGCATACGGCCATCATTGGCACCAAGGCAGAAGCGACTCTCATCGCTGAAGACGACACGTCTCCATTCGTCCCTCCATTCACGCCTGTCGCGACACCACTGGAGGCGGGCTGCACGATGTTGGGGCGTGAGCGGAAGACGGCCTAACGGTGTGCGGGACCGTAGCCCAGCTTCATGGAGACGGTTGCGAATGGTCCTCGCCGATACCCCAGGAGCAACAGTGTCCCTAATTTGCTGGGAAGTGGCGGTGCGGTCCCCTACGGCACTGCGTAGGATCCTACGGTCTTGGCGTGCATCCGTGCGTCGCTGCGGTCCGGTCCCAGGTCGACGGGCACGTGCACCTTCCGCCGACCACTGGCGACAACATCGATGTACTGTGGAGACCTCACGCCGCACGTGTTGAGCAATTCGGCGGTACGTCCACCCGGC
Source organism: Schistocerca americana (assembly GCF_021461395.2). Classification (NCBI taxonomy): domain Eukaryota; kingdom Metazoa; phylum Arthropoda; class Insecta; order Orthoptera; family Acrididae; genus Schistocerca; species Schistocerca americana. The sequence continues at coordinate 156,422,199 of NC_060128.1, read as the reverse complement.
CTCCCGCATGCCCACTATACGCCCTCGCTCAAAGTCCGTCAACTGCACATACGGTTCACGTCCACGCTGTCGCGGCATGCTACCAGTGTTAAAGACTGCGATGGAGCTCCGTATGCCACGGCAAACTGGCTGACACTGACGGCGGCGGTGCACAAATGCTGCGCAGCTAGCGCCATTCGACGGCCAACACCGCGGTTCCTGGTGTGTCCGCTGTGTCGTGCGTGTGATCATTGCTTGTACAGCCCTCTCGCAGTGTCCGGAGCAAGTATGGTGGGTCAGACACACCGGTGTCAATGTGTTCTTTTTTCCATTTCCAGGAGTGTATATGTAGCCTCAAGAATAAAATAGACCAGTTGCTAATAAATTTAAAAGACGAGTGTGAAAGTGAGCCTGATATACTGTGTTTCTCAGAACATCAGGTTATGAGTGGGATCCCCATGATATAGATTGAGAACTTTAGTTTAGCTACTCATTGCTGTAGATCTGTTATGGAAAAAGGTGGTGTTGCAATATTTATAAAAAATAATATAGTGTATAAATCCCTAGATTTAAGCAAATACTGTGATGAACAACATTTTGAGGTGTGTGGCATTGAGTTAACGGCAGACAGTGCAACTGTTATTGTTGTGGCTGTTTACAGGGTGCCTGCTGGAAATCTAAATGTATTTGTAAGACAAACTGAATCACTTCTGGCCCACCTATGTAGGAAAACTAAATCTATCATTGTTATGGGCGACTTCAATGTGGACCTTTTAACAGAAAATAGAAACAAGACAGATTTTGAACATTTAATGTACTGTTACAATTTAGTACCAGTGGTGGACACTCCAGCTACAGTAACTGCCAGCTCTAGCACTTTAATAGATAATGTATTTGTAGATAAGGATATTTGCAATAATTTAACCATGAAAAATATTATAAATGATCTCTCTGATCATGAAGGGCAATTCCTCACTCTAAACCAAACGAATGTACAAAGAAAAGATAATTTCATTTGGAAAACATTTAGGAGTATAAACAGACACACCACTGAAACCTTTAATCAGCAATTACGGCTTGTGGACTGGTCTCCTGTATATGCTACAGTTGATGTTAATTCAAAATTTAATATATTTATCAATGAAGTTACAAGTCTTTTTGAAGAAGCATTTCCTAAAAAATCTGTGAGAGAAAACCTGTTCAAATCTGGAAACAAGCCTTGGATTACTAAAGGCATCAAAATCTCTTGTAAAACAAGAAGAGAAGTATATGCTGCAGCCAGGAGTTCAAATGATAACAGTAGGATTACACACTATAAAATCTACAATAAAGTTCTGAATAAGACAATTCAGGCAGCAAAGAACATGTGCTTGAAGGCAGAAATTGACAACTCGAGCAATAAAGTAAAAACTATCTGGAAATTTGTAAAGAAGGAAACGGGGAAAAATGCAGTTTGTAGTGAAAATATCCAAATCAAAAGTGAGGGTAATATTGTTAGCGATCCAAAAACAGTCGCAGACACATTCAACTACAATTTCTTAACAGTAACAGAAAAAATAGGTTTACAAGGGTCCATGAAGCAAGCCATCAATCTTTTGAAAGCTAGAGTACCTGGTTCAGTGCAACACATGAAGGTAAAAACAGTAACTGTTCAAAAAATTGAAAGAGTTATTAAATCCCTGAAAAGTAAAAACTCTGCTGGAATTGACAACATTTCTAACAAATTATTAAAATACTGCTCCAGCCATGTAAGTAAAGTCCTTTGCCACATTTTTGATGTGTCACTTAAGCAAGGAATAGTTCCTGAGAGGCTTAAGTATGCAGTTGTAAAACCTCTGTATAAGAAGGGGGATAAGATGGATACTGCTAACTATAGGCCAATATCACTACTGTCAAGCTTTTCAAAGGTTTTAGAGAAACTAATGCATGCCAGGATAGTTAAGCATCTCAGTGAACACAATAGCTTCAGCAAAAATCAGTTTGGATTTCAGAAAGGTTTGTCAACAGAAGATGCAATATTTGCATTTACTGGCAAACTCTTGGAATCTATCAACAAAAAACTGAAAGTGATTGGCATATTTTGTGACCTATCAAAAGCATGTGACTGTGTAAATCACCAAATTCTCTTACAAAAAGCTGCACATCTCGGTATAAGTGGTGCAGCAGGGAAATGGCTCGACTCATATCTGTCAAACAGGAAACAAAAAGTTGTAGTAGAGAGTCAAGATGGTGTCCCAATATCTTCAGAATGGGGTACCATCACATGTGGAGTGCCACAGGGCTCAGTTCTGGGCCCCCTACTTTTTATTATATTTGTAAATGATCTTCCTCCCTCTATGGAATATTGTAGATTCACCATTTTTGCGGATGACACTACACTACTTATTGATAATTCAGTAGATAATCTTGAGGTAATGGCAAATAAGGTTTTAAATGAAACGGTGAACTGGTTCAACTTTAATGGTCTTATTTTAAATTACTGTAAAACAAACTACATTCATACGAAAGCGCTGGCAGGTCGATAGAAACACAAACAAACACACACATACACACAAAATTCAAGCTTTCGCAACAAACTGTTGCCTCATCAGGAAAGAGGGAAGGAGAGGGAAAGACGAAAGGATGTGGGTTTTAAGGGAGAGGGTAAGGAGTCATTCCAATCCCGGGAGCGGAAAGACTTACCTTAACTCTTTGCCTTTACAAATGTCTGCTTGTGTCTGTGTATGTGTGGATGGATATGTGTGTGTGTGCGCGAGTGTATACCCCTTCTTTCCCCCTAAGGTAAGTCTTTCCGCTCCCGGGATTGGAATGACTCCTTACCCTCTCCCTTAAAACCCACATCCTTTCGTCTTTTCCTCTCCTTCCCTCTTTGCTGATGAGACAACAGTTTGTTGCGAAAGTTTAAATTTTGTGTGTATGTGTGTGTTTGTTTGTGTTTCTATCGACCTGCCAGCGCTTTCGTATGGTAAGTCACATCATCTTTGTTTTTAAATATATTTTTCCCGCGTGGAATGTTTCCCTCTATTATATACAAACTACATTCAGTTCCACAAAACATCCAAAGAGGAGGAAATATTTGTAAAGGTAGGTGAGCAGAAAATAACCAGGATAGATTCCTCAAAATACCTAGGCTTGCATATTGATAGCAAACTGAATTGGTCCAACCACATCGTGGATCTGTGCAAAAGACTAAGTTCAGCAACATATGCATTGCACATTGTTTCTTCTTATAGAAATATGGAAACCATGAAGTCAGCGTATTATGGTTACTTTCATGCAATGATGGCATTTGGAATTATATTTTGGGGAAATCAGCCATTGGCTAAAAAAGTACTGTGTGGAGTCCATCCTAGAGCCACATGCAAGAATCTTTGTAAGAAGCTTGAAATACTTACATCCACTGCGCAATATATATTCTCATTGATGTGCTTTATAAGGAAAGAAAAATCCATCTTTAAGCTGAATAGTGCATATCACAGTCACAATACTAGAAGGAAACATGATATCCACTGTGAACAGCCAAATCTAAGTATGGTGCAGAAAGGAGTCCATTTCAGTGGCTGTAAGATTTTTAATGCCCTCCCTTCAAGAATTAAGTGTTTGGGAGATGATGATCCCCTCTTTAAAAAAAACCTTAAGGCAGTTCCTATTGCAAGGATCATTTTATACATTAGAAGAGTTCCTGAACTACAGTTGTTTAACATCTCTTGTATTGTAAATTGCAAATGTATGTCCTAATTTGTATTTGTAATGCTGAATATTATAATTGTAAACATGTATTTTGCAATATTTATTTCTCTGTAACACTTATTATTTTGTAATCTTTATCTTTCTCTAAAATGTATTTTTGTAGTGGGACCTAAGTTACTGTTTACTGTTTTTGTTTTGTTTTATGTATTACCATAAATTCTGGCCAAAAGCTTGTAAAATTGACACGTTCCATATCCTGTGATACTGTCACAACATGTATCACCGGAACAAGAGATCAATAAATAAATAAATAAAGATAGAAAACAAACCGAGGTGACACCACCATACTATGAAAAACCAAGTTTTAGGGGTTATTGTGTCAACCAAAAACTGCAGTATCACTTTGGATCTACCGAAAACTATGTTATCAGTTTCATTTGGGTAACATCTAGTCCGATTTTAGTCATAATGAATAGGATTTATGACTTTTACATAGTGTGCAATACACCAAAGCATTTTCGAAATTATATATTTGCTAAATTTGTGTATAATTTATAAAATAATTTTATGAGTTGTTACGTGAAAAGATGAAATTACATGAAATTGGTCATCCTATGAACTTTATTTTAAAGGTAACCAAAAAGTTATTTAGTGAAAATCTGGTATCTGTATAAGTTGTAATTTGATTTCATTTCAATTATACAATTTATGTTAATGACACACGTACTTATCAAAAACAGCTGCTCTTGAAACAAAAATATAATTTGGTCGGACAAAAACAAATATATTAACAAAGATTATTTTAAAAGCTATAAATTTTATTTCAAGACAAACTGAAATTATTTTTGTGACAATTTTGCTTCTCAGCTTTTTTAATTGTGGCAAAATACATTATTATCCAAATTTTGACTAATTGTAAAACTGGATATCATAATATTTATTTTGACTAAAAACTTCTAGAACATTCTAAAAGTTAGGCGAAAGTTACGTATATGAAACAGATTAAAACTGTGTGCCCGACTGAGATTCGAACTCGGGACCTTTACCTTTCGCGGGCAAGTGCTCTACCATCTGAGCTACTGAAGCATGACTCACGCCCGGTCCTCACAGCTTTACTTCTGCCAGTATCTCGTCTCCTACCTTCCAAACTTTACAGAAGCTCTCCTGCGAACCTAGCAGAACTAGCACTCCTGAAAGAAAGGATACTGCGGAGACATGGCTTCGCCACAGCCTGAGGGATGTTTCCAGAATGAGAGTTTCACTCTGCAGCAGAGTGTGCGCTGATATGAAACTTCGTGGAAGATTTAAGTTATGTATATGTTCAAATGCACATTAAACACTTTGTACTGGTTCAATTATGTTTGAGCATTTGCACAAGACACATCACACTTACAAGTTAGTATATTTTTTTGTTATCAGAAACTGTATATGAATTATTTTTTGGGGGCAAAAGAATGAATGTCATATTGTGACTGTAATTTTGTTGGAAGAATATTAAATGTGATCATTCTGTTTACATCTGAAAATTAAACTGTGCAATAAACCAAGGAGTGAAAAGCAAGAAAACTGTGTCTTCACTTGCCACAGAAATATGAGGACCTATTCATACTTAACTAGACAACAATTACCACATTCTTTTTAAGGAAAAATGAGAATTTACTTTTATTGTATTTTTTATTTAATCAAATATCGAATGGGTCTCTCTCTTATTACACAAAGAAAAACCCAGGATGGAATAATGACAATATTATGTAAAAGATAAACACACCATATTGTGGAAATGTTGAGTCACATACAGGCACAACAAAAAGATTGCTTTCAGTCATAAGCTTACTTGTTTATCAGTCATTCTGATGTGCCTGTCTGCAACTCAACATTTCCAGTATGTGGTGAGGAGCAATCTATCCTCCTCATAATACTGTCTCTTCTCATTAAGTGTAGTTGCAGCAAAATAGCAGAAAAAGAACTTTAGCTAATACAGTGCATAACATTCTGAACATAGTGTATAAATATTATGTAGTTAGAGTAGAGCATCACTTCAACTTAAATAATTTAACAAAACAAGTGAGTTCTGCCTGCTTTGCACTTGGAAATCTCTCTCTCTCTCTCTCTCTCTCTCTCTCTCTCTCTCTCTCTCTCTCTCTCTCTCTCTCTCTCTTTGTGCCTACCTGTGAATGGGACTGCTGGCATACTTTGAAAACTTTTATTCACACACTTCCATTATATTAGCTTCTGGGAACTGTCATTAAGCTCAAAGTATTTACTCGCCAGGATAATGGAATAAGAATATGTAAAGTTTATAACTGTACACCTTGCACAAGACCTTTGAGTAATCTTGGGATTCTGATACTGATATGCTAATATATTTACTACATAATGGTATTTGTGGTAAATAATGAGACTGAATTTAGGATTAACTGTGTAATTCACAACCACTATACTAGAAGTAAAAATAGTTTCCTTAGAGACTTTATACCCCCACCTATGGGTCAGAGTAAAGTTTTATGTTCTGGTGTAAGAGTGTATATAACAGTTCCCCAGGAGATTTAACACAGGAAATTTAAAATCAGCATATGTTCAAGAAAAAAAATAATAAAGATGTGCCTTATTAAGCATTCTTTCTATAACTTACCAGAATATCTGGTCTTGGGGATGTAAATTCCAGTTAACATAAATGTTCATAATAAATCAGTCTTAACTTTTCTTGAATGTAATTAGCTGGTAGTGTTCTGTGTAAACTTTGATAAATACTGAGTACTGTAACAGGGAGAGCAGTGGCTTATGACAAAGTGACCTAGAAGTAATTCCTGTAATTATCAACATGAGTACATTAGCGGTAGTCATAGTTATTAGTATACTTTATAAAAGTAGTGTCTAATGGCTGCTTTTGGCATGTAAGGTGTAACTAAGTTTAAACACATCCCTAAAGGCTTGTATTTTCATAGATAGAGGTGTTTGGTTTAGTTCTAAACCAAAATAAAGTTACGGAGTCTATGAAATTGCTCCATATCGTTGCAATATATTATGCTAAGGATCCATGCAGTACAATACTAATTATGTAATGGGACACCCTAGGCAGGAGGAAAAAGAAGACACTGTCAAAATAGTCTGAGGAAAGGAAAAGGGTTCTTAGTGAGAAGTGGAAGTATAATGGAGAAAGAAGATGATGATGATGTGGATGTTTGGTTTGTGAGGTGCTCAACTGCGTGGTCATCAGTATCCGTACATGTACCAATATTTTACACAGTCCAATCTAGCCACTTTCATGAATGATGATGGTTTCATTCATTCATTGATTTATTTATTGGTCCATACTTAAACAGTACATTGAATATAGGACAAATCAAAATCGTGAAGGAGCAAACAAAAAAAAAAAAAAAAAAAAAAAAAAAAAGACACACACACTCACAGAGAGAGAGAGAGAGAGAGTGAGAGAGAGAGAGAGCACGACAAAATTAATTACAGATAACAATCATAAATTACAAGTGACAAATATAGCAGTTTGAATTTTACCATTATTACATAATCATTGTTTACAAGGCTATTTTTTGTAATTTAAAAATTCTTTTACAGAGTAAAAACATTTTTCCACCAGAAATGACTTAAGATTATGTTTAAAAAAATTTTTATGTTGCTGTGATTTTAAATCACTGGGTAGGCTGTTATATAGCTGAACTGTTATCTGTGATACACTTTTTTGGTACAGTGCTGTTCTACACTGTGACATGTGGATATTATTTGTGTTTCTTGTGTTGTGACTGTGTTTATGCTTATTTTGTTGAAGATGTCCAATTTGGTTTAAAAGTTACTCAATTGCGAACAGGATACACTCATATATGTAAAGGCTCGGTAGGCTCGTTATTTTCATCTGGATGAAATGTGGTCTACATGTTTCCAGTTTTCTTAGGTTGCAGATAGCCCTGATTGCTCTTTTCTGCATCCTAAAGATCTTTATGCTGTTGGCTGAATTTCCCCAAAAGATTAGCCCATATCGAAGTAGTGCATGGAAGTATGCATAATACGCCTGAATAACTGTTGACTTGCTTGCACTTTTATTTAACACACGCAGAGCATAACAAGCTTTTGAAAGTTTTTTCTCAAGTTCTTTTATATGACAGTCCCATTTTAAATTATCTTGTACCCATAGGCCTATAACCTTAGTGTCAGTAACCGAGTTCAGTAACATATTTTCAAGGTATGGTACTGTAACAAAGTTTTGCACATGTGGAGAAGAGTGGAAATTCATAAAGACAGTTTTTTCTTCATTTATTATTATTTTATTTTTTTGAAACCAGCTAGTAATTTGGGACATTACAGTATCTATTGCTACTTCCAATGAGATTTTGTCAGCAGCTGTTATTAATATGCTGGTGTCATCAGCAAATAAGATTAGTTTTCCCAATATAATAAAGTCATTTATATCACCAATATAAGGGAGGAACAGTAGAGGTCCTAGGACAGAACCTTGTCATACTCCATACTTTATTGTTGATTTACTGGAGATGTGTTGTTGTGATAATATTTCCTTGTACTGAAATGTCATCATGCCTTAAAACCACCACTTGCTGCCTGTTTTCTAGGTGAGATCTTATCCACTGATTTGGGATTCCTCGGACACCTTTTTGATCTAATTTGTGAATGAGGAAGTCATGGTCAATTATGTAGAAAGCTTTTGAGAGGTCCAGAAAGATACCAGTAGCATCTTTTCTGTCACCCAGTGCTTTAAGAAGACGGTATGATGAGGACAACACAAACACCCAGTCCTTGCACAGAGAAAATCCTCAGCCCAGTTGGGAATCAAATCCGGGACTGCGTGATTCAGAAAGAGTGACGCTAGCCACTAGACCACAAACTGTGGACAATAACAAAGGAGAAAGCATGGAAATTGGTGTGTGGTTCTTAGATGACCCAAAAGGAAAAACAAAAGAAAGAAGATGAATTATAATAATAATATGTATTTGTAACTTAATACTGGACATCATTTTTGTACATTTGCAACAATAATATCATGGCATATATAGCGTGAGCATTAATAAAATGAGCACACTTCAGAAACAGATTCCTGACTGAAAATGGAGGAAAGACGTCCTATTAACATGCGTCCAGAAATGTATCGCTGCCACAGTAGATGGTACTGATGAATGAAAGTTCCTCTGACCAAGTGCTGTGTGATCCTTGTACGTTGCAGACTGTATGATTTACACAGTGTACTGTAAGCAGTGAAATGGTCTGGTATTCTTGTGGGGAACAAGCAGAGATGGCGCTTCTGTATGGCCAAGCAGATAAAAATGGTTGAGAGGCAGCACAGTGCTATCAAAACAAATTCCCTCACAGGCACCAACCACACCACAGAACACTTCAAGCCCTTTTTGGGTGTTTGTGTGATCATGGGTCCTATCAGTTAGGCAGACATCATGCAAGAGGCCTGCCAATACAGTGTAAACTGAAGCATGTATCCTGCATGACAACCGCTACTATCCTTATCACCTGTAACAAGTGCAAGGATTATCAGTGGTGGGTTTCCCTCTAAGGGAAAGATTTTGTCAGTAGGTTTTGCAAGAGACCATCACAATTATGTGATTTCTGTCTTCAACAATCAATGATGCAATATTTGAACAAGTGCATTGCATGCCATGGCAGTAACTTTGAACATCTGTTGTGATGTGGATGCGATGCAGCTCTGTACTGTGTTCCGGGATGATTGTTGTCATTGCATGCACACCTTCCAATGCTGGACACACATTCAGAGGACCTTCTTTCCTCTATTTCCAGTCAAGAATCTGCACCTGCAGTTTGTCAGTTTTATTAATGTTCACCCTGTATGTAACAAATATATACAACAAGTAGCACATTAAATACTGTTATACAAACATTTACTGCCACTAATGTACAGGATGGGTGTTAGTTTATATTATCAACTTTCTAAACTGCTCTCTTGTCAGGCCTGAATATCTGATCCATTTAGACTGCAGGTGCCCTATCTCAAATTGCAAGTGTGAGACAGTTAATCCGTAGTATATTTGTTTAAGGACAGGAGAAGCTATTATATTTGTGAGATGCTTTAACCAGTAAATATTGCAACAAATCTTTTCACAGTTGTAGCTAATATGCTATTTCAATATAAGCTGTCCATCGATGACAATATCCATAAACCTATGTTCGTCAAATGTTTCAGTTGCAGACTGTGATTCATTATGTAGCTCCACTCAGCACTGGTTATAGTTTAACAAGAACTTCATCACAGTACTCTTGTCCTCATTCAACGTAAGTCTGCTCATGATTATATGTTATGTGATCAGTTCAATGCTCAAGAATACTTCCCTTTGGGACTCCTCAGTTGAGATCGTGGTATGCTTATTTTACCATTAGGTTCTTACTTCCATTCTTATGGCATAGTTATCACACTGTTTTCTATGTCAGAGATAAGATCTTAAGTATTTTAAAGCTACTTGTCTTATAGTTGAAGTTTGTAATTTGTGTAAAAGTACTATGTGATTCACAGAATAAAAGACATTAAACAAATCTAGAAAGGTCCCAATCACTTTGTTTCCTTTCCCGACCTGTGTTTTAGTTCATGGAAAAAGTTGGTATTCCTGGTATTGTGGCTTTTCAGAACCCATGCTTGAAGTTAATATGTTGTATTTACAGCAGAAAGATTCCATTTGGTCTAGAATCATTCTTTCAAGTGACTTACCAATTGCTGAATTCAATGAAATTTGCCTGTAACGCCTGTAATTATTTACGTCCTGTACAGACCCTTTTTGATACACTGGTCATATTGCAGTAATTTTTAGTCAAGTCAGGAATGGTCCCCTGGACAGTTGAAATGTTTACTAAATGTGTTAGTGGTTTTATGAATTCATTTCTGCATTCCTTAAGTAGATGATATGCCATCCCAGCCTCTAGATGTTTTTGTTTCAAATTTTGAGATTAATTTCATTATCTCACATTCAGTTACATTCATTAGGAAAAGTGAATTACTCATTTTAACTGAGTTTATTTGTAGTGTTGATTCATTAATTTCTGCTCTGCATGGCCTTCTAAAGTATTCCATGGAGGACTCACATACTGTCTCGCTGACTCACCAAAATTCCATTTTCTTCTCGTACACTATTATCGCAACCTGGATACTCCCTACTTCACATTCTGTGTGTACTATCTTCCATGTCGTTTTTCTAACATTACTGAATTCACTTATTTTTTCAGCGTAATTGTGTACTTTCAGAATATTCAGGGATTCTCCATATATTTTTCTGCTGTGTTAGCACTTTGTTAGGAAGTACTACAATTTCATATCTCTGAAAAGCACATATAGGTTTCCTTATTTCATTATAATTTGTGGATTTATAGAGGAATTTTAAAATTCTTTGTGTAATCTGATTTCTTTAGTTTCATTGCCACTGGACATACCAAATTAAAATAATGATTAAATAATTCTTAGAAATGATACCAATTTTCATTAATATCACAGAGTTGTATACATGCTAAGAGTATTTCTGTGCAACCCCCTACTTAATTTTTTTTATGGCCAATTTTTCTTCTATGTGTGAGTAAGTCACTGGGCAGCACTATTTTGTGGTCTGCATTCATCTCTATGGATAGAGCTGTATGGTCTGAGAGACCCCTTTCCATTCATTTCTTCCCCTCTCCTCCTCGAATTTACATATAGTCTGAGAGGCAGTTTACAACATTTCTTATATGTAATTCCTCCATATTCATTTTTGTAACAACATGGTCATTACAAGACTGTGAGCCAGGTGTTATTCTGGTTGACAACAGATATACATTGATAATGTCATAGTGCTATAACAAGTCAGAATACCTGATCTATTATGAAAAGGATAGACTGCTACTCATCATTAAGATGACCTAGTGAGTTGCAGACAGTCACATCAAAAAACTGAACACATTATAGCTTTCAGCCAAAGCCTTCTTCAGCAAAGAAAACACACACATATTCACACAAGCCAGCATAGTTCACACGCACATCATCGCTATGATTGGCAGCTCTGAATGGATTCCTGCATTATGGCTGCACCGGTACCATCGAGGCATGAGAGCCACCTCACCATGGCAAAGTTCATGACTGATTGAACCTACTGGTAATAAGTCTAGCAGCACATCTCTGAATTACTTCAATGTCTTCCCTTAATCTGACCTGGTGGGACTCCCAGCACTCAAGCAGTACTTTAGAATGCGTCACATGAGTGTTCTATACATGGCTGCCTTTATAAATGAGCTACCCATTCCTAAAATTCTCTCAGTAAACTGAACTTGACCATTAGCCTCCCCTACAATTTGCCTTATGTGCTTATCCCATTTCCAATCACTTTGCAGTGTTACTACTAGATATTAACTTGATATAACTGCATCAACCAGCACACAACTAAAATTCTATTTGAACATTACAGGATTGTTTTTCCTACTCATTGATGTTAACTAACATTTTCCCTTATTTAGAGCAAGGTGATTGATATCCATCATATGAAATAGAAATTCTGTCCAAGTCATCCTGTTTCTTTTGCAGTTACTCCAAGATGACACTTTCTCAAACACTACAGTGTCATCAGCAAACAGTTGCAAAGTTATACTCACCTTATCTGTCAGGTCATTTATGTATATAGAGAACAAGAGTGGACTATCACAATTCCCTGGGGCACTCTTGATGATACCCTTGCCTTTACTGTGTTCTGTTATTTAAAAAATCTGAAAGACACTCACATATCTGAGAAACTATCACATATGCTTGGACATTTGTTGAAAGTCTGGAGTGTGGTACTGTGCCAAAAGCATTCTGGAAATGTGTGGGTTCAGAATTTGCATTTTGCCCTTCATACGTGGTTCACAATATGTCATGCAAGAAAAGGGAAAGCTGAGTTTCACATGAGTGATGCTTTCTAAGTCTGTGCTGATTTATGGACAGAGACTTTTTTGTCTCAAGGAAATTAGCTATGTTCAGTCACTTGGGACTTTACACTTGGTGAGAGGTTCACGATAAATGCAAGTTATGCTGAAGAGTAGGGTCTGCGAAATAAAACCGGGATTACATCCAGACTGGCAACTTTTTTTTTCTTCCACTTCTTTCAGTTGCTTTTCAACATCAGGGATGCCTATTCTCATGTCCTCTATATGGGAGGACATTCCATGCATCTATATAATGTGGAAGAAAGATTGTGTACATGTTTTTATGCTTCCTCTTATTAGTCTAAATTTACCTTTGCGCTCTCTAAATGAGTAATACATAGCTGAGTGAATATTTTCAAAGATTCTGCCCTGAAAATTGGTTGTTAGAATTTCCTAAGCCAACATCTTTCATTTGTTTGTGTGCCAGCTGAGATATTATTAGTATTTCTCTTATACTGCCTTTTGATGAAAGCAAGCTTCATATATACTTCCTGTTTTGGCTCTGAGCACTATGGGACTTAACAACTGAGGTCATCAGTCCCCTAGACTACTTAAACCTAACTGACCTAAGGACATCACACACATCCATGCCTTAGGCAGGATTCGAACTTGCGACCATAGCGGTCGCGCGGTTTGAGACTGTAGTGCCTAGAACCGCTCGGCCACCCTGGCCGGCACTACTTCTTTTCTGCTAGTCATACCTGATATGAACCCTGCAGACCTGAGCTGTAGCCTGTATATTATGTACAATCATCTCCAAACTGGCCAGGTTTGTCAACAGATTCAAGTTGCACATGATCACTACTTCAGTCAATTATTCACTCATTAAGTTGCTTGGATACTACAAAATGTTAGAACGTTTAGAGATGTGGAATGAGACAAAGTATGCAATACCAAAAGACAAGCAGATCATAGAAACTTATATGCAGTATTAATAATAAGCTGCCATTATGCTGCTTAACGCTAGTTGTGGTTTAGACAGATAAATTTAAACTGTAAATTAGAGAGATATTTGCTTCTGTGACAAAAGCTACTGCTTGCTCAGTTATATTGACATTGTATTTGAGAGGATTCCTCCAGTACAGCGTGAGAGCTTTGACAAAAGCTGTATAAAATGAGGAAATTAAAACCAGGGAAGATTTCTTCTTGAAATAACATATGCATACCTCAGATGAGAGGGGCTGCATTTTCAGTAAGTGGAAATGTGGCCACCCACTCAATCATATTGCTGAAACAACTGACAATTCAGAGGTAACTGTGAAACTGTTGAGCAAAAGAAGCATTTTTGTGTATCAAAATGCACAGAAGTATAAAATAACTAACAGCGAACTGTTGTACTCAGTGAAGCTAGCGTAGCACATAGCAGCATAAATAGCAGCAAGCGAACCACCTACCACTGGTTATTCGTTGCAGTACAAGATGACTGGGTTGCACTGTACGTGCTCATAGGGTAGTCTACTACAATACAGGTAGTACGGCCAACACAATATGAAACATGCAGTAAACATTTATTAAAAGCATTGATACAAAATGAACTATTCAATTTTGAGTGTGACAAGGTGTGTGGCACTGGAGTCCTAATGCTAACTATCGTAACTTTTGAAAGGAACTGTGTAATCTCTAGCACTGTATTTGGACAGCTGTCTGTGACAGTGACTAAGGTTAGTATTTGAATCTGAAGTTCACTAGGTGCTCAGCATTTAATTGTCTCCACTCACTTATAAATAGTGGCTCGGTATTATGGCAGCAGTTTTGATAGCTTCGATTGAGATAACTGTAGACTGGAACTGTTGGCAGCTGATGATCTGCAACTGGGACTGTGGAACTGCAACAAGCACTGACTGCGGTGTGCAATGCATCTTCATTTATCTGTGATCTGTGATCGGCAAAAGATTTCCAACTGCGCTCTACTTTTGGTAAGAGGAAAGTAGTTCACAGTCTCTGTGACAGCTAACGCAACTTGTGGTTTGTGGGATCTCTAATGGCAGCATAAATTAGTTCACTATATGGGTGTCATTTATGCAGTGTTTGCTTGGAAATTATAGGCATCTGGCCAGCAGATTGTCTGGATTGTGATGCCCTCTTATGACATTGTTGTGTACCAATTTACTGCAGGAGCAGCAACACCCTAAACCATTTGAAGTGCCAACATCATGAATCCATTCATGTCAGCTGCAGAAGTGGTCACAAAACTTAATCTACTGTGAGTGCAAATATTGTCTGCTGATACCTTGATTCTGCTGGTTTTGGTCACTGCGAGCTTGAAACAAAATGGTTCACTAATTGTGACACTTAGAAGCAGCTCCAGTATTTCCCTGCTGCCAAAACCATCTTGAACTTCAACCTGGTAATGAGCCTAAATAAAAAAGATTTCATGTGTGTGCTCAACTTCATGGGTTTTCAATCCCTAACATAATTAAAAATTTACAACAGATAATGTATCTCCCGACTGACAATGTCAAGAAACTTGTTTCATGGTATGTATGGATAAAACAGGTTTTATTCGGCTAAGGATAACATACAGTATTTTCATACTTTTATCCAGATTTCATTATTGCAAAAACACAGTCTGGAAGGAAAGCTTGTTGTTTGAGGTTGCATGACTGCAGCTGGTTTTGGAGAATCTGTTGAAGTTTCATCTATGACAGACATTAAGAAATTCTCTCAAATTTTAGAAGCATATATGCTGCCAACCATTCAGGCATCCAGCTGAAGGAACGCAATCTAATCCATATATGCACAGTAGCTGATGCATGCACTGACAAAACAATGAACAGATACACAGGTGTATCAGGATTAGAATGGTCTGTAATAGTCCCTAGACATAAATCCAGCTGTCTCTCTTTGGTGATTAATGGTGTGAGACTGGGACTTGCTCCAAGAGTGTACTTCAGACACTTTGCGACTATTTCCCAAGTGGGAAACATTAAGTGACATCGTCTTATTCCTTGCTGTGTCCTTGAGGATTCGATAAACGGCTGAACAATGAAGGATAGTGGACATCAATGTAAAAAGAAAGAAAGTACCTTTTGTTTTAAGTTTTGTCATTTGTAATTTTTTTTTGTTCCAAAAATGGTGCAGTGATTCTCACATCCTTTGAACCACAACAACTCAGACAATGAGAATTCATACCTCTTGTATAAATAGGGAAAAAAGATATACCTTATTTTCAGTTTCTAGCTTCTATCCCATCAAATTTTTATCATTATTTTATAACGACTCATCATTAAAGCCCTTTGCTAAACTTTTTTTTTCCTTCAAGTTTTTATGATTGTGTTTCGTTATGTCTTTCAACAATAAAAGATTTTAAGTTGTCATTATACATTTCATTTTGATATAACCAACAGAATATTTGAAAATTTTCTGGATGTAGCACAGACAGTACAAGCTTATGAATTATGTAAAACAGATATTTGTTTTCCAGAGAAAAATATAGCAGCAAATCACTTTTAAGTATTATTTAGTGTAGGACTCTCATCTGTGAGTGGAGCGTATACTCTCCTCCCACTAATGATTTAAAAAGTAGTTGAACAACATGTTTGACTTTCTAATTGACAATACTTTTATCCACCATGCACCTTGGAATGCTGACAGGTGTGAATATTATTTAACTGTCAGTGTAATAATAAATGGTTCAAAATAGGATCATGAATTCTTTACAGAAGAATAGAGAAACTGTTGCAAGTCAACCTCAGGAAAGATCAGTTTGGGTTCTGGAGAAATATTAGAACATGCCAGGCAATGCTGATGCTAGAACTCATCTTGAAGATGGTTAAGCAAAGGTAAACATACGTTTATAGTAAATGTGGATTTAGAGGAAGCTTTTGACAATTTGACATGAATACACTCTTTGAAATCCTGACAGTAGTAGTAGAGATAAATTACAAAGAGCAACAGGCTATTTACAGCTTGTACAGAAACTAGATGGTAGTGATAAGAGTTGAAGGGCATGAAAGGGAGGCTGTGGTTGAGGGGGGAGTGAGACAGGTTTTTAACTTACACCAGATGTTATTCTATCCATACATTGAACAAGTAATAAAGGAAACAGGGGAGAAATTCGGAAAAGAAACAAAAGTTCATGAGAAGAAATAAAAGGTCTGAAATTTGCCAGAGTGTGACATTGTAATTCTGTCACAAACAGCAATGGACCTGTGAAAGCAGATGAATGAAATGAACTGTATCTTTAAATGAGGTTGCAAACGACCTTGCCGCAATGGTAACACAGGTTCCCATCAGATCACTGAAGTTGAGTGCTGGTCTGCTGAGCGCTGTTGGCAAGTGGGATGCACTCAGCCCTTGTGAGGCAAACTGAGGAGCTACTTGATTGAGAGCTAGTGGCTCTGGTCTCGTAAGTTGACACACAGCTGGGAGAGAAGAGTGCTGACCACATGCCGCTCCATATTTGCATCCAGTGACACCTACAAGCTGAGAATTACATGGCTGCCGGTTGGAACCATTGGGCCTTCTTGGCCTGTCTGGGAGGCGATTAGTTTTAGTTTTAAATGAGGCTGTGAGATAAGCATCAACAAAAGTGAAATAAGGATAATGGAATGCAGTTGAATCAAATTAGGTGATGCTGAGCGAACTGGATTTGGAAGTCAGATACTTAAAGTAATAGATGAGTTTTGCTATTTGGGCATCCAAGTAGCTGGTGATGACTGAAGTAGAGAGGATATAAAATGTAGACTGCAATAGAAAGAGAAGCATTCCTGAAGAAGAGAAATTTTTTAACATAGAATATAGACTTAAGTGTTAGGAAGTTTTTCTGAAGGTATTTGTCTAGAATGTAGCCATGTATGGAAGTGACACACACACGATAAACAGTTTTGGTAAGAAAATAATGAAAGCTTTTGAAATGTGGTGCTACAGATTAATCTTGAAGATCTGATGTGTAGATCACGAAACTAATGAGGCGGTACTGAACAGAAATGTGGGGAAAAGAAATTTGTGGCACAAGTTGACTAAAAGATGGAACGATGGGATCAGTTGATAGGACACATTCTGTGACATCAAGGGGTTACCAGTTTGCTATTGGAGGGAAGTGTCTGGGGTAGAAAATTGTAGAGGGAGATAAGAGATGAATACAGTTAGCAGATTCATAAGTATGTGGGCTGTATTAGTTATTCAGAGATGAAGAGGATAGAGTATCATGAACAGCAGTATCAAACCAACTCTGGACTGATGACCGCAACAGTGTAACAGTAATGGAAATTTCTGGCTGGAATGATGCATAAAATAAGAGATTGGCAACCACTCAACTGTAGCAGACTGATGCGTGGTTCACACACACACACATAACAGATAACAGTACTCACATGCTTTATCTTGCTTTTCAGCCAGTAAGCTCTTCATCTAGTAAGAAGTGTACACATACACACAAACACACATCCACGTGCGTGTCCACACACACAGCCGCATGGGATTAACCGAGCAGTCTAAGGCGCTGCAGTCATGGATTGTGCAGCTGATCCCGGCAGAGGTTCGAGTCCTCTCTCGGGCATGGATGTGTGTGTTTGTCCTTAGCATAATTTAGGTTAAGTAGTGTGTAAGCTTAGGGACTGATGACCTTAGTAGTTAAGTCCCACAAGATTTCACACACATTACAAACATACACACACACACACACACACACACACACACACACACACACTCTTACCAAACGTACCAAACGAAAGCATTGGTATGTTGATAGAGACACTTGTTGTTGTTGTGGTCTTCAGTCCTGGTTTGATGCAGCTCTCCATGCTACTCTATCCTGTGCAAGCTTTTTCATCTCCCAGTACCTACTGCAACCTACATCCTTCTGAATCTGTTTAGTGTATTCATCTCTTGGTCTCCCCCTACGATTTTTACCCTCCACGCTGCCCTCCAATACTAAATTGGTGATCCCTTGATGCCTCAGAACATGTCCTACCAACCGATCCCTTCTTCTGGTCAAGTTGTGCAACAAACTTCTCTTCTCCCCAATCCTATTCAATACTTCCTCATTAATTATGTGATCTACCCATCTTATCTTCAGCATTCTTCTGTAACACCACATTTCGAAAGCTTCTATTCTCTTCTTGTCTAAACTATTTATCGTCCATGTTTCACTTCCATACATGGCTACACTCCATACGAATACTTTCAGAAATGAGACACTAACAAACACAAACACACACACAAAATTCAAGCTTTTGCAACCCACGGTTGCTTCATCAGGAAAGATTGAAGGAGAGGGAAAGACGAAACGATTCGGGTTTTAAGGGAGAGGGTAAGGAGTCATTCCAATCTCGGGAGCGGAAAGACCTACCTTAGGGGGGAAAAGGGACAGGTATACACTCGCACATACACACATATCCATCTGCACATATACAGACACAAGCAGACATATGTAAAGGCAGAGAGTTTGGGCAGAGATGTCAGTTGAGGCGGAAGTACAGAGTCAAAGGTGTTGTTGAATGACAGGTGAGGTATGAGCGGCGGCAACTTGAAATTAGCAGAGCTTGAGGCCTGGTGGGTAATGGGAAGAGAGGATATATTGAAGGGCAAGTTCCCATCTCTGGAGTTCTGATAGGTTGGTGTCAGTGCGAAGTTTCCAGATAACCCAGACAGTGTAACACTGTGCCAAGATGTGCTGGCAATGCACGAAGGCATGTTTAGCCACAGGGCGATCCTCATTACCAACAAACACTGTCTGCCTGTGTCTGTTCATGTGAATGGACAGTTTGTTGCTGGTCATTCCCACACAGAAAGCTTCACAGTGTGGGCAGATCAGTTGGTAAATCACGTGGGTGCTTTCACACGTGGCTCTGCCTTTGATCGTGTACACCCTCCGGGTTACAGGACTGGAGTAGGTGGTGGTGGGAGCATGTATGGGACAGGTTTTACACCAGGGGCGGTTACAAGAGTAGGAGCCAGGGCATTTTGTGCTCAAGGTATTCTGTGATGGTGATTCAAGGCCAGCTGGTACTTCTGTTCTTTCTCTTACTGATTTTTATCTTTTCTTGCCTGTGAATACATCTGTTGTGATACGGTTTTTCAGTGAAAAAACTGGTGGAAATGACTGTAATATACAATTTTCAGACACAGGTGGCAAACTTCTTAAACCAGAAATATGTGGTATGACGTTTATCAGTTCTAATCAAATAATCGTTGTAGTAGCTCAATGATTCTTTTAAACTGTTGTGATAATTATTTCTTTCTCTTTGTGGCCCTGAGGAAATTTTGCTTTGTGGATAATTCTGTGCCCATAAGCCTTTCTCAAAGTGTTCCTGCATTTGCATCTGGTTTATAGATGCTTCTCATCCATCAGAAATATTACTAATATTCATTTGTTGTTTCAATTTTGAATAGAAAAGGTAATTTGTTTCCTTTTGCACGCAGGTTGCTAAATGCCACTCTAGAAGGCAAGATCATGAGGGTTCAGAATACATTAACAATCTGGAGGGCTGTTCCGACAAACCCTGTGGCTCGTGCTATAGCTTTTGATTATGTCAGGGAACACTGGACTAATCTTACAAAAAGGTAGGCTGAAAAATTTCATATAGTATCAAAAAATTTTCCTCTATTTATTGGTCAGACATTTGCACAACGAAAGTAAGGTATGAACATTGTATGTGGGGAAAAAACAACTGCAATTAAATACAGTTTCCTTTGGTTTTCCTTTTATCTTTTAAAATACCATACATATTTTATGAAGCATATGTGCAGTTTTCTTTGACAGACAGCTCTTTGGTTCCTAATGGAAAGAATTCAGAAGATTTCCGTAAGATAAGGTGTATGCTCAGCATTTACGAGTCTTAACAGTCTCACAGTACTCTAGAACAGAAGCCCCATTAGTGCCACGGTGGAAACTCTCTATATTCAATTTTTTTCTTTGATCATTCTGATACACATTGACAACATTTGCATTGTGCTCGAGTTACAATATGTAAAGAAATTTCAGCTACTTGTTTTAATGTTTGTCTCTGTACAAAATTATGTTAATTTTTTCTGAGACTTTATCTAGGACTTCCGCTAACCTATTAATAGCACTATCCACACTACCATTACACATGGGAAAAATAATTATTTTCTTGTTGATGTCAGGCTCTTTTAATAGCTGATATTTTAAAGGTTTTTCTTCACTAACTAAACTAGGATCATGTCTCAATTTAAACTGTGTTCCTTTTTTAACATAAATGCACAATTCCTTGCCCTTTGTAGCAATCCTACAGTAAGTATCTGATCCTTCAGACAGTGATACTTTTAGATGCTGGATTTCTGATGTCTCTGGACCAGTACTCTTTGTGATAAACTATAGCACAGTTAAAGAGTTAGAGCTCATTTTAAAATTGCAACATTTTGTTTTTTACATATTTCATGCTTTTGTGCAATATTGTGAAATCTGTGAAACGCCCAGTATTAATTGTCCCAGTGGTTTCTTTCCCTCTGTTACATCCAGTAGGTGAACTTTTTGGTGTGTCATAATCTGTCCTGCGCGTACCTGCTGCCAAAGTTTTCTTCAGGTTGAGGAGCATGTTGTCTGGCTTTATCCTAAGACAAAGGCCAACTTCTCCTATCTGTAACACTAGTTAGTTGATCATGCACGATCTGATGCTGACTTTCTGTAAGTATCAGTACCAATCTTCCCTTCCATTCCTGTTTAAGTGTAAGCCACACCTAGTGGAACTCCGCCTATTGATGGTTCTAGCTGGTAACAGATCAGCACATGCAAGATCAGTCACTGTCGGTGCCATTTTAAGGCTCGCATTGAACTGTCTCAGAGCTTCATCGTGGCCATAACAGCTCGAGAAAGTGCACATTGGTAGACATTGCTCAGGTATGAGATCCTTCAGCTGCACATTCTGTGGGTTTGAGCTATAAGAATGTCACTTAATTATTGCCCCAAGGGGTTACCATCCAGTAGTTTTTCTATTAAGGTGCTTCATAAATATACTATATTTTATCAAATTGTACGGAGTCCCCTCCAATATGTGCCTCTCCCAGAATTTATGTACAACATTTGTTGTCAGCAACTGGAGACGAGACTGCTGTATCATACTTTTTGCACTGTGTTACAGATTTTCTGACACAGACTCCCCCATTAAGGACATGCTGGAAGGTGCTACTACTGGACTGAGCACTCAGGTGCAGCTGGATGATGTAAGTAAGAGGCGGGACTTCAGATATTAATTTTTTGCTTTTACAGCAGTTTTGCAACTACTGATTGTCAGAGTCAGGACATTAAAGCTTTTTTAATGGTCTGCAGCTACTCATTTGCGCACTTTTGATTTCAGTTTATGTAAGTTTATACACATGGACAATGTGTGTTGCATAACAGCACATTATTAAATATCTCGTATCTTGGGGACGGACGGAACACTGGAGTGTTGTACTGAGCACAAGGACCATATAAAACAAAGGGAACTTGACAAGCCGGCCATAGCGGAGCATTGCCTAATAAACGGACATAAAATACCGTTCGAAAATACAAAAGTGTTGGCTCATGCATCTACATATTGCGCCTCCGTTATAAAGGAAGTGGCCGAGATTCGTTTAAATAACAATATTTTCAACAGAGACGAGGGGTACACACTCAGTAGGGCATGGGGCAGGCGCTGGGCATCGATAGAAAGCAAAGACAGATACGCGACGCGGGAGCGGCAGTTTCAAACGTGGCGCCTGCCCCTGGCGCCACCTGACGTCACCGGTGCTGCCACGGACAATAGCTCCGCTAGCTGTTCCGGTCGACTTACGCGCGTGCTTCATTGGGTCTATTTGATTGGCTGCTGATGATATCATCATGCCTATATAAGCGAGAAACCGTAGCAGTCATGGCAGTCAGTGCACTCCTGACGACGATGGTGGTGATGGTCATCGAAAGCTCGAGGATTTTATTCGAATTCACGTGGCTTGAAAACCGAGAACGTTTCATTCAGTCCTACTTTTCTATTTAAACCTCCATCTTCAAATGCGTTTTCCAGTTTGCCCTATATCTCCTTTGCTGATGTAGCCTTTTCTATATGAACATAATTTACTGGAACAACCAAGAGGATGAATTTTAATTTGGACTTCCGATCCTTAGCAGAAAAACTTGATTCCGTAGGTTTCAACATACGACGGCCCATAGGTCATCTACATACAAACACATTTGAACGGCAAATTTCCAGCCTGCATAATTCTTACTACCTCAGTCACTTTTATTCACCTTACAAACAATGCAACTTAGTATGAACTCATCTGAATTTTTGCGCAAATGCAAGTCGCTGTGAAATTCATTATTTCACTTTAATTCCGTGCTGGGTCTGTAATCTGTTGGATTCTTTGCTTAGTTCGGAGAAATGACGTGGAGAAAATGTTTAGGGAGAAAATAAAACTTATTTTTACTAACATGTGAACAGAGTCCACGTGTTGGCTACCCATAAGATCTCTTTGCCAACCAGTAACCATACCATATGATACGACAGAGGTCTAATGCACTCGGCAATATTGCATACACACTAGAAGAATACTTTGTTCACATAGAAGCAAACAATAGTACATAACTACATCAAAAGAATATTGATGCTGACACGTACTACAACAGAGGAAAAAGTGACCATTATTACCCACTATTAAAGCTACCAGTGGCTCGAAAAGGAGTTAAATAAGAAGCAACAAACATTTTTTAATAATTTGCCGTATAACACTGACGGATAGCAAAGCAAGTTTTAAATCTGACCTAAAATCATTACTACTCGACAAATCATTCTATTCCACTGACGAATTATTATTTAAAAACTGGTAGTTGTAGAAGAAGGCTGGTTTTTACGTGTAGCTGCACGAGAAGGACTAAAAAATTGTGTGTTTCAGAATGTGGGCAAGCATACATAACCTGTAAACTGACTCGTTCCAAATTATTTCGATAAAGGAATCGTTTAAATGATCTACTCAATATGTAGCGCTAGGGAGATGCAAGTCAAACCCCAAACAAGAAAGACGTTGGAGCCCATGGAGAGATTTACTGTTCAAAATCTGAGGGCATCGCGGTATGTTAAAAAAAGCACCACATTACTCCCTCTGAGAGGCGCCCAGAACATGACAACGGCGACAAAACCAGGTAAGTTGGATTCATACAGTTGACTGACAGCTGCTCTTCCCAGACACCATTACGAGAAAGAAATGGAGGAGACGACTGTGCTCCATGCCAGAAGTACCCCCCGCCATAAGCCGTAAGTTGGCTTCTGCAGTAGAGCTGCAGCTACGTATAGTACACAGCAGCGGCAGACGTGTTTACTTTGCCAGTCACCACAACTGAAGCAAAAATTCAGATAGGAGATATCGAAACATCTCGTGGGGTGGTCTACTGAATATCTTGAAATGGACTCTATCCTATGTGCCTTACAACGAATAAGAGGCAAAGCAGTGACGTATGTGACCATGGACAGTTATGATCGTAAAATAATATCGTGCAGAGTGCACTTTGTGGGTATAAGAAAGAAGGAGAACGGTGCACGTTGGAAACTAAAAAAAAAGTATACATGATATAGTTAAAATGAATCGGAGCACTGGAATTAACTATCAGAATTGCTGCGGTTCGGAAAATTGTCTTAATACGCGTCGTCGGATTCGCTTTTATCAGCGAGACAAAGTTAAAATTGTTGCTACTTCAACAGCAATCTTAATAAACGACGTCCGAAAGTAGTAATATTCAAGATTTCGGTTAACTTTGAATCGCTTGGTCACTCTGAAATACAAATGACACGATTTTGGATGCTAGGAAATAACGGCGATCATTTAAGTCGGTATTATGTTTTCTGTCCACTTTCGTCCGCTTGTGTCAGTACTTCACTTCTGTAATTCGTGTCCTTGGTACCGACGTTTTCTTGAACAGGTCACGACTGCTAGTTTTCTACGTGCTAAACGCTAATGAGATTTCCACTCATTTCTCCTTCCGTTTAATCCTCATTTAGTGAATTGAAGGAAAAATCTAACTACAGCAGCTCCATAAACGTACACTCGCGACACCAATGTATTTAATGCTGTTTATTCGATTACGATATATTTAGAAGTAATGACGGAAAGATTATCTTATGTCAACTTCGATTATATTTTTTGAAAAATGGGACAAAGAACACCTTTTTGTTGCCTCAGCGTGCAATAACAATGGGACAACACTCTTACTCATTGGTTCCGTTGCTAGGTTTCTGCACATACGTCGCGTCCATTCAGCTGTTTCGTGAGTTGGTGTTGGAAGCGACATTGCTAGCGAGGTCTGCCGATTAGCGAAGCAGAACGCACTATGGCGGGTGTCTTGCGAAAGGTTGAGCCCAGTAGGCGCCTTGGGCTGGAAGGCGGAGCTGATGGTGAGATCATTAACACGATGCGACTCCAGCAGCTGCAGCTGGAGGCTGCGAACAGTCAGTGCAGGCGTGTAGACGCACTGCTGGAGAAACTGGACGCAGCTACAGAGACGCTGATACGCTGTTGTGGAGCGGACTGCTCCGGATTGCGTCCCCAGCTGGAACATAAGGTGGATCAGGTTCAGCAGCTGGAGAAAGAGCAGTGTCAGCTCCTGCAGAGGCGAGGCCAGGGTGGTTACTCTGAGGTGGTGGGTGAGATATACGAGCAGATGGAGGAGGAGCTGTATCAAAAACTCCTAATCAAGCTGGAAAAGGACGAGAAAGAGGAGAAACAGCTCGAGGACGAGCTGCAGCAGCCTCTGCAGACAGAACAGCAGCAGCAGGCGGCAGAGGAACCTGGCCAGCAGCAGCAGGAGCAGGAGGAGGAGCAGCGACGACAGCTGCATCTCCAGCAGCTCGAGGAAACGCTGGAGAGAGATCAGGAGCTGTGGTGGTATACCGACCCGCCTGCGACCGAGTCGCGGTGGCGCATCGCCGCGGTCTGCCTGTGTGGCGTTTCTCTGCTGGTTTGCGGGCTCCTTCCGTGTCTGTGGTCCGCTGTTGGGGATTTGCAGCTGATTCACCACAGCCCACCGCCGATCTGAGAAAGTGTGCCGACAGTGTGTCTTTGTGTATGGGTCTGGCGTTATCGTGCTTTTGACAGACATTGGGTGGAGTCTCCTCCTGTTATAAGGAGTCTGAGAAACTCGCCACCCAAATCGACAATGCTCTGCCGTCTTACAAAATACAGTGCTCTTCTCATTTCTTATTTAGCAAGTAAGAAAGTCATTTGGACAGAACATGGCTGCAGTACTCCTCCTGTTATAGGAGTCTGAGAAACTCGCCACCCAAATCGACAATGCTCTGCCGTCTTACACAATACAGTGCTCTTCTCATTTCTTATTTATCAAGTAAGAAAGTCATTTGAACAGAATATGGCTGGAGTACTCCTCCTGTTATAGGAGTCTGAGAAACTCGCCACCCAAATCGACAATGCTCTGCCGTCTTACAGAATACAGTGCTAATCTCAGTTCTTGTTTATCAAGTTATAAAGTCATTTGGACCGAATATGGCTGCAGTACTCCTCCAGCTTCTGGAGTCTGAGTTGTCTGCCCGCAAAATTTACAAGTGTCTGAGGCGCTATGCTCGCATAATCCATTGTGTATTTCACTGATTGTGGTATACCCCATTACTTGTGTAACAAGTAATTTCCTGATTTGGGAAAAATATCGCTGCTGCTCTACTCCCGTTTCTCGAGCCAAGGGATGAGTGCAACGAAACCTACAGTGCATGACATGCTTACCATATACAGTGGTTATCTCATTACTTGTTTAACAAGTTATATCTTGATTGGGACAGAAAGTGAATGCTGTACTCCTCCAGCTTTTGAATTGAGTAGTTTGCTCGCTCAACTTGCAGAGTATGGTGGTCTCGTGATAACAGTGTTGACTTCATGACTTGCGCAGCAAGTAGTATCTTCATTTGGACAGAAAATAACTGCAGTGCTACTTCTGTTCAGGAGTCTAGTGTATCTGCTCGCGTGAATGGAAGTGCAGGGAAGTGCCACGCAATTCAGTGTTTATCTCATTTTTTGTGAAACGAGTAATATCTTGTTTTGGACAGTGCTCTTCATAACTAAAGTGCCTCAGGATGCCTACAACACATGGTACGCTTACAATACACAGTTCTTATCTCATTACTGGTGTAACATGTAATTACCTTACTCTGGACAGAATATTGTTACAGCAGAGCTTCTGTTTCAAGTGTCCGTGGTTGATTGCTCGCATAACCCACCGCTTGTATAACAAGCAGTTGCTTGATTTTCGAAGAATATGGCTGCAGTTCTGTTCCTGTTTCTAGAGTCCAAAGACGGCTGCAGCGAAATCTACTGCGCATGGTATGCTTCCAGTACACACTGCTCGTCTCATTACTTGTGTAACAAGTAACGCCTTAGTTTGGACAGACTTTTGTTACAGTACCATTCTTGTTCCAGGAACTTGATGCTGTCTCCTTGCGTATTCTACAGTGCATACATTGACTGTGCTCTGTATAATTACTACAAAACAACTATTACCTATAATTGAAAACAATATCGCTGCATTTTTCCGCCTGTTTCTGGATCCGAAGGATATATTCTGCGAGTAAGTAAGGTGTTCATTTCATTATTTTAAATTTGAATGACGCAGTTGTAGGCTTTCCAAATACGTAGGTTATGATAAACGAAACTAAGTTTATTTTGCATTTCTCCTCCTTTTGCAGGAATCTACAGCGGAGTGCCGGCCAGGATTGTACAGTGCTTCTGTCAGTAGTTGCGAAACTGGTTTATCGTAGTGTGCACATAAAACTGCCGCTGTGATGCTCTTGCTTCGTGTCGTTCGTCAGCGCCATAAAACCAACAGCGCGTTGTCCACCGTCAGTGTACAGTACTCTGATCGCGCTTTGGGCGGACAATTGCTGCAGACCATCACATCTTCAATGACTCTGAGGAAGTTCACTCTTGCTCAAAAATCAGTTGTTTTTTCATCAACAATCAAGTGTTTACAGACTGGCAAATTGAAGCACATGTCATATTCATTCTTTTGTGGTATTTCACGTTGTGTGTTATTAAAATTACTTGAGTATTAGCAACATTGATATGTGTCACTTATATAGAGGTTTAGAATGATGTGTCAAACAATGCATTTGGTTAAATATCAAATATAACATGCCAGACGCAGTCGCCAGAGGTCGCCCGATAACATCGGCCGACAGATTGGCCACAGAATATTCCATCTCCTTTGTCAGTTAGCGGGGTTAAGGAGAAGTTAGGTTAGTGTACGTTAGAATCTATTCTGTGTATGAAGTAGGTTAGATTTTGAGCTCCTGCAGACCCCTCCGTCTTGGAGACGACTGTTGTACTATGGCTTTTATTTTTAAAAAGAGACAAAATGCATGAAAAAAGGTACATCTGTCTCGAAAAGAACGGGGTGAGACTGTACAATCTGAACAGAATTATTAGAAAAATTTGATAAACATATGAGATGAAGGGGGAATTGTTCTGCTGCATATTCAATATAATTCTTGGTAACCTTGAAAAGCAAGACTACGAACACTCTGTTTTATTCTATAGATTTGAAATTGTACAGACATATGTCAATTAACATTCTTGTCAGGGAAACAAAGAGCTTAGGTGGACATCTGGATTAACGGTGCACCATCATGTCACAAACATTCTTAATTTATATGGAGTAGCATGAACAGTAGATAAGATGAGAGGAATTCGTCTATGGTAGTACAACCATGTTCTTTAGAGCAGATGTAACAACAGTGACAAAGACGAGTTTCATTTTGACAGTAAATGACTAGTCGGACGATCCAGGTTCAAATGGATCTGAACACTATGGGACTTAACTTCTGAGGTCATCAGTTCCCTAGAACTTAGAACTACTTAAACCTAACTAACTTAAGGACATCACGCACATCCATGCCCGAGGCAGGATTCGAACCTGCGACCGTAGCGGTCTCGCGGTTCCAAAATGGTTCAAATGGCTCTGAGCACTATGGGACTTGATATCTGAGGTCATCATTCCCCTAGAACTTAGAACTACTTAAACCTAACTAACCTAAGGACATCACGCACATCCATGCCCGAGGCAGGATTCGAACCTGCGACCGTAGCGGTCTCACGGTTCCAAATTGGTTCAAATGGCTCTGAGCACTATGGGACATGACACCTGAGGTCATCAGTCCCCTAGAACTGAGAACTACTTAAACCTAACTAACCTAAGGACATCACACACATCCATGCCCGAGGCAGGATTCGAACCTGCGACCGTAACGGCCGCGAGCTTCCAGACTGAAGCGCCTAGAACCGGCGAAGTAAGTCAAAACACCCGATCCCGGCAGCAAGCAGGACAAATGCCTCATTGTCTTTGGCTTACTGGGAGTATTTTAGGAAAGCATGTTTCGCCAGTAAAGGTGACCACATATAGAATACCAGTGCCACCCATTTTTGAATGCTAATGCAGTGTTTCGGATCTCCACCAGGCGAGATTAGAGGATGACATCTAAGCAATTCAGATGTGGGCTACTACATTTACTACCAATAGGTTCGATCAACACGAAATTATTAACGGAGATGATTCGTGAACAGAAGTGGTTGTCCCTGGAAGGAAGATGACATTTTCCTCGTAGAACATTATTGAGTAAATTTAGAGTAGCGATATTTGATGCTGACTGCAGAACAATTCGATTGTTGCTAACATAACTTTCGCGTAGAACCACAAAGATAAGATACGAGAAATTTGGTCTCACACGGAGTGTACAGACAGTCTTTTCCCTTGCTCTATTTGCGAGGTGAACAGGAATGGAAATGACTAGTACTGGTACAAGATACCCTCCGCCATGCACCATACGTTGGTTTGTGGGGCCCCTCTGTAGATATAGAAGAAGAAATCGAAGCTACAGTAGCATCAGACGTCATGCTTTAGCTGTACAGCCCAAGTGGAAATCGCCATACCCAATTATGAATGCATATACCAGGATTAAATCGAAACGATTATGAAAATAACTTTAACTATGTGTCTTAAGGAAAACGAAAGGAGAGAGAGGCACAGTACAAACTAAAAAAACAGTAATTAAATAGTACCAAAGCCAGTGTTCGAAAATACACTTCGGCTCTGTAGCTCAAGTGGAAATTGCGATACCTAAGTTCAGTACAACACGAATCTTGAATATGTTTGACACGAATCACACAAGCAGTTGTCATATTCCCAGAAACCAGGTTAGGCAGCGGTAGAGTAACTTACCACAGTCGGCACAGTATTCAGCTAAAAGAAACTCTAAGGCACACGTCAGAAACACCACAAACAAACTCTACTACACAAATGATAATTACAATTGGAGAAAATTCATCAGCACCTACCAATACCCAGCTGAGTATATTCACATAGTCACCAACATAAAATATAGCTGACTGTGAAGGTGCAGCATTTGAACAAAAAAATCGTCAACATTACAAAACGAAGCAGAAAATTGTACTGCTAGGATCCCTTTCAGCCAATTTTGGCACTGCGAAATGCCTGTGAGGATCCCATTTTCAAGATGCCCGTTCTCTTCAAAGATATCTTTCAAACCTGTGTCTGTACTACGCCGATAAAAGGCAGACAGTATTTAGTAGGGCTGAGCAAAAGATACTCCTCTTTGAACGAACTCGAAAATTTCTTGATACGCCACAAAGCTCAATATGATATCACCGCTGCTCGAACGTAATGTTGTCAGATCTATTGTTTTTGCAGGAGATTTGGTAATTTTAATGTTGGCAAATTTTGGTACATCGCTCTATTAACTCTTTATTTTTTTAAGATATTTATTTTGGACATCTCCTCTGTGAATTCCTCAACCCAGAGACGTTTCCCTTACCAGCTCGAAGTGCTGAGTCAAGTTCCTCTAAGTTTATTCCTCGCTGGGATATTACTTAAAGCCTCCGTTTACCTGTTTGGAATACGTGTCTGGGCAATGGTAACCCGCACAATGCCTGACTTCGAGAAGCTAGACAGTCTTACAGTGTAGCGTAACGACTCATACTGGTCTATGCTGAAAGTAAAATGTCTGTCATTTGTTTTCCTACAAAGTTATTAAAATAAGTCTGCAGTAGATCCTTCGTTATTCATCCTAAGAGAGTAAAGCCGTTCACCTGAAATCTACTGCGTATTTTCAGAAGCAAAGTTATGCGAAAAAGTAGAGTAACGTGGCTAACATGGTTCTAAAGCTGTGGTGTCAATGCATTATAGTGGAACGGTTTTGTTTTGTTTTAAGGGCACAAAAAAGGGGGTCATACGCGCCCAAGTAAAAACTATAGAACGGGAGTTCGGCAGTTGAAAACAGGAATAGCGATGGTTAAGATGTGTCACATGGTGTCAACTGTCTTGAGTTATTGGAATGGTATGAGTGAAAGGTTTGAAAATGTAATTAACGTAATCAGTTATAGAGGTGCTTATTGCTAACAATATTATTGGTGTGAAGTTAACATGACTAAATTCGTTGTTAATTGTGTGAGGCGCTATATCTAATATATATACAAATAACAGTGAACGGGCTGGCTAGTATCTTCTGCTATCTTCTCATTTCAAGACTGTTCCGGTAACACTGCTCGGACAATCACAACGCACGGCGCGAGAGCATACTGACATAAAATCATTACTACTCCACAAATCATTCTGTTCCATCGACGAATTATTATTAAAAAACTAGTAGCTTGTAGAAAAAGGCTAGTTTTTAAATGTAGCTGCATGAGTGGGACTAAATAATTGCGTTTCAGAATGTGAGCAAGTATACATAACTCGTAAACTGCCTCTTTCCAAATTATTTCGGTAAAAGAATCGTTCAAATGACCTACTTAATATGTAACGCTAGGGAGATGCAAGTCAAACTCCAAACAAGAAAGACGTTGGAGCCCATGGAGAGATTTACTGTTCAAAATCTGAGGGCATCGCGGTATGTTAAAAAAGCACCACATTACTCCCTCTCACAGACGTCCACAACATGAGAACAACTACAAAACCAGGTAAGTTGGGGTTCATACAGTTGACTGACAGCTGCTCTTCCCAGACACCATTACGAAATAGCAGTGGAGGAGACGGCTGTGGTCCATACCAGAAGTACCCCCCGCCATAAGCCGTAAGGTGGCTTGTGCAGTAGAGCTGCAGCTACGTGTAGCACACAGCAGCGGCAGACGTGTTTACTTGCCAGTCACCACAACTGAAGCAAAAATTCCGATAGGAGATATCGAAACATCTCGTGGAGTGGTCTACTGAATATCTTGAAATGGGCTCTATCCAGTGTACCTTACAACGAATAAGAGACAAAGCAATGATGCATGTGACCATGGACAGTTGTGATCGTAAAATAATATCGTTCAGAGTCCACTTTGTGGCTATCAGAAAGAAGGAGAACGGTGCACGTTGAAAAATAAAAAAATGTATATAGGATATAGTTAAAATGAATCGGAGCCCTGGAATTAACTATCAGAATTGCTGTACTTCGGGAAACTGTCTTAATACGGGTCGTCGGCTTCGCTTGTATCAGCGAGACAGAGTTAAAATTGTTGCTTCTTCAACAGCAAGCATAATAAACGCCGTGGAACATTCTAACTGTATTCCGAAAGTAGTAATATTCAAGATTTCGGTTAACTTTCAATCGCCTGATCACTCTCAAATACAAATGACACGATTTTGGATGCTGGGAAATAATGGCGTTCATTTAAGTGGGTATTATGTTTTCTGTCCACTTTCGCCCGCTTGTGTCAGTACTTCACTTCTGTAATTCGTGTCCTTGGTACCGACGTTTTCTTGAACAGGTCACGGCTACTAGTTTTCTACGTGCTAAACGCTAATGAGATTTCCACTCATTTCTCCTTCCGTTTAATCGTCATTTAGTGAATTGAAGGAAAAATCTAACTACAGCAATTCCATAAAAGGACACTCGGAACACCAGTATATTTTAAGCTGTTTATTCGATTACGATATATTTAGAAGTAAGGACGGAAAGATTATCTTATGTTAACTTCGATTATATTTGTTGACAAATGGGACAAAGAACAACTTTTTGTTGCCTCAGCGTGCAATAACAATGGGACGACTCTCTTACTCATTGGTTCCGTTGCTAGGTTTCTGCACATACGTCGCGTCCTTTCAACTGTTTCGTGACGTGGTGCTGGAAGCGACATTGCTAGCGTTATCTGCCGATTAGCGAAGCTGAGCGATGGTGGGTGTCCTGCGAGAGGTTGAGCCCTGTAGACTTCTTGGGATGGAAGGCGGAGCTGATGGTGAGATCATTAACACGATGAGGCTCCAGCAGCTGCAGCTGGAGGCTGCGAACAGTCAATGCAGGCGTGTAGACGCACTGCTGGAGAAACTGGACGCAGCTACAGAGACGCTGATACGCTGTTGTGGAGCGGACTGCTCCGGAATGCGTCCCCAGCTGGAACATAAGCTGGATCAGGATAAGCAGCTGGAGAAAGAGCAGTGTCAGCTCCTGCAGAGGCGAGGCCAGGGTGGTTACTCTGAGGTGGTGGGTGAGATATACGAGCAGATGGAGGAGGAGCTGTATCAGAAACTCCTAATCAAGCTGGAAAAGGGCGAGAAAGAGGAGAAACAGCTCGAGGACGAGCTGCAGCAGCCTCTGCAGACAGAACAGCAGCAGCAGGCGGCAGAGGAACCTGGCCAGCAGGAGCTGGAGCAGGAGGAGGAGCAGCGACGACAGCTGCAGGCCGAGTCTGATCTCCAGCCGGACAGAGGGTCAGAGC
This sequence comes from Schistocerca americana, assembly GCF_021461395.2. Lineage (NCBI taxonomy): Eukaryota > Metazoa > Arthropoda > Insecta > Orthoptera > Acrididae > Schistocerca > Schistocerca americana. The sequence goes on along the minus strand of NC_060128.1, from coordinate 156,388,998 downwards.
TGCAGCTGGAGGAAACGCTGGAGAGAGATCTGGAGCTGTGGTGGGATACCGACCCGCCTGCGACCGAGTCGCGGAGGCGCATCGCCGCGGGACTAGTGCAACAGGGGATACAACCCGTCGGCTTTGAACAATGACGTCACAAGTCGCCAGAGAGCATGTATTACAGAGATGAAAGAGTTGAGGAGAATGTTGAAAAACAAAGGAATGCGAGAGAGATAAACATTGATCTTGTCAAAAGCATAAGTGTTTTTTTACTTTTTAAAAAAAAAAATCTCACGAGATAGAATAAACTGATCCTACTTTATTAAGCAATATCTTGTCAAAAGCCGAGAAGCGATTGTTCTTAATGTTCTAGCTCCCTTCAGTACGTAATAAGTGTTTTTTTACTTTAAAAAAAAAATCTCGCGAGATAGAATAAACTGATCCTACTTTATTAAGCAGCTCCCTTCAGTACCTAATAAGTGTTTTTTGGCTTAAAAAAAAAATCTCACGTGATAGAATAAACTGATCCTACTTTATTAAGCAATATCTTGTCAAAAGCCGAGAAGCGATTCTTCTTAGTGTTCTAGCTCCCTTCAGTACGTAATAAGAGTTTTTTGGCTTTCTTAAAAAAAAAATCTCACCAGATAGAATAAACTGATCCTACTTCATTAAGCAATCAGTAAAGAAACGAAACTGAAACATAACAGCAAAACCTTTTAGATTTACATTCAATTATTTTAATGATAGTGCTTATTAGAACACAGAATTGCTTTATTATCTATGCCTCGAAGTGAAGTCTTTACGATCTATGACTAAGGAATGACGTCATTGTTCAAAGCCGACGGGTTGTATCCCCTGCTGCACTAGACCCGAAAATGCCTGCTGTTCTCCTCCAGCTTCAGGATTGTGAGTTGTTTGGTCGCTCTACTTGCAGCGCATGGTGTTCTCGTGATATACAGTGTGTACGTCATTATTTGCACAGCGAGTGATATCTTCATTTGGACAGAAAATGACTGCATAACTATTCCTGCTTCAGGAGTGTGTTTGCTATCATGAATGGAAGTGCCATATAATACAGTGTTTATCTAATTACTTGTGCAACAAGTAATATCTTGTTTTGGACTGAATACTGGTGCGGTGCTCTACATAACTAAAGTGCCTACGGATGCCTACAGTGAATGGTACGCATACAATGTACAGTTCTTATCTCATTACTGGTGTATTATATACTTCTGTTAATTTGGACAGAATATTGTTACAGTACCCCTTCTGTTTCAGGTGTCTGAGGTTGATTGCTCGCATAATCCCACTTGTATAACAAGCAGTTTCTTGATTTGTGAAGAACGTGCTGCAGTTCTGTTCCCGTTTCTGGAGCCCAAGGGTGGCTGCAGCGAAATCTACTGTCACTGGTACGCTGCCATACACATAGCTCGTCTCCTCACTTGTGTAACAAGTAATATTTTAGTTTGGACAGAATTTTGTACAGAACCACTCTTTTTTCAGAAACTTGATGCTGTCTGCTTGCGTATTCTACAGCGCATTACACTGACTGTGCTCTATCTAATTACTACACAACAAGTACTATTTATACTTGAGAATATCGCTGCAGTTCTTCGCCTGTTTCTGGATCATACGGATGTATTCTGCGAGTAAGTAAAGTGTTTGTTTCATTTTTTAAACTTAGAATGACACAGTTGGAGACTTTCCAAAAAGTCGATTATGATAAACAAAACTAAGTTTATTTCTTTACTTGTGACACTGATGCTATTTTCATTTTATCAAAAGAAGAACTTTGAATTTCTCCTCCTTTTGCAGGCATCTGAACAAGTCTGCAAGCTAAATCTACAGTGGAGTGCTGGCTGAGAATATACAGTGTTTACGTCAGCTGTGGAACTGGTTTATCGTAGTTTGGACATAAAACTACTGCAGTTGGTGCTCTTGCTTCGTGAGTTAGTGCTACATAACAAAAACTCGTTGTTTATTGGCAATATGCAGAACTTTGATCGTGCTTTGGATGGACAATCATATCTTCCATGAGTCTTGCTACAAATAAATTGTGTGATTATTAACAGTCAAAGTCTTACAAACTGACAAATTGAAACAAATCATATTCAATGTTTTGTAGTATTTAACTACGTGTGCTACTAAATCTACTTGAACATTAGCAAGATCAATATGTGTCTTACTTATATAGAAATTTGGGAAGGGTCAGACATTGCGTGTGATTAAATAATTAATGTAACATTTTTGTAGCGATCTGTACTATCATGTTTTCAAAATTAGCCAGCACATCTAACTGTGCAATTAGTAACATGCATTTTACGTTCAAGTTTCCTGACACCTAAGTTTTAAGCTTGTTTTCCACCAGAATTTTGTTTAGCAGCCACAGCGTGGTGTGGTTCATAAGTAACCTGTGCAGGGCCAAAATGTATTCTAATATCAGGAAGTTGGTTGGGATTCGTCACCACAGTTTTTAGTAGATCTATTAATAATACTGAAACTCTGCGTTAGATTGAAAAATGCAATTCTGCTTATGCCTTGGTTTGTTTTGGTATTAATTTGGCGAGTCAGTATGGCATGTAGCGCGTCTATGGTTGGATCGACATAAAGAACGAAAAAAAGTATGAAAATAGTGTAATGTAGAAACTTATTTGTGGAACAGGGGCTCTGCCAGTCGAACTGCACTATTTACGAGCGTTTAAAAATGGACAAAATGCACTATTAGTTTCAAGAATGATATCATGAAAACATAAGTGTCAGTAAAGTTTTAAACAACACACAAACAGCCAGAGCAAACTTGGCACTGTAACACCTGCACAGAAATCTGTCACTCATTACAACCAAATTTTTGGCAGTAGATGATATAGAGAACTATAACACTAATACCGGCGCGGTAGCTAAAGGGGCTAATATCATTAACTTTATATACGAGGGGAGCAAGTAACACAGAAAATAAATAAGGGAAATATTACTTCTTTCTATAAGGGAGTAATGGATATGATAGTGATGTAACAGAAAACAGTTCAGATACTAACGTCGGAAGAACATAAATAGTAGACTAAAAAATAAAAAATATTTATGAATAACTAACAAACATAGCAGTAAAACAGACTCCTCCGGCTCACATCCGGTGGCGTTTATAACATTTACTTGAAACATGTTACAAAGAGTTCAGATCTTCTCTATTTCGCAGTATACATTACTCACTAAAAGTGAGCTATGAAGGTATAGGTCTTGACCAGTGGCGTAGAATCATGCGACACCTAGGTACGTTCATGTTGTTGTTGTTGTGGTCTTCAGTCCTGAGACTGGTTTGATGCAGCTCTCCATGCTACTCTATCCTGTGCAAGCTTCTTCATCTCCCAGTACCTACTTCAGCCTACATCCTTCTGAATCTGCTTAGTGTATTCATCTCTTGGTCTCCCTCTACGATTTTTACCCTCCACGCTGCCCTTCAATACTAAATTGGTGATCCCTTGATGCCTCAGAACATGTCCTACCAACCGATCCCTTCTTCTGGTCAAGTTGTGCCACAAACTTCTCTTCTCCCCAATCCTATTCAATACTTCCTCATTAGTTATGTGATTTACCCATCTAATCTTCAGCATTCTTCTGTAGCACCACATTTCGAACGCTTCTATTCTCTTCTTGTCCAAACTATTTATCGTCCATGTTTCACTTTCATACATGGCTACACTCCATACGAATACTTTCAGAAATGGCTTCCTGACACTTAAATCAATACTGGATGTTAACAAATTTCTCTTCTTCAGAAACGCTTTCCTTGCCATTGCCAGTCTACATTTTATATCCTCTCTACTTCGACCATCATCAGTTATTTTGCTCCCCAAATAGCAAAACTCCTTTACTACTTTAAGTGCCTCATTTCCTAATCTAATTCCCTCAGCATCACCCGACTTAATTAGACTACATTCCATTATCCTTGTTTTGCTTTTGTTGATGTTCATCTTATATCCTCCTTTCAAGACACTGTCCATTCCATTCAACTGCTCTTCCAAGTCCTTTGCTGCCTCTGGCAGAATTACAATGTCATCGGCGAACCTCAAAGTTTTTATTACTTCTCCATGGATTTTAATACCTACTCCGAATTTTTCTTTTGTTTCCTTTACTGCTTGCTCAATATACAGATTGAACAACATCGGGGAGAGGCTACAACCCTGTCTCACCCCCTTCCCAACCACTGCTTCCCTTTCATGTCCCTCGACTCTTATAACTGCCATCTGGTTTCTGTACAAATTGTAAATAGCCTTTCGCTCCCTGTATTTTACCCCTGCCACCTTTAGAATTTGAAAGAGAGTATTCCAGTCAACATTCTCAAAAGCTTTCTCTAAGTCTACAAATGCTAGAAACGTAGGTTTGCCTTTCCTTAATCTTTCTTCTAAGATAAGTCGTAAGGTCAGTATTGCCTCACTTGTTCCAGTGTTTCTACGGAATCCAAACTGATCTTCCCCGAGGTTGGCTTCTACTAGTTTTTCCATTCGTCTGTAAAGAATTCGTGTTAGTATTTTGCAGCTGTGACTTATTAAGCTGATAGTTCGGTAATTTTCACATCTGTCAACACCTGCTTTCTTTGGGATTGGAATTATTATATTCTTCTTGAAGTCTGAGGGTATTTCGCCTGTCTCATACATCTTGCTCACCGGATGGAAGAGTTTTGTCAGGACTGGCTCACCCAAGGCTGTCAGTAGTTCTAATGGAATGTTGTCTACTCCCGGGGCCTTGTTTGGAATCAGGTCTTTGAGTGTTCTGTCAAACTCTCCACCCAGTATCGTATCTCCCATTTCATCTTCATCTACATCCTCTTCCATTTCCATAATATTGTCCTCAAGTACATCGCCCTTGTATAGACCCTCTATATACTCCTTCCACCTTTCTGCTTTCCCTTCTTTGCTTAGAACTGGGTTTCCATCTGAGCTCTTGATATTCATACAAGTCGTTCTCTTATCTCCAAAGGTTTCTTTAATTTTCCTGTAGGCAGTATCTATCTTGCCCCTAGTGAGATAGGCCTCTACATCCTTACATTTGTCCTCTAGCCATCCCTGCTTAGCCATTTTGCACTTCCTGTCGATCTCATTTTTGAGACGTTTGTATTCCTTTTTGCCTGTTTCACTTACTGCATTTTTATATTTTCTCCTTTCATCAATTAAATTCAATATTTCTTCTGTTACCCAAGGATTTCTACTAGCCCTCGTCTTTTTACCTACTTGATCCTCTGCTGCCTTCACTACTTCATCCCTCAAAGCTACCCATTCTTCTTCTACTGTATTTATTTCCCCCATTCCTGTCAATTGCTCCCTTATGCTCTCCCTGAATCTCTGTACAACCTCTGGTTCTTTTAGTTTATCCAGGTCCCATCTCCTTAAATTCCCACCTTTTTGCAGTTTCTTCAGTTTTAATCTACAGGTCATAACCAATAGATTGTGGTCAGAGTCCACATCTGCCCCTGGAAACGTCTTACAATTTAAAACCTGGTTCCTAAATCTCTGTCTTACCATTATATAATCTATCTGATACCTTTTAGTATCTCCAGGGTTCTTCCATGTATACAACCTTCTTTCATGATTCTTAAACCAAGTGTTAGTTATGATTATGTTGTGCTCTGTGCAAAATTCTACCAGGCGGCTTCCTCTTTCATTTCTGTCCCCCAATCCATATTCACCTACTATGTTTCCTTCTCTCCCTTTTCCTACTCTCGAATTCCAGTCACCCATGACTATTAAATTTTCGTCTCCCTTCACAATCTGAATAATTTCTTTTATTTCATCATACATTTCTTCAATTTCTTCGTCATCTGCAGAGCTAGTTGGCATATAAACTTGTACTACTGTAGTAGGTGTGGGCTTCGTATCTATCTTGGCCACAATAATGCGTTCACTATGCTGTTTGTAGTAGCTTACCCGCATTCCTTATTTCCTATTCATTATTAAACCTACTCCTGCATTACCCCTATTTGATTTTGTGTTTATAACCCTGTAGTCACCTGACCAGAAGTCTTGTTCCTCCTGCCACCGAACTTCACTAATTCCCACTATATCTAACTTCAACCTATCCATTTCCCTTTTTAAATTTTCTAACCTACCTGCCCGATTAAGCGATCTGACATTCCACGCTCCGATCCGTAGAACGCCAGTTTTCTTTCTCCTGATAACGACATCCTCTTGAGTAGTCCCCGCCCGGAGATCCGAATGGGGGACTATTTTACCTCCGGAATATTTTACCCAAGAGGACGCCATCATCATGTAATCATACAGTAAAGCTGCATGCCCTCGGGAAAAATTACGGCTGTAGTTTCCCCTTGCTTTCAGCCGTTCGCAGTACCGGCACGGCAAGGCCGTTTTGGTTATTGTTACAAGGCCAGATCAGTCAATCATCCAGACTGTTGCCCTTGCAACTACTGAAAAGGCTGCTGCCCCGCTTCAGGAACCACACGTTTGTCTGGCCTCTCAACAGATACCCCTCCGTTGTGGTTGCACCTACGGTACGGCTATCTGTATCGCTGAGGCACGCAAGCCTCCCCACCAACGACAAGGTCCATGGTTCATGGGGGTACGTTCATATGAGGCATAAAAATTGCGTAGTGCCGTCAGTATGTCCAGACCACGTTGTCCGACAACATAACGGCCACACGAATTGCGACCTCGTATACTGCGACGTTACTGGTCACTAACTCGACAATGTCTGCGTAACAAATTTTCGGGAGAGAAGTTTTCACAAAGGGGCCACACTATTCCCACAAAATGGACGAACACGAACTAGTGGAAATTGAGTATAGCTCTACTAATTATACACCTTACAAGGAATCAAATTAGGAAGAACAAGAGAAATCGGACTTTGTGCATGCGTTCTCTTTTAAGTAACAGAAATGCGACCACCCTTCAGTTTTTAGATATTGACGATTCTTGCAGATGTTTGATGTAGCTGGTTAGATTTCACTATTGATCAACAGGCCTTATGGTACCAGAATTGTGATCTGCTATAATAGAACTGAAAGATTTCACTTAAGGGAAGTCTGAAATAAAAATACAAGTTTATATTTTTGTTCACCAGCATGAATCACTGTTTATACTAATTTCCGCTTCAGATGGATGAAAGTACACGTGCGTTTACACTATTCCTAGGAACAATTTTGCTGCCCATTTGGCACTGGTTCGAAGACGAACATTTTGTATGGTTGATCAAGCGTGCTTCCGAGCTCATTGCGATAGGATACATAGCTTACCAACTGTTTTCTTTTTTCTCAGATTGCGATGCTTGCTTAGATTACATTAATTTCGACGTCGCATAGCTCTGGTATACACGAATCGCATTTATAAAATTCATAGTTTTTTCGTTTGTTCACTACATTTCCGTACAGATCAAATGACAACACATATGGCTACACGTCATGCACTCTAACATGCGAACAAAACTGAAACGATTTTGTTTTCCCTCAGACACGTGACTGCAGAGCTTTCGGTGAGAGAAGTAAGAAACAGGTTAGAGCAAGAGGGAAGCATTTACAGACAAGGACACAAACAGATATTGTTGTGTAATACGAAATATTCTCCACCTTTGATGGAAACAACAGCACCTTGTGCCATTACACAGCTATGCTCTTACTTAGTTTCGTCATGGTTTCGTTAGGTCGCGGTTTTCGTGGTTGGTGTCGGTTGGTATTCGACGAGTTTGTTATTTTTTCTTCGTTTCTTCTTGTTATTTGTTATAGTCCGAAAATCGTTGAGGACAGCCATGCAAGTTGAGATCACGTGACTTCAATTGACTTGACGTGACATGGCGGAAAGTGCGAAACGGGGAAATTCCTGATAGTTTGGAAGTTCAGAGAGGAGACGATACCGGCTGTAAAAGTGAATCAGGTGTAAATTCCGTTGCTGCACAATTTGAAAACGGACCACCAGCAATAGACGTCAATTCACCACCACAACTTCAAGATAGTCAGCAAAATGCATCTTTTTGCTCTAATAGCCCGGCCGGGGTAGCCGAGCGGTTCTATGCGCTACAGTCTGGAACCGTGCGACCGCTACGGTCCCAGGTTCGAATCCTGTCTCGGGCATGAATGTGTGTGGTGTCCTTAGGTTAGTTAGGTTTAAGTAGTTCTAAGTTCTAGGGGATTGATGACCTCAGAAGTCCCATAGTGCTCAGAGCCATTTGAACCATTTTTTTGCGCTGATAGAGGATTATTCCAAGGTAAACAGAATGAGGAGATTGAACTAAATGTTACCAATAGGAGCTGAAGCAAGCCTTAGGGTCCTTTCCCTTGATACACTAAGACCATAAGATCGTTTAGGTGCGACTGTTATTATAATGATACTTGGCTCCGAGCACTATGGGACTTAACATCTGTGGTCATCAGTCCCCTAGAACTTAGAACTACTTAAACATAACTAACCTAAGGACATCACACACTTCCATGCCCGAGGCAGGATTCGAACCTGCGACCGTAGCGGTCACGCGGTTCCAGACTGAAGCGCCTAGAACCGCAGGGCCACACCGGCCGGCCATACTGATACTAAAACAGGACAGAAAATTATCGATTCTGGTAATGTTGCTCCTCTGCTTTAATTGTAATATATTGTATAGTGTGCCGGTTTTTTGGAGACGGCGGAAAACGCATGACGTGATGGACACAATAATGAGTACATCAATAGATGAGTTTATTCACCTTTAACCTGAACTACGGTGTGTGACTGTCTAATATTTTCGTATTTGTTCACTGAAAGCTTATTAGTATGCAAGGCCCCCAAAATTTATATGTCAGGCTCCCCAAAAAGTTAGCTACGCCATTGTCCATGAAAACAAGTCGTTGGTGCAGTCCCATGGTTGTCGGCCAGCATTCTGCATCATACAGGAGAACTGAACGAATTATAGGTCGTTATACTATCGACATTAGCTTATTTAGAGTATTCCGGCCCTAGAGTACAGCAGTTACAGAACGCCATTTGATCCACATACTGCTCAGACGATTATAATTTTCTTTTTAGTTCGTACTGTTTATCTCGGTATCCACTACAGTTGCAGAGCTCTTTTTACAATACTCGATTCTGTTTCTTTCCAAGAAATGTTTCTCTTGTTAATAATGTGTGACTGATCAGAGTAACTGTAATTCATGGTTTTCCGCGTTTTAGTAGAGGAAGAGCTAGCTGGCGTGTCGGCCACGGCCCATGTCCAAACTAGAGCCGACGGAATCCGTACGCTGCGCATAGCACCGGCCGCTGACGCTGTAGCCTTCTCGTCAACGTTAAACAAGAAGGGATACAAAATGTTTGCTGGCACAGTACATTAGTCAGTTTGCTCCCGACCCCCCATCCCGTAAAAAATGGGAGCATTAGTACCCCCTTCCCTCTGTTCATGAATTACAAAGGCCGATCAAAATGTTCCTTTTCGAAGGCTGTACAGTCCAAAATCGGTATGTCAATCACGTAAAACCGCCGTGACCATTGAGGCACACGTTTGGTAAAACATCAGTCCTGCTGTGCGAAGAAGACTGTAATTGCGTGCAGTATGCCCTCATGCGACAGAGATCCTGACCTTCTTCATGCTAAGGATGCTTATTACTATGTTATCCATCCTGGACTCTGTGCGATGGTCGAACGACGGTACGTTTGTACGATCTCCCGCGTGAATGATTTCTTAAACATGGAATTTGAAACTTCGGACTTCCTTTTGCTGTCTACTACTGCCAAACCAGACTGGCTCAACGAATGACTGGATGGAAGCCTTCGACCCACTTAGAGACGGTGGTAGCTGTTGTATACTTCACACACAGATATTTTCACAGACAGACGAATCTCTGCTAATCTTTTCCTGTCGTTATTTGCACATCCTCTTTTGAACAGAGAGTGCAACAGCCTATGCTTCCTCAGCACTTTCCGGATGTCGTTATTAAACCACGGCGGGTCTTTTGCGTCCATAATCCACTTACTAGGCACATACTAGTCGAGAGCACGATTTAAAATTTATTTCCACTTTGTCTATAATTACACTGTTGCCACCCTCCTGGAACTAAATGTTTGATGTTCATTGTCTAAGTGAGATGCTAACAACTGCTTAACCGCTCTTTCTAGCAGAAACACTATCCTAGCCCTCTTGACTGATTTATTGACTTTCGTAACCATAGTCGCTGTGATGACATGATCACTAATCCCCGTCTATATAGTGACGCCATCGATAAAGTCCGGCCTATTTGTAGCTGCAACGTCCAAGATACTTCCATTGCATGTGGGCTGCCAAACTAACTACTCAAGACAGTTTTCGAAAAACGTGTTCAAAAGTATTTCACAAGGCTGTCTTTCCGTACCCCCTGCAATGAATCCATACATATCCCAGTCTATAACTGAAGGTTAAAGTCACAACCAACCAGTATTGCATGATCTGGGTATTTATGCACAACTGACCACAGACTTTCTTTGAACGACTTTAGAATTGTCACAGCGGAGTCGAGTGGTCGGTAAAAACATCCAACAGTTAACTTGGTTTCACCTAGACCTGTTATGAGTGACAATATAACTTCACTATCACACTCAGTTACCTAGAATAGACAATATTTTTGTCGACTGTAATGAACACTCCCCCTCCTGCGGCATCTAATCTGTCTTTCCGATAAACATTCCAAGACTTGCTAAATATCTCAGAGCTTTTAACTTCGGGGTTTGACCAGCTCTCAGTCCCAATAATAATCTGAGGTTGAGAACTTTGCTGGAGGGCAGTAAATTTGGGAACTTTGTTACGAATACTTCAATTTACTGACAAAATTTTTAGTCGAACTGTCTTTATTCTGAACGCGGTCTGCTTTCCCTATACGCGTATCGACTGGCGAATATTCATGAGAGTACCTCAAACTAACGCCTAGCCTAAAATTCATTGTAAATGTGGGTACATATATTCACTAGCGATGTGTTTTCTTTTAATACATCTGACAACTTCGAGAAACAAGATATTTCGCTTAACCTGGAATCGACCTAGCGATCTTTGCCGTACTAGCAACGCGTAGCGCCAGTAGACCTCAACGTAAGACGCATATACGGAAAGTAAATGGCTAATAAGAAGAAATGATGTCTACATACATAATATTTTCTCGTTACATAATAATTCGCAAACAATATTCCATCACGGGGTACGTCGCTCCGGTAACAGATTAAGATATGCTAGAGTTGCCTTGGGCAGTTCCCATTAACTATTAAAGAAATTAATCTGAAAAAGGCCTAATCTCTACGATACCAGAAACGATACAAATTCGTATTTTAAATGATCACTTTTCTCGAGTGTATATCTACTATACAAATATTTGTGCTGGCGCATGAACACGACGTAATGCCGAGCTAAAGCTTGACGTTACAATCCCAGTGTGGTATTTACTGACAACACTAGGTGTCTTTTGAGACACTGAGACATTACCAAACATCGCAACACTGCTGTCAACAGGAAATGAATCAGTAACGGAAGTTGCTTTCCCAGCGATATGCTATCATTCTTTGCGGTTTACTATTTCCGACTGTCACCTGTTGAGTGAGCTCTGTTGTACGATCTATCATAGTTACAGGTCGTCATGCGTGTATGAATCTTGGTCATCCTGTGCGTTTAGTAATCAGACTTTCGATTATCTACTTCCGAGGACCAAAAATCCTTCTTCATATCTAGTTACAGCTCTGAAGCTGTTAGTCTGATGCACTGCTTTCCTTAAGGGAGAGTCAAATGAAAACGAGACATGCTATATAATGAGCATGGTGAGCAAGTTGGAAACGTAGATACGTGTGTGTACCAGGCCTGATCAGAAAATTACGGAACTTTGTCCACAAAACTTTAGTACGCTTACCTTTTACTTATTGTGCATGGTCTCCTTTGAAAGACTCTCCTCCACAATTGATACACCGCTCCCAACGCCATTTCCCCCTCCGCAAGCTGGTACGCCTTTAGCTGGCACGTCCAAAGGGCTGCCTGCGAATTTTCTATTATCTCGTCTATCGTTCCAAATCTTCGCCATTTCAAGGGGGTTTTCAACGTCGGGAATAAAAAACTGTTCGCAGGGGCCGTGTATGGAGAGTACAGAGGATGAGGCAGTACAATGATTTCGTTGTTTGTGCGACAGTCACGCACCAACAGGGATGAATGCCCAGATGCGTTATCGTGATGCAAGATCCATGAACTCTCTCGCCACATTTCAGGCCGTTTCCTTCTCACATTTTCGTGACTCCATCCAACTGAAATGTTACAATCTTCTGCGATCTCCCGGTCAGTCAGTCTTCTATTAGCACTCACAGTTTCGTTGACGTTCGTGACAAGAGCGTCGTCGGTAGACGTCAAAAAACATCATGAACAAGGAACATCCTTAACTTACGTTTTTAAGCCGTGTGAACAATTCTAACACCGAGTACGGCTTAAGCACTCGTCACTGTGGGCTTCCTGTGTTATTTGGTACGTCTCTGTAAAGGCTTCTTGAGTTTCACGCAAAATTTAATGCAGAATGCGTTAATCCTCTAACTCTGCAATCTCGAAATTCGCAAACTGCGCTACACAACGTTCTACCCAATACAGTACTGAACAATAAGTAACAAACAAACAACAATGAAACTTCCGGCAGTTGCTCATTAAACACCGCCCTGTGCAGGGATGCCAACCGTATTTCGGTTCAACACACCAGTGGCGCGAAATTACGAATGTTCCGAAATATTTTGAACAGATCTCGCATAGAACTGCGCTTTATTGGGAATCGGGAACGGACAACGCGAACATTCACCGCTGTGCCATTTGATTGTTAGATGAGCTCTACCATGGGGTCGCCAAATTGTGCGTCCGACTCCGCTATGGAGGCTGGAAAAGACGAACAGAAGGTGTAGTGCTGTTTTTGATTGCGGAAGGAATGTCAGGAAGTGAAATCCATGTCCAAACGTCCGCTGCGTATGGGATTCACAGAATCGTCACGTTCGCATGTGTTCGCGTGCAATAAACGATTTCGAGATGGTCGTGTGTCACTGAAAGACAGCAGTCGGCCAGGACAGGCTCATTGGGTCATTATAATTATTTATCCGTTCATCATAAGAATGTTGGCCGGAGTGGCCGTGCGGTTCTAGGCGCTACAGTCTGGAACCGAGCGACCGCTACGGTCGCAGGTTCGAATCCTGCCTCGGGCATGGATGAGTGTGATGTCCTTAGGTTAGTATTAGTTCTAAGTTCTAGGCAACTGATGACCTCAGAAGTTAAGTCGCATAGTGCTCAGAGCCATTTGAACCAATCATAAGAATAAACCTGACGTAAACATTACACCATGTATTCTTCCGCGTTTGCTTGAATCTCATTGGGTTTCGTTTCACGTGGAGCGAAAGCCCTAAGTTGTGACCAGTACAGTCAAGTACGATCATAAGGATACATTTTATGCTGTGTTACTCGCACATAGACTGAGCGATAATGTACGGGACAACGGCTTTACTGGCGCGGTACTTGGACAGCACTGGCGAACCAGCGGTCCAACTAGCCTGCAATAATGTGATTAGTTGCAGTTCAGACGTAAAAAGAAACGGGCAATGACAATGTAGCTTCGAATGTAATTTAATTTTTAAAGAGAGTGTAATAATATTCGGCAAAACTCCAGCACAACCGCGCGCGTCTTAGATGAGAAGACGGAAAGCATAAAATGCTCTCGTTGTCACCTGACATAGTATTCTAACTACAAGCAAGAGTGATGAAAATTCCGAAACTTAAACACGGGGTAATTTATCTCAGCTAGCTGTGTGTGAATCAAAAACATACTGCTGTACGTATTGTTAAAACTGAAGCCACTAAAGGTATTAATTGCAGTCAGTCTGGTTATTTCTTAGCTCTTTCCTCGTCCGAATCCGAGAAATGCATTTCAGTACAGGAACTGTCATCTGCAACATTGATAACGAGCCCATCAGCAACAGAATCCAAGACGCCACCCAGGCACCTGATTTTATCCTCTCCTTGTATGGCGTGTCATTCTGTATCCTGCCACCGTTCGGCTGTGACAAGTGAAAAAGCTGGATGCGTCTGGCAGCTTAACAGTCTCGTTATTTCTAGGGGCCAAAGCGATTAAATTGGCTCCAGATCAGTTCTGTTGGGTTCATTTTGTACGAAAGTAAAAATGCTGCACTTGTATGGTTTGCTTGATGCTGCGAAAACGACTGTTTTCCATGTTTCTACGGCATATATCTACATCTGTGGTATAAAACAATGGAAATAGTCCAAATAAAGAGTACTTATTTTTCATTATTGCCTTAAAAATTAAATTATCTTTTCTTAAGTGAAGCAACCTTTATTAACAATCTCTCGTAAAATATCATAATTCAGAATTTATATTTGAAATGAAACCAGGAATTTCGCGTGCAATATATAACTAGAATCTAGAACCGTGCATTATTCATAAAAATGTTGATGAAGCTTATATTTACGAGATGTACGTATTTCAACATGAACGAAAAAAAAACTGACGTTTATTCCAATGAGTTATCAAGCTACTACGCTACCGACTCCACTATAAACGAACGTGCATGTTGCATCAAGTGTATTTAATACAGTCCCTTGGAAAACTTCAGTGCCGATTATCGCTGCAAATTTATGAAAAACATTAAGAACAATCCATATCTCGGCAATTTTTAACCGTGTTCCACTACGCAAAATGAAGTAGCCTCAGCCATTTTGATACTGCGCATTAACAGCGCGACAATCAGAGCACAACGGCGCGGAGGTTGTGACTGTACACGGTTTTTAAAATAAAAACTACTTGGCTAAAGCTTGATTAAGAAAAACGTCGATGGCTGTTGACAGATTTGACTATCTTAAAGCTTCATTTAACGTAAGTTAGTAATAATACATCTAATACATAAGTAGGACCTACTTCCAAGAGCGCAACACCAGCAGTGCGTATGTGCTACAGCTTCTGACCAATCACCGCGTTTGTGTTTGTTTGCATCTGGTTTGTTCTTTTGATGAACGGAGTCATACCCCTTCTGTCGTTGCTGCGGTGGATGCCGCCATTAGAGATGACCGACGGCGGAAGACATTCGGCTCATGTCGGGCATCAGTCACGGATCGCTCACGCCATGGTGACTGAGAATCTGAAGTACCGGAAAAAATTGTGCGTAGTGGGCTCCCCGTAGCCTGACGAAGAGGCAGAAGTTGAGCAGAATGTCTACATCACTGCAGCATCTGGAACAGTATCAGGATGAAAAATATCGTTTCCTGTCCCGTACTGTCGTGGGAGATGAGAAACGGTCTCTCCATTTTTAGCCGGAGCGCAAGTGTCAGTCTTCAATGAAAGCACATGGATAGACCCCATTTTATGTATGTCAATTGCTTAAGCTAAAACTTGTATAAATAACGGCTCCTTTATACGTATATATACACTGTGGGTAGCGTCTGGTACTTCAAGTGAGGGCTATTGTTGAAATTTGTAGGTACTGGTATCTGAAGTGTTTTGAATTTGCATATGATTTCTGGAGGATGATTGGTGGATTTGTCAATAGTGTAGGTCCTGTGTTCGTTAGTCCCGGAAATAGAAGAAAAAAAAGAAAAAAAAACTCTTCACATTACAATTGAACAAGTATCTTAGGACCGACATTTTTCAGTCCTCTCTGTTAGGAAGCCCTGAATCCCTTCACACTGTTGGTCCTGTATTTCGTACTTTCGTAATTTGTTCGCTAGGTGACAGTCTGGAACTGAATGCAATGCGTGTCGGACGTCAATATGTACCATATGTATGGCGCTCTGGATCTCATGGAGGAGCCACTGTCTACATGTGGGAGGACAGATCGAGCACTTGTGTCTAGTCCCCGCCGGCCGCGGTGGCCGAGCGGTTCTAGGCGCTTCAGTCAGGAAAGGCGCGACTGCTACGGTCGCAGGTTCGAATCCTGCCTCGGGCATGGATGTATGTGGTGTCCTTAGGCTGGTTAGGTTTAAGTAGTTCTAAGTTCTAGGGCTCTCATGACCTCAGATGTTAAGTCCCATAGTGCTCAGAGCCATTTCAACCTTTCTTTTTTTTTTTTTTTTGCCTAGTCCCCGACATGCATCTGTGACTCAAGGCTAACTGTGTTCTCTCCGCCAGCACGAATTGGCATGCACCACGCCGGGGATTCCTACTATCACCAGGGAATGTAGATCTGATGATTAAAATATAGACTTCAGTTTTTCTCTTATTCTGTTTGTGAATGGAGCAAGAAGGGAAGTTACTAATAGTGGTACAGAGTACCGTCCGCCACGCGGCATTCGGTGGCTTGCGGAAAATGGAAATGTCGAGTGACTATGGCCTCCCGTCGGGTAGACCGTTCACCTGGTGCAAGTCTTTCGATTTGACGCCACTTCGGCGAGTTGCGCGTCGATGGGGATGAAACGATGATGATAAGGACAACACAACACCCAGCCCCTGAACGAAGGAAATCTCCGACCCAGCCGGGAATCGAACGCGGGCCGTTAGGTTTGACATTCTGTCGCGCTGACCACTCAGCTACCGGGGGCGGACGGCATGCGGAATATGAATGTAAATGTACAGGGCTATTACAAATGATTGAAGCGATTTCATAAATTCACTGTAGCTCCATTCATTGACATATGGTCACGACACACTACAGATACGTAGAAAAACTCATAAAGTTTTGTGCGGCTGAAGCCGCACTTCAGGTTTCTGCCGCCAGAGCGCTCGAGAGCGTAGTGAAACAAAATGGCGACAGGAGCCGAGAAAGCGTATGTCGTGCTTGAAATGCACTCACATCAGTCAGTCATAACAGTGCAACGACACTTCAGGACGAAGTTCAACAAAGATCCACCAACTGCTAACTCCGTTCGGCGATGGTATGCGCAGTTTAAAGCTTCTGGATGCCTCTGTAAGGGGAAATCAACGGGTCGGCCTGCAGTGAGCGAAGAAACGGCTGAACGCGTGCGGGCAAGTTTCACGCGTAGCCCGCGGAAGTCGACGAATAAAGCAAGCAGGGAGCTAAACGTACCACAGCCGACGGTTTGGAAAATCTTTCGGAAAAGGCTAAAGCAGAAGCCTTACCGTTTACAATTGCTACAAGCCCTGACACCCGAAGACAAAGTCAAATGCTTTGAATTTTCGGCGCGGTTGCAACAGCTCGTGGAAGAGAATGCGTTCAGTGCGAAACTTGTTTTCAGTGATGAAGCAACATTTTTTCTTAATGGTGAAGTGAACACACACAATGTGCGAATCTGGGCGGTAGAGAATCCTCACGCATTCGCGGAGCAAATTCGCAATTCACCAAAAGTTAACGTGTTTTGTGCAATCTCACGGTTTAAAGTTTACGGCCCCTTTTTCTTCTGCGAAAAAAACGTTACAGGACACGTGTATCTGGACATGCTGGAAAATTGGCTCATGCCACAACTGGAGACCGACAGCGCCGACTTCATCTTTCAACAGGATGGTGTTCCCCGCACTTCCATCATGATGTTCGGCATTTCTTAAACAGGAGATTCGAAAACCGATGGATCGGTCGTGGTGGAGATCATGATCAGCAATTCATGTCATGGCCTCCATGCTCTCCAGAATTAACCCCATGCGATTTCTTTCTGTGGGGTTATGTGAAAAATGCAGAGTTTAAACCTCCTCTACCAAGAAACGTGCCAGAACTGCGACCTCGCATCAACGATGCTTTCGACCTTATTGATGAGGACATGCTGCGCCGAGTGTGGGAGGAACTTGATTATCGGCTTGATGTCTGCCGAATCACTAAACGGGCCGATATTGAACATTTGTGAAGGCCTAAAAAAACTTTTTGAGTTTTTGTATGTGTGTGCAAAGCATTGTGAAAATATCTCAAATAATAAAGTTATTGTAGAGCTGTGAAATCGCTTCAATCATTTGTAATAACCCTGTATAAGGGGTATTCAAATGGAACCCAGTCACTAGTGTAAAGTAACAGTAAATATTTTATTAACTCAAAAATGGAGTTATACGCAGTACATATACTCAGAAATAGTCGCCAAAACTGTTGGCACATTTTTCCCATTGCGACACTAGCCGGTCGATTCCATCCTTGAAGAAGGACCCAACCACACACTTCCTCGTCCAATGCGAATCGATATCCGCAAATAGCTTGTTTTAGAGGTCCAAACACCGATGGATCTCGTCCACAGTGATTCTGCGGTTGTCCAAAATTAAAGCGTTCACTTCCACAACCATTTCCGGTGTGATGACACGATGAGCCGGTCCAGTACGAGCATCGTCTTCCAGTGACTCGAGCCCCTCAAGCACGCGTTTGCTCCATTCCACAACACTTGAACGACTCAGACTGTACTCTCCGTACACAGCCTTCATCCGTTGATACGTTTCACGGCTTCCAACTCCCTCCGCCGTCAAAAATCTAATCATTCCGCGTTGTTCCAGTTTACTCGTCCGCATGTTCGGTAGTGTGACGATGACTTGTGTTACCATCTTCTTCAGCGTGAAGCCACACTGGCGCTATGCAATATCAAACGGTGCCCACGCGTCAGTCTCTACCAATATATAGCGCCACCATATCCGCAGTTACCTGGTGTCACCTTACGTCTAGGGCAAAGGTAGATGCACTGACCAGGTTTCATTGGAACGAACCTCACACATGTAATGTCTGTACCGCCTGATCGGATGATAGCCGGCTGCTGTGACCGAGCGGTTCTAGGCGCTCCAGTCTGGAACCGCGCGACCGCTATGGTCGCAGGTTCGAATCCTGCCTCGGGCATGGATGTGTGTGATGTCCTTGGGTTCGTTAGGTTTACGTAATTCTAAGTTCTAGGGGACTGATGACCTCAGATGTTAAGTCCCATAATGCTCAGAGTCATTTGAACCATTAGATCGGATGATGAACAAGAAAGTCTACCAGTGAATTCCAGAACGTTTGAGCGTTGCTGCGAGCCAGAAGAGGCCTGAATCGTGGAAAGACAAGATTTGGATGTTGCCTCACGACCGTGCGCTAGCTCACGCGTTAATCCTTGTCCTCAGATACAATATCTGCAAAACAACAAATTCCTGTTGCATCCCATCTGTTACGGTGTATAGTCAAGCACCGGCACCACAGTCGGAAACGACAGGGAAGAGACGCACGCTGGCCACCCTTCCTTTCCTTACACGCCCATATCGTTAACGTCGATATGCAGCAGGATTTTGGAACATATATTGTGATCGAACATTGTGAATTAGCTCGAAGAAAACGGTCTATTGACACACAATCGACATAGATTTAGAAAACATGGTTTTTGTGAAATACTACTAGCTCTTTATTCCCATGAAGTGTTGAGTGCTATTGACAAGGGATTTCAGATTGATTCCGTAATTTCTGGATTTCCGAAAGACTTTTGACACTGTACCACACAAGCGGCTTATAGTAAAATTGCGTGCTTATGGAATATCGTCTCATTTATGTGACTGGATTTGTGATTTCCTGTCAGAGAGGTCACAGTTCGTAGTAATTAACGGAAAGTCATCGAGTAAAATAGAAGTGATTTCTGGCGTTCTCAAAGGTAGTGTTATAGACCGTTTGTTGTTCCCTATCTATATAAACGATTTGGGAGACAATCTGATCAGTCGTCTTAGGTTGTTTGCAGACGACGGTGTCGTTTATCGACTAATAGAGTCATCAGAAGATCAAAACAAATTGCAAAACTATTTAGAAAAGATATCTGAATGGTGCGAAAACGGCAGTTGCCCTAAATAACGAGAAGTGTGAGGTCATCCACATGAGTGCTGAAAGGAATCCGTTAAACTACGGTTACATGATAAATCAGTCAAATCTGAAGGCTGTAAATTGAACTAAGTACCTAGGAATTACAATTACGAAGAACATAAATTGGAAGGAACACATAGAAAATGTTGTGAGGAAGGCCAACCAAAAACTGCGTTTTATTGGCAGGACACTTAGAAAACGTAACAGATCTACTAAGAAGACTGCCTGCACTAGGCTTGTCTGTCCTCTTTAAGAATACTACTGCGTGGTGTGGGATCCTTACCAGATAAAACTGACGGAGTACATCGAAAAAGTTCAGAGATGGTCAGCACGTTTTGTATTATCGCGTAATATGGAAGAGAGTGTCACTGAAATGATTCAGGATTGTGGCTGAACATCGTTAAAACAAAGGCGTTTTTCGTTGCGATGGAATCTTCTCATGAAATTCCAATCTCCAACTTTCTCCTCCGAATGCGAAAATATTTTATTGACACCGACCTACATAGGGAGAAACGATCATCACGATAAAATAAAGGAAATCAGAGCTCGTAGGGAAAGATATAGGTGTTCGTTCTTTCCGCGCGCTATACGAGATTGAAAAAATAGAGGATTGTGAAGGTGTTTCGATGAACTCTCTGCCAGCCACTTAAATGTGATTTGCAGAGTATCCACGTGGAAGTAGATGTAGATATATTCGGTTCGCTAGACAAACAATCAAACAACTCGTGTTAATGAGTTTTATTACAATAAGAGAATTACAATACTTAACTTTGAAAGATATCTCGCAAGCAAAGGGCGACATACAATATAATCAATCTTTCTCAGAATAGACAAATACCAGACATTCCTAACGAAGTCTCTAACGTTGACGCTGCTATCCAAGTGGCTGACGCTGACGCTGCTGTAGAACTGGACCGCCACCATTCGGGCGTGGCGGTTATGTCCTCTTCACAAGGGGCCGCTGTTCGAACACAATACATGTCCCAAAATCCTGCTACGTATCGACGTTAATGATATGGGCCTGTAATTTACTGGATTACTCCTACTGCCTTTCTTGAATATTGGTGTGACCTGTGCAACTTTCCAGTCTTTGGGTATGGATCTTTCTTACAAAAAGGTACGGCCAAACTTTCAGGAAACATTCCTCACACACAAAGAAAGAAAATATTTTATGTGGACATGTGTCCGGAAACGCTTACTTTCCATGTTAGAGCTCATTTTATTACTTCTCTTCAACTCACATTAATCATGGAGTGGAAACACACAGCAACAGAACGTACCAGCGTGACTTCAAACACTTTGTTACAGGAAATGTTCAAAATGTCCTCCGTTAGCGAGGATACATGCATCCACCCTCCGCCGCATGGAATCCCTGATGCGCTGATGCAGCCCTGGAGAATGGCGTATTGTATCACAGCCGTCCACAATACGAGCTCGAAGAGTCTCTACATTTGGTACCGGGGTTGCGTAGACAAGAGCTTTCAAATGCCCCCATAAATGAAAGTCAAGAGGGTTGAGGTCAGGAAAGCGTGGAGGCCACGGAATTGGTCCGCCTCTACCAATCTATCGGTCACCGAATCTGTTGTTGAGAAGCGTACGAACACTTCGACTGAAATGTGCAGGAGCTCCATCGTGCATGAACCACATGTTATGTCGTACTTGTAAAAGGCACATGTTATAGCAGCACAGGTAGAGTATCCCGTATGAAATCATGGCGGTGAATCGAGGAAGTACAGTACATACTGACGAAACTAAAATGAGCTCTAACATGGAAATTAAGCGTTTCTGGACACATATGCACATAACACCTTTTCTTTCTTTGTGTGTGAGGAATGTTTCCTGAAAGTTTGACAGTACCTTTTTTTAACACCCTGTGTAATTGTTAAGTATGACGCTAATGCATGAGCATACTCTGAAAGGAACCTAATTGGTATACAGTCTGGATTAGAAGACTTGCTTTTATTAAGTGATTTAAGTTTCTTCACTACTTCGAGGATATTTACTTCTACGTTACCCATGTTGGCAGCTGTTCCCGATTCGAATTCTGGAATATTTACTTCGTCTTCCTTTGTGAAGGCATTTCGGAAGGCTGTGTTTAGTAACTCTGCTTTGGCAGCACTGTCTTCGATAGGATCTCCATTGCAAAGAAGGCATTGCTTGTTTCTTGCCGCTAACATACTTCACATACGACCAGAATCTCTTTTCTGCCAGGTCTCTCTTGAGAATTCCTAGACAGAACACCATCCACCATATTCTCTAGACCTAAGACCAGCAGATTTTTTTCTGTTTCCCAAAGTTGAAACCCCTTGTATGGTCGTCGTTTCCCAACCATACAGAAGATCCAGTACAACAACGTCATTGGCATTGTATCGTGAAGGAAGTACTTCTCTGGGCGGTATCACTAACCTAGTGTCTTGTTGCTTTGGTAAGTCCCTCGTAGCACAGTATTAGCGCTCAGTCGCCAGGTTCCATGTAGGTGGTGATCCTGCTGGAGTGTTTAGGGATGCCAGTTGTTGATTGTCAACAACGTTTGTACTATACTTGTTTTGATACAGAAATTGCTTCGTCACACACGTCACAGAATCAGCAATTGCAATATGGAGGCTCGGGACTACGCCATTATTTTCGACCCTTTACACACATTAACACCGTTTTCTGACTTTACATAATGATAAACACTGCCCACGACACGTGGCGTTCTTATAACTAATAACTTCACTTTATATCTTGTTTAACATCTGAAATATGCACTCGCGACCGTTTTTTCAGAGCCGCCCCGGTTACTCGACCGTGCGTTTTGCGTGGCTCCTCGCGACTGACTTGCACTGTCTTCCCGAAGGACAACAGAGACCACCCCACCTTTCTCCCTCAGCCAATAAGGACACTTCTCTCGTTCCCTATATCCTTCAGCCAATGGGCGTTCAGATCGCTCTTGGTAGGCGGATCTGACGTCACGTTTGCGGACATTGTGACGGAAGTTTGTCTCGGAACACTGTCTCAGATTGTAAGATCCTGCTCCCAAATAGTCGGATCTTGTCCCTACTAAGGTTGCACAATATTGCCTCCTATGATTTCATCACTAATGCTCTTGCTGACGCTTAATTGTTAAATGTACATGTAGCTGGCTGCTACTGAGCATTCCCGATCGCATAAATGTGGGTGAAGGGAATGTATATATGCATTACACCAGGGCACTCTCAGAGAATGCATTCGAGGAGTCTTTCCAAAAGTGGAAGAAACAATGGGACGGATGAATTGCCAGTAGAGGGGATAGTCCTTAAAACGTTGTACATTAAGCAATAAAGGTGTCATAGCAAAAGTTAGATTTCTTTTTGAAGACGCCTCGTATCATAGACGTTACCCTTCAGGTTCTTTGGGACATCCTTGTTGTTCAGGATAAATCTTAGTTTCTGGAATGCTTCCCAGCTCTGTCCCATTCCGCAAGGAATTTATGCATTTTGATTGTTTCTCCCTAGTTTAATTCTGTGGACATGGTTGGTGTATGCATCAACACCTTCTATAGACTGGTTTCCAACTGTAAGTGTTCGGTTGTCTGGGTTCAGTATTTTTGTTTTATTGATGTTCATTACCAAGCCAATGTACCCCTCGTTACATCTTAATTTGTTGCATTTGTGTCCCTTGGGTCTATATATCACGAGTATTGAAAAATTCAAAATATTCACAAATATCGAAAGTAAAGTTTTATTTAATCGTGTCTGAGACACATTCAAAATAGTTTTTTATAACAATCCAGACCCTTACTTAGGCAACGGCCTTGCCGCAGTGGATGCACCGGTTCCCGTGAGATCACCGTAGTTAAGCGCGGTCGGGCGTGGTCGGTACTTGGATGGGTGACCATCGAGGCCGCAATGCGCTGTTGCCATTTTTCGGGGTGCACTCAGTCTCGTGATGCCAATTGAGGAGCTACTCGACCGAATAGTAGCGGCTTCGGTCAAGAATACCATCATAACGACCGGGAGAGCGGTGTGCTGACCCCACGCCCCTCCTGTCTGCATCCTCCCCTCAGGATGACACGGCGGTCGGATGGTCCCGGTAGGCCACTCGTGGCCTGAAGACGGAAGACGGAGTGCAGACCCTTACTTGCTTATTGATGAAGCGAATGAAGTTTCACAACAGTGCAGGTTGCTTATTACGGTTAAATTGTCAAAGCACTATCGCTGCCACTAGTTTTTCATCAACTGTTTGGAGCAGGCACTGCGGCGTCTATAGTCTTTGTGAAATACATTAAGTGTATTCGCAATTGCACGCATGTCCGAAGGAACTTTGCATCGTAATTCGGAAAAACAAAGGCACTGCGAGGTCATATTTATCCGCCGACACGACTTTCAAGAAAATGTCTGTCCTGTACAGGAATGTACATAGTGGATGTACGAGTACAGGCTGTAGACGCATAGTTGACTACATATGGAAGTTTCGGCCTAGCTGTTAAACGTGCTCGCGCAGCGAAATGATAAGAGGTCGACTCTTGATATTCGGGAAATCCGCTTCGAGCCCCGCTCCGGCACAAAGTTTCATTGTCATCATGCTAATATACAGCTCACTGCTGTCCATATTCGCAACTGCGCATACAATTCATGTAAAAATGCATAAATACTCACATATTCAGTTGTTTTTACTCCGCTCTATCTTGTCAGAAATACGTACTTACCTCCGTATTTTTGGACAACATGGTTGTGGAGATGAAGCAGCGATTAGTATGATTAATCAATTATTCAAAAACAGTCTTAATCGCATTTATTATTATTATTATACCGCCAACCGGTTTCAACCCGACGTAGGGGTCTTCTGGGCGTTTCCACTGTGAAATTATAGATATCCGTCAGAAAGACTCTATTATACAACAGCTAAAATTACGTAAATTTAAAATATGTTACCCATTGGTCGACTGCTGGTGGTGTCACTCCTGTCTACATAACGGCAGGAAACTATGCGAGACTAACCCTTCGTATGGGCTTAAATAGCGTACTGAGATCACGTGAATTATATTAACCGTTATAGTAAATTGACTCAAATGTTTTCTATGTAAATGTACGAATAGATGTATTATAATAGAAGACGACAACAGTTTTTGTGTGTCACAAATTGTTTTACTTTATGTTATGGCACACAATGTAATATACTTTTACGAATTTTACGACTGACTACGGAACATTCGTTTTATAATTAACACTATAATTGTAACTCTTTTTAAATGGAATGGTTCCGTTTTCTGTTTTTTACTGTGACTTAAATTTATGTTAAACCAAGCTGACTAGTAATTACATATAATATACTGTATTAAATGTCCATGATCGCCGCTGGGGCTGTTGCCGTCTATTCACGTGATCTCAGTACGCTATTTAAGCCCATACGAAGGGTTGGTCTCGCATAGTTTCCTGCCGTTTTGTAGACAGGAGTGACACCACCAGCAGTCGACCAATGGGTAACATATTTTAAATTTACGTAATTTTAGCTGTTGTATAATGGAGTCTTTCTGACGGATATCTATAATTTCACAGTGTAAACGCCCAGAAGATGACTCCTACGTTGGGTTGAAACAGGTTGGCGGTATAATAATAATAATAATAAATGCGATTATGACTGTTTTTGAATAATTGATTACCTCCGTGTGCTGTTTTTGTGGTCTTCAGTCCGAACACTGGTTTGATGCAAATATCCACTCTAGTTTACGCCGTCAGCTTCTCTTCATACGCACATAACTACAGCAACCTACAACAATATGAACCTCCTTATTATAGTCTAGCAGCCTTTCTCGCCCTCTACAGTTTAAACCCCCGACATTTCTCTCCGCAACCCTGCAAACTGATGATTACTTTATGTCTCAGTATGCTTCCTCTCAACCAGTCCATTCTTCTAATCAAGTTGGACCATAAATTTCTTTTCTCTCCCGTTCAGTTCAGTACCTCCTCATTACTTATCCGAACTATTCACATAATGTTCAGATTCTTCTATAAAACCACATTTCAAAAGCTTCTTGTCTGAATTATTTGTCATCCAAATGCCTCATTTCCAAACAAGTACCTTCAGAAAGTACTTCAGAACTTTTAAGTTTATATTATATCTCAACATATTTCTCTTTTTCGCGAATCCTTCTCTCGCTGTTTCCAGCTTGTTGTATTTTATTTTCTCTCTACAGAACATCATCATTTATTACTTTTAGTGTCTTATTTCCGAATACAATTTCCTCAACATAGCCGGTTTAATTCGAATGTACACTGTATTACTCTTGTTTTACTGTTAATGATGTTTATCTTACAATTACTTTTGAAGACACTGTCCATTCCATTCAATTGATATTCCAAGTCCTTCGCCATCTCTGACAATATCACAGTGCCGTCGACAAACCACTAAATTTTTTATTTCTTCTCACATAACTTTCATTTCTTTTCCAAAATTCTCTATCGTTTTCCGTATTGCTTGCTCAACATAAAGATTAAGTAACAACAAGCATAGACTAGACTCCTCTGTTACACCCGTCCAAACTACTGCTCCCCGTTCATGTCCTTCGAACCATAAAACTACAGTCTGGTTTCTATACAAGTTCTAAAGAACCTTTCGCTCCCTGTTTGTTATCCCTGCTACCTCCAGGATTTGAAAGAGTTTATTCCAGTCGACATTGTCAAAAGCTTCTTCTAAATCTATAGATGCTATAAACGTAGGTTTGCCTTTCTTCAACGTGTCTACTATGGTAAATCTTAGGGTGAGTATTTCTTGGCGCGTTCCTGCATTTCTCTGGAACTCAAACTTCTCTGCGAGGACAGCTTCTGCTAGTTCTTTTATTCTTCTGTAAATAATTCGTGTCAGCATTTCGCACTCCTGACTTATGAAACTGATATTTCGGTAATACATATATCAGCACCTGCCTTCTCTGGAACTGAAATTACTACATTATTCTTGAAGTCTGAGGATATTTTGCATATCTCATGTTTTGCACATGAGGCAAAATAGTTTGTCATGGTTGGTTCTCAGTAAGTCTGACGAAATGTGTTCTTCTCCAGGGACCTGGTTTCGGCTTACATTAGACCTTTCAGTGCTCTGTCAAATTCATCTCTCATTACCACATCTGTCTGACGCCAAATTTACCACAGTCCAATTTTCAAAAAAAAAAAAAAAAAAAAAAAAAAAAAGAAAAGAAAAGAAAAAAAAAGCTGATGATCGTTGTATTTATTACAGTATGTAATTCGAGTGATTTTTCAGTATCGTAAGCATACAGGGCTTTGGGAACCAATGAACATGCCTTTGAACCATTTTTTTTTTCGGATCAATATTTACAAAATTCTTGCTGATGCAAAAGTTATGCACGAGTGCTGTTCAATCAGAAACGCATATACTTTTTTCTCGGGCAATTTCGGTTGAAAAATGCGGAATTTTTAGTGGGACATCGTTGAATATTCCTGCTTCAGCGCCGATAGTTTCACGAGGTTCCGATAGGTAGAGGCCCTATATGTAGCCTTCAAAATGGCGTCTGTAGCGAAGGTACGTTCCAAGCAGAGAATTGTCATTGAGTTTCTTTTGGCGGAAGACCTGAGCATCCTAGATATTCATGGGTGGTTGCAGAATGTCTATGCAGTCCTGGCAGTGAACAAACGTACGGTGAGTCTTTGGCTGAGGCGTCTGACAACATCGCAGCAAGGTCGCGTAAACCTGTCTGATCTCCCGCGTGCCGGCCGATCGCACCCAGCTGTGACTCCTGCAATGCTGGAACGTGCAGACACTCTCATTCGAGGTGATCGACGGATCGCAGTCAAAAACCTCGCTGCCCAACTGAACATCTCTATCGGTAGTGCAGACACACTCGTCCACCAGTTGGGGTACTCAAAGTGTGTGCCCGCTAGGTTCCTCGCCCCCCCCCCCCCCCCCCAAACAGAAGACAACGAAGAGCAACGAAAGACCTGTGTGAAATTGGTTGGCCGATCGTGTTGATCACTTCGAACAGGGAACAGAACGGTAATCCATGGAGTGGAGCCACACCACCTCTCCTCCGAAGTTCGAAACCGCACTCTCGGACAGTAAAGTCATGGGGACAGTTTTCTGGGACCTTGAAGGGGTTATTCTCTTTGACACGCTCCCTCATGGTACAACGATCAACTCTGAAGTGTATTGTGTTACCCTCAGGAAATTGAAGAAACGTCTTCAGCGGGTTCGTAGCCACAAAAATGCAATCGAACTCCTCCTTCTCCATGACAAAGCAAGGCCTCATACACGTCTGCGAATCCGAGAGGAACTCAGAATACTTGATTGGACTGTTCTTGCTCATCCACCCTACAGCCCGGCCCCGGATCTCGCATCTTCCGACATCCATCTGTTTGGGCCAATGGAGGATGCACTCCGCGGGAAGCAGTTGGACATTTTCTTCTCTCAGTGACTGGGTGTTGCGTTGTTCTCATCGCCATTTCATCCTCACCAACGGCGCGCAAGTCGCCCAGTGTGGCGTTGACTGAACGAAGACTTGCACTTGACTGCCGAACTTGCCCGGATGGGGCCTCCCGGCCAACGATGCCATACGCTCATTTCCATTTTCTCCAGTACATGGATGACGGGGAGGTTATGAGCGTTTGGCGTCATTGGCTGGGAGGCCCCTTGCGGGGCAGGTCCGGCCGCCTTGGTGCAGGTCTTATTACATTCGACGCCACATTGGGCGACCTGCGCGCCGGGTAGGGATGAAATGATGATGAAGACAGCACAACGCCCAGTCCCTGAGCGGAGAAAATTCCCGACCCAGCCGGAAATTGAACCCGGGTCCCGGGTCACGCTGGCCACTCAGCTATCGGCGCGAGCACAGGGAGGTTATTGATGCAGCAAGACGATGGTTCGGACGTCGACCAACAGAGTGGTACCATGCGGGCATACATGCCCACTCAGTATGGCGGACGCCATCGCACTGAACGGAGATTATATAGGAACATAGGGTATTTCAGCCAGAAGGGTGGATATAAATGTGGTGTATTGGGAATCTGAATAAAATCAGCCTGCTTTCAGAAAAAATTGTGTTGCATTACTTGTTAAACGCCCCTCGTACCATATTCGCTGACACAGTTATTCATAAACAATGCTTCACAGTTTGAAAAGTAGGGTAATGTCAGCAATGAGAACACCAAAAAGAAAATAATGACGGAGTCTAGTGAACACCATGAGCCAGCTGTATATTATTTGAAGTGTGACGTCATTTGTTGCGTAGATGGCGCCATAGATGTATATATACACTACTGGCCATTAAAATTGCTATACCAAGAAGAAATGCAGATGATAAACGGGTATTCATTGGACAAATATATTATACTAGAACTGACATGTGATTACATTTTCACGCAATATAGGTGCATAGATCCTGGGAAATCAGTACCCAGAACAACCACCTCTGGCCGTAATAACGGCCTTGATACGACTGGGCATTGAGTCAAACAGAGCTTGGATGGTGTGTACAGGTACAGCTGCCATGCAGCTTCAACATGATACCACAGTTCATCAACAGTAGTGACTGGAGTATTGTGACGAGCCAGTTGCTCGGCCACCATTGACCAGACTTTTTCAATTGGTGAGAGATCTGCAGAATGTGCTGGCCAGGGCAGCAGTCGAACATTTTCTGTATCTAGAAAGGCCCGTACAGGACCTGCAACATGCCGTCGTGCATTATCCTGCTGAAATGTAGGGTTTCGCAGGGATTAAATGAAGAGTACAGCCACTGGTCGTAACACATCTGAAATGTAACGTCCACTGTTCAAAGTGCCGAGTGCGAACAAGAGGTGACCGAGACGTGTAACCAATGGCACCCCATACCATCACGCCGGGTGATACACCAGTATGGCGATGACGAATACACGCGTCCAATGTGCGTTCACCGCGATGTCGCCAAACACGGATGCGACCATCATGCTGCTGTAAACAGAACATGGATTCATCCGAAAATATGACGTTTTGCCATTCGTGCACCCAGGTTCGTCTTTGAGTATACCATCACAGGCGCTCCTGTCTGTGATGCAGCGTCAAGGCAAACCTCAGTCATGGTCTCCGAGCTGATATTCCATGCTGCTGCAAACGTCGTCGAACTGTTCGTGCAGATGGTTGTTGTCTTGCAAACGTCCCCATCTGTTGACTCAGGGATCGAGACGTGGCTGCACGATCCGTTACAGCCATGAGGATAAGATGCCTGTCATCTCGACTGCAAGTGATACGAGGCCGTTGGACGCAGCTCGGCGTTCCGTATTACCCTCCTGAACCAACCGATTCCATATTCTGCTAACAGTCATTGGATTTCGACCAACGCGAGCTGCAATGTCGCGATACGATAAACCGCAATCGCTATAGGCTACAATCCGACCATTATCAAAGTCGGTAACGCGATGGTACGCATTTCTCCTCCTTAACACGAGGCATCACAAGAACGTTTTACCAGGCAACGCCGGTCAACTGCTGTTTGTGTATGATGGGAAACCTTGCTCATTTCTGCACGTTGTAGGTGTCGCCACCGGCGCCAACGTTCTGTGAATGCTCTGAAAATCTAATCATTTGCATATCACAGCATCTTCTTCCTTTCGGTTAAATTTCGTGTCTGTAGCATGTCATTTTCCATCTTCGTGGTGTAGCAATTTTAATGGTCAGTAGTGTATCTATGTTGCAGTTATATTATAGATGCCATTCGTGAGTTATGCTTGTAGTATGTCGCTTAGTTCTTGTGAGTTGTGTCTTAGATTGTGTTGCTTGTGAGCCTATATAGCTCTAGTATAGATGACGAGTGTATTGAACTTCATGCTACTGTCATTTTGCTTTGACCACTAATGTCACCAATGACGCTTAAAAATGGGAAAAAAGTAAAGTATATCCTTACAGGATTCATTGTAGCGTAGCGCAAGACCTAGGTTGAGTTGAAAGGTGATGAAAACAACCATCTACCCGTTGTGGTAAGATATTTTGAAATTTTTATTTGCCCGAAGGCGTCAATAACATCTGTTGCTGACCCTACAGCCACATTAGATAGCCATCACCATCACTTTCAATCTGCCACTGTTGCCTACTATAATTTCCCACCGGCAGAAATGGAAATTCATGAAACCATCAAAATTCTCAAAAATAAAGCAAGTGGTGAACATTCCATTACAGCAGACTTACTGAAATGGTCAGAACCTAGGATTATAAGTGATCTACATTTGCTTTTAGAGAACATGTGGAAAACAGAAATGATTCCAGAAGATTGGAAAATAGCATTAATTCACCCACTACATAACAAGGAAGACATATGAATGTCGGCAATTACTGTGGAGTCTCACATCTACCAATCGCAAATAAAATATTATCAAAAATTTTCCTGGGCACAGTTGAAGAAACTTTATCCAAACAATTGGAAGTATATCAGAGTGGTTTTCGGAAGGGAAATTGATTTTAACTTCAAATCAGTAATTACCATGGAATATTAACCAGCAATTCTATAATAGTATCATTTATTGATTCAATAAAGCATTTTATTTGGTAGGCAAAGCTCATAACAGAGTTTGGTGTTACGGTATGCAGCTAATTTTTCCACAGAAAAGTAAAACTTTCGCACTTTGCTAATGGTCCAAATAATTAAGCCATCTTGCTGTTCGCGTGTGTTGCGAGAAATATATCGCATGTTGCGAGAAGGCTATGAAAACTGTAGAAGGAGTTATGGCGACGCCACCTAGTGCCGTTGCTTCTGTTCCTTCTTTATATCTCTGTGAGGGATGGGGAAGTGGTTCTTTTGTGTGTGTGCCTCCTGTTCTGTGTCAGTTCTCTCAGAGCGGTAAAGAGTGTATTGTTGCAAAGTGTTGTGTTTTCGTTTATCACGTTTTTCCCTTCGATTACAGCCTTTTGTATGTAGTAATGTTCTTCTATTGTTAGTTATCGGTATAGACTTTTGCCGTGTTTCAGGATGTGTAGATCGCCTTCGATGTTAGTGGGGTTATGGTTTTTGTTCATAAGGTGTCCTGCGGAAGTCGAATGTCTGCTGTCACTCTTTTACAGCTCTCATGTGTTCTGGGTACCTCGTTCAGAAAAGTGCAGACTGAGTATTAATGTATAGGTTATAGTCTTTGCTATTATCTGTTACAGCTTGCTCCTTTCGTCGTATTTTTTACATCGTTGAACACATTGTACACACTTATATTCTTCAGTCGGTTCATGGAATTAGTTATTAGTACACATTTTACGATAAAATAGTGTATTGCGAGTATTGTCGTTACGTGTCTTTGGTTCCCAAATTCGCCGATGCAGGTGTCATCCAGAAAGGCTGATATGTTGTAGAACTCTAGATTGGGTTGCCGTATATCCGGCCTTTACGATTATGTCCTGCCAGACGTACACAAGTCCGACTTTTTGAGGCTTCCGGGTTTCTGACGGAAAAAGCATGTTGGGTAGATTCCGAACGACTAGAATAATTTCAAGCATGACATGTTGTGAACGTGCTTTCGAGTGTAGACCAATGAGATGGAATATCACCACCTATGTCACATACTCGCGACATTGAAATGTAACGTGTGTACAGACGTCGTATAAACAAAGACATTGTGCAAATCATTGGCATGCGGTGCCTTCGCTATTCCATTCTTTAATGACCAAAGTTATTGAATATCTTTTCGTTTTCCGTCCCAGAAGAATAGATAATTGTTTCATTTTGTTTAAAGACGAGCTTTTGACATAAGATTATAATAGGAACAAGTTGCAGTTAAGGTGCTATCATAATTTCCAAATAATAACGCTCTTTACTGATATTGTTTTAGTTTAAGCACGTTTAAGATTGGCCTTGCAAAAATCTTACTGTAATTGTGTAACTGATTACTAGTAAACGACTGAAAATACCCAACCGAGTCTATTTCCACTTAAAATAGTCTGGCTTTTAGGGGAAACTGTTTGGCTAAATATAGCGTCGAACGTGGCTTTTCTCATTTTAGATCTGGCAACGCCAACTTTTAAGTCTGTCCTCCGTCTTTGGTCCATAAAGTTAATCACTTTCATGATACGGTTATGCAAAAGGTAGCTAGAGTTTTAATCTGATGGTCTCTGTAAAATAAGTCTCTCATGAGATCATTTGGAAGTGGGAATGGGGCTGTTTCCCCACTCCTAGTATCCGTGTCATGAACATCGATTTTTCAAACAATGGAAAATCCAGGATGGAATGCCTATGTGTGACTCAGCATGTTCGCTATATGGTGAGTTGGAACACAGATTTTTTTCATTCCTTCTATATCGGCGATCTTGACTGATTTCCTAGCGTAATATTAATGGTATAGGCCTACGTGTCACGAATAGACTGTTAGTGATTTTTGGGACAACAATGAACTTCTATTGTCATTATTATTTAAGGATTGTTGAACATCTGTTCTTTCATTCATTTCACTCCTATGTTACTATTTGTGAGAATCTGTCCACTTAACAATTGGCGCTTAATCATTTCTACTACAGCCTGAATCTCATAACACCACGGTTTTCGTGTAAGGATAACTACTAAAATATTTTCTCACACAGCTTCATAGATTGTATATAGTACATTACACCAACATTCACAGGCCATTTATTTAGATTTATGCAACATTATTTATATCGCGAGGACACATGCTACATTTTCAGCGTTACATAACATTAACACTAAGCACTAATAGCTGTAATAATTTTCACGTGTTATTGTATTATGCTGTTGCTTTTGTAACCTTGTTTTATTTTGGAGCCATTGGGGCCGTGAGAGAAAATCGAATCCTCCAAAATCGCCCCCCTTCCAAAGAAGAAAGAAGTAGAGGAAGATGAAAGAGGTGCTATTCATTCTGCTACGCAAAACGAAAACAGTGTCATCCTGTGTTAATGGCAAGACAGCTCCGTTAATTGTGAACCATCAAATACAACTGTTGCGAACCCAGTAAGATATCCTCAGCTGTCAAGGAAACCCATTGCAGTTCCTCGACCCTCCATCCTGACGGAATAAACACGCGCGTTTCTTTATTATTTTTTTTTTTTTACGTACAGTGACGTGCGACGTTCACAGATGTAACGTACGCAGAAGATGCAAAAGATACAAAAATGAACATACGAAACTATTTCATTATTTGTCGCACAGGAATAATTTCATTAGCTTCAAAAGGAAACATAGTATTTTCGTGGAGGTAAATTTAACGGTTAACGAAAAACAGTTTTGAATTTACAATTTCTTTCTTGAGTTCCAGCTTCTCTCATGTTCAGATAATTTCAATTGCCACAGCTCTCCCTCAATGACCAATATATACTTTCCCACAGTGCTTGCATGTGGTTTTATTCATTTTACTGGCAAACTGTAAAATCCAGCATTTTATGAACTGACTGAGCGATATATAGAATAACAGAATTCGTTAGGCAGGGTATGAAAGGCATTTTCATTTAATACTTTGCCTAACCATTTAATAGAATGCCAGATACATTTAAAACAAAGTTATAAAGAAAGGTAATTTAAATATTTTGACAGTTCCAAGAGCCACAGACATCATTGTTGTAACAGTTTCAGTCCACTTCTCTTAAGAGTTCTGTCCTGTTACCTAAAATGGAGGCTGCACGTGATGACTGCAAAACTTTTGCTGTAGATGATCGTGCAAATGCAATGAAACAAGGATTTTTTTAGAGTTACAGATACTTACGTATAACATTGAAAGAAACAGTGTTTTGCTAACAGGCGATCTCTGTAGCTTGCAAGGAATCTCTCCTAAAGTCTGAAGATGTTCCGATGGACAAGCTCGCGTGTCATTGTATCTATTTTTGCGACATTCAGCTGTCATATGAATAAGGCCTAAAAAGTCGAAAGCTGTCTCTTACCCTACCTGGCCACGTTAGGCTAAATTTTTCTGCCTGACTGATGTAGTACTGTCACCGTCAGAGGGTGGTATGGGACTTCAAGTCCCACCGCCACA
This sequence comes from Schistocerca americana, assembly GCF_021461395.2. NCBI lineage: Eukaryota > Metazoa > Arthropoda > Insecta > Orthoptera > Acrididae > Schistocerca > Schistocerca americana. The sequence goes on along the minus strand of NC_060128.1, from coordinate 156,354,437 downwards.
CCTGCAAAGTGTATTACAGTGACGCAGTGTCACTGCCCTGTGGATAGATTTACTGCCTCACCAACACAGTTAGACCGCAAAAGACCGGTGATGCTGTATTGTAACATATCACCAAAACAAATCTGGACTAAATAAGTATACTTTTGCAGAACATGAAAAAGCGTTTCCTGTTTAATATCATAATTGTGTTCTGCCAGGCACGGACGGAATATTCTGTTAATGTTTTAAAAAACTAGCAAAGTGTGAGCAGAACTTTCTCTTTGACCGTTGCGTACAAACTTAATTACGTGTCTAGAGACTTTATCCGTCCTCGACGATTTTTGCCTGGTATCGGCGTTGATACTGGCAAGTTATCGGTCCCGAGAATTCCAAGGCTTTCTACAGTGTTTTAAACATTTTTGTAGGTAACTGGCTACAGCTGTGAGATATTTATGGAAAAGAATTTTTATTTGCTATGAGCTGTACAGATTTTATATATTCTTTATCGGTTTCGGTTGTTTCAACCATCACCAACACAGCGTATGTGTAACTTATCTAAGCTTTTGAAGATAGTGTCAAAATCTGGTTATGTATGTTGCGATCCACGATTTGTCATTATTACATTTGGTATATGAAAGTGCCTTCTACGAGAAATATGCATTTTTAAAGCAATAAATGTTACAATTTTTTCCCGTTGATTGTTGAAACAACGGAAACCGGTAAAAGGTAAATATAGTTTATGCACCTGATGGCAGATAAAAATGTTTTAATTTGACATTCGAAGTCGGATAACAAATGAAAAAGGATATATTTTTGTGTGATGTAATAACAATTTAACAAGTTGATTTTTTCCTCTACTTTTACTGTGAAGCCTTACTTCTTGCCAAATTTCATGATTCTAGGTCAACGGGAAGTCCAGTATAGGTTGTAATGAGTGAGTTTGCGAATATCAAACTATGTGACATACGGCTGTATCTTTTGATTTCTTTGACTTAGAAGCTTCAGTTCGTTACATCGCCAAGGGACAGTAGACCTTAGTACGTGACATAAATTTCAACTTTTCCCTGTAGATTGTAATGAGTGAGTTTGTGAATATTAAGCTATGTGACATAAACGGCTCTATCATTTGATTTCATCGACAGAAGCTTAAGTTTTTTACATCGCCGAGGGACTGTAGACCTTGGTCTTCATCTTCTTCTTTATGGTCGCCTTGTCCCACGTCACTTAGGATCGGCGTTGCTCTTCTGGATCCTTCACCTCCATAGTACTCTATCCATTGCCTCTTCTATCTTCCATCCTTTCTCCGTTAGGTTCCCGGATATCTTATCTTTCCACCTCATCTTCGGTCTTCCTCTCCTTCTCGCTCCTTCAGTCTTTATATCTTCAACTCTGTTTCCGATATACTCTTCCCCTTTTCTCTGTAAATGTCCGTACCAACTAAGTCTGCTCTCTTGTATTTTTTTCCCCATGGGTCCCACTTTCACAGCTCCTCTAACAAATTCATTTCTAATCCTGTCCTTCCTTGTTACCCCACACATCCACCTCAGCATCCTCATTTCCGCCACTTCCATCTTCCTTTCCTGGGCTACTGTGATTGGCCACGTCTCTGCCCCGTATATCATAGCAGGCCTTACCACCGACTTGTACACTTTCCCTTTCAACCCAGTGCTCACCTTCTTGTCACACAACACTCCATTCATTTTCCTCCAGTTGTTCCAACCGCAATTTATTCGGTGTTGTATCTCGCTTTCCAGTCCTCCGTCCCTCTGTATGTACGACCTCAGGTATTTAAATTTGCAGACCGATTTCAGCTCATCATCCTAGATCTTGCAAGACTTCATCTGCACATCCTTCAGTGGTGGTTTGATAGTTTGTGCAGGTATCGGTCCGTGTGTGTCGGTTTTCGATACACGCTGGGACGCATGTGAGCCGCAGCACCTCAGACGCGAAATGCAACACCTGGAAAGTGTTCTGAGGAGCAATGGGTACTCCACAAGTTATATTAGAAGTGTAATAGAGCCAAACACTCGGCGAAGGAAGGAATCAGAAAAGGAAATGTCAGGTACGGCCTTTTTGCCATACATTCCCAGAGTGACGGACAGAATCGGCAGTATATTTCGCAGACATGGCGTAAAGACGATTTTCAAACCGCCAAGGAAGATCAAAGAGTGTCTTAGATCGGCAAAGGAGAAAAGGGATCCACTTGCAATGTCGGGAATATACAGTATTCCATGCACACTGGGAAAAGTTTATGTCGGAATGACTGGACGCTCAATCAGCACCAGGATCACAGAACATAAGCGACATTGCAGGTTGGGGCAGGTGGAGAAATCGGCCGTGGCAGAGCACGCGCTGAGTGAGACCGACCACGTAATAAAATTCGCCAACACGGAAGTTCTGGCTGTAGAGAAGCACTATCACACGCGCTTGTTGAGAGAAGCTGTAGAAATACAAAAACACGCGAACAGTTTCAATAAGAAAGAGGAAAGCCTTAAGGTAAACGGATCCTGGCTTCCCGTACTGCAGCGAACGACCGCCGCAGGTAGCAAGAGGAGAACCGTACCGGAAACGACCGCGGAGAAACCCTCGGACGTTGGCGCGCCAGGTACATATAGTCTGCGGCCGCGACCTCGGCTCCAGTTCACCAACGGCAATGGAGGGTGAAGTTTTGACAATGCCAGCCACTCGTGCTGACGAAACGTCAGTAAAATCATTAGATGAACGTCGGCCGAAGAACCCGAGACAGAAGACAATAGGCTGTCTGCTAACAGATGACAAAAAAGTGATATAATTACAAATTAGCAATTTTCGGATTTTTTCGTTTACTTGTGCATTGAAAGCTTGATTCTTGGCAAATTTTATGATTGTAGGTCAATGGGAAGTACTGTGTAGATTTTGATGAGTGAATTTGCGAGTATCAAATTATGTGATATAATGACCGTATCTTTTGATTGCACTGACTTGGCGGCGGCTTACATTTAGGACACAGGCAAGAGACCTTAGACCTTCGTATGTGATATAAATGTCAAATGTCAAATTTCTACATCCACACGGATACTCAGCAAATCACATTTAAGTGCTTGGCAGAGGGTTCATCGAATCACCTTCACAGTAATTCTCTATTACTCCAATCTCGTACAGCACGCGGAAAAACCGAACTCCAACTCTTTCCTTACGAGTTCTGATTTTGCTTATTTCATTATGGTGATCGTTTCCACCTATGTAGGGTCGGCATCAACAAAATATTGTCACATTCGGAGGAGAAAGGTGGTGTTTGAAATTTTGTGAGAAGATTCCGCCGCACTGGAAAACGCCTTCGTTTTAATTATGTCCACCCCAAATCCTGTATCATTCCAATGACACTCTGTCCGCTATTTCGCGATAATACAAAACGTGCTGCCCTTCTTTGAACTTTCGTGATGCACTCCGTTAACCCTGTCTGGTAAGGATCCCACACAGCACAGCAGTATTCTAAAAGATGGACAGACAAGCGTAGTGTACGCAGTCTCTTTAGTACAGTGTGTTTCAAACTGAGGGTCGCGACCACCTGGGTAATCGCAAAGCCTTGCTCAGGAGAAAGCAGTTGCAGCATGGCTGGTAACGTATGTTTCATGGCGATCATCTGCTATGGTATAAATATCACACGGAAGTGACAAGGTTTTGTGAAAACACCTTGAAAATTCGCTCACGTTCAGATGTGGTACTTTTATTATACTTTTTATCATACTTTTATTATGGTTCCGGGGATCGCCAGAATATTTTTACTTGGAAAGGGGTCGCGTATTCAAAAAGGTCGAAAAATACTGCTTAAGTAGATCTGTTACATTTTCTAAGTGTTCTGCCAAAACGCGGTTTTTGGTTTACCTTCCCCACAGGATTTTCTATGTGCTCTTTCCAGTTTAAGTTGTTCGTAATTGTAATTCCGAGGCCTTCAGTTGAATTTACGGCCTTTATACATAGGTTGGAACTTAAATAGTGGCAACTATTTATTCACAACCGATACGAAAGAGTTACATGTTTACACCAGTTACCGCCCTTCAAAGTAGTCATCAGAGTTGTGCAGAAACTGTTGCCAGTGATGTGGAAGGCGTAGTATACCGTTAGCAGAGCCTGTTCTGTTGATTGTGCGAATGGAGCGGTCTACTGTCTGTCGAATCTCTGGAACAGTTCTGAAGCGAATGCCACGAAGCCAAAACTGAAACGCCAATCCAAAGAATGGCGTCATTATGGATCGCCACAAAAGTCGAAAATACACCAGAGCCCCAGTATGGTGAAAGTTATGGTAATTCTCGTGTACGACTATGATGGTGTTATCCTAACGCATTAGGTTCCTCCACGGCAGACTGTCAATGCACAGTATTACTATTCGTTTTTGGAGCATCACCTGCGACCAGCTTTGAGAAAGAAGTGGCGACACTTTCTGCGCAACCCACCTATCATTTTGCACGACAATGCGCGGACGCATACAGCACAAGCTGTGGCTGCTCTGTTCGGTCGATGGGACTGGGAAGTACTGTACCATCCACCATACTCCCCGGACTTAAGTCCTTGTGACTTTGATTTGATTCCGAAGATGGATGAACCTTCGTGGCGTTCGCTTCAGAACTGTTCCAGAGATTCGACAGGCAGTAGCCTGCTCCATTCGCACCATCCACAGAACAGGCTCTGTTACGGTATACTACGCCTCCCACATCGCTAGTGACTACTTTGAAGGACAGTAACAGGTGCAAACATGTAACTATTTTGTATCGGACCGCGCGGTTAGAGGCGCCATGTCACTGACTGCGCGGCCCATCCCGCCGGAGGTTCGAGTCCTCCCTCCGGCATGGGTGTGTGTGTGTGTGTGTTGTTCTTAGCATAAGTTAGTTTAAGTAGTGTGTAAGTCTAGGGACCAATGACCTCTGCAGTTTGGTCCATAGGAATTCACGCACATTTGAAAACATTTTTTGTATCGCTTGTGAATAAATAATTGCCACTATTTAAGTTCCAAGCCTCGTATTTGACTGATTTATCTCGTAGCCTTTTAGTACTCATGTGGATGACCTACCGGTTTTCGTTATTTAGGGTCAATCGCCAATTTTCGCACCGAACAGATAACCTTTCTAAATCGTTTCCTGAGGAAAAGGGTTTTTAACAGTGGGAAAGACACTCAACAAAGTGAAAAGGGTTCCCTTTTTACCGACTGGTGTACGGAACCCTAAAAATAGAATCCGATATTACCAATGGGGGGGGGGGGGGAGGGGGGGGTGGTGTTGGAGAGTAGGCACGACAACCACCCGCATCCCTTCGGATTCGGCAGCTGGCGGGAGCAGTCCAGCCCAGTGATTGTAAAATGCGAGCTGCAGTATTTTACATCGGACACTAGCCTACTGTGGCAAGACACCTGCGGAATTACGGGGCTCCACGACCTGCGGCGTACAACATTCTGAGAAGTCAGGGTGCGTGAGCGACACTCCGTCCTGAGTTCACTGGAACGGCTAACACCGTGCGTCGTGCGAAGTACTGTAGGTGCATTACGCAGAAGCCTGTCCGGGGGAACAACGGGTTATCGCCTGCTCTCTCTCTCTCTCTCTCTCTCTCTCTCTCTCTTTGTCTCTGTCGGTCTGACGCCACAGACAGCGCATCGCTGGTGCTTCCCCACCACGCCGAAGTCCCCTGCCCTTACAACGAGCAGCCTTTGGCGACGGCGCAGCGCAAAGCAGTGTGTGGCGAGGTTGTTGAGGCATCGCGCCAGAGAGGTTCGTGTTGTCATCGCCTCAACAGCTGCCAGCTCGGCCGTCTAGGCAGTTGACGGTAAGACTATGTTTGTGTACGCCTTTCTGTGCGATACTTGCAGCTCTGTTTAGCTACGGAGCAAATTGATTCAGCGGTGAAGGATGCGTTCACAGCGGCACCGATAAAGGTCGTCAGACCCCGTAGCCAGAGGTCGCACGATAACATCGGTCGGCTGCTTGGTCACGGCACGTCCGATTTCATTCGTCAGTTTTTTACAGGGCCAATGTAAGGTGAGATTAGAATCTATTCTATGTATGAAGTAGGTTAGATTTTAACCCAGTGGCGTATACAGAAAAACGTCAAGGAGGGGGCGCTAAAGATATCTTGAGCTAACTTTACTTTTATCGTGATAAAAAACAATCAAGTCACATGCAAAGTTTGCCGGCCAGTGTGGCCGAGCGGTTCTAGGCGCTACAGTCTGGAACCGCGTGACCGCTACGGTCACAGGTTCGAATCCTGCCTCGGGCATGGATGTGTGTGATGTCCTTAGGTTTAAGTAGTTCTAAGTCCCATAGTGCCCAGAGCCATTTTTGAACATGCAAAGTTTGAGAAAGTTTTATTTAAACTGGTTGTGCACATATACAAGAAATGCCATCTAATGACATAAAAAAGTTACATTTGTGGTTCTCTTCCTCGAATGACGAATTCTATGCGCCTATTCTTCATGGGAAATTGGCTAATTACATCGTCAAGAGGACAATCATATTCGGCGAAGGATCATTAGAATGGCCGCGACTTTTCTTAGGTGGGTGTTAGCTATCTATTTGCCAGACAGAAACATATAAAGTACGATGACGCGGACGCGCGTGCTACATAGGAAAGTACAACTATTCGATAACTCTGTTCAGTCGACTGACGCGGGGGCGGGAGGCAAGGCTGGCGTCCTCCATATGTATCAGCCAGTGATGCTCCATAAACGAACAGTTATACTGCGCATTGACGATCTGCCGTGGAGGAACGTAATGCGTTAGGGTAACACCATCATAGTCGTACACGAGAATCGCCATAACTGTAGACCGCTCCATTCGCACCATCAACAGAACAGGCTCTGCTAACGGTATACCACGCCTTCCACATCGCTGGCAACTGGTTCTACACGACGCTGGTGATTACTATGAAGGACAGTAACAAAGGTCGTCACACGCCGTAGCCAGAGGTCGCACGATAACATCGGTCGACAGCCTGGTCACGGTGCGTCCGATCTCATTCGTCAATTTTTTACAGGACCAAGGAGGTCAGGTGAGGTTAGAATCTATTCTATGTATGAAGAAGGTTAGATTTTAACCCAATGGCGGATACAGAAAAACCTCAAGGAGGGGGGTGCTAGGGATGGGAAAAACCGACCAGTTGAATCCGATATCGGTATTTTAGCTCTGAATAACTGTTGAGGTATTCGTTTGCTCTCGGTTATAATAGCTGCTTTTTAGTTTTTACTGATAACCGCATAAAAAATCGTAATATCAGTTAGGCGCAGCAACAGTATTAAGATGTTTCTCTTTTAAATAAACCTTTTTTAAAAACTAGTAATTTTTATCTTATAAAATTTCTATTGCTTGAAATACCGCGTTTTTATACAAAACTGAAAAATAGATCAGCGCTATTTTTATGACAATGCTGACAGAAACGAACAACAAACCCAAGGCGTAAGAATTTGGTACAGCATCGCTGACACAATACTGAACCTGTTACTATGTGGCGTGGCCTATTGGATGATATGCATGTATATGTTGGGTGCCAGACGACCTATCTAGTTTATATAACAGCTTGTCGCTGTTGTATTACTGAATGGCGCCATCCCTAGTCCGGTATCAGTGAAGTACAATGCCCGATTTGCTTTAAAATATTACGAACGGGAGGAGCCACAATAGACTGGAGAAACTTCATTCGTAGTTTCCAATAAAAATGTACAGTAGCTGATCTGTTACCTGTCTCCACATAATACGCCATTATCTGCTTGTAGCCCTTGGTTCAAATAGTTCAAATGGCTCTGAGCACTATGGGACTTAACAGCTGAGGTCATCAGTCCGCTAGAACTTAGAACCACTTAAACCTAACTAACCTAAGGACATCACACACATCCATTCCCGAGGCAGGATTCGAACCTGCGACCGTAACAGTCGCGCGGTTCCAGACTGAAGCGCCTAGAACCGCTCGGCCACTCGGACCGGCGCAGCCCTTGAAAGACGGACAAATTAACATGGAAAACAGAGACATTCAACCTTAGTTTTCACTCCTTAGCACTAACTATTCATGATGCCCAAACAATGCTATGATCCTAGATTACAACGTGATTTTTTGGCAGAGTTCCAAAAACTTAGAATCAGTAGTAGAAAACTGGTTATTTTTGTTGTATCGAACCACTTATCTCTTTGTGAGAAAAGCAGCGAACATCGGACATTAAGTTTTGTTTTATTTGACTATTTAATATTTTGATTCAATGTATCTTGAAAGTGAGAGAGTCAAAATTTTTTCAATTTTTGTCCCACTTCTACGTTTATTACAGGAAGTAATACTGATAAAATTCCGAAAATCAGTTATTTCAGAAACCTGTCATTTTGAGTGAGTTTTAATACTCAGGTTATCCTGACGTTCAGCCGGTTGTTTCAGCGATATCCGCCACCCTTGCTCCGTGCTTTGAGACTAATGTTGCAGTGCGGCGTTTGCTATTAAACAGATGCCGAATTCATGTAAAAAAAGCTACATCTGCCTCGGAAAAAACATGGCGAGTACTGTAAGCTCTGTCATCAGTTAATGGAATTACCAGACAAATTTTACGAATATAGGAGACGAAGGAAAAACCACCATGAGACAGAAGTGAAAACTGGTTTAAACTTTGTGACATCACTTTCCTTTTCCCACCACCGATTAACGTCAGAAGGAGCCGCTACATTTGAATCTAACATGCCGTTTTTGATTTTCATATTTATACGTGCATAATACGAAAATATGTTGTTTCACGCCCGGCTAGCCGCGATGTCTAACGCACTGCTACCCGAGCGGGAAGGCGTGCCGGTCCCCGGCACGAATCCTCCCGGCGGGTTAGTGTCGAGGTCCGGTGTGGGGGCCAGCCTGTGGATTGTTTGCCGGCTGGAGTGGCCGAGCGGTTCTAGGCGCTTCAGTCTGGAACCATGCGACCGCTACGGTCGCAGGTTCGAATCCTGCCTCGAGCATGGATGCGTGTGATGTCCTTAGGTTAGTTAGGTTTAAGTAGTTCTAAGTCCTAGGGGACTGATGACCTCAGATGTTAAGTCCCATAGTGCTCAGAGCCATTTGAACCATTTTTTGTTGTTTCACTGAGACACTGCAATAGTGATCTCTCCTAGACACGTTGCTCACAGTACGGTTTATTATACTACAGCGGTAGGATGTGAGACTTCGGTGTATAAAGATTTTTCCAATGAAGTTATGAGCACCTAAGAGTTAATTTGCGTGGTGAAATTGTATGCTGCCTCTATTATCTGATGCATGCTTAAAATTTGTGAGTAATTATTATTTAACTAATAAAAGATACAGTTGACGTTTCACAGCGGCTCACTTACTTCTAAAAATAGCGTAAGTGAATGCAATACTGGCAGAAATTCAGATAATCGGATTCTTGTACTGGAAACTCCAATGCTTTTTAAGCACTTGCTCAGTTGATTTGAGACAGAAACAAGGTTTCTAGTGCCTGTATTACTTCAGATTGAGTGTGGATTCTAACAAAGGAAATCATCAGTGTCTTTTTAGTCCACTTGCACAAAGCAGCCGGCCGGGGTGGCCGAGCGGTTCTAGGCGCTTCAGTCTGGAACCGCGCGACTACTACGTCGCAGGTTCGAATCCTGCCTCGGGCATGGACGTGTGTGATGTCCTTAGGTTAGTTAGGTTTAAGTAGTTCTGAGTTCTAGGGGACTGATGACCTCAGAGGTTAAGTCCCATAGTGCTCAGAGCCATTTGAACCATTTTGCACGAAGCATGGTTTCAAAATCCGGTACAGAATAAATTTAAACATTTCTTAACATTTGGGATGCAAGAGTGAAGATATACCACATATTGGAAAGATGTAATCGCCAAATACCGAAGTGTCACTAGTTCTGCTTGAGCCAGATTCGCATCTTTAATGTTTTAGATTTTCTTTAATAGGGCTTGAATCGCACCTCTACAAGTACTCGAAAATAGCTTTCGTTATCCCCAAGTGTTCCACGTATTAGTCTTTGGCTTTATGTACTAGAGATGATTAATGGTGATCCTGAGAAGTAAGATTACAAACACGGTGTTTTGCTGACTTTGCATACGTTAATTAACGTTCAGTGACTGTCGTTTCGCATACACGTGAAAGATAAAGCTTAGAATAAGACACCTTCCACACGTAAAGCACTGACAAGTGGAGAAACCACACTGCATTTGCAAACCACTTTATGTAACAGAATCACCACCCTACTGGCGTAAAAACCAGATCCTCTACATCAGTGCTTCCAAACCTTTCTTAGACCATTACCCCTGAGTACAATTAGACATTAGCTAGTACCTCCTCCCCCACATTATCACCAAATTTAGCACCTAAGTAAACTGGTAAACTGTAGAATGAAATCAAAATATCCACGGGTGTGCTGCCGGCCTATAGTGTCCAACGGGCACAATATTTCGGCGACCATACATGTCGCCATCATCAGGTGAACTGACGGACTGAGCTCCTGTGAACGTGCCGGCACGGAGATCCGTACGCCATGGCTGCTCAGAGGGAACTGGGTTCGGTCGCGGCGGCGGCCGATTTAAATACCCTCCGCCCGCGGCGCGCTCCCTCCCCCGTCCGCGCCCCGCGCCACAGTCGCGCGGTAGATCTCCGTGCCGGCACATTCACAGGAGCTCAGTCCGTCAGTTCACCTGATGATGGCGACATGTATGATCGCCGAAATATTGTGCCCGTTGGACACTATAGACCGGCAGCACACCCGTGGATATTTTGATTATCAAAGACGCCGGGAGAAACTCAAGAATCATGTAGAATGAAAGTTTTCTTGGAACACTTTTGTGTTGTGTTGTGTGTGTGTGTGTGTGTGTGTGTGTGTGTGTGTGTGTGTGTGTGTTTTAGAATGAATGACGAAGGAATTCGTGATGCATCGCAATGCTACCCGCAACTAACTACCCGCAACGAGAGTAGACGCTTGTTACAGAACATACTGCTTCCCATGCGTTACCCCTCTCCATGGTGGCACTTTCTTCACCTGCACACTTCAACGAAATGAACCATGATGAAAGGTGTCTTACTGTTCGTGAATCACGGGATTGCTGCGCTACTTACTACTGAACTGTCAGAAACGGGAAGATTCAAATGGTACAAATGGCTGTGAGCACTATGGGACATAACTGGTGTGGTCATCAGTCCCCTAGAACTTAGAACTACTTGAACCTAACTAACCTAAGGACATCACACACATCCATGCCCGAGGCAGGATTCAAACCTGCGACTATAGCGCTCGCGCAGTTCCAGACTGTAGCGCCTAGAACCGCTCGGCCGTTCGGGCCGGCAAACTGGAAGACTTCAGGCTGTTAATGCTTTGTGTGTGAAGACAACCACTACTACTACTACTACTACTACTAATAATAATAATAATAATAATAATAATAATAATAATAATAATACTGTATATAACACTATAGTAGCACTTATGTAATTACTGATGTGTCGTGCTGTCAGATAATTCATTTGTCCCGAAACGAGTAATGAAGCACTTTCTGGATCACCGCTGTAACCATCTACAATTTGCAGAAGACGTTTTCTTGAGACATTCAGCGTTCGTTACGCATATATCTTTTATCATCAGCGATGTACGGGACAAAGCACATGTGTGTAGGGGTGGACTATGTGAGGAACCTGTAATCTCCACTGCATGAATGCTACAAATTGAGAAAAAGTGGTTATTGATAACTTGTATAATCTGTATTATAATATTACAAAATTGTGATAGTAGAAATGATCTTTTGAAAATGATTTAGTTTCATGGCTGAAACAGAATCTAATTGCTTCCGTGGGGATCCACGGGCTGTAAGTGTTTAATACAAGAATATATTGTCCGTTGTAGGCTGTATTGTGCTTTATTACGAGGGTAATCCCAAAAGTAAGGTTCCTATTTCTTTTAAGTACATAGACCTGTTTATTTCTAGAATGGTTTACATCAGTTTACAGCTTGAACATTCAGCTATTTTCCGACATAATCACCACTTTTGTCGATGCATTTTTGTAGACGCTGTGGCAGTTTTCGTATGCCCATGTCATACCAGCTCGCCGCCATGCTGTTTAGAAAGTTATGAACCTCTTCTTTCACCCCGTCGTCGGAGCTGAATAGCTGGGGCACAATTAACGCTGACAGGTACTGCGAGACTCTGAAAAAACTCAAACGGGCTATTCAGAACCGGAGAAGAGGAATGTTGAGCACGGGCGTACACATTCTCCATGACAACGCTCGCCCACACATCGCTCGGCAAACCGTTGCTCTTCTGCAGCAGTTTCAGTGAAACATAATCACCCACCCACTCGTGGTTCAAATGGCTCTGAGCACCATGGGACTTAACATGTGAGGTCATCAGTCCCCTACAACTTAGAACTACTTAAACCTAACTAACCTAAGGGCATCACACACATCCATACCCGAAGCAGGATTCGAACCTGCGACCGTAGCGGTCGCGCGGATCCGGACTGAAACGCCTAGAACCGCTCGGCTACCGCGGCCGGCCTCCACCCACTCTATATAGTCCTGACTTGGCGCCCAGAGACTATCACCTGTTCCCTAGGTTAAAAGAACATTTGGCCTGAAAGCTATTCAGCTCCGACGACGAGGTGAAAGAAGCGGTTCATAACTTTCTGAACAGCATGGCGGCTAGCTGGTATGACATGGGCATACAAAAACTGCACAGCATCTACAGAAAAACATCGACAGAAATGTTGATTATGTCGAAAAATAGCTAAATGTTCAAGCTGTATACTGATGTAAACCATTGTAGAAATAAACAGGTCTATGTACTTATAAAAAAAATAGGAGACCTTACTTTTGGGATTACCCCCGTAAAATCATGGTATTAGGTAATTTTGGCCGTGAACCATTGTCAAGCACATCGAATATGTCATGTATTACATATCGTGTTCATTGTCTGATGAGCACGCTATGTAATACATATCAAATGTGCTTGATAATGGCTCGCTGTCGAAATTAGCTAATAGCACGAGTTTAATAAAGCACAATACAACATACAATGGACAGTTTATTCTTGTATTAAACAGAATAGTTTTTAGCGCTTAGAAATTTTCATTTTAGCCCTCAGGCAGTAATTACCGCCAGGTTGTGAAGCACTTCTCTAAAGTAACTTTAAGCATGAGGTATGCAGCTTGAGCAAATTATTTGTGAGGTTATAATTTTGCGTAAGTGTGGTTTGTGGTGTCACCGCCAGACACCACACTTGCTAGGTGGTAGCTTTAAATCGGCCGCGGTCCATTAGTACATGTCGCACCCGCGTGTCGCCACTTTCAGTGATAGCAGACCGAGCGCCACCACACGGCAGGTCTAGAGAGACGTACTAGCACTCGCCCCAGTTGTACGGACGACGTAGCTAGCGATGCACACTGACGAAGCCTCGCTCATTTGCAGAGCAGATAGTTAGAATAGCCTTCAGCTAAGTCAATGGCTACGACCTAGCAAGGCGCCATTAGCCTTACATAGCTTGTATCTAAAGAGTCTCACTTGTCTCGTCAATAGCGATGTACCAAGGCTGGATTAAAGTTAAGTATTCCAGAAGCTACGTACTTTTCTTTATAGCATTCATTACGTATCCTGTTTCAGACCTCACGCCATCCTGCTTTAGCTTAGCGCGTGCCTTTCGGCTTCCTCTCATTGTGTCTAGGCTGTCTTGTCTAGACACATCATGGTTTCCAGTAAACCTGCGATTTTAGTTCATAGAGTCCAAACTATATCCCGATTATGACATTATTATTCTCAGGACGTCACAAAATCACTCTTTCTGGATTAATCTTCTCAGTTTCTCACAGCCCATATGTGAGAACGTCGGTTTATTTGAAGGAAGGAAACAAACTGATTTGAATTTCACCGATTGTCGACCTAAGTCCTTACATTCTGGAGAAAAGATCGGCTACGGTGTCACCGCGCCCATTGTGGCATGCTGACACAAAAAAAAAAAGAAAAAAAAACCGGCCGTCTTCTGCGATGTCGGTCGTCGACGGGGTAATCCGATATCGATGCCACTGTGACTACAGCCTAACACACGGACTCGCATTCGGGAGGCTGGCGCGTCGAAACCCAGTCGGGCCATCCAGTATTAGGTTTTCGTGATTTCCCTAAATCGCTTAAAACAATGTCGAGAGGTTCCTTCTAAATCTAGCCTGCAAACCGCAATGAAGCTGCTAACAGAGAAAATTTAGCATCTATATTACTAAACGGGTAATTCATCAACACCGATTTCGTCGAATATGACAGAAATGAAAGTGACAGAAGTGAGAGTGCCAAACGGCCAAGCATTTAGAAAAAACAGCGTTTTTTGGCGCAGGGTGAGCCGAGACGTCAGCCATTTACTGTTCAAAAATGGCGCTGAGCACTATGGGACTTAACATCTGAGGTCATCAGTTTCCTCGAACTTAGAACTACTTGAACTTTAACTAACCTAAGGACATCACACAAATCCATGCTCGAGGCAGGATTCAAATCTGCGACCGTAGTGGTCGCGCGGTTCCAGACTGAAGCGCCTAGAACCGCTCGGCCACTCCAGCCGCCCCATTTACTGTAGTGTAATCCATAGGCAGTGGTACGGACAGCGGAAAGACTGCAGAAAGGTAATCCTAGGGGTCGTGGAATCGAATCCATTATACGGAAACTTTTTTTTAAGTTTCATTTGTTACGTTACATTGCAAACAAACGGAAAGTTGAACGAAGTAATTATCTCGTACAGCGTAACATGCTATAGCCATTTCTGGAAAATCGTTTCCAACAGTTTACGTTCGCTTATAAGAGAGTTGTAGAGGATTGAAAAAACGCTGTATGAGTAAGCGGAAAAATATACGAATGTTGTCACTGCTTCGTCAAAGTCTGGGACACATACAAAAGCCTTGTACAAAAAATTTTTGGCCGAGGTGATGCTCTAGGTGCAGGAAAACAAATTTCTTCTGGTAATTGACTGAATGCGGGGAGGCGTTATCGTGGAGTAACATCACTTCACGTAATCTTCCTGGTCGTAGCTCTCTAACTGCGTCCGCAAGACTTCTCATTTGTTGAGAATAAGAGTCAGCAGTCATGGCATGGGTACACTTCGGGAAAACAAGTCTTAGCGCACTACAGTAACTGTTCTGCCAAATGCATAACATTATCTTTTGTGGATGCGCTTAGGTCTTAGTACGGGGAGTTGCTGCTTTGTTTGGGCTCAGCCATTCCTTTCTTTTCCTTGTGTTATCAGAAAGACATCAGTCTTTGTCACGAGTAACGACACAGAATAGGAATGGTCGGTACTGTTCACGAGTCAGTCGATGACGAGCAAGCAGAGATGCACATATGGCCATCCATTCATACCCTACTGCCCATTAAAATTGCTGCACCACGAAGATGACGTGCTACAGACGCGAAATTCAACTGACAGGCAGAAGATGCTGTGATATGCAAATGATTAGCTTTTCAGAGCATTCACACAAGGTTGGCGCCGGAGGCGACACCTACAACGTGCTGACATGAAGAAAGTTTCCAACCGATTTCTCATACACAAACAGCAGTTGACCGGCGTTGCCTGGTGAAACGTTGTTGTGATGCCTCGTGTAAGGAGGAGAAATACGTACCATCACGTTTCCGACTTTGATAAAGGTCGGAATGTAGCCTATCGCGATTGCGGTTTATCGTATCGCGACATTGCTGCTCGCCTTGGTCGAGATCCAATGACTGTTAGCAGAATATGGAATCGCTGGGTTCAGGAGGATAATACGGAACGCCGTGCTGCATCCCAACGGCCTCGTATCACTAGCAATCGAGATGACAGGCATCTTATCCTCATGGCTGTAACGGATCGTGCAGCCACGTCTCGTTCCCTGAGTCAACAGATGGGGACGTTTGCAAGACAACAAACATGTCCACGAACAGTTCGACGACGTTTGCAGCAGCATGGACTATCAGCTCGGAGTCCATGGCTGCTTTTACCCTTGACACTGTATCACAGACAGGAGCACCTGCGATGGTGTACTCAACGACGAACCTGGGTGCACGAATGGCAAAACGTCATTTTTTCGGTTGAATCCAGGATCTGTTTACAGCATCTTGATGGTCCCATCCGTGTTTGGCGACATCACGGTGAACGCACATTGGAAGCGTGTATTCGTCATCGCCATTGGGTTGCCATTGGTGACACGTCTCGGTCAGTCACCTCTTATTCGCATTGACGGCACTTTGAACAGTGGACGTTACATTTCAGAAGTGTTACGACCCGTGCCTCTACCCTTCATTCGATCCCTGCGAAACCCTACATTTCAGCAGGATAATGCACGATCACATGTTGCAGGTCCTGTACGGGCGTTTCTGGATACAGAAAATGTTCGACTGCTCCCCTGGCCAGCACATTCTCCAGATCTCTGACCAATTGAAAACGTCTGGTCAATGGTGGCCGAGCAACTGGCTAGTCACAATACGCCAGTCACTACTCTTGATGAACTGTGGTATCTTGTTGAAGCTGCATGGGCAGCTATACATATACACGCCATCCAATATCTGTTCGACACAACGCTCAGGCGTATCAAGGCCGTTATTACGGCCGAAGGTGGTTGTTCTGGGTACTGATTTCTCGGGATCTATGAACCCAAATTGCGTGAAAATGTAATCACATGTCAGTTCTTGTGTAATGTGTTTGTCTAATGAGTACCCGTTTATCATCTGCATTTCTTCTTGGTGTCTCAGTTTTAATGGCCAGTAGAGTATAATTTTTGATCTTGGCTTAGAGCATGTGGTACTCGTGCACCCGATTTTTGGACCTTCTCCTTTGCATGCATATTTCACACGATGGTGGAATGAATCTTCCTGAAAGGGGAGAATCACTATGTCAAGATGATGCTCATTAAAAAGAAAAAAAAAACATTTTCTTGCCGTTCCCTGTCCATTAACATTAACCCCATACACGGCGCAAATGTTCTGGCTGTCTCCGTTGCTATCACCCCTCTATTGAACACAAACAAAGGAAAATGTTCAGATTTCTCCACTTGGCATTCCATTTTCGGTAATTTCCAAGAATGATTGCCTATCGAAGTCGCGGAGCACAAACGATACATATCGAACGTGCGATCATAAATCGATAATGCGACTCTGGTGGCGGGCGTTATGATCAGTTATTTGTGATCGTTATTTTTATCTGTTATCCGTTGTTCCCTCAGTTGCTCTAAATTACATACCTCCGCGAATTATTTGTGAGTTGCAAGGGGAACCCAGACGATTTATGTTGGTAGTGAGTGGGATGTATGGTGATCTTGACGTTTCTTCGGCAGATTCTCGCACATGGATAAATCTAATTAAATGTTTATCCAGCGCAGAAAATTATGTGACTTTTTGTCGCAAATATATTTGCCTGTTATATTTTTGGCCATTTCGAGCTCCCACTTGTCATTTTCATTTGTGGTTAAGCAGTGACGTAGCGAAGGGCGTCTCATGTCACGGAAGCCACTTGCAGAGGGGCGTCAAATGGTCTTCGAGACAAACAAGATTTTCCAGAAAATATATTGTCATTATTATTATTGTTATTACTATTATTAATTTCTATTATATTTCTATATGCTATATGCGCCAATAAAGTGTAATATTGTATCCCGTGCGCTGAGGAGGGGGGGGGGGGGGGGGGAGAGGGGGCAGAGGGGGCACCAATAAAGTGTCGTGTACCGGCCGCCAGTTACGTTCGCTAGTCACTGTGCTCAAGCCCCAGCATATTCCACAACTTTGAATGAAATCGGTAATAACTAGTAGGTGCGGCGCACATGTAAATATACATAATTTTACTACACATGATTTGGGAGTTATGACGCCATAAACATCGAGATGCGTGAAAGAGTAAATTTTGCTTAAAATGGAGCGCCAATTATCCAGACTATATTCATCCAATATTTGAGAATAGGAGCACCTAGGGCCTTCCAGCCAACTTTACATCTAATGTCAAGTCTTTGCGGAACTTTTTCTCACTGACACCGCTACAAAATGGTGACAGGAATGAAAGTTTTACGCTTACTACTGCCTCGCTGTCCATGCAGTATAACTGTAGAATCAGGCTTAGCGTTTTAATTTATCTCTTGATACACTAGACCCATTCATACAACTACGGATAGAGAAGACTGCCATGAGACCTGAAGACAGAAATGAGACATCATTAAGCTGAGGACACACAAACCGTCAATTCGTGTACCAGCTGATAATGGCAGACTCCCTAAAAGGCACTAACTATCTCTATCATCCACAAATCTTTTCAGATCTGCAATGTTCTGAGGACAGTAGCTTTTGCTTCTTTACTCTGCATGCATTTAGTACTAACAAGCGAGGCTACGACGTTGGGATCACAGAGTTATTTCAAAATTTGTACACCTTTAATAGGCCGTTAAAACAACGTTAATTCCAAGTAGTAAGGCGCACTACTTTGGTAATTCTGAGAAAATCGCAAGAGAAGTTTCACGCGTCTATTATGTGACTCATGTATCTGTGCGTAGGTGCCGGACAGTGGAGTTCATGGTGGTCAAGCGATTAATGTTCGAGGTTCGTAAGACGAGCGTGCATGACGACGCGACGGTTCGACTCCGGCTCGAATTATTTCTTAATCTATTTTTTCATCACTGCTCATATTAATTTAAGACATTTGACAGGTAAGATAATGAAAAAAAACACATGTATTTGCATGAAGTTTCAGTTTATTTTTCATGTCTGTGTGACAAATACAATCTTGTAACGTATGATGTCGAGAGCATATCCGACGAGTAATTCCACATTACTCTTCTGGTCCGGCCCATTGTGACTTACTACACTCCTGGAAATTGAAATAAGAACACCGTGAATTCATTGTCCCAGGAAGGGGAAACTTTATTGACACATTCCTGGGGTCAGATACATCACATGATCACACTGACAGAACCACAGGCACATAGACACAGGCAACAGAGCATGCACAATGTCGGCACTAGTACAGTGTATATCCACCTTTCGCAGCAATGCAGGCTGCTATTCTCCCATGGAGACGATCGTAGAGATGCTGGATGTAGTCCTGTGGAACGGCTTGCCATGCCATTTCCACGTGGCGCCTCAGTTGGACCAGCGTTCGCGCTGGACGTGCAGACCGCGTGAGACGACGCTTCATCCAGTCCCAAACATGTTCAATGGGGGACAGATCCGGAGATCTTGCTGGCCAGGGTAGTTGACTTACACCTTCTAGAGCACGTTGGGTGGCACGGGATACATGCGGACGTGCATTGTCTTGTTGGAACAGCAAGTTCCCTTGCCGGTCTAGGAATGGTAGAACGATGGGTTCGATGACGGTTTGGATGTACCGTGCACTATTCAGTGTCCCCTCGACGATCACCAGTGGTGTACGGCCAGTGTAGGAGATCGCTCCCCACACCATGATGCCGGGTGTTGGCCCTGTGTGCCTCGGTCGTATGCAGTCCTGATTGTGGCGCTCACCTGCACGGCGCCAAACACGCATACGACCATCATTGGCACCAAGGCAGAAGCGACTCTCATCGCTGAAGACGACACGTCTCCATTCGTCCCTCCATTCACGCCTGTCGCGACACCACTGGAGGCGGGCTGCACGATGTTGGGGCGTGAGCGGAAGACGGCCTAACGGTGTGCGGGACCGTAGCCCAGCTTCATGGAGACGGTTGCGAATGGTCCTCGCCGATACCCCAGGAGCAACAGTGTCCCTAATTTGCTGGGAAGTGGCGGTGCGGTCCCCTACGGCACTGCGTAGGATCCTACGGTCTTGGCGTGCATCCGTGCGTCGCTGCGGTCCGGTCCCAGGTCGACGGGCACGTGCACCTTCCGCCGACCACTGGCGACAACATCGATGTACTGTGGAGACCTCACGCCCCACGTGTTGAGCAATTCGGCGGTACGTCCACCCGGCCTCCCGCATGCCCACTATACGTCCTCGCTCAAAGTCCGTCAACTGCACATACGGTTCACGTCCACGCTGTCGCGGCATGCTACCAGTGTTAAAGACTGCGATGGAGCTCCGTATGCCACGGCAAACTGGCTGACACTGACGGCGGCGGTGCACAAATGCTGCGCAGCTAGCGCCATTCGACGGCCAACACCGCGGTTCCTGGTGTATCCGCTGTGCCGTGCGTGTGATCATTGCTTGTACAGCCCTCTCGCAGTGCCCGGAGCAAGTATGGTGGGTCTGACACACCGGTGTCAATGTGTTCTTTTTTCTATTTCCAGGAGTGTATATTACTGATTGTGGTTCAAATGGCTCTAAGCACTATGGGACTTAACATCTGAGGTCATCAGTCCCCTAGAACTTAAAACTAATTAAACCTAACTAACCTAAGGACATCACACACATCCATGCCCGAGGCAGGATTCGAACCTGCGACCGTAGCAGCAGCGCGGTTCCGGACTGAAGCGCCTAGAACCGCTCGGCCACAGCGGCCGGTTACTGATTGTGAATAACGTCATTCGCATCATTATTTATCATTGTTTGACTTGGGCTTTCCAAGCCTGTGCCACGTCCGTAAAAATGTAACTACAAATAGTAAGTAGTCAAATAACATCTGAAATTTACAACAACTTCATGAATATGCCCGTTGGTTTTTTCATTATATTACCTCTCATATGTCATATAAATTAAATAATGTGACCAGTGCAAAAATAAAGATTAAAAAGTGTTAGTGGATTGCGAACTGTCGCCTCCTCGACGACCTTCTTGTAAAGCACAAACGTTAATCACTTGATCACAATGACTTCTTAGGCTTGGTACCATCGCACAAATACAGGGTGAGTCACCTAACATTACCGCTGGATATATTTCGTAAACCACATCAAATACTGACGAACCGATTCCACAGACCGAACTTGAGGAGAGGGGCTAGTGTAATTGGTTAATACAAACCATAAAAAAATGCACGGAAGTATGTTTTTAACACAAACCTACGTTTTTTTAAATGGAACCCCGTTAGTTTTGTTAGCACATCTGAACATATAAACAAATACGTAATCAGTGCCGTTTATTGCATTGTAAAATGTTAATTATATCCGGAGATATTGTAACCTAAAGTTGACGCTTGAGTACCACTCCTCCGCTGTTCGATCGTGTGTATCGGAGAGCACTGAATTACGTAGGGATCCAAAGGGAACGGTGATGGACCTTAGGCACAGAAGAGACTGGAACAGCACATTACGTCCTCATGCTAACACCTTTTTATTGGTCTTTTTCACTGACGCACATGTACATTACCATGAGAGGTGAGGTACACGTTCGACGGGAGTTTCATAGGACGTGGAGGACGCATAAATTGGCCAGCCCATTCTCCTGATCTTACACCACTGGACTTCTTTCTGTGGGGTACGTTAAAGGAGAATGTGTACCGTGATGTGCCTACAACCCCAGAGGATATGAAACAGTGTATTGTGGCAGCCTGCGGCGACATTACACCAGATGTACTGCGGCGTGTACAACATTCATTACGCCAGAGATTGCAACTGTGTGCAGCAAATGATGGCCACCACATTGAACATCTATTGGCCTGACATGTCGGGACACACTCTATTCCACTCCGTAATAGAAAACGGAAACCACGTGTGTACCTGTACCTCACCCCTCATGGTAATGTACATGTGCGTCAGTGAAAAAGACCAATAAAAAGGTGTTAGCATGTGGACGTAATGTGCTGTTCCAGTCCCTTCTGTACCTAAGGTCCATCACCGTTCCCTTTGGATCCCTACGTAATTCGGTGCTCTCCGATACACACGATCGAACAGCGGAGGAGTGGTACTCAAGCGTCAACTTTAGGTTACAATATCTCCGGATGTAATTAACATTTTACAATGCAATAAACGGCACTGATTCCGTATTTGTTTATATGTTCAGATATGCTAACAAAACTAACGGGGTTCCATTTAAAAAACCGCAGGTTTGTGTTAAAAAACGTACTTACGTGCATTTTTTTATGGTTTGTATTAACCAATTACACTAGCCCCTCTCCTCACGTTCGGTCCGTGGAATCGATTCGTCAGTATTTGATGTGGTTTACGAAATACATCCAGCGGTAACGTTAGGTGACTCACCCTGTATATCAGTTACATAAAAGACGTGTAAAACTTCTCTTGCAGTTTATCAGAATTGCCAGAGTAGTGCATCTTACTACATGGGCATTATGTTGTTTTAATGGTCTGCTAGGGATGTACAAAAACTGAAGTAAACCCGTGATCCCAACATCGTGTCCTTCCCTTGTAAGTGCACACTACCATTACATTTAGGTACTATCATAAATTGATTGTTGTAGAGGTCTTCACATGCACAATCGTCCCCATTCGAGCATGCATTCAGTCTCCTACGTCATAGTTCCTTGTTGTGCAATTGGTATTAAATAAGGCTTTTCAAAGAAACCTTGATCTGATTTCACCATCTGGTGACACTCATAGTTTCTAACAATAACAGGTCAGTTTGATACTTCATTAGTGGTCTACTTTCAAGAGCTGTACCCTCTGCTGTTCTGAGATATTCTTTACCTCACAGACCCTTCTCAGTCTCCTTAGGTTCATCTTTAGATTCTTGTATCTTATCGCCAAATTCGCTATACCCCTCTACATCACTTCGTTATCACCCTCATTGCTAACAGCAAATCTGCTTCCTCTGCAGCTCTGTCTTGTCAGAGACATGACACTATAATTGGTTCGTCTCCTAGCATCAATGAAACTGTGTTTTTATCGAAATCTGTCTTTCCCTGGAACTGCGACAAGGGATCAGTTCCTATAACTACATCTACTCTAAGCCCTGAAACAACCGTAACTAGTACTCCAATTTTGTATGTCTCAGTTCCATAGATAGTAAATCCTCATATGTAACTGCTTTGATTATTTTGCCACTGGCTTCAAATATGTACAAGCCCATTACTGGCATCGCAACTAGTATTTTCCCATTTGGGATGGATTCCGGAAATCCTTACAACACCGCACAAGCCTCTGATCCACTGTCTACCAGACAGTAAACTGGCATTCCAAACACCTTCACTTTTAGCGCACGATAGATAACTCTGTCATATAAAGTAATATCGTTCTCTTCCTCTACGAGATAGTTAACAGTATCTTATCTGCCATTATGATCTGCGTTAGTACTAAGCATAATCATATTGTTACTTCCTGGTAGATTAAAACTGATTGTCGGACTGGGACTCAAATCTGGGACCTGCGGCTTTTGAGGGCAGTGTGCGATTTGCAGGGGGGGATGGGGGGGATTCCCCCCCCCCCCTTTGCATCAGACCATCCCCTCCTCTGGTTTTAATTTATGCATTCCAACCTGGGGTGTTTATTTCCCACGCACTGGAGTAAAACTTTACATATAATTTAAATTTGTGGAACCGAACTCTGAAAGTTTTTAATAAGTCTTACTATTAATACTATTAATATGTTTCAGTTTTCTATCATCAGAATAAGTGCAGCTTTTCACAAATGTGCCTCTGCTTTTTGAATTCCCCTCGTATACCTGTATGTAGATTATTTTGTAAATAAGCTTTTCCTATAATGTACTTTTAAAGATATAACAAGGAATGGCTTTTCTGATAGTGCATACGCGTGAATAGTGAGTTTCGGCATTAACATATATTTATAAATAGCTGTTTAACCATGCGTAACGCCACGGTCCAAGCAAGTAACATATATAATTCTACTAACCCATTAAGGCATCCCCCCCCCCCACCCCCCCCACTGGTAAAAGCACAAGTCGTACCCTGTTTGTGGGCAAGTGTTCTACCAATTGTGTGTGTGTGTGTGTGTGTGTGTGTGTGTGTGTGTGTGTGTGTGTGTAAGTGTAGGGGCTTATGGGCGCTCAACATCGAGGTCATCAGCGCCCTGACACTCATTAAAAGGAACGAATGTGGACAGACCTAAGAAAACTGAAGCACACACTTTTCTACCAATTGAGCTACTGAGATGATTCATGACCTACCTGCACAGCATTTGTTACACCAATACCTCATCTCCTACCTGCCAGTTATATTCATATTTATTGGAGAGTCTTCAAGATTTTCTTCGATTTTGGTATCCAGACTGTCAACCAAACACAGATCAAACCAACTGCAAGCATCTGAGTATTAGATTGGGGACGGGCAGAAACTTCTCTTGCAAACTTCGGGTTTGCGTATCTAACGCTGCACTTTCTGTACAATGCTTTGTCGCCGACATCAGACTATCTTTGGGCCTGATAATTCGTTCTGTTACTTCCATTGTGTCCCTATAATCTTTGTCTAATTTTGCTCCCACCATATCCTGTACTTCCACATTGCCAGTAATAGCTGTTGCAGCAAAATTTTCTTTCCTAAGCTTCACTCTGGATGTCAAAACATCCTTATTGTCCAAAGATAAACGAAAATATGTCTTCTGCTTTCTGCTTCTCTCTCTTCGTAGTGTGGCCTCTAGGTTTGCAGCACTGTTTACCTTGTCTTTAGCCTGGATACTCGATGAGTCCACACTAGATATTTTCTCTGCCACATCTTACTCCAGTTTTAGTGCTAGGATGTCCTTATGTCCTACTTATGTCAGCACCTTGTACCACGGCGACTGGTGTTCCTGTGTTATTATGTTGTCAGTGTGGGTTTCCATACGCATGAAGGTTAGCACATGGCTAACCCCACCTTGCTCTGGAGGTGCATAATCTCAGAGCCTGTCAGTCGCCTACTGAGTCACTTGTGGAATGGGGCAGTCTAACCTTCTTCAGTGCTACCCACATAAACCTTCTCCCTGGCTGTGTACCTCAATGTGCCAACACATTTATGATCTCCCACTTCCTGTTTCCAAAGAGCGGTCTGTTATCTTGTTGGTGGTGCGCCTCAGTTGCCGCAACTCTATACACTCCAAGTACTCGGAAAACCTCTTGGTATTTATTGCTGAAATTACCCATGTATGGCAACACCATGGTAGCCTCTTTGGGGACTTGCAAGTTCGTGTTTGTTTTTCACGTAAATATGACAACTTATACATCCATTTACACGCATACTACTCTTTTTTTATACAGGTTCTTGTCCCAGGTTAAACTTTGCTTCACCCCAGAAATCTCGCACATCATCATTCTGTTTGATAGCATACCAATATTTGTTCAAAAACTCAATTTTAAATTCTGCGGGAGTGTTGCACTTTAACGTAATCTCAGCTGGACATCGTAGAGCATATCCAGCGAAATTGCTGCAAATGAATGAAATCCGCTCCCACTCGGACCATTTCCGTGACAGTACATTTTCGAAACAGTTCCAGAAATATGAGAGATGGCTTTGCTCATCAGGATCGAACCTTAGAAATTGACGATGGTTAACAAAAGCTGCGTCGTGAGACACCGACTGTGTAACATTACTGTTGGTAAGCGTACAGCTGATTCCCTTCGTTCCAAACGACACATTCGATCTTCATGAAAATTCAACACTAATTTCTGCGTGTTAGTTACATCTACGACCTTATTTTCCACAGCTTCAACTATAATCTTAGTCTGTAGTATTTTGGATTCCGTTTCTATAACGAGATCTCATAGTATCTTTTCGTGTTACTTCCCAAATTCAGTGTCGACATTCTCAATTTTTTGCTCACACTTGTCTACCAATTTTTCAAAAGATTCATGGTTTTCCAAGCAGTCCTTGGGAAGCTGATCAATCCTTTTTTGTTAGCCCTATCTCGATATCAGCTTCCACAGCCTCAACTATAATCTTTGTCTGTCGTATTCTGGCTTCCGTTTCTCTAACGAGATCTCATACGATCTTTTTGTGTTACTTCCCAAATTCAGTGTCGACATTCTCAATTTTTTGCTCACACTTGTCTACCAATTTTTCAAAAGATTCATGGTTTTCTAAGCAGTCCTTGGGCAGCTCATCAATCCTTTTTTGTTAGCCCTATCTCGAGATCAGCAGTATATGGTTTACAACTGTTTCTGACACTCACTACGTATGTCTTCCTTGAGTGTACCCTTAAGATCGCCTAACTCAGAATTTCACACTTTATTGTTGCTTAACCAGCTTCTACTTTGTCTGGCCTGAAGTCTGCATTGTTGGCACGTAATTTCTCTCACGAAGTTTTAAAACTTGTGTTAGCCACAAGAGCCTTTTGCATAGCTTCTGTGTTAGGGGGCTCCTGTTCTTGCGGTGGTCTGGTGTGGAGTTACCCATCTTTGTTTCTTTAATGGGTACCACAAAGCATCGAATCTTTGTTTCTTTAATGGGTACCACAAATCGTCGAAAGACTTTTTTCAGTACCTCCTGCTCAGTGTCATCTACTTTTGTTCTTGCCTAGGTATATATTACAACCAGTGTGTTAGAATTGTAACTTCCCCACTATATGTTTCTATATTAAATTGACCCCAGATTTATCTTCCACTCTATATAAATTCTATGTATTAGCAAAACTATGTACCTACAAACTGTTATTGTATACTGACCTGTGAGTAAACAGAACCTAATTTGAATTGAACCGTAACTGGCCTGCACACAACTTGTCTTTATCTTACATGTGCAACTGAAGTAAAACAATTATCTGGCCCTAATCAAAATTCTCACTTATCTCATGTCTTGACCATATTGTTTCAGATTTCTGAAAAGCACAATAGCAAAACAGGAAGCAGGCAGCGGCTAAGCTAGAGTTCTATTTGTAAATAAATATTCCAACTGTTGTATACCAGATGGCGCAACGTGGTAATGCATAATGATAAACCTTCTTTAAACATTGAAATGGGGAGAATAACGATTTGTATGAAATTATATTCCAAGACAACAGTTTTAGAGTGAATTACGTGTTCGTAAAGACAGAGTAAAATTTCGTGTGATATTCACACACAACATTTATCTGAACTATACTGTGCTTAACAAAGTGAACACTTACTTGAAAAGGGTACACTGTTAAGAGAGAATTTCTATAAAAACCAAACAGATTAACCAGCTAATATCTTAATGCGTGCCGGCCGCGGTGGCCGAGCGGTTCAAGGCGCTTCAGTCTGGAACCGCTAGACTGCTACGGTCCCAGGTTCGGATCCTTTCTCGGGCATGGATGTGTGTAATGTCCTTAGGTTAGTTAGGTTTAAGTAGTTCTAAGTTCTAGGGCACTGATGACCTCAGATGTCAAGTCCCATAGTGCTCAGAGCCATTTGAACCATCTTAATGCGTGATTCAGGGAAGTGTGATGGTCTCTCTCTCAGCTCCAAGCAAGTAGCTGACAATCATTCCGTCTAGTTGCACAGTGCTGCAGCCTTATCTCAAACTTCTTCTCTTCAAAAGATAACATTATTAGAAATTTGTGTTGTTTTCGCCTTCCAATACATACATCATATTCATACTTGGTGTCCTTTACAATAAATTTTTCTTCATCTAACAAATATAATCACATGTCAACACAGCAGTACTGAATACGTCCATCACCTAACTACCACACTTTTACCAAGAATGTATCAGTCGGTGTGCCACGACAAGACCATAACAGTAACGTAACCTGTTCTCTCTCTGACGTGCACATCGATAACATCCAAAAATAAAAATGACCTATCCACCTTCCAGAATGTGTCACTGAACAACGAAACATGGTGCGACTTATCATGCGTAGTGTAGTCCAGCACAAAAAAAAAAAAAACACACCATCTCGCAAATTTGCTCTGCTCAGCCCTTACTGATTTCTCTTGCTCATTTCCCCAGCACCGTTTATTATTCGTGAAGCCGGAAAGCCATTCAATTTTTTCAATTGTCTTCCTAGTCGATGGCGTTCATGTGGTTCTATCAGCGTATATCGTTATTTATGACAATACTCTCTCTCCTACTCTGCAGTGGCTCAGAAGCATTGTATTATCACCTGAAAATTACCGGAAAAACAATGAATCCGACTGACTCCGTACCTACAGGCTCCTTCAGCTGTTTCCCTGAAAAACCAAACCTTTGTCGCAGCTGTGAACTACACCCGGCATAAAAAAAAAAAAAAAAAAAAAAAAAAAAAAAATTAACCACGTACCATGAAGGAATTATTCGTTTGGGACGGAAATCGGTAGTGGTGATGCACCTATACAAACAAATGATTACGATTTCAGAAAAATTGGATGATTTATTCAAGAGAAGGAGTTTCACAAGTTGAACAAGTTAATAATGTACTGGTCCACTCCTGGCCCTTACACTAGCAGCTATTTGGATTGGTGATGATGATGATGATGATGTTTGGTTCGTGGGGCGCTCAACTGCGCGGTTATCAGCGCCCGTACAAATTCCCAACCTTTGCTCAGCCAAATCTCGCCGCTTTCATGAGTGAAGATGAAATGATTAGGACAACACAAACACCCAGTCATCTCGAAGCAGGTGAAAATCACTGACCCCGCCGGGAATCGAACTCGGGACCCCATGCTCGGGAAGCGAGAACGCGACCGCGAGACCACGAGCTGCGGACTAGTCGGATTGGCATTGACTGATAAAATTGTTGGATCTCCTCCAGAGAGATTGGCGCGTTAGATCGTAGAAATCCCGAGCTAACTGGAGGACCCTGTCTGTAATGCCCGAAACGTTCTTTCTCGGCGATCTTGGCAAGCACTAAGACAAGCAGTAGAAACTCTCACCATGTGCGCTCGGACATTACCCGGCCGAAATGTAAGCTCAGGACGGCTTGCCATGAAGAGAAACAAAGCATCGCTTAGAATATCTTCGATGTACCGCTGTGCTGTAAGGATGCCACGGATGAAACCAAATGGGTTTTGCTATGAAATGAAATGAACTGAAATGGAACCCCGGATTCCTGGTAGGAAGGTCGTATGGCGGGCGACAGTCCGGTTGTTATCCCACCACCATCCAGGGCATCTTCAGACACGTCTCTGGCCTGGAATCTCATTGACTGGGGTAGAATAGTTTTCAGTGCTGAGTGTCGCTTCGATACTGAGTCTCGATGACCGGCAAATACACTACTGGCCATTAAAATTGCTACACCAAGAAGAAATGCAGATGGTAAACGGGTATTCATTGGACAAATATATTATACTAGAACTGACATGTGATTACATTTTCACGCAATTTGGGTGCATAGATCCTGAGAAATCAGTACCCAGAACAATCACCTCTGGCCGTAATAGCGGCCTTGATACGCCTGGACATTGAGTCAGAGCTTGAATGGCGTGTACAGGTTCATCTGCCCATGCAGATTCAACACGATACCGCAGTTCATCAAGAGTAGTGACTGGCGTATTGTGACGAGCCAGTTGCTCGGCCACCATTGACCAGCGGTTTTCAATTGGTGAGAGATCTGGAGAATGTGCTGGCCAGGGCAGCAGTCGAACATTTTATGTATCCAGAAAGGCCAGTACAGGACGTGCAACTTGCGGTCGTGCATTACCCTGCTGAAATATAGGGTTTCGCAGGGATCGAATGAAGGGTAGAGCCACGGGTCGTAACACATCTGAAATGTAACGTCCACTGTTCAAAGCGCCGTCAAGGAGATGTGTAACCAATGGCACCCCATACCATCACGCCGGGTGATCACGCCAGTATGGCGATGACGAATACACGATGTGCGTTCACCGCGATGTCGCCAAACACGGATGCGGCCATCATGATGCTGTAAACAGAACCTGGATTCATCCGAAAAAATGACGTTTTGCCATTCGTGCGCCCACGTTCGTCGTGCAGTACACCATCGCAGGCGCTCCTGTCTGTGATGCAGCGTCAAGGGTAACCGCAGCCATGGTCTCCGAGTTGACAGCCCATGCTGCAGCAAACGTCGTCGAACTGTTCGTGCAGTTGGTTGTTGTCTTGCAAACGTCCCCATATGTTGACTCAGGGTTCGAGACGTGGCTGCACGATCCGTTACAGCCATGCGGATAAGATGACTGTCATCTCGACTGCTAGTGATACGAGGCCGTTGGGATCCAGCACGGCGTTCCGTATTACCCTCCTGAACCCACCGATTCCATACTCTGCTAACAGTCATTGGATCTCGACCAACGCGAGCAGCAATGTCGCGATACGATAAACCGTAATCGCGATACGATAAACCGCAATCGCGATACGATAAACCGCAATCGCGATAGGCTACAATCCGACCTTTATCAAAGTCGGAAACGTGATGGTACGCATTTCTCCTCCTTACACGAGGCATCACAGCGATGTTTCAGCAGGCAACGCCGGTCAACTGCTGTTTGTGTATGAGAAATCGGTTGGAAACTTTCCTCATGTCAGCACGTTGTAGGTGTCGCCACCGACTCCAACCTTGTATGAATGCTCAGAAAAGCTAATCATTTGCATCTCACAGCATCGTCTTCCTGTCGGTTAAATTTCGCGTCTGTAGCACGTCATCTTCGTGGTGTAGCAATTTTAATGGCGAGTAGTATATGTATTTGGAAACGCTCTGGATAGCGGTGGGATACCAGTCTGACTGTTGCCCGCCGTTCATCCCGACTACCAGGAGAAGTGTTCTGGGGTGCGATTTCTTTTCACAGCCTTACACTTTAGGTTGTCACCCGTGGCACCATTACAGCACAGAAGTACAGTTGTCGACTATATTCAACTCCCCATTTTATTGCCCTTCGTGGCAGGTCATCCTGGCCTCACATTTCAGCAACATAATGGCTTCCAACGTATGGCAACAGTTTCTACTGCTTGTCTTTGTGCTTGCCCAGCCCTACCTTGCCCAGCAAAGTCGCCAGTTCCCTAGCTGGGAACGTTTGCAGCATTAAGGGTACGGCCCTCCATTCAGTTGTGATTTTGGAGATCTAACGCGCAGGTTGCACAGCATTTGGTATGCTATCCCTCAGAAGGGCATCATATGAATCGATCAACCAATGGCAAGCCGAATAACTGCTTGCATAAGGGCCAGAGGTGGACCAATGCGTTATTTACTTGCTTAGTTTGTGAAGCTGTTTCTCTTGACTGAATCATCTAACCTTTACGAAATTGTAATCATCGTTTGTCTGTACATATACATCACATCTATCGATTTCCGTCGCATTCGTATCATTGCTTCGTGGTGCGTCGTTCTTCTTTTTTTTTCTTATAGTGTAGGTTTTGTGTGATGGCAGCCGACTACACAGAAGAGAGACATACCCTGTAATCCACCAGATCTATTCTGAAACAAAATCTTCAGTAACATATGATACAATCAAGTGCTTTACAGCAATTGTTTACGAGGGGCATTGGCAAAGTACGCGCAAAAATAAAAACTTCTTACATGTTTGGGGTAAACCTTTTTTATTTTTCGACATGTCTACTTTTAGACTTATACACTTCGTCCAACGCTGCTCTAATTTGTTGATCCCTTCCGAATAATAGGAATTATCTAACTCTGCAAAATAGCTATTAGTTGCTGCAAATCACCTCCTCGTTTGAATAAAATCTTTGTCCCGCCAGCCATTTCTTCCGATTGGGGAACAAATAGTAGTCCGAGGAAGCCAAGCCAGGAGAACAGGGGAGATGTAAAACGAGTTGGAAACCTATTTCCATTAATTTTGCGACCACAACTGCTGAGGTGTGTGCTGGTGCATTGTCGTGATGGAAAAAGACTTTTTTGCGGTCCAATCGCCGGAGTTTTTTTTGCAGCTTGGTTTTCAAACGGTCCAATACCGATGAATAATATGCACCTGTAATAGTTTTATCCTTTTCCAGATAGTCAATGAGGATTATCCCTTGTGAATCCCAAAATACAGCCGCCATAACCTTTCTGGCTGAAGGAATGGTCTTCGCCTTTTTTGGTGCAGATTCTCCCTTGGTAACCCGTTGTTTAGATTGTTGTTTGGTCTCAGGAGTATAGTAATGTATCAATGTTTCATCCACAGTGACGAAACGACGCTTAAAGTCTTGCAGATTCTTCCTGAAAAGCTGCAAACAAGCCTTGCAACACTTCACACGATTCTGTTTTTGGTCAAGCGTGAGCAATTGCGGAACCCATCTTGCGGGTAGCTTTCTCATGTCCAAATGTTTATGCAAAATATTATGTACCCGTTCATTCGAGATGCCCACAGCACTAGAAATCATCCATCACCATATCATGGATTTTATCGATGATTTCTGGAGTCGTAACCTCCACAGCGCGTCCAGAACGTTCAGTATCACATGTGCCCATATGGCCACTCCGAAAATTTTGAAACCACATATAAACTGTTCTAATCGAAGGTGCAAAGTCACCGTAATGTTTATCAAGCTTCTCTTTAGTCTGCTGAGGCGTTTTGCCTTTCATAAAGTAATGTTTAATCACCACACGAAATTCTTTTTTGTTCATTTTTTGACAAATACTCTACTTCCTTGACTCACACGAACGCCAGTATGGCTGAAACTTGGTGTGCGTTCTTTCCAAAGATGCGACTAACTAAACATGACGTCGAGACGCGCGGGTGGTGCCATGTCGGACTTTGCATGGACTCTTCAAAAGCCCCTCGTATGAAATATAATACAGAATTTCTCCCTCACTGTTTACATTCAGAGCCTGCACTAGCCATAGCTTTATAAACTGGTGGAGAAGTTGTAAGTCATCTTGGCAAATATCGTTTAATAGCTCGCCCTAAAGTTCATTCTTGGAAGCATGAAGTTCAATTACACTTCCTTAATACAAGATTACCGAGCGAGGTGGCGCAGTGGTTAGCACACTGGACTCGCGTTCGGGAGGACGGCGGTTCAATCCCGCGTCCGGCCATCCTGGTTTAGGTTTTCCGTGATTTCCCTAAATCGCTCCAGGCAAATGCCGGGATGGTTCCTTTGAAAGGGCACGGCCGACTTTCTTCCCGGTCCTTGCCTAATCCGGTGAGACCAATGACCTCGCTGTTTGGTCTCTTCCCCCAACCAATCCAAATCCAAATACAAAATTAATCCATCTGCCAAACGGTACACTATGCTGATATAAACACAAAACAGTTTATGAGAAAATTTTTAAACAGTGTTCCAGACGAGCATTAGAATCTGGAATCCATGCCTCTGGGGAGTTGCTCTTTCGACGGAGATATCCAGGCCTGATTCATGACGCACCCTTTACTTACGCATTGATTGGTATCTGCAGACTTTCGTCCACAAAGTACAGATCTAAATGGGATAACCTTTCTGAGTCTGTCTTTTTTATTTGCAGGTAGAGCGGACAACAGCGTGTGCGGCGTGTTTCTCACGACTCCCAAGAGAGCTGGTGGACCACCTTGGCGGCACCAAGATGATGTGGAGGAGGGAACATGAAGAAAACCCAAGAGCAGAAGACACCACCGGCCACCACAAGACCGGCTTCTCTCGGTGCACGGCTATTCTAGTTTGCTCGTTTCTTCTGGCTTCTCAGCTTCCCTACGCCAGTGCTCTCACATCTACTGAGGTACTTACTGCCTTCACTGATGGAAAAGACGCTACTGACCATTAAATTGGGGTACCAGTAAGCGTAGCAAATAATGAAATTTTACTTACTTGTGCAGGGTGAGGCATAGAGATGTTAATATTAAATGGATGTTTAATCAAGTGAAATTACAAGACAGGGACTTGGGTACAGGGTTTCAATTTGGCTCCCATCTCGCTCGGTACTCTTGTAGATGCTGTCCATCGTTGACTGTATGGCCTGCTGGGCCGGTTGGGGCAGGGATAGAAGCGATGACCTCAGTATGCAGTGCTCCAGGTCGTCCAAGTTTGCTGGCATATCCTTGACCATGCCCCGAAGGCAAAAATCACATGGCGTCAGGTCAGGCGAACATGCTGGCCATGCGAGAGGGCAACCTCTAGCAGTCGAAATTTCACCGAACCTGTCGTTAAGGTAATCTTGAACCATACGACTGTGATGGGCAGGAGTACCGTCATGCTGGCAATGCCCTCGATGTAGAATGGCAAGTGGCGCTTTCTCCTCCATGAACGTGTTGAGCATGGCAAGGTAATTCTCTCTCCTGACGGTATGTTCTTCAAAAGAAAGAACGGTCCGATCATTCCAAGTTTGCTCACTGCACACCAGACGTTCAGGTGGATGGTTCAGATGGCTCTGAGCACTATGAGACTTAACATCTGTCCGCAGCTCGTGGTCGTGCGGTAGCGTTCTCGCTTCCCACGCCCGGATTCCCGGGTTCGATTCCCGGCGGGGTCAGGGATTTTCTCTGCCTCGTGCTGACTGGGTGTTGTGTGATGTCCTTAGGTTAGTTAGGTTTAAGTAGTTCTAAGTTCTAGGGGACTGATGACCATAGATGTTAAGTCCCATAGTGCTCAGAGCCAGCCACTTAACATCTGAGGTCATCAGTCCCCTAGACTTAGAACTACTTAAACCTAACCTAAGGACATCACACACATCCGTGCCCGAGGCAGGATTCGAACCTGCGACCGTAGCAGCAATGCGGTACCGGACTGAAGCGCCTAGAACCGCTACGCCATCAGTCCCCTAGACTTAGAACTACTTAAACTCAACCTAAGGACATCACACACATCCGTGCCCGAGGCAGGATTCGAACCTGCGACCGTAGCAGCAGTGCGGTACCGGACTGAAGCGCCTAGAACCTCTCTGCCACAGCGGCCGGCACCAAACGTTCACCTTAGGGGAATCGCGTATGTGTTCCTGAACTTCCAAGGGGTGCTCGATCGCCTTAATAACACAGTTGTGCTTGTTCCCACGACCGATGTGGAATGTTGTTTCGTCAGAAAACGAGAACAGAGTGCCAGATTCCATGTGTGCCATTTCCAAGGTAGATTGCGCAGCACTCACACGTACTTGCTTCTCTGTGTTTGTGAGCTGCTGCACAATCTGCAAATGGTATGGTTTCATTCCTAAACTGTAGTGCAAAATTCTAACCACTGACCTTTGAGAAATGTCAGTCCCTAGAGAAAGTTTGCCCGAGAAGTTGGTTGGGCTGGCTACTGTCGCTCCCTGGAGGAGGATGTTATTTTCTTTCTGTTCGGACAGATCTCTTTGTACCGCTGTTCCCTTGAACAGACCCCGTCCTTACAAACTTCCTGTAGAGCCTACCAATTTTCAAGCGCGATGGTGCATCCCGTTGGTCCAGGCCTTGAAAGACTTCCATCCAGCCAGCTATCTTCCTCAGTTGCTCAATGTAATATCCTTCTATCAATGTAATCTCTTTCTACCGCTGCTCCCTTGAACAGACCTCGTCCTTACAAATTTCCCGTATAGCCTTCCAATTTTCAAGCGTGATGGTGCATCCCGTTGGTCCAGGGCTTGAAAGACTTCCATCCAGCAAGTTATCTTCCTTAGTTGCTAAATTTAATATCGGGGCGCTATGATTTAATCCACGAAAAAACAAAAAAGAGAAAATCCATTTAAGGTAAACATCTTTTTGGTTTCACGCTGTATAATAGGAAGGAAGTGCTCATACAGCGTAACACGCAGCACGCTAGCTTGCAAATCACGGAGTTGAGCTGGCATACCGGCCAGCCTGTGTGTTGTTCTCTGGGTCTTTCCCACGCTCGTTAAGGCAAATGCTGGGCTGGTGTGCAAATTATGCCTCACAGAATAGGTACACGAACAGTCAAAATTGATAAAACAGAACAATCCACACGATTCAAAGACAGCAGTCGTCTGCTTCTGGCGTTGCCACAGAATGTCTTAAACACTCTTTCTAGTATCCGCACGGAAAACTGTTCTGCGGCACAATAATTTGCATATCGAAGCATCAAGTTTCATGCTAACGTGGTGATTGTTGCGTACCGTCATGCTGTTGCACTTTGAATGGCTGGCTAGCAGTGTTCTTGCAATCCTATACTCATGCTCAAAAATTTAGGACAATTGCAGAATGTGATGCCACACAATGTGGCACTACACAAAACTGGCGCTAATAGCATAGGCACATAGGGAACACACGCGACACCGACCTGTAAGTCCACGGTATTGGTGATAAGTTGAGAAAACCGTCCCGAAACACATGTGCTACAAAACGCCACTGTTTCCTTCGCATGTACCCCGACATCAATATGGGATATGGTCACCATGCACACGTACACAGGCCACACAACGGTTTGGCATATTCCGGATCAGGTGGTCGAGCAGCTGCTGGGGTATAGCCTGTCATTCTTGCACCAGTGCCTGTCGGAGCTCCTGAAGTGTCCTAGGGGTTTGAAGAAGTGCAGTGATACGTCGATCGAGAGCATCCCAACCGTGCTCGATGATGTTTAGGTCTGGAGAACAGGCAGGCCACGCCATTCGCCTGATATTTTCTGTTTCAAGGCACTCCTCCACGATGGCAGCTCGGTGGGGCCGTGCATTGTCATCCGTCAGGAGGAAGGTGGGACCCACTGCACCCCTGGAAAGGCGGACATACTGGTGCAAAATGACGTCCCGATACACCTGACCTGTTACAGTACCTCTGTCAAAGACATGCAGGGGTGTACGTGCACCAATCATAATCCCACCCCACACCATCAAACCACGACCTCCAACAGGTCCCTTTCAAGGACATTAAGAGGTTGTTATCTGGTTCCTGGTTCACGCCAGATGAAAACCCGGCGAGAATCACTGTTCAGACTATATTTTGACTCGTCCGTGAACATAACCTGGGACCACTGTTCCAATGACCATGTACTGTGTTCTTGACACCAGGCTTTACGGGCTCTCCTGTGACCAGGGGTCAGTGGAATGCACCTTGCAGGTGTACGAGCGAGTAAACCGTGTCTGTTCAGTCGTCTGTAGACTGTGTGTCTGGAGACAACTGTTCCAGTGGCTGCGGTAAGGTCCCGAGCGAGGCTACCTGCAGTACTCCGTGGCCGTCTGTGGGCACTGATGGTGAGATATCGGTCTTCTTGTGGTATTGTACACTGTGGACGCCCCGTACTGGAGCGCCTGGACACGTTTCCTGTCTGCTGGAATCGATGCCATAATCTTGAGATCACACTTTGTAGCACACAGAGCGCCCATGCTACAACCTGCTGTTTTTGACCAGCCTCCAGTCGCCCTGGAATTCTACCCCTCATAACGTTATCAATATGTGTTCTTTGAGCCATTTTCAACACACAGTCACCATTAGCACGTCTGAATAAGTCTGTACCATTACTCGCTGCACCGTACTCTGACATGCACCAACACACCTCTGCGTATGTGGACTGCTGCCAGCGCCACCGTGCGACGACTGCAGGTCAAATGCACTGCATGGTCATACCCTGAGGTGATTTAAAACCGAAAACCGCCCACCTGAGCTTTGTTTCACCGTGTATCAGCGTTATCCTTAACTTATGGGCGTGAGTGCAGTATTAAGTATGTAAGTAGAGGAGTGCAGTTTCTGTTTGCATGCATAACAGAATGTCTGCCTATATTTGCTCATACAGTAAGTAGATTGTTGGTACCCGGAAAGAATCCATCTGAGCTGTAGTGGTGATTGTTGTTGTTGTTGTTGTTGTTGTTGTTGTTGCTTTTGTTATTGTTGTGGTTATTAGTTCCGAAATTTGTTTATCTATCCTATTTAAGTCCCGGCTTCTCTCTACTACTGTTGCAGCTTATATCCACTTCAATCTGTTTAGGCCGTTCATCCAATGGTGCAACGCAACTGCAACGAAGTGTCGCGTGAGTGTCGGAGAGCAGTAGCTTGCGAGTCTGAGCCATTATATCCTGAGGTGAAAAAAGTCATAGATTGAATTAACGGACCTTGAATGAGGGGTGGTAGTTTGAGACAGCCGCATGGGACATTCCACTTTGGAAATCGGTAGGGAATACGGTATCCCGAGGTGCACATTGTCGAGAGTGCCGACAGTACCAAGTTTCAGGCGTTACCTCTCACCACAGACAACGCAGTGGCCGACAGCCTTCGCTTAACGACCGAAAGCAGCGGCGTTTGCGTAGAGTTGTCTGTGCTAACAGACAAGAAACGCTGACTTAAATAATCGCAGAAATCCATGTGGGACGTACGACAAACGAATCCATTGGACAGTTAATGGGCTATGGCAACAGACCTCTGACACGATCATTGCTAGCAGCACGACATCGCCTGCACCACCTCTCCTCGGCCCATGATCATAAAGGTTGGACCCTAGACGACTGGAAAACTGTGGCCTGACCAGAAGAGTCCTGATTTCAGTTGGTAAGACCTGATGGTAGATTCGAGTGAGGCGTTGACACTATGAATCCACAGATCCAAGATATCAACAACGCACTGTGCAAGCTGATGGTGGTCCCATAATGGTATGGGCTGTATTTACACGGGACGGACTGGGTCCTCTGCTCCAACTGAACCGATCATTGACAGGTAATGGTTAAGTTCGGACACCTTGAGACCATTCAACAATGGGATTTTTATGGATAACAGTGCGCCCTGTCACCGGACCATAGTTGTTCGCGACTGGTTTGAAGAACATTCTGGACAATGCGAGCAGATGATTTGGCTATGCAGTTCGCCCGACATGAATCCCATCGAATATTTATGAGGTCAGTTTGTGCACAACATTCAGCACCGGCACACTTCCCAATTATGGACAGCTACACAGACATCATGACTCCTTATTTCCGCAGGGGACTTCCAGCTTGTTGAATCCATGCGACGCGAGTTTTTTTTAGAATATTGTCGCGTGAGATTTTTCTTGAGAGGAAATGCTTCACCAGCAACAAAATAAAAAAGTAATCTCGGTCTTGTAGTGTCATGAGGTAAGGTGCAAGTTTCAGGCATTCTGAGAGTTCTTTCTTGTAGGCTATGGTTCAGTCATGAAACTTTGGAAATTCCACCGTCACTGTTTCTTCCCGGATAGCCTGTTTCAATTGCAACGAAATTTCCATTACAGTCGACTGCAGCCATCAGCACAATTGAATAACAACTTGTAAGCTGACGGAAAAAATCTTAATACCAAGAAGGAACTGTGTGACATTAACAAACGTTGGTAGTCGTGGTTCAACATCTGAAAGATATTGTCTAGTCAAATTTCACGCCAGTTACGTAAGAGTGGCGATAGTAGCAGCACATGAAGATGCAAATCAGATTTGCTGTAAATATGCGCTGTAACGGCAGTGAGCACTAGTTAACAAAATGGCTCTAAGCACTATGGGACTTTACATCTGAGGTCATCAGTCCCCTATAACTTAGAACTACTTAAACCTAACTAACCTAAGGACATGACACACATCCATTCCCGAGGTAGGATTCGAACCTGCGTCCATAGCAGCAGCGCGGTTCCGGAATGAAGCGCTTAGAACCGCTCGGCCACAGCGGCCGTCCACTAGTTAACTTTGAGATTGGCCGTGCTGAGTTGATGTTAGTGAATAATGCCTCCAAGGCGACAAAGACGCTATTATCAGCACCTCACTGAGTTAGCCGGCCTGTGTGGGCCGAGCGGTTCTAGGCGCTTCAGTCTGGAACCGCGCGACGGCTACGGTCGCAGGTTCGAATCCTGCCTCGGGCATGGATGTGTGTGATGTCCTTAGGTTAGTTAGGTTTAAGTAGTTCTACGTTCTAGGGGACTGATGACCTCAGATGTTAAGTCCAATAGTGCCTAGAGCCATTTGAACCAGTTTGTCTCCGCTGTGCACACGTTGACCATATTTATTAACTTCACTAGTACCAAGCTCTCTCAGGATGTTATACATACTTAATCTGTGTATACTGTCATAAACCATTGAGAAGTCCACGAACGTCACCAGAAACCGATGGCTGAATTCCTAGCACTTTTCCCAGATTTGCCTCATGGTGAAAATTTGATGAATGGTCGACCGTCGTTCCTAGAAGCCTGCCTGGTACTCTTCTACAATATATTTTGCGAATGGCGTGAGTTTTTCAAGTAAAGATAGAACTTTGTGAGGCAAAATTAGGAGATAAATGCTCTGGAGTTGTTATAATATCTATTACTGTTCTTTTTATGCAGTGGGATAATGACGGCTGATTTCCATTCTTATGGGATTTTCTCTTTTACCCACATTTTTTTTAATGAGATTGTATTGCTCTTTCTGAAGTGTTTCTCCTCCTCCTCCTTTCAACATCTCTGCCGTTATCCTATTTTCTCCCGGTGCCTTATTATTCTTTAGTTTCCTCATTGCTCTTTCTGCATCTTGTTGAGTCACTTTAATGTTTGCGGCTTCCCCTTCACTCTCTGCATTATTCTCATGTGGAAAGACACTCTCTGGATCTTCAGCAGTTAATAACTCTTCAAAATATTCTCTCCACCTACTCAGAATTTTTTTCTTGTCTGTTAGCATATTTCCATCGTTATCATTAATAACTAAAGCTTCGTTTCTGTGCCCACCCCTCACAGGATTCAACACCTGAAACATTTTCCTGCTGTCTGATATTGCATTTGCCTTTTAGATTTCATCAGCCATACTGTTAATGAACTTTCTTTTTTCTGTTCTCAGAATCCTGTTTGTTTCTCTTCTTACGGTCTTGAATGCTTCCTTTTGTTCCGCGCATTGTCTGTCCAGCATGTGCATCGCCCTTGCTCTCTTCCTGGCCCTCACAGCTTGTTCACATGTCTCATTGAACCATTTCTTCTTAGTTGTTAGCTATACTTAAGGTAATTCTACTAAATATTTAAAATGCCACAACTTATTACTTAAAATAATTGTATAAAACTCGAAACGTTGAAAAAAAAATTGTTCCTTTTACGAATACCATAGCTGATAGCTATCTGAAATTTGGTGCAGCTTTTAGTCAATGCAGGCACAAATTGGTGGTAGTCAGTAATGTACTATTCTTAGTTGCCTCCTGCTAGGAAAGGTGGAGAAACGTGAGGACAGTATTTTGAAGGAATCTGAAACCAGGTCGTAGATGAGGCAGATGGAAGAAACCATATTACCAGCATAAGGATCCACAATTTCCAGTGAAACTTCGCTAGCAGCTGTTGCTGTAAATTTGTCTTCAGCACTTGAGCAGCAAAGTAAGGCTCTCACCAAAGCACATATCAATGATGATGAAGAAGAAACTGATGAGTTATCAAACGAACATGCTTCTCCAGATAATAAAACTCTCCAACCCAGACATCACAACCCAGCATTAAGTCCCACCTGACATATGTACTTACCCGTGCAAAAGTTAAAAGGCCATTAGCTAATATCTTCAGCCGACAAAGCTTTTACAAACGTCTGTAATCACCAGAGTAATGTCACAGGAGACAGTCAGAGAAAACATTTTTTACAAAGTCCCCTGACTGATGTGGAAAGCATGACTGATAAAACAATTTCGCCACTTCAGAAGCGAAGTGCTGCCATTGGTACATGGTATTCTAGAATCCTCCAAATCATTAAGTCAGCTTCTTTATGCCCACGGATAACTGTGTGAAATACCCCTTCAATATTAAACTCACGAACGTGTAGCCTCAATTCCGGCTGTCACACAACACGGACCATCTGTTTCCCAAGATTCCCAGCACCTATCAGTCAATGGATGAGAGTTCCAAGAACTCACATCGTTATTTTTCATTTCCACATGTTAATTTTTTTTAAATACAATATAATTATATCGTATGTAAAGAGTTTAATTTTATAAGTATGTGGATTTTCTTCAAAATAAATTTCTTTTATACGTTGTAATCTACACCGAGGCGCCAACGAAACTGGTATAGGAAAGCGTATTCAAATGCAGATATGTAAACAGGCAGAATACAGCACTGCGGTCGGCAACGCCTATATAAGACGATAATTGTCTGGCGCAGTTGTTAAATCGGTTACTGCTGCTACAGTGGCAGGTTATCAAGATTTAAGTGAGTTTGAACGTGGTGTTAATAGTCGATGCACGAGCGATCAGACACAGCATCTCCGAGGTAGCGATGAAGTGGGGATTTTCCCGTACGATCATTTCACGAATGCCATGAATATCAGGACTCCAGTATAACATCAAGTCTCCAACATCGCTGTGGCCGGAAAGAGATCCTTCAACAACGGGACCTGGCCGGCCGCTGTGGCCGAGCGGTTCTAGGCGCTTCCGTCCAGAACCGCGTGACTGCTACGGTCGCAGGTTCGAATCCTGCCTCGGGCATGGATGTGCGTGATGTCCTTAGGT
Source organism: Schistocerca americana (assembly GCF_021461395.2). Lineage (NCBI taxonomy): Eukaryota > Metazoa > Arthropoda > Insecta > Orthoptera > Acrididae > Schistocerca > Schistocerca americana. The sequence goes on along the minus strand of NC_060128.1, from coordinate 156,312,638 downwards.
TAGTTAGGTTTAAGTAGTTCTAAGTTCTAGGGGACTGATGACCTCAGATGTTAAGTCCCATAGTGCTCAGAGCCATTTGAACCATTTTGAATTTGAACGGGACCAACGGTAACTGAAGACAATTGTTGAACGTGACAGAAGTGCAACCCTTCCGCAAATTGCTGCAGATTTCGATGCTGGGCTATCAACAAGTGTCAGCGTGCGACCCATTCAACGAAACATCATCGATATGGGCTATCGGAGCCGAAGGCCCACCCGTGTACCCTTGATGACTGCACGACACAAGCTTCACACCTCACCTGGGCCCATCAACACCGAAATTGGACTGTTGATGCCTGGAAACATGTTGGCTGGTCGGACAAGTCTTGTTTCAAATTGACGTGTCAGCAGGGGACTGTTCAATCTGGTGGAGGCTCTGCAATGGTGTGGGGCGTGTGCAGTTGGAGTGATATTGGACCCCTGATGCTTCTAGATACCAGTCTGGCAGGTGACACGTACATAAGCATCCTGTCTGATCACATGCATTCTGACGGACTTAGTTAATTCCAGCAGGACAATGCGACACCTCACATGCCCAGAGTTGCTACAGTGTGTCTCCGTGAACACTCTTCTGATTTTAAACACTTTCGCTGGCCACCAAGCTCCCCAGAAATGAACGTTACCGAGCATATCTGGGATGCCTTGCAACTTGCTGTTCAGAAGAGATCTCCACCCCCTACGGATTTATGGACAGCCCTGCAGGATTCATGGTGTCAATTTCCTCCATCACTACTTCAGACATGCCACGTCGTGTTGTGGCACTTCTGCATGCTTGCGGGGACCCTACACGATATGAGGCAGGTGAACTGGTTTCTTTGGCTCTTCAGTGTGTGTGTGTGTGTGTGTGTGTGTGTGTGTGTGTGTGTGTGTGTGTGTAAATAAAGCATATGATAGTGAAATGTCGTTAGCAAACAGGGAAGTTGTATTTATGACTTACTGGTTTATGATAAGAATACTACAGAATCTGAATTTGCAGTAAGAATAAAGAAGGCTTAGGGTCAGAGAGACGGGGGAAGAGAAGATGGTCAGAGGGGTGGGAGGAGATGGACAAAGAAAATGGGGAGAAGGAGATTGTCACAAAGAGGGGGGGAATGGGAATGTGGGCAGAGAGAGAGATAGAGATAGAGATAGGAAGGAGGCAATAGACTTAGGGGTGGGGGGTGCAGGAGAAGATGGAGGGAGAGGAGGAGGAGGAGACGGAAAAAGAAAGGGGGAATGGACAGGGAGAGGTGGAGATTAGGACTTATGTTCAGTTCCCATACACATTAGAAACGTGTGCCTCTCTTTTGTTTCATGAGGCTGACAAGGGGAGGCCGCCAATTGTGAAATTCAGATTCGATTCATACTGCGCATAATAAAAGCTCATGGCCAGAGGTGTAATGTGGCAAAGCACCAAGATGCACTTCTCAGCCGTTGTCGAGAAAATCGACAGTTAAAAGAAACCATTGCGGTGAAATACTCTCTTCGATTAGTAATTCTCTATAGCGTCGTGGCGCAGCAATAAGCGCTCGGGTTCGTAATCCGAAGGTCGCCGGATCGAATCTCACGCTATGCAACTTTTTTTTTAGTATTTGTTTTTTATAATTCAAGTATATATATGTATATATATATATAATTCCCGGCAATCAGTTGCAACAATTATGCATATAATAAGTTGTTGAAAGTCGTTTGTCGTGGAAAAACTGGCGACTTCGAACATCATTATGTTTTCCGCAAACAAAGTTGTATTTCACAAATGTTATTAATTATCTTCATATGTTAACCACGTATAGTTAACGGAAGACGTAGAAACGATATTCCGAAACGAACACGTATAGCGTAAGTCAAACGTTCGAATTAGAATAGAGACCCCACGAACACAAATTTGCTGTGGCAGGTATGAAATATAAATTCCGTTACTCGCTCGTTACACTTGAATGACAGATGTTGAATGGGCCGAAACGAGCCGCCGCATAACAGCGTAGTTGCCTACTAACTTCGAAAGAAGGTAGATGCGGTCCCTAGCGCAACTTATAACATTGTCGAAAATCAGTGCGGACGGGAGAGCTTTGGTACACCCTGTTAAAAAAAAAACGGAAAAATGGAGGCGGTACAATTGGAGAGCGATCCGCCTTCACCAACATGCATAAGCAATTCATTAATACTTTATATATATTTGAATTAAAAAAAACTAATAACAAAAAAAAATTGCATGGCGCGAGATTCGATCCGGCGACGTTCAGATTACGAACCCGATCGCTTACCGCTGCGCCACGACGCTGTAGAAACTTATTAATCGTCGAGAGTATTTCACCGCAACGGTTTTTTTTAACTGTCGATTTTCTCGACAACGGCTGAGAAGTGCATCTTGGTGCTTTGCCACATTACACCTCTGGCCATGAGCTTTTATTATGCGCAGTATGAATCGAATCTGAATTTCACAACTGGCGGCCTCCCCTTGTGAGCCTCAGAAAAGTGATGCCGGGTAAAGCTATTGATTAATAAACTGCATCTCACCTCAGAGTAAGTAGTAGTCTTTCTTCAACTGAGAATTTTTGCTCCAGTTTGTGTACTTTTTTTGTAGTGATTAGTCGAAGGTTTCCAGCAAGTTCTTCAAACAGCTTCTTCGGCATCCTATAAATTACCTTGAACTTGTTCGGGTTCTGGCGCTTGCAGAAAACCTGAACGCGTATGATCAGAGCGAATGAATGGATGAGTCCAGAATTTCCGCTTTCTTTGACGCTTTCCCAAGTCCCAATACGCAACGAGGACATTACGAGGTGCGTAGACTGGCGCTGTGGACCAGACTGAGAAAGATCAGCACTTTTGAGACGGTCGCACGTCACAAAAGAGTTGCGTCAGTTGACGAAGAACGTGCAACGTAATTGTCATCCATCTGTAGCCAAAACGTCGCGTTGCACCAGTGGACAAACAACCAACTACTAGATGGGGATGGGAAAAACCGACTGGTTAAAAGCAACACCGGTATTTTAGTTCTGAATAATCGGTATTTTTCCATATTTCTTTGGTCTTGGTTATAATAGTTTTTCCATTTTCTGCTAATAATCGAATGAAAAACTGACATATCAATTTGACGTAACAGCAGTGCTGAAATTTTTGTTTTTTAAATGAAACCTTTTTTTAAAAAACTAATAACGTTTATTCGTAAAATTTCCATTGCTTTGAAGCATTGGATTATTTTTGAAATTGGAGCTAGTGATCAGCATTATTTTAATAACGATGCCAATAGTGAGAATCGACATACAAATGTGTGACATAAGTATCGATACAGCATTGCAGAGACAATAGTGTACCTGTTGGCGTGTGGCACGGCCCATAGATGGTAGATGTGTACGAACAGTGTTACGTGCCCCCACCTGGTCCGTACAGTAATTCCTCGGTCGTCAGTTGTACTGCAGAACGGTAAGCTCTCTAATTTCAAAAAAATTTACTCAGTGTACATTCTCCATTTGCTTTAAAAAGACTAAAAATAGGGCACGACAAACCTGGGCGTTTATATAAGGAGAAAACATCCACGACGTTCGTTGGTAGAGAAGGTAAATTTGATTCATAAAGATATGATTTACCTACGTGCTTTAAACTCGAGATAATAACTGCACCCTTAATTTTGTGCTTGCTTCAGGGTGAAAAACTGACGCCGTCCATTGGTGACGATGCAGGGCTGTCAGCAACGTGTGACCATTTGTCGTCCCCTCTCTTTCGCCATGTTTTCTGGAGATAGTGAGACCGATTTCTGCCGCAGCCTCGACCCCTTATCGATCGAGATCTCATATTCTTCCACCCTCATTAGAATGTTTCAATCTTTGTTCGAAGCCAAAGGACCAGGAATCATCGTAAAATTAAGGAGCAGGAACGTGCATGTATATGGATCAAGGATGATCCTGTATGTAAAAATATTAAACTTGTTGGTGATTTACCTCATTATCATAGAAATTAAATAAACGTTCCCTTTTCCCAAATACAAATAAAATAATACACACTGATCTTGCTAAAAGCTCTCAGGCGCACTCTGGTATGTTTACTGTGTACGGCATGAAAAAACCGAAAACCAGGTATATCAGAAACTGGATGTTTTAAGCGGTTTTAACTGTCAGATTAAACTGGGTACGAAAAGAACCGATGTAATAGAAAACCGGTTGGTGAGTATTCCTTGATGCGGCTTTCCTCCCTGATTTGACTCAGTATCTCCTCTTAAGTTATCCGATCCCGCTATCTTCAGCATTGGTCTGTACAATCATATTTCAAAAGCTAATAATCTCTCGTTGTTTTTATATTTGAAACATGCTTCATGGAAAAAAGCATCAGCAAGATACAGTAACAACCTTTTGTTGTAAGGAATGACACAGCATTAGGCAGTTGTAGCCAGCACTCATGCGATCGTCCAACTGTTGTTGTTTACGTGCTGCAGCAGTTCAGTAGTCAGCTGTGCTCGATTCGTGATCTTTTCCATTCGCGATCATTAGTGTGAAGTGTTGTTCACGTGTATCATCACTACACGTTTCTGTATCGCGAAGGAAAAATTTAACTGCAATGGGAACGTACCCAAGACAGAATACCATCAAACTTTAACGAGCAGCAAAGATCCTTAGAAATCCAGAATTGGGTGATTATCAATCTCAGACTTACTAGGAATCGAGTAGACAATATACACTTCACCGTCAGTAATAACGAGTCTATGGTTTATTTCAAAATTGGTTCAAATGTGTGTGAAATCTTATGTGACTTAACTGCTAAGGTCATCAGTCCCTAAGCTTACACACGACTTAACCTAAATTATCCTAAGGACAAACACACACACCCATGCTCGAGGGAGGACTCGAACCTCCGCCGGGATCAGCCGCACAGTCCATGACTGCAGCGCCTTAGACCGCTCAGCTAATCCCGCGCTGCTCAAAATTTGTTCTAGCCTAGTTTATGAATAGGTTGTTCAGCGGTGTTCAGGAAACTTCGAAGTTACACTGACTTCCAGATAGGCAGCCAAGTTTTCTGTCAGAGCAGTAGAAGGCAACTTGACAGATGTAGAAGTGTTTAATATACCAACACTCACGCAAATACACCTCACACGCACATGCCTACCGTCTCTGGCAGCTGAAGACATCAGGTACTGGAGCACGTGTGTGTGTGTGGGGGGGGGGGGGGGGGGGGGGCGTGGTACAAGGGAGACAAAGAGATATCTACATCTACATATATACTCCGCTAGCCACCAAGCGGTGTGTGGCGGAGGGCACAATTCGCGCCAAAGTCGTATTCCCCCCCCCCCTCCCCCCCCTGTCCCATTCACGGATCGCGCGAGGGAAAAACGACTGTCTGAACGCCTCAGTACGAGCTCTTATTTCCCTTATCTTTGAATGATGATCACTACGCGATTTGAAAGTTGGTGGTAAAAATATATGCTCTACATCCTCGGTGAAGATCGGATTTCGGATTTTAGTGAGCAGCCCCTTCTGTTTAGCGCGCCGTCTATCTGCAAGTATGTCCCACTTCAAACTTTCTATGAGATTTGTAACGTTCTCGCGATGGCTAAACGTACCAGTCACGAATCTTGCTGCTCTTCTTTGGACCTTCTCAATCTCTTGAATCAGACCCAACTGGTAAGGGTCTCATACAGACGAACAATACTCTAAGACTGGACGAACTAACGTATTGTGAGCTACTTCCTTTGTTGAAGGACTGCATCGCTTCAGGATTCTACCAATAAACTGCAACCTAGAGTTAGCCTTGCCCGTTACTTGTGTAACCTGATCATTCCATCTGAGATCATTTCCAATAGTCACACCCAGACTCTTGACTGATGTTACCGCTTCCAAAGACCGATCATTTATTTTGTACTTATACATTAATGGGGATTTTCGCCTGGGAATAAATACAGTAAACGGCTTCAGAAGGTGGTACGTTGCGGCAGTTATTCAGAGATGAAGAGGCTCGCACGGTATAGAGAAGCATGAAGAGCTACATCCTACACCCCTAGCTCTACACCTCCCTCCTCCACCGTAAAACTGTCATAGGGGCGCTCTTGAACACACACTATTTTCCCGTTTGCATGTTAATCTATATTCACATTCTCATGGTGTACTTTGCATTGATACAACCACAGCATGGGGGCGAAACTCATATAGTGATTTCTGGTAATACGACCTTGGTTCGCTTTCTTAATGGCTGATTTTTAGTCTTCCATGTTTGTTTTCGTTTCATAGCTAGTAGATGTTGGCTTCATCACATTGTGCAAATGTTGCTCCTATTCTGATTACGTTCTTATCGCACATGTAATATTCCATGAGTTAGAAATACCATATTTGCTTTAGATTCATATATAACAGACACTGCTTTCGTTGCACGGTGTCCTGTGGACTTACGTGTATCTGCTGTTGATTACGAATCCGTGTATGAACGGCTCGACTTAAATGCATATTAGTATATTTGTCGTATTCTATGCTGTTTTTATTGCATCAGTTTTCCATACTCTCTCGAATTTAATGGAGAACTCCTGTTAGTAATGTTCTATTCAGTTTCATTACATCTTGTCACGAAACGAGAATTCTGCTTTGAATCCTGTTGCTTCTTGGCAGTATGTCCCACGCATTTCACAGTATGGATGTAGACGTAGATGAGCGGGCCGTACACTTTGTAGTATTAGTGACTAGAGGATTGTTCCTTGCAAATACCAGAAATGCGACAGCAGTTACGCTTATGATTTCACAGTACATTTTAGCAAACGTCAGTCAAAATTTCGGTGGGCCCATTACATGCGATAGTACTAAAAATGGACGAAAAAAAGACACGTAGAATATGAGCTATATACTTAACAGTGCAATTAAATCGAGCAGTTAAACACACACGGATTTGGAAGCAGTAACAGACGCGTGCCCACACCATGCCATGTGACGAAACCAGCTTTTCTTTCATGTGGAATCATTTATCCCACCCAGCAAAAATCAAGCAGAAAATGAGGAACATATTTACATTGCAATTCAAAGAGTGCAATACGCACAATAAAATGGTAATCAGGAGCATTATTTTCACTTGATAACAGCTACACGGCCGAAATTGCAATATTGGGTTTCACAAATAAATACACTTTACGAGCAGACTACCAGATCCATCCATAAGATATAAATGGAAAGTATTATCATCTAGTGATCGTATTTGCAAGGCAAGAATCCATATCATTGTGCCATATTTTCACGACTTAAAAAGTTCACTGCCAGGCCACTCGGAATTCTACTATCAGCCTTTGTTTCCCTACGTAATGTGGGTCATGCACTTCTGATATTTTAGTGTTCTGTGAGCCACAAAACAAAAACCGACCGCACTTGGAGCGATCAAAACAAAACTACATGGGGTGAAGATGGATACATGACAACATGTAAACAAGAAAATATTGTGTGTCAGTACAGTGCGGAAAACTAAAAATCGAACGCCTGTATATAGAAAAATGCATGGAAATAATGTAGGAGGCTAAAGACATGAGTAATAAAAATCAATTTTAAAATTAAGAACTGGGCTAAAAGATGGATCAAAGACAGCGGCAGTCACGATGATGATTTTGTTTTGTGCGTAGGTTGGTAGTGCTTCAGTTTCTCGTAGCCAATGGGATAATACTTTTAGGTTACCAATGAGAAGCGAGGAAAACAGATGTGGATATTACGTGTCATAGATCAGTTATAAAACACTTTAGCTGTCGAATGAACATTTATTTAAGCACAGGACAAGGCGAATACAACATGACTGTACAAACGTAGCGTGCTGAGAAGACATTGACAAAGAGAAGCAAAGATCCTCAGGTCCAAAGATATGGCACTTTACGCCAGAGGCGCCACAGAGGGCACGCCCCCCCCCCCCCCTTAACCCAGCAGGGCGGAGGGAAGCTTCCTCACTTGAGCACAAAAACTTCATGCCAGTGCGGCAGTTGAAGGCAGCGTCCAGCATGAGAAGTGGGCGCCTTGGAAGCCGTGCCAACAGGCTCACGTGCGTTGGACTGGTGCGCAGGCAGTGGAGCATCACTGGAGGTCACGTCGGCGGCGTCAGCGGGCAAGATGGCGGCGATGGCAGGCAGACCGGAGGCACCAGAAGGCGGTTCGGTGAGGGACCACACCATTTTTAATCAGTTAACTGAAACCGTATTGGGCCATCCATTGAGAAGAATCATGAAAGTATTCGCTCTGCCACACAAGACACAGTGCAGACCTGAGTAAGATGGTTGCAAGGCTGCACGTACGGAGTTGTTGTGCAGCATTACGAACTCGCGCGATGCCAGGTCTTTGTGTACAAACACCAGTTGCGAGGAATGAGTGTGAGGCAGGGGTGGTCGAAGGGAGATGACATGCACACGCACTCGTTCTGCAAGGGCCCGAAGGTCGATTGCATCATTTGGGGAGCATCCTCGACTAATTCAGCTGGCAGGAGGAGGGGTTTTCCATACAAGACCTCCGCCAGCAAAGCATTCAGGTCCTCCTTGTGGGTGGAACAGATGTCGAGTAAGACCCAAGGATGTGCCTCAGACCAAAGCCCACCATGGCACGTGAGAGCAGCTTTTAGAGTTCGGTGCCATCGCTCAACCAGGCCATTTGCCTGTGGGTGATAAGCCTTAGTGTGGAATTTCGATACTCCGCACAGCTCATACAGTCGAGCGAATAGCATGGACTCGAATTGTCATCCCTGATGCGTAGTAAGTGAAAGGGACAGCCGAATCTCATGACCCATACCGATAGGAAAGCGCAAGTTATGGTCTCTCCCATTATGTCTACAAGAGGGACCGCCTCAACCCAACGGGTTGCATGGTCGATCATAGGCAATATGTATTTGTACCCCTTGGAAGAGGGGAGAGGACCAACCATGTCAATGTGCATGTGCAGAAGGTGACCCCTGGGGACGTCGAAGTGTCCTAAAGGAGGCTGTGCATGTCTGTCTGCTTTACTACGTTGGCAAGGGATACATGTGCAGGTGCAGGAATGGCAATCATGCCATGCGCTGGGCCAGACGAACCTTCCAGTGACTAGTCTCGTTGTTGCCCGCGTTCCGGGGTGGGCCAGGTTGTGTAAAGCATCAAAGATCCCACACCTAAGAGCGGACAACACAAAGGGGTGGGTGGAGCGCATAGAAACATCACAGAGGACCAGGGTTGTCAACCCGTGTAGGACAACAGGTTTGATAGTGAGCGAAGACTTGTTGTCCGAAACCAATTGCTGTGTATCCACGTCTTCAGTCTGGAGTCGGGCAAGATCATCTTAAGTTCAAGGGTGCGGAGAGCATCGAGATAGGTAATCAGCTACAACGTTTTGCGCATCACGGATGTAACAAGCATTTGAGGAATGTTGACAAATAAAGTCCATGTGCTGCAAGCATCGCGGCGGTAGGCCCTTCGCCGGGTTGCATATTGCTTCAATGAGAGGTTTGTGATCCGAGTAAACAGTGAAAGGACGCCCCTCCAGGTCACTCTGGAAGTGTTTGACTGCCTCATAAACTGCGAGAAGCTTGTGGTCGAAAGCCAACCTCTTAAACTGGCTCTTGGTTAGTTTTTTTTTTTAAAAAAAAAAAGAAATGGAGTGGCTGAGTGTGCTGTTGTAAGACAGCACCCACAGCTGACTCAGCAGCGTCAGTTGTAATAGAAATATGGGCCTTGAGGTCGGGGTGGGCGAGTGTGACCGCTTTCATGATCCCAGTTTTCAGATTATCAAATGCGTCAAGCATGGGCTTAGTCCAGTCATATAGGCCAAAGGGTGTCATGATGGCTGTCTTCGGAATATCCGGCGGGTGCATGGGAATTTGGTGATATGTCTTCGAACAATCAAGACAGAGAAGAACTTCGAGCCATGCAGTAATTGCATGAAATCCTGGATATGAGGAATGGGATAGTTATCGATAATTGTCTGAGCATTAAGGGATCTGTAGTCCCCACACATGCATAGCGAGCCATCCTTCTTAGGAACAGGGTGGATAAGTGAAGGCCAGTTGCTGTCCGATGGTCAGAGCACGCCAGAAGCCAATAAATCCTGAACAATTTCTTTCGCTAGCACAAGTTTGGAAGCATTAAGATGTCTAGCTTTATAATGTATAGGTGGGCTGTCCGTGGTGTGGATTCTATGACAAGTGCCGTTGCTGATACCTGTGAAAGGAGGCAGCGGGGGGGGGGGGGGGGGGAGGGGAGAGGAGCGGCACGAGTAGTTCACTGACCTTGCCCGGCTGGAATAGCGTGGGTGGGGTGTCAGCAGCAGACGACGACAGAGGGCATGGCACGGCAGCCACGCGTTGCGAGGAATCCCGCGAAGCAAGAACATGAGCATCTACAGAATCACCTATGATGGCACAGAACTGGCAGCAGAAGGAGGGAAACTCGACACAGGAGCAATGCAGTGTGAAGGCACATTAGAAGCAATTGACAGTTCAGACAGACTGCAAATCACACTCCATGCGTGAGCCATTTCAGCAGAGGCAGTGTCAATACGGATGCATAATGCCTCGTTATGTCTGCAGAGCTCATCGATCTGTGTACGCACATCCAATAAATCAGAGTGTGGTGCAGTTATATCCTTGAGCAGAGATGCACATGTGGAAAGCATAGCCAAGGGGGAGGAGAGCGGAGTCATGCCAAACTCGGTCAAGCACGCAACAATAGAACCAGACGCGTGGTGGAGCACTGCGGCCTGCAGGTATGGCGAAAGTTCCTAATGGTGTAGAAAGTCCAACCTGATCACAGGTTCATCCATGTCGGTAATGTGGAAAGTCCAAGGGAAGGCAGAGATTGGTGAAAGGCGAGGTGACATCTTGCTGGAGCCAAGGACCGGGATAGGAGAGTGATTTGTGGTGATCAGAGGTTAGTGGGAGAAAGCATTTTGCCTGTGTGCATGGCCAGGATAACACTGACATCAGCGCCAGTGTTGATGAGAAAGCAAGTGCCTGATGACAAGTCCGTGACGTAGAGGCGTCGCACCGCTGAAGCAAGTGGTGAGGTGTCAGACAGTAGGTGCCGAGGACGATCGTGGCAGGACGTGGCACCTAAACGTGCCCACCGGAATTGTTTGGGTACATGGCCCGTGGCAGTTGTGAGTGGTTAAATGGCATGGTACCAGCATAGCAGACGAGACGGTGTGGAGTGGTCGGGTGACGCAACTGACTTTGTCGTTGCCTGAAACCACTCGGGCTGCTGCTCGAACAGGGTCGGCCGCTGTCAGAAGGTAGCAGTCAGTACCTCCTGTTGGCCGCCAGGTGGCAGCTCCTGACAGGCCGCTGAGATGCTGAGGCATGTGCACTGGCGCCTGCCAGCAGAGCGCGGAACCGAAGGTGCAGGCGTACCAGCTAAAGGTAATGGTGATGTCGTACATGACACGCAGTGTTGGTGACAGATGATTGCGTAGGCCTCATTGACCGTGCATAGATGAACCTCGAGAGGGTCAGCTACATGAGGTAGCAAAAAATGGCTCTGAGCATTATGGGACTTAACATTTGTGGTCATCAGTCACCTAGAACTTAGAACTACTTAAATATAACTAACCTAAGGACATCACACACATCCATGCCCAAGGCAGGATTCGAACCTGCGACCGTAGCGGTCACACGCTTCCAGACTGAAGCACCTAGAACCGCATGGCCACAACTGCTGGCCATGAGGTAGCAGGTGAAGTTGTAGGTCCAATGTATGTTTGTCCATCCACAAGGTCCACAGTACGACATTGGTACTCATCATGGATGATGTGGTGGATAGCTTCTGATGGTGGGCAAGAAATGCTTTCAGTGAACAATGTTTTCGCCATGAAATACTTGGGTGAGACGGGCAGTGAGAGGAGCAGATCACTGGTGGGGTCCAGTTGAACATGGAGCTGGCTCACCGGGCAGACAAAACGTGCGGCAGCATCCGAAATCCCATGGATATCCAGTAGATGATCCACCAGTGCGAACAAAGTCTTAGGGTTGTACTTTTGCAACTGTACTTTTGCAGCTTAGGAAACCCGACAGGTAACACGTGTTGATGCAGCACTGGGAGATGAAGATCTGTGTGAGGGGGGTAGGAAGCCCCCAACACTCGGAGTGCAGTAGTGGTGGACGATGCATTGCCTGAGGTCTGTGTGGAGGGCCGGCCGCAAGCAGCACACAATGTGGAATGAGCTGGTGCAATCGTTGGCACGATGTGTTCCAACGCAGGCCCAAAGGCGAATGTGGCACTGGTGTAACGGCCGGTGCCGTTGCAATAGCGGGCGGAAGGCAGTTGCGGAGCAGCCACAAGGGGGCTGATCGCGTAACCGGCGTGGCTGGAACGGCCGGTGCCGTTACGAAAGTGAGGAGAATGTGATTGTGGTGTGACCACGAAGCAATGGTCGTGGAAACCAGTGCAGTCAATTGATGCGGGAGTGGTCCTATGATGTCAGGCATATAAGAATGTGCTACCCTGTGCACACATGAACGTTCGAATTACTGTTCTCGAATTTCATCGCCACATCAGACCAAACTGAAGAGGACTGCTTAGCTGAGGTTTGAACCACTAGGTCCATCACTCAATTATCGTTCACAATGTCACTAAGCAGCGTGCTCTGTCCTTGTAGCAGCCGTTGCTGTGTAGTTGCCCTTGACTGTGGCCATGTTGGGCCTGTTACGATTAAGTGGCCGCTGATATGGATGGTCCCAGGTAACTGTTCACTTTTCACCAAATGCACATTAGGTTCACTAGTAAATATGCAAGTAAAGTTAATAGGGTGTGAGGAATTAGCAGAAAAGGACACTGGTAGATCCATTGTTCTGAAGACACTGGACTGGCACACGAAATCCGTTAATGATGAAACGAAGCACAAAATAATTCCCGAATGCACGAAGCCAATTTTGGGCTCACCACTGTGGATATTACGTGTCATAGATAAATAATAACACACTTGAGCTGTTGAATGAACATTTATTTAAGCACATAACAAGGCGAATACAACATGGCTGTACTAATGTAGCGCGGTGAGAAGACATAGACAAAGAGAAGCAACAATCTTTGGGTCCAAAGATATGATGCTTTACGCCTGAGGCACCACAGAGATAATGAATTTCTAGCGCCAAAATAGGAACCATTGTCTTATTCGCAGTTCTCACAAATATTGTATTGCTTTCTTCAGAGTGTCACGAAATATGAGGTTGTGGTTGGGTTGGAATGTGGCAGTTTGATTTTGAGTTGCCAAAGCCAATGAATGTGATAGCTAAAAAATCTTATGGTGGTCACAAATTGATGTGCAGCATAGTCCGAGGTTTAGTTTAGGTTGGAATGTACGATTGGCTTTGAGCTGGCAAAGACAACAAATGTGAAAATTAGACTATCTGTTTGTGGCAGCATATTGTTCTGTATCTTTGCCCGAGTCCAAGGATATGTTGGATTATGACAGTTTTACTTGCAGAAATTAGATAAGTATCGGCAATCTTTGGTGTCATATACATTTGTTTCTCCCAAGTTAAGAGATTGTGGTTATTTTGGAACCTAATAGCACAGCTTAAACTGCACTAATAATGCTGGTAGCCAAAATATTTGCCTGTTTCTTGCTAATATCTTAAGATTTTGGAGGTGTGTGTGTGTGTGTGTGTGTGTGTGTGTGTGTGTGTGTGTGACAGGAGATGGAAGCCAGTGAGAATGGGTGAGTCTGATTACATCTATAGGCGAATGATACAAATTTACTACATTTGTTTTCAATATGGAGAGCACCAGATTAAGTTTTAGTGACACTGTTTTAATGAAGTTTTAAACTTTGCGATAGACTTTCGTATTTCTTTGAAGACTGGAAAAAGTATGAGCTGACAGACTGATCTGTAGCGAAATCTGGAAGCTAAGGTCAGGTTGGAATATAATTAGTTTGGCTATGAGTTGGCGAAACCAAGGAATGTGAATGGAAGAAAAGTAGATGTGCTGATAGAGTGACCTGTAGCGTCGCCCGAGGCATAGGTTAGGTTGGAATGTGATAGTTTGGTTGTGAGTTGGCAAAGCCAAGGACTGTGAGGGGAAGAAAACTAGATGTGGTTACAGACTGACCCATAGCGTATCCTGGGGTGTTGATTAGCATAGAATGGGGTAGTTTTGTTGTGAGTTGGTGGAGTCAATGAATCTCAGCATGAAAGTATGATGTAGCCTCAGATATGCATTTGTCACTACAATGACCCATTTGTACCTACTATTTCTGATTTTGCCAAAAATTATAAAGAAATTGTTAAACTATAACCTAATACAACAAAATATTACTTAACTTTATGTAATAACTATAGAAAATAGCTAACGAAAGTCCCATTGGCTACCTACATGTGGTTCATAAATCGTCATGTTGACTGCTCGTGATTCATTGCAGAAACTGTTACTGACAGCAGTCTGCAACGGAAAAGCTTCTGACACTGTAAGTACTCTTTTACCACAGTGCCTTTCCATGCCTTTATCCCACATAGTGTAATTTTGTTATGGAGGTTAGGGGAGGGGGAGGGGAGACAAAAGACTTGACTTTAGTAAGAAGGTTCAAGTGGATGTAGGATGCAGTAGTTATGCAGAGATGAAGGAGCCCTGCACAAGATAGAGTGAAGTGCTGCAGAAAACCAGTATTCAGATTGAAGACCAAAATAACAATATGTGGCTGATGTGTACCTTTTCCCCATAGGGTTCGAGTAACACACAGACAGTTGGAGGTGCCAACAGCAGCAATGGGACACCTTCATCTGAAGTTGAACCCAATGCTGACACTGGAGCAGATTCTGGGGATGAATCGGAGTTCACAATTCGCCGACTGGACCCTCGTGTGAGGCCACTGCTGTACCGCCTTACCGTGAGGCCCTTCCTCGGTGAGGGCACCAACTTCACGTTCCACGGCCACGTCGCCATCACACTAACCATTCTGCCAGGGACTGAAGTTGACTCCATTGTCTTCCATGTGAAGCAGCTCAACATTTCTGCTGATCAAGTTACTGTAACAGTCGACCCGGACAGGTATGTACCTAAAATGTTGTCACCACTGTTGTTCTACAGTGTTAGCTGAATGAGGTGGTGCATTGGTTAAGCACAAGAACCGAGCGAGGTGGCGCAGTGGTTAGACACTGGACTCGCATTCGGGAGGACGACGGTTCAATCACGCGTTCGGCCATCCTGATTTAGGTTTTCCGTGATTTCCCTAAATCTCTCCAGGCAAATGCTGGGATGGTTCCTTTGAAAGGGCACAGCCGACTTCCTTCCCTAATCCAATGAGACCGATGACCTCGCTGTCTGGTCTCCTTCCCCAAACAACCCAACCCCAACCCAACTCCTAAGCACAAGACTTACATTCAGGAAGATGGCAGTTCGTGTACATACAGTGTGCGTCAAAAAAATGTATACACACTTTGAAGCATCATAGAAAGTTTATTTCCCGTTCTACAATGTTAAATTTCTGGAAATGGAAAGCTTAAAGTACAATTGGAAAAATAAATGTACTTTGCAAATGTGATTAGTGTTCAAACTGGTGGCCTTCAGCATCAATACATTTCTGAGTACGAGTCACCAGTGATTCCATACATCATACCAGATTCTGTACATCATACTAGATTTCTGCGCACACCGCCTGAATCTCATTCCAAAGTGTGGCCAGGTTACGTGGTTTACATTTGTACACCTCATCTTTTACTGTGCCTCATAAGAAGAAATCCAGTGGCGTGAGGTCTGGAGAGCATGCAGGAAACTCGATTGGTCCCCTGCGTCCTATCCACTGGCCTGGCACATTGTGATCCAGGTATGCTCATACATCTCTATGATAGTGCAGCGGGGCGCCATCTTGTTGGAAATAAAACTCATCATTACCGTATAATGCACGAATGGCAGGGAATATGGAGTCAGCAAGCATTGTTAGGTACGTTTCTCCAGTAACAGTACCTTCAAAGTGGAAAGGCCCAATGAGTCCCCTTGCAGACAAACCACACCACACATTTACACCACGCAAATTCACAGCCTTTTCAACTGTAATGTGAGGATTATCTTCAGCCCAGTACACACAATTGTGCCTATTGACAGTTCCATTGAGTTTGCATTGGGCTTCATCCGACTAAATTATGCTACCCATAAATCCTGATTCACGTCTCACCATCTCCTGAACCTATTCACAAAATTCTAACCTTCGATCTGGATCGTCGTCACTTAGCTGTTGCACCAGCCTTGGAATGTACACACGAAACTTGCCTTTCTTCAGAATGTGTAGCACACTACTGGCACTTACATTACTCTCATGTGCCGCTTGCCTTGAAGATTTTTGAGGCGAACGCTGAAACAATTCCAAGACCACAGTTGTGGAATCATCACTTGTAGCTGTACGAGGTCACCCTGATTGACCTTAATGCACATCACACACTGTTCCATGAATTTTGAATTTGTCTCGTAGACGTGTAATTGTTGACCTTGAAGGTGGTTCTGTACCATACTCACTTCTCCACTGTCTTTGAACCGCAGCTACTTTGTAAAACTTCCAGTACAACTTAATTATCTGCTTCTGCGCTTCAAAGCTCAAACAGATGTCTGCCATGTTGCAGTTACTTCCTTGCCACTGCTGCCACCTGTTGAAGAAACATAACATTACTTTTTCACAGATATTTAACCTTGTAGAACGGGAAACAAATTGTCTATGACAGTTCAAATTGTGTATACATTTTTTGATGCTCCCTGTATATGAGAATCCTAACTTGTGTTTCTGTGGTTTACCAGAAATTGCCCCAGGCAAACAACACATTGCTTCTGTCACAGAGTTCGTGTACATACTTTTTCTACATCTATATCCATACTGTATGAGCCACTGTGAAAAACATGGTAGACGGTTCTTCCCATTGCACTAAGTATCCAATTTTTTCCCACTCCATTCTTGTGTGGAACATGGGAAGAATGACTGCTTAAATGATGTTTGATACCTCATATGCTGACTGCACGTGGAAAAGGACACCAGTAATTTTATTTTTATTTATTTATTTAACCTGATCTGATAGGAGCCAGCAGGCCCTCTGTTGCATTGGACCAGGTTTTCACACACACACACACACACACACACACACACACACACACACACACACACACACACACACACACAGTATGGTACCTTTTTTTACATCATAGTTACATAAGAAATAACATTTTTAATATGACAGATAGTATTAAAATGATTTGAGTGTCTATAGTCACAATGTGAGTAAGTAATATAGGCAATGAACCAATACAGCTAATACCAGAAGTAGTTGTACTGCTGCTGCCCTAATAGTGGTAGTGGTAGTGGTAGTAGTAGTAGTAGTAGTAGTAGTAATGACAATAACAACAATACTGATAGTTGCAAATATAAAAAGAATTTATACAAGGGTTGGAACTTAAACAGTGGCAACTGTTTATTCACTACCGATA
This sequence comes from Schistocerca americana, assembly GCF_021461395.2. Classification (NCBI taxonomy): domain Eukaryota; kingdom Metazoa; phylum Arthropoda; class Insecta; order Orthoptera; family Acrididae; genus Schistocerca; species Schistocerca americana. The sequence continues at coordinate 156,295,258 of NC_060128.1, read as the reverse complement.
CAAAAGAGTTACATTCTTACACCTGTTACTGTCCTTCAAAGTAGTCACCAGCATTGTGTAGAACTCATTGCCAGTGATGTGGAAGGTGTAGTATATTGTCAGCAGAGCCTGTTCCGTAGATGGTGCAAATGGAGCGGTCTACTGTCTGCCAGATCTCTGGAACAGTTCTGAAGCGAATGCCATGAAGTGGTTCCTTCATCTTCGGAATCAAATCAAAGTCACAAGGACTTAAGTTGTATTACTGTTCATTTTTGGAGCATCACCTGCGACCTGCTTTGTGAAAGAAGCGGCGACACTTTCTGTGTAACCCACTCATCATTTTGCATGACAATGCACTGGCGCATTCAGCACAAGCCGTGGCTGCTCTGTTCACTTGATGGGACTGGAAAGTACTGTACCATCCACCATACTCTCCGGACTTAAGTCCTTGTGACTTTGATTTGATTCCGAAGATGAAGGAACAACTTCATGGCATTCGCTTCGGAACTGTTCCAGAGATTCGACAGGCAGTAGACCGCTCCATTCGTGCCATTGACAGAACAGGCTCTACTAACAGTATACTACATCTTCCAAATCACTATCAACAGGTTCTACACAATGCTGGAGACTACTTTGAAGGACAGTTACAGGTGCAAGAATGTAACTCTTTTGTATCAGTTGTGAATAAATAGTTGCCACTATTTAAGTTCCAACCCTCATAGATGTACAAAATAAATGTTTTCTGATATAGTGAGTTATGAGGAAAGGAAATTTAAGACGGCTGCACCAGCTAAGGATACTGGGAAATGAGGAGGCTCAGGTTGGAAAGGACGTGCAAGGGTAGTGAGTGAATACAGGGACAATGGTAATCTTTACTGATGCTTCAGTAGCTATGTCACCAACTGTCTTCTGAAGCTGGAGTTGTTATTCAATTCTGTGACATAATGTGGGAGGTTATTCCAGAGTCAGGTTCCTGCTACTGAGAACAACTTTGAGAAAGTAGCTGAACGATAGAGTGTGACAAAGGATTTTGTTCTTTTGGAAATTGCTATTTTTGCAATGTTGTTCAGACAAGATTGTTAAGGTCGATGAGAGATATGAGCGACAGTGTATGTTGGTAAGGCAGTAGAGAAGAAAGAGGGTATGGAAATCTCTGTGTTTGTCTGCATACAGCCTGGATACTATGTGTAACATTTGTGACAATCATATACTGGAACCAGTTATGGGACCTACTGTTCACAGAATAAAGAGAAGGGAGGCCAATGATTGTACGCTTGTCTTTCTCATCAAACTTATGTTTCATCTGTGGCATAAGAACACAATACAAGACAAAATCAAGAAATGTATTTTACAATAAAGCAGTGAAGCCGAGGAACACACCTAGAACATCGATAGACAGTATCTTGTCACTTCCAGTCATTTCACAACTACATCAGTGTCCAAAATTGGCTCAGGCAGTTCACCATATTATAAGATACACAATTTATGCAATGACAGATACTAAAAGCATTATCAGCCCCACTAGGGTGTACGTGGGAGTGATCCTTTGTAATTCCAATAAATGTCTGCCTACTGCCATCTTTTAAGTCCATTAATTTTGAAACTTATGAACCTATTGTAATTTCATCTTCCATGTAATAATTCTTTTAATGTTTTGTTGTAAAAAAATTATGTACTGGGCTTCTGTGAAGGTTACTCCCAAGTTTGAATGATCAACTCGGAATGCAAGGCAGAAACAATGTGAAGGATCATAAATTCAAAAAATAGATTGTCTACATTTAAAAATCATAGACCCACGGAAATCAGATGTGACATATCAGTACAAAGAACTCCAGAAACTATAGCGAAAGCATTTGGTAGCTACTTTATAAATGTATGTATATGAAAATCTTAACATTCAGTCAGGTCCTGAAGCTTTATTCAATTTTTGCAATTTTAGCTGTTTCTCAGTGCCATTGACACCGATATCTACATCACTTATCTTTGTAGGGGGGTGAGAAATAAATTGTGACAATACATTTGTGTCTCCCTTAGTAACAGAACATTAGATATGAAGTTCAGCATTTCTGCTTTGGCTCCCCTCAGTTTTAGTTCATGTGTCATCCGTGATTATCTGCTCACTAATTTTATGGCCTATGACTGACAGCCTTTAAATATGACCAGATTTTCTTTGAGTTTTGTGAGAAATTGTTCAGTAGGAGTTTGCTACTATAGTCATTAGTGCCTCATGTATTTCCCTCTTGGCAGCCAAACATATTTCAGCATCTCTCTCTCTCTCTCTCTCTCTCTCTCTCTCTCTCTCTCTCTCTCTCTTTCTCTCTCTTTCTCTCTCTCTCTACCCTTATGCTTTGTTGTACACCTATTATGCAGAAGTCTGCCCAGCCCAAGGTCAACTATTCTTTCCAACTTGGGTGACAGTTCTTCCTTTTCTGCTCAGAGATAAATGTTTCTGAGTCCCTGTTTGCGATTAAATACAACTGTCTCTTTATCTGATTTACTAAATGTGTAAATCTCCCTACTTGTATTAACTTCTCTTTGTACTTTTGTAGTCATTGTTGCTGCAATTGCCTCACAGTCACTGACACCAGTTTCAATGTTGGCACCTCAGAGAGGCCAGATAAATTTGCTCCCATTTGGTCTAATGTGTAGGCTATTGGGAAATGGAGGTGATGTCTTTGTTGCAGTGAACAAAACTTTAATCCACCAATGTAGAAATTGTAGTGGTGTGTGAGAGTGTTTGGACAACACTCAGTATAAAGCATGAGCATAAACTCATAACCCTTCTGTCAACTCCCACACCCACTAATAACTTTAGACAAAACCTCACTTCACCAGTATGTATGTTCCCCAGTCATATGCTTTTCATTGGAGGAGACTTTAATCTTCCAACAATCAGTTGAGATGATTACTCATACAGTTTTTAAGTAGTGGGCATGACAATACATGCTGTAAAACATTACTAAACATTCACAAGCCCACCCATGATGGGAACATACCATCTAATGGCAACGAACAGTTGTGAATGTCAAATCAAAACACCTTACAGCCATCTAATTTCCAAACTGTTATTTTATTTAGCTACCAGTTTTGGCGATTTACTATGCCTGGTGGCCGATCCATCGCCTCGGGTAGTTGACGTTCAGGTAGTTATGGACAGATAAGTGCCAATGTGGTGGCGCTCCATCCTGCTGAAATATGAATTGTTGTGCTTCTTGTTCGAGCTGAGGGAACAGCCAATTCTCTAACATCTCCAGATACTGTAGTCCAGTTACAGTAGCACCTTCGAAGAAAAAGGGACCAAAAACTTTATTGGCTGAAATGGCGAACAAATGTACAACTAAATGAAACTTTATAGCTCCCTTAATTCGCCGACAGATAGTGCTTAGCTCTGCCTTTTGTCGTTGCAGAGTTTTAAATTCCTAAAGTTGTGGTATTCTTTTTTAATCACCCTGTATACCTTCTTCTATCGCAGCATTCAGCATGTGTGTCAATGATTTTAATATACATTCTCTGCATTCCTTTATGAGATGTGATGTGACACCATCCAAGCCAGAAGAATATTTAATTTTAATTTGTTTTATTAGGTTTGACACTTCTGCATCTGTTGTAGGTATGAAAACCATAGTATGATTTGTATGTGGGGGGTTTAACAATTTACTTACTGCATTTGTTTTATTTTGACTTATTAATTCATCTGCTACAGTAATATAATATCTGTTAAAAGTATTGGCTACTTCTAGAGGGTTTGCGTTGCTTTTCCCACTCATCAGTGGGCAGATGTCCTCTGCCCGATTTGTTACTTTTCCTCTCTCTCCATTAATGAACGACCATAAACCTTTTGAGTAGTTCTTTCCCTTATCTATAGACATCCTGATGAATGATGCTTTAGTTTCTCTGATAAAACTACAGTACTCTTTCTTTTTTATTTTATACAGTGTGTTGTAGGCCTCATTATTTTTTTGTTTGGAGAGGTCATAATACACTCTCAGATTATTTCTGGCATGGATTACTTCTCCAGTCACCCAGCTTTTCTTTTTTTGTTGCTGTTTGACAAGCCTTTTACTAACAGGACATGTAACATCATAATAATAATTGAATAAAGAATAAAACTGGTTCCATTTGGTGTTTGCATCTTTAGCTGCATATATTGTTTCCCAGTTTTCTGCCTCTAACATCTTTTTTAGCAGATTTATGTTATGTGGGTAGTTCTGTCTTCTCATCTCCCATATCTTCTGCACTGAATCACTAGTCTTTATATTTATGTCTATCATGATTGCAAAATGGTCTGCTAATGTGGAGTTTATTACCTGTGTGTCACAATAGCATGTAGGAATATTTGTTATTACATGATCAATAATAGTTTCACTATGCTTTGTTACTCTGGTTGGTTTATCTATTTTTATTTTTAGGTTGTATATGCACAATAAGTCCAGTAGGGTCTTAGTATTGTCTGTATTTTTACTCGTGTCTATGTTCAGATCTCCTATAATGATCAAATAAGCATATGTTTTTGAGAGGTGTTGGATTATATCTTCCAGCTGTTCAAAGAAGGTTTTAATTATACCATTTGGTGATCGATACAAACCTAATACACGACATAAATTCCCAGCAATTTTAGTTTCCAGTGCTGTAGCTTCAAAGCTCAATTCTATAGCATATTTTGTTATATTTATGGCTTTAGTTGATTTATAGTTAGAAAAAATGGCAACCCCACCACCTTTATAGGAAGTTCTGCAAAAACTGGCTACTTTCACATAATTCTTCAAGTTGTACATTCCTATGTGATTTTCTTTTAGCCCATGTTCTGTGACTACTAGAATGTTTGGCCTATACTCCTGTAATATTACCTCTAGTTCCTCTGTTTTATTGTTTATGTATTGAACATTTTGGTGAAGTATTCTAACAGTTGGCTTTAAATGTAATAGTTCCCCTTCATGTAATATACTAAGCACTTCACTTGCTCCCTTTGCTTCTGGTACTATGCAGCGATTTTTTTCAGTTTGTGTCATTAAACCTGGATCGTATCTTTGTCCGGTGTTTATATTCCTCTCACTATTGTCACACTGGTATTTAAAACTGGCAGTTTTACTTACATCCTTTTTCCACGTTCTCTTTCTGCTTACTTGGTACCATAAAAAATCCTCACTTAGTGTAGCAGGTCTCCTAGTTCTCAGGCATCTGTCTTGATTGGAAGCTGCTTCTGCTGTTGATCTCCCAGGCCTCAGGCACCTCTTCTGTGTGGTTGCTGTTGCTGGTGACTCCTGTGCTCCCCGACTTGGTGATTGCCCTTCTTTGTTAGCTGCTGCGGCTAATGACCTTTGTATGTTTTCCTCACATGCATTTTCGTTGCCTTGAGGTAGTATTATGGGGTCTGCTGTTCTGGATGCTGTTGCTGATGACGGCAGCTCTGCTGTGATTGTGGTGATTCTGCTGCTATTGGTTTATCTGACACTGCTGCGGAGAATATCTGAGCCTTTGCTGCTGCTACTGGTGTTTGTTGTAGCTCTACTGCAGATAATGATGGTTCCACTGTTACAGACAACTCTTGTTTTGGCAGAATTGGGATTGGAGACACTTCCATTACAGATGACTCATTAATAAATTTAAGTATTTCGGCACTAATGATCTCTTTCCCTTTTACGTTCATGTGGAGACCATGTCTTGTGAAGTGCTCTCTTTGAACACTGTTTATCTCTACGAAAGTCGTATTCTGGAAACCTCTACATATTTTCTCAAATAGCCTGTTTGCTGTAACAATCTCGATGTTTACGCACGAGTTTTCCATCAGATCGTGCCTCCTGGGGATACTAGCAATGTCGAAATGCACTCGAGGCATCCTTTTGATTGTTTCCTTTAGGATTCTCGTTGCACGCCAAGTTTCATTACAGTAAACATCATTTGCGCCTCCTATTATGATGCAGCTGTTACCCGTCGTTAATATGTTGTCACTGTTTTTCAGAATTTCGCGTAATGGCGCGCCTGGTTTGATGATGCCTGTTACATTAAGGTCTGGGTGATTTCTTCTCATAATTTCCGTAACTCCTCTCCCATGACTATCTGCAAAAATATATGTCTGTTGCTTGTATCCTTGCTTATGCATAACGTGGTTGTTTACTTTTTTTCCTTACAAATATTTACCTTGTGTTTTTCTCTGTTTAATCCACTTGTATATTTTTGTGTGGATAGTTTGTTCATATTTTTATCCATAGATGCACTATTAACACTTTCTTTTCTTGCGTTTAATTCACTTGTGTCTTTTTGAGTGATCAGTTCGTTCATATTTCTAGTTACAGTCGTACTGTTTACACTTTGTACATTTGGTTGTGCACACCTACGAATTTTATGGCTAGCATTAATGAGATCTTGTTGGCTTGACGATTCAGACAGTTCCCGTATGGTTAGTACCAAATTTTCCATTGTTTTTATATATATTTTTATAATGTCAAGTTCTTTTTGAAGTTCGTTATGCACGCTGTCTTCTATTCCCGCGTAGCACTTTTCACTCACGATCTCGTGGCCGTTACACTCTGTCACATTTACACTGTATTTGTAAATCTTCTTGAGCATAACAGCGTGAATGGCACCATTTATGTTTAAACACGCATATTCTAACTCCATTTAGCACTGTTTCGTCACAAACAATACACTTGATTGAAATTAAGTCCTCAAAAACTGCAGAGCGGTTTAAAGTTACGTGTACACTTGCCGCCATATTGATAACTTTGTATAGGTACCATTTTGCAATTGTTGACACTGCTTTTTGAAAGGCAGAGCTTATAATGTTCAGCTGTTCTGACACAGCTCATGCACTGGTTGAAGATCACATGCTTTGTTCAGCGTTCTCAGCCATGGCAACCGTAGCTTAAACAATTTATGGCACAATTGGCCATCAACCTCTCCCAGGAGCAATTCCCAAATTGCTACTTTGAATTTCCAAATCAAGTTCTTCAACTCTGCTGTAGGAAGGGGACCTCTCCATATTCCTTTGATGCGTTGATGCTCATTAAGAGCAGCAGCACAACTGCTGCTGTTTTGATAAAACAGCTTTACAAGTAAAGCCATGCTCACCTTGTCCAGACCCATGTTGACTGTCTGCAACTGTAATGCCCACTGGTGCTTGTGTTTCAACCCTGTGTTCCTGTACCAGTACTGGCACCTAATGGGAGATCATGACACTAACACTACTAACAATGTAAATCCTGCAGTGCAGAGCCTGAACATCATTCCTATAAAGTTGGGTACCCATATGGTAAATGTTTTTCCATTTACACTTGCTCATGTAGTGAAAGTTCAATTGTAACACCCACTATTGTAATAGGAATCAACGTTTTCATTCAAAGATCGGAAGACAATTCTTGTTTGTATTTCTTTTTTATTAATTAATTATCATTCTTATTAAAACGTTTGTATTCCATTGCTTTACTTCTTAAAGACTACTAGTCCAACTACTATTTTTCAGACCTGTATTTTACAGCAGGGTTGCCGCATGCTCTAGGAAGTGTATTGGAACCATTGTTGTTCATGCTGTATATTAATATCATCATGGACAATATCAATAGTAACTATAGATCTGTATATATTTATATTTTTATTCAAGGTACAGACCATAAAATTTTATTTTCTTGTCGAGTTCTTAATTTTGGTCAATAATGGCCATCTTTAACTGTAGTACTCAGAGTTTGCCATTGCTGACCAAACTAAACAATTAAAAAAATAATAATAATAAAATAAACTGATCCTTAACTGGAAGAAAAATTCATGAATATCTTCCTGGATCACTGGCAAAATATTGCTCTGGCTATTTTGCAATTCGTGACTTTTACATATGTTGCAATGATATCTATAATGAAATATTGCATGCTTTACCTACTGCTGAGCCTAGGTGATCATTACATCCCATATTCTTATAATTTTTTACAGCCATGAATTAACTAATTCCAACTGTTACTTATTGATATTTTAGTCATAAAACACTCATGTTGCGAAGGCAGAGCCTTACATTTTGAACATTTAAGGCAAGTTGCCAGACTTTGAAACACTGTGAAAACGTATCAAGATCTAACTGAATATTTGCTTGGCTTTTATCAGGCAGTACTTTATCATAGGTAACTGCATCAGTTCATGAAATCATCAGGTTACTATTAATATTGTTTGAAAAGTCATTAATATGCAACATGAATGGGAAGAGTTCCAACACACAAGTCCTTGTGGCATACCTGAAGTTACTTCTACATCTATTGAGGGCACCATCCAAAATAAAACGCTGAGTATTCCTTGTCAAGAAATCCTCAGTTCAGTTACAAATTTTGGTTGATACCATGTATGATTGTACCTTTGATTATAATCATAAATGTGGTACTGAGTCAAATGTGTTTTGTAAACTGAGAAATACTGCATCTACCTGAGAGCCTTACTACGAGGCATTGCCACATAACACGCCACTGTGAACCAGTGACTATACAGTTTAACTCCTTTATTTCACAGTTGAAAATGTCAAGCACGTGCATTAAGTTGAAGAGAGAAATGCATCTTGTGGATGCATCTTTATCTGTAAAACAATGAAATCCATTTTCAGTCTTCTGGCAGGCATGATGTGGTCTGTAAGAATTCCTCTCCTGTGCCGACCTCTTCATCTCAGAGCAGCACTTGCAGCTCACGCCCTCAGTTGTTTCTTAGATGTACATCAATCTCTGTCTTCCTCTACAGTTTTTACCTTTTATAGCTCCCTCTTTTTGTATCCCACTTGGAAGGTGACATGTGGGTAGGAGCCAGAGCAGGAAAAATATGTCAGTACTGCACGTATGTAAAAGTGGTTTACTGGAGCCTGAATATATATATACAGAGTCATACATAACTTGTACAGATGAGCACAGTCTCAAGCTGTAGCCGGCCGTCTGTTCTTGATCAAATGGGCAGAATCAGGAGCAGAGCTCGTAGATCTGAACAGCACCTGCTAGAGGGCGCTATCGTCATTGTCTGTCATAGTGCCAGCTTAACTGGCAGCTATGCCGTGGCATCTTAGCTATCAATACCACACCTCTAGTACCATGGAAGTTATTCCCTGATGTCTTAACACATGTCCTACAATCGTGTCCCTTCTTCTTGCCAATGTTTTCCATGCATTCCTTTCCTTTCCAATTCTGTGGAGAACCTCCTCGTTCCATATCTTATCAGTTCCCATGATTTTCAACATCCATTTGTACCATCACATCTCATATGCATTGATTATCTCCAAACATACGTTCTCCGAAATTTCTTCCTCAAATTAAGACACATGTTTTCGGCCAGGAATGCCCTCTTTGCCTGTTAGCCTGCTTTTTATGTAATCCTCGCTTTGTCCGTCATGAGTTATTGTGTTTCGAAGGTGGCAGAATTCCTTCACTTCATCTACTTCATGATCATCAATTTACTGCTAAGTTCCTCACTATTCTCATTTCTGATACATCTCTTTACCTTCAGCTTTTTTCAATTTACTGTCAGTCCTGTAATTCTCCTTCACTTTCGCTGAGTATAGTAGTGTAGTCAGTGAATCTTATCGTTGGTATCATTTTACCTTGAATTTTAATCCCACTCTTTAGCTTTCTTTCATTTCCACAATAGCTTCTTCAATGTATAGAAATGTATGAAAGCCATTATAGCATTAGTTTAATTGGGATCCCTCATGAAATCATACATAGCCTATGCTTATTGTCAAAAGTACAGTCATATGGGGCATCAGGTGAAATTTGTGACTGGGTTGAGGACTGTATAGTAGGGAGGACACAGCATGTTATCTTAGATGGAGAGTCATTGTCAGATGTAGAAGTAAATTCTGATGTGCCCCAGGGAAGTGTGTTGGGACCTTTGGTGTTCATGTTGTATATTAATGACCCTGCAGACAATATTAGGAATAACATAAAGCTTTTTGCAGATGATGCAGTTATCTGTAATGAAGTACTATCTGAAAGAAGCTACATAAATATTCAGTCAGATCTTGATAAGACTTCAAAGTGGTGCAAAAATTGGCAACAACACCCTTTGCTCTAAATGTTCAGAAATATAAAATTTTGCACTTCACAAAAGGAAAAAAAGGTACGTAGTATCTTATAACTATAATATCAGTGAGTCACTGTTGGAATTTGCCAATTCTTACAAATAGCTGGCTGTAACACTTTGGAAGGATATGAAATGGAATTATCACATAGGTTCAGTCATGGGTAAAGCAGGTGGTAGACTTCAGTTTATTGGTAGAATACTGGGGGAGTGCAACCAGTCAACAAAAGAGTTTACTTACAAATCACTCGTGCGACCAGTTCTAGAATGTGGGACCCGTAGCAGACAGGACTAGTAGGGGACATTGAAAGCATACATAGAAGGGCAGCACAGATGGACACAGGTTTGTTTAGTCCATGGGAGAGTGTCACAGAGATACTGAAGGAACTGAACTGGCAGACTCTTGAAGACAGACATAAACTATTCTGAGAAAGTCTACTAACACAGTTTCAAGAACTGGCTTTAAATGATTACTCTAGGGATATACTACAACCTCCTATGTCTCACTCACATAGGGATCATGAGGATAAGATTAGAATAATTATTGCATGCACAGAGACATTCAAACAATCATTCTTCCCATGCTCCACACGTGAATGGAACAGGGAGAAACCCAAATGTATCTAGTACAATGGGGTGTATCATCTGCCATGCACCTCACGATGGTTTGCGGAGTACAGATGTAAATGTAGATATATCACTTTTTAGTGTCCTGTTTAGTTACTGGTGTGAGTACTTATTGTTCATATTTTATTTTTGGATCATGTTGGTTTTTTCCCATAATAATGTATGATTTGGAGAGCAAAATTGGAAATGAATGCAGTAAACACCCTTTACAATGTATACTTGGTTGATAAGAGACAACACAGTCTGTACCAATTACTATACTGGATTATTTATGCAGTTCATTGACATCTGTTTTAGAGTTGATACCATAGCCTAGAGCAGAAATATCTCTTAAGTGAGCAATCAGATGCAAAGAACAGGTTTTAGTCATCAAAAGTGGTAGATTCACAGATCTTTGACTTTGGTGAGGTGTAAGTTTTCATCGTAAGTGTTCTGCAGATTGTGAATTTTTTATTTATTTATTTACACATCAAGTTCCGTAGGACCAAATTGAGGAGCAAATATCCAAGGTTATGGAAAATGCCAGTATATAAAAGTAATAACAGATAAAAATAAAATGTTGACAAACCCAAAAAAAGTCAAGCCATAAGTTTAAGTAAACACAATTAACAATGTAAAATAAGAATCAGCTTAATTTTTCAAGGAACTCCTCAACAGAAAGGAGGAGTGACCCATGAGGAAACTCTTCAATTTTGATTTGAAAAAGTCAGTGAACTGAAAATGATTAGCGTTTTTTCAAATAATGTCAACAACAAACACAGATCCTCAGGGAAAAAGAGTAATGTACTATTACTAACAGACAGCCATGTCAGGAATCTATCCAACATGCTCCGTGAGAAAAATCACGACATAGCAGTGACTAGTGTAGTGAAACCGGGAGCGGGATGTAAAAATGTTGTAGACATTAACTCTCAGATGAAATTAATGCAAGAAAATAACTTTATTGTCTGTATAATACGTTCAAATGATGAGGAAAAAAATGAAGCAGAGGTTTGCGTGAAAACGCTACAGAATTTTTTACAAGCTAATAAATGCAGAAACACAGTAGTTGCCACACTTCCTCATAGGCATGATCTGATTTATAGTTCATGTGTAAACAAAGAAGTTCAGAAAACAAACATTAAAATAAGGAAACTGTGTTCTCAATACGCTAAGTGTGATGTACTGGACATAAGCAAGCTGCATCAAAATCTGCACATGAAGCATGGAATGCATTTGAACTATGAAGGGAAAAGATTTGTTTGTGATCGTGTTAGTGAAATAATTAAAGAAAGACTTGTAAGGGATAGAACAATTTATCAGCTTCCTGAACATCCCTCCAACAGCGAGGAAAACAAAATAAATAAGAAAGAAGAACGAAAATACAACACTGCTGACGTTCCTAATTTAAACTAGAGGTATGTGATGCTGTAAATATGATTCCCAATTACCAAATTGTGAATGCGCCTCAACTAAAAATTTGTCACCATAATGTGCAATTCCTGCATAATAAGATCGATGAAATTAACACATGAACTTAACGATATCTCCGTGTTATGCATTTCTGAGCACTGGCTTAACCCAGAATTGATCCAGAATACGAAAATAAACAAATTTGTCTTGGCTGCTTACTACTGCAGGAAAAACAGCAAGCAGGGTGGGGTAGCAATTTACACAAAGGATAATGTAGATTTTATTACGCTACCTGACTTAACTAGGGCAAATGTCGAAAAGGATTATGAAATTGCAGCTATATTCAGTTCAACCTGGTTATTGCTACAGTTTACCGATCACCATCTGGGAATTTTGAACTTTTCTTAAACAAAATGGAGTCATTGCTAAATAAAGTAAATAAAATGGGTTGTGAATTGATAATCTGTGATGACTTCAATATTGACTTCGTCACGAATAATGGAAATAGGGAGACCATTTTGAACCTTGCAACGTCCTACAATTTAAAGGCTGAAGTAAAAGCAGCTACCCGAGTATCAGAAACTTGCCAAACAGCTCTTGTTCAGTTTCTAGTCAAGAAGAGTTTACACAACACCTCACTAAAAATTTTCAATGCAGGTTTTAGTGATCATCTTGCTCAAATATTAAGCATAAAAGTACAAGGCAGTATTATTAACAACATGTCTTTCAGAACAGCATATCGAAGCTATAATCAGCATAATGTGAACTACTTCAACAACTTATTACAGAAAGAAAATTGGCTAGGAGTGTACAAAATGAACAATATAAATGAAAAATTCAACACTTTCATTGATACATTAACCCATTTCTTTAAACTTGCATTCCCACTGAAAACATTAACCATACGGGGAAACTCTAGAACAAACAGCTGGATCACAAAGGGAATAAGGGTTTCATGCCAGAAGAAAAGACTACTTCATGAAATATGTAACACAACAAATTCCTCACCTGTAGTACGCGCATACTATAAAAAATACTCCAAAATATTAAGAAAAGTAATAAAAGCAGCAAAAATAATGCATAATGATGAAATCATTTATAATTCAGCTAATAAATCAAAGCCTATGTGGAGTGTTATAAAAAAATAATGTGGAGAATACAGACAACCTTGCAAAAATATAACACTATCACATAAAAATAAAAAAGTAACAAAGCCCTTAGAAGTAGCCAACACATTTAACAACTTTTTCACAGGTGTTGCTGAAAATATGTTACAATCAAACTTTAAGAGCACCCAGACAAATGAATATAAAATAGGTGCATGTAGAGGATCAATGTACATCAGTTCTGTTCCACGAGATGAAGTAGCTAAAGCAATAAAAGGACTAAAAAATTCCAAATCGGCAGGTATTGATGGTATACCTGCAACAATGTTAAAGAAGAGCACATCAAACCTAATTGAAGTACTCACACACTTATGCGACTGCTCACTTCAGGCAAGCACTTTCCCTGATGTGTTGAAAACATCAAAAGTTATTCCTGTATATAAAAAAGGGGATAAAGACAATGTAAATAGCTACAGAGCCACCACAATTTCCTCCTGCATCTCTAAAGTACTGGAAAAAGTTATGTATGAGAAATTTATGAAATTTATAAATAAAAACAGCATCCTATGTAATGAACAACATGGATTCAGAAATAAGAGGTCAACGACAACTGCTGTCTATGAGTGCCTCAATTCCATCCTAAACCTGATGGACAAAAAAACAGGAAACAATAGGAGTCTTTATTGACTGTCGAAAGCTTTTGACAAATTCTGGTATCAAAGCTAGAAAGATATGGTATTCGAGGTGTGTCCAACAAGTGGATCAGTTCCTTCCTGACTAACCGTATGCAGGCAGTGTGCGTCAAGCACACAAATATTGAACTAAAAACTGTATCTAATCACTTATCTGACTATAAACAAATAAAATGTGGTGTACCCCAAGGATCAGTATTGGGACCCCTTCTGTTTCTTCTGTACATAAATGATCTAGCTTAAATGTTGATGCACACAAAACAATCATATTTGCAGATGACACCACGATTCTACTAAAAGGAGACGACGATGAACAGTTACAGCAGACAGTAAACATGGGCGCGAAACAACTTAGCAGCTGGGCACAGAGTAATCAGTTTGTAATAAACAGTAAGAAAACTGTTGCTCTAAAATTACACAATGTTCCTAACAAGGACATGTTTATCCCATCAGTCTCTAACAATGACGAACCAGTTGGTAACAGTACTGAAACCAAAATCTTAGGTCTTTGGCTGCAGAGTAACATCAGATGGAATAAGCATATTGAATATCTCAATGCAGAACTGAGCAAAACATGTTACCTTCTTTGTTCATTAAAATCATGCTGTAGTGAGAAAACAGTATTGAATGCATACCATGCGTACTTTCATTCTCGTCTTAGATATGGGGTCACCTTCTGGGGAAACTCTAAAACAGCTAATAGCACTTTTAAACTACAAAAAAGGGCCATTAGAATCTTGTTTGGGTGCAAGCCTAGAGACTCTTGTAAACCCCTGTTTAAGAAATTGGGTATTCCTCCATTACCATGTGTATACATTATGGAAACCCTTTTGTTCTTTAAATTAAATGTAATAGGCAAGGACCGGAGACTGCAAAAAAACTGTGATATACATGAGCACTTTACCAGACAAAACAGAAACTTACATATGACTCAAATCAGCACAGCACTGTTCCAAAAAGGTACTTTTCACATGGGAGTTCAGCTTTATAACAAACTTCCTGAAAACATAAAAGCTATCACTGAGGTCAATGCATTTGGAAAATCTCTAAAGTCATATTTACAGCATCACTGTTTTTACTCCATTGAAGAATATTTAAATTTATGAAATGCGTTATATAAATACTTACGTGTAACATGTATTATTGTAAGCTTAAATATGTATGCCTTGAAATGACTTTCAGCCTGTACATTTATAACTTGACTTGTCCAATGTCTTATGCATTAGCTGCTATGTAGACAACAGGACCAATAAAATACAATCTACAATCTACTGCTAAGATTTTTGAATTCTTGTGGTAGCTTATTGAAAATGGATGTAGCAGTATACTGCACATCTTTCTGCACAAGAGTTAAGGAAGTCCAATCGAAATGCATGTTGGATTTCTGCCAAGTATTAACTGAGTGAAAGCTGCTTATTCTTGGAAATAAACTGATATTGGTAACAAGAAACGACAATAAAGAATGTATATAGATAGAGTCCAATGTCAAAAAACCCGAGCAGTGAACAGGTGTCAACAAGAAGTTCGCGCAGTTACACCACTTATTGCCCGAACCGCCCGATTATGAGCCAAAAATATCCTTTTAGAATGGGAAGAGTTACCACAAAATATAATACCATATGACATAAGCGAATGAAGATAAGAAAAGTAGACTAATTTTTGTGTCGAAGAGTCACTTACTTCAGATACCATTCGAATAGTAAAAATGCCAGCATTAAGTCTTTGAATAAGATCCCGAATATGGGCTTTCCACAAGAGTTTACTATCTATTTGAACACCAATAAATTTGAATTGTTCAGTTTCACTAATCATATGCCCACTCTGTGAAATTAAAACAAACTGGGTTTTGTTGAATTGTTTGTTAGAAACTGTAAAAACTGAGTCTTACTGTGATTTAGTGTTAGTTTATTTTCTACAAGCCATGAACTTATGTCTGCACTATTTGAAACCAAGCCAGTGTCGCACACAACATCCTTTACTACCAACCTAGTGTCATCAGCAGACAGAAATATTTTAGAGTTCCCCGTAATACTAAAGAGCATATCATTTATATAAATAAAGATCCAGAGTGGCCCCAACACTGATCCCTGTGGCTTCCCCCCCCCCCCCCTCCCCCCCCCCCTTCCGCCCCACCATTTGACCACATCAAACTCAGACCCCACGTCACAGCCATTCTCAATACTGAGAGTAATGACCTTTTGCTGTCTGTTGTTAAAGTAAGAGGTGAACCAGTTGTGATCTGCTTCCCGTATTCCGCAATGGTCCAACTTCTGGAGCAATATTTCATGATCAACACAATCAAACGCATTAGTGAAATTGAAAAATATGCCTAGCATTCAAAACCTTTCGTTTAACACATCCAGTACCTCACAGAGAAAAAAGAATATAGTATTTTCAGATGTTAAATGACTTCTAAAGCCGATCAATTATCCTTACATACACAGCCTTTTCAATAACTTTAGCAAACACTGATAGCATAGAAATAGTTCTAAAATTGTGTGCATTATCCCTTTCTCTCTTTTGATGAAGTGGCTTTACTACTGAGTGCTTTAATCATTCAGAAAACTGGCCATTCCTAAAGGAAAAATTGCAAGTATCGCTAAATACAGGGCTAACATGTGGAACACTGTACTTTAATACTCTGCTAGGCACTCTGTCATATCCAAGAATGTCCTTAGTCTTCAGTGATTTAATTATTTACTCAAGCTCCCCTTTGTCTGTATCACAGTGGAGTATTTCAGACATCAATTTCGGAAAGGCATTTGCCAAGAGAGTTCTATGATTCCCTGTAGAAACTAAATTTTTATTTAATTTACCAGCAATGCTCAGAAAACGATAGTTAAATGCTGTACATATATCTTTTTCATCAGTAACAGAAATATTTTTACTATGAACTAACTTTATATTGTCAATCTTGTTCTGCTGACCAGACACTTCCTTCATAACTGACCATATGGTTTTAATTTTATCCTGTGAATTAGCTATTCTATTTGTGTACCACATACTCTTTGCCTTCCTAATAACATTTTTAAGCACCTTACAGTACTGTTTGTAATGGGCTACTGCTGCTTGATTCTTCTAACATTTTGATTTAATTTTCACTTTGTTCTACATGATATCCTTATACCCCTAATCACCCACCCAGGCTGCCTTTTACTGTTAGTATCCTGTTTAGAGCGTTCTAATGGAAAACAACTCTCAAAGAGCATGGGAAATGTGTTAAGGAAAGCATTATATTTGTCATCTTTGTTATCGGCACTATAAATATCCTGCCACTCTTGTTCCTTGATGAGATTTAAAAAACTCTCTATTGCCACTGGATTAACTATCCTACATAGTTTGTAGTTATATGTGACATTTGTTTGAGTACAAAAGCCTTTTAGTGTTAAAATTTGTGCATCATGGTCCAAAAGGACTTTTTTACTAACAGAATGTCCATCTAGTAATAAAGAATGAATAAAAATATTGTCTATGCCTGTGCTACTGTTCCCCTGTATGGTAGTTGTAAAAACAATCTGCATCAGACCATATGAATTTAGGAGATGTACCAACATCCTTTTTCTTGCACAATCATATACAAAATTAATATTGAAGTCATAACATATAACTAATTTCTGGTACTTCATATAAAGTGAATCAAAAACCCTCTCTAGCTTGAGCAGAAATGCTCTGAAGTCTGAGTTAGGAGACCTATAAGCAACAAAAATTAGAAGTTTAGTTTCACTAAATTCAACTGCCCCTGCACAACATTCAAATGCCATGACGTCTCTAGTCTTATGCGTTAATCTGTCTAAACTCTGTGCTCTCTGTTTGGGCTGAGATGACCTTGTGATACTGATTGGCTGCCATGTTGTCCTCTGCCACGAGGCATCACTCAGATGTGGTATGGAGCAACACGGGGTCTACAAACTGTTTTCCTGGCCATTGTCAACTTTCCAGCCTTCAGTACTGCTACTCCTCATTCATCCAGGTTCTCAGCTGGCATTAAGAGGCTGAATGGGTCCCATTCCAGTCTGTTTACCGAAGAAAAACACCCATGAATGTTGAGAACTGAACCCAGGTTTAGCAGGCATAAAACATCATCCAAAATTGTACTGAATGCTTTCTCAGAAAATTATTTTAGACAATTAGTTCATGAGCCCACTCAAAGCATAAATGGTTGCGAAAGCATACTTGACCTTTCAGCAACAAATAATCCTGGACAAATAGTGTTGTGACGAATACAGGGATTAGCAACCACAAGGCAGTTGCTGCTAGGCTGAATACTGTAACACCTACAACCATCAAAAAGGAACGCAAAGTACATCTATTTAAAAAGCTGATAAAAATGCTCTTAATACCTTTGTAAGAGACAGTCTTCACTCCTTTTGATCTGATCAAGTAAGTGTAGAAAAGTTGTGGAATGTTTTCGAAGAGATAGTATCAACAGCAATTGAGAGATATATACCACATAAATTAATAAGTGATGGTACTCATCCCCCATAGTGCACAAAATGGGTCAGATCATTGTAGCAGAAGCAACCAAAAAAGCTTGCCAAATGTAAAAGAATGCAAAATCCCCAAGACTGGCAAAGTTTTACAGAAGTTCGAAATATAGCTCGTATTTCAATGCGAGATACTTTTAATAATTTCCACAATGAAATTCTGTCTCGAAATCTGGAAGAAAACCCAAAGTGATTCTGGTCATACATTAAGCACACCAGTGGCAAGATGCAATCGATACCTTCACTGCCCGATAACAACAGTGAAGTCGCTGATGACAGTGCCACTAAAGCAGAAATATTAAACATGGTTTTCCGAAACTCCTTCACCAAAGAAGGCGAAGTAAATATTCCTGAATTCCAATCAAGAACAACTGCCAAGATGAGAAACATAGAAGTAGATACCCTCGGAGTAACGAAGCAGCTTAATAAAGGCAAGGCCTCTGGTCCAGATTCTATACCAGTCAGGCTCCTCTCAGAGTATGCTGATAAAATAGCTCCATATTTTTATTTTCCTTAGATAGAAAAATAGATTTATTCATCTTCTAGCATACAATTTCGAATCATTGTCAGTTTGATGTATTGGAGACATATCTGGACGTTCACATTATTTTATGTACATTTCTGAGACATTGCTACATAGTTATGTACAACAGTTTCCAGTATACAAAATTAAATGTATAATTTCCTTGTTCAACTGTAACACTGTCCTCAAAGAATTTTTGGGTAAAATAGTAATGTTTCTACCAGGCGGGTATAGAGTAATCTTTTCGGTGAACCTGACTCCATGTTAAATATGTTACTGCCTTTTATTTTATTGTAAATTTTTAAGAGTTAAAAGTATGTTAATTTTTATATAAAAGCAATAATTCTTTGTATACTTAAAGGGAAGGAATAGATAGTATCTTTAGATTTTTAACAGTGGTCGACATGATGCCAGTTGTTTGGCAACACTCGCCACACGTGTTCCTAATATTTTTTATTTTATTTTTTTATTTTTTAGTAATAAGAGTCTCATGACATTTGCTGAATTTCCCCAGAAGATTATGCCATAGCGAATAACTTAATCGAAGTGAGAGTGATAGACTGTTCTTATGATGTCTACACTTTTGGCACCTTACAAAATATGCATTGCAAAAGCTAGGCTGTTAAGTTTGTTTGCTAAACAGTCTGTGTACACCATCCAATTGAAATTTTTGTCAAAATTTAGGCCTAAGAACTCCATGTGATTTGCTTCTGTGATACCAAGATCATTGAAAGTTACTTTTATTTATCTTCTTCCTAATGCTTCAGCGTCAAATTGCATCATTTTGCTTTTAGTTACATTTAGTTTAAATCCATTTTGATGGAACAAAGATTCAAGTTTCTCTAAAGTATTTATAACATTTTCTGGAATTCTTTCAAGCACGTCATTTTCAATTGGAACTAATGTCTTGTCACCAAATAAAACTGAATCAGCATCAGCAGTAAGCAATGGGGTATTTATGTAGAAAAGGGACAGGTAGTAACACAGTTTGTCATGGCATAAGAAAAGATAGCCATCACTGTTTTTTAAGTTTGATATTGCACATATTCATAATGCTGGGTGATGATTTTCATAAATTACTCTGCAGCAGCATGAGAGGTAATGTGTTTCTACTATTACAGTGCCTTTGAAAAAATTAAAAATCGTACATTTTGAAACTAACACCTGTAGAAAATCTGCAATTTATTCTGTATCCTTGTCTTGTTTTTTCCTGGTTTTCTTCATTTTTCTCTCCTTTATAAGCATTCTCAACATTTTAACAAATTTACACTGAGATGATAAAGGTTGTGAGATAGAGATATGCACATACACAAATGGCAGTAATATTGTGTACTCAAGGTATGAAAGAGCAGTGCATTGGTGGAGCTGGCATTTGTATTCATGTGAGTCATTTGAAAAGGTGTCCAATGGGATTGTGGCCACACAAAGGGAATTAATAGACTTTGAACATGGAGGGGTAGTTGGAGCCAGATGCATGGGGTATTCCATTTTGGTAATCTTTAGGGAATTCAGTATTCTGAAATACACGAGGTCAAGAGTGTGCCGAAAACACCGGCTTAGGGCCTTAAGGAGCGAGAACAGCGGCATTTGCATAGAGTTGTCAGTGCTAACAGAGAAGCAGCGCTGCATGAATTAACCTCAGGAATCAATGTTGGGTGTACAATGAATATATATGTTAGGACAGTGTGGCGAAATTTGGCATTAATGGGCTATGGGAGCAGATGACCGACACATGTTCCTTTGCTAACAGCGTGACATCTGCAACACCTCTCTTCGGCTCATGATTGTATTGGTTTGGACCCTAGACAACTGGAAAACTTTGGCCTGGTCATATGAGTCCCGATTTCAGTTGGTAGGGTTAGTGTGTGGTGCAGACCCCATCAAGCTGTGGACTCAAGTTGTCTACGAGGTACTGTGCAGGCTAGTGGTGGCTCCATAATGGTGTGGGCTGTGTTCACGTGGAATGGGCTGGGTCCTCTGGGTGTTTGGCTACTTGAATTGTTTGCAACTGGTTTTGGGAACATTCTGGACAAATTGAATAAATGATTTGGCCAACCAGACCACTCAACATGAATCCCATCGAACATTTCGGAGACATAATCGAGAGGTCAGTTTGTGCACAAATTCCTGCACAGGGAACACTTCCGCAATTATGGGCAGCTGTAGAGGCAGTATGTCTCAGAATTTCTGTAGGGAACTTCTGGTGATTATTTGAGTTCGTGCCAAGTTAAGCTGCACCACTATGCCAGGCAAAAGGAGATCGTAAACAATATTAGGAGGTGTCCCATGACTTTTGTTACCTCAGTGTATTTGTTGTTTTTCTTACCTAGCTCTGAACTGTGTTACTGTGAAGTTAGTTAGTTAATGTTCCATGGATAATTTTTCATGATAAATTGTAATGATGTGGAACAAGCATTTTACGTTCACATTGCAAATGAATTTGCACATATGGTTACATTTTGAACATGGTCTGGATTGGGTCCTCTGGATATTCAGTTACTTGGAGACCATTCGAGTCATTAATGGATGTACTGTTCCCGAACAATGGTCAAGCTTTTTTGGAAGGTTTGTGAGATGGCCTTCCAGAAGTAAAGCAGTGAGTGCTGGATATGAGTTGGGACAGATGTCTGAGGTTTGAGTCCTGACCAGGCACACAATTTTAATCTGCTAAGAAGTTTCAATTTAGATTATGTTCTTGGGACATCAGTCTTAGTTACTGTGTTACTGTTATAGAAGTGATACTCTCTTGACCTAAGACATCGAAGTTGAGAGGCTGTTTCTTTGAATTATGTTCTGCAATAATATAAACTTTAGGCAAGAGACCTTGATGTTCTATGACTGTTTGCATATTGCATTCAAATTGGCTAATACCCCCTCATTCTGAAAATTGGGATGGCTATGAACCACATGAACAGTGTGTCTACTTTTACTAATTTCTACAGCTCCCATGTTCTTCCACCCCTCTCAGCTGAGATGTTTAAGGTGTGGGCCATGACATGTCAACAGGTACATTAGATAGGGATAATATTCTGCTGACTAAACCTATCCTTAATATTACAGATAAGTCTTGTACGCAGGTCAGCAACATTTTGATATCCCCCAGTTTGAATTATCAAAAATCTAAGTACCTTGTGGGCTATACTTGTTTCCAGGTGAATATTTTAAAGGAGTTGAATAAAAAAATAATTTAAAAATCAACAACTTTTTGCTCGAACAGTCCACAGGTGCACTGCTGGTCCATAGTGTCTGACGGGCACAATATTTCGGTGATCAGATATGTCGCCATCGTCAGGTGCACTGACAAACTGAGCTCCTGAGGGGGAGGTGACCATCTTAAATCCCCTCCCCCTGCGAGGCATTCTCTCCGCAGTCTACGCCCATGGCCGTGTGTCAGCGGTCACTGAGATGTTGGAGTCAGCGACCGCCGATGCGCGGCCGTGGCCTCTGACCGTGGAGAGAATGCCTCGCAGGGGGAGGGGATTTAATATGGCTGCCCACCCTCAGGAGCTCAGTTTGTCAGCACAGTTCATGGTGGTGACATATTTGATCACCAAAATGTTGTGCTCGTTGGACTCTACGGACCGGCGGTACACCCATGGACTGTTTGAGCAAGAAATACGCTGGGAGAAACTGAAGAATCACAACAACTTTTTGGTTTGCTAGCAACATTGTTAGAAACTAGCTTAAAATAAAAAATGGGTATTAATGAAAGAAGCACATAGCCTGTTTTTGAAACATGATTTTATTTAAGGAAGAAAAAACTGAGGACAATATCAATAAATGCAATGTAAAAAGTTGGAACGACTGTTTATTCGTTATCTGCAATAGATCACTTTGCAACCACATAATTCTGGAAACATTATTCTACACTGGTATTAACTTAGCCAAATTAACAATGTTAATATGACCTAGTTGTTAACACTGAGACATGCTGGCTCCTGTTTACCATTCTTAAAAAATGGTTCAAATGGCTCTGAGCACTATGGGACTTAACATCTATGGTCATCAGTCCCCTAGAACTTAGAACTACTTAAACCTAACTAACCTAAGGACATCACACAACACCCAGCCATCACGAGGCAGAGAAAATCCCTGACCCCGCCGGGAATCGAACCCGGGAACCTGGGCGTGGGAAGCGAGAACGCTACCGCACGACCACGAGATGCGGGCTTACCATTCTTAATTGCATGTTGTTGTATCAAAAACACAGAAAATGTTTTGCGGTTTTGTTCCGTGTATTATGATTGTAACAGTGATTACACTGTGGGCTGCACGAAATTTGTCCACAGGACATGTGTGACTTGAGAGTTGCAGGTTGATGACCAACACTGTATATTGTTCTGAAGCATGCCCAGAACCTTTTTCTAAATGTAACATTTTTGTTGTGAAAAAATGCTGTTGTATGGTGACTCTTCAGTAAAGAGCTTTCATAATGATCCGTTTTTGTACAATTTGATTTAAAAAATGTCATTTGATGGCACATTATACAAAAGTATAGTTGCCTAAATTTCTTTTCTGAGGGAATAAAAACATTGAGATTAATATGAGAAAAGCACTAATACTCTAGGATAGAATATTCAAAATTAAATTTGTTTTTGAAAATAAATTTTATGGACCACATAAATTTCATTGCCAAATGTATCCGTCCAATGTTCTAAGTCAGCTGTAAGCTGCCTTCAGTATTGTTCACATTTTCCTTATTCTTCTCTTCAGCCACCCACTCATTCCCTCACGTTCTCAGATTTGCTTTACGTGTGGAGCCTAACTTTTGAATTGCACCACACAGGCAGACTACAGAGGCTGGCAACAGTGGCAGGTCTGAAGCACTGGCAGTGGTAGACCAGTGGGCAGACCCTGTACAGGAAACACACACTGTGCGTGTGTCTCCAGCCCTGCAGCCGGGGGCCCGCTATGTACTGTCGGTGCCATTCCGAGGACAGTTGCAGGAGGCGACACTAACAGGCTTTTACCGCACTTCCTACATGGAGGATGGACGTTCCAAGTAAGTCTTCAGCTTGT
Organism: Schistocerca americana; assembly: GCF_021461395.2. Classification (NCBI taxonomy): domain Eukaryota; kingdom Metazoa; phylum Arthropoda; class Insecta; order Orthoptera; family Acrididae; genus Schistocerca; species Schistocerca americana. Next base: position 156,271,404 of record NC_060128.1, on the reverse strand, counting down.
TGGCTACATTTCACTGAGCACACTGTGTAATAATCTGAATTTCAGCATCTTTCCTTCCTATAACAAAACACTTACTCAGTTAACTAACTCATAAATTAAATACACCACTACATAGCGTAAACTGATCGAAAACTGACATGAATAATTTATTATTTCTTGTATATTACAGTTTTCTGTATTGTCACAATGTTTGCAGAAAAATAAAAAATAAAATGTTCAAATGTGTGTGAAATCTTATGGGACTTAACTGCTAAGGTCATCACTCCCTAAGCTTACACACTGCTTAACCTAAATTATCCTGAGCACAAACACACACACCCATGCTCAAGGGAGGACTCGAACCTCCGTCGGGACCAGCTGCACAGCCTGCGACTGCAGCACCTTAGACTGCTCGGGTAATCCCGCGTGGCACAAAAAAATAAATAACACAATAGTTATAATGGTGCATACTAAATCCTTAGAAATTACCCAAACAAAATGGAGCCAACTCGACCATTACAAGTGTGATACCCAATCTCTACAGGGTGAATCACCTAAAACTTGCACCGCAGATATTGTGGAAATGGGAAGCGCTACTGATGTGTAGTTTTCACACAGTCAATTGACAGTCAGGGGCTTGTATTGTTAGCCAATAAACAGATTCTAATAATACTTAGACAGTGTATTTTTTGTGCAAACATATGCATTTTAAATGGAATTATCTCTACTGGCACTAACAAGCTAAAAGTATGGTAATTTGAATATCGGTTATGTTTGTTGCAGGATTCTAGTGTGAATCATTTATGAGACATTGTATTTTGAAAAGTTTCTACATTGAAACTTGTTTGTCCCATTCAACCTGCGCAATTGCTAGGTATGATATTGTTATGTTTGATTAGTGTGCTTGTATGTTCCTTGAGTGTCCTGTGGCTTGCTAGTCAGTTAGTGTGTGACATTCCAAGCTGTAGGTCGTGAGTGGACAATGGGCTTTACCAATGCAGAAAAAGCTGATATGCTCGTGATGTATGCAGAGTGATGGGAGAGTGCAGTTCATTCTTGTACAGTGTATGTGGTAAGATATGCCAATAGATGTTAACCAACTTTGGGATTATGTATCAATCTCTTCTACCAGTTACGTGGAAATAGTAGTGTAATACCTATGCAACATAACAGAAGGAAACAAATGATGACAGAAGAGGGGGTGGGAGGGGGGGGGGGGGGGGGGAATTAATGTTCTTCCAGCTGTTACAGTTGATTTCCGTGTTAGCTTCCGATCACACAAAGAAGTGGTGTGAGTCAGCCCAATTTCCTATGCATTCTCCATTGGCAGAGGTTCCATCCTTATCACATGCTTACTCCATCAAGGACTCCAAGAAACAATTATGAGAATTGTGTTAACTTCTGCACATGGGTATTAAGACAGGATCCAGATGCATCATGTATCTTGTTTAGTGCAGAAGCCACATTTATCAATCACGGCCAGCTTAGCAGCTAAAACTTGCACTATTGGTCTGTTGACAATCCCCGTTGGCTTCGTCAGGAGGAACATCAGCATCCGTGGAGCGTAAACATGTGGTGTTGGATAGAGAGCTGTTTCATGCCTACAGACTTTTTTTCTGCGGTGAAAGATGAAAGATACTGTCTACAAGGACATACCAACTACACCTTATGATATGCAATGTTGTATTATATTGCAACCTGCTCGGACATCTCCTCTGAAATGCAGCACGTGTGCAGCAGTCCTTTCATACCAGACTGGACACGTGCATTGCTGCTGCTTAGGATCATTTTGAACACAACCTCTGATGATCAATTGTCTCATTATTGATTAGAATTCCCGTAGCTAGGGTATGCACTCAGTTTTTCTTCAGTGTGTGCTACCACAGGTATTGCACAAGTGTCGGTGTGGCAACTTTTCAAAATAAGATATCTCGAAAATAAGTCACCCTAGAATCCTACCACAAACACCCCTGACATTCTAATTACACTACTTTTAGTTTGTTAATGTCAGTAGGGATTGTTGCACTTCAAAAAGTGTATGTTTGCACAAAAATACACTTTCTAAATATTATTACAATTTTAATTTCAGGTACGGCAGGATAAGTAAGGAGCATAATCAGTGTCAACTATTGAATGATTACTGTGAAGGGCAAGGAAATGCCATATACCCATATGAGAAAGTGTTATCAGCACCTGACATATTTTGAATGGGGCTTCATTGTGGGTAGCCATTTGGTCATATGGTCAAATCTTGCAATACCCAAATTTCTGGGGCATTTAGATGCGACAGTGATCTGATGCTGACTGCGTGGGAACATGAGGGAAGGCATTCTTGCCATCAAGGTTCTTGTTGACCATGTCCAATCTCCACAAGGAAGGACTGCAATATTATGCACCAAACACACTGTAGCTGCTTCGCATCACTGCCTGCCATCCGAGACCAAGTAATTGACTACACACACACACACACACACACACACACACACACACACACACACACACACAATGTTGTGTGGCAATTCTGAACACATCTCATCATGTGCATTTTTGGTTGTAAGGTATGTTTGGACAGTTTTAGGCTGCAACAAAGACAAAATAATTTTGCTGTGCTGTTGTAATATTTTTTTTTAAAGCCTTCTTGTGCAACATTGTTGACAGTAGTTACATATCATGCATGCGGCTGTTCCTTGATTCATTCACAGAAGTAGTGTGTCCCTATATCATCACCACATATCTTTCTCTATTTTCAGATGGATAGCACTGACACATTTTGAAGCGACAGAAGCACGAAGTGCTTTTCCCTGCTTTGACGAACCTGTGATGAAAGCCATGTTCCAGATCAACATCATCCATTCCAGCAACTACACTGCCATCTCCAACATGCCCATAGTTCATACTGAACAGTTGTAAGTATGGCTGTCTCATAAAATGCTTACTTCAGTTGATAAGGAGTGAAGCCCTTATCAGTAGGATGGTAAATCACAGTCCCTCTTTATTTTGTAACATTCCATCGGCATGTTGTAGGCACTAACAAGCTGAAAATAATGTTTATTTCATCCTTGTTATTAACAAATTTTGAAGGGAAGTTACTGCCCCATGCACATTTTAAAGTCAGTATATTTAGTTTCTTTTGCAAGGAGCCCGTTGAGTGTGAGGAAGCAAGTTCATTCTTTAGGAAGACTCCTTTGAAAGTGTAGTGTTACCAATAAAGATAGAAAAAATATTAGTTGCTAATGGCTCACCATGTTTATCTGAAGGGTGACAGAAAATGAGTGTCCAGTAGGTGCAGAGATTAACCTTCTATGGGATGTATGTATTAAAATGGACATCATTGACATTCAAGAAATCAAACCAAACCATTAACCATGAACAGTTACTGACAAATGGTGTGCCACACTGATCACAAAGATTTGTACCATCGAGATTGAAGGCAAACCCTTTGTGAGTCACAAATTGTGCAGGACATCTAGTTAGGTATCCACTCCTAAAGAATGCATGTAGAATCATATGGGTGTAATGGGGTGATGAAAAATAATGGAATGTGATGGCATGCAATCAGATTCAAAGCAATCTGTCAGGAGCTTATTGTAAAACTGGCTACCCCTTAAGCACTAGCTGCAGATAGTGCAGTAATGTGTTTTATAAATATGGAAAAACAAACATCTAGAGGCTGAATTTGTCCAGTGGTACCAGGTTGAATGAATTGGAATGTCACACTTTTCAGGAGGAACAGTTTGCTCCAGAGGAGTAAGATTTTTGTATGCAGACCAGGAATGAAGCAAAAGCCAAGTAATGCTGACATGCTGTTGTCCAAAAGCAGTGCTCATACCATAGTTGTAGTTCTCTCATGCCCATTTTCCCACCCTTGCTTGTTGTGATGTAAATATTCCCTACTGCTCTTGCAAGATTATGCACATGAGAAAGAATTACAGGAGGCAGAGCACCTCCAACTTCTTGTAGCACAATAAATAACTGTTGAGCCAATTTACCATCCAGATTAACAGTTGGCATAATTGTATACGAGTGCGTTAAGACATTGTTAGCTGATCTCAATATAACTCCCTTGGTACCGCCAGTTTCAAGGGTTCCTTTGATATGCATTTCCTCTTCAAATCCAAATTTTTTGGAAATGAAAATAATTTCTTCGCTGGACTATGGGGTAAGTTTGTTTATCTCATCTACAAATTTTCAGGTGATTCCGTAGTTTGCTGTGCATCATCAAGTTGACACTTTGTTTGAAATTTCGTTATCTTATGTCTTCCAATTCTGTAGCACTGTTTGAAGTTATGCAACCATCCACTCCTTCCCTTGAGATCACTGTAACCTATGTTGCACACAATTTGATGTGCTTAATATAGTAGGTCATTATCATGCACCTCCTTGCATCTAGCATCCTGAAATGCAGAAACACCAGTTTTTGTAACAAGTGTGCATTGTCCTCATTTTTAAATCTGTAGTTTCTCTTACTTTAATTTGTTAAGCTCACATTGGCATCACTTTACTCCTTACATACATTTTCTACACAGTTGAGCATATATGACACCACCATTCGACTGACTCATTTTGCAGAAACGCTAATATTTCACATGTGACTTCTTTCTAACTCTGCAAAACTTGTTGAGTTCCTTCCTGACAAAATGTCAACTTCAGCAACTGTTGTTTTAGATGTAATGCAGTGTTTGCTTTGTTTATCATTGTCATCGCTCTGCAGTGAATAAACACCACTACCATTTTAGCATTATTGTGAGTTACTAATTGACTAAGCAGTTAATCTATTCTCTGTAGCCTCACACTGTGTTCACCATTGAGTGCCTCCGGTCCTGCCCCCTGTTATCGTTAGCAGCCAATATTGTGGTTACAGGGTGGACAATATGTGGGGTGCTGAATGCCATAAACATCATTGGCCTATTGCAGCCTCACACTCAAGGGGTTCCTTGATAGACACTGCTCATTATTCCCCCAATTTAAAAGGAAAAATGTAAGATTGTCTTGGGGAAAACGTAAACCATTTCAAACTAAAGGTGAAGGTGTTCTTGCAGCAGTATTGCTGAAGAAAACTATCACATATAAACAGTAGCGCTATAATATGCTTGTAACATCTTTGCAGTCAAACAACTGCACCGTAGACAGACTTCTTTAAAGGGTTGTCATCAGATGGTAGACATCTTCAACTGAAAACAAAGTGGCCAGATGATTAAATATTTGTCTTTCTGTAGCTCATAGACTGGCAACAATTTCAAATGGTAGATTTGACACTGAGATGATTTGGCAAAATATGCCCGTGGGGTACGATGGGTGAACATGCCAGATATGTTCTGTTATGTACTTGGTGGACACATACTGAGGCACTGAGACATAGTTAATTTAATAATTAATAATGGAGGGAAGAAAAACAAAAAAAAAACAAATGTAATTAAGGTAAATGGTTTTTGAAGATGGTTTTGCAATACTTTCAGAAAATCTGACTGAAGCAGTTACTCCAAAAATAGCAAATAGAACAGGTTTAAAAATTTCAGCTGAAAAAAAGAAAAAAACAAAATTCATAACAAATATAAAAAATGCTCTAAAATTCATAGAAACACAAATCGGTAAAATAGACTGAGTAAATGGACTAGAAGACTTTGCAGTAGATGTAAGAGTTAACAAAATGAAAGGCACAAATGATGTGACAAATAATATTTACAACAATGAACACACATTTAGAACTATGAAACTAAAACACTGGTCACAGTGGTATGACGAAAATTTTCATTTGGAAGTGAATCCATAATAATGAACTGTCAACCGGACAAAATAGAGGTACTTGAAAGACAGACTATTATAAAAACAATGGATGCAGTATAAACCATAGATGACTGGAAAATGAGAAGTAATATGGAGATCTACAAAAACATAGATAAAATATGAGAAGTAATGGCTAAGAAACCTCTGCTGAATTAATGAGAAAGGCTAACAGAACCAATATTCCAGTTTTTCTAGAAGAAGAAATTGACAGTACCACAGATTACATAAGTAAGGGAAGAAACACAAAAAAGAAACAACATCAAAGAATTGGAAATAACCAAAAGAAACCTATGAAAGAATAAAATACTAGATTATGAGTCTTCAAGATATTGGGTTCAACAAGAACAAAAGGCAACATGGGAAGAAAATGAGGATGTACTGGAAAAATAGGAAACAACAATAAAGAAGAGGTACCAAAGTTATGTGATCCTAGTTTGAAGAATGGTTTGAGGGGGGGGGGGGGGGACGGGGGGGGGGGGGGGGGAGGTAACAGTTGTTGTAGATAGAGACAAAGGTTTGATTACAGTAAGCAGGTTGACATCGATGTAGCTTGTAGTATTTATTCAGGCATGAAGAGGCTTGCACAGGGTAGACTAGCATGGAGAGCTGCATCAAACAAGGCATTTGACTAAAGACTATGATAACAGGTTCTCAAGGAGTTATGTTATGTTATGTGGTTTATTCATCTCATTACATACAATTTTCAAATCATTTGATTTGATGTACAGGAGACATGTCAAGGTTTACAAAAGAAACTTTTTTCACTTTTTTAAGAGAACTACAAAAGTTTACATTATATTTTACATTTCTAAGTTACAGCTACACATGTACATAAAATAATAAATGTATTACAATCCCTGTGTTCAGATTGTGAAGCTGTCCTCAATGAATTCATCGACAGAATAATAACACTTTTCCACCAGGAGAGTAAAGAGCAATCTTTTCAGTGAACCAATCTCCATTTTAAATATATTACTGCCTTTTATTTTATTGAAAATTTTTAACCCCATATACTCTGGCGTTTGGGCATAAAGTTTTAAACGATGTGTTGGAAGTTTGAAGTTATCTCTGTGGCGAGTGCTGTAGTTGTGGTCAAAACGGAAATTGTCTAGTGTATGTTGATTTCTATATAGGAACACCACCATCTCATATATGTAAAGTGAGGGGATAGATAGTACTTTTAAATTTTTTAACAGTGGTCGACAGGATTCCCGTTTTTTTGCAACACACATGTTTCTAATTACTTTCTTTTGTAATACTAGGAGCCTAGTGACATTTGCTGAATTTCCCCAGAAGATTATGCCATAACGAATAACTGACTCAAAGTAGCAGTGATAAACTATCTTTCTGGTATCTATGTTTGTGGCACCTGACAAAATACACATTGCAAATGCTAAGTTGTTCAGTTGATTTGCTAAGTAATCTATGTGTACCTTCCAATTTAAATTTTTGTCAAGATTTAGGCCTAAGAACTTCACGTGGTTTGCTTCTGTGATATCCTTTCTACTGATTTAGCTTCAAATTGCATCATTTTGGTTTTAGTTACATTTAGTTTTAGTCCATTTTGATAGAACCAAGATTCAAGTTTTTCTAAAGTGTTTTTGGCTTTTTCTGGAATATTTTCAGATACCTCATTTTCAATTAGAACTGATGTATCATCAGCAAATAAGACTGAATGAACATCAATAGCAAGTGGTAGGTCATTTACGTAAAAAAGAAACAGATAGGGACCCAATATCGAACCTTGTGGGACTCCTTGGGGAACTGTTTTCCAGTCTGATGAATAATTGGTTCCATTTAAAGTTAAAATTACTCTTTGTTTCCTACCTGACAGGTAAGAGCTAAACCATTTTAAAGCAGTGTCTCTGATTCCATACATCTGTAATTTGTGGAGGAGTAATGCATGGTTCACTGAATCAAAAGCTTTAGTCAGATCACAGAATATACCTGTGACCTTTCTACCTTTATCTAACGTGGAGCATATTTTTTGGATAAACTCATTTATAGCATTCGCAGTGCTTTTACCCTGTTGGAATCCGAACTGGTTTTTAAAAATTATATCATTTACAGTAAGAAAGTTATTAATTTGTTTTGCTGCAATCTTTTCAAACACTTTAGAGAAGACCGGCAAGTGAGAGATAGGGTGGTAATTCCCCATATCTTCTGTCGATCCTTTCTTGAATAGAGGTTTGATCTCACCATATTTCTTTACCTCTGGAAAGCATCCCTGTTCATAAGATTGATTTATAATAGTTGACAGTGGTTGGGAAATAATATCATACACATACTTGATTACAGATGTTGTTATTTCATCCCACCCATGTGAGGTTTTGTTTTTTAGAGACAATATTTCCTTTTCCACATCCCTTTGGGTTATTTTTTCAAATTGTTTAAAAGATGTGTTCTGGCTGTTTTCCAAATTTGTGATGCCCTGATAGAATGTCATATCCACATCTGATCTTACTACGTTTAGGAAGAATTCATTGAAACAACTTGACATCTGAACAGGGTTTACTATAATTTCATTTTCATGTCTAATTTTCAAAATCTCATGAATTTTTACTTTGGCTCCTAGTTCAGACTGAACAACTGACCACACTGCTTTTGTCTTATTTCTGTGTTCTCGTATGAATTTATTATTTGCCATTTTTTTAGCTGCCGCTACAACTTTCCTAAATACAGCTTTATACTGTTTGACATAAATGACAAAATCTGGATTTCTGTTTGATTTTAACTCATTGTGGAGCTCTCTCTTTCTGGCACTAGAGATCTTTATTCCTGTTGTAATCCATTTGAGTTTACCATTAACCTTCTTTTGCTTATATCTACGAGGAAATGATTCATTAAATACCTCTAAGAAACAATTTAAGAATTTGTCATAGTTAATCGAGCTTGAACTATTGTAGTCTACAGGCCAGCTTATTATACTTAATTTACTGCGGAATAAATCCATTTTACTTTTACTGAGATCCCTTTTTATACACACTTCTGGAGACTTTAGGTTATTTGCTTTTGGGAGCTCAATAAACAGAGCTGAGTGATCTGAAATACCCAAGTCTAAATATTGGTAAAGTTTATTCTTGCTTCAGCTACTGCTGTAGCTTGTCTGTGAAAGTAAGGTTCATCGGACTATCTACAGCTCCAGAGTTTTGGTTACTGTCACAGTGACTTTGCACTGGAAAGGGCTGTTTGTGAATCATCTACTTTATATGGAGACTGCATCTGAAAGGCGCACTTCATGACTTCTGCAGTATCTAAATTATCAGTTTTCTGCAAGTGATATAAGAATATATGCAGATGACAAGCATAGTTGAAACCCATTAACTTGATACTGTGGTTGTTGATGTCGCCAGTCTCAAGACTAGCTTGAGGCAGCTCACCTACACAGTGCAACCCTCTTCATCTCTGTATAACAACTGTGATCACTGTAATCCGCAGCCATTTGAATTGGCTTGCTATATTCAAGACTTGACCTCTGTGATATTCATGCCACATCCCTGCCCACATTTACTACATTTTTATTGCTGTGTTTTAATACACAGTGTAGGAAGAGTTTGCTATGAGAGGCTAGTGAATAGGTAGGATCACAAGGCAGACTCATCAATGACATGCCAGATAGTTGCATACTGTGAGATCAGCTGGGCGAGCAAGAGCCATATTGTACTGGAACAGACAGACAGTGGGGATTCACCTGCTACACTGGGTGCCAAGAACCGAATCTTTTATTATTTGTATTTAGTGTTTAAATATTAATATACAGCTTTGACCATGCCAATGATGTTACTTGCTCTGAGAACTTGTTAATAACTTCAATATCACTCAATTCTTAATAATTTCAATATCACTCAATTCATCAGGAAATACTAATTACAGATTTCAGATGCTGACAGTGCTTATTGATGGAAAGCATAGACCAATTACATGTGTGCCCGGAGAGGGAAAGCACCCAACTGCTAAGATAGCTCACTGTAGGTCTACGATCAGTTTCCAAAGAAGTAGTACATCAATCTGTGTATAAAATTTGATCTCATTTAAAGATAGAATGAAAAACTGCCTCGGATGATATACTGTGTGATGTTGTGTTAATCCAAGGCAGTCTATGATCAATTTTCATTGTTAAATAAATAAATGTCATATGCCTGGGGTTCTAGTCGGGTAGACCATCCGCCTGGTGCAAGTCTTTAGATTTGATGCCACTTCAGTAACTTGCGTGTCGATGAGGATGAAATGATGTAATTAGGACAAAACAACACCCAGTCCCTGAGCAGAAAATCTCCAACCCAGCCAGGAATCAAACCTAGGCCCTTAGGATTGACATACTGTTGCACTGAACACTCAGATACTGGGGGTAGATAGTTTTCATTGTTGTAACATGTGAACTAGTGTGTGAAGTGCAACTCTGTGTAAAGATGGAATTAATTGTTCAAGTTGCCTTTGAGAACATATTTGTGTCATCTCTTGTGGGTTCTAAGATTGTGTGAAGCATTTTTATGTTTTTGTGGTGCTCGGGAACTAATGACTAATCATCATGAATTTTGTTATGAATATTAATGATGGACTGGATCTGGAAACTGTTATACTAATTTTGTGATTGAACAAATAAAACAAGATTAGTTGCTATCCCAGTATTTTATGATTCTCATTATGTTCAGCACTTAAATCTACCCACTTGCCACATAATTGTGCTTTGTTTATTGCACAAGCATTAGAGCTCATAACCAATGGAGATGGAGCCAAATGGGACAATGGCTACAAGATGAGACGTAAGTATGTTGGCTGCAGTTCAGTTACGAGAAGTAGGGGGCAGATGCACTAGATTTTCGTTTATAAATTACACATAGCATCACTGTGCATCACCGTGTACATATTGTGGCAGATGATAGTTCGAACATTCATTCCCCTGAATGAGATGTTCACTCTGCAGAAGAGTGTACACTGATATCAAACGTCCTACCAGATTAAAACTGTGTGCCAGACTGAGTTTTTGAAGTATGGAAGGTAGGAGACAAGGTACTGGCAGAAGTAAAGCTGTGAGGACAGGGCATGGGTTGTGCTTGGGTAGCTCAGATGGTAGAGCACTTACCCACGAAAGGCAAAGGTCCCAAATTCGTGTCTCAGTCTGGCACACAGTTTTAATCTGCAAGGAAGTTTCATTCATTCCCCTGTCTCCTGTAATAGTGTTACACTCTTGCTGCAATTTTTATCCCCCCCCATACTTACTTCCATTACCAAATAGGTGATTTCTTGATGACCCATTTCATCAAATGCCTCCCCAGTTTGTTCACTACTATCCCATTAGTTATTTACTCTATCTGTCTAATAATTATCAGCAATCTTATGTAGCGCCTCATTTAAAAAGCTTCTACTCTTTTATTATCTCAGCCACTTACCATCCACATCTCTCTTCCATACAAGGCTATGCTCCACACAGATATGTTGAGGAAAGGCTTTTTATTTATATTCAGTGTTGACAAATTTATCTTTTTCAGAAATACTTTTCTTTCTAAGGTTAATCTGCATTTTATATTCTCTCTACTTAAGCCATCATCAGCTACTTTGCTGACAAAATAACAAAACCCATCTACTACTTTAAGTGTTTCATTTCCTAACTTCAATTCCTCACCATTGCCTGATTTAATTCAAAATCCCATCATCTTTATTTTACTTTAGTTGATGTTCATTTTACAATTCCTGCTGAACATGCTATCCACTGTGCAGTTGTCTTCCCAATGCTTTGCTGTCTCTTGATAGAATTACAAGGACACTGACAAAACTCAAAGGTTTTGTTTTTTTCTCTCTGAACTTCGGTTCCTTTTCCAACTCTCGTATTGATTTTTTTCACAGCTTCCTCAGTGTGTGGACTGAATAACATCAGGGATAGACTACACCTCTGTGTCACTCCCCTCTCAACTACTACTTCCCTTTCACCTCCTTAGAGTCTTATAACAGCAGTCTGGTTTCTGTATAAGTTGTGAATAACTTTCTGCTCTCAGTATTTTGTCCCTGCTACCTTCACAATGTCAAAGGCAACATTACCAAATGTTTTCTCTAAATTTATAAATGCTATAGTCATTGGTTTGGCTTTCTTCAACCTGCCTCATTCTTGCATTTCTTCAGAATGTAAAATGACCTTCCAGAGGTGAGTTTCTATCAGTTTTTCCATTCTTCTGTAAATAATTGAGCTGCTTGGGGGGACAGAATGGTAAGCACCGAACTGGGAGTTTGAAGTTACGGAGGATTCAAAATTGCAATTGATCTGCAAATATGAATAATTTTATTATAACATCCATTTTGTTCTGGATGGCTTTTGATATCTATATTCTTCCAGGCAGACATAGAAAGAACAAGAAAACAGGTTATAACATATGAAATATACAAAAACAAAAACATTACTGTAGTTGAGGTACCAATATGTTACCCAAATCACATATGGTAATAACAAAACATAATGATAATCATACGAGAACATTTACACAGAGTTACTAGAAGACTTAAATATATAGCTCATTGCTTGAAACTACTTATTCACTTGCCACTTTAATCACAGATGTGTTCATTGTTCACATATGTAGGTTTTAGTGAAAAATAAAATAAAATAAAATAAAACAAAACCATGATGAACAAGAGGGATGTATTCACACACAGTGCTTAGTATTGTGTTCCCCCTGAGCTGCTCAATTCATGCCAGTATTTTGCAACTGTGGGTTATTAAACTGGTAGGTCAGTAATATTCACACCTACAGGCCTTCTTTGGAACTGTAATTATTGCATTCAGAGTGTATTTTGCATGTCTCAGATAATGTGCACACCAGATGGACTAATTTTATCATCACTGTCTCTCCCATGAATCTCAGTAATTCTGATGGAGTGTCATCTGCTCCAAGTGCCTAATTTTGACACAAGTTTTTCAGTGCTCTGTCAAGCTCTTTTCGAGTTACCATATTGTCAATTTCATATTCATCTGCTTACTGTTCCCTTTCTATAATATTTTGTACAAGTTCTTTTCTTGAAGATAACCCTTCTATGTATTCTTTCAATTTCTCTGCTTTCCTTTATTTGTTTATTACTGGCTTGCCATCTGAGCTATTAACATTTTTCCAAAGGTCTCTGCAGTTTTCCTGTAGGTTAATATTGTTCCCACAGTCATGCATGCTTCTGCAGCCTTGGATTTGTCCTGTTACCATTCCTGGTTAGCAATTTTGCACTTACTATAAATCTTATTTTTATGTGTCTGTATTCCCTTGTGCCAGCATACTTTGCTGCTTCTTTATATTTTTCCTTTTGTCAGTTAAATTTAACATTTCATGTGTAAACCAAGGATTGTTTGAGGTCCTTTGATTTTTAGTTGAGGAGAGGATCTCAATCGATGGCACTGTCAATGATGTGATGATCTTGGCTGCAGATTTATGGACCTGTGTTAAGGAGGGAGAATTGTAACATTCCCCTTGATGAGTTGGGTGCACTACATAAAGTAAGCAGCTACTTGGCTTGCAGAGTACTTGTGGAGTGAACATAGGAATATTTTAGGCTAGGTGATAGTTTGAAATTCTCTGAGGAACACTCACCAATCGATATGCAGAGACCAAGAAATCAGACTGCACACAAAGTAAAGACACTTTGACTTTTCAAGAGTAAATTGTCAAAGTAAGTATAACAACATTCCTCCCTCGTGCTCAAATTGTTCTTGGAAACAAGAGCTGGCTGAAAGCTGAAGTAAAAAAGGCAGACTAGATGTCATAGGATGGTGGGGGAGATGGGGAGGGGAGAATTTATTGCAATTGACCAAGATCGTGTGTTGATTAAGGTCAAAATTGAGTCTGACTGTGAAGTTACCTGGATGCATGTGACATGTCCTAGTGAACTCAGATTAGTTACTGGGTGTTTTTACTGGCCACTTGATTCCTCTATGACAGTCTTAGAATCATTTAAAGAAAGTCCACACTCGGTAGTATGGAAATATCCAGATCACATGATATTAGTTGGAGGCTTCTTTAACCTACTGAGTATAGATTGGAATGTCTGTGGATTCACTGCAGGTGATACGGGAGGAAGTTTTGTGAAGTACTTTTGAACATGTTTTCTGAAAACTATCTCATGCAGCTAGTTAGACAGCCCACACAGAACAGAAACTTTGGAGTTAAAAGCAGGCCTCAGCTTATCAACAGTGCCAGTATAGAGATGGGATTAGTGATCATAATGTCATCATAATGACAATAGTTACTAAAGTTAATAAAGCTATCAACAAGGCTAGGAGAGCATTTTTCACCTTTCACTATTGGCCCGCTCCCTCTGGTTTCATCCTGTTTTCCCATACTTCATCCATTTTGTCCTTTTTGTGATTTGCATATGTGCGACTCAGTGTCTTATGCTTTATGGTGAGTAGCAATTCTCCTTTTCGTAATATTGTTATTATTCCATCCTTGACTTTCCATTGTTTAATCCTGTAATATTTAAACACACAATTAGTGGTGTGCTGGCTGACACGGTCATGTCTGTAAAATATCTAGGCATAATGTTGCAAAGCAAGGACATGAGGATGGTAGTAGGAAAGGTGAATGGTCAGCTTCAGTTTATTGGGAGAATTTTAAGATAGTGCATTACATCTGTGAAGCAGACTGCATCCAGAACACTAATGCGACCCATTCTTGAGTACTGCTGAGATGTTTGGGATTTCCACTAAATCGGATTAAAGAAAGACATCAAAGCAATTCATATGCATGCTGCTAGATCTGTTACTGGTAGGTTTGATCAACAAAGTATTACAAAGATACTTTGTGAAATGGGAATCCCTGGAGGGAACATGATGTGAATCACTATTGAGAAAATTTAGAGAAGCAACATTTGAAGTTGACTACAGAGCAGTTCTACTGCCGCCAATGTACATTTTACATAAGGACTACAAAGGTAAGATAAGTTGGGGCTTGTACAGAAGCATGTTGACAGTCATGTGTCTTTCACTCCATTTGCAAGTGGAACAGGAAAGAGAACAACTAACAATGGTACAAGGCACCCTCCACCTAGTGGAGGCTTGTGGATATATGTATAGATGTAGAATTCTACTGGGACTTGTCTGTTTGATCCTGTGCTGCTTTCTCTGTTTCATCTCTCAAAGATGCCTGTTTGTCTTCTATTGTATTCCTTTTTGGGTTCCCCCCTCTCTCAGATGTTGGATAATGCTGTTTAATACTTACCTCGATTAAATGTTGAGACAAGTATCCTCTGTTCTTGTTGCAGCTTAATTTTCTGAGGACTTTCATTTTAGCCTTTAAAAAGTCTGATCAGGTTATAATTTTCTTAGTAGACAAGCGGTTTTTCCCATTTTTCTCAATTATTGTAATTTTCTTGTTGTTATTGCACTCGTTTACATTTGTGTTATATAATACAAGTGATCATCCCTTGTGTCTTGCTGGAGTTGTGTCTGACCTTCAGCCTGCCCTACTATCCAGTACTTACTATACGCCTTACTATACATCTTATTGGTGTGTTAATTTTTGAAATGTACAAGTTTATGATATTTTTCTGCATTCAAATTATATAATCATGTTTTCAATTACCTACAATTTTGAAATTAATATTTTGTAACCCTTCTGTTTTCTTTGTATACAAATATACTGATAATTTTAACAAAATTGATGGATACTATGTCCATATACACTGTCTGGTCAAAAGTATCCTCACACCCCTATGTGATGAACAGTCGACCGGTACATGTCACAAGAGGCAGTCCCTTCTGTATGTGCTCTTCACATTAGTGAAATGAAGTCTGTGCAGTGCCCACTTGCACTACTCTTACTATATGGGAGTTAATTCTGAGCTTGTGTATTGTGGAAAATGGTTTAGACATCTGTTGGGAATATCATCTATCGCCAAATTGTGGTTTTAGGAATTGCATGGATTGTCAAGGTGAGGCATAAGTAAAAAAAAAAAGTTTATTTCCCATTTCAATTGCATTGTACAAAATGTCACTAAAGAACTTGATCATGAAAAACATGTGGCTTGGTAGAGGTAAACTGAGGATACAGCAGAGTATTATTTTAGCCTTTTTCTAGATTAAAGAATATACATTGTTGCTGCTTCAGTAACTGCATTATCTACAAATACTGTTTGCAATTCCTGTGGTTTTTGTCATGAAGTGTGTTATGTGATTGTTACAAACTGTGCATATTTCAGTGGTTGGTTGGCAAAAAGCTTCCTTGCAAGGCTCTCACAGTTTTCCTGAGAGGTATAGCTTTAGTGTACACCAGCCATGGCAAAAAAAAGTTCCTGGCTGCATACACAACACATGGAATTGTCGATAGTGAAGATCTGGATGATGAGTAAGTTAAATTACTGTCATCTTTTGTTGTTGTCAAGAGTGTAAACAAAATTGATATCTATTGCTGTGACAATCATGTGCTCAATATACATCACTTGCAAGTGACCTTGGAAATTACTATGACGTGCTATGACTCCTGATCCAAACCTCATAGAACTTTTTGTAGGGTGTGAACCATGTCCTGTCTGCATCAGCTGTATGCTCAGCTTAGACATCAGTAGCAGACATTCCTCACAAGATGAGATCCCTCATCTCATTTTGCCAGTGTTCGGAAGGTGTGGAGCCATTCATAACTCAAGAGGAAGTGCTACCATGTACTGATAAAAGAAAAACTGACAATTGAGAGTGAAAATGTTGTTAACAATTCTCAAGCTGTATAATTTATTCTGAAAAAAATTGAATATTGTCACAGAGTTATGTAATAAAGTGACCGAGTATTGTTATAAAATTATGTAATCATACTTACAGGTGATTAGTTAACTTATATAAGATACATAAATGCTGAATGATTTTTTGTTAAGAGAAAAATTGTTTGTTTCTTAGACAATTTTGAGATGTGGAATTTCTCAACAGACTTATTTTGAATAAGTTTTTCTCATCATGTTCTGTCACCTGTTCATCAACACTGATATGGTACATCCCTCTTCTTGTGTGAGTTAATTTGTGAATGACTTCTTGGTCTATATTTAAATTAATACTTGTAATTCTGACGTGCTGTACTTCAGATTCAGAGTGGAAAATAATTCTTTAACTTAGTGTAGATACAGACGTCTTATCTGTAGCAGCTTCGTCTTTGCTGTAAAATGCAAAAAAATGTAGCATTGTTACTTTCAACAAATTGGTGTATCATTAAGTCTTCAGTAATCACATTATGCTGACCTTCTCCTTGTACAAAGATGAAATTAACATTTTATTTCCCCAATATATTGTACTTGACAGTTTGTGACGGAAGGTGTATATCAGATGAACAAAAGCTAGAGAATGACCCCTCACACACTCCAGATATTGATTATGTCACCACAGTTGTCACCGATGTTGTTCTGTGAAATGTTCTGTATTTCCAAAGCAGACTCTAATGATGCAGAATAAACCACCAACCAGTGAGTGCTGTGGAGCATGATACATCACCTGTCTTTATCCTAGGTTGCAGATATGCTGCATCCTTCATACCAGGTTATATATAAAAACAAGAAAACAAATTCCCACACTCTGAACTTGTTACTAAAATAAACTTGTGTGGTGGCAATCATCATTTGTCAGTTCTGTATATGTTGCAAAACACATCACTTCACCAATGTGATATGTTACACTAAGCCGTGAACTGTATCTACTAACGGAGAGATGAGTTCTAACATTTTGTTTACATCACACTACAAAATTTGTTTACAGTGAATAATTATTTTTCCAATTTAATTTTTAGATTAAAGAACATAGAATAATTTGACAAAGCAGCTTGCGGCTTCTCACAATCGCACTGTCTGGCACTTCGTAGGTTTGCATCAGATGAATGAGGCAGGACCACAGTCTCACCATTCCTGTCAACTACACATAAAACAAAGGAAAAAACATGTCTGCATGAATATATTGCAACATAAATATCATATTTAAAGTTCTCAAAAAAATAATGTGGCACTGGTGCAGAAATACATTCTCACTATGAGTGCTTATCTTTCCCTCACATCTTTCCAAAGAGGCAGCTGCTTCAGGTTACTGTCACCTGATAAACTGCATACTTTGAACTTTATTACATAACACAGCACCAAAATCTTCACTCCACAGGGGCAGGAAAAGCTTATAATCAGACGTATATGATTGCATGAAATGCCATTAAATTTTTGTTGGAAGAGGCTGATGTGGAAGCAAATATCTCAGTAAAAGCTGTGCTTGAGAGAGTTGCAAGAATTTTTAGTTATCCCATCCATTCTATAATAAGAAAAAATCATAGCTACAGATTGTCAGAGGTCTGAGACATAATTTTCACATTATACATGTTCTTCATTTTATGTAGTCAGTATTGTGGCAGTTGGTAGTGTACACCTCATCACATTTTTTACTCTTTCTCTTATTTTATGAGATTTCATTGTGGCAGCACAGGGCTGGTCTCATTCTGCTTTGATTGACCTTTTGTGTATGTGACTATTTCGTTTTCAGTTTTCTAGAGGAAAGCTATTGACACTGAACTTCTATATCTGATTGTGCTCACATAACCTGGTAATACAGTTGTTTTGCACACTTTATAGCTGTAGCTTACAAGTTAAGGCAGATATGTGTTTGTGCATAGGCTTTAGCTGTTGAACTGCATCTCCCCTACCTCATGACAATCGTTAACAGAAGCCTCACCACTACTATTGTTCCCTCCCCTCCACCCACTTCTACACAGGTACTGGCCAAGTTACTTTGTTTGCACTTTACCTCCTGTCACTCTGACAGAAAATATGGAAAAGCCACCAGCACTAATTCATCACACTGCAATGATCGCAATACAATACAGTAATAGACCTGAAAACTTTACAATTAAGCAGATTCACAGCAAAAGTGTGAAGTATCACAATGTTCTAGATTTGTGTAGGTCATTTCTGTGTAACTGATGTGACACAGCTCAGCTTCGCTTTTGTTCTTTATTTTTTATTAATAGAGACATTTTATTACTCACCAGAGAGAATGAAGCAGGATGGATTGTGGATCATTTTGACACATCACTACCTATGAGCACATACCTGGTGGCTTTTACCCTTTCGGAGATGGTGTTTGAAATGGCAAAACCACCACCTGTTCCAGAGACCAACAATGAGAAAACTCCTCTAGGTGTCAGTAGGCAGTCTGTCCAATCTTCCAGCTGCAATGATACAGGTATTTATAGATTTATGTTCACAGTTCTGCAACATAGTTTTGTTGTGTCATGCCATGCATTTATATATTGTACAATTGCACATTTATGTATTGTACAATCAGAGAAGAAATTTTAAGTTTACTCTTTCACTGTGGAAGACAGGATTCAATGTTTAAAAAGTGCTGTAGAAGGAATCTGATGCAACATCACTGCCAAAATTTTCACACTCTGAGAGATAATTGACTCTGTGGAGATTCAAAGGCAGTAAAATTAAATCCCAAAAGTGGTTGCTGTGAAAGAAATGGTTTTGAACATTTAGCTCGGTCTGTTGTACAGGGGACCTTATCCCTGTGATTTCTATTAGCCCAATCAACTAAAACCAAAAATATCAAATAGGGTAGAAAAATTCATGTAGTTATAAATTTTTGTACAGTGATAGGAGGGACTGCCATATACAACATACTTAAAAGACTGCCTGAAAAAAAAACCTGTAGCTTCTAGTGAAAATGTTTCCCAGTACAAAATTAAACTACATTAAATTTCCTGGAGAAAAGGTCCCTTTCATTTTTCCCTAGGACTAATAGTTTTCACAGTACAAGTGATGGGGAAAATGACATTTATTAAAATGGTGTGTTAATGGTATAAAATTAATGTTATTTTAAATGAATTGTGTTAAGAACAAATATTAAATGTGTGTATCACATCTAAATGTAGTAGAGTCTATTTAACTGATAAATGCTGTTCACTGACTGTGGTAGGTTGGTGGGAAGGGGCAATGGGAGGGAGGGGGGGAGGCATGTGAGGGAAGGCAGCTTGCTGGATTGTCTTCCTGCTCTTCCCTCCAGCATAGGTCTGCAAACTGAAGAATGAGCAGGCAAGTACTCATGTTCTCTACCACACTTCATCACAACAGGCGACTACAAGGTGTCTGACAAACTAGTCTGTCTGTACGTGGTCCCATGTACAATACTGGCCATTAAAATTGCTACACCATGAAGATGACGTGCTACAGACATGAAATTTAACCGACAGGAAGAAGATGCTGTGATATGCAAATGATTAGCTTCAGAGCATTCATACAAGGTTGGCACCGTTGGTGACACCTACAACGTGCTGACTTGAGGAAAGTTTCCAACCAATTTCTCATATACAAACAGCAGTTGACTGGTGTTGCCTGGTGAAACGTTGTTGTGATGCCTTGTGTAAGGGGGAGAAATGCGTACTATCACGTTTCCGACTTTGATAAAGGTCGGATTGTAGCCTATCACAATTGCAGTTTATCGTATCGCGACATTGCTGCTCGTGTTGGTCGAGATCGAATGACTGTTAGCAGAATATGGAATCAGTGGTTTCAGGAGGGTAACACGGACCGCCGTGCTGGATCCCAATGGCCTCGTATCACTAGCAGTTGAGATGACAGGCATCTTATCCACACAGCTGTAACGGATCGTGGAGCCACGTCTCGATCCCTGAGTCAACAGATGGGGACGTTTGCAAGACAACAACCATTTGCACGAACAGTTCAACGATGTTTGCAGCAGCATGGACTATCATCTCGGAGACCATGGCTGTGGTTACCCTTGACACTGCATCACAGACAGCAGTGCCTGCGATGGCATACTCAACGATGAACCTGGGTGCACGAATGGCAAAACGTCATTTTTTCGTATGATTCCAGGTTCTGTTTACAGCATCATGACAGTTGCATCCGTGTTTGGTGACATCGCAATGAACGCACATTGGAAGCGTGTATTCATCATTGCCATACTGGCATATCACCCAACGTTTACACGTCTCGGTCACCTCTTGTCCGCACCGACGGCACTTTGAACAGTGGACGTTACATTTCAGATGTGTTACGACCCATGGCTCTACCCTTCATTCGATCCCTACAAAACCCTACATTTCAGTAGGATAATGCATGACCGCATGTTGCAGGTCCTGTACGGGCCTTTCTGGATACAGAAAATGTTCGACTGCTGCCCTGGCCGGCACATTCTCCAGATCTCTCACCAACTGAAAACGTCTGGTCAATGGTGGCCGAGCAACTGGCTCGTCACAATACTCCAGTCACTACTGTTGATGAACTGTGGTATCATGTTGAAGCTGCATGGGCAGCTGTACCTGTACACACCATCCAAGCTCTGTTTGACTCAATGCCCAGTCGTATCAAGGCCGTTATTACGGCCAGAGATGGTTGTTCTGGGTACTGATTTCTCAGGATCTATGCACCCAAATTGCGTGAAAATGTAATCACATGTCAGTTCTAGTATAATTGTCTTATGAATACCGGTTTATCATCTGCATTTCTTCTTGGTGTAGCAATTTTAATAGCCAGTACTGTAGATCGGAGAAACGGACCCATCCACTATATTGGTATATGGCTGTTTTTAATCTGTGACATACTGTCTTTTTGCGGCATTTTGTTTTGACGGACAATGAATGTTGGTAAAAATGATTCCAAGCTTTTTCTGATCTAATATTTTAATCATATGTCACCTGAAAATGTGGCTTTTAGCACCACAAAGCAGTAGTGGTACAGTAATAAAAGACCAAGAAAAAGTTATATCAACCCTTCTGCAATGTCCCTTATCAATTACTGGCAATGCTGTGAACAGACACACTAAGACAAGTATTTTTTTTTTTTCTTCGTGCAGACACTGTTAACACTACATGGAATACAGATATGAGAGACTTCTAATACTAATGCAAGAAACAATTATGGACAGAATATGTGTAAATCTCTGAGCACTGTGCTACACTCCTAGAGGGAGAAATTTATTCGTACTATTCTGTAATGGCAATTGCAGCTTTCATCAGAGAAATGCAACTTCCCCTACCATGAGCAGTCCTCACTTTACAGACAGACTGTACCTCCCCAGCATGTCTCGTCCAGTTCTCGTATGTGAGTAGACAAAATGACTTCGCTGATGTTATGTTTATATAGCGAAGTTATTTTCAGTTTGTTAAATGAGTGCTTATTTGCAGCTGTTCAGCGAGTTTTTATGTAAAAAACGTTCCTATAAACAGTGGCTGTGAAGTGTTTTAATTTTTAAATGTGATGTTGTCAGTGACCTAATTAGCATTTGTGGGAAAGTGATTGGATTGGTAAACATGGCATCTTGTTGCTCTCTTTCGTTGACAGCATATTTTAAAGCCATGTAAGTGTGTTGCAGTCACTTGGTGAATTAATGAATGACCAGAAAGTTATTGCATTTTTTTCACCGTTAGGCGTGTTAGTTGTAGATCACATGTGTCTCTTCCATTCAGGAATTGCTCGTATCTGTAGGGTGGGCTGCACTGAGTGGGATCACATACCACACATCACAGTATGTCTCGCAAGGTGAGTATGGATATGTCTGGTGGGATGAGACTGATCATGTTCTGGTCTAGAGCAGTAATCTGCTGTAATGAATTACTCCACTTGTGTTGAAAGATCTAATGACCTGGTGAACTACTTCTGTAGTAGAGCTTGCCATTGTAAGCCATTGGGGCTGTTTGGGTGTTGGTAGGGGCAAGACTAGGGTGAGGTGAGCTGGATAACACAAAAAGATGCATAAAAATACATAAAAGACACGCAAAAACACGATCAAATATGTAAAAATACACACAGTTATGTAAAAATACACATAAATAAGTAAATATACACACAAATAAGTAAATGTACACACAAATAAGTAAATATAGACACAAATAAAATACTTTAAAAAGTACAAAAACATGAGGAGTACAGAACAGATGAGATATGGAAATATGTGGATTTTGGGATAAGGGAAGAGATGTAGGGGGGGGGGGGGGATTAGTTAGGTCAAGGTTCACAAGTTTGTATGGCACAGGTAGGTGTGGAAACTATCACACAAAAATATCCAACAAGGTGTGAAGAAATGAGATCAAAAAGAGTAATTATAATTCTTGGCAAGAAGAATTTGGGGCATGAGCAACGGCACCAACAATTCACACAATCACGTAGCCATGTGTTGTGCACAGACTGGATAGTTGATAGAGTGTGGCTCTAATGTCAGAGCATGTGCTGCTGGAAGGTGATGGAAAACATGAGGGAATGAAGAGAAAGAATGGACAGTGAGTAGAGTAATGCATTAAAGAATAACAACGGAGGAAAGCATCACAGATTTGTGGGATGTAAGAAAAGCCATTAGGTAAAAGCCAAACAATGGAAAGAACAGATTGCTACTCACCGTGAAGATGAAAAGACTGTTACATGCTGCGCTTTTGTCCAAAGCTTTCTTCAGAAAAGAAAAGAAAAACTTACACACATTCGCTCAATCAGGCACACCTCACACAAATGACCACTATTGCTGTCTGGTCTGGCCAGACTGAAACTGTTATGTTGAACAAAAGCAGCAGTCTGGAGTGAGGCAGAGAATGGGAGGGCAGGAAGAGAGAGAAGAGTTCTGTCCAGAGGAGCACGCAGGGGCTACTGTAGAAAGCAGCAGGGTAAGGCTGTGAGATACAACATCAGAGGGCGGTGAGGGAGGGCAGTGGGAGAATAGGAGTGGAAAAGGAGAGGAGCAAAGAGGGGAAAAGACTGGTGGGTGTGTTGGCCGACTGCTGTGCACAGTGAGAATGAGGGGATGTGAACTGAGAAGAGCTGATAGGACAAAGGGGGCGGAAATTTTTGGGGGGGAGCGGGGGTGTAGGGACAGTAGATTACCACGGATTGAGGCTGGAGTAATTTTGGGAGCAGAGAATGTATTGTAAGGATAACTCCCATCTGCACTATTTAGAAAAGCTGGTGACCGAAGGGAGGGCCCAGATGGTCCAGGTTATGAAGTAGGCATTGAAATTGTGCATGTCATGTCCAGCTGCATATAGTGTCAGAAGGTGGTTCACTGTGCTTTTGGTCACAATTTTATGGTAGTTGTATTATTGATCAGGTGCAACTGAAGCTTTGATACGAACTGTCGGACTTGTCTCTGAAAATGAGAGAGATGGAGCTAGCGACACTGGACCCTCTGGTGGTATTACAAGTGCTGTGCTGCTGTGCACCAAACGTCCAGTGTCAAACAGTGACTGTTATTTGTCTTTGACAATACGTCAAACAGTGATCAGCACTTACCTGATAATACTCCCCACAGACTGCAAATTTTGCTTTCACATCCTGGGTTAATGTTAACACAATGAGACAAAAATGCTACATAATTTGTGCAAGAATTCTATTAAAAGATTGATAGAGTGTGGTAAAACTAATTATAATAACAATTTTTAACAAATTGAGAAATGTATAGATTGTTAAAAGATTATAAATATAATCACGGATGTGACCTCACAGTTCAGTATCGTGTTACTACTGCTCAGTATCTCTTAGTGTGAATCACTCTTTGCCTCACTCATTAGTAGTATGTTTAGCTGTTGTGAATTTTTAAAGAAGGTTCAATGTAACTTGCAAATGAACTGAAACAGGAATATTTTTATTTGCATCGTTACTTGTGTAGCAAGTTTCCAGGATCCAAAGTCGTCTCCTGCCTGAGCTGAGCTAAACTAATCATGTGACATTTGTTCTGTGTTTATACTCCGCTGCTCTGTAAATAATTTAAAGTACTACAGTAGCAGTTATATTAATATAGCTAAATTCCTCGTATGAAAATTATTCTGTGAAAAATGTACTTACGGCAGTAGTTGCATATTAATAGTACACATTTAAACAACAATTGGTTTCTCACTGTGTATGTGAATGGAACTTGGAGAAAGCCAAATACATGGTACAGTGTCAAGCAATTTATAGAGGTTTGCAGAGTAGATGTGGAGTTTGATCTGTGCAACTAAGAATGGGGCACTACTCTCAAGTGTGAGCGAGGATATCAGTGAGGAGTTTCACATATAGTATTGAATTATTATGCCACAGAGGCAGGTGAATGAATGAATGAATGAATTAAAGCTGAACATTCTCCATATTTTCTCATATGTGAATATCACAGTTGGAGTTGCTATTCTGTTGCACAACAGGATGCTGTAATACTTAACTGTAATTGACAGGTGTTCGAATGCTTCACTACTTTTGACCCAAAGTATTATGTTACCTGTGATTCTTAGCATTACTATAATTTTGTTCCGTTTGCAATTTGTTTGTTTTCGAGACTTATTTTCCAGTTTGTTCACAATTTCCTTGACACTGTTGGCCTACCTCACAACATTCCTCATGCGATCTAGTCTTTGTCGATTATACTCTTTCATTACTCCGATTCAGTTTTTATGAAATAAAATGTCACAGTTTTTAAGGAAGCATGTTGTCGTTCAGGTGGGATAGAGTTCAATTCCTAATTTACCACACGATTTGGACTTATATTCGGGAGGATGACAGTTCAAAGCTATGTTCAGCCATCCTGATTTAGGTTTTCCATGATTTCCCTAAATTGCTTCAGGCAAATGCCAGGACTGTCCCTTTGAAAGGGCACTGCCAATTTCCTTCCCTTTCCCTAATCCGAGCTTGTGCTCCATCTGTAACAACCTCGTTGTCAACAGGACGTAAGACATTAATCTCCTTCTTCTTCTACCATATGATTTACTACTTTTGGCACATGCTGGCATGGCTCGTGTGATAAGAAAATGGTGGATTGTTCACTTTATCTTTATCTGATGACCTTGATGTCAAAGGAATTTTGAAACTGTTGCCGTCCTGAGTTCTTTCAAATGTAAGTTGAACAGGTGGAGTAGATTATCATGTGTGGGGATTTTATCTCATTCTCTTCAGAATTTTAAATATCTTAATTTCATTGCACTTATTGAAAACTCTCTCTACTTATAAGTGTTGCCATTACTGTTTATATACCCCAATTAAAGTTACTTTGCAATTGATTTTTCACTGAGTTGCATGGTGGGGGCCGTCAGCCATCCAAACATTGTTCTTTCTTGAATGCCTCATGCTCACTGTGTTTTATAGACAGTATAATATTGCTTCTATTATACAATTTACACTGGTGGAAAAAAAATCACAACGCTATGAAGGAGTTGTGCAACATAAATGAGTTTGGTGGGAGTGTTTGTACATCTGAAAGATGATGTCTATTCAGGATTTGCACCAGTCACGTAAGAGTGGCACTAGTAGCACCAGTATGAGGATGCAAATCTGGTTTCCTTTAAATACATATCAGTCAAGAGCATTAGTTACATTTGAGGATGTGGAAAGTTGATGTCAGTCAAGAATGCCTTTAAGATGGCAAAGATGCCATTATCAGCACCTCACTGTGTTCGAACGCGGTCATGTAATGGGGCCGTGAGAAGCTGGATGTTTCTTCTGCAATACTTGAGAAAGGCTTGGCAGGAATGCAGCCACTATACACGATTGCCGGCAATGTTGGTCAGAGGAATGTATGGTCACAAGAAGAGGGAACAGCTTTGTGTTCGGCGTATAGCTCTGTTGCAGCAGCAATTTGAGCAGCAGTTGGCACCAGAGTGACACAGTGAACGGTTACAAATCTGTTCCTTCAAGGACAGCTCTGAGCCAAAAGCCTTGTTGCATGCAATGCACTGATCTAAAGCACCATCATTTGTGGCTTCAGTGGTGTCAAGTGAGAGCTTATTGGAGGGCAGTATGGAGGCCTGCAGTGTTTTCTGATGAAAGCTGGTTCTACATGGGTGCCAGTGATGTTGGTGTGTTAATTAGCAGAGAGCCAGTTGCGGGGCCTGCAACCGACCTGTGTGTATGCTGGGCACAGTGGACCTACACCTGGAGTTATGGCCTGGGGTATGATTTCATATGACATGAGGGGTGCTATTGTGGTTATTCCCTGAACCCTGACTGCAAATTTGTACATCAGTCTGGTGATTTGACCTGTTGTGCTGAGATTGAACAGCATTCAGGGAATGTTTCCCAGCAGGACTATGCTTGCCCATATACTGCTGTTGTAGCCCAGCTTGATCTACAGGGTGTCAACATTTTGCCTTGGCCTGCTCGATCTCCAGATCTGTATCCACTCGAACACAATGGGACATCAACAGATTAAAACTCCAGTGACATCCACAAACAGTATTAACCATCTCTGTATTGACCAACCAAGTCAACAGTCATGGAACTCCATCCCACAAACTGACATTTGGCACCTGTACAATACAATGCATACATGTTTGCAAATGTCTGAACAGTCCGGCAATTGCATTGGTTATGAATATTACCAGTATTTCGCATTTGTGGTGGCTTATCTTGCACATTAACGTGTAATATTGCAGAGTTAGTCACTTAAATATGTTACCTAGACAAATAGAATCTTGAAATTCCATTACTTTACATTATTTTCATTGTTGTGATTTTTTCCCACCAGTGTATGTTATTATATTATATTATTCATATTGTATTGCATTACTTTATAATATACAATTTAGAAATAGCATGTTATTCCTTGATATCACATATTTATATTTCAGTGGTCCCAAAGGGAAGAAGCAGAGTTTCTGCATTAGGTCATGAACCACACAAACCAGGCATCCGGGGCCAAGAAAGGTAAGCCCTTAGAATATATCTCTTATTGGAAACAGTGATTATTATTATTTTTAGGTAGCAGATTTTAAAACTAATATTTTGTCATACATTTGTATCACTGACCAAGGGAAACTGATGCTATGGTGTCAGCTGTTGTTTGTCTCTGGAAATGAGAGGGATTGAGACAGCAATGCTGGACCCCTTGTATTATTATAAGTGGTGTGCTGTCATGCACCAGATGTCCAGTGTCGGTTAAACAGTCGTCATCGTTTTTTTTTTTTATTTATACTTCATACAGTGACTGGCACTTTTGTCTGGCAATACTCCAAACAGACCGTCAGTTTTCCTTTCGCAACCTGGACGAACTATTTTTCCCCAGAAATTTATGTAGTTTTAATGCAGCATAGACAATATGATCATGCATTTCTTACACACATCTTGTGGAACCTAATGCTCATCTACAGGTCCATAACTGATTCATATATGAAGGCCATTTAAAAACTTCTACATAGTACACATGGACATCGCACATGAAGTGTAAGTTGTGGCCAGACTTTGAGCTATCACCACTTGTTTTGAGTGGGATATTGTGACTTAATATGTAGGTGGAAAATGAGTCAGGTCATATCACACATAGTAAAGAGTGCTCTTACAACAAAATTGAAAGTTTGTGGGGAAAAACATGCACTGAAATGCACAAAACTCTAGTAGTAGTTTGTGGGGATAGTGTACTTTATCAACTGCCTGTGTTGACCTTGAATATATATCTGACTGCATGATAGATAAAGTTATTCCCTACATTAACCTTCTAGAATTCAGAGAGTACTATATCTTCCAAAGAATGAATGTTCTGCTCTTAAAATCCTGGGAACACACACCTTTGACTGTATGTATTAGTGATCACTGTGCTCAAATTCTTACAATGAATGCTGCAGGAAGCTCAAAACTAAATGGAATAAGATGCAATGTGAGGAAATTCAGTACAAACAATGTGGAATATTTTTGTTTTTGGAGTTTAATTAAGATCATCTAAACACATTAATCCACAATAGTCAGTATACTCGAGAACTGGAAAATGGGGTGAACTGTGATCATTGCAATGGGGAAGGTTAAAAAATTGGGTGTTTGGGTATGAAATGCTCTAAGCCAAAAATCACAAAATTTAGCAGGTGGCCATATGTGCATCTCTGCTAGCTCATCATCAGCTGGCTCATGACCAACACTTACCATTATCATCCTGTATCATTACTGATGATGCAAAATGGTGTCTTTATGCTAAGATAAGGAAAAGAAAGGAATGACTGAGACCAAACAAAGCAGCAACACCTGTACAAGGACCTCCGTGCATCCACAAAAGATAATGTTATTCGTCTGGTGGAAAGGCGATGCTATGGTGTGCTACAAATTGCTTCACTGAGGTGTAACCACCACTACTGATACTATTGCCAGCAACTGAGATGTCTTGCAGATGCAGTCCAAGAAAAACGATCAGAAAGACTGCATGAAGTGATGCTACTCCATGATAATGCCTGCTTGCATTTTCACCTTCTCTGCTCTCTGTCAACCAGGATTCAAGGAACTTCCTTTCTATATGAAAATGTGCTCCAAATGTAGCTCAATGTGGGTTTTGCTGCCCCAAAACAATGTTATTTCTACAGTCGTGGCATGGAAAAGTTAGCCCAGCATTGTAAGATTGTTGTAAATAGTGAAGGAGAATATATCATTGATGACTAAGGTCTCTGTTATGTGTATCTGTTGTGTTTATTAAGCTTATGGAAAAACACTACGAACTTGTGCATTAACCCAAAGAACCATCACATGAAAATGTTGTGGGGAAGATGATCCACAGACTGTGTTTTATTGGCAGAACACATAGACGATGTAACAAATCTACTAAAGAGACTGCCTTCACTATGCTTGTCCATCCTCTTCTGGAGTACTGCTGCACTGTGTGGGATCATTAGGAGATAAGATTGAAGGTCATTGAAAAAAATTCAAAGAAGTGCAGTTCATCTTGCACTATCATGAAATAGGGGAGAGTATTTCACAAAGGCACTACATGAGTTGGGGTGGCAGTCAGTGAAATAAAGGCATTTTTTACTGTGGCAAGATCTTTGTACGATATTCCAATCACCAGCTTTCTCCTCTGAAAGTGAAAATATTTTAGTGGTGCCCACCTACATTGGGAAAAATGATCATGACAATAAAATGGAAAAATTTAAGTGTTTGTTTTTCCTGTCCACTTCTTGAGACTGAGACAGTAGAGAAATAGTGTGAAAGGGGTTTGATGAACCTTCTGCCAGGCACCTAAGTCTGTATTGCAGAGTAGTCATGTAGATGCAGAAGCAAATTTAGAGAACTGAAATGTGTTATAGAAATATTGGTGCATGGTTTTCTGTTATGATTTAAATGTTTTCACTGTTCCAGGCATTTGAGAACTGTTCAGCAGAGCAGGGAAACACGTTTGAATGCAAGTTTTGCAACTCCTCAACAGCAAAAATGGCGGCCAGGTACATCTACCTCTACAAATGTGACTGGAAGTGCAGATCCAGTAAAAATACGAATTCTAGTGCAGCCAGGTTTCAGGTACTACACTTTATTCTATTTGTTGCTGTAACTTATGTACCTGTGTTTTGCTTATTGAATTAATTACTCTTGGTGACATTTCTTTCATTCTAAATATATTCATTCCAGTCAGAAGCTAATAAATAATGCAAGGTGTAAAAATAGCTCCTCAATGTATAGTTGAGGGAATGAGTGGTAGGCAGCAGGTCCCCAAATGAAACTGAAACACTGCAGAACTTTCAAAAAATGTCCTCCTTCAGATTTAACTAATACAAAACAGAGGGACAAACACTCACAGTTTATACAGTGTATTAAGTGAGAGAGAGAGCGCGCTTCTGATTCCATCCTTTGATCACTGATGCTGAAGCTTTCTTGCAGAGGAGCTGTTAGCAAATTATATTTATGTTTTGATTTACATCTTCTTCCTGTAATTTATTCATACAAAATAACTTTGTATTTTACACAGTTTGGTATTGGTGGATTGGTATGGCAGTGTGTGTATATGGAAACAGCTTGAACAAGGATGATGAGTGGCTTAGATCTTAAAATGAATTTTTGATGACTTACATCTGTTGTATCTCTTTTGATTACTGTGTATGTCAACCAAGGGTGATATTATTGTGTCCTTGTATGTCATTTTTTTGTTTACAATGGTAATAATTTCATTTAGTTTTAATATGTTTTTGTTAATTACTGCATCTCTCTCTCTCTCTCTCTCTCTCTCTCTCTCTCTCTCTCTCTCTCTCTCACACACACACACACCCACACCCACCCACACACACACACCCACACCCACCCACACACACACACACACACACACACACACACACACACACACACACACTGCTTGCATGTGACACAGTGAGGAGAGTATATAAGTGGAGCAGAGGCAAATGGAAAATCATTCCAGCGATAATATGAACCGCAAGTGGAGGAAATCCAGTGACGTAATTGACCTTACAAATAGCGGAATGCTATTCTATGATGCCAATGACTGAGCATCTCAGAAGTCAGCTGTTCGCATGTTGCTGTCGTGAACACTTGTGGAAAGTGGTTGAATGATGGTGAAATGCCAAGTAGCTGGCAAGGTGTTGGACGTACACTTCTCATCACAGAATGTGGAGGTCCTGAGCTTCCCCACTCTGTCAAGCATCTGTGGCAGATCTGATGATGACACAGTGCAGTGCTGGAGCAGGCACAAATGTTTCGGAGCTCACTGTTCAGTCCACATTGTTGAAAATAGGGCTCCGCAGTAGACGACTCCGACTTGTTCACATGTTGAGTCAGTGACATCATCAGTTACATTTGCAATGGTCACAGGGTCATTGAGATCAGATCAAGGATCAATGGGAGTCTCATCTGGTTGAATGGATTGCTCTGGTCTCGTTTGAATATGCTGTCATCCAGATGAATGGCTGGTCAAAAACACACAGAACTGCAGATATGGGCCAGTGGGGGCAGTATTATGCTATGGGCAAAATTCACCTGTGCATCCCTGGAACATGTGACAGTAGTCTGAGGTACTGTCGCTGCTGTGGATTTGTGAACATTGTTGCAAACCATGTGCTCCCTGACTCGCTTGACGTCTTTCCTAATGGCAACGGTGTGTTCGAGCAATGTCCTTGTTGCAAGCCCAGGTTCATGCTGCAGTGGTTCAAGGAGCATGATGGTAAATACATGTGGATGCGTTGGCCACCAAACTCAACTTATTTGAACCTGATGGAACATATCTCAGATGCTGTCAGGTTCCAGTATCATGCACACAAACTGCTGGCCTATAATTTATAGGAAGTTATAGGAAGTTCATTGCATCTAGTGACAACCCGCCTCCTCCCCCTCCACCCTCACCACAAGAAACCTACCAAGAACTTGTCAGACCCATTCTGTGCAGGATTGCTGTTATATGGAATCCCAAAGGAGGACAGCACAGTACTAAGCAAGCAATCACTACTGTATCTCCCTCATCTAGCTGTGTTCTCTAAGCATACCAGAGTATGAAGCCACTGTTATTGACTGTAATTTCATGTGCTATGGTTGAGAGAAGTGACACAGATTTAGGTTTTCCATGAGATCCATAATTAATTTCCGATGACACAGAGGCATTAAAAACATTAGGTGCCAGTGGGCATTGATGTATGTCAAAGGGGCAAGTTAAAAATTTGTGCTGGACCAGGACCTGAACCCAGGTCTCTTGTTTACTAGGCATATGCACTGACCACTATGCCATCCAGAGAGAGTGGTCGCCCTGGCACGTCTCCCACCAACTCAATTTTCACAATATATATAAATGACTTAGTAGATAGTGTCGGAAGTTCCATGCGGCTTTTCGCGGATGATGCTGTAGTATACAGAGAAGTTGCTGCATTAGAAAATTGTAGCGAAATACAGGAAGATCTGCAGCGGATAGGCACTTGGTGCAGGGAGTGGCAACTGACCCTTAACATAGACAAATGTAATGTATTGCGAATACATAGAAAGAAGGATCCTTTATTGTATGATTATATGATAGTGGAACAAACACTGGTAGCAGTTACTTCTGTAAAATATCTGGGAGTATGCGTACGGAACAATTTGAAGTGGAATGATCATATAAAATTAATTGTTGGTAAGGCGGGTACCAGGTTGAGATTCATTGGGAGAGTGCTTAGAAAATGTAGTCCATCAACAAAGGAG
Organism: Schistocerca americana; assembly: GCF_021461395.2. Classification (NCBI taxonomy): domain Eukaryota; kingdom Metazoa; phylum Arthropoda; class Insecta; order Orthoptera; family Acrididae; genus Schistocerca; species Schistocerca americana. The sequence continues at coordinate 156,238,824 of NC_060128.1, read as the reverse complement.
GTGGCTTACAAAACACTCGTTCGACCTATACTTGAGTATTGCTCATCAGTGTGGGATCCGTACCAGGTCGGGTTGACGGAGGAGATAGAAAAGATCCAAAGAAGAGCGGCGCGTTTTCGTCACCGGGTTATTTGGTAACCGTGATAGCGTTACGGAGATGTTTAATAAACTTAAGTGACAGACTCTGCAAGAGAGGCGCTCTGCATTGCGGTGTAGCTTGCTGTCCAGGTTTCGAGAGGGTGCGTTTCTGGATGAGGTATCGAATATATTGCTTCCCCCTACTTATACCTCCCGAGGAGATCACGAATGTAAAATTAGAGAGATTAGAGCGCGCACGGAGGCTTTCAGACAGTCGTTCTTCCCGCGAACCATACGCGACTGGAACAGGAAAGGGAGGTAATGACAGTGGCACGTAAAGTGCCCTCCGCCACACACCGTTGGGTGGCTTGCGGAGTATCAATGTAGATGTAGATGTAGATGTAGATTCTCAGCTTTTACCACACTACATTAGTAGTGTGTGGTAAAAGTTGAAAATTGGAGTCAGATATGAGGTGCTCTAGGGTAGCCCATGTGGTTTTAGTGACACTGCGCCCTGATGGAATAGTGGTAAGTGCATCTGCCTAGTACGCAGAAGATCTGGGTTTGAATCCTGGTTGGCCCAAATTTTCAACTTGCCTAATCGATATAAGTACTAAAATCATAGCTATAAAATATATTGCAAAAAAAAATACTCTTTATAGAAGTCTATAAACACTTATTACATTACTCAGAAATTTGTAATTTTAAATGAAATGGAAAACAAATAAGTGACGTGGTCTTCAGATATCTATGTAAGACCCATCTTGGGCTGCAGTTATTTGTGCCTTACTGTCAGTCAGTTGAACTGTGTAGTTCAAAGACTGTAAATCTATAATGTATTTAATTTGTCATGCGAACATAAACATGTGGACAAATGTGCATTGTTATGCAGTTCAACATCTCTAACAAGGATCAGTGGAATGTTGCGTGTATTACACAAGGTGCTTTTTAACTTCATTGTTTTTATTTTTAACAAAGTGTGAGTAGTATGCTGCATACTATTCACTACAATGTCAGCATGGAGTGTGCGATACAGTCTTAATGGACCAGGATGTATAACAAAAAGTTTTTTAAAGGTACAAAATTGTAGAATTTAAGTTTCCTTACTTGTAATGGCAAATCATTACAGCTGAAAGTGCCCTAACAAATATGTGTGAAAAGGCTGCTTGCAAACTTTTCAAACTAGTGCTGGTGCCCAGGCAGATTGTGAAAATTAATTCCTTTTGTAAAAGATTTTAATTGGAGTGACATTAATGCTGAGCTAATGGCACCATTTGTATATGCACCATTTGAAGTCTGTGTGTAAAAACATTTACCCTCATTCAGATTTTATGTGCTAAAACAACCACACTTAAGTAAAATTAGAATTATATTAATACCTTTAGCTGCTAACGGGTGTTGATATATATCAACGGGGACAGGTGAAAATGAGTGCCCCGACTGGGACTCGAACCTGGGATCTCCTGCTTACGTGGCAGACACACTACCCATGTCTGAAAGAACAGACACTATATCCATATACACTCCTGGAAATTGAAATAAGAACACCGTGAATTCATTGTCCCAGGAAGGGGAAACTTTATTGACACATTCCTGGGGTCAGATACATCACATGATCACACTGACAGAACCACAGGCACATAGACACAGGCAACAGAGCATGCACAATGTCGGCACTAGTACAGTGTATATCCACCTTTCGCAGCAATGCAGGCTGCTATTCTCCCATGGAGACGATCGTAGAGATGCTGGATGTAGTGCTGTGGAACGGCTTGCCATGCCATTTCCACCTGGCGCCTCAGTTGGACCAGCGTTCGTGCTGGACGTGCAGACCGCGTGAGACGACGCTTCATCCAGTCCCAAACATGCTCAATGGGGGACAGATCCGGAGATCTAGCTGGCCAGGGTAGTTGACTTACACCTTCTAGAGCACGTTGGGTGGCACGGGATACATGCGGACGTGCATTGTCCTGTTGGAACAGCAAGTTCCCTTGCCGGTCTAGGAATGGTAGAACGATGGGTTCGATGACGGTTTGGATGTACCGTGCACTATTCAGTGTCCCCTCGACGATCACCAGTGGTGTACGGCCAGTGTAGGAGATCGCTTCCCACACCATGATGCCGGGTGTTGGCCCTGTGTGCCTCGGTCGTATGCAGTCCTGATTGTGGCGCTCACCTGCACGGCGCCAAACATGCATACGACCATCATTGGCACCAAGGCAGAAGCGACTCTCATCGCTGAAGACGACACGTCTCCATTCGTCCCTCCATTCACGCCTGTCGCGACACCACTGGAGGCGGGCTGCACGATGTTGGGGCGTGAGCGGAAGATGGCCTAACGGTGTGTGGGACCGTAGCCCAGCTTCATGGAGACGATTGCGAATGGTCCTCGCCGATACCCCAGGAGCAACAGTGTCCCTAATTTGCTGGGAAGTGGCGGATCGGTCCCCTATGGCACTGTGTAGGATCCTACGGTCTTGGCGTGCATCCGTGCGTCACTGCGGTCCGGTCCCAGGTCGACGTGCATGTGCACCTTCCGCCGACCACTGGCGACAACATCGATGTACTGTGGAGACCTCACGCCCCACGTGTTGAGCAATTCGGCGGTACGTCCACCCGGCCTCCCGCATGCCCACTATACGCCCTCGCTCAAAGTCCGTCAACTGCACATACGGTTCACGTCCACGCTGTCGTGGCATGCTACCAGTGTTAAAGACTGTGATGGAGCTCCGTATGCCACGGCAAACTGGCTGACACTGACGGCGGCGGTGCACAAATGCTGCGCAGCTAGCGCCATTCGACGACCAACACCGCGGTTCCTGGTGTGTCCGCTGTGCCGTGCATGTGATCATTGCTTGTACAGCCCTCTCGCAGTGTCTGGAGCAAGTATGGTGGGTCTGACACACCGGTGTCAATGTGTTCTTTTTTCCATTTCCAGGAGTGTAAGTATATACACTTAAATAACTCTTTTTTTCTCAGAGGTTTTGGAAGGGTCCCACTTCTATACTTTTAGCTAGTGTGTATTGGTTTAAACTTAACACAGAGGTAGGTAAATGGATGAAGTCAAAATAAAATTATTTTTCTCCCATAACCTTTATCCACTGTTGAGATATGATATTTTAAAGTCAAGATAAAGGTAGCATGTAAAATTCGTTCTTACATAAATGGAATGCATGGAAACAGTTTGAAATGAATCAGATAAATAAAAAAATGCATTCTTATGATAAAACTGAAAACTCAATTTCAAAAATCTAGCTTCATTCATATTTTATGTGCAAAAAGAAAGTTATTTTTTAGCTTTTTTATACACACCCCTTCTATGTTTCAAACTTTTTCCAATCAGTTAAAATTGTGTAGGAAGGTAAACAAATGCATATAATTAATGGGAATCCTGTTGTTTTGTGAAAGCTTTATCCATAGCCGCAATACAGTGGTCTAAAACTGGACATAGAAAGCATGTAAAATCCAGTTTAATGCAATTTTTGTCTGCTGACGCATTTTAAAGTGATACAGATGACAATGAAAACTATATTCTTATGTCACTTATGAGGAGTATTTGCATAAATGTTTCATTGTTCAAATTTTACATGTGAAAAATCATGTGTTTGCACATGAAACTGTGTTTTGTAGAAATGTGTTGCCTTTTAAGTGATGCATTTTGACGTAGGTAATTAAAAAATGCTGGTTATTATGGTTGATTATCGTTTTGTTGTTTATTCATTAAAGATATTATTCACCAATGGCTTAAAATTATCTAAAAAGCATATTTTCCTGTCCTGCAGCAATTAAAAGATCAATTTAGTATTTCTTTTTCTTGGACAGATTTTGCCAGTTCCTCAGACAAATATTTGTTGAACGTTCTGGATTTAGATTTTTGTCTGGCTCTATGGCTCTCACAGACTGTTTCATGAAATACAGTTATTATAGCAAATATTATTCCTCTGCTGATTTTTTTTACAATTACTGAAGTTTTAAAAAAATTACATTCAATCATCTTTCAGTCTCTGTAATTCATATATCTGTTGCTTCTTCAGAAATGCAGAACAATGCATATATCAAACACGAATTATGCCCATTCCCCTATAAAATGATACACTGTCTGCTCAAGCATTTAAAGCTTTATTGGTGACCATGCAGAAGATTAAACTAACCCAACAGTTGCTATAAAAATAATTGTCAGAAAAAAGGTCATCTTATTTTTAACCAATAAGAAATGTTTAACTGTATTTTCTTCAAAAACTCTACTATGTTGTTTAGTGGAAAATTCATTTTTGATCAAAACAAGCGTAAGTTCGACAATTTTCTTATGAGATTGAAAAGTTAATAGTATTTTGTCATGTATACATTGTTTTGCAGTTATTCCACTTATTTCAGCCAATAATACACATAATTGTGAATTGGTTGTTGCAACATTTCTCACCAAAATTATTCATGTGGTTGCTTAATATCCAATTTTTTATTATTGCATATATTAAATAAACAATGAGAACACTTTTAAGATAAGAGATTGTAACAAGATGTATGCTTTTCAACAGTTTATTATCTGTAGTGCAAATCGTTCAGCTTGTGATATACTTTACTTTTAAATAAGTTTATGTATATAATATGGTCATTTCGTAAGTTTATCTACATAATATGATGAACTACTTACATACATTATCATCATCATCATCATCATAAACTTTGCACAGCATTTACTATTTCTTTCAATATTTTATTCATGTTTGCTTTATTGTGTGCACTGTATTAAGTATTTACAGTTATTTTTCATATAGTTACCCTATATAGCCTCATGTGGATATGAATAAAATGTATTTAACTATGAAATAAAAAAACATAAAAAACAAAGACGAAACACAATTTAAAAATATAAAACAAATCATAAAAAATAAAAACCATCAATTAAAAAAAACTCCCACAGTCATGTCACCTTGTCTTGGTGGTGAGGCTTCTGTGTTCTGAGAACATAGTAACCTGTATGGGACAGGTTCAACCATACCAGGCAGGTAACCATAGACGGGTAAGAAAATTGATGCCCGACTTGAGCAGTAGGGTTCGAAAGACAGTAAAACAGAATTCTACATTGGTTGTCAAGATATGGCGGCCTGATGTCACAGTTATGGTAGAGTAAAAGTTGGAAACTAGATTGAAAAGTGTTCCTATAATAGCACAAAAAGGTGAATATGATTTGGACAGAGTTAGGAATGTAAAAGAAGGAAACTGTCTGTTTAACTTACGTCATCTTTAAGTAGATTTAAATCAAAACATCTTGACATACTCCCATTTTATTATGAGTTATCGCTGCTTCCCCAGTGCAGTGAGCTCTCTCAGCTGCAAGATGTTGGCACACCTGCATCTTGCAATTTATAGGCTACAGTCCCTGACCTTGAACCAAAATTCAGAAGATTTGCCAGCCCTAGTAAACAGTATATAATATCATATGCCTGAAGAGCATACATGTAAAAGTTTTCGTCTGAGGGATAAAATTTCTGGGCATGGATTTGTTCCTGGTGGACAGGAAGGAGATGCCAAAACAGTATATTGATTTCTTAGTAGTGGGGGGGGGGGGGGGGGGGATTTTTCTCCAAGGGGATCATTTCTACCCCAAACCCACCTCTTGTGAATGTATGGTGATAGGTGTTAGAACAAAATGAAGGAAATCTATGTGCTTCTAGAGAATGGGACACATCTACAATAGGAAGTATCTGAAAGAGGGGAGGGGAGGGGGGGGGTGCATGGATAATAGATAACAGAAAGTATCTCAGAGTGGGGATGTGTGCATGTTAAACCTTAGTGACACACTGTACTATATTGTTCCCAATATACATAAATGATTTGGCTGACAGGGTGGTCAGCAATCTGTGGTTGTCTGCTGTGGATCCCATGGTATATGGTAAGGTGTCAGAGTTGAGTGACTGTAAGAAGATACAAGGCGCCAAAATTTCCACTTGGTGTGATCGATGGCAGCAAGAATTAAAAGTGGAAAAATGGAAGTCAATGCAGATGAGTAGGAGGAACAGACCTGTAATGTTAGGGTACAGTATTATTAGTGTCCTGCTGACACAGTCAAGTCATTTAAATATTTAGATGTAACATTGCAAAGTGATATGAAGTGGAATGAGTATGTGAGATCTGTGGTAGGGAAGGTGAATGATCAGCTTCAGTTTATTGGGAGAATTTTAGGAAAGAGAGGTTCACCTGTAGAGGAGACAGCATATAGGATGCTGGTGTGTCTATTCTTGAGTACTGTTTGAGTGTTTGGGATCTGTACCAGGTCGGATTTAAGGAAGACATTCAAACAATTCAGAGACAGCCTGCTAGATTTGTTACCGATAGGTTCAAACAACACACAAGTGTTACGGAGGTGCTTCAGGAACTCAAATCGGAAAGGCGACATTCTTTTCAAGAAACACTATTGAGAAAATTTAGAGAACCAGCATTTGAAGCTGACTGCTGAATTATTCTATTGCCGCCAACATACATTATGTGTAAGTACCACCAAGATAAGATTAGAAAAATCAGAGCTCATACAGAGGCATATAGACAGTAGTTTTTCACTCGCTCTATTTGTGAGTGGAACAGGAAATGACGAGTAGCGGTATGGATACCCTCTGCCACACGCTGTATGGTGCTTGTGGGGTATCTACATAAATGTAAATGTAAATTATTCTGGAAAAACGTTAACATTGTCAGATTCATTCAGTCTAAAACAACAGATGGCTGTATGTTGATCCAGTAGCACTAGAGATCCAAGTTTCTTTTACAAAGAAAACTTGAACCATGTCATACTGCTGCTGCTGCTGCTGCTACTACTACTATTACTACTACCACTACTTCTTCTACCACTACTACCAGCCTGCATTTTGGACACCTTGCGTGATGGTTCAGTAGTCTCACGAAAGTAGAAAATATTAACATATCAACAATACAATAAAGGGACACATTCCACGTGGGAAAAATATATCTAAAAACAAATATGATGTGACTTACCGAACGAAAGCGCTGGCAGGTCAATAGACACACAAACAAACACAAACATACACACAAAATTCTAGCTTTTGCAACAAACGGTTGCTTCGTCAGGAAAGAGGGAAGGAGAGGGGAAGACGAAAGGAAGTGGGTTTTAAGGGAGAGGGTAAGGAGTCATTCCAATCCCGGGAGCGGAAAGACTTACCTTAGGGGGAAAAAAGGACAGGTATACACTCGCGCACACACACACACATATCCATCCACACATATACAGACACAAGCAGACATATTTAAAGACAAAGAGTTTGCCCAAACTCTTTGTCTTTAAATATGTCTGCTTGTGTCTGTATATGTGTGGATGGATATGTGTGTGTGTGTGCGAGTGTATACCCGTCCTTTTTCCCCCCTAAGGTAAGTCTTTCTGCTCCCGGGATTGGAATGACTCCTTACCCTCTCCCTTAAAACCCACTTCCTTTCGTCTTTCCCTCTCCTTCCCTCTTTCCTGATGAAGCAACCGTTTGTTGCGAAAGCTAGAATTTTGTGTGTATGTTTGTGTTTGTTTGTGTGTCTATTGACCTGCCAGCGCTTTCGTTCGGTAAGTCACATCATATTTGTTTTTAGATATATTTTTTCTACGTGGAATTTTTCCCTCTATTGTATTGATATCATTAATTTGAACCCAACAATTACGTTTGTTATTGTCACTGTTGCATTTCGAAATCTTTTCTGTCGTCTTATTTTCTCTTTCTGTTTTTGCCAGTAGTTTCACTTTGTATTCTCCTTCTCCTTTTTACCGTAATCTGCTATACAATTTTATCCCGCCTATATATACTCAATAATACGTAACCCACTTCCAAACTATAACCAAAAAAACTTTTTTGCCGCTTTCAACACTACCGCCGCTGTAAAATCCACCATTTCTAGTTCACAAACAGTTCCTTTCTCCTTTTAAACAGCCATTTCGGCTAGTTCTAATAACTTTCACTTTATTTCCATTTCCGTTTTTCCCACACAACTGGTAATTTTTAGCCGCTTCCCACAGGTTTTAACATCATTATTTCTTCGTCAGACAATTGTTAGCCTCATTTTCATAATCTGCCACCACAAAACCACTCCTTTTAATATATTACACGCAGTTTTTTCGAAATTTTCCCGAATTTCTCCGTCCTCTAACGTGTTTTGGCGGCAACACAATGTGCACATCGTTGTCTACCAACCCAAGTCCAACATAGCGCAGCTGTAACCAACACCTTTTCGCCTTTTTTCACACCAGATCTCCAGTTACTTTCCAGTCCACCTTTATCTCTCCCCATACCCAAACTCTTTGTCTTTAAATATGTCTGCTTGTGTCTGTATATGTGTGGATGGATATGTGTGTGTGTGCGAGTGTACACCTGTCCTTTTTTCCCCCTAAGGTAAGTCTTTCTGCTCCCGGGATTGGAATGACTCCTTACCCTCTCCCTTAAAACCCACTTCCTTTCGTCTTTCCTTCTCCTTCCCTCTTTCCTGATGAAGCAACCGTTTGTTGTGAAAGCTAGAATTTTGTGTGTATGTTTGTGTTTGTTTGTGTGTCTATCGACCTGCCAGCGCTTTCGTTCGGTAAGTCACATCATATTTGTTTTTAGATATATTAACATATCAACAGACGGAAACGAGTGAAATAAAGCACATATGAGTCCAACAGATCTTCCTTCGGTGATGAACAATCCAGTTTGTTATGCAGCCATGAGGTATTACTATACGAACATCTTTCCTAGTAAGAATATTGACTGTAGGCTATTTGGGCACTAAGCTTCATGTTACAGCAAAAAAAAAAAAAAATTCAAGCACATATCAGCCTAGCTTAAGTTATATAATTTCATATGACTTATTTCAGTTCAGATAAACACATGTCAAATGAGTTGAATGTAATTATCTGATCTGAGCTGGGTTGGCAGGTTTTTTGATTGACGATTTGTATTAAAATCTACTGGCACTGTGTAAAGGTAACACTGCAAATTATTTTGAAAATGTAATATCAAAAATGTGAAAAGCTATCGAAACTATTCCAGGAATTGAAAACATGGTTGCTTCAAAAGTGAATTTTGCTTCCAAATATCAGTAATCAACTTAAATGACACCATGCAAAATTATCATTTCATTTTAATGCAGATAATATTTTTGGTTATAGTTCTAATATTTCACCATTGATCTAATTTCATCATGATGTTTAGAGCAATCATTAAAATTCTGAATTATGTTTATATTACTCATAACAGTTAATTTTGAAAATTAAAACTGTTCACTAAATCTCAAGAACTGCACTTAACAAAGTTTGCTGCATTTATCTGTGATGTCAGGTTCACTCATTGTTGTAATAGTTATCATAATTTTAGTGGTGGCCTGCCATTTTCATCTCTCTCAGTGCCACCAGTGAAATTTTGTGGCTAATACTCCTTGGCATTGAATGTCTTTCTTCATGTAACTTTATTTACAATGAACTAAATCTCTTTTAGCACTGCCACTGCATACTATTGCCATTCACAGACTCTGTGGACTACTGACTATTACATCCTCTCACTTGAAGACAAAATCTGTTGGTGCTCTAGCTAGTGCAGCTCTCTCATGATTAACAAAATTATTCCAAATAAATACTTTATTTTGTGTGATATGTTATATTTGTATACCATTTAAAGCTTTAATAGGGCAAGTGAAAATGAATCATTGAAAAGCAGTCAAGAAGTAATTAAAATTACAATTCTGCACAGGCAATAAAAAATTGAAAGAGTTCCACAAACCAATAACAGGTGGCATTGGTTCTTACTTCTATAACACTCTAGCGTATATACTGAGATGTTTCAAAGTAAATTACATAAGTTTAGAAAGAAGAGGACAGAAATTTATGTATCAGTCCCCTGAATTTAATGTGTAATGGGAAGTTGATATGCATGCTGTTACATATTAGTGACTACACTTTCTGAAGTGTCATATGTATGTTCTCTCAGTGGCAGTGATTGAGCAATAGTACATATGCAAAGCAAAATACAATGTTAGAGCTACTGGCCGTGTGTTTTTGACTGCACCATTTGAAATGGTTTCGTAAAAACCTCCAGTACAACTGGAGATCTTGGCGAATTTGTTAGTTGAGATGTTGATAAAAGGAAATCCATTTTAGACAGAAAGAACCGCATTGTCCAGCTACAACAGAAGTGACTTTTTTACAATATGAATGCTGCTGTTGTGGTATTAAGAATAAAGATTGGTTTGCTGCAGCTCTCCACAAAAGTCCATCCTATGCAATCCTCTTCATCTCTGAATAACTACTGCAACCTACACCCATTTGAACTGGTTGCTGTATTTGAGTCTTGGTCACCGTGTACAGTTTTTACCCCCCACTTCTCTCCATCACCCAAAATGTAGGGACAGGAAAAAATTATTTTATATTATGCAAATTTTGTATTATTTTTTACCAGATTTGGTTTTTTGACTTTTTTGATGAATTCAGAATTACTTTTTGCCAAATTAAGGGGGTATTTTAGTGCTATTTCGTGCCAAATTCACTGCTGTTTAGCTACCAGTTTACTGTTTTTGCCAATTTTACTGTTTTTTGCCAACTTAGATTTTATCTTTTTGTGTTTTTGTGCTTTTTCCAGTTTTTATAGTATTTTTTCCAACTTTGGTGGTATTTTTCCAGTTTTGTGGTTTATTTTTTTCAATTCTGGAGCTATTTTAAGCTAATTGCAGTGTTATTTTGTGCCAACTGCAGTGTTACTTTTTAGCCAATTTCTGTTATTTTTTGCCAATTTTGGTGCTGTTTTTGATGTCACATCACAGTGCATAACATGGGAAATGAACTATCATTTTAAGATTATGCATGAATGTCAGCTTTGAGGCAAAAAGAAGGCAAAATGCAATTTCAGCCTTCAATAACTATCAGTTAGGAATACTTGTCCTCTGCTTAAGGACATTTATTTGTACAGGAAAATGACAGATTTCATGATGATTCATAAAAAAGGCGATTTCATGTTATTTCACTAAAATCTCCTGATTTTGCCCCATTTTTTGCACATTTTTTTGCATCATTATTTTCACATAATTTTCCTGTCCCTACAAACTGGTGATCCCTTGATGCCTCAGGATGTGTCCTGTCATTTCAGGCTATGTTATAAATTTATTTTCTCCCCAATTCATTTCAGTACCCGCTCATTAGCTACTCAGTTGTACAACTAACATTCAACATTCTTCTGTAGCACCACATTTAAAAAGCTGCTGTCTATTGTACGTGTTTCACTTCAATGCAAGGCTACACTTCTGACAAATACCTTCAGGAAAGAATTCCTAACATTTAAATTTGATGTTAACAAATTTCTTTTTTTTTCAGAACTGTTTTTCTTATTACCAATTTGCCATGTACATCTTCTCTTCTTTGGACATTATTAGTTGTTTTGCTGCCCATACAGCAATACTCATCTGCAACATGCATTATCTCATTTCCTAGACTAATTCCCTTGCCATACTCTGATTTTATTTGAACAATGGAAAAAGGATAGTTGCTACTCACCTTATAGCGGAGATGCTGAGTAGCAGATAAGCACAACAGAAGACTGTCACATGAAGCTTTCGGCCAAACAAGCACCCAAAGAGCTGTGTGTGTGTGTGTGTGTGTGTGTGTGTGTGTGTGTGTGTGTGTGTGTGTGTGTGATTTCATATTTTATCTGATAACATTCAATTACATATGTCTCGTTGATGTTCATCTGACAACTTCTTTTCATGTCTGATAGAATTACAGTGTCATCACTAAACTTCATATTTTTTTTATTTCTCCTCTTTGAACTTTATTTCCCTTCCAAATTTCTCCTTCCTTTCCAAATTTCTCCTTCATTATCCCCACAGCTCATGTACATAATGAACAACATGACTGGATAGGCTTCGACCTGGCCTCTCTCAATTGTCAACTTCTGTAACTGCAGCTTGACTTCTGACCAAGTAATGAATAACCTTTTGCTGCCTATATTTTAACCTACTACCTACAGAATTTCATCTCAAAAACTTTCTCTAAATCTATGAATGCTGTAAACATAGCTTTGCTTTCTCCAATCTACCTTCTAAGAAAAGTTGTAGAGCCACTATTGCCCTTGCACATTCCTACGCTTCTACAGAACCCTAAGTGGATGATACAAAAGCGATACAACAGTAGTATAACATGGCACTGGTTTCCAGGAATGACTATTTCCTTGTCCTATTCAATAATTATTTTCACCTGAATGTGTGAACCTGTCAATTTCTGTAAAGGAAGCAATATGTAACGTGTCTTGCATTTCTTTTTTGGGAAGGATTGATGACCAACCAGAGTGCTCATCTTGCCCAAAAGTAATTTATAATTTTTTATCACCATAACAGATGTTCTTCCTCAAGATTTTAATTAAAGTACAAATAGGACTCTGATGGTACACAGACCTATCACTTGTACTCAGGTGATTTATGTGGAAAGGCTTCCAACGTGATTATGGCAATTAACAGGCTTTGAATGCAGAATGTAGATGGAGCTAGATGCATGAGACATTCCAGTATGTAAATCATTAGGTAATTTAATATTCTGTGTCCACAGTGTCAATTGTGTACTGAGAGTACTAAATTTCAGGCATTACCTCTCACGACAGACTATGCAGTGATCGACCATTGTCACGTAACAACTGAGAGCAGTGGCGTTTGCAGAGTTGTCAGTGCTAAAAGACAAGCAACACTGCATGAAATAACTGCAGAAATCTGTGTGGTATGGACAACAAACGTGTCCATTAATACAGTATGGCAAAATTTGGCATTAAGTAGCTATGGCAGCAGACATCTGACACAAGTAAATTTGTTAACAGCATGACATTGCCTGTAGTGCATCTCCTGGGTTTGTGACCATATCAGTTGAACTCTAGATGACTGGAAAACCAGGGACTGGGGCTGATGAAGCCATGTACCAGAGTTGTCAACAAGGAACTGTGTAAGCTGGTTGTGACTTCATAATGGTGTGGTCTGTGTTTATATGGAATGGACTGTCCTCAGGTCCAACTGAATATATCAGTGACTGGAGAGGGATATGTTTGGCTACCTGGAGACCATTTGCAGCAAGTCGTGACTTCATGTTCCTAAACAATTGAATTTTTATGGTTCACAATTTGCCATCCATGTCACCGGGATACAATTGTTTGTGATTAGTTGAGGACATTCTGGACAGTTCGAGTGAATGATTTGGCCACTCAGATTACTCGAAATGAATCCCATCAAACCTTTATGGGATATAATCAAGAGGTCGGTTTATGCACAAAATCCTGCAGCAGTGACACTTATGCAGTTAGGGACAGCTTGGCTCAATATTTTTCAGGGGACTTCCAACAATATGGAGAGTGTGTGCCATGTCGTGTTGCTGCACTATGCTGGGCAAAAGGAGCTCTTCTAACATTCTGACAACTTAAAGTGGGAGTGTGGATCTGGGTTATATCAGCTTATTCCCCCAAACCACCTTACACTTCTTTACGCAGTGACTTACTTGGAATTTGCAGCTACTCTCTTTACTGAATAGCCGGGTGCTGGAAACCCTCTTGGCTTCTTCTCTGTCAAGTAACGCTAGGTACAGGAATTTTTAGGCTCTTTCTACCTCTGAAATAAGTAGACATACAAACTTTACTTTTCGGCAACTAACGATGTATTTGACCTCCATACACAATAAAAATGTCACTTACCACATGAATATGTGACTTCCTGCAAGTCTCTTGTACAGTTGGACATTAGAAACAAATTGAGTTACAGTTAAAAGACAGTTGGCTTCGATACCATGACCTTTCTTAACATGAATCATAAAATGAGTCTTGCCTCTAACAAGGTTGAATCGAGAGTCTACAAGAGTACTTTTTCAACTGTTCTTGTTTTAATACCAATAGTCAGTGACACAATAAACACAGAGTTGCATATAAACTCCATGGTTCTTCCTTACACACTCGCTAAAACATCTACGGATTTCCTGGCAGGTATTTGTCGGTGCCGTCCGACCACCACGTCTACTTTCTTCCCGTGACTGATTTTAAATGTGCACACAGAAACATGTGACCACACTCATATCCAGAATATCATGTATTCAAGACGGTAGAAGGCTGAATGGTTCTAGAATTTACACAGAAATTCTCGAATCACTACAGTCTGACACAATATTAGGAGATATCCTATGACTGTTGTCACCTCAGTGTACTAAACAAGTTGTGAATTTACCAGTATGTAGGTAGCTAATAGTGTTCTGTGTCAAAAAATGGAAATGCTTAGAAGAAATGTTATATAAAAATAGTGCCTGAGTAGAGAGAGAGAGAGAGAGAGAGAGAGTGTGTGTGTGTGTGTGTGTGTGTGTGTCATTATCATCATCATCATCATCATCATCATCATCATTATGATATTGGGTCTGGTTGTCTATTAGTAAAGCACGTACCTAGAAACCAAAAGGTCATGGGATTGAATACTGGTTGGATGATGGAATTTTTTCTGCCTATCTTTAACCTAGATTTGACCTCTCAGTGATTTGAAGATTCACTAGAAATGGCATGTGGTTTGGATGCACATTAAAACTATTAATCATCTTTCCTTTTGATCACACCTCCTAGTTTAGATCATTTCACATTCCTAAGACTCTGCTTCATGATTGGAATTACGAAAGACAAAGTGTAAATGAATGAATAAACAGTATCATCTGTATCACTTCCAAGAGCTGCATTTTGCATATCAGTGACTCTCCTTTAAGTCAGAGCTTTCTGTAGTTCACAGACTGCAGAGTACTGTTGCCCACATGCTAATTTCAGACATTTTGATTATATGATACACTGTGTGCCCAGATGGGATGGTGATGATCTGGAATTGTTCTTGTGTGTGAGTGTGTGGTGCTTCTTCAATATGGATATATTATCAGACTGATACACTTTATGTTGGCAGTTAAGTAGTTTGCACATTTCAGTCATCAAACCTGTTGCTTGCTTTGCATGTTAATATTTTGCTTTCCTCTATAGTTTAATTGATGCTTAATCAGCTCTTTGCATGGACACCAACACAAATCTCATTGTCAGTACACCTTAGTGGTGACATCTGCCAAACAAGAATGAAACTGAAAGTTCTTGGGAGATTAAAACCATGTGCTGGTCCGGGACTCCAACCTGGGAGCTTTGCCTTTCTCAGGCAAGTGCTTACCTGATTGAGCTATCTGAGCATGACTCACAATCCACCCTCACAGCTTTATTGCCACCAGTACCTCACATCCTACCATCCAAATTCCGATGCAATAACAAAATTTGTTCAAGAATGAAGTTGTTTGTGAGAGCAGTTTACCGTCTCTCAATACAGACACAATCTGTCCTTTATCAGACATTGATCGATTGAAACTTTCATTTCCCTTTCACTCTCAAATTAAATTGGCCTCATTTCTATGTTGATAATATGATCAGAATTCATAGATGATTCAGTGCACTTTATATTTTTATGTATTAAGTTTTCATCATAGGTTTCTGAATGATAAAATGAGTTTGTACTTCATGTTGCAGAGACCGAGCAAAATATGTACTCACTATAGCTCCAGTAGTATTAAAATTCTATGAAGACTACTTTCAAACACCATATCCTCTGCCAAAGCTGGACTTCACTGCTGTTCCTGACTTCTCATATGGTGGCATGGAAAATTGGGGTGCTGTTAACTACTGGTAAGTTCTTCATAGCAAAACATGTATCGGGTCAGTGGCAGTGGACTGATTCCAGAAAAAAATCTAATATCTTTTTTACAGAAACGTGTGAATTTAGGCTGCTTGCTGCTTTTTTTCTTTGAACGGTTGTGCAAATGATCTTATAATGCTTCACCACCATGACTGGCATAGTATCTAAAATAATTGTCTGCTTTCTAAACTATCTCTTATTATTGAAAATACACTGAGGTGTTAAGTCAGGTGATAGTGATATGTACACATAGAGATCGTGGCAGTATCATGTACACAAGATAAAATTTCAATGCATTGATGGAGCTGTCACTTGTATTTAGATGATTCTTGTGAAAAGGTTTCCAACTTGATTATGGCCTCATGATGGTAATTAACAGACTTTGAATGCGGAATGGTAGTTGGATCTAATCGTATGGGACATTCTGTTTCAGAAATCATTAGAGTATTCAGTATTCCAAGATTCACAGGCAAGAGTGTGCCAAGAATACCATTATCAGACGTCACCAAGGACAATGCAATGGCCGATGCCCTTCACTTAACGACCAAGTGCAGTGGAATTTGTGTAGAGTTGTCAGTGCTATCAGACAAGCAACACTGTGCAAAATAACCACAGAAATCAATGTGAGATTTACGACGAACATATCCGTTAGGACAGTGCGACGAAGTTTGACACGAGTGCATTTACTAACAGCAAGACATTGCCTGCAGCACCTCTCCTGGGCTTGTAACCATATCAGTTGGACTTTAGATGACTGGAAAACTGTGAAAACCGTGGCCAGTACTAACAAAGAGATAGAGGGGCTGGCCAGTACTTACATCAGCTCAGTACATCCGATAGATAAAAAAAATAATAATAAAATAAAAAAAAAAAAAAAAAAAAAAAAAAAAAAAAAAAAAAAAAAAAAAAAACAGAACCGAAAATTTACGTTCCTAGCTTTCGGAACAAATGTTCCTTCATCAGGGAGGAGAGAGGGGAAAGAAAGAGAAGAAGGGAAAGTGGATTCAGTTACTCACATCCTCTTTGGTTTGAAGCTGGCACAGTACTTACAGTAGAATATCTCTGACAACCATGCCTCCATCCTTGCTACCCTCCCTGTTTTCCTTTCCCTGTTGCTTCATAACCTGGGTTGTGAGTAACTGAATCCACTTTCCCTTCTTCCCTTTCTTTCCCCTCTCTCCTCCCTGATGAAGGAACATTTGTTCCAAAAGCTAGGAACGTAAATTTTCGGTTCTGTTTTTTTTTTTTTTTTTCTATCGGCTGTACTGAGCTGAGGTAAGTACTGGCCAGCCCCTCTATCTCTTTGTTAGTATTTGTTTCACATCTTTATATGAGATTTTCCATTAATCATTTAAAACCATGGCCAGATCAGATGAGTCGCGATTTCAGTCGGTAAAAGCTGATGGTAGGGTTCGAGTGTGGTGCAGACCTTTCAAAGCCATGGACCCAAGTTGTCAACAAGACACTGTGTTGGTAGAGCCCTTGCCCATGATAGGCAAAGGTCCCGAGTTCGAGTCTCGGTCTGGAATACCGTTTTAATCAGCCAGGAAGTTTCATATCGGCACACACTCCGCTGTAGAGTGAAAATTTCATTCTAAACACTGTGCAAGCTGGTGGTGGCTCCATAATGGTATGGGCCATATTTACATGCAGTGGACTGGTTCCTCTGGTCCAATTGAACCGATCATTGACTTGAAAATGGTTATTTTCAGCTACATGGAGACCATTTGCAGCCATTTATGGGTTTCATGTTCCCAAACAACAATGGAATGTTTATGGACGACAATACACCATGTCAATGGGCCACTACTGTTCACTATTGGTTTGAAGAATATTCTGAACAATTCAAGCAAATGATTTGGCCTCCCAGATCACCTGACATGGGACGTTATCGAGAGATCAGTTCATGCACAAAATCCTGCACTGGCAACGCCTTTGCAATTATGGTCAGTTATTGAAGCAGAATGGCTTAATATTTCTGCAGGGGACTTCCAACGACTTGTGGAGTTCATGCCACATTGAGCTACAGCACGAGGCCAGGTGAAAGGTTGTCTGACACAATATTAGGAGGTATACCATGACTTTTGTCACCTTAGTGAATAATGTAACTGGATAGATAAAAATTCTACTCATGAAGCAGCAACAGGAGAACACACGTATAAAGGTATTTAAATTTGCTATTGGAGTCAGTGGCTCCCTCTTCTGGCAGAAGGGCTGGGGAGAGTTTGGAGAAGTCACCCGGAACCCTGGGTTGGGGGAGACTTACTGGACGGGATAAGAAGGAAAGACTGACTGTTGAATGGGCCAGCCCACTGGTGGAAATGAAAAGTCTCCACTGTTACTCACATATGAGGTGCTATCCATAATTTTTGGGACTGGTGCTGCAGTCTGTTGAAAACCTTACCTTTGGACTAATGGTCACCATCATCCTTGACGTAGTTCCCATCTGCATGTTCACACAGGTCCCAGTGCTTCTACCACTGGTAAAACGTTTTCTGGAAGTCCTGTTCTTTGAGGGTGTTTATCACTGCCAGCGATGCTTCTTGAATCTTCTCTAGAGTGTCAAACTGACGGCCTTTCAACTTGAGTTTCAGTTTTGGCAATAGCGCGAAGACGCAAGGTGCCAAGTCTGGCGAGTGCGGTGGGTGCGCTACAACCGCCCTGTTGTTTCTTGCCAGAAAAGTCCTGGTGAGCAAGGACATGTGACAGAGCATGTTGTCGTGATGCAGCAGCCAGTTCCCTTGACCCAAAGTTCGGGCCGTCTATGCCGCATGTTTTCACGGAGCCATTGCAAAACATCACAGTAGTATGCGGAATTCACTGTTGGGTTGGATGGGATGAATTCTTTGTGCACAATTCCCTTGGTATCAAAGAAAATGATGATCATGCTCTTCATTTTGCTCTTCAACTGTCTCACTTTCTTGGGTCTTGGAGAGCCTGGGCTCTTCCACTGGGACGATTGTTGCTCTCATGTTCTGTCCCCAAAACACTTGTTGAAACATTGCAAGGGCCTCCATAGCCATTTTCCTGAGATTTGCACAGAATTTGATACATACGCGCTGTTCTGTTCCTGGATCCATCGTAAAATTGCCACACGGCAAACACAGAGTATTGTGAAAATCACTGTGGACACACAACATGTCCTGCAAGCTGAATGCCACTCCGCACACTGACTCATCAGATATGCAGCTCTCGCCATCTAGCAGTGCAAAGATCTATTACTCCTACTTTCCAGATGGCAGCACCAGTCCCGAAAATTTTAGAGTTCACCTCGTATGTAGCTATCCCGGTTGAATTTCCACTTTCAATCTTCTGTCATCAGATTGAAGTGCATCATTGTTTTTGTCTCTGTCTCCAAACTGCCCCACTCCTAACACCAAAATGGAGTGATGCAACAAGATGTTACTCATCAGGTACCCAAATCTAGCAGGTCAGGGGTGCACTGACCTCTGTGGAGAGGTCAAAAGGTCGTCCTTCTGGTGCTCAGAATTTGATGGCTCTCCCACCTGCACATTGTGTGTTTGTAGATGGCTCGGGAGACAGGAGTGATGATGTTGTGTGCACCTGTAGAGAAACAAATGATGTCTATAAACAGTTCTTTATTCATTCAGCATGGACAGTCACTGAGGTGCATCATCACCTATGTAGATGGCAGGGGGTGTGGCAGCTTACAGCTTGTGGTGCACATGCACTCCAGGAAGATTATGTCGTGACTCAGTGTAGCAAGCACACCACTATTTGTGTTGGGCAGTGCCAGTATGCGGCCCCGCCAGGACAACATCTTTTCATTTGTGGCAGGTCATACCATTGCTCAGAGTTTGACTCTGAACCAAAACCTGGAGTGCAGTGCCAGGATGCTGGCTGTTAAGGGCCCAGACTGTCGGGCTGTGGTCCTCAGATTGCATCTGTCACGGCAATAGCAGCATTGACATATTTACGGTGAGGTTTCGGAGGCCGTGGCTGCCAAAGTCTGGACACAGTAGCATTGCCCAGGTGGTCGACCTCGACGGCTGGGTATGGTGGATAAAATGCAGCTGCTCGGTGCTGACTTCACAGAGGGGCTGCGTTTCTGTCACTGCGGAAAGGTCTGGAACAGTGTGGGTGATCAACATCTGTGTGTTGTTGAGCAGCAGTATGATAAACTGTAGAAACTTCCTGGAGGCCAATCAGCATCCCAGGTCATTGGTATATGGAAGCAGTGGCACAGAAATTGCTACTTTTGCTGGGTTGTTTTATGGGCAGGGGCACTGTCTGGCAGTGGTCAGTGCACGGTAAAGTGTACGCAGAATAATGTGGCCATTAGACGCGTTATCAGCAGGGCACGCATGTGGGGAGTGGTAGTGGTGGGGGTTACAGGCAGCTGCTGTTGAGGAAATAAAAAGTGATGAAACTGAAGCCTGTGTTCAAGTTTTTTGTATATATTAAGTGGATCCCCCTCCACACTTGTATTTGCATGGGGACCATTCAAAAAGATCTACTATAACCTTTGCTTTGGTTAGTATCTATAAATAATTCCACTGAAAGTGTAACAAATGCAGTGATTTATTTTCAGCTGGTTTGTCAACCATTTGAAACTTTCAGAGAAGCATCATAAGTGGCAAATTTTGAATAAAGCCTAAACATTTCTCTTGTTGCCATTTTAAAATTTGCTTCTTTCACCAAAACACAGCGGAGTTTACACAGTGTCACCTCACTAACATGTTGTGCAACCACAACTGTGAGAGAATTCTGAAGCAGTGGTTTATTAAGTTTATTAAGTAAGGAAATCAGGAAAAGTAATTTCAATAACTTAGGAAAAAGCACATCCCTGGTACAAAAATAAATGCATAATGGCTTCACGTGTGGCATTCCAAAAACCACAGCATTTCTCATTTCACCAGGTATTGATGGCCCATAACATTACATTCTTTCATCAAAGAAGTCTGTAGTTAGTGAAATATAGTAGTAGATAACAAAGTTTTGTATAATAACCATATGGAAAAATACTCTCCTCTTTGCACACTATCATTTATCAAAATCTCAGTTTGATATGTCAAATCATTTGGATATTTCATTCTGGCTTCATCGCTGGCATGTGCGATCTCAAATGGGTGTGGTACATCAGATCAGTTTTCTCAAGACTGATGACAGATAGAGATGTCCACCCAAGTGTAAAGAAAAATTCAATACAGTAGCTAAAATTCCAAATGCAACAACATGTTATGTAATAAGCACCAAACACAAAATCATAGCTGTCCCTATTTCATTCCAAACTTTTTTGAATTTTGCGCAGTGTAAAAATCATGATAACAATGACTATTAATGAAATGATGTACACATCATCTTGAAGCTGACATATAAAGCTATAAGTAATGCAAAAATAAAACTTTTTTACTGAAAAGTTTTTGTAAAATTGTTTGAGAAAAATTGTAGTCTGTGCACCTTGATTGTGTCATTGCAGCATGTTGCCTACTGGCCAAAAGTGGGCAAATGATGTCGGCCTCCCCTTCTGAACAAACTAATGAACTCACACAGTGCTTTGGATGAAAATTGCTCACCTGTGCATCAGCCACCATATCTATGTGGAGTCCACTGATCATGACTCTGGCAGTATCTATTTTGTTAAAACTTCAGCGACCATCTTCCAAGGCAGAAGCTATGATTTTGAACATACTTATTGGTTAACTGCTAGCCACTGTTAGATATTTAAAGAAATTTGTGACATGCGGCTTAGGTGAATATTTACTTTATTGTGATTGGTCTGTCATTGACTTTGACTATCCTGCATAAATAAATAGAAAACACACACACACACACACACACACACACACACACACACACACACACACACACACACATACGGAACCATTGTCTCTGGCCACTAAGGCAGAGCTGCATGTAGCAACTGCAACTAATGGGAGGGGTGTCCCTGAAGTAAGGAGGAAGCTGGGATGGGGACAAGGAGGGAGGGATGGGAGCTAGGGATAGGGGGAGGTGTAGTGCTGGTTGTGGGAGCATGTAGAGATGTGTTGGGAACAGGGCAGAACTGCTAGGTGCAGTTGGAAGGTTTGAGGAAATGTGGTGGGGGGAGGGGGGGGGCAGGAGGGTGCATGAGAAGAGAAGTAGCGGAGGGGTGCGTCATTGGAATAGAAGGCTGTGTAGTGCTAGAGTTGAGACACGGAAGGGGATAGGTGGGTGAAGGACAGGGACTAGGAAAGGTGTTTCCTGCTTGAGATGAAAGCATTTTTGCCAAAATCTCAAATGTGCAGCAGTCTTTTTGTTGTGCCTGTCTGCAATGCAATGTCCCCTCTATATGGTGATGACAGTGTGTTTTCTTTATGCAACCTACTGTGTACATTTTGTCCATAGATTGTGGAAATACAAAACTGTCATACACCAATTGTACATCAGAACAACGTTGGAGTTTAGAAATCTATTGCTCTTCATCATTGAGGTTTTTGAATTCCAAAATTGTTCTGATGCACAATTAATATATGAGACTTTTGTAAGTACCTTTCTCAGTGCACAGATAAAATTTATGCCTCAGTTTGTGTAAAAAAAAAGCACACACACACATTAACATGCATCAAACAATGGAAAATCCAGGATGAATGTAACAATATTACAAAAGGGACAGTTGCTACTCACCATATAGCAGAGATGCTGAGGCACAGACAGGCATAATAAAAGTACTGTCAGAAAGTGAGCTATCAGCCATCAAGACCTTTGTCAGTAAAAGGCAACATAGGCATACACACTTGACCACAACATCTGGCTACTGGGGCCAGACTGCGGGCAGCAGCACATGATGGGAGAGGCAGCGTGGTGATGGAAGCACTAAGGAGGCTGGGGCGGGCCGAGAGAGGTATAGCAGGGTAGGGGTGTGTGACAGTAAAGTGCTGCTTTTGGGAGCTTACAGGGCTAAAGGGATGATGTGGAGAGAGGATGGGGCAGGTAGGTGCCATTGGGAGGTTGATGGAGGTTGTGTGTGTGTGTGTGGGGGGGGGGGGGGAGGGGGGGCAGGGGGGGGGGGGTAGTCAAAAAGGAGAGATGTAAAAAGCCTATGGGCACATTGGTGGAATAGATGGCTGTGTGGTGCTGTAATGGGAACAAGGAAGGGGCTAGATGGGTAAGGACAATGACTAACGAAGTTTGAAGCCAGGAGGGTTCATGTACATAGTACATATTGCAGTGAGAGTTCCCACCTGTGCAATTCAGAAAAGCCGGTATTGGTGGGAAGGATTCGGATGGCACAAGCTGTGAAGCTGTCACTGAAATGAAGAATGTCATATTGGATGGCGTGCTTAGCAACGGGGTGATCAAGCTGTTTCTTGGCTGCACATTGTCGGTGGCCATTCATGAAGACAGACAACTTTTTGGTTGTCATGCACACATGGAATGCACCACAGTGGTTGCAGCTTAGCTTGTAGATCACATGACTGGGTTCATGGGTAGCCCTTCATTTGATGGGATAGGTGACTCTTGTGACTGGACTGGAGTAGGTGGTGGTAGGAGGATGTTTGGAACAGCGCTTGCATCTAGCTCTCTTACGGGGATATGAGCCATGAGGCAAGGAGTTGGGAGCAGGGGTTGTTTAGGGATGGATGAGAATACTGTGTAGGTTCGGTGGGCAGCGGATTACCACTGTGGGAGGGGTGGAAAGGATTGGGGGGGGGGGGGGGGGACATTTCTCATTTCAGGGAACAATGATAGATAGGGAAACTCTGGTCAAGAACCCAATTCAGTTGCTCCAGTCCCGGGTGCTATTGAGCCATGAGGGCAGTGCTCCTCTATGTCCAGACAGTGGGACTTTGGGAGGTGTTGGGTGACTGGAAAGATAAGGCAAGGGAGACCTATTTTTGTACAAGTTTGAAAGGGTAATTACAATCTTTAAAGGCCTCAGTTAGACCCTCTG
Organism: Schistocerca americana; assembly: GCF_021461395.2. Lineage (NCBI taxonomy): Eukaryota > Metazoa > Arthropoda > Insecta > Orthoptera > Acrididae > Schistocerca > Schistocerca americana. The sequence goes on along the minus strand of NC_060128.1, from coordinate 156,215,174 downwards.
TATATTTTGTGAGGGGCCACTAATCACTACAGGTGTGACAGCCACAGGTGGGTAGTATCTATGAAAGGAGCTTCGTGGTATGGAAAGGATGGCTGCTATCAAAGTGGAAGTATTGCTGGTGGTCGGTAGGTTTGATATGGATAGAGGTACTGATGTAACCATCTTTGAGGTGTAGGTCAATATCGAGGAAGGTGGCTTGATGGACAGAGTAGGACCAGGTTTAGCCAATGGGGGAGATGATGTTGAGATTCTGGAGGAATGTGGATAGGGAGTCCTCACCCTCGATCTAGATCACGTAGATGTCGTCAGAGAACCCAAAACAGGAGAAGGATTTGGGATTCTGGGTGTTTAGGAAGGATTCCTCTTGTTAGCCCTTGAATAGTTTGACATAGGATGGTGCCACGCAGGTGCCTGTAGCTGTACCCCATATTTGGTTAGTCATTGTCCTTACTCATCTGGCCCCTTTTCTGTTCCCATTCCAGCACTACACAGCCTCCTATTCCACCAACGCACCCAAAGTCTTTTTACTTCTCTCCTTTTCTGCTACCTCCCCCCCCCCCCTCCCCATGCATCCTCCATAAACCTCCTGACTGCACCTTTCTGCCATACCCTCTCTCCGACTCATCGCTGCAGACTCCCACAAGCAGCACTTTACCGTCACTCACCCCTACCCTGCTATCCCTCCCAATTCCCTGCCCCAGTCTCCTCAGTACCCCCATCACTCAATTGCCTCTTCCACCATGCACTGCTGCTCACAGTCTGGTCCCAGCAACAAGAGACTGTGCTCATGTGTGTGCGAGTTGTGTTTGCGTGAGTGTGAGTGTGTGTGTACATTGTCTATCTCTGGTAGAGGCCTTGTTGACTGAAAGTTCACTTTCTGACAGTGTTTTTGTTGTGCCTATCTGCTACTCAGCATTTTCAGTGTGTGGTGAGTAGCAACCATCCTTTTCATACTATTGTTACGTTATGGTGTATGTTTGATATATTTAGTGTTCTGTTTCTTTATGCTAATACAATGATGGTGGACAATGATTGAAACTGGCTATAATAAGTAATCATGAGATGTGTTCTGTGCTGTATGCTAGGAATAAACTACAGCACAGAGTGTATTTATCCAGGAAAAATTGTGCAGGTAAAATTAGGCATATAACAGCTCACCCAGAGGCATGGAAGTAGTCATTATTCCCACACACCATTCTTGACAGGAGAGGGAAGAAACTGTAATATATGAAACAATGACTTTATATCTCCCATGCACTTTATTGTGATTTGCTGATTATAGATACAGATTAAAAAAAATAAAAATATATATGTTTTGTATTGTCAACAGGGATGACCGGATACTTGTTGGGCCGGAAACAACAAGTGATAACTTGCAGAGAGCGGCCATACACATTGTTCACGAGTTCAGTCACCAGTGGTTTGGCAACCTAGTCACACCAATTTGGTTTTCAGAGACATGGCTCAAGGAAGGCTTAGCCACATTCCTTGAGTACCGAGCAACCAATTTTGTAAGTACAGTTAACTGTGGGCTGTTTAGGTGACCAGCCATCATTTATTGAATTTGTACTAAAACCAGGAACAGAGCTTTGAATTAGTGTAGGCAATTACTTAAATTTTTGTGAACTGTAATGCAGAGGCACACTTTAAAAGATCAGAAAGTTTTTGGTGGGTGGGGGGCTGAGAATGTGAGAAGCAGTGAATGAATGGAGGGTATGAGAAAGAGCAAAACAAGGAAGCTGGAGTTCACTTTGTAAATGGAAAAGGAGTGGAGTTGAAAATGTCAAGAGGAGAAATGGTGATTACATGCTTTGGAAACAGTAAGGGTGTAAGGCAAGTCTAGTGTCCAACTTCCAAAATAGTATGAAGTGCACTCCCTACCACCTAATGACCATTGCTTGCACACTTGCAACTACTTTGCTCACAGGGCATTATCTCTGAAACAAGTAATATGGTCTGTGAAATATGAAACAAGAAATAATCATTCATTAAAAGAATTTGTACAGAGTGCTCAGCTTTGAGGGGTGAGGATGCATTGCACTGGAGTCAGACTCCTACAAGCTAAGCTACCCTAAAGCATTAACAAAGAATTACCTAATCTATAGATGTTGAATCAGCACTGGAGTATTGAATGCTTTTGGTCTAGCTCTAAATATGAAATATCGCTTGAAACTTGGCCCTAGGTGTTTAACTGTCAGATGATCACAGTGGTGTGGCTGAATGGTGGAACCCCCTTTATAGTGCCATTAAAATTACTTGATGCTTGATGTCTATCACTTGCCATTACAGTGTTGCCACATCCACTGCCTTCTACTGCTCAGTTACAGACAGCACATGGCACAGTGCATCACTTAACAAATGCTGTTAATGTGTAACATGAAGAAATGTTGGAAGTGGTCACCATGAGGTGTGACAGAAATGCAAGATGCTCTGCTGACAGATGATTTTAACTGAAGAATGACTGAACTGTGGCAGGCTATGGGTTTTGTAGCCCTGAATTTAAACTTAGGTGTCCTAACCTAATCACAGCCTCATGATGTGCAATCTTTATGAAAAAACTGCGACCAACCTTCTGTGACAGAACTAAAATCATGATCACTTTGTTATGTCGTTTAAGGCTAACCTCTATGAGTAACTTCAAGACAGAAAAATGTCGTAATATGTTTGTTTGCATAGCCATCTTTGTTATAACCTTTAATCACCAATAATTGCGTGGATATTCAACGTCGGCTGCATCAACACGTACGGTAGATCGGCAGCAGCGACAGGACTGGCTTCTCGGGCTGGTGGAGGCGAAGGAAGGGGTGGTGGCACCGGCATGGCCACCACTCGGGGGCACATCTGGTCGTAATGGCGAACAACCATGCCGTCGTCCGTACGTATTTCACAAAGCCGGCGGCCGCGAAGAGCCTTGACCACCCCTGAAATCCATTTAGGGCTAGATCCATACCCTTGTGCCCACATGTCAGTGCCCACCGAGTATTTTCCCGCACTAGGGGACACAGCACAAGGCCTGACAGGGTGAAGCAGGTGCAGTAGAGTGCGCAGTTGGCGGCCATGCAGGAGTTCAAAATGGTTCAAATGGCTCTGAGCGCTGTGGGACTTAACATCTATGGTCATCAGTCCCCTAGAACTTAGAACTACTTAAACCTAATTAACCTAAGGACATCACACAACACCCAGTCATCACGAGGCAGAGAAAATCCCTGACCCCACCGTTAATCAAACCCGGGAACCCGGGCGTGAGAAGCGAGAACGCTGCCGCATGACCACGAGCTGCGGACTGCAAGAGTTCAGCAGGGCTGCGATCACCCAGAGGTGTGAAGCGATAAGAACTCAGAAATTGCAGCAGAGCGTCATCTGTGGAAAAATCACTAAGGAATTTTTTCATCTGGCTTTTGAAAGTGCGGACAAGGCGCTCGGCCTCCCCATTCGATTGCGGATGGAAGGGCGGTGCTGTAACATGATGAATCCCTTGTCCAGTACAAAAATCACAGAAGGCCTGCGAAGAGAACTGAGGGCCATTGTCCGTGACGATCGTGGATGGAAGACCTTCTAGTGCAAAGATTTTAGACAAAGCCAGCGTCGTCGCCGCAGTGGTGGGCGACGGACATCGAACAAGAAATGGAAACTTCAAGAAGGCATCAATCAACAGTAGCCAATAAGTACCGAGGATGGGGCCGGCAAAGTCAGCGTGCACCCGTTCCCATGGCTGCGCCGGATCAGGCCACGAAGAGGGCATTGTATGAGGTGCAGCCAGTTGTTGAGCACACTGACCACACGCAGCAACCATGTGGGCGATGTCCGAATCAATACTGGGCCAATAAACGTGCCTGCGGGCCAGGGACTTAGTCCGAGAAATACCCCAATGGCCTTCATGCAACAGTTTGAGAACATCTTTGTGAAGAGAGGCTGGCACCACGACCCGTGGAGATGCGCCATCCGTGGCCAGAACAACAACACCATCACGAACAGACAGACGAAGGTGCAAGGCATGGTAGTTGCGAAGGGGATCCGATGCCTGGCTCTTGGTCCTGTCCGGCCAACCCCGTTGAACAAAACTGATCACCTGACGCAGGACCGGGTCCCGCGCAGTAGTCGACGTGACCTGCGAACCTGTAAGTGGAAAACCCTCGACCGCACGACGTTCTTCCTCATCAATGTGGAAACAGAGTAGTTCATCACGATTGAAAACCGGGTCGGGACCCATCGTCAATCGTGACAATGCGTCAGCGTTGGTGTGCTGGGCCGTGGGGCGATAGTGAATCTCATAGGGAAAACAAGACAAGTATAAGGCCCAACGTTGCAGGCGGTGAGCTGCCTTATCCGGAAGCGACGCCAATGGGCTGAACAGAGAGACCAGCGGCTTGTGGTCGGTGATGAGGTGAAACTTAGAACCATACAAAAAAACGCTGAACTTTTTTAGAGCATAAATGATAGCGAGCGCCTCCTTTTCGATTTGAGAGTAATGCCGTTGCGCATCGTTGAGGGTCTTGGAAGCATAGGCGATGGGTCGTTCTGACCCATCCTCATACCGATGGGTGAGAACAGCCCCTAGGCCATACTGTGATGGGTCAGTCGCCAGAACCAAGTGCTGACCCGGACAGAATGTGGCAAGACAAGGCGCCAACTGCAAATGAGCCTTCAGGTGGACAAAAGCCCTCTCACACTCGTCGGACCAACAGAAAGGGATGTTTTTGCATAACAGCTGATGCAGAGGATGAGCTACCGCTGCCGAGGATGGAATGAATTTGTGTTAATAAGCAATCTTGCCTAGAAACGCCTGAAGTTCTTTGACCATAGATGACCGGGGTAGAGCATTAATGGCCGCAACGTGCTGATGTAGAGGACGTATACCCTCACGGGACAAGTGGAAACCAAGATACACAATGGAGGGTTGGAAGAACTGTGACTCGTCCAGATTGCACCTGAACCCAGCCGAATGCAAAACCCGAAACAATGAACGCAAATTGCGAAGGTGCTCCTCAGTGGAGGCCCCTGTGACAACAATGTCATCCAGATAGTTTATGCAGCTGGGAACGGAAGCCGTGAGCTGTTCCAAAAACCACTGAAAAATGTCTGGCGCGCTAGCGATGCCAAACGATAACCGCTGGTACTGATACAACCCACAAGGAGTGTTGATGATGAGAAATTCCTTGGAAGAAGCATCCAACGGCAACTGATGGTACACCTCCGATAAGTCAAGTTTGGAAAAGAACTGGCCCCCAGCGAGCTTGGTAAATAACTCCTCAGGACGGGGAAGAGGATAAGTGTCAATGAGGCTCTGAGTGTTGACAGTGGCTTTAAAATCACCACACAATCGCAGACTCCCATTTGGTTTAGAAACCACCACGATTGGCAATGCCCATTTGCTGGAGGTAACAGGAAGGAGAATCCTTGAAGCTGTTAACCTGTCTATCTCAGCCTTGACAGGTGCACGCAATGCCACTGGAATAGGGCGTGCCAGGAAAAACTTAGGGCGAGCTTTAGGTTTAAGAGTAATGTGGGTTTCAAAATCCTTGACACGGATGAAAATTCAGAACACAATCCATCCAGCTGTTGATATGGAATTTCCTCAGATATGAGGTGCACATCATCACCAATGGAGAACCCGAACAAGTGGAAGGCATCATAACCTAACAGGTTTTCAGTGCCCGCATGATCCAGATTTCGCGTAACTGGAGACAAGGGAGGGGAGCCCAACTCAAAATAGTGCGAGAATTAATGAGAGTTACTGCAGAGCCAGTGTCCACTTGCATGCGAATGTCTTTATCCAGAACATGAACAGTAACAAACAGCTTATTTGTTTGAGAGAGCACACAGTTAACATCCATGTCCGATGCCTCGTCCTTGTCAACAGGAACTTTAGGGGACTGACACACAGAAGCAATGTGGCCTTTTTTCCTACATGAATTACACGTGGCCCAACGTTTTGGACATGCGGCCCTGTCATGCTGTACGAAACAACGTGGACAAGAAGGAAGTGTGGAATGAACCAGCTTCTGTGGTTGCTGTTTTCGCTGCGAGCGTTACGGCCAACGCGACGTGGTTTACACGAGTGAACCGCCGCCACGTCTTCGTTCTCCTGTGAAACAGGCAAATTGTCCGTGTCGAAAGTTGACTGTACAGCGCCTACATCACACCACGTGTCTATTTGCGCGCCAGCAGCGTGAGACACTTCAGAGGATTGAGCGATGCTTAGAACTTCCGACAACGATGTGTTTGGCAGTTGTAGGGCACGTTGCCAAACTTCTTTATCAGGAGCAAGCCATAGAATAGCATCCCTAACCATTGAATCAGCATAAGACTCATGATGAGTGTCCGTGACAAACTGACATTTCCTACTCAGACCGTGTAGTTCCGCCGCCCAAGCCCGGTAAGATTGATGGGGCTGTTTACGACACTGGTAGAACGCCACGCGGGCGGCAACTACGTGCGTGTTTTTCTGGTAATAGTTAGACAATAAGTCACACATTTCTTGGAAGGACAGAGAGGCAGGTTCCCGCTGAGGGGCTAACTGAGATAGCAGCTGATAGATCCATGGGGAAATCCAAGATAGAAATAACGACTTACACATAGGAGCATCAACATCGCCGAAAGCCAAGAAGTGTTACCGCAAACGCTTCTCATAATCCTCCCAATCTTCACTGGCCTCATCGTAAGGAGGAAATGGAGGCAGAGATGAGGAAGACAGATGATGAGTAAGTGACGTCAACAATGCCTGAATAGCAGCCGTCAGCTGTTTTTGTTGTTCAATGAGCGCTTACATAAGCTGTTCCATGTCTGCCCCGTCACGAACACACAAATCCACAATGCAGTGAAAATATCCCATCCTCGTCACCAAAAAGTGTTATAACCTTTAATCACCAATAATTGCATGGATATTCAAACACACTCACTTAGAAACAATAGCTTGTTACATGATAACAACTCAGTGTCTCTTATTCGACTGCCATGCCGTGACATGCGGCCGGCGCCGTTCGTACCTAGGTGGCGCTCCCGCGGAGCGCCTCTATCGCCATTTGCGCGTACTGTCGTGGCGGCACTGTTAAATGTCGTGGTGCTGTCACAACAATCTTCCCCAGCAGAATTTCAGTTTTAGCAGTAAAAGCAAACTGCAATTTCTCCCTATCATTGGTACGTGAGACTCTCCTCACACTGGCTTTATGGAATGTGTTCATTGCCAAACAATAAGAAGTCCTGGTTGGCATTTGGTTGCAGATTGTAGGCAACACAAGCACATTCCATATGAAAAAAGAATGATAGTAAGAAAAATAAGAGCAAATAAAGGTAATACAATCATGAAAATAACCCAGCAAAGAATGAGAAATAAAAGAGTTATGTTTAAACTAGTTAACTGAATAAAACTGATAACCGAAATCTTGTGATTAGGTTTAGAAAAAAAAAAATGTTGCATTTGCCAATATTCAAACCTTTAATCTTCTAAGTGTCAGGTTTATGTACTAACCACTATGCTATACCATTACACTGCAAAATGCTGTTGTATTTATGACTCTGCAGTCCCAGTAACGGTGATTAATTGACAGTGCTTAGGAATTCAGCTTCATGAAATGTTGTGCAAAGTGTATCAAATGTAAACCAATCCCTGTAATTATACTAACTGCATAAATGACACTGAATCACATCTCGTGCAGAAGTATCCGGTAGTGTTTGGTTAGTGCTGTTTGGTTAGCCAGACCCAGGTTTCAGGATGCAGACACTTCAAGAAAGAAAGCCAAACAAGAAATTGGAAGTGAACTAATTGTTGTGGCAGTTAGGCAGTGGCAAACAGTTCAGGCATGATGTGGAGTGCTATGACTTGGGGAGATAATCTACAATGCATTAAGTGTCAACTATTAAATAATTTTAATCAGACTATAGGTGTTGTTGTGTACCATATGACTGCATACACACAAGCACTAAAGGAACAATGTCCATTTAATTAGACAAAATGCAGCTGCAGTTATTTCCAGCCAAAAGTGAAATGATCAAAATATCACTGTCAAGTCTGCTGCTGGATCACATTGTTTAAATTTTGCAGTATTTTAGAAATCAACTGCTCACACAACATCAGTTGGTTACTGCTGGTAAGGAAACACATCTCACACAGTAACCAGCAAGAACCAGCTAATGATGTCAATCAGTTAATTTGAACCAATACTGTGGGAACTTCCTGGGAGATTAAAACTGTGTGATGGACTCAGAACCTTTCGCAAGCATGTGCACTACTGACTGAGCTACCCAACCACGACTCATTACCCACCCTCACAGCTTCACTTGCCTGCAAAAGACAAAGGTCATAAGTTCAAGTCTTGGTCTGGCATACAGTTTTTATCTGCCAGGAAGTTTCATATCAATGCATGCTTCACCGCAGAGTGAAAATCTCGTTCTGGTAATATTATGGGATTTACATGACATGATCCAGTGCGATATTTGACAGCTGTATGTTGGTTATTTTTATTTTGTGTAGAAGTGACCATAATGGAGTTTCATCTAGTGGAGTGGACAGGGCTCTTTTAAGGTGTGTGTGTGTGTGTGTGTGAATATCTTTCCTTGTGAAAAAGCCAAGAAAATATGAAAAAAAACTGACAGGATGCCACAGAAAGCAAAACTGCCAGCTTGCAACCTGAAAAGAAAAGAGGTACAACCTATGAGGAGCTGCAACACTGATAACAGTGTAGTGCTTCTGCTTGCTGACCAGGGAAATGTAACTACAGCAATGAAAACAGAAGATAATCAGCAGAGATATGTGACCTACTAGATGTGACAATCTACCAAAAGCTAAGCACGGAACCAACACAGTGGATAACAGAAAATACAAATCTGTTATTCAAGACCTCTTTCTTTGCATACTTACAGAGAAAGTGCAACTTATGCTTTCTTCTTTCATAAGATACAGCAGAATACAACATTTGTTACACAAAATTACTAGATACGCAGAGTAAAAAATAACAGTAATAATTTATTTTTTATGACCACTTGTAATGTCCCAAGACTTTCTAGGAACACGGCTCATTTAAATGGCAAAAGAAATGCAATTAAGGTGAACACACGGATTAGACAGTTAGCCAAGATTTCAAATACAATGAAGCTTAACTTCCCTGCAGAGCCTGCAATTTAGAAGCATTAGGCTTTCATTATAGAATGGGAACATCTTGTCACCTTTACCAACACCGGCTGATACCTGAGGCCCTCAGTAGCCAATACCCAAATTCTGATTATGAACACTCACTCAAATAAACCACAAGGAAACAAAAATACATGAAACTTCCTGGCGGATTAAAACTGTGTGCCCGACTCGGTCTTGCATGATTCTAATGGCCAAGATAACAAGAATGCCAAATAAATAGACGTAAATAGAAGTGTGTATTCAGTTCTGAAAATTTAGTGTCATTTATGGACTAACCAACACAAACAACAACATCTGTTAAACATTTTTCGCCTGAAAGGCACAGCAAAGCATGAATAGCAACTGCAAATAAGGACGTTTCTTAGTAATTAGGCATTAAAAGCAACATCATAAAACTACAAATATCTCAGAGTTCTGAGGAGCATATGTGGGACATATATCACCAACTGAAATTCAATTTATATCACCAACTGAAATTAAGTTAGGTTTAAATTCTAGGGCAAATGTGCCTCTAGCTTACAGTTCACACTGCTCCTGCCTGCACACATAAGCAAATAACACGTCTAGAACATCAGCGGCACAGCCGTACGGTGATGCAGCCCTTAGTCTTAGCGGAGCTTCAAAGACAACACTAAAACATACTAAAATACAATATTAGATGAGGCAGTGTAGGGAATTTACACTCAAAATGACAAGGAGCTGTTCCTTATCTAAGGCAAAAGTATTTAAAAGTCACTAAAGCCACTCAAACGATTGCCGAAGCATCATTCCGGAAGAAGTGACTACAAAGCATGATGTATACCAAGGTATCCTACCAGACTTTACAAATAGCAGAAATCTTCACATTCAAGTCTGCACAGAAACAACCAATGGCAAGGTGAAAAGAAGTGAAGACACTTGCAGAAAAGGTAATGTGTGACAAATCCACTGCACTGAGACAAAGACAGTGACCATTCAAGTCCACTGCCAGCTCCACAGCAAAACACAGTTGCAATTGCTGCACTGTATGACCGAGCACGCGCCTTTCCAATTTGCCTTGTACTGGCTTGTATCCACTCCACCGACTGCCAACCACCCATCGCTCTGCAACCTTGCTTCGGTTGAGTGCCACCTAACTTCTTCAATTGATACCTGACACAGATTATAGTTTACACAGAAATCGAGGCACCATGCTTCAACTTCCCACATCAAAACCACAAGATACTCACACCCCTCCTTGGAAAAGAGAATATTTGGGGAATTTTTTGTACTGTCGTTAACTTGGCAGATATTATTCCTAGATGTCTGGCCATTGGCTAAGTTATTGACTAAGAGATTAACAGGACTCAGGAACCTTAACACGTCACATGGATGCAAATAACGAGGAACTAACTTATGAGCAATGCCCACACCCCCTTTTGCTGCAACACTAAAATAGTGAATGAAAACTCTGTCTCCTACCTTGGCCCCTAAATTTGTGTTTCCCTTGTTTGTAATTAAAGAAATTGGTTGCAATTAAAGAAATTATTCAGGTAGTGAAGGGAGACGAAAATTTAATGGTCATGGGTGACTGGAATTCGAGAGTAGGAAAAGGGAAAGAAGGAAACATAGTAGGTGAATATGGATTGGGGCTAAGAAATGAAAGAGGAAGCTGCCTGGTAGAATTTTGCACAGAGCATAACTTAATCATAGCTAACACTTGGTTCAAGAATCATGAAAGAAGGTTGTATACATGGAAGAACCCTGGAGATACTAGAAGGTATCAGAGAGATTATATAATGGTAAGACAGAGATTCAGGAACCAAGTTTTAAATTGTAAGACATTTCCAGGGGCAGATGTGGACTTGACCACAATCTATTAGTTATGAACTGTAAATTAAAACTGAAGAAACTGCAAAAAGGTGGGAATTTAAGGAGATGGGACCTGGATAAACTGAAAGAACCAGAGGTTGTACAGGGTTTCAGGGATGGCATAAGGGAACAATTGACAGGAATGGGGGAAAGAAATACAGTAGAAGAAGAATGGGTAGCTTTGAGGGATGAAGTAGTGAAGGCAGCAGAGGATCAAATAGGTAAAAAGATGAGGGCTAGTAGAAACCCTTGGGTAACAGAAGAAATATTGAATTTAATTGATGAAATGAGAAAATATAAAAATGCAGTGAATGAAGCAGGCAAAAAGGAATACAAACGTCTCAAAGATGAGGTTGACAGGAAGTGCAAAATGGCTAAGCAGGGATGGCTAGAGGACAAATGTAAGGATGTAGAGGCTTATCTCACTAGGGGTAAGATAGATACTGCCTACAGGAAAATTAAAGAGACCTTTGGATAAAGGAGAACCACTTGCATGAATATCAAGAGCTTTAATGGAAACCCAGTTCTAAGCAAAGAAGGGAAATCAGAAAGGTGGAAGGAGTATATACAGGGTGATGTACTTAAGGACAATATTATGGAAATGGAAGAGTATGTAGATGAAGATGAAATGGTAGATATGGTACTGCGTGAAGGGTTTGACAGAGCACTGAAAGACCTGAGTTGAAACAAGGCCCCTGGAGTAGACAACATTCCATTAGAACTACTGACAGCCTTGGGAGAGCCAGTCCTTACAAAACTCTACCATCTGGTGAGCAAGATGTATGAGACAGGCGAAATACCCTCAGACTTCAAGAAGAATAAAATAATTCCAATCCCAAAGAAAGCAGTGTTGACAGATGTGAAAATTACCGAACTATCAGTTTAATAAGTCACAGCTCCAAAATACTAAGACAAATTCTTTACAGATGAATGGAAAAACTGATAGAAGCCGACCTCAGGGAAGATCAATTTGGATTCCATAGAAATGTTGGAACACGTGAGGCAATACTGACCCTACGACTTATCTTAGAAGAAAGATTAAGGAAAGGCAAACCTACATTTCTAGCATTTGTAGACTTAGAGAAAGCTTTTGACAATGTTGATTGGAATACTCTCTTTCAAATTCTGATGGTGGTAGGGGTAAAATACAGGGAGCGAAAGGCTATTTACAATTTGTGCAGAAAGCAGATGGCAGTTATAAGAGTCGAGGGGTATGAAAGGGGGGAAGCAGTGGTTGGGAAGGGAGTGAGACAGGGTTGTAGCCTATCCCCGATGTTATTCAATCTGTATATTGAGCAAGCAGTAAAGGAAACAAAAGAAAAGTTCGGAGTAGGTATTAAAATCCATGGAAAAGAAATAAAAACTTTGAGGTTCGCCGATGACATTGTAATTCTGTTAGAGACAGCAAAGTACTTGGAAGAGCAGTTGAACGGAATGGACAGTATCTTGAAAGGAGGGTATAAGATGAACATCAACAAAAGCAAAACAAGGATAATGGAATGTAGTCAAATTAAATCGGGTGATGCTGAGGGAATTAGATTAGGAAATGAGACACTTAAAGTAGTAAAGGAGTTTTGCTATTTGGGGAGCAAAATAACTGATGATGGTCGAAGTAGAGAGGATATAAAATGTAGACTGGCAATGGCAAAGAAAGCGTTTCTGAAGAAGAGAAATTTGTTAACATCAACTATAGATATAAGTGTGAGGAAGTCGTTTCTGAAAGTATTTGTATGGAGTGTAGCCATGTATGGAAGTGAAACGTGGACGATAAATAGCTTAGACAAGAAGAGAATAGAAGCTTTCGATATGTGGTGCTACAGAAAAATGCTGAAGATTAGATGGGTAGATCACATAACTAATGAGGAGGTATTGAACAGAATTGGGGAGACGAGGAGCTTGTGGCACAACTTGACTAGAAGAAGGGATCAATTGGTAGGACATGTTCTGAGGCATCAAGGGATCACAAATTTAGCATTGGAGGGCAGTGTGGAGGGTAAAAATCATAGAGGGAGACCAAGAGATGAATACACTAAGCAGATTCAGAAGGATGTACTCTGCAGTAGGTACTGGGAGATGAAGAAGCAAGGAATTATGAAAATATTGGAATATCGGAGGTACCACCTCCTTAGGTAAACAAATTCTAAAGGTTTTATTGCCTCTCTTCCTATGACAAACAATGCCTTTATTTAAGATGTACCCCATCACATGTTCCCCATCATATTACCTATGTTTGATTGATAGGGTTCTGATCCTGTTTATTCTTAAGATTTCCAAAGAGCCATTGCACCACAGTCAGCGCCCTGGACACCCAAGCAACCTGCTAGGTCTCATGCACATCCTGCCTGTGTTAGTCTTCTTCAGTTCTTCAAACATACAACTCAAGGTGTCAGTGATTTGGTTATTGGTGGGGGCCTTTAATATACTTAACTTTAAAATATAATGTGGAGATACAGAACACCCACCATGTAATATTTTCCATATTCCTGGTGTGCCCTAAGACCCTGCTCGTGACTGGTTATGTCTCTAATACAAACACACTGTTCTCGAGATTAAACTCGAACTTTTCCAAAGTGAAAATAACTGCTAGAGTGTCCTACTCATACATGCAGTACCTAAGCTCTGTAGGGGATGGTCCCCTCAATGCGTAAGTGACAGGATGGTGTTCACCTTAATGCTCTTGCGAGAGAACAGCTGTAACCCCATAATTAGAGGCATCAGTTTGGACAATGTATGGGAACTCAGAATTGGGAATGGCCAGCACAAGAGGGTTACTGAGAGCCATATTAATGGCTTCAAAGGAGGCCTGATAATTTTCAGCCCAGTTAAACACATCACTCTTTTTATGCAAATTGTTATGAGGAACTGCTAACTAGGTGAAGTTTGACACAAATTTATGAAATAAATTACCTATGCCAATGAACCTGGACACCCTTTTATTATTCCTAGAGAGAGAAATGTTTTGTAAATCCTGATTCTGCTTTTGGTTGACCATAACCCCACCTATGGAGACCAAGTGTCCAAAAAAGGAAACCTGCTGCCAAGCCAATGTGATTTTAGATGATTTAACAGTGAGCCCAGCTGCTCTAAGATGAAGCAGGACTTATTCTGAATGTCAAAAGTGCTCAGCAAAAGAGGCAATTAAAAACAATATCATCATATAAGTAATTATAGACTTAGAATAACTCCAAATCACCGAACGTGTTATCCAAGATGTGGAACAAAACAACAGCTCCAGGTGACAGGCCAAAAGGAACCTGGCTGACATTATACAGACTCCAGTCTGTACAAAAGGCTGTAATGTGTTATAGAGTTTTCATTCAACAGAATTTGCTAATAAGCTTGATTGAAGTCAAGCATGGTAAGAAAACATGGCCCCAAAAACCACATAAAACAATTATGGAGTTCGGGAAGTGGAGTACATTACAGAACAAAATTATCATTTAAAACCCTATACTCCATGACCGTTTGGTAGTCCCTCTCTTGCTCCTTGGGCACTAGAGATACGAGAGAGGTATATAGGGGTGTTGAAGGTCTAATACCATATCATGGAGCCCAAAATATTCATCTTGGGAGGCAAAAGCTTATAAAGAGCATGCCACACCAGAATCTCATGTATTAGGTGGATCTTATATTTAATTTTGTTAGTATATACCAATTTATTATCCTCAGGGAGTCACACCTAGTGATACGTGGCTGGCGACCACAGGGCCCCGAGCTGAGTCCTGGCATTGCTTCCACTTACTTATGCCAGGCTCCTCACTCTTATCTTTCCTATGTGGCCACCCTAGGCCAGCTCTTGTTCTTTTCCGACCCTGACGCTATTAGGTTTCGAGGGCTAGGGGTCTTTCATTTTCCAACCTATACTTCTCATGCAGCGTCTGACCCGGAGCGGGCGGCTGCAAAAGGCGTCTGTATCCCATGTTACGGGCGGCCTCCAGAACTGCGGGAGGCAACGGAATACCACCGCAGATTATCTTCCCTGCATAATGCAGTCTCCATTTTATGCACAAAAAATGGCTTCTTCTCATGTTAAATCAGTGTCCGGAGGTAAAATAGTCCCCCATTCGGATCTCCGGGGGGGACAACTTGAAAGGAGGCAAAAAATCAAAACGAGAATTGGTACCTGGAATGTCAGAACTCTGATACAAGCAGGAAAACTAGAAAATCTTAAAAGAGAGATGGAAAAGAATCATATGGACCTCGTAGGAGTTGCTGAAGTAAGATGGAATGGACATGGAGAGTTGCAGTCAGATGAATATGTATTCTACTACTCAGGAGGAGAAGTAAAAGGAATTAATGGAGTAGGAATGATTATGACAAAGGAATTGGCTAAATGTGTGGAATATGTAGACTATGCAAATGACCGGGTTATTTGTGTAAGGCTGAAAGGAGCACAAAAAGATTTACTGATTGTCCAGGTGTATATGCCAACTTCAGAACATGATGACCAAATTGTAGAGGAAACATACAATGTAATAGAGAGAATAATGGACGAAAATAAAAAATGCTGCAAAATAGTAATGGGAGACTGGAACGCCATTGTGGGAGAAGGGAAAGAGGGAAACATAGTAGGCAGTCATGGTATTGGAAAGAGAAATGACAGAGGTGAATGGTTAATTGACTTCTGCAGGGAAAGGCAGCTGATAGTGGCAAACACATGGTTCAAGAACCATAAGAGGAGGCTCTACACTTGGAAATCACCAGGGGATAAATATAGAAACCAAATCGATTTTATACTGGTAGAAGAAAGATACAGGAATGGAATCAAGAAGGTGCACACATTACCAGGTGCAGATGTTAATAGTGACCACAACTTACTTATGGCAGAAATAGAAATAAGAATGAAAAAACTGAAAAAGGCGACAATGGTGAAGAAATGGGATCTAGAGAAGATAAGGTCCAACAAAGAACAAATTACAGAAATGCTGTCTCGGGACTTTCTAATCACATTACGAGACAAAGAAGCACCTAATAATGCCAATGAGTACTGGAATATGCTGAAAGAAGGAATCATTAAAGCAGGACAGCAAAATATAGGATATGTAAAAGGGAAAAGGTCAAAAAAACCATGGGTCACACAAGAAATGATTTCCAAGATGGAGGAGAGAAGAAAATTGAAAAACAAGAACACTGAAGATGCAAGAAAGATATACCGAAGGTTAAATAACGAACTGCGAAGAGAAACAGAGCAGGCTAGGAAAAAATGGCTAAAAGAGGAATGTCATGAAATTGAAGAACTGGACAGGAAAGGAAGATACGACTTACTATACAACAGAGTAAAGACTATGACATGGGAACAAAACAGAGCAGGAAGTGCTACTATGGAAATTTTGAGTAAAGACGAAGAGGTAGTGTATAAAGATCGTGACGATGTCCTCCAGAGATGGGAAGAATATATAAAAGAGCTATATGACACAAATAGCAAACCAGAAACTCTAGAACTTGAACCACACAACAGTGTAAGTGATGAAGAGAAAGGACCGACCATCATAATGGAAGAAGTAAAGTCTGCCATTGATGCAATGAAAAATGGCAAAGCAGTAGGTACAGATACAATACCGGGAGAAATACTAAAATGCTTGAACCACAATGGAATAAGAGAAATATTGAGGTTATGTAATAAAATATATGACAGTGGTGAATGGCCTGAGGACTTTTTGACAACAGTAATGATTCCATTGCCGAAAAAACAAGGAACCAAGAAATGCAGCGAGCACAGGACAGTCAGCCTCATTTCACATGCAGCCAAAGTGATGTTAAGAATAATTAATAAAAGACTTGAAAAAGTAATAGAGGAGAATCTCGGCGAGGAGCAGTTTGGCTTTAGATGGAATACGGGCACCAGAGATGCAATAGGGCTCCTACGAATCTTGGGAGAAAGGTTTATTGAAAAAGGAAGAGACCTATATATGTGCTTCATCAATTTAGAAAAGGCATTTGACAATGTGGTTTGGGACAAGCTGGCGACTATTAAGAGGGAAAAGAGAGTGGACTGGAAAACCAGAAGACTTATAAACTCATTGTACCTTAATCAAAAAGTTTCAGTTAAAGTGAGAGGAGAAAGTACGAACTGGATCAGACTAGGGAAAGGAGTAAGACAAGGGTGCTGTTTATCACCTACTCTTTTCAACCTGTACTTGAAAAATATGATTGACCAATGCTCATTAGATGACAAAGGAGTAGAAATTGGAGGAAGAAGAGTAGGGTGCTTGAGATTTGCTGATGACATGGTCCTTCTAGCCACAGGGGAAAAAGAATTACAGGATTTGGTGGACACCATTGCAACTAACGGAAAAAAATATGGAATGAAAATTAACACAAATAAAACAAAAGTATTGGCAATAGGAGGAAATAAGGAACTAAAAATTGTGCTGAATGGAGAAACACTAGAACAGGTGCAAAATTTTAAGTATGTTGGAAGCAGGATAGACACCGACTGGAAGTGCATCACAGAAATTAAAACAAGGATAGCAATGGCAAAAGAGGCGTTTTATAAGAAAAGGAGAATCTTCTGCAGCGGTATGGACAGAGAACTCAGAAAGAGACTCATAAAATGTCTTGTATGGAGTGTTCTTCTATATGGCGCTGAAACATGGACTATGAGGAGAAAAGACAGAGAAAGGCTGGAGGCTTTTGAGATCTGGACATGGCGGAAGATGGAAGGAATAAGTTGGATGGACAGAGTAAAAAATGAAGAGGTACTGAGAAGAGTGGGAGAGAAAAGGCAGTTACTAGATGTAATAAAGAGAAGAAAAAGAAATTGGATTGGGCATATATTAAGAAAGAATGACGGACTGATAAAAACAGTTTTAGAAGGTTATGTAGAAGGGAAAAGGAAGCGAGGAAGGAAGAGATTCCAGATACTGGATGACATGATGGACGGTACAACATACAGCAGCCTTAAGAAGGAAGCAATGGATCGCAGAAAATGGAGAGGCAAAGGACCTGCTAATATAGCAGATAACTGATGATGATGACCAATTTATTGGTAAGCATGTCAGGGAAACAACCAAGAATCTCCAGATGTTGGCCAGCTTAAACCAGTTCCAAGTGACTAACCTTGAAATGTGATTGCTGAAGCTGGACACTATTCACCCTCGGAAAACCTTGATAGGATCTTAATGCTACCCACTCACAAGGGTGAAATTTAAAAAAGAAAACTCTATCAACATAATCAAGACAGGTTTGCCATATGCAATCACACTTCAAAAGAAGACTGAAGCACAAATTCTTAATTATGAATTAATTAATAGGCCTCTAGAAGTTGAGAATTCTAAGTGTCCCACTCAGCTCACCTTCCAGAGGCAACATCTGGCCATTGACAGCCTGACATCTCTGATATGAAGCATGCAAGAAAGGCATCTTACACACTGCTGCAAACTCAAGATACCATTTGTAATCCAACAGGGAGATGATGCTGCCTGAATCAAGCATGGCGCACATGGGCTCCTGGTTAAGTTCGACACAGATATAGGGGAGAACCCAACCTGTTGCTGCCCTAATATGAGCACAATGCCTCAGCGGCATGGGGTATGCCCTGTTGCCCATTTCTAATACTGTCAGCTCTTCGGACTCTCATTCACGAGGTGTCCCCCATTGCCACATTGGAAACAAACTTCTGGCATAGACTGTCTTCTGGGGAAAGGGGGGGGGGGGGGGGCAGTTGCTTGCAGGTACCCTCCAGTTTACCTGGGGAGAAAGGTGAAAGGTAAGACTCTCCAATCCCCCATATTGCTCATCAGCAATCACACATAAATGATCATCTGGCTTCATAACTTACAAAATGTTATCGAGAGCTTCACCCTCTGTTACCTGTAGTTCTACAGTGGAGTCCACTACACAAGTCTCCTAAGTCAAGGTTTCACCAGGGTTTTGCACATGCCAAAAATTTTTGTGCTCAAGTTCACTTTCTAAAAGTGGATTGTAATTTTAGCTGGATAATGCATTTTCTCATGTCTTGCAGCAACCTTTGCCCCTGAAATACTTCTAAAAATATTGTGCTAGGTAACCCATGAGTTAACAGATATAATAGCCACAGAATAAAACAGTGAGACATATCTGAGGCATTGCTGTGAAATTCAAAGTGAAAATTTATCCACAAGAGAAACTCAAACTGTGCATCCTGTTCAACAGAAAGTTTAGCAACTCTCTGAAGCAAATGGACAATAAGATTAGGCAGTCTTCTGAAAGATTCTGTAATGGGTGGTTTTCCTGTTCTGTCCCTTTGTGGCCACTCAGTTGTGCTAACTGGCCACTGGCTGAAGAACCGTCTTCACTCGCACCCGCCACACCATCGACACCCAGAAACGTCACACCTACCTGCAGTTCCTTAAATTGGGCTAGCAACTGAATATTAAACTGGCCTGTTCCCCACTCACTTGCAGCTGCTTTAAGTCAGCAAGATGATTACTCCAAATGAGTAAATTGAGCCTGGACATTATATGCCTGCTTTAGGGTCAGTTGGGTGACCTCAAGAATTTCAATGTTCTAACACAGTGTTGCCAGAGCTGCTGAACAAGTATGAAGCACCTCACCCACTTGAGCAGTCCTCTTCAGTGAAGCTCAACAGTCTATCCAAAAAGGCGTGCAAATGGGCTGTCAAATCCGCTACACTTCTGTTGCCTGCCTGCTGATTAATCCTCAGTTCACATTGCAACTGATCATGCTGGAGAAAAGAAACTCCTGTGCAGTCCCTGGCAGCCATGCTTTGTAATAGGAATGAATACTATTTTCTATAACACACTGAGTACACATGTAACATAATGAATGGTGAATGATGATGCCAACAAGTAAAGAAAAGATTCTACCCCCTGTCCCCACCTCTTACCAGAACAATCACACTCTGAAAAAACCAGTTGTACTGGTTAATTCACACCCAAAGGAACTCGGGGAAAGAAGTGGATCCCAGGAATTTTCTTTTCAACAACATTCACCATTTTATCAAAAATACAAATACAACTTTATTACACCAACAAACAAATTGTGAGAATAAATATGACAGGATAGATAATTGAAATAATTAGTTGTAATAAAATTTTTAAAAATGTCTGAACATTCTGAGCAAAGCACACTCTCCTTTAATCCAATTATAGAAGTATGAATTGGTTACACAAATCGAACTGAGATATTAATTTCAAAAGATTTTTTTTATCTATACTTACCAAAAGCAGATCACAACTCTTAAATCATGAGTGAGGCTCACTTATGCTTTCTTCTTCTGTAAGATACAACAGAATATGACGTTCGCTACACAGAATTGCTAGATATACAGAGTAAAAAAATTACACTAATTATTTATTTTTTGTGAGCACTGTTCATGTCCCAAGACTTTAAATGACAAAGACCCATTTAAAGGGCAAGAGGAATACAGTTAAAATGAACTTACCTGCTGAGCCTGCAATTTAGAAGCATTAGGCTTTGATTACAGATGGAGCTGCCTTGTCACCATTACAAACATGGGCTGGCACCTCCAACATGTGAGTTGTCTATCTTGATATTAACATGCCTGTCTAACCATTCGATCTCTCTGGAAGGCAGTCATGCTTGCTCAATCAACCACAAGGCATGCCCAGGCCCAAATACGTGGCCGGCCAAACTTTTCAGTAGCAAGTATGGCGGGTGCATTTGAATTGCAGATAGACTTACTAGTTGAAGTACAAATACCATGTGCCCACCTGAGGCATGCAATAGCCTGTGCATAATTTCTGATTTTGAACAGTTGCTCAAATAAACCTCAAAGAGCGAAAACACAGATTTCTCAGCTACTGTCTATATACAGTGTTGCTGAAACAATGTTTCACAGCAAAGCACGAATGGCAGTTGCAGTTCTTAGTAATAAGGCATTAAACGCAACTTCATGAAACTTTAAAACTACAAACAGCTCAGAGCCCTGGGAGAGCATATATTACCAATTGAAATCCGGTACGGTTTAAATATTCAGGAGAGTAGCAAACATGTCACTAGCTTATAGTTCACCCTGCTCCTGCCAGCACACATAAGCAAATAACATGTTCAGAACATCAGCAGCACAACTGCACAGTGACGCAGCACACCCTTCGTGTTACCGGAGCTCCAAGTTACAACATTACGCGAGACAGAGCATGGAATTTACACTCAAAACGATGAGGAGCTGTTCCTTATGTAAGGTAAAAGTCCTAAAATCACTCAAGCCACTCACATATGAGCCTTAATGTGTAATAATACACCAAACAAATATTGGGGTGCAAACCCCTCAGTCTAATACAGAAGTCATCTTCTTTCACACACAAATGCCAAGGCACCATTCAGAAAGAAGTGACCACAAAGCATGGAGTGACACTGTACCAAGGTATACTGTCCTGGTCTCCAAATGGTAGAAATCTTCACTTTCAAGTGTGTCAGAAACAACCTTTGGCTAGGTGACAGGAAGCTAAGACACTTGCAGAAAAGGCCGTGTGTGACAAATTCATTGCAGCAAGACAAAGAAAGTGACCATCCCAATCCACTGACAGACTCACAGTAAAACACAGATACAATCGATGCACTGCACAGCTGAACACGTGCCTTCCCTATCTGCCTTGGATGGAGTTGCAATAACAAGGAACATAGGTTCCAAACTTGATAGTAGTATGTTAGTGCAGAATATTCTAGTATT
Organism: Schistocerca americana; assembly: GCF_021461395.2. NCBI lineage: Eukaryota > Metazoa > Arthropoda > Insecta > Orthoptera > Acrididae > Schistocerca > Schistocerca americana. Next base: position 156,193,581 of record NC_060128.1, on the reverse strand, counting down.
TAATCAGTTCAAGTTTAAGACAAAGTGGCAATACTGTGTAAAAATTGTTATTCACAGGTGGAACCCACATGGGAAATGCCAGACAAGTTTCTGAATGAAATGCATCGGGTGATGCTACAAGACAGCACACGGTTCACCCGCCCACCTTTCACTGCTGTTGAAACTGTAACACAGCTGATCCAGACGTTTGATTCCATATCATACAGTAAAGGTTTGTGTTTGTTGCTCATTACAGGTAAAGATAGCCATTCATGGATATATTTTAGTATTTTGGGCAAGTTTTCTCAGTAGTAAGAGTTGTTTTAACACTTGAGTAGAGTATTTAGCTGTTTTTAGCATGCTGTATTATCTCTTCTTATGTTAATAGTCGTGATGTGTATTTTATTGCCTCTTCATGTATTGTAGTCACTTGTTGGACAGCATGTCAAATGTGATATTGGACAATTCAGTTTCCAGTACTGTGAACAGAACAGCATTATGAGGTACCTACCATCAGCTGAGGCAGTGATAAGCTATCTGCTGATGAGGTAACAACATAATTGCATACATACTTACTAAGTGCAAGGAAACGTAAGCATCAATATGTACACTATGTGATCAAAAGTATCCAGACACCCACAAAAACATACCTTTTTCTTATTAGGTGCATTGTGTTGCCACTTACTGCCAGTACTCCATAACAGCGACCTCAGTAGTCTTTAGACACCGTGAGAGAGCAGAATGGGGCACTCGGCGGAACTCAAAGACTTTGAATGTGGTCAGGTGATTTGGTGTCACTTGTGTCATACATCTGTACACAAGATTTCCATACTCCTAAACATCACTAGGTCCACAGTTTCTGGTGTGATAGTGAAGTGGAAACATGAAGGGACACATACAGCACAAAAGCATACAGACCGACCTCGTCTGTTGACCGAAAGAGACTGCCAACAGTTGAAGAGGGTCGTAATGTGTAATAGGCCAACACCTATCCAGACCATCACACAGGAATTCCAAACAGCATCAGGATCCACTGCAAGTACTATGACAGGCGGGAGGTGAGAAAACGTGGAGTTCATGGTCAAGCGGCTGATCATAAGCCACACATCACGCCAGTAAATGCCAAACGACGCTTTGCTTGGTGTAAGGAGCATAAACATTTTACGATTGAACAGTGGAAAAACGTTGTGTGGAGTGACGAATCACAGTATACAATGTGGTGATTTGATGACAGGGTGTGGGTATCGCGAATGCCCAGTGAGCATCGTCTGCCAGCGTGTGTAGTGCCAGGTGATGGTGATGGTGATGGTGTTATGGTGTGGTTGTATTTTTCACGGAGAGGGCTTGCACCCCTTGTTGTTTTGCATGCCACTATCACAGCACTATATTGATGTTTTAAGCACCGTCTTGCTTCCCACTGTTGGAAGATCAATTTGGCGATGGTGATTGCATCGTCCAACACAGTCATGCCCCTATTTGTAATGTGCGGCCTGTGGTGGAGTGGTTACATGACAATAACATCCCTGTAAGGGACTGGCCTGCACAGAGTCCTGACCTGAATCCTATAGAACCCCATTGGGATGTTTTGGAACGCCGATTTTGTACCAGGCCTCTTTGACCAACATCATACTTCTCCTCAGTGCAGCACTCCATGAAGAATGGGCTTCAATTCCCCAAGAAACCCTCCAGCATCTGACTGAACATATGCCTGTGAGAGTGGAAACTGTCATAAAGGATAAGAGTGGGCCAACACCATATTTAATTGCAGCATTACCGATGGAGGGCACCACGAACTTATGAGTAATTTTCAGCCAGGTGTCCGGATACTTTTTATCACATAGTGTAGGTGAACACATAACCTTATACTAAACCAGCAGAGAAACTTGGCATTGCCAAGGCATTTATGTACAGTGTGACATCATATCTCGTGAACTGTGTGTTGTGCAATGATATAATTTTGTAGGTACATTCAGCAGCATATGTAGTTACCGTCTGCAAAATGTGTTGCGAATGTAGTAAGTAGGAACGAGATAATAAATTTAAACATAATGCACACTGTGCCAATTTTTCACAAATCTGACCTCAGGAATCTGCCTACAGGAAAATTAAAGAGAGCTTTGGAGAAAGGAGAACCACTTGCATGAATATAAAGAGCTTTGATGGAAACCCAGTTCTAAGCAAAGAAGAGAAAGCAGAAAGGTGGAAGGGGTATATAGAGGGTCTATACAACGGCGATATACTTGAGGACAATATTATGGAAATGGAAGAGGATATAGATGAAGATGAAATGGGAGATATGATATTGTGTGAAGAGTTTGACAGAGCACTGAAAGACCTGAATCAAAACAAGGCACCCGGAGTAGACAACATTCCATTAGAACTACTGACAGCCTTGGGAGAGCCAGTCCTTACAAAACTCTACCATCTGGTGAGCAAGATGTATGAGACAGGCGAAATACCCTCAGACTTCAAGAAGAATATAATAATTCCAATCCCAAAGAAAGCAGGTGCTGCCAGATGTGAAAATTACTGAACTATCAGTTTAATAAGTCACAGCTGCAAAATACTAACGCTAATTCCTTAAAGACGAATGGAAAAACTGATAGAAGCCGACCTCGGGGAAGATCAGTTTGGATTCCGTAGAAATGTTAGAACACGTGAGGCAATACTGACCCAACGACTTATCTTAGAAGAAAGACTAAGGGAAGGCAAACCTACATTTCTAGCATTTATAGACTTAGAGAAAGCTTTTGACAATGTTGATTGGAATACTCTCTTTCAAATTCTGAAGGTGGCAGGGGTAAAATACAGAGAGCGAAAGGCTATTTACAATTTGTACAGAAAGCAGATGGCAGTTACAAGAGTCGAGGGGTATGAAAGGGGGGAAGCAGTGGTTGGGAAGGGAGTGAGACACGATTGTAGCCTATCTCCGATGTTATTCAATAAAGGAAACAAAAGAAAAGTTCGGTGTAGGTATTAAAATCCATGGAGAAGAAATAAAAACTTTGAGCTTCACCGATGACATTGTAATTCTGTCAGAGACAGCAAAGGACTTGGAAGAGCAGTTGAACGGAATGGACAGTGTCTTGAAAGGAGGGTATAAGATGAACATCAACAAAAGCAAAACGAGGATAATGGAATGTAGTCAAATTAAGTCGGGTGATGCTGAGGGAATTAGATTAGGAAATGAGACACTTAAAGTAGTAAAGGAGTTTTGCTATTTGGGGAGCAAAATAACTGATGATGGTCGAAGTAGAGAGGATATAAAATGTAGACTGGCAATGGCAAAGAAAGCGTTTCTGAAGAAGAAAAATTTGTTAACATCGAGTATTGATTTGAATGTCAGGAAGTCGTTTCTGGAAGTATTTGTATGGAGTGTAGCCATGTATGGAAGTGAAACGTGGACGATAAATAGCTTAGACAAGAAGAGACTAGAAGCTTTCGAAATGTGATGCTACAGAAGAATGCTGAAGGTTAGATGGGTAGATCACATAACTAATGAGGAGGTATTGAATAGAATTGGGAAGAAGAGGAGCTTGTGGCACAACTTGACTAGAAGAAGGTATTGGTTGGTAGGACATGTTCTGAGGCATCAAGGGATCACAAATTTAGCATTGGAGGGCAGTGTGGAGGGTAAAAATCGTAGAGGGAGACGAAGAGATGAATACACTAAGCAGATTCAGAAGGATGTAGGCTGCAGTACGTACTGGAAGATGAAGCAGCTTGCACAGGATAGAGTAGCATGGAGAGGTGCATCAAACCAGTCTCAGGACTGAAGACCACAACAATGACAACAACAACAACGACATCATATCACCTGTATTGTGTGTTGTACAATGGTATAATATTGTAGATACACTCCTGCAAATGGAAAAAAGAACACATTGACACCGGTGTGTCAGACCCACCATACTTGCTCCGGACACTGCGAGAGGGCTGTATAAGCAATGATCACACGCACGGCACAGCGGACACACCAGGAACCGCGGTGTTGGCCGTCGAATGGCGCTAGCTGCGCAGCATTTGTGCACCGCCGCCGTCAGTGTTAGCCAGTTTGCCGTGGCATACGGAGCTCCATCGCAGTCTTTAACACTGGTAGCATGCCGCGACAGCATGGACGTGAACTGTATGTGCAGTTGACGGACTTTGAGCGAGGGCGTATAGTGGGCATGCGGGAGGCCGGGTGGACGTACCGCCGAATTGCTCAACATGTGGGGCATGAGGTCTCCACAGTACATCGATGTTGTTGCCAGTGGTCGGCGGAAGGTGCACGTGCCCGTCGACCTGGGACCGGACCGCAGCGACGCACGGATGCACGCCAAGACCGTATGATCCTACGCAGTGCCGTAGGGGACCGCACCGCTACTTCCCAGCAAATTAGGGACACTGTTGCTCCTGGGGTATCAGCGAGGACCATTCGCAACCGTCTCCATGAAGCTGGGCTACGGTCCCGCACACCGTTAGGCCGTCTTCCGCTCACACCCCAACATCGTGCAGCCCGCCTCCAGTGGTGTCGCGACAGGTGTGAATGGAGGGACGAATGGAGACGTGTCGTCTTCAGTGATGAGAGTCGCTTCTGCCTTGGTGCCAATGATGGTCGTATGCGTGTTTAGCGCCGTGCAGGTGAGCGCCACAATCAGGACTGCATACGACCGAGGCACACAGGGCCAACACCCGGCATCATGGTGTGGGGAGCGATCTCCTACACTGGCCGTACACCACTGGTGATCGTCGAGGGGACACTGAATAGTGCACGGTACATCCAAACCGTCATCGAACCCATCGTTCTACCATTCCTAGACCGGCAAGGGAACTTGCTGTTCCAACAGGACAATGCAAGTCCGCATGTATCCCATGCCACCCAACGTGCTCTAGAAGGTGTAAGTCAACTACCCTGGCCAGCAAGATCTCCGGATCTGTCCCCCATTGAGCATGTTTGGGACTGGATGAAGCGTCGTCTCACGCGGTCTGCACGTCCAGCACGAACGCTGGTCCAACTGAGGCGCCAGGTGGAAATGGCATGGCAAGCCGTTCCACAGGACTACATCCAGCATCTCTACGATCGTCTCCATGGGAGAATAGCAGCCTGCATTGCTGCAAAAGGTGGATATACACTGTACTAGTGCCGACATTGTGCATGCTCTGTTGCCTGTGTCTATGTGCCTGTGGTTCTGTCAGTGTGATCATGTGATGTATCTGACCCCAGGAATGTGTCAATAAAGTTTCCCCTTCCTGGGACAATGAATTCACGGTGTTCTTATTTCAATTTCCAGGAGTGTACATTCAGTGGCATATGTGGGTACTATGTGTGAAATTTTTTGTCAATGGCGTTAATACCAAAGAAGTAGTAAACTTGCACCTGCATGCTGCAGCAATTTTTGGCACATCTCATTGTATTGTTTAGGACATCAAATCTATTTAACCGTGTGTCATATAGTGGTGTAACTTTGTGCTTACATTCAGTGGTGAATGTGAATACTGTCTGCAAAATGTGTAGCAAGTACAGCTAGAAGTAAAGAAGTAATGACTGATGCACAGCTTTTACTGCACGAACAGCGAAAACGTTGTAAATGATAAAAAATTTTCATTTTAGCATTTTGTAGGAGTTTCCAACAAGACAAAATTTTCTAATGGTTTGAAATAACATGTAAAATTTGTTGCAAGTTGCTAAGTGTTCTGAGTCTCAAATACTGGATTAATGAAGTCTGGTAATTCACATGTCACAGGCTACACTTCTTTTGCACCTGAACTCCTACCTGTTTGATGGGTATGTGGTTCTTACCCCCACAGTGATTGCTGCCTGTCAGTAAGGTATGTATGAGCCCGCCTGGTTAGCCATGTGGTCTAACGCACTGCCGGTCCCCAGCATGAATCCGCTCGACAGATTAGAGTTGAGATCCCGTGTGCTGGCCAGTCTATGAATGGTTTTTAAGGTGATTTCCACGTTGGTGAACGTGGGCTAGTACCCCTTATTCCGCCTCAGTTATACTATGTCAGCAATTGCTATGCAAACACTTTCTCCATGTACGCGTGCACTATAATTACTCTACCATTACACTTGTCTGGTGTGAGGCTTTCCTGGGGGCCAAACTGCACAATAACCCTGGGTCTGGTTTGGGGTGGCAGTGGGGTGAGTCGACTGCTATAGCCTGTTGTGGGTTTGTGTACCACTGTGGGCTATGGCGGGGATGAAGCCTCTGTCGTTTCTAGGTCCCTAGTTCCATACAATACAAAACACACACACACACACACACACACACACACACACACACACACACACACACCCTTATTAAATTTAGTCCATTAAACACTATCTGGAGTTATAAATCTGCAGTTTTCTCATGATGAGCAGAGAACAGACACATTGACATTGTTCAATGAGCCTTGTAAGATTGTACAGCAGAATCATGTACATTGAGTTAGGGAAAGGGCTTGTTTGCAGAAAAACAAGTATGCACTGGACACAGACAGTACAATGGTGTCTGGAGCACGAAGTGACAGCAGAGTTACCATTTGACAGGATGTGGCAGCAGAGAGAAATATGCCAACAGTTGTGTGCAATGTTATGTCTTCCTTTGCACATTCTCTAGTGGACATAGGAGTGAGGAACAGATGCTTTTGATGAAGAGATAATTTAGATATTTATTAATTCCACATCTAACATTAAATTGTTAAAAATAATACATAACGCTGTTGCTGTCGGTGCAGCGTCAGTTGCTAACAGTAGATTTGAATGTAGAAATATATACACATACAGAAAATCTGTAAATCTGTCACTCTTTGATAGTGTCCATTCAGAAGATTTCAAGCACTGGCCACTATGAAAGTCTGTAAATGTTATTCAGCTGACAAACACACAAAATGGGGTCAGTGGATGAACGTTCAAACTTGAGTACCCCCACTGCTGGACCTCCTGAGAGGCGATTCTCGCATCTGATTGGCAGCAGCATAATTGTTCATGCTGGCACCTTTGTGCTGCGAAGGCAGCTGTAGGAAACATGGTAGCGTAACTGGAGGCTTGTGTATTTCAAAGTGTGGTCGACCATATACTGCGCACTGGATTAACACACTGGACACTGAGTGGGACCACATCGTCTTTTCAAATAAGAACTGGTTCCATGTGTGGAATCGTGACTGATGTATTTGTGTGTGGACACTTCGAGAAAAATGAATGTTGCCAGATTGCACTCGTCATTGTTATACATGTTCAAACTCTGCGATTCTCTGTGTCCAATTTTTTAAAAAAAATCCTTGTTACGAAATTGTTGATGATGTATTTGCACCTCTTCATCAGAACAAACCAACACACAAATCTGTTGTCTTATATATTGGAAAACAACACTGCAGAATACCATTTCAAGACTTCTTGTTACAATGAATAGAAAAAGTGTTTAATACCCATCTTGTTTTGTTACAATGTTTTTGGCTTCAGTCATTCTCTTGATAACTTCTGAGATATGATTTTAAGGTCCTGGGTTTTTAATGTGTGTGAAGATACTTGTTCACGGCTTTTAAGGCATTTTGGTTTCTTTCTGCTTGACATATGGCAAACAATCAACTTCATATTTCAGCATTACATACTTTAATAAAGAGAGTCATTCACATGATGAGATCATAAATCATTTCAGATTTGTATTCCATTAAAGGTGACAATTTTAATGTAAAGAGGTTTACATTCCACACATTTAATGCATAATATTCTGACCAAACACACTTACCAACTTTAAACCATAGACTCCCTTGTCCTGTTTTAAAACAGAGAATTGTTTATTCCAGTTCCAAAGCAACCTTGCTTTCTTTAATAGTGAGTCAAAGAGTGTCTAACTCTTTTTTGCAAAACACCGGTGATATAGGGTGAGCAAAAAGTCTTGCCCTGAGTACAACAATTTATAACAGAATAACCATTTGACATAATAAGTTACATTTAATGCCGTTACATAGGTTAGTGTTACTAGTTTTTTTTTTTTTAAAGACCACTTACATTAGTAAACCTCAACGTGTCCTCCCTTGGTAGCTTGGAAAATGTCGAGATGATATTCCAGTTCCTGCCAGGTGTACATAGCATGTTTTATGTCGCAGCACCCACAGCAGCTTATATCCTGGCTTTCAGTTCATCAATGTCAGCAACTGGTGTGACGAAGACTCTGTCCTTGGTATAGCCCCAGAAAAAAAAAAAAAGGTCAAGGGGCACAATGTCTGGAGAGGGGAGTAATGTCCGGATCAGTGGATTGGAAGGAACGGTCCAACACCCTGGCCACTCCACCACTGCATTTTACAGTGTGGAAATTTAGATCTCTGCAGAATTATCAGTTGAGCAAATTAAATCTTGGATATATTTTTTCTGCAGGCTTGAGTTAATATTTATGAAGAAAACATGGCACTGAATACAAACAAGATTTATTAAAATAAAATAAATATATATTACTGAACATAATTTTGAAATGGAATTTTTGTAACCAAATACGTCAAAATGTGAAATCTGTGCCAAATATGACCAAATGAAACAAATAGAATTTATGGGATGATTAATTTCTTTAAATTCAGAGATAAAGAATGTAATTCCAAAATATTACTGAAAACATGACAAAGAATAACATTTAAATAAAGGTTCTCTCACAATATATCACTCCCATAAGTTTCCTTTTTTCAAACATCAGATTTGCAATTTGAGATAAAACATAACTGAAAAAATAATGGACTCACAGATTTCATCAATCAGGATAGGTACCGTTATCTACTCTTGAACAAAGGTCCCTATAAAATAGATTCGTTATAGTGTCCTGTGCTTGGCATGTTATTTGGTACACAATATGATATCTAGTTCCTGTAGCTGATAATCTGGGCTGCAGTTACATTTCTGATGCGTGGCTCTGCATTGTCTTTGAGATTCTCATGTTGTTACCTTCCAACAAGATAATTTGAGACCATGTATTGCTGAGCTGTTGTGACGCACCTTGATATGGAGGGTGTTTAACTGTCGAACTATCCAACATGTCCTCCAGATCTCTCATCCACTGAAAACATCTGGTCACGAGTTGCTGCGAGAAAATGCTGGTCCATCATTGGTTCTTGGACAGCTACGCACAACAAGTGTAGAATAGATTGGAATCCCATTGAGCTTGCAAAGATGGCCAAAAAGATTTCTCCTCATTGAAGATAGAAAGAAATCACCACCTTTTCCATGTTCCAAAAGGAATTCAGAAACACAAGAAGGATGCCACACTGTGAATTTATAAAGGTCACAATGTGACGGGCCTATTCCATGCAGATAGGGTTTGTCATCTTTGCTTCTCTGTGCGCCAGAACATTTCCTCTGCTAACTGTGAGTGAGTGAAAAAGATGTCAGCAATGGATAACCACCCAAAAATTGAAGTTTTTTGTTTAACTTTAAAGTTTTATAAGAGTTGCATACTGGAAACTGGAATTTCTTGGCAGTAGTTTAAAACTTTGTTACTTTCTATTTTGTTACTTTTGTGGTTAATAAATGGTGTTTTTGACTTTCAGTTTTATGTGTTCTATTTCTACATTCCCATATAGGTCTCTATTACATTTTGTGTTGTGACTTGGCAAGACAGCCAAGCCACTACGAGGTGAAGCCGAAAGGCACGCGTTTAAGCTCACGCAGGCTGGCATGAGGTCTGGAACAGTTAAAGGATTTGAGTCTAGCAAATAAAGTACGTAGCTGTTGGAATACTTAACTTTAATCCATAATTGGTGAACATCGGTCTGACGGTACATGCATCACAAGATAAATAGCAATTGATAATGGCGCCTTGACGTACCTGAAGGCTATGCTAACTATCGTCTCAGCAAATGAGAGTGTAATTTGTCAGTGAACCATCGCTAGTAAAGTCGGCTGTACAACTGGGGCGAGTGCTAGGAAGTGTCTCTAGACCTGCCGTGTGGCGGCGCTCGGTCTGCAATCACTGACAGTGGCGACACGCGGGTCCGACGTATACTACCGGACCGCGGCCGTTTTAAAGGCTACCACCTAGCAAGTGTGGTGTCTGACGGTGACACCACATTTTGCACATTAAAAGTTGAGAATCTGAAATAAAAGGAGATTTCCCAATCTGGGCCCATCAGACACATTGCACTCGAACTCAGGGCTCCGGAGTCATTCTGGGTGGGGGGTTAAAATGTAAAATATCTGAATGGTGTGCAGCTTTTTTTTCATTTGCTTGAAAGTAGTTTCAATTCTGAAAACTGACTCTAACAATATTCTGTCTATAACCCTGTGACAATGCGTCCAGAACAGCTACAATGTTACCACTAAAAGAATTATGCTTGTTCATTGTTTACACCCATTTTTATAACAATGCCCAAATTTAAAATATGTGTCTTGTAGGATTTTTTAAAGGATTCAACAGCTAAATTTGCCAACAAGCACTGAAGCAGGGGTGGCCACAGCATGCCAAGACTTTACATGTACAGTGTGTGTGGTTCTCAAAATTTGTTTTGCTTTTGACCTACGTTTTTGTGAAAAGTGAAATATAAAATGAAGTAGTATGCAGTGTGACAACACCGCCATTTCAGTGCGGCCCTTTTGCAGTTGCCCCCTCTTCACACTTAGACAGTGTTACATGGCAGTGGGGAAAATGTACAGTGAGGCTAAGTGATTCAGCACTCGTGCCTGGGCATGACACAGTCTTTGCTGCCCATGCACTAACGGGTTAAAATGAGTGAGCCAGTAAATAAGAATAATAAGTTTCTCTTTGGTTTGGTTTGAGAGACTTACTCATATGTGTATAAATAGTAAATGAAAACATAGACAAAACAAAACTTTATTATTAATTTAATTTACTAGATTTAGGTGCCCAGTTTCAGTTTCTGCTGCAATGCTTGAGTGTTGATTAAAAAAATTTATCAGAATATTATCCTAGCATTACAATTTCTTTCATGTTCTTTTGGACTAGTCTCAAAATATTCCTTAATGCTGTGTAAGAATGCTGTTTTCAAGCACTCTTAGTTTTGTTTTGAATATTGGTAATCTTTTTACATTTTATAAACTGCCTGATAGTGTTGCACAATCTTTAAATTGATAGTGATTATTCACTGTTTTCAGGTGCATGTCTTTATAGAATGCTCAATCTCAGCCTAACTGAAGCAGTGTTCAGGAATGGTTTGTCAATATTTATCAACAGATGGTAAGTACTGTTGAAAGTAAGTTATTAAATAATTGCGAAACACAGAACCGTAATACAAGAAAAAGTAGTTGGCAAAGCATTCCTGCAAAAGTTCAGAGTCATATTCTGAAATCTGTGGCTGTGTTCACGAACATCCCATTTTCTGTCAGTAAAATGCTGTATTCTTTTATTATTGTTATTGAAATTTGTTTGACTCATAAAATAGTTTCCTAAGCTGTGGCATAGTGTGTGACAACCAATTTCTACTGTTTCAATAGTCTTATGAATCTTAATGTGACTGTCTTGCATCAAGATGCCATTAATTTTATCTACCATTTCTTCAGATGAAATGCCAAACCTGCCATCAGAAAGTGCCAAATTTACAATGCGTATGCAATGTTATTTGAATTCATGTATTTAGTAATAAAGTGTCAAATGATTTTACTGAATACCCATGAACTTCCCCTTACTCAGTTTGTATGTGGGCCATAATATATCAACATAAATAAAAATGATTTTGAAAACTGCAGTGCACTTTTGTTTAACTGCTTCTGTGTAATGTGACTTGGACCACGTAATCCAAATGTAGCTAGCAACTATGTATTTCATCAGTTTTAAACCTGTACAGTATGTTACAAGTATCACACTTATTTGGGAATTTGTGGAGAAAAAATAACAAGCTTGACTGTGTTGAATTTTTTACTCATATGCTCGTTCCTTCTTTCTGTAATATGTTACATCCTTCCATAACATTTCTTTCTATTGGCTCAGGAAATACTCAAATGCACAGCACGATGACTTGTGGTGGTCCTTGGAAGAAGCCATCAAGCAGAGGCCTGTGCACCAACGCATTATTCCAGCAAACACATCTCTGAAGGAGGTGATGAATTCTTGGATCTTGCAGCCTGGATTCCCTGTTGTTACTGTCACAAGAAATTACGTGACCGGATCTGTCGCTTTCAAACAGGTATTCACTGCATTTGAATATCTCAGTTGACAACGTTTTTGACAGTACCTTATAGAAAAAAATGCCATATTATTTACTGCTGAATTGAAATGGATATATTTGTGGAGGAAAATTGTTTGAAGAATGCAGTGAAAGCTTTCATGACTTATTTTCTTACCTCATGCTGAAACTTCCATGTTGCATGCTCATTGTTTGTGAAACATCAAGATTCCTGACATTTCATCCAGATATGTTTGACAGTTTCAGGGAAGGAGCACCTCAAAAGATATGTAATGCAGCTCTGAGCAAAATAGTTGGAACCTTAAAAGTTTCATGGCCCATGATTGAACATGTACGATTCATGTGTGAAGAATGTCATCACTGCCCTCATGTGGTTTTCTCTGTCCATCTTTTCTTTGGCCAATCAGTATTTGTTCTTCCTTCTTGTGGTGTCCATTTCAGCACTGACTTTGGTATTCAGCCTCTTTGCATTATTGTTATATACTGTTTCCATTTGTTTGTCTACTTCATTATTTCGTAAGTCATTCATGTCCTCCTCATGTCCCTTCCTACAAAGTGATATGTAGCCAGCTACTGCTCTCAGTAATCTCATCTATGATGTTTTTTTCTTTTCAATCTGGACCACTGGATAAATGTGAGATGAAGAGAGAGGAGGGAGGGGCGGGTGGGCATAGAGAGATGGGGAGAATGAGGTGGAGAGAGTAGGAGGAGGAGATGGACAGAGGGAGCAGACAGAAGAGATGAACAGAGAGAGAGGGGGGGGGGGGGAATATGTAGAGGGAGGGAAAGGAGGATATGGTCGGAGAAAGGGTGCAGAGGAGATGGACAAAGAGAATGAGGAGGAGGGGACGGACATATAGAGGGGGAAGGGTGAGGTGGACACAGAGACATGGGGATGAAGAGGTGGAGACACAAAGTGGGAAGGAGGAGATATGTGCAGTATAGAGGGATAAAACGTATCTGTTGTTTTGTTTTGATGACTGGTGGTGACGAAATAAGCTAGCCGTTTGCATACATGTGCTTGCATTCAGCAGTTATGTTATGATGAATTGCAGCAGCGTCAGCGGTCCTCATATGTCCACCTGCCTGAGTAAGCATAGCTTGCAATGCATGCCTGTCCCCTCCTCTCCCCTCACCAACTGCTATAACTCATGACAACACGACACATGCAGAAGCATCCCTACCATGCAGTGCATGTGGAGAAGCATGCGTGATAGCATGCGTCGTGTTATTGAAGTAAATGTATGTTGTAGAACAAATTTATTATTTTTTAACATACTTTATGTTCCTCGATGGAAAAAAAAAGTTCCACTCCCTACTTCAGCCTAGCTCCAAACCCAATTTCATCACAATCAGTTCAGCAATTTAGTTGTGAAAACATAGCAGACAGAGTTTCCTTCCATATTTATAATATTAGTATGCATTCTGATGCCAAAACTTCCTGGCAGAATAAAACTGTGTGCTGCACCGAGATTCATACTCGGAAACTGTGCCTTTCATGGGCAGGTGGTAGAGCATTTGGCCATGAAAGACAAAGGGCAGCAAGTGTGAGTCTCTGTCTGGCACACAGTTTCAATCTGGCAGGAAGTTTCATGTCAACTCTCACTCCACTGCAGGGTGAGTACCTTTATGGACTCTGATTCTGTCATGAAGAATGTGAGATCTCTACCTATAGCAGAGTGACTAATACACTGATAGAAAAAAAACCAGCAACACCAAGAAATATTTACTGCAGAGCAATGAAATTGCAGAAGCTCATCTGTCTAGGTAACATATTTAAGTGATTAACATTGAAAGATCACAGGTTGATGTAACTGCAAGATAAGCCATTGCAAATATGAAATGCTTGTACATTAATAATTGGTGTAACAGCCAGAATGTTGAATGCAAGTACACAAGTGTGCACTCATTGTGTTGTACAGATGCTCCGATGTCAGTTTGTGGGATGGAGTTACAAGCCTATTGCATTTGGTTGGTCAACAATACATGGACAATTAGTAGTGTTAGTGAGTGATGCTGGAGTTTTCATCTGATGATGTCCCATATGTGCTCGATTAGAGGCAGATCTGGTGATCAAACAGACTCTCTGTAGAGCACATTGGGTTACCACAGCTGTATATGGGCAGGTGTTGTCCTGTTGGAAAACATCCCCTGGAATGCTGTTCTTGAATGGCAGCACGGTACGTTGAATCTCTAGGCTGATGTACAAATTTGCAATCAAGGTGCATGAGATAGTCAAGACATTGCTCCTACTGTCATATGAAGTTGTACCCCAGACCATAACTACATCTACATCTACATCTACAACCACACTCTGCAAGCCACCTGACAGTGTCTGGCGGAGGGTACCTTGAGTACCTCTATCAGTTCTCCCTTCTGTTCCAGTCTCGTATTTTTCGTGGAAAGAAAGATTGTCAGTATGCCTCTGTGTGGGCTCTAATCTCTCTGATTTTATCCTCATGGTCTCTTTGCGAGATATACGCAGGACAGAGCAATATACTGCTTGTCTCCTCGGTGAAGATATGGTCTCGAAACTTAAACAAAAGCCCATACCAAACTACTGAGCATCTCTCTTGCAGAGTCTTCCACTGGAATTTCTCTATCATCTCCGTAATGCTTTTGTGACTACTAAATGATCCTGTAATGAAGTGTGCTGTTCTCCATTGGATCTTCCCTCTCTCTTCTATCAACCCTATCTGGTACGGATCCCACACCGGTGAGGGTATTCAATCAGTGAGCGAACCAGTGTACTGTAACCTACTTCCAACTGCTGCTGAGATTCCTGTTGCAGATGCAGTACAATGCAGCAGAGCCATAGGCCGAACACAATGCTTCTCCCTCTCGGAAGTGCCACATGGCCATCCAGATTCCAATCTTCTTACGACCACACATTCTCGTGACCATCACCGCCAGCACATATGTACAGTGGCTACATTTCTGCCAGGCCTTTCTGAAGAACCACAGAAGGAATATTCAACTTCCATAGCCTTATTACACAACCTCATTCAACCTCCCTGAGGTGTTGACAATGGCATCTTCGTTGCTTTAAAGGCATTCTTGACTAACATAACTCAACAAATCCTATCTCAAAGGTAACTAATACTCATGACCATTGCAGTGTGTATTTAAAGCAGACCTGCTTTGCATTCCTATAGTAGTGCTACTTTTGCCACTCTTAGGCGACTGCTACAGAATTTGAATATATATCATCTTTCAGGTGTAGAAACACACCTGCCAACTTTTGTTTGTCATGCAATTCCTTGTTTGTGTTGTAAACTTTTTTCTATCAGTGTATAAGTAAAATGAGGGAAAGGCAACCTTTACCTGAAGAGGATTGGTCCATACATACAGAGACATGTAATAGAAAACAGTTAACAGTAGCTTTTGAGCTCTTTCTCTTTCTCCAGTAAGAGTACACGCATTCACACACACAGCCACATTGATACCTAAGTGTACATGCTCACAGTATCAGCCAGACTGTTTGCCGAATACCAATTTTTGAAAGCATTTGCTTAGGTTCATTAAGGTGGGGAGGGAATAGGAAAAGAGGCGTGAGGCAAGGAGGAGCTAGCAGGGTAGTGTGAAGCAGGTGACATAGCAGCTGCACAACAAGATGAAAAGAGTTCAGAGAGTAAAGCGTAAAAGATAATGTGAGGCAGTGTGAGAGAAAGTAAAAGGTAAAATGAGGCAGTGGGAAACAATTTAGTTGTGGTTTTGGCCAGATGGATTGCAACAGTGCAGGATATGCTAGAGAGACAGTTCCAACCTGCAGAGTTCTTGTGCTTTAAGGTAATATCTAAATGGCCCATATAGTGAAGCAGCTATTGAGATCATTAGTATTGTGGTGTGCAGTATGTTTGGCAGTTGGATGGTAAAGTTTGCAGTTTGCCATGTTTTGGTAGTGGCTATTCATGTAAGTGGATAGTTGGTTCTTGTCACACCCACATAGAATACTATACAGTAATTGCAGCAAACTTGCTATCTAACATGGCTGCTTTCACACATGGCTCTGCCTTTCATTGGATAGGTAAAGCCTGTGACTGAAATGCAATATGAGGTGGATGATGGGTGTATGGGACAGGTCTGCACCTGTGTTGACCACAAGATAATGACCCATGAGGTGCAGGATTGGAGTATGGATGGGCAAGGATGTTCTGTAGGTTGGATGGGTGGCAGAACACTACAGAGTGTACATGAAGGCCAGGAACACTTTCAATTATTTATTGCACAAGAAATAAACATTGTACAGATGTCATCCATATTGCATTTTGAAGAGAAACTCTGAAAGTTTTTTTTGTACAAACATTCGATATGCAAACCATGAGTGACTCGGTAGACATCAATACGGTAAGTGAATTCTTGCCATACCCATCCCAGCATGGCATCGTCGACTGTGGCAGTCACTTCCCATATTCTCTCCCAGAGATCTGCTACATGATGTGGTAGAGGTGGTACATACACCCGATCTTTAAAGTGTCCCCACAGAAAAGAATCACAGGGAGTGAGATCTGGTGATCGGGGAGGCCATTTCATGCAACAGCTGGCTCTGCATCTGAACTCGCCATGTTTGCGACTAGTGCTGACTATTGGCAAATTAACCAACTATGCTGTGGTGGTATTCATGGGGGGGGGGGGGGGGGGGGACTGTACAATGTTTGGTTCTTGTGCAATAAATAATTGAAAGTGTTCCCGGACTTTATGTACACCCTGCACTTTGGGTGATGCGGGTAGGATTCTGTCTAGGATATCCCTCCTCTCAGGGCACAGCGAGTGCTAGTCAAAGCCCTGGTGAAGGATATGGTTGAGCTTTTCAAGGCCAAGGTAATTAGTGGAGTTATTAATGGAGTTCTGGTTTGTGGTTCGTTTAGTGGGGCTATTGGTGTTAGAGGGGAGGATGGCTTGGGAGCTCTGTTTATGGATGAGAAGGATAGGTAAAAGGTCAAGAAAGGCCCTGGTGATGTTATTGGTATATTTTGCCTTCTACTGCAGATTAGGCTTCCATGGGTGGCAAGGCTGTATGGAAGAGACTTTTTAACGTGGAATGGATGGTAGTTATCATAGTGAAGGTACTGTTACTGGTTGATGTACTTTATACGAGGGTCACTTCAAAAGAAATGCACACTATTTTTTTTTAAAAAAAAACATCTTTTATTCTACATATTTCAAAGTTTTACATTGTGTAGATACATCCTTTAGGAACAATATTTTCATTTCTTCACATAATTTATATCCCTCTCAACTGCCTTAAGCCATCTTGGAACCAGCGCCTGTACATCCGCACAAAATTCTGGACCTACCTGTTGGAGCCACTGTTTGGCAGCATGCACAAGGGAGTCATCATCTTCAAATCTTGTTCCACAAAGAAAGTCTTTCAGTTTCCCAGAGAGATGATAGCCACATAGAGCCAGGCCAGGACTGTAAGGCGGATGTTTCAGTGTTGTCCATTCGAGTTTTGTGATCGCTTCCATGGTTTTTTGACTGACATGTGGCTGTGCATTGTTGTGCAACAGCAAAACATCCTGTTTTTGCCGATGTGGTTGAACACGACTCAGTTGAGCTTGAAGTTTCTTCAGTGTCGTCACATATGCATCGGATTTTATGATGGTTCCACTTGGCATGATCTCCACAAGCAAGAGTCCTTCGTAATCAAAAAACACCGTAGTCATAACTTTTCCAGCAGAAGGTGTGGTTTTGAATTTTTTTTTCTTGGGTGAATTTGCATGATGCCACTCCATTGATTGGCTCTTTGTCTCTGGTGAAAAATGATGGAGCCATGTTTCATCACCTGTCACAATTCTTCCAAGATATTCATCTCCGCCATTCTTGTACTGTTCCAAAAGTTCGCTGCATACCATTTTTCTTGTTTCTTTGTGAACCACTGTCAACATTCTGGGAACCCACCTGGCACAAACCTATTACCCCAACATTTTAAGTGTTCTGCAAACACTTCCTTCCCTTATCCCAACGTAGCGTGACAATTCGTTCACTGCGATGCATTTGTCAGCAGTCACCAATTCGTTCACTCTCTGCACATTGTCTGGAGTGTGTGCAGTATGAGGCCTGCCACTGCAAGGACAATCCTCAATATTGCCGTCCCCGCTTTCATCACATAACCTGCTTGCCCACTGACTAGCTGTACTACGATTGACAGCAGCATCTTCATACACCTTTTTCAACCGCTTGTGGATGTTTCCCACTGTCTCGTTTTCACAGCTCAGGAATTCTTGATGCAGAATGGGTGGCAGTTATTGAAATTGAGGTATTGCAAGTGATTACTAAGTGTGATATTGACAGTGGTACTGACCTAGACATCTTAGAAGTGGAGGTTTACATTGAAGAAGGTGCTGAGGGGGACCAGGAGAAGTGAATGGGGGAGAAAGTGTTGAGGTTCTGGAGGTGTCCTGATCCTTAGTCCAGATCATGAAGATGTCATCAGTGAATGTGAACCAGGCGAGACTTTGGAATTCTAGGTAGTTACGATGGATTTCTCTAGATGGCCGATGAATAGGTTGACGTAGCACGGTGTCGTACTTGGGTCAATTGCTGTACCGTATATTTGTTTGTAGGTGATGCTTTTAAGAGGGGTAGGACGTCAAACGGGCCGACTTGGAGCAGGAGAGGCACCACAGGACATTTCAATTTCCATTGTCTATACTTTTACAAATAATTTCATAAAACTTTGTCAGCATGACCAGGAAGGACTCAGAATTCACACTCATAGCAGTGGAAGTTCGAAAACAACGAAATAATTTTTTTTTTACGTGTGAAATTTCAACCCTTTTTTCACTTACTAATGGCTGCATTTGTTGCTGTAGGTACACTTTTCTTCATAAGTAAGAGAGATTCTTCGATGAATTTTGCACAGCATACCAACCATACTTAAAGGTGTATGAAACTCTAGAATTTTCAAAATCTATCAAAAACTGTGGTAAAAATTGAGGTAATTTACTATAAAATTTGTGTTTTTCTAAACATGGAAGTTTAAAATATAACAGCTCATTCGTTTTTTCATAAATTAAATAAATTATAGAGTTTCATACACCTGTAACTGTAGTATGTATGCTGTACAAAATTCATCGAAGAATCTCTAACTTATGAAGAAAAGTGTACCTATAGCAACAAATGCTGCCATTAGTAACTTCCACTGCAATGAGTGTGAATCCTGAATCCTTCCTGGTGATGCTGACGTAGTTTTATGAATTTATTTGTAAAAGTATATACACTGGTTATTAAAATGTTCTGTGATGCCTCTCCTGCTCCAAGTCGGCCCGTTTGATGTCCTACCCCTTTTAAAGGTAAGAGCTGGGTGCTGGATAGTAAAGGAACAGGAACTGTGGAGAGTCAGTGAAGGAAATGGTTGGTGTCATTTACATAGGAGGGTTGGTTATGGGTAATAGGCTGAAGTTGTTGGTCGACAAGAGTGTAGATTCTCTCAGTGGGGCACAATAACGGGCCACAATGGGGTATCCTAGGTGGTTGGGTTTATGGACTTAGGAATCATGTAGAAGGTAGGAGTATGAGAAGTGGTAGGGTTGGGTGGGGGTGGAGGGGGGGGGGGGGGGGTAGGAATTGAGGAGAGACTGGAGATCCTGTGTGATTTCTGGAATGGGATCACTGTGGCAGTTTTTTTTTCCTGAAAGCTGCTATCCATTCCATACCAAGAAGCACCTTCCATACAGCCTAGCCACCCATGGCCACTGCATCTAATTGCAACTGTAGTGACTATCAGTCCCTCTCCAAAGATAAGAAGGGTCTCACTGGAGCCTTCAGACACCTATATTACCTTCCTAACCTTGTACCAGGACATATCTCCCATGCCTTGTCTCTTCAGTCACCTACCACATATCCATCGTCCAGCCACAAAGTAGCACACCCTCCTGTCTCTGTACCACCCAGAACTGAAGCAACTGCTTTATTCTCTAACAGGATTTTGATTAACTCTTGTTGTGTCCTGAAATGAGGAATATCCTTTCCAATATCCTTCCCATCCCTTCCATGTTGGTATTCCACAGCCCACCAAACATGCATGTTGTAAATTTTTAAGGCTAGGCAACAAAGTTGTACTTAAGAACGCTATTTTTTCTCAGCATACAGACAGCCACATACAGCTTCTCTCTGTAACTAAAAAGGAACTTCAAAGATATTATATAAAAACAACAATATAGAAAAAAAATATCAGTGAACAACAATTTGCAGTGAATGCTAAAACATTTTTGCTTTTATCACAACACTTCCTCCTAAAGGAAAAATCAAAAATCAGTCAAACAAAGAGTAACTGTTCAACTTCCTGCACACCAGTCTATGCATGCAGCAAATTAAATCAAATTCTCACAAGTGGCTTTGTCAGAATATCAGCGAACTGGATCTTTCCATATATGTGTTCCAACATAACTTCACCATTCAGATATCTTTAATGAACATAGAAGTTTTGGACCTCTGTATATTTTGACTGATGATGATATTCTATGGTTATTCATTTTTTTACCAATTTTAATGCACTGCCATCGTCAATATAAAGTGTTGGAGGTTGTCCCAGCATTTCAGCCAATTCACTTAATAAATGTCTTAACCAAATTAATTCTTTGGCCGTTTCACTTGCGCAAATAATTTCTAGAAGTAGATTTCAGCTACAGTTGTAAATTTAGCCATCACTTTCTTTAACTGACTCATCCATGATATTTCCCAACCAGAGTACTTTTCCACAATACCTGTTGTTGAATGTCTTGTCTATTTGTCCCCAGTGAAATCAGCATCACTGTAAATTCACAAATTTTCTTCTTTATCATAAATACTGTAATACCATAATAACGTGTACCTTTCAGATACTGGAATATGCGTTTCACTCGATTTTGGTCATCAGTAGTTGGTTTTTCCATTGCTAAAGGAGCTTTATTCACTGCAAATGTTATGTATTGATGAGTTACTATTGAGAGATACCCAAGACATCAAATTCCCTCACTCAGGGGACAGAGGACAAAACTGCTTCATCTTGATGATTTTCTTCAAATCCAACTGGAGTTGAAATCATGTTGGATTCTGCCACTCGAAATCTTTCCAGTATTTGTTTCATGCATTCTTCATGACTTATTTTAATTGCACCACCTTCATTTTGTTTTATTTTTATGCCAAGAAAATAGTCAAGGGTGCCCGCTGTACCAAATACACATTGTATAGTGTTCAGAAAAGCTGTAATTTTTTTTTGTCATTGCCAACAATTAAACGAACATCAACATAAATTGCTACATGAAGTCTATTTTCATTGTATTTACAATAAAACAAGCAAGGATCTGCAGCACTGCTTTGAAAACCCACTTTATTCATGACTCCCATAAAACATTTGTCTGAGACACTGGAGACTCCATTTCAAGACCCACACTAGATGTGTATTATCTCTGAAGCCCTCTGGTTGTTCCATATACTCTTCCTCATGGAAATATGTCACTCAAAAAGCCATCTTTGCATCAAACTGTTTCAGCATCATCTTCTCTGAACCAGCTACTGTTAGCAAAACTTGAACCGTGTCATAAGATGTAGCAACTCTGTATACAACTTCATAATCAATTTCTGCTTGTTGAATATACTCTTTAACAACTAATTGGGCTTTGATGTGAGTGCTTCCATCAGCTACAACTTTTTGACGTGGAGCCTAATAATTCTGCAACATGTTGACATTCATGGGGTGTTCAACTAACTCCCCCGTATTGTTTTTTCTTTAGTGCTTCTGTCTCCGTTTTTTCCGCTCCGGGAATCGAACAGGGGGGGGATCACGGGGACCAAGATCAGAGGAATAAGTGTATATACAACATAATGACTAAATGTCACCTCTAACTGACAAACTAAACATCAGTGCCTTGTGCAGTAGAGTGAATTATAATATCTGTAATGGTGTAGTTTGTGTCAAATCCCTGACTGGTGAAGACCATGATCTAATTCTGTCCAGAAAATAAAGATTCGCCTACCATACTCCATGTACTGTTTATTACATATGCAGTACCACTGGAACTGCATTTCCTATAGGGGCAAAGGAATCTCATTAATGCATCTAGTTGCCAAATGAAAAGAGTGAATTGTGACAGTGCATTGACATATAAGCAGCTTCTCATCTCGTACAGGAAGTCACCCCTGATCTGCAGTTCTGGGTGACTTTCCCAAAATCTACCCCATCTCCTAGACCTCTCCAGTCCTTTTCCTTCACCCTTCTTCCTCCCCCTTTTAACCCTTCTGCTTGAAGAAGGAGCCACTGGCTCTGAAAGCTTGCCAATCACAACATTTTGTTATGTGTATGTCCTGCTGCCGCTTAGTGAGTAGATTTTTTATCTATCCAGTTAAATAATTTTATCAATAATTGATTCTTTTCATTGTTATAAAAGCTCATTGTTAGTATTACATGGCAATGTCAGTCTTGACTTCTAGTTCATTATTATTTACTTCTCAATTTGTGGCCTCTGTACATCATGTGATCCATGATTCAGAACAATACTACATGCACTGTTTCTTTTCCTGTTCCTTGATTTATGATGGTATTAGTTAAAGAGTGGGAATGGAAAATGTTCTGAGTGCTATAGCTGACATTTTTCAGGACAATGAAAAAACACTGTATCTCTGTTTGTATATAGCTGGTAGAGAGCTGATTTGTAGGCAACAAATTGAGAAGGTATTCTGATATTACAGAGTTATGCTGCTCACTGCATCACCATAAAACATAATGAGACAAATTAGAAAAAAAGTACTTTGTGAAGAATGCTCTAAGTGGCATATTAGGAAACTTACTGGACTAAAATGACAGTAAGGAAGAATGTACATGATGACACAAATAGCGTCATTACACAAATAGCGTCATTACTGCTTTGGAACTGACGGATTTACCCTCAGTTGGCTGACCACATTTATATTCCATTTATTTTTTGTTTACATTAGTTGTTGGCTATTTTGCAACAAATTATGTAAATGACAACAATTGTAAAATTTGAACAGCCATCTCAAATGAGCCTATCAGTTGGAAACCAGTAATGGTGTTATTTGTGTAAATAAATAGCATTATTGATAGGCACTGGGTTTTATTTTCTTCTTTGCAAGAATCAATTCATACTGGGTGGTTATAATTAAAGTGCAGCTACTCACAGAGGTCCATTGTGGACTGTAATTATCATATGCAGCAAAACGTGGTAGTTTTCCAATGCGTTAATGCAGAACCAGTCTACACTGGAAAAAATTAGTTCACCGAGCGAGGCGGTGCAGTGGTTAGCACAGCTGGATTCACATTCAGGAGGATTATGTTTAAACCTGTGTCCAGCTGTCCTGATTTAGGTTTTCCAGGATTTCCCTAAATAGCTTCAAGCAAATGCCAGGATGGTTCCTTTGAAAGGGCACGGCTGACTTCCTTCCCTAATCCGATGGGACCAGTGACCTCGCTGTTCGGTCCTCTCCCCAAAATTAACCAACAAACCAAAAATTAGTTCCAATTTTGGCCACTAGGTGCAAATCTGGCACTGTACTCTGTTTGTATGGTGGTATGACATCAACACAGTCATTTTACAAGACGTAACGTGAGTGAACAGTATGGCTGTCGGGAAGAGACGCTGTGCACTTTTAGTGACTCTGTTTTATGTGAAAGGTAGCAATTACAGGGCTGCATTGAGAGAGAGTCACCAACTGAGAGTTCTGAGGTGTTATTAAATGGTGTAAAGATGATGATAATGAAATTTGAAAACACGGGTGTGCTTGGTGTGGCACGTGGATGGGCAAGATGTCCCAGTGGAAGTTACTGATGAGGTTGATGTCGCAGTAACTGACCATGCAGCATGTACCCCAGGTAGTGCTAGAGCTTGTGTAGTGTCACGAGAATTGTCTGTGCCATGTCGAACAGTACGGAAAGTTTGGTGATCTATTTTACATCCAGACAGTTCAGCAACTAAAAAACCATGATCTGTAGAAATGTTATTGATTTGATTTGATTTGATTTATTTCGTGTTCCATAGGTCAACTGTGTTGAATACACAAGGATGTGGAACGAGTCAGTTTTTTACAAATACAGTCTGATAATCTTATAGCATATACAGAAATTTGAGTACATAATTATATAAAAACTTATACAGTAAATTCTTTGGGCAGCAATATAGAAAAAGAAAATACATATTTTCTTAGAATTATTAAAACACTACAGAAAACAGATACGGAGCACACACAGATACAGATCTCAGGTTAAATAAAATTCGTAGTGGCATTATGTCAACTTGTATTATATAATATTAAAATATTACAATTTATTTAGTTAAAAATTCATCTAGACTGTAAAAAGCATTTTCTAGCAGAAATATTTTTAGTGCTTTCTTAAACTCGCTATTGTTATGAATCTTTGTCTTTATTTCGGGAGGAAGAGCATTGAAGAGTTTTGCTCCAGTGTAATGGACACCCTTTTGTGCCAAGCTCAAATTTCTGAGTTCACTGTGTATGTCATTCTTCCTCCGTGTGTTATGCTCATGATAATTACTATTTGGTTGAAATATATCTATATTTTTACAAACAAAACACATGAGAGAAAAAATATATTGGCATGTAGTTGTGTATATTTTAAGATTACGAAAACTATTTCTACAAGAGTCTCTTGGGCGCAATCTACATATAATTCTTAAAGCTCGCTTCTGTGCAATGAACACTTTCCTTGCTAATGGCTGGTTGCCCCAAAAAATAATTCCGTACTCAATGAGACAATGAAAATAGCCATAATAGGCCACTTTTGCAGTGTTAGGTTCAACACATGTAGTGACAACCCGTAAAGCATAGGTAGCAGAGCTAAGCCTCTTACAGAGATCAATAATATGTGAAGACCAGTTCATTTTCTTGTCAATGTGCACTCCAAGAAATTTTGTTGTTTCCATTCTGACTATTGGTTGATTACCACATGTCACACTTATCTCTCTCTCTTTTTCTGTTTTTGTACAGAATTGAATAAAGCTGGTCTTACTGGAATTTAATGAGAGACCATTCACCTTGAACCAATTAACCATATCTGAGAGTATGTGATTACTGAGTTCCTCAAGATTGTTGACTGTTCTACTGCTCATAAAAATTGTGGTATCATCAGCAAATAATGTAAATTTACACGGCAGGCTTGTACATGATGGTAGATCATTTATAAAAATCAGGAATAATAGTGGCCCAAGAATTGAGCACTGGGGCACTCCACATGTAATGGAACTCCATTCAGAATCTGAGGAAGTGTCACATACTCCACCCGAGCTATTCAACACAACTTTTTGTTTTCTGTCTTGGAGGTACGACTGTAGCCAATTGCCTGCAACACCACTTATTCCTACTAATTTTGCTTTTTGCAAGAGAATCTGGTGATCAACACAGTCAAACGCTTTGGATAAATCGCAGAAGACACCAAGTGCTAGCATTTTTTCATTAAGGGTTTCTAGAACTTCATTTGCAAGTGCGTAGACTGCGTCTTCTGTTGAACGGCCCTTTTGAAAGCCAAACTGGCTTTTGCTGAGAACTCCATTCTTCATGAGATGATCAGTAATTCTTACATGTATTAGCTTTTCTAGAATTTTGGAGAAAGCTGTCAGCAAAGAGATAGGTCGATAGTTAGTTAGTTCAGCTTTATCCTCCTTTTTGTACAGGGGCTTCACAATGGCATACTTAAGTCTACTGGGAACAACACCTTTCTGAAGGGAAGCATTGAAAATATGACAGAGAATGTCCCTTATCCACACACAAGAATATTTCAATAAGTTACTAGAGACATGATGATTTTTTGAATTTCTTCTACAGTGACAGGATTAAGGTGCATTTCTGAAATTGTGTTAGAATATACAGCTTGACAAAGAGTTACAGCTTCATCAACATCGGGCTTGCAGCCAATCTGTTGAGATACTGATAGGAAGTGTTTATTAAAAATCTCAGCCACCCTTTTGGGGTTATCTATTAGGATACCTTCATATCTGATATTATTTATATCTTCTTTACTTGTTGCATCTCTTCCAGTTTCTTTTTTTACAATGCTCCAAATTGCTTTTATTTTATTATTAGAATTATCTATTTTCTTCTCATAATAAAGGGCTTTTGATTTCTGTATTAGTTTCTTCAAAATTTTACAGTATATTCTATAGTGTTCCCATTTTTCTACATCTTTACAGAATCTTATTGCAGCATAAGTTTCCCTTTTGGTTTTACATGACTGTTTTATACCTTTTGTAATCCAAGGCTTGCTTACAGAATTGGAAGCACTGTTTCTGACCCATTTCTTGGGAAATATTTCTTCAAAAAGAGCACAGAATTCATTTATAAAACAGTTAAATTTAGTATCAACATCATCATGGCTATATACTAAAGACCAATCCATTTGCTGCAACCTGTGGTTGAAAGTTCCTTTCGCCTTTTCATTAATTACTCTTATGACTTTCCATCGAGGAAATTCTTTTTTGAACAGATTAACGTCATAAATAGTGAGAATTTGTCCATCATGATCTGAAAGCCCACTTATAACCTGCCTGACAATATAGTTCTGATGTCTATTTACATCTAAAAAAACGTTATCTATCATAGTTTGGCACTCGGATGTAATTCTTGTTGGGAAATTTATTACTGAAGTCAGATTGAGTAAGTTCATCACAATCTCAAAGTCTATTTTATTCTTATTTTCTGTCAAAAAGTTTATATTAAAATCACCTAATACTACAATATCCTTCGCTTTTGAAAGTAACCATGACAGAAGGAGTTCCATTGAATGCAGAAAAGTTTTTATGTCACCTGAAGGAGCCCTGTAGACAGCCAACACTATTATTGGATAGAATTTAGTTGTTATTTCTGTGGCACATGCCTCAAATTGTTGTTCCACACAATATTTCTTAATATCTATAGCTCTGTATGCTACACTATCCTTAACATAAATTGCTACTCCACCTTTATCTTTACTTTCCCTACAGTAGTATGTTACTAAAGTATAACTTGCTATAGATGGCAAGGCACATTTATCAGTAACATGGTGCTCAGTTAAGCACAAAATCTGGGCATTATTTATACTGTCCTTTTCACTAATGTTAATAAGGAGTTGATCTATTTTGTTTAAGAGGCCCCTTATATTTTGATGAAAGAAAGAGATGCCTTCCTCTTGCTTTTTCATTCTATTAGTGCTGTTACCTGACTGAGAATCCATTGGAGTCTGCCTTGAGACAGGAGAGAGGAGACACCTGACACTACCTACTGTTGTCCCTTCTTTTTCTTCAGGCCCACACATAAAAAATCGTTGAGATGAGAAGGAGGCTCAGCATTTCTTCTGTCCAACAGCCTTCTATTTGTTGTTGTTGATGGTGGTGCTATTTCTGACACTTCAAATGTTGGTTCTACCACTACTGTTGTGTTTCCTTGTGAACTTGGAGTCTTCTCGTTTTTGTTATTTTCGTCTAAAATAATACTTGGCTGAAGAGGAACAGTAGTTCTTTTGTTGTTGAAATAGATGTCCACTGTTCTTTCTGTTAAAATTTGGTCTTTTTTTACATGTTTTGCTGCTGCTGATGAAGTTTCTAATGGATTTTTTTGAAGTGTTTTAGTAATGGAGTCAGGCGATGGCAATGCAATTATCGTTTTGGTTTTGAATTTGTTTTGGTGGTTTTTTATTACCCTGGTTATCAGGCTTGTCAGATATTCTTTCCCCAAGCCATTCAGGTGAAGTCCGTGTTGCGTGTGGAATCTACGTCCAATACTGCTTATATCAACGCATTTCACGTTTTTAAAATGTTTGCAGATTTTTGCAAACTGACTGTTGGCACTTTCTATTTCCCTGTTAACACATGACCATCTTACAAGATCATAGCGATGCGGAATATTGACAAGTATTACGTTAGTGTGAGTGAGGTTCCTCAGACACTGTTTAAGATCGCGCGTTGCACTCAATGTTTCATTTTTGTAGACATCGTTTGCGCCTCCCATAAGTACAACGAAGTCTTTATCATGCAGATTTTTTGCCTCTGCGGATTCGGTCATTTTTTTAATTTCGCTAAGTGGGGCTCCCGGTTTCACTATACCACACGAAAATGTTTCAGTTGTTTCTTTTAGTTTACTAGGAAGTCCACGAATTTGCCCTTCAGTTTCTGGCATGAATCGAAGTTGATGATGTGTTGCCTGGTATAAGGAGGCACATTTTAAACTACAGGGTGCAGTGTACATACAGAACTGCCAAATTTTGGGTTCTGTTAAATAGAATACCACTCAGTAAGAGTCATTGCACTCACCGTGTGTGACCGTATATATGGGGTCATGAGCGCCTTTATTCTCGGTCCATTCCTTGAAGTGAATACACCCAGAGGGCCTGATTTGGAAGAGCACAAATGTGTGAACACCATCATTTGCATGCAAGATGGGGCAACTCCGCATGTCACTTGCCCAGTGAAAGGTCGGCTTAATGCAGCCTTCCCCAAAAGTGTTATCTGACGGTTTCCCAGATGCATAGTCTGCAAGATCATCTGATCTGAATCCTTGTGACTTTTGTCTTTGAGGATATCTAAAGGAACGTTTTTTACCAGGGATATGTTCTGTAGCTACCTGATCTGCAAGCCAATATACAGGTACATGTTGCTCAGATTCCATCGGAACTGCTGTGAGCAACTGTCGATCACGTCAGTTTACAGGTGCAACATCTTGTCAGTGTATCTGGTGTCATACTAAACAAATTGTGTGAGAAATGGTTAACATTAAAATCAACATTTTGCCTTTGTCACTTGTTAGGTTTTTTTTCTGCCCACATCTCGTTGTGAATCCATTACATGTGGAAGAATTTCTACATATCTTTCTTGCATTCACAACAGCAGATTTGCATGTGGTAGCCAAAACTGGGGCTAATTGTATTTCCAGTATAAATCAGTTCTGCATTAATGCATTAGCATATCTACCAATTTTGCTGCTGCACGATAATTACATCCCACTCTAGAACTTTGTGTGTAGCTGCCCTTCAATTTTAAGCACCTGGTATTTTGTTCACAGACACAGTCTAAAAATGTCAAAATCAACAAAGTAGCCAGGAAAAAAAATTGGTTCCAAATGCTATTAATACTGAGGCACTACATTTTTTGGTTATAATGCAAGTACAGAAATACAGAATTAGGTTTTTAACTAGTGGAACTGTAGTCAATGAAAACTACTTCTCGTATCTTTTAGACTTCAGAACTCCACAAGTTGGTACGAAGACTATGTGCCATCTACCAACACTCCGTGGTTTGCCACCTGGATAAAGTCTGGGGACACGCAGCAAAGTGCTAAAAATACAATAGCACTGAATATGCATTTTGTGATAAAACACCACTTAGAACATTTTTCCATTTCCACTCTTCAAATTGAAAGTATAAAAATCTTGATATTGCATTCTGTTGTAAAATTTGTCTGCTAGCTGTATGTTATTTTTTATGCTTTATTGGCTAGTATGTGAATGCTCCTCTACTTCCTAAAATTTCATTGGTAAACAGATATTATGTCAATCCAGTATTTTTTGACAGGCCTAGTTCACTATAGGTGTTGTTGTTGTGGTCTTCAGTCCAGAGACTGGTTTGATGCAGCTCTCCATGCTACTCTTTCCTGTGCAAGCTTCTTCATCTCCTAGTACCTACTACATGCTACATCCTTCTGAACATGCTTAGTGTATTCATCTCTTGGTCTCCCTATACGATTTTTACCCTCCATGCTGCCCTCCAGTACTAAATTGATGATACCTTGATTCCTTAGAACATTTCCTACCAACTGATCCCTTTTTCTCATCAAGCTGTGCCACAAATTTCTCTTCTCTCCAGTTCTATTCAATACCTCCTCATTAGTTATGTGATCTACCTATCTAATCTTCAGCATTCTTCTGTAGCGCCACATTTTGAAAGCTTCTATTCTCTTCTTGTCCAAACTATTTATTGTCCATGTTTCACTTCCATACATGACTACGCTCCATACAAATACTTTCAGAAACTACTTCCTGGTACTTAAATCTATACTCGATGTTAGTAAATTTCTCTTCTTCAGAAACGCTTTCCTTGCCGTTGCCAGTCTACATTTTATATCCTCTCTTCTTCGACCATCATCAGTTATTTTGTTCCCCAAATAGCAAAACTCATTTACTACTTCGAGTGTCTCATTTCCTAATCTAATTCCCTTAGCATCTCCCGATTTAATTTGACTACATTCCATTATCCTCATTTTGTTTTTGTTAATGTTCATCTTATATCCTCCTTTCTAGACATTGCCCATTCCGTTCAGCTGCTCTTCCAGGTCCTTTGCTGTCTCTGACAGAATTACAATGTCATCGGTGAACCTCAAAGTTTTTATTTCTTCTCCATAGATTTTAATACCTACTCCAAATTTTTCTTTTGTTTCCTTTACTGCCTGCTCAATACACAACTTGAATAACTTAGGGGATTGGCTACAACTCTGTCTCTCTCCCTTCCCCAACACTGTTTCCGTTTCATGCCCCTCGACTCTTATAACTGCCATCTGGTTTCTGTATAAATTGTATATAACCTTTTGATCCCTGTATTTTACCCCTGTCACCTTCAGAATTTGAAAGAGAGTATTCCAGTCAACATTGTCAAAAGCTTTCTCTAAGTCAACAAATGCTAGAAACATAGGTTTCCTTTCCTTAATCTATCTTCTAAGATAAGTCATAGGGTCAGTATTGCCTCACGTGTTACAACATTTGTACAGAATCTGAACTGTTCCTCCCCGAGGTTGGCTTTTACCAG
This sequence comes from Schistocerca americana, assembly GCF_021461395.2. Taxonomy (NCBI): domain Eukaryota; kingdom Metazoa; phylum Arthropoda; class Insecta; order Orthoptera; family Acrididae; genus Schistocerca; species Schistocerca americana. The sequence continues at coordinate 156,162,790 of NC_060128.1, read as the reverse complement.
TTTTTCCATTCATCTGTAATGAATTCATGTTAGTATTTTGCAGCTGTGACTTATTAAACTGGTAGTTTGGCAATTTTCACACCTATCAACACCAACTTTCTTTAGGATTGAAATTATTATATTCCTCTGAAGCCTGAGGGTATTTTGCCTGTCTCATACATCTTGCTCACCAGATGGTAGAGTTTTATCAGGGCTGGCTCTCCCAAGGCTGTCAGCAGTTCTAATGGGATGTTGTCTACTCCCGGGGCCTTGTTTTAACTTAGGTCTTTCAGTGCTCTGTGAAATTCTTTATGCAGTATCATATCTCCATTTCATCTTCATCTACATCCTCTTCCATTTCCATAATACTGTCCTCAAGTACATTGCCCTTGTATAGACCCTCTATATACTCCTTCCACCTTTCTGCTTTCCCTTCTTTACTATAGGTGTATTGAACAAATATTATGTCAATCCAATATCCTTTGACAGGCACGGTTCACTATAGATGGACGTCCATTGGCAAACAGCTCGTCACAGGCATGGTTTGTACCTGTGAGCTACCTGACGCAGGAGGAGGCAACCACAGGTGCTGCATCAACTCTCCCTCGTGTGTGGCTCGTCATGAGTGAGGGTCAGCGTTCTGTCACTGTTGAGAGGATCCTCCCTTCCGGGAGTGTGGGAGCTTCTCAGTGGCTACTGGTAAACTTCCAGCAAGCAGGTGTGTGGAGCCATTCATTCATTCACAGAAGTACCCTCCATTGTGGATGAGAATCAGTCAACTAGAAATATTGAGCCGTGTTGCCTCTACAATTGAGCCATGCTACCCATATAGCTATCCATAATTGAGAAAGTGTTGCTGGTGCAGCATTTTTTGCACAAACTGACCTCTCAGTCATGCCCCATAAATGTTCAATGGTGTTCATGTCAGGCAGCCTGGGTGGCCAGATCATTCGCTCAGGTTATTCAGAATTTTCTTCAAACCAATCATGAATAGCTGTGTCCCAGTGACATGACACATTGTCATTCATAAAAGTTCCACAGTTGTTCACGATTAGTTTGAAGAACATTCTGGACAGCTCAAGCAAATGATTTGGCCATCCAAATTGTCTGACATTCATCCCATCGAACATTTATAGGATGTAATCGAGAGGTCAGTTCCTCACAAAGTCCTGGACTGGCTAAACTTCTGCAATTATGCCTACAGAGGCAGCATGGCTTATTGTTTCTGCATTGGAATCTAATGACTTGTTGAGCCCATGTCACGTCACGTCATGTCACATAAAGTTGCTGCACAACACTGGACAAAAAGAGGTCTGACATGATATTTGGAGCCATCCCATGAGTTTTGTCACCTTGATGCATACCAGCACAAACCATTCACTTTCCTGTTGTGCCCACAAATGGAGCAAGGGAAGAATGATGAGATGTATGCCTCTATACAAGTCCTTATCTCCATTTTTTCGTTACAGTCAGTACAAAAGAGGAATGCCGGAGACAGTAGAACTGATCTATAGTCTGTTACACAGTATGGTTGCTTAAACTTTCTTAGTAGCATTTCACAAGATTATTGTCTTCTTCCTTCCAAGGATACCCATCTAATCTTAAGGAACATTTCCACGACACACTCGTACTGTCTGGAACTGATTGTACCATAATACTGCTCAGTTGTTTCAGTGTTGTCCTTTAATTTCATCTGAGGTGATCCCAAATACTCAAACGGTATTCAAGAATGTAGCACACGACAGATTTGTTACTGCCTTCTCTTTCAGCTAAAATAGTATTAATACCAGTTTGTGCTTCCATGTTTTAAATAAAAAAAGAATGTGTGTATGACTTAACATTGGTCTTGCCAGTGGTCACTGTATACTTTACTTTAGCAGAAGCATGTACAATATTAAGACAGTTTGCATGCTGTCACGGAATACACCATTTCTTTCTGTTCGGGCGATTTGAGAATGGGTCTGATATCGGTAACCAGTCATCAATTAAATAAAAGGGAGCTGAATTTTGCAGTTTCAGCTGATTTCTACATAAAATAGAAATGTGTAATAGAAGCAGAAATCCTCTGCATCTCCGCTTTTGAAAGAAATGTTGTGGCGTTCAGTCCAAAGACTGGTTTGCTGCAGCTCCACATGCTACTTTATCCTATACAAGCTTCTTCATTTCTGATTAGCTACCACACCTACATCCTTCTGAACCAGGAATCCCTTGGCATCTTAGAATGTGTCCTATTAACTGAATCTTCTTTTAGTCAAGTTGTGACACAAATTTCTTGTCACCCAGTTCTATTCAGTACTTCCTCATTAGTTATGCAATCCACTCATCTAATCTTCAGTATCCTTCTGTAGCACCACATTTCAAAAGCTTGTATTCTCTTCTTGTCTAAACTGCTTATGTCCATGTTTCACTTCCATACATGGCTACACCCCATACAGATACCTTCAGAAAATGCTATTCTATATTTTAAAAAATAAATAAATAATTAAAAAAGCATGAATTGTATAGGAAATGTTACAAATTCTTTTCTAAGGAAGTGCAAAATGTACATGAATACTTATAGGGTTAAAACAGTTTAAGCCACATCACATCTGTTATTACTTAAATAACGGTCACACCTCATGTGTAGAGCATGTTATGGAGTCCAGTATACAGCAAGACAAGTTTCTCACGAAATGCAGAGGACTGTACTATCTTTTGTGGACATCTTTGGTATAGTTTCATTTCTTCATCATATATCCTCCTTTGAAGACATTTTCCATTTCATTCGTATGTTCTTCCAATTATTTTGCTGTGTCTAACAGAATTACAGTGTCATTGGCAAACCTCAAAGTTTTATTTCTTCTTGCTGTACTTCAATTCCTATTCCAAATTTTTCTTTGGTTTCGTTTATTGCGTTTTCTGTGTACAGACTAAAGAACATTAGGGATAAGCTATAACCCTGTCTTGCTCCCTTCTCAACCACTACTTCCCTTTCATACCCCTCGACTCTTGTAATTGCTTTATGGTTTCTTTACAAGTTGTAAGTAGCCTTTCACTCACTGTATTTTACCTGTGCCACTTTCAGAATTTTAAAGAGAGTATTCTAGTCAGCATTGTCAAAAGTTTTGTATAAGTTATCAAATGCCATAAATGTAAGTTTTCATTTCCTTTCCTTGAAAGAAATATGTTGAGTTACTATTAAGAAACAATTGCTGCAGGGTACTACAAGGTGAACTATGATGTGGACAACTGGAAGCTGCTGGTGCAGCAGCTGGCAACAAATCCCCTGATGCTACCAGCCGCAACACGTGCACAGCTGATCTCTGACGCTTTTTCACTTGCCAGAGCCGGCACCTTACCCTACGGCATCACACTCAACCTGACACGATACCTGCGCGACAGTCGTGTCGAGCTCAATCCTGTTCCTTGGCAGGCTTTTCTGGAAGACACGCAGTTTCTTGAGGATGGGCTCTATGTTACAAGAACCTATTCATCCTTAAAGGTCAGTCACCTGGACTAAAATAATACAGTTGTGTTCTATTTATGTGATGGTGAAATGTTTGACACAATGTCCCAAACTAGGCACTAGAGGCTGAAGATTACCTAGTATGGCACCATGTGTATGAGAACCCTCTGTTTTTATGAGGCATAGTCCTAAACTAAAGTATGGTGACTAGTATTTAACTGATGGTAAGCCTAAATGAAGTGCCATGCATGCAGTACTGTTTACCGACACTTTAGGAAACTTCTGCAGTGTTGGCTTGATTCAGCAGTAATTTGCCAGTCGGTGATAACAGATGGCAACGACTGGGACAATTGTGCATCCCACCAGAGTTGTGATGTGCCTGATGTGATTAGATTTTTGCTTGCAAAAGGATCTTCAGCTGATGAAATACATCGTGAATTATGCCTAGTATATGGACCTGAAATAATGATTGGCAAACAAGTTAGAAAATGGTGATGAGAATTTCAAAATGGCTGCACAAGTGTTCATGATGAACAGCAGAGTGGCAGATCCAGTATTGTGACCAACAACATTATTGAACAAGTGCATCAAAAATTTCACAGTGGTTAGTGATTAGTGATCTGGTTAATGAATTCCAAACTGTTGCCTGAACCTCAATTTACAGGACTGTCACCGAAGAGCTTGGATATCACAATATGTGTGTGAGGTGGGTTCCAAAAAGTTCACTGATCAGCAAAACAAGCAAAGAATGTGTAGGGCACAACAATTATTGGAGTGCTATATACAAGATAGAGATGATGTGTTTTGCCCAATTGTTATGGGTGAAAAGACGTGCATATTGCATGCCAATGCAGAATCATAACAACAGTCAATGCAGTGATGTCATTCAGGTCCACCCAAACCAAAAAAGTTTAAGAAATCTCTGATCTTGAATTGAAGAAAGATGGCTACCATTTTTTGGAATGAAAAGGGAATCCTTTTGATTGACTTCATGGACCATGGGTCAACAGTTACTGCTGACCTATTCTGTGAAACTCTTAGCAAACTGAGACATACGATTCAAAATCAACATTGCGGGAAACTTTCATCTTGCATAATTCTCCTCCACTACAGTGCAACACTCACACCACTGCCAAAACCAAGGAGAAGATTCGAGCTTTTTGTTGGGAACTTTTGGATCACCCATCATACACTCCCAGCATTGTACCAAGTGACTATTTCCTCTTACTGCATTTGAAAAATAGGCAGGGTGGATGATGATTTCAAGACTGGCTTTATTAACTGGTTCAATTCCCAGATGGCAGACTTCTATGCAGAGGGGTTAAAGAAGCTGGTGCAGCATTACAGAAAGTGTATAGATGTGACAGTGATTATGCGGGATATGTAGTAAAATATTACTGTTAATAAAAACCTTTTTTCATAAACTTATTTTTTATGACCAAAAGGACCTTAGTTTTGGAATATGCCTCATAATTTGATTTATTATTGAGTTTATTACTACACAACCAACCCAATGCTTTTGATGCCAGACTCGTGGCTAAGTGAGTAATGTGACAAAACTTCTTGTTGGTATTGTACCACTGCAAATTTGGAATCAACGGTTTCCAAGGTACAAACAACTTTCAGAATTACTTACTTAGGTCTTTTGTACATGTTCCTGTTGCCACGCTCAATAAACCATAGTACACAAAATACAGTTTCATGCAAATATACATCAGTCCTTGATAATTGGTTACAATTTTGTCAGTAGCTTACTTGTTGCATAGTTTAATATTCTTTTTTAATGTAGTCCATGTTATAGATCCACAAGAAAATTCAGGATTTTTGCACGCTCACTTGAAATATCCAGAAAACTCAACTCAAAGCATCACTTAAATTCAAGTTTTTCAACAACTGCTAAGAATGTTAGTCAATTTTTGTTGCATGGAAATTTTACTGCAGCAGCACACACAGTTTTCTCTAATTTCCTTGTAGGAATTTGTATTACAGTGCTCTCAGAAAATTATGGCTTTTGTGATAACTTTACTTATGTTGCAAGGGAGATATTGATTATATGCTTTAGCTACAATGATTTGTTCGTCCAATGGAATATAACTGTCCTATAGATCTGACAAGCAATCACACAGTAAAAATGCATTAAAAATTAGATTTCTTGTTGTGGGCTGAGTGATGCATCAACAGTTAGTTTATAATCATTTTTATGGTAAAGTGCTTCAGTGAGATAGGAAGACCTTGTTCTACTTGATGGTACCCTTCTCAGAAACTGAATGAAATTGTTGCGAGATGTGCCAAAGCTTTTTTGCAGTAGGTATTTTCTAAAACATTCATATCTGTATCTGGTGAGATCTGGTTTCTAGCATTTGTAGACTTAGAGAAAGCTTTTGACAATGTTGACTGGAATACTCTCTTTCAAATTCTAAAGGTGGCAGGGGTAAAATACAGGGAGCGAAAGGCTATTTACAATTTGTACAGAAACCAGATGGCAGTTATAAGAGTCGAGGGACATGAAAGGGAAGCAGTGGTTGGGAAGGGAGTAAGACAGGGTTGTAGCCTCTCCCCGATGTTGTTCAATCTGTATATTGAGCAAGCAGTAAAGGAAACAAAAGAAAAATTCGGAGTAGGTATTAAAATTCATGGAGAAGAAATAAAAACTTTGAGGTTCGCCGATGACATTGTAATTCTGTCAGAGACAGCAAAGGACTTGGAAGAGCAGTTGAATGGAATGGACAGTGTCTTGAAAGGAGGATATAAGATGAACATCAACAAAAGCAAAACAAGGATAATGGAATGTAGTCTAATTAAGTCGGGTGATTCTGAGGGAATTAGATTAGGAAATGAGGCACTTAAAGTAGTAAAGGAGTTTTGCTATTTGGGGAGCAAAATAACTGATGATGGTCGAAGTAGAGAGGATATAAAATGTAGGCTGGCAATGGCAAGGAAAGCGTTTCTGAAGAAGAGAAATTTGTTAACATCCAGTATTGATATAAGTGTCAGGAAGTCATTTCTGAAAGTATTCGTATGGAGTGTAGCCATGTATGGAAGTGAAACATGGACGATAAATAGTTTGGACAAGAAGAGAATAGAAGCTTTCGAAATGTGGTGCTACAGAAGAATGCTGAAGATTAGATGGGTAGATCACATAACTAATGAGGAAGTATTGAATAGGATTGGGGAGAAGAGAAGTTTGTGGCACAACTTGACCAGAAGAAGGGATCGGTTGGTAGGACATGTTCTGAGGCATCAAGGGATCACCAATCTAGTATTGGAGGGCAGCGTGGAGGGTAAAAATCGTAGAGGGAGACCAAGAGATGAATACACTACGCAGATTCAGAAGGATGTAGGTTGCAGTAGGTACTGGGAGATGAAAAAGCTTGCACAGGATAGAGTAGCATGGAGAGCTGCATCAAACCAGTCTCAGGACTGAAGACCACAACAACAACAGATCTGACAAGCAATCACACAGTAAAAATGCATTAAAAATTAGATTTCTTGTTGTGGGCTGAGTGATGCATCAACAGTTAGTTTATAATCATTTTTATGGTAAAGTGCTTCAGTGAGATAGGAAGACCTTGTTCTACTTGATGGTACCCTTCTCAGAAACTGAATGAAATTGTTGCGAGATGTGCCAAAGCTTTTTTGCAGTAGGTATTTTCTAAAACATTCATATCTGTATCTGGTGAGAGCTGTCATACAGATTAATTCAATGAACCCAGTGGTAAGAAACTTTACTTGCATTTGGAGTATGGTAGTTCGAATCCCTGTCCAAATACCCAGATTGAAGAGTTGCTTAAGGCAAATATTGGGACGGCACTTTCAAAAAGAACATGGTTGATTGCCTTTCCCATCCTTTAGCAATCTGAGCTCATGTTCCACCAGCAATGACCTCATCAACAGAACATGGAACTCTGATCTTCTTTCCCTAAAATTTTCACAGAATAAATCATTGTACTTTATGAAGCCTGTCAACAGTACTGATAAACATAGGATGATCTGGACAGTTTCTTCAGAAATTATGCTTTCACCTTTACAGCTCTTAACTTCAGTTTGCCAACTTTTTTATGAGCTTGTGTTGTCACTGAATTGTTGATCTAAAACAGTTAATGAATTAGTAACAGTTTGGCAATGGGACTGTTCTATGAACAACGTACTATAAATGAACTTATAATATTTATAAACAGTAGAAGGAATACTCACAATGTAATTCAGGCATTCAGCAGTTGATAGACACATAAACGAGACTGAAATCTTTGCTCAGCTTTCAGACAGATTTTGCATGCGTGCATCTGTGCTGTGTGTGTGTGTGTGTGTGTGTGTGTGTGTGTGTGTGTGTGTGTGTGTGTGTGTGTGTGTGTGCAGATTTAGTTCCTTGTGCGGATGACCCAAATATTGTCATCAGTCCAAATGTGGATAAAGCAACAGCAAAAATGATGATAATGTTCTTAACCTATAATTCTCAGCAAAAATAATCAGTTTTTGAAAACATAATGTAACTGGATAGATAAAAAATCTACTCACTGAGTGGTGGCAGGAGAACACACTTGTGAAAGGTATTACAGTTTTCAAGCTCTTGGAGTCAGTGACTCCTTCTGGCAGATGGGGTGAAGGGGAAGGAAGAGGGGTGAAGGATAAGGACTGGTTAAGTTTTTGAATAGGGATAGAGTTCGGAAAAGTCACCCATAACTCTGGTTCAGGGGAGACTTACTAAATGGGATAAAAACGAAACACTGATTGTTGGGGACTGCACTGGGTGGCATTTGAAAACCTGGGAGCTTTAATTTGGAAGATGGGGTAATATATGCAAGACATAGATTACTGCTAAAACATCGTTTATGAGTTGTTAAGAGTGAGAAGCTAAGTGCATCGTATGTAATAGACATAGGGGTGGGGTGGGGGTGGGAGGGGGACGAAAAATAGACAGGTCAGAAAATGAAAGATGTAAGAAAAGTAAAATGGAAGGAAGGAAGGAGTAGTTACCATGAAGAAACGCTGAGACAGAAGGAATTAACGTAAATTAAGGCCAAGTGGGTGGGGAGGACCAAAGACATGTTGTAGTACTAGTTCCCACCTGCAGTGTTCTCAGAACCTGGTGTCTGGGGGAAGGATCCAGTTGACAAATGTGGTGAAATGGCAGTCATGTTGTAGAGCATGCTCTGCAACAGTATATTGTGTGTTGCTGGTATACACCCTCCACCAATGACCCATTCATCCTGACTGACAACTGGGTGGTAGTCATGCCGATGTAAAAGGCCAGACAGTATTTACATAACTACTGGTATATGACATGTCATTTGACAAGTGGCTCTCCCTTTGATAGCGTATATTTTGCCAGTTACAGGGCTGTTATAGGTGGTGGTAGGAGGGTGCAGAGGGCAAATCTGAGGGTTGGTTACAGGGGTAGTAGCCATGGGTGTAGGCAGATGGCTGCACAAGGAGGATAGGAGATAACAAGGATATTGTGGAGATTGGGAGGGCAATGGAAAGTTATTCTAGGTGTTATTGGCAAGATTTCAGACAGAATGGATCTCATTTCAGGGCACAATTTTAGGGATTTAAGGAAATTACAGCCTTGTCGAAGTAGCTAATTAATACATCCAAGATGAGGATAATACTGAGTGACAAGTGGTATACTCCTAAGCTGTGGGATCAGCAATACCAGAATTGGATGTGATGGTGTAGGAAATCTGTTTTTGAACTATGCAGGTGTGGTAATTACGTACAGTGAAGGCTGAGGTGAGAATGGTGGTGTATTTATGTAAAGAATCTGCACCTGAACAAATACGTTTGCCTCAAATACCGAGGCTATACGGGAGGGAATGTTTGGTGTGGAAAGGATGACAACTGTCAGAATGTAAGTACTGTTGTTTGGTAATAGGTTTAATGTGGATCGAAGTGTGTAGCTGGCCTTTGGAAGGACGGAATCAGCATCGAGGAAAGTTGCATGGGATTCAGAATAAGACGACATGAAATGTAATTGGGAAAATGGATTTAGAGATTCCAGGAATTTTAACAGGTCAGCATCATCCTGAGTCCATGTGACCAAGATATTGTCAGTGTATCTAAACCAAAACAGGGGCTTTAAGGCATATGGATCCCAGGAAAGCCTCCTCCAAGCAACCCCTGAAAAGGTTTGCATAGAAAGGAGCCATCCTGATTCTCACAGCCATACTCCAGATCTTTTTGTATGCCTGCGTCTCAAAGGTGACGTAGTTCTTGGTAAGTATAAAGTTGATTAAGGTGAGTAGGAAGGATGTCATAGGTTGAGAATCAGATGGGCACTGACTGAAGAAATGTTCAGCAGCAGCAGACAGACTGTGTATGTTGCTGAACATTTTGTCAGTCAGAGCCCACCTTAACCAAGTTTATACTTACCAACAATTATTTCACCTTTGGGGGCAGACATACAAACAGATCTGGGGTATGGTCATGGGAACCAGGATGGCTGCTTTCTATGTTAACCTTTTCTTTGGTCACTTGGAGGTGACTATCTTGGGATGCATAAACCTTAACCCTGTGGTTTGGTTTAGATGTATTGATGACATCTTTACCATATGGACTCATGGTGAGACTGACCCATAAAAATTCCTGGAAACTCTAAATTCATTCTCCCAGTTAAATTTCACGTGGTCCTATTCTGAATCCCATCCCATTTTCCTTGATGTTGATCTCATCATCAGCAAAGGCTAGCTGCACACTTTTGTCCACATCAAATCTAATAACAAACAACAGTACTTACATTTTGAAAGTTGTCATCCTTTCCATGTCAAACATTCCCTCCCATACAGCCTCGAATTTTGAGGCAAACATATTTGCTCAGACACAGACTATTTACAGGAATACATCACCATTCTCACCTCAGACTTAACTGTAAACAATTACTGCACCAGTCTAGTTCAATAGGAGGTTTCCTCGCCCATCACATCCAATCCTGGTGCTGCTTATCCTTTGAGAAACAACTTAGGAGTACACCACTTGTCACTCAGTATTACCCTGGTCTTGAATGTATTAATCAGTTACTTCGACAGGGCCATGACTTTTCTAAAATCGTGCCTTGAAATGAGGTCCATTCCGTCTGAAATTTTGCCTATGACACCTAGAATAGCATTTGTCATTCTCCCAAATTCCGCAATATCCTTGTTACGTTCTATGCCACTTGTGCAGCCATCTGCCTACACTATAGCTCCTACCCCTGACTAATGCTGCTGCAAGACTTGCCCTCTACACCCTCCTACGTGTAGCAGCACTGTAACTGGCAAAGCATATACTACCAAAGGGAGAGACACATGTGAAACGACACATGTCATATAGCAGCTGTTATGTAAACACTGTTTGCCCTTTTGCATTCATATAACTATCTAAAAGTTATCAGTTAGGATGAAAGGGCAGAGGCAAAGGGTGTATACTGGCAACACACAATATCCTGTTGCAGGGCATGCACTACAACATGACAGTCATGACCTTAGTGACTGTTTCACCACACGTGTAATCTGAATTCTTCCCCCGGACACCAGGTTCTCAGACCTTTGCACATGGGAACTGGTACTATAACATTTCCTCAGTTCTCACCACCACTTGGCCTTAATTTATGTGAATTTCTTTGATCTCAGCATTTCTTCACAGCAACCACTCCTTTCTTCACTCCATCTTAGTTTCCTACATCTTTCATTTTCTGACCTGTCTATTTTTTGTCATCCCCGTCCCACCTCTATCAAATACAATGCACTTAGCTTTTTGCTGTTATTAACTCATGCATGATGTTTCAGCAGGAATCTCTCTCTTACATATTACCCTATGTTCCACCTTTAAGACTCGGGTTTTGAAATTTCACCTGGTGCTGTCCCCAACAATCAGTCTTTCCTTTTCATCCCATCCTAAGTTTCCCCTGACACAAGGTTATGGGCGAATTTTCTGAACTTTTCTAAAACCTCACCAGACCTTTTCCTTCACCCCTCTTCCTTCCCCTTCAACCCTTCTGCCAAAAGGAGACAACACTGGCTCCAGAAGCTTTCAAACTGTAATGCCTCTTATATGTGTGTTCTGCTGCTGCTGCTGCTGCTGCTTGATGAGTAGATTTTTTATATATCCAATTACATTAAAGCTTTTATTGAATGGTTTCCTACAAATGGTTTCTCTTTCAATTTAGAAAAGGCACAACACATCCAGTTCTGCACAGATAGAGGTACTATGCCAATGATATGTGTAACATGTGGTGCGGAAATAATAACTATTGTGAAACATTGCAAATTTTTAGATGATGTTGTTGACAAGAATTTAGTAGCATTTTTTGCATATTTTTGTTCAATAATTTCATATGGAATAATGTTCTGGGGTAACTCATCTTTAAAAAAGGGAATTTTCATTATTCAAAAATGTGCTGTAAGAATGATACATGGCACTCATCCACAGTCATTCTGTAGGCTTCTGTTTAGGGAATTGAGCATTCTGACTGCTGTTTTACAGTACATTTATTCCATCGTGATGTTAGTTGTAAATAACCCACTACAGATCAAAGGGTACAGTGATATACATAATTACAATACCAGAAAAAAATGACACTCATTGAGGTAGCCTTTTGTGCATAAAGTGATGCACAGTGCTGCCACCGAAATTTTTGGTCACTTTCTCAGTAGTAGGAAATTTCTGATAGACAGGGAAGTTAAATTTGAAAACAAAGTGAAAAACTTTCTCTTTGACAACTGATATTCTGTAAAGTAGCTTGTATTTGCATAACATATTAAAGATGGAAGATGTGAATTACTGGTTCACATCTGTGTCCCCCCCCCCCCCCCCCCCCCTCTCCTCTCTCTCTCTCTCTCTCTCTCTCTCTCTCTCTCTCTCTCTCACACACACACACACACACACACACACACACACACACACACACACACACACACACAGTCTGCATTGTCCTGACTGACTACACTGTACTGTGTTTAGTTGTGTAAGTAAAGAGAGAGGTGGCCAAAGGGGAGGGGGGGACTGTGAAGTGAGGGAAGGGTTATTCATGGCTAAGATGAAAAGCAGCAAGGGAATGAGGTAGGAATGTGGCATCAGTGATGAGCTTACTGTGCCACAGGCAGGGAGAATTGTGTGTGGCAGAGTTGAAGTGGGTGTGGAGAGAGAGAGAGCGAGAGAGAGAGAGAGAGAGAGAGAGAGAGAGAGAGAGAGAGAGAGAGAGAGTGTGTTTGCAGAGTGGAGATTGTAGTTTAGCAAGGATGAGGAGAAGAGGGCATGATGAAAGGAAGGGGCGCAAGTATGAGTTAGAGCTATTGGAGATTGAGACCAGGAGAAATGCAGGATTTAGGGATGCGTTTAAGGAATAGTTTCACATACATAAATCAGAGAAACTGGTGTTGTGGGGAAGACCGAGATGGCATGAAATGTAAACTGGTTGGTGAAGTCAGGCATGTTATAATGTTTTGCCACTAGGCGGTCAAATCTGCATTCAGCCACATTTTGATGATGACCAATCATTGGAAAAGACAGTGCTCCTACACTTATGAAAGGATTTACAAAATTTCCAGGATTTTTGATGTATGACATTACTGCTTTCACAGGTGGCTTGTATATGACTGTGTAGGATGTGTTTGTGGTGTGACTGGAATAGGAAGTGGTGAGTGGGTGCATAGAACAGGTCTTGCACTCAAGAATTCCAGTGATATGGCCATCTGTGGCAAATGCTTGGGAGTGTGTTGTTAAAACAGACGACGATATTTTGCGGACTGAGTGGACAGTTGAATACCACTCTGAGGGAGATGAAAAATATTTGGGGTAAAGTGTTTCCCATTTATAGTTGTAGCCTCAAGTAGGTAGAGAAGGATATGGATATGTTGTTAGTCGGGGGGGGGGGGGGGGGGGGGGGGGGGCGGGCTTCTTTGCAGCTAGATCATGGGCATGTTTGAAAGATAAAGGGAATGCCATGAGTAATATGTTTTGTATACCACGTTTGGGGCCTTAGTCAAATGTTCAGCATACAGGGTCAGGGATTTCTTGTTACTGTAGATGTTTATTTATTTATTCCATGTGATCTGTTGGTACACAGTGTGTTGCAGATGTTGGAAAATATCAGTTAACATTGTTAACATATATTAACATATAGTATCCTAATGTATTATATTGCAAAGATTGGTTATGTTTACTTAGCTTCAGTTGCTCAATTGCACCATTTATCACTGGCCACTTTGTGTGGGAGAGATATTTTAGCATAGCAGGAATGACGTCTATCAGAACTGAGGTGCCATTAATGGTTGGTTGGCTCAGTAAAGGCAGAGATTTTTATAGAATCCCCAAATAAACAGAGGCCAGTGCCACAGTAGGTGGTGTGGTGGGTTGAAGAGGACTATTTTAAGCATATAGGACAGAAGGTATTGAAGCTGAGGAAGAATTAAGCAGATGCCGGTATGGCCATCCATGACTTTCATTTGCAGTGATGAGATATTTCTTACCCAGTATGTTGAAGTTCTTACAAAGGCCTTCACAGATGGGCATTACCTCCCAAATCTAGTCTGCAGACAGAAATCTGCATCATTTCCACCCCATTCTCTTCATCCTTTAGTCACTCTAACAAACCAGCTACGAAGGAGCACCCTATTCATTATCTAATTTTATCCCAGACTGAAACAATTTAATCACATCCTTTGCCAGGGCTTCCACCACTTATCACTGTGCCCAGAAATGAGGAACATTCTACCCACAATCCTTTCCACACCTTCCATCAACAAAATCTACAAAATATGCTTATCCAGCCTTATGCCACACTTATGCCCAAATCCTTGCCACATGGGTCTTATCCCCGAAGATGCGAGAAAGCAGTCATATCATATAGTAGCTCTGTTACACAGCTTTTCAAGACATGACCACCAACCATCTGTCCATCCAAATAAACAGCAACCAGCAAACTGTGGCCAAATGCAGAGTTAACCATTCAATGGCAGAACATGCTTCTGAGCTAAACACATTAGAATTCTTTCTCTGGTCCAGAACCGGTGCCACATGGCTCGCCCCTTCCTCCTCCCCACCTCCTAGTACCTGCATCTCACACTTACATAGATGAAAAAAGTCCTTAAAACACGTCCTTGAATGCTACAGTCCCTCATCTGCCCATATTTAATCTCCAATAGCCCTGACCAACACACAACTAGAATTTTGTCCTCATGCTGCTCAATTCACTAAGTTAACACTCTATTCTTGGACCAGTCCAAGCCGAAGGGGAGCTGTCAACTGATGATGAAGTCGCACTGTTGGTTGATAATATTTGAGCAAATCATCATAGCATGACTGCTTTAAAAAGTTGCAAAGCAGATTGCATTTACACATCTTTTGTTATTTTGCAGGATGTACCAACTCAATGAAAAAATTACTTCAGCAATAAAGGTGCAATCACTATGCCAGGCCAAAAAGTTTTCATCTTTCCTTCTGAAGACACACGATAATCAGTGCTGTGGAAGATGACAACACAAAGCTAATGTTGTGAGAAGTAAGACTGCTTGCAAGATGATGAAGTTGCATATAGCTTGAAAAAGTAACATCAGGTGTAGGTCCTCACACTATCTCAACAGCTACCACATTTTGAACTAAAATGGAAATAATAATGTCTTTCTGTATTAACAGTAGAATAGTCATTCCTTGTTTATGATTCTATCCTGAAATATTCATTATTGTAATATATAGGACCATCCCAAATAACTACTTGTCCATAAAATGAAGGTATCTAGCAAACGTTGCTCAGCTACTGGGGGCATTAACCAGCACAATAGCCTTTATTGTATCTTTGCTCATTATACGAAGGTAATCCCAAAAGTAAGGTCTCCTAATTTTTTTGTAAGTACAGAACTCTGTTTGTGTGGCAGTTGGTCACACTGTTGTGAAGAGTGCTTCATGCGCTGTGTGTAAACATGCGCACGGCGCGCTGAGGCACTCAGTCTTGGCTTGGCAGCCGTTCAGAATGGAGCTCCCATTAGATGTTACTGCCAAGTGAAAATTGCACTCAGTTATTTGGTATTTGAATGCAAAGGGCACTGCGCCGATTGAAATCCATCGCCAATTAATGTAAGTGTATGGTGAGTCATGCATGGATGTCAACAATGTTCATAAGTGATGTAGACAGTTTGCAGCTGGTTGGACCGAAATTCACGATGAACAAAGGGGCGGTAGGCCATCAGTTTCTGAGGAGACAGTGTTGAAGGTTGAGCAAAGCGTGCATGAAGATTGACGGATCACCCCGGATGATCTCTGCACGTTGGTTCCTGAGGTTTCCTGAAGCACCGCTCACAGAATTTTAACTGAAACATTGAACTACCAGAAGGTGTGCACAAGATGGGTGCCACGCATGCTGAGTGAGGACCACATGTGGCAATGAGTTGATGCTTCCTGTGCATTTCTTCACCACCTTGCAGCCGAACTGGACAACTTTCTGGACTCAGTTGCCATGGGTGATGAAATCTGGGCATACCACTTTAGACTTGAGACCAAGCAACAATTATGGCAGTGGCAGCATCCTTCTTTGCCAAAGCCGTGGAAATTCAGACAAACACAGTCTGCTGGTAAAGTCATGACAGCCATTTTTTGGGATCTGAAAGGGGTATTGTTGGTCAACTTTATGCCCACTCGGGCCACAATTAACGCTGACAGGTACTGTGAGACTCTGAAAAACTCAAGCGGGCAATTCAGAACCGGAGAAGAGCAATATTGAGCAAGGGCGTACACATTCTCCATGACAATGCTCGCCCACACATCACTCAGCAAACCGTTGTTCTACTGCAACAGTTTCAGTGGAACATAATCACCCACCCACCCTATAGTCCTGACTTGGTGCCCAGTGACTATCACCTGTTCCCTATGTTGAAAGAATATTTTGCCGGAAAGCAATTCAGCTCCAATGACAAGGTGAAAGAAGAGGTTCATAACTTTCTGAACAGTGTGGTGGAGAGCTGGTATGACATGGGCATACAAAAACTGCCACAGTGTCTACAAAAGTGCATCAAGAGAAGTGGTGATTATATTGAACAATAGCTAAATGTTCAAGTTGTAAACTGATGTAAACCATTGTAGAAATAAACTGATCTATGTACTTATAAAAAAAATAGGAGACATTACTTTTGGGATTACCCTTGTAAAAACATGAACAGAAGTACATCATTTTTAAATAGCACCCTATTTTTTATATGGTGATCCACTTCCTGTTCTCAAGACCTGTTCAGAAATGTATTACATGTCTACATAAACACATCACCTCAATAAGAAACAGAAACAGGAATCTTTAATACCATTTTGTAGTATTGTAATCCTTGCTGGGAACTGAAAGGGGTAGCACATCCAAAGGTACTCACGTGGTGGCATGGATCAGTTCAGAGCTAGACACACACACACAAGGCATTACGTGCTGGACATCCGTTTTGTTGGTACCACATAAGCATTCTTATCTCTGTGCCACTTCATCCAGAGGATGATGATGAATTTGTATGAGAAAGTAAGCCCTGCCATTTAGGTTACCATTTATTAAATGAGGGCCATTAATTATAGTATAAAGTATCCCACACCAGACATTAATTTTCCATTGATGCCATTTTTCAACCAGTATAAGGCATCGTGGGCTTTCACTGGACTAAAAATGCATGGTCTTTGTACTTGCTTGTCCTTTGTTTGAGAAGAAATATTCATTGATAAAAAGAACATCAGAGAAGTTCTGGTTGGCAAAGATTATTTGCTCGGTGCACTAACAGAACTGTACACTATTATTGAAATGATTTCCCCGAAATTCTTGTTGTAAGTGTACATCCTGGGGATAGAACTGGTGACATGTCAGAATGTGATGTACACTGGTTTAAGAATGCCAGTCTCCAGTTCAAGTTGTCATATGCTCACTTGTGGATTTGTTGGAAAAGAAGCAAGAACATTAGCTTTGACGGTGTTGTCTGTGTGAGCTGTGTGGTGACTGTGTTGCTTCAGTTTGCAACTCCCTGGTTCCTGAAGAGTCACAACAAGAAGAAAAAGCATTCATTCAGAAGGTCAGTTCTCGTCAGGATATTGTGTGGTAAAGTTCTCCTTTCTGAGTAGCATTTCACTCTCCTTCAGTAACAGGTTAAAAAATTATGCAGGTGTTAATCAAGGACCACCTTCACAGTACACAACATGTCATTTAAAAGTACAGTAATGTACTACATCTACCTGTACTGTAAATGACACATTGTGATTATTGTTCTGCGGATTTATAAGTGACAGTCAAATGAAAATGAGACAGATGGGAGAAAATCTAAGTAAACTGTTTATTATTCTAAAAGTAATCAACGTAACTTAGTAAATGTAGTCCACTGTGAGAAAAGACAGTCAGTGGCCTCATGGAAAAATGTTTGCTCTTTTCTGTGGAACTGTGATGATATAGAGGCATGCACCACTTCATCTGAAGCAAATTGAGGGCTGCTAATGCCTTTCTTCGGGACTCCAAAAATATGGAAATTACATGGAGGGCCCCCTCATGAACCATGGACCTTGCCGTTGGTGGGGAGGCTTGCGTGCCTCAGCGATACAGATAGCCGTACCGTAGGTGCAACCACAACGGAGGGGTATCTGTTGAGAGGCCAGACAAACGTGTGGTTCCTGAAGAGGGGCAGCAGCCTTTTCAGTAGTTGCAAGGGCAACAGTCTGGATGATTGACTGATCTGGCCTTGTAATAATAACCAAAACGGCCTTGCTGTGCTGGTACTGCGAACGGCTGAAAGCAAGGGGAAACTACAGCCGTAATTTTTCCCGAGGGCATGCAGCTTTACTGTATGATTACATGATTATGGCGTCCTCTTGGGTAAAATATTCCGGAGGTAAAATAGTCCCCCATTCGGATCTCCGGGCGGGGACTACTCAGGAGGATGTCGTTATCAGGAGAAAGAAAACTGGCGTTCTACGGATCGGAGCGTGGAATGTCAGATCCCTTAATCGGGCAGGTAGGTTAGAAAATTTAAAAAGGGAAATGGATAGGTTGAAGTTAGATATAGTGGGAATTAGTGAAGTTCGGTGGTAGGAGGAACAAGACTTCTGGTCAGGTGACTACAGGGTTATAAACACAAAATCAAATAGGGGTAATGCAGGAGTAGGTTTAATAATGAATAGGAAAATAGGAATGCGGGTAAGCTACTACAAACAGCATAGTGAACGCATTATTGTGGCCAAGATAGATACGAAGCCCACACCTACTACAGTAGTACAAGTTTATATGCCAACTAGCTCTGCAGATGACGAAGAAATTGAAGAAATGTATGATGAAATAAAAGAAATTATTCAGATTGTGAAGGGAGACGAAAATTTAATAGTCATGGGTGACTGGAATTCGAGTGTAGGAAAAGGGAGAGAAGGAAACATAGTAGGTGAATATGGATTGGGGGACAGAAATGAAAGAGGAAGCCGCCTGGTAGAATTTTGCACAGAGCACAACATAATCATAGCTAACACCTGGTTCAAGAATCATAAAAGAAGGTTGTATACCTGGAAGAATCCTGGAGATACTAAAAGGTATCAGATGGATTATATAATGATAAGACAGAGATTTAGGAACCAGGTTTAAAATTGTAAGACATTTCCAGGGGCAGATGTGGACTCTGACCACAATCTATTGGTTATGACCTGTAGATTAAAACTGAAGAAACTGCAAAAAGGTGGGAATTTAAGGAGATGGGACCTGGGTAAACTAAAAGAACCAGAGGTTGTACAGAGATTCAGGGAGAGCATAAGGGAGCAATTGACAGGAATGGGGGAAATAAATACAGTAGAAGAAGAATGGGTAGCTTTGAGGGATGAAGTAGTGAAGGCAGCAGAGGATCAAGTAGGTATAAAGACGAGGGCTAGTAGAAATCCTTGGGTAACAGAAGAAATATTGAATTTAATTGATGAAAGGAGAAAATATAAAAATGCAGTAAGTGAAACAGGCAAAAAGGAATACAAACGTCTCAAAAATGAGATCGACAGGAAGTGCAAAATGGCTAAGCAGGGATGGCTAGAGGACAAATGTAAGGATGTAGAGGCCTATCTCACTAGGGGTAAGATAGATACCGCCTACAGGAAAATTAAAGAGACCTTTGGAGATAAGAGAACGACTTGTATGAATATCAAGAGCTCAGATGGAAACCCAGTTCTAAGCAAAGAAGGGAAAGCAGAAAGGTGGAAGGAGTATATAGAGGGTCTATACAAGGGCGATGTACTTGAGGACAATATTATGGAAATGGAAGAGGATGTAGATGAAGATGAAATGGGAGATACGATACTGCGTGAAGAGTTTGACAGAGCACTGAAAGACCTGAGTCGAAACAAGGCCCCCGGAGTAGACAATATTCCATTGGAACTACTGACGGCCGTGGGAGAGCCAGTCCTGACAAAACTCTACCATCTGGTGAGCAATATGTATGAAACAGGCGAAATACCCTCAGACTTCAAGAAGAATATAATAATTCCAATCCCAAAGAAAGCAGGTGTTGACAGATGTGAAAATTACCGAACTATCAGCTTAATAAGTCACAGCTGCAAAATACTAACACGAATTCTTTACAGACGAATGGAAAAACTAGTAGAAGCCAACCTCGGGGAAGATCAGTTTGGATTCCGTAGAAACACTGGAACACGTGAGGCAATACTGACCTTACGACTTATCTTAGAAGAAAGATTAAGGAAAGGCAAACCTACGTTTCTAGCATTTGTAGACTTAGAGAAAGGTTTTGACAATGTTAACTGGAATACTCTCTTTCAAATTCTAAAGGTGGCAGGGTTAAAATACAGGGAGCGAAAGGCTATTTACAATTTGTACAGAAACCAGATGGCAGTTATAAGAGTCGAGGGACATGAAAGGGAAGCATTGGTTGGGAAGGGAGTAAGACAGGGTTGTAGCCTGTCCCCGATGTTGTTCAATCTGTATATTGAGCAAGCAGTAAAGGAAACAAAAGAAAAATTCGGAGTAGGTATTAAAATTCATGGAGAAGAAATAAAAACTTTGAGGTTCGCCGATGACATTGTAATTCTGTCAGAGACAGCAAAGGACTTGGAAGAGCAGTTGAATGGAATGGACAGTGTCTTGAAAGGAGGATATAAGATGAACATCAACAAAAGCAAAACAAGGATAATGGAATGTAGTCTAATTAAGTCGGGTGATGCTGAGGGAATTAGATTAGGAAATGAGGCACTTAAAGTAGTAAAGGAGTTTTGCTATTTGGGGAGCAAAATAACTGATGATGGTCGAAGTAGAGAGGATATAAAATGTAGGCTGGCAATGGCAAGGAAAGCGTTTCTGAAGAAGAGAAATTTGTTAACATCCAGTATTGATTTAAGTATCAGGAAGTCATTTCTGAAAGTATTCGTATGGAGTGTCGCCATGTATGGAAGTGAAACATGGACGATAAATAGTTTGGACAAGAAGAGAATAGAAGCTTTCAAAATGTGGTGCTACAGAAGAATGCTGAAGATTAGATGGGTAGATCACATAACTAATGAGGAAGTATTGAATAGGATTGGGGAGAAGAGAAGTTTGTGGCACAACTTGACCAGAAGAAGGGAACGGTTGGTAGGACATGTTCTGAGGCATCAGGGGATCACCAATTTAGTATTGGAGGGCAGCGTGGAGGGTAAAAATCGTAGGGGGAGACCAAGAGATGAATACACTAAGCAGATTAAGAAGGATGTAGGTTGCAGTAGGTACTGGGAGATGAAAAAGCTTGCACAGGATAGAGTAGCATGGAGAGCTGCATCAAACCAGTCTCAGGACTGAAGACCACAACAACAACAACAACAACATGGAGGGAGGTCAGAACTGTGTGGAGGATGTGTAAGGGCTTCCAAGCAAAAGTTTTGCAGCAAATAGAAACAACCGTGGCAACATGTGGACAAAGATTATTCTGCAGCAGAATGATGCCATCCATCAACATTGCTGGACATTTGGACTTGATGTTACACTTCAGTTTTTGCAACATGTCCAAATGAACGCTCATTCTTTTGTAGGATGATGACTGCTCCCATGTTGTCTACGTTGTTTTGAGTTCACTGCAGAAGTTTCATTGGAAACCCCTTACATGATCTGATTTCACCCCATGTTATTTTCAGATTTTTGGAGCCCTGAAGAAAGACCTGCATAGCCGTCAATTTTCTTTGAATGAAGAGATGCATGTCCGGGTACAATCGTGATTCCACAGGCAACCAAAGGCACATTTCACTGTAGACATTGACCATCTTGTCTCACAGTGGGATAAATGTATTAACAGTTATGCCAATTTCTTTTGAAATAATAAACAGTTTCATTACTTCAGTCATCCAATCACCATGCCTCACTTTCCTTTGAGTCTCTCTTACATATTTTGTATAGGTGAGTAGCAGTTTTGCCTAGTCTTTCCTGACACTGATAGTTCTTGCAAAAACCGTCAACTGAAGTTGGTTGACCAAATGTCTGTTGTACATTTTCCTTTAGTTTCATTTGTTTTCTGTCAGCTCCAGCAAGTGGATAAGTTATGCTGCCTTGCGTTCCTGAAATCTGAACTAGTACTGGGTGATCAAAGCTAATTTTGCGTTACATTTTTAATAACGTCATGCTTATGTGAATGGCACAGTATGATATATTTTTCAACAGATCCTTAGGAGAAGAAATGGATTACTGAATAAGAAAATATAGTGGCCTGTATGAAAAACCTGAACTACTGTTCATATCTTTGTAATAAACAAAAGTTACTAAAAATGACAATATTATGAAAAGGATGGATTGTTACTTGTGTCCTGGTGGAACAGAAGGCTGGGTAGTGCGGGAGAGGTAGCAGCGGAGGGGATAGACATGTGAAGGATAGTAACTAGCAAAAGTTTAGGCCGGGGGGGGGGGGGGGGGGTGGCTACAGGAATGTAGGATAAGTGCAGGGAGAGGTGCTACCTGTACGATTCAGAAGAGGGATATGAGCCATGAGCAGGGGCAGAGTAGGGATGGACGAGGATATTGTGTAGGTTCAGGAGGAGTGGGAAGGATGTTGGGGAGAGCACTCCTCATTTCAGGACATGAGAAGTAGTCGATGGCATAGGCTGTGAAACAGTCATTACAATGAAGAAGGTTGCATTGGACAGTGTGCTCAGCAACTGGGTGGTTCAACTATTTCTCAGCCACTGTTCGTCGGTGGCCATTTATGCGGACAGACAGTTTGTTGGTTGTATTGTCAAAGCAGAATGCAGCACAGTGATTACAGCTTAGCTTGTAGAGCACATGACTGCTTTCACAGTAGCTCTGCATTTGACGGGTAGTGATGCTTGAGACTGGACTGGAGCTAGGTGGTTGTGGGAGGACGTATGGGACACATCTTGCATGTAGGTCTATTACAGGGATATGAGCCATGAGCAGGGGCAGAGTAGGGATGGACAAGGATATTGTGTAGGTTCAGGAGGAATGGGAAGGATATTGGGGAGAGCACTCCTCATTTCAGGACATGAGAAGTAGTCGAAACTCTGGTGGAGAAAGTGTTTCAGTTGCTACAGTACTGCGTGCTATTGAGTCACGTGAGGAATGCTCTCTGCGGCTGGACAGTGGGGAGTTGGATGACTGGAGAGATAAGGCATGGGAGATCTGTTTCTGTACAAGGTTGGGAGGATAATTTTGGTCTGTGAAGGCCTCAGTGACACCCTCTGTATATTTAGAGAGGGACTAGTAGAAAGGCAGTCATCGCTAAACAACAGATGTTTGATACACATTTTGTTTAGCTTCTGGAAAAAAAGTTATTTGTGTCTGGGATGATTAGGATAAATGAGACTCCCTATATTATTACTGAAAGTTACCAATTGCTGTGAAGTGACTGTTGTGCTGCACATGTCGGTTGCAGAGGTACGTGCAGAGTGTGCTGGAGCCACTGGTGCAGCAGCTGAACACTCGACCACGGCCTGGGGACTCCCTCCCGACGAAGCAGCTGCGTGCGCTAGCACTCTCACGGCTCGTCCAGCTGCAGACTCACAGCGACTGGGCACAGGAGTATTTTGCTCAGTGGATGGCAGCACCTAACAATTACTTGTCAGTATATTTCTTTCCTCATTGTCCGTTTTAGCCCTTCCTCCCTAACTTGATAAATTTATAGTTTCGTTTATCTGTAAGATTATCTCTGCAGTTGAATGATGAACATTAACTTTTAGTTGAATATTCTATTATTCATGTATAACTTTTCAGCATCCTTGGTCGTCTCTCTTATTGGGTGGAGTATACAAATGTGGTCAAAAAGTAACAGAAATTTTTTAATTTCACAGGCTTTATGCATCTGATTTTCAGTATTTTTTTTTTATCTTGTTGGTACTCATATTCCCAATATGTGTTTGCATTTTCAGCTGCTTTGAATATTTAGTTCATTGTTGATAGTAGAAAATATTGCGTGTTTCTGAACGCTCGGCGAATTTTTACTCAAAATGTGGATCATCAAATTTGCTTTAAATTTTGCCTGAAAAATGGAATAAAATGTAGCACCACATTCAAAATGTAGACTGTGGTTTTTGGTTAATCTGCTATGAGTAAGATAAGAGTTTAAAAGTGGTATAAAAGTTTCAAAGAGGGTAAAGAAGACAGAAGGCGATGACTGCCCTGAACGTGCCAGCAGATCAATTACTGATGACAGTGTGAGAGCAGTGAAGGAAATGGTTCTGAAAAATTTCTGAATTATCACAGAGGTTGTTGCTGATGTCAACATATCCTTTGGTTCATGCCAAGCTTTTTTGTATGATACATGTAGCAGCAAAGTTGGTTTCTAAATTGTTGAATTTTGATAAAACATGATGACTTATAAACATCGCTTGCTGATTAAAGTCAACAATGATCCAGAACTTCTAAAGAAGGTTATAATAGGTACTGAAATATGTGTATATGGGTCTGACAATGAAACCCAAGGCCCAATTTTCCCAGTGGAAACTACCTAAAGAGTCAAGACTTAAAAACATTTGACAAGTTCAGTTACTTGCAAAGTTTTTTCTCACTGTTTTCTTTGATTACAATGGGATAGTGTATCATGAGTTCCTGACTTATAGTTGTACAGTCAGTAAGGAATACTACCTAGAAGCTTTGCACCATTCATTTGAAGCAATCTGAAGATAACAACCAGAATTATGGTAAAACTGCTGTGGAAACTGCTTCACAAGAATACTCCCACTCACACCTCAATGCTTGTATGTGATTTTTTGGCCAGTCATTGCCTCCTGTGCCTTTTTTCTATTCCCAATGTTGCAGAGAACCATGAAAGGATGTCATTTTGCCACCATTGATGAGATAAAAACAGAATCGCTGTAGGAGCTGAACACCCCAACAAAAAGTGAGTTCCAGAAGTGATTCAGAGATTGGAGAAAGTACTGGCCCTTGTGTATTGTACCTGAGGGGGATCACTTTGAAGGGGACAAAGTTGATGTTGAGGGATAAATAGATTCTGTAAAAAAAGAAAAATTCCCATTACTTTTTGATAAGACCTCATATACAAGCAGATATGAAAAATATATTTTTGAAGGAGTTTTAAAATTTGTTTTCACTATTGGCTCTGTTAACACTGCCCAACATAAAAAAGTGAAGCACCCACAATGGGAAGAGGAAATGGAATGAATCTTCATGGGTTGGAACAGTATGGGATATTATTTCAATGATTACAAAATCAAGTCGAATTTACAAAGAACTTGGCAGGATGAACCCACTTATCGGTGTGATACCAGAATGAATGTCACTGTGCAGCAGAGTTTGCGCAAATGTGAAACTTCCTGGTAGATTAAAACAGTTTGCTGGACCGAGACTCAAACTTGGGACCTTTGCCTTTCGTGGGCAAGTGGTCTATCGACTGAGCTACTCGAGCACTACTCACGACCTGTCCACACAGCTTACTTCCACCAGTACCTTATCTCCTACCTTCCAAACTTCATAGAAGCCCTTCTGCGAAACTTGTAAGACTAGCACTTCTGGAAGAAGGGATGTAGTGGTGACACTGCTCAGCCACAGTGCGGAGGATGCTTCCAGAATGAAATTTTAACTCCGCAATATCCTTTCTTCCAAGAGTGCTAGCCTTAAAAGTTTTGCAGGAGAGCTTCTGTTAAGTTTGGAAAGTAGGAGACGAGGTACTGGCCGAAGTTAACCTGTAAGGACAGGTAGTGAGTCATACTCAGGTAGCTCAGTTAGTAGAGCACTTGCCTGCGAAAGGCAAAGATCCCGAGTTCGAATCTCGATCTGGCACACTGTATCGGTATGATGTTATACCCACTCAGGTCTGGTTGCATGCTCTGATTCAGTTGGGAAGGTTGTCATAAAGCTATTGTATCCTCTTCTGAGGCAGTCTGGCCAACATCAGTTGTGGCTGATCCCAGACATGTTCAACAGGGACAGATCTGGGCATCATGCATCCCACAGCAGTACCTCGATAATGTGCAGACAGTTCATAGACACACATGCCATGTGTGGATGAGCACTGTCCTGTTGACAAATGGCACTATAATACTGTTGACAAGGGGTAAAGAGTGAGGATGCAGGATGTCCGTGTTGTACTGTTGTGCTATCAAAGGTCCCTCTATCACTGTCAGCTGGGGTCTCGAATCATACCCAATGGCTGCCCACACTATACACCAGGAGCAACACAGCTGTGCCTCTCTGAAACATTGGAAGACTGGGCTTTCTTTGCAGGTCGCTGCAACAGTGGTCATCTGGCATATTGCAAAACCACGATATGTCACAAAACACAATGCGATACAGTTTTCCAGCAATCTGTGCATCTTGGTCACTGTACTTTTCCAAATGCAGCTGTTTGTGTTGTGTTACTTATATGAGGCTTGGAACTTAAATAGTGGTAACTATTTATTCACGACTTATACAAAAGAGTTACATATTTGCACCTGTTACTGTCCTTGAAAATAGTCACCAGTGTTATGTAGAACCCATTGCCAGCGATATGGAAGGTGTAGAATACCGTTAGTACAGCCTGTTCTGTTGATGGTGCAAATGGAGTGGTCTAAAGTTATGGTGATCCTCATGTACGACTGTAATGGTGTTATCCTAACACATTATGTTCCTTCACGGCAGACAGTCAGTGCACAGTATTACTGTTCATTTTTGGAGCATCACCTGTGACCAGCTTTGCGTAAAAAGCGGCGACACTTTCTACGCAACCCACCCATCATTTTGCATGACAATGTGCGGGCACATACAGTGCAAGCTGTGGCTAGTCTGTTTGGTTGATGGGACTGGGAAGTACTGTACCATCCACCATACTCCCTGGACTTAAGTCATTGTGACTTTGATTTGATTCCGAAGATGAAGGAACCACTTCGTGGCCTTCGCTTCAGAACTGTTCCAGAGATTTGACAGGCAGTAGACCGCTCCATTTGCACCATCAACAGAACAGGCTCTGCTAATGGTATACTACGCCTTCCACATCGCTGACAATGGGTTCTACACAACACTGGTGACTACTTTGGAGGTCAGTAACAGGTGCAAACATGTAACTCTTAGTATCAGTTGTGAATAGGTATTTGCCACTATTTAAGTTCCAACCCTCGTAGTAGCCTGTGCATTGAACAGCAAGACCATAGATCAGCTGCTGCTAGTCCCTGACCAATGCTGCGGGGTGTCACAGAATGTTGCAGGGAGTCCAATTACTTGTTCTGATATGGCAGATGCAGATGTGAGGGGTTACAATGTGCTCGGTGACAATACAGCAATCCTCCTTTGTGGTGGGCAGACGTGGTTAACTGGACCTTGAAGAGCAGTATGCCTGCCCACATGTTCCTGTGCAGTTAAACTTTGGGCCACTGTCACATCTGAGTGTCCCAGATATCAGGATACTGCACAATTTGACCAGGTGGCCAAATGGAGTCTCACAGTGAGGTTTCTTTCAGACTCTTGTCAGGTGCTGAGAGCACATTCTCATACTGGTATGTTCCACCTTTGTGCCCTTCACAATGATCACCCAATATCTGATGCTGTTCATACCACTTACATATCCTAGAAGATCTGGTACACCACTATTGCAGGGCCGGCCGTTGTGGCCGAGCGGTTTTAGGCGCTTCAGTCTGGAACCGTGCTTCTGCTACGGTCGCAGGTTCGAATCCTGCCTCGAGCATGGATGTGTGTGATGTCCTTAGGTTGGTTAGGTTTAAGTAGTTCTAAGTCTAGGGGACTGATGACCTCAGATGTTAAGTCCCATAGTGCTTAGAGCCATTTGAACCACTATTGCACTCTAATGGATGTGTTGCCTGTCACAGGGAATTGCAATGCTAACCATTTACATACCCATGGTTGGTTTGTACATGTACAAAACTGCATTGACATTTGACCACGTCTCCTAGGTCCTGCAATTTTTTTCATACAGTGTATATTGGAACCAGAGATTAAGACAAAATATTCTTAATGAACTTGCCACAATATGTTGATTGATACCGTTTGTACAAGAGCAATTTTGAAAGTAAGTTCTGTTAGTTTTTTATAAAATGCCAGTTCTTTATCAGTTTTTTTATTATACACAACTTAAAGCTACATCTGCTAATATATCATCAAAAATAATCAGTTTTTGAAAATGTAATATAATTAGATAGATAAAACATCATGCTGTGGGAGGAGAAAACATGCACTGCAAGGAGGAGGGAAAAAGATATTATAGCCCAAAAGGTATTGTTCAAATGGAATAGAAATTGGTAGACATGATATATATTTACAGACAAGCAAATAATTACAATTTCAGAAAAACTGCACTATTTATTCAAGAGAAAGAGCTTCATGAACTGAGCAAGTCAATAACACATTGGTCCATCTTTTGCCCTTACACAAGCACTTGTTTGGCTTGGCACTGATTGATGAAGTTGTTGAATGCCTCCTGAGGTATATCATGCCAAATTATGTCCAATTGGTGCATTAGACTGTCAAAATCCTAGCTAGTTGGAGGGTGCTGCCCATAATGCTCTAAACGTTCTCAATTGGGGAGAGACCTGGCGACCTCGCTGGCCGAGGTAGGGTTTGGCAAAACCCAGACCATCAGTCCTGGATTTCAAATTGCATGATGGACAACAGTCAGGTTGGTATCCCATCCCTGTCTTGGGCATCTGCAAACCCTTTCGCTGGTCATAGCCCTCATTTTGAAGTGGGACTCATCACTGAAGCCAATTCTACTCCATTCAACAAGATTCCAGGCCGGTGGTGTGTCTGGAGATACCCCCGACAGCAGTGAGATACCAATCTGTCAGTCACCTGCCTTACAGCCCAATAACCAGGAGTTATCAGTCAACGACAAGTTGAATAGCTGCTTGCATAAGGGTCAGAGATGGACCAATACATTGTTGACTTGCTCAATTTCTGAATCTCACTCTCTTGAATAACTTATTCAGTTTTTCTAAAAATGTTATTTTTTTGTCTGTACACGTACATCACATCTGCCGATTTCCATCTCACTCAGATAATTCCTATATTTTTCTTTTTGTCTTAGAATGTGCATGTAGCTGAAACTGGTAGGTATTTTTTGTACATAACTGCCCCCTTGCATTAAGACTCCTGTCATGTCAATGAATGAATTTTTCAGTACTCTAATTATAGACTTCTCTCTCCTGCGAACTAACCATGCTTTTTGACATTCTCCTTTATCTCATCATCATCTTCAAACCACTGTTACATTAACCATTTTTTCCTCTTCAGGAACAGGGAAAAATCAAGAGCATGATCACTCAATCACCAGTTGAAATTATAATGCAACATTTGCGTGGCTGCAGCAGTGTGTGGACTAGTGCTTCCCTAGTTCTTCCTCAGATAATTTTCAGGACTACTGGGGAATGTTGGAAAACACAGGAATTTTTTTATGCAGAAAAACCCCAGGAATTTTTTTAGAATGCTGGGAATTTTTCATTGTCTTAGTTTTCAGTTAATTTTTTGTAATTTTGTCTATGTTGTTGTGGTTTTCAGTCCTGAGACTGGTTTGATGCAGCTCTCCATGCTACTCTATCCTGTGCAAGCTTCTTTATCTCCCAGTACTTACTGCAACCTATATCCTTCTGAATCTGCTTAGTGTACTCATTTCTTGATCTCCCTCTACAATTTTTACCCTCCATGCTGCCCTCCAATACTAAATTGGTGATCCCTTGATGCCTCAGAACATGTCCTACCAACCGATCCGTTCTTCTAGTCAAGTTGTGCCACAAACTCCTCTTCTCCCCAATTGTATTCAATACCTCCTCATTAGTTATGTGATCAACCCATATAATCTTCAGCCTTCTTCTGTAGCACCACATTTCGAAAGCTTCTATTCTCTTCTTGTCTAAACTATTTATCGTCCATATTTCACTTCCATACATGGATACACTCCATACAAATACTTACAGAAACTCCTTCATCACACTTTAATCTATACCCGATGTTAACAAATTTCTCTTCTTCAGAAATGCTCTTCTTGCCATTGCCAGTCTACATTTTATATCCTCTCTACTTCGACCATCATCAGTTATTTTGCACTCCAAATAACAAAACTCCTTTACTACTTTAAGTGTCCCATTTCCTAACCTAATTCCCTCAGCATCACCTGACTTAATTCGACTACATTCCATTATCCTCGTTTTGCTTTTGTTGATGTTCATCTTATACCCTCCTTTCAAGACACTGTCCATTCCATTCAACTGCTCTTCCAAGTCCTTTGCTGTCTCTGACAGAATTACAATTTCATTGGCGAACCTCAAAGTTTTTATTTCTTCTCCATGGATTTTAATACCTATTTCAAACTTTTCTTTTGTTTCCTTTACTGCTTGCTCAATATACAGACTGAATAGCATCGGGGAAAGGCTACAACCCTGTCTCACTCCCTTCCCAACGTCTGCTTTCATTTTGTGTCCCTCGATTCTTTATAACTGCCATCTGGTTTCTGTACAAACTGGAAATAGCTTTTTCGCTCCCTGTATTTTACCCCTGCCACCTTCAGAATTTGAAAGAGAGTATTCCAGTCAACATTGTCAAGTGCTATCTCTAAGTCTACAAAAGCTAGAAATATAGGTTTGCCTTTCCTTAATCTTTCTTCTAAGATAAGTCATTGGGTCAGTATTGCCTCACTTCCAACATTTCTACGGAAACCAAACTGATCTTCCCCGAATTCGGCTTCTACCAGTTTATCCATTCGTCTGTAAAGAACTCGCATTCGTATTTTGCAGCTGTGACTTATTAAACTGATAGTTTGGTAAGTTTCACATCTGTCAACACCTGCTTTCATTGGGGTTGGAATTATTATATTCTTCTTGAAGTCTGAGGGTATTTCGCCTTTCTCATACATCTTGCTCACCAGATGGTAGAGTTTTGTCAGGACTGGCTCTCCCAAGGCTGTCAGTAGTTCTAATGGAATGTTGTCTACTCCCGGGGCCTTGTTTCGACTCAGGTCTTTCAGTGCTCTGTGAAACTCTTCTAGCAGTATCATATCTTCCAATTCGTCATCATCTACATCCTCTTCCCTTTCCATAATATTGTTCTCAAGTACATCACCCTTGTATAGACCCTCTATATACTCCTTCCACCTTTCTGCTTTCCCTTCTTTGCTTAGAACTGGGTTTCCATCTGAGCTCTTGATATTCATTCAAGTGGTTCTCTTTTCTCCAAAGGTCTCTTTAATTTTCCTGTAGGCAGTATCTATCTTGCCCCAAGTGAGATAAGCCTCTAAATCCTTAAATTTGCCCTCTAGCCATCCCTGCTTAGCCATTTTGCACTTCCTGTCGATCTCATTTTTGAGACATTTGTATTCCTTTTTGCCTGCTTGATTTAGTGTATTTTTGTATTTTCTCCTTTCATCAGTTAAATTCATTATCTCTTTTGTTACCGAAGGATTTCTACTAGCCCTCATCTTTTTACCTACTTGATCCTCTGTTGCCTTCACTATTTGATCCCTCAAAGCTACCCATTCTTCATCTACCATAAGTCTTTCCCCCATTCCTGTCAATTGTTCCCTTATTCTTTGACAATAATCACACCAATCTTTAAACATGGAAACAGAAAAGATTGTAACAACTATAGAGGTATCTCTTTGATCAGCGTAGTGGGTAAAATCTTCTCAGGTATTGTTGAAATGAAAGTGCAAGTATTAGTTGAGGACAAATTGGATGAAAATCAGTGTGGGTTTAGGCCTCTTAGAGGTTGTCAGGACCAGATCTTTAGCTTACGGTAAATCATGGAGAAGTGTTACGAGTGGAATAGGGAATTGTATCTATGTTTTATAGATCTAGAAAAGGCATATGACCGAGTTCCTAGGAGGCAGTTATTATCTGTTCTACATGATTATGGAATAGGAGGCAAACTTTTGCAAGCAATTAAAGGTCTTTACATAGATAGTCAGGCAGCTGTTAGAGTTGACGGTAAATTGAGTCCATGGTCCAGACTAGTTTCAGGGGTAAGACAAGGCTGCAACCTGTCTCCACTATTGTTCATATTATTTATGGATCATATGTTGAAAACAATAGACTGGCTGGGTGAGATTAAGATAGGTGAACACAAAATAAGCAGTCTCACATATGCGGATGACTTACTTGTGATGGCAGATTCTATTGAAAGTATGCAAAGTAATATCTTAGAGCTAGATCAGAAATGTAAGGACTATGGTATGAAGATTAGCATCTCCAAAACAAAAGTAATGTCAGTGGGAAAGAGATATAAACGGATTGAGTGCCAAATAGGAGGAACAAAGTTAGAACAGGTGGACAGTTTCAAGTACTTAGGATGCATATTCTCACAGGATGGCAACATAGTGAAAGAACTGGAAGCGAGGTGTAGCAAAGCTAATGCAGTGAGCGCTCAGCTACGATCTTCTCTCTTCTGCAAGAAGGAAGTCAGTACCAAGACTAAGTTATCTGTGCATCGTTCAATCTTTCGACCAACTTTGTTGTATGGGAGCGAAAGCTGGGTGGATTTAGGTTACCTTATCCATAAGGTTGAGGTTACGGATATGAAAGTAGCTAGGATGATTGCAGGTACTAGTAGATGGGAACAATGGCAGGAGGGTGTGCACAATGAGGAAATCAAAGAAAAGCTGGGAATGAACTCTATAGATGTAGCAGTCAGGGCGAACAGGCTTAGATGGTGGGGTCATGTTACACGCATGGGTGAAGTAAGGTTACCGAAGAGACTCATGGGTTCAGCAGTAGAGGGTAGGAGGAGTCGGGGTAGACCAAGGAGAAGGTACCTGGAGTTGGTTAAGAATGATTTTGAAGTAATAGGCTTAACATCAGAAGAGGCACCAATGTTAGCACTGAATAGGGGATCATGGAGGAATTTTATAAGGGGGACTATGCTCCAGACTGAATGCTGAAAGGCATAATCAGTCTTAAATGATGATGATGATGATGATGATGATAATGCTCTCCCTGAAACCCTTTACAACCTCTGGTTCTTTCAGTTTATCCAGGTCCCATCTTCTTAAATTCCCACCTTTTTGCAGTTTCTTCAGTTTTAATCTACAGTTCATAACCACTAGATTGTGGTCAGAGTCCACATCTGGCCCTGTAAACCTTCTAGTATCTCCAGGGTTCTTCCATGTATACAACCTTCTTTCATGATGATGTGATGATGATGTTTGGTTTGTGGGGTGCTCAACTGCGCGGTTATCAGCACCCATTCAAGTTCCCAACCTTTGCTTTGTCCAAACTTGCCACTTTCATGAATGTTGATGAAATGATGGGTACAACACAAATACCCAGTCATCTCGAGGTAGGTGACCCCACCGGGAATCGAACCCGGAACCCCGTGCTCGGGAAGCAAGAACGCGACCATGAGACCACGAGCTGCGGACTCTTCTTTCATGATTCTTGAACCAAGTGTTAATTATGATTAAGTTATGCTCTGTGCAAAATTCTACCAGGCGGCTTCCTCTTCATTTCTTAGCCCCAATCCATTTTGACTAGTAAGAACTGATACAATAACAAGGGATTTTTCTGTAGCTTGGTACTGCAGTAATGAAACATAAACAAGAGAATAACACAAAATAAAAAAAATTGGATGCCAAGGAAATGCATCATTTACAACAATGTGCACAGAAGCATTTGCTGACAGCAAAATGTGTCAAAGGCTTTAGGCCTACCAAAAAACTGCTTTTGATGTGCATGATGTCACAACTGTTAACTTTTGCTGGAAAATATTGTTAATGTTGGTTTGAGAAGTATTGCTTTCAAAATAAAATTCTTTTTATGCAATACGAATTACATTACATGTGACAGTGTGCAATGAAGTTTTTATATTGTGGAGCATTTGACTCTCATTCAAATCTTACCACTGTGAGGAGCAGCCACATGGAAAAATTTCTGTTCTAGAAGGTCAGCCATTTATGTCATTATTTAAAATTTGACTGGTACATTTGTGTTTGATTTATTAAAGCAGTAGCACACAAAAAAGGCCAACATTGTAAGTGGAAGCTTACCTTTTCTTGTAGCTATACTGTATGTGATGTGAAAATTACCGAACAATCAGTTTAATAAGCCACAGCTGCAAAATACTAACACGAATTCTTTACAGGCGAATGGAAAAACTAGTAGAAGCCGACCTCGGGGAAGATCAGTTTGGATTCCGTAGAAATACTGGAACACGTGAGGCAATACTGACCTTACGACTTATCTTAGAAGAAACATTAAGGAAAGGCAAACCTACGTTTCTAGCATTTGTAGACTTAGAGAAAGGTTTTGACAATGTTGACTGGAATACTCTCTTTCAAATTCTAAAGGTGGCAGGGGTAAAATACAGGGAGTGAAAGGCTATTTACAATTTGTACAGAAACCAGATGGCAGTTATAAGAGTCGAGGGACATGAAAGGGAAGCAGTGGTTGGGAAGGGAGTAAGACAGGGTTGTAGCCTCTCCCCGATGTTATTCAATCTGTATATTGAGCAAGCAGTAAAGGAAACAAAAGAAAAATTTGGGGTAGGTATTAAAATCCATGGAGAAGAAATAAAAACTTTGAGGTTCGCCGATGACATTGTAATTCTGTCAGAGACAGCAAAGGACTTGGAAGAGCAGTTGAACGGAATGGATGGTGTCTTGAAGGGAGGATATAAGATGAACATCAACAAAAACAAAACGAGAATAATGGAATGTAGTCGAATTAAGTCGGGTGATGTTGAGGGTATTAGATTAGGAAATGAGACACTTAAAGTAGTAAAGGAGTTTTGCTATTTGGGGAGCAAAATAACTGATGATGGTCGAAGTAGAGAGGATATGAAATGTAGACTGGCAATGGCAAGGAAAGCGTTTCTGAAGAAGAGAAATTTGTTAACATCGAGTATAGATTTAAGTGTCAGGAAGTCATTTCTGAAAGTATTTGTATGGAGTGTCGCCATGTATGGAAGTGAAACATGGACGGTAAATACACTCCTGGAAATTGAAATAAGAACATCGTGAATTCATTGTCCCAGGAAGGGGAAACTTTATTGACACATTCCTGGGGTCAGATACATCACATGATCACACTGACAGTACCACAGGCACATAGACACAGGCAACAGAGCATGCACAATGTCGGCACTAGTACAGTGTATATCCACCTTTCACAGCAATGCAGGCTGCTATTCTCCCATGGAGACGATCGTAGAGATGCTGGATGTAGTCCTGTGGAACAGCTTGCCAAGCCATTTCCACCTGGCGCCTCAGTTGGACCAGCGTTCGTGCTGGACGTGCAGACCACGTGAGACGACGCTTCATCCAGTCCCAAACATGCTCAATGGGGGACAGATCCGGAGATCTTGCTGGCCAGGGTAGTTGACTTACACCTTCTAGAGCACGTTGGGTGGCACGGGATACATGCGGACGTGCATTGTCCTGTTGGAACAGCAAGTTCCCTTGCTGGTCTAGGAATGGTAGAACGATGGGTTCGATGACGGTTTGGATGTACCGTGCACTATTCAGTGTCCCCTCGACGATCACCAGTGGTGTACGGCCAGTGTAGGAGATCGCTCCCACACCATGATGCCGGGTGTTGGCCCTGTGTGCTTCGGTCGTATGCAGTCCTGATTGTGGCGCTCACCTGCACGGCGCCAAACACGCATACGACCATCATTGGCACCAAGGCAGAAGCGACTCTCATCGCTGAAGACGACACGTCTCCATTCGTCCCTCCATTCATGCCTGTCGCGACACCACTGGAGGCGGGCTGCACGATGTTGGGGCGTGAGCGGAAGACGGCCTAACGGTGTGCGGGACCATAGCCCAGCTTCATGGAGACGGTTGCGAATGGTCCTCGCCGATACCCCAGGAGCAACAGCGTCCCTAATTTGCTGGGAAGTGGTGGTGCGGTCCCCTACGGCACTGCGTAGGATCCTACGGTCTTGGCGTGCATCCGTGCATCGCTGCGGTCCGGTCCCAGGTCGACGGGCACGTGCACCTTCCGCCGACCACTGGCGACAACATCGATGTACTGTGGAGACCTCACGCCCCACGTGTTGAGCAATTCGGCGGTACGTCCACCCGGCCTTCCGCATGCCCACTATACGCCCTCGCTCAAAGTCCGTCAACTGCGCATACGGTTCACGTCCACGCTGTCGCGGCATGCTACCAGTGTTAAAGACTGCGATGGAGCTCCGTATGCCACGGCAAACTGGCTGACACTGACGGCGCCGGTGCACAAATGCTGCGCAGCTAGCGCCATTCGACGGCCAACACCGCGGATCCTGGTGTGTCCGCTGTGCCGTGCGTGTGATCATTGCTTGTACAGCCCTCTCGCAGTGTCCGGAGCAAGTATGGTGGGTCTGACACACCGGTGTCAATGTGTTCTTTTTTCCATTTCCAGGAGTGTAGTTTGGACAAGAAGAGAATAGAAGCTTTCAAAATGTGGTGCTACACAAGAATGCTGAAGATTAGATGGGTAGATCACATAACTAATGAGGAAGTATTGAATAGGATTGGGGAGAAGAGAAGTTTGTGGCACTACTTGACTAGAAGAAGGGATCGGTTGGTAGGACATGTTCTGAGGCATCAAGCATCAAGGGATCACCAATTTAGTATTGGAGGGTAGCGTGGAGGGTAAAAATCGTAGGGGGAGACCCAGAGATGAATACACTAAGCAGATTCCGAAGGATGTGGGTTGCAGTAGGTACTGGGAGATGAAGAAGCTTGCACAGGATAGAGTAGCATGGAGAGCTGCATCAAACCAGTCTCAGGACTGAAGACCACAACAACAACAACATACTGTATGTAAAATTAATTAAACCAATGACTTTTCCTATTTGTGTGTTTGCATTAGTCAACATTGATGAGCTATTGGCTGACTACGTCACATGTCCTATGTTCTGAATGTTTGCTGTCATTGACTTAATGAAATCACGTAATGTGAGCTGTTGGCTGACAGAAGTTCATCCCAGCCTCAGCTTCAGAAGCTAATGTATTTGATGGAATTCATATTTAGACCTTCATAATATGAAAAAATACAGTGTACGTGTTACTGTGCATCAAAGATCTCTC